>NC_064618.1:409331442-411831442 GCF_023898315.1 Schistocerca nitens
CAGGTCGACCACTCAGTTCTGATGGCATGGTGGAAAGAATACGGCAAAAGTTTGAGCGGAGTCCACGAAAGGCTACTCGGCGCGCAAACAGAGAACCGGCAAGGCCTGATATGGCGAGTGCTACTGCGTCGTTTGGTCTATAAATCATACAGACTGTAATTAGCGTAATCTTTTCGGGTTGGTGATAGAAAGAATCGGACTGACTTCATCAGTGCTCTGGTAGAGGAAATGGAAGAGTGTACCGTCCCTTTTTTGAGGAAAACACGATGACTGGAATGAATGAGCTACCTTCAAATGCTGCAGATGTGGCTTTTCCCATAAATTCTGGAGGATGGCGCTCCATCACACTGGCACAACAACGTTAGTCAGTTTCTCAATAACACTGTACCTCAACGAGCGGGATGCCGAGGCACTGCCCTTCATTCGCGGCCTCCAAGACCGCCAGATATGATCCCATGCGACCTTTTCTTGTGGGGATTCATGAAGGAAAGTGTGTTCATCTCCCCTTTACCTGCTGACATAGAAGTGAACCGAACAACAGCCACCATAACTGCTGTCAAAGCAGATACATTTGTAATAACATAGCTAAAACTTCAATATTTTGTATTTTCCACATTATTCCACATTTGTAGTATGTTTTTATCAATAAATATTAAGTTTTGAAATCAGATCATTATTTTTGAAACGCACTGTAAATAGATCGCACAGGAATTTTAAGCGACTACTAATTACATGCTGATTAAGTGCTGGGCACCAAATGCCGTGGAATGGCATCAATAAGTTGATCCTTCACTGAAACGAACATACCTGCAGTCAAACAACAATCAAAGATACTCGTACATTCTAGTGATAGTGGTTCCATGCATATTCTGAATAGAATGAAAGAATGGTGGGATAGGTTACTGGATTTTTTTCTGGTGAAGTGAAGAACCATTTATAGTGAAGGGGTTTCTCCACATAAACCGCACATAAACTGACATTAGTTTTAAGTTGAAAGCTTAGTTACGTGAGTGATACAGGTGACACAGCTGAAGTGTTCATTAGTGGGGTCGGACGAAGACTCAACTAGTCTATATTACAAGAAATCAGGACTTCAGCCACCTATGGGTATTGAGGGTATAACATCATGGTTAGTGTACCGGTCCGGCACAAATGTTCAAATTTCACCACCGATTTATTTCACTGACTGTAGGCGCCTGAAGTCCTGAATACTCGTATTGCCATCAGTGGTGTCTGTTGTGTCGGAGATGTCCAATAGAACAGGCACTACATATCGATGTTAATATGTGTGTCATACATATGTGTGCAAGGACGGCTCTAGGTACTTCCAAGGTGCCTGTACCATATCTTCCAAACCCCTGCGTGACTTAACGAATGCTACAAGTTGTGTGGCTAATTGATGGGGGCACTTCTTTTATGTGACAGCCTGAGAATTTGGGTAGGATGGGAAGCACGTCCGGATGACCGAGGTAGTTCAACAAAACAGGAGCATCCGGGTTAGAGACCAGGCCCAGTACGAATTTTCAACATCGATTTATTCCAGTGCTTGTAGGAGGCTGAACTCCTGATTTCTCGCAGTATAATTTCTTTTCAGCTGCTGTACCCCAGTGATGTCTGTCCTGTCGGACATGTCTGACAGAACACACACTGCATCTTTTCTTTCTTTTGCATCATATGTCTTCTGACCCGTTTGACGCAGCGTTCCTCTACTTTTCCAACCTTTTCATCTCAGAGTAGCACTTGCAACCTACATCAACAGTAATTTGCTGGATATATTCCAATCTGTCTTCCTCTACCCACTAAGCTCCCTCTAGTACCACGGAAGTTATTCTGTGATGTCTTAACATATGTCCTATCGTCCTGTGTCTTCTTCTTGTCAGTGTTTTCCATATATTCCATTCCTCGCCGATTCTCTGGAGTACCTCTTCATTCCTTACCTTATCAGACCCCTAATCTGCAATATTCTTCAGTAACACCACATCTCAAATACTTAGATTCTCTTCTATTCTGGCTTTGCCACAGTTCATGTTTCACTATCATACAACGCTGTGCTCCAATTGTACATTCGCAGAAATTTCTTCCTAAAGCGAAGGCCTATGTTTGATACTAGCAGACTTCTTTTAGCTAGGAATGCCCTTTTTGCCACTGCTAGTTTGCCTTTATATCCTCCTTGCTCCGATCGTCTAGGATTATTTTGCTGCCGAGGTAACAGTATTCAACCTCATCTACTTTGTGATCATCAATCTTTAAGTTTCTCACTGTTCTCATCGTTGCTACTTCTCATTACTTTCGTCTTTCTTCGATTTACTCTCATTCCATGTTCTGTACTCATTAGACTGCGCTTTTCATACAGCAGAACCTGTACTTCTGCTTCAGTTTCACTGTGGATCACAATGTCATCAGCGAATTTATCCCTGGTATCCTTTCACTTTGAATTTTAAGTCCACTCTTGAACCTTTCTTTTACTTCTGTCATTGCTTCTTCGATGTATAGATTGAACAGCAGGGGCGAAAGACTACATCCTTGTCTTACATCCTTTTTAATCAGAGCAATTCCTTCTTCGCCTCCCAATCTTATTGTCCCCACTTAGTTCTTGTCCATATTGTATATTACCCGCCTTTCCCTGTAGCTTACCCCTATTTTTCTCAGAATTTCGAAAATCTTGCACCATTTGACATTGTCGAACACTTTCCCCAGGTCGACAATTTCCATGAACGAGTCTTGATTTTTCTGCAGTCTTGCATCCACTATCAACCGCAACGTCAGAATTGCCTCTCCGGTGACTTTACCTTTTGTAAAGCCAAACTGATAGTAATCTAGCACATCCTCAGTTTTCTTTTCCATTCTTCTGTATATTATTTTTGTAAGCAACTTGGATGCATGAGCTGTTAAGCTGATTGTACGACAATTCTCGCACTTGTCTGCCCTGCATTTTTCGGAATTGTGCAGGTGATTTTCTTTCGAAAGTCAGATGGTATATCGCCAGAGTCATACACTCTACACACCAAAGTGAATAATGTCTTTGTTGCTACTTCCCCAAATGATTTTAGAAATTCTGATGTAATATTATCTATCCCCTTTGCTTGATTCGATCTTAAGTCTTACAAAGCTCTCTTACACTCTAATTTCAATACTGGATAGCCTAACTCTTCTACATCGACTCCTGTTACTTCTGTCACGTCATCTGACAATCCTTCCATCTCATAGAGGCCTTCAATGTACTCTTTCAATCAACTGCTTTCTCCTCTGCATTTAACAGTTAAATTCCCATATCACTTCTTAATGTTACCACCCTTGCTTTTAATTTCACCGAACGTTGTTTTGACGTTCCTAAATGCTGAAATAGACCTTGCGACAGTCACTTCTGTTTAGTTTTCTTCACATTTTTCCTGTAGCCTTTTCGCTTTAGCTCCCCTGCAGTCCCTATTTATTTCATTCCTAGGTGACTTGTATTTTTGTGTTCCTGAATTTCCCTGAAAATTTTTGCACTTACTCCTGAAATATTTCTTCTATTACTCAAGGTTTCTTCGCAGTTACCTTCTTTGTACTACGTTATTCTTTCCAGCTTCTGTGATTGCCCTCTTGAGAGATTTCTATTCCTCTTCAATTGAGCTGCCTTCAGAGCTATTCCTTATCGCAGTGTCTGTAGCCTCAGAGAACTTAAAGTGTACCTCCGTATTCGTCTGTACTTCTTTGTCACACTTCTCTGGGCGTTGATTTTTCCTGGCTAGTCTCTTAAGCCGGCCGGAGTGGCCGAGCGGTTCTAGGCGTTACAGTCTGGAACCGCGCGACCGCTACGGTCGCAGGTTCGAATCCTGCCTCGGGGATGGATGTGTGTGATGCCCTTTGGTTAGATAGGTTTAAGTAGTTCTAAGTTCTAGGGGACTGATGACCTTAGAAGTTAAGTCCCATAGTGCTCAGAGCCATTTGAACCAGTCTCTTAAATTTCAGTCTACTCTTCATGATTACTAAATTGTGATCTGAATCTCTATCTGCTCCTGGATAAGCCTTCCCCCACAACTGCATTCCAGTCCCCCATGACTATTAGATTTCATCTCCCTTTATGTACTGTATTACCCTTTCCGTATCCTCATACTTTCTCTACCTCTTCATCTTCGGCTTGCGACGTCGGCAAGTATACCTGAACTATGATTGTCGGTGTTCGTTTGCTGTCGATTCTGATGACAACAACCCTATCACTGAACTGTTCATAGTAACTCTCTCTCTGCCCTACCTTCCTATTGATAACGATTCATATTCCCGCTATACCATTTTCTGCTGCTGTTGATTTCACCCTCTACTCTTCTGACCAGAAATCTTTGTCTTATTTCAATTTCACTTCCGTTACCGCAATTATATCTAGATTGAGCCTTCGAATTTACTTTCCAGATTCTTTTCGTTTCGTATCGTGGTTTGGTGGTAGCGTCTTTGGTTACTAATCAAAAGGAGTAGGTCCTGGGTTCGAACCGTGCGACTGCTTAATTTTTTAATAAAAATCATCAATGGCGGCCGGCGACTACCGGCGTAAGAAGTCACCCTCATTTCAGCCAACGGCCATGTGAAAGACGGCGGAAGAGCGGACAGAGGTTCTCTTGCACTTGGATTGGGAAACTGCCCCTGAAGGCGGAAGAATTGGCAACGATCAACGGCGTGAGGATGCAGAAGGCAATGAATACCACTGCATTAGAAACATCATGTGTATCTGTGGTGTCACCGCCAGACACCACACTTGCTAGGTGGTAGCCTTTAAATCGGCTGCGGTCCGCTAGTATAAGTCGGACCCGCGTGTCGCCACTGTCAGTGATTGCAGACCGAGCGCCACCACACGGCAAGTCGCCGTATTCAATTGATATTTATATTGAAGCATGTACAGTCAAGAGCAATGTACACCAATTATGGATTAAAGTTAAGTATTACATCATCTACGTACTTTATTTGCAATTCTCAAGACATTGTCCTGTTCCAGACCTCACGCCAGTCTGCGTGTAATTAAACGCGTGCATTTCGGCCTCCTCTAGCAACACGGTGTTGGCACTTCTGCCAACACATCAGTATCCACAGAACATGTGCCCTTTAATTGAAAAAGGCATGATGATCTCTGGATTGGAAAAAGATTCCGAGCTAGTACCCTGTACGGATCTTCAGGAGGGGACTGCCAAGGGGCGGTGACCATGAAAAAACGATTGAATAACCAACGAAAGGATAACGTTCTACGAGTCGCGGCGTGGAATTTTCTATTCACTCACTCACACACACACACACACACGTGTGTGTGTGTGTGTGTGTGTGTGTGTGTGTGAGTGTGAGTGTAAAAAAACTGAGCGAGTAATGCTCTAGATACGTTCAGTGCTGATAGCCCACATCTTCTGAACCCCTGTCGGACTTAGCAAATGTTGCAAGCTGCGGCTGCGGAGCTAATTGATGGGCACACAACTTTCGTGTGACGGGCTGAGAATTTGGGTAGGATAGGAAGTGTGTCCGGATAACAGAGGCAGTTAAGGCAACCATTCTAAGGAATCAGAGCATCCGAGTTTGAGTCTTTTCGACCTTCACCTCTGGACGGTTGAGGTCCTCATTTCTCATAATGTGATTTCTTTACAGCGGCTATACCAACACGTCTGAGAGAACAGACACTACATATCAATAGTCAACTGGTCTGCTGCTGCCGTGTATGCTTAACACACACTTTTCGTCTGGAAACTTGTTTGTGTCTCTCTCACTGTCTCAGATGTACACCGCTCTTTCGTGCTGCGCTACCTGCTGCTCGGTATGTCTCTCAATACAACGCCTTTCACTTCCACACCCCGCAACAAAATGAAAGAATCTTCTCTTGTCAGACTAAAAGATGGCCTGTTCCTCCTTTCTATTCATTTGGCTTTCAGATAAGCCGATCCTCCGGATTTCACACTAAGCCAGAGAACTGACACAGAGCAAAGGACAGACACATTTAGGCTTCATGCATAAACATTTACTGCATCTCACATTGATACCAAATACATCTTCTACATAATTTGTGAAATATCGGGTTTGCAGTCAGATGTCTTCTTTAGCTAATATTTCGGCTATGAACCTGCAGCCATCTCTCTAGATGGCGAAATTCGTTTCTTGCACTGTTTTGAGCACAACGACGGAGCGGAAAAATTGAAGTCCGAATGTGGGTTGTGCACTGAATACTCCATGAAAATTTGAGCCTGTAACCGGCTTTAGTTATCATATTCTGATACTGGCTGAAAAAACCGGGACTGCCCGGGATTCATGTTTCCAACTTTCTATTACAAATGAAAACAAAGAATTTGTGTTTGTAAAGACGTATCGAAAAAATTCTTTCCTGAATTTGCCTCAATTTGACTCGACTTTAAGAGTTTCTTCGTAGTAAAGAATAAATTATCAAAACTTCATCCATGATGAGGCAGTTTTTTACGCATCTCATTGTTTATGACGTATGTCTTGAAGTATGTATCGTACAATGACGTTTTAGTGTAGGGGTGTCACACCTAGTGATACGTGGCTGGCGACCACGGGGCCCCGAGCTGAGTCCTGGCATTGCTTCCACTCACTTATGCCAGGCTCCTCACTTTTATCTTTCCTATCTGGCCACCCTCGGCCAACTCTTGTTCTTTTTCGACCCTGACGCTATTAGGTTTCGAGGGCTAGGGGTCTTTCATTTTCCAACCTATACTTCTCATGCAGCGTCTGACGCGGAGCGGGCGGCTGCAAAAGGCGTCTGTATCCCATGTTAGGGGCGGCCTCCAGAGCTGCGGAAGGCAACGGAATCCCACGGCAGATTATCTTCCCTGCATAATGCAGTCCCCATTTTATGCACAAAAAATGGCTTCCTCTCATGTTAAATCACTGTCCGGAGGTAAAATAGTCCCCCATTCGGATCCGGGGGGGGGGGGGGTGACAACTTGAAAGGAGGCAAAAAATCAAAACGAGAATTGGTACCTGGAATGTCAGAACTCTGCTACAAGCAGGAAAACTAGAAAACCTTAAAAGAGAGATGGAAAAGAATCATATGGACCTTGTAGGAGTTGCTGAGGTAAGATGGAATGGACATGGAGAGATGCTGTCAGATGAATATGTATTCTACTACTCAGGACTCAGGAGGAGAAGTAAAAGGAATTAATGGAGTAGGAATGATTATGACAAAGGAATTGGCTAAATGTGTGGAATATGTAGACTATGCAAATGACCGGGTTATTGGTGTAAGGCTGAAAGGAGCACAAAAAGATTTACTGATTGTCCAGGTGTATATGCCAACTTCAGCACATGATGACCAAATTGTAGAGGAAACGTACAATGTGATAGAGAGAATAATGCACGAAAATAAAAAATGCTGCAAAATAGTACTGGGAGACTGGAACGCCATTGTGGGAGAAGGGAAAAGGGGAAACATAGTAGGCAGTCATGGTCTTGGAAAGAGAAATGACAGAGGTGAATGGTTAATTGACTTCTGCAGGGAAAGGCAGCTGATAGCGGCAAACACATGGTTCAAGAACCACAAGAGGAGGCTCTACACTTGGAAATCACCAGGGGATAAATACAGAAACCAAATCGATTTTATACTGGTAGAAGAAAGATACAGGAATGGAATCAAGAGGGTGCACACATTACCAGGTGCAGATATTAACAGTGACCACAACTTAGTTATGGCAGAAATAGAAATAAGAATGAAAAAACTGAAGAAGGCGACCATGGCGAAGAAGTGGGATTTAGAGAAGATAAGATCCAACAAAGAAGAAATTACAGAAATGCTGTCTCGGGAGTTTCTAAACAAATTACGAGACAAAGAAGCACCTGATAATGCCAACGAGTACTGGAATATGCTGAAAGAAGGAATCATTAAAGCAGGACAGCAAAATATAGGATATGTAAAAGGGAAAAGGTCAAAAAAAACCTGGGTCACACAAGAAATGATTTCCAAGATGGAGGAGAGAAGAAAATTGAAAAACAAGAACACTGAAGATGCAAGAAAGATATACCGAAGGTTAAATAATGAACTGCGAAGAGAAACAGAGCAGGCTAGGAAAAAATGGCTAAAAGAGGAATGTGATGAAATTGAAGAACTGGACAGGAAGGGAAGATATGGCTTACTATACAACAGAGTAAAGAATATGACATGGGAACAAAACAGAGCAGGAAGTGCTACTATGGAAATTTTGAGTAAAGACGAAGAGGTAGTGTACAAAGATCGTGACGATGTCCTCCAGAGATGGGAAGAATATATAAAAGAGCTATATGACACAAATAGCAAACCAGAAACTCTGGAACTTGAATCACACAACAGTGTAAATGATAGCGAGAAAGGACCGATCATCATAATGGAAGAAGTAAAGTCTGCCATAGCTGCAATGAAAAATGGCAAAGCGGTAGGTACAGATACAATACCGGGAAAAATACTAAAACGCTTGAACCGCGATGGAATAAGACAAATATTGAGGTTATGTAATAAAATATATGACAGCGGTGAATGGCCTGAGGACTTTCTGATAACAGTAATGATTCCATTACCGAAAAAACAAGGAACAAAGAAATGCAGCGAGCACAGGACAATCAGCCTCATTTCACATGCAGCCAACGTGATGTTAAGAATAATTAATAAAAGACTTGAAAAATTAATGGAGGAGAATCTTGGCGAGCAGCAGTTTGGCTTTAAACGAAATACGGGCACCAGAGATGCAATAGGGCTCCTACGAATCTTGGGAGAAAGGTTTATTGAAAAAGGAAGAGACCTATATATGTGCTTCATCGATCTAGAAAAGGCATTTGACAGTGTGGTTTGGGACAAGCTGGCGACTATAATGAGGGAAAAGAGAGTGGGCTGGAAAACCAGAAGACTTATAAACTCATTATATCTTAATCAAAAAGCTTCAGTTAATGTGAGAGGAGAAAGTACAGACTGGATTAGACTAGGAAAAGGAGTAAGACTAGGATGCTGTTTATCACCTTCTCTTCTCAATCTCTACTTGGAAAATATGATTGACCAATGCTCATTAGATGACAAAGGAGTAGAAATTGGAGGAAGAAGAGTAGGGTGTTAGAGATTTGCTGATGACATGGTCCTTCTAGCCACAGGGGAAAAATAATTACAGGATTTGGTGGACACCATTGCAACTAACGGAAAAAAATATGGAATGAAAATTAACACAAATAAAACAAAAGTATTGGCACTAGGAGGAAATAAGGAAATAAAAATTATGCTGAATGGAGAAATACTAGAACAGGTGCAAAATTTTAAGTATCTTGGAAGCAGGATAGACTCCGACTGGAAGTGCACCACAGAAATTAAAACAAGGATAGCAATGGCAAAAGATGCGTTTTATAAGAAAAGGAGAATCTTCTGCAGCGGTCTGGACAGAGAACTCAGAAAGAGACTCATAAAATGTCTTGTATGGAGTGTTCTTCTACATGGAGCTGAAACGTGGACTATGAGGAAAAAAGACAGAGAAAGGCTGGAGGCTTTTGAGATCTGGACATGGTGGAAGATGGAAAGAATAAGTTGAGTGGACAGAGTAAAAAATGAAGAGGTACTGAGAAGAGTGGGAGAGAAAAGACAGTTACTAGATGTGATAAAGAGATGAAAAAGAAATTGGATTGGGCATATATTAAGAAAGAATGACGGACTGATAAAAACAGTTTTAGAAGGTTATGTAGAAGGGAAAACGAAGAGAGGAAGGAAGAGATTGCAGATACTGGATGACATGATGGACGGTACAACATACAGCAGCCTTAAGAAGGAAGCAATGGATCGCAGAAAATGGAGAGGCAAAGGACCTGCTAATATAGCAGATAACTGATGATGATGATGATATTCAACGGTATATGTGGATACTGTCTACGAAATACGATATTCGCAGTGCCTATGTTATTCCGAATTACGATGTAATATTCCATCGGACGTGCATGCATGAAAAAAATGGCAAAAAACGCTCAGTCTGTGCTGAGCTGTTGGACTGGAAGGATCTCTTGACACGAAATTGAAATCAATATAATGTCAATTAAGCTGCAGAAGATATATTTTTATTTATAAAATTCAGTTTGCGAGGGATGGATCGCCTTATTTGGCGTGAAAAGCTGTCGGAAAGTGAAAGTGTTGTAAAATATTTCGAAATAAATTATATACATGTTAAAAAGTAATTAAATACGCAAATAGATCGCTTTTCTTCCGATTGTGCATGCAATACCACCACAAAATTGGCGTCAACATCAACAATAAATAGTCGCAACACGTAATTACACTGCTAAAGATCGAGCTAGACACATGTCAAGAAAGAGGCCTTTTTGACGGTTAACATACATACCGCCAAAAAAAAACGGTAGTTAAAAACAGTCACAGGTACTTACGACACCTGCTGCGCGTAGTTACACTACTGCAGATCGCAATAGTGTCCTGCTCTAATTATACTGTTGCAGATTGACGAGAATAACATGTCGCAAAAAACCGCTTCTATAAAGATCAAAAAACACTGCTAAATTAAGGTCTAAACATTCGTCCTGACACGCACCACAAATGGAATTTACAATGATACTTGCACTGTCCGCTAACAGCTCTGACCTCATGCGCGATGCTAGAAACCACTCTTACTGTACTGTAACGAGTGCCAGGACCGCTGACAGCTTCGAGCAGAAACATCGTTCCTGCACTACATAGGGATGGCTGAAAGGTTACTGCATACGCGTAACCGCCAGGAGTATGACGGTGTAAGGGGCGATTGCCAATGATCCGGCAGGTAGGTAATATTATTCTTAGATGCTACGTTATGTGGTGAGCAGAACACCGATAGTAGTAATATGCTGAACTAATCGCTAAAGGAGCCACAGATGGAAGAAAATATAGTTCTGCACATATCAGCGCCCCTGTTAGCGCTAACGCCAGAATTCCGCACAGGCGGGAAATAGTTGGAGGAACGTAACCGGCAGAGGACCCCTTTAGCGATTTGTTTTATACTGTTTAATATTACCTGGTGCAATATCAACGGTGTTTAATATTTATGTCATTGTCTAGAATATTGGCTCTAGAGCATATGTCAACCACTGTTTTTTTAACTCTTCGTCTTGTTAACAATATTACTTTTGTCGTGTTCTTCTTTTTATTACTGTAACACCTTTTATACTTTATAAGCTTATTACAGACTTTAACTATCGTATCCCCCTTTTATTTTCGCTGTTTCAATTAATTATTGAAAACTAGTATATGCCGACATTAGCGACATCTGGTCAACTTACTACACAAACATCTTGTGGCTACTGTACGGCAGCTTGTTTTAAACAGTAGTTTTACTGACAACATGACTCGTGCATGTGATGTGATTTGTAAGTATTAGACGATGCTGGTGCTGATTCCGCATTTAACATTAGGACTTTGTTTTTATGAAACAGATATGCCTCTTCACATTTAAAGCGCACAAATGTAAATTTTGTCAGCACTACTCTTGCAATATGCTCTATGTATTGTTCTTAAGCTGTATACAATTTGCGAGTGTATTTATACTTTTCCTATTTTTGCTGCAGATCTGATGATGGTCATTAAAGACCAAAAACGGTAATCTGTTAAACAAAAAAGATTGTGACCACAGACGTAAATTAAAGGGAACTTAAAAGCTGAGCTGTTGGTGTGGAAGGTGCAAGTGTTATCCTGTGGGGGACACCCTAGTTATGTACAGATCATAAAAAGAAAATCATAAAATTTCAAATATCCTGAAAAACCTCATCTAAGCTTCACCCAAAGATCATAAACACGTGACCTACGCACCGCAAATGGCCCGCTACAGGGCATCTGGCACAGAGCTGACCTTGAAGAAACTGATTTGTAACAGTTCATTGTGTCAGATATTTACATAGCTGCTGTATCGACTGAATTGCGGCTGGAGGCTGCTCCACTATTTTAGGAGTTTTTGTAGACACCGCTGTCTAACAGCCCCGAGGACAAACACCATTACTGAACTGCTCTGGGACCGCTGACGGGGTACCACATGTTGCAAACACGCAATGCAAATATATCGCAGAATATTCACAGCTACCGTTACAGATTATCCATATAAACATCTGTTATGAAATGATACATTTAACGACACTGTAAAATAACTTTAAAATTATCCAGTTTATCCTTCATACTTCAAAAAGATTGTCCTGCGATAAGCCTAAATCTGTCTTGTGATTATGGCAGTGCCTACCAAGTCCGTCGCGTAGACTACAGTAACAATTCCGCCAAATACCAGTCTATCTTTCGGCAGCGACTCACTGCTGCAAGACATAAAGGTCGGCGGGAAACACTTGTGCTCCGGCTATATACCCTGTGGAGCTACCTGAAAAGCATAAGCCGGAAGGCGGTGCAGAAATCACAAGGCCGCAACCGCTCACCGCCGAGTATTGCAAGTTGGGGGTGGCATCTGACAGGGGGCTGGGGCATCACAAAACCGTAGCCGTGTTCAAAAATCAAATGGCTCTGAGTACTATGGGACTTAACATCTGAGGTCATCAGTCCCCTAGAACGTAGAACTACTTAAACCTAACTAACCTAAGGACATCACACACATCCATGCCCGAGGCAGGATTCGAACCTGCGATCGGAGCGGTCGCGCGGTTCCAGACTGTAGCGCCTAGAACCGCTCGGCCACTCCGGCCGGCAGACTACTTACAAACTTACACACGAACTTAACTAATTCAGACCAAGTATCTAAGCTCCTGAGATGTAAAGCCTAAGGTGACTACCCAGTCGAGGCTGAGTTGCATAACATCCTTAACTTCAGTAAAGGCATAGTTACCTATTACCTTAAGGAAGTGCAAAACTATATGAGGAATCAACGGCAAATTGGAAAAATCTGGAACATTTGTTCTAACGTTTAGTACTCCAGAATTATCTGAACATATCCTTGCAGGCTATTTCCGTCTCAAGCTTCGCCCGTTTGTTCCTAACACAATGCGATGCTTCAAATGCCAAAGATTTGTACATACCACTATGAGATATAACGGGAGGGCTACGTATGGAAATTTTGAAGGCTCAGATCACGAATCAGGAAATTCTTGTACATGTCCTCCGAAATGTGTAAACTGCTCTGGGGAACACCCGGGATGGAACATAACGTGTAAGGTTAATAACAAGGGGAAAAAAATCAGGAGTTAAAAGTCAAGGGACGCATATCCTGTGGTGAAGCTGATAAAAGCTTTCAAAGCTATGCAACCTCCACTTTTTGCTACTTCTTTTGCATCAGACCTTAAGACGCCAACTGCCAAGTGTGATGCCTCCACATATGCTCAGACTACAGACAGACTCAAGTATGAGCACATCCACTTGTCTGTGTATCTGTGGGGGCGACGCTACATTTGAAACAGAAATCATACCGAAGCAGTCAGCGATGGGCTTACGACCTAAGCCATATACCACTGGCCACCATCAGATGCCTCCTAAGCCGTCCCCTCAACCAAAGCAACCAACTCCTTCCATAAGTAAGAAAAGACGTCTTTCAAAAGAAGTTCAAAGTCGAAGAAAGTGACAGTTAAGCCTTCGGATCGGCGATCTCTCATCCTCTCAGTTGGGGACTACGCTCTTGATGATATGGACTTCCAGTCGGAGGAACCAGAGAGCCAGGAACTGGCTAACGTTCGTCTTGACCTCCCAGATAAATCACCACCTCCAAGGGAGAAAGACTAACCATAGCTAAACAATGGTTCCCATAGGGACTTCTGTGTTGCAGTGGCATTCAAAAGGATACCTCTCACATTTGGAAGAATTACAGCTCCTGGTCCAGGAGAAACGGTTATGCATCTGTTTACAAGGAATCCATCTTAACGTCATAGACACACCTGCGTTACGGAGTTACCACCCCTAAAGGAAGGACGATATTACTGGAGACAGGGCTAAAGGTAGAGTGTCTTTTTTTTAATGATGACAGATGCCAGTCCTCTCCTGTCCTTCTTTTTTTCCCTTCTTTTGAGTCATCAGTCCTCTGACTAGTTTGATGCGGCCCACCACGAATCCTCTCCTGAGACAATATATTCATCTCAGAGTAGCACTTGCAACCTCCGTCCTCAGTTATTTGCTGGATGTATTCCACCCTCTGTCTACCTCTACAGTTTTTGCCCTCTACAGCTCTCTCTAGTACCATGGAAGAGATTCCCTGATGTATAGATAGAAGTCCTATCACCCTGTACCTTCTCCTTGTCAGTATTTCCCACATATTCCTTTCCTCTCAGATTCTGTACAGAACCTCTTCATTCCTTTCCTTATCAGTTCACCTAATTTTCATCATTCTCCTCTGTTCCGGTTTTCCCATAGTCAATGTTTCACTACCATACAATGAGATGCTCCAAACGTACATTCTCAGAAATTTCTTCCTCAAATTATTGCCTATGTTTATACTAGTAGACTTCTCTTGGCCAGGAATGCCCTTTCTTCCAGTAATAGTCTGCTTTTGATGTCGTCATTGCTCCATCCGTCATTAATTATTTTGCTGCCCAGGTAGCAGAATTCCTTAACTTCATTCATTTCGGGACAATCAATCCTGATGGTAAGTTTCTGGCTGTTCTCATTTCTACTACGTCTTATTACTTTCGTTTTCCTTCGATTTACTCTTAATCCTTATTCTGTACTCATTCGACTGTTCATTCTATACAACAGATCACATACACTCCTGGAAATTGAAATAAGAACACCGTGAATTCATTGTCCCAGGAAGGGGAAACTTTATTGACACATTCCTGGGGTCAGATACATCACATGATCACACTGACAGAACCACAGGCACATAGACACAGGCAACAGAGCATGCACAATGTCGGCACTAGTACAGTGTATATCCACCTTTCGCAGCAATGCAGGCTGCTATTCTCCCATGGAGACGATCGTAGAGATGCTGGATGTAGTCCTGTGGAACGGCTTGCCATGCCATTTCCACCTGGCGCCTCAGTTGGACCAGCGTTCGTGCTGGACGTGCAGACCGCGTGAGACGACGCTTCATCCAGTCCCAAACATGCTCAATGGGGGACAGATCCGGAGATCTTGCTGGCCAGGGTAGTTGACTTACACCTTCTAGAGCACGTTGGGTGGCACGGGATACATGCGGACGTGCATTGTCCTGTTGGAACAGCAAGTTCCCTTGCCGGTCTAGGAATGGTAGAACGATGGGTTCGATGACGGTTTGGATGTACCGTGCACTATTCAGTGTCCCCTCGACGATCACCAGTGGTGTACGGCCAGTGTAGGAGATCGCTCCCCACACCATGATGCCGGGTGTTGGCCCTGTGTGCCTCGGTCGTATGCAGTCCTGATTGTGGCGCTCACCTGCACGGCGCCAAACACGCATACGACCATCATTGGCACCAAGGCAGAAGCGACTCTCATCGCTGAAGACGACACGTCTCCATTCGTCCCTCCATTCACGCCTGTCGCGACACCACTGGAGGCGGGCTGCACGATGTTGGGGCGTGAGCGGAAGACGGCCTAACGGTGTGCGGGACCGTAGCCCAGCTTCATGGAGACGGTTGCGAATGGTCCTCGCCGATACCCCAGGAGCAACAGTGTCCCTAATTTGCTGGGAAGTGGCGGTGCGGTCCCCTACGGCACTGCGTAGGATCCTACGGTCTTGGCGTGCATCCGTGCGTCGCTGGGGTCCGGTCCCAGGTCGACGGGCACGTGCACCTTCCGCCGACCACTGGCGACAACATCGATGTACTGTGGAGACCTCACGCCCCACGTGTTGAGCAATTCGGCGGTACGTCCACCCGGCCTCCCGCATGCCCACTATACGCCCTCGCTCAAAGTCCGTCAACTGCACATACGGTTCACGTCCACGCTGTCGCGGCATGCTACCAGTGTTAAAGACTGCGATGGAGCTCCGTATGCCACGGCAAACTGGCTGACACTGACGGCGGCGGTGCACAAATGCTGCGCAGCTAGCGCCATTCGACGGCCAACACCGCGGGTCCTGGTGTGTCCGCTGTGCCGTGCGTGTGATCATTGCTTGTACAGCCCTCTCGCAGTGTCCGGAGCAAGTATGGTGGGTCTGACACACCGGTGTCAATGTGTTCTTTTTTCCATTTCCAGGAGTGTAGTTCTCCTTCATTTTCACTCAGGATAGCAACTCCATCACTGAATCGTATCATTGATGTTCTTTCACCTTAAATTTTAATTTCACTCTTGAACCTTTCCTTTATTTCCCTCATTGCTTCTTCGATGTACAAGCTGAACAGTAGTGGCGAAAGACTACATCCCTGTCTTATAACTTTTTAATCCGAGCATTTCGTTCTGGGTCGTCCAGTCTTATTATTCCCTCTTGGTTCTCGTACATATTGTAAATTACCCGTCTCTCCCTATAGCTTACCCCTATTTTTCTCAGAATTGCGAACATCTTGCACCATTTTACACTGTCGGACACTTTTTCCAGGTCGACAAATCCTATGAGGTGTCTTGATTTTTCTTCAGTCTGGCTTCCACTATTAACCGCAACGTCAGAATAGCCTCTTCTGGTGCCTTTACCTTTCCCAAATCCAAACTGATCGTCATCTAACACATCCTCGATTTTCTTTGTTTGATGTTAAGTCCTCCAAAACTCTTTTAAATTCTGATTCTAATACTGGATACCCTAACTCTTCTAAATCGACTTCTGTTTCTTCTTCTAATCGATTAATCTTGCCACTCATAGCGGCCTCCAATGTACTCTTTCCACCTATCCGCTCCCTCCACTGCATTCCTTTAATTGCTTAGTCAATCCTTTCGAAAATCATTTCGTTTTCGATTTCTTGGTATTTTTCATGTTGTCATCTCGTCTTAGCTTCCCTGCACTTCCTATTAATTTCATTCCTCAGCGACTTGTACTTCTGTATTCCTGAATTCCCTGAACATTTTTGTACTTCCTTCTTTCGTCGATCAGCTGAAGTATTTCTTCTGTTACCCGTACTTTCTTCTTAGTTACCTACTTTCCACCTATGTTTTTCTTTCCAAAATCTATGATTGCTCTTTTTCGAGAGGTCAATTCCTCTTCGACTGTAACGTCTACTGAGCTACTCGTTACTGCGGCGTCTATAGCCTTAGGGAACTTCGAGCGCATCTCATCATTTCTTAGTATTTCGTACTTCCATATCCCACTTCTTCGCGTAGTGATGCTTCCCTGCTAATCTCTTGCACTTCAGCCTACTCTTCGTCACTATTGCATTGTGGTCTGAGTCTATATCTGCTACTGGGTACTCCTTACAATCCAGTATCTGATTTCGGAATCTGTGTCTGACCATGATGTAATCTAACTGAAATCTTCCCGTATCACTTGGTCTTTTACAACAACACCTCCTCCCCTTGTGATTCTTGAAATGACTATTCGCCATTGCTACCTGAAATTTATTACGGAACTCAATTAGTCTTTCTCCCCTCTCATTCCTTGTCGCAAGCTCATATTCTCCTGCAACGTTTTACTTCTACTCCTTTCCCTACAACTGCATTCCAGACCTCCATGACTATTAGATTTACATCTCCCTTTAAAGTACTGTATTAACCTTTCAATATCCTCTTTTTTTTCTGCCTCACCATCTTCAGCTTGCGATGTCAGCGTGTATACGTGAACCATCGTTGTCGGTGTTGATTTGCTGTCGATTCTCATAATAACAACCCTATCACTGGACTGTTGACAGTAAGATACTCTGCGCCCTACCTTCCTATTCATAACGAATCGTGCTCCCGTTATACCATTTTCTGCTGCTCTTGATATTACCCTCTACTTATCTGACCAGAAATCCTTGTCATTTCACGTCACTGACCACTACTATACGTAAATTGAGCCTTTGCATTTCTCTCTTCAGATTTTCTAGCTTCCCTACCACGTTCAAGCTTCTGACATTCCACACCCCCGACTCGTGGAGCGTTATCATTTCGCTGAGGTAGTCTTTTTCTACCGAGCGAGGTGGCGCAGTGGTTAGACACTGGACTCGCATTCGGGAGGACGACGGTTCAATCCCGCGTCCGGCCATCCTGATTTAGGTTTTCCGTGATTTCCCTAAATCGCTCCAGGCAAATGCCGGGATGGTTCCTTTCAAAGGGCCCGGCCGACTTCCTTCCCCGTCATTCCCTAATCCGATGAGACCGATGACCTCACTGTCTGGTCTCCTTCCCCAAACCAACCAACCAACCAAGTCTTTTTCTCATGGTCATCTTCCCCTTGGCAACCCCACACAGAGATCCAAATGGGGGACTATTGCAGAATCTTTTGCCAATGGAGAGATCATCATACTCCTCTTTCAGTTACAGGCCACATGTCCTGTGGATACACATCACGTGTCTTTAATGCAGTGGTTTTCATTGCCTTCTGCATCCTCACGCCGTTGATCATTGCTGATTCTTCCGCCTTTAGAGGCAGTTTCCCACACCAAGAACAAGTTAGTGCCATGAACCTTTGACCGCTCCTCCGAACTCTCTGACAAAGCCATTGGCAGAATGAGGGTGACTTCTTATGGCGGACGTCTTCGCTGTTTCTTAATCGCAATTTAGGTGGTGGCGGGATTCGAACCCGGGACCGACGGAGTTTTGGTTACAAAGACACTACCCCTAGACCACGAACATACAAGCAATTACCATGAAAGTTCTAACAACCTTTAACATGACAGTGTGTGCTTTATATCTTCCACCTAATGATGCTTTGGATGCAGAGGCACCGTCAGAACTCTTCTCTGTACTCCCATGCTCATTCCTCCTTGGGGGGGGGGGGGGGGGGGGAGACTTCAATGCTTACAATGTGCTGTTCTGGGGCTCGGCTACCACTTGCTCTAGGGGTCAGATGATCGAGTGACTCTTCCATTCTGTGAATATCTGCCTTGTGAACTCGGGTCAAATGACACACTTTTCCACAGCTTCAAGGTCTTTTTCAGCCATTGCCATTTGTTTTTGTTCGTCAGCTATTGGAAACTCAGTTCAGTGGGAACTGGCTACAGATTTACATTCTAATTATCACTTCCCAGGTTGGATTCGTCCGTCGGCTTGGACGGTGGCTGACAGGAGGCTACAAAGATGGATGACACAAAGGGCAAATTGGTTGCAGTACAGTCGACAGGCTATTTTTGTACAAAAGGATTGCGCACAGGAGACGGTGGCCCATATCACTTGTGAGATCGAAGTGCCACAGAGTCCGTCCCCTATTTTAGCAACCAACTCAGACGACGGCCTTTACCTTGGTGGAATGATGAAGATCGGTTAGAAATCAGGGCAAGACGAACAGCTCTGCTGAACTTCAAACACCATCCAACTACAGAAAACCTTCATGCCCTTAGATCTGCGAGAGCACATGTGAGACGAGTGATAAAAGAACGGAAGAGGGCTTCCTGGAAGGAATTCACGACTTCCATTAATAAATCCACTTCCACTGCACAAGTTTAGGCGGCTTTCAGGCAAGGGTAGTACACATTCCCTTGTGGTCTTGTCAAGTAATGAGGTCCTTTTGGACACGCTCAGGTTTTAATTGAACACTTTTTTACTATCACTACATCATCGAGATAAACTCCCGCTTTTCTGGTGTTCCATAGGACTGCAGAGATGAGGAAGCTCCATTTCTTCTCGCATAATGAGGAAGTCTATAACCTTCCGTCCTCCATGTGGGAACTGGAATCAGCTCTGTCTGCAGCTGGAGACACTGCTCCAGGATCCGATGAGATCCATTATACCATGCTTCGTCATCTGTGCCCTGAAGCGAAAGTACAACTCCTCTCTTGTTTCACTCAGATCTGGTTTGATGTATAGTAGCCTATGACTTGGAAGGAAACCAAACAAGGACTGTAGCACGCCTAACAGTTACTGCAATATAGCCGTTACTAGTTGTATGGGTAATACACTTGATCATTTGGCCTGGCTGCTTGAATCCCGATGTCACCTGAGCCGCTCCCACCATGAGGGCATTCGGATATTGACTGGAGCCTTGGGAGCAATCCGGTTCAGAGTCTGTGTGCAGAGGCTGGTGAACCACTACTCTGGATTTGGTACTGAAAATCTCAGCGTCACCTCAGTCACTGGCATGTAGTGCAGTGGTCCAATACACCTTTGAAGGGCTTTTCAGGTTCAAATGGTTCAAATGGCTCTAAACACTACGGGACTTAACATCTGAGGTCATCAGTCCCCTAGACTTAGAACTACTTAAACCTAACTGACCTAAGGACATCACACATATCCATGTCCGAGGCAGGATTCGAACCCGCGACCATAGCAACAGCGCGGTTCCGGAATGAAGCGCCTAGAACCGCTCGGCCACAGTGGCCGGCTGGCTGTTCAGGAACAGGCCCCATACGACCAAGCCGTTTGGGATACGTGCCAATGACTGCCTCTAGAATCTGAATCTATCAGACCTCCAACTACACAGCCAGGGATGTCTTCAGAGGCCCCAAGCGATTTACAGCTTTACACGGAACAAGAAAAATTATACTCCAGATTTTGTTGTTACAACTTTGTTTTCGTCCATTTTCAGTACACACCACAGTTTTATTGTTGTTTATACAGATGGATCTCAGCAAGATAATGTCCTCAGTTGTTCTGCTATTTTCCTGATAGGGTTTTCAAAGTGCGTCTCCTAGAACAATTTACAAATTATGATGAGGAATTATATGGCATTCTGATGGTACAGGAGAGGACTCACAGGCATCACCATCTCTGGTTTCTTGTCTGTTCAGACTCGCTTGGTGCACTACAGCACTTCACCAAATGTATCCAGTAGACATTTGATTCAGCTCATTCATGACTCCTTACAGCGCCTGCAAAACCATGGCAAGGAGATGATCTTTTTCTGGGTACCTGGCCACATTGGAATACAGAGAAGTGGCATGGTCGACAAAGCTAGCAAGAAGTATGTTGGGATGGTGCTGTTTATCATTGACCCTTCCCGTTGCACGATGCATCTGATTTTCCGACAGACGCATAATGCGTCAGTGGGAGACTGAACAGTTGCAGGTGACAGTAAACAAACTGCGGTCACTCAAATCGACCACACAGGCGTGGCGGACTTCATGTCAGCCTCACCGCTGGAAGGAGGTTCTGCTTACCAGGCTGCGTATCGGACATACTCGTTTAACACAAGGCTTCCTCCTCCGGCGGTAGGATCCAGCACTCTGTAAAGTCTGTGGTGTGCCAATTTCAGTTCAGCATATTTTGGCAACATATGTCCTGTATACTTATATCAGAAGAGCCCTCAGTCTCGAAGGAGATACTGATTCCGGTGTTACATGATGGTGAAATTTTGTGAACTGTCAGGCCTCATCCCTAAATTGGTGAGGAAAGGAGGCAGACTTTGATACAATATAAACTACTCCGCACGTAGGGATAGCCTTCGTCCCCATCTATACGACGGGTTTGCTGACTTTCCGTCAGGGCGCTGATGACCATGATGTTAAGCACGCGTCACCTCAAATCACAATCATCATCATCGTCGACGTAAAGTGTTCATCGGAGACAGGGGTAACGTCAGGGGTGCCCCAGGGAGGTGTGATACGACCGCTGCTATTTTCTGTATACATAAATGATCTGGCAGACAGGGTGGGTAACAATCTGCGATTGTTAGCTGATGATGCTGTGCTGTACAGGAAGATGTCGAAGATTAGTGGCTGTGGGATGATACATGATGACATCGACAACATTTCTAGTTGGTGTCATGAATGGCAGCTGGCTCTAAATGTAGAAAAATGGAAGTTAATGCTGATGAGTAGGAAAAACAAAGCATTAGTAGTGTCCTGCTTGACACAGTCACGTCGTTTAAATATGTGGGTGTAACGTTGCAGAGCGATATGAGATGGAACGAGTATGTGAGAACTATGGCAGGGAAGACGAATGGTCGACTTTGGTTTATTGGGATAATTTTAGAAAAGTGTGGTTCATCTATAAAGTACACCGCATAAAGGACGCTAGTACGATCTGTTGTTAAGTAGTGCTCGATTGTGTGAGATCCGCACCATGTCGGATTGAAAGAAGACATCGAAGCAGTTCATAGACGAGCTGTTAGACTTGTTACGGTAGGTTCGATCAGCATGCAAGTGTTACGGATATCCTTTGGGAACTGAAGTGGGACTCCCTGGAGGGAGCAAGACATTCATTGCGAAGACCACTACTGAGACAGTCTAGAGAAC
Source organism: Schistocerca nitens (assembly GCF_023898315.1). Classification (NCBI taxonomy): domain Eukaryota; kingdom Metazoa; phylum Arthropoda; class Insecta; order Orthoptera; family Acrididae; genus Schistocerca; species Schistocerca nitens. Next base: position 409,353,523 of record NC_064618.1, read on the forward strand.
CGGTATTTGAAGCTGACTGCAGAATGATCAAACTGCCGCCAAAATACATTTCGCTTAGGGACCACGAAGATAAGATGCGATAAATCAGGCTCATACGGAGGCATATAGATAGTCGTTTTTCCCTCGCTCTACCTGCGAGTGGAACAGGAAAGGAAACGACTGGTAGTCGTACAGCATATCCCCCGTCATGCACCGCGCGGTGGCATGCGGAGTGCGTGTGTAGATATAGATGTAGATATAACATTTTACTATTGAATAAGTTGTTCTTTGTGGCTAAGAATTCCTTCCCAAACATCCATGTCTTCTGCTCTAAGAAATTCACACTTAGAGAGGTTTCACATCATTCCTCCCTTTCTTAAAGCCAAGAACACTTCCTCAAACAACTCGCAATGTTCGCGCCAAGATTTCTTGGCAATCAAAACAATGCCCACATAGACAACAAGTTTGCTCGTTAATCAATCTTCCAATAGGTGACTTAGTGCTCCCACGAAAACCGCAAAAGATATTGTTAATCCGAATGGCACCACTTTGAAGCTATAACTTCGCCTACTCCCTTCAGTGAACAGAATCTGCCAAAAGCTAGAGGCCAAATCGGCACTCGACATCAGTTTTATATTGCGAAAATTCTGTAAGAGTTTTTGCATGTTGCCTGGCTGATCTTGTTCTCTTACTGTAGCGTTATTCGAGTAGCGAGCGACTACAATTATTCTAACGATCCTTTTTTTAACAATTGAAATAGGATTGCAGGATCACTGGTCCATTATTCCACAATATCTCATTCTAACATCTGCTTTAATCTAACCCGCACTGCCTCCCGGTCAGCAATAGCAATCACATATGGTTTTGCTCTCAAGAGGTCATGCGGTCTCACCTTAACTGAATATTGAAAGTCCTCCACCCTAGCAGGCTTGTCTGAGGAAATATGCTCATACCAACACAACAAACTATAGAATTCCTCCTTTTCCTCGTTCGAAATATCCTCAATCGCTTCAGTAGATTCTTATATTCGGTCTACATAGAAGTACAGCTGTCCCAACCTTTAGTAATTACTGTATGAGCAATTCACTGTCTCCAGTTCAGATTTTTTAATTTTATTTCCCCTATCTTGCCTTGCCGCAGTGGATACACCGGTTTCCGTGAGATCACCAAAGTAAAGCGCTGTCTGGCGTGGTCGGCACTTGGATGAGTGACCATCAAGGCCGCCATGCGCTGTTGCAATTTTTCGGGGTGCACTCAGCCTCGTGATGCCAATTGAGGAGCTACTTGACCGAATAGTAGCGGCTTCGGTCAAGAATACTATCATAACGACCGGGAGAGATGTGTGCTGACCCCACGCCCCTCCTATCCCATCCTCCACTGAGGATGACACGGCGGTCGGATGGTCCCGGTAGGCCACTCGTGGCCTGACGACGTATTTCCCCTCTCCTGCCCTCTATTTCAAATTCAAGGTATTTCTCAACACAATTCAAAGAACTTTTATACTTACACAGGAAATTCGTACCCAGCACGACATCTTTAACTAAACCATTCACTATAAAACATTTATTCCTTCTCTAAACACTGCTCCCTCAAAAGATCATTCTCAATGCCCCTTGCTTTTCTTCCATATCTATTGTACACATTACAACATCAGACCACCCTTAAATCTCATTATCGCCATAAAAAAAATCATTAAACACTTCCTTCAGCCCAGTTTCGTCTTTCCTCCATCCGCGATCTCTTGCTACTTCATATTTCTCCTGTCCCCACCAGTGATGCAGTAATGACTTCAATATTTTTCCATACCATCTCCAGTCGTTTATAGAGCAGTCACTTTCTTCCTTGCCGTTCCATTTAGTCCTAAGCAAATTCTTTCCCGATTATCCAATTTATATTGTCCCGATTCACCACTATATCATCAACAGCTTTTAAATCACCCTCTCACGTAAGAATCAGATATATTGTTCCCTGCTTCTGAAGTAATGACATCAGTAGCTGCAACATTATCACAACCAATGACAAAACTTAAACTTCTTCTCTCTTAGACAAAACGTCACTCGTTTCTGCTGAATCTATACAAACTTTATCAGAATTAACTCCGTTAACATCCGCCGATAACGCATTAGATTCATTTCTTAAAACATCCATTACATCCGTCGATACATAATACCAATGACTCCGTCAACCTCCTCCGATAAACCACTCAAATTGCCGTTACTGCATCGATCCACATCAGAATTCACTGTACCTCGAATTCCACCAAATTCGGAACCACTTCTGTCTCCGTAACATTTTCTCCCCTCTCAGATTTCTCAGACACTTTTATTCTGATCCATTACCTAACACATTATTTTCACATTCTTTGTTCCACAACCACTCATAATTCATGCTTTGATTATGAGTCATTGGTTCACTTCCGTCAACAGAAATAAATGCACGGAATCCTTCCTCCAAGATATCTGAATCAGTAGCCCCAACTATCGCAACCTCTGCGTCTCAAACATCACCTTTGCATCCCTTCAGTCGATATATAACAAAATTCGCCTCCTGCTGATGAGACAATTGCTACGCCGCCTTCACGAATACCTCCACATACTTCCGTCGATACATCACAAAAATCATCTCCAGGTGACTAGACTACTGCTACTCCGCCGCCTTCACGGATTGTTTCAAAAATGGTTCAAATGGATCTGAGCACTATGGGACTTAACTTCTGAGGTCACCATGTAAGGTGTATGCATCGCCGGCAATGGGCGAGGCATGACAGAATCTCTGATCAGAGAGTAGATTATTGTTAGTTGTTGCTTGTCGCGAGTCTGCGCTAGTCTGCGCGAGTCGACAGTAGAAGTCAGTCTGCGCTTGTCTGCGCGAGTCTGCAGTAGTAGTCAGTCGGATACAGTAGTAGTCGGTCGGCTTTAGTAGCGAGTGGACAGTAGTAGTCTGCGGGAGTCGGCATGCGTCGGCTGTGTGCTCTGGTCGCGACTCTGGTCAGGACTCTGGAGGATGAGTATTGTTGTAGAAGGCAAAGAAGCAGCCTTTCGCATATTTAGTAATGTATGTTAATTGTAATTAATTTTTGTTCAGAAAATGTGCCCCAATAATAATTTTTATAATATAAAGTAACCTTTTTTAAAGAAAAGTATTCATTTCAATTTAAAGAATTTTTCCAATGCATTATCATTGCTTCCAAGAATCCAAAAAAAATATACGCCAGCATTGCACGAAGCTGTGTCGAAGAATGTATACATAAGAGCAGATATATACACTCCTGGAAATTGAAATAAGAACACCGTGAATTCATTGTCCCAGGAAGGGGAAACTTTATTGACACATTCCTGGGGTCAGATACATCACATGATCACACTGACAGAACCACAGGCACATAGACACAGGCAACAGAGCATGCACAATGTCGGCACTAGTACAGTGTATATCCACCTTTCGCAGCAATGCAGGCTGCTATTCTCCCATGGAGACGATCGTAGAGATGCTGGATGTAGTTCTGTGGAACGGCTTGCCATGCCATTTCCACCTGGCGCCTCAGTTGGACCAGCGTTCGTGCTGGACGTGCAGACCGCGTGAGACGACGCTTCATCCAGTCCCAAACATGCTCAATGGGGGACAGATCCGGAGATCTTGCTGGCCAGGGTAGTTGACTTACACCTTCTAGAGCACGTTGGGTGGCACGGGATACATGCGGACGTGCATTGTCCTGTTGGAACAGCAAGTTCCCTTGCCGGTCTAGGAATGGTAGAACGATGGGTTCGATGACGGTTTGGATGTACCGTGTACTATTCAGTGTCCCCTCGACGATCACCAGTGGTGTACGGCCAGTGTAGGAGATCGCTCCCCACACCATGATGCCGGGTGTTGGCCCTGTGTGCCTCGGTCGTATGCAGTCCTGATTGTGGCGCTCACCTGCACGGCGCCAAACACGCATACGACCATCATTGGCACCAAGGCAGAAGCGACTCTCATCGCTGAAGACGACACGTCTCCATTCGTCCCTCCATTCACGCCTGTCGCGACACCACTGGAGGCGGGCTGCACGATGTTGGGGCGTGAGCGGAAGACGGCCTAACGGTGTGCGGGACCGTAGCCCAGCTTCATGGAGACGGTTGCGAATGGTCCTCGCCGATACCCCAGGAGCAACAGTGTCCCTAATTTGCTGGGAAGTGGCGGTGCGGTCCCCTACGGCACTGCGTAGGATCCTACGGTCTTGGCGTGCATCCGTGCGTCGCTGGGGTCCGGTCCCAGGTCGACGGGCACGTGCACCTTCCGCCGACCACTGGCGACAACATCGATGTACTGTGGAGACCTCACGCCCCACGTGTTGAGCAATTCGGCGGTACGTCCACCCGGCCTCCCGCATGCCCACTATACGCCCTCGCTCAAAGTCCGTCAACTGCACATACGGTTCACGTCCACGCTGTCGCGGCATGCTACCAGTGTTAAAGACTGCGATGGAGCTCCGTATGCCACGGCAAACTGGCTGACACTGACGGCGGCGGTGCACAAATGCTGCGCAGCTAGCGCCATTCGACGGCCAACACCGCGGTTCCTGGTGTGTCCGCTGTGCCGTGCGTGTGATCATTGCTTGTACAGCCCTCTCGCAGTGTCCGGAGCAAGTATGGTGGGTCTGACACACCGGTGTCAATGTGTTCTTTTTTCCATTTCCAGGAGTGTAATTGCAGTTTTATTGAGGTAAGAATTTTTGCTTGTTTTATTCAGAATACAGGGCCGAGGTCAGCGCTGCTGTCCTTATAAAATTTACCAGATATTCTTATTTTCTGCTGGGAGGTTACAACCAGTCCCCTAGAACTTAGATCTACTTAAACCCAACTAACCTAAAGACATCATACACATCCATGCCCGAGGCAGGATTCGAACCTGCGACCGTAGTGGTCGCACAGTTCCAGACTGTAGCGCCTAGAACAGCTCGGCCACATCGGCCGGCACGCATTGTTTCATCTAATTTCTGCGATACATAATCATCTTCATTGCATTCACCTACATTTCTATAATTGTTGCTATAGACTAGTACCTCATTAGAATTAGTCATAAATTCCACCTCCACCAAATTCAGATCCACTAATGTCTCTCTTTTGATCATTGACTCTCAACAAACATACATTCATTCCATCATTCACTTCCCTTTCACCATCTAAATTCTCCAGCCTCATATCATCATTACCGAATCTTTCACCACATTTTACAATAGTTCTTGCGCACTCTTTATGGTAGCGCTGCTTAAAATTATTCCCCACTGAATTTTTATTTCTTATAACCTCCATCTGCAACACTGGTGGCTTTTTTGCCGAATTTTCGAAACACATAGAAATTTTAAAATAACGCTTTATTTTCAGAGCCGCTTTATTGCGCCACCTTCAGACCTGAGACACGGAGATTTCTAGTTTCCCGACATCTTTTTCTGGTGCTGTCTTTCATGAGGTCCTGCCTCTCAAATCTCCGTTCTCAGTTTTGTTGTCTGCAGCTCGTGGTCGTGCGGTAGCGTTCTCGCTTCCCGCGCCCGGGTCCCCGGGTTCGAATCCCGGCGGGGTCAGGGATCTTCTCTGCCTTGTGATGACTGGGTGTTGTGTGATGTCCTTAGGTTAGTTAGGTTTAACTAGTTCTATGTTCTAGGGGACTGATGACCATAGATGTTAAGTCCCATAGTGCTCAGAGCCATTTGAACCATTTTTTCAGTTTTGATTTCCTTTGCGAAAGGTCCAGTTTCCATTTCCCTTTTGGAAACTGTTATTAGTTTGATAATTATATCTGTTATGATTATTATAATTATGGTGGATATTACGGTTGTTCCCATACTGATCCACGTTTCCCTGTCTACTGTTCCCAATATTTTCAACGCCTGGTCAAGTTTCTCTATGATATCTAAAAATTCATCGATGGAATTTGTCGGGCTGTGGACAAGATCCCTTTATAAATGTTTCGTCTGTTGAACGTCGTAATCTCCATCAACATTTCCAGCAGACGTTTGTTACGCGTCAACTTAGCCACTTCACTCTCACAAAAATCCCCCATCGATCCACTTCCGTGTTTGAAAGTTGGTCCGTTTATGAATTTATTCTGAAGTCGTGATTGTTTCGCTTCACTCCAGAATTTTGTCAGGAAACAGCTCTCAAACACTTCTTGGGTAGTAAATGAAGCACCAATTAAATTTGTCCATGTTTGTGCATTGCTCTCAAGATGTCGTTCAACTAACAAAATTTTTGACTCTTCCGAGAGTCCATTCACAAATCTACCTCTGCACGCAGCAGAAAATCAACTGGATAGTATTTCCCATCATATCCAAAACACTTTGTCGTCCGTGAATTACTCTATGGAAACCCATCATAGTAGCAGCCCGATTTGCATCTAAAGCGTTTAATTGTGCACGTACTTCTTTAATCTGCTGTTCCTGCTGCAAGACTTTGTTCTTAATCTCTGATTAAAACTGTTGTCTCCTTTTCACCACCTCTTTGTCACATTCTACCACTCTACCAGGCCAATTGTTAATCGATTTAGTGGTCACTTCCTCAAGCGTATTGTGCCTCAGCACACAATTCTTAACTTCGCCACTCAGCTCATAACGTGTCTTTTCTGGCTTGTCCCCAAAATCTTTTTCCACAGTGTCGACTCTGTCGTTAACCAGACCAACCTCTTCAGAAATTTTCCTTGCATCTGTCCTCATAACTTCTAATTTTGGATCTGTCATCCCTTCTCTATCAGATTTAATTTACTTCACCTCAACACTTTCTGTTACGCTTATCTCAACAGAACCTATCTCTGTTGTTATTGAACCCATCTCAGGACTTAGTACCCCAATCTTAGAATTCAAACTTGTCAAAATTTTCCTTAACCACACCACTAAATCACTCGCAACTATATCTCCTTTCTCTGATTTTAGACTACCTCCCCCATTAATATCGTCCCTATTGATATCACCACGTTCAGATATAGGACTAACTGGCCCACTAACATTGCGAGGTGCCGGGGCTAGGAGTGTATTTAACACTAAATTCTTCGAGAATCTTCATATATAAATGATGCTCTAAGCCCCCCCCCCCCCTATTCTAACTCTGACTTTTGCTGTTGCACATGGATTAAAAAGAAACGCCAACTGACCGTAATCGACCCTGCAAGTGGAGAAGAAAAAAGTTTGGCACCTGCAATAATTTAGTTTGATAGACATTAATTAAATAAAGGAAAGTTTCAGTAACATAGTGAGAAATGAAAGGGTTGCTCTACCGATTAACAGAATGAAAGTTCTGTCCAAAATAATAATATGATTTATTATGACTAAACTCAAAATAATAAACAAAACACATGAAACATTTACAATACATCAAATTGGCTCAAATTGGATACTCAAATAAATTCTGTGAAGGTGAAGTTGTCCCTAAACTAGATTGTGACATTTATGACGAAGTGGTATGTGGAGCCAATTCCTTGCAACTCAAATCTTAAGAGAAAACACACAGCCAACCCAACATTAATTGCTGCTACTCAAGACAGAACAAAGTTAGAAAAAGACGAACAGGCGCGCTCTGCTGAGCTCTGATTATCTGCCGGTACTGTGGACGTACATTACCAAACTGTCTTCTTAACTGCCAGAACACGATCTGGCGTACCGGAGGCGATGGCTGGTTGCTTCGACGTCCCGTCGTGGTGGTGATAATGTCGCGAGTATAGCCCGAAACAAATTATCCTGGTTTGGTTGTTCCAGACTAAAGACTTCCTAGCAATACAAATGCGCCTCTGAGGGAGACGAAGAAGGCTCGCCACAAAATCACTGACGGTACAGTGATTGATTTTAACAAGCGAAGTCACACTGTAACTCCGATACAGTCAACTTTAGCCAAAACTGCTCAAGACAGACAACATAGGCCGCTTGTACGCAGAACGCTCAATTGCCAACTGTACTCGGAAAGTTACGTTGAAGTCGAAACTTCAGCAACTTCGTCAAACAGTTACAATTAAATAAAAGCATATTAGACAGCCAACGGAAGGCAGGCTGTCCAGAGCAGCGAGAGCTCAGTCTTGTAACCTACTCCGATCGAAAGGCGAGAGCCGACTACCACAAGAGCACCCGTACAAACCGAACACAGAACATTCCCGCCCCCACGACAGTGGCCGTGGTTAAACGTTTCAATCAGCAACTCGAAAACCGGCGGAAAATTCCACTCTATTGCCGAAGCACTACCATTCCACCAATGGAGATTCTTGGCGCCAATTTCTGCGCCGATTTTGCTACGTCATGGAGCTATGCCCTGATCAAGCCAATCACAGTTACGATACGGCAGAAAAACGAGGGAATTTGCGCGCCAATGCTGCTTGGGAACACAAGTCATTCCCACGCCTCGCTGGTAGCCCGCCAGAAAGTGTTTTCAGAAAGTTTCTGCGAAGTAACGGAACCTCTAGCCCAGCCGCTACTTCAGGCCCCTGCGAGCGTGTCTCCGCCGCTATTCTACAATGTTGGCGTCTGGAAAGCATTCACTCGACTCCCTCACACCTGTCGGCTTACCCTTTCAAGATCGGCAGAGCCCGCCTGTCACCGGACCACCTGGGTGACGAGAGACGCTGTGTGGGAAGTCCGTGTGTGAAGGAACAGCAACTTTTCACTGCATGCAATTAGAGAGGAAAATCGTAAGATAGAAATATGAGAGGCGGCTCATGCCACCTCTCGTAGCCCCTACGCCAATTTACATTGTAACTGGTGAGCGATTGGCTCGCTTAGGAGCAAGGTAGTGAGTCAATCGCCCAAGAACAATCTTGCAAACTGACTCCACATGCCGCGCTCTATAAAATAAATCACTGCAACTGAAAAATGCAGCTCATAGAGGGAGGATTATTTATGATGTAGCCAACTTCACCCTCTTAATATGGAACTCTAACACTCACATCACACATCCATACCCAGGGAGCCCCTTCCAAACAGCGATTCACACAGACATTCATGCTCTAAATATGGCCCGGGCACGTGAGCCAAATATGGAGCAGTTTATTCTTTACAATCAGAGTTGGAGTGCTCCGCAATTAAATGCCCAAGATGTTACAACAATTTGAATCATTAAACTAACCTGAACTCACTCACACATTTCAGAATCTAATTACAACCTCCGATTCATTCTGTCTCCCTGCAGCGAGAATAACCTTTACAAAATGTGGTGGTATCTGCTTCAGTTTATGGGGACTTCGGGCACACTGTTTGCATACACACAACAATAAATACAAAATACAAACAAAAAACATGGTATGGAGAACAATACAGTAATTTGTAATCTGTGCGCCCTACTCTATCACTTACATAAGAATTACAGTGTAAAACACAAACACATACAAGGTATAACATACATTACAAAAACAACATTAGAGAAAGAAATTTAAGAAAAAAAACAAGGTTCATGGGGTGTCAAGTTGTGCTTGCACATTGCACAATGTTCACGACTGTGCTGAGAATGAGGCACTAAATCACATTGCTGGAAATATTCGAAGCACTTCACAAAGTCGTTAGTTTCTCGGGTTTGGTATGTTGAGTCATATGCAATGATGCATGTGGTCCCATGTCTTGAGCATCGGGGGGGGGGGGGGCTTTTGAGATGGGGCCACAGTACTGACATCATCCTAAACGTCGGGTATTGTTGCTACGTTGTTGCAACAGCAATAGGGTGTGCTGGAGCATCTGCAGTACGCTGTTCAGATTGCAGCAAGACCCATGCATATGATCACAACAGTACGGTGGGAAGACATAGGCTCTACTCATGTCGATTAAATGTCCCTGAGGTCTACTAGTTGGGATGCATCACTAGTCCAGGTCTCTTCTCTCCCTGGACAGTACTTTACGTTTCTCAATATTGCAGTTCGGTGAGGGATGAGGGCACATGGAGTGACTCCACAAGTGTGTGAGGTGATCCAAACAGGATCGAACTAGGAGCAACGGTTGCTACAACTGCTCTCTAAGTGAGAGGAGAAGTTAAAAATGAGACAGTTCATTTGTTAGAGTTTGTGACACAATACTGATTTGTGTATGCAGATCGGCCAATGCTAGTGAGTTGTAAACACTCAAATAGGTGATTATATAGCGTCCCTTTCTGTCCTGAGGCACTTGAGGCGCAGGTTCTGACACCTTATGTGATCTTCGTGTACTCATGACAACGTGGTCTGCCGCAGGGAATCCCTCCAAACGGCTGCCGCGTCCGGAGAGCTAGCTGGCTGTTGCGTGCTGGTCGCGTGTCAGTGTAAACGGCCAGCCACACTTTCGCTTGTGGCCCGGCGAGGGCTGTCTGCCCCTAATCCCTCAGGTATACGGCCCAGTGACTAACAGCTTGAAGGACCGGATGCTCCCGCGCCCTTCTCGTCAGGTGGCGCGCTGACGCTCCCCTTCTTGCAGGTAGCCGATGACCTCTTGTTTTTGCTCCTCCTGGCCTCTGCATTGCCACGATTCCTGTCATCTGCACAGTTCTGGCAAAAATCTTATGCCTAACTTTTTCCCATGACCTTCTATGTTATAATAAATTTACATAACGATACATTGATGGTCTGTCATTTCAGACACTCTTAATTTAATTTTATAGTTATTAATCTATGGCTATCACTATAACAAAATCTTGGTGTATCTAATCTAGACATGGAAATAATTTATCTATATATTTGTGTAAAGCACGATCTCCATACTGTACATGATGTGTGACAACTGATGCTATGTATTGGATGAACAACAAAATTTGCAGTCCCGCACTAATATTACTATTAATTATATAGATCGACAGCAGACATGCTCAAGAATTAACTACCATTTGCCATTCTATGTCTTTTGATTAAATTATGTTGTTATGCAGGTCAAAGTTTTACTGTGCTATAAAGAACATTCAACTATTCTACTTTCGCTCGCCTGTCGTCCCTCCATCTCGGGTCTGTGATAACTTATCCTAGTATATCGTACCCTTTTTTTTACGTTATACAATACTCTTACATAATTCCTGTTACGCTGAGATGTCTCGCTGCTCGCCGCTATTGACGACGACAGTGATGTGCGCGCCGTACGACACGGCCTCCAAGTTCTCACTATGCCTCACTGAAACTCCAGAGATTGGGTTAGCCATAGCTATAGAAGACAATAAATTTGTAGTTGAACTTAATTTTGTTTGTGATGCAGTTTTAGCAATGAAAGCGCACCTTTCCAGAGGCAGTGTAATATGACCAAGCCAAGACTGGTTCCTGTTGAGGATTCAGTCGCCCACCACACGCCAGCTACACAGTACGTCACGAATATCCAAGTATAAGTCCCTGGTTATTCATCTGTGACAGTCGCAAGCAGCATGCTAAATCCCCAACCAGCACATTGGCATGGTAGGATTTATGCCCGCAGGAAGTCTAGGGCACCATTGGAGTCAAACGCTCACAGGTTCACCCCGACTTCCAAGACAAAGATGTTGGCGCATCATTGTAAAAACTATGCTGCCCATATTCATCCTCGAAATCACGCAATATACCACAATCTTGCAGTGCACCGTTGCGTGCCTGCAAGCATTGGTATGAACGTCTCACGAACTGGTTGTGGCCGCTATAGAGCGTATCACGACTTCTCAGAACGCATCTAAAAGCACGTTCTTGTATGCGCCCGTTTGTGCGACATCTCCTCACTCATCATTATCCCTCAACATGGACACCAGACAGGAAAGGACAAAAACATTGCTCATGAAAAGGTAGTGTCTCCTACTCCATCGACATTGGAAGTCGCGAACATAAACAAAAAAAGGATAGCAGCAGTAAATTCTTATGCGAGACAACGCAGCGTGTTAATACTTTAGCTATCTTAATCTATTAATGCAACGATTATTGTTCCCCGAAGAAAGGTTCATATATTTGCCTATTCTACTATGCACACCACTTACACTACTACTATAGCAAGGTTCATGTATTTGCCCATTCTACTATGTACACCACTTACACTACTACTATTCCACGAACTTCTTTATGTGAGAGTTGTGGAGGAGTCCTATGGACTTCTTTCCTTTCAGCGTCTCCAATTCATAAGCATTGTGGTGAGCTGCTCTCCTTATCGGTACGGGCCGTTGTAAACAGAATAGAATTTTTGGCATTTCATTTTTTGTTTGTTAGAGAGTCGGAAAGACTTCACGAGCACCCTTTGTCCACTTTGGAAGTGTCGTAGACGAGCTCCCCTGTCGGCACGTCTCTTCCTGACCTCTGCTGCAGCCCATATCCTCTTGAGAGCCAAATCCACTATAGCTCAGTGCTGCGTTCGCGCCCTTGGTGGGAAGTTTACGACTTCGACTCACATGACCAACCTATGGTAGGAAATCCCGGATTAGGGCTCGTGATACAGTTCGTCCTGTCGCCCTCTTCAGTGCCGTAAAGGTAACGTATTTGGACGTTAGTTCAACGAACACTAATACGTAAGTATATCCTCTTCTTGTTCTTGGCAAAGGTCCCATCAAATCTGTTGCCGCTAATTGTCTTAATTTGGTCGGTACGATTGGGTATAATGGTGCCTGCATGCTCACAGTGGTGTGCTTAGCCTTTTGGCAGTCTTTACACACCGACAGTACCCTCGGAATTCGACGCTCCATGTTTCGAAAGTAACACATGGTCCTTAGCTTGAGATTGCACTTGCGTGGTCCGAAGTGTCCATAGCTGAGGTGAGTATGCCATATAATCTTGTTTATTAGGTGTTCAGGGATGCATACCCCCCATTCAGTGTCATTGGCATAATTTCGGTGGAAAATTATGCCTTTCCGCAAGAGGTAGAACTGCCTGACGGTGGCGTGTCTTCTGTCTATCCATTTCTGTTTCAATAACACTAGGGCAGGGTCCTTGTCTTGCTCCTTTTTGATGTCCTGCATACTACAGGTAATAAAATTTTCAAAGGCTACTTTCTGCATATAGAAAAGGCAGTAGTGATTTTCCTCCAGATCTTCTTCCATGTTGTGCTCAAATCCGATCGGTGACCGTGATAAGGCGTCTGCAATAATGTTCTGACTTCCGGGGATATATTCTATCGAAAAATTGTATTGCTGCAGATATGATGCCCACCTAATGAGCCGCCTGTGATTAAGCTTTGCAGTCATCAGGAACTCGAGTGCCTTGTGGTCAGTGTAGACCCTCGTCTTGCGACCAAACAGAAGGTATCTGAATTTTTCGAACGCCCATACAATAGCCAGCGCCTTTAACTCGGTTACTAAGTAATTCCTCTCACTCTTGGCTAGTACTCTGCTACCAAACGCAGTTGTCTTCCACACCCTGTTTCCTTCATGTACATAGTCTTGGAACACCATGACACCCAGACCTGAGTATGAACTGTCCGTGACTATGCAAAGCTCTTCTGCTAAATTATGGTGTGAGAGGATGGGTGCTTGTAATAATGCGAATTTTAATGCTTTCCATTCGGATTCGGCCGCCTCATCCCATTCCCAAGGAATCTTCTTTCCTGTAAGTTGATGCAACCTAGGACTGCTCTGAGTTTTGACATGTATAAAGCGGTTGTAAAAATTTATGATCCCCAAGAACCCCCTTAACTGCTTCTTTGTCGTAGGAATGGGAAACTTTTCAATCGCTTCGATATTTTCAGGATTTGGCGCAATGCCCTCACCTGTGATGATATGTCCTAGAAATTTGACAGAGGACGTCCCAAAATTCGATTTTTCGATATTGATAGTCACTCCGTATTCCTTGAATGTCGCAAGGAGTTCACCGAGGACCGCATTGTACTCTCCCCAAGATTTCTCCGCGATCAGAAAATCGTCCACATAGCTGGTGACATGACGTTTCAAATTATCGCTTAGTATGCCGTCCAGCCCCCGAATGAATGCGGCAGACGAAAAGTTCAAACCAAATGGTAGACGACGAAACCGGTAACATATTCCAAATGCTAAAAAGGCTGTATACTGTCTGCAATTTGGATGGAGCTCGATCTGCCAGAAACTCGATTTTAGATCAACTGATGAGAAGATTGATATTCCATGCAAGTTTTGTAAGAGTTCCTCTAATCGTTCCGGTCTGTCTGTTTCGGGTTCTATTATGCTATTAATCTGTCGCGAGTCCAAGACTAAACGAATACTACCATCTGCCTTCTCGACTACTCTTAACGGGTTATTATAGGCTGAAGCCGTAGGTTCTTTTATTCCTTCACTCAGCATTCGCGTAATTTCAGTTGCTACTTTCTGTCGATATGCCAAGGGGATTGGATAGGGTGGCACACGAAACTGGTTGTGCGGGCGTACACGGAATTCATATTGGAAGTTCTTTATTGATCCTGTCTTGGGAATGAAGACCTCCGCATGTTCTACTAGTAATTTATGAAGTTCTTTGCGGTGGTCGCACCTTATATTCTTTATTGCTTCCACTTTTTCTCCTATTTTCTCCTTTATTTCTCCCATTACTACGACTTCATTCTCATCCGTGTCCTCTCCCCTACCCGCAACGTCGACCTATTCTTCCTTTCTGTCTTTCTGACACGCATAGTTTATCCGAACACAGTTTGACGGTAGTTGAGCTGGGATCACCTGGTCGTCGCACTTAATGTGGACGGGATTCCCTTTCCTCAGAACCACTTCACCTCGTCCTAGATCAACTATCGCTTCATGCTCATTTAGGAAGTCCGTTCCTATTATCATGTCGATCGCCAGATTTGGCACGATCCAGAAGTTAGACTCTATTTTGTGTCCTTGGCAGGAGAATTCCAGTCTTGTTTGTTGGGTGACCTCCGTACATTTACCCGCTAATGGCCCTTTTATTTTGGTTTTATTAACCGATAGGACAGGCCAGTCCATCTCCTGAGAGCACCTCTTGTATGCTGCCTCAGATATTGCTGTTATGTAGCTTCCACTATCTGTTATCGCATTCATACTCTTTTCAGCTATTGTTACTGTGATAAGAGGCTGCCGATCCTGTCGGGGAGTTGTTTTATGTTCTTCGAGCAGGATTTCTGATAAATCTTCGTAATTTATCATCCGTAGTTGGCCAGGTCCGAGATTACGTGCGAAATTCCGGCGGCCTGTGTTCGCACTAGTCTGGCGTCAATCCCTTGTTAAGCTCCCCCTCCTGTGACGTGCATTAGGATTTGCGGGTCTAGTTTCAATCTCCTGGCTCCACTGTTGTCCTTGGTTTCGCTCTCTCCAATTACGGTCGCTTTGCCGTTCGTTATTCCTCCCATCCCAGATTCCTTGTCTAGATTGACCCTGCTCCCTGACGTTCTGGTTTCCGTGTCTTCGGTTTCCATAACCTTGAATAGCGTAACCTTGGCTTCCGTAACCCTGGTTTCCTGACTGACCAGTGCGATTATGCGATCTGTTGTCGTCTTCCCTTCCCGGCCCGTGGTATTTGTTACTTTGCCCCTTCTTCCTGTTCTTTGCGTCTTGTTTATCAAAGACAACTTCGAGTTCGCGCAATAGACTCTTGAATGCTTCTATGTCAGATCCACACTTCCCGACAAGTGTCTGTTGGTACCTAACTGGTAATCTGGAAAAGCAAAATTTAATGATGTGATTCTTGAGTTTCTCCCGGCGTATTTGATAATCAATATATCCACGGGTGTGCTGCCGGTCTATAGTGTCCAACGGGCACAATATTTCGGCGATCATACATGTCGCCATCATCAGGTGAACTGACGGACTGAGCTCCTGTGAACGTGCCGGCACGGAGATTCGTACGCTAAAGCTGCTCAGAGGGAACTGGGTTCGGTCGCGGCGGCGGCCGATTTAAATACCCTCCGCCCGCGGCGCGCTCCCTCCGCCGTCCGCGCCCCGAGCCACGGTCGCGCGGTGGAACAGATTGCGACGGCGTCTGAGATGTCGGTGTGATGGCTCTGTCCGCCGTGGTCGTCACAACTATACGTTTGCTCGATTTACTCTTGATTAACCCGATCGCTGGTTCCCAAGCCTTGCTAAGATTATAGCCACAGTCACGGTTTATGAGGTCGTCATTGGTGCGAATTTCGATGGCCTCTCTAACAACGCTGTCTCGACGTCTGTACCAGAATCCTCGTGCGGTCATACTCCATGGCGTGATTTTCCGACAAACAATGTTCAGCGACCGCCGACTTGCTCGGATACATCAGTCGAGTGTGCCTCTGGTGTTCACGGCATCGATCGGCAGCACACCCGTGGATATTTTGATTACAAAATTTAATGATTTCTCCGTTGCTATATGGACTATCTAAAAATTGATTCTTCTTGAGTAAATCATCAAGAAATTTGGTTGCGCTCCTATGCCCGGACACTTCCAGTTCAGGACAAAATATTATTTCCTCTTTAATCCTGTCTTGCGTTTCCTTTGACCAGTAGGTCCGCAGGAATGCACCAACAAATTCCTGATAAGTCCGACACGTCGTTGCCACACCTCACATCTTTTCCGCGGCTTGGCCTTCTATGTGACCACACATGAATTCTAATTTTGCCTGGGTTGGCCCTGATGCCGGTAATGAATTTGTAAACTGCATCACCCAGCTCTTCGGATGCATCGACCCTCCATTTTCTTTGAACTTCTGGAATTTTAGTATCGACAGGAAGTGATTGTGATCAAAATCCTGTCTGATCCTCGCACTGGTGTTGTCACTCGTTTCCGATACTTGCACGTCTGCTGAGTGTCCTGTTCTATCTTGCTGATAACTGTGATGTGCTACCTCTATAACACAGTGGAAGTGGCACTCAGAATTCACTCTCCTAAGTGGGCTACAATTATTGGAGCTATTACTCGCTGTTTCTGCGTGTGCATTGTTAGTTCCGCACTCGGTCTTGGGCTAGAGCACGGCGGGCTTTTCCTCGGAGACACAATTCTGTGTACTCCATCATTGGTATCCGAACGCGCAGTGCTCGTGTGCCCGTTTTGCTCTAGTTTTGCTATCCGACTCTCTACTTCTTCCATTCGTTTCGTGTTGTTCGCAACCGCGATATTACCCTGAGTTTTTAAGAAAGCTAGGGACTTTGAGTGGGATTGTGTTGTACGTCGCAGCGCCCTGCGAGTTTAGAAGTTGTTTCCGCAACTTTCATTGCCCCTATTGCCGCCGTTTTGGCCAGGCCTGCTACTTTTTGTGCAGCCATTGACATTTGTTTTACTTCTCCACATTCTTTCTTTATTGTTAGTAATTCCCCTCGAATTTCTCCTATATGCGAAATTATTGCCTGAGTGTCCTTCTTACGCTGTTCGTCAGCTTATTCCTTCTCCTTCTTACGTTGTTTCTCATCTTCTTCCTTCTCCTTCTTACGTTGTTTCTCATCTTCTTCCTTCTCCTTCTTACGTTGTTCGTCAGCTTCTTCTTTCATTGATCGTAGGAAGCTCAGTATTGGGTTAACGTCATCATTTTGATCCTCGTCACACATGGGTGATGTAACTCTGGACATCTGGGCGCTAGAGCTCTGACGTGACCGAGCTGGCCCCTGTCTGCTCTCGTTCGTTTGATTATAAACTTCTGCTACCGTCTCGACCTGTGTGCCTGTCTCTCTTTCATCCTCTACCTCACTATCATAATCACGGCGGCGACGTTGCTCTAAGATCGCGTCCAAATCACCTTCCTCATCAATGACCCTGTCGTCCTGTCCTGCTAAAAATGTGCCCATCTCATCTCCGTACCTCTCCCCATCATTAAACTGCCCCTTATCCATTATGCAATCCTCTTTTGTTTTAACTTCGCTCGATAATAGTCGTGCCTTACTTCTCGTGATCATTCATGAAAAACAATTTTATCTAAAATGCACAATAAAAATAATCTACTCCATATATTTTTCGACATAGACACAAAATTTCAACAACGCCGTTCCAACGCTGTAATTACATGCACAGACACTGCACACAAACCCGACAAAGTGATACGGACACCACATCAATGAAACATATAAAACAATGAACAAACAAATATATACGCTGAAAACAAACACAGTAATCATGCGCAGCTACTTAAAACTAATCACAGAACTACAAGAAAAAGAAGTTGGGTATTAATAATTAAAAAAAAAGTAGAGAAAAAAATTTGAATGTTCCTACTAAGAATACTGTTTGCTTATCAGTGATTCACAGGAAATATCCGAGGCTAAGGGTCGCCATTTCATGCGAGGTGCCGGGGCCAGCAGTGTAATTAACACTAAATTCTTCGAGAATCTTCATATATAAATGATGCTCTAAGCCCCCCCTATTCTAACTCTGACTTTTTCTGTTGCACATGGATTAAAAAGAAACGCCAACTGACCGTAATCGACCCTGCAAGTGGAGTAGAAAAGAGTTTGGCACCTGCAATAATTTAGTTTGATAGACATTAATTAAATAAAGGAAAGTTTCAGTAACATAGTGAGAAATGAAAGAGTTGCTCTACCGATTAACAGAATGAAAGTTCTGTCCAAAATAATAATATGATTTATTATGACTAAACTCAAAATAATAAACAAAACACATGAAACATTTACAATACATCAAATTGGCTCAAATTGGATACTCAAATAAATGCTGTGAAGGTGAAGTTGTCCCTAAACTAGATTGTGACATTTATGACGAAGTGGTATGTGGAGCCAATTCCTTGCAACTCAAATCTTAAGAGAAAACACACAGCCAACCCAACATTAATTGCTGCTACTCAAGACAGAACAAAGTTAGAAAAAGACGAACAGGCGCGCTCTGCTGAGCTCTGATTATCTGCCGGTACTGTGGACGTACATTACCAAACTGTCTTCTTAACTGCCAGAACACGATCTGGCGTACCGGAGGCGATGGCTGGTTGCTTCGACATTCCGTCGTGGTGATGATAATGTCGCGAGTATAGCCCGAAACAAATTATCCTGGTTTGGTTGTTCCAGACTAAAGACTTCCTAGCAATACAAATGCGCCTCTGAGGGAGACGAAGAAGGCTCGCCACAAAATCACTGACGGTACAGTGATTGATTTTAACAAGCGAAGTCACACTGTAACTCCGATACAGTCAACTTTAGCCAAAACTGCTCAAGACATACAACATAGGCCGCTTGTACGCAGAACGCTCAATTGCCAACTGTACTCGGAAAGTTACGTTGAAGTCGAAACTTCAGCAACTTCGTCAAACAGTTACAATTAAATAAAAGCATATTAGACAGCCAACGGAAGGCAGGCTGTCCAGAGCAGCGAGAGCTCAGTCTTGTAACCTACTCCGACCATAAGGTGAGAGCCGACGACCACAAGAGCACGCGTACAAACCGAACACAGAACATTCCCGCCCCCACGACAGTGGCCGTGGTTAAACGTTCCAATCAGCAACTCGAAAACCGGCGGAAAATTCCACTCTATTACCGAAGCACTACCATTCCACCAATGGAGATTCTTGGCGTCAATTTCTGCGCCGATTTTGCTACGTCATGGAGCTATGCCCTGATCAAGCCAATCACAGTTACGATACGGCAGAAAAACGCGGGAATTTGCGCGCCAAGGCTGGTTGGTAACACAAGTCATTCCCACGCCTCGCTGGTAGCCCGCCAGAAAGTGTTTTCGCTAAGTTTCTGCGAAGTAACGGAACCTCTAGCCCAGCCGCTACTTCAGGCCCCTGCGAGCGTGACTCCGCCGCTATTCTACAATGTCGGCGTCTGGAAAGCATTCACTCGACTCCCTCACACCCATCGGCTTACCCTTTCAAGATCAGCAGTGCCCGCCTGTCACCGGACCACCCAGGTGACGAGAGACGCTGCGTGGGAAGTCCGCGTGTGAAGGAATAGCAACTTTTCACTGCATGCAATTAGAGAGGAAAATCGTAAGATAGAAATATGAGAGGGGGCTCATGCCACCTCTCAACATATGTGGGTGACTGCTTAATTGTTGAAAGTTCCATTACTGACAATGATGCCCCAGGTTCACACATATTAACATTATCGGCGTACATACTTGACTTATCAGTCATGCTGGCTCCTCCTGTACTGCTGCTGCCCTGAAGTGTCGATGATGATGAGCTCCAAATCGCCGCCTGTGGTCCGCGTTTCTGTGGCCGCCATTGGAGTTATTCCACCGTCAAGGTCTCCGCCGCAGCTGACCGCTGCAGATTTGACTCACATACGCCTCTGCATAGCCTTCTTTTTCTTTCTTGAAATTCCTGCACCAAGCGTTTCCTACCGATTATCATGTGCGCGACAGCTGCAAAATCTTATACTCGGAGTCCCCATGCAAACTATCTAACAAGCAATAAATTTAGGACGAGTATCACACAAAAGTGTAAAATGTTAGAATTTCAGTTGCAGTTCTAGAGGGACTAGACTCCTATACCAGACGAGCCCCCAATTACGATGGTTCCTAACGGTTTCTGTTGAGTAGTTGCTCTTCACAAACAGCAGTCTAGATGACCAAACAATTAGTGTCTGTACCTGCAGTTGCTTGTACTTCTGGTACTTGGTCTGTACACGGCCCTGTTTAAAAGGAATAGCTCGATATAATAATAGTCGAGCCACGCACATCCGCTTTCGTACCATGCAGTTAATTCACTCCAAATAATAAGCTGTCGCTGTGATCCTGCAGTCAAATACTCTATGCATTGGCTAAAATTGTGAGTTAAGAAAATACACAGAAATACAAAATAAAGTAAAATGAATAATTTAATAAACGTGGTTCTATTCTAACGTCTTTACTTGCTATAGACGAATGAGATTTATGTTGAATAATGTTTATTCCAGAAAGGACATCTCAAATAAATGGGAAGTGGTCCTCCGATATTTATTTAATAGACAGAAAATATCCTTATCAAATCGAGTAAAGTTAGGTAGAGAGCGTCACGAGAATGGTAGTAAATTTCCCAGACTAAAATCCCCAGAGTAAATACTCATCACAGATACGCGAAAACTAAATCCATTTAGTAATCATAATATACGACATATTCACCAGCTCAAAACAGTTCGGAGTTCAACTAGATGAATCACCATTTATCACATGTACTGCAAAGAATAGTAACTCGTGTTGTGTCTGCTTCAGTTTCGTAAATCAAACGGCAAAAATTAGAGTCCTTTGCTGGAGAATGTTGAGACCTCTCGAAATACAAAGTCCCTTCAGAAGTTAAAGTAAGGTAGCGGCCTTTCACCGCCCAAAATCAATCACCTAGATGACCAAATCATGCACTTTATTACAGGCAAATCGGTCTAGTTCCAGTACAAACGTAAGTGTCCAGAATTGCCCCTTGAGCTCTTTACTCGAAAAGTACCAGTCTCCACTTGACTTCCATAGTGTTGAGCTACTGTCTGCCATTCCATTGGTTGAAGGCCGTCCTCACCAAAAATAAACCGTCCTTAAGTTCTAAAGACATGATTCGATTCAGCATGACCATTTCCCAGACTAAACTAATATATTACAACAATATTTAAAGAAAGCGATGTCATAAACATTCTGTTACACTCAGTTCATTTACAATAAATATAAGTAATGATTGATTTATAAATAAAGAAGCCAGAATTCTTGTGCAAGTGTGCTCATGATAAATGATAACAGATTGTCATTAAATATTTTTAAACAATTGCTTGTGTCTTCTTGACGGAAGTTTCTTCTTTTCATTTCAATTATGGTGTCCGATGACACATGCAACTGATCACTTTTAAATTAGCACAGTTTTTTAATAGAACTTGCAATTAATATTTAAATAAAGTTACTGACAAAATAAAAACTTTTCGTTAAATAACAACTCAAGTATGACAATATGAGAGGTACTCATGCCACATTTGCTGTATAGTTGCGGAGAATATAATGTTTTGACAAACATTTGCATAATGAAAAAATATGAAAGACGTCATAAATAAATACTAATTTACATACAGATACGTAGCTTTCAGAGATGATGTTTATAGTGCAATGCTATCTTCTGAGACACCGTTTGTTGATGCACTTCACTTTTCTGAGGTTGCAGACGTATTCGGATTTGCGTTAATATTTGACTCTAGATTATTATGGAGTCTGAGCTGTAAGAAGCTATCGCTGCTTGTCTCAAAGCCTGCCACTGCTAGACTGCTGCATAGCCGGCCCTCTTCGGTGATCAATGCGTTGTCCAAATTCCCCGTACTGGGATATTCCCGTTTCTGGTGATGTAGCTCATCCTTGCACCTGGTTGGCTGGAATGGTGAGTATTCCATGATCTACTTGCATTGTGTGTTTGCAACCTGCAGTATCCCATCAGCAGTCCCAGTGCAGTGCAGTAACAGTGTTTCTGTTTGGGGCTGTTAGCAGATGGTGCCTGCACAACCTCCCAAGATCGTGAAGCAGCATCCAGTGCTAAAAGGGAGACACATGTGCCTTGTAAGTACCTGACTCAACGAACTGTTGCAAATCAAGTTACTTCAAGGACAGCTATGACGTCCTATAGAAAGCTATTTGCGGTATGTTAGGTATGTGTTTATGATATCTAGGTGAAATTTAGATTTTTTCATGATATTTGCAACATGTTTGGATCTGTAGCTGGGCGTATATATGTTTATGATTTTCTTTTCCTTAGTTGTACATAGCTTGGGCATCCCCCTAGAGGGTAATGCTTGCACGTTCCACACCAACAGCACAGTTTTTCCCGCCAATTTTAGAGGGCGTGGGGGGGGGAGGGGAGGAGGGGAATAAAAAAGTGGGAGTGTGGGGCGTGGAAAATGAAGCTGAGGTAGTTGTGTATATTCTTCTTAGAACAGGATAACACTTCCATCTTCTACAAATGATTGGTTCAAATGGCTCTGAGCACTATGGGACTTAACATCTATGGTCATCAGTCCCCTAGAACTTAGAACTACTTAAACCTAACTAACTTAAGGACATCACACCCAGTCATCACGAGATCTACAAATGAGGAGAAAAGAACTGCTCAATGTCCATCGCACAGTGTAGCACCTAAGAATAATACTACCTACCTGGTTGACCCCCCCTCCATGAACCATGGACATTGAGTTGGTGGGGAGGCTTGCGTGCCACAACGGATGTGTATCTGTTGAGAGGCCAGACAAACGTGTGGTTCCTGAAGAGGGGCAGCAGCCTTTTCAGTAGTTGCAGGGGCAACAGTCTGGATGATTGACTGATCTGGCCTTGTAACACTAACCAAAGCGGCCTTGCTGTGCTGGTACTGCGAACGTCTGAAAGCAAGGGGAAACTGCAGCCATAATTTTTCCAGAGGGCACGCAGCCTTACTGTATGGTTAAATGATGATGGCGTTCTCTTGGGTAAAATATTCCGGAGGTAAAATAGTCCCCCATTCGGATCTCCGTGTGGGGACTACTCAGGAGGATGTCGTTATCAGGAGAAAGAAAACTGGCGTTCTACGGATCGGAGCATGGAATGTCAACCCCTGAATCGGTCAGATAGGTTAGAAAATTAAAAAAGTGAAATGGATAGTTCAAAGTTAGATATAGTGGGAATTAGTGAAGTTCGGTGGCAGGAGGAACAAGACTTTTGGTCAGGTGAATACAGGGTTATATATACAAAATCAAATAGGGTAATGCAGGAGTGGTTTAATAATGAATAAAAAAATAGGAGTGCGTGTAAGCTACTACAAACAGCATAGTGAACGCATTATTGTGGTCAAGATAGACACGAAGCCCACGCCTACTACAGTAGTACAAATTTATATGCCAACTAGCTCTGCAGATGATGAAGAAATTGATGAAATGTATGATGAGATTAAAGAAATTATTCAGGAAGTGAAGGGAGGCGAAAATTTAATAGTCATGGGTGACTGGAATTCGATAGTAGGAAAAGGGAGAGAAGGAAACATAGTAGGTGAATATGGATTGGGGATAAGAAATGAAAGAGGAAGCCGTCTGGTAGAATTTTGTGCAGAGCATAAACTAATCATAGCTAACACTTCGTTCAAGAATCATGAAAGATGGTTGTATACATGGAAGAACCATGGAGATACTAAAAGGTATAGTAGCGCGTATTAAAATCCATGGAGAAGAAATAAAAACTTTGAGGTTCGCCGATGACATTGTAATTCTGTCAGAGACAGCAAAGGACTTGGAACAGCAGTTGAACGGAATGATCAGTGTCTTGAAAGGAGGATATAAGATGAACATCAACAAAAGCAAAACGTGGATAATGGAATGTAGTCGAATTAAGTCTGGTGATGCTGAGGGAATTAGATTAGAAAATGAGACACTTAAGGTAGTAAAGGAGTTTTGCTATTTGGGGAGCAAAAGAACTGATGATGGTCGAAGTAGAGAGGATATAAAATGTAGACTGGCAATAGCAAATAAAGCGTTTCTGAAGAAAAGGAATTTGTTAACATCGAGTATAGATTTAAGTGTCAGGAAGTCGTTTCTGAAAGTATTTGTATGGAGTGTAGCCATGTGTGGAAGTGAAACATGGACGATAAATAGTTTGGACAAGAAGAGAATAGAAGCTTTCGAAATGTGGTGCTACAGAAGAATTCTGAAGATTAGAGGGGTAAATCACATAACTAATGAGGAGGTATTGAATAGAATTGGGGAGAAGAGGAGCTTGTGGCACAACTTGACAAGAAGAAGGGACCGGTTGGTAGTGCATGTTGTGAGGCATCAAGGGATCACAAATTTAGCATTGGAGGGCAGTGTGGAGGGTAAAAGTCGTAGAGGGAGACCAAGAGATGAATACACTAAGCAGATTCAGAAGGATGTAGGTTGCAGTAAGTACTGGGAGATGAAGAAGCTTGCACAGGATAGAGTAGCATGGAGAGCTGCATCAAACCAGTCTCAGGACTGAAGACCACAACAACAACAACCTGGTTGACCGGTGGCAATCGCCTCTTGCACCACCAGATCCCTGGCAGTTACTGCAGGTGGAAGGAAGCCCTGCAGTAACCTGTTAGTGGTTCTGACACAGTGTAGGAATGGTGTTTTTGCTCGGAGCTGTCAGGAGTCCCGGCATTTGGTGCAGTGCAGTAACAGTGTTTTCTAGTACTGGACATGTATTGATAGCTGTTAGAGGATGGTGCAGGCATCATTATAGATACCATTTTCGGTGCATGTTAGGCGGTATGTACAGATCTTTATTAGCAACGTTTTTGGATCTGTATAGAGTTGAATCTTTTGTGAGACATTATTCTCACCAATTAGTATCAAGGTAATTAGAACAAGACATGATTGCAATCTCCAGCAGTGTAATTATGTGTGATGAGTGTTTCATGTACCTTTGACGATGTTTTAAGCTATGGTTTTTTGATGATATGTATAATTTACCATCAAAAAGACCTCTGTTTTGTCAGATACGTTTAACGTGATCTGCATCAGTGTAATTACTTGTGGTGGTTGATATTGATGCCAATTTCGTGGTGGCATCGCACGCGCGATCGGAAAAATGCGATCTGCTTGCATATTTAATTACTTTTTGATAGGTTGATAATTTTTTAAAGTATTTTACAACACTTACATCTTCCAAAAGCAGAGAATGGTGAGCTTTTACTGCCAAATAAAGAGATCCAACTCGCACGATTTGAATTTTTATTTTCATTTCAATTTCGTATCATGTGATCCTTCTAATCCAACAGATCAGCTCAGACTGGGCGTTTTCTCTCCAGTTCTCCAGAGGGAGCGGGGAGGGAGGGGCTCAGCTTTTTTCACCAATTTCCAACACATAATCAATGTGACGGTGCCACATATAAACAAGAGAGCATGGTGAGGGGGGGGGGGGGGGGGGGGAAGAGTCTGCCGTCTAGAATAAATTAGATCTGTGCCAAAACTCACTTTGCCCGACTACTCTTTACAACTAACATACTAGTAGAGGAAACCAATTACAGTGTCAAGCAGGCTCAAATTTCCATAGATTATGTTGAGTTTCGGGAAACCTAGCGTCCACATTAGATCTTTAATATTCTCACTCCCACGCCATAATTTCAATAGTTCATAAAACGCCTTCACAAATAACTATCAATTTTTAATCAATGCATTGGGTGAGAGAAGACAGAACTTCGTCATAGAAGTGACTGATAACCAATCTTTTCTGTTTCAATCATTACCTTCTGTTACTTCCCAAGCAGGAAAGTATGATATTTGCGTCCAACATGGTGTGCCTTGAGTGGTTAACATGTACGTCAGTTTTCTACAGTGAACTGTTGTTTATCTCTCTTCTCAGAACAACTTCAGGAAAGAAATGACTTGCTGAATTTAAATGATATCTCAGTGATATTAGCATAACATATTACTCGCATGTTCTAAGACTGGAATAAAGTGACTAGTTTCTGCCATGGTTTTGGAAATTTGTGGTAAGTTTCTATGGGACCAAACTGCTGAGGTCATCGGTCCCTATGCTTACACACTACTTAATCTAGCACATACTAACTTACGCTATAGACAACACACACTCTCATGCCCGAGGGAGGACGCGAACTTTCGGCGGGAGGAGCTGCACTTACAGATAGGGCTCATGGCGATAGAAAGGTAGCGTCAAGCTGTTTTGGATAGCCTTTGGGTTAGGGACCATATGTACACCCAACAGAAGGATCATCTTAGTGTCACTATCCTACAGTACAGGGTTAAAATGTGAATATTAAACAATTTCGTCTCCTTAGGGAAAAGGAGCAAATCGTTTGGGTCTTTTTGAATTTGACGTGGACTGCGATGGTCCTTAAATGGCTTATAGAGGCATCATTATTTCTTAGAAAATTCCCCAAAAATGTTTTTTCTACCATTTTTTCATACCAATTGTGAGCCGCGGATTTCAAGACGACTATGCACAGAAAATGGTTGATCTACATCTACATACATACTCCGCAATCCACCATACGGTGCTTGGCGGAGGGTACCTCCCACCACAACTAGCATCTTCTTTCCCTGTTCCACTCCCAAACAGAACGAGGGAAAAATTACTGCCTATATGCCTCTGTACGAGCCCTAATCTCTCTTATCTTATCTTTGTGGTCTTTCCGCGAATTATAAGTTGGCGGCTGTAAAATTGTACTGCAGTCAGCCTCAAATGCTGGTTCTCTAAATTTCCTCAGTAGCGATTCACGAAAAGAACGCCTCATTTCCTCTAGAGACTCCCACCCGAGTTCCTGAAACATTTCCGTAACACTCGCGTGATGATCAAGCCTACCAGTAACAAATCTAGCAGCACGCCTCTGAATTGCTTCTATGTCCTCCCTCAATCCGACCCGATAGGGATCCCAAACGCTTGAGCATTACTCAAGAATAGGTCGTATTAGTGTTTTATCAGCGGTCTCCTTTACAGATAAACCACATCCTCCCAAAATTCTTCCAATGAACAGAAGACGACTTTCCACCTTTCCCACAACTGCCATTACATGCTTGTCCCACTTCATATCGCTCTGCAATGTTACGCCCAAATATTTAATCGACGTAACTGTGTCAAGCGCTACACTACTAATGGAGTATTCAAACAATACTGGATTCTTTTTCCTATTCATCTGCATTAATTTACATTTATCTATATTTATAGTTAGCTGCCATTCTTTACACCAATCACAAATTCTGTCCAAGTCATCTTGTATCCACCTACAGTCACTCAACGACGACACCTTCCCATACACCACAGCATCATCAGCAAACAGCCGCACATTGCTATCCATCCTATCCAAAAGATCATTTATGTAGATAGAAAACAACAGCGGACCTACCACACTTCCCCGGGGCACTCCAGATGATACCCTCACCTCAGATGAACACTCAGCATCGAGGACAACGTACTAGGTTCTATTACTTAAGAAGACTTCGAGCCACTCACATATTTGGGAACCAATCCCATATGCTCGTACCTTAGTTAGGAGTCTGCAGTGGGGCACCAAGTCAAACGCTTTACGTAAGTCAAGAAATATGGCATCCGTCTGATACCCTTCATCCATGGTTCGCAAGATATCATGTGAAAAAAGGCGAGTTGCGTTTCGCAGGAGCGATGCTTTCTAAAGCCGTGCTGATGCATGGACAGCAACTTCTTTGTTTCAAGGAAATTCATTATATTCTAACTGAGAATATGTTCGAGAATCCTGCAGCAAACCGATGTTAAGGGTATTGGTCTGTAATTTTGAGAATCCGTCCTTCTACCCTTCTTATATACAGGCGTCACCTGCGCTTTTTGCCAGTCACTCGGGACTTTACTTTGGCCAAGAGATTCGCGATAAATGCAAGCTAAGTAAGGAGCCAATGCAGTAGAGTACTCTCTGTAAAACCGAATTGGAATCCCATCAGGACCTGGCGATTTATCTATTTTCAACCCATTCAGCTGCTTCACAACCCCAGGGATGTCTATTACTATGTCCTCCATACGGGAATCTGTACGAGACTCAAAGGGCGGTATGTTTGTACGATCCTGTGTGAAAGATTTCTCAAATGCTAAATTTAAAATTTCAGCTTTCGTTTTGCTGTCTTCCGTTGCCAGGCCAGACTGATCAGTGAGTGATTGGATGGAAGCCTTCGAACCGCTTACCGATTTTACGTAAGACCAGAATTTCCTTGGGTTTTCAGCAAGATCATTTGATATTTTTCATGATATATTCCTAAGATCCCCGTCTCTCACATCCTTGAGAAGATTTACCGATATCTTATTCGTTTTCGAGATACAGAGGTTCAAAGTTATTATGTGCGGTTCCCTAAGGAACCCAAAAGAAGTATTTGTTTTACCATTTTTTTAGCAAAACCGCAGCAAGAATTCCAAGACGCCAATGCACATCAAATGGTTACAATATTAACGATATATTCCTAAAATCTCGATCTCAAACAGTCTTGAAAATGTTATTGATATCTTTATCAGTTTGAGGAATACAGATGTTCGAAATTAAATTACACGAACACGAAAATATGCACGTAATATCTAGTGCGAGGAGAAATTTTAATAACAAATAACTCTAGTAAATCAGTCAAATTTTAGCTCTAT
The DNA here is from genome assembly GCF_023898315.1 of Schistocerca nitens. Lineage (NCBI taxonomy): Eukaryota > Metazoa > Arthropoda > Insecta > Orthoptera > Acrididae > Schistocerca > Schistocerca nitens. The sequence continues at coordinate 409,382,272 of NC_064618.1, forward strand.
GTTCTCAATGATTTTATCAAGAAGTGCTATCTTCCCATTTTCAATAATATTTATCAGCTATCGAGAAAGACTCCAAAAATATGGTTTTTGGGTACCGAAATCTAGCCGCAAATAGATATATTTTTCACAATATATTGCTGAGATCCATATTTCGAACAACATTGAAAATTTTTTATATCCTTATTTCCGAGATACAGAGATTCAAAATTACTCTAATTGTACACGTAAAATCTGATGCAAGGCGAAAACGCACAGAGAAATATGCTGTTAAGTGCCTGCATTATCATCATAATGGTTCTGGAAACCCCATGTTGTAGTACCGAAGCGCATGCAAAATTTTTATGCACATAAAAATCAGGTTTGAGGTATCAAATTAGTTTTTGCGTTGTTTCAGTTTCACGTAAGTAAACTATCAGTTTTACTGACCGAGAAGTTCTTTTCACATGAGTGATATGCCCTGCTGTGACAGGGATAGGAAGGAAACCAGGGCAAAAGCATAAGAAAGGCGAATGTGCTCCTGTTTAAAAAACGGTGACTGGAAAGTGGGTTACCAGCTGCCTCATTCTACCTTCCTCAGCATCTTTATAAATTTTCCCAAAAATTTTGACACACAGAAATATTTTCGCTTTTTTATGCTGAAAGAGAAAGACACATTGGCAGCGTGAGAGAAACAGAGGGACACAGTGGCAATGGAACATGGCTGACAGTGACAGAACAGTGCAACAAAAAGAGTGAAGCAGACAGTGACAGTGCGAGAGGAATAGAGACGGAGGAAATGGAAGTGGGTGAGAGTGATAATGAGAAACAATCAATGACAGTGGTAATGAGCAAGAGAGAGAGAGAGAGAGAAACAGTGAGAAGCGACAGCAACATTGGGAAGGAATGAATCAGACAGTAGCAGTGAGAGAGAGAGCAAGAGGGATATATTTACAGTGAGAGAAGACAGGGTAGGACAGAACGAACGAGACTGGGGCAATGAACAGGAGATGGTGACATAGAGACACAATGAAATAATGAGAATAAGTAGGGCTGAATGAGTGAGCGAGAATGGGCAAGTGGGTGGGGATGGGTAAGAGCGACTTCACCGCGATGGACTAGTGGATGTGAGCGAGTTACAGTTAGGGGAGGTTGTGGGAGTGAGAGGTGAGTAACATATTAAAAAGAGCGCGAATATATTCGCATGCGAAATTTTTTGGAAGATTTTCAAAGGTATAATGAAGAAGCTGGTATCCAGTTTTCAGTCAGTCTTTTAAACAGGAGTATATTCGCCTTTTCTGTGCTCCGATCAGAGCATTTTTCCGTTGGTATTCTGCAGCGCTTTGACTACAGCCGTAATTATGTACAAGGACAGCGACGGGAAACACGCAGATGCATAGACAGAACACATGTCTATAATCATCAACTGAAACAAGGGTTCCACGCACCTTATCTACCAACCATGAGTCGCAGCAGTATATGCGACTCGTAGCGGCGTTTGGTTAAACAGAATTCACAATTGGCTTTATTGGCAAGTCAGTGAAGCGCAAAATCAGAAAGTCCCTCCTGCAATGGTGATATTGTGCCTATGGTAGCGAAACTACAAGCCTAAAGGAAGTACTGCGCACAGGCGTTCTAAACGAGAAAGTGATTGACAGCTGGCTATCGATTTACTGCAACGTGTTCCAGCAGCCTCTCACAGCTACTGGGCAGCAGAGCGGACGTGCCTCCAAACTGTTCTCTAACCAGCAAGCTTGTTTACACCAAATATTCCAGACATTCCTACCGTTAATAATATATTAATTTCTTACATATACAGGGTGTCCCAGAAGGTCAAGTATATGACAAGAAGACTCTTTTGAAACAAAAACTTCATATGGACATATACCCTGCTCCGAATCGTTCCCGAGATAGAACACATTTGATGCACATTTGTTTTTAGGCAAGAGATGCACACTTGTGTGTCTTACCAATTCAAACTATTTGAAATTTTATTCTAGCTCAACCTACTCGTTGCTTTCAATCTCTTTGCTCGAGATGTCTTCCTGCCATCAAAGTAGGCCGTTGAACGCGCTGTTGCCCATGGCGTGTTGTCTGAAGTAGTTCGAGAGACTTAGAATGTATCAGAGAGAAACATCGGCTCTGGCTAAAATGTCATACACCTACACTAATGAAGAATTTGCGGATATGGTGTATGTTTGCGGCTTCTGCGATGGTAGTGCTCATACTGCTGTCAAAAATAGTTCAAATGACTCTGAGCACTATGGGACTTAACTTCTGAGGTCATCAGTCCCCTAGAACTTAGAAGTACTTAAACCTAAATAACCTAAGGACATCACACACATCCATGCCCGAGGCAGGATTCGAACCTGCGACCGTAGCAGTCGCGCGACTCCAGACTGTAGCGCCTAGAGTCGCTCGGCCACTTCAACCGGCTACTGCTGTCCAGGAACAGCATTGGCGCTTTCCGGTATATCGAATTTATAATTTTATACTGTGTATCAGATTTTACAGCACATTACCTGAAACGCGCGTTCTTTCAGGTTTCCATTTTTCTTCTGAGCGTGTAGTTCAACAACCTATAGGGGAACAGCAACACATTGTTGAAATGGTGCGTCATGATCTTGGTACCAGCACACGTCGACTTTCTGCACGTATCAGTGTCCAACGATCATGTGTATAGCGAACATTACATGTGCAAAACTTGTACCCATTTCACAGTATTCACATTCGGGAGACTGTCACGCGATTTGAATTTTGTCTTTGGTTAAATGACAACCGTCATTTGCCTCCATTTATACCATTCACTGATGAAGACACGGTTACACGGAATGAAATCAACAACAAACATATTACTCCAGAATGAGATTTTCACTCTGCAGCGGAGTGTGCGCTGATATGAAACTTCCTGGCAGATTAAAACTGTGTGCCCGACCGAGACTCGAACTCGGGACCTTTGCCTTTGCCGAGTTCGAGTCTCGGTCGGGCACACAGTTTTAATCTGCCAGGAAGATTCAAACATATTAATCATCGACCAGGGGACCCGTGCGAAACTTCTGCACTTTCATAATTTTAAATAATGACAATATTTGTAATAAGTATAGTTGTTGAATTGAACGACGTGCAATAATAACCATGAATTTACAATAATTCCATGTACATATCTTTCCATGTGCCCAAAATGTGTTTTGCATTCAGAATGTTTGTTGCAGCTTGTATGACGTGTAGAGATCAGGAACCGTCAGTAGGTCCACATAACCTATAACTTTAACTTGACAAAAGTTTTCAAGTAGAGTAATCACGCTAGGCCATTATAGCTATAGGTAAATCACCATTCAAGGTATCAATGACAAATATGTCTGTCGTTTCGGAAATTATATTCGTTTAGAAGATAGAACAGCACATTAGTTGGATAGTACAGTATACCACTGTACTGAATGCACCCAGTTACTTCCAAAAATATATTTTCAGGCGCAGTGCATTTGCTCTATTTTATGTTTTTCTGTGTCTATGCATGTGTCATGGATGGCTTGATAAACCTGACCCACTCCTTCCACTGGTGGATCCCCCCTTGAACCACATCCCACATATAGTGCTACACTATACTATCCAACTAATGTGCTGTTCTATCTCGTACCCAAGAATAATACTTGTACATAAGATTAATACTCATGAAAGATGGTCTCCCTCATCCAGCGGGCTTCTAACACACAAAATAGTGGAAACGGGATGATCATGTGTCGTCATAGTGGATCTTTAAGAGTATAAAAGGTGTGATAGGCGCATCAGGATGGCATGGTTTATTGTTATTACTGGAGAATCTAGACAATCTTGTACGAAATATTGGTAATATAACTTGGGTCGAAGAAGTTATGCTCTTTACCAGGGGGCATTTAAATGTGCTTACATCCCACGCAGAGCCGTTTTGCGAAGAGATTTGCACTATTTGCAAGGCTGTAGCACTGCAGAAAATAACGTACAAGAGGTTCAGATCGAGACTACGCGATTGGCAATACGCCTGCAGATTCTCTATGAGTATGAGTGTAACGCTGTCAGAGGCGAACAGTTGCGATTCGAATGCATAACTTACTAATTCTGCGCACATAAATTAAGCTGCCGAGAAGATGCACTCTGTAGGTAGGCAGCAGGGAAGGGATTATGGTCCAGGATGCTAAGTGCAGTCAACACACTGTCAGCTAACGAATAACTTATTACTAGGGTAAAAAAAGGACCCGAAATCTATAGTTTGTAGATGCCCTGACGCGGTTGTGGGAATGTATCAGAGTTGGAAGGTATAAACAAAAACAGCGAAGCTCATCTGGTAAGCAATAAGAGAGTATGCTTATCGGAAAAACATCAGAAGAGCAACAGAAATCAGCTCTTTACACATGTCAACTCCCAGTTGCAGATCCCTATGCGATACAGTGGAAGTCAAATGAGCATGCAGAACTGTTTCCAGACTTTGAGTTTCCATCAAGTCATCATTACATGAGCCACCAGACAAGCTCTCTGATGTGTCATGGAAATACACGGAATTGTTTCCAGACTTCGAGTTTCCAACGTATCTATCATCTGCACCACTCATTGAGCCTCATCTAGGTACAAAGCGAGCAGCACTAAACTTTTCATGACCTCCCTATCCAAAATACATGCATGTAGATCATTGGGACGAGAGGAATTCTTAGGATTTTTTAGTAGGCCGACGTACAAGACACGCAAATATCCTTATATAAAATCAAACAACGCGTGGGTATGCCACCAATAGGATCGTATACCTACGGAAACTATTGAAAAAATATGAAAACTGACGTAAAATCGGTAAAAATTGAGGGAAACCAGGTACAATTACTACAAATTAATGGGAAATGCATAAAATTGAGATAAATACGACGAAATAAGTAAAATCGCGAAAACCTAGCAAATTTAAATAAAATGGCTGAGAATACATAAATTTAGAGAAAAATATCATGAAATGCGGGCAACTGAGGTGAATTGCGGGTACCCGCACACTCAAGACCGAGAATAGCTTAAAAAGTATGCTCTATCTGCGTTCAGTTTTAATCCTCCCCCCCTCCTCCCCTGTAAACTACGTGAGTTTTCGTAACACATACTTCAACAAAAGCGATACATGTATGGCACTAAATGTAAATGTCTTGTGACTAGGGCCTCCCGTAGGGTAGACTGTTCCCCGGGCGCAATTCTTTCGATGTATTGCACTGAAACGTTATATTAAAACAGGTGAAAAATATGTATCCCAATCCAGGACAGTGTTCTAACACATGCAGTCGAATATAGATATTACCGAATTAGGGTTGGTTCTCACAAGCAAATATTAAAGAGATGAATCAGTGTGTTTAACAGACTTAAGTAATTCCCTAGAGCCTTCTGTAGGAGAGTGGACTGATGCCACACATATCTGCCTTTAAGAGTGTGAGGAGGGTGTTCTCTAGAGACATGGTGTTAGGACCAAATTGAAATTTATCCTGCACATGAGCAAAACTACCTAACATCAAACCTGGACTTATTTGTGGAAGAGCAACGTTACCAGGGCCGTGATAAGGCTACTGTAAACGGCAGTAAGATCGTTACATCTCCTTTGGCTACTGATGACGGTGCTTACTCCCTCGTATGAAGTCGCTGTTTCTTTGAGTGCATTTTCATGCGACAGGGCGTGGATGGTAAAGCACTGTACCAACTATCGAAATTTTCATGTTGTTTTTCCTCACTCCATTTCCTATTGAACCATAGCCGCATCCGTCAAAATCACTACTACTACTACTACTACTACTACTACTACTTCTATTAAGCATGACTGACGCGAGAAAAATGATTGAGGGCACGTCCGTTTCCGACTTAAAAAGACATATAAAATCCGTTAACTTCCTAACAGACAGAACAACAGTCTCCCGACTTCGTTCTAGTTGGTTTATACAAAGTTCGAGTGGCAGATATACACCGACGATACCTATACAGCAAGGATTTGCTCAGTCCCTTCCTAGGACACCAGAATAGTGCAGAAGGAAATAGTTTTACCACCTCGAAGTTTATCACCGTAGTGATTGGCGTAGAAAACTTCCAAGATGGTTGTATGTCAGATGTTGGACACATATGTCGTGCATTAGAGTATTAAAAGCGTTGCATTCCGCACGGTTAATACTTTGCGAACCATATGGCTTTAACAGTATAGCGTTTTTAGGTGCAGAACCGTGTAACCTGTATATGGTCTATGATCATTTTCCTTCTTGGTAGTGACTCCATACACTGAAACAACACTTCAGAATTGATAGCGCAGTTGATTTACGTAACATGTTTCAAACTTCATCCGTCTGGAGCTCCACATTGCATAAACCACACGTTTCTCCTTAGCCATCTGTTATCACAACAACACTCTTATGCCTACTACACACTGATAATGGGTGCTAACCTTCTCGAGATGCGTGCATCTGGAGAGATCTTATGCACTTGGATGTGTGCCGTTGGTGAGACTGATGCGCAAAGTCTTTGCTGAACAGCAGTTATGGACGCAACTCGCTCAGTTCCTTTATGGCACGTGGAATGTAGCGGATGTAGTACCGTCCTACTTCTGGTCAGGTGCAAATTAAATCTGCAATAGTGTTGCAGGGAGGGTTGGTCAAGGACAATGCGGGGAGATCTTTCACTCTCCGACTTTATCATATGAATGCGAAAATACTCTGTGACTCCCATCTACACAGGAAAAGATGCCCTGTCATAATTATAAATTCCGCTCCGCACCAGAAATAAGTGCATAATCTAACTGCTTCGGTATAGGACGCTGTGTGGTATACTTTGGTGTATATGACCCAACGGACTTATTGCACAGTCATCTCTCTATATTTGCAGTGTACTATAAGGTACTTGCAAAGTAGTAGAGGGATGACTTAGCGATGTTACAGAAATTGGGAAGTATTCTACGATGTCATTGGCTAGAGTTAAAATTTCGCGAAAACTTAAATTTGCTAAAACTGATCGTGCTATCAACTATCCGCTTATTACACTACATCGTCCCATATCTTTTCCATCCCATCCACCCACTGGTATATTGTTGATTGCCACATAATGATTGACTGATACCTCTTATTTGAGAAGGAGAGAGCCTTGGCGGAACACTGGACATCTGCTACTTGTTACTGTGGAACATGGAATTAAATATAGAGATCATCACCTTCAAACAGTTGTTTGGAGCTGTTCCTCAAATTTGCAGACTTGTCCTATTTCCATATGCTGCGATTCCTTCCACGTATTTTTTCACCTATGAGAGAACAGTACCTCTTTTTATTTCTACTGCCCCACACATGTTGTGAACAGCATCTTCTGGAAATGTTCAACACCAGAAAAGTGATCATATACACGACTGCAAAATGAGGAAACATGTTTTTACTTACTTACTTTCTCCTCTATAGCTCTTCAAAGGCGTTGGCCTGCATCGCAATATCCTGCCATTCTATCTGTTCCATGGCTTTCCGTCTCCGTCCTCTGACACCCAGATTTTTCATGTCTTCTTCACTTCTGAACACCCATCTCTTCCTGGGACGTCCCTTCCGTCGTCTGCCTCCAGCTCTGCCATCAAAAATCTTCTTACGTCTTCTATCTTCCTCCATTCTGACCACGTGTTCCGCCCACTGCAGTCTTCTTGTTTTAACGGTAGTGACAATGTCAGGTTCATAAAAAATTTATTCTAATTCTGCATTCGTACGGGTGCGCCAACCTTCTTGATTGTATATTGTCCAGTATATTTTACGCAGAACCTTTCGCTCCCAAATGCTAAGGATCCTTTCCTCATTTGCAGTCATGGTCCACGTCTCTGCACCATACATAACAACTGGTCTCATAATTTTTTTGTAAGTGAATATTTTAGATTTTCGTGATAGAAGTGAGCTCCTAAGCATGGATAGTGTGGCAAAGTACATCTGTTGGCTGCTGCTTTTCTAGCTTTCACCTCACTTAACTCCTCCCAAAGAGGCCATGAAGACCCAACGATACCGACCGGCCGCCGTGTCATCCTCAGCCCACAGGCGTCATCAGATGCGGACATGGAGGGGCATGTGATCAGCACACCGCTCTCCAGGCCGTAAGTCAGTTCCCGGGACCGGAGCCGCTACTTCTCAATCAAGTAGCTCCTCAGTTTGCCTCACAAGGGCTGAGTGCACCCCGCTTGCCAACAGCGCTCGGCAGACCGAATGGTCACCCATCCAAGGGCTAGCCCAGCCCGACAGCGCTTAAATTCGGTGATCTGAAGGAAACCGGTGTTACCACTGCGGCAAGGCCGTTGGCCTTTAACCTCACTGTTGATGTCATTTATCCCTGTCTAGCTTGAAGTCTCTCACCCTTTCAAACTCCTTGTCGGCTATCCTGAGATTTGGTAGGTTTCGCTGGTTGGTCACTGTCATATGTTTGGTCTTTTAGACATTGACTACCAGGCCAAGCTCTCTTGTACCTCTCTCCAGTTGTTGATAGGCATCAGCCAGCCCCAGGGATGTCCAACACCAGAAAAGTGATCATGTACTCGTACATGACTGCAAAATGAGGAAACAATGCTCTAGGTCTCTTCGAAATGGAGCACCGAAATATCTGCTACCTAGCCACTTTGGGAGATGGGATTAAATGTACAGGTCATCACCTTCGAACAGCTGTTTGGAACTGCTCTACAATACCCAAAACTCTTCCAGTTTCCATTCATTATGAATCTTCCTCATTCTTATCAATAAGAAAGATCACCTCTGTGTTTTATTTCTACCATCCTGTATGTTGTGGGAGCAGCTTAGTTAAACCACGCAGTGTTCAACTTTCTATGAGATCCAATGGATCGAAACGTGTTAAAGTTCGTTTAGCAAACTGATATAGACCTCGAAGTCATGGTAGAAAAACAAAATTTATGACTGTATGCAAAGCTGGACAGCGTGGATGTGTTAGAGCAGGAAAACAATGTATCAAACTGCATATGGAAGAACAACACAGGTACTTTCTCTTGTGATTGATAATCTGTGGGATACGGTCTTCTTCCACTATAGGCGACAAAACTTTACATGAGTCTGTGCAAGGGACTTCGATCACTCACCACCTGCTCCAGTATAGCCACACATGCGTAAGTAACCTGGAGGATGTCAACACACAGATGGTATTTGTTTTTCAGTATATCGGAAGAGAGAGATGTGGTAAAATCTTATAGGATGATTTTAAGAGGTTCTGCTACAGGAAATCATGTGACTGGTTAAAGTTCGGATGCGATAGTTTGTAGTTCTTTTTTTTACCTACTCTGAATGTTACAAAATAATGATGAATGCTCTCGGACGTAATACATGACTGTAGATGCTGATCTGTATCGGTATTTCATATGTCTGAAATGAATGTAATGCCCTCTTGCATGACACTTTGTAATTTGAACATGCAGAATGCTCTCAAACTACACCGACTTTGCTCATAAAACTAATAGTAATCGGCTGTATCTATTCTCATGGAATCATGAGTGTTTTTATTATTATCGTCACGACTGCGTATTTAACAATACGTTTCACCGCAAGTGTTGCGTTATTTCTTATTTCATAACTGTAAGGTAAGCATCACTTGAATCATGACTCGTTGTGAAACCTAGAAATGATAGTTTTTTTCCGGCATGTAACTAGACTGCGTGAAACAGGCTGTTCTGTGATGACAAACTTGCTTACGAAACTGCAGCACAATAATATGCCGTAATTATGAAAGACGGTCTGCTGGCTGACAGAAACATTACAAACAGATCGGTAGAGACTAGCTATTGAGCAAAAATGTCAGATATCTGCAAGCAGACGGTATTTTGTTTTCGATGTATTGGTGGAATCTTATGGGTTCTCCACTGGATGACGTTAGGAGGTTCTATTACAGGACCCCCTAACCAACCAATTTTTTTTTTTCATTTCGTAAACGCTAGCACGATATACCATTGTAAAGATAACACGGGACCTGCCATAGTGCACAAATCAACAATATCGTCTTGAATTATAGCTTCTTGTTTCTGAACGTAAAGTGTTTGTGTCTTTCCGACACGTGAGCAGATAGTTTGAAAAGTTGTATTCTGTAATGTTATTTCGCGCTGCTGAAAAGTCTGTAATATGCACGTGCATGACAGTTTGTTGATGGAGACTGATCTGAACGCCAAGGACGCTCTCAAATCATGTAATTTTGTCCGTCAAACTGAAAAAAATCGCTAGACATTTCGTCAGACCGTATGATTTTTTTCTTCGGAGTTTCAATTCTTACTTTTTCTCTGATGAAAATTTCGAAATAATGAGGCCATCCTGCAGTGATCGGTGGTTTTCGTAGCAAAATAGTGGATTTTTTTTTTCAATTTTATGCAGGGTGGACATGTACAGGAGATGTGAGAGAAGTTAATACATATGTCACATGTATCGCTATAGACCTCCGACCTCTGTAGTTTCGTCATTTGTAATCAGCGGCAGTACTGTAGCTTTTTTTTATGTCGTTGGATGACACAAAATAATGGGAGGTAGGGGGCTAGAGAGAGAGATGTGAATTGTATCGAGCAGTCAAACGAAAAAGAATATCTGCATAGATGCCGTTCTATAGTGATAATTCAATCGACTGAAAAGAATGTAATGTCCTCGTGCACAACAATTTATAATTTGAACATGATGAATGCTCTCAAGCTATATCGATTTTGCTCATAAAACTCAAAGAAAATGGACTGCGCCTATTTTTGTGGAAACTGGACTGTTTCTTATCATCGTCATTTTTTCGGTTTTTTTTTTAATAGAAGCTGTCTTATGAGAGATGCATTGATGTTAAATACATTTGTTCCAGTGAAATGTCTTCCCTTTCAGAAGAATGTGTGTTTGCAGGAGGAGGTGTAGGGGCATGTTCCACAGGCGGTCGCAGCTGCACTCTTAGACAAATAACATGCGAGTGGGAAAGCCGTCATTTATCTCGCTTTGTTCTATGGCCCACGAGCGTTGCAGCCTATCGTGTCTATTTAGCTTTTGTCGGCATCGATAGTGCTGACTGTCCGGACTGCCTCGTACTTGGCTGGGGAGGCTGGTCGAAGGCCCTGCCTGCCGGGGCAGGTTGCACGGTGGTGTGCAGAAGGATAACAGCCGTCTGTTTCCCAACCAGTGGACGTTTGAAAAAGAGAGTACTAAGGAATTTCGTTGTTTTTCTAAGTCCCCTCTCTCCTGGTGTGATCTTTTACGGTCGGTTTTTGTGGTAGTTGTATTATTACTCGTACAATGTTTTTCTCAATCCTCAGTAGATGTGTCGCATTATGACCCACTTTTTATGAGTGCTGCTTTTGTCACGTCAATTTCGATGTTTTATTAGAACAGTGAAGCATTTTCCATCAGTTATGATAGCGTGTGTTGGCGTTCCTCAATTTCGAGCACCAGGACTGCAGAGTTTTAGTCGAACAATGCAACAGGAAGCATCTGTAGCGAATTCTGACGTCAAACAGCGATGGACACAGTCCTCAGGTGTATGCTTATAGGCAATATACTTATTAAATTCCTATCTCTCCAACACCAACATCTCGTCAGTTGAACATACTTCCCGCCAAAAATAAAGGTAGTACCTTCCCCTTCAGCCTTCTTCTTGACAACTTGTAGGTGTAAGTGTCATCCTGTGTAGCTGCCACTAGTTTCACCTGTGAATTTTTTTCCCAGCAGGATAACACCACTTGTATGACATCTTCTGATCTGTATTACGATTTTAGGCACTCCTTGTGTGCTGCTTTGCAGCTAGATGTGTAATTAAATCTAATCTTTGTGATTAATTTGGTAATTAGGAGCGATCTTTACTTCAGTTTCCCACGCAAAATTAAAAAAGTACACTAACCTTACCTGACTCTCCTGCATCTGGACAGATTGCCTGTGTAGGGTGGGTACACTTGGCTTTCTGCCCAGAAAGACTGGAGTTCCAGTCCCAGAAAGGGCACAGCCATTTTGAATTTTCCGTCAATTCCCCAGGTGGGAGGACGGGTGGGAGGTCAGAAAAGCGTTAGGACAAAGAAATTCCTGGCATTTTTGAAATTCTCGCCATTTTTTGAATTTCCCGCCAAAATTCGAAATTCCCACCAATAGAGCAGGTGGGGGAGAGGGAGAGGGAGGGGAGGGGATAGATCCAGGTACCAGCTGGGGGAAAACGCATGACGTCATCCAGGGATAGGGGTGGGGGTAATTAATTATTCACTTCAATTGATTTGCATATCAATTTGAAGTCAAAAGTGTCCTTGGAGCCCCATTACCCCACTACTCTGGACGATCAGGTGTTCAACAGCTGCACATCTCTTTGTTCGTACATCTCTCTGCTGTCATCATTCTAGACAGTCAGCTGTGGCCCTTGGTTTATCACAGCTGTCTCGGCGACGGTTTTGGATTGCGCTATTTTGCCGTGTACGGTATACTATAAGCACAGTGGCACACGACCAGTTAACAGACTTAGCCATATCGGAAGTGCTTCCAACTTTGCCCTGAAACACAATGATCATGTTCTTTTGTCATCAGAAAAGTCATTTCGTTTCCGCATTACGACAACAATTGCTTTATTATTCGCGTCCTCCTGACACGCTCTACATACTGTCCAAGGCTAGAGCTGCCACCAGCTGCCTGTGACTGGTTACTGCACGTTAAGTCGAATATAAGCTGTGGTCACGTTAAGGATTAGTCAACCGTGTAGTTTCAACAGTAATCAATAAGAAAAACGAAGAGAACAGCCAAGTCGCTGTGAGGGGTGTTATACGTCGCATACAGATTAGTTTCGTACAGATCGTACTACCTTTAGTGACAGCTTTATACACCAATCTACGGCAGAGAGCACCGCTAATAGCCGCTTATAGTTCTCCTGGAGGTACAGTTATCAACCAAAAATTTCAGTACACATCATCGGGTCCACCCTATTGCATACCAGGACAAGCAACTCTGGGACTTTTCTCTTTCCCTCAGCAGACGTCGAAGCGTTACACATCTGAACTGAAACTGTAGTAGATCGGAAACAGTACGTTTCTGCACATGGGTTCCTATTCAAAACGATATGTACTCGCTCCCCTCTAGACGACCTAGAAGTCTGTAACGCTCACTCCCGAATACCGTATATACCAAATAAGGTAATAAGAGATGGTACTGATCCTCGATGGTGCACAAAACTATTGCAGAAGCAACGAAAAAAGCATGCCGAATTTAAAAGAACACAAAATTCCCAAGGTTGGTGAAGTTTTATAGAAGCTCGAAATTTTGTGTCAACTTCAATGCGAGATGTCCCTAATCGTTTACACAACGAAACCCTGTCTCGAACTCTGGCGGAAGACCCAAAGAGATTCTGGTCCTATGTGAAGCACGCAGTGGCAAGACGCAATCAATACTTTCATTGCGCGATAACAATGGCGATCTTATTCACGACAGCGCCACTAAAGCAGAGTTACTAAGCACACGGTTTTTCGAAGTTCCTTCACAAAAGAAGGCGAAATAAATACTCCAGAATTCGAATTAAGAACAACTGCCAACATGAATAACTTAGAAGTAGATATCCTGGGTGCATCGATGCACGTAAACCACTTGAGAAAGGCAACGCTCTCAGTCTAGATTGTATACCAGTAACGCTCCTTTCAGAGAATGCTGATAGAATAGCTCTAAATTTAGCAATCACATACATCCGCTCACGCGTAGAAAGATCCGTAGCCAAAGACTGGAAAGTTACACAAGGAAACAGCAGTAAAACGTAAATGTCGTGTGACTAGGGCCTCCCGTCGGGTAGACCGTTCGTCGGGTGCAAGTCTTTCTATGTAACGTCACTTCGGCGATTTTCGCGTCGATGGGGTGAAATGATGATGATTAGGACAACACAACACTTAGTCCCTAGGCGGAGAAAATCTCCGACTCAGCCGGGAATCGAACCTAGGTCCTTAGAATTGACATTCTGTCGCACTGACCACTGTGAACCTTTTACCTTTCTCTTCGTAGTTCACAGCGCTATTTTCTTGTGTTTTGTTGTTGTTGTTTTTTTTTCTTAGGAAAAAGGCGTCTTTCAGTTACGACAAGCAAAATTAGAGTTTCCGCCCATAGCAATAACAGAAAAAGAGTACCTACGGAACTATGAAATAAAATGTGGAACTAATAGTATAATGATAGATAACAGAGATAGAAAGATGTAACCAAATCCTGCACGTCATTCCATGTGCATGGCCCATCTGCGTACAGATTCCATGTTCCAAGTTGATAAATATTTCGCAGCGTTTGGAGCTCCATGACGGCGGCCATCCTCTGCCCGGTACTCCCCAACTGTGAGGGTTATTATCAAAGACACTGCGCAAATAGTTGTCGGTATTGGGGTGTACGCTCGGTGTGTGCTATGACTGTCCTGGATAAATTGCCAGTAATCAAGTACCATCTTCTCATCATCTCAAAAGAGGTGGTATATGGACATGCCTTTAAACCATGTGAGAGCTTGAGTCTTCGCAGGCGGGAAATAAGTATCCTCCGGACAAAGGAGGAGCCGTGGCTCGATTGTGCGTGGTGCGATGCGTAGGTAGCAGGCGAGGATCTTCTGCACTAGCAGCCATACCTCTAACGCCGATCCACATGTTAAACGGTGTTCGTCAGTATCCACGAGGTGGCAACGTGGGCAAAGGGGGGAATCCGTCATCCCATAGCATGCAGCCTTTGTCGTCTTACAACTTTCCCGTTCACAACATGGTTCCACGTGGCTCGTACCCGCGTGGGGAGGAACGGCTTCTGGACCGCTCTCCACACTGCAGGCCATAGGGTCGTCGGGCTGTTCCTCTGAATCACATTACGAGGGATGGACTTTAGCAGCAAACTGTAAATGTCTCTCACCTTGGGAGTGAGAGTGTTGATAAGGTTTGGGTGCACGTAACTATACTCAAGAATAAATGCCGAGAGGTGTGAGAGTGAGGGAGTAACGTGCGCAATCGTGACAGGTGGCAGAAGAGACGCCGGCAGCAATTCCTCTAACAGACGCCCCGTAAGGGAAGCATCTTGATGGGTCCACAATTTCTCATTGTGCACATATATAACGCTGTAGCTCTCGCTCGGAAATTTATATGTCCTAGTCCGCCTTCACGCGGAGGGAGGGTGAGTGTTTCGTTGCGGCCTTTTAATAGGAGTCCGGCGGTAAGGTAATATCAAAACGCTGTTTGCAGTCTGTGTGCCATCGCTGTCGACATTGGTAGGACCTGAGCCATGTGGATCATCTTAGTCGCCACGTGAAGGCCGAGGTATTCCACACGCTGTAGGAGGTCCATCTGTCGAAGTAGGTTCCGGCGAACTTCTGTGCGTTTTTTTTTTTGGTCATCAGTCTACTGACTGGTTTGATGCGGCCCGCCACGAATTCCTTTCCTGTGCTAACCTCTTCATCTCAGAGTAGCACTTGCAACCTACGTCCTCAATTATTTGCTTCACGTATTCCAATCTCTGTCTTGCCTCAAATGGCTCTGAGCACTATGGGACTTAACATCTGTGGTCATCAGTCCCCTAGAACTTAGAACTACTGAAACCTAAGGACATCATACACATCCATGCCCGAGGCAGGATTCGAACCTGCGACCGTAGCAGTCGCGCGGTTCCGGACTGAGCGCCTAGAACCGCTAGACCGCCGCGGCCGGCAATCTCTGTCTTCCTCTACAGTTTTTGCCCTCTACAGCTCCCTCTAGTACCATGGAAGTCATTCCCTCATGTCTTAGCAGATGTCCTATCATCCTGTCCCTTCTCCTTATCAGTGTTTTCCACATATTCCTTTCCTCTCCGATTCTGCGTAGAACCTCGTCATTCCTTACCTTATCAGACCACCTAATTTTCAACATTCGTCTATAGCACCACATCTCAAATGCTTCGATTCTCTTCTGTTCCGGTTTTCCCACAGTCCATGTTTCACTACCATACAATGCTGTGCTCCAGACGTACATCCTCAGAAATTTCTTCCTCAAATTAAAGCCGGTATTTGATATTAGTAGACTTCTCTTGGCCAGAAATGCCTTTTTTGCCATAGCGAGTCTGCTTTTGATGTCCTCCTTGCTCCGTCCGTCATTGGTTATTTTACTGCCTAGGTAGCAGAATTCCTTAACTTCATTGACTTCGTGACCATCAATCCTGATGTTAAGTTTCTCGCTGTTCTCATTTCTACTACTTCTCATTACCTTCGTCTTTCTCCGATTTACTCTCAAACCATACTGTGTACTCATTAGACTGTTCATTCCGTTCAGCAGATCATTTAATTCTTCTTCACTTTCACTCAGGATAGCAATGTCATCAGCGAATCGTATCATTGATATCCTTTCACCTTGTATTTTAATTCCACTCCTGAACCTTTCTTTTATTTCCATCATTGCTTCCTCGATGTACAGATTGAAGAGTAGCGGCGAAAGGCTACAGCCTTGTCTTACACCCTTCTTAATACGAGCACTTCGTTCTTGATCGTCCACTCTTATTATTCCCTCTTGGTTTTTGTACATATTGTATATGACCCGTCTCTCCCTGTAGCTTACCCCTACTTTTTTCAGAATCTCGAACAGCTTGCACCATTTTATATTGTCGAACGCTTTTTCCAGGTCGACAAATCCAATGAAAGTGTCTTGATTTTCCTTTAGCCTTGCTTCCATTATTAGCCGTAACGTCAGAATTGCCTCTCTCGTCCCTTTACTTTTCCTAAAGCCAAACTGATCGTCACCTAGCGCATTCTCAATTTTCTTTTCCATTCTTCTGTATATTATTCTTGTAAGCAGCTTCGAAGCATGAGCTGTTAAGCTGATTGTGCGATAATTCTCGCACTTGTCAGCTCTTGCCGTCTTCGGAATTGTGTGGATGATGCTTTTCCGAAAGTCAGATGGTATGTCGCCAGACTCATATATTCTACACACCAACGTGAATAGTCGTTTTTTTGCCACTTCCCCAATGATTTTAGAAATTCTGATGGAGTGTTATCTATCCCATCTGCCTTATTTAACCGTAAGTCCTCCAAAGCTCTTTTAAATTCCGATTCTATCACTGGATCCCCTATCTCTTCTAAATCGACTCCTGTTTCTTCTTCTATCACATCAGACAAATCCACCTATCTGTTCTCTCCTCTGCATTTAACAGTGGAATTCCCGTTGCACTCTTTATGACCACCGTTGCTTTTAATGTCACCAAAGGTTGTTTTTTGACTTTCCTGTATGCTGAGTCTGTCCTTCCGACAATCATATCTTTTTCGATGTCTTCACATTTTTCCTGCAGCCATTTCGTCTTAGCTTCCCTGCACTTCCTATTTATTTCATTCCTCAGGGACTTGTATTTCTTTATTCCTGATTTTTCCGGAACATGTTTGTACTTCCTCCTTTCATCAATCAACTGAAGTATTTCTTCTGTTATCCATGGTTTCTTCGCAGCTACCCTCTTTGTACCTATGTTTTGCTTCCCAACTTCTGTGATCACCCTTTTTAGAGATGTCCATTCCTCTTCAACTGTACTGCGTACTGCGCTATTCCTTATTGCTGTATCTATAGCGTTAGAGAACTTCAAACGTTTCTCGTCATTCCTTTGTACTTCCGTATTCTACTTCTTTGCGTATTGATTCTTCCTGACTAATGTCTTGAACTTCAGCCTACTCTTCATCACTATGCTGTGATTAGGTCTATATCTGCTCCTGGGTACACTTTACAATCCAGTATCTGATTTCGGAATCTCTGTCTGACCATGATGTAATCTAACTGAAATCTTCCTGTATCACCCGGTCTTTTCCAAGTATACCTCCTCCTCTTGTGATTCTTGAACAGGGTATTTGTGCGGCGCACATCCTGTGTATATGTTATGCCCAACTACCGGATCTTGTTTACTAGTGGGAGTAGGGCGCCACTCAGATACCGGAGGCGGACGAAACATCAGTAATCTGCTGAATTACTGACCCAAATCACCAACGTCTATTTGCAATAGGATTTTGAAACATATACTGTGCTCGAAGATTATGAATCACCTCAATGAAAACGATTTACTGACAAATAGCCGACACTGATACGGAAAATGTCGTCCTTGTGAAACACAACCAGGTCTTTATTGCCACGAAGTAATGAGTGCTAGCGATACAGGATTTCAAACTGATTCCGTATTTTTGGAGTTCCAGAAAACTTTTGACACCGTGCCTCACAAGCAACTTCTAATTAAATTGCGTGCCTATGTAGTATCGTCTCAGTTGTGTGACGGGATTCGTTATTTTTTGTCAAAAAGCTCACAGTTCATAATAACTGACAGAAAGTCATCGAGTAAAATAGAAGTAACATCTGGTGTCCCCGAGGAAATGTTATACGCCCTCTGTTGTTCCTGATGTAAGTAAACGATTTAGGAGACAATCTGGGCAGCGCTATTAGATTGTTTGCAAAAGATGATGTCATTTACCGTCATGTAAAGTCATCAGATGATCAGAACGAATTGCAGAATGATTTAATCAAGATATCCGCAAGGAGCAAGAAGTGGCAATTTACTCTAAATCCGTGGTTCCCAAAGTGGTCCAGGTGGACCCCCAGGGGTCCACGGGAGACCAGACGGGGGTCCATGTTGGTGTGAAAAAAAAAATGGAGGTTCACAAGTTGTAAGTGGGGCTCCACGAAAATTTTTAACCACCTTAATTTTCTTGAGTACCTAGTGTATTTTAAGAAGGCCAGTGACTGCTACTTGTACAAACAAGCATATTCGATATTCAGTACAACGCTTGTAGAGACTTGCAAAGTGCCGCCCGCGCGTCCGCGCTCCCGGAATGCTTGCTTAGAATTGCAAAGGGACGAAATACGACTTGTGCTGCACTTGCAAGCTTCACTAATATAACTGCGAATGCCAAGGACGAAACGTTACTCATTTGTGTCCGGAATTTTGAGAATAAAAGTGTGAGTGAATCGATGTCAGTGTTTGACAGTGCTGAAAAAAGTAAGTACATGCCCATTTGTTAGCGATGTACTAAATTTATAATAAGTAGCTTTACAACCTTCTCAGTCTTATTGTTTGCATTAACAATAAGAATCAGTACTAATCAATAAGGCGTTGCTCTTATTGAGTGGCCGGCCTTGGTGGCCAAGCGGTTAAAGGCGCTACAGTCTGGAACCGCGCGACCGCTACGGTCGCAGGTTCGAATCCTGCCTCGGGCATGGATGTGTGTGATGTCCTTAGATTAGTTAGGTTTAAGTAGTTCTAAGTTCTAGGGGACTGATGACCTTAGAAGTTAAGTCCCATAGTGCTCAGAGCCATTTGAGCCTCTTATTGAGTGCAATACAACTAAATAATAATACAGTCCACTAATAAAGAGAATCTTTGCTTATGAAACGAGGTATTGATCTCGTTAATTAGGATACATTTTCTTTAATCATTAATTAAAAATCGGCTATTTAATCTTGTGGCTTTTAAAGTTTCGACGATTAAACAATGGGTCTTAACAGTTTATTGCTTTTAATAATTAAAAACAGTTTTCCGCTGCCATTTTGTTTTTTTCATTGCGGTAATTAATTCTGTTCTATTCTCTTAAAATAGCCATACCCTGTCAAAATCACCTCATGATTAATAAAACAAACATTTTTTTTCTTTACAGGCTACAACTGATACAAAAAATCTCTGAATCTAAGAAGAAATGTCGACAATATAGTCATGATTATTTGAAATTTGGTTTTCTTCCATCAAAGGCAGACAACAAAGTTTTGAGCAATGACTCTATGAAACCATCGAAGCTCGAAGATCATCTAAGAGGGTGTCATCCTGATGAAATAGATAAAGATTTGAAATACTTTCAAACATTGAAGGAAAAATATGATAAGAGACCCACCGTGGCCAGTATGTTCGCTTCAACATCGCAAAGTAACGATGATGGCTTGCGGGTATTTTACAATATCTTATTGCTTATAGCGAAATCTGGAAAACCGCACACCATCGGAGAACAGTTAATTTTACCCGCTATTGAAGAGGTTTTAAAAACTGTTCTGCACAAACTTCCACTTGACGTACTCAAAAGAATTCCTTTAAGTAACAATACTATACAAAGTCGTATTGACGAAATGAGCTCTGATATTGAAAACTTCTTGTGTAATTATCTGCAAATCACTCATTTTTCTATTCAATTGGACGAGTCTACTTTATTATTATTGGCATATTTTCGATTTTTTATGGACGAAGAAATCCATGAAGAGCTGCTATTCGAGAAAACCTTGAATACTGACACTAAAGGCGAGTCAATATTTAATGTCATGAGTGATTTTTTAAGGAAAAATCGATTCCATTTACAAACATTATTTCGGTGGCAGCAGATGGAGCTCCTGCCAAGTTCGGGCGACATCGTGGGTTTATAATCCATCTTAAAAGAATTATACCAGGACTAACTGCAGTTCACTGTGTCATCCACCAACACACCTTTTAGTGAAAAATTTGAGTGATAAATTGCACCAATCGCTTCAATTTGGAATCAAAGCAGTTAACAAAATAGGAAGCAATGCGTTGAATACTATTGTGTGATGAAAATGATGAAGATTTCCAACGATTGCTCTTACATACTGAAGTACGCTGGTTGTCGAAAGGTACGTATTTATCAAGATTTTACCCACTTTTCGAATCAGGTATAGAATTTCTGGAAACTAAAATCCAGATTTAAAAGAAAATCTGATCAAATTTAAACCAGACATTGCGTACTTGACAGATCTGTTCAATAAATTTGATGGCGTTAACTTGCAGTTACAAGGGGACAATCTAAATTTAATAAAAACAAAGGGTGTAATTTCGGCTTTTCCTGGGAAATTGAAATTTATGAAGCAAAATATTAGTCGGCGCGAATTCTCCCAGTTTCCAAACTTGTCACAGGCATAATGTCTTGATAAGGATATTCAGACATATGCTCAACATTTAATTACCCTGCATGATGACTTCAAAAATAGATTTTAAGATGTTCTGACGATGGAAATACCACCATGGCGAATGTGGTAATACAAGAGGAGCTACTTGAGCTTAGCACCAATGAGGATCTGAAGGTGAAATTTAAAAAAGGCTTTCAAACATTTTCGCTGCAGACAGAGGCACCCGAAAAATATCCGGGTCTGTGAGAAATTGCGAGAAAATTTTTGATAGAGTTCCCCTCGTCATATCTTTTCGAAAAATGTTTTAGTGTCGTTAACAACCTATTAACAACAAAAAGGAGCAGATTGAATATCACAGAACTGGGATATTTGAGGTTATTCCTTACAAAACTGAAGCCAAATACTGATAATTTGCTGTCAATTCAAGTACATCCGTATCATTAAAATTATTACTAATTTTTTAAATTGTTTATTTTCATTTTAGTTTATTGTTGATGTTTTGTCGATTGTTGATTAGTGCGGTATCAATCTTTATTTTTAATCATACTAAGTATATAATCGTAAGTATTATTTTACTAAATAGGACACAAGAAAATGTGCTTTTTTTTATTTTTACCACTCCGAATTTAGGGTTGGGACTCGACCGTGACATTTTTTAGGAGTTTTGGGAATATAGTAGAAATATAGCTGCAGGGGGTATACCGGAAACAGTAAACTTTGAACGTGGTCTACGAGAAAAAAAACGTCTGGGAACCTCTGCTCTAAATCAAGAAAAGTGTTAAGTCAACCACATCAGCTATAAAAAGAATCTGCTAAATTTCAGTTACGCGATAAGTCACACAAATCGAAAGGCTGTAAACTCAACTAAATACTCAGGGATTACAAATGCCAATAACTTAAATTGGAACTATCACATAGATAATGCTGCTGGGAAAGCAAACCAAAGACCGTGATTTATCGACAGGACACTTAGAAAACCTAAGAGGTCTCTTTAGTAGACTGATTATACTACACTTGTCCTCCCTCTTCTACAGTACTGCTGTGCGGCATGGGATCCGCATCAGATAGGGTTGAAGGAGGTGATCGATAAAGTTCAAAGAAGGACAACTCGTTTTTTATCATCGCGAAACAGGGAAGAAAGTTCCACGGATATGATACACAAATTACGATGGCAATCATTACAACAAAGGCGTTTTCCGCGACGGCAAAATCTTCTCATGACATTTCAATCACCAACACTCTCCTCAGAGAGTGAAAAAATTTTGTTGGCACCCACCTACATAGGTAGAAATGGTAATCATAATAAAATAAGAGAAACCGGAGCTCGCTCGGAAAGATTGAAGTGTTCGTTTTTCCTGCGCGCTGTTAGAGAGCGGAACGACAGAGAAGTAGCTTAAAGATGTTTCGATGTACCCTCTGCCAGGCGCTTAGTTATGAATTGCAAGTATTCTTCAGTTGTTCATCGACAGATCCCTCCAAAATTGGCTGAAAGTGTCTAGGTATGGTTTGCAGTAGACTGGTGATTCATTTCTAATTGCTATGCAGTGCTGTGTAATATGCATGGCTGGTATTGGCTCTTTTCTAAAAAAGAAGCCTTTAAATTCCAAAAGTAATTCTTGCATCCGTTCCCTGTTGCTTCCCTCTAGCTGCTTCATTTTTTTCTCGTAATGCAGTTTCTATGGCGTCTGGCTATTTTCCGTGACTGACACCGATTGTGTCCCATTCTTCTTCCTCCAGGATATCCATATTAGCGATTAATAACCATTTTATCAATCCTATGTCCTCTGCGCTAAAATTAACTATAGAAACAGGTATCCTTTTACCCTTTATTTCTTGTACACATACAATACCTCTTTTAACTAAGCAACCCACGTGATCTAATACTTCACTCTCTTCCAACAGTACTCACCCAAAGTGATTTTTCAGTAGCCTTACGTACACAATCGTGTGGTCGTTTGTTGTTCAATCAGGATAAACAACTGGCCAGAGTGTGTGTCAGAGTTGGATTAAGAAAAATTATCGTGTTGGAGGAGGGGCCTCAACAGTGATGTAAGGTTTACGGAGGGGTGGGGGGGGGGGGATTATTGGTTTCTGGCACTCGGCGACTGTCAGTGCTGAGGCGAGGACGATGAATGGCCTTCCTTGTAATGCATTCAGTTCGTACAGGTGATGCTGATACTGATGGGACTGATTCTGATGTGGCTGACGCTGATGAGGATGCAGCTGATGAAGTTGATATTGTCGAGAGAGGGTGTGGCGCGGTGAGGCTGGTGACGTGTGGACAGTAAGAATGAGACAGTTGATGACTTTAGCATGTACAGCCTTTGTGGTGTTGGTCTTGATGGTGGAACTCCGGCGCTAGCTGTAGTTACGATAACTGCAGCTGAACAGGCAACGCAGAAGTAGAGCGGAAAACATCTTAACAACAGTATAGATGCGAAAGGTGGAAAGAACTTCCAAATAAATAAATGAGGGAGTGAAGGATTATGTGGATGAAGGAGTCGAATGGGAAGTAAAGAAAGGAGATTACGAGGTCGTTAGAGACGGAGAACACGCTCGGATAGGGAAAAGTTGGGGAAAGAAATCTGCCATGTCGTTTTGATAGAAACAATCCAAGGATTTGCCTTAAGCGATTTGGGGAAACAACCATAACCTAAATCTGGATGGCCGAACAGGTGTCTGAACCTCCGCCCTCCGGAATGCGAGTCTAGTGTCATGCTATTGCGCCATCTCGCTCGGTAAGAAGGTGGAATAGAGATGAGTGTAGATGGTGGTTAATGTGATGGTGACATGATCTGTCCCTGATCAGTAGACGTGACGAAACTGAAACTGATGATTGAAATGAAGCAAGTGATGACTGGCGACACGAAGGGCGGCACAATTGGTGGTGATGCAGAAGGTACGCGCCACCCACGGCGAAGAAGATGATATAGGGAATATAGCGAATTAGGTCGGCAGTGACTGTGGAACCTGATGAGTCATGAAGACTTATTCTGAGGGTAGACTGTGGTACGTTACATCAGAAGTTCCAACGATCCAATGCTGCTCACTAAATGTTTTTGTGTCATCAGTCTTCTGTCTGGTTTGATACTGCCCGCCACGAATTCCTCTTCATCCAAGTAGCACATGCAACCTACGTCTTGGTCTTGAGTTATCTGCTGGATGTATTCCAATCTCTCTCTCTCTCTCCCTCCACAGTTCTTACTCCCTACAGCTCCCTCTAGTACCATAGCAGTTACTCCTTGAGGCCCTAAGACATGTCCTTTTTTCCTGTCCCTTCTCCTTGTAGTGTTTTCCATATATTCGTTTCCTCGCCGATTCTGCAGACAACCTCCTCATTCCTTACCTTATCACTTCACCTAATTTTCAACATTCTTCTGTAGCACCATATCTCAAATGCTCCGATTCTCTTCTGTTCCGTTTTTCCCACAGTCCATGTTTCACTACCATACAATGCTGTGCTCCAAACGTACATTCGCAGAAACTGCTAGCTCAAATTGAGTCTTATGATACTTGCAGACTTTTCTTGGCCTTTTTGTCAGTGCCAGTCTACTTTTTATGTCATCCTTGCTCCATCCATCATGTGTTATTTTGCCACCTAAGTAACAGAATTCCTTAACTTCGTCTACTCCGTGATCCCCAGTTCTGATGTTAAGTTTCTCGCTGTTATCGGTTCTGCTACATCTCACTACTTTCGTCTTTTTCGATTTACTGTCAATCCATATTCTGTACTCATTACTCCATTCCATTGATTAGCTCCTGTAATTCTTCTTCATTTTCACTGAGGACAAGAATGTCATCAGCGAACCATACATAGATGGTAAAAAATGTTCAAATGTGTGTGAAATCTTATGGGACTTAACTGCTAAGGTCATCAGTCCCTAAGCTTACACACTACTTAACCTAAATTATCCTAAGGACAAACACACACACCCATGCCCGCCGTGACCTCCACCGCGACCAGCCGCACAGGTCATGACTTCAGCGCCCCAGACCTCTCGGCTAATCCCGCGCGGCCATAGATGGTAATAAAGAGGGATCACTCATAATGATCACCAGTACATCTTCCAATAGACAGAATACGTAAAATCAGAGACAGGTTTGCTACACAAGCAAACCATCATTTTGCAGGATGCGAACTTGATCACAGTGCATCAGGTAGTTTAAATATCACTTATCGGTGTTGAATACTGATCTCGGCTGAAGAAAGAATGTTCATTCAAAGTAGAAAATACGATGAATTCGGATCGTGCACGTAGATGTCCTTTCGCTTTCCTTGTATAAGAGCTTCGTGGAGACTCTATTTCACTCTATCTGCTTAGGAGAAGCTCTCGTGAGGTTTAATTAAATTTATTGTTTGCCTTTCGTCACGTAGAGAGTGGGCGGTTAATTAAATTTCTACTGTTTTACAAGTTTGCGTGTCAGATAATACGTTTCGCGGCGCCTGTAATTCGTCTTTGCCCGCAGACACACATAATTACTCAAAGTGAGATTTCCAGTTGAGTCCGTTGTGAAATGCATAATTAGCATGCAGCATCTTATTTATAGCAAAACGGTCTTTTATCATCATTCTTCTTAAGTTATTCGGGTCTGTGGACGTAGTAACTTTACTGGCGACTTAAATGTTGGATTTACATTTTTAAAATCACTACGCCTATCACGATAGAATTTCGTTGCGTAATCTAGAAAAGGTGTTGAGGGTCATATTATCCTGACTGTCATAAGGGACTTTTTAACGTATTTTCAAGAGTATCCAGTGAACATCTGATACGCCGATCTGTTCCATGTTTATTTTCTACTGACAGGAAGTGTTACGTGTAAAAGGCAGTAATCTTCTGACAAATCTGATCGAAACATCTTCTTGGTATACAGATGGAGTATTACATCTTTGACTATATGGTTAATGAGTTCCAAATATCGTCACACGTCCCATAACAATTCCTGGGAGGCGAGGTTGATATCATCATGGACTGATAAGAGGCGCAGAGTACACACAACGAAAGATAGTAAAATGCTGCAAAGTATAAAAGCGAAAACATCTGAACGCAGATGCTTTGTACCACGTGACGTCATATATAGAACATTCCACGAAAAGGTTTTCACGAAGAAATGCAGGAGTATTTTTCATTTCCTTGCATATCATGGGACCAGGATGATTAAATTTAACTAACAACAGGTAAAAACATAATCATATAAAAAGTCATTCTATCTACATTCCACAGATGAATATAATAGAAAGAAAGCATATATGCAGCTATGAAAAGTGTCACGTAACGCCAGTATTACAGTGATGTACAGAGTACTGGAGTCAATGTATGTGGTGGTGGTTAATGTTTAACGTCCCGTCGACATCGAGGTCTTTAGAGACGGTGGAGTCAATGTAAGGAGCACAAATAATCACCTGTTTCTCGCCTGGCAAAACAGAAATGAACCTGACAAATTCCACGTCAGTAGTAGGGAGAAGGCGGCATAGGTGCAGTTTTGATATCAAATTCATATGCAGATCAATTAAATTGATCAATTAAATACCCCAACCACTCTCACACCCATCCCCACCCCTGGTAGACGTCACCTGTTTTCCTCAGCATGCACGTGGATACCTAAACCCTCCCCCTCCCCCCCCTCTCCCACCTGTTGCGGGGTTGGTGTGTCGAACCCTGGACTCCAGATGCCAGAGCTGAAGCCAGGACCCAACACGCTGTATTTTTCCAGGAGGCCGAGCAAGTTCAAGAGTGTCAAGGGGCAGTGCAGTGTGATGCAGCGGTATTCAGTAACATATGTTTATTCAGATGATTTACACTACTCAGTGGGTGAAGTGTAGTGTCAGCGTGCCGCCCGGGCACTGTCCCGCGAGTCTAGCCAGCTCAGCAGACTCTTGGTATGCTGACGCCGCTGCTGCCACCATCATCAAGGCCGCCCCGCTGGAAGTCGGCCGAGCTCTCCCAGTCGCCGTCCGCTGATGCGTTGCAACTTGTGTCACACTGCTGCCCGTGACTCCGGAGACTGCTACAGTCCCTGGTTCTCACTGCCCTCCACCCCATTTGGCCTGGGATGATGTGGGTGTACTGGTCACCTGTGGCCCTTGGGTCACCGCTGCTCCCAGAACAGGACCGGACTCAAACCCGTGCCCTCCTGGATGCTGTGCCGCAACTTGCCACTAGTGGTGTTTGCCAAATGGCAACACCCGCCGCCATCTCTAGCGCTGTTGCAGTGTACACCTCACCCTGACCCCAGTACGCCAGGTGGGAAGCAAAGGTGGCCCGTAGACTCGAGTGGACCTGCTGGACCTGCTGCAGACCACTGTCACTGCCCTCTTTCAGGCAGACCATGTGATCTCCAAGTTCCAGGCTGTCATTCCATACCGCCCCGGTGTTGTGTCCCCGGAGGCGGAATATAGCCCGAACAAGTACATAGAAAACAGAATACAAGTTTATGCAGAATACTTATAACATCGTTGCCACACTGGCCCCTATAA
Organism: Schistocerca nitens; assembly: GCF_023898315.1. Classification (NCBI taxonomy): domain Eukaryota; kingdom Metazoa; phylum Arthropoda; class Insecta; order Orthoptera; family Acrididae; genus Schistocerca; species Schistocerca nitens. The sequence continues at coordinate 409,409,532 of NC_064618.1, forward strand.
GCAAAGCCCAGCACAAGTCCATCCCAATGCTCGACTGACTTGGCACACTCCATCTAAAGCTAAAATTGTCCGTCTATTTATATCAATTTTTCCCTCGCTTCTTTCGTAGTGTCAGAGAGAGACAGAAATTATGGTAGAGATAAATTTCCTCACGTCAGCTACTTACAAATCGCCACTCTTGGCTCTGGCATAGTTCACCGCCTCATACATCGCAATAACTTAAAGTAACGTTGCAGTTTTCTGCCTCGTTGTTGCTTCACTCAAGACAAATTGTGCATGCAATACTGCTATCGTAGCTACGTGCCTGCGGGTGCCATGTTTACCTTGCCTGGCCCGCTGGCTGTTGACTGTTACCACACTCTGCCAGCGGCCCCAGATTTCATCGCCCAACAGCGCCTTCATTGAATTTTGACAAAATTTCCCTTTCCCTTGTCTAGGACTAATACTAGCCCAGCACAACTACAATATTGGCGGAATTTCGAATGTTGGCGGGAATTTCGAATATTGGAATTTCTTTGTCCCAGCGCTGTGCCGACGTCCCACCCCACCCCTCACTCTGGAACTGGCAGGAAATTAAATATGGCAGTGCCCTTTCTGGGACTTGAACCCTGGCCCTTCTGGATCGAATGACCAAGTGCTCCTCACGACACATTAAAACAGCCCAGATGCAGGAGTGGAAGGTTATTTTGACTGGGAAACTGAACTAGAGATTGGTCCTAATTACGTAATTATTCATAAAAATCTGGTCTAAATATATGCATAGCACCACATTAGGACTGCCCAAAATAGCAATACAGTTCAAAAATTGATAACACCATACAACTGATGTTATCCACCTGGGAAAAAATTTCACAATATGACTCGAATCTAGTGGCAACGCACTCAACATCTACCGTACACTTACAAGGTGCCATGAAAAAGGCTTGGGTGTAAGGTACTATCTTCTTTTTTGTTTTGGCAGAAAATATTTTCAACCAATGGGATGCTGGTGTTGGACAGAGACGAGTTTAATAAGTGTATTACCTGTAAGCATACAGCTGAGGACTGTATCTACCGCTGTTTGACATCAGAGTACGTTACAGACTTCTGGTCGACAATCATCCCGCAGCCCTGGTAACTGAAACCAGTACACACTTCCACAAATGATGGAAAATGCATTGCTGTTCTAATTACGCATCGAAATTGTCATGGAAAAAACCAGTACTCGTTATCAACGGGTCATAATGCAACACATGCACTGGATATTGCGAAAAATAATCATCATAGTAACACAACTATCGCAAAAACCGATCACAGAGTATTGCAGAGGGGTAGCAGTTACATCTATGTCCTCCTCAGTGGGTACTCACGAACTAACCAACTTGGAGGTAGTCTTGCCCTCCTGCCCTTCTTGTCCTCACCGTAAGTAAGGATAGAGGCCTGATCTATCTTACGTTTGGTGGTCCACAAGAAGAGCCTTCTGGTGGCATTGACATACTGTCTCAAGTCTGCAGAAATCAGTCACAGATAGAGAAAAGATAAGAACAAGATGCTTCACACAGTCTTTTAAATGTGTTTCTTGGAACTACTGGATCCCCTCCCCCACCCTCCCCCCTGGAACAACAACACAATTCCGAAAAACTTTCCAGACCGCTTTTTCAAATGTCCGCTGCTTGGAAAACAGGAAGCCCTCCACCTAAAGCAACTGCAGACCCTGGAGCAGCCTCCCACTGATACAATATGTCACTGATGAGCACATGACTGGGTGGTCAGCGTTATCGACGCCAACAGAAGCTACATATACAATAGAGCACTACGCCAGCATCCCTCACAACAGAAGCAACACAAATGAATGCTATCATGACTGTGGATTGTTTGTCTAAAAGGATAGCCACCATCTCCTACGGAACTCGCCCACCAGGCCTCTAGTAGCCCCACCAGCAAGTACACGCCATGAAAGCAATTCACTCTAAAAATGTCAATGCATCTCTTATAATCAAGCATCTATTAAAAAGAAAAACACAGTCACAATGATAATAAATGTCCTCTTTCCACAACAATAGGCATTATCCATTTTCTTTTAGTTTTATGAGCAAAGTCGGTATAGTTTTTATGTTCGACTGTAGGATGCAATTCACATATCATTATTCTGCAACATCCAATTAAGTGCACTGCCGCTCATTACAGACGACCAGACTGCAGAGACAAGTTCAGCCTGCGTAAGATTGGGAAAAAAACTTCCTCTACTTTGCGGCCAAAACTACCGACCACCACAGAATTTCTCATTACTTCGAAACCGTCATCAGAGTAAACAAAATGCGAGAATTTAAACTTCCAAGAAAAGGCTGTTTTAAGCAATGTCTTTGAGACTGATGGAGAAATTACACGACCTGAGAGTGTCTCTCACATTCAAATCAGTGAACGTAAATAAACTGTCATGCATGTGTGTATTGCAAACATTTCAGACACGTGGAATAACATTACAGAACACAACCTTTTACGCCACTTGCTGATCGTTGCTGTTTTATACACTATGGCAGGTTCCGTTTTACCAATGCGATGCTATTATCACAATAGGGCTTACGAAATGTATCAAGGGAGCTTGTCTTGTAATAGAACCTCCTATAACGTTTTACTGTATCTCTCTCGCTCTTCCGTTACATGGAAACCAGTTACCGTCTGCGTGCTTACGTTTGACATTTTTGTTCTATAACTCTCCTCTATCGACATGTCTGTAAAGTTTCTGTCACACGGCATATTCTTGCCTTCTAGCTTTGTAAGAAATTTGGTCACCACAGCCCATTTCATGCAGTCTATTCATATGTCAGGAAAACAACACTATCATTCTAAGTTCCACAATGACCTATAATACAGATGCAGCCTACTTTATAATTAGAGGTTATGACATATGAAACAGCATAGGACTTGCAATAAAACTTGTTTTTTAAACATGTGATCCCAATGATGATAGTAAAAAAGGTCATGATTCCATGAGAATAGATATAGCCATTTTCTATTAGTTTTATGAGCAAAATCGATGTAGTTTTGAGAGAACTATGTGCATCCAAACTTGAACCATTTATGCTATTCCTTGTAGTGGAACCTCCTATAAGATTTTACCGTATCTCTCTCTTCTGATATTTCGAAAAACAAATACCTTCTGCATGTTGACATAGAGAATATTACATATACTTGTATCGCACCATTTGAGCATGTGGCCAGCACTCAAAGTCGCCTGCACAGATCTGTGTAAAGTTTTGTCAATGCTACTGTAAAAAGAGCAAATCCAACAAACTGTCAATCAGAAGAGAGGGTTCCTGTATTGGTCCTTCATAAGCGGTTTAACACTTTTTTTTTTTTTTTTTTTTTTTTTTTTGGCTATAACACATCCAAGCAGTGTATGACTACAGCTTTGTACGCTGGCATACACTTTGTTCTTCTACTATGACTTTGATGTCTGTGTCGGCTGCCAAACTGACATTAACACATTTTGATCCTTTGGCTCTCACAGAAAGTTGAACATAGCATGGTGTAAACTATGCAGCTCCCGCAACACACAGGTTGGTAGAAATAAAACACAGAGGTCATGTTTCTCATTGACAAAAATGTGGAAGACATCGCAACATATGGAAACTGGAAGAGTTTATGGGATTGCAGAACTATCCGAAGGTGATGACGTATACAGTTGATCTCATTTTCCAAAGCAATGGGGTAGCATTTCAAAGAGCATTGTTTCCTCATTTTGTAGTCACGTACATGATTACTGTTCCGGTGTTGACCTCACCATAAGGTGCCGTACTTAACATGTGTGGGGTAATAGAAATAAAAAGAGATACTGTTATCCTATTGGTGAAAAATAATGAAAACATGTGGAGGGCATCACAGCATATGGAAATGGGACCAGTCTGCAGCATTGAGGAATACTTTCAAACATCTGTCTCAATGTGATGACCTCTACATTTAATCCCATGCTCCAAAGTGACGGGTAGCTGATACCCGGTGTTCCGCCAAGGCTCACTCCATCTCAGCCAAGTAGTGTCAGTCAATCATTATGCGGTGATCAACTGTATACCAGTGGACGGATGGGATGGGAAAGATACTGTTGATATGGGGTGATGTATGGTAATAGACACTGCAGTTGATAGCGTAATCAATTTTAGCAATTTTACCAGTTGTTCCATAATTTCAATGCCAGCCAATGAAACAGCAGATTGCTTCCCAGTGTCTGTATGATAGCTAAATCACCCCTCGTCTATTTTTCAGATGCCATATACTAGATTGTGAATGGGGATAGGTGACTGTACAGTATGCCCATTCAGCCATATACACCAAAGTATACCAGAAACCGTCTTATACCGATGCAATTAAGTAATCTACATATTTCCAGCACATCGATCGTAATGCAGAATTTACGATTATGACTGGCCATCTTTTCCTGTGTGGATGTCACAGAGTATTCTCGCATTCATGGGATAAATTCGGAGATAGATAGATTCCTCCCACATTGTCCTTGGCCAATCCTCCCTGCAACAACAATCTTACCCATGCACCCATCCAAAAGCACAACATCTCTCCAGATGCGTGTATCTCGAGGAGGGCAGCACCTCTTATTGATATATAGTAAGAATGAGAGTCTTGCAGTGATAGAAAAGACGTTTAAGAAGAAACGTGTGATTTATACATAATAGAGCTCCAGACGGATGGAGTTTGAAGAATTTCATGTACTTTAACCGTGCTGTCAACTCTGAAGCATTATTCCACTGTACGGAGTCAGTACCAGGAAGGTACCAGCATGAGAGAAATGATCATAGACCATAAGCACACATTCCAACAGTTACACAGTTCTGCACCTAAAAACGCTATATTGTTAAAACCATACGGTTTCAAAAGTATTACCCATACAGAATGCAATGCTCTTAATACTCTAATCCAGGAAATATCTGTCCAACATCAGATATACAACCACCCAGAAAGTTTCCTACCCCAATCACTAAGGTGTCAAACTTTAAATGCTAAAATTATTTCCTTCTACACTTTTCTGGTGTCCTAGGAAGGCATCGTCAATGTATATCCACCGCTCAAGCTGCTTATAAACCAACTGGAATGAAGTCTGGAGACTGCTGTTCCGTCTCTTAGGAAGCTGACAGATTTTTATACACTTTTTCAAGTTGGAAATGTACATACCCTCAATCACACTTCCTATGCTCGTAATTAGTAGTAGTAGTAGTGGTAATAGTATCAGTTTTTATGGATGCGGCTATGTCTCACTAGGAAATATTTTCGATAGCTGATACATTAAAGTACCACCCGCACCCTGCTGCACGAAAATGCACATGGAGAAGCAGCAGTTTCTAATGAGGGACTAAGAACCACAATCAGTAGCCAAAGGACTTGTAACAGACTTATTGCTTTTTACACTAGTATCACCGCAACTCTGGTACCATACCTCTTGCACAAAGAAATCTTGGTCTGCTGTTAGGTGGTTTTACTCATGTGTAGGATAATACAGCAATGTCCTCCTAACACCATCTCTCTAGAGTACACACCTCCTACAGAACATCTACATCTACATCTACATCTATACTCCGCGAGCCACCTTACGGTGTGTGGCGGAGGGTACTTATTGTACCACTATCTGATCCCCCCTTCCCTGTTCCATTCACGAATTGTGCGTGGGAAGAACGACTGCTTGTAAGTCTCCGTATTTGCTCTAATTTCTCGGATCTTTTCGTTGTGATCATTACGCGAGATATATGTGGGCGGTAGTAATATGTTGCCCATCTCTTCCCGGAATGTGCTCTCTCGTAATTTCGATAATAAACCTCTCCGTATTGCGTAACGCCTTTCTTGAAGTGTCCGCCACTGGAGCTTGTTCAGCATCTCCGTAACGCTCTCGCGCTGACTAAATGTCCCCATGACGAATCGCGCTGCTTTTCGCTGGATCATGTCTATCTCTTCTATTAATCCAACCTGGTAAGGGTCCCATACTGATGAGCAATACTCAAGAATCGGACGAACAAGCGTTTTGTAAGCTACTTCTTTCGTCGATGAGTCACATTTTCTTAGAATTCTTCCTATGAATCTCAACCTGGCGCCTGCTTTTCCCACTATTTGTTTTATGTGATCATTCCACTTCAGATCGCTCCGGATAGTAACTCCTAAGTATTTTACGGTCGTTACCGCTTCCAATGATTTACCACCTATGGCATAATCGTACTGGAATGGATTTCTGCCCCTATGTATGCGCATTATATTACATTTATCTACGTTTAGGGAAAGCTGCCAGCTGTCGCACCATTCATTAATCCTCTGCAGGTCTTCCTGGAGTACGTACGAGTCTTCTGATGTTGCTACTTTCTTGTAGACAACCGTGTCATCTGCAAATAGCCTCACGGAGCTACCGATGTTGTCAACTAAGTCATTTATGTATATTGTAAACAATAAAGGTCCTATCACGCTTCCTTGCGGTACTCCCGAAATTACCTCTACATCTGCAGATTTTGAACCGTTAAGAATGACATGTTGTGTTCTTTCTTCTAGGAAATCCTGAATCCAATCACAAACCTGGTCCGATATTCCGTAAGCTCGTATTTTTTTCACTAAACGTAAGTGCGGAACCGTATCAAATGCCTTCCTGAAGTCCAGGAATACGGCATCAATCTGCTCGCCAGTGTCTACGGCACTGTGAATTTCTTGGACAAATAGGGCGAGCTGAGTTTCACATGATCTCTGTTTGCGGAATCCATGTTGGTTATGATGAAGGAGATTTGTATTATCTAAGAACGTCATAATACGAGAACATAAAACATGTTCCATTATTCTACAACAGATTGACGTAAGCGAAATAGGCCTATAATTATTCGCATCTGATTTATGACCCTTCTTGAAAATGGGAACGACCTGCGCTTTCTTCCAGTCGCTAGGTACTTTACGTTCTTCCAGAGATCTACGATAAATTGCTGATAGAAAGGGGGCAAGTTCTTTAGCATAATCACTGTAGAATCTTACGGGTATCTCGTCTGGTCCGGATGCTTTTCCGCTACTAAGTGATAGCAGTTGTTTTTCAATTCCGATATCGTTTATTTCAATATTTTCCATTTTGGCGTCCGTGCGACGGCTGAAGTCAGGGACCGTGTTACGATTTTCCGCAGTGAAACAGTTTCGGAACACTGAATTCAGTATTTCTGCCTTTCTTCGGTCGTCCTCTGTTTCGGTGCCATCGTGGTCAACGAGTGACTGAATAGGGGATTTAGATCCGCTTACCGATTTTACATATGACCAAAACTTTTTAGGGTTCTTGTTTAGATTGTTTGCCAATGTTTTATGTTCGAATTCGTTGAATGCTTCTCTCATTGCTCTCTTTACGCTCTTTTTCGCTTCGTTCAGCTTTTCCTTATCAGCTATGATTCGACTACTCTTAAACCTATGATGAAGCTTTCTTTGTTTCCGTAGTACCTTTCGTACATGATTGTTATACCACGGTGGATCTTTCCCCTCGCTTTGGACCTTAGTCGGTACGAACTTATCTAAGGCGTACTGGACGATGTTTCTGAATTTTTTCCATTTTTGTTCCACATCCTCTTCCTCAGAAATGAACGTTTGATGGTGGTCACTCAGATATTCTGCGATTTGTGCCCTATCACTCTTGTTAAGCAAATATATTTTCCTTCCTTTCTTGGCATTTCTTACTACACTTGTAGTCATTGTTGCAACCACTGACTTATGATCACTGATACCCTCTTCTACATTCACGGAGTCGAAAAGTTCCGGTCTATTTGTTGCTATGAGGTCTAAAACGTTAGCTTCACGAGTTGGTTCTCTAACTATCTGCTCGAAGTAATTCTCGGACAAGGCAGTCAGGATAATGTCACAAGAGTCTCTGTCCCTGGCTCCAGTTCTGATTGTGTGACTATCCCATTCTATACCTGGTAGATTGAAGTCTCCCCCTATTACAATAGTATGATCACGAAACTTCTTCACGACGTTCTGCAGGTTCTCTCTGAGGCGCTCAACTACTACGGTTGCTGATGCAGGTGGTCTATAGAAGCATCCGACTATCATATCTGACCCACCTTTGATACTTAACTTAACCCAGATTATTTCACATTCGCATTCGCTAATAACTTCACTGGATATTATTGAATTCTTTACTGCTATAAATACTCCTCCACCATTGGCGTTTATCCTATCCTTGCGGTATATATTCCATTCTGTGTCTAGGATTTCGTTACTGTTCACTTCCGGTTTTAACCAACTTTCCGTTCCTAATACTATATGCGCACTATTTCCTTCAATAAGCGATACTAATTCAGGAACCTTGCCCTGGATACTCCTGCAGTTTACCAATATTACGTTAACTTTTCCTGTTTTTGGTCTCTGAGGACGGACGTTCTTTATCAACGATGATGATGTTCTCTCTGGTAAGCCGTCAGGTATTTTATCGTTTCGCCCAAGGGGGGGGGGGGGGGTCCCTCTAACCTAAAAAACCCCCGTGTGCACGCCACACGTACTTAGCTACCCTAGTAGCTGCTTCCGGTGTGTAGTGCACGCCTGACCTGTCTAGGGGGGCCCTACAGTTCTCCACCCAATAACGGAGGTCGATGAATTTGCAACCATTATAGTCGCAGAGTCGTCTGAGCCTCTGGTTTAGACCCTCCACACGGCTCCAAACCACGGAACGGCTTAAGTCTGATAAACGCATTGATTCTTCTCCTTAATAGTAAAGGAATAACATTGTTTGTGGCAACCAGCCATAATTCAGTAATATCTATATCCGACTGCATGTGCGAGAACGCAGTTATGGATTGGGATAGATATGTTTTGCCTGCTTTAATATGGCGCCTCTGTATAACACTTATGTCGCCTTTGTTGAGGTATGTGTTACGAAAACTCAAGTAGTTTACATAGGGAGCGTGTCATGTAAGTCCTGCTTTTTCTTGTGTTAGTCAGTACTTACACTTTTATAAAAAATTTCTCCCATAATCTGTGTACTTATGTTATAGACCAATTTGAATGTTTAATTTTCTGATGAAGGCACTCATAGAAGAGTCGAAACCAGGTCAAAAGACTTAATTTTTGCGACCGAGGGCTGTAATTGCTTTAGCTTTAAAAAATAGAGATTCTGCCTTACACCCCAGCCTTTTTTCTGCCAGCTTGTAGGTGTATGGTAGAGTTTGAGTGCGTTGCCACTAGTTTAGGGTCGTATTGTGAAGTTTTTTCCCAGCAGGCTAACACCAGTTGGATGGCGTTGTCGATTTTTTAGCTGTATTGCGATTTTTCGTAGTCCTTGTGTAGCAATATGCATACAGTTGTGTAACTAGGCCCGATTTTTATGACTAATTACGTAATTAGGACCTATCTTTACTTCAGTTTCCCAACCAAATAAATACACACTATCTTTCCTCTTATGCATCTGGGCAGTTTCCATGTGTTGGGGGTTGCAGTTGAGCTTTCCATCCAGAAGGACCAGGGTTGAAGTCCGAGAAAGAGCACTGCCATTTTTGATTTCCCGCCAATTGCAGGGTAGGGGTGGGGTGGTACGTCAGCATAGTCCTGGGACAAAGAAATTCCCTCCAAAATTCGAAATTCCCGCCAATACGGTAGGTGGGGAACGGGGAGGGGCGGGGGAGGGTGAAGGAACCCACGTGCAGGTTGAGGAAAACACATGACCTCATCCAGGGGCAGGGATGGGGTTGGGCTTGGTCAGGGTGGGGGGGGGGATTATTTGACCAATTTAATTAATTTGCTTGTTAGTTTGATATTAAAATTGCACCCATGCAACCATCAGCCTACTACTCACGTCCTCTTAAACAGTTCGTCGTAACGTTTCTTATACTATTATTATTATTGTCATACTATTATTATTATATGCTCTTTTTATACAGTCTTCTCTTACTTTTCTTGTCATGATGAAATAAGTAATGGTAAATAAGTTTTCTTGTTTTATCCCTACGATTCGAATGGAATTTCTTAGCCATCGGAAGATATTTCCCAGGTTTTATAACATCATCTATAATCGTCTTTCGATTTTGAAACGTTCATCGCATCGGATGACGTGATGAAAAAGTACTCATAGAAATTTTTGGTGGCTGACACAACGAAGAGACTGTTATTCCCATTAGTTTCTTAAATATGTTCTCGACATAAATCGTCAATCATGACGTCCACAGTAATATCAGCATGTATAGGTCTCTGCTGGAAAATAAAAAACTGATCTCTGTAGACACTTGAAAATTTTCGTAGCTTGGAGAGGCACAGAACCAAATAGCCACCATTTCGGATATATGTGCATCGATTACTTCAGTTCTGAGAATAGACAGACACGTAAGAAAGGCTGTGATGGAGAAGGGAATGAGACGGGTTATTACCCTCCTGTTATTCAGTCTGCGCAATGAACAAACAGTAAAGGGAACTGAGAAGAAATGCAGAAAGAGGGTTAAAGATCAGGACATTATATTTTTGGCGCAGCCAGCGAAGGGCTTCGAAGATCGATTGAAAAATGGGTAGTATGTTGAAAAAACGTTAGCAAGTTAACGTGAATAACAGTAAAACAAGCATAATGGACTTATTCGAATTAAGAGACTACGAGATCATTAAATTAGAAAATGACATGACAAAGGTAGTAGACGAATGTTGTGCCTTGGACATCAAAACAGGGAACGAATAGGAATGTAATCTATCCAGTGACATTAATGCGACCACCGTTAATGTTCTACGCCAACGTGCAATAAACACTCACAGACTGCTCGTGGCAGCACCACACCAGCAGTGAAGGATTTTAAGGCATCTCCAGGAGACGCTGACGTCCAAAAGGAGGCTTGATCTTCGGTTTTCGGGCCATTGGTAGAAGCATTTCCGAAACAACTAAGTTCGCAAACTTTTCACGTGCCACCGCAGTTAAAGTATTCCATGCATGGCAAAATAGCGGTATCCAAAACAGGCGCCAAGCAATTGTGTGGTACACTACAGACCATAGATGACAGAGGTAATGACAGCTGTAAAGATGTATACAGGCGAATAGACGTTCAAATCGACATAAAAGTGTTCTGGGTGTGGTACAGCCTCATATGGTATAAAACTACTGTTGGGAAAACCAACGTTTCGGCCACGATTGCAGCGGCCTTCTTCTGGGTCTTGACCAGTAGATCCAGAAGAAGGCCGCTGCTACCGTGGCCGAAACGTTGGTTTTCTCCAGCGGTACTTTTATACAATACGACGCGGTACCATGCCCACAAAACTTTTATGTCGACTGACTCTGGTCGCGGAAGCCTACGCAATTAGACGTGTAACAATCAATCAACTGATCGCCCAGATGAACCAAGGGGCTACTGACAGAGTCTCCTCACTGAACATTCAACGACCGTTCAGTGACCATTCAATGAATGTTGCTGCATATGGGTCTCCGAAGCAGGCTCCTGGTTCATGCATTCGTACTGACTGCTGTTCATCGGCGACAAAGGCTGGAGACGACAAGTGGGCTTTTCAGATGAATCAAGTTTTTTGTTCCATCAGGCAGAAAGCAAAGACCCTGCAACAATCAGTTCGCCGCTTGTCCTCGGAGGATGCCTTCCGCAGTCGAAGGCGAAACGTCAGGGGAGAGTTTTATGTATGGACCACGGCATCTCAGCCCGGAAGCGTTAAGTGATGACAACACCTGCCGTGAAAGCCTTCATTCTATGACCCTGCAACAATCGTCGTGAGGTTCCAGGCCGGAGGAGGGAACGTTTGGTTTGGAGAATGTTCTCGTGGAATTTCCTGGGTGATCACGTTATTCCGGAAGGCACAGTGAATGGAGACCATGTTCACCCCTAGGTGCAGTTTGTTTATCCACGGCACGATGGCAGCCAGTAGAACAATGTAATGTGTCACACAGCTCGCAGTAAACGTGCTTCGATTGAAGAGCCCCAGTATGAGTTTACCGTACTCCTCTGACCACCAATCTTCCCGAATTTAAATCCAATCGAGAACCCGTGGGACCACCTCTATCGGGCTCTTCGTGCCATGGATCAACCGAAAAACCTGGAGTCGGCTTGGCTCTACATCCTTCTCGGTACCTTGCAGAACCTCACCGACTCTTCCGGCACGTCTCGCAGCAGTGCGCAGAGCAAGAGGCAGTTATTCAGGTGTTGACCTCAATGTGCCTGGACAGTGTATAACTGCGCCGCACATGTGGCCACGAGTAAGTGTTGCTGGAATAAGAGTTTAGTCAGCTGGAAAGCTATAATCATTGGGTCTGCACTACTAGGAATAGACGTCGGCGTGACGTAGTGTCTGCAACACCTCCCAGTCGTGCTCTTGGCACACGTGTCTTCAGTCGGCGGTACAGGCCGGAACCTCACACAGCCAGTGCTCTAACGCGATTGGCGAATCAGTAGCTTGTGGTGAAATGAGACTGGAAGTAATGCTTATTCATTAATAGTTATTTCAGTCTGAAATACGCTTCATATATACCGCTTGACAAAAATTGAAGCACCCAGAAGAAATGGTCAGATGTCAGTACAACTTCGCACACGTACGCACCATCGGCGGGTGTGTAAACGATTAGAGTTGCAATACTCTATGGTAGGCAGAACGGCCACCACAGTCCATTACTGTTGTCCGTGTTTAGTGTTGTTACCAGGTTTCGTAGGGTATTTAAGGGGCGTGCACATCGTCAAACTGTCAGTGATTTGTGACAGGACTGAAGATCTTCCATGCAGGAAGGACTCAACACGTCGTGCTTAACGGAAGGAAATTGAAAGATTTAATTTCAGTAGTAGCCCAAGGAAATCTGTTAGGAGCATTACTGTATAGACTACATAATAATGATCTAGTAATAAATGTCGGAACCTCCATAATGGTACCTGTAGATGATGCGGTTGTCCACTAGAAAACAGCTACACCAGAAGACAGTATCGATTTGCAGAATAACCTGTAGAGGATTGATAAATTGTTCAGGCTTTGGCAGTTGACCTTAAACGTAAATAAATACAACATATTGCGCATGGATAAGAGAATAAAGGTCCACCAAAACAAGCACAAGGAAAAGCAGATTGCCGGCCGCTGTGGATGAGCGGTTCTAGGCGCTTCAGTCCGGAACCGCGCTGCTGCTAGGTCCCAGATTCGAATCCTGCCTCGGGCATGGATGTTTGTGATTTCCTTAGGTTAGTTAGGTTTAAGTAGTTCTAAGTCTATGGGACTGATTATCTCAGATGTTAAGTCTCTTAGTGCTTAGAGCCATTTGAAAAGCAGATGCTAGGCTAAGATTTGTAGGAAGAATCTTAAATAAATGTAACCCGTCCACGAAAAAGAAAACTAAACTCCACCCGAACAGGCTATGAAGGGCCAACGGTACCGACCGGCCGCCGTGTCGATTTACGAGACCGGAGCACTACTTCTCAATCAAATGGCTCCTCAGTTTGCCTCACGAAGGGTGAAGGCATCCCGCTTGCCAACAGCGCTCGGCAGACCAGATGATTACGCATCCAAGTGCTAGCCCAGCCCGGCAGCGCTTAACTTCGGTGATTTGACGGGAACCGCTGTTACCTCTGCGGCAAGGCCGTTGGTTATCCACAAAAGAAGTGGCTTAAAAAACACTGGTATGGCTCGTCACTCTGGGACCCATTCTGATATGTCACAGGATCGTTTAGTCGGCGCGAGAGCTTTCCAGAGATCCTCAACGAACTCCAGTGGCAGACGCTAAAAACGAGGCGTCGTGCATCACAGAGTGGTTTGCTATTGAAATCGCGAAAGTTTACGTTCCGGGGAGAGTCGGATAACTCATTACTTCCTCCCACATACGTCTCACGAAACGATATAACGAGAAATTACAGCTACTACGGAGGTTTACCGACAATCATTCTTCCCATGCGTCATTCACGAATGGAACGGGGAAGGAGGGATCAGATATTACGAGGGTTGCCCAGAAAGCAATGCATCGCATTTCTTTTCTCAGCCAGAAACAATGCTACGAATGCGAAACGTTACGTGTGTATTATTTGAAGTCTCCTGAGTGAGTGTGCCAAGTTTCCGTCACTTCCGACAGATAGCGCAGCTGCAGGACAGTTTAAAAGTGGCGTCTGTATGTGATGTACGTTACAAGCAACGTGCAGTCATCGAATTTCTCACTGCAGAGAAAGAAACTGTGGGAAACATTCACAAACGCTAGTGCAAAGTCTATGGAACGTCTGGTGCCGAGAAAAGTACAGTAGTCGCTGGGCACGAAGGGTGAGGTCATTAGAAGGCGGTTCAGCGGAGATCCACGATTTGCAGCGGTCGGGAAGACCATCCATGGCTATCATACCTGACATGTTGCAAAGAGCTGATGTTGCCATCCGCACTCTTGGATATTCAAAAGTGTGTGCAAGATGGTTCCCGCGGTGTCTAACGGTCGATCAAAAATCGCACAGAAAAAACATTTCTCTTCATTTGTTGCAACATTTTGAAGCTGAGGGGGAGGCCTTCTTGTCCCGAATTGTGACAAGTGATGAAACCTGGGTTCACCATTTTGAGCCTGAAATAAAACGACGGCCGATGTAATGGCGCCATTAAACGATGCCATTCGTGGAAGTGATTTTGAGGACTATGAGGGCGTGATTCTCACAGTGAAGCACTGGCTCCACCACCAGGACAGGGGTTGGTACCGACAGGGCGTACACACCCTTGTTTTGCGCTGGAGGAAGGCCATAGAACGGGTTGGAGATTACTTGGAAAAATAGGGTGTGTAGATAAAACACCATTCTTTCGTGTCTGTAATTCTCATTATGTTCAATAAGGAACTGTTGAAGAAAAAGATGCGGTGCATTACTTTCTGGGCAGCCCTCGCACTCCCGTAAACACCCAGCGCCACACACCATTAGGTGGCTTGCTGAGTGTTTATGGAGATGTAGACGACACAGAGATGTCGCTTACTAGCACCTGACAGAGCGTGAATGAGGCTACATTGTGGGTCTCCATTTATCTGGCTGAACGAATCGTTCGGTATCCAGATTTGTGGACCATTCTGACGTGCCACTGTCTCGTTGTTGGGTGGCATCAGAACGTGAGGGCAGCCATAATCGTCGTCAAGGTTCCCGTCGACCACCTGACTGCCACACACCGTAGATCGAAGATCAGCAGCAGCTGGACTGGGAAATTATAGCCCATGTGTTATCTCTTTTTTTTCTTTTTTTAGTCATCAGTTTTCTAACTGCTTTGATGCGGCCGCTCCACGAATTCCTTACCTGTGCCAACCTCTTCATCTCAGAGTAACACTTGCAACCTACATCCACAACTATTTTCTGGATGTATTTCAATCTCTGTCATCCTCTACAATTCTTACCCTCTACAGCTCCCTCCAGTACCACGAAAGTTACTCCCTGATATCTTAACAGATCTCCTACCATCCAGTGTTTTCCAATGTTCCTTTCCTTGCCGATTCTGCAGAGAAGTTCTTCATATCTTGCCTTATCAGTCCGCCTAATTTTCAACATTATTCTGTAGCACCACCTCTTAAATGCTTCAATTCTCTTGTTTTCCGGTTTTCCCACAGTTCATGTTTCACTACCATTCAACGCTGTGCTCCAAACGTACATTCGCAGATATTTCTTCCTCGATTTAGTATTTATCATTGATACTAGTACGGTATCCTTCTCTTGTCCAGGAATGCACTTTTTGTCTGTGCTAGTCTGATTTTTGTCATACTTGCTCCGTCCGTCATAGGTTATTTTACTGCCGACATAGAAGAATTCCTTAACTTCATCTACTTTGACCACCAAACGTGATGTTAAGTTTCTCGCTGTTCTCGTTTCTGCTACTTCTCATTACTTTTGTCTTTATTCGATTTACTCTCAGTCCATACATTGAACTGGTAAGACTATTCATTCCATCAAGCGGATCGTATAATTCTTCTTCACTTTCACTCAGGGTAGCAAAGTCATCAGCGTATTTTATCACTGACATCCTTTCACCTTAAATTTTAATTCCCGTCTTGAACCTTTCTTTTCTTTCCGTCATTGCTTCTTCAGTGTATAGATTTAACGTTAGGGGCAAAGACTACATCTCTGTCTTGCACTCTTCTTAATCCGAGCACTCCATTCGTGGTCTTCTACTCTTACTATTCCTTCTTGGTTCTTGTACATATTGTATATCACCCTACCCCCATTTCTCTCAGAATTTCGAACATTTTGTACCATTTGACATTGTCGAACGCTTTTTCCAGGTCAGCGAATCCTATAAACGTGTCTTGATTTTTCTTTAGTCTTGCTTCCATTATGAACCGCAATGTCAGAATTGCCTTTCTGGTGCCTTCACCTTTCCTAAGGGCAAACTGATCGTCATCTAACACAGCCTCTATTTTCTTTTCCATTCTTCTGTGTATTAGCTGCAACTGGGGTGCATGAACTTTTATGGTGATTGTCCGATAACTCTCGCACTTGTCAGCTCTTGCTATCTTCGCAATTGTGTAGATGACGTTTTTTCCGAAAGTGAGATGCTATGTCGCCAGATTCACACATTTTACACGCGAACGTGAATGCCACTTGTCCCAATGAATTTAGAAATTCTGAAGAAATATTATCTATCGCTTCTTCCTTATTTGCCTGCGGCGGTGGCCGTGCGGTTCTAGGCGCTGCAGTCCGGAACCGCGGGACTGCTACGGTCGCAGGTTCGAATCCTGCCTGGGGCATGGATGTGTGTGATGTCCTTAGGTTAGTTAGGTTTAAATAGTTCTAAGTTCTAGGGGACTGATGACCTAAGATGTTAAGTCCCATAGTGCTCAGAGCCATTTGAACCATTTCTTCCTTATTTGATCTTAAGTCTTCGAAAGCTCTCTTAAATTCTTATTCTAATACTGGATCCCCTATCTCTTCATGGATACCTTGCAAAGCACATTTAAATGTCTGGCAGAGGGTTCATCGAGCCACCTTCACAATAATTCTGTATTATTCCAATATCGTACAGCGCACGGAAAAAACGAACACCTACGTCTTTCCGTGCAAGCTCTGATTTTCCCTATTTTATTAGAATGGCCGTTTCTCCCTATATACGTCGGCGTCAACAAAATATTTTCGGTTTCGGAGGAGAAAGTTGATGATTGAAATTTCGTGAGAAGATTCAGCCGCAACGAAAAATGTCTTTGTTTTAATTATGTCCACCCCAAATACTGAATCATTTCAGTGGCACTCTCCCTCTATTTCTCAACAATACAAAACGTGCTGCTCTTCTTTGAACTTTCTCAATGTAGTCCGTTAATTCTATCTGATAAGGATCCCGGACCGCGCAGCAGTACTCCGAAAGATGGCGCACTAGCTTAGTGTGGGCAGTCTCTTTAGTAGATGTGTTACATTTTCTAAGTGTCCTGCCAATAAAACGCAGTCCTTGGATAGCCTTCTCCACAATATTGTCTATGTGTTCTTTCCTATTTAAGTTGTTCGTGATTGTAATTCCCAAGTACTCTACTGGCCATTAAAATTGCTACACCACGAAGATGACGTGCTACAGACGTGAAATTTAAACAATAGGAAGAAGATGCTGTGATATTCAAATGATTAGCTTTCCAGAGCATTCACACAAGGTTGACGCCGGTGGCGACACCTACAACGTGTTGACATGAGGGAAGTTTCCAACTGATTTCTCATACACAAACAGCAGTTGACCGGCGTTGCCTGGTGAAACGTTGTTGTGATGCCTCGTGTAAGGAGGAAAAATGTGTACCATCAAGTTTCCGACTTTGATAAATGTCGGATTGTAGCCTATCGCGATTGCGGTTTATCGTATCGCGACATTGCTGCTCCCGTAGGTCGAGATCCAATGACTGTTAGCAGAATATGGAATCGGTGGGTTCAGGAGGGTAATACGGAACGCCGTGCTGGATCCCAACGGCCTCGTATCACTAGCAGTCGAGATGACAGGCATCTTATCCGCATGGCTGTAACGGATCGTGCAGCCACGTCTCCATCCCTGAGTCAACTGATGGGGACGTTTGCAAGACAACAACCATCTGCACGAACAGTTCGACGACGTTTGCAGCAGCATGGATTATCAGCTCCGATACCATGGCTGCGGTTACCCTTGACGCTGCATCACAGACAGGAGCGCCTGTGATGGTGTACTCAACGACGAACCTGGGTGCACAAATGGCAAAACGCCATTTTTTCGGATGAATCCAGGTTCTGTTTACAGCATCATGAGGGTCGCATCCGTGTTTGGCGCGTTGGAAGCGTGTATTCGTCGTCGCCATACTGGCGTATCACCCGGCGTGATGGTATGACGTGCCATTGGTTACACGTCTCGCTCACCTCTTGTTCACATTGACGGCACTTTGAACAGTGGACGTTACATTTCTGATGTGTTACGACCCGTGGCTCTACCCTTCATTCGATCCCTGCGAAACCCTACATTTCAGCAGGATAATGCACGACCGCATGTTGCAGGTCCGGTACAGGCCTTTCTGGATACAGAAAATGTTCGACTGCTGCCCTGACCAGCACATTCTCCAGATCTCTCACCAACTGAAAACGTCTGGTCAATGGTGGCCGAGCAACGGGCTCGTCATAATACGCCAGTCACTACTCTTGATGAACTGTGGTATCGTGTAGAAGCTGCATGGGCAGCTGTACCTGTACACGCCATCCAAGCTCTGTTTGACTCAATGCACAGGCGTATCAAGGCCGTTATTACGGCCAGAGGTGGTTGTTCTGGGTACTGATTTCTCAGGATCTATGCACCCAAATTGCGTGAAAATGTAATCAAAAGGTTCAAATGGCTCTGAGCACTATGGGACTTAACTTCTGAGGTCACCAGTCCCCTAGAACTTAGAACGACTTAAACTTAACTAACCTAAGGACATCACACACATCCATGCCCGAGGCAGGGTTCGAACCTGCGACTGTAGAGGTCGCGCGGTTACAGATTGTAGCGCCTAGAACAGCTCGGCCACCCCGGGGGGCAAAATGTAATCACGTGTCAGTTCTAGTATAATATATTTGTCCAGTGAATACCCGTTTATCATCTGCATTTCTTCTTGGTGTAGCAATTTTAATGGGCAGTTGTGTATTTAGTTGAATTTACGGCCTTTAGATTTGACTCATTTATAGTGCAACCGAAGTTTAACGCATTGCTTTTAGCACTCATGTGGATGATCTCACACTTTTCGTTACTTAGGCTCAATTGCCAATTATTGCACCATACAGAACTCATTTATTACAGAACTCAAGTTGTCGTTCTCTTCTCGCATTCCTTGTCCCAAGTCCATATTTTCCTGTAACCTTTTCTTCTACTTCTTTAGCTACAAATGCATTCCAGTCCCCCCACGAGAATTAGATTTACATCTCCCTTTACGTAGTGCATTAGCCGCGCGGAGTGGCCGCGTGGTTTGAGGCGCCATGTCACGGATTGCGCGGCCCCTTTCGCAAGAGGTTCGAGTCCTCCCTCAGATATGGAAGTGTGTGTTGTTCTTCGCATAAGTTAGTTTAAGTAGTGTGTAAGCCTAGTGACCGATGACCTCAGTAGTTTTGCCCCTTAGGAATTCACACACGTTTGAACATTATACATTTGTACTGAATTACCCCTTCAGTATCCTCATGTACTTTCTCTATCTCTAGAGTAACTGGGGACAGGATTTAAGCATCAATCTGTGTAGATACTAGGTTCCAACTGGTATGCCTACAAGTGGCTGCGACTTAATCTGTTATGGGTTATGTATAGCGGTAATTTTACCAACCATGTCACACCGTACAAAGAAAGTGACATTCTCTTGAATATAGCCTACTCGTAACGAAAACTAAGATAAGTCGAATATGGATGAAGATGAACTACAGAGACGGAAAAAATCGTAAAGACGAGTTGTGCGACATAAACGAAAGTTGATAGGCGTGTTTTTTCATCTGAAACATGATGTGCGTAAGAGTGGCGCAACAATGAGTTTGCAAATCAGTTTTGCTTCAAATACACGCTGTAA
This sequence comes from Schistocerca nitens, assembly GCF_023898315.1. NCBI lineage: Eukaryota > Metazoa > Arthropoda > Insecta > Orthoptera > Acrididae > Schistocerca > Schistocerca nitens. Next base: position 409,429,426 of record NC_064618.1, read on the forward strand.
CGGTCGTGGGTGTCAGTTACCTTCCAGAATAGACATTGTGATTGATGTTAGTTAAGACGACATTAACAACACCTCACTAAGTCAGAACGAGGTCGGGTAGTAGGGATACGAGAAGCTGGATGTTGCAGAAAGACATGACAGGAATGCAGCCACCGTACATGATTGCTGGCAGCGATCGTCACGAGAGTGTACGGTCGCAAGAAGTCCGGGCTCCGGACGGTCACGTGGCACTACCGAGAGGGAAGACCATCGTGTTCGGCGTACTGCTCTGGCACACGGTACTGAATCTGCAGGAGCAAACTGAGCAGCAGTTGGCACCGCAGTGACACAACGAACTGTTGTGTGTGTGAAACCTTATGCGACTTAACTGCTAAGGTCATCCTTCCCTAAGCTTACACACTACTTAACCTAAATTATCCTAAGGACAAATATGCACACCCACGCCCGAGGGAGGACTCGAACATCCGCCGGGACCAGCAGCGCCGTAGACCTCTTGGCTAATCCAGCGCGGCACAACGAACTGTTGCTAATCGATTACTTCAGGGACAGCTTTGAGCTAGACGGCCTGTAGGGCGCATTCCAGTGACCCCTAAACCATCGCCAATTGCGACTTGAGTGGTGTCAAACGAGAGCTCATTGGAGGGCAGGGTGGACACCTATTGTGTTCTCTGATGGAAGCAAGTTCTGCCTTGGTGTCAAGGATGGCCTTGTATTGGTCACAAGAAGGCCAGTTGAGGGCCTTTAACCAACATATATGCGTGCTAGACGCACTGGACCTACACCTGAAATTGTGATCTGGGTGCGATTTCGTATGACAGAAGTTGCACTCTCGTAGTTATCCAACATGCTCTGCAAGTGTTGACATTTTGCCTTGGTCTGCTGCATCCCCAGATCTATCTCCAATCGATCACATATGGGACCTCATCGGACGACTAATCCAGCGTCATCTGTAAACAACGTTAACCGTCCCTGCACTGACCAACCAAGGGCAACAGGCATGGAACTCCAGCCCACAAACTGGCAACCGGCACCTGTACAACTCGACGCATGAACGTTTGCATGCTTGCGTTCAACATTCCGGCCGTAAACGGGTTTCTAATGCACCAGAATTTCACATCTGCAATGACTTACCTCGCGCTACATTAACCTGTGATCTTGCAATGTTAATCACTCAGATATGTTACTTAGACAAATGTATTCTCGAAATTTCATTACTCTACATTAATTATTCTTGACGTTGCAATTTTTTCCGTCAGCGTATAATAGAACTCGAAACGGTAAACTGAATAAATATAAAAACCGATCCAGGCTGCATCTGCCTTTCTTCATTGTACTGGATGGTTACTATTAAAATGCAGCTGCTCACGGAGGTGCAGTGTGAAATGTAATTATCATAGGGTAGCGAAACTTCCGTTCATGAGTAGCTGCATTTTAATTATAACAAGCCAGTATTAAAAGTTGTCACGGTGCCCTCAGTTTTTATTAAATGAACATTTTGTGTCTCTATGCAGAATTATGCCAGAACATTGTTTCATATACTGATCAGTGGAAGTACAGAAAGTAGATTTTCATTGCCAGAAGCAACAGTCACATAGAGGAAAGTTGCTGAACCCGTGCTCCAAGCATTTACTAATATGCTCAGACAGAATTTCTGAACCATCTGCTTTACGTAACGTCTTCCCTCGGAACTCACTTATTACTGATGAAGCTACTTCTACCCCTGCACAGAATTGCACCAACTGTCTTTTTTAAACTCAGTGACAGCCATTTGCAGAAAGCCAATCAATAATCTTAGTCAAAGTTTCACTTACCCTTCAACTATTGGTACCATCTTACTGGGCTTGTTTAACATCGTATTAAATCAATAATGTGACAGATATTTGGCGATAAAAGGTATTAAACATCACAGCGTACTTCGTATTTCCAGCAGATCGAGTTATGTTGTTCTTTTCGAGATGCAGGTTAAGAAATCGCACCAGACGTTGGACACGTGCCTTGCGAATAGGATCGAAGAGGCTTTCTGGGTGCTGCCATTCACAGGCGAACATAAGAGAAACAAAACACATAAAACAAGACGTGCCTCCTAATGGTCCGGAACGGTTCTTGAGCCGTACTAGGGGAACGAAAGTCTCTTATCATTCTTTCACTTTTCTTCGGAGAGCTTCAGTCTCCAGCAGTGTTCTCTACGGAGAGTGGCACGCTTATCTTGTTTTTCTCTAGCTTTAAACGCAAGTTTTACGCTAAACGCGCTTAAGTGCACTTTTCTTTCTTTCTCGACTACACTACATGTGCCATGCGAAAAGCTGTTTTGGCGCAAAGCTTCCAGAGATTTCGGGTTAAAGTGCACAACGGAAAGGACGGCCACAAAATGACGTCACGATACCGTATCCGCTGGCTCTTTACCTACACGCTGTATGACGTCAGCTGTTAAATGACGTTCGTGAAACGTTATGGTGGTTATCTATTTTAATTTACTCAATTGTATTTGTTTTGGGACTAGGGTCTCACTGACATTTTGAGTGACATTGTCTTCGCCATCGATTGTACTATTTTTTACGATTTGCACGACCGAGGTTTCGACCTTAGGTCATTTCTAAGTGGTTAAAGCTGCAGTCACTATATACACCAAAGTTACTTTCGATTGACAAAAAATGGTTCGAGTTACACTGTACATTTACGAAAAACATGGGCCGAGAATTAACAAAAATTACTCACATGCTTAAAAAACAGCAGTTGTCAACATTAATTAAATGCATAAAAAAGGATGCGATCCTTGTTAAGTAGGAGTTGGAACCCAGTTTTGTTTGACATCAAAAAACAACCGTTTTTGATTCCGCGAATTTTCACCACCTTTGCGCTGTCGTGCTATGCGCTAGAAGGTACGAGTAGTTATGTTCGCGCACACATGGTGGACCTACAAGCGGTGAATAAAGGAACCGCCGCTGCGGTTTGATTTCAGTTCCGGCGAATTAGTGCGACGACTTATTACTCAACTGAAGATGGCAACCGGTGGACCACTGGAGACACAATATGAATGTTAATTAAATTATAACACTCATAAGCATGTTCCTTCAGAGAATTTTGATTCAACAAATAAAAGAATATGACCCGTATGCATTAATGTTGGACGAGACATCCGATATATCAATTAGAGAACAGATGTCTGTTTTCTTACTGTTCACCAAAATTTTGCTGTGGATGAATTGTTTTGTTGGTTTTATGAGCTTCCATTAACTGATTCAGATACCCCCTTTAAGTCTGTGAAGGATATGTTATTAAGATATTCTGTTTCTGTGAACAGTTGTCGTGGGCAATGCTACGACGGCGCAACAATCGCTAGTGTTTGTCTGCAACGATTACAGTCACGGATAAAAAAAGTTGAACCCAGGGCAATTTACATTCACTACTTGGCTCATTCCCTGAATTTAGTTGTTCAAGTCTCATTTAATAATATTCAAGTATTAAGAGATATTTTGTCGGTTGTCAAAGATTTGATTTCATTTATTCGTGGTTCACCCAATAGACTATGAAAGTTCGGAAATTTAAACAGTTGCTTCCAGATTCTCACGACATTCAAGCAGGTCATGGTTTAAGATCGTTCTGTCCAACGAGATGGTGCATGCGTGTTGTGTCTCTGTATGCACAGATAGCAATTATGAAGTTCTTTTGCGGTTTCTTAAGGATACGCAAGATGAAAGAAATGATGCTAGTGCAAGTGCTAAAAGATTTCTGAAACGTCTGCAAAAATTTGAAACTCTGTTTCATATTAAGATGCTAATTTTTGTATTCCAAAGAATAGAAAAACTGTATGCACAACTTCAAAAAGTTTCATTGATTTTCCGTCTTCATCGTAATTCTTTAAATGCTGTTTTGTCTTCAATAGAAGGAGCCATAAATACAGATACATTTTTATCACTTTGTAAACACCCTAAAGAAAAGTGAGGTGCATTGCAATTAAGTTTACCCGTTGTTTCACGCCCTAGAAAATTGCCATTAAAGTTAGGAGGTGGTGACAAGCATAATTCATCAGATATTCAAGAAAAGATATGAATTTTATTTCTTCAGTTAGTGGATCAAGCAATAAGCACCTTTAAAAGCAGATTTCCTCCCGAAACAATGTCACGCATTGTCGAAATAGAAAAGTTTTTGTTAGGTGAAGAAGTTAGCAGTTACGCGACTTCTTTTTACTGTGACAACTTCGACTGTGCAAATCTGACTCTTCATAGAGTTATTTTGTTGGATGTGGTAAAACAGCATAATGTCACACTAAGTAGCTTTGAACGTGTAGTGCAATACTTGAGTATGACTGAGGATGACAAGTGTGTAGCTCTGCAGAACATGATACCAGAATATGTAAAATTATTGCGACTCCTTTCAACGGTGCGTGTATCCACGTGCACTGCAGAATGTTCGTTTTCTGCACTTACACCTGAGCCACCATGAACCAAGACCGGTTAAATGATGAAGCAATATTGAAGATCCATTCCGATCTCGCAAGAAAACTGATCCGACAATCTCTAATCAACAAATTCATCAGCAAAATAACTGTCAGGAGGAGCATGTTCCAGTCTCTCCCTATTTAGGTGAGTGATCATGTATTTTGTTATTTTTGTAGCATTTACGTTTACTGTAATTAATAGGGGGTAATTATGAATTTTGCAGTATAACCTCAAGATTTTCAAAAGTCGGTGTTTATGTTAGGCCCAGTCAGTACAAGCGTACTCCAAAAATCACTCGAAATAATTATTCAAAATTACTACACAACACTGTAAAACACTACAATGAAAGTGAATTTGAACAAATTTACGGAGTCAAATTAATGACTAGTTTCTTCCTACTTGTTAATTTAAATTCAGTTGCCTTTACTGCAAGAGTAGCGAATGTTACGTAAAATAAACTTCAACATTTGCTTTCACACGCTCGAACAGTTTTTAATGGCAGGAGAACAATTTGTTGAGGAAATAGGGCTTAGCATGGGACCAACAAAAAATAACGCAAATGGCAGGGATATACACTGGAGAGGAAAAAAAACTGGTACACTTGCCTAATATCGTGTAGGGCCCCTGCGAGCACAAATAAGTTCTGCAACACGACGCGGCGTGGACTCTACGAATGACTGAAGTAGTGTTAGAGGAAATTGACACCTTTAATCCTGTGCCGGCCGATGTGGCCGAGCGGTTCTAGGCGCTGCAGTCCGGAACCGCGCTGCTGCTACAGTCGCAGGTTCGAATCCTGCCTCGGGCATGGATGTGTGTGATGTCCTTAGGTTAGTTAGGTTTAAGTAGTTCTAAGTCTAAAGGACTGATGACCTCAGATGTTAAGCCCCATAGTGCTTAGAGCCAATCCTGCAGGGCGGTCCGTAAATCCGTAAGAGTACGAGGAGATGGAGATCTCTTCTGAACAGCACGTTGCAAGGCATCCGAGATATGCTCAATAATGTTCATGTCTGTGGAGTTTGGTGGCCAGAGGAAGTCTTTAAACGCAGAAGAGTGTTCCTGGAGCCACTCTGTAGCAATTCTGGACATGTGGGGTGTCGTATTATCCTGCTGGAATTGCCGAAGTCCGTCGGAATGCAACAATGGACATGAATGGATGCAGGTGATTAGACAGGATGCTTACGTACGTGTCACCTGTCAGAGTCGTATCTCGACGTATCAGAGGTTCCACATCACTTCAACTGCACACGCCCCACACCATTAAGAGCCTCCACCAGCTTGAACAGTCCCTTGCTGACATGAAGGGTGCATGAATTCAAGAGGTTGTCTCCATACCTGTACACGTCCATCCGCTCTATGCAATTTGAAGCGAGACTCGTCCGACCAGGCAACATGTTTCCAGTCATCAATAGCCCAATGTCGGTACTGACGGGCCCAGACGAGGCGTAAAGCTTTGTATCATGCAGGCATCAAGGTTCATCGCTACCTCGGAGATGCTTTCGTGCGCCGACTATAACACCACGTTCAAACTCACTTAACACTTTAAAGTCTGGTACTTAGTACGACATTCTAGCACACGAGACTGGTGTTTTTTGTCGTTTTTCATAAAAGCGTAATTCAGGAACGGTTAGAGATAAATCATTAGTTTTTTTTTCATTTTTACCACTGTAACTTCATCTATACAATGAAGTTACACATTATAATTACCAACTTCACTTAAATTTACACTGTTCTCACTAGCTGATATCTGAAACTAGGAAAATAATAACGTCTTATAGTAGGATTTATTGTTGGTATAAAGAATATGGCACTGGATTATGTTTTGTAAAAACAAAATGAAAGGTATTTATTTTAAAAAATTACAATGCACAACTAAATTACATTACATTTTGTATAAATCATTTCTGTACGTAATTCGCTTTCGTATGAAATAGTTCAAAGCATTCTGGCATGCACAGCGCAACATCACACATTGCACAATAATAAGTTGTATCTTTCCTCTTCCACTTTCTAATTTCTTTCTTAGCCCTGTCACCACACACTTTGCACGATCTGCATGGCCTCGGTTTGTTGTCAGTTGGAAGAATTTTTATTCCAAAATGACGCCCAGTTAGTCTGTCGTTTACAGTCGAAGGGTTCACTCCCAATTGTTCCTCCCCTGCCATCATGGCCAGTTTTTCTCCAATCACAGACATGAATTTATGCAGAGAACATGCTTGTCTGTGTGACATTTTATACATTATGTAACTGTTTACTATTCCCCGAATGAAAAGATGGAAGAAAAGCTTCTTCTACCATTTCATACTTTTCTTTTTGAAGGGATAGTAAGCAACAAGTTGATCACTTCTATCGACACCTGTCTTGTTTATATTATAATCAAGGACTGCATCAGGCTTGAATTTTTTTATATGGCCCCCTTTAGCCCTGACAGTTACGTCAGATATTGTCGCCCCATGTTTTGAAGACAACACTGCCACATCCCTGGTGTCCTTCCACTTACAAGCCATCATACGTGGTCTGTGTCTGAATGTCATTGCACCTTTCTTCAGTACAGCTTTTTTCAAACTCTTAGGCATTTATTTTCTGTTTAGCATAACAGTGCCAACACCTAAAGTGTCTTTGCTCCATAAGAAGTCAATAACTGTAGGGCTAGTATAAAACCGGTCCATGTAAACAGTGTGACCTTTAGATAAGTAGGGTGAAAGTAGACGTTCAGACAATGGAATAATTGTGAAGTCATCGCCTTTGCCTGTATAAACCTCCATATTTAGAACATAACCAGTGTTTGAGTCACACACAAAGAACAGTTTGATGCCTTACTTCTCTGGTTTGTTCTTGATATAGACTCTAAAATGTATCCTGCCTCTAAAGGCACACATTCCTTCGTCTATGGTCAAATTCTCACTTGGCACTAGCGAGTCTCTGAAGCTCTGCACAAGATAATCAAAATATGGCCTGATTTTATGTAAAGGATCATGATTTGGCTGTCCACGTTGTATGTATATATCACTATTATTTATATGCAGCATTGCCAAAATTGACTTGAAACGATCTCGGGACGTCAGTCTAGCTGCAAACGTGGAGTGAAGAATGGGAGCTGTGGCCCAGTAATCTGCTATGGATGACTTCTTTACCAGGTACATGTGAATTACTATAGAAAAAATTTATAAACCTCTGCTAAAGTAACAGGTCCAATGCGACCACAAACTGTGTTCCTTGATTTGATTGGTACGTCTCAAGTTTGCAATGGTATTTGCAGCACACCTGTTTGTTTCTTGTTTGTTGCTTGTTTCACAAGCTTCGCCATATTCCTGTTGAAATTGTTTTAAAAAAAGTCATATTCAGTTGATGTGGCATCAAGTGGAACTGTAATTCTCGGAACTTCTCCATAAACAGTGTTCCTTACAGGAGGTGCAGACACTGGAATGTCATCCCATCCCAAGTCAGCATCGCTGTCTGCCCTGGGTCTTCTTACTTGATGCACTCGACGTGCAGTTTGAGGTTTCGGTTTATGAACTAAAATGACAATATGAAAGTAGATTTGTAAATTTAAGGTGTCGTAATTTTGCTCTAAATCAACAGTATTCTTATTGGTAATGAGAAAGATAAGATTGAGAATAATTATCATTTTCAACTTCATGATCAGGAGCAGCTTGCTCTACATGCTGGGATGTCTCCACACCATCAGTTTGATCTTCAGTTTCTGTAAATTAGTCGTATGTAGTATTTGCTACATTTATTGTATTATTTACCTAAATACCTAAACAAGTTATTACCTAACTTGCCATTGTAGCAGCAGTAACCGATCAAACAACTTCGCCAGACATTCGTTGTTTTACATAGGCGCTGTCTACCGCAGCGCCATGTTGTGCCTGTTTATATATCTCTGTATTTGAATATGCATGCCTATACCAGTTTCTTTGGAGCTTCAGTAAACATAGTGGGTGTTAGGGGTATAAATGCAGATATTTCTACTGATTATTGAGGATGGTGCACTGAAAACATTACATCAGTATTTACTTTATTTGCAGTCTAATAAGTATAGTTATTATTAGTAGTATGTTTTTAGGTTCGTTAGCACCTCCAAGTACGCGTGGCACAAGCAATCAGTTAATGCTTATCTTACTCTGGGCAGCAGGTCAGGTACTAACGTGTGGATGCGTGGACGCTTAACTGCTAGCCTACACTGACAGAAGTGGTCTACTTCGTGGCACAGTTACAACTATGCAGAAAGCATCAAGAAGTAAATTATGTGATGCGTTTCCGCGAAGATTGTTAGAAAAAAAATGAAAAAACAACTAACAAAATCGAGTGAGTGCATGTTAAGGCACCAATTATCAGAATATCTCTGTCTACCACAATGAAAAATGCTCCTCTCATAGCACAAAGGTGTATGTGTCCTGGGCAGAGTTAGGTTTGTAAAAGAAGGGAACTAGCTTTTCGACTTATCTGGTAGTTTCACAGACAGTTAATTCAAAACATCTTGACATATTCGCTCCTTTTTATTTGTTAGTATTAGTATCCCTGTTATGTAATATAACGTCTCTTGTCAAGTAAAGTAACATAATATTTATGATGTTTTGTCATGTTGTACGATATAAATATAACAAGACACATCATGTCATCCAACATGGCATTTCTCATGTCGTGCAGTATGAAACAACACATCATTAAAGTTTAGGATGCATGCATCCTCACTCTGGGATAGATGCATCCCACTCTCTAGAAGCATATAAATTTGCATCTATTTGTTCCTACACTCTCCACCACATACGTAAGAGGAGGTGACTTTGAGGGAGCAACGTTCTCCTTGGGGAAAAACTCAGAAATTAAGAAAAATGTTTTACCGTCCCCCCCAGTAACAAATCGACCCCCAGAAATTTTATCTCCCCAGAAAAACATTTTTAGCTGTTACACGTATGCTCTTCAGCCACATAATAGTGTATATGGTTTATTGCGGCTGGTGAATCTTCTGGATTTTAGGCACAGGATCAGGGACCTTAGCCTATCAGTCCCAAGATGCAGATGCGCCAACACCTTGCAGCTAAGGGAGCTCGCTGCGCTGGGGAAGTGTGGTTAACACGTAACAAAGCGCGAATATGTGAAGATGTTTTGATTTAAACGTCTTTGAAGTTACCACATCAGTTTACATCTCTTGATAGGAGTATTTTTCATTTTGACATTAGACCGCCATATCTTGGAAACCGATTTTATTTTTGTTTCTTGGGCGACGACTGATCCGGTATAGGCATTTTATTGTCTTTAGAAGCATGTTGCTTATATCGTGGCAATGGATAAAGCTTTCACGAAATAACAGGATGACCAGTAATTAAACGTATTTGTTTATCTTCTCAGAAAATTTTGAACCGATGGGGAAAATACTGAAACATAGAAGCGGAACGCATAAAAAAACTCACAAAAATATGTTTTTTGCTGTAAAATCCGAATTAAGCTAGATTTTTGAAAGTGAGTTTTGAATTTTATTGTAAGAATGCATTTTTTATTTGATTCGCTTTCAATCATTTCCGCCCATTCAATTCACGTAAAAAATGAATTTTACGTGCCACATTTAGCTCGTTGTTTAAACATGTTTAAACAGATAAAAGAAAAGTATTAACAATCATTGCCAGTTTGGTTGGTTTGATAATATGATGATTGAAAGTAATTAATAATCATGACAAAATAAATTACAGTATCAGTGTTGTTCAAAAGTATTCAGATGCGAAGTCATTCTTGCTAACTGATTAAAGATAAAGTAAAGTAACTTAGGTTCAAGTCATTCTGGCAATTTCAATTTAAGGAAAAGAATAAATTAGGTTCACTTACTTCACATCTGTCTATTGTAATAATGCTATTTTTTGGAATCAGGAGTTGTCCCTCTGTTGAAAGCCAACAGCTGCTTATTTGATCCAGAAAATTTTCGTAATAATTACAATCTATTCTAAGTAGCCTACTTAGCTTGCCATGTCCGTGAAACTAGTGCACGAAGCAAACGTTAATCTGAGATTACGTAAATCACTATCGTAACAAAAGAGCTACCTCCAGACAATCATTTACGTTGCAATAATGAGTTTAAATACCTTTTCCAAATTAACATGTCGGACTATTAATAAGACAACTGCTTTCTTTGTTCAGTATTATTTCATAGTGTGTTATGTTGTCAGAAACGTGTGTCAATCGTCCATTGCCACACATACAGCCAAACGGTTAGTATTCATTGCTGTCCAAATTATTGGACAGACAGTGGCCAACTGGGCTGGCGATCATATTAATTAATTTCTGTGTTACTTCAATTAGTTTTGTTATGAAGTCTTTGAGTCATGTGGTGCCACTTTTCGTTTCGTGAAGGCACTGTTGTGAGTATTAAACATAATCCACATAAGAAGAAAGTGCTGGAATAGAATAGGGTGTTCTTTAATACGACTTGTGTACTCCTCTCCATTAACCACTCAAATTCTCTTCGGAAACGATAGCCTCGTCCAAAATCCAATTCATTAGACATACGCGATCACGGTCATATTATCGCGTTAACTGGTTAGTAACAGGGGAAGTTACTAGCCTCGTATTTCAACGGATTGTTTTACCTGTCTGTCATGTGTGCTCTTCCTGTTCTGCTTTAGGGTGATGACTGATAATTATTTGTGGCTTAACATACATGAACAGCAAGGACACCAAGACACTTTGCTGGAGCACACATTAATAAATTGGCATATTTCTTACTTAGAGGGACTGCGTTTGAATGACCCTGATATTTTAGTAAGTTTTGATGTGATCTCTTCACTCGTGTTCCTTTACGGTTATTTGACGTTAGGTTTAGTGTTGAATCAATGAACCTATTTTGGCATGTGTTGACCTCCATTTATTTTTACTCAATGACCAATTCTATGAAAACAGAGATGGAGCTGTGAAGAGAATCCCTACTATTGCCAATATGTTTATGGAAGATTGCGAGGTACGTGCCCTGCAGTCGATGGCATTGAAACCCACATGATTTCTCTGATATGTAGACTATATTTTCGCTGTTTGGTCTCGTGGAAGTGAGAATTTAAATGGCTTTTTAGAACACCTGAATTCAATCAACCGAATACTCGCTTCATGATGAGGGTGAAAACGGTTGGCTGTCTTGATGTCCTTCATGCGTGTGTCAGGAGGAAGGCCGATGGCAAGTTGGGTCATGCTGTTTACAGGAAGCCAATTCACACTGGTTTGTAGCCTAATAGTTGTTACCATCCGGTTCAGCGTGAAGGAGTGCTCCATCTGTTGGTTCATAGGGCCCACGTCATCTCAGATCCTGAAAGTCCCTCATCTGAGTTAGCCTACCTCAAAGTCACCTTTCACCAGAATGGTAGTAACGAGAGACAGACAGTCGCACGTTGTGCTATCGCAAACCGTTTATCGGTAGTGTGGCAAAAGTAACAAAGTAGTTCCAAAATCTAAATCACACACGCTTATAACAGCCGAGGAAATCTGCTGCCGCCGAAAAGGGCCTTAGCATCGCTCATCTGAAGTAATATAACACGGAGGTTCTGCCATGCACTTCCAGCTATTTGGGTAGTATTATTAAGGAAGCAGTTCAGATTAAATTAGCAAGTGACCTTATTAATTGAGGTGGAGCTTTTTGCTTGAATCCTACTTGGAAGTACAGAGTTAATGCTACCTCACCAATTGGCAATTGATGTATTCTAGCGATAACTTCTGACACTGGCTATCTTTGGTTGTGTGGTGACGCAAAAGTTTACGGACGGTCTCTTTCTCTCTCTCTCTCTCTCTCTCTCTCTCTCTCTCTGTGTGTGTGTGTGTGTGTGTGTGTGTGTGTGTGTGTGTGTTTTGTCTTCCAGGATATGCCCCCGCATACGGAAGTAACATTTCCTTGCAGGGCACTCTCTTGATTCATTTACGCCTCAGATATGATGGGTGTGCACCTATAGAAATATTGTTGTCTATCGAAGATGTCACCTGGCTGCATTTCCGTAAGTTGTTTGAACACAGAGGTTTTCAGTTTGTGCATCCTACGTGTCATATAGGTGTATCAGGTGGTCTACCGAAGCGATGTATCGGGTTGTTTGCGAAATGAAATGAAATGTCATGTGACGAGGGCCTCCCGTCGGCTAGACCGTTCGCCTGGTGCAAGTCTTTCGATTTGACGCCACTTTGGCGACTTGCGCGTCGATGGGGATGAAATGATGATGATTAGGGCAACACAACACCCAGTCCCTGAGCGGAGAAAATCTCCGACCCAGCCGGGAATCGAACCCGGGCCCTTTGGATTGACAGTCTGTCGCGCTGACCACTCAACTACCAAGGGCGGACTGTTTACGAAAAATGACCATGAGGCAAATCTAGTTTCATTCTATATAAAAAAAAATAGATGCAACCCTCAACAACTCACGGGATGCCGATATGCACATATACTAATAGAGGTAGTATCGTGTACCCAAGGTATAAAAGAGCAGTGGGTTGGTGGAGCTGTCATCTGCACTCAGGTTATTCATGTAAAATGGTTTCCGTTGTGATTATGTACGCACGACGGAAATTAACAGATTCTGAACGCGGAACGTTAGTCGAAGCTAGACGCATTGGACATTCCATTTCGGAAATCGTTAAGAGGTCTGTATTCCGAGATCCACAGTGTTATGAGTGTGCTGAGAAAACCAAATTTCAGGCAATACGTCTCACCACAGACAACGCAGTGGCTGACGGCTTTCACTTAATGATCGAGAGCAGCGCTGTTTGCGTAGAGTTGTCAGTACTAATAGACAAGCAACACTGCGTGAAATAAACGCAGAAATCAGTGTGGGAGATACGATGAACGTGTCCGTTAGGACAGTGTGGTGAAATCTAGCATTAATGGGCTACAGCAGCAGCCAATCGACGCGAGTACCTTTGCTAACAGCGCTACATCGCCTGCAGCGCCACACCTGGGCTTGACCATATCGGGTGGACCCAAGACAACTGGAAAAATGTGGCTTGGTGGGTTGAGTCCCGATTTCAGTTGGTGTGAGCTGATGGTAGGGTTCGAGTGTGGCGCAAACCCCACGAAGCCATGGACCAAAGTTGTTAACAAGGCTCTTTGAAAGCTGGTGGTGGCTCCATAATGGTGTGGGCTGGTTTTATATGAAATGAACTGGGTCCTCTGGTCCAACTACACCGATCATTGACTGGAAGTGGTTATGTTCGGCTACTTGCAGACCATGTGCATTCATGGTATTCATGTTCCCATAAAACGATGTCACTGGGCCACGGTTGTTTGTGATTGATTTGAAGAACATTATTGACAATTTGAGAGAATGATCTGGCCACCCAGATCACCCGACATGAATCACATCGAACAGTTGTGGGGCATAATCGAGAGGTCAATTCGCGCACAAAATCCTGCACCATAAACACTTTTGCAACTACGGATGGCTGTAGATGCAGCTTGGCTCAGTGCTTCTGGTGAGTCGACACCACGTCGAGTTGCTGCACAGGTCCGACACAATTTGAGGAGGTTATCACATGACTTTTGTCACCTCAGTGTAAACGGCCATCAAGGCGCTATTTATACGTGTTGAGTCAGCCACCCGGGCACATATCGTTCGGTCAAGCCAGTCTGCTGTCATGCAGTTAGATCACCTATCCATTTAGCATCTGCTAAGCAATCATTGTAAGTTCGTTAGCCGCCACTCGTTAATCGAGGTACGAAGTTCGATGCCCCACAACTCATTACAGCATGCAGCACAACAGTCGCAGACTGCGACTCCCTGTGGCCCCGAGCAGCGCGACTGTGACAGTCGTCTGCCGTCAAGTCAGTAGCATCTGACGTTTGTGTGCTGTTTAAGGGCCCTACGGCACCAGGGTGCCGTGGAAGATGTACTGGCAGACACGCCGGACATAATGCACGCATTCTTTTGCCGCCTCTGCAATGGAAGTCAGAACTGTGACACCCAGCGTTCAAATCACAAAGTTTTCCTATGGATGGCAAGGGAAATATTTCAGACACACCGTCGCTTATAGCTGACACTAAAACGCCTCGTGGGGTGGCATAAACGGCGTCAGTGAAACTACCCCTTCTATTGGGGCGTTGACTCCCGCACATTTCGCCGTCGAAAACGACAGTTTGCATTGCGATGAGCAACTTCTTGACAAAGTTCGACACTGGGACACGTGGGGCTGAAACCCCATTGAAAGTGATATGTCTCTTTTGGCGTGTAGTGTGACCCCAATATTTGCTCTAGTATATGGGGTGGAACCACTACAGACCGTTTAAAACCATTCGACAAATTCCGAGTGTGAACCGATGCAGCAAAGGGTTTTTATGCTTTCTCAGCGCTTCTGTTTCGCGCCCTCCTGTGGCATGATCGTGTGGGTAGCGGGATAGGGGAGGGGTAGGAGGTTGCTACCACATTATCATGTGCCTGAGTAAAACGACAAAGGATGCCTCTAAGACCCCTCACTTCGGCAACACCGTCAGTGCCACCCACGCACCTTTGTTGAGCACTTTGAAAATGTACCTGTCGGAAACTTCTTGATACAAATTTGGTCTCACGGCTGCTCTAACGTCTAAGGGTCAGGCAACTCCTTCGACAACCTTGAGGTGGGGTTCGCCTACCTTCAGGGGCTGTAGCAGCCGCAAGTCTAAAATGGTTCTTGTTGTGTCTTGCTGTTTTACATACTAACAAACAGAAGGCAGCTTTCGCACCCTTCCAGTAGTGATCATATGTAACCTGATTGGCAGATACGGTGCAGAATAGTGCTGGTGTACTTCCTGACATCTGTCACACGAGCAACGTGGAGCAGCAATGGCAGTTTCAGCATTCATCAGAAGGGTGCAAGTAAATGGCTATTGGGAACGCTGAGTGGTAATTTCGGTAAACATTGTTGAGTAACTTACTGTAACCACTTTTTATTGTGTTCGCCTCGGTTTTTTTTCCTGGCGTTGGCAGACAATAATGAAAATTCCGAAAGGTACTGAGCGTGAAACGGAATTATCCAGGAAGCATTCCTGTGCTTGCTTCATCAGGTCGCTCATACGTGAGAGATAACATGTGGTAACATAAGGCATTGGAATGGTTGTGGGGAGACTCAACAGAACAGTTTTTTCGTAGCGTTTCCCTACATTCACCATATCACTAGCATCACCATACTGGTTGGTTTATTGGTTGATCTGAGGGAAAGGGACAAAACAGCGAGGCCTTCGGTTCCATACGATAAGGGAAGAATGGGGAAGGAAGTCAGCCATGCCCTTTCAAAGGAATCATCCCAGCATTCACCTGAAGTGATTTAGGGAAATCATGGAAAACCGAAATCAGGGTAGCCGGACGTGGGTTTGAACCGTCATCCTCCCGTCCAGTGTGCTCATTGCACCACCTCGCTCGGTATCACCATATTAATTACTCCCATTCTTGTAAGTCAGGGGAAGTTCTTCTGGAAGTCAGGGATAAATTACATGCAGCCATGGAGAAAGAAGGTTACAATGAAGAGGAAATGTTGCATATGACTCGATTAAGGTTAACGGGGGATGCAAGGGTAAATGTTGCACAGCATTAGAAAGTAGGAGAAGCTATTTCCTGTCACAATTCACGGGAAAGGTTATTGGAGCGCTATCGAAGGAAAAATATATCTAGGTACTACAGGGAACAGTTGAATAGCATAGGCAAGGTATTCGATAGAAAACGTCATAGACAGCTAGGATTAGGAACTTATAGGCAAGGAAGGCATTAAGAAATCTTTTCTTCATGCAGCACATCTGTTGGGCTTGACAGCTAAATCTTCCCAAAAGGTATGAGCAGAGTTTTGGAAATCATTTAATGAAACTGTGATAGCTGCAACAGCCCTGGTAGAAATAAAGGCAGTGACCCAACCTAAAGAGAAAAGGGCAGTACCTAACACTTAAATAAAGTGTTATCAGTGTAGCTGGTCTACTAAAGGTTGACAACACTCCAGAGGGTCCCAGTGTAGTACTTGTTCACAGGTTTGACATTCACAGCGGTAATATCATCGCAGTTTTTCACTTGGGCAATGCAAATGGACACAAGGTGGATTTTTTACTCCACCATTAAATGAAAACGGAAATGATATGACCTCTGTGTGACTTTCTCCATAAATGTGAGCACAGGAAACCTGTGTATGGAAGTAGTGGAGGTTTTTTTGTCTACATAGCTCTGTAAAAGAAAGAACATGCAAGTTTCTGTTAAATACTTTGGCACAGTTATCTGTGGCAAGTCAAGATATACTTGGAGTCATGCAGCTGGATTGTCTATTCTTTCTGTGTCTACTGGGCAGTCATTGTTAGTCCATTAGCCACCAATCGTTCACCGAGGTCTTGAGTTCAGTGTCAACCCGACTCACTGTCACCACAGGCACTACAGTCATGGTCTGCAATGCCAAGTGATCCAGAACAGTGTGACTGTGACAGTCAGCTCCTACTAAGTCATCAGGATGTGGGAACCTGTTCATCTCCATCAATGTACTGAATTTCTTGTCCTGTTGTTAATAAAAGTGTTTGTCGCAGTTGCTTTTGTCTTGCTGACTGTACCTTGATCATCACAACTGCCATTCATAGCTAGATACCTGGGAGGGAAGCAGTTACATCTTTTTTGGTCAAACAGAAGAATAGCTTCTCACCTCTTCACTAGCATTCTACAAAACTCAGCTCTGCTATACACACAGCTGTACAGCTGCAGTATCAACTGGACAAAGTAACCTTACAGGTGGCTGTGTGTGTGTGTGTGTGTGTGTGTGTGTGTGTGTGTGTGTAATGGTGTGAGCATAATCAAGAAGACTTGTTGCTGCAGAGAGCCACTTGCACAATGTGCTGTCCCAGTACTACACCACAGTACCAGCTTAGCATCTGTAGACTGCTTGTTGGTGTGTCACCAGCTGGTTACTGAAACCAGGGACATTTTGGCAGCCAGCATGCATAACATCTGTAACAACCACACCACAGCATACCCAAGTGCTTATAAATACTGGCCACATGACAAGGCTGTTCATCAGGTGAGTAAGTCATCAAATCAGCATCTACTGCAGTGTTGGCTTCCAATGTGAGACAGCTACTACCCAACTATCATCCTGATAGGATTATGCACCAGTGGGTTCTGCCTCTGCACTGATAGGTCAATGGTCAAACAGAGGCTCTCCAATCCAACTAGCCGTGGGCGGCTGCCAGTGCCGATTATTGCCACCAGTCAGCTTCACCTACAGCCAAGCCCAAATATGCTATCTCACGCCATAGCTAAACCAGCACTGATGGCAGCCTGATATGCAGACTGCACAAGTTTTGTGCACATCTTTCTAACCAAGGCTTAGCAACACAACTTCCACACTTTGCGCATAGACAGACCTAAGTGTGATGCTTGCTGCCTGACATGGGCTGGGCCTCCAATAAACACTGCTGGGATATAAATAGAGGCTGTTACAGACAGTGACCTGCTTGTGACTGACCTCAGCCCACCATCTTCCATCAGAAAACACCCTATATGCCCTTTATAATGTGTTTACTCTCTAGCTCTGAAGAAGGATTCGTCCAAAATTTAGCAAATGTTCTATCTTGTTTGTGTGCAAAACAGTGAATCAGTGCTTCAACTATTCAGTGAGTTGTTACCTTTACTCCTTAAATCAGTTATATGCCATCAAGGACTCTCTTACAGTACAGAGTATTATATAAAGTAGCCAACCATCTTCTTACAGAGGCCTCTATAAAGTCCTGGAATTCTTACACTCATTTTTCCACCACACTCTTTGTGGTTTTTCTTTTGATAAAAATAATCAGGTTCAAATGAACTATGGTCCACTCAATTACAATCCAAGACACAAAACTAATTTTCATGTCTAGTTTTAGTGTTAAATATGTGCACAGTTGTAAAATTATTCAATCATCTTATATTCCAAGTATCTTGCAGGACTAAAAGGAAACTCTGACAGGCGAGAACAGCTCTGAAGTAGATGCAATGGATAATTAAGTCATATTGCAAAATGTTGGAGAAAGTGATCTAGCCACTTCTATCACAAGATAAAAATCTAATGGAATGCAGTGAAAGAGAAAACTGGTAGAATCAGAGATATGGAGGAGAAGATAGCTTAAATGATGCATGTAAAGGTTAAGAGATGATAACAGATGTGTGCAGTGTTGTAAACCTTTTTAACATGCATTTTGTTTCTGTTACTGAAAAGATGTAGTTATTAGCTCCAGTAAAAGCTGCCATAGAATACCTGAGACCAGCTATTCAAATAACTTCCACTTCACCAGAAGAAGTACAGGGATAAGTACCTGCGAGTTTTCAGAAGACCATGAAAATCACAAGATGTGCATCAAATAGACATGTATTCATGGACAGAGCATCTCTTCACAATTTTAGCACACTTTACAGATACTCAATATGGGCACAGTTAATGACATGGCAAACATAAGTGTGATGATCAAACTCCTGTGATACACACCCCAACAGATCATGTTTGATATCATGGACTGCATTAATTGTTCTTCCTTACAATTTCTCCCCATTAAAATGAAGTGGAGACAAAAACATATATTTTTAACATAACACCATAAGAAGAAATTACCTGGAGTAAAGCCACGTGACCAACGAAGAAGAGGAGAGTCATCATGGGAAGTCCATTCTAACCCAGCACTGAGGAATTTTTGCAAGGTAATTATAAACATATGAAAGAAAGTGTGGTGGAGCATAATCTTGCGGAAAAATGAAGTCTCCACTGTTTTGCTGTAAATAAGGCATAAGCCGTTGCTGTAGAATGCTCATGTACATAAAACCAATCATAATTTTCTCTGTGAACAAAAATGACCTATAAGCTTATGAAGAGAACATGGCACAAAAAATTTTAACTTTAGGTGAATCACAAAAGTATTCCACAATCTCGTGTGGATGTTCTGTGCCCAGACATGCCTGTTACAATGATTCCCATGAAACACTACTTTGTCACTGAAAACCAACTTCTGTGAAAAACTTTTGTCATCCAGCAGCCAGTTCAAGCCATTGCAAAGGTCTGAACAAAGTTCATTCACCTGAGTAGAGTGCAAGCAGAGTAACACGGCTGGTAGATGTGCAATTGGCAGGTCTCACATGACGAGAGTGGGAGTTGCAGGCAGGCAGTGTAGATGAAATGCCAAATGCTGGAGGGGAAGTTCCATTCTAAACTGTAGCCTACATTTACATTTATTGTAAATATTAAGTTGAGCCCCTCCACGCCCACACTTGTGTAGTGACCATTCAAAAAGCTCTGCTGTCACCTCTGCTTTAGTTGTATCTAGAGAGAATTCTGCTGAAAATGCAACAAGAACAGTGGTTTAATTTTGCCTGGCTTTTTAACCAACTGTAACTTTCAGAGAAGTATCATGAATGGCAAATTTTGAGCAAAATCTACATTTCTCTTGTTGCCGTGTTAAAATTTATTTCTTCTACCAAAACACATTGGAGTTTACACAATGTTGCCTCATTAATATGTTGTGCAGACACAATTGTGAGAGAATACTGAAACAGAGCTTTGTTACGTGAGGAACTGAGGAAAAGTAAGAGCAATATCTTATGAAAAAGAGCAGCATTGATACAAGAATAAACATGTAATGTTTTCACATAGGCTGTTGCAAAATCCACATCATTTCTCATTTTACCAGTTATTAAAGGCCCTCAAAAATTATATGTATTTTTTTCATCAAAAAAATCTGTAGATAGCTGAATAACATGGTAGATTATGAAGTTTTGCATAATGACATATGGCAAAATTGATGATCTTTGTGTGCCATCATTTGACAAACTCCTGTTTCAGAACATCAAACTGTTTATGAAATATGAAAAATGTTGTGCATATTTGATTCTGGTTTTATCGCTGGTGCAGAATCACAAATGAGTGTGCTACATCAGATCAGTTTTCTTGAGATTGGTGACCTCTACCCAAGTCTAAAGAAAAATTCAATATATTAGCTATATTTAACATGCAGCAACATGTTAAGTAGTATGAACCAAACACAAAATCATAGCAACCCCTATTTTTCATTTCAAACTTTGCTGAATTTCACTAAATGTCTTAATTAAATGGAAATATCACAGTAGCTATGACCATTAATGAAATGATGGGCTTGTCATCATGAAGATGACATACAAATCTGTAAGTATCACAAAAATGATATATTTTTACTGAATAGTTTCTGCAAAATTGTTTGAGAAAAATTACAGGGAGTGCAGATCGATTCTGTCATTGATGTGCATCAATGACAGCAGGCAAACAATATTGGCCTCCCATTCCAAATAAACAAATGAACTCACACTGCACTTTAGATTAAAATTGGTCACTGTGCATCGGCCACTGAATCCTGCGCTGGCTCTAGCCAGCACATCTGACAACTGCAAATGATGAAGTTTTACATGCAGAAGCTTACATAGAATGCATCACACAATCAACTGCAGTATCTGCAGTTCACTTTTCATATGTGCCATTAGTTACTTGGGGCTCTGGTGAACGATGCATGCGTATGCTCCACCTTCTCTGCTGATAGTCCCATCTAGCTTGTTTTCTTTGGACCACATAAGCAGCTAGTCTCACAGTATGTGTTGTAGCATCTATGGTTTGGCTCGTGTGCTGGAGCATTTGCCAATATTTTGTATGAAATTGTCAGTGAACCTTCACAACTGACTCACATTTAGTGAATTCAAGGACACAAAATGCATGTATCTCTCCATTATACACCATGCTCTGACATGCTTGCTTCCATGTGGTACACTCTGGAACCACCCCATGATATGTATTGTTAATAAAAACTTGGAAAGATGCTCTCTTGTCTTGTAATCAATGCACAATCGTCTTCTGAAACTCTGAAAATATTCTTGAGTAAACCTGAAATGACCAACAAAAATTCTTTAAAAATAAAAAATGTGAGAGTTATGACAAAAAACAACAAAATCATGTAAAAGAATATTACTTTAAGTTAAAAACTTATTAAATTATTTGTCTAACCAGTCATTTATCACTCTAACGTTTCCCAATTGGCTGAAATATGCTGACATTTAGCCTCTCTGTCATAAAGGAGATAAAGAAATATCACCAAACTTCTGTCCAATATCAGTATTCTCAGCATTCTCATAAATTTTAAAAAAGTTGTTATACAAGTGGCTTCTTAATTATCTGACTGCAAAAATATTTTGCTAGATTCACAGTTAAAGTTTCTATGCACACATGGTGTGAATGTACTTAATTCACTAGACAATAAATTACATGCTACTGGTGTATTCCGAAACCAGGCAATGGTGATTGACTGTATGAATCACTATTTTTAAGCAAATTAGAATATTATGGTTCAAATTCATTTATTCATTTATTGTGTTCTATAGACTCCATCAAGAAGAAGTTTCTGGGAATATGAAATGTGTCATATATAAAAAAGACAGGCAGTGCACTATAGTATAATAAACTATTACTACACTGCTCAAAGTTATTCTACTTCTATGTTCAAACTCTACAAACAACTGTGAAGGGCATACCAAAGGGTACTTCCCACTGCATGACATACCACAGTTACTTCCCATCCCAACTGCATATGGAGTGCATGAAAAATAACAGCTTATCTGATTCTGTGTGCACTTATCTTCATGATCCATACTGGAGTGATATGTGGGGAATCATAGTATATTCCTACATACTCTATCATAATTTTTTTGGAAATGAAGAAATAATGCAATTGTCTGTTTGCCGTAATCTAGGCTTTCAGGATGTCATCTGAGAACAGCATGAACTGGATTGTACATTAGTAATGCTTTAGGAATCTATACTGGTTTGAGTTCAAATTATGTTTCTAGATAGATATCAATAACATTAGACAGTAGCATCAAATTACCTTCCATTAGGAAATGAACATGAAGAATAAATGGCAGTAATAAGATACATTGCAAAACCGAATAACTATCTACATCACTCTGTAGTTAATATATAAAAATATAGTTAATAAATACAAAAGTAAGATGCCTCCTTACAATAATATAGTTTCAAAATAAAGTACCAAGTTTGTTAGTTTACCTTACTATGGAAAAATGAGTACAAGGATTGCATCTGTCTTTAGAAAGTATAATATGAGAGTACAACAAATGACCTAGGATGTACTAGTATTTTGCAAAATCCTGTAAATACAAATGATTTATTTGATGCTTCTGGAGTTTGTTACATTGGCCAAACAGGAAGGAGGCTGGAATCTAGGTTTGGGGAAAACATTGCATTGGGAAAAAGGTGCCATGGAGAAATAGAGTATGGCTCCTCATTTATTACAACAAAACATAAGTTGCCAACTTTGACATCTGATGTCAGGATGCTGCATAAGTGTTGGGAGGGCAGGTTCCTCAACCTCCTACAACATCTGGAGGTCTTTTGCCATTAGAAACATGTTGGCTGCAACCTGGTTAATGATTAAGTCATCATGAAAAATGCCCATTTTTTTTAGAATTATTTTAAAACTGCTTGCTTGGAAACAGTGAAGGATATCAACCTGGGGGCATGAAATAGGTCCTTACTTCTAGCCAATTTGTAGCAGCCACTGATGTAATGCTGTTTGAGTACAATGGCTGTAAAATTGAACCTATGTAACTTTTTAGACATTAGATTGATAAAGATGCATGTACATTGTTAATAACGGCAATTAAATATGTTCTTTTATTGTACTTATAATTAAAAATCTTGGTGATATTCAGCGCCATCTCTGAATTATTCAGGAAGTAAGAGGAGCCATGTACCTCATCATGATGATTAAAAATCAGCACAAAAGTAAAAGATATTCACATCAAATCAATTCCAATAGTCACAGCATGCATCATGTGCCTCCTAGTAGTTTATAGTTTTTACGAAACTGATATTACCTATATTTTTAAAAATGAACAAAATAATTGGCTCACAAGGAGTGAATCTGGATTTTTTATATCTTATAATGTTGTCTCATAAATATATTCCTCACCCTCTATGCTACATTCCAGAAATTCCAACAATCCCTCCAGATCCACCTCAATCACTTTACCTCATGGTGTAGCCAATGACTCATTAACATTAACACCTCCAAGACCCAGGTAATAGGATGCACTACTTGCACCTTCTGTCTCCATGAGTTCTACCTCACAATTTATAACTGCCCCATCCAGCTAACTAACACATAGTCCTGGGTATTCTAGTGTGTTAGCTAGCTAGATAGGACAGTCATAAACAGTGAAGTAGAAGTCATGGAGACGAAAGGTGCAGGTAGTCAAAGGTTAATCCAAGTATTTTAACTGTCAACCAGCAACTAATGTGGAAATCGCATACTACTAACCATACAAAAGAAAATACACAATAGGCTAAGCATGGGGATTACAACCATCTTCTGTCCTTCACAGGTACAAATCACTCATCCACTTCATCCTTTGCTGTGCAAATGTTGCACGGATATCTGCCTCTCCCAACTTCTATAAGTCCCTCCAGATCCTCGAACATCATGCACTCTGTATTGCTTTCCACATCTGTTTACCTTATCCAATAAGGATCCTTTACTAATTCATCACATTCCTGTCTCTCTTCACTCACACTGGACGCCTTGGAACAATCTACAAACTCAACTCCAGTAATCCTATCATTTCCCCACTACTTTCCAATCCTCATAAGCTGCCGCAACATATTCCACCAACCCTCCACTTACACATCCTCCGTATGCTCTTCCAAAGAAACTTCAACCATCTGCCCCTCCCAGCTCATGAACTCTGCCCCAACATTTACCTCTCCTACCAGCTATAGGTCCACCCCACCCAATCCATCTTATCAGGGCTTCCTCTCCCTCCCCTCCCCACATATCCTTGCCCCCCCCTTTCTCCCTTCTGCCTTTCTTTTGCCAGCCCCCTTTTCCCAATAACTATTAATGCCACCAGTCGCCCCCCCCCCCTACTTCATCCGCTCTTCTGGCCCAATAGCTATTCCGACTCCATCGCTGCAATGCTCCAGTCCTCCATCCTTATACCACCACATTACTACTCTCTTTACCAGCAAACTTTTTCCCCTTCAACAACATACTCCCTATCTGTGGCAGGTCCTTCCAATTTCTAGTGACAGGAAAGTGCTTCTTTTACATATCAGTGGTTCGGCAACATGTTTTAAATGTGGACTTGTTGTATTTCATCTTACCTTTTATTATTAATGTTTTTGACTATTAGTGCAAAAAGTCATCCATCATATATCTCAAAAGTTCCATTTATTTTGCACCTTTAAAAAGTTTTAAATTCAGTGTATATATCTCTGTGGGTTGCCTGTACCACTGATAGCCCACCACCCACTCATACAGGGAGTGCAGGGATGAAATAACAACAAAGAAAAATATCTTAGATGTTTCAGTAAGTCAGTACAACAATATCAATAATTTTGTTTGTATTTCATTTTATTTTATTCCTATTTCAATTTTAAGTTTTATTAGAGATCATAATTGCTTTACTATGAAGGTTACGTATTACATAGTTCATACAGAGAGCACCACACAGCCAACCGATGTGTTCTCTACGAAGCCTACCTTCACAACACAGTAGTCTTTAATGAATTGTGACAGGAGCCCGAACAACAGGTGTAGACATACTGGAGCATGTAGAACAACTCTGAAATGCTGGTATGTAATTTAATGCACAAGTGATGTAGGTTATGTCACAAGTTTTAATTTTTGTGTACTATATTCTGACTATGTGCTTTTGTATTTTTGGCATTGATAATGGTTAGTTACTAACCAAAATCTGAATCTGCTCCAATAAAGCAGAATGGAAACAATGACTGATTTCTACTCTCTACCATTCTGAAAGTGGACTGTAGTTTTGTGGGTTACTTATGTTAGCTATCTTGTAACATGAGTATCAACTTGTGCTTTCTTCCAATGACTGGACACAGTTTTTTGTTCAAGGGATCTATGGTATATTATGTTTAAGAGAGAGGCTACCTCAGCTGTAAATTCTGCTTAGAGTCTGACAGCAATTCATGCTTATGCCAGCTAAATTTAACCACATAAATTAGAAAGACAGGGGCTAATTGGGAAAAAAGTTCTGTTTCCTCACTTGTACTAAAAAGTTATTGTTTATCTTCTATTGATAGTTTGATCATTGATGGGCAAAGGCAGGGGGGAGGGAGGGGGGATGGGCAGCCCACCGCTAGCCTCCAATCTGGGAAGGGTGCTCCAAAACTCCAAATTCTCAAGGGTCTAGAACCAGACCATGAGTAATCAGGTTCCAAACCAACCCAAAATACATTCAGTAAATAAGAAGCAGTTTGGAGTTTTAGGCCACACATGTATGCAAAATGTAAACATAGATACCTACTTACCTATTATTTGGCCATGGCAATTTTCAGTGGGTGTGTTCAGGACTTTTATAATTTTTGTAAAACGTTGCCTGAAACTTAAAAAGTGTAGAATGTTAGTCAGTTGTGCTATGCACAACATGAAACTTTTGTGATACCTATGCCACCTACACAGGTATATTCTAAGTACAGTTTAAAAATATGCACATAAGTGCAGTGAACAGGTTACCAATGACTACACAGGTATATTCTAAGTACAGTTTAAAAATATGCACATAAGTGCAGTGAACAGGTTACCAATGATTTGTTAACTGTTTAACAAAAGTATTATATTCTAAAAGTACTTATTCAAAGGTTATACATAATTATTTTACTTATGTGAAAATCCAAATAGAAGAATTAGAGTAGAGTCCACAATGAATTTTCCCTCTGCAACAGAATGTGTGCTGACATGAAACTCCCTGGCAAATTATAACTGTGTGCTGGACTGAGACTTCAACTAGGGACCTTTGCCCTTCACAGGCAAGTGCTCTACGAACTGGTCTACCTGAGCAAAATTCACAGTCCATACTCACAGCTTTTCTTCCATCAGTTCCTTGTCTCCTAGCTGTAGCATGCTAGTCACACTGGGGATTAATGGTGGTGATAGGCTGTGCAGTCCGAAGGCAAACACTGTTAACAACTGCAATGGGCTTTATTGAACTTGGTTCATAATGTAGCAAGGCAGGCTCAGCTCCTTTGCTGACCCTGACTGGGGCTGATTAAAAAGATGGCACTTTCCACCTGGTACTGGTCAGCTGTTGCTTTATGCTGTTAACACCAAAACCTCCAGATGTCAGACACTCGCCGGCCAGAGTGGCCGAGCGGTTAAAGACGCTACAGTCTGGAACCGCATGACCACTACGGTCGTAGGTTCGAATCCTGCCTCGGGCATGGATGTGTGTGATGTCCTTAGGTTAGTTAGGTTTAAGTAGTTCTAAGTTCTAGGGGACTTATGACCACAGCAGTTGAGTCCCATAGTGCTCAGAGCCATTTGTCAGAAACTCAGATTGGTACCAAACGTTGTACGTCCATAGACTAGCAACCAAAATACCTTTGTTCATTCCAGTGTGCTGTCATCCAATAGAACATGCCTAAACTGTAATTAAAAGTAACACAAGAACTATGGACCACAGGAAAACCACATCTGTAAGCATCTATTTCTAGATTTCACATGGGTGAGTTGGTAGAGCATGATTTTGTCATATCTGAGGTACTGCATTCAAGTCATCAGTGATGACAATTTTTTTAACTGCTTATGCATGAAACTGTTATATGGGAGAACATTTTCCTGACATGTAAAAGGACTTTACAGAGTTTGTAGCAATGTTCTTTTAGCAGTCTGCTTTTGCTTCGTTAGTTGAAAGTGGCAAACCTATAGAGTACATTTGCAAAGATAGGTGAGGTGCTCTCTCAGACATGTTGAACAGAAAAGACACAAACATGAAGAATCAGGTAGTGCATTTGTAGTTTTACAGAATAAACAATGGGCACAGTAGAATAAAGAAACAATTGTATCACATTTCCACACGTATGATGCAGTTATTTCTTTTTTTCGTCTGTATATTTTGTAAAGCTGTAAATGTACTCTATAGGTTTTTCTACTTTCAAGGAAATGAAGCAAAAGCAGAATTCCAAGAAAACATTGCTATAAACTCCAAACAGCCCTTTTATATATCATAAACATGTTGGCCCATGTAACAATTTCACTCACAATACAGGGTGCTACAAAAAGGTACGGCCAAACTTTCAGGAAACATTCCTCACACACAAATAAAGAAAAGATGTTATGTGGACATGTGTCCGGAAACGCTTAATTTCCATGTTAGAGCTCATTTTAGTTTCATCAGTATGTACTGTACTTCCTTGATTCACTGCCAGTTGGCCCAATTGAAGGAAGGTAATGTTGACTTCGGTGCTTGTGTTGACATGCGACTCATTGCTCTACAGTACTAGCATCAAGCACACCAGTACATAGCATCAACAGGTTAGTGTTCATCACGAACGTGGTTTTGCAGTCAGTGCAATATTTACAAATGCGGAGTTGGCAGATGCCCATTTGATGTATGGATTAGCACGGGGCAATAGCCGTGGCGCGGTACGTTTGTATCGAGACAGATTTCCAGAACGAAGGTGTCCCAACAGGAAGACGTTCGAAGCAATTGATCGGCATCTTAGGGAGCACGAAACATTCCAGCCTATGACTCGCGACTGGGGAAGACCTAGAATGACGAGGACACCTGCAATGGACGAGGCAATTCTTTGTGCAGTTGACGATAACCCTAATGTCAGCGTCAGAGAAGTTGCAGCTGTACAAGGTAACGTTGACCACGTCACTGTATAGAGAGTGCTACAGGAGAACCAGTTGTTTCCGTACCATTTACAGCATGTGCAGGCACTATCAGCAGCTGATTGGCCTACACGGGTACACTTCTGCGAATGGTTCATCCAACAATGTGTCAATCATCATTTCAGTGCAAATGTTCTCTTTATGGATGAGGCTTCATTCCAATATGATCAGATTGTAAATTTTCACAATCAACATGTGTGGGCTGATGAGAATCCGCACGCAATTGTGCAATCACGTCATCAACACAGATTTTCTGTGAACGTTTGGGCAGGCATTGTTGGTGATGTCTTGATTGGCCCCATGTTCTTCCACCTACACTCAATGGAGCATGTTATCATGATTTCATATGGGATACTCTACCTGTGCTGCTAGAACATGTGCCTTTACAAGTATGACACAACATGTGGTTCATGCACGATGGAGCTCCTGCACATTTCAGTCGAAGTGTTCGTACGCTTCTCAACAACAGATTTGGTGACCGATGGATAGATAGAGGCGGACCAATTCCATGGCCTCCACACTCTCCTGACCTCAACCCTCTTGACTTTCATTTATGGGGGCATTTGAAAGCTCTTGTCTATGCAACCCCGGTACCAAATGTAGAGACGCTTCGTGCTCGTATTGTGGATGGCTGTGATACAATACGCCGTTCTCCAGGGCTGCATCAGTGCATCAGGGATTCCATGCGACGGAGGGTGGATGCATGTATCCTCGCTAACGGAGGACATTTTGAACATTTCCTGTAACAAAGTGTTTGAAGTCACACTGGTACGTTCTGTTGCTGTGTGTTTCCATTCCATGATTAATGTGATTTGAAGAGAAGTAATAAAATGAGCTCTAACATGGAAAGTAAGCGTTTCTGGACACACGTCCACATAACATATTTTCTTTCTTTGTGTGTGAGGAATGTTTCCTGAAAGTTTGGCCGTACCGTTTTGTAACACCCTGTATAATAATAAAATGTCATCATCACTGGGGTTTGAACTCAGGAACATTGGTACGGTGATCTAACATTCTGGCAACTTCCCCACAGATGTTATAAGCAACAGATATTCACAGTTATGCTTTTCCTGTGCTCTGTAGTTCTGTTGATATTTTAATTAATGTTTATGTCTGTTCTGCTGGACAACAGCACATGGCACAAACTGTATCAGAGCTTTGGTTCATAGACACACAACACTGGGTACCAATCTGAGTGTCTGACATATAGAGATATGTGTGTAAGTCCACACGCACAGACGACATCAACACGTTGTGTTCTGCTGCAATGGTACCCGACTCAGGAGACAGCCCTTCAATTCCAGACACGAGCACAGCTGCAGCATGTGTGCTACTTCCCTCAGCATCATGCAGGCCCAACAGCCCCTTGCCCTGTCCGCATCACCATCACAGGATGCGAAGATGGCTGTGTGCAGGGGTCAACCCGTTGGCCTCAGACAGAAGTTGACTGGTGGCTGGTGCTGTGGCACTGCGTCTCACTAGGAGCTCAGTGTCATAGTTGGCAGGTGCAGATAGCACGTCAGCAGGACTTAGACACTAAGTACCATGGAGCACTTGGTGGAGGTGGCAGGCACAACCCATTCCCAAACTCAGGGCTGCAGCTAGCTGAGCCCAGTCATCCCACAGTCTGGTGTCATGGTGGTACTGCTGACTTCCAGAGGTGACAAATGAAGTCCATCTCAAAACTGAAACTTATTTATATGCCTCCATTGCACATTTGCTTCATTAAAACCCAGCACCTAGTAATGTAGCCAAAATGAGACTTGTCCTGGTCTGGTGACACCACCCCACTTCCCACATTGTTATGGCTGTGCAGCACCATTTACTGCTGAACTTGGCTTTCCTCACTGCACAGTTCACTGGTATGTCTTTTATTGTGACTATGACCCACATATTGCCACACTTGCAGCTAATGTCTCATGGCTGTTAACACTGTGCTCTGTGGCACTTCCATGCTACTTTTCCTTACTTTTTGTTAAAGACTAATAATTTTCTTATAAAAGACTAAACTGACCATTCTTAATTACTATGCATATTATTGTGTTCATCCCAGACACCATACATGTATCTTCCATCTCTTGCTCATGGTATCCGTTCTATGGGAGCTCGGATTAGCCCTGCATCGGCCTTCCATATTATTCATCATTTCAAATATATGAGAGCTGGACAGAGCAAAATCAGTGTCACCACAGCACTAGGAATTGTAACCATCAAGGTCATTGTTACTTGACATCTGCTATACCAGTATTGTTTCACACACTGCAACAATTGCTCTGCAGTGATCTGCTGCTTCTGGGCTGCTATCATTTCATTTGGCTTAGTGAAGGGTCCAGGCTAGGTTCCCATGTTTTGTTAAGAAGGTAATGTATTGTTTGGACTACATCTCTAAGTTTCATCTGACCAGTACAGCTGTGGCTGTGTCACATTTAATGGAGTAATTCCCATCATAGTGGCTTGTAAATGAATTGTGGGTCAAAAAATATCACACATAGTCCTGTTGATTAACACTTTACTGTCTCGTAATTCCAAATGTCTTGCCCCCCTTAGTTTCCCCTGCTCATAGCCACTATTAACTATTACTGTGCTGTTGAACACAAAGTATATCCATATATATACAACCTGTCTTCCAAAAATACAGCTCAGGATCAGTGATGTCTTTTTGGCAAGGGTGTCCCTCATGTTTTACCCCTGAAGAGTTTCACATTGCATGTACTCCTACTTGTCAAAAAATGGCTCTGAGCAATATGGGACTTAACATCTGAGGTCATCAGTCCCCTAGAACTTAGAACCTAAAGACATCACACACATCCATGCCCAAGGCAAGATATGAACTTGTGACCGTAACAGTCGCGCGGTTCCAGACTGAAGCACCTAGAACCACTCAGCCACCACGGCCAGCTCCTACTTGTCACAGTTGCGTGAGTTGGGCTTATGGTAACTACTGCATTCTGGCATTTCTGGACCTCATCTCAGTCATCAGCACATGTTGATCCCCATCTACTACTAACAGCAGCACTCCTTTTTCTCTTACTTTCAAAAACTTTACAACATCCACTAACTTTACTGGATGTGTGTGTACTGTGTAACATCTGAATATCATGTGCTTCCTCTTCAGGCTTTCTTCCATTTGCCAACCTGAGGACAGGGACTAATATCACCTTCCCTCCCCCAGAAGCCTGCTGTCTCCGAACAGCATGTCTCAATACACTTATGATAAAACCTAGCCTATACAAACAGAAAAATAATCACAAACTGTGAAAAGCTCACCACCTATCGATTAATTCCTTGGCCTTAACGCATAATGAGCCTGAAGTTTCTGGACCCCTCTCTCCTGTCACCCATCCTTCTTCTTCTTCTCCTTTACCTTCTTCTTCTCTTCTTGCTTCCATTAATACCTCTTGTGGAATTGCTTTTGGCATATCTTTGCTTGGTTGTAGGTGCCCAACATGCACAGTTGTCCTTGTAAGCAGTTGTAGCTTCTCATTTACCATTGATGTACTTTCAAGTATGTGGTATGGGCTGTAGTGCCATGTGAAAAAAATTTTTATTTCCCTTTGGGGTATATGGGCTTGACAAAATCAACCATTGATTCATCTTATACTGAGGTACACTGAGGTGACAAGCATCCTGGGATAGTAATATGCACATATACAGATGGTGGTAGTATTACATACACAAGATATAAAAGGGCACTGCATTGGCAGAGCTGTCATTTGTACTCAGGTGGTTCAGGTGCAAAGGTTTCTGATGTGATTATGGCTACACCACAGGACCTAACGGACTCTGAATGTGGAATAGTAGTTGGAGCAAGATGCATGGAACATTCAGTTTCAGAAATTGTTAGGGAATTCAATATTCCAAGATCCACAGTGTCATGAGGGTGCTGAGACTACCAACTTTCAGGCATTATGCCTTTGCTAATAGCACAACATCACCTGCAGTGCATCTCCTGGGCTCATGACCCAATTGGTTGGACGCTAGATGACAGGAAAACTGTGCCCTGATCAGACGAGTTTCAATTTCAGTTTATAAGAGCAGATGGTATGGTTAGACTGTGGTGCAGATCCCATGAAACCATGAGCCCAGATTGTCAACAAGCTACTGTACAAGATGGTGCCGACTCCATAATGGTGCTATGTTTACATGGAAGAGACTGCAAATGGTTATGTTTGGCTGCTCAGAGACTATATGCAGCCATTCATGAACTTCATTTTACCAAACAACGAAGGAATTTTTGTGGATGACAATGTACCATATCACTGGGTCACAATTGTTTATGAATGGTTTTAGGAACATTCTGGATAATTCGAGTGAATGATTTGGCCATCCAGATCACCCAACATGAATCCCATCTAACATTTATGGAACTTACTCAAGAGGTCAGCGTATGCACATACCCTGCACTGGCAACACTTTCGCAATTATGGATGGCTGTAGAGGTAACATGACTCAATATTTATGCAGGGGACTCCCAATAACTTGTTAAGGCCATGCCATGTTGAGCTGCTGCACTATTCTGGGCAAAATGAGGTCCGGCACAATATTAGTAGGTATGTTACCTCAGTGTAATGTCCTCACCCATTGCCTCACCTCTCCATAGCTTCTCCATCACCTTAGTGTTTGCTTATCTGGCCTTTCTCCATACTTCACTTACCATACCAGCAAATGCCCATCCTGCCTTTCCTTTCCTGCCACCTTTTTGGTTAATCACATCAAATGGTGATGGCATCTTTTTTCCATAAACCACCTTGAATGGTAACAACCCTATACTAGTGTATATTTGTAGTTTTACACACTCACCATGATGGATAGACACGTATCCTAATCTGAATGATGTGAGTGCACTTAATAACTAAGCATTTTTTCAGTCATTTGATGAACTCATTCCATTCTTCCATTAACTTGTGGGTGAAGTGGAATGGTTCTCAATTTTTTCAGCTTTAGCAACTAACACAACTCTCTTATCAGATCTGACATGAAGTTCATCCTCTGGTCTGTAATATCATCTCTGACACCTCGAATTTCAGTATTGACAAATTCACAAATGCCTGTGAAACCTTGACTGCCTTTTGGTCCAGCATCAACACCATCTCAATGTAATGAGAAAAATGGTCTATTACAGTCAGCACAAATTGATCACCAGCTTATGTTCGGTTGAATGGGCCTAACAAGTCCACCTCCATGAAACTGAACATTTCCTTTGCTTCTGCCAGCCTCTGTAACAATTCCGGATTCTGACTCAAATCTGCCTGCTGTGGAGAGTGCACATGTACCTGACGTATCAACTGACATCATCTTTCCTTTTCTTTCATCAAAAATTTTCTGGCACTCTCAGATACATCACCTGCTAGCCCCCATGCCCTGATGAAATGCAATCATGCATCTCACGTAACAATTCTAGTTTCAGTTGACTTGCACCATCACTCATGATGCCAGTTTCATCTCTCTACACAATAATCCACTGTGCCTGTTAAACCACTGTTGCTTGCCGCACTCCTTGTTGGCACTCTGTGCTGTTTGCCATTCCCCAGTGTTGTGACCTAGTGCCTGTGTTACAGCTGTTCTTCTGCTTAACCCGTGCACATCTCCATGGTTGTTTTTTTTTTTCTCCCCCTCAGGTTTCTGGAATACTTCGTAATCTCATTCATTGAGTTTTAAGGCCCACCTCATCAATATAGTGGGTGAGTCATTCAAACCAAGTAACCTCTTCAAGGCAGCATGGTTTGTCACTACGTTGAACTTCTTTCCATATAGGTAAAACTGGAAGTACATCACTCTGTATATCAAGCTAAGCATTCCCCTTTCTGCCATAGAATAATTCTTCTCTGCCCTGTTCAGCTGTCTTTATGCATAGGCAACAGGATGTACTTGCCTGTCAACCCCTGGCTCAAAACACACCACAGAATGTGATTCAACACATCATATTATAAAATGAACTCCTTCTTTGTCTGGAAATCCCAAGACCAGATTCGCCATTAATACTCTCTTCAACTAGACAGATGCTTCCTGGCATTCTTCTGACCATACAAACTTAATTCCTTTCTTGGCAACTGTGTAAGTTGCCTGGTAATATCCAAACCACTTTACAGAGTTTCTATAATAATTTGTGGCACTGATAACATCACTCTTCAGCACCCATAAGCTCCAACTAGATATACTATGTTACTTTGTGAGACTAAGGAAAGATTGTGATTCCTTGATTTTTTGGACTACTGGACACTCTGTGAGTGTCAAATGGGCTGCTTATAAATTTTTCAAAACTTCCCTCAGACATTGTCTATGCTCTAACAAATTCCTTGAAAAGACAATTACACCATCAAGTTATAAGAGATAATGATGCAGTTTCAATCACTTCAGTTCTCTGTCCAGCAGCTGTTGGAATGTTGCTAGCACTTTTATCAATGCAAAGGGTTTCCTTAACATATTGATAGCGCCCCAAGGTGCTGAAAACACAATTATCAGTCTATCTTTGGAGCAACTTCTAACTGAAGGTATCCAATCCTTTAGTATATTGTCAAGAAATATTGGCTTTACCCTACGTTATCTATTATCTC
Organism: Schistocerca nitens; assembly: GCF_023898315.1. Taxonomy (NCBI): domain Eukaryota; kingdom Metazoa; phylum Arthropoda; class Insecta; order Orthoptera; family Acrididae; genus Schistocerca; species Schistocerca nitens. The sequence continues at coordinate 409,464,072 of NC_064618.1, forward strand.
CATAACTTACTATTCAAATGACTGTAATCGCAACAATACCAACATTTCTTTGATCCCTCTAGAGACTTTCTTGAGACAATCACATTTCCTGCCTGACACTCCCACCCCCAGGACTAGTACTCTCTTCTGTAATTCTATCAGCCAACTGTTAGTTTATGAATTTCACAAAACTTGTTGCATCGATTGTGGAATTATGTATGGCTTCCAATAAACCAGTGCTTTGTTTCCTGTAGGAATCCTGTATTGTGTTACTTGTGTAGCAGAAAAAGCAAATCTTGAAATTCTAGCAACAGTTCCTCCATATGTGTCCCATCCATTCCCCTTAAATGTTTCAATTTTCTCACAAAGTGCAGTCCTAGCAGTGTCCTGTGCCTTGTCACAGCCATACCATCTGTGTGGAAATCTTCATCCAGAATCTCCAATGTAGCCAATATAGTTTCCTGTAACAAATTAACTTCTTCAGCACCAAAATTATCCACACTGATGGGTACAACTTTGCCTCTGTTCCTCACTTGTACATATGCAATACTATGTTACACCAAACAACATGTCCCATACAATATTTCAGTCATCAGTCTTGTGACTGGTTTGATGCAGCCCACCATGAATCTCTCCTGTGTGACTCTTTTCATATCAGAGTAGCACTTGCAACCTATGTCTTCAGTTATTTGCTGTATGTATTCCAATCTCTGTCTTCCTCTACAGTTTTTACCCTCTACAGCTCCCTCTAATAACAAGGAAGTTATTCCCTGATGTCTTAGCAGATGTCCTCTCATCCTGTCCCTTCTTCTAGTCAGTGTTCTGCTTATATTTCTTTCCTTGCTGATTCTGCAGAGAACCTCATCCTTTCTTACCTCACCAGTCCACCTAATTTTCAAGGTTCTTCTGTAGCCCCACATTTCAAATGCTTTGCTTCTCTTCTGTTCTGGTTTTCTCACAGTTCATGTTTCATTGCCCTACAATACTGTGCTTCAAACATACATTCTCAGAAATTTGTTCCTCACATTAAAGCCTATGTTTGATACTAGCAAACTTCTTTTGATCAGTCCCAGTTAGCCTTTTATGACTTTTTTGTTCCATCCATCATGGGTTAGTTTGCTGCCTAGATAGCAGAATTCCTTAACTTCCTCTACTTCATGATCCCCAATCCTGATGTTAAGTTTTTCACTGTTCTCATTTCTGTTATTACTCATTACTTTCGACTTTCTTTGGTTTCTGTACGTGTTAGACTGTTCATTCCACTCAACACCTCCCGTAATTCTTCTTCACTTTCAGTGAGGACAGCAATGTCATCAGCAAATTTGATCATTGCTAGTCTTTCCCATCATTGCTTTTTCAGTGCACAGATTGAACAGTAGGAGCAAAAGACTATATCTCTGTCTTACACCCTTTTTGATCTGAGTATTTCATTGTTAGTGTTCAAGTATCATATTCGATTCTCTGTTGTTATGCATATTGTATATTGCCTGTCTTTTTATTTTTCTCAGAATTTTGAACATCTCGCACCATTTTACACTGTCAAATGCTTTTTCCAAGTCAACAAATCCTATGAATGTGCCTTGATTTTTCTTCATTTTTGCTTTCATTACTAAGCTCAATGTCAGAACTGCCTCTCTGGTGCTTTTATCTTTCCTAGAGCCAAACTGATCGTCATCTAACAGATCCTCAATTTTCTTTTCTACCCTTCTGTATATTATTTTTGTCAGCAATTTGTATGCATGAGCTGTTAAACTGATTGACAGATAACTCTCACATTTGTTGGCTCTTGATGTCTTTGGAGTTGTGTGGATGACATTTTTTTCCAAATTTCAAGAATTTTTAACATCATGCAGCCCCATCAGCAAATGTGATAATTAAACATATAACATGTCAGCCTCAGTTGCAAATAGAAACCAAACTTTACCTAGGTTTCAGCCAAAATAATTTGGCCTTCTTCAGAAGCTATTGCATACCAAAGTTTGTTCATGTCAAGTATAAAACTATAGCACCCAGTCATAAATCTACATTACATTAAAGAGAAATAGCAGGACCCACTGTGCGTACGAGGTCGGTAGGCCGCAAAAGCTGCACGGGAACTAATCGCAGAGAGACATGGCCAAACTTTGGCATGCAATAGTTTAATGTCAATAGCTTCTGAAGATGACCAAAGTATTTCGGCTGAAACCTAGATAAAGAATGGTTTCTATTTGCAACTGAGGCTGATGTGTTATATGTTTATTTTTCCAAAAAGTCGGATGGTATGTCACTAGTCTCATACATTCTACACATCAGCATTGATAGTCACATTGTCACCACTTCCCCCAATGATTTTAGAAATTCTGATGGGATATTATCTATCCCTACTGTCTTATTTGATCTTAAGTCTTCCAAAGCTCTTTCAAATTCTGCTCTCATACTGGATCCCCTATCTCTTTCTCATTAACTTCTGTTTCTTCTTCCTTCAAATCGTCAGACAAGTCCTCCCTCTCATAGAGGCCTTCAATGTACTCTTTCCACCTTCCCACTCTCTCCTCTGCATGTAACAGTGGAATTCCCATTCCACCATTGTTTTTGATTGCCTCCCAGCTGACCGACACTCCCATCCAGTGCCACCTATCTGCAGTCCCTGCCAGTGACCTGCTTTCATATAATTGATTCATCTTGATGAGCAAGAATCCACCTTCTTCAGTGGATGCACAGTTACTTCTGAGCTCCTGCTGGAATCTCCGGCTGGTGAGGAAAGAGGACAGGACAGGGGCTGTGGATAGGTAGTGCTGGGTGGGAGTGTGGGTTGGCTCAGAGGCATGCTGAGATTGTATGTGCAGCTGCAATAAATACTGTGTTCTGGGTAGTATAGTGGTTTATGCAACTGCCTAGTAAGCAAGACAATCTGGGTTTAAATCACAGTCCAGGGCACATATTCACTCATCGCCACAGATTCTGCATAAAGTCCCGATGCAGCTGACACCAATAGTCCCTTCCCTTTCCTTTCCTTTCTCCTCCCTCCACCTTCAATTTACATATTACAGTCTTCTTGAAGTCTGAAATAAATTAGCTTTTATTACTTTTATTACTAAACATCACACATATAAAATTGTTCTGCATTTTAGGTTTTCATAGTACAACATTTTTCTGTTCAAGTTTTCAAGTTTAAGTGTTATTTTTCCTCTTTCTGTAGTACACATGTTTCATCTACATGAACATTAATAGCACTATTTTTTATGCTCCTCTGACCACACAAGTCTCAAGTAAATCCAGGGCAAAACCCTAGGAAGAGCTTTCAACCTTAAGTTATAAGCTTTTATATTTTCATTATACATCAAGATGAAATGATTGAAATAGATCTATTAAAATATTGTAATCAAGTTCAATTGATATGAATTTTGTAAGATTACATGTCATAAATAGTGCAAGTAATACTTTTGTATGCCAAAAATTATTCAAGCAACACTTTACTTGTTTGATAGCCGCACGGGATTAGCCGAGCGGTCTAAGGCACTGCAGTCATGGACTGTGTGGCTGGTCCCAGTGGAGGTTCGAGTCCTCCCTCGACCATGGATGTGTGTGTTTGTCCTTAGGATAATTAGGTTAAGTAATGTGTAAGCTTAGGGACTGATGACCTTAGCAGTTAAGTCCCATAAGATTTCACACACACACTTGTTTGATAGAAATGAGTGAAGTAAGATAGTAAACTACTCACAGAATGTCTCCAAAGTTGGTAAATTGTTTTGTATGAAAGCTATACAATACTCTTGTTGTTCTACATTGATGTTTCTTTAGTAAGTACAACATCTTTGTGACATTGCTGAGGATTGTCTGTGGAGATCTTTCTTGTATCTGCCAGTGATGTGATACATTGAACCAGTGGGGACCCTCAAGGAGATTACCAGAAATGTCTCTAGAATAGCACCATACAGCAAAGTTGATGGTAGGATAACATGAAACATTTATACAAAAGTATGAGACAAAATCATGGAAAAACTTCTTGAAATTAACTGCATTAGACATGTTATCTGAACAGAGCAGAAAGATACAAACATTAAGGTTTAACACCCCATTGACATCAAGGTCATTAAAGACAGACCACAAGCTCAGATTTTTTAAAAGATGGGGAAGGATATTGGCCATTCCATTTGAAAGGAACCCTCCCAGCTTTAGCCCGGTGCAATATTAGTCCATCACTCTAACAGAACAGAGGAGAAAAAGTGTGTTACACCAATCTTAAAATTACTGGAATTGTCAGGAATTTAGGATTGAACAGTCTGAAATTAACACAGTTTGACAAATATTACACATATTTTGTCAGCAGATGACTAATCCTTGAGCAAAGGAACTACACTAGTCTCATCCAAACAAGTTCTGGAAAGCTCATTTTGTTTCCACATGAATAGGTCAGGAAAAGAATGTGCTTTTTCCACATTATTAAAGTGTTCAGGAGAGCAATTTTTAAATTTGGAACTGGATTTCATGGATACTAATGGATAAAATTAATGAATACTAAAGTCATTTGGAAGTACATGTTACATACATTAAATGTATTATAAATTTGCACCACAAATATTTAAATTGTAGTTTTGTTGGCATAATACTTAAAGTAATGTCATGTATTACAAGGGAAAACATGTTACTTCTATAGAGCAGGACAGAAGATATTGCAAGTAAAACTATGTTTTTCATTAACCATTATGTGTCAAATATTCTGTAATGAAAACAGTGTTTGAAATAATAAAGATACAGATTGTTACACAATTTCTCTTTGCTATTTTATCTTATGCGATATGGTGGTAATAAGAATAAGAATAAGATTTAATACCACTTTATTCCAAAATGCTCTTCTCAGCCTGCGTAAAAGGTTTGTGTAAAACACTCAAGCCTCTTGTCCACAATACTCCTTCAAAACCTAGGGGTCCTGATACTTCCCTTTAGAGAAGACACATTATTATTATTGTTAGCATTATTTAACATTATTCTAAAATAACAGTTTATTGTTGTTGTTGTGGTCTTCAGTTCAGGGACTGGTTTGATGCAGCTCTCCATGCTATCCTGTGAAAGCTCCTTCACCTCCAAGTAAGTACTGCAACCTACATCATCCTGAATCTGCTTAGTGTATTCATCTCTTGGTATTCCTCTATAATTTTTACCCTCCATGCTGCCCTCAGAACATGTCCTACCAACCGATTCCTTCTTCTACTCAAGTTGTGCCAGAAATTCCTCTTCTCCCCAATTCTGTTCAGTACCTCCTCATTGGTTACATGATCTACCCATCTAATGTTCAGCATTCTTCTGTAGCACCACATTTCAAAAGCTTCTATTCTCTTCTTGTCTAAACTATTTATCGTCCATGTTTCACTTCCATACATGACTACACTCCATATAAATACTTTCAGAAAAGACTTCCTGACACTTAAATCTATACTCAACATTAACAAATTTCTCTTCTTCAGAAATGCTTTCCTTGCCTTTGCCAGTCTACATTGTATATCCTCTCTACTTTGACCATCATCAGCTATTTTGCATCTAAAAAAACAAAACACATTTACTACTTTAAGTATCTCATTTCCTAATCTCATACCCTCAGCATCACCTGATTTAATTTGACTACATTCCATTATCCTCATTTTGCTTTTGTTGATGTCCATCTTATATCCTACCTTCAAACACTGTCCATTCCATTCAACTGCTCTTCCAGGTCCTTTGCTGTCTCTGACTGAATTACAATGTCATTGGTAAATCCCATAAATTTTATTTCTTCTCTGTGGATTTTAATTCCTGCTCCAAATTTTTCTTTTGTTTCCTTTACTGCTTGCTCAATATACAGACTGAATAACATGGGGATAGGCTTACTTTCCAGAGTTTGAAAGAGAGTATTCCAGTCAACATTATCAAAAGCTTTCTCTAAATCTACAAATGCTAGAAATGTAAGTTTGCTTTCCTTAATCTATCTTCCAACATAATTCATAGGGTCAGTATTGCCTCCAACATTTCTATGGAATCCAAACTGATTTTCCCCAAGGTCATCTTCTACCAGTTTTTCCATTCGTCTGTAAATAATTCATGTTAGCATTTTGCAGTGGTGACTTATTAAACTGACAGTTCAGTAATTTTCACACCTGTCAACACCTGCTTTTTTGGGATTGGAATTATTATATTCTTCTTTAAGTCTGAGGGTATTTCGCCTGTCTCATACATCTTGCTCACCAGATGTAGAGTTTTGTCAGGCTCCCAAGTCTATCAGTAGTTCTAATGTCATGTTGTCTACTTCTGCGGCCTTGTTTTGACTTAGGTCTTTCAGTGCTCTGTCAAACTCTTCACGCAGTATCATACCTCCCATTTCATCTTCATCTACATCCTCTTCCATTTCCATAATATTGCCCTCAAGTACATCACCCTTGTGTAGACCCTCTATATACTCCTTCCACCTATCTACTTTCGCTTCTTTACTTAGAACTGACTTTGTATCTGAGCTCTTGATATTCATACAAGTGGTTCTCTTTACTCCAAAGGTCTCTTTAACTTTCCTGTAGGCAATATCTATCTTATCCCTAGTGATATATGCCCCTACATCCTTACATTTGTCCTCTAGTCATCCCTGCTTAGCCATTTTGCACTTCCTGTTGACCTCATTTTTGAGACATTTGTATGCCTTTTTGCCTGCTTCATTTACTGCATTTTTTATATTGTCTTCTTTCATCAATTAAATTCAATATTTCTTCTGTTACCCAAGGATTTCTACTCGTCCTCGCCTTTTTACCTACTTGATCCTCTGCTGCCTTTACTATTTTTCCTCTCAAAGCTACCCATTCTTCTTCTACTGTATTTCTTTCCCCTGTCCTTGTCAATCTTTCCCTAATGCTCTCTTTGAAACTATCTACAACCACTGGTTCTTTCAGTTTATCCAGGTCCCATCTCCTTACATTCCCACCTTTTGGCAGTTTCTTCAGTTTTAATCTACTGGTCATAACCAACAGATTGTAGTCAGAGTCCACATTTGCCCCTGAAAATGTCTTACAATTTAAAACCTGGTTCCTAAATCTCTGTCTTATCATTATATTCTATCTGAAACATTCTAGTGTCTCCAGGCCTCTTCCATGTATACAACCTTCTTTCATGATTCTTGAATCAAGTGTTAGCTATGGTTAAGTTATTCTCTGTGCAAAATTGTAGCAGGTGGCTTCCTCCTTCATTCTTTACCCCCATTCCATATTCACCTACTACTGTCCTATCTCTTCCTTTTCTTACTGTTGAATTCCAGTTCCCCATGACTATTAAATTTTCATTTAGTGCATCAAAATATTTGAGGGCTTAGAAGTAAAATTAATGAACTACTTATGTGCATTGATGAATTAGAGTCATCGAACCCAGTTGATGTAATCTGCCTCTCTGAACATCATGTGACCACTGGTATAGATATGTTAAGCCTTACAGAGTTTAAATTAGCGTCCTACTTCTGTAGACAAAAGATGGAGAAAGGAGGAGTTGCCACATTTGTTAAAAACAGTTTTAAATTTAAGAATATTGACATTAATAAATTTTGCTTAGAGCATCACTTAGAAGCATGGGCAACAGAGATAGAATTTCATAATAGGTCCTTTATAATAGTAGTCATATACAGAGCACTTTCAGGAAATTTCAACCTGTTTATAAACGGTCTTAAAGATTTATTATCTCATCTAAAATTAAAAACCAAAGAACTAGTGGTTGCTGGTGATTTTAATATAGATGTCCTGAAAAACACTGTCAGTGAACAGTTACTGAAATCAGTTACATTGTCATTCAATTTAATTTCTACTGTAAATTTCCCAACTAGGGAACACAAATGTTCTAAGACTGCCATTGATAATATATCTATAGACAATTCTAGGCAACTAAGCCACACTACAAAACCAGTAGTAAATGGGCTATCTGACCATAACATGCAACACCTAACATTAAAGTTTGAAAATTGTCAGGGTAAAACATCTGTCAGAACTGAGTACAGAAGGCCAATAAAACAGTCAAAAACTGAGAAATTTAGGAGATTGCTCAAAGAAATTAATTGAATGGATGTTTACAGCATCCAAGACACAAATGGAAAATACAAAACATTCATTAATAATGTTAGCACCTTATTTGAAAATTGTTTACCCCTGAAGGTAACTCAAATTAAGCAGAAGTCTAATAAGAAACCATGGATCACACAAGGGATAAAGATATCATGTGAGACAAAAAGGAAACTCTATCTGATACATAGGGACACCTTTCATACTAGCATTATAGCTCATTACAAAAATTACTGCAAAATATTGGAGAAGGTTATCCAGAAATCTAAACACCTGCATTATGAGAAGATAAATACATCCAGCAATAAAATAAAAACAATATAGGATATAGTTAAATCAGAGACAGGTAGGACCAGAAATGAGGAGGAACAAATAGCTCTAAAAATAAATGAAACCCTGGTAAAAAACGCATGTTGTGTTGCAAACCATTTAAACAAGTATTTTGTCTCTGTTACTGATAGCATGGGGTTGGCAGGTTCAGTAAATAATGCAATGGAATATCTGAGACCAGTGCACACAAGCAATCTCAGTAAAATGGAATTGACACTTAATTCACCCAAAGAAATATAATCCATCATAAAGTCCTTGAAATCAAAGCATTCTAGTGGTTATGATAACATATCAACAAAGTTAATAAAAGAGTGTTCATGTGAGCTTAATCATATCTTAAGTTATTTGTGTAATCAATCACTTGTCACAGGAACATTCCAGGACTGGTTTAAATATGCTGAGGCTATACCTCTCCACAAGATAGGGGACAAAGAAATGCCTTCAAATTACCGACTGATCTCACTTTTGCCAGCTTTTTCAAAAATCTTTGAAAAGGTTATGTTCAAGCGTCTACTTAAGCCAAAGCCACGGTTTGGGTTTCTTAAGGGTTCTGATATTGAGAAAGGTATTTACACTTACAGTGAAAATGTCCTTAATTCATTGGACAACAAATTAGAGGCAACTGGCATATTCTGGGACATGTCAAAGGCGTTTGACTGTGAGAATCATAGCATTCTTTTAAGTAAATTAAAATATTATGGCATCACTGGTAGTGCTGCAAAGTGGTTTCAGTCATATCTTACTAATAGAAAACAAAGGGTGTCATTACGTAACACTTCAGCAGTAGGCAGTCAGACATCATCTGCCTGGGAAGAAATTACATGTGGTGTTCCCCAAGGTTCCATACTAGGTCCTCTACTATTTCTTGTTTGTATTAATGACTTGTCATCTGTTATATTACCAGATGCCAAGTTTGTCTTATTTGCAGATGATACAAACATTGCAATAAATAGTAAATCAAATATAAATTTAGAAAGGGCAGGTAATCAAATTTTTACTGACATTAATAAGTGGGTCATAGCCAATTCACTGTCATTAAACTTTGAAAAGACCCACTATATGCAGTTCAGAACTTCCAAGAGATTTCCTTCTGGTGTGTGTATAAAATATGATGACATGGAAATAGGAGAAGTTGAGAGTGTAAAATTCTTGGGATTTCAACTTGATAATAAATTCAGTTGGGAGCAACATACTAAGGAACTGCTAAAGCACCTAAACAAGTCTGTGTTTTCAATATGAATGATGTCAGACATAGAAGATATAAATATAAAAAAAACTGGCATATTTTGCTTATTTTCACTCCATTATGCCATATGGTATCATATTTTGGGGTAACTCCACAAACCGAGAAAAAATTTTTAGAGTACGTAAGTGTATAATAAGAGTAATGAGTAGTGTAAATCCAAGAACATCATGCAAAAAAATGGTGATTTCTCAAACTGGGGAACAATCAAAACTGGGGTGCCGCAAGGTTCGGCCTTGGGTCCTCTGCTGTTCTTAATATATATTAATGACTTGTCATTCTATATTCACGAAGATGCAAAGCTGGTACTTTTTGCCAATGATACAAGTATAGCTATCACACCCAACAGACAAGAATTAACTGTTGAAATTGTAAACAATGTTTTTCAGAAAATCGTTAAGTGGTTCTCTGCAAATGGGCTCTCATTAAACTTTGACAAAACACAGTATATACAGTTCCATACAGTAAATGGAATGATACCATTGATAAATATAGACTTTGATCGAAAATCAGTAGCTAGGGTAGAATATTCAAAATTTCTAGGTGTATGCATTGATGAGGAGTTGAACTGGAAAAAACACACTGAGGATCTGCTGAAACGTTTGAGTTCAGCTACTTATGCTATTAGGGTCATTGCAAATTTTGGTGATATACATCTGAGTAAATTAGGTTACCATGCCTATTTTCATTCTCTGCTTTCCTATGGCATCATATTCTGGGGTAACTCATCATTGAGTAAAAGAGTGTTCATTGCACAAAAGCGTGTAATCAGAATAATTGCTGGAGCTCATCCAAGATCATCCCGCAGACACTTATTTAAAGAGCTAGAGATCTTCACTGTAGCCTCACAATATATATATATTCACTTATGAAATTTGTTATTAACAATCCAAACGAATTCAAAAGTAATAGCAGTGTACATGGCTACAACACTAGGAGAAAAGATGATCTTCACTACTCAAGGTTAAATCTAACTTTGGCTCAGAAGGGGGTAAATTAAGCTGCCACGAAAGTCTTTGATCACTTACCTAATAGCATCAAAAGTCTGACAGATAGCCATATAGCATTTAAAAGAAAATTAAAAGAATTTCTTAATGGCAACTCCTACTCGTTAGATGAATTTTTGGATATAATAAGTGGGAATTTCCCTAACCCCCACAAAAAAAGTGTCATGTAACATTTTGTGTAAAGTAATATCTTGTATGGACATCTTTTATTAACCTGACACGTTCCTCATCATTACGAAGTGTCGTGTTCATGATCTATGGAACAAGTACTAATCTAATCTGTCGAAACCTATTCAAAGAATTGGGCATATTAACCACAGCTTCTCAGTATATTTATTCCTCAATGAAGTTTGTTGTAAATAATACATCTCTTTTTCCAACTAACTGCTTAGTACACAGTATCAATACTAGGAATAAGAACAATATACGTAAAGATTTAAAATCACTTACTCTTGCCCAGAAAGGAGTGCAGTATTCAGCAACGCATATTTTCAAGAAGTTACCAGCAACCATTAAGAGTTTAGTTTCAGACAAGGCACAATTTAAACATAATTCAAAAGAATTTTTGGTGGCCAACTCCTTCTATTCCATCCATGAGTTTCTCAACAAGTGCAGTAGACCATTTTAATGAAAATTTATTATTTTTGGTTCAATGGTTCAAATGGCTCTGAGCACTATGCGACTTAACTTCTGAGGTCATCAGTTGCCTAGAACTTAGAACTAATTAAACCTAACTAACCTAAGGACATCACACACATCCATGCCCGAGGCAGGATTCGAAGCTGCGACCATAGCAGGCGCTCGGTTCCAGACTGTAGCGCCTAGAACCGCACGGCCACTCCGGCTGGCTATTATTTTTGACAATACTTGGTTGTAACAGCCAAGTAACTACCTACTGTGTGAATGATGGATGTATGGAAAGCAGATGTAAGTCTTAAGTCTGTAAATAGTGGAAGTTTAATTTTAAATCTTGTACATAATCTGACTATTCTTAACTGAGGATCACTGAAATGAATAATTTACTTTAATTTTTGACAATACTAGCCAAGAAACTAGCAAATGTCTGAATGATGGATTTAATGAAAGCAGATGTAAGTATTAAACCTATAAATATTAGAAATTTATATTTAATTCATGTACATAATTTTACTGTTTATTGACTGAGGATCATTAAAATTAATGAAAGTCAAGTTTTTCTAATTACGTTTTTGTAATGTGTTTATCTGACATGTTCCACATGCAGGAGGATTCCCTCTTTTATGGGTCTATGGAATGAATAATTAATCTAATCTAATCTATCTCCCTTCACTATCTAATTAATTTCTTTTATCTCATCATATATTCTACAATCTCTTTGCCATCTGAACGGCTAGTTTGCATATAAACTTGTACTACTGTGGTAGGTATGGGCTTCATGTCTATCTTGAGTACAATAATGCTTTCACTGTGCTGTTTGTAGTACCTTATCTGGGCTCCTATTTTTTTATTCATTATTAAACCTACTCCTGTATTACCCCAATTTGATTTTGTATTTATAACCCTGTATTCAGCAGACCAGAAGTCTTGTTCCTCCTGCCACTGAACTTCACTAATTCCCACTATATCTAACTTTAACCTATCCATTCCCTTTTTAACTTTTCTAACCTACCTGCCTGATTAAGGGATCTGACATTCCACGCTCTGATCTGTAGAATGCCAGTTTTCTTTCTCCTTATAACGACATCCTCCTGAGTAGTCCCCACCCAGAGATCCAAATGGGGGGACTATTTTATCTCTGGAATATTTTACCTAAGAGAATGCCATCATCATTTAACCATACAGTAAAGCTGCATGCCCTCGGGAAAAATTACAGCTATAGTTTCCCCTTGCTTTCAGACACACAAAACAGGTATGAAAAATAATCTCATCACTAGTGTTTCAATAAGCAGCAGAGTAAGATAGCTTTTATATGGTATGTAACCTACATGGGCAAGCCACCATTTGTTCTGTTAATAAATTTTCTCTATATTTTGTACAATCATGTAGTGTATATCAAACTGGTTTTAAGGTCAAACCAAAGGACTGGCTCTGCTTTGTAGAGGGGTTTATGTATTGCACCAACTATATATGGGCACAACAGTGTGAGCCTGAATGGTATAATGTAGCCACACTGACAGCTGGTGAGTGAAGGAAGTAGTTATTGTAATAATTTAACAAGGCCAACACAATGTTGCGATGCAGGTTAGCTTACTGAAACTGAAGACACAGTGGTACTGCACAGACTCATGCAGCAATTGAAAAGGCAGATTACTGCACTGGCAGTGACAGTGGTGTTTTAGGATATGTGACTGGTAGCAGAAAATTTGCACAACTAGTGCACCACTGGTGACTATAAGTATTGAACATTTTGTAACAAAGTTGTTCTCTGTCTTGCAGCTCTAGCAGGATGAAGGGGCTGTGCTGGGTGAGGTCACCACATGAAACTGCCAGTATAAGTCACCATCTGAGGCCACAGCAGAGCCACAGCACTATGCGCTTAATCCCTGCCACACTTAACTGCTGTAGCACAGAAGGCTATCCCAGGTCTTCTCCAGTAGCACATCCCACTCCTGCCCAGGGAACAAGGGGTGCTCCCTGTGCATACCAGCCATCTTCCACCATTGCAGGATGAGTGCCTTATCATGGTAGACAGGCCACAGCAAATACAGCATCGCTGGGAGTACACGTGCTGGTGTGGTAGCCTCACTGCTGGCTTATTTATTTATTCTTCACAATATTTATTCTTCCTATAACCTGAAAAGCCAAAATAGGCCATATGAATCACATTTTTTTGGATAATGATAAATTTATTTATCAACTATTTATTTCTGATACTTTATTCATTTATTTATTTTTCCAAATATTACAACTATTTCTACTGCTACAAAACTACAATAAAATCCTTAATTAGTTACCCAATCACTAATACTACTGTTGGCCCTGTTGAATCTGTTCTTTTTTTCATTTATTTTGGTGCATTTAACCTATAGATTATTGTTTCTACTAGTGTATCTGCCTTCATATTATCCCGATCAGCAGCCGTTTTCTGCTGGACTCCTTGGGCTAGCACATCATCAGCATTCCATTACAGCAAGTAATTTCACTATTCACTGTTATGTTTTAGAGTTCACACTTTCATGATCATTTGCACCAACACAATGTAAATTCTTGAAAAACCATTTCATTTGGTGGTCACAGATCTCAGGTGTCTTCTGTCCATCTGCAGAGTACATTGTCCAGCTGGGATGGCAGCATGTTGACATGTGGTTGAATGCCTTGTGAAGTCTTCAAGTGCCCACTTGAGTCGCTGGAAGCCCAAGAAACATTTATTAGAACATATTGCCATGAAACTATGCACTCCTATATAATGTTCTTATTGCCTGACAGCCATTAACTGCCACCTCTTTGTGGAGCATGCAGTCCCACAGCATGTGTTCTGGCATCCCCACATTGTTGCATGTGCAACCACCGTTCATATGTTGTTTTTTTTATTTTGTATTGATAAATAGTGTAAGGGCTACAATTAGTTAGATAATGTATCAATCCACTCAATGCATTAAGAAAACTCATTTTTAGACTCTCCTTGATGTTAGAGAGAAATTTGTAAGCTCTCCTGCTTGTGTCTGAAGTGTTCCAATCATTTTTCTACAGCTGTAATAAGCGATCTTTCATTAACTTTTTCATATTTGCATCAGTTCCAAGCATCCTTTGTAGTTCTACTTGACTGCTGTTCTCTAACCAGTAAAGGGCACTCCTTTTTTAAATTTCCAACTTCAATGGATGTATTCATAGAATTACTAAGAATTACTAACAAAGAGTCAATCAGTACAGTAGCTGCCCATTAATCTTAGCAACAATCCTCATTGAACTCTTCTTACTAATGAGGCTCGCTTCGCTAGATGCAATCTATGAGCCTAAATACTCACACCATGTCCTACGACTGATGCTAATATATATTGGCAGTATGCTCTAATTGTTTTCATGGGAAGGTAAAACTGCCTAATTGCAGTTTATAAGTTTATTCATCATGTTTGTAGGTTTTCTGTTTGATTCTTCTATATGATGTGCAAAGTTATGATGTTCACTCAGAAATACCACTAGATTCCCATTACTGCACTTCTTCTAATTGTTACATTACTTAATTCTATCTTAAGGTCTCTTGCTAAGTTCCCTTTCAGCAGGAGGTACACATTTTTGTGAGCTGCTAGTGACAATATGACACTGTCACACCATTCCTCAAGTTCATAGTAGATTTCCCTCCTATAACATAGGCCAACAAGGGAAAAACTTTTAAGCTGAAAATACTGTATTCTTATGTTTTTTAGGGTGGGAAATCCAAATCTGATACTTAAAAAACTGTATCACCCACCATTTCTTCACATTTTACAGTTAAATTTATTAAGTTACGTGATTTTTTAATGGGTTTAACAGCTTTATATAGTTAATTTTTGTGTTAACAGATGGTGTTTTGTTTACTGTCAACCTAACCTCACTTTCCTGTTTCCTGTACATGTTATCAGTACAATGTCTAATCGCGGTTGTAAAAATTCTGCTGACAGTTTTTGTTATATTTGTGGAGAATTTGTGATTAAAAACACCAAAGAAACATTACAGACTTTGTGATAAAGGTTTATCTATCATACTTTGTTGCTAAACTTGGTGATCAAGACAAATCTTGGGCGCCACATAAGATATGTTATGTGTGTGTTGAAGACCTGTGAAAATGGTCCAAAAAGGAGAAAAAAACCTTTAGATATGCTGTTCATATGATACGAAGGAAGCCAAGTAATAATTCCAATGATTGCTACTTTTGCAGTGTTGGTATTACTGGTCATAATTCGGAAAACAAGAAGGTAATAAGCTACCCTAACCTTCCATCCGCCATTCGACCAGTAAAGCGTGGTGTAGATTTGCTGGTTCCTGAACCACCAGGTGATTTAAATTCTGTTCCAACAGAAGTACTTTCTGATGTAAAATTGGATTTAGATGAACCACATGATGATGAATTCCATTGTGATACAGGAAGTCTAGAGCCCAAATTGTTTACTCAGACCAAGCTTAATGACTTGGTTAGAGATCTGGCGTAATGAAAGAAAAAGCTGAATTGCTTGGCTCTAGATTAAAAGAAAAGAACTTATTGATGGTTGGAACCAGCATATACATGTATAGAAATAGAGAGCAGCAAATTTTTTTTCAACAAGAACGGGGTTTAGTGTATTGCTCAGACAAGCCCAGTCTGATGAATGAGTTTGGTATTGAACACAAAAAGGAGGACCGGAGGCTATTTATTGATTCCTCCGAAACTGGTTTAAAGGCTGTTTTATTACAGAATGGTAACATGTATGCATCTATACTTGTTAGTCATTCTGTAGATATGAAGGAAAGCTATGAATACCTAGAAATAGTGCTAAATAAAATAGGCTATTCTGCTCATGGTTGTATAATATGTGGCGATCTAAAAGTGACGTGCATGCTCCTTGGTCAGCAAGGCAGCTTTACCAAATTTCCATGTTTCTTGTGTAAATGGGACAGTAGGGCTAGGGATAAACACTAGTGCAAAAAGAACTGGCCTGTGAGGCAGTCTTTAAAACCTGGTGAGAAGAACATTCTATGCAAAAACCTTGTAGATCGAAAAAACATACTCCTACCACCTCTACATATAATGTTATGCTTAATGAAACAATTTGTAAAGGCTTTCCCTAAAGATGGACCATGTTTTAAGTATCTCCGCCAAAAGTTTCCACACTTTTCAGAAGCTAAACTAAAAGAAGGCGTCTTTGTCAAACCTGACTTTAGAAAATTGATGTTTGATGTTAACTTTGACTCCACAATGACCTTAAATCTGAAAGAATCATGGGTATCATTCAAAAAAGTTGTTACAAAGTTCTTAGGACATGAAAAAGACCCATAATATGTTTCTATTATAGCTACAATGTTAAAGAAGTTTAGAACTTTAGGATGTTTAATGAGCCTGAAAGTTCACTTTTTGAACAGTCACCTTGATTACTTCCCAGACAGTGTGGAGATGTTAGTGAGGATCAAGGAGAGCGTTTTCACCAGGACATTAAAGTGATGGAAAAATGCTACCAAGGCCGTTGGAACACCAACATAATGGGGGACTACTGTTGGCCACTTCACCGAGAAGTTCAGCAAGCAATTTATCATTGAAAAAGCTACACAAAAAGCTTCAAAGAAAAAAGAGAAAGAAAATGCGAACCAATTCCAGCTGACAAGTGACGCCTCTGTTACCACATATCATTGTTTTAAGTAGATTACTGTAAATACAAACCATGCTTGTATTGTAACAAAGCATTTAAGTAATTTCCCCATTTGCCGTGTAGCATAGGATTTTTATGCTATATAATAAAAAGTGTATTGTTCAAAAACTATGAGTGATACTAAAAAACTAAGGCTAGATTTGGATTCAGCTCATAAAAATCTATAAACATCAGCTATCAAAGTAAAAAAGTTAAAAAAAAAAAATTTTCGTTGGCCTGTGTAATTCTTCTGGAGTCACTGCTTACAATGTGCACCACATTGTCTGCAAATGATATCAGTCTACTAACATTACTACTGTCATGGAACCTCTGTAGTACGGGCTCCAGTGCTACATCCCACAACTTTGATTCACACACTGATCCTTGTGACAGCCTTTGTTATTGTCTTCATTATTTTCTTTCTTGGGCATATTAGAGAAGTATGTCTCCCATGGAAATAGTCTCTCAGTCAGTTGTGCAGAGACACTCCAGTTCCATAAAGCAACGAAAGAAAGATGGCTGCCATAGGTTATCCAAAGCACCAGCATTATTGATCATCACTGCTAAAACATATGTAGAATGAGTATCCGTCACTAGCAATAACGCCTTGTTAACTGTGTCTTCAGTTGACTTGTCTCTTCTAAATGCATACCTGTGAGAGTTCATCCTGTGTAGCAGTCTAAGATATCCTGTAATCTCTTGTAGTTTTTCAAATATCTTGCCGAGAACTACAAAGGACAAATTGGTCTGTAGAACATGGGTACCATCACATCCTTGTCTTGCCCATTACTAATTACCATCACTTCAGCATTCTTCCACACTGCCCAGACCATTCCTTGCAAGAGACACTCGTTGTACAGTTCATGCAGGTAAATATCTAATTGGTCACATAGGACTTCTATTACTTCAGTGGGGGTCCCATTCAGTGCTGGAGATTTTTTTCTTTTTCAGTCTTAAAACTATTTGCCCAATTTCTTCTTGTGCAAAGGGGCACACAGTTTTGTTTCTATAGTCTTCCTATAACATTTTTCATAAACTACACTGGTCTTATGCCTTGCCTTCTTCTCCATTGTCGATAAGCAGTGTTTCCATTAGCAGGGCAGCTGACTGTTCCCAACTTTCTTTTACCATCCCATGATTCCTATTGAGCATGGATAAAACTGTTGGTGATCATATTTTCTCTCAGACTATTTTATATTTATAGTCCAGGAATCAGTTTCTAAGTTAGCCTCCACAAATTTCTTCCGTCATTCCAGTTTTATTTTCCATAACTCTTCTTTAAAATGTTGTTTAACATACCTATATCTATGCTACCTTTGGACTCTTTTTTTTTCTTGGGTCACATTGCTCATGTATAGCTTCTTGGCTCTTCTTGTTTCACATCTTAATTTCTACAGCACCTTGGTCTGCATGCAAGGTACTCTTCTAGGATGACTTCTCCTGGCAGATATCGATGCCTCCATTGCTCTATGTACAGCCACTGTCAGTTTCTTGCACATTGACATCTAAATCATCAGCTGGCAATGGATTTTTCTTCTCAGTTAGCCTCCTTGATTTTGTATTTGACCCTTGCATGCACTTTTTCTGTGGCATTTTGGATTTCCCTTTCAGTGATGGTATGGTGTACAATATCGTGATCACTCAATGCTATTCCACTCTCAACCTTCCAGTCCTTCACATGGCATACCACTGCTGTGACTGCTAGAGTGATGTTTATATTTGACATTGCTCCAACTCTCCATTTTTAGATTGGTAAATTATGATGTGTATTCAGTTCCTGTATGTTGAGTTCCATAATGCCTTCTTCTAGTTGTCTTCCATGGTCATCAGTCAGGCAGTATAGCACAAAACTGACTTTGCATTTGCATCAGAGGAGTACACAGGAAGCTTAATTTGTCCTAGGTGACTAATATCCTTTAGTCTTAGCAGATACTCATTGATATCACACTAAACAGAAAATACATGTAAACCAGAATGCAACTAGCATTTGTGGTTAACATTTCCACACAGATTAAACATTCTGAACAATACTGTGATATTTTTGTCACTGTTATGACCGTGTTAAATACAATTATAGCTGCCAATATGTTGCCCTTGCGTATCTGTCTGAGCAGTTATTGGTATACTGATGACCTTTCCTGCTGTAGTATATGGTTCTTATGGCACAATACATCTAACTGCAACACCTCAGCCACATTTCTAGTCTCATGTGATATACTGGAACTTCTCAAGGCATTAAGCTGTCCTGTTTCTGTTTCCATTAGGGATGATGGTTATATGTTCAAATTCTGCCCATTGTCATCTGTAATCCTATGCTATATGGCCATGCATCATTGCAACACCTGTATACATACCTAGGGAGAATGATTCATTTCTTTTGTCAGAAATGTGTTTCAATAATTCTCCAGTTTTTCCACTTCTGTTTACAGACGGTTCACTTTCAGATGAATTCTGTCGATGAAATCAATTACAGGAAAAGTAATACACTCTTCTTTTGGATGCGTATTCCTAACCAGATGTCTTAATGTGTAGTAAGCATTATCGGCTCTTACAACCTAATGAGCTGCATCATGTTTTCTATGCTTTCATAAATTTGTCGTGGATCTGTTCTGGTCTGTGTTCAGTTGTTTACTTATCTGTAGTAGGTGTTTGTTTCGTGTAGAAACTGGCTCTGAGTCTCGTACTGTTTCTGTTGCTGATTCATATCCTGTAGAGGCTTATCTTCTGCTACTTCTGTAGGCAGTGCAGATTTTCTTCAGCTTGGGCATTGTTGCATTCTATGTTTTGCGGTCTTGCATAATGAAGCTGTTATTACATGACAGAGACTCCATGTCAGCAATATGGGGCATGCAAGCAGCCTGTCCAGCAGCACTCAGCAGCCAGCTGGCAACTCACTCAATGTACTACACAGTGCAGATGCTTCAATAATGAACTTGCCAACATTGCAGCCACCTTTCTCTGGATCCTCCTGGGCTCCCCCTTGCCTCCACCACTTTTTCGCACCTTCCTGGCTCACAGATGCCATCCCTGCAGTGGTAATGCAATGGCACATTCTTCTGTCATTGCTAGTGAATGGATGACGGACTGAGTTTTCAGGTATACACAGGCGTAATGGTCAGCATACTTAACTTAGATATGTACATGCTCTTGAGCTACCTGCATTGTATTGGCTACTACATCACATTGTATCTTACAGTAAACAGTGTAACTCTGATGGGGCAATTCTCTGTCTCTGTACAGTATTAGGATATGGAACAGCAGCTTACATCATTGGTGGTAAATTCACCAGCACCCAGATAGTTGTCAAAAAACATCTATTGTCTGTCAGTCATCTTTCAACATTTGGTCTCCTTGTTATGGTCATATTGACAAGCTTATTGAGAACACCATGTGTCAGATAAAATATTTCTAAGCACATGTCTCTCTTAAGCCACCTAAATTTTGTTACCCATGTCTCATTCCCCTTACTGTGCATGAAAAGCTCAAGACCGAGTTATAGCATTGGCAGGACCTCAGCATCATGTTCCCTATTTTGTAAACTCAGCAGACTACCACTTTGATGATGTTTCAGAAACCAGAAGGTGCTATACACCTTTCTGGTGATTTTAAATAGACAATCAATGTGCACTGGGCCATGGATTCATATCTAGTTCCATGGTTGGAGGAGTTGTTGGTGATGCTGCCTGTGGTCCATATTTTTTATGCTTCAGTTTGCATGATGCATACCTGTAGATGCCACTGGATGCTGCTTTTTCAAGTTTCTTAGTGCTCAATGCCCCCTTTGGACCTTATCAATTTAATTAGTTGCCTTTTAGAATATCTCTGCAACTGCAATTTATCAATGATATTTGGAGTAGTTGTTGCATAAATTACCTCAGGGACATCTGAGTTACAGACTCCAAACAAGAGGAACATTTGCAGAATCTGTAAGCGGTTTTCCAAGACCTTCTGTAGAAAGTCCTCCATTGAAAATTGGGCAAATGTAGTTTTTCCTTCAAAGGTTTACTTTGTGAGCATATTTACAGCAAAGATTACCTCATCCCTATAGCCAAGCATGTCAAAACCAGCATAACTTGCCAGTGCCCAAGAACTAAGAGAGCTTTAGACAAGATTTTGTATTATGTTAAGCTCCTTCCCCACACCACACATTTCTGCCACCCTCCTGACTGACTTCAAAAAAACTGAATAAAATTTATCTAGTCTATGGATTTTCAATGGGCTTTTCAGTCCCTCAAGCAGCTTTCACTCTCCGCTCCCCATTTGGCTTCTTTTACTCAGGGTTTCCTTATTTGGCCCTCATTCCAAGCTGCCAGATAAGACTGTCCATCAGTGGCAGAGATGGCACATCACTGTTATGTTATTGTTATGAAATTCTATATCAGTCTGCCACCCAGCATGCAAACGTGGATGCACTATCATGATTGCCAGTGGTACCGGAGCCAGATTTTGACTGACAAGAAGGTCTCACTTTTGCCTTGGACAATGCTTTGTAGCAGACCTTGCTGAATTTTCTGTTCACAGAAAGGGGGCTCACAGCTACTACAGCTTCCAACTTGATTTTCTGGAAAATTGCTTCAACTGCCCAGGTGGTGCAGCCAGAGTGCACTCTTTCAGGAGCATATTTGGCATAGCATACATTTTTCTCCTATGTGATTGACTCAACATTGTCAGAGGTACTCATGCTTGCCACAGAAGAGCAAATCTGTTGAGAGGTTGTCCCTCAGGTGTTGTGTGCTTGCATACGCCAGTTGCTGCATGATCCCAGTATGTCTCATATGAAGTTACCCATCTACTGGCCAGCAATTGATTGTGATTTGAACATCTTGTACGGGCTTGCACAGCCTTTGCACAAAATCAGGCTGTGCTGCTGCATGCTCTTGGCCAGTCTCTGAGCATCATTGGAATAGTGTACAAGTCGAATTTTTTAACTCTTTTTTGGGAAGTGTTAGGTTGTTGGTGGTTGATGCATTGTCAAACTTCCCATACATTGCCAAGCAGTCCTATATGATGTCAGTGGTGACTGTTCATGCATAATTGGTCATTTTTGCAACTGAGGGCTCCTCCTGTACCCTCATGTATGATAACAGTTGGTAGTTTGTGTCACCAGAGTTTGAAATCTTTTGCTTTCACAACAGTATGCATCTGATGACTGCATGTTTCACTCAGCGTCTGTTTTGGAGGTGTAACAGATTGTGCATATGTTCAAGAGCTCAATGAGACTTATATTTCTGTCTAGTCTGAGGATGATGCACTGTTGAGTTTTCTTGCTACACACTGGATGACACTTGTTAACAGGTGTAGTCTGGCAGAATGTTTGCATGTACTCCAACAGATAGATCTTCTGGGCTTGTTGCACCTCATGTCACCTGTCCCACCCAGACCAACATGGCCCACCATGTTTTCCATGTGGTGCTGCTGTTTAGATGCAGTCTTTTGGCTAGCGGCAGGGATGGCTGCCCAGTTTAATGGTGGGCCATAAAGGTCAGCAGCAGTTTGTGGTGAACTCATTTGGCAGCAGCTGATCCATCATTCCAATTAGTTGTGACCGCAACCTTGGAACCCTGGTGCCACTGCCTCCAACCCAGTGGGTGAAGGGTGGGCTGTGGCATTATTCTGGGAGGAGGCTCCCAACTGCAGCAGTGTGCTCACTCATTGCTGTCCCCACCATGCCCCCTGCTGCCTTATATTTAGCTGTGGAATAGGGTGAAACTGGGGCTAGCTCCTGTGTATATCACTGTGGAAACCATGGAATCTGTATCTTTACCCTCTTTCCCCTACTCACCACTGACACAAACTTTGGCCCAGCTCATGCCAGTGGACCCCAGTCATTATCCCAGCTTACGCAGTCTTCCACACCTTCAGGAGTGCAAGCTGCATCAGCATGGTCTCCTTCAGTGGTTTTCAGTGGTTGTTCCACTGCGTAGGAATCTCATGCTCTCTCTGGTTTTGTGATGCAGGCCATGGTACAAACTTGTTCATTTTCAGCCTTCAGTGGACTTTTCAGGCACTGATATGGACACAGAGGAGCTGACGGTTATTGCAGTGAAACAGTAAAAAATATTGTCATGAATAGTGCACACAAAGCCTAGCATGGGCAGAGCCACTGACTCAGATTTTTACCTCCAGCAGCAATAGACTTGTCCTGCCAGCTCTAATGTTGATTTTAATGCCCATAGATCAAGTCTTCACCTAGTGCAGTGCTCTTTTTCTGTGTGCTCAGTTGTCAGTCATTCATGTTGGTTGTGTGCTATGCTATCCTCCACAGTTGTTCTCTAAGCATTGTTTGGATTCTCTGCTCTCCTGCACATTGACTAACACATCAAGATTCATTGCCCTAATGGAGTCCAGGGTTCCAGCTTGTTGTCAACCCACCATCGGCTAGTATAGCTACATTTGTGCCGACATCGACTACTCTGGCGTGGTGTTACAACCATGCAGATACTTAACAAGCTGTTCATCTTTCCCAGATATCCAACTAGTGAATTCTGTGGCAAACTGTTATTTTTTTGTAAGGTCAACCACTGATTAATAATTCATATTGCTGGAGAGATAATTCATTAACTTGTTCTGACACTATAGGAATGGCTTCTCATAATCGCTCTTAAGAGATTTGTATTTCACCTACCTCATTCATAAGTTTATTTATTGCTTCAGGAAATCCAGCCTGAGCTCATTTTAACTTAACATTCTCTTTAGAAATTTCCTTTGCCATGTTACTCTGTGACTCAAAAAATTCTTTCACCATATCACCTCTTTTGCCAGTATTGTCTTAACATCAGAACCCTCCTTCATTTGCAGCTTGAGTCTCCAATATTTCTTATTTCACAGGCATAGGCCCAACCTCATTCAATACAACGGACATGATCCCTGCTAGCATGACCATTCTTTTGAACATTTCTGATAATGGGTCTTTCATTTCACTGCTTAGCACAGCTTGCTCAAGATTTTCAGCTTGTGGTTGAATGTTGTCTTTTTTGATTGCATTCATTTTAGTCTGCTTTGAGATCTTTCCCACAACCACCAAAATTCTTTCATTCACTAATACTATATTAAATGAACAACAGTTAATGTTATTCCACAAATATAGATACTGGAAAATACCATGGTTAATCTACAATACTACAATTTTAAGAAATAACCTAATTTTACTAAACCAAAGCAAATGCCTAGAAATATGGACTGAATTCTGAACTTCGAATCTATCAGAACCTTGTTTAAGTTTGGTAGATTCTAGGAATAAGCAAGACATAATTTTGTATGACTTTACAGATGGCATCACTAATGACATCATTGGCTGTGGGAAGTTAACTTCTTTTTAGTCTTACAGCTCTCCAGTGTTCATAAGAAACTATAGGAACAAAACATTTAAAATCTGTGTAATACAAGTACATGTAATAACACAAAAAATATTTTTATTCTCTTTCTATTACTATTCACTTATTTTGTCTTGTCATGGTTGCCAGTGTAATTCAGCTTTCATTATTTTTAGGATAATTTAATTTGAATAAGAATGTTATTTGGATAGAACTGAAGCATTATTTTTTATTATTACATCTTTACAAGCAATAACTCTGATCATATGTAGTAATGCACTTAATAAGATATTAATCACTTTCTTACATATGAGAAGGTTACCTTCTTGCTTCCTTTTATCATCATGATTGGTGGAGTACCACATACGCTGCAACACATGTACACATTCTTCTTGCCTACTCCAGGGGACTTGTTTACTGTTTAAAATGTTATTTAGACTCAATACATAAATTTTAATTGTTATTCTCACAAGCACTGTTTTGACACTTTTGGATTGTAATCTGGGGATCCCTTAAACCTTTATTTTTGCACTGTATCTGCAAAGAAAAGTCTTGTAGAGAAATCTGAAAATACAATTACACCACTGCTTGTTATTACACTACTGAAAACCACCAGCAATTTCTTACAAGACCATAATTAAATAAATGAGGTAAAAATATTCTTGCATTTTCTTCCAACTCACAAGTTGCACATCTATATCTTCGTATGTGTAAATAAAATTGTTAAAAGTCACTTGTTGAATACGAAGTTTCCTGTTTGTCACAAGGAGAACAATGCACATTGAGACAGGAATCCTGCTGAGGGAATGTCAAAATGCTGCCTATTATTACATGTAAGTGAATATACTGTTGTTCTGTCTTTCTTTCAATTTTGCATTCTTATAAAAACTGAGGGGAACATTAGTTTATTCATTGTAGTATAGTGAATCAGTAGAGATGTACTAGCTGCTAGTAGGACATTGTTGACTTGCACGCATCATTGTGGGATATGGCCCTTCTTGAGGGGACTTTGCATGTGCACAAGAGTGATGTTTCAATATTAAGATGATCAGAACATACAACTGGTAGCAACATAAGTAGAAAGACAACAGAATTTATTGAAAGTTTTTGGATTTCTGTCCAAAATTTGCAAGCCTAAAAATTTTGTCACCCTACACATCTCCCTATTTTCCCCATGTGATAAAAGAAAATCCCAGAATTAACAATGCCACTGCAACTCAAATATTTCTCACTCATTTCAAATTACAACATTGTAGGCAGCATAAATGTAGATTGAAAATCAGTGAAGGGCTAAAGACTGTTTCCAAGCGATTGTTCTCTCTTTTTTGACAAAAATATTTTAACAAAAAACCTCAACAATATTTTTTATTTATCACATACAGCAAGAGGCACTGGCCTTGCTGCAGTGGATACACCGGTTCCCGTGAGATCACAGAAGTTAAGTGCTGTTGGTCATGACTGGCACTTGGATGGGTGACCATCCAGCCGCCATGCGCTGTTGTCATTTTACAGGGTGCACTCAGCCTCGTGATGCCAATTTAGGAGCTACTTGACTGAATAGTAGTGGCTCCGGTCAAAGAAATCCATCATAATGACCGGTAGAGCAGTGTGACCACACGCCCTTCCTATCAACGTCCTCAACTGAGGATGACACGGTGGTTGGATAGTCCCGGTGGGCCACTTGTGGCCTGAAGATGGAGTGCTAGAGCTATGTACAGTAAGAGTCACACAACTATTGCAAAAAATTTTGAAGTTCCCTTCATCTTATCAAGAAAATAAATATTTTATTATGAAAAATGCAAAACTTGTTAAAGGCCATACAGGTATTGGCAAAAATGGGACAAGTGCCAGTGAAAGAAATCTCAAGTGTTTGTCCATTTTGTTAATAATAAACATTTCACAGATACACTATCCTGTGATTAAATTATTTTTAATCCTTCTTTTATTTTTGTAGAGCACAAAGCAATTTTAATTGGTTAACTTTTCGAAAAACATTATTTTAGCTACTTTCAAATACAGCAGCATTTGTTGCAGATACTTTTTTTTCTTTTCAGCTGGCAAGTTGTTTTTATGTCTTAGAAGATGCAACAAGTCTACTAAAGAGACAGCTTACACTACACTTGTTCGTCCTCTGTTAGAATATTACTGCGTGGTGTGGGATCCTTACCAGGTGGGATTGACGGAGGACATCGAAAGGGTGCAAAAAAGGGCAGCTCGTTTTGTATTATCACATAATAGGAGAGAGAATGTGGCATATATGATACGTGAGTTGGGATGGAAGTCATTAAAGCAAAGATGTTTTTCGTCGCGGCGAGATCTATTTACAAAATTTCAGTCACCAACTTTCTCTTCTGAATGCGAAAATATTTTGTTGAGCCCTACCTACATAGGTAGGAATGATCATCAAAATAAAATAAGAGAAATCAGAGCTCGAACAGAAATGTTTAGGTGTTCATTTTTCCCGCGCGCTGTTCAGGAGTGGAATGGTAGAGAGATAGTATGATTGTGGTTCGATGAACCCTCTGCCAAGCACTTAAATGTGAATTGCATGCAGAGTAATCATGTAGATGCAGATGTAGAGATGGTAAAACAAAGTTCTTTATTATGTTAGCAGTAATCGCTTTCTAGAAAATCTTGTAAGTGCTCCAGTCTTCAAGTTCATCAACATTGTTCTTGTATTGAAGACACCAGGCGCAATATTTTTCATTTATATCTAATTACATTTGGAAATATTTATTTTTGGTGTGTTAATATGAGTAACAGCCAGATTTTAAAATAAAAAAGTTCTCAGACTGGAGCATAGTAATCACAAATTGGATTTTTAGGTGTCCCATTCTCCATAAGTTTTACAGGGTTCTTACATACATGACACTCTTACGTTTTTAAATCTGGGCAAAATCACTTTCACATGGTGCAAACAATTATAGAGCTTTGTGGCACTCAGTCCACTTTAGCCTCACCAGTGGGTCACCACATACCGCTTATGTTATCTTTAGCACCTTATATGCACTGACTAGAAATTATTGTAGTACTTAGCCCACTTTTCAAGTTGTTGGCAGTGACACTTAGCTTGGTTTTTTGTGTCTAACTAAGAAATTTTTTTGCAAGTTGCCCATTATTTATTTCCACTCTACAACAGTGATAAGGAAAATTCTGATAAGTGCCATAGTGCTCAGAGACATTAGGAAAATTCTGGTAGAACATAAATAATTAGGAGTAAAGCACACCACCCACCAAATAACAAATAACAGAAGCAGTGTCGAAAATCACAAACAAACACACACACACACACACACACACACACACACACACACACACACACTTGCAACTACACTGTGCTGGCTGAACACACAGAGCTGGGATTGCAGTACAGCAGGTAGATTGTGATGAGTGGTTGTCAGGTGGGGAGGAGTGGGATGGGAAGAAGGAGAAAGAGATGGGAAGGCTGAGGAGTGGTTGGGAAGGAGTATCCAGTGGCATGGAGGGAGGCAGCTAGAGTATGGGATAGGAATTTGAGACAGTGGACAGACAGTGTACAGGAAAGTCTTCATGGGCAGTGATGATGAAGAGAATGGGTGGAATGGGAGGAGGTGGCAGGACAGAGGATGGGAAGACTGTAAATCTGCAGGCTTTTGTGGCCATTTTCATTAAAAGTAAAATCTTCTGGGTTGTTAGGCTGCATCATACACTCCTGGAAATGGAAAAAAGAACACATTGACACCGGTGTGTCAGACCCACCATACTTGCTCCGGACACTGCGAGAGGGCTGTACAAGCAATGATCACACGCACGGCACAGCGGACACACCAGGAACCGCGGTGTTGGCCGTCGAATGGCGCTAGCTGCGCAGCATTTGTGCACCGCCGCCGTCAGTGTCAGCCAGTTTGCCGTGGCATACGGAGCTCCATCGCAGTCTTTAACACTGGTAGCATGCCGCAACAGCGTGGACGTGAACCGTATGTGCAGTTGACGGACTTTGAGCGAGGGCGTATAGTGGGCATGCGGGAGGCCGGGTGGACGTACCGCCGAATTGCTCAACACGTGGGGCGTGAGGTCTCCACAGTACATCGATGTTGTCGCCAGTGGTCGGCGGAAGGTGCACGTGCCCGTCGACCTGGGACCGGACCGCAGCGACGCACGGATGCACGCCAAGACCGTAGGATCCTACGCAGTGCCGTAGGGGACCGCACCGCCACTTCCCAGCAAATTAGGGACACTGTTGCTCCTGGGGTATCGGCGAGGACCATTCGCAACCGTCTCCATGAAGTTGGCCTACGGTCCCGCACACCGTTAGGCCGTCTTCCGCTCACGCCCCAACATCGTGCAGCCCGCCTCCAGTGGTGTCGCGACAGGCGTGAATGGAGGGACGAATGGAGACGTGTCGTCTTCAGCGATGAGAGTCGCTTCTGCCTTGGTGCCAATGATGGTCGTATGCGTGTTTGGCGCCGTGCAGGTGAGCGCCACAATCAGGACTGCATACGACCGAGGCACACAGGGCCAACACCCGGTATCATGGTGTGGGGAGCGATCTCCTACACTGGCCGTACACCACTGGTGATCGTCGAGGGGACACTGAATAGTGCACGGTACATCCAAACCGTCATCGAACCCATCGTTCTACCATTCCTAGACGGGCAAGGGAACTTGCTGTTCCAACAGGACAATGCACGTTCGCATGTATCCCGTGCCACCCAACGTGCTCTAGAAGGTGTAAGTCAACTACCCTGGCCAGCAAGATCTCCGGATCTGTCCCCCATTGAGCATGTTTGGGACTGGATGAAGCGTCGTCTCACGCGGTCTGCACGTCCAGCACGAACGCTGGTCCAACTGAGGCGCCAGGTGGAAATGGAATGGCAAGCCGTTCCACAGGACTACATCCAGCATCTCTACGATCGTCTCCATGGGAGAATAGCAGCCTGCATTGCTGCGAAAGGTGGATATACACTGTACTAGTGCCGACATTGTGCATGCTCTGTTGCCTGTGTCTATGTGCCTGTGGTTCTGTCAGTGTGATCATGTGATGTATCTGACCCCAGGAATGTGTCAATAAAGTTTCCTCTTCCTGGGACAATGAATTCACGGTGTTCTTATTTCAATTTCCAGGAGTGTATTTCCTCTAAAATAATCGACTTTTCAACCCCTCTGCTGGGATCTTCTTCAGGATCTTCCAGTGTCCACTATTTCTAGAACACTGGCAGAGATGTGTTCTCTTTTCCTGTGTTTGTGCTGGAGAAGTGGCAGTATTGGTTAAAATTCTTGTGGCTACCATTGGTGGGCCATTGTCATAGGCTAATATTCCCACACGGACGCAGAAGAAGAGGCGTTATTGGCTAAACTCTTATGGATACTATTAGTGGCCCATTGCCATTGGATAGAAAGGGACTCTTCCACATTTATGCTGGAGAAGAGTTATTGGTTGAAATTCCTCCTACAGCTACTGGTTGGCCATCATCATTGGCTAGATGTGAAACGGACAGAGCAAGAGAGTGGGAATGTTTACCCAAAATATTATTGTCTACTAAGGCAACTTGCAGCACATTGGTTGTGTTGTTCGCACACCGTGGCTGCATATTCACTTCCTTGATGGTGGGGAGCCACGATGCCGGAAGCCTATAGCCGTCCTCTCTATTGAAATTACATGCACTCTTGGAAATTTCAACTGCTTCTCGGACCTTTCTTCTGTAAATGTTTGTTTCCTTAGCCAGCACACATACATTATTAAAATCAATGTCAGAGCCACAGTTCTCATGACATTCTGCTATTGCCAATTTTACATGTTGTTTGTGTTCCTTAATGATTCTTTAAAAGTTCTTCCTGTTTTGCCTATTTACATTTTGCTGCAGCCACATGTCACTTGATGGATGCCTGCACTGTGGAGGCAATCTATTGCATCTATTTTTTGTCAAAAAATCTTTTATTTTGTTTTGACTAAAGAAAGATATCTGGATACCATTTTGCTTTAGAACTCTACCCATGCAGTCAGTAACCCCAGAAACAAATGGTAACCTAACAGAGTGAGAAGGTGGTTCCTCAGCATTCTTATTAGCATGATTAATATTCTGTCTAAAAGCCCTGTCAATTGAACAACCATCGTAGCCATTTGCTTTCAATGTCCTATAAAAAAATTGAACTCCGATTCCAAGTTGTCGTCATCGCTGGTACAGCAAGCACGTGAGGACATTGTGTTGAGCACTGCTTGCTTCTGGGCTGGGTGATGGTTTGAAGTGGCATCTAAATACCTGTTTGTGTTAGTCAGCTTTTATACACTCTGTGACCTAGATTGTTATCAGATCTTCTATATACCAACACATCTAGAAACAGGTGATCGACCTCACTCACAACCTCCAAGGTACATTTGATATTGGGGTGAATTCCATTTAAGAAATTGTGGAACACATGAAGTTCTTCTTCACTGAGTGGCGATATAACAAATGTTTCATCCACATAGTGGAGCCAACAAGAAGGCTTAAAAGGAGCATTACTGAACACCTGTTACTCAAAATGTTCCATAAAAATGTCAGCTGCAACTAACAAAATGGTTGAGCCCATAGCAAGGCCGTCAGCCTGTTCATAGAATTCACCATCATATTTCAAATAGCTCAAATGAAGACATAATTCAATTAAGTCACAAACATCTGGAGCAACTTTCTCCCTTATGGTCTCCATTGTGTCTGATACTGGGACGTTAGTAAATAACGATGTCACATCAAAGCTAACAAGAATGTCACTTGCAGATATCTTCAGTGTACATCTAATTTCTAAAAAATGTTTTGAATCTTTGACAAAAGTGTTTGTTTTACCAACTAGATGTCTCAGTTTACCAGATAAATATCATGCTAAGAAATAAGTTGGCGAGTTAATCCCACAGATGATAGGCCTCAAAGGAACTGATTCTTTATGCATCTTGGGTAGTCCATACATTCTGAGTGAGACAGATATTCAAGGTGTTACATTCTTTGTAATAGAGCTGTCCAATCTCAAGTCTGATATCAGGTTTTTCACTTTCTGAACAATTCTGTTCATCGGATCACTTTTTAACTTGTGATACACAGGATCAGCTAGTAGTTGTTCCATCTTTCTGTGATAATCGACAGTGTCCAAAACAATGGCAGCATTCCCCTTATTGGATTTTGTTACAACAATGCTTTCATTTCTCATGAGTTCATTAAGAGATTTAATTTCCTGTGCCAATATGTTTCTTTTGGGAGGTTTCAATTTCTGTAGAATTCTCGACACATCTTGTCTTACTTCTTCATCCTGCAACTTTGGTAGACGAAACAAGATGCTTTGATGGCACTTCAACAGGAATTCTGTTCAGTGTAGTTGTGAAATTCAGACCTTTGTCCTGAACTGAAAAAGGTGCTTCATTGAGTACTTCTGACGAGAGGTTCACCACTATTCATTTCGGATCCACAGTAGTGTCTTCCTTGTGCTCTGTAACTGCTAGCTTCTCAAACTTCTTTTTTTGTTTCATAGCACTGATATCTGAAAAATGTGTTGAATGATAAAATGTTATCCTGACCACTTTATCCCAGTCCTGGGGTGACATAGTTGCTGCAAGGGAAAAATGCACATTAATTAAAACAGAGCTAACAGAATTCAAGTCTCCGCATATTTGCTGGATTCTTTCACAATGAAGTGCTTGGCTTGCCCTTTGGTAGACCCCCTGGCTTTCACTGTCTGCACATGGTGGCGAATTTGGGGATAAGATCATTATCACGACACCGGGAGAGAAAGGCCAAAATGCTTAGTAATTTACCTTGTGGGCTTTCAAATTAAAAACCATGATGAAAGGGTGTGGCCCTCAACTACGTTCCCTCCGACTCAGAGTTCCTGCATTACAGGCCAAATACTGCTGAGTCTACAGTATATAATATGCATACACACATGAATTGAATGGTCGAAGGTTCTTATCATGCAGCAATTGCGAATTATGAATGTAACATATAAATTTATAAATGAAAGATTGCAATTACATAAAATCAGCATCATAATGGAATTCCCAGCCAAGCAGCTGGACCATGCTCTGGACCAAGCGCTGCCACTAAAGTTAAAATCTTCTGGGTTGTGGGCCACGTCATATTTCCTCTAAAATAATCAACATTTTGACCCCTCTGCTGGGATGTTCTTCAGGATCTTATGGTGTCCACTACTGCTAGAACCCTGGCAGAGACCAGTGTTGTGTCCTCTTATAAAGGGGAGTTTTCCCATGTTTTTGCTGGAGAAGTGGGAGTATTGGTTAAAATTCTTATGGCTACCACTGGTGGGCCATCATCACAGGCTAATATTTCCGCATTGATGCCGAAGAAGGGGCGTTATTGGCTCAACTCTTGTGCATACTATTGATGGCCCATCATCACTGGTTAGACATGCACTATTCCACACTTAAGCTGGAGAAGGGACATTCGTTTCTGGGTTCACTGATCACATAGGCAGAATTTTAAAGAAAAATGGTATCCAGATATCTTTCTTCAGTCAAAACAAAATAAAAAAATTTCTGACAAAAAATGGATGCACCTGATTACCTCTACAGTGAAGGCACCTATGAAGTGACATGTGGCAATGGTAAAGTGTACATAGGCGAAACGGGAAGAAATGTTAAAGAACACATTAAGGAACACAAATGACACACACGGCTAAAAGAAATGTAAAATTGGCAGTAGCGGAATATCATGAGAACTATGTATGAAGTCTTCATGGGTTGTCAGCCGAGTAGCGTTGTCATCTCATAGCAACATTTTGATGGAATGGATCTCCATCATATTCACCTGAAGATGATAGAGGTGCATTGCATCAAAACATTCCTACAAGATGACGACGCTACTCAGCTGAAAACCCACGAAGACTTCATATATGAAATTCGCCGAGAAAGCCTGCACTGATATATATCATGAGAACTGTAGCTCTGACATCGATTTTAATAACGTACTTATGCTGGCTAAGGAAACAAACATTTATAGAAGAGAGGTCCAAGAAGCAGTTGAAATTTCCAAGAATGCATGTAATTTCAGTAGAGAGGATGGCTATAGGCTTGCAGCATCATGGCTCCCCACCATCAAGGAAGAGAATATATGGCTGTGGTGTGTGGGTGACAAACAGTGCACTGCAAGTCACCTTGGTGGACAATAATATTTCGGGTATACATTCCCCCTCGCTTGCTCTGTCCATTTCACATCTAGCCAATGATGACAGTCAACCAATAGCAGTAGGAGGAATTTCAATCAATAACCCTTCTCCGGAGTTAGTGTAGAATAGTGCCTTTCTATCCAATGACGATGGGCCACCAATAGTATCCACAAGAGTTGAGCCAATGACACCTCTTCTTTTGCATCAGCATGGGAATATTAGCCTATGACAATGGCCCGCCAATGATAGTTGCTAGAATTTTACCAATAGTTTCACTTCTCCAGCACAAATGTGGGAAATCTCCCCTTTATAAGTGTTTTAGCAGTGTCGGACACTGGAAGATCCTGAAGAAGATCCCAGCAGAGGGGTTGAAACGTCAGTTATTTTAGAGGAAATATGAGCAGCCTCACAACCCAGAAGATTTTAACTTTAATGATGGGAAGACTGTTGGCTACAGGGGCTGAGTTGAGTGGAGGTGCATGCCAGGATAATTATGAGGGCAAAGAATGTGTAGCAGGGATAACTTTCATCTGAGTAGTTCAGAAAAGCTGATGCTGAGGGGAAGGACACAGATGGCACAAGTTGTGAAGCAACCATTGAACTCAAACATATTGTATCAAGCTGTGTGTTGTGGTGTACAACTGGTTTGTGGTTTGTCGTCATGCTCACATAAAGTGATGTGCAGACAGAAACTGCAGTGTAGCTGCTATATGACATGGCTGTTTGCACAGATGACCCTGCCTCTGATGGGATAGGGTAATCCCACGATAGGACTTGTGTCAGATGTGCTGGATGAGTGAATCAGGTGGGTTTTATACCTTATCTTCGACAGGGATATGACCCCAGTGGCAAGTGGCTGGGAGTGGGAGCAGCCTAGGGATGGGCCAGGATGTTGTGTAGGTTGGGTGGGTGGCAGAATGTCACTTAAGGAGATGTGGCAAGGACTGCAGGCATGATGATAATAGACGAAGTCCTGGTGAATGGCATGGTCCAGTGGTGTCAGTGTTATTGTTAGAACTGTAGAAGGAAAAGTCATGGCATTGTTGGTTGCAGGCACAAGTCCATGAGATATGTGGGACAAGCTACATGCCATGTTTGAACAGAAATAAAAGCAAGCTGCACATTCTGTTCAGTCAGAATTCAATTTTTACATGAGTTCAGGCGATGACATGGTGACACATCTCGCTTGTTTTGAAAACTTGTTTCTTCGAATACAGCAATTCAATGTGAAACCTGATGAATCATCATTGATGGTGTGACTACTTGATACACTGCCTGACAGTTCTGAAAGTCTGCGACAGTCATGGTGGTCAAGATCTGAAGATCAACAAACACTAAAACATTTAATGGATGTGTTAACGTCTGATGACAGTATCATCGTGCTTGTCGGAAGGAGAAACGAGATGAGGTAGTTGCACTTCTCGCTAACAAGGGAAACATTAATAATGCAGACGCCACCACTATGAGGAATGTTACTTCATCAAACAAATACAAAAAGACTACAAAAAAAGAAGCTCAAATGCTTCAGTTGTGGTGGATTTGGCCATATTAAAAAAATCTGTCCAAATGTGAAACACAAACAAAAAACTGTCCACAACAAAAATAAAAGTGATTTCCCTGACCAGGCTTTCGTTGGTGAAGTAATAAGTGCAGAATTGGATGAGGACTCATGGATCGCTGATTGTGAAGCGACGAATCACATGGCTAAGAAAACTGAGTGGTATACATCATTTACTAAGTTTGCAACACCACTGCAGATATGCATGGGCAATGATTCGACTATGAACACACTAGGAAAAGGGACTATTTATATTGAAGCTTTTGTTGATGGAAAATGGAAGTTATGTCATATGGATAATGTTTTGTACACTCAAGAAGTGTGAAGAAATCTCTTTTCTGTATCAGCTGCTATGGACAAGGGATTAGACTTTTATTCATCAAAAGCCAAGTGAGAGTTCCGAAACAATGGCATTGTAAAAGCATGTGGCATACGCAGTGGCAACCTATTGAAGATCTTGATTCGAGTGGCAAAACAAATTCAGCCTTGTGATCCTGAGGTAAATCTTACGTCAAAGGACTCTCTGCAAATTTGGCATAAACGCTTGGGTCATAAAAACAAACGTCCATCCAACAATTCTTGAGGGAGCGTGGTGTTGAAGTTGAAGACTTCGGTGAAGAATTTTGTGAGGCATGTGTTAAGGGGAAACACCATTGCAGCAGTTTTCAGTTACGACAGCAGCGTGCCACACAACCTGGAGAAGTGATTCATGCTGATCTGTGTGGACCTATGGAGTGTAAATCACTGGGAGGAGCAGAATATTTTCTTTGCTTCCTTGTGACTTTTCAAGATTATGCATGAGATATTTTCTCAAGCAGAAGTCTGAGACTGCTGGGAAGATTGCAGAAATGGTGAACATTGAAAAAAATTTTTGTGGTCAACTACCAAAAGCATTTCAATTTCATGGTGGATGAGAATTTCATAATACTGAAGTTAAAGATGTGATGAAATTAAATGGCATACAACTCATCATCACAAATCCTTATACTCCAGAGCAGAAGGGATCTGCTGAGTGCACTAACAGAACAGTTGTGGGACTAGCTTGAACCATGTTACTAGCTCAAAGCCTGCCTATTTTTGTGGGCAAAAGCAGTAAACACAGATGTTTGTGTGTTAAACAGAATTGGTACAAATCATGTGGATGGCAAAACACCTTATGAGGTATTCACTGGAAAGATGATACAGCTAAATAAACTTCATATTTTTGGGGTGAAGTGTTTTGTTCATATTCCAAAGGAAAAGTGAAAGAAATGGGATCAAAAAGGAAACTAGGAATCCTTGTTGGTTATTCTGATGGCATTGATGGCTTTCGAGTGTGGATTGAATCATAAAAATGAATTATTCAGAGTAAGGATGTTGTTTTTGAACCTGAGAAAACTGGTAGGACAATGGTGTTACTCCCAAGTGAAGTAGGCAATGAAGAATTGAAGAATCATGAAGATGATGTGCTTTTAAGGAACCTACAAAAGAAAGTTCTAGTGAAAGAGAATTGAGAAATAGGCAACAACTGAAGAAACCAGAGCACCTTATTGAAATTATGCTGGCTGAAATAAATGAGCCAAAGAATTATACAGCCTTACAGTTTTAATCTGTAAGAAAGTTTCATAACAGTGCACACTCCACTGCAAAGTGAAAATCTCATTCTGGAAACATCCCCTACGCTGTGTCTAAGCCATGTCTCTGCAATATCCTTTCTTCCAGGAGGGCTAGTTATGCAAGGTTCACAGAAGAGCTTCTGTGAAGTTTGGAAGGTAGGAGATGAGGTACTGGCAGAAGTGAAACTGTGAGGTTGGGTTGTGAGTTGTGCCTGCGAAAGGCAAAGGTCCCGAGTTCGAGTCTCAGTCCAGCACACAGTTTTAATCTGCCAGGAAGTTTCAGTACCCTATTAGTTTTCCTGCAGATGGTTGGGTCTTGAACTTTTTCTTGCACAGCGAATGTGGATGTTTCCCTTGAATACTCTGCCATTTACCCTCCGGCTCTTAATGATGGATTCATGTTTCATCACCAGTAATGATCCTGTCTAAGAAGGTGTCCCCTTCATTACCATAGTGATCCAAATGCTTTTTGAAGATATATAAGCGTGTTTGTTTATGCAACTGTGTGAGTTGTTTTGGGACCCATCTTGCACAAACTTTATGAAACCCAAGTCTGTTGTGGACGATTTTGTAGGCAGAACCATAACTAATTTGCAGATGATGTGCCACTTCGTCAGTAGTTAATTCTCTGTCTAAGAGAATTATTTCATGTGAACACTCAATGGTTTCTTCATTTGTGGTGGTAAACGGTCATCTGGCTCCTTCATTGTGCATAGCACTGGTATGACCATTTTCGAATTTTTGAATCCATTTGTAGACACTCCGTTGTGTCAAAACACTGTTCCTGTACTGTACCGAAAGTCTTTGGTGAATTTTGGTCCCTGATAAGCCTTCCGACCACAAAAAAATGTATCACTGAACATTGCTCTTCTTTGGTGCAAATAGACAGCAGAGCAGCCATGATTAACAGAATGGCAGCGATAACAAAACTAACCTAGCAGCTTGAAAATTGCAAAGATATAACAACGAATAATCAAAGCATGTGTCATCAACATAAAATCACAGTACTATCAAAATAAACAAAAATGTAACTAAATTGTGGATAATAATTGACTTACCCTCGTACTTTATGGTATTGTTCCACAGAACAAGAAGGTTATTGTCCTTATGGAAGATGAGGCAAATGGATTGCTGATTATGGAGTTTGTAGGTCTGCAATCAAAAATATATGCATATCGCACACTGGAAGGTGTCACCCGCTGGAGGGCAAAGGGTGAGTGTCATAGGCATCAAGAGCCCTCTCTGTCAAAGACTATTTGTGGTGCCTGTACAGCAGCATTTGCAGTGCTGCTCTGTAGCCACTACATATGGTAATTCAATTGAGAGGGCATGAGGTATACACTGTGCTGCAGTCTAAAATTGGCCTGTCGCCTCATGACAGTAAAAGGGTCATTTGTGATGATGGGATTGAAACTCTCCCACACTAACAATACTCACTTTAGTGAGAGAACGGGTGATGGACTCTGATTGAGAGGGAGAGAATGAGAGAGAGAGAGAGAGAGAGAGAGAGAGAGAGAGAGAGAGAGGGAGGGTGGGGACAGAGTCTGCACAGTAGTAGTTTGACCCCCTTTATCATAGTGTAAGTAATTTTGTGTGTGTGTGTGTGTGTGTGTGTATGTGTGTGTGTGTATGTGGTGTAAATATTTATTTATTTATGTGTACTTTGTACACGTGTACAAACATACACACACACACAAATGTTTACAATTTTTCCAGGCATACAAATCTATGCCAAAAACTAATGTGGAGCTACTACAACTAATTTCCACAGCCCCAATAGCAAAGGTTTTTACAATAATTCTGATGGACTGTGGGCTATATAATGGCAGGTGAAAAACTTAAAAACTGTTCTACTTACAAGAAGCACATGGTGCATATATATTTACATGTTACATTTATGTTGTGTTATTGTTGTTGTTGTTGTTGTGGTCTTCAGTCCTGAGACTGGTTTGATGCAGCTCTCCATGCAACTCTATCCTGTGCAAGCTTCTTCATCTCTGAGTAACTACTGCATCCTACATCATTCTGAATCTGCTTAGTGTATTCTACGATTTTTACCCTCCACACTGCCCTCAAATACTAAATTGGTGATCCCTTGATGCCTCAGAACATGTCCTACCAACCAATCCCTTCTTCTTGTCAAGTTGTGCCACAAACTCCTCTTCTCCCCAATTCTATTCAATACCTCCTCATTAGTTATGTGATCTACCCATCTAATCTTCAGCATTCTTCTGTAGCATTATGTTGTGTATGAATAAATAAATATATTTTTGTTTATGCTTTTTTTTAATTTTTTAAAACATTATTTTTACATTTGTTCTCATACAAGAAATTTAAACAGTTCAGTTTCACTAATCATATGCCCATTCTGTGAAATTACAATAAAATTTCAGGTTTTATTGAATTGAATTGTGTGTTAGAAACTACAAAAACTGAGTATTATTGTGATTTAGTGTTAGTTTATTTTCTACAGGCCATGAACTGGCTTTATATCAGCAACCTTGTGCTGCTGACTCAGCACTTCCTTCACAACTGACCACACGGTTTTAATTTTAACCTGTGAATTAGCTATTCCATTTGCATACCACATACTCTTTGCCTTCCTAATAACATTTTAAACACCTTACAATACTGTTTGTAATGGGCTACTCTAGCTCAATTGTGACTATTTCTAACAGTTCGATATAATTTCCACTTTGTCTACATGATATCTTTATCCCATGAGTCAGCCACCCAGGCTCCTTTTACTGCTAGTATCCTATTAAGAATGTTCTGATGGAAAGCAACTTTCTAAGAGCATGAGAAATGTGTGAAGGAAAGCATTATATGAGGGAAATCCATAAAGTAAGTTCCGTTTCTATTTCTATCCATGGCAGCGCTACAATCACAGTTCCAAGCATGTGTGGCAGTTACTCTGACTCAAGGAGAAGACATGTACATCATTTTCAGTTCACTGCTGCCAACGTGTGCTTTGTAGTTCTTCTTTATAATGTCACCCACAATTGAAAATGCCGCCACGTGTGAAATCAGATCTGTGATTCGTTTTCTAAATGCAAAGAAACTTAAACCAAAGGAAATTCATCAGCAAATCTGTGAGGTTTACAGACAAAATGCTTCATGATTCAATGGTTAGAAGATGGGTCAGACTGTACATGAAGGATGTGATTAAGTGCACGATGAAGAATGAAGTGGACGCCCGTCTGTGGTTACTGATGAACTAGTTCACACAATTGAAGAGAAGATTAAGCACAACCATAAGTTTACACTTAGTGCCCTTGCTATGGAAGTTCCGCAAATCTCATTATCACTAATTCATGAAATTGTTATTGAAAAACTGAAATTTCGAAAACTTTGCTCACGTTGGGTACCCAAAATTCTTACTGAACAACACAAAAAACAATGGATGGGCAGTGCACTTCAATTTTTGACACACTACAATGAAGAAGGTGATGGTTTTCTTTCTCAGATAATCACAGGGGATGAAACTTGGGTATCGTACGACACCCCTGAAACAAAACGGCAATCAATGGAATGGTGGCGCCCTTCATCCCCAATGAAGGTTAAGCCTAAGCAAATCTTGACACCTTGAAAAGTTATGTGCGCCATTTTTTGGGACAGAAAAGGCGTTTTGCTGAATTATTTCTTACCACAAGGCCAAACAATTAATGCATATGGTTACCGCAAGACCATTAAGAAATTGCACCGTGTGGCGGCATTTTCATTTCTAGCTGACATTATAAAGAAGCACTACAAAGCACACGTCAGCAGCAGCAATCTGAAAATGTCGTACATGTCTTCTCCTTGAGTCAGAGCAACTGCCAAGCATGCTCAGAACTGCAATTGTAGCGCTGCTGCGGATAGAAATAGAAACAGAACTTACTTTGTGGACGACCCTCGTATTTGTCATCTGTGTTATTGGCACTGTAAACATCTTACCACTCATGTTCCTTAACAAGGTTTAAAAAGACTCTCTATTGTCATTGTATTAGCTTTTTTACATAGTTTGTAATTAGATATAACATTTGTTTGAGTACAAAAACCTTTTAATATTAAAATTTGTGCATTATGGTTGAAAGGCCTTACCCCTGTTTGCTAACAAAATGTCCAATTAGTGATGAAGAATGAATAAAAATATTGTCTATGGCTGTGCTAATGTTCCCCTTCACCCTGGTTGGAGAAAACACAGTCTGCATCAGATCATATAAATTTAGGAGGTTTTCCAACATCTCTTTTCTTGCACAATCACATACAAAATTAATATTAAAGTCACCACATACAATTAATTTTTGGTACTTCCTATAAAGTGAACCAAGAACCCTGTCTAGCTTGAAAAGAAATGCTCTGAGGCCAGAGTTAGGGGACCTATCATAACAAAAATTAGAAGCTTAATTTCACTAAATTCAACTGCCCCTGCACAACATTCAAACACCTGTTTAGTGCGGAGCCATGATACGTCTATGGACTCAAATGGAATAGTATTTTTTACTTACATGACCACTCCCCCACTCCTCAAAGAACTCCTTGAAAAACAACCAGCTAACCTGTATCCTGGAAAAAGGAAGCCACTGAATTGTCAAATTATTTAAGCAGTGCTCTGATATACCAATAATGTCAGAGTCAACATCTATAAGCAGTTCACTAACTTTGTCTCTATTACCTCTTATATTTTGATGAAATATGCTAAGTCCTTCACTACTTGGATACCTGACCTCCTTCAAAGGTTATTCCTTTGTTTGAGGGACTTCCTGTAAGCAGGAATACCTATCAGCTGACTTCAATCTAAAAAAGATGTAGCTCTAACACCAACTACTAGGGAAATTTTCCCATGAGTTATCCCACCACCGCCCACTCCACTGTTACCTATACGCTTTGCCAGCCTCCCCTTCCCATATGTACTGAGATGCAGGCCATGCCTAGTGAAACCCAATCTATTGATAGACTCAGTTGGAACCACAGTAATGTGAGCCATGCCCTCTGACATCAGTGCCTTTTCCAGACCCATGTTAACATGCCTAACAGCAGCATTAAGGTGAGGCCAATCATGACACTGAAACAATTGCACAAAGTGCACATTAGTGTCAGCAGTCTGAGTAACTTGTATCTTTATCAGGTCACCACCTACATCATAATCCCCATCCCCATCAAGCCCAGCTCCACCAACAATCACTACCTGATCCTCTTTCATAAAATTCCTACATAGCTCCCCTATGTTAACAATCATCTGAGCCAACCCTTCACTAGGTTTCACAATGCTGATGACCTGGTACTCACTCCCCGACACTCCCTGCAATGGCTGGCCCACACCTCTGCCATGTGAACTACCTAGCAGCAGAACTTTCTTCTTCCTGTTAGAAGTTGACTCTAACTGCTGGGGACTGCTGCATGTTTCCTACACCTACAGCTACAAGAGGCTCCGCTCCAATAGATTCCTCTCCACAGTTACTCAAATCTATTGGTTATACATAAAGCACTACTGTCTGAATATCTCCTCCTTTTCACTGCCTTCTTACTAACTGCCAGTTCCCATTCCCTAG
Source organism: Schistocerca nitens (assembly GCF_023898315.1). Classification (NCBI taxonomy): domain Eukaryota; kingdom Metazoa; phylum Arthropoda; class Insecta; order Orthoptera; family Acrididae; genus Schistocerca; species Schistocerca nitens. The sequence continues at coordinate 409,506,071 of NC_064618.1, forward strand.
CACCCTTCACCCTTCACCCTCCTGAACCTACCTAGTTCCTCCTTTGCCAGCTCCATTCTCAAGCTGATATACTGCCGGAGATTACGATAATGAATAATCTAGCTCTGCTTATTCCGCAGCATTGCCTTCAGTTCTGGCGTGGAGCCTACTCACGGAACTAGTTGCTCTGGACACAGCAGCAAATCAGTGTGAGTATCATGCAAACTAATAGGGTATGTGAGTTCTGCCTCTACCACATACCCTACATCAGAATCGGCCGCCATACCGCCATGATTTTTCCTCTTAATCCTTTGTATTCGTCTTTGGGTACCCATTGAAACTCACCAATCAGCAGTGATTGTTGTGTGGCATGCACGTATAAGTTATTTACATCCAAGTACAGTATGTAAATTGAATCAAGGGATGTGATTAACCTGTCCCCCATCCATGGATTATTTGCCTTGGCATGCCTATGAACAAACTGGCAAAGTACCCCATGGCTCCCTCACTCAAAGAAAAGAAGCATGTCAGCAATGGTCCAAATTGTGTGTGTGTGTGTGTGTGTGTGTGTGTGTGTGTGTGTGTGTGTGTGTGTGTGTGTGTGTAAAGTACAATCTAACTTCTGCACCATATCAGTGCAGTAATGTGTTCATTGTAAATAAGTGTTACTGTAGTTCTATTATATGTTCATTGATAAGTATTGCTGTAGTTCTATTATATGTTTATTACCTTATAGATAAATAAAACATGTTTTTAAATTTTAAATTCAGTGCATTCATGTGATCTTAGTAAATGAGTGTTGTAAAATGATAAATTGATCCTTTCATATACAGTTAAAAAAAAAATTAAAAAATCATTCCACTTGGGACCTGTGGAAGGTACATTAGCTTATTTGTTTTAGTTGTGAATATTTGACATGTATTGTTGTTTTTCTGACATGTTCTACATCCTGGAGGACCTCCTCACTACGTATCAATTGGAATGAAAGTAAATCTAATCTTCAATGCTGTACCTGAGCATTGTGTCCCAAGACAACCCAGATGCCACGTAATAAAAGGCAGGATTCAGAGAATATGTGGTCATGCATAATGTTGAAAACATCCACAAGCAAGTACACATCTCTGACCATGTAAAGCCATGCATACTCCCCTAAAGTGGAGACGTTGAATTCCCCCCAGAGATTCATGATATGTTCATCTCTGCATCTGTTATGGTATTATGACCTGTAAGGTTGCTGGAGAATGTAATTATAATGGGTAGCCTGATTTCATTAAGTTTTGCCATATTATGCACAGACCCGTATGGGGAAAACCCCCTTCCTAGCCACAAGTTGAAATTTTCCTCATCAGGAAATGCAGCTCCAGTGGTATGTATATCCTCCTGAGGTATTCAATGAGTTTCTGGAATGGCATCTGCATAAAACTTAGTGTGTCAGGGGAGCGGAGCATAATTCTTGGTGTCATTCTTTTGGAGAATGGAATACAATTCTGAACGCTCTCCCATAGGACACCAATCTGATCCTTCTACAACCCAAAATCAGCCAAGTGCTTGACAAGGAATTGGGCATCACACACACTTAAATTATGGAAGAAAACAGGTATGTGCTTTGGTAGCTGGTATTTCAAACTGCATGTATTGTGAACTGTGCTACGAAGCTTCCCTGTAAGATGACACTTGTCCCTACAAGGAGTTTCTGCTTTTCTATCTAATGGCAGCTTATAATATGACAGACAACAGCTTTTCTGTACAAATCTTCATTCTCCTTCGATTTGGTCATGGGAACGTTGTTGCTGTAAAGCTCATCAAACTCTGATGAAAGTTTTTCAAGCTCAGGAAGCAGCCAAACCACAGGGTTATCCCCAACATAAGATTTGAAGAGGTTAAGACTTGAATCATAGGATGATACAATTTGGTACACTTACACATATGGTGAAGGGAGACGAAAATTTAATAGTCATGGGTGACTGGAATTCGTCTGTAGGAAAAGGGAGAGAAGGAAACATAGTAGGTGAATATGGATTGGGGGGAAGAAATGAAAGAGGAAGCCACCTTGTAGAATTTTGCACAGAGCATAACTTAATCATAGCTAACACTTGGTTCAAGAATCATAAAAGAAGGTTGTATACCTGGAAGAATCCTGGAGATACTAAAAGGTATCAGATAGATTATATAATGGTAAGACAGAGATTTAGGAACCAGGTTTTAAATTGTAAGACATTTCCAGGGGCAGATGTGGATTCTGACCACAATCTATTTGTTATGAACTGCAGATTGAAACTGAAGAAACTGCAAAAAGGTGGGAATTTAAGGAGATGGGACTTGGATAAACTGAAAGAACCAGAGGTTGTAGAGAGTTTCAGGGAGAGCATAAGGGAACAATTGACAGCAATGGGGGAAAGAAATACAGTAGAAGAAGAATGGGTAGCTCTGAGGGATGAAGTAGTGAAGGCAGCAGAGGATCAAGTAGGTAAAAAGACGAGGGCTAATAGAAATCCTTGGGTAACAGAAGAAATATTGAATTTAATTGATGAAAGGAGAAAATATAAAAATGCAGTAAATGAAGCAGGCAAAAAGGAACACAGACGTCTCAAAAATGAGATCGACAGGAAGTGCAAAATGGCTAAGCAGGGATGGCTAGAGGACAAATGTAAGGATGTAGAGGCTTGTCTCACTAGGGTAAGATAGATACTGCCTACAGGAAAATTAAAGAGACCTTTGGAGAGTAGAGAACCACTTGTATGAATATCAAGAGCTCAGATGGCAACCCAGTTCTAAGCAAAGAAAGGAAGGCAGAAAGGTGGAAGGAGTATATAGAGGGTTTATACAAGGGCGATGTACTTGAGGACAATATTATGGAAATGGAAGAGGATGTAGATGAAGATGAAATGGGAGATAAGATACTGCGTGAAGAGTTGACAGAGCACTGAAAGACCTAAGTCGAAACAAGGCCTCGGGAGTAGACAACATTCCATTAGAACTACTGATGGCCTTGGGAGAGCCAGTCATGACAAAACTCTACCATTTGGTGAGCAAGATGTATGATACAGGCGAAATACCCACAGACTTCAAGAAGAATATAATAATTCCAATCCCAAAGAAAGCAGGTGTTGACAGATGTGAAAATTACTGAACTATCAGTTTAATAAGTCACAGCTGCAAAATACTAACGCGAATTCTTTACAGACGAATGGAAAAACTGGTAGAAGCGGACCTCGGGGAAGATCAGTTTGGATTCCGTAGAAACGGAACACGTGAGGCAATACTAACCTTACGACTTATCTTAGAAGAAAGATTAAGAAAAGGCAAACCTACGTTACTAGCATTTGTAGACTTAGAGAAAGCTTTTGACAACATTAACTGGAATACTCTCAAATTCTGAAGGTGGCAGGGGTAAAATACAGGGAGCGAAAGGCTATTTACAATTTGTACAGAAACCAGATGGCAGTTATAAGAGTCGAGGGGCATGAAAGGGAAGCAGTGGTTGGGAAAGGAGTAAGACAGGGTTGTAGCCTCTCCCCGATGTTATTCAATCTGTATATTGAGCAAGCAGTAAAGGAAACAAAAGAAATATTCGGAGTAGGTATTAAAATTCATGGAGAAGAAGTAAAAACTTTGAGGTTTGCCGATGACATTGTAATTCTGTCAGAGACAGCAAAGGACCTGGAAGAGCAGTTGAACGGAATGGACATTGTCTTGATAGGAGGATATAAGATGAACATCAACAAAAGCAAAATGAGGATAATGGAATGTAGTCAAATTAAATCGGGTGATGCTGAAGGGATTAGATTAGGAAATGAGACACTTAAAGTAGTAAAGGAGTTTTGCTATTTAGGGAGCAAAATAACTGATGATGGTAGAAGGAGAGAGGATATAAAATGTAGACTGGCAATGGCAAGGAAATCGTTTCTGAAGAAGAGAAATTTGTTAACATCGAGTATAGATTTAAGTGTCAGGAAGTCATTTCTGAAAGTATTTGTATGGAGTGTAGCCATGTATGGAAGTGAAACATGGACAATAACCAGTTTGGACAAGAAGAGAATAGAAGCTTTCGAAATGTGGTGCTACAGAAGAATGCTGAAGATAAGGTGGGTAGATCGTGTAACTAATGAGGAGGTATTGCATAGGATTGGGGAGAAGAGAAGTTTGTGGCACAGCTTGACTAGAAGAAGTGATCGGTTGGTAGGACATGTTTTGAGGCATCAAGGGATCACAAATTTAGCATTGGAGGGCAGCGTGGAGGGTAAAAATCGTAGAGGGAGACCAAGAGATCAATATACTAAGCAGATTCAGAAGGATGTAGGTTGCAGTAGGTACTGGGAGATGATGAAGCTTGCACAGGATAGAGTAGCATGGAGAGCTGCATCAAACCAGTCTCAGGACTGAAGACCACAACAACAACAACAACAACACATATGGTACGTGTTTTTCTGTTAAGGTGGTATGTGAGGTCATAGGGCCACCTTGACAGCAGGTCACAGGAGCAAGGAAGCATTCAAAGTTGGCCTACACTAAAAATGGGCATCGCTCCTGGTGGTGATCATTTTTAAACTTTATGAATTTGTTTTTCACAGTAGGCATAATAATGTGTACTGGGTCCTTAGAAGTGCAATCTACTAGATGCTCTGCTAATAACTTGTCTGAGGTAAAGGTATTGAGGCACCTTAAGCAAATGTGCTGTTTATGTTCTTGATTACTTAGTTGGAAGGAAGTGAGTTGGGACATGTCTCCAGTCCAAACATTGTGATAATTATCACCTTCAGAGAAGAGTAGCATCTTTACATGCATCTTGCATTCTTCAGCAGATTTTGAGAAATGGAAGGGACCGATGATAGTATGCCTGTCCTCCTCATCTGGCTTGCTTTCTTCTCCAAGCCACAAACACGAAGCAAAATTCTGGTATTCTGTGTATCAAATTTAGCTATGTCCTGTATCTTGATGGGGAACTCAATACATCCAAGTTATACCCTCCAGGATATGCGATACATACCGAGACACTCAGGATGATCTCTGTAATTGTAATTTCTCTTACAAGCAAGGATTGACTGAGCAAAACAGGCCTGATCCTTTCTAAAAATGGTTCAAATGGCTCTAAGTACTATGGGACTTAACATCTGAGGTCATCAGTCCCCTAGACTTGAAACTACTCAAACCTAACTAACCTAAGGACATCACACACATCCATGCCTGAGGTAGGATTCGAACCTGTGACTGTAGCAGCAGCGCGGTGCCAGACTGAAGTGCCCAGAATGGCTTGGTCACAGTGGCTGGCTTGATCCTTTCTATTTTTGACATTAATGCATGCCCTCTTATTAGCTATATCTTTAGGTAGCTCTGTATAGCTGGACTGTCCATTTACTGGATCATAGACACATGTATGAATGTCCAGATGTAGTATTCAATTGAGTGCTTTAACTGACCCCCTAACTTCCCTCTCAGAAAATCAGTCCATTATAGCTCTCAAGGTGGATTCACAAAACCACTCAATGATTGACATGCTCCTCATTGTCATGACTTTCTTCCCACCAAAGATAATGAAAACTTGTCTTCAATGTTAGAGGCAAATTAAGAGGGGGGGAGAGGGCAGGGGGCGGCGTGAGGTGTGATAGTTTGATGCAGAGCACTACATTGCATTTAATGGTGGGACACCATGGATCATTAGCTACCTTGAGGAGCTCCATTTCCATGACAGCAAGGCACACTCTTAGAAACCCGACAGGGTTGAGGTACCCTCCTCCCGGATTCTCGATTCTTGTGAACAAGATATGCTCCTCCAAGATGTCTGCAATCACTGAGTATTCTAACTGTGGCATGGTGTCACTGAACCTGATGTCCTTCACTAAAAGGATGGGAGAGGGAACTGCTGCTAGCCAAAGGATATTTACTATTACTAATACTATAACAACAACTATGAGTCGAAGCTGCTTCCAGTGATGTGTTGGGGGGTTTGTGCCATGCTTCTCAAGATTGATGAGGACAAGATGGTGGAGGGGGTGGAGGAGATGCTGCGGAATGAGGTGAATGTGAGCAGTCCGGCTTCCGCAGCCCTGACCTGCTTGCCAGAGGTAATGTCACTCATGGATGCCACTGTGGAGCTGATGTGGGGGCAGCGGCAGTGGCATATTCCCATGCTGACCAAATGTGCCACACAGGACCCGCCCCAATGTTACAGGCTTTGCCACCCCCTGTACCCGAGCCACAGCGTATTGCAGGAATTGTCGCGCAGACATAGCCACTGTAGGAGAGAGAAAGAATAATGGACACAATTAAGTACAACTTTCTAGACATCACCTGTGCTGCTACTGCTAGGAAAGAAAGAACACTAATTATCTGCAAGGAGAGTGAGTATGTATTACCTATTTCAGTCTGGCTCCTTGGCATCCCCCTCATCTCGTCATGACAACAAAGGTCTCTCTCAGTCTCCTTTGCCCACTGTGGCATTTTGTCCTCACCTGAATTGGAGAAGACCCATCAATTCATCTCTGTGATATCACCTACAACATAATAATCTAATAATAAAAACATACACACACAGAAACCACAAGAAACAAAAATATTTTTTTTTAGCATAAACACTTAATGTGATTTGCGATGGTTCCTGTATATCTCCAGCACATACCCATCTCTGCCCCCTTCTTCATTTGCCAGGAAATCATCTACAACAAAGATTATGCACCATATTACATATACAATGAAATTTAATTACATATACACAGTACTATTGAGATGAAAAAATATTAATGAATATACACACATAAAAAAAAGTTTCGCATCATCTCAGTTCCAAGAGTTTCAGAACCTGTACAGAAAATTGGAATAGAGATCAACATAAACATCATTTCCAACCTTTTTGTTGCTCATGAAAACCACACATTGCATGTTGGACCACCATATAGGGAAACCTTCACACCTGTACCTCCAATGCTCAGTAGCATGTCCTCTTGCATTGATGGGTGTCTGTATTCATTGTGGCATACTATCCACAAGTTCATCAAGGCCCTGTTGGTTCAGATTGTCCCATTCCTCAATGGCAATTCAGTGTAGATCCCTCAGAGTGGTTGGTGGGTCATGTTGTCCATAAACAGCCCTTTTAGATCTATCCCAGGCATGTTTGATAGGGTGCATGTCTGGAGAACATGCTGGCCACTCTAGTCAAGCGATGTCATTATCCTGAAGGAAGTCCTTCACAAGATGTGTACAATGGGGGTGCGAATTGTCATCCATGAAAACGAAAGCCTGCTGAGATGTTTGCACTACCGGTCAGAGGATGGCATTCATGTATCATACAGCCATAATGGCGCCTTCCATGACCACCAGCGGTGTACGTCAGTCCCACATAATGCCACCCCAAAACAGCAGGGAACCTCCACCTTGCTGCACTCACTGGTCGGTGTGTCTAAGGCATTCAGCCTGACTGGGTTTTCTCCAAACACATCTCCAACTATTGTCTCGTTGAAGGCATATGCAACACTTATCAGTGAATAGAACGTGATGCCAATCCTGAGCAGTCCATTCGGCATGTTGTTGGACCCATCTGTACCGCACTACATGTTCTCATGGTTGCAAAGATGGACGTCGTCGTGGACATTGGGAGTGAAGTTGGGTATCATGCAGCCTGTTGCACACAGTTTGAGTCATAGCATGATGTCCTGTGGCTGCACAAAAAGCATTATTTAACATGGTGGCATTGCTGTCAGTGTTCCTCCGAACCATAATCCATAGGTAGCGGTCATCCACTGCAGTAGTAGCCCTTGGGTGGCCTGAGAGAGGCATGTCATCGACAGTTCCTGTCTCTCTCTATCTCCTCCATGTCTGAACAACATCGCTTTTGTTCACTCTCAGACGCCTGGACACTTCCCTTGTTGAAAGCCCTTTCTGGCATGAAGTAACAATACAGACACGATCGAACCATGGTGTTACCAGCTAGGCATGGTTGAACTACAGACAACATGAGCTGTGTACCCCCTTTCTGGTGGAATGACAGGAATTGATTGGCCATCAGATCCCCTCCGTCTAATAGTACTGCTCATGCATGGTTGTTTACATCTTTGGGCAGGTTTAGTGACATCTCTGAACAGTCAAAGGGACTGTGTCTGTGATACAATATCCACAGTCAACGTCTATCTTCAGGAGTTCTGGGAACCGGGGTAATGCAAAACTTTTTTCATGTGTGTATATACTGAAACAATATGAAATTCTTATTGAAAAGAAAAGAATTAACATTTTATCAATTTCAGTCCTTGAAACCATCTACAACAACAACAACATATTACGTAAATGATGAAATTTTTTAGAAACAAACTATGTGTACATGACATATACTGCACCAATATGAAGTTCTTAGTGTAAAAGTACATTTATCGATTTTGGTCCCAAAAAATCATCTGCAACAGTCTCAAACTCGTTGGCCACAATATATTATGTGTTTGACGAAAAATAGATATACTACTTATGATGATATTGCTGCTGCTGCAGATCCTGCCACAATCACTGCTTCCGCTGCTGCAGCCACTGCAGTTCCTGTTGCTGCCGCTGCTGGTGCAGCTGCAGCCACTGCTGTTGCTGCCATTGCTGTTGCTGTTACTGCAGCTGTTGCCTCTGGACCTCTTCTATTGCCTGCTGGATATATGCTGAAACAATAAGACATGTATTCAGTACGAAATTGTTAATGAAAAAAAGTCACAGTTGCCAGTTTTGATCCCTCAAAATCATCTATAGACTCGTTGGTCACACCAGTACTACAAAGACAAAATACGCACTTACAATGCTGATGATGCTACTGCTGCTGCTGCAACAGCAGTTGCTGCCACTGTACCTGCTGTTGCATCGCAGCACTCATTTCATCCACGATTTGGTGTTGGTGCATACACATGGAAACAATAACAAGAAATGTATTCAATACTTAGTGGAAGAGTTACTGATTTCAGTCTGTACTACCACGTAATTCCCCATCTTGCTCTAATGGTCTCTACCCTCTGCCACCATTGGCACTGTACATGTTGCTTAATGCCGTTGAATGCTTCATGTTAGATGAACCAAACTAACGATTAACGCATGCGAGTGAGAACAAGACAACCGTCCTCACACTACGTAGGATGACAGCAGCATGACGGCAACTACTGCTATTATCTATATGTAATATATTGAAGAATCAGCCTAAGTTGTGCAAATTTTCTGGTCTTTACCAGGTTCCGGCTAAATTAATCTAGCCTTCTTCAGAAGCATAAAATTACTATAACATGCCAGAGTAAGGTACAGTCAACATTAAAATTAAAACCTATAGTACCATGGTACCATGTTGAAATCAAACTGCTTAACTGAAGTCCAGCCCCAGCATCTCCTCACCACACAGTCGGTTGCCAGCAGCAACTATGTTGGCACTGACCGTTGCACGCGGATTTGCACTGAGCACATAGCAACTCATACGCGTGCACATATGGAGAGTCAAGGCTGTATATCATTGGCTGTAAGTATATCACGAATTGGGAGCTGATAACCGTAATTGTAAGCAAACTCAGCATAATGTAGATGAAGTCCCTATGTGTATTAACTACACACAAATTGTATTAAATGGTAGTAAATTTAGTTGGTTGGGTATATATAGTTTAAGGATAACTTTTATGACTTTAAGCACATAAGGTCATCGTGTAAAAGTATCCCCACCGAACATGCCTAATAGCGAGCACCTTACTTGTCTCACTTGTTTAAAACCTTAATCATTACCTATAATTTAATTAGGGTGTAACTGGGTCTACAAAACCCCTGTCATCACACTAAACTAGTATTGACCGACATAGGTCAAGCATATTAATTAAAGTGTGGCGGAGGGTACAACATCTCCACCATCATGTTTACATGCTATTGACCAACATAGGTCAAGTATACTAAAATATAGTCTATATATCTAAAAACAAAGATGATGTGACTTACCGAAGGAAAGCGCTGGCAGGTCGATAGACACACAAACAAACACAAACACACATACAAAATTCAAGCTTTCGCAACAAACTGTTGCCTCATCAGGAAAAAGGGAAGGAGAGGGAAAGACGAAAGGATGTGGGTTTTAAGGGAGAGTGTAAGGAGTCATTCCAATCCCGGGAGCGGAAAGACTTACCTTAGGGGGAAAAAAAGGACGGGTATACACTCACACGCACACACACATCCATCCGCACATACACAGACACAAGCAGACATATTTAAAGACCAAAATATGTCTGCTTGTGTCTGTGTATATGCGGATGGATGTGTGTGTGCGTGCGAGTGTATACCCGTCCTTTTTTCCCCCTAAGGTAAGTCTTTCCGCTCCCGGGATTGGAATGACTCCTTACACTCTCCCTTAAAACCCACATCCTTTCATCTTTCCCTCTCCTTCCCTCTTTCCTGATGAGGCAACAGTTTGTTGCGAAAGCTTGAATTTTGTATGTGTGTTTGTGTTTGTTTGTGTGTCTATCGACCTGCCAGCGCTTTCGTTCGGTAAGTCACATCATCTTTGTTTTTAGATATATTTTTCCCACATGGAATGTTTCCCTCTATTATATTAAAATATAGTCTATGATGTACATTAGACAGGAAATATTTTCTATAGGTAACATTGTGAGTAATGCGATACACATGTAACGTTATTGTTGTCATTAAAAGGGTAAATATTTAGAGCAGCTAAGTTCTGCTTTACTTTGCTGCATAAATGTTAAATTCATCTATGGTAATGACAGACATACATCATGCATATTAATTAGAGAGTGGCGGAGGGTACAACATCTCCATCATCATGCTTATGTCCTGTTGACTGACATAGATCAAGTGTACTAACATATAATCTACAATGTACCTTTGATGGGAATATTCTTCCACAGGTGACATTGTAAGTAATGCGTCGTGTGTAATGTTATCGTTATCATAGAAAGGGGAAGTATTTAAAGCAGTTAAGTTTTATTTACTCTGCTGCATAATTGTTAAATTCAATAAATAATAATAAATTCAATAATTGTTAAATTCAAGCTCTCGTGAAAGAGTAGTGGGCCAAACTTAAATTTAAAAGGTAGCCTGAGGCTTTATGTCTGAACATGGTATGCGGCAACCAGGAGAGAAATATGGTGGTTGATGTAACAGGGATAAATTAAACCAAATGTAACAAATATTGGAGACCTTCGAAAAAGTTTTTACTTCCCAGCAGCAGCTGACCGTTCAGAAGGTCTTCTTTATCGGATAGCAAGTGTTTAAAAATCTGCATCTCCTCTAGAATATCTAGCCTTGTTCCTTTTACCTCACAGTGCAACAGCTCAGTATTAGTTGGAAGATTGGGTGCATGGGCCATTTGGACGGGGTTCTTGGCAAAAGTCAAACCCTGTGTGCCATCACCACTTGTCATTGGCATAAGCTCTTTCTATCTTGCTGACAACGCTCTCCCTGTTTGGCTGATGTAAAAGCTAGGGCACTCACTGCATGTGGTTTTTTATATACCCTGGAGAGAGACAGTTTGTCCTTAACTATTTTTAACGAGTGGATTAAATTTTTCTTAAGGCTTTTATTGGTAGAATATGCATTGCCGCTGCCAACTGACTGCCTTGTGAAGAGATGCCAGGACTGGACTTCAGTTAGGTAATTTCAATTTGACATGGTATGACGGTACTATAGGTCTTAATTTTAATGTTGAATGTACCTTACTCCAGCATGTTATAGTAATTTTATGCTTCTGAAGAGGGCTAGATTAATTTAGCCAAAACCTGGTAAAGACCAGAAAATTTGTGCAATTGAGGCTGATTCTTCAATATATTAGTCTATCACAGTTGCTGGTGGGGCTGCAATATGTTAAAAATTCATAAATTTCTATATGCCTTTCCATTTGAAGCACCACAGTGCTTTGCCCGTCTGACTTCTAGCATGGCTAAATCAGTGTTTGAAGATAGCTTTTTTTAATTCGTTAAAATGATTTTCTGCATGCATGACTGTATGTCTGCATTTGTTAGTCCCTAAATTGTCTGGTTAGTGTGGGTATTGATCTGTTATTTGAAGCATTGGGATATTGTGCACCTAGCTGGCGAATTAGTTGGTGGGGTGAAGTTGATGTCTTTTCATATAAAGTTACTGACTTTCTTTTAAAGTATTTGAGAATGGATGGTTTGTCTAATAATTCTTTGATATGTGTGTTATCTGCTATGGTGTGGGGGATACAGTTTTGCAGAGTGCCAACTCTGTGCAGATGGGTGTCTGTCACCATTGACCAAACTTCTGATCCATATAATGTAGAAGGGAGGATAATGGCTCTGCACAGTTGCAGCTTTGTTTCTACTGTCAACCCCCCACCTTTTATCTATCTGTAGTCCGTGGTAGGTTGCTGAGCCGCTCCAGTCGATGTCTCTGCCTGCTCGGGGGAGTTAATTTTCTGATGAACATTATTGCTACTGTTTTTCCTGGATTTATTTTAATATTCCATGTGTTACAACAGCTTACTATTTCGTCCAAATGTTCTTGTAGTTTCCCCACTATAAAGCTGAGATTCCTACTGAAGGTTGCTACTTCTTTTACATACAGCTGTATCATCAGGGTAAAGCACCATTTCATTGCCTGCCAATTGTGATATGTCATTTGTATATAGCGAGTACAGTATGGGGCCCAGAACTGGCCCCTGCAGGACCCCGGCCACAGCATCCCTGAGGTTACTGACATGATTGCTACAGCTAACAGAGTATTGCCTCCCTGCCGGGACAGCTACTTCTCAATCAAGTAGCTCCTCAGTTAGTCTCACAAGGGCTGAGTGCACCCCGCTTGTCAACAGCGCTCAGCAGACTGGATGGCCACCCATCCAACTGATAACCCAGCCCGACAGCACTTAACTTTGGTGATCTGGCGGGAACCGGTGTCACCACTGCGGCAAAGCGATTGGCCTAGGAATTTTATAGTACTTCTAAGAAACAAAACACACTTAGTAGACCTGGTCGGAAACTCCATAACCACGATGATATAAATTCACGTCGAAATTTGAAATTCCAGCTATCATTTCATACATCACCGCTTCTAGTTGTAACATCAGATAATAATAAGTATGGATTATTTAATGAAATTTCTCGCCAGAAACATAACACTATTGTTTATGCATGCACACTATAGTGTCAATCATTTTTATTTTGAGTAGTGTTAAACTGTGTGTATGTGTTACGTGTGTGTGTGTGTGTGTGTGTGTGTGTGTGTGTGTGAAGCAAATTGTTTAAACGCCTCTATTAACGATTTAATATTTGTTGTGGCACATCTTCTGAAGCAACATTCGTGGAATCTTCAGAATATGATATTCTGCACCAGATTTAATAGCTCCTCAAGCAGTTCGTGAAGTTTACTGCAAGAAAGTTCGTCAGGAAGGCTAGTTCCTGTGTCGTCTGTATGTAAAGCAAACTACAGCTCTCTCTCTCTTCTCTCTCTCTCTCTCTCTCTCTTTGTGTGCAACTATCTTTTTTTTTTCCTTTTTTTTTTTCTTTAATGTATATCGAGTCAGACTGATACTAGTTTTGAGACATCGTCAATTTGTGTGTTTAAATAGCTACTGTGTCCGCCTTATATCCCGTAATCACGATCATGTGACCGAAAATTAATTATTTATTGACTTCAGCAGTAATTCTGGATAGATTGTCAGTCAGGCATTTGCTTTGGAAGGAAGGCATCTCTTGAGTGCGCTGGTATCCGATCGTTTGGTTCATGCATGTAGACCACTTGAGATGATGGGGTACACTGAGAAGAATTTCTCAGGTATCAAATATCATAGGACTGCCGCCACCTGAAGTTTTCGTTCCCGGGGGTTAGCTCGCTGCTACTTGTAGCAGCCAGCACGGACACCGACGGTTGCCAGCTGGTGTGGTCGAGCGGTTCTAGGCGCTATAGTCTGGAACCCGCGACTGCTTAGGTCGCAGGTTCGAATCCTGTTTCGGGCACGGATATGTGTGATCTTATTAGGTTAGTTAGGGATAAGTAGTTCTAAGTCTAGGTGACTGATGACCTCAGATGTTAAGTCCTATAGTGCTCAGAGCCATTTGAACCATTTTTAGAAAGGATCAGGCTTGTTTTGCTCAGTCAAGTCCCCCGGCGCATACACTCGGACGTGCTGGTGCATGGGCTGTGACCCAGTACTAATCACCACAGATAAACTTTGGAACCAGGTGAATGCAGTATGGATGGCTACACCATAGGACGCCATTCGTGCATTAGAAGCGTCGATGCCTTCAGGCGTGGAAGAAGTAATCAGAACCCGTGGCGGACCCTTTGCCTACCAGGCAATAGGACACACGCTGAACTGAGGTGACTGAAATGCTAATCATTTCTGCAGAACACACTAATGTAAGTGTCCTGTGAACATGAACGTCATATCTCTAATCGGTCAAACTGTTCTGTGTTTTCTGGAAAAAAATTTGGAAATTTGTGGTAAGGTCTTATGGGACCAAACCGCTGAGGTCATCGGTCCCTAAGCCTACACAATACTTAATCTAACTTAAACTAACTTACGCTATGGAGAACACACACACAGCCATGTCCCAACGGGGACAGCCGCAAGAACCGTGACAAGGAGCCTTAGACCGCGTGGCTTGTTTTTTCTAGATATGAGCGTACGACTCTTAGGTTTCTACAAGAAATTTGTTCACCCTAAATTTCGATGGTTTTACAGGCTCGCACCGACGAGTATGCCTGTGTCACAAATCATACACATATATTTGTTGCTTGCTTCAGCAACGGATGTAAATCAGCTTACTCGAAACTTCTTTCTTGCATTTATTGTATTGGCCTCATCGTCTATAAATGTGAAATCAAGCAAGATGACACAGTGGCCAGCACAATGGTCTCACATTTGGGAGGAGGGCAGTTCGAATCCCCTTCCGTTAATCCAGATTTTGGTTTTGAGTGATTTCCGTGAATCGCTTAAGGCAAATTCCGGGATGGTTCCTTTGAAAGGGCATGGCCGATTTTCTTTCCCATCCTTCCTTAATCCGAGTTTGTGTTCCGTCTCTGACGACCTTTCTTTCGACGTGACGTAAAACCCCAACCTCCGTTTTAGGGTTCTGCGCCTCAGTCGGTTTAAACAGAACCCTTGTAGGATTGTTTTGTTGTCCGTCTGTCTGCCCGACTGTAAAAAAACCGTTTTCCTCACGAACGGATAGACGTATCAAGTTGCAATTTGTGTCACATACCGAGGTCTATGGCCCCTCAGAGGTGTGAAAAACAGAAACTTCTAATTCAATACAAAAAAGATATCTTCATTTACAGCACGTATTTTAATACTCGCAAACTCAGTCATCAACATATGCAGGGTACTTCCCATTGACCTAGAATCATGAAATTTGGCAAAAAGGGAAGTTTCACAGTACATACGAAGGAAATAATCCGAAAACTGTAATCATACCGCATGAAAAAAAATTTTTTTGTTGTGTCTCATCTGATTGCTTGTCTATTCGTCCGTCTGTTAAGGCCTCTTTTCCTTGGGAGCGAGTAGACGTATCAAGTTGAAATTTATGCCAAATACCACACCCTACGGTCCCTTGACGGTGTAAGAAAAGAGAGGCTTATAAGCAATGCAGTCAAAAGATACGGCGGTTTATATCACGAACGAAAAAATGGCTGACATCGAAATAAGTGTCCAAGGAATAGAAAAGCAACTGAAATCACTCAACAGAAAGTCCACTGGACCTGACGGGATACCAGTTCGATTCTACACAGAGTACACGAAAGAACTTGCCCCCTTTCTAACAGCCGTGTACTGCAAATCTCTAGAGGAACGGAAGGTTCCAAATGATTGGAAATGAGCACAGATAGTTCCAGTTTCCAAGAAGGGTCGTCGAGCAGATGCGCAAAACTATAGGCCTACATCCCTGACATCGATCTGTTGTAGAATTTTAGAACATGTTTTTTGCTCGCGTATCATGTCATTTCCGGAAATACATAATCTAGCCAGTAGGAATCAACATGTATTCCGGAAACAGCGATCGTGTGAGACCCAACTCGCTTTATTTGTTCATGAGACCCAGAAAATATTAGCTACAGGCTCCCAGGTAGATGCCATTTTCCTTGAGTTCCGGAAGGCGTTCGATACAGTTCCGCACTGTCGCCTGATAAACAAAGTAAGAGCCTACGGAATATCAGACCAGCTGTGTGGCTGGATTGAAGAGTTTTTAGCAAACAGAACACAGCATGTTGTTCTCAATGGAGAGACGTCTACAGACGTTAAAGCAACCTCTGGCGTGCCACAGTGGAGTGTTATGGGACCATTGCTTTTTACAATATATATAAATGACCTAGTAGATAGTGTCGGAAGTTCCATGCGGCTTTTCGCGGATGATGCTGTAGTATACAGAGAAGTTGCAGCATTAGAAAATTGCAGCGAAACGCAGGAAGATCTGCAGCGGATAGGCACTTGGTGCAGGAAGTCGCAACTGACCCTTAACATAGACAAATGAATTGTATTGCGAATACATAGAAAGAAGGATCCTTTATTGTATGATTATATGACAGCGGAACAAACACTGGTAGCAGTTACTTTTGTAAAATATCTGGGAGTATGCGTACGGAACGATTTGAAGTGGAATGATGGTAAGGCGGGTGCCAGGTTGAGATTCATTGGGACAGTCCTTAGAAAATGTTGTCCATCAACAAAGGAGGTGGCTTACAAAACACTCGTTCGACCTATACTTGAGTATTGC
Source organism: Schistocerca nitens (assembly GCF_023898315.1). Classification (NCBI taxonomy): domain Eukaryota; kingdom Metazoa; phylum Arthropoda; class Insecta; order Orthoptera; family Acrididae; genus Schistocerca; species Schistocerca nitens. Next base: position 409,522,720 of record NC_064618.1, read on the forward strand.
TCATCAGTGTGGGATCCGTACCAGGATGGGTTGACAGAGGAGATACAGAAGATCAAAAGAAGAGCGGCGCGTTTCGTCACAGGGTTATTTGGTAAGCGTGATAGAGTTACGGAGATGTTTAGCAAACTCAGGTGGTAGACTCTGCAAGAGAGGCGCTGTGCATCGCGGTGTAGCTTGCTGTCCAGGTTTCGAGAGAGTGCGTTTCTGGATGAGGTATCGAATATATTGCTTCCCCCTACTTATACGAATGTAAACTTAGAGAGATTCGAACGCGCACGGAGGCTTTCCGGCAGTCGTTCTTCCCGCGAACCATACGCGACTGGAACAGGAAAGGTATGTAATGACAGTGGTGCGTAAGGTGCCCTCCGCCACACACCGTTGGGTTGCTTGCGGAGTATAAATGTAGATGTAGATGTAGATATTTTGATAACTCGCAAACTCGATCATCAAAACTAATAGGGAACTACCTGTTAGTTTAGAATCATGAAATCTGGCAAGAAGTAAGGTTTCACAGTACATTCATAGTAAAAAACACGAAAAACCGTAAATTTTTAATTATATCACATGCATTTTTTTCATTTCTTATCTGACTGTCTGTTAAGACCACTTTTTCTTGGAAGCGGTTAGACGTTGAAATTTGTCGCATACTAAGATCTACAGGTCCATCCATGGTTGTGTAATAAATGTGAGCTTCTGTGTCAGTGAAACCAAAAGCTATGGCCATTTAGATCACATATGTTGATACCCGCAAACTCTCACCAAAATCTATAGGGTACTTCCCGTTGGCTTAGAATCATGAAATTTAGCAATAAGCAAGGTTTCACAGTGCAAGTAAAGGAAAAAATCCGAAATATGTTAATTTGTAACTAATCACACAAAAAAATATTTCTTTTGTCATTTTTTACCGGATGTCGAATTTGACATTCAGAAATCATTAGTTATGTGTTCAGGCTGACCGCCGATGTTTGTTTCACACACAAGTTGAAACGCCATATCTACATGCAGTAGCCGCTCGTGGATACTTGATGATGGATACATTCCGAAACGCACCATATTAGCAATAAAGTCATTCCTTGCCTGATGTTTGACTTTCAACATTGCGACGCAGTCAGCCTGAATGCAGAGCTGCTGATTATATTTATAATGGTAGCCTGCCTCCTCCATAATTTTATGTCACGTTTACATTATTGAAATTAAAGCATTCTCGAAAATCTTGGAATCCCTGGGACTGACATCTTTCCAGTATCAATGTCAGTAACAGACAAAAATGGTCGACATTCTCGACTCCCAAAATGGATGAACTGCCTATATACATAATTAAATTTGCACGTAACCCCCAGCGTACGAGTTCCACTCGCACCTGGCCAATTTTTATAAATGTTAACAACATTAACAATAAGTTTTCGCACCTGTCCACGAAGACATTCCTGTTTGAACAACGAGGTGTCAACGTATAATGCTTCCGATTAGAGCGGCCAAGTCAGATCCCACTATGGTCGCACCCACCGATCGCTCTGTTGAACAAAATTAACCTTCATAAAACCTTCACAGGTTTCTTGCCGCACAAGATCGCATTGTGAGCGAGACGTTCTGGGAAGGCTACCCTCTCTTTGCGTCTTCTGGCAAAGACGCAACATTCACAGTCGATATTGGAAGAAGTGTGGTATTGATAGCTACGATGCCATGGCGTAGGTGCAAGTTAAGTTGGCACTACGACAGACACCGACGACAGCGCCCTCTAGCAGGCGCTGTTGAAGTCCAGGAGTTCCGCTCCAGATTCAGCCCATTTGATCAAGAGCAGACGGCCGGGACACTTCGCTTGTATTGAGACTATCTACTACTTACGATGGGTCTAAGGATTCGCACCTAACTACAAAGTTACGTATGGCTCTGTATATATTCACGTTGTCCTGTATTTAGTTACTATTGTGATACAGTAAAACCATTTCTAAGAGCAATACCGAGAGATTTTCACCTTTTCCTGCTCCTACTCACTTTCTACATTCGGCCTACCCTTCAGTTTACAGGAGCTGACCCACGCGCCGCCTTCCAGGCGGGATACAAAAAGAAGTATATACAGTGAGGTGACAAAAGTCATGGGATAGCAATATGTGCAAATACAGACAGCGGTAGTACCGCGTGAAGAAGGTGTAAAAGGGCAGCGCATTTCCGGAGCTGTCATTTGCACTCAGGTGATTCGTTTCAAAAAGTTTACGACGTAACCATGGCCACAGGAACGGAATTAACAGACGTTGAACGCAAAATGGTAGTTGGAGCTAGACCCATGGGACATTCCATTTCGGAAATCGTTAGGGAATTTAATATTCCAAGTTCTATAGTGTCAAGAGTGTGCCCAAAGAACCAAATTTCCGTCGTTACCTTTCACCACAGACGGTCTTCAGTTAACGACCAAGAGAAGCGGCGTTTACGCAGAGTTGTCAGTGCCAACAGGCAAGCAGCACGGCCTTAAATAACCGCAGCAATCATGTTGGGCGTACGACGAACATATCCATTAGGATAGTGCGGCGAAATCGGGCGTTAATGGGCCATGGCAGCGGAAGACCGACGCGAGTGCCTTTGCTAACATCACATTGCTCACAGCGCCTCTCCTGGGCTCATGACCATATCGGTTGGACCCTAGCGGACTGAAAAACCGTGGCCTGGTCAGCTGAGGCCCGATTTCTATTGGTAAGAGCTGATTCAGGGTTCGCAGACCTCGTGAAACCATGGAACCAAGTTGTCAACAGGGCACTGTTCAAGCTGGTGGTGGCTCCATTGGCTGTGTTTACACGAATGGCTCTGAGCACTATGGGACTCAACATCTTAGGTCATAAGTCCCCTAGAACTTAGAACTACTTAAACCTAACTAACCTAAGGACATCACACACACCCATGCCCGAGGCAGGATTCGAACCTGCGACCGTAGCAGTCCCGCGGTTCTGTGTTTACACGGAATGGACTGGTTTCTCTGGTCCAGCTGAACCGATCATTGACTGGATATCGTTACGTTCGGCTTCTGGAAACCATTTGCACCTGTTAATGAAGTTCATATTCCCAAACAACGATGGAGTTTTTATGAATGACAGTGCACCATCTCACCTGGCCACAATTGCTGCTATTGGTTTGAAGAACATTCTGGACAATTCGAGCAAATGATTTGGCCTCCCAGATCGCCCACGTGAATCCAGTTGAACTTTTATGGGACGTAATGGAGAGGTCAGTTCGTGCACAAAATCCTGCACCTACAACACTTGCGCAATTATGAACGGCTATAGAGGCAGCATGACTCAATATTTCTGCAGGAGACTTCCAACGACTTGTTGAGTCCATGCCACGTCGAGCTGATGCTCTATGCCTGGTAAAAGTAGGCCCGACACGATATTAGGAGGTGTCCCATGACTTTTATCTTCTCATTGTTAAATGGAACTGAGACTACAAATTGCCCAAATGAAGTGTGTGCCTGCAGGCAGCAGTGTGTCGTGTTGTGCAGAGGCGAGAGTGGGAAAGAGCTAGTCGACAATTCAGTGAAAAGGAAAAATAGGACAGTCAGCATTATTATCCATCGTGGTGAAGGAATATAAATGTGTAACAAAGGCGTCTTCCCATTACTGAAAACGACTTATTGATGAAGAAATATTACATGTATACAGTACTACTTACGTTAAATGTTTGCTTCTTGTTGCTTCACGTTAATTCAAAGCACACAATAATGATGCTCAAAACGGCTCCTGCAAGGCGAGATTGTGCGCGGAGTGTTCACTCACTTTGGCACAGCTAACAGAAAAAGCGCTGAGAATACAACTTACCAATGCTCAAGGAAAAGCATTCGAGAGAGTCAACAGAAAAAAGCTATTTCAAGTCTTGGTGAACAAGTGTTTCACAACATCTAGTAACGGCAATAGAAAGTATGTACAAGAAAACTAATATCAGAATTGTAGATGACACCACTCAAATTGAGATAACCGATGGTCTTCGACAAAAATAGCTTCTGTCACTCACACTACTTCATTTTTATATTGATTTCATTAATGAGTGGCATAAGAAAAGTCCTATACATTTTAAAATTAATGACATCATTCTAAACATAATGCTCTCTGCAGTTGGGTAGGTGATGTTATGGACTTACAAACTAGAAGACTATCTCCAACGAAGGCCACAAATAAATGCGCAAGCACCACAGGAATATAAATTGAAGACCTTTACAACAAAGACTAAAGTGATGGCGTTCAGAGGAAGTGAGACAATTTGGGCTAATATATGTAGTTAAGAAGAACAAAACAATATAGCAGGTCAGCAAGTCCTATGTCTGACAATGAGTTGCGACGTTACTTATACATCACATCGTGACATTATATCAAAGCTTTTGTTACAGATTTTATGTGCAGCAATGAAATGGAACTTTCGGAATAGCAAACGGGAGACATTTCTAAAATTTTAGAAGGTAACGGCAGTGTTATCACTGCTTTGTCAGATTGAATGCTGGACGGACACTAACGCAACAAGAGACCAGAAGAATACAGAGTGCAGAAATAAGGTACCTTAGAAGCGCGGCGGACAGTCTGTTACTGAATAGGAACCAAAATGAAGACATTAGAAGACAACTGAATACATTTAACCTCGATGAAGAAATAATAAAAAAACAGAAGAAAATGGAAGGATCAGGTGTCAAGAGCAGACGGGGTCAGATACTGGAGATACATAGAGCAAAACGTTGAATGAATGGGCAAGTAATGGCTAAACAAATACTTTTGAAAGCAGAGCAAACAAATAATATCACGATGATGCTTCACGTCTCTTCTGCAACATGCACAGTGTTCATACTTGAAGGGGTCGGCAAAAGAAAATACTAACCATCAATATAGTAAGGCTTGGTCTGATCACACTACATGTTGAATTTTTGAATGCACCATATATTAGTAACAACTTTTTCCACATGTGCTGCTAGAAAGAGCTCACTTTGAATTTAACCAAACACATAATATTAAACATCTCAGAAAATGTTGTGGATCAGCACTTTCTTACGCCGGCCCCTTCACTTGTCGAGAGGGAGACGCTCATACAGGTCGCATAAATGCCGCAGTTCGAAAATAGGCCTTTCACGCTCCAGGCACACACTTCACTTTGTTGAGTTGTACGACATTTAAATCTTTTGCAAACCCTGTCAAGCATTACCCAGCCGCTTACTGCAGAACTAGCCGTCAAATTCTTTAGTTCAAGAATAGCAATGATAGCAGCACATTAGTTCTGACCTCTAATAAACAGAGCGGGCGAATCACACGAGACAGCAGGGCTGTTGCAAGGGGCACTGCCAGGAAAGTATGCGTTCACAGTAAAATAAGGCAGTCAGATGTCATCACGCATTGCAGGGAAGGGACAAACTGTGGGCAGCCTTCAGAAGAACGATCCAAAGACGTAGGCAAAGGGGTGGGGGGTCCGGACCTCCTCCCCTCCCGCCAATCATCTAAATGACATTACACACGGCCTTGTTACCACGTAGCTAAATTGAAAGATACACTAACGGAAAAAAATTGCAACACCTAGGAGGAGTTGTGCGACATAAACGAAAGTTGAACGGCGTGCTTCTGCATTTGAAAGATTATGTCTGTGCAAATTCTATGCCAGTCGCTTAAAAGTGGCACTAGTAGCGCCACTGTGTGGGTCCAAATCAGGTTTGCTTTAAACACACATTGTAATGGTCGTGAACGTTAGTTACGTTTGAGATTGGACTTCGTGAGTTGATGTTAGCCAAAGAATGCCTTTAAGGCGACAAAGATGCCATTATCAGACCTCACTGAATTTGAACAAGGTCGCATAACAGGGCTACGAGAAACTGGGTGTTCCTTTGGCGATACTGTAGAAAGACTTGGCAGGAATGTACCTACAGTACACGATTGCTGGTAGCGGTGTTCATGAGAATGTACGATTGCGAGAAGACCGGGCTCCGGATGGTCGCGTGGCCAGAGGGAAGTAGATCATCGTTTTTGGCGTATGGTTCAGGGGTATCATACACCTGCAGCAACAATCTGTGCAACAATTGGCACCACAGTGACACAACGAACTGTTACATATTGGTTACTTCAAGGACAGTGCTGAACCAGATGTCCTGTAGCGTGCATTCCATTGACCGCAAACCACCGCCATTTGCGACATCAGCGGTGTCAGTAGAGAGCTCATTGGTGAGCAGGGTGGAGATCTGTTGTGTTTTCTGATGAAATTTGGTTCTGCCTCAGTGCCAGTGATGGCCATGTGTTGCTCAGGAGGAGGCCAACCTGTCTGCATGCTAGACACACTCGACCTACACCTGGATTTATTGTCTGAGGTGCTATTTTGTACGACAGTAGGAGCATTGTTGTGGTTACCCCACGCATCCTTACTGCAAATCCGTAAGTCAGTCGGGTGATTCGACCTGTTGTGCTGCCTTATATGAACAACATTCAAAGGGCGTTTTTCAACAGGATAACGCTCGACTACATACTGCTGTTGTAAAGCCAGTATGCTCTACAGAGTGTCGACATATTGTGTTGGCCTGCTCGATCACCAGAACTGTCTCTAGTCGAGCATATATGGAACATCATCAGACGGCAACAGTAGTAGAGCTAGGAGAGAATGACCCCATTCTGTTAGTGAGGGTTGCCTACATCAGGGGCAGGTATGCACTCTCCTTTGATTGACAGGTCCTTAACCTGTGGTTCTGTTAAGTGGTTTTCCATGACACCACACTTAACCTGTTGTTCCCCCATCCCTTCCCACTCCTCTCCCCCCCCCCCTCAGGAAAACCCCACTCCTCCCTACTACAGGTACACTTTCAGGTCTGAGTTAAACTATTGTTCTGTTAAGTGCTTTTCCATGTCAGCCCCATTTCCTTTTGATTGATAGGCACATAACCTATTGTTCCCCCCCCCCCCACCTCCTCCTCCCACAACCCCCTCCCCTCTTGCTGCTACAGGTACACCTTCAGGTCTGAGTTATTGAAATAGGCCCCTCTCTAACTCTTATCAATTTGATGGACTACTTAATTAAATTGATCAATTAATTAATCTCTCTGGTGGGAAAGTGCCATGCCCCCCTCCACGTCCCCCTGGTGAGAAGTTCAAATTCCATCGGGACAATGCAACCTCTACTAACTTAAGAAAATGGTGGGAAGATAGGTTTCTTGGGCTACCTCCACTAACCTAAGTCATCCGACTGCCATCTCTTCCTAGGAAATGGTGGGAAGAGAACTCGACCTGTACTGAACATAAGTCTTTATTATTTTGCATGCACTACTTATTTAAACAATTAGCGGCAGTACGTCCATACAGTGTGTTAACCATGAGGTCTGGAACCCAACTGACCGAGTACAAGTACTGCCACCAGAGGACGCTGTAATCCGTTCCATGACGTAATCCAAGATAGCGGGTAAAATGGCAGGAAACAGTGTGGTCACCATGGGCTCCGGAGTCCAGCTGATCTAGTACACAGCACCATCACCAGAGGGCGCTGTCATCCATTTCGTGACTTAATACAAGATGGTGGTCTGGTGGTTGAGAGGAAGGGTCTCATAACAAGAAATTCAAGGGTATATTGTGTATTTATAAAAGATCAGTTTGTGGGGGTTGGATTTCTCTTGCTCATCATTCTCTGCTGTTTGGAAAGATGTAGGTCTTGTAAGAAATAATTACATGGGGCAAACATGTTGCATAACCTCATATTTGGCACTGTACTCTGGGTGTCTTAATCTAATGTTTGGCCCTTTGTCAAGACTTAACCTATTGTTCTGTTAAGTGGTTTTCCATGTCTACCGCTTTTGATACCAAATTAAGTAATAAGTTATGTGCTCCCACCATTTCCTAGTACACTTTTCGAATTTCACATGCTTTTGAATGCCACTTCTGGTGCATTCTTCTTTGTCACCCTACCCCTTAAACTATTGTACTGTGTTTTACTTAAAAATTGTGCAAATTAACCTATTATTCTGCACTTAACCTGCTGTTCTGCTCCACGTCACCCGCTCGCATACACTCTCCCGTTAACTATTGCACTGTTAACACCACATTGATATAAAAAAAGGTATGCAAATTAATTAAATCGGTATTCTTCACATGTATGGGGTAGTTTTTCTAAATTCGCAGCATCCTATTTGTCGGTGAATTCGATGGAATACAATTTAAACAGAAGATCGCTAGTGAAAAACACATCCCCCTCTGCTCGACGCCCGACGTAGCCGCCGTCAGCTGCCAAGTGACGCGTAGGTGTCAGTTCAGGTCCCACAAGGATGAGGCGGTGACATCTCTTTCATACATGACACCCGAGAAATTCCTGTCGAAACATGTATTCAACTAGGTACCATTACTGCTGTGATGATGCATAGCTGCGGTGCAGGACTAACTCCGAGATAGATGCCCCAGTGCTTCCCAGAATAGCACAAGGTACATTGTCCATTGCGATCCTAAAGGAACTTGCGAGCTGTGTCTAGCGTGCACGAGTACCCAGCACAGCTAGTGCTTCATGACAAAACGTTTGTCCTGCTGTCAATATAAGTCTCAGAAACGTTAAACGTTCACACCGCTAAAAAGCCTGTGCACTAATGCAAAAACACCATTAATCATAGAAGAATTCTTGTTGTTTGGAAAGATTTCACTGTTTAAGCACAGACAGGAGAAGTCAGACCAATTACACAAACAGAATTCGAAGCACTGTCATACAGAAGAGAAAACTGTCCCGAATTTTCTGTATCCTACAGCTACAGGTCTGGGGATGTCCTAATGGCACAGTGGAGGATGAGTAACGGCGTCCCTGCCAGAGATGGATGGTCTGCTTCAACTTGTCTTTGAACATTTGCTTTCTCAGAACTTTCCATACATACATTACCTCCATTCTTGTTCGAATCAGTTTGTAGACACTCCTATGTCCCAGCATAAAGGATGTCTTGTGAATTAATAGAGTAATATGATTGCATTTTGTATGGATCACCATATTGCATCGACAATTAAGCCCTGCAAAGTGCCCCTACATATTGTCAAATATGGAAAGTTGTTACTCAATTACACTGCTCTCCCACTGACGACAGGAGCTTGAATATTAGAGCGCAAAACCGATATCCAACTGTGTCAATGAGGTAAACATACAATTCGTATTCTGCACCATACAAAATCATCCCTTTTACATCATCGGTACATATACCGTGAAGACAGACAGCGCCGTATATACTCCTCACAGCACTAGATATTTCCCTACGAGGTATGGCGGTCATCAACTCCCAATGGGTGACTAGAGCAGCGGACCGAAGTCACTCTCAGAACTGTTCTACAAATTCGGACTCGTTCCTCCTTGGCACAAATGCGTTAATGTTTCTGGTCCGGATCTGCTTGCTTTTCTACATCCATCTCCAGACTCTGGGATTACAAGAACAAATGTATTTTCGCATGGTTTGCCATGATATTATACCATTTTAGCGGTACTTCTCGATATTAAGCACACAACAGTAGCCTATCGATCGCTCACGCAACATAATTCTGAAGATATAGACTGGAAATTATTTCTCTACAAACCCAAAACTTAAGCGCTTATCCCGTCTGCGAAGATCTTTACATGAAAACTCGAAACAAATAGAGGAAACATATTTCCACTCGCAAATACCGATGTCCGTGATGTAACAGATTCCAAATCATCTCTATAATTTACAAAGTCAACTAACGTCTTTCTCATGTCTAGAGAACCAGCAAACATTTCTTTCAACTGCTAGATGCACAGACCACAATCCATGTTCCCTCAACTAAATAAAGGCGCGAAATGTACAGAAGCAGCCAACTGAACAATTTACATGGGAGGGAATAACGGTCCAGCGCAAACACACATCCCTATTCAATCTTCTCAAGTTTCCACGCAATCACAAAAGCTGCCCAACACATACTAAGTATCAGTTCGCTATTCTGCCCTCTAGAGGACGACAAAGTTAACTCATCTACATTCCTGCATTCCAACAGGCCTTTGCATTCGGACAGCTCCTGCCATTAATGGGAAACGTTAGTCATTCCTGCACAGGTCACCAGCACTGCAGGCCAAGCACACATAGACAGAATGATTCTACGAAATTGTTCACATATGTATTTTATCCCTGTACTTACAACTAAATGTTACCATTGTGGTCTCACTTGAATGACACTAGACAGTGAGCAAAGTATCGGAAATACACTCTGCTGACGGCTGTGGCTCTGGAAATAGAAATATCGGTACCCATTCTTATGACTTGACATACTCTTCCCTTGCTGTCACAGTACTCCACGTCAAATCCATACCTTCATTACGACTGGTCATAGTCATTTCCTATGCACATGTTGGAACAAAATCACATACTTTATAAGCCGGATGCTCAAATGCGAACCTATCACACACCCCCTACTACTAAGTATAATACTTCATCAATAACTGATCGCTGGCGATATGAAATAATACTGAGAGAAAATCAATCCTGGGTGGACATGTCTCAAAAGGTTTACTTGTGAGTGCTACCACTGTGTCTTAGAAAGAGAGGTTTAATCGTCTTACAAACCGCCAGATGTTAAAAAACCCGATCCCAATAACTACTGTGTATTACTGTCACAAGGGGTCTTGGTTCTACAGGTGCATACAAGTATCCATGTTAAAAGCTATTATCTCTGAATGAGGTGGTTCTTTGTCCAGACAAATACCATGATGGCAATCACTGGAGTATATAGTATCAGACCAACAGGGCGCTTACACATCATCGACAATGCAACCTCATAATAAATTACCCAATGTAATCAGTGATTTGGCTAAGGAACGTGATATGAAACCGGTATTTGCGAATACCTAACACCACTGCAGCTAAATATTTCTACAGTATTTGTGATGCATTCTGTCTCGATCCCATATCAGATGTATGGTGATATATCCACTGGGCTGTAGACGATGGTTGATTGAGAAGAATCACAAACAATAGGTGGTGTGCTGATTGAGATCGTAAGAAATGTGGACTAATTTTTCAGATTTCTAATGCTACGCTATCCGCTAGAAAATGCTGTCTGGGGTTTGCAATCAAGTCTTTCCATTCAACCATATACCTGCGTTCGATCCTATGGAGAAGTCATTTAATAATTACAGCCACAAGTGAATCATATTTGTGGCACTCTCATATCTCGAAATGAGTCACTTTTCACGAACCTGTCTGCTACAGTAAAATTTCAACGTGGTTTTTGTCAGTCCCTACACATCCTGCATCTGCTGCCATTTCCGCAGCTTTGTGCATGTGATCGTTCCAGTTGAAGTCGGAACTGGGTAGAAGTCAGAGAAAGCCATATCCACCACCTCATGCAACCTGTGTAGAAACAGAGCGACCTGAGTTAGTGCAACAGGCCGTGTTCTGACCATTCAGTGGAAATGGGTGCATTGTGGCACGTCCCCAGACTAGATACAGGTACCACAGATCCACGTCCATTCGCATCTATCTCCCCAAAATGCTATCGTTATTCTGCTCCATCCATCAGAGAAAAATTATGAACTATAAAAGCTCAACTAACTTCATCTGATACAGAACTAGATAAGATTTTAACACACCTCTCTCCTTCCATATATCGAAACCAAATACTTCATGCATGCAGGCATCGAGCACCTGTGACGATCCTATTAAATATACATCAACTGCACAGACAAGTGTAGAGTTCCATCACCTGTACCTCTAGGAGGATGATTGTATCCCGTGGACTATACTGTAAGTCGCAACAGATGCCCCCGCCTGTGGCCCTGTCTCATTGTTTAAAACATTATTTTCTAACATGCTTTGTACACTGCCAAACATTTAATTTTAATGCCACGACTCTGAGGTCTGTGTCAGGTTCTAAACTGACTTTAAGACGTTCTGATCCAAGGCCTCTCACAGACAACGACATCACCCCAAAGTACAGTTATCCAAGATGTTGCACTGTGATGCGATTGACGTCACTCAAGATGGCTGCTGTGACGTCAGCTGATGACGCGAGTACCATTACCCAAGATGGCGGGAAAGTGCCACACCCCCCTGCCAAGACCCTCCCCCCCCCCCCCCGCCAGAAAGTTTGATTTTCGGAGGGAAGATAGGTCAACTGGGCTACCTCTACATTTAAACTCATCTATCACAGTGACAGAATATCTTATGGCTCTGCCTTCCATTTCGACTGATTCCTCATACTGTACTCATGTACGCGACCACTGTTTCAGTGCTAGCAACCCCCAGAATGTGTCACCCATCCACAAAACTCTTTCCCCAACTCAAACATAAGTTGTCACTCAATCTTCATGTGTCAACCAATAGCCTGTCAGTGGATGAATGCGATGGAAAAGGCACCGCCGATGTACTGTAATAATAAGCATCACAGTTGATAGCGCGAACAATTTTACCAGTTTTACAGTAATTTCAACAACGGCCAATGACGTGACAGCGTGTTTCCCCAATTTCAGTATCATAGCTAAACTGCCCCTTCTCTACTTTGCTAGTATCATTGCAAATGTAGATAGATGACTGTGCAGTACGTCCATTCATTGTTAATTCTCGAACACATAAATCATCAAAGCATACCAGACAGTGCTCTACATATTTCTAACACCTCGAGCATAGTGCATAATTTACGATCTATCTCTAAGCAGATGGGAGTCGTGGAGCATTCTTACAGTCTTAGAATAAAATTAGAGACTGAAATGCCTCCCCGAATTGTCTTTGACCAGCCCACCCTGCAGCACCATTACCAATTTAATCTGCAGCTGACCAGAAATAGACCGCTACATTCCACATCTTGTGAATGAATGGAGCTTGCCGAGTCCTCACCCATCCAAGTGCACAAGATTTCCCCAAATGCACCCATGTCGAGGAGGTTAGCACCCCTTATCGGTGTATAGTAACAGGTTTGAAAGTGTTGTGATGAAATAGCACAGGGTTAAGAAGAACAAGAAACAGGTGATTTTTATTCATGATGGAGCTCCAGACAGATGGAGTTCGAAGAATTTTACGTAAAACAACTACGCTATCAACTCTAAGTATGGTTCTAGAGTCCAGGATCAGTACCGGCGAGGTATTGGTAAGAGAGAACATAAGCACCTGCACTCCTAAGACTACAACATTCCACACTTAATACATGCTATAATGTTAGATCGCTTGAGTTTCCTACCTATCAGTCATGTGGAATGCAGCGCTATTAATATTCCAGTGTAAGAAATATATTTCCAGCGCATGACATACATCCTTCTTGCAGGTTAACTATGGTAACAAACTGTAAAACACTGGCTCTTTGTGATACGTGGACGATATAGCTTTCCAGAGATGTATACCGGCCACTGTCCACATCCGATCACGGTTCAGAAATTATACTATGCCCACATCAGTTCTATATAAAATGATCGTTAATAACTGAGAATACCTCTTACAACGAAACAGATAAACACACAGCAGCGGTATCCAGCATGTGAAATTACAAGTCTTGCCGCCACTAACTCTGTAAACAGCACATCTGTCAAGCAGATGTATACATGGGGATTGCAGTGTCTCTCAAATACCTATCGCTAACTTAGTTATGAAACTAAAGTATCGATTTTACACTTAACATGCGACAGGGGAATGGAGTACATCGCATAAATCTTCGTTCATTTAGAGGAATGTGTCACATTTCATCACACGTGAGATGGAAGTCCTCTGATGAGCGAGAGGTTTACTGTTAACGATCGCAAGTAGACACTGCTCTAAGACCCACACAGAACAAGCGGTTGTATACGAGTCGAACGCAGGCTATATGCCACACATCTGATGCATCCTGACGGAACATCAGGAAAAAAATCGTCAAATGACCTGCAGCAACTTACCCTCTCTCTCTCTCTCTGTAGAATACATCATCAGTCTACCATTAAATCGCACCTCGTTACAACCCCATCTCAACCGACCAATCCATTCACTCTATGTCGTCCTTTAACGCAGATGCAAGTGAGTTTAGAGGCAAATGGTTCTATATATTCCTGAAAAGCGTCAAATACAGTAGTCAACTCGCGTGTATCACTGTTACATCAATAGACATGCAGTAGAATGCTGCCTTGATGGAAAAAAAGTGACTGTTTCCCCGCTGCCCTTCGCTTTCATGTCGATGTTTTCTCGGATACCTCTTGCTGTTGAATGCTTGTTCCCATATACAAATTGTTCAGCGCCAAGTAGAAGACTCGCAAGTACTTCCTCAATTTCCCCGCATTTCGGTGTATATTCGGTCAATTTGTCAACTAATGTCCACCTAACACAGCCCAAAAAGATTTCCTACAGTAACTTTACGCTAAGATACGCCATCCTTGTCACTTTAGCAAATTATTTTCCAAGTTTATCGTCTATACCTTAAATGTCCGATGAAAATTTTGCCATCTTGCGGATTCCAACAAACCTGCGATTTAAGACAATAGATTCCGAACTTATCCTGATTATGATATTTTTCATCCTCAGGATGCCGCAAAATCCTAATTGGTTAAGCTTATCAGTCTCTCACTATCCAAGTTCCGCCTCGTCTCCGCTATTATGAGCGAAGAATACCAACTGATTCGAATTTCACTGATTTGAATCTCATTGTCGTCCGAAATATGTACGTTCGAGCGATGAAATCGGCTACATTGTGACCGCGAAAGTAGTGAAGTACTGTTTTGAAATGATCGGCCGTCTTCGGTCGATGTCGGACGTCAGCGGAACCCACTGATATCGGTGCCGCTGTAACCGCAGCATGAGTCGCCGTGAGCTGTCCGGTTGCTCCTGCTGTGGAATAAGCACGAAGGAAGGAAGGACGATGACTTTTAATGGCCTGTCAGCCTCGACGTCTTTGGAAACGAAGCACACACTCGGAAGGAGTCAAGGATGGGGAAGGAAATCGGACTTGCTCCTTCAAAGGAACCATCCTTGTGTTTCACTGGAGTGATTTAGGGAAATCACGAAAAACCTAAGGGCGGATGTACACGAGTAGTGGAACAAGGCCAGCATCAGTACACATTACAGATTGCTTACATCAAGGGCAAGTATACATTCAGGGGCAAACCTATTGTTCTCTTTTGATTGAGAGATACTTAACCTATCGTTCTGCTAAGAGGTTTACGACCCACTGGCGATAATCCATCCGTTTGGTTGATAGATCCTTAACCTATTGTTCAGTTAAGTGGCTTTCCAAGAAACCCCCACACCTTCTCCTCCCCTTCCTGCTCCTCCTCCTCCACCGCTATGGGAAATCCCCTCCACAATACAAGCACACATCAATTTGCTTGACTAATTAATTAAATCGATTACTTAATTAACTCCTCTCCCTCTGGGAACCCCCAAGCACTCCCCCTCCCCTCCCCACGTGGAAATTGGCGGGAAAAACACTCAGTTGATTGGCCATTTGGTCGGAAATCAATTGCCGTGTGTGGAATTTGGTTAGAACAATTTAGACAGTATGTGGAAAATTGTTTATTTAAACAATTTATGGGATACAAGGGAATTTAAGGAATATAGTTTATTCACTTACTACTTTACTTAAAGAATTTGATTTGAAATCGATTGCAACATTGATTAAACAATATCTGGTGGACAAGGTAATGTGCAGAATATTACTTATTTAAAATATTTGTAGGATATGAGGTGGGATATGAAATATAATTATTTATTTATGTAAAGATTTTAGCGGGAAACCGCTTGAAGTACCTGGAATACTGTTTAAAAAATTTAGACGATTGATGGATAGTTTATTCACTTATTTACAGAATTTTTCTGGAAATTGACTGCAGTGAATGAGATACTGTTTATTTAAACAATTTACGGACACAAGCTGATGTATGGAATATAGTTTATTTAAAGAATCTGTCAAGAAATCGATTGCAGTGTGTGGAATATTTAAATAGCTGCAGCTCTTTTTAATTCCTATTGCATATGGAAACACGTAATTACACTGTTAAAGAGTGCTTAAACATTTCTGAAAAACTCTCACATGTCTCGCCATCTGCACAAGGTGCCCAGAGTCGGGTCTCGCCGCAACACTGTTGGCTGCTCCACAGCTAAATGAAGTACTGTGCTACCCCAAAACAAAAGTGTCACGCGGTGGCAACCCTTTGCCACTGACACTTGAGAAATTTTTGTCGAAACACATGCTCTTTCACAGGGGGCCACATCACGTCACGTGCCACTGTCAGACCTGCACACACCACCAGTTGCAGTCGGACTGAACCATAAACAAAGCAGCGTTTACCTAGTAAACTCCCAGCTGTGGATATCTTGGAAATATTCCCTCGCGCTATCAAATTGATTGACTAATTAATTAAATCGATACACTTTGTGCAGGACAGTTTTTAGTTGCTTCCTATTGATGGATACTAGGGTTGGAATATTTGGTGAGATTTCATCCTGCAACCCACCAGGTTCCAAACCCTACTGGATTTGTTTACCCTTGCTCTGATCTGTGGATACTGATGGAGGTAGTTGAAAATTGTCCTTAAACAATTTGGGGGACTGGACACGCATGCTCACAATATAACTATCAGAAACAGTAAATTGATCAATCAATAATTTGACGTCGCGATTGGGTTTTTCAAGCACTATAGCATTCCTCTTTCACAGGGGGCCACATCACGTCACGTGCCACTGTCAGACCTGCACACACCACCAGTTGCAGTCGGACTGAACCATAAACAAAGCAGCGTTTACCTAGTAAACTCCCAGCTGTGGATATCTTGGAAATATTCCCTCGCGCTATCAAATTGATTGACTAATTAATTAAATCGATACACTTTGTGCAGGACAGTTTTTAGTTGCTTCCTATTGATGGATACTAGGGTTGGAATATTTGGTGAGATTTCATCCTGCAACCCACCAGGTTCCAAACCCTACTGGATTTGTTTACCCTTGCTCTGATCTGTGGATACTGATGGAGGTAGTTGAAAATTGTCCTTAAACAATTTGGGGGACTGGACACGCATGCTCACAATATAACTATCAGAAACAGTAAATTGATCAATCAATAATTTGACGTCGCGATTGGGTTTTTCAAGCACTATAGCATTCCTGAACTGGTTCTTCTGCTACATTTGGAAGGAGGAAGAAGGGTTTATTACTTGATGGGATACTAACAACAACAAATACCTATGCAAAACAGAGTCCACTGCGATGTATTGAGAAGCACTAAAAACAAAACACTTAAACTGTGGTCCAATCCCTAGTTATAAGTTGTCGGGCTACATGTCAAAGATCGCTGTCAATCGGAATTTGACATCGCGATAGTGTTTTAATGCACTATAGAATTCCTAAATTGCTTCTCTTCTCTACATTCGGAAGGAGGAAGGCCCTACTGCATGATAGTAAAGAGACAACATCAAATACCACTGCAAGAGAGAGTCCACTGCGATCTATTGAGAACTACTAAAAATAACGTACTTAAACCACAATCCAGTCTGTACCAGTAGTTGTCATGGCTAGATGTTAGAGATGGCTGAAACATTTGCACATCCTGCGTGCTCATGTCCTGAAGTCCACACACAGTGTCGCCAATCACCTCATACACTGCTGGCGCCAACTCTTAGAGGTTAGTGAAAACTACCGCGACTGCTGCACCCACAGGCATGGACTCACGTGTATACCAGATTACACCACCTCTGGCCATGAAGACATCAGGGATGGTTGGAGTGGTAGGAATTCAGGTGTTATCAATACGTCCATTGCAAAAACCTATCATTTTGAGTGTCCTCTCATGCAATACACATGCCCACTTCTATCCACACTCACCCAGCACACTGGCCACTTCACTAGCTCCCACTAATGCAGACAAGAGCAGTCAGGTCTGTACCTAACTGGTCATCACAGGATGAGCTAATCCATTACATCTGGTTGCCAGCTCCTCGTGCCCACTCTTGAAGCCATCCACAGTGAACTGCGAAACAAGCAGCTCCAGCTTGGATGTATACAGTAGTTGTAATCATTTCCATCCAGACATAGACCCCCTCCAGTTTAACACATCGACTTTATCCAATCTGAGATAGCGATATTGTTGACCATACACTCGAATTTCTCACGCAAAATGTAGGTTTCACCTTTTTATACAAATTATTTTCGTACACGGAATAAATCAGGGCATACACACTTTTTCACATCGCTCAAGTATCGTTACTTGTTGCGAAAATCCTGTAACAGTATGGCACAGGCTACATTTCCTCTAAGTATTTTCTCATCAGCTATAAATAAGTCTGTATTAATCAGCCTAATATCTATTACGTCGTGCATCACATGACTAGAATATTAAACTCATTTTTGACTCATGATGGAGTGCTAAGATGTACCTTCCCCACTGGCACAGAACGCCTCCTCACTTTCGAACTCCCTTGACGTAGCTAAATGCCTAACCACATACAAAGTCTCATAAGCTAACAGCACAGAGAAGTTGTAAATATCAGGTTTATACTACATATCACTTTATAAATTTGGTAATACATCAGAATTTATTACAATAGTCATCTCTCCATGTGTAGGCAGGAGATTGAAATCTCGTTAAAAGATATCGCCATAACGATGAAAAGTGCCTGATTACCCCTCCAAGTTTAGACTCATATCCTTCGTACCATACTCATCACTTCCACCTTCCAGACGGTTCGTCATTGATATCAGATTGATAGACTACGTAAAAAGATCATGACAGTCATTTTGCATGGGGACTAATTTCGTTTCTGCAGTCGAATTACACTCACCAGATAGCTCAAATCGGAATCTCTGGAGGCAAGACGATTTTCCTTTCGAGGAACACTATTGAGAACTGACATTTGAAGCTGACTGCAGGAGGATTCTACAGTTGTCAACATGAATTTCGCATAAGGACTGCGCTATTAAATCATGATCACAATGACTATGTTACCGTCACTCTGCATAAAAAGCAGTCTCGGTTCAATGGGCACACACAAGAGTTGCTGATAGTGTTACGTTTTCTGGTAGAAATGCTGTCTGCAATTTGGAATCAAATCTATCCATTCAACCACATACTTGCATTGAGTCCTACGGAGACATCTTTTAATGATTACAACCACTGATGAATCATATTTGTGCCACTCTCATATCTCGAAACGAGTCGCCTTTTTCGAACCTATCTGCTGATTTTTTAGACAGTCCCTCTGCCTCTTGTAACTGGTCCTCAGTCTCTGACCGCACTCCCTGCAGCTTTGTCCATGTGACCATTCCAATGTAAGTCAGAACTAAATGGAAGCCAGAGAGCGATATATCTAAGAAGTTCTGCATCCCATGGAGAAGCTGAGTTAATGCGACAGGGCTCTGTTTTGACCACCCAGTGGAAATGGGAACATGTTGTCATAGCTCAGCGAACCACGTACAATGTGTAAGGCTAGTGCCAAACGAAGCATTCTCATGCAACAAAAGGTAGTGGAAAAGATTGTATGAGCATGTTGGTGGTGTTTCTTATTGGGATAATTAGGAAGACTCCACATCATACAGGAACTGGAAGAAGGACGAGGATGTTGCCACTGCATTGCGGTATGTCTCCAAACTACACACAGGTACTGCAGTCCATAGGAGATCTCTGTCCCTCAGAGTGCATTCATGTCTGTCACCTAAACATTCTCTCCCTCCTTGTTACTATCCACCGTCCAACACAGGAAAACCATGAACTAGAAAAACTCCACTAACATCACTGGATAAGAGATTACCATGTCCCTGTCTTCCGATATATCGAAAACATATACTGTCTGCGTTCTAGCATCGAGCATATGTGGCGATCCTACAAAAAATACAGTTGTTGGTTCCTTAGAGCAGGTGGCTCATGATCGAACTCGCTTCCACATACCAGAGAAAAGTTTCATCACCTGTACTGTAGGAGGACCATATCCCACAGACTATCAGTCACAAGACGTCCCTTCGTTGTTGTTTATTACATTGTTTTTTTTTTCTGCTGTAACACTTCCAAGCAGCGTATGACCACAACTACATACAGCACCATCACTTTGTTTTTTCCACCACAACTTCCAGGTCTGCGTCAGGTGCTAAACCGACAATAACACATCTCGATCCATTGGCTCCCATGCAAAACTGAACATTGCATGGTGTAAATTATGCTGCTGCTGCTTCCACAACACTTACAGGATGATTGAAATAAAAGACAGAGTCAGTGTTTCTTATTGACAAAAAAATGCAGAAGACATCATGACATATGGAAAGCGGAAGAGTTTTGTGGCATTGTGAGCGTATCCAAAGAACTGTCTACATTTAAAGTCATCTTTTAGTAGCAGATGTTTAAATGTTCTGTTCCGATTGACCACTCATATTGCTGTCACCTCTGGAGGGTGTTGCTCCTATCAAGACTCTCTCTACATCTCAAACAAGTAGTGTCAATCAGTGACTATGTGTAATCAACAGCGCACCAGTGGAGGGATAAAGTGGAAAAGATACCATCAATGTACTGTAATATGCACCACAGTTGATAATGCGATCAATTTTAGCAGTTTACCAATTTTTCCGTAATTTCACCACTGACCAATGATGCAGGAGCATGTTTCCCAGTTTCTGTATCATAACTAAGCCACCCCTCCACTAGTTTGTGAGTACCATATACTAAATTTCGAATTTAGATAGATGACTGTGCAGTTCGCCCATTCATTGTTAATTCTTGAACATATGTTATCAAAGTATAACAGACTATACTGATCTACATATTTCTAGCACTTCGATCATGTGCGCAACTTACGATTACGATTGCCCATTTTTCCCAATGCAGATGGGAATCAGAGCATTCTCGCATTCTTAGGATAAAGTTTTAGAGTGTGAGAGCTCTCCTTGTTATGCAGTGCACCATAGCTTGCTGCAAGTGTGGTCATGAGGATCCGCCAATCGGAAATAATGAATTAGTTCATACTGTGATGGGTAGTTATGTTCAAAGAATGCGCAGACCTGTCTGAGTCTTGTCTGCAGTAGCGGGGGCTAATGAAGAGACCAGTGTGCTGGGTGAGCCGGGGATAGAAGTGGTGGAGTGTGTTGCATGAGAGGAGATTCGAAATGCTATGTGTTTGCGATGACTTCCGAATTCCTACCACTCCTGTCATCCCTGATGCCCTCCATGACCAGGGGTGGTGCACATGACTGCGGCTGCAGGTGCAGCGCTAGTTTTCACTGACCTCTGAGCATTCGTGTGGCGAGGTATGAGGGGATTGGCACGCTACATGTGGACCTCGGGATATGATTGTGCAATATGTGTGAGTGCTTTAACGATGTCTGATATGTAGCCATGAGTGTGTTGTGTTTAGTGCTTCTCAATACATCTCAGTAGACTCTATCTTGCATAGCTGCTTCTTGTTGTACTATTCCATCAAGTCGTAGACCGCTCCTCCTCCTTCCAAATGTAGTGGGGATAACCAGTTAGTAATTTTATAGTGCTTATAAACCCAATCCCGGCGTCAAATTCCCGATTGATCAATTTATTGTTTCGAATAGTCGTATCGCAAGCATACATCTGTCTAGCCTCTCCTGCAAATTGTTTAAGGACATAGCATGCAGCTGAGCTGAAATTTGAAATTTTCAGCTACTTCCAGCGTAGTGGACTTCCTACCAAATGAACTTTGCCAGTATCGACGAATATAAGGCAAGGAAGAACAAATCCATTTGGTTTTGGAAACTATGTGGTTGCAGGATCGAATCCCACCAAATATTCCAATCCTAGTACCTGTCAATAGGAAGCAAGGAAAAACTTTCCCACATAAAGTGTATCGATTTAATTAACTAGTCAGTTCATCTGAGAGAGCGAGTGACTATTTCCAAGACATCCACAGCTGGGAGTTTACCTGGTAAATGCTGCTTTGTTTAGGGTCTGGTCTGACTGCAACCAATGGTGAGTGGAGGCGCAGCAGTGACACAGGACATGAAGCGGCCCCTGGAGAGAGATAGCATATGCTTCAACAGGAATTTCTCAAGTATCAATGTCAAAGGCTTGCTGCCACTTGACGCTTCAGTTTGGGGGTTAGCGTGGTGCTTCACTTAGCTGTGGAGCAGCCGACAGCGGTGCTGGCATTTCTAAGTCCCTTTGGCATACACTGACTCTGAGCAGGCTGTGCAGATGGCCAGATGTGAGAGAGTTTTTCAAATATTTTTAAGCAGGCTGTGACAGTGTAATTACGTTTTTCACTTACGCGATTGGGATGAAAAAGCTCCGCAATTGCTTAAATATTCCACACACTGCAATAGATTTCTTGACAAATTCTTTATGTAAACTACATACCATACATCACCTTGTGTCACATAAATTCCTTAAATGAACAGTATTCCATACAGTGCAGTGACTTTCCCAAACACTCTTTAAATAAATGGATAAACTACATTCCAAACATGCCTTTATCCTATAAATTGTTTAAACAAACAATATTCCACACATTATCTAGATTGTTTGAACAATATCCTATATGCCGTCTCAGACCCCATAAATTGCTGAAATAAACAATATGCTGCACATTGCCTAGTCTAACAGAAACTGTTTTAAAAATATTCCATATACTGCAACAGATTTCCCACCAAATTCTTTAAATAAATTAGTAAATAGATGAACTATATTCCATACATTGCCTAGTATCCCATAAATTGTTTAAATAAACAATTTTCCACATATTGTCTAAATTGTTTAAACAATATTCCATACATGACAATTCATTTCTCATCAAATGACCAATCAACTGAGTCTTTTTCCACCAATTTCCAGGTGGGTGAGGAGATGGGGAGGGCTGGGAGGTTTTCCAGAGGGGGAAGGGTTAATTAATTAATTTATTTATTTAATTAGTCAATCAAATTGATATGAAAAGTGTGCTTGTATCAGGGAGGGGAATTCCCCGAAGGGTGGGGGAGGAGGAGGGGGAAGAGGAGGAGAGTGGGGGTTTCTTGGAAAACCATTTAACTGAACAATAGGATAAGGATCTGTCAGTCAAAACATGAATTATCCTCATTGGTTCATAATCCTCTTAGTAGAAGAGTAGGTTAAGGACCTGTAAATAAAAAGAGAATAGTAGGTTTGCCCCTGAATGTGTACTTGTCCCTGATGTAGGCATCCCACAATGTATTCTGATGCCGGCCTCGTTCGATTACTTACACAGTCCATTTTCATAGCACGAATAGACACCATACTGTAAAAAGAAAACCGGCCTCGGTGGCCGAGCGGCTCTAGACGCTTCAGTCCGGAACCACCCGGCCGCTATGGTCGCAGCTTGAATCCTGCCTCGGGAATGGGTGTATGTGATGTCCTTAGGTTAGTTAGGTTTAAGTAGTAAGTTCTAGGGGACTGGTGACCTCAGATGTTAAGACCCATAGTGCTCAGAGCCATTTGAACCATTTTTGTAAAAAGCACGCCAAAGCGCAACATGTACACGTAAAACAGCATGCTGTCTACTCGCAAGGCTTCTGATAATGCAGCGCGAGTAAACTGTAGCGGGGAAGGAAGGGAGGTTTTAGCTGGTGGAGGGAGAAGCTTGTAGCTCACCCCAGCTTTAGAACTCGCACTGACTAGCCCCAGTCGCACTCGTGTTTCTTTGAAAGTTTTGATCACCCAAGTTGCAAAAGCCATGCCATTCAGATGGAAAGACCGCAAAACTATTGAGTTCATCAAAAAAATATAAAACTGATCTATGTATGAGGGATACCAGCTCGAACCTTTACAAAAATCGTGACGCTAGTGAGTCCGCCTACCGGAAAATGGTGGGAAGAACTCGGCATATCCGGCGTTAGTGTCAGTAACATTAAAAATAAAAAGTATCAGATCTACGTATCATCAGCACAGACTAGTGGAAGCTGTGGCAATTGCTACTTACCATGTTTGCCTTGGTTTAATGTGATGCAAGAAGTAATGGGAGGCCAATTGACAAGTGGATCTTCTTCAAATACGGTAATTATTTATTTAAAATCTGTATTTACATCAGTGAACCTGACAGAAAATTGTTCTTTCAATGAATTCTGCCATGGCATCGCACCAGCGCCATTGAAGTAGTTTACATATTGTTTCCTTTTTCAGTTAGCGTGATAACAATACTTATTCACTCACTGTTTTGTGATGTCTTGGAGACCATTTGCTCTGTGACTTAACTCCAAGCCCACAGTTTCAACACTGCCATCTGTAATCCTTGCTGTAATGTAGTCTGAATTTGTTTTGCGCAACCAGCTATGCAACTCACACGTTGCCTTCACGGTTTTGTCTACTATTCCAAGTTTAGCTTATATTGGTTTTTCATACATTCGGATCTTCATGATTAATATGCCAAATGCACTTTCCACCATCCTCCTTGCTCTGGAAAGGCGATAATTAATAATATTTATCTCTTGTTCTTGAGCAGTTTTAGGAAACGGCTTCAGGAGATAGGTTTTGGCAGGAAAGGCACTATCACCACTGTATTTGATGGTATATTCAGAGAGTTTGTTTCCATTTTTTCGTATAAAGTTGACCTAAGAAACATCCCACTGTCTGAAGCCCTACCATTGCATCCACATCCACGTATGTATATGTAGCAGTAATTGTCGGCAACCCAGGCCAACAATATAATACTCTTTGATAATTTAAAATTAAAAAAAGTCCGATCCCGAATTTGGAAGTGCTCTTATAACGACATGTTTGCTGTCTAACGTTCCTACACATCCAGCAAAATGTCATTTGGTTCCGAATCCATGTTCAGTGTACTTCCGTTCTTCTTGATCTGTTGGCACCTGAAATAAGAATGTGAGATATATTCTTCTGTCTAACTGCGTAACTCAGTTTGTTTCTTCTCAGACACTGAATTCAGATAACATCGTCTCCAACACGAACATAGAGCATATGGGATTCGATGAGTCATCATCTGCAGACTTTCAGTCTACATCCTATGAGTCACAAGAGCAGACTGTCTTTACATCTACCCAACATGAACATGTGTCCAGAAACGCATCGTTGCCATGGTAGATGGCGATGACAAATGAAAGTTCCTGTGACCACGTACCATGTACCACGTACCATTGTGTGCTGCAGGCTGTGTTATTGATGTAGCATACTGTAAGTAGCAGAGTGTTCAGTATTCATGTTGGGAACAAGCTGAGGTGGTGCTTGTGTATGGTCAAGCAGATGGAAATGGTCGAGAGGCAGCACAGTTAAACCAAAACAAGTACCCACACGGCCACCAACCACGTCACACAACATTTCTAGCCATTTTTGGACGTTTGTGTCATCATGGGTCCTTTCAGACAGACGAACGTGCAGGGAGGTGGGAATGTGCATACGCCAGATTTGGATGACTGGGTTCTACAGGATATTCAGATGGACCCTACTACCAGTTCCAAGCAAGTGGCCTGCCAACATGGTGTAAGCCAAAGTACGATTATGTGTATCCTGCCTGACAGGAGTAATTCTCGACTACCATTCCTATCGCCTATAACGAGTTCAAGGATTTTCAGCAGCGGATTTCCCTCTATGGGAAGAATTTTGTCGATTATTTTTGCACCAACTATCATAATTATTGGATTTCTGTTATCATTTATCTTTACTGACGAAGCAACCTGTACCAGAACTGAGACTGCACAGTCGTCACCTGTGGGCTATAGACAATCCCCAGGGAATGGTTGAGGCAACTCGTCAGTGTTGGTTCAGCATCAATGTGTGGGGGGGATTCTTGATGACCACATGCTTGGATCGTTTATTATTCCACAACACCTCGACAGAGGAACATACCTGAACTTTCTGCGGAATATCCTTTGGCAGTATGACAGGTTATGTGGTTTCTGCATGACGGATCACCACCTGACTTCCACATTACTGTTCGCCGGTACCTCAACAACATCTTCCCCGGACGTTGTATAGGATGTGGAGGCCCTGTAGCATGGCCTGCTTGATCACCGCACTTAAACCCCTGGATTTTTACGTCTGGGTGCATCTGGAAAGCATTGTGTATACTGAACCAGTTCCTGACGTGCAGGCCCTTCAACAGCGTGTTCACATCGCCTATGACGCTATTCAGAGAGAGGCCGGTACGCTCAAAAGAATGCGGGAAACCATGATGCGACGTACGAACGCGTGCATTGCGTCTCATGGAGTCCACCTTGAACATCTGTTGTGACGTGGATGTGATGCAGCTCTGTACCGTTTTCCGATACGATTTGTTGCCCTTGCACGCACACTATGCATTTCCGGATACATGTTCATAGGAACTTTCTTTCCTCTGTTTCCAGTCAGGAATCTGTCCCTGCAGTTTTTTAGTTTTATTAATGTTCACCCTGATAGTGTTAGGTGTTTTTCTTTCAAGAAAGTCGGTATTAGGCAGGTTTTTAACAGGATCGTAACTGGAACTTTTTTATGATGGCTGCTTACAAGTCCCACTCGTCTTCCAAAGTACTCTATACATCCAGGTCTAGCGGCTCCCCCCCCCCCTCCCCTCGCTCCCCTAGAAAATTCTGCATAGGCGGCATTGCACATATTTCACGCGAAATAACCACAATAACCACACGATAAAGGTTAGCTGATAGTCATACTGCTTGTCCACCATTCGCAGATGGGACAAGAAATGGAGGACATTATAGTGGTACACAAAGTAGCCCCCCATTGGGGAGTAGGGGAGTATATAGATACACGGTGGTGTAGAGAGAACAGGTACTTCAAATTGCTGTGCAACATTTCTTCTGCCTCCATGATAAATCTAGCTTAGAAGGAATAAGAATAACAGAGTTCAGTGTACTTACGGAGGCATGCAGACAGTCGTCTCCTCTCATCCTTTGCACGAATGGAAAGCAACAAGGAATGGTTGATATTAGTATTTTGTACCCAACGCCGTGCATTGTCAATGGGATACATAAGATATTTCAAATGGTTCAAATGGCTCTGAGCACTATGGGACTTAACTTCTGAGGTCATCAGTCCCCTAGAACTTAGAACTACTTAAACCTAACTAACCTAAGGACACCACACACATACAAGCCCGAGGCAGGATTCGAACCTGCGACCGTAGCAGTCACGCGGTTCCAGACTGTAGCGCCTAGAACCGCTAGGCCACCCCGGCCAGCTCATAAGATGATGTACAAGTTGGATGTACAAGTTGGCTGACCCCGTAAGAACAACAAATTGGATCACTAGCTTGGTTAAAAATGCACAACTCCGGCACACCGCGATGCCGTTGTGTTTACTACGTCCAGGAACCTAGGATGAAATTTCACATGTCTCTAAACACAACACTGCAGTTCAGAATTAAAGTCCATGAAGTTAAGTGGAAATTTCAGAAGTCTACAACCATTCTACTACTGGGAGTTAAAGTCCATGTGTGCAAGTGTCAAAACAAAAGTTTCCGAATCCCTGCAGAAATTTTGCATCCCTAGACTTATCACCTGAAAACTTTTAAACACTTTAGTCGCGAATGACTTGTGGCTGATCAGCACATGTCCATATGCATCGATCTTTCATACCGTACGGATACCCAGGCCAACATCGCTGCTGCCCTTATGCACTGGTGTCCAAAATTAAAGCAACAAACCGCTATTTCCCCGTATTGCGTTTAATACACGGTATAATCATACAAAACGTCAACAGACGTCCATACAATCATGTTCTGCACGAAAGATGGCGTTCCGGTTAGCGAACAACCACGTCAACGATGACGTCAGGGCACCTATCAAACGGGTAGTGTTTGCCGGGTAGTCCCACATCCACAATCGCTGTGTATACAGTCACAGACGGTGTAGTATGACGCAAAGAAGATGCCTGTCAGACTCTCTGCAGTGAAGGGCCATAAGAAGAATGGAAACAGGACAGCAGCAAACTGACGGGGCCCAAAGACTTCCAAAACGGTATCCCGCAGACCAGGGCAGGGCCGACCACGTGTGATATCAGAAAGAGAGGACTGTTATTTGACCGTAAGAGCACGACTGTACCGCCTTAGTACTGACAGCCACTGGCATCTGACATGTGACCTCGCAGCATCCACTGGACGTGTTGTATCGAGACAAACGGTGTACAGAAGGCTTCAGCAGAGTAGCCTTTACTGTCGGACCCTTCTGTACGTGTAACTCAACTGCGTCTTCACAGAAGGGAACGTCTGTAGTGGAGTCGTAAAAATGCCACATGGATGGTCGAACAGTGGGCTAATGTTCTTTTTGCAGATGAGTCCCGTTTGGTCTGGAGAGTAGATCTCGACGCATGCACATATGGAGGGAAAGTGGAACCCGATTTCGGCATACAAACATTGTGGAATGAGACCGAAATCGAGGAGGATGCTTAATAATGCGGGCAGGGATTATGTTGACCACTCGAACACCTCTTCATGAAATTTTATGGGTAAATGGGCAAGGTTTAACTGCTGTCAGGTATCGAGACGAGATCTCGGGATCTCATGTGCGGTTGTTGCGAGGTGGTGTGGGCCCCGACTTTGTACTGATGGGCGATAATGCTCGACCTCACAGAACACGGGTGGTTTTTCTTGGAAACGTAAGATACTGCGTGCATGGCGTGGTCTGCTCGCTCTCCCTACGTTAATCCCATGGAGCATGTCTGGAATGCACTAGGGAGACAGTTTGCATCACGTCAGCATTCACCAACTACTCTCCAAGACTTGCGAGCAGCTCTGCAGGAATAATGGGTGTTGTTCCCTCAAAATGAGACTGATGACATCACTCACAGCATGCCCCATCGTTGTCAGGCCTGGTGGCCACACGCCATGCTGAGACCATTAACCAGCTGTCGGAGAGTGTGTGTAAATCCATTAAGTTGGAAAAAACGAAGAACATTTTTGTCTACCCTTATGCAAGTGGCAGTTGTTTATGTTCTGTGTTCTTTACATTGTTCTACTTTACTGTCACCTGTTTATACTGTTCTGTGTCAAAATAAACGAAACCTAACAAAATTTCCGCTTGTTGTTTTAATTTTGTACATAGTGTATATACAAGGGTTAGAATTTTAATAGAGGCAACTACTTATTTACAGCTCGTACAAAATAGATACGTATTTCAAAGTTTTAGTGACCTTCAGAGTAGTCAGCAGCATTGTGTATAACCCGTTACCAGCGACGTGGAAGTCGTAGGATACTCTTAGCAGTGCCAGTTGTGTTGACAGTTCGAGTGCCGTGGTCTATTGCCGGACGAATTTGTAGCAGTTCTGAAGCGAATGCCGTGAAGTGTTCCCTTCAGTTTAAAAGTCGAGTTGAACTACGAGGGCTTAAGTCAGGGTAGTGCAGTAGGTGGTTTAGCAGCCCCATCAGTCAAACAAATCAGTAACAGCTTGAACTGTACGTGCTTGAGCATTGTCCTGCTAAATGATGGTCAGGTCCTGCTGAAAGTGTCATCACTTCTGTCTCTAAGCTGCTCGTAAGTTGTGTTCCAAAAACGAACAGCATAGAGACAGAAGTGATGACGTTTTCTGCTGGACCTGACCATCATTTTGCAGGACAATGCTCAAGCACGTACAGTTCAAGCTGTTACTGATTTGTTTGACTGATGGGGCTGCTAAGTGCTATACCACCTACTGCATTCCCCTGACTTAAGCCCTCGTGAGATCAACTCGATTTCTAAACTGAAGGAAACACTTCACGGCACTCGCTTGAGAACTGCTACAAATTCGTCGGACAATAGACCGCGCCGCTCAAACTGCCAACACAACTGGCATTGATAAGAGTATCCTACGACTTCCACATCGCTGACAACGGCTTATACACAATGATGGGGACTACTTTGAAGGTCAGTAAAACTTTGAAAGACGTATCTATTTTGTACGAGCTGTAAATAAACACACTCCTGGAAATGGAAAAAAGAACACATTGACACCGGTGTGTCAGACCCACCATACTTGCTCCGGACACTGCGAGAGGGCTGTACAAGCAATGATCACACGCACGGCACAGCGGACACACCAGGAACCGCGGTGTTGGCCGTCGAATGGCGCTAGCTGCGCAGCATTTGTGCACCGCCGCCGTCAGTGTCAGCCAGTTTGCCGTGGCATACGGAGCTCCATCGCAGTCTTTAACACTGGTAGCATGCCGCGACAGCGTGGACGTGAACCGTATGTGCAGTTGACGGACTTCGAGCGAGGGCGTATAGTGGGCATGCGGGAGGCCGGGTGGACGTACCGCCGAATTGTTCAACACGTGGGGCGTGAGGTCTCCACAGTACATCGATGTTGTCGCCAGTGGTCGGCGGAAGGTGCACGTGCCCGTCGACCTGGGACCGGACCGCAGCGACGCACGGATGCACGCCAAGACCGTAGGATCCTACGCAGTGCCGTAGGGGACCGCACCGCCACTTCCCAGCAAATTAGGGACACTGTTGCTCCTGGGGTATCGGCGAGGACCATTCGCAACCGTCTCCATGAAGCTGGGCTACGGTCCCGCACACCGTTAGGCCGTCTTCCGCTCACGCCCCAACATCGTGCAGCCCGCCTCCAGTGGTGTCGCGACAGGCGTGAATGGAGGGACGAAAGGAGACGTGTCGTCTTCAGCGATGAGAGTCGCTTCTGCCTTGGTGCCAATGATGGTCGTATGCGTGTTTGGCGCCGTGCAGGTGAGCGCCACAATCGGGACTGCATACGACCGAGGCACACAGGGCCAACACCCGACATCATGGTGTGGGGAGCGATCTCCTACACTGGCCGTACACCACTGGTGATCGTCGAGGGGACACTGAATAGTGCACGGTACATCCAAACCGTCATCGAACCCATCGTTCTACCATTCCTAGACCGGCAAGGGAACTTGCTGTTCCAACAGGACAATGCACGTCCGCATGTATCCCGTGCCACCCAACGTGCTCTAGAAGGTGTAAGTCAACTACCCTGGCCAGCAAGATCTCCGGATCTGTCCCCCATTGAGCATGTTTGGGACTGGATGAAGCGTCGTCTCACGCGGTCTGCACGTCCAGCACGAACGCTGGTCCAACTGAGGCGCCAGGTGGAAATGGCATGGCAAGCCGTTCCACAGGACTACATCCAGCATCTCTACGATCGTCTCCATGGGAGAATAGCAGCCTGCATTGCTGCGAAAGGTGGATATACACTGTACTAGTGCCGACATTGTGCATGCTCTGTTGCCTGTGTCTATGTGCCTGTGGTTCTGTCAGTGTGATCATGTGATGTATCTGACCACAGGAATGTGTCAATAAAGTTTCCCCTTCCTGGGACAATGAATTCACGGTGTTCTTATTTCAATTTCCAGGAGTGTAGTTGCTACCATTAAAGTTCCAACCCTCGTAGTTTCGATCTGTCATTGTAAGACCAACGAAAACGCTTTACATGACTCATGCTTTCACGATGATTTCTTTGAACTGTTAAAAATATCACTTTCGTTGTCTTTTTATCGGATAATCTAGATATTACTTTTCGTTGCTTGCACATATGTCTTATAAAGAATAGAATTAAACTTTTCGCTGTCGTAAGTATTATACTCTAGGTCTAGAATTTCGCCAGGTTTTCTGTAGTGACAGTGGGTTCCTGCCAGGATTCAACCGTCCTTGCAGGGGGCGAGGCAGCTAACGTTGTGTGGATTCGAACGCGACACCCGACCTCACGAAAGACCGCCGTCGGCACTGGATGGTTAGTGATTTGAGCTCTCGGCGCTCTCCAGCGCCGTTGAAGACTTTATTTGGCTCGCAAACCACACAATTTCTTTACGAAAATGGACGCGCGCAGAACAGCTGCGTCAACTCGAGTTAGCAACGGTCGAAATAGAGCGGAGGAAATCGTGAAGTAGATTTTGGACTCGACGATGGCTTGAACAGCAAATTGCTGGTAGAGGAACACTACATAATGCTGTACAACGATCTCAGAAGTTATTCGTATAAGCAATTAAATTTTTATCCCGTTTTTGGTTTTAAATTAAACATAGTTAAGCCATAGTGTCTAACGTCAGTTTGTGTATGCATAATATCCATATTCTCGATGACATATTGACTACCAACTCAGTCAAATAACGTATTTCACTATACAGATTTCCAGATTGAGATCCGTTTAGTAATTACATTTCAAAGGAAGAGGAGATTCGTTTGAAGATGTTAACCATCAGTGAAAAAGATATTTACTGGTAAGATAAAGCATGAGTGAGTCCATAAACCCATAACACCAAACAGTTTCAGTGTGTAACTTGTGTTTACTTTACTTTCAAACAAAGATTGGCTGTCACGTTAATATTTCTGGCCTTTGCAACAAGAATTTCAGCAAATACATTATTTATAATAAATATCATCGACTTTTGTCATGATAGTTCCATTAAATGAGTAAGAAAGACCCAAACTCTTTCACAAAGCAAAAGATTTAAAAAATTAGAATGATGTGAATACCAACCTGTAATATTTCACTTCAGAATGGAAGAGGTCACGACGCTATCAACAGCACTACACCTTCGGCAAGCCGTATGTGATATACGGACTGAATCTACACTGCAGAGCCAAAGAAACTGGTACAACTGCCTGATATCGTTGAGGGCCCCCGCGAGCCCGCAGAAGTGCCGCAACACGACCCAGAATGGACTCGACTAATGTCCGTCGTGCAATTATCAAGGGTACACGAATAGGCCCTCGGCTCCGAAAGCCTATATCGATGATATTTCGTTGTAGGTTCACATGCTGACACTTGTTGATGGCCTAGTATTGATATCAGGAGCAATTTGCGGAAGGGTTGCATTTCTGTAACGCTGAACGATTCAGTCGTCGTTGGACCCGTTCTGGCATGATCTTCCTCCGGCTGCAGCGATGTCGGAGATCTGATGTTTTGCCGGATTCCTGATATTCACGGTACACTCGTGAAATGGTCGTACGGGGAAATCACCACTTCATCGCTTCCTCAGAGATGCTGTGTTCCATCACTCGTTCGCTGACTGCAATACCACGCTCAAACTCACTTAAATCTTGATAACTTGCCGTTGCAGCAGCAGTAACCGATCTAACAACTGCACCAGACACAAAGCTTTACGCCTCGCCTGGGCCCGTCAACACCGACAATGGACTGTTGATGACTGAAAACATGTTACCTGGTCGGACGAGTCTCGTTTCAAATTGTATCGAGCAGATGGACGTGTACTGGAATGGAGACATCCTCATGAATCCATGGACCCTGCATGTCAGCTGGGAACTGTTCAAGCTGACGGAGGCTCTGTAATGGTGTGGAGCATGTGCAATTGGAGTCATATGGGACCCCTGATACATCTAGATACGTCTCTGACAGGTGGCACGTACGTAAGCATTCTGTCTGATCACCTGCACCCATTCATGTCCATTGTGCATTCCTATGAACCTGGGCAAGTCCAGCAGGTCAATGTGACGCCCCACACGTCCAGAATTTCTGCTGAGTGGCTTCAGGGACATTCTTCTGAGTTTAAACACTTCCGCTGGCCACCAAACTCCCCAGACATGAACATTATTGAGCATATCTGCAATGCCTTGCAACGTGCTGTTCAGAAGAGATCTCCACCCCCCCCCCTCGTACTCTTACGGGTTTATGGTCAGCCCTAAAGGATTCCTGGAGTCAGTTCCCTCCAGCACTACTCCAGACATACGTCCAGTCCATGCCACGTCGTGTTGCAGCACTTCCACGTGCTCGCAGGACCCTACACGATAGTAGACAGATGTACCAATTGTTTTGACTCTTCTGTGTATTTTGCTCTAAAATCCGTTTTTAGGGCTCCGTATCTCAATCAGTAAAAACGGAATCCTTACAGTATAGACATACACTGAAATGACAAAAGTTATGGAATTCGTCATGGACACCGCAGGTCGTTGGAAGTCCCCTGCAAAAATATTGAGCCAAGCTGGCTGTATGTTTGTTGTTGTGGTCTTCAGTCCAAAGATTGGTTTGATAAAGCTCTCGCTGCTACTCTATCCTGTGCAAGCTTCTTCATTTGCGGGCTAACTACTGCAACCTACAACCTTCTGAATCTGCTTACTGTATTCATCTCTTGGTCTCCTTCTACGATTTTTATGCTCCACGCTTTCTTCCAGTACTAAATTGGTGATCCCTTGATACCTGAGAATGTTTCTTTCCAACCGATCCCTTCTTCTAGTCAAGTTGTGCCACAAATTCCTCTTCTCCCCAATTCTATTCAGTACCTCCTCACTAGATACGTGATCAACTCATATAATTTTCAGCATTCTTCCATAGCACCACATTTCAAAAGTTTCTATTCTCTTCTTGTCCAAACTGCTTATCGTCCATGTTTCACTTCCATACATGGCTACACTTCATATAAATACTTCCAGAAAACACTTCGTGACATTTGAATTTCTCTTCTTCAGAAACGCTTTTCTTGCCACCGCCAGTCTACATTTTACATCCTCTCTTCTTCGCCCATCATCGATTATTTTACTGCCCAAATAGCAAAACTCTTCTACTACTTTAAGTCTCTCGTTTCCTAACCTTATTCCCTCAGCATCATCTGATTTAATGCGACTACATTCCATTATCGTCGGTTTGCTTTTGTTGATCTCTCACCAATTGAAAACGGCTGGTCAATGGTGGATGAGCAGCTGGCTCGTCACAATACGCGAGTTGATATTCATCTTATGTCCTCCTTTCAAGGCCGTTATTACGGCCAGAGGTGGTTGTTTTGGCTACTGATTTCTCAGGATCTATGCACCGAAATTGCGTGAAAGTGTAATCACATGTCAGTTCTAGTATAATATATTTGTCCAATGAATACCCGTTTATCATCTGCATTTCTTCTGGGTGTAGCAATTTTAATGGCCAGTAGTGTAGAATTTGTACAGGAACCAAGTCTCAGCAAAGATCTCTGACAAAATTACAATGCCATCGGCAAACCTCAAAGTTTTTATTTCCTCTCTCTGGATTTTAATTTGTACTACATATTTTTATTTTGTTTCCTTTACTGCTTGCTCTGTATACAGATTGAATAATATCGGGGATAAGCTACAACTCAGTATCACTCTCTTCTCAACCACTGCTTTCCTTTCCTGCCCCTCGCCTCTTATAACTACCATCTGGTTCCTGTACAAATTCTACACTACTGGCCATTAAAATTGCTACACCCAGAAGAAATGCAGATGATAAACGGGTATTCATTGGACAAATATATTATACTAGAACTGACATGTAATTACACTTTCACGCAATTTCGGTGCATAGATCCTGAGAAATCAGTGGCCAAAACAACCACCTCTGGCCGTAATAACGGCCTTGATACGCCTGAGCATTGAGTTAAACAGAGCTTGGATGGCGTGTACAGGTACAGCTGCCCATGCAGCTTCAACACGATATCACAGTTCATCAAGAGTAGTGACTCGCGTATTGTGACGAGCCAGCTGCTCATCCACCATTGACCAGACGTTTTCAATTGGTGAGAGAACTGGAGAATGTGCAGGCCAGGGCAGCAGTCGAACATTTCTGTATCCAGAAAGGCCCGTACAGGACCTGCAACATGCGGTCGTGCATCATCCTGCTGAAATGTAGGGTTTCACAGAGATCGAATGAAGGGTAGAGCCACGGGTCGTAACACATCTGAAATGTAACGTCCACTGTTCAAAGTGCCGTCAATGCGAACAAAGGGTGACCGAGACGTGTAACCAATGGCACCCCATACGATCACGCCAGGTGATACGCCAGTATGGCGATGACGAATACACGCTTCCAATGTGCGTTCACCGCGATGTCGTCAAACACGGATGCGACCATCAAGATGCTGCATACAGAACCTGGATTCATCCAAAAAAATGACGTTTTGCCATTCGTGCACCCAGGTTCGTCGTTGAGTACACCATCGCCGGCGCTCCTGTCTGTGATGCAGCGTCAAGGGTAACCGTAGCCATGGTCTCCGAGCTGATAGTCCATGCTGCTGCAAACGTCGTCGAACTGTTCGTGCAGATGGTTGTTCTCTTGCAAACGTCCCCATCTGTTGACTCAGAGATCGAGATGTGGCTGCACGATCCGTTACAGCCATGCGGATAAGATGCCTGTCATCCCGACTGCTAATGATACGAGGCCGTTGAGATCCAGCACGGCGTTCCGTCCTCCTGAACCCACCGATTCCATATTCTGCTAACAGTCATTGGATCTCGACCAACAGGAGCAGCAATATCGCGATACGATAAAC
Organism: Schistocerca nitens; assembly: GCF_023898315.1. NCBI lineage: Eukaryota > Metazoa > Arthropoda > Insecta > Orthoptera > Acrididae > Schistocerca > Schistocerca nitens. The sequence goes on from NC_064618.1 coordinate 409,558,723, forward strand.
CACAATCGCGATAGGCTACAATCCGACCTTTATGAAAGTCGGAAACGTGATGGTACGCATTTCTCCTACTTACAAGAGGCATGACAACAACGTTTCACCAGGCAACGCTGGTCAACTGCTGTTTGTGTATAAGAAATCGGTTGGAATCTTTCCTCATGTCAGCACGTTGTAGGTGTCACCACCGGCGCCAACCTTGTGTGAATGCTCTGAAAAGCTAATCGTTTGCATATCACAGCATCTTCTTCCTGTCGGTTAAATTTGGCGTCTGTAGCACATCATCTTCGTGGTGTAGCAATTTTAATGGCTGGTAGTGTAAATAGCTTTTCGCTCCCTGTATTTTGCCTCTTTCACCTTTAGTATTTGAAAGAGAGTATATCCGTCAACATTGTCAAAAGCTTTCTCTAAGTCTACAAATGCTATAAACGTTGGTGTGCCTTTCCGTAATCTTCTTTCTATGAGGAATCGTAGGATTAGTATTGTCTCGCGTGTTCATACGTTTCTTCGTAATCCTAATTGATCTTCCCTGAAGTCGGCTTCTACCGGTTTTTCCATTCGTCCGTAAAAAATTCGTCTTAGCGTTTTGCAACCGTGACTTATTAAACTGATAGTTCGGTAGTTTTAACACCTTTCAGCACCTTGAAATTGGTATTATTATATTATTCTTGATGTCTGGCAGTATTTTACCTGTCTCATACATGTTGCGCACCAGATGGAAGGGTTTTGCCATGGCAGGCTCTCCCAAGGCTATCAATAGTTCTGACAAAGTTGTCTATTCCCGCAGCCTTGTTTCATTTTAGATCTTTCAGTGCTCTGTCACATTCTTCACGCAGTATCGTATCTCCCATCTCATCTTCATCTACATCTTCTTTCATTTCCATAATATTGCCCTCAATTACATCTGTCTTGTACAGACCTTCTTCTGTATACTCCTTCCACATTTGTGCTTTCCTTGCTTTGCTTAGGACTCTTTTTCCACCTGAGCTCATGAGATTCACACAGCTGCTTCTCTTTTCTCCAAAGTTCTCATTAATATTCCTGTAGGCGGCATCGATCTTACCCCTAATGAAATACGCTTCTACATCCTTACATTTGTTCTCTAGTCATCCCTGCTGAGCTATTTTGCACTTCCTGTCGATCTCATTTTTGAGACCTTTGTATTCATTTTCGCCTGCTTCATTTACTACATTTTTATATTTTCTCCTTTCATCAATTAAATTCCATATCTCTTTTGTTACCCATGGATTTCTACTAGCCCTCGTCTTTTTATCTATGATCCTCTGCTGCCTTCATTATTTCATCTCTCACAAAGCTACCCATTCTTCTTCTACTGTGTTTCTCTCCACTGTTCTTGTCAATCGTCCCCTAATGCTCTCACTGAAACTGTCTACAACCTCTGGTTCTTTCTCCTTAAATTCCTACCTTTTTGCAGTTTCTTCAGTTTTAATCTCCAGTCCATAACCCATAAATTGTGGTCAGAGTCCACATCTGCCCCTGGAAATGTCTTACAACTTAAAACCTGGTTCCTAAATCTCTGTCTAACAATGCACAGCTGACTCTATAGCAGAACATAATAGCGAAAGTGTTGCCAGTGTAGTATTTTGCGCACGAACTGACCTCTAGATTAAGTCCCATAAACGTTTGATGGGATTCATGTCGGGCAATGTGAGTGGCCAAATCATAAGCACGAATTGTCCAAAATGTTCTTCAAACCAATTGTGAACAACTTTGGCCCAGTGATGGTGCATTGTCATCTGTAACAATTCCATCGTTGTTTGGGAACATGAAGTCAAAGTCAATGACTGCTTCAGTTGGGCCAAAGAACCCAGTTCATTCCATGTAAATACTGCCAACACTATAACGGAGGCACCACCAGCTTGCATAGTGCCTTGTTGACAACTTGGGTCCATGGCTACGTGGGGTCTGTTCCATATTCGAACCCTATCATCAGGTCTTACCAACTGAAATCTGGACTCTTCCGACCAGGGTCCAGCCGATATGGTCACGAGTCCAGGAGAGGCGCTGCAGGCGATGTCGTGCTGGTAGAAAAGGCAGTAGCGTTGGTCGTTCGCTGCCATAGTTCATAAACACCAAATTTCGCAGCAATGTCCTAAGGATAAGTTCGTCGTACGTTCCACAATGATTTCTGCTGGTATTTCGCGCAGGGTTGCTTCGCAAACACCGCTGCTCTTGGTCGTTAAGTGAAGACAGTTGGTCACTGCGTTGTCTGTGGTGAGAGGTAATGCTTAAAATTTGGTATTCTCGGCACACTCTTGACACTGTGGCTCTGGAATATTGAATTCGCGAACGATTTCCGAAATGGAATGTCCGGTTCGTCTAGCTCCAACTACCATTCCGCGTACGAAATCTGTTAATTCCCGTCGTGCGGCCTAATCACGTCGGAAGCTTTTTCACTTGAATCACAGCTGCCCTTTTATACCTTGTGTACGCGGTACTACCGCCATTGTACATATACAAATCGCCGGACGTTTGTCACCTCAGGGAATATTTTGCGTGAACCGATGTCGATAACAGGAAAAAACAGTCGAAATTCTTTATCCTCGGGATCGACGAACTATCTATCTGCGCAATTAAATTAAATTTGTATAGATTTTTCAATCATCAGAACCAGCTTTCTGAGTCATAATCAGTGACAACTCGTGTGTATATATTCTCGGTGTTCACAAATTTTTGGTTCAAATGGCTCTGAGCACTATGGGACTTAACATCTATGGTCATCAGTCCCCTAGAACTTAGAACTACTTAAACCTAACTAACCTAAGGACATCACACAACACCCAGCCATCACGAGGCAGAGAAACACAAATTTTTGGATTCAGATAAATTTCTGCTGTATAACAGTGTTGCTTATCAACAAGTTTATACAACTACAGCCACTGCCAGTAATAACAATAATAATAATAAGGTGCATAACTTACTGACAAAAGAAAGAATTGTTTTTGCGGAATTTTGTTGCTTTGTACATAATTAAGTACAGTTTAGGACAATAACGAAATAACTGTCCATTTCGAATTTTTGTGTAAGTGGGAGTTTTCGTGCTTTTCCATTTTTTCGGACAAATGTACAACATCCCTAATGGATGTATTAATCACGAATTTACTTCCGGGCTGAAAATCAGATATTCTTACGCTGCACCTACACAACCTGGGCTAACTGTGTACTTCCTCGTTAAATGTTCGCTTGTAGTCAGGATTATCTGATATCGTCACTCGCTCAATCAAAGGATCTGTTCTCGGAGGCCCTAGTTCCTTTGAAGCTAACTTCTCCCGGTAATTTACTTTTCTGTTCCCAGAATGATGTTTTCACTCTGCAGTGGAGTGTACGCTGATATTAAACTTCCTGGCAGACTAATGCTGTGTGCTAGATCGAGACTCGAACTCGGGACCCTTGCCTATCACAGACAAGTGCTCTACCGACTGAACTACCCAAGCACGACTCACGACCCGTCCTCATAGATTTGCTTTTCTGTTAGCATTTAAAATAGATTCAACACCGTTCATGTTAACACTGCACACGAAAGCCGATTACCGCACAGTAAACAGCCAACACCAAACACACAGTGCCGTTTGTGGAAATGATTAAACTCAAGTACTACTGTCTACCAACATGGTTACTTGACTAGAGAATAAATGAGGCACTGAGATCAGTAAGGGCCTAAAGCACACGGCCGTAGATCCTTCATTTAAGTGAATATCAGAGAAACCAGTGATACAGCTTTTCGTGAATTTTATTATCTACATCGTCGGCCTACAACTCAAAGAAACCTGACTCATCATAAGATCAACAATTTTCAGAAGCATGAATAAATGCCACAATCTCACAATCGATGCTCATATGATTCTCATCACCTCAAATGGACTACTCTATGATAAAATTCATTAACTTGATATTCTATGACTCATTCAGAAACCCAAAATAGGTTTACTGCCAGTACAACTTTAACATATACAAGTGTCCGATCTTAGTTTACAACAGTATATAGTGAATCAATTAGTCTATCTCACGAGTGTTCTATCATCTAGCAGGATTTTTGTCGAGCAAACACAGATAAAAGTCTGCTGCAGTGTGCCACCACCTGGTTGCACTGAAGTAAACTTCTAATTGAGTGACAAGGGCTAGCTGTGCACATCACGAACCGTGCATGTCGTTTATCAAATCCGTATGTATTTGGCCCATAAGGTAATTACGTCACGTGAGTCGCGCATGCGCAAAAGCTCTTTAATCCGTGCACAAAAGGAGGTGTGCTCACGACCCTGATGCGAAGTATCACAGAGTCTAGAGGAGCAGTAGTGCGGTAGATGTAAGTGCCGTATCTTTCAGATTGTAGCATCCATGTTACATTTAACTGCATTCAAAGAAAAACAACCAATAAATCCTCAAGGTGTCGAATGTTAGGGTGTTCATGTGCTCTTGTGCGCTTACACAGCAGCTGCCACTCCTCATAACTCAAATTGTACTGCTTTACTATAAATTCTGAAGCTGCTATCCCATAGTGCTGTCTATAGACAGTTCAGTAAGATTGTTTGGATTTTAATTTTCAAAGGTAATAGATACATACATATCTTTCGATATCTAGAATACCATTTTATCTTCAGAATGGGTGTAAGACGTGCTGCCTCAATTCATTTCTTTCTTTAATGTAATGCCGTTGCCTGTTATGCATCTTTATAACCTATATAGCTGTGATATAATTTGCTGTCTTTGAAGTTGTGCCATGATGGCATCCTCACACCACACACAGACCACTCATCTCGGGAAAACCACTCACAGTACCTCTTTAAACTACGTGCTATCTTTGAGCCCAGTGACCACAGGTACTTAACATGGATCTATTCTCATACTGCTTTCGTTCACTCGAAATTTCAGACCTGAGTCGGCTGTTTATGACCCTGAATAGTTAGCGTCATGGCAAAATAATAGACTGTGGCTTAGTCTTTAACTAGGCCCTAAGTAGATAAGTACTTTATAAAGTGGCAAAATGTCATTAAACCATGTGATCGGTATCTCATTCTAGCATTCAGAAATTCCTTATTATCACTTATTTGTAACAAAACTACACAGTATCATTTGAAGTGACAGAACTAAATCAGGACGTATTGTAAATGAGAGTGTTGAGTTGCTGAGGCTCATACTTCTGCATAACACTCACTGTTGTAAGGATATTTTTTGTTTGAGAGTAATGACAAGTTCCTGCTTTGGTTACTGAGTGTAAGTATTACAGTGAAAAGGAGATACACATTTTATTTGTGCAAAATCCTAGTAAATACAGAAGTGTTTGCTTTCGCGGAATAACTGAATAATGTCTGTTCTACATAGTAGTACAAAGTTTGATTACAAAATTAAGTACTGTAATGGGTACAGAAAAGCAATAAAACAAAACAGAATTGTTGAGACAAAATCTTACTTTCCGAAGCAGCATCTAGTACTTCAGATAAAATTTTAGAATCATTGTTCTTTGGAATGTGATATGTGCATTGCAGTGATGATAAAGTGTCTGCAGCAGTCAGGTATCACAATTTTACTTGAAATTTAATGCGAGCAGACACAGCAACTGACATAAATATATTATGTATACTGACATACATATATCATTTTCGAACGAAACCTCGTCCTAAGCAGATAACTTCCTATTATCTTAAAGAATGTCCCTAAATGATTACCATGAGATAGCCCATTTCTGTAACCAATATTTGTGGCTCCATTTTTTCCGTCTGTGTCACTACAAACTTTTCTGCTAACAGCTGCACAGTGAAACTGACTCCCGAATGAATAACTTCACTTGTCACCATCTTAAAAGTCGAGGTTCCAGCTTCAGCTTGTGTAAATGCTAACAATCATGTTAAGAGGAGTGGTGGGTGGAAGTGCATGCCCGTGGAAACCTGGCTTCATTTTGATAAGACTATGTAGGGACTCGTCTTGCACAATGCCATGTCACCTGTGTAACCAATGCAGATGTAGCTGTGCCTGTCTGTCTACCCACTGCAGAAAGCTATGAGCAAACAAAAGAACCTAAATCTAAATCAGAAGATTGTAATTTAATCATTCAAAGCCACTTTGACTCTTCAGAAAAAAATCTATTACACAAGTATTAAATTCTACAAACGAATTCAAATGCTGCACATACAGTGTGAGGGAGTAGAATCTTATGAGAGATGATATTTGTTGGCATTGAACTGTATGAAATAATCACGAAGGCAATCTTACCGACTTGATGCAGTTTTTCGAACAAATAGGTTCAAGGAGCTCTTGAGGGTTGTTGTTGTCTTCAGTTAAAAGACTGATTTGATCCACCTCTTCATGCTATTCTATCCTGTGCAATCCTCTTCATCTTCGAATAATTACTGCAGCGTACATCCTTCTGAATCTGCATGCTGTATTCGTTCTTAGTCCTCCTCTACGATCCTCGTCCTCCACACTCCCCTCAAATACTAAAATGGTGATCCCTTGATGTCTCAGATTGTGCCCTATCAACCGACCCCTTCTTATAGTCAAGTTGTGCCACAAATTTCTTGTCTGCCCAATTCTGTTCACTATAGTACCTCCTCATTAGTTACACAATCTTTCCATCTAACGTTAACCATTCTTCTGGAGCACAACGTTTCAAAAGTCTCTATTCCTCTCTTCTCTAAACTGTTTATCGTCCACATTCACACTCCACACAAATACCGTCAGAAAAGACTTCCTAACACTTAAATCTATTTTCGATGTTAAGAAATTTCTCTTCTCCAGAAACACTGTTGTTGCCATTGCCCGACTACATTTTATATCCTCTCTATTTCGGCCATCATCAGCCCACAGAGTAAATTTCATTTACTGCTATACGTTTATCGATTCCTAACCTAATTCCCTCAGCTTCATCTGATTTAATTCGACTGCATTCCATCAGCCTTGTTTTGCTTTTGTTGATATTCATCTTATATCTTCCTTTCACGACACTGTCCATCCTGTTCTGCTGCTCTTCCAAGTTCTTTGCTGTCTCTGACAGAATAACAGTGCCATTGGCAAACCTCAAGTTTTTTATATCTTCTTCTGCCTGCTCCTGCTTGCTCACTGTACAGACTGAACAACTCTGGGATAGGCTACAACCCCCTGTCTCACTCCCTTCTCAACCACTGGTTCCCTTTCAAGCTCCTCGACTCTTATAACTGCCGTCTGCTTTCTGTACAAGTTGTAAATAATCTTTCGCTTCCTTAATCCCAGCTACCTTCAGAATTTCAAAGACAGTATTCCTGTCAACATTATCAAAAGCTTTCTCTCAGTCTACAAATGATTTAAATATAGGCCGACTTTCCGTACCCTGTCTCCTAATGTAAGTCATAGGGTCAGTATTGCCTTCTGTGTTCCTACATTTCTTCAGAACCCAAACTGATCTTTCCCGAGGTTCTACCAGTTATTCGATTATTCTGGAAATAATTGGAGTTAGTATTTTGTAACTAGTCTTATTAAACTGATAATTCGATAATATTCACGCCTGTCAGCACCTGTTCTTACACCTAATACGTTTGCTCTTTGTGTAAAACTAAAATAGAAAATCGCGAAGAGAGAAAGGGAAACAAAAAATTAACCCTTTCTGTGTGTAACACAAGGTTTAAGGGCAGTATGATCATGACTGCCAACATATACTAGTTACAATGTACAAAATAATACAAATAAGATAGGCCTGATATGTTGTCACATTGAAGGGCTATGATGTAAGTGGGGAACGGCATCTTGTGCAGAATGCAAAGGCTGACATGTATCGATTTACGACAGCTGTTCGACAATGGTTAGTAATATTATGAGGCATTACACATAGCTGTTTCAACTTGGAATGAGGGCTACTACCTAAATATATTTACAGGCTGCCAGAGTGAGACTCTTAGAATCAACTGGCGCATGTAAACTGACTAGTTATGTTACGACAGAGCAGGTCAATTAAGTTTCATCTATCATTCTCATTGAAACTTGAAAACTCTTCAGCTGAAAGCTGCACAACCATACTGACTCCTGAATGAGTAACAACACTTGTCGCTATCCTGAAAGCCGAGTATCCAGGTTCAGCTTGTGTAAATGCTAACTTTCATGTAAGGAGTGATCGGTGGAGCAGAGTGGCGTGGGGGGGGGGGGGGGCGGGCGGAGGGGTAATGGACATGTAAAAAATAAAATTCAGACCTGTATAAACCAAGCTTGATGCTTGGAAGTTGTGACCTGTGGGCCACCTTCGGTTCATGCTCTGTACAAACATATCTTTTCGACAGGGTAGCCGGCCGTTGTGGCCGAGCGGTTCTAGGCGCTTCAGTCTGGAACCGCGCGACCGCTACGGTCCCAGGTTCGAATCCTGCCTCGGGCATGGATGTGTGTGATGTCCTTAGGTTAGTTAGGTTTAAGTAGTTCTAAGTTCTAGGGGACTGATGACCTCAGACCACTTTTTCGACAGGGTAGGATACTCAGGTAACACTTAGTAACCATTATTGCCCTTGAAAATGACAATAAATGCACCTATTAATCGTCCGCGCCATTACACATAGCAGCTAAATATACAGTGGAAGAGAAAAGACCAGTGATTTATTGAGAAGAATCGAAATCCGCTCTGTTCAAACACTTGTTGGAACGTATCACTGTCAAATGATCGTAACTTCTGAGCGATCAATTAAAGTTTGTTTGTGGTCCATTCTTTTGTTTGGACATGGTCTGACAGGTAATAGAACAACTATCACCAACAGATGTGAAACAAACCATTTTATTCACGGCAACCTTGATAAATATCTATCATGACACTCAACACTCTGCATCTAAAGAGAAAACCGACATAAAAGAGCATCTAGAATGAATATTATCACACGAGAACAACGCAACACTTCGTAAATTTTATATTGCACTATCTTTATTGCCAAGAAGAATGATACAGTGTTCCTGGTGTATTAATGTATATCATAACGCTTGTACTCGCTGTAGTGACTGTTCCTTTTGGACATGCATACATCTCTGAAGGAACATAGCATCATTCTTCTCCTTAGTAATACAGGCACAGTAACATTGTATTTATCCGCCGAGACCAGGCAGCGACCTTCAATTAAAATGTCCTCCCAGGCACAGGAATTACATAATGTGTGTAAGAGTACAGGCTGTGACACAGGAACAACGACATATGTGTGTCTGGCGAAGCGTTGTACGTCAGTAGCCGAAGCGGTTAAAGCAACTGCTAGCGTAAACTGGAAGTCTGGGTTTGAGTCCCGATCTGGCAAATATTATCATTTTTCGTCATTCCCTTATGCAGCTGATGCTTGTTTGTATTCGCAACTGGAAATACATTTCATGTATATCAGAAATCAAGAGACACATATCTCATAAAAGGTGATGTCACTCAAATACTTTCATTATTATCGAAGAGATAATGATGAAACAAACTACAAAAGAAACAACAAGTCAAGGACAACAAGGATATTTTACACTGCCACAAGAAAGACTATGTAAATGTGTACTTAGTGGCTGCACAAAAGTCAACGTAGTGATTTACCCCTCCATATTGTTAAGAAATACAACAACAGGAAATAATGCACAGAATTACAATGGAATGGATTAAAAGCTACCTGACTAAGTGAAAAATTTTCATTGGCGATCAGGTGACTGAAATACTTCAGTACCCTATAGTCAATCAATGGAAACACTGCCTGAGTGATCGAAATTCCGCACATTATTTCATGTGAGGACAAGATGCAGACCATTTTGGAAAGATGGAAAAATCAGTGGCAGGTCCTGCTTGGCTGTTAAAAAATTAGCTATTCTGACTGTAGCGTTTCTGTTCCCAAGCAATAACAATGACAGTAGCAAGAAATACGAACAAGTGTTACACTTATATTGCTGAGTCGTCATTCAACTCATACTCACAAGCACTGCACATACAGCAGTATTTGGCTTTCGATTCATTAAAAGTGCACTTTGGAACAACGAAATGTGTTAATATGTTCGACATAATGAACCAAGAGAATTAAGAGGAAAAGCTTGCTGCATAATTATTTGCATCCCAAAGAAGAAACCTATTACAAAAGCTATCTAAAATAATTCCTTTCATTGATGTTGTTGGACAACGGTCTACCCTGCTCTACAGTGTGTAGATGGAGAGAAAGGAGGTCAAATTGTAGTGTTAGTTAGTTTCATGTTCCATAAAACGAAATTGACAATAAGTATTAGAATGTGGGATGTGTCAACTGTGCAAAGTATTGTAGGGATTATGTATCTGTCAAAGCCCCACTTTGTGAATTAATTAAAGTTAATTACATTTCTTAATAATAACAATTTTATTTGATTCTGGTGTTTGAAAATTAATGATAATTAAAGATATTAAATATGCAAGCTGCAGGAAAGGAAATACAAACTGTTGTAATGTTTCATTTGCATTACGAGTTCTGATTTAAATAATGGAAAATAAGCTTCCCCATTCTTAAAAAACAATTACAAAACAATTAATATATCTCCATCATTACCACTGACAAAATAAAATTTAGAGCCTCAACATATTCTACATATAAATAAATAAATCAGAGTATTAGAGACAAAAAGAATGGTCTAAATGGTCAAGACAGTGGCTCCGTTAAGTGACAGCAGTTTCCACATATTAATTCACTTCATGTGCTACAGGGTGAACATGACGCCTGGCGAAATTTTTTGTGATTGGACATGGAGATATACAAATATTTATTGACACTTATAACTACTTATATTTCGTTTCCTCTTATACTGCCTCTCCAACATCGTGCTTAGTCATTATCCAGGTGGATCTCTATATTTCCTGATAGACTGGAAAGCACAAGAAACCAAAATACCAAAAACTTGGATTATTTATTTTGTTTTCACCAGCACCAGATTGAATAGATAGTGTTGTATTATTTAATTTTTTGCAGTAAAGGATCTGCAACATTTCCCTGTTTGCTGCTTGTTGATTGCTCTTACCTTTTCGATTAAAGAACTGTAACCAGTTGCCCTCTTGCTCTTAAGTTTCCAGATACATGTGTTACTCCCGTATACCTCATTAAATTCAGCAATCAGCTATCTAGAGCATAGACACTTATCGGCCATTTCAGACTACAGTGTCCTTTAGAAGAAGCACTCCACTGAATAAATAAGTACCCACATGCTACAATATGTCTTTGCAGATGTAATTAATCCCCATAGGTTTGAGCAATTTCTCTAAGACTTCTTCTCTGCTTCCAGGTTTGCACACAACTCATACCTGCACAAGTTCCTAGTCCATAAATATGATGGGTGCAGATACTTGTGCAGATTGATCATTGCCTGTGGACTGGCATTTAGTAATATAAAACTTTGTGCAGTCTTTTGTATCTTTTTAAGAGTGATCTGATGATCTATAAAGTGGACGTTATGAGACGAAAATAATACAATACAATGCTTAATACCCAAACACAACCTTACACCCACTTCATCTGCAAAACGTGTCATTTCTAGAGATTTTTCTTCCGTCTTTATATGCTGCTCTCTCGGTATTCCTCATTACATTTTCAGCTTCCTTTACATTTCGCTGTTTTAGTCCCATGTCTCTATCACATGTTTTTTTTTTCTTTCTAATAGTAGCATAACATCACTTGTTGTGGTACAGAACCCGCCCCCTTGCTTGAGTGGTCAGCATGTGTGACTGCCTTTCAATGGGTATGGGTTCAATTTCCGACAGGTTGGAGATTTTCTCCATTCGAGGACTCAGTGTTGTGTTGCCCTCATTGTCATCGACACGCAAGTCACCAGTGTGGCGTCAACTGAAAAGACTTGCCACTCAGCAACCGTACTTCTTCAGGTGGAGATTGCCAGCTGTCGATGCCATATGATCATTTCATTTTCTTTTTTTTTTGTGTGTGTGTGTGTGTGATACAACAACACTATTTTACTTTGTGTGTTACAGCCTACAAATATTCAAAAATGATTTAGTGATCACCTCAATGGTCCCATGTTGACCAACAAGATCGCCCTTTATAGGCTCCTGTACACAATAAAAAAAATTGTCAAATTTTGCTTTGTTTACCAAATATCTGACCACGGATGATGCTGTTTCATGTGCTGGTCAAGTGTAGAGCGTGTCTGACATGTTTGATAGAAATTTCGATTGACAAAAAATTTAACAAGAATGCAGACATTGTGTGATTTGCTGTTTTGCTATCTATGCTTGGTGAAAAATAGCTTTATTACAATTTGATTCACTCTGTCGTGAGATTCCACAACTATGGAAACTACAATCAAGGATTAAAATAAAATACCACTGGCAGTTACTAAAACAGTAGAGGTGTCACACCTTTCCCAACTATATATTGTGCAGGAAGTGGCTAAGGAAAAAAATTCTAAACCCGATAGAGAAGCAATAATGCAATAAAATAAAAAAAATCGAAGTTCTCCAATTCTTCCACAGATGATGTTGGCTACATTTTCCCACTTTATGGTATTTTCATGCACTGTATTTAGAGGACCAAACAGAAGAGAATAAATTTTCATATACTTGCAACTTCATTTTCAGTCTGAGGGTTATGTAACTCTAACCAAGTTATTAAAAGTTTCACTGTCCATTCACAGAAACTTGATGTAATCATCAGGTTCTGAGTGTAAATTTCCTCTCTCACTTTAAATCAGTCCCTGGACCATCACCTTGTTTTCTTCTTGTTATTCTTCCTCTTCTTCTTCTTTATAGTCCGTGCCAGAGATAAGTTAGTTATACTGTATGTGTATTTGTAGCCATTCCCGCCAGAGACAAAATACACTGTAAACGAAATGTATGCTTCAAATGTGAGATTAAATTGACAAACTCTTTTGGTGTATGTACAGGCTTGCTCGAAAAACCTGTATCTAGGTAAGAGCGAATTTGACAGACAAGTTTGATCATTTATGAGGAATTTAGGATCCAGAACTAAGTCAGTGCATGAAGTCAGCTGCTGGAAAGGCTCTGTCTCAATCATAATGTGATGCACCTAACATATCGAACAACAAACGGATCCTCAGAAGTGTCTCACTCCCTTGTCACAGTTGATATCCGGTTAGAGACCCACAGTAGAAGAACGTTCATGGCAGGCCTTACCAGAAGTTTTATTTCTTTTTTTAATTTGAAATGTGACCATAAAAATAGATCGTCACTGCTTATAAACAAACAGGAGAAACAAGTCAAAAACACAGAATAGTATCCTGCATACAGACCTAAAACTGTACAACAGGTGGACACAGAAAATTAAAAATGCGAGAACTATAAAGATATTTAGTTAACTAAAGCTGTTACACTGTAAGTGAATCTCTAAATTAACTATATATAGCCACTTAATATTCACGAATACCCCATGTATTAACCAACAGTATGTGACATAATTATAAATTCTGTAAGACTTATAACAAAGATTGTAAAAACTGTAAGAATCTGTGTATTCTTATTTAATAAGAAACACTGTATCAACAGTCCACAGATTCAATAGAGTTAATATTGCTCTGCAAATGAATAAACAGACCTTTCTATTATCTACACTCCTGGAAATTGAAACAAGACCACCGTGAATTCATTGTCCCAGGAAGGGGAAACTTTATTGACACATTCCTGGGGTCAGATACATCACATGATCACACTGACAGAACCACAGGCACATAGACACAGGCAACAGAGCATGCACAATGTCGGCACTAGTACAGTGTATATCCACCTTTCGCAGCAATGCAGGCTGCTATTCTCCCATGGAGACGATCATAGAGATGCTGGATGTAGTCCTGTGGAACGGCTTGCCATGCCATTTCCACCTGGCGCCTCAGTTGGACCAGCGTTCGTGCTGGACGTGCAGACCACGTGAGACGACGCTTCATCCAGTCCCAAACATGCTCAATGGGGGACAGATCCGGAGATCTTGCTGGCCAGGGTAGTTGACTTACACCTTCTAGAGCACGTTGGGTGGCACTGGATACATGCGGACGTGCATTGTCCTGTTGGAACAGCAAGTTCCCTTGCCGGTCTAGGAATGGTAGAACGATGGGTTCGATGACGGTTTGGATGTACCGTGCACTATTCAGTGTCCCCTCGACGATCACCAGTGGTGTACGGCCAGTGTAGGAGATCGCTCCCCACACCATGATGCCGGGTGTTGGCCCTGTGTGCCTCGGTCGTATGCAGTCCTGATTGTGGCGCTCACCTGCACGGCGCCAAACACGCATACGACCATCATTGGCAACAAGGCAGAAGCGACTCTCATCGCTGAAGACGACACGTCTCGATCCGTCCCTCCATTCACGCCTGTCGCGACACCACTGGAGGCGGGCTGCACGATGTTGGGGCGTGAGCGGAAGACGGCCTAACGGTGTGCGGGACCGTAGCCCAGCTTCATGGAGACGGTTGCGAATGGTCCTCGCCGATACCCCAGGAGCAACAGTATCCCTAATTTGCTGGGAAGTGGCGGTGCGGTCCCCTACGGCACTGCGTAGGATCCTACGGTCTTCGCGTGCATCCGTGCGTCGCTGCGGTCCGGTCCCAGGTCGACGGGCACGTGCACCTTCCGCCGACCACTGGCGACAACATCGATGTACTGTGGAGACCTCACGCCCCACGTGTTGAGCAATTCGGCGGTACGTCCACCCGGCCTCCTGCATGCCCACTATACGCCCTCGCTCAAAGTCCGTCAACTGCACATACGGTTCACGTCCACGCTGTCGCGGCATGCTACCAGTGTTAAAGACTGCGATGGAGCTCCGTATGCCACGGCAAACTGGCTGACACTGACGGCGGCGGTGCACAAATGCTGCGCAGCTAGCGCCATTCGACGGCCAACACCGCGGTTCCTGGTGTGTCCGCTGTGCCGTGCGTGTGATCATTGCTTGTACAGCCCTCTCGCAGTGTCCGGAGCAAGTATGGTGGGTCTGACACACCGGTGTCAATGTGTTCTGTTTTCCATTTCCAGGAGTGTACAATCTAAGATCCATCTACCTATTTATCAATCTATCTATCTACCTGTCGGTATATCTAACTATCTATTAATCTTAGAGTGTGCCTGAAGCAGGAACTGACAGAGTAGGTAGTGGAGTGAAATGGTGAAGGAAAACAAAATTAAATTATATTCTTATTCCAAGCTTCTCTTAATGAAAACTTTCAATCCTTCAACCAAAGAATTGCTTAGTGAACTTTAAACAAGTAGCAGCACCTAAGAAACGCAGAGTGATCGCCAGTCAGGTTGTAACAGGGGTACATTCTCTCATGAATAGCCGGCTGCTGTGACAGAGCGGTTCGAATCCTACCTTGGGCATGGGTGTATGTGATGTCCTTAGGTTAGTTAGGTTTAAGTAGTTCTAAGTCTAGGGTACTGATGACCTCAGATGTTAAGTCCCATAGTGCTTAGAGCCATTTGAACCATTTATAATGAGTAAATATATTTGTCTATTGATTTTAGCAATTCTGTGACCAGTTGCTTATACGAGATGTATGCAAATCTGTTTCGACACTCTGACACAATTCTGGAACAGATATGTATGCAACATCAGTTTACTAGTAAAATTTCCTGAACATTCCACCTACTTAAAAAAAGAAAATATTCCATTTACTTAAAAAAGAATGTATCCACAAAACCTGATATCCCTTGTTCTTTATAATTTGATTTATTCTGTAATGCAAAGGCATTAGAGCCTCATTCACTTCCACTGGGTCACTTTCTCGTTCTGTGGCAATAGTATGACCTCTTGCATAAACAACTGTCCCTGAAATGTATTGCCACAAACACTGCTGGGCAGTAGTGACCTGACATGTAGATGCAATTCGTGTGGCCACAGTATTGCCTCACAACATTGTCGAGATATATTACCGACATATTGAGCTTTTATGGTTCATATAAACGTTCCTTAAAACGTCGAATCTCACTTGGCAGAATAGAACTGGATAGAACAGAATGTCAGACCATTCCATAATTCATTTCAAAAGCAAATAGCAGCACTCAAACTGGCCTTTAGCTCAATGGAATGAGGCAGGATGAAACTTCAGTCATTGTTCTTGGGAAGAAAGTTTTGTGCCAGGCCAGCAATAGTGGGGGTAGAAGGGGGGCGGTGGCGTGTCGTCGTCTGCTAACTTCGAAAGTTAACCTTTATACGCAGTGATTACGCAAGTTACAGCAGAGGCTTGTGCTTTTGCTTCTTCTAAGTATTTATTTTATTTTCTTGGCTTGTTTTCGTGGCGCATTGCAAATGTTCCTTGGCGTCTTGGATATCTTTTATATTAAGTATTCTTCTGCAATAGAGGCCAGATATCTGAAGGCGAAAACTGATTGAAGATTTGCAATAACTGGACCGAACTGACTCCTACACTGTGAATAAATAAGAACATAAATTGATGAAGCAGATTTTTTAAAATAATCATTTTTGACATGAAGAAGTTAGCGCTTTTGAAGGAGAGAAATAACATTTTCTTTATGTAATATGATACATAGAGAAGAGACGTGACAGATATAGTAAACAGGTTCATTGTATTCTGTTTGGTGTTTCCCTATTTGGTGTTTTTGTATGTATATGTTTGCTAGCAAATAAATGTCTATGTTTTTATTTATTGTGTATGTACACGTCAAGTTCCACAGGATCAAACTAAGGGCTAAATCTCCAAGGTAACAGAATGTGTATGTATAAGAAATTACAACATAAAAGTAATAGCAGATAAAAATAAAATGTTTATGAACCCTAAAAAATCCAAGCCTAAGTAAATGCAATCAACAATACAACAAGAATGAGTTTAATTTTTCAAGGAACTCCTCGACACAATAGAAGGAGTGACCCCTGAGGAAACTCTTCAGTTTCAATTTGAAAGCACTTAGATTACTGCTAAGATTTCTTGTGGTAGTTTATTGAAAATGGATGTAGCAGTATACTGCACACCTTACGGCACAAGAGTAAGGAAGTCCGATCCAAATGCAGTTTTGATTTCTATTGAGTATGAAGTAAGTGAAAGCTGCTTATCCTTTGGAATAACCTAATACTGTTAACAAGAAAAGACAGTAAGGAATATATATATTGAGAGGCCAATGTCAAAATACCCAGACTCATGAACAGGGGTCGACGAGTGGTTCGCGAACTTACACCACTTATTGCCCACACTGCCTATTTCTGAGCCAAAACTAGCCTTATAGAATGGGAAGAGTTACCCCAAAATATAATACCATACAGCATAAGCGAATGGATATAAACAAAGTAGACTATTTTTCGTGTCAAACGATCACACACTTCAGATACTGCTTGAATAGTATAAATGGCAGCATTAAGTCTTTGAACAAGATCCTGAACATGGGCTTATGTTACACACAACATCCTTTACTACCAAGCTAGTGTTGTTAGCGAGCAGAAATATTTTAGGGTTACCCTTAATGCTAGAGGGCATATCATTTATATAAATAAGGAACGGGCGCAGCCCCAACAGTGATCCCTGGGGCACACCCCATTTGACCGTACCCCACTCGGACCGCACATCACAGCCATTCTCAACACTGTGAATAATGACAGTTTGCTGTATGTTGTACAGTAAGAGGTGTACCAATGGTGAGCTACTGATGGTCCTACTTCTGGAGCACTGTTGTGCAGTAAGAGGAGTACCAATGGTGAGCTACTGATGGTCCTACTTCTGGAGCAATATTTTGTGATCAACACAATCAAATGCCTTAGTTAAATCAAAAAATATGCCTAACTCTCGAAACCTTTAGTTTAACCCATCCGGTACCTCACAGACAACAAAGAATATAGCATTTTCATTTGTTAAATGACATCTGAAGCTGAACTGTACATTTGATAGCAAATCGTGTGATATGAAATGATCAATTATCCTTACATGCACAGCCTTTGCAATAACTTTAGCAAACACTGGTGGCACAGAAATAGGTCTAAAACTGTCTACATTATCCCTTTCTCCCTTTTTATGGAGCAGCTGTACTACTGAGTACTTTAATCATTCAGGAAACTGATCATTCCTAAAGGAAAAACTACAAACATGGCTAAATACAGGGCTAACATGTGCAGCACAGTACTTTAATATTCTGCTAGGCACTCCATCATATCCATGAGAGTCCTTAGTCTTCAGTGATTTCATTATACACACAATCTCCCCCCTGTCTGTGTCAAAGAGGAGTATTTCAGACATCAGCCTCGGAAAGGCATTTTAAAGATGATGCCTTGTAGAAACTAAATTTTTATTTAATTCACCAGCAATACTCAGAAAATGATTGTTAAATACTTTACATATATCTGATTTATCAGTAACAGAAATATATTTACTATGAACTGACTTTATTTCAACAACCTTCTGCTGCTGACCAGACACTTCCATCTCAACTGACCATATGGTTTTAATTTTATCCTATGAATTAGCTATTCTATTTGTGTACCACATAGTCTTTGCCTTCCTAATAACGTTTTTAAGCACATTACAGTACTATTTGTGATAGGTTACGGTAGCTTGATTGGGACTACTTCTAACATTTTGATATAATTCTCGATTTGTTCTACATGACATCCTTATCCCATTAGTCATCCACCCAGCCTGCATGTTACTGCTAGTGTCCCGTTTGGAACGTTGTAATACAAAGCAACTCTCGAAGAGCATGAGGAATGTGTTAAGGAAAGCATTATATTTGTCATGTGTGTTATTGGCACTATAAACATCCTGTCATTCTTGTTCCCTGATGAGGTTTAAAAAACTCTCTATTGCTGTTGGATTAACGTACCTACATAGTTTGTAATTATATGTGACATTTGCTTGAGTACAAATGCCTTTTAGTGTTAAAATTTGTGTATCATGGTCTGAAAGGCCATTCACGCTTTTACTAACATAATGCCCATCTAGTAATGAAGAGTGAATAATAATATTGTCTATATCTGTGCTACTGTTCCCCTGCACCCTAGTTGGAAAAAATATAGTCTGCATCAGATCATATTAATTTAGGAGACCTACCAACATCCTTTTTCTTGCACAATCATATACAAAATTAATATTGAAGTCACCACATACAACTAATTTCTAGTTCTTCCTATAAAATGAACCGAGAACCCTCTCTAGCTTGAGCAGAAATGTTCTGAAGTCAGAGTTAGGAGACGTTTAAACAACAACAATTAGAAGTTTAGTTCCACTAAATTCAGCTGCCCCTGCACAAACATTCAAATAAATGTTCAGTGCAGTGCCGTGATTCGTCTATGGACTCAAATGGAACATTGTTTTTCACATAAATGGCCACTCCCCCACCCGCAAGGAACTCATTGAAAAACAGCCAGGTAATCTGTATCCTGGTAAAGGAAGCCTCTGAATTGTCAAATTATTTAAGTGGTGCTCTGATATACCAATAATTTCAGAGTCGACATCTATAAGCAGTTCACTAACTTTGTCTCTAATATCTCTTATATTTTGATGAAATATGCTAATTCCTTCTCTACTTGGATTCCTGACCTCTGAAGGTAATTCCTTTAAGCAGGTATACCTATCAGCTGACTTCAATCTAAAGAAGGTGCAGCTCTTAACACCAACTACTAGAGGATTTTTTCCATGAGTGATCTCACCACCACCTACTACACAGTTACCTATAAGCTTTTCCAGCCTCCCCTTCCCAGACCCATTGAGGTGCATGCCATGCCTAGTTAAACCTGTCTACTGATAGACTCAACTGGCAACAATGCAGTGTGACTCATGCCCTTTGCCATGTGCCTTCTCCAGCCTCATGTTAACACGCCTAACAGCTACATTAAGATGAGATCGATCATGACACTGAAACAGTTGCACAAAATGCATATTAGTGCCACCAGTTTGAGTAGCTATCTTTACCAGGTCACCACCTACATCATACTCCCCGTCCCTATCAAGACTATTCCCTGCTGCACCCACCATCACTACCTGACCCTCCTTTGTAAAATTCCTACATAGCTCCCCTATGCTCTCAGTTACCTGAGCCAATCCTGCACTAGGCTTCACAATGCTGGTGACCTGGTACTCACTTCCCAACACTTCCTGCAGCAGCTGGCCCATACCTCTACCGTGCGAACTGCCTAGCAGCAGAAACTTCTTCTACCAGTTAGACTTTGCAACTGACCTAGGCCTTCTAACTGCTGAGGGCTGCTGCATGTTCCCTACACCTACAGCTACAAGAAGCTCCTCTCCACTTAACTCTGACAGTTGGTCAAATCTATTGCACATATGCAAAGTATAACTGCTTGAATGCCTCCTCTTCTTAGCAGCCCTCTTGCCAACTGCCACCACCCTTCACCCTCCTCAACATATCTAGTTCCTCCGTTGCATGTTGTTACTTCCCCTGAAAGTTACAGATCTTACGCTCCTGCTCGTGTACCAATTTATTTTTACCACAGATTCTGCATTGCCTGGAGAGGATCTTGTTAGAATGCCCACTGGATTCCACACTGCATTCCTCCCAGTGAAAATACTTTGAACAAATCTCACACAAACCTACGATAGAGCCTACACTTGTCACTCATCGTAAAATTTTACATTTATTGAAAAAAAAACTAGATGTCGACATTACCTACGTTCAGATACACCAGTAGAACTATTTATAGAACTAACAAAAGCGGTCTCGAAATTCCCTCTCTACTAAGAAAGCAACTACTTTTATTAATACTACTAAACCACAACTAATACCAATACCAACAAAAGTTCACAAAGTTATTATCTAAAACCAAAAATTCAAGCGGCCACTGGAACACTCAACAAAGTTAAAAGAGTGAATGAAAACTTTACTGAAATATTTTTCTAGAAACAATAAGAAACATGACCTGAAAATTAAAGTACATCATATACTAAACAACTTCAATGCACAGAAAACTCTAAAAAACACAGCTAGCGAACGTTTTCAAAAGTTTATTAAATCGATGTTTCGTCACAAACAACACGAAACACCGCTGAAAACTCTTAAATTTAATAACTGTATAACAGTGCACAAATAACTTTGTCAGTACTTAGGTTTATAACTGCTACAGCTGCAACCGCACGCTGCAAAATATAAACACACAACTGTTTTGAAATATTTTTCCGAGTTTCACAGTTTATCATACAAAACTCAACGAGAACATCCATTATGAAGTGTGCTTTGGCCATTAATAAATTTCACCATTTCTCTTTCCTACATTCTGATAAAACATCCTGTTGAAGTAGTGACAGTTCAATATTATTCTTTGACTCATTTTTCCTTTGTTTTTAATATGTGCTTTTCTCTGTGATTTCTTATTCATTCTGTATCTTGCCTTCATGGTTGTACTGTGGTTGTAACTGCAAATGTAATTAGAATAGCACCCCAGCAGCGAACGTAAATGGAGACCCGGCCTGAAACCCAGGTGCAGGTACTTGAATAAAAGAAATGACACAATTTCAGAGACTTTACTGGTCTTGTACAGGTACGATTTTATGTATATAGACCGAAGTAGCGAGTGAAAATTTGTTCCAAGGCCGGGAATCGAACGAGGTCTCCTACTTACTAGGCAGGTGCGGTAGCTACTAAGCCACCTTGCCACAGCATTTCACACAACTGCATGGATTGCTTTGACACACCTCCCTCCTTGATCCAAATTCTCACTGTCGCCCCAGTCTACTTTCAATTCCCCCTTACACAGGAACAGAATCCAAAAAAAATTGTTCAAATGGCTCTGAGCACTATGGGACTTAACTTCTGAGGTCATCAGTCCCCTAGAACTTAGAACTACTTAAACCTAACTCACACATCCATGCCCGAGGCATGATTCGAACCTGCGACCGTAGCAGTCGCGCGGTTCCTGACTGAGCGCCTAGAACCGCTAGACCATCGCGGCCGGCTGAACAATACTCCCTCATATCCCCTCCTGAGGGCAAACGATGCCTGGGGGACAGACTAACGCACAGACTGCCACAGGGGAATGCCAAGACTTAATTGCGATGGTGGCGGCCTGCAGACTCCGTGCAGTGGCCATCGCGATAGATTTCAATAGCGCCTTCGATAAAGTGAGCTATCGTTTCCTGTTTTCGGTGGTGGACCGAATGGACATCCCCTCTCCGTTCCTCGACGTCCTCCAGCGTCTTTACAACAGTGCCAGTTCATGTGACCAAGTCAATGGATGTTTAGCAGGTCCGGTACCCATCTGCCATTCCATATGGCAAGGGTGCCCTCTCTTACCCTCCTGTATGCCATTGCCCTTGAGCCCCTCATTGCGGGCTTCAAAACCAAGCTCTCTGGACTCAAACTTCACCAGCATACTTTTCGCTGTCAGCCACATACTGATGACCTCCTCCTCCTCATTCGCTCCGGCTCTGAGATTCGAGTGGTCCTCGAAAGAATCACACATTACGGCGTTGCCACTGGCAGTGCCATGAATGTCGCCAAATCTTCTGCAGTGCACGTAGGACGAAGCCTCCAGGGAGGTGAAGTGGCACCCCTGCCACTTGTGCGGATTTTTCGGTAATTAGGCATTACCTTTACCCCCACGGCTCACGCACAGTGCCAACGAATTTCCGTCGTCTATTACACGTCACCTGCAACGACGTCCACCAGAACCTCCTGAGCCACCAGGGCACACTTCAACGCATTCAGTTTCGTAATCATTAAGTGGCATCAAAATTGGCCCACATTGAGTAAGTTCTCCCTCTGCCGACGGCGGTTGGGCGCAGCCTTCAGGCGGCCTTTGGCTATTATGTCACAGCGGGTTCCATGTTCAAAGTCCGTTATGAGACACTTACCCTGGCCCCACAGGATGGTGGCCTCGGGCTCGTCAATGTCTGGTCTGTATGCGACCTGTGGCTTTGTATATGAGTACCATGAGAAGACAGTGGACCGGACGGGACACATCTCTAACACACAGATTGCTTGAGGTCCTCCTGCCTGCTTCCACCCCACCACTGTCTGCCACATTGTACTTCATTTGTCTTACATTTCGACATTTTTTAATTGACTACAGTTACACACATATCAGTCTCCCACATACACGCCCACCCAGGACTAAGGATATTTACATCTTACTATTGCGCCATGTTCCTCGGAATGTTATGTAGACCAAACATCCCTCCATCCAGTAACCCGTAGTGTGGACTACCATCCACCAGCCCTTCCTCCCTATGGACGTCCAGGCACTGTGGTATCACATCGTCAATAGGAAATTTGCCACAAAACAGCGACTGCACAACATAGGCTTGTCAGATTCACCTCTTTGTCTCCTTTGCCAGAAACTGGAGACTGAAGGTCATTGTCTGTCATGCGCCTCTTCACAAGACGTCTGGCGCTTCCTGCAGCAAATCATTGCCTGCTATCTCTGAGTGCCACCAGACTCAATAGTACCTCGAATGTTTCAATACCTGGAGGACAATCATTTTCCAGCCACCAAATGTCATGTGTTTATGTGGGTGAAGGGGTGGGTGGTCGCTTATCTCTTTCATGATGGAACTAAATCCTGCCTCTAAGTCTGGACTTATTTATGAACAGCCCATGCAGCTGTCGAAAACACGCCACATTACCAAACACTATTTGCTAACTATGTTCGAAGGGTCTTTGTTAGACCTCCACTAAGTTGGGGGGGGGAGGGGGGGGTGCCAGGAGCAGAGGGCACCTACCACCTACCCCTCACTGTACGAGCCCATTAAAGTCTCGTAAATGGTGTCATGTCATTTATCTAAATACCTGTTAATTTTAAGCATTAACAACAGGTTATGGGCCAAGTTGACAGATTTTACCATACAACAAATAAAGCTGGAAAAATTAATTAATTAATTCAGTATTTAATTCACAGTCATGGCTCAGAAGATGGATAAGTACAGGGTATCATTGTTCGATAGCATGTTTTTTAACAACTGGAAATTTAGGATTGAAACACTTTTAACTGACCTGGAATTATTGAGTTTTGTAGAAAATTCCTACATGGATGTGATAAGAGTCTGCTTAGGATGACACAAATGAACAGTGCATGCAGAAAAATACTCTTCTGAGAAAACTTAGCAAAATGAAAAGCAGTTTAAATCACAAATAATTCAAAGAATTAACTACAGTTACTTGGAGTACGCCAAGGAAAAGGAAACTGCCTATGATTGCAGAATTTGCTAACTCGAACTTCTGAGATAAAATGTATGGCTAATTAACTTTTATTAAGAAAGTCTCTGATGACTATGAAGGTTAATGCAAATGATGATACTCTTGAAAATCATTTTTTGAAATTTGATAAGTTAACACATGATTTGAAAGTATCAGGTTCTGATATTGAAGAAACTGATAAAATGTGCACATTGGTACAAACAATTCCCCAGAATATGAAGTGCTTGTTACTGCTCTGGAGACCATTCAAGTGAGCAGTTGAGTTTTGTAAAGGGTAGACTATTAGATGAAGAAGAAAAATGTAATAATTGTAAAGGTAACAAAAAGTCATTAAATGAATTGTCTTCATCAACAGCGTTTGTCTTACAGTAAGGTGAAGGGAAGTATCGAGTGACAACCCCGATTCAAGGTATATATGATACAACCAAAGCTTAGTCCAAACATATTTGTTATAGATATGGGAAACCGTATCATATTGGGACACAATGCAAAGTTACATCGTCACAAAAGCATAGAAGTTACAAATCTGTATGTATGGCGAAAAATGTGCAAGGAATAGATGATTTTGAAAGTAATTCTTCTTTCTTGCCAAAACAAACACATATTTGTTCCCAGAAAGATCGGAAAAGCTGATATTGAAAGCACTGTCTGTAGAAAGAAATTTCAAATAAAAATGAAATATGTTCTTGTAGTTTGAGGTTTACTAAATAATTTAATGTCATTGTGTAAACTAGAAATGGATGGGCACTGCATTATTTTTGAAAATTCAGTGGGTTAAATTCGAAAGGGTGATAAAGTTACAGCTGTAGCCCACAGGAAAGATTCAGGCATGTATACCCTTTAAATCAAACTCAGTAAGAGTTCTATGTTTATTGTTTGTGTTTCAGATAGTGATATAGACCTTTGGTATAAATGCTGAGGACATTTGAACCTCAAAAATAAGAAAGAAACATCATTACCTATCAGAGGGACTGGACAAAGTATAGTTTTCTGAACCTGTAAATAAATGTTTGACCTGCAGAGAGGATAAACAAACACTGTTACCAAATATTCATTCTCATGGTAGAGCCAAATAACCACTTGAACTGGTATGTAGCAATGTACTTGGACTGTCAATGCCTGTTTCTTTTGACGGAAAGAGACATATAGCGACTTTCACTGATAATTATATTCACTTCACAGCGAATTATACAGGGTGATTCAAAAAGAATACCACAACTTTAAAAATGTGTATTTAATGAAAGAAACATAATATAACCTTCTGTTATACATCATTACAAAGAGTATTTAAAAAAGTTTTTTTTCACTGAAAAACAAGTTCAGAGATGTTCAATATGGCCCCCCTCCAGACACACGAGCAATATCAACCCGATACTCCAACTCGTTCCCCACTCTCTGTAGCATATCAGGGGTAACAGTTTGGATAGCTGCTGTTATTTCTCGTTTCAAATCATCAATGGTGGCTGGGAGAGGTGGCCGAAACACCATATCCGTAACATACCCCCATAAGAAAAAATCGCAGGGGGTAAGATCAGGGCTTCTTGGAGGCCAGTGATGAAGTGCTCTGTTACGGGCTGCCTGGCGGCCGATCCATCGCCTCGGGTAGTTGACGTTCAGGTAGTTACAGACAGATAAGTGCCACTGTGGTGGCGCTCCATCCTGCTGAAATATGAATTGTTGTGCTTCTTGTTCGAGCTGAGGGAACAGCCAATTCTCTAACATCTCCAGATACTGTAGTCCAGTTACAGTAGCACCTTCGAAGAAAAAGGGACCAAAAACTTTATTGGCTGAAATGGCACAGAAAACGTTCACCTTAGGCGAGTCACGTTCATACTGAGTTGTTTCCCGCGGATTCTTAGTGCCCCATATACAGACATTGTGACGGTTGACTTTCCCGTTAGTGTGGAAAGTTGCTTCATCACTAACATCACTAAACACAATCTTTGAAACGAAAGATTCATCTGTTTCCATTTGAGCAAGGATAAAATCACAGAAATCGATTCTTTTAATCTTATCAGCTGCAGACAGTGCTTGAACCAATTTCAGACGATAAGGTTTCATAACTAACCTTTTTCGTAGGACTTTCCATACAGTTGATTATGGAATTTGCAGCTCTCTGCTAGCTCTGCGAGTCGATTTTCCTGGGCTGCGAACAAATGCTTGCTGGATGCGTGCTACATTTTCATCACTCGTTCTCGGCCGTCCAGAACTTTTCCCTTTGCACAAACACCCATTCTCTGTAAACTGTTTATACCAACGTTTAATACACCACCTATCAGGAGGTTTAACACCATACTTCGTTCGAAATGCACGCTGAATATTAAATACAGTTTTATACATCAGCTATTAACGAAGGACATCCGAAAATTCAATCCATTAGGTTCAAGGAACAAGTGGTAGATATTTAAGCAAAAGAACTATAAGTGTACGGTTTAATAGACTATATCTGAAGCTGGGGATAATCAGTCAGAAGTGGAAACATAGAGAGCTGAAGCTTGTGTGTGTTAAATACAGTTTCATACATTAGCTATTAACAAAGGAATCTGAAAATTCAATACATTAGGCACAAAGAAAAAGTGGTAGATATTTTAGCAAAAGAACTACAAGTGTACAATTTAATAGATTTTATCCAAAGCTGGGGATAGAGAAATTTTCAGATACCTAATGAAGTTATTAAATCGTCGGGGGGGGGGGTGCGGGGGGGTGGAGGGGGTGAGGGCGTGTGGAGTGTTGGAGTAATGACAAATTTAATAATTAGGTTTTAGCTTATTTTCTCTTTTCTTGTATGTGCTTTTCTCTGCCTCTCCTGCTTCGTTCTATATCTTTTCTTCATGTTTATACAGTGGTCGTAATAATTGTGATAAGTAATACAGTGACATTAATTATTTAAATATCTGGTAATTTCTAATACTGTCATTTTGTATCATGGATAGTATCTCATATTCTCACTTTCACCATTCCATACTGGACTAAGCCAATTTAAATTGTGTTGACATCCCATCCAGGGTGAACAAGCCACGATTTAGTAGGAACGTCGCCTGACATTCCATTTCGTTCCGTTGGCGTCTAATGTGTACCGGCCTTTATTGCATAAAATGTCTTGTCACCTTACCATACTCAGTCTCTTCAGTCTCAGTACTGCACCGATATAAGTAAAAAAGAATTCTTAAACGTACAATTACATCAGATACCTATTTCTATGGAAAGAAACAGGAACTTGCAGAACTTTTTTGAAATACATTATTTGACAATTTTGTTACATGTTGGAAAATGGTTTTTAATACAATAGCAAAAGGCGCTATGAACTTTTAATCACGAAACATGATATTTGTGTTGCTTATCAATTTACTAGTTGTACGACCTGCCTTGTGAAATCTGGTTCTAGACTTCTAACTATCGAATGCCGGATAAGAATGTATCGCGATGGTGCTGCTGCTCATGGTGCGTCCCGTGACTTAGTTTTCTCAAACCTGATCTTTGTCGTCAGCTCACCGGCGGGAAGGCTGTCGGTTAGGTGCTGTCGCTCGAGCGAAGATGACTACGACATCTGAAAAAAGAGCTAATGAGACTGATGATGTATATTATAAGGCAAATGTAGTTTTAGTTGATATTGAAGGTACCACCACTTCGATTGATTTTGTGAAGGTGAGTGTAATTTGCTCCATAAACGTAAGACCTGAGTAACGGGAAACTGACGACATTTTTGAAGTTTTTTTTTGCTTACTCTACCGTCATTTTGTACACTGGTGCAGTGCGTTTCATGTTTCTGTCCGGATTTTGGGGAAAAATTGAAGTTTCAAAAGAGAACTAGACTCCGTGCTTCTCATTAGCCCTAACTTGTCCGTTAGAATTTACCGTAAAATAAAACCGTTTATTTTCCAATTGTGATTGTAATGAATACCTGTGTGACAGTTCAAAATATAATACAGAATTTACCTAAAGACGTATTTATCTCCATTTACCATTTCTTTTAGAGCCTGTCTTATTCAAGAATTATGGGTCATAAATGTGCATGATGAATCAAAGTTTTAGTAGCAACTATCCCACAGTATAATGAATACTCAGAAACGAATGCAATATTAGAATAGAAAATGAGATTGTAACAGTATTTAAATAATTCAGCTCAGTATAGTCGCGCTAACAGTCGGATTCTAATGTTAAATGTGCGTGGGCCACACACACACACACACACACACACACTAAACTCCAGAATTGAAGTTAGCTTCCACAGAACTTTACTGGACAGATGTGAACAACCTCCCTCCCTTTCCTTAGCAATACATGCATAAACGAGAACCACACTAGAGTTCTTAGTTACGGCAGTGATGCACTATTAAATTTGTTTATATGAAATGAGCCTATGAAACACTTTTCTGTGAGGCATTGTATTAGGTCCATCAGTTTAAGTCTTACCTTCTGCTGACAACTGAATAGTTAGACATAATGGTTTATGTATCTTAATCATTTGTGTGTGTAAAGTGAAAATGTTTTGGCATAAAAATTCCATTGGAAATTCTTTTTAATCTAAATTGCCAATGCAAATATATTCAAAAATCTGTAAAACTAGCCTGAAAGTTTCTGAAACTTATCACAAGATTTTAGGTACTGGAAGTAGCTAATTTTGAAATAGTCTTGGCACTAAAAGTGTTAAGATTGAAATAATTTTAATATGTAAAGGTTTAGCTGTACTTTTAAAACTGTTGCTTTTACCAGCTGTAATTGTTATTAAATGAATGACTAAAATATATTGCCATTTTACCCAAATGAGCTAAGATAGTAGAATGCCTATGGTTTCATATGAATAGTTTTCAGAAAAGTAGTTGTTAACCATTAACTGCAGTTTCATTAATTGAGCTTACCAGACTTCAGCACTGTTTAATGCTCCAAGTAAATAGTTAGCAACGTAGTTAGTAGCCTAATCTGAATTAATTTTCTAAATAGGCCTAGTTTACAAAATGTTAAACCTCATTTTATTCTGTAGAATGTTCCACAACACCACTTCTGAATGTACAGACAGTGAATACAGATGTTTGTAATCATAAATTAAATTTCCAGAACACCCTTTTCCCATACGTGAGGAAAAATTTAGACGTGTACTTGAAAAGCAAGTGGAATGATGCTGAATTCAAAGAAGACCTAAAATTGCTCCAAGAGCAGGTAATGACATAGCTATCAGGGAACTGCTGTTTTGGTATTTAATGTATACTTAGTGAAATCCTGTTATTTCATTGACATTAGAAAACTGATTCAATACTGAAAGTAATTTCACTTTAAGAAGTCACATTCCTCTTTATTTTAATGCAATTCATCATTAGTCTAAACAGGACGAAGCAGATGGTACAGAAGGCTTTGTTAAAATACCAGAGGGTGTCTCAGAAGATATTTCTGAGGATGTGAAAAAAAATGTTTTATGGCAGATGAACTTGGATCGTAAAACTAAAGCACTGAAGCAGCTGCAGGGACACATATGGCGAGATGCTTATAAGAAAGGAGAGGTTAAAGCTCAGTAAGTAGATATTTTCCATACACTAAAATGTATGTAAAGCTTGGTTAATAGAAAATAAACTGAACATTGTGCAGCCCATAATGGACTTTCTTTTGGCCAATGTAAGCATCTGAAAGGTTAATTGTGCTTACAATGAGAATAGAAAGTATTGACTTGAGTTGTACTTAGATTAGTCAATAAAACACTTCTATGTGAATTTGGGAGCAAATAGGGTAATCAAAAGGTCTGGTCGAATAAGTTGTGTAAAGGTAACAACTCACCAGATAAGATGTGTTGTTACCGACAGGATGATAAACAAGACTGAAAACTTTACTGGCCTTCAGATTAATCATTTGAGGTAGTGCGTGTTCTGTACATATCCTCCACCCGCCCCTGTCTGACCATAAGCCTTGTTTGTTAATAAAACCAGAATTGGAAACGGAAGTCACTAAAACTGAATGGCTACATTACTTTGGATTTTTGTTGTATGGGGTATGAAAGAACTTCTCCAATTACTGAATCTGTGAGGATGATGGATTCTACATCTATATTCAGAAAACCAGTGAGGTGCATGGCTGACAGTCAGTTCTTAAAGCTTTAATAGACTCTCGGGATAATTTATCTTAAAGGGTCTTCAAATTCAGTATCTGATGCTCTCCCACAGATTAAACAACCTCTAACCATTAATGCTGCCCTAATCTGTATATGTTAAATATCCCTGTTTGTCCTATCTGGCATGAGTCCCACACACTTCAGAAATATTCTAGAATGGGTTGCATGAGTGATTTGTAAGCAGTCTCCTTTGTAAATTGCATTTCTGCAGTATTCTACCAATAAACTTAAGCCTACCACCTGCTTCAATGACACTATTTTGCATGGTAGATAGGTTTACAAAGTTAGCTGTAAACACAACTTTGTTTCCTGTTACAACTGACATAGAGGTAGAAGACAAAGCAGGGCATTGTATCCAGTCCTTGTGTACAGTTATGGACAAAGAATAAATGGTAGGAGAGTTGCCTGATGCCTTAAATGTCCTCTTGTACTCAAAACTGTCTGTGACAAATTAAACAAAATTGCACATTAATGCAGTGCATCACAGCATAGTATTTCCTTTCTTCCAGTTCGTTTTGATAAAGAACATATACATTGTAGTTTCAAAAAATTTAGCTTATGTCTGTCTGGATGTTAGAGTATGATGTGAAAATTATGTCTATTAAACAACTGTATAGTCTACATCTGTCAGCTTATTTATTAGAGAATTGTGTAAAAAATTTGAAGCTGATCACTAACTTGTGTTTTTTGATAAGAATGTGAAGTAACTTACCTTTCTATACTAGTATAGATAAAATCCCAAGAGTAAAACATGCTGCTGATTGTCTTTGACAATATCTTATTGTTTTTATTCTGTAAGGTGGCACAGCCTAACACTTAAAAAGTCTTGTTTACTCTTAAGCTGAAATGTGCTGTTAGGTTGCACTGAGTTCAGAATGAATGTTGCTTTGTGGGTCATTCTGTGCAATCTCACAGGGGGTGCTAAGGTGACCATTTCAAAATTGACATATTTGGTACATGGATACCTACTTATCTTAATAGGAAGACTGCAAAATAGCTCTGCCCTAACTAGAAAGCATTTCTGATAAATTCAGGTTTGAAGACCTGAGGCTGTGTACGTAGTCATTAGTCATGCATCAGTTTCCCTGTTTTCAGTGACCTGCTACAAAGTTAAGAATTGACTAGTAGATCTCAGTTTTTATGCATCTAGTATGTTGGCCACTGATTTGATATAAGGTATAAAAGTAAATAAATAATTCAGATTTTCAATGAAAAAATGTTGACACCTTTTCTGTTCTGTGCTTTGCGTTAGTGATCAACAACTTTGTACACAGGAAAACAGAACAGACCTTAGCTTGTGTGCTGTTCCTCTTAAGTCCTAGTATGACAAACATTTGGTATTGCAGAATGAGATTTTCACTCTGCAGCGGAGTGTGCGCTGATATGAAACTTTCTGGCAGATTAAAACTGTGTGCCCGACCGAGACTCGAACTCTGCACTTGCCCGCGAAAGGCAAAGGTCCCGAGTTCGAGTCTCGGTCGGGCACACAGTTTTAATCTGCCAGGAAGTTTCATTTGGTATTGCAGTTAAGTTGTCTCCACTTAAAGATAACTCCATTGCAGGAAGTCAAATTTGACTATCTTCAGAGCCCAGAGGGGGGGGGGGGGGCGGCGGCGGTTACATATAGTTGTGTACTTGGATTGGGGGGGAGGGGGGTTACATAGGCAATTGAATCTGAACTTTTTTGCTAAAATGTTTTTGTATTTGGTAGCACTCTTAGGTGCAAAGAATATTGTAATCCACTTTGCTAAATGGCAAAGGTTAAAGTGAATATGCCAGTTACATTGACCACACTCAACACTACAGGGAATTGGTAAATAAAAACCTTGTGTGCTACTTGAAAATTTGCTCCAAATATATTTGTGGTTGACTTGTAGGTTGGAACTGTAATCAGATGTGCTGTAAAGTTGTCATTTTTATTAATGTATATGTTGATTTCACTATTAAATATCTTCACTCTTAAGAATTGACAGCTTGGGTACACAGATGTGTGACCATTGCTATTCTGTTACTGTAAAATAAAGACGGCTTCAGTGCAGTAAACGAAAAGAGCAAGCAATGATACATTCATAATTGTTCTGCATACTTGAGTGGGTGTGTCCATAAAAATTGTGAAAAACAGTTTAATAAACATTCATATATAAAAAAGGGAAAAAAATCTTCCACCTTGCTTATAAGATTGTTTTCCTTGACATCCTGATCCAAAAAGGGAATAAGTTCTCTTGAAGGTGAAAGATACAATCTTTTTTATGACATTGATTTTAAAGTTCATACAACATTGAAAAGGGGATCCAAATAACATCTTTCCTGATTGGCAATGGGAGGAGTTGATTCAGCAGGAGACATACAGTTAATGTCAAATGTCTTTAAGGTGATGACTGGGTAAGTTTGTCAGACTTGAAAGCCACACACTGCCCAACTTGCAGCTGTTCCAACAAAGCATTTTCACAAGCTACCATTGAGAGTGGTCCCATTTGCATCTAAGTCTCATCATTAAAAAGGCAAATTTTGGTCTGTATACTGGTACTTGCTTGCATCTTTGCATTTTACTGAAACAGCCTTTCTAATTTACAGTAACAGGATATAACCACATTAGTGCACTGTCTCTCCTAATTTTCAATGCAAAGACATAGTAAAATATAACATATAAATCAAGAAAAATAATTGGACTGTTTTGAGCTCTCATTTGTTTAGTTTTGACCCACAGGTCAACAATAAATATATTTGGCACAAGTTTTCAAGAAAAACATGGGTTTTATTTACATTTACCTGTTGTGTTGAATGTGGTCAGTAAAAGTGGCATACTCATTTTAATCTTCGCCAGTTAATAAAAGGAGTTAAGACATTTGTCTTTGCATGTAAAATTGCTACCAGATTTGTAAACACTTCAGCATAAAAACAAGTCAAATTTGATGTTTCCAATGGCCTGTTCAATCATGATGCACAGCTAGTTACAGTATTTGACATAGCTCCATATAGTAATGCAAAACAGCCCTTCAAAATAGTGCATTCAATTAACAATTCAACAAACTGCTTCACTGTATTAAGAAAAGTAGTTAAGTCCAGAAGTATGTGCATTATGTCAGATTAGCAACTCAGATAATAGAATTAAAACAAATGTTGGTGTTAGGACAGCAACCAGCCACAAGTTTACTTTCAGTTCCTTTATTCAAAGGGCACTGTTACTGGTATTGAATCGTTGTGATTCATCCACAGATGGTTCGAAACCGGTAACGGTGCCCTTTGAATAAAGGAACTGAAAGTAAACTTGTGGCTGGTTGCTGTCCTAACACCAACATTTGTCTTCAAACAACAGTCACGGTCTCCATCATGCCATTATATGACAAAATTGCATTAAAATAAAAACAATTTGGAACATTGTTAAATGGGAAACAGGCAACTGAGAGCACAGGAAGACTGTATTTCTAACAAAAACTCAGAAGTAGTTAATACTTCAATAATTGTTTTTAAGTGTTTTAGAGAAAATAGGATCCAGCTGTTCTTTAGGAAATGCGAGGCTGTATATGGAAGAGGTAATACCTGTGCAGTTCAATAAAACTGAAATTCTACCCACCTCTCCTACTGAAATTAGGAAAATAATATATTCAGTCAAAATTACAAGCTTGAATGGAATCCATGGTATTTCCAAAAGAGTATTAAAAGCTTGTTACCAACAGATAAGTAAGATTCTCATCCACATATGTAATGCCTCAGTGAAACAGGGCATCTTTTCAGATAGACTTCACTGTGCTAGTGTTAAACCATTGCATAAGAGGATAGGTCTGATGCTAACTTATTCCCAATCTCACTTCTGACAGCTTCATCCAAAATTCTTGAAAAAGTAATGTATACAAGAGTATCTTAATGTCTGATAAAAATGTACTAACAAAATGTCAGGTTTTTAGCAAGACTTTTCAACAGTAAATGCTGTGTAAGCTTTCACTGGTCAAATATTATGCTCTGAATAACCAAACATTACCCATTGGGATATTTTATCACCTAAAGGCTTTTGACTGTGTGAATCATGAAATACTTCTAGACAAGCTTAAGTATTGTGGTATGAGTGGGACAGTCCACAAATGGTTTAATTCATATTTATCTGGAAGAACACAATTAACAGTACAGATAGTTGGCAAGTATCAGCAGTCCTCTAAGTGGGAAGGTATCAAGCATGGTGTCCCATAGGGTTGAGTCTTGGGCCCCCTTATTGTTCTTAAGAGAATATATTAATGGCTTGCCACTCTATATTCAAGAAAATGCAAAGCTAGTTCTTTTTGCTGATGATACAAGTATAGTAACCACTCCCAACAACCAAGAATTAGCTGAGGAGATTGTAAATATCTTCCAGAAAATTAAGTGGTTCTCTACAAATGAACTTCTCACTAAATTTTGAGAGAAGACAGTATATACAATTCTGTACAGTAAATTGCAGAACACCATTGATAAATAGACTTTGACCACATCTCTTCCTAAGGAAGAATATTCAAAATTTCTGGTGTACAAAAATCTTTGGTCATTTGCCAAATATACGTCTGACAGATAGCTAACAACATTTAAAAAACAAATTAAAAGAATTTCTGAATGGCAACTACTCCTACTCAATAGATGAATTTTTTGATATGAAATAGTAGCTGGAAAAAAATTGGGTAATGAAAACTTGTTAAACAGGTGCACCCCACATCGTAATAAGATGTATTCATGATCTATGGAAAAAGTATTAATGTAATGTAAATGTTTTTGTTATTTATACTTACAGAGCTAAAGAGGTACAGTGCACAAGCTGAGGTCTTTACTGTTTCCTGTACAAAATTGTTTTTTAATCGCAAATTTAAAGCACAGAAGGAAGTGTTGATATTTTTCGAATTATGTGTTCTACTTTTTATTATTTATATCAACTTAGTGGCCTACATACTAGATGCATAAAAAATTGTAGTCTGTAATTCAGTTCTTTAACAAGTCATAGCACCTGTTGAAACAAGCTAACAATTGCTTGTGTAATTGGCTCCACTAACAGTGTGTGAATGCTACTGTTTCTTCAGGTTATGTTGATCATCAGTAATTAGTGTTCTGTTATCAAATTTCTTAATTGTAATTAGAAGCCAGCAAAATGCATGAACTGACAAATGAGTGCAAAGTTTTGGAATTATGCGTCAGGAAACTGGAACTATAATTCAGTGTAGGTGCACGACCTCCATGTATTTCACATATAAGTACAAATTAAGACATTTTCTTTGCTCGTGTCACTTTATTAATGCATTGAAAAACAATGCAATCATTTTTATCATATACTATGAACTGTACTGCAATTGATGCATAATGTATCTAGATGAAAGAATAGGAGATTGTAAAGGCACCAGAATAATGCAGCAGTTCACACATTGTGAACGTCACACCTGAAAATGTCATAGGCAGAAACACATGACATCAGGAATTTTCCTGAATCGCATAATGTTGAAAATATAGGGAAACGTGACTAGCAGCAGCAAATGTTGTTATAGCAAAACCATTCTAATAATATTCTTGCCAGTCTACATCAAGACATCCAAAAGGTCTCCATTAATTTTTGTTTGTTAAAAATGAATAATTAGTAAATGACCAAAGGAAATTGTATTTCCAACAGTGTGTATCCAGATGTTGCCCCAGCACTGAAGTCTTGGAAGCTGAGTGGGAAAGATATTTATGTATATTCATCTGGAAGTGTTGAAGCACAGAAGTTACTGTTTGGTCACACGCAGGATGGTGATTTACTTGAGGTATGTGGATTCCATGGGCAAATTTGTCAGATAACCAGTTCTCATTACTTAAGCTGTGTGTTTGTTGTTCTTCCAGCTGAAAATTTATAATTGTTTGTTGCAAGTTTTTTCCATAAATATTGCCATGTTCCTATGGTTAATTGACTACTAAAAAAATATGTAATGCTTTCTTTTATGCTTTGGTGTTATTAGCTTTAAGTGTTGGTAGATATAAACCTTGACATTGAAGTTTCGCAAGCTTCTCAGTATATAAAAGATATAAAAAGAATTGAAAGGCAGCTAAGTGAAGTGTTGTGTGCATGGAGGAACCCTCAGATACTCGTACTTAAGCGGGTATTACACGACAATCCGCTGCAAACGACACTGGTCTAGCGTGACAGCCATTTAGTGGTAGAACACGTAAAACTACGAAAATTAGCACACACATTATCTGTGTGCCAGAATAGAGCAGTTCTAAACTGCTGCCAATCCACACATGGTCTGAAGGGTGTACTACAGTTGGTTATTACTAGGTGGCTAGTGGCTAATTTCAGATTTTCATGTTAGGGATTTTTCGCGTAGGGTATCTTCAGTGTTTTTTCCCCAGTAAGCAGGTTTCATAAATGCAGTAAAAAAAGTTTTTTACATTACACTCTTATACCGACTGACTGTAAAAGGATCAGACAGTTCTGTTTGCGTTTTGCGCGTTATCACTGTCTACCATGTGTGCACGCCAAATACATCCCATGTGGATGATGTAATAGGTCTAGATGAACCAGTCTGTAGTTACAGATATGTACACATGGGGTGCTAGTGCATAGGTCTACGGTTTAGGTGCATGGGCTTTGGTGTGGGATAAGCTTGCTGATGTGTCTTAATGTGTTGGTTATGGGTGTATATTTTGATTGTTATTAGCAGCCACTCACTATTAATTCCACCTACTTCGTATTGTAAACTTTAATGGACTAATGCGTTTTTACTGTGTGACTGAAAGATTGTAAATATAACATACATTACTGTTTGCCTTGAGCATATGTTGACTCCTGTGTGAATTGTCTTGCATGTAACTCTCCTTGATAAAATGTTAACCATCATTGGTACTGACAGGAATTAATCTTAGCACTGTATTAGGCAGTAGAGATGGCTGTTATCATGAAAACTGATTTTTGGTTGTATCAGTTTTTTCTACAAGAATTTAACTAGACTACTAGAACCACTTAAAATAACTGTTTTATGAAATAACTGATTTGTTTCTTCCTATTTCCAGTAATAAACATAGAAAAATTGAACAAACATTGGAAAATTTGGACTTCCTCAGTTTCAAGATACATAATCAAAAAATTAAATATGCAAATAAAAGAAAACTTACTTGATCCACTGCTTGCTGCTTTTGTCATAAGTGGTTGACTTCTACAAAAATCCAGAATATTCTCCTATTGATTCTGATTTTTTCGAACTCTGCTAAAAAAATCATATTAGAGTTCATATCACTATTTAAAAGATCATTGCCAAAGGATAATAACTGAGGTTGAGGAACTCTAGTTTCCTTGTTTGTTTCCAAATGCTACAAGCAGATAAAGGCTTGTTAGGTAGACACAGATCAGCCCTTTCTGTTGTAAACTTGTGTGTTATGGAGGAGGCACATTACTTTATAACCCAAATTGAAGACTACAGTGCAAGAGACACAGAACAATACATATTTGCAAACATCACACAGAATACTTATGTAAATACTTGTACTCCAAAATGAGAATAAAATATCAAAACACATTCTGCAAAGCATGAAAAATTAACTGTTGCAATGTTACATTACTTAAGTAATGAATGACAAGGATGCAGACTTTTTGCTTTTAACACTTAAAATGTTGTTTCCTGCATTCTACACGATTTTTTAAAAGTCCCTAGAAAGTGTAAAAAGCATTGTTTCACTGTATATTGCTGTGAAGTGGGATCAACTTTGACAGGTGAAAATTTGCACATCGAAATCCGGTTAAGATGTAATTGTCAGTTTACAATGTAGTGACATTACAAAAGAATGCTTGTTTTGTACAATACAGACAAAAGCTATAAGGAAGTAGTTGTTGTTTTTAACATGTAAATATGACTATGCCTCTTCTACACTGCTGGAGTTCAAAATATTTTTATCCATAATGGTAGGTTAAGGAAGTTATCAGCTATGTTTGTAATGAATGCAAATAATAGTTGATCTCATACCAATTCTTGGAGATGTCTTGTAGTTTGTGATGTTTAAAAGTTTATGGGCAGGCAGAGTAAGAAAGGAAAATTCAAAATATTTGCTGTGTACAGTTCAGCATGTTGAATATCTCTTCTAAATGCACACTCTTGGCTTGAATAGCAGTAACTATTATGTTTGACTAACTGTAGGTTATTGAACAGAGATGACTTTAGCTTGACTGATGGTGTACAAAACACCACATTTTTGTGCCTGATGGTGGGTGTAAGAGTGTGCAGATACTGATCTGTGTGTAGGTTTCCTGTATACAGTGTGGCTCAGGTGTCCATTGGTTTTTCAGTGAACAAGGACATCAGGGAAGAGCAAAGAACCCTCTCTCTGTGCTTACATTGTAAGTGTAATGTGGTCATGAATGCCATTCTGGTGTTCAAAGTATTCTCACAGTTTTTTCACAGGCCAGATAAATGCCATAGACATAATGATTAAACAGACTTTGTGTATCTGGAACCGTGTTCAAAGTGATGCCTTCAGATTTCTCTGTAAAGTTTTACAAGGGATGGAGCTAGCAGACTTTCCTTTGACACACAGTCCAACTGGGCAAAGTACTGGCTGCCATTTAGTAAATACACCCTAAACATGTGCTTGTGCTATTGAATAACTGGGAGAGGAGATCAATACAGTCTTTGATAGGAATTCACATAAGTAGGCAGACCACACCAAAACTGACAAATCACCTTGCCCAAGAGATAGATGTTTGAATTGGTTGATAAAATCATTGTCCTTAAAGTGATGCACTCAGTGATCCACATTTGTTCTAAGGAGGCTGGCCAGATATTTTGCCAGTGTCTAAGGTGGTGACCCAATAGTGTTCACAATGGGGTGAAGAGAACACATTTTTGTGGATCTTCAGTTGCTCATAATTGGTAGGTGGCCTTGGTGCATGAGGGAGGAGATTCTTAATAATAACCTCTCCCAATTATGACTGTTACAGGAGCTATGGTGTCTTCATTATTCTTGGCATCTGGTTGTGGCACTTTCCAGTAGGGATCCTCCTTGAGACTCAACTGAATTTTACTGTCATAAAGTTTATTCAGAATTATGGATGCATAGCCCTTGTCAACTGACAATACCACAATGAAGTGGTTGTGGAGTGTGTAAAGTTGATTGAATTGAAGAACACCAGTTTTATGGAACAAATTAAACATCTGCATTTTGGGCAAGGTGATTATAATGTTCTGTTTAGATGTGGTCTCCATATTTACATGTGTCCCTGTCAAAGACTGCATAGATCTCCCCTCCCAATTGATAGTAAAATTGTGGGATTGTTAAGCACATGTTGACATCACCATCTTTCTTATGGCAGCCAGTATCTTGACCAGTTTGACAGCATGGTGATGGGAAATCAGCTAGCTCCTTCCATAACCAACCTTTTTGAGGAGAAATTTGTAGACATTGCTTTGGACATGGCACCAAATAAGGCTAGTTGTGTTTATCATCTGGTCTGACAGACCTGAAAAACTGGGAGAATTCTTAGGACACTTGAATGGCATTCAATAATGTAAGGTTCTGATGTGCTGTGCAAGAGTAGTTGCATGTGGTGGTGTGAATTTAACTGCTGTTCTGTGTACCATACACATTAGAAAGCTGGTGACAGTGCCTTAAACATTTTAAGTTTAAACTTCATGTACCAGCCATGGTAATAGATCACAAAAGCACCAAATATGTAAATGTAGAAAGCCTGAGCTGTAGAGTGCAAAGATGCTGATGTGTGGAGTCATGTGGTTTTGTATGTTACTTGCACTTTTTTTATGTATGTGGGTTGCAACTTTCATGCCTTTCTGAGATTTTAGACCCTTTTCTGCAATTGTATTTTGTGGACATTATTATCTATATTCTCAGTATCATTTTTAGATTCCATTGTTATTTAACACATTTCTGTCAAATTTTCTTCACGCATGTCACAAACCTCTTGATATCTGTTCTGTATATTAGCATCTTTGATTTCCATAGCTCATACTCGTATATTTACATTTTTGCCACTTGTGATCGATTTCACACCTGCTACATGATATTTCATTATTCCACTAGCTTAATAATGTATATGGCATATGGAACAACAGATAAAATTGTACCACCACATGCAGCTTAACTCTCACAGCATGTCACAGCTTTATATTATTGAATGGGTTACATAATCCCCATGTAAGTAGCTTCAAAATTTTCATCTTCAACATTTGTAAATTTCATAAATCTGTATCTTACATTTGATGTCTGAACGCTTCCAGAATGCTTGAAAATGTCAAAATCACAATCACAGTAAATAACAGTTAAACAGCCTATAGTGGAATGTTTAACTAAAAAATTATCATTATCATTGGATAACACAGAAGATCCGAATTTAATTTATGAAAGGAGGAAATATAAAATGAAGCAGGTGAAAGGGGATACAAGCATCTAAAAAATGATATTGATAGGAAGTGCAAAATGGCTAAGCAGGAATGGTTAGAAGACAAATCTGAAGAATTTTGAATCCTATTTCACTAGATGAAAGATACTGCCTACAGGAAAATTAGATGCCTTTGCAGAAAAAGCTGTTTGAATATGAGTAGCCCAGGTGGAAAAATTCCTAAGCAAAGAAGGAAAGGTGAAAAGTGGGTGTATGTAGTGTCTAGACAAGGAAGATGAACCTCAAGGGAATATTATATAAAAGGAAGATGATGCAGATGAGATATGATAGTGAGAAAAATTTCAGACAGAACAAAACCCTTTGATCTGGTGTGCAAGATGATAACCCTCAGACCTAAAGAAACTTGTAGTAATTCCAATTCCAAATAAAATAGGAGCTGATAGGTGTGAATATAGTGAATCCCCACTTCTACACTTTTCAAGGGACATTTTATAAAATGGTGTAGAATGTGGGAAATAATGTTTTAGTGGTAAATTACATATGACTCCCATTGCATTTTCACACTTTATAGTAAGACGACACACAGTTTGTGAAACATCACAAAAAATTCTTATGTAAACATTGCATTGTGTTTGACAAAGAGAATAAATTCTTGAAACACATCTTGCTAAGCATGAGGAAGTATGTAACTGGTGCTGTGTTTAAACCAAAAATATTTGAGCAGTGCAAAGTGAGCAGTGTGTCAACAAGTGCTAGAAGTGGCCAAACAACAAAACTGCCAAATATAGTTCAACAAAGGTGTCAAGATCACAACAATCACGAAGCTGTGTGAGCACAATAGACAGTGTGGAAATGGTGGTGATTGATCATGACAGCTCTATTTCATTGAGCCTATTTACTCCCATCTGCCACCATTCTGAGTCAAGTGTCAGGAGATAAAAGTACAAACTGTTCAGACTTTGACCTGTTTGCCAGTTCACATTTGCTGAATAGATTGCCTTGCTGTCGAGAAACTTAACCATGGAAAAATGTTTGTGAACACTACTTGACAGCCAATGTCACACCAGCATCATTTTGCATCAATGTCAGTTTTTTCTCCACTAGTATTTTTTTTTACAAAGTGTGAATCTTGGTAAGATTGTAAGTATGTTAATGCAAAATAGTGTGTGAATTAACATTGTGAACATAGGAAATTTGATGGGAGTGATAAATATGGTACACACTGGGAAGAATGTTAATTTCAGGAATGTAATAGCAGGTTGCAAAATATGAACACAAATTATTTATAGAAGAATGGAAAAAATTGTAGAAGCCAACCTCAGGGAAGAACTGTTTGGGTTCCAGAGAAATCTAGGAACAAGAGACAATATTAACCCTGACTTACCTTGGAGATGGGGTAAGGAAAAGCAGACCTACGTTATAGCATTTGTAGACTTAGAGAAAGCTTTTGACAATGTTATCTTGAATACTTTAAGCATGCTGAAGGCAGCAGAGGTAAAATACAGGAAGTGAAAGGTTATTTACAGTTTGTGCATAAACAAGACAGCTGTTGAGTCTAGGGGCATAAAAGGAAGCAGTGGTTAAAATGGGAGTGAGGCAGGTTTTTAGCCTGTCCCTCATGTTATTTGCTTTGCATATTGACCAAGCAGTAAAGGAAACAAAAATTTGGAATGTGTGTCAAAGTTCAGGAAGAAGATACAAAAACTTTGAGGTTTGGCAATGACTTTCTGTCAGAGGACTTTGAAGAGCAATTGAATTGAATGGACATCGTGAACGGTGGATGGAAAATGAATATCAACAAAAGCAAAACAAGACTAATGGAGTGTTTTCAAATTAGGCAATACTGAGGTAATTTGATTAGGAAACGACACTTCAAGCAGTAGATGACCAGTTATTTGGGCAGCAATATGTGGTGACCGAAGTAGAGGATACGAAACATAGACTGGCAATGGCAAGAAAAGTGTTTCTGAAAAAGACAAATTTGCCATTGAACATAGGTTGAAATGTTGGGTCTTTCTGAAAATACTTGTATGGAGTATAAACAGTTCAGACAAGAGGAGAAAAGCTTTGAATTGATACTACAGAAGAATGCTAAAGGTTAGGTGGGCTGATCACATAACTAATGAGGTGGTACTTAGTAGAATTAAAGAGAAAAGGAATTTGTGGCCCAACTTGATTATGAGAAGGGATCGATTGATAAGACACTGAGAGGTCAAAGGCTCACCAATTTAGTATTGGAGGGAAGTGTAGGGGGGGTGAAAATTTTAGAGGGCCCAAGAGATGAATATGGTAAGCAGATTTGGAAGAATGTAAGTTGCAATAGATATTAAGAGATGAAGACTTGTGCAGGATAGAGTAGCATCAAACCAGTCCTCAGGGCTGAAGACAACAATGTAATATCATTATGTTGGTCAATAAGGACTGTGGCTTTGCCACACAGCAACATGGGGTTCATTGATTTAATAGTGTTGCTAGTGTCATTATTGTAACTCACTATTGATTCTTGGTCTCTGCTTTTGTATGTGAGTCTCTCTCTCTCTCTCTCTCTCTCTCTCTCTCTCTCTCTCTCTCTCTCTCTCTCTCTCTGGATTACTCATAGGACTATCTGTGAAGCTGTCTTCACTTGTCCATTTTTTGCTTTTCTTTTCCCACTTGGTAATTCACTGTTTGTTGATGGATCAGTTGGTCCACATCAGGTTTCTCTTGCTATTGTTTTTGAGATTTGGTTGAATCTGCCAGAATACACACAATAGCCTTGCCTTAGGCATAAATCCACCTGATGCCGGGATAACCCTCTGAAATGGCTGGTTGGAAGAAATAATCATTGAGGAGCATTTTCTCAGAACTTGATAAACATAAAAAA
The DNA here is from genome assembly GCF_023898315.1 of Schistocerca nitens. NCBI lineage: Eukaryota > Metazoa > Arthropoda > Insecta > Orthoptera > Acrididae > Schistocerca > Schistocerca nitens. The sequence continues at coordinate 409,602,042 of NC_064618.1, forward strand.
GTAAATTCTTGAGAAAAAGCATGCTGAAATACTTGTTACAACAGAAGCAATTTTTGACAATATAATGTAATTGGATAAGGGGGAAACACACACACACACACACACACACACACACACACACACGAGTTATGCAGAGCCAGTGGCTCCTCCCCCTAGCAGAGGAGTTGAAAGGACTGGAAAGGTTTAGGAGAAGGGGTGCAGTTCAGAAAAGTCACCCAGAACCCTGAGTCAGGGGAGACCCACCGGATGGTGGGATGAGAAGGGAAAACTGATTGTTGGGGACTACATTGCACGAGACTTGGAAACCTGAGAGCATAAAGGTGGAAGACAGGCTAAGATGTAAGGCAGAGATTAATACGAAAACATTGTGCATGAGTTAATGAGAGTAAAAAACTAAGTTGATTCTATGTCGGAGGGGGTGACAGTGAAAAACACAGGTCAGAAAATTAAAGATGTAGAAAATCAAAATGGAGTGAAGAAAACGGTAGTTATTGTGAAGAAAATCTGAGACAGAAGGAAGTATTGTTTATAAAGTACAGGTGGGTGGTGAGAGCCATAGACATGTTGTAGCACTAGTGCCCACTTCTGGAGTTCTGCGGAATTGGCATCCAAGGGAAGAATTCATATGGTGTGTGATGAAATAGCCACATAGGTCATGACTTATTGTTCTGGAGCATACTCTGCAACAGGGTATTGTGTGTTGCTGGTATACACCTTCTGCCTATGTCCAATCATCCCAACTGATAACTGGGTTGTAGTCATGACAGTATAAAAGGCCAAACAGTGTTCATATAACAGCTGGTACATGACGTGTCGTTTTACAAGTGGCTGTCCCTTTGATAGCATATTTTTCCAGTTGCGGGGCTGATATGTGGTGCTAGGAGGGTGCATACATCAAATCTCAGTGGGCAGTCACAGGGGTAGAAGCCATAGGGTAGGGAGATGGATGCTGAAGGAGCATATGGTCTGATAAGGATATTGCTTCAATTGGGGGAGGGGGGGTGATGAAAAGTTGTTCTGTGTGTGGTGGGCAAGATCTCAGAATGGATATCATTTCAGGACATGATTTTAGGAAGTAATGGCATTGTCGAAGTAGCTGATTAATATAGTTAGGACCAGGATGATACTGACAAGTGGTGTGTTCCAAAGGTGTTTTTTTGGAGGGATCAGGAGCACCATTGTTGGATGTGATTGCCTGGGAAATCTGCTTTTGAACTATGGTGGTGAGTAATTACATCCTGTAAAGGCCAAGGTAACAGTATTATGAGAAGGAAAGTTACAACTCACCATATAGCGGAGATACTGGTTTGCAGATAGGCACAACAAAGATTTTCACACTTAAAGTTTTCAGCCAATGGCCTTTGTCAAAAATACACATGCATATGTGCGCACACACCCACACAAACGCAACTCACACGACTGCAGTCTCAGGCAACTGAAACCACACTGCAAGCAGCAGCACCAGTGCATGATGGGAGTGGCAAAGGAGGCTGGGGTGGAAAAGGGGAGGGATAATATGGTGGGGATGGTGGACAGTGAAGTGCTGCAGGGTGGGTGGCAGGTAGGGGGGGGGGGGGTGGAACTGTGAGTGGTGGGGAATGATAGCTGTGTAGTGCTGGAATGGGAGCAGGGAAAGACATGTATGGATGAGGACAGTGACTAACAAAGGTTGAGGCCAGGAGGGTTATGGGAACATAGGATGTATTGCAGGAAAAGTTCCCACCCCTGCAATTCGGAAAAGCTGGTGTTGGTGGGAAGGATCCATATGGCACACGTAGGGGTGGCGTGCTGCGGTGCTCCATGTTCAGCAATGTACAATGAATGGTGTGCTCTGAAATACTAGTGCATGCCCCAGCATTCTGCTTTTTCAATAGAGATGCCACAGATCATTGTCCTACTTTATTGAGTAGCCAAGTCTTCAAACCACACATTCTGTGACAGCTTGTGCATCCAACCATTAGTGTACAGTGGTAGTTTAACTTAGTTGCCATATAATACACAACCATTACCCCAGCCCAAGGGATAGGGCAAAGAAAGCATTTCTGAAGAAGAGAAATTTAACATAGAGTATAGATTTAAGTGTCAGGAAGTGTGTGTATGGAGTGTAGCCAGGTATGGAAGTGAAATGTGGATGATAGTGTAGACAAGAAGAGAATAGCTTTTGAAATATGGTGCTACAGAAGAATGATAAAGATTAGATGGGTATATCATGTAACTATTGAAGTGGTAATGAATAAATTGGAGAGAAGAGGAATTTGTTGCACAACTTGACTAAAAGAAGGGATCACCAATTTAATATTGGAGGGAAGTATGGGGGATAAAAATTGTAGAGGGAGACAAAGAGACAAATACACTTTGAAGATTAAGAATGATGTAGGTTGCAGTAGTTATTCAGAGATGAAGAGGCTTGCACAGGATAGATTAGCAGCGAGAGCTCCATCAAACCAGTCTCTGAACTGAAGACCACAACAACCAGGTATAGGTGGGTAAATACAGTATTTTGATGCCTGTGTTAAGAGGTATGATGCTGTGCTCCTTTGGACCTTGACATCAATTAAAATGTCCCCCTTTTTCAGGAAGTAGTGTGTGTGGGTTGTGATGCATGAACGACATTTGAAAGTTTTGGTCTGGCCATGAGTTGCGCACAGGTAGCCAAAGTGGTTAGCAGCTTTTCCCATAAAGCAGGAAATCCAGGTTCGATTTCTGGTCTGACACAAATTTTCATTGTTATTCCATTATACAGCTGGTTGTCCATATTTGCAATAGTGAATATATTTCATGTTGAACTGAGGCTACTTGGTTGCGTCCTTTTGGTCTTGTTTTAAGCTAAGTTTAAAAAGCAATCCTTTCCTTTATCAATGCTCTGTAATGCTACAAATTGTGTAGCCAAACCTGTCTTGAAAGAATTTCATGTACAGATGGCATTGGCTCAATTTGTTACATATCAGAACATACTTTAGCCACTTTTGGATGTTCCTCCTTCATTAGTGCATAGAACTTGTTTGCACATAATTTGTGCGACCTTTTATTGTTCTTTTTCTTGATATCTTGTTCCTTTTGAGTCTGTCTGTGGATCCCTGATATTGCTTGAAATGTTGTGGTGTGTAGAGGTATCGCTGGCAATCTTTTTTCCTTATGCTGTAATTAATCAAAACAGTAATTCCCCTTTTAACTTTTCATGAACTGACAACTTGTTTTATAGCTACAAAATTCTAAATTTTGAACAATTGCGCATTTATAGACTTTGAAGAAACACTTAACTGAAATCTGATTATTAACACTTCTGAGTTTTCATGGTTAAAATTTGTGCAAATTCTTTATCTGTGAAGACATGAGAAACTCTGCTTGTGTACAGAATATGCTATTAGTGTGCCATACTGTTTTAGAGTGTGTATATTTTGCCATGCTGAGGGATAATTACCCTCAGGTTTTCATATTACAAATGTCTTAATGCTGTTGTGAATTGCAGCTTTTTTCGGGTTACTTCGATACAGCAGTGGGGCCAAAAGTGGAAGAGAGCAGCTATTCCAACATTGTTAAGTCCGTGAAGTGCAAAAGTGAAGAAATTATATTCTTCACAGATGTTCCAAAAGGTTAGTTTAAATACACCTTTCAAATGTTTAGCAGTGGGTATGACAGTTTCATTGTTGTGCAGCTTACATGTATAGTGGAATGTACTGAATTTAGTAGTACACTATATTTAGTACATTCCACAGTAATACTGTTTTGTTCATGTTGGAAATGGTTTATATAGGAAAAGTGATTTGATGTTGCTGGTTTCATAATTTTATTAATCCAGCAGTTTACATTACAATAGCTTTGAAGATTGTCCTGTGTGAGGAAATGAAATAAATTTGATTCCGAATGAGGTTATGTAAGAATAAAACCTGTTTTCACCATTTGACTGGTCTCTGGCCTAGGTTAGGTTAGGGTACTTCACTGCTTAATACTGACACAATGGTGTGCATTGCTTGCTGTTCGCATTTTTCACATGTCCATTGAATATTTTGTTGCAACAGTGAAAGTGTTTCTGAGAACAATACAAATCATTTGTTTTGCTGATGTGTTTACCTGCCTACCTAAATTGTGAAATGGGCTTTTAAGTGCTTAAAAGCAATATACCAAATGAAAACAAACTTACTTGAAGTGGTATCAAGCCATTTCATTTAATAAATTTTCATTCATCCAAATCTTTCACAATTTGTAAAAAAAAATTGTATGTAGTGAGTATTCAGCAAGAGGGTAATGTTTTAACTTTCTAGTTTCGTGTTTTGCTTGAAAAATGTTCCCATTTAATCATTTTAGTGGCCAACTTTTGCCAGGTCTTTTTCGCAACTACTTGCAATTATCTGAATCTGTTGATATTCAGATGAGTGAAAATTTTGCAGAAGTGATGTAAAATCTTGCTTTCTTTAAAATGTAAGTCAACTTAAAATACTTTGCTTTTGGTTGTGTGTACCAATGGAACTCTTTGCGTAAGCAACCACGATATGTGTGATATGGAACCACTAAAAAAATGCTTTCCTTTTGACCATCCACTTTGCGAGCAGAAATTTAGTAACCATTGTGGAACAAGTCAGATTTATCACTTGGAGCTTGTCATGGATTACTTCAGAAATAGCAGATGTAGTTGAACAGATGCGTACTTCTACATCCATATTCAGCAGACAATTGCAAAGTGCATCCAGAGGGTGTATTCCTTTGTACCAATTATTAGACTTTCTTTGCATTTCATTCATTTATGGAGTGCAAGAAGAATGATTGAAAGCATCTGCTTGTGCTGAAATTGTTTAATATTGTCCTCAAGATCCCCATGTGAGTGATACATAAGAGGTTGTAGTATAATCTGTCGTGATTTAAAGCCGGTTTTTGAAACTTTCTGAGGGTAGTTTGTCTATCTTAGTCAACAAGTTCAGTTTCTTCATCACTGTAAAACCCTCCCATTGGTCTTACAAGCCTATGACCATTTGTACAGCCCTCTAATCCTATGTTACGGGGCCTCCACACTTCAACAATATTCTAGACCTGGTCACACAAGTGGTTTGTAAGCAATTTCATTTGTAGACTAACTGCACATTCCCAGTATTCTGCCAGTCAGTCGAAGTATACTCCTGCTTAACACATGATTGAGCCTATGCTCTCATTCCATTTCATATCCCTACAACCTCCCCAGCCTTTGCATCATCTTTTCCATTCCGTGTTACATGTCGTTTAACTTCAAATAAAGAAAATCAACAGTGTAACACTGGAATTTGCTAATTTTTCAGCTCGTCCAGGAGCTCCTCGACAGGAGTGAGCCATGAGGAAACTCTTTAGTTTATACTTACGTGTTTGGGCTACTGCTAAGATTTTTGAGTTCTTGTGGTAGCTTATTAAAAGTGGATGCAGCAGAATACTGCACTCCTTTCTGCACATGGGTCAATGAACTGCATTCCACATGTGGATTTGATTTCTGCCTAGTATTAACTGAGTGAAAGCTGCTAGCTCTTGGGAATCAGCTAGTATTGCTAACAAATGACATTGAAGAAAATATATACTGTGAGGGCAGTGTCGGAATTCCCAGACTATTGAATAAGGGTCGACAAAAGGTTCTCTAACTTACACCACATACAGCTCAAACATCCTGTTTTTGAGCCAAAAATACCGTTTTTGAATCAAGATTACCCCAAAAAATACCATGACATAAGCATATGAAAATATGCGAAGTAGACTACTTTTCGTGTTGAACTATCACTTATTTCAGATACTGTTCTAATGGTAAAGCAGCATTTAGTTTCTGAAAAAGATCCTGAACATTGGGCTTTCCACAACAGCTTACTATCTATCCGAATGCCTAGGAACTTGAACTGTTCTGTCTCATTTATAATATGCCCATTCTGTCTGATCATAATGTCGGTTCTTGTTGAATTGAGAGTTAAAAGCTGTAAAAACTGAGTCTTATTGTGATTTAGCATCAAATTATTTCCCACAAGCCACAAACTTATTTCATGAACTACTATTTGATACTGTTTCAATATTACACACAAGATCCTTCACTACCAAGCTGGTGTCATCAGCAAACAAATATTTTTGAATCACCTGTAATACTAGAAGGCGTATCATTTATATAAATAAGAAATAGCAGTGGCCCCAGCACCAACCCTTGGGGAACGCCCCACTTACAGTGCCCCATTGGGACTGAACATCACTACCACTCTCAGTATTGCAGAGAATTACCTTCTGCTTTCTGTTCTTAAAGTAAGAGGTGAACCAATTGTAAGCTACTCCCCTTACTCCATAATGGTCCAACTTCTGCAGTAATATTTTGTGGTCAGCACAGTCGTAAGCCTTCTTCGTTAAATCAAAAAACACCTAGCGTTCACAACCTTTTATTTAATCCGTCCAAAACCTCACAGAGAAAAGAGAACATAGCATTTTCAGTTCTTAAACCATTTCTAAAACCAAACTACATTTGACAGCAAATTATGTGAATTTAAATGCTCCAGTAACCTTGTATATACAACCTTCTCGATAACTTTAGCAAACACCGATGGCATAGAAATAGGTCTAAAATTGTCAACATTATCCCTGTCTCCCTTTTCATGAAGTGGCTTGACTACCGAGTACTTTAATTGGTCAGGAAACCGACCACTCCTAAAGGAAAAGTTACAGATATGGCTAAGTACTGGGCTAACATACATAGAACAGTACTTCAGTATTCTGCTAGATACCCCATCATATCCATGAGAGTTCTTGGTCTTTAGTGATTTAATTATTAAGTCAGTCTCCCTCTTGTCAGTATCACGGAGGAGCATTTTGGGTAACAGTCTCAGAACACTTTTTTCTAAGAGCGCCTTATGATTCCCTGTTGCGACTAGGTTTCTATTTAGTTCACCTGCTATATTCAGAAAGTGATTATTAAATACTGTACATATATGCGACTTATCAGTAACACGGACATTCCCACTACGCACTGATTCTATATCCTCGACCTGTCTGCAGACCAGCCACTTCCTTTACGACTGACCATATCGTTTTAATTTTATCCTGAGACTTAGCTATTCTACCTGCATACCACATACTTTTTGCCTTCCTAATAACATTTTTAAGCACCTTACAGTACTGTTTGTAATGGGCTTCTGCATTTAGATTTTGACTGTTTCTAACATACATTTTGATATAACTGCCAGTTTGTTCTACAGGATATTATCCCTCTAGTCAGCCACCCAGGCTGCCTGTTTGTGCAAGTACCCTGTTTTGAACATTCTAACGGAAAGCAACTTTCAAAGAGCATGAGAAAAGTCTTGAGGAAAGCATTGTATTTATCGTCTACTATATCAGCACTATAAATGTCTTGCCACTCTTGTTCTTTGATAAGGTTTACAAAGGTCTCTACAGCAACTGGATCAGCTTTCCTAAACAGCTGATGACTATATTTAACACGTGTTGCAGCACAAAAATCTTTTAGAGTTAAAACTTGTGCATCATGATCTGAAAGGCCATTCACCTTTTTGCTAACAGAATGCTCTTCTAGTGATGAGGAATGAACAAAAATGTTGTCTATGGTTGTTCTACTGTTCCCTTGGACTCTCGTTGGAAATAATACGGTTTGCATAAGATTAGATGAATTAAGGTGGTCTACCAGCATCCTTTTCCTTGGACAATCACATATACAATTAATATTGAAGTCACCACAACTTTTTGTATTTCCTATAAAGTGAACCAAGAACCTCCTCTAGCTTTAGCAAAAATGTTGTGAAATCGGAGTCTGGGAGATCTATAAATAATAAGTTAGTTTAGCTCCACTAAATTTAACCACACCTGCACAACATTCAAACACCTTTTCAGTGCAGTACTTCGAAACATCAATTGACTCAAATGGGATGCAATTTTTCACATACATAGCTACTCCCCCACACCGCAAAGAGCTCCTAGAAAAGCTGCCAGTCCGTTTTTATCCAGGTAAAGGAAGCCTCTGAATTCTCTTTAAGAAGTGTTCAGATATACCAATAATTTGAGTCAACATCTATAAGCAGTTCACTAACTTTATCTCTAATACCTTGTATATTTTGATGAAATATACTAATTCCCTCATTATTTGGATACCTAAGCTTTGTCGAAAGTGGTTTCTCTGTTAGAGAGACTTCCCTTAAGCAGGAATACCTATCAGCTACTTCAATCTAAAAACGGTGCAGCTCTAACACCCACTACTACAGGAAATTTCCCATGAGTGATCCCACCACCCCCACCTGTGCTGTCACCTATAAGCTTTGCCAACCTCCCCTTCCCATACCTGTTGAGGTGCAGGCCATGTCTAGTGAAACCCGTCCTGCTGATCGACTCCACCACTGAAATGTGACCCGTGCCTTCTGTCATCAGCGCACCCCCAAGTCTCATGTTATTACACCTGAGGGCTGTATTAAGATGAGGCCAATTGTGACACTGAAACAGTCCCATGAAATGAACATTTGTGTTGCCAGTCTGAGTGGCTATCTTTTCCAGGTCACCATCTAAGTCATACTCCCCATCCATATCAATACTATTACCAGCCCCACCCACAATCACTACTTGATCCTCTTTAGTAAAATCCCTACATAACCCCCCTATGTTAAGTCACCTGAGCCAATCCTGCATTAGGCTTCACAATGCTGGTGACCTGGTACTCACTCCCCAACACTTCCTGCAACTGCTGGCCTACACCTCTGCCATGAGAACTACCTAATAGCAGAACCTTCTTCTTCCTCTTCGACTTTGCAACTGACCTAGCCACTGTAACTGCTGAGGTCTGCTGCATACTTCCTACATCTACATCTACAGTTACTAGAGATTCCTCTCCACTAGACTCTGACAGTTGGTCATATCTATTGCAAACACCAATAGTAAAACTATCTGAAAATCTCCTTCTCCCAGCAGATCTCTTGCCAACAGCAAGCTCCTATTCCCCAACTCCCTTCTCCCTCCTCATCCTATCTAGCTGCTCCTGTGCAGTTTTTCAACTGCACCTGAAGGGCACAGATCCTACACTCCTGCTCCTCTATCAACTTACTCTTGCTACATAACCTGCAGTTCCAGGAGAGGATCTCACCAGAAGGCCCACTGGCTTCCCCATTGCATTCCCCCCAGTGAAAATACTTCGAACAAGTCTCACACCGCAATCCACTACTCACGAACCTATGGCAAAGCCCACACTTCTCACTCATGGTAAAATTTTACAGTTATTGAAACAAGAAAACTACTTTATCTAAGTTCTGCTACTACAATAAGATGTTGTTAAACTGGCTACAATAATCACAAACTTACTCTACAATGGAAGTAACTACTATTATTAATAGTATTAAACAACAAAAAATGAGAATATAACAAAAGACTAACACAGAAAGAAAATCAAATGTCTAATGACACAGTAACGAAACTGAAAACACTTCCCAAAAACTTCTTCTGAAATTTTCACCAGAAAACACAAAGAACACCGGTTGAAGACTACTAAAGTTTCTAAATAAACCACTATACACAAACAATTAATTAGTACTTAGCTTTCGATGTGCCGCTACAGCTGCAACTGGTCAGCACGGAATGTAAACACAGGTAAGAGGTTAAGTTGCTCGGTATGAAACACTCACAAATATCAGGTCACAACACAAGAAAGGCAGAGGTGAATGAAGAAACTACTAATACGTTACTTATATAATAAATATTATCACAAAAACTGTTAAACTATGTATCTGAAACCTAAAATATATAAAAACTTAGAGCGATCTCACGCGCGTATGATGTCACAAGAAAGATATCCAATGTCTTCTTCCCAGACGGCCAAGTTGTTCGGAACATCTGACAGGATGTCCGCGCATTAATCATAAATTCTCTTTCGTGCACCATGATGAAAGGGCACAAGTGCTTATAAAAACAAAACACTTGTTGACACGTGTAACTTACTGTTACTTAAACAAAACAGCAAGAGAATGCAAAAGATACTAGTGTGCTGTGCTGTTGCTGGCCACAGAGTGATACTATGCAGACACCATCGTGTTGCTGGCTGGCATAGTGCTAATGTTTTGGCAGTTAACAAGAATTTTAACTCACCTGTGACAGGCATTTCTTTTGGTCTTAGACTGATACTTGTGGATTTCCTACTGCTGTTATCTGGATTGGATGGAGAGTAGCCTGCTCTAAAAGTGCACACCGCACACTGTCGGCTACCTGGGTAGCAGATTGTGAGGTCTGGTGCACATCTGACCCATTTAGGGGGACCCTACAGCTCTCAACCTTAATGGTGCAAGTCCAGGAAGTCACAGCGTAGCTTGTCCCAGAACCTTAAAAGTATCTAGTTTAGTCATTCCATTGGTTTCAGAACCAAGGGGACAATGCTATAAATTGTGAGCTTCATTGAAACTTCATGTGCAAAGCTGGTCTTCTCAGTCATCTCTGCAAGTTACAGGAATGATCAAAGTAGGACCTTGGAGCCCAGATGACAGGCATCATTAGTTCCAGGATGTGCCACAATCTGCAGTTGCTTGCACCCTTTTCCCTCTGTGGCATAACTTCATGTTGAAGCCCCCAGGCATACACATTGGTTGCACCTGGTATCCTTTCTTGTCCCTTGAAACTGTTTCCGTAAGGATACCATCATTTGTAATGTATTTGAACTACTGATTATTACTAAAGTGCACGTCATTTACGACGGCGGCAGAGTTTAGGTTCGTTCTGCGCATCTGACGTCACAAAACAGTCAGCCAATGAACAGAGAATGACGTTGCCAGAGCTCAACTGCTGTGCAGAGCATGGACGAGTAGCTTCAGTTTTAGAAACGTTCAGTCATAAAGAAAGTAATTGAACAAAAGCAATGTCTTGCTAGCAGACTTTCTTTCATAGTAAGTTTGGAGAAAGCATTCTTTATACCAATTGCTTCATATTCTATTAATTAATTAAATCAAACAAGCAATAAGCCTCCAAATTCAGGCAATAGCAAGGAAAGGTGCTTGTATCATTCTCACGAACCGCTTTTTTGCAATAAAGAAGAGCGGTAATTGTTCATTTCCTATTGTAATTCGACGAAACTTGAATAATTCATAGTATACGAACAGTGTTTGTCGGTATTTTTCGAGATATTTGAGTCCTCCATGACGTCAGTTGAATAACGAGCTGTGTTAGTGTAGTAGTCAGGGTGTTTGGCTGTTAAGCGAAAGGTTGTGTGTTCAAACCTTGTTCGGTACTTATTTTCTTTATTTAAGAACAATATCGAAGTGTCTTACTTCATGAATTTTATTCGTTTGAATGTAATTTTTTGAAATTTCTAGTGCTTTATCTCTTCATTATAAACATAAGTTTTCGGTTTTTCTAATTTTGTCCTCCAATATTTCTTTTCACAGCAATTAAAAACAATGAAAAGGCACACATACAATATTCATGTTATCCGTTTTGTTTGTATATCTTCTCTTCTGCAGTCGCTGTTTTACTATTCATATTGAGATATATTCTTTGCGACAGTATTAAAAGTATTATTTAGAGCAGAATTTCGGCTCATACGTTACCGAGCTACTTGATTGTCTGACGCAATTCTTTGCTTTGCTACTTTGGCAGTATCATCATATTCAATGTTTTCGTCGACTGATCTATGTTTTGTCAAGTATTTGCTGTCCGTTGTGACAAACACAAATTGTTTGCACACTACGCCTCACTGACAATACATTTTAGTTTCTATGTTTTATTATGTCCACAATTCCAATTTTGTGTACTTCGCCAATTTTGTTTTAATCAGAACGTTTTAGAAAAAAGCGAAATAACTCTGGTATAAATAAAACTTTTGTTACAGTCGCGAAAGATGGAATATTTCTCATTATTTCATATGACACCTATTTGGTACTTAAATTAAATGGGATATTATTATACAGTAAGTTTTATATGAAATTTAGGTTTCTTGTCCACATTTCATTCTCAACATTGTGGCAACTAAAATAGACCATACGGAAAGTATACGCTATGGACTTTCACCTCTGCAAACTCTTCAAAATTTCGTGCAATGGTTTACTACATTTAATGCTGCACAATAACTGCGTTGAACATCGAAACAAAATTAAGTCGTTTATGGGGGGAAGATATTAGTCAAGATGTGTGAAAATCAAATTTTTGGGCCAAATAGTTTTTGTGAAATCGAATGATAAGTGTGTCAAAGCAGTCGGAACACCATGTGTCAGCAAAGGCGAGCAGTGCAGTGATGACAAAATCGTGCACTGCGCGGAATGCGGGGAGCACGTCGATAGCAGTGAAGGGGTTAATGCGGCCATGGTGGCTTTACTCCATAAACTGCGCACTCCCCTCTAAACTTCAGTTTGTGAACTATACTATACTATGGCGCTGCCTCTCTTGGCGCGTGCGTCGTTTGCAAGCTGGCAACGCAGCAGTCTCCCGTGTCTGGGCGGGCATGCGCAAGCTGCCAAGATAAAAGAATTTAACTATAGAACCTACTGCTTTGTGTTTGCTTGATCTTGACATGGGGCAAAACAGATTTTTCCAAAATAGGTAAAGTGAGGGCCACTGGCTCAGTTGCAATGGAAAACAGCACCTCAATCTTGTTGATTAGGGGGGATGTTATAACACCCTGAGTCATCTGTGGTCCCCATTCTCTCCATACAGGACACTTAGGTATACCATTGAAACGCCACTTGCAGTCAAGTGGGGAGTAATGAGAGAACCTGTACTTCCTGCAGAGGAAGCAGGGTTACACAGTAGAGAATAATACTTAAGGTACCTTTAATACCGTTACCACAGGTATGAGCTTTGATCCAGAAGTAAGGTTCCCTTCATTTTTACAAGTGGACAGCATTGTTTTACTCACATTGTTGGAAAGAAGAAACTTCGTTGTCCACCCAAGAGTTCCCTTAACGTGGAAAACAAATGTAAATCACTAGGTACGAGGTCAGGACTGTACAGTGGGTAGGGCATGACAATCCAACTGGCTTTGTCGGGAATATAGAATGAAATGAAGGGTGATCCAGTCTTTGACAGTAACTGAATCTCACACTGATTTGCTGTGTAATAATTTTCCAAAAACACTCTTACTGGAAACTTACGAAAATATTTTTGTAAGTGTCTGAAAATTGTCAAACGACGATTTTCTCACATATGCATTGAAATTAGACTTTTTTGAACAAGGATAGGCTTACTATTCTCAAATTTTAAGAGCACAGTTAAGTTTAAACCTGCAATTGATAAGGGTATATTGAGGCGCTTATGACTATTCAATATTTCATATCACAGCACAAACAGATATTGATAGAATAAATGAAAGATTATGCAGAAGTGATGCGGACAGTAAAATATAAGTCTATAACGTCAAATCGGCACGTGAATCTTGCAAACACGGTCTCGCAAAAAGGCAAATTCCGAAGTCAGCTGTTAAATATAAATGTGAATTGCACGGATTTTTTACTTAGCTGTTTCTGTGCCAACTTTGACACTGGTGTGACAAGGAATGACATTGCAATGTGAGTTTTTTGGTCAAAAATTTAGAAAAATGTGTATCACCAACAAAGTGTGTTCTGCCTGTTGCAGCTAACAATGCTAATATGTGATTGTGTGCTGTGCCTCAGTTGTGTTGATTTTAGTTAGAGGCAAAATGCATAAAATTTAGTATGCAGAGTATGCAGAGTAGGCTCACACAGATTTACTCCGGTCAGATTCAAAATTTCTGAGGTGTTAGAAACATTGAAAACATAGGTTTTCTTCCACTGTAAACACTTTATGAGTAAATCACAATAATAGCATTCACTTTCAAATAATTTTTAAGGGTAACTGAAGCAGTCTGAAATATTTATCAGTTAATTATGATCCATATCATGCATAACTCTATAATATTAGTAAAGGCAGTCGAAATTAAAATACAGTGAATAAGTGATAGTATTTAAATTGCAGTATCATGTTCAGAAATGGATTGCTTCTTCTGTAACTGCTCCAGTGCAGTTTGAATTTTCTTCATGATTCTGACGTACTTACTGAAATTCATATTACATGGTCAATACAAAGCTGTACAATTTAAAAGCTGTAATTTCTACACTGTGAGGAGGAATGATGATTGAAGATGATCACCTGATCATGAAATGAATCAGTACACAGAAAACAAGAATGGAAGTAAAATATCACATATATTATATAAAATTTTATCATAAAGTCACACTCTCGAAGGCAGCTAAGACTATTTAAGCAAACATATTTTTTAACATTATTTTAAATTGGTTTCTTCTTTCAATTTTCTGTTGTGTTTAGTAGCCAGAGCCCAATTTTCAATTACTACAAATTGTATTTATATTTTAGACTTTTTGAAATCAGGCAATGAGTGAAATGAAAGATATCAATTTTCCAGTTGATAGGACAGTATCTATCATCTGCTCCTTGTCTGGTGTGATGTCGCTCACCAGTTTCATTCCTCTTCTGCCAACCTCATCATCTCCAGATAGCACCTGTGCCCTTTGTCCTAACTTATTTGTTGGATGCATTCCAATATGTTGTCACAGAGTTTCCTCTTTATAGCTATATCCAATACTGTAGAAATTGGTCCCTGATCTCTCATCACATGTTAAAGCATCCTATCCCTTCTCATCACCATCTTCGATATTTTCCTTTCCTCAGCGATTCTAGAGAGTACTTGCTCATCCCTAGTATTAAAAAGTCCACTTGATTTTAAGTGTCCTCCTATAGCACATCATTTCAAATGCATAGATTGTCTTTCATGGTTTTCTTGCAGTCTGTGATTAATGCTGTGCTTGAAGTGTACATTTCTTCCTCTAATTTAGACCAAAATGTTGGTTACTAGTTAACTTCTTTGGGTGAGGAATTATCCTTGTGCTGCTGCTTTTGTCTTCCTTTCAGCTGTCATGTTGCTTTGCTTCCAAGATTGCAGATTTCTTAACTTTGTATAGTTCATGTTTGCCAGTTTGCTAATCCTCATTACTTTAATCTTTCTCTGGTTTATCCTCAATTATAATTTGTACTCATTTCTGTTCATTCCATTCAACAGATCCTGTAATTTTTCTTCAGTTTCACAAAAGACGGCAATGTCATCATATCTTATATTGATATCCTGTCACCCTGAATTTTAATTGTGCTCTCAAACCTTCAATTTGTGTTATTGCTTTTTCTATGTATAGACTGATCACTTGATGTTTGGTCTTCCATTCTTATTATACCCTGTTGATTGTTGTGCATATTGTATATTACCCATCTTTCCATGTAGCTTCCACAGATTTTTCTCTGTATCAAAGATCCTGCCCCACGTTCTGTTGTCACACATTTTCTAGGTTTAGAAATCCTATGAATGTCTCGATTTTTCTTAAGTCTTGCTTCCATTATTAAGTGAGAATTCAGAACAGCCTCTGTGATTTTTTTTCTAAGAGATAGTCCATTTTTCTGTTTTGCTATATATTATTCTTAATAGTGACTTGGATGCATTAGTTTATGCTAATTGTGTAATAGTTCTCACATGTATCTGCCCTTCATAATTTTAGAATTGTGTGGGTGATATTATGAAAGTCTGATTGTATGTCTCCAGGCTCATAGCTTCTATACATAATTTGAATGGTTGTCTGGTTGGCACTTCCCCCAATAATTTTAGAAATTCCTAAAGAATATCTATCCCTTGCTTGTTACTGGGTTGCAAATTTTCCAAAGCCCTGCTAAACTCTAATATTAAACCCCCAATGGTGTCCATATTGTGTCTTTGCACAGATCCTTCTCCTCGCAGAGGCTTTCAGTGTACTTGAGTACTTTTGTCACCTACTTGCTTTGTCTGCAGTTAACAGTGGAATTCATATTGCACTCCTAACCCACTAGTGGATGTGCCTATGTATACAGTGCACCAGCCACAATTAAAATTGTTTTGCACCATTCCGTTGTTTCACAATTGCGAGCCTGTACCTATTCCTTCATTATTGCTTCAACTAATCCAGTGATACGTTGTCCCACATCTGAGCAGCAGTAATATAAAGTAAACAGCAAGCTGGGTGAGAAATTTAAAATCACTGCAAGAAAATTATCCAGACCATGAGCTAGCAGCAGCACACTCCCACAGTGAGGCAGTTGTCAAAGAAATAATTAGTAATTGAATAAATGGTTGGCTGATATCTGATGCTACTGTGCTTCATTGAGTGGGTCATTACTGTGGGGTAAGATCTATCTGTGGCAACAAAGCAATATAATCAAAGTTCGTTTCATTATTGTTAGCGTGTATTATGTAAGTTTATTTTATCATTCTTTACTTCAATTAAAATTAAACTAAGTCTGCTCAGTGTTTAACTCGGTAATATACAGACAGTAAAGACAAGATATTCTTAACATGTGTACAGAAAACGCATGCTTACTTAAGGGTTAATGAGGAGTCAGTCATATTAGATGTTAAGATGACATGTTTTGTAATTTTGTAACAAGTTGTATTTGCTCATTACATGTATTGCTTTTGCAGACGCAGTGGGTAAATTTTAGTTAATTTGGTTCATACTAAAATTAATTAAATGATATACAGTTTATTGTAACATGATCAATTTTGAGGCATTTTCTATCAATGATGGAAAGCTTAAGTATATACATACTTCTCCAGGGTATGGAACTGTTCAGATATTTCTGAAGAGATTATTAGCTTGAAAATCAATCATGTTACAATAAAAAACTGAAGATCGTTAATTGCAGTCTAAGGTAAAAACATTCTTATCTCTAACTTGTTATGTTTATGTTCCTGAAGTTCTGCCAGTGACAAACGTTAAAAACAAAAATTGGTATGTTTGGTACTGTGAAGTGTACTGGGCCTACTGTTGGGGCAGAATTTTAATTAGTCTTTCATTCCATTACAGAAGCAAGAGCAGCAAAATCAGCAGGCTTACAGGCTGTCATTGTGGTCAGAGAAGGAAACCTTCCTATTACAGATGAAGATAAACTTGAGTTTCCAGTAATAAAGTCATTTGATGACATTGTATTTGAAACATCTGTGAAGAGAAGAAAGAAATCTGAAGAGGAAACATTAGAACAGGGAAAGGCAAATTCTGCTGTAGTTGATGTATCTAGTATGCAGGATGTGGAAATGCAAGAAGAGCCAATTGCTGATAAAACTCAAACATCAAAAGCAGCTGAAGGGGTAAGTAGTACTGAGATGGTTGAGGCTGTAGAGGTACAGCCAGATTCCATGAAGCAAACACCTGTGGAACAGTGTGACAGCATTGAAGAAGCAAATCAGACCAGCTGCAAAGACAAAGATAATGTGAACAATGATCTTAGCAGTACTAAGAAAACTGGTAGTGAGGTACTTGCTGATAAGGGTACTGTTGCAATTACGGAGCAAAAAAAGTCAAATGAAACAGATACATTGGAAATAAATGGTGCAGAAAAGTTGGATATGAATATTGATAACCAGGTAGAAACCAATGGGCCCAAATGTCCTAAAGACAGTCTCTCTAAATCTGATGCTAATAATGATACTCCAATAAAAACAAATAGTGATAACTCTACAAATTCTAAAGATGCAATATTAAATGAAAATAAGAATAGCAGTTCATCTTCAGAAAAGTGTCCTAGTCCTGCAGCTAATAACTTGCCAGTCACTGGTAATGACACTGTAGTTCCTGATGGTAAGACTGACATTAAATTGGCTGACAGTGATAAGGCCAAGCTTTGTAATAAGACTGAAATGGGAGAACATGACAGCAATATTTGTGATGACTCACCTCATACATCTGGTAAGGATGGTACAGAATCTCTCTCATCTGATGCTACTGACAGTAAGACAAAGGTAGAATCTCTGACTGAAAAGACTGAATCCACATTACTTAACACAGCTGAGCTGCCAAATAAGACTGAATGTACACATACTGAAAAGACTGAAAAAATTTGTGCAAAGACTGAATGTGCCACTACTGATAACTCTGAATCTGCTCCAGTTAGTAAGACTGAATCCCTAAAACCTGTTGAAGCTGAACCTGTCACTAAAAAGACTGAATCTGAAGTAAATAAGACTGAACCAATGGAAACAGATGATCTGACACCTGCACACACAGGAGACCTCAAAAATAAGGATGAATCAGAACAAAAAGATAAAGAAGTTGCACAGGAGAGTGCACCAGTCAGTGGGGTAGGAACTGATATTTCTCCAGCAACAGATGAGGTTAAAGGTAAAGCAGTTGTGCCCTCAAGTGAGACCAAGGCTCCAGCAGCCGTAGATGGTGGTAAGATTGAGGTTGCTATGGAGGCAACCGAGACTATGATGGAGGCAGCCCTAGATGACAGTAAGGCCGAGGATGTAAGGGAGGCAATTCCAGATGATGGTAAGGCCAAGGTTACAGCAGAGGCAACACCAGGTAGTGGTAAAGCTAAGCCTACAGTGGAGGCAATCTCAGATGGTTCTGAGGCTGCAGTGAAGGCATCCTCAGATGATGGCAATGCCAAGGCTGCAATGGAGGCATCCTCTGATGGTGGTAAGGCCGAGGTTGCAGTGCTGGTGACCCCAGATGGTGGTAAGGTTGACACTGCAGTGAAGACAATGTCAGATGATGGTAAGGATGAGGTTGCTGCAGAAGTGATGCCCGATGGTAGCAAGGATGAGGCTGCTGGAGAAGTGATGCCAGATGGTAGTAAGGCCGAGGCTGCAGCGGAAGTCACACCAAATGGTGGTAAGGCCAAGGATACGGCAGAGGCAACGTCAGATGGTAAGGCTGAGGCTTCGGTGGAGGTGACGCCAGTTGATGGTAAGGCAGAGGCTGCGGCAGAGGCAACCCCAGATGCTGGTAATGTTGAGGTTGCGGCGGAGGCGACCCCAGATAGTGCTAAGGTTGAGGCTGCTGTGGGTGCAACCTCAGATGATGGTAAGGCAGAGACTGCAGTGGAGGTGACCCCTGAGGACAATATGATGGAGGCAGCCCCAAATAGTTGTAATACAGATTCTGTGACAGAGGTGGACCCAGCTGGTGATAAGGCTAAGGTAGCCAGCTGTGTGAATGGTGGCAATGCTACAAAAGTTATTTCAGATGTCAAGGCTAATAGTGTTGCATCTGTGACTGAAATGAAAGCTGATAACAAAACTGATGTACCCATGGAAGATGTTGAACCAATGGTCACAGATGACACTGAACGAATATCAACTGAGAAAGCCGAACCTGTGATCAAAGATGAGTCTGAACCAATGGTCACAGATGAAGCTGAATCTGTAGCAACAGATGAAGCAAAGCCCGACACTGAAGGAGCAAAAAATTCATCAACAAGTGACGCTGAACATATGGTGACGGAAGATCCTGAACCAATGGTTACAGAAGATGCTGAACCCATGGCTACAAATAAGGATGAAGCTGTGAAAAGTACAGTAAAAGATGATGGTAATGACAAATCTAAAGCAACACAGGCTGAAAGAGAGACAGCAGCTGATGAGGAAAGCAGTAAATGTACAAAAGGTGCTCCTATAGATTCTACCCCTGTGGTTGACAATGCTAACTGTAACTCTGTGAACAAAGATATAGCTGTTAAGGAGGAAAATGACCCTGCCGGCACAGGGAAGCTTGATGCAGTGTCAACGGCAAAAGATGATGTACTTGAAACTAAGACTGAATCATCAAATAATGAAAATAAAATAAGTGAGGCTGGAGGTCAGAATGTTGCAGATAATGTAAAAGAAACTGAAAATGAATTAAAGGAAGGGAAAAAGAATGTTAATAGCTGTGTTGAAAATGGTGAGAGTACAGAAAAGACTGAGAACACTAGTGAGAAGCTTAAAGTAGCAGTGGAGAGTACTGATAAAGTGGCTGACAATGTTGTTAGCACTTAGACCATGCTTGCATAAATAAAATTATTGGAACTAACATAATATATGGTTGTTAATGTAAGTGATGTACCAGTGAGACTGCTACAGTTTAAAATACAGATGAAAAATGTACTTTCAGTCTTAAGTGCCAAAATATGGAGCTTTAAACAGTTTCACTATATAACACTTTCCCAACAATTGCTAGCAAATGAAGGGTACCACTTGTACTTCCAGGCAAGTCAGGCTGTTTGATGTTCCTTATGTCCCATATTTTACAGTGTCTGGCTTTGCCATTTGGTAAACCATGTTGCTAATAAGAATTCACATGTTGTAAATATATCATACATAATGTAATAAGGTCCATTCCTGAAATTTAGAGTACATGGACTAGTTGTGCTCAATTCTGCTACATTCCGAGAGCTGCCATAAGTGTTCACTTTTACAACTACCTTAGAAGATAACATTTTAATGTTTTCACATGGAGATTATATTTTTATATCAATATACTACTGTAAAGTTAATCTGTACTTCCTAAACTTTTTTATTAATATATTCCTTCTTATAATAGTAACAGAACTGAGTTAGCTGTTGCAGTTCATATTATAGCAATAGCAGATACATGAAAGTTGTCAGTGTTCTACTTGTCCTGCCTCTGTGAATATCTCCTGCAGTGTTCTGGACACTGTCAAATGTTTTAATGTACAGTGACCACTTTGTATTATTTTGAAACAATGTTCCTTTTACCACAGTATTGCTGTAACACTAGAAGAGTATTGAAGTGATAAGTTTTGTAACTGCAGTACAGGAATTTTACTCTTTATAAAGTATAATTTTTTAAATTAGCAGTCTCGTAAGTAAATTTTAGGGCAGTTGCAGTGATCTTGTACTTATGAGAAATGTATTATGTGCTATAGAGTATTGTGAAGTAAAATTTTCAAAAATACATTAAGGGGAGAAAGTGTCAAAGCCTGCAATTTTGTAATATTGTGAATAATAGTTGTATCTGCGTAGTTGTCTTTGTCAACGATGTAAAATGACAATAAAAATTGTCTTCAGCAAGGTTGTTTTACTAAGTGTTTGTAGTTATCTTCCTTAAAGTCAAAAGGGTGGGAAATAATACATGGAAGTGATGTCAGTATTGCTGTGTAAGATGAGGAATACATTAGTTTCTCAATGTGAAACACTTCACTTCACTGATCAAAAATTCCCGTAATATTCATGTTGCGTACTTTACCTGCTGTATTTATCCATCTATGAAGATAAACTAGTTGCAACATTCACATTGTGGACATACTATTCATGCTAATTCTGTTTAAATACAGACCATGACACCTACGTTTTGCTACTAATTTTACCAAATGTGGAAGTAGATTCATTTATAGGAAAGATATGGGGTTGCAAAAAGATAAAAAGAGCAACCTAATTTGAACCTGTTCAGTGACCTTTGTCACTTTGCCGTAGTTGCTTCATTTGTATTTCAATTGAGTCAGTGACTAAAGCTTCAAATTATTTCTAACAGCCCAACAATTGTTTCGTGCTACGAAGAACTTTGTTAGAATTTTCTTTTCTTACTATGGGTCAAGTTGAGAAATGACAATTGATCATGTGTGAACAGTTAAAATGTATGCCAGACAATGCTGTGAACTTAAATTCTGTATTTTATGAACTGTGGGCTTTAATTTCTGTCCTACTAATCATATCAGTGTACTGTGATGCCAAGTGGTGAGCTGCTGTATTTGCCAGTTGTTGCTACATATCCCCCAGCTATTTTTCACCCACTAGGCTGTTGCCCCAGTGAAAATACCAGCTATCAGTTCTGTTGTACTAAGAACAAACAAAAACCATGATAGAATTTTTCTGCTGCAGTTGTAATATTTATGCTTTCATAACATTGTCAGTTTGTTCTTCTTTCTCTTTGCTTCTATGAGAGCATATTTTTGAATTTCATTTAAATTTTTTTTTCCATTCTTTCCAGCCTTGTACATATTTATTAGTGACATGACAGTTTGTCTGATGTATGACACTCTTAAGTGAAGTTTTCTTTATGCAGTTGATTTTCACATTCCCATTGGGATTGCCTTCTGAACAAAAAATACATTAAACCAATAAAGCATTCAGTGTCCTCCAATCCAGAACAGTTTTTTGACTAGCAAGGGACCTTCCAGCCTTAGAAATTCAGTTTGGGTGGAGACTTTGTGCTCTTAAGAAAATTCTGAGGAAAAGACCTCTAGAGTATTAAGTGTAGCATATATGCAGTTCATATGTGGTGAGTAGTAGTATTCCAGTGTACAAGTGATACAGCTCAGTCAGTAGCATGCTAGAATGTCATAAGACTGATTTGGGTTTGATTGTACCTGCAGACTCAATTTTATTTTGTTTTCTTAATTGTTTTAAAAATTATAACATCTTTTAAATAAACTTAAGTATTATCAATTAAATCATATATAATTTTATTTTGTTTATGAAATGGCTGTCGCAGGATACTTAAAATGTGATTTACACTCAGTACTTTCTTTTTGAAAAGTTGAATACATTTTTTCCTATACTAATTGAGGAGGTGCAGTACCTAATAACCTCAAAAGATGACTGCAGTGAAAGGGATGCTCAACAACACACACCAAAATACTCTGCAGTGAGAGAGATGCTGAACACATACACAGACACCAAAATACTTAAGTATTTGCACTTGCAAACATCAATAAAATCCCGAAACACGTTATGCTAAACATGGAAAAAATGTCTAACTGGTGCAATTTTTATGTAATGAATGACACTTGCAGGCTTTCCAGAAATATAATTATGATGTATGCAATAAAGTCAAACATTTTCTTCCCAGACAGCTTACTGTTCATTACATTAATAGTGTTTGATAATAATAAAGCCCCTGATAAGTATTTTAATGCCTGTTACACATATATCCATAGTGCGAAACTGCAAGGGAGGTCATATACATAACTTTTAATGCTTAAACATTATTTCCTGTATTTTACACCATTTTTTTTCTAGTCCATTGAAAGCTGTATAAGTAGGGTTTCATTATATTGCATTAATGTTACCTTGATTTCCTCATACTGAAAATCACTGTGAAACCAAATTTTGGGATGATAGCCAATAATGGATATTTTAAGGAAACATCTCCATAAAAAAAAACAAAGCTTTATAAAGGGCTATAGGGTAGATTAACTGAAAAGGTTTCATTGATAAATATTTCAAATTTATATGAATTTTGTTCACCAGGATTATGCCCATAGTGAAATGCAGTCTGAAATGGTTCAGTTAAATTTTAAGTGGGAGATGCAAATCAACTATGTAATACATCAGATGAAAATTTGAATAGTGCTAAATTTTCCACTCTAGAAATGTGAAACACACATCCACATTTGGTACCAGGAAAGCTAAAATAGTAAAGTTTAACTATTTTTCAGCCTAGTCGGAGTACATACTTAACCTAGTGAAATCCAGTTCTTTCATTGCACTATATAAGAAACTTTTGCCGTACAAAGTACTTAGCTGTGAAGTTTTACAGTTACAGAACTAGAAGGGAACACTTGTACTAGAAAAAAAGTTTGAAATACACTCAATTGTACAATAAACCATATTACCTGGAGTGTTAATCTGATGGCGTACCTAGTTTTCCAGCATTGGTCTGTTATCAATTGGTGATGGTTTCAAATAGTCCAATTTGGGTCAGTTAACTCACTGACTGCTGTGAGTCCTCTGGTGGACACAAGTCTCACCTGATGCCATGTGCCCACTTGCGGCCACAAGCTGAACTTGTTTAGTATGTTATATCATTGGATGGCACTTGTATAGTAGTCGCATGTGCCTTGATGAAACATTGTCTATTAATGTAACCTCCTATATACAGTGTTGGCTTGGAAATGTTTTACCATTTCAGGCTTGGTTGCATTTGTGGCTTCTTAAAGTTCTACTTAAAGCAAATTTCTTTAAATTTGTTTCTTCACTGACACCAGTGTTTGGGAAGTTTGGTAACCTCTCTTCTAGTGCTCTCTAGGAGTCAATAAAGGTTACCAAACTTGTGAACCAGTTTCAGGTAATAGAAAAGTGTGAAAGGGATGTTGAGTTCTCTGCAGGGATCCTAAACTTTTCAATTTTGACCTGTAAGGGACAAGTACAGTAAAACTAACTTTTTGTTTGGACATTAAAAAACTGTGTGTGTGTGTGTGTGTGTGTGTGTGTGTGTGTGTGTGTGTGTAAGTAAAACATTTCATAAAGCGTGTAATTTTTGTTTGTTTTTTTCTTTGCCATGACTAGAGTACACTGTACCGCAAAAATGGGTAACTGTCATTACATCGTCAGAAACATTGGCGTGTCACAAACTGTTTAATTCTAACAAGTATGCTTCATCATGGTGGAATGATGGGGCTGTTATGTTGACTTTATCGCTGGTATCTTCTTTCAGTCCCGCAATGCACCCTGAACTCCCTGAAGTAGCCATGACCTCTGTAGTGATGAGGTTTTTGTCAACATTGATGTGATCCTCTAACAGAGCATGCTCATAAAGTCAGTTTCATTCTTCGTCATTAGGTGAAGTAGTATCATTTCTATTATGATTGTGTACTTAATTTCCAAACCCAGCTTTTCAGAAACAATTGAAAAGAGTAACATATGAAACTCTGAGCCATCAAGCTGTGTTGTGCATTGTCTTTCAGACGAAACAAATTCAATAATTATTTCTCGAAGGTGTTCTTTGGCGCCTATAGTACATTAATGACAAGTAAAAAATTTTACCCATAAAATGCTTATTTTCATTTATTTTCTTCAGTGTTCACACACTTGATGGCATGCTGTACAAGCATTTTGCAATAATGCATCTTAAAATTACATATTACTCAAAGATAAATTGGCTGGAGCTCATTCATACAATTTCTTGGAAAGAATTATAGTGTCACATTTCTCAAATAGGAAGCAGGGGAGGGTGTACTGCACACCTATCTACAAACAATAAAATGTTTGGGCCTGCTGCACCAATTTTCACAACACAATTTCTTATTAGCATACTTTGTGGGAAACATGAAATTTTTAAAATGCTGCTTGGCAAATTTTCTGACGTTAATTAGGAGTTTTTCACTGTTAGTGCATAACAGAACTGTTGGCATTATTTACTTCCTCCTCCTTGGCAGTTCTCACCTTTGAATTCCATTGTGCAGTCAGGCATTACATTGTAAAAGAGGCCTTTCTCATCCACAATGAAAGTTTTTTCAGGTGTTTTTTTTTCCCAATTAACTGTCATCGATTCAACACTTCCGCTTTTGCCACACACATTCTGACAACTAACCATATCTAACCTTAAACTGATGCAGCCAACCTGATGCATTGAAATTTTCTATGCTAAGGACTGCCAATTCAGTTGCTTCTTCACAAAGCAACTGGTCATTAATAGGAATGCCTTCTGCTCTTTTGGCTGAACCACTGCAATAATCAGTCTTCATATTTTCCACCCTGAATGCGTGTCTGCTTATTAGCAGAAATCCTGAACACTTGCACTGTCTTTAGTTTCCTTTTTCTCCGCTACGATATAATTTGACTCCTAATTTCTTGGCAGTATCCACTTGCTTTGTATTACTATTTTCCTCCATTAGACTCAGTTCATAGTTTTCAGCGATCATAATGCTGCTCCTCCAAACATGCCGCTCTAAAGATAATCAGAAATAGAATCATTATGGTACTGTACCCTGTACAGTAAGCCTCAATAAAATAACTGATTGTAATATGCATATTACTTCGCCGAATGCTGATAAGTTAATGAGCTGTGGTATGCTGAGAGATCCCAGGGTGACATGCAAAATTCTGTCCAGTGGCATCCAAGTGCTGGTTCAGCAGAAATGATTTAACTTAGGAAAAACAAATGACAGCTACAAATAATAGCAAACTTCTGTATGGATATCATCACTGCCACAACTGAGTGTCATACTTTATATTTTTGTATATATATATATATATATCCAAAAAGAAAGATGATGAGACTTACCAAACAAAAGCGCTGGCACGTCGATAGACACACAAACAAACACAAATATACACACAAAATTCAAGCTTTCGCAACAAACTGTTGCCTCATCAGGAAAGAGGGGAAGAAGAGGGAAAGACGAAAGGATGTGGGTTTTAAGGGAGAGGGTAAGGAGTCATTCCAATCCCGGGAGCGGAAAGACTTACCTTAGGGGGAAAAAAGGACGGGTATATACATACACACACACACACACACACACACACACACACACACACATACAGACACAAGCAGACACAAGCAGACATGGTCTTTAAATATGTCTGCTTGTGTCTGTATATGTGTGTGTGTGTGTGTGTGTGTGTGTGTGTGTGTGTGTGTGTGTGTGCGTGTGCGCGCGCGCGTGTATACCCGTCCTTTTTTCCCCTTAAGGTAAGTCTTTCCACTCCCGGGATTGGAATGACTCCTTACCCTCTCCCTTAAAACCCACATCCTTTCGTCTTTCCCTCTCCTTCCCTCTTTCCTGATGAGGCAACAGTTTGTTACGAAAGCTTGAATTTTGTGTGTATGTTTGTGTTTGTTTGTGTGTCTATCGACGTGCCAGCGCTTTCGTTTGGTAAGTCACATCATCTTTGTTTTTAGATATATTTTTCCCACGTGGAATGTTTCTCTCTCTCTCTCTCTCTCTCTCTCTCTCTCTCTCTCTCTCTCTCTCTCTTATATATATATATATATATATATATAACAAAGATGATGTGACTTACCAAATGAAAGTGCTGGCAGGTCGACAGACACACAAACGAACACAAACATACACACAAAATTCAAGCTTTCGCAACAAACTGTTGCCTCATCAGGAAAGAGGGGAAGGAGAGGGAAAGATGAAAGGATGTGGGTTTTAAGGGAGAGGGTAAGGAGTCATTCCAATCCCGGGAGCGGAAAGACTTACCTTAGGGGGAAAAAGGACAGGTATACACTCGCACACACACACACACATATCCATCCACACATATACAGACACAAGCAGACATCTCACAAGCAGACATATTTAAAGACAAAGAGTTTGGGCAGAGATGTCAGTCAAGGCGGAAGTGAAGAGGCAAAGATGATGTTGAATGACAGGTGAGGTACGAGTGGTGGCAACTTGAAATTAGCGGAGATTGAGGCCTGTTGGGTAACGGGAAGAGAGGATATACTGAAGAGCAAGTTCCCATCTCCGGAGTTCGGATAGGTTGGTGTTGGTGGGAAGTATCCAGATAACCCGGACGGTGTAACACTGTGCCAAGATGTGCTGGCCGTGCACCAAGGCATGTTTAGCCACAGGGTGATCCTCATTACCAACAGACACTGTCTGCCTGTGTCCATTCATGCGAATGGACAGTTTGTTGCTGGTCATTCCCACATAGAATGCATCACAGTGTAGGCCGGTCAGTTGGTAAATCACGTGGGTGCTTTCACATGTGGCTCTGCCTTTGATCGTGTACACCTTCCGGGTTACAGGACTGGAGTAGGTGGTGGTGGGAGTGTGCATGGGACAGGTTTTACACCGGGGGCGGTTACAAGGATAGGAGCCAGAGGGTAGGGAAGATGGTTTGGGGATTTCATAGGGATGAACTAACAGGTTACGAAGGTTAGGTGGACGGCGGAAAGACACTCTTGGTGGAGTGGGGAGGATTTCATGAAGGATGGATCTCATTTCAGGGCAGGATTTGAGGAAGTCGTATCCCTGCTGGAGAGCCACATTCACAATCTGATCCAGTCCCGGAAAGTATCCTGTCACAAGTGGGGCACTTTTGTGGTTCTTCTGTGGGAGGTTCTGGGTTTGAGAGGATGAGGAAGTGGCTCTGGTTATTTGCTTCTGTACCAGGTCGGGAGGGCAACTCACTCACCCTTCACAACCTTTCCAGCAAACCTCAACCACCTCTCATTGCGCACAAACCCAGTCTCTCCCATCTACTCAATCTCCCACTTCCAGCTCCACTCCCTCCAAAACCTCAAAATTCCAATCAACACAATCTGGTACCACAACACCCTAATTCAGTAGTTAACCTTTCCTCCAAACCTCTCTCCCAATCCGAAACCTCTGTCCTATCCAAAGGCCTCACCTTCAGCCCCACTCCCAGATTCAACCAAACAGCCCTCGTCAAAGATTTACTGTCCTACACTCGTACTCTCTGCTGGAAGTATCACTTTGCCACGAAGAAAAATGATCCTAATCCTACCCCTAACGATCCAACTCCCCAAGACACTATCCAAATTGAACCCTGCCTGGAACAGTTCTGTCCTCCGTCACAGCGGGACCCACCTCCTCTTCCTCAAAATCGCCCTCTCCAAACCTTCCAGGAATTTCTGACTTCCAGCCTTGCCTCTCAATCCTTCTTAAAAAACCTTAATCCTACTCCCAACATCACCACTGCTGAAGCCCAGGCTATCCGTGATCTGAAGGCTGACTGGTCCATCGTCATCCTTCCGGCGGACAAGGGTTCCACGACCGTGGTACTTGATCGTCAGGAGTATGTGGCTGAGGGACTGCGTCAGCTTTCAGACAACACCACATACAAAGTTTGCCAAGGTAATCCCATTCCTGATGTCCAGGCGGAGCTTCAAGGAATCCTCAGAACCTTAGGCCCCCTACAAAACCTTTCACCTGACTCCATCAACCTCCTGACCCCACAGACACCCCGCACCCCTACCTTCTACCTTCTTCCTAAAATTCACAAACCCAATCATCCCGGCCGCCCCATTGTAGCTGGTTACCAAGCCCCCACAGAACGTATCTCTGCCTACGTAGATCAACACCTTCAACCCATTACATGCAGTCTCCCATCCTTCATCAAAGACACCAACCACTTTCTCGAACGCCTGGAATCCTTACCCAATCCGTTACCCCCAGAAACCATCCTTGTAACCATTGATGCCACTTCCGATATACACAAATATCCCGCATGTCCAGGGCCTCGCTGCGATGGAGCACTTCCTTTCACGCCGATCACCTGCCACCCTACCTAAAACCTTTCTCCTCATTACCTTAGCTTCATCCTGACCCACAACTTCTTCACTTTTGAAGACCAGACATACCAACAATTAAAGGGAACAGCCATGGGTACCAGGATGGCCCCTTCGTACGCCAACCTATTCATGGGTCGCTTAGAGGAAGCCTTCTTGGTTACCCAGGCCTGTCAACCCAAAGTTTGGTACAGATTTATTGATGACATCTTCATGATCTGGACTCACAGTGAAGAAGAACTCCAGAATTTCCTCTCCAACCTCAACTCCTTTGGTTCCATCAGTTTCACCTGGTCCTACTCCAAATCCCATGCCACTTTCCTTGATGTTGACCTCCACCTGTCCAATGGCCAGCTTCACACGTCCGTCCACATCAAACCCACCAACAAGCATTCTGTTCTTGCATAATAAGAGTACCATGTTTTCAGCAAGCTGGAAATTCATCTTCGGTAAAACAATCTTAAAATGACAATAACATGGTGGTTCTCAAGTGGGACACATGGTGACTGTTGAAAAATAGTGCCATGTATCTGTGTCACTTTAAAGTGTAATGCAGTATTCAGGGAAAGTTACCTGTCCTGCCATAACATGTATAACTAGCTGTTCAAAGTTCCCTCATACAACCAATCTTTGTCTAAAAACCTAAAGATTACTGGTGCACAAGTTGCTAAAGAAAGAAAGGCAACATAACATTTATGAGCAGCAGATTCACTGGTCATAGTTGTATTCTCAGTACTTCGTGAAAAGCTATACACTTTCTTGAAACAATATATAACACATGCAGTAGTAAGTCATACTATTCCTTCATACATCCATGAACCATGGACCTTGCCGTTAGTGGGGAGGCTTGCATGCCTCAGCGATACAGATGGCCGTACCGTACCGGAGGTGCAACCACAACGGAGGGGTACCTGCTGAGAGGCCAGACAGTGTGGTTCCTGAAGAGGGGCAGCAGCCTTTTCAGTAGTTACAGGAGCAATACTCTGTATGATGGACTGATCTGGCCTTGTAACACTAACCAAAACGGCCTTGCTGTGCTGGTACGGCGAACCGCTGAAAGCAAGGGTAAACTACAGCTGTAATTTTTCTCGAGGGCATGCAGCTTTACTGTATGGTTAAATGATGGCGTCCTCTTGGGTAAAATATTCCGGAGGTAAAATAGTCCCCCATTCGGATCTCTGGGCGGGGACTATTCAGGAGGACGTTATCAGCAGAAAGAAAACTGGCATTCTACAGATCAGAGCATGGAATGTCGGATCCCTTAATCAGGCAGGGAGGTTAGAAAATTTAAAAAGGGAAATGGATAGGTTAAAGTTAGATATAGTGGGAATTAGTGAAGTTCGGTGGCAGGAGGAACAAGACTTCTGGTCACAGTGAATACAGGGTTATAAATACAAAATCAAATAGGGGTAATGCAGGAGTAGGTTTAACAATGAACAGGAAAGTAGGAATGTGGGTAAGCTACTACAAATAGCATAGTGAACTCATTAATGTGGCCAAGATACATATGAAGCCCATGCCTACCACAGTAGTAAAAGTTTATATGCCAACTAGCTCTGCAGATGAAGAAATTGATGAAATGTATGATGAGATAAAAGAAATTATTCAGCTAGTGAATGGAGACGAAAATTTAAGTCATGGGTGACTGGAATTCAACAGTAGGAAAAGGAAGAGAAGGAAACATAGTAGGTGAATATGGATTCGGGCTAAGAAATGAGAGGAAGACACCTGGTAGAATTTTGCACAGAGCATAACTTAATCATAGCTAACACTTAGTTCAAGAATTATAAAAGAAGGTTGTATACATCGAAGAATCCTGGAGATACTAGAAGGTATCAGATTTATATAATGGTAAGACAAGAGATTTAGGAACCTGGTTTTAAACTGTAAGACATTTCCAGGGGCAAATGTGGACTCTGGCCACAATCTATTGGTTATGAAGTGCAGATTAAAACTGAAGAAACTGCAAAAAGGTGGGAATTTAAGGAGATGGGACCTGGATAAACTGACTAAACCAGAGATTGTACAGAGTTTCAGGGAGAGCATAAGGGAACAATTGACAGGAACGGGGGATAGAAATACAGTAGAACAATGGGTAGCTCTGAGGGATGAAGTAGTGAAGGAAGCAGAGGATCAAGTAGGTAAAAAGACGAGGGCTAGTAGAAATCCTTGGGTAACAGAAGAAATATTGAATTTAATTGATGAAAGGAGAAAATATAAAAATGCAATAAATGAAGCAGGCAAAAAGGAATACAAACGTCTCAAAAATATCGACAGGAAGTGCAAAATGGCTAAGCAGGGATGGCTAGAGGACAAATGTAAGGATGTAGAGGCTTGTCTCACTAGGGGTAAGATAGATACTGCCTACAGGAAAATTAGAGAGACTCTTCAGAGAAAAGAGAACCACTTGTATGAATATCAAGAGCTCAGACGGAAACCCAGTTCTAAGCAAAGAAGGGAAGCCAGAAAGGTGGAAGGAGTATATAGAGGGTCTATACAGGGGTGATGTACTTGAGGACAATATTATGGAAATTGAAGAGGATGAAGATGAAATGGAAGATGCAATACTGCATGAAGAGCTGGACAGAGCACTGAAAGACCTGAGTCGAAACAAGGCCCCAGGAGTAGACAACATTCCATTAGAACTACTGACAGCCTTGGGAGAGCCAGTGCTGACAAAACTCTACCATCTGGTGAGCAAGATGTATGAGACAGGTGAAATACCCTCAGACTTTGAGAAGAATACAATAATTCTAATCCAAAAGAAAAGCAGGTGTTGACAGATGTGAAAATTACCGAATTATCAGTTTAATAATTCACAGCTGCAAAATACTAACGCAAATTCTTTACAGACGAATGGAAAAATGGCAGAAGCCGACCTCTGGGAAGATATGTTTGAATTCTGTAGAAATGTTGGAACACGTGAGGCAATACTGATCTTAAGACTTATTTTAGAAAAAAGATTCAGGAAAGGCAAACCTACATTTCTAGCATTTGTAGACCTAGAGAAAGCTTTTGACAATGTTGACTGGAATACTCTCTTTCAAATTCTAAAGGTGGCAGGGAGCGAAAGGCTATTTACAATTTGTACAGAAACCAGATGGCAGTTATAAGAGTCGTAGTAATGAGTTTTGCTATTTGGGGAGCAAAATAACTGATGATGGTCAAAGTAGAGAGGATATAAAATGTAGACTGGCAATGGCAAGAAAAGCATTTCTGAAGAAGAGAAATTTGTTAACATTGAGTACAGATTTAAGTGTCAGGAAGTCGTTTTTGAAAGTATTTGTATGGAGTGTAGCCATGTATAGAAGTGAAACATGGACGATAAATAGTTTGGACAAGAAGAGAATAGAAGCTTTCGAAATTATGGGGAAATTTTAAACACGTTGTAAATCACTCATTGGAGAAGTATGTGCCGAAAAAGTGGGTTACGGATGGAAAAAGAGTCCTCTGTGGTTTAACAGCGCAATTCGGAGAATGTTTAGGAAGCAAAAGACAGTTGCACTCGCGGTACAAGAAAGATCGAGAGAATGAGGACAGGCAAAAGTTAGTAGAGATTCGTGCTGCTGTAAAGAGTGATGCGCGAAGCGTACAACCACTACCACCGTCATACCTTAGCAAAAGATCTTGCTGAAAACCCGAGGAAATTCTGGTCTTACGTAAAATCGGTAAGTGGGTCGAAGACTTCCATTCAGTCACTCACTGATCAGTCTGGCCTGGCAACGGAAGACAGCAAAACGAAAGCTGAAATCTTAAATTTAGCATTTGAGAAATCTTTCACGCAGGAGGATCATACAAACAAACCGCCGTGAGAGTCTCGTACAGATTCCCGTATGGAGGACATAGTGATAGACATCCCTGGGCTTGTGAAGCAGCTGAATGGGTTGAAAATAAATAAATCACCAGGTCCTGATCGGATTCCAATTCGGTTTTACAGAGAGTACTCTACTGCATTGGCTCCTTACTTAGCTTGCATATATTGTGAATTCCTTGCCAAACGTAAAGTCCCGAGCGACTGGAAAAAAGTGCAGGTGACGCCTGTATGTAAGAAGGGTAGGACAGATCCTCAAAATTACAGACCAATATCCTTAACATCGGTTTGTTGCAGGATTCTTGAACATATTTTCAGTTCGAATATCATGAATTTCCTTGAGACAGAAGTTGCTGCCCATGCATCAGCACGGCTTTAGAAAACATCGCTCCTGCGAAACACAACTCGCTTTTTATTCACATATCATCTTGCGAACGATGGATGAAGGGTATCAGACGGACGCCATATTCCTTGACTTCCGGAAAGCGTTTGACTCAGTGCCCCACTGCAGACTCCTAACTGAGGTACGAGCATATGGGATTGGTTTCCAAGTATGTGAGTGGTTCGAAGACTTCTTAAGTAATAGAACCCAGTACGTTGTCCTCGATGGTGACTGTTCATCGGAGGTGAGGGTATCATCTGGAGTGCCCCAGGAAAGTGTGGTAGGTCCTCTGTTGTTTTCTATCTACATAAATGATCTTTTGGATAGGGTGGATAGCAATATGCGGCTGTTTGCTGATGATGCTGTGGTGTATGGGAAGGTGTCGTCGTTGAGTGACTGTGGGAGGATACAAGATGACTTGGACAGGATTTGTGGTTGGTGTAAAGAATGGCAACTAACTATAAATATAGATAAATGTAAATTAATGCAGATGAGTAAGAAAAAGAATCCTGTAATGTTTGAATACTCCATTAGTAGTGTAACGCTTGACACAGTCACGTCGATTAAATATTTGGGCGTAACATTGCGGAGCGATATGAAGTGGGGCAAGCATGTAATGGCAGTTGGTGGGAAGGCGGATAGTAGTCTTCGGTTCATTGGTAGAATTTTGGGAAGATGTGGTTCATCTGTAAAGGAGACTGCTTATAAAACATTAATATTACCTATTCTTGAGTACTGCTCGAGCGTTTGGGATCCCTATCGGGTCAGATTGAAGGAGGACATAAAAACAATTCAGAGGCGGGCTGCTAGATTTGTTACTGGTAAGTTTGATCATCATGCGAACGTTACGGAAATGCTTCAGGATCTCGGGTGGGAGTCTCTAGAGGAAAGGAGGCATTCTTTTTGTGAATCGCTACTGAGAAAATTTAGAGAATCAGCATTTGAGGCTGACTGCAGTACAATTTTACTGCCACCAACTTACATTTCGCGGAAAGACCACAAAGATAACAGAGATTAGGGCTCGTACAGAGGCATATAGGCAGTCATTTTTCCCTAGTTCTGTTTGGGAGTAGAAGAGGGAGAGAAGATGCTAGTTGTGGTAAGAGGTGCCCTCCGCCACGCCCTATATAGTGGATTGCGGAGTATTTATGTAGATGTAGAAATGTGGTGCTACAGAAGAACGCTGAAGATTAGATGGATAGATCACATAACTAATGAGGAGGTATTGAACAGATTTGGGGAGAAGAGGAGCTTGTGGCACAACTTGACAAGAAGGGACCAGTTGGTAGGACATGTTCTAAAGCATCAAGGGATCCCAAATTTAGCATTAGAGGGCAGCGTGGAGGGTAAAAATTGTAGAGGGAGACAGAGAGATGAGTACTCTAAGCAGATTCAGAAGGATGTAGGTTGCAGTAATTACTGGGAGATGTAGAAGCTTGCACAGGATAGAGTAGCATGGAGAGCTGCATCAAACCAGTCTCAGGACTGAAGATAACAACATCAGGGTATAAATGTGAAGTGATTAAAACAAAATATAGTGGAAGAGTATGTGACACAGATCAGGATTATATGATCACTATGACTTTTTGATACTGGATTACTGCAGAGTGATACACTGAAAGTGTTGCCCTTGTCAAGTGTGCATACTGTTCCATTTCACTGTGTTTTTTTAACCACTTTATAGAAAGTCCACATTTGCATTTACAAATATGGGAAGAACATACAACAAAGCAGTTTCAATTTTGGGAAATATGCCTCTTTAGCACTGCGTGTGTTGTTGTAAATTGTTTGAAGCAGATGTGTAACTTCTTCCTGAGTAATACCACTTTTAAGACACACATGAGTCTGCTTGTCGTTATTACATAATATTTTGTTTGCACCGACTTTTGCTACAATTGATTCCATGATATTACAGACTTTCAGGGATGATGGGAAAGGGTATATCTATCAATTTCAGGTAGGGTACTGTGGTCCAGAAATGACTGTCAAAATTAATCAGCAAAAATCGTTCTGATACCTCTTGAGTGTGGAATACATGTATAATTGCAGACTTTTACATTGGCCCCTCTCCAATCAGTGAAAGGTGGCTGACTTTAGGTCGCTCTGGAATGTTTACGGTCACTGCCAACATTAACTACTTAGAATTGTGGGCTGTAGCAATGAGTAGCCAATGCATGACTAATGTGATTTGTCTGCAATGTTGTGCCTAGTGATTTTTAATATTTATAAGTGTGGGTGAAGAGGCTTTACTGGTACCTGGTACTAGCAACTTGCCATCAAACTGCATGTCACACATTCTCCTATTACACATTTGTTTCTTTAATAAACTATAAGTTAGCTGCGTGCGAGGAGGAGGAGAGGTTTATCCAAGCATCTAGTGCACTACTAGTTGGTGTGAGCTTTACTCCCAACATTCCTCTGTACAGGGGCCAATGAAAAGTGTGGGATTGTTACCATTATGGCTATTGCTAAGATTGTTAGGTGGACAATCATGATGAGCACTTAGATGTAGGTGTCGGTGTAACTCCAATAATTTAATGTAGGTGGCATAGGGTGTCCTGTCCTGAGCAGTTCCTAATGTACAAAGTCCTTACTGTAGTAGATTGAAATACTAACATCAATCAAGCCTAACCAAGTGGAGTAGTACCTGCTGATGGAGCTTGCAAACATGATTGTCATTTATGAACGAGCAAATGGAAGCGGTAGAGAAGACGAAAGCTTACAATAGACCAAATATCGCGTAGAACACAACTAGTCACACCATGTTTCCAACACTGTTCCACCAGTTAAGTAAAATAGGGCAATTGGTACCTTAATACAACAATGAAGACGACAAACTACATGGACTCCCAACTTAGATGATGCAGTGCTTGCTCAAGTGGATGAGGCACCTGCAGTCAGCACTCGATCAGTTGCATGTGAAATGCATACCAGTACCATCCACAGAAGCTGCATGCTTTGACACCTGCTGACTTTGGGACCTTGTCATGTTCAGCCAATGGTTTTTGCAACACATTCAAGTAGGTCCTAACTTTTCTGTGTGTGTACTTTTCATAGATTTAGCCTGTTTCGCCAACAGAATGCTAAATAGTTGGTGTATCCACATTTGTGCTAGTATGAATACCGACGCTACAGATCTGAAGAGCTGTCAACACAGATTATCAGTTAACATGTGGGCAGGCACTGTTAGTGATTATGTACTAGCCTGTTTCTTCTTCCTCCTTTCTTAAATGCTCCAGTGTTTATCGGAGACACACTACCCAGGTTCCTGGAACATATCCTATGAATTACTTGTCAACGGATGATGATCAAACATGGAGTCCCGCCTCACTTTGGAGTGAGGGTTCATGACGCCAGGAACAGACATTCCCTGTAAAGCAGGTAGGCAGAGGTGGTTCAGTGCGGCTAATGTTACTCGAATATTGGAGTGTCTGCATATTCATTTCCCTTGGCATTGCCTCGTCTTACTATGCTAACGGGCAACTCAGGTACAGCATAGAGTTCATCTATGTGATTACTTTGCTATTCACAATAAAGTACCTGGTAGAGGGTTCAATGAACCACCTTAAAGCTGTCTCTCTGTACCATTCCACTCCCAAATGGCACATTTAAATATGTGTGAGCCCTGATTTCTCTTATTTCATTGTGATGATAATTTCTCCCTGTGTAGGTGGGTGCCAACAGAATGTTTTCACAATCAAAGGAGAGAACTGGTGATTGAAATTTCATGAGAAGATCCCGTCGCAACAAAAAATGCCTTTGTTTTAATGATTGCCATTCCAATTTGCATATCATGTCTGTGGCACTATCTCCCCTATTTCGCAATAATATAAAAAGAGCTGCCCTCCTTTGAACTTTCTCAATGTCATATGTCAGTCCCACTTGTTGTGGATCCCACACCGCACAGCAGTACTCTAGAATAGGGCAGAGAAGCGTGGTGTAAGCAGCCCCTTTATTAGACCTGTTGCGCCTTCTAAGTGTTCTGCCAATGAATTGCAGTCTTTGGTTTGAATCTACCCACAACATTATCTATGTAATTGTTCAATTTAGATTATTTGTAATTGTAATCCCTAAGTATTTAATTGAATTTACAGCCTTCAGGGTTGTGTAACTTATCATGTAATCGAAATTTAGTGGATTTCTTTGAGTACTCATGTGAATAACTTCACACTTTCCTTTTTTGAGGGTCAGTTGCCACTTTTCGCACCATGCCGATATCTTATCTAAATCTTTTGCAATTCGTTTTGGTCATCTGATGACTTTACAAGATGATAAATGACAGCATATCTGCAAACAATCTAAGAGGGCTACTCAGATTGTCTCATATGTCATTAATATAGATCAGGAACAATAGAGGGCCTATAACACTTCCTTGGGGAACACCGGATATTACTTCTGTTTAACTTGATGACTTTCTGTCTATTACTACGAATTGTGACCTTACCGACAGGAAATCACAAATCCAGTCACACAACTGAGGCGATATTCCATAGGCACGCAGTTTGGCTAGAAGACGTTTGTGAGGAACGGTGTCGAAAGCCTTCTGGAAATCTAAAAATATGGAATCAATTTGACATCCCCTGTCGATAGCACTTACTACTTCATGAGTATAAAGAGCTAGTTGTTTCACAAGAACGATATTTTCTGAATCCGTGCTGACTTTGCGTCAGTAAATCGTTTTCTTTGAGGTAATTCATAATGTTTGAACACAGTATATGTTCCAAAACCCTTTTGCAAAATGACTTTCAGCGGATTACTCCTATTTCTCTTTTTGGTTATTGGTGTGACTTTAGCAGTTTTTCTGTCTTTAGGTACGAATCTTTAGGAATGATTGGAGACTGTCTCTTAAAAAGGCATTTAAATAGATGTACTTTGTGTTTCTTTTTGATGGTTCAGGGTGTTAAGGTTTTCAGCCTAGCAGCAGCTGCCTTGTGGTCACTAATCTCTGTAACCGTCATGATACTCCCTGTTTGTCCAGGATTATTTGTTGCTAAGAGGTCAAGTATGCTTTCGCAACCATTTGTGCTTCGAGTGGGCTCATCTACTAATTGTTCAAAATAATTTTCTGAGAAAGCATTCAGTACAATTTTGGATGACATTTTATGCCTGCCAACAACTGTAAACACATTATTTTTTCCAGCATATCGAGGGTAGATTGAAGTCATCACTGAGTATAATTGCATGAGTGGGGTACCTATTTGAAATGTGATTCAAGTTTTCTTTGAACTGTTCAGCAACTATATCTTCAGAGTCAGGAGTCGGTAAAACGATCCAATTAATAGTTTAGTCAGATTGTCAAGTACAACCTCTATCCATACTATTTCTTAGGAACTATCTACATCAATTTCACGACAAGTAAACTACTTCTGACAGTAATAAATACTCCACCAACCGTATTTAATCTATCCTTTCTGAACACTGTTAGGTCGTTTGAAAAAAATTTCAGTTGAACTTGTTTCCGGGCTTTAGCCAGCTTTCTGTATCTATAACTATTTGAGCTTAAGTGCTTTCTATTAGGGCTTGGAGCTCAGGTTCTTTCCCAACAAAGCTATGACAATTTACAACTGCAATACTGATTGTTTCTACAACTACCTTACTGTGTTTTACCTGCCCCGTTCTAGACGGGCGCCCTTTCTGTGGTTGCCTGAGACCCTCTAACCTGAAAAATCGTCCAGTCCCTTCCACAGAGACCCCCGCTACCCGTGTAGCCACTTTCTGTGTGTTGTGGATTCCTGACATATTATTGAGCATAACCCAGAAACCCACCACTCAATGGTGCAAGTCAAGGAATATGCAGCCTACACGGTTACACAATCACCTGAGCCTCTGATTCAGACCCTCCACTCAGCTCTGCACCAAAGGACCACAGTCAGTTCTGTCGACGATGCTGCAGATGGTGAGCTCTGCCTTAATCTCACAAACAAGACGCAGTCCTTACCATTTCTGCTAGCTGCCCGAAACCAGAGAGAATCTCCTCCAATCCAAAGCGACACATGTCATTGGTACCGACATGAGTCACCACCTGCAGTTGGCTGCGCCCTATACTCTTCGTAGCATCTGGAAGCACCATTTCCACATCCAGAATGACCCCCCAGTATTTACACACAGAGCATACTGGCTTCCTTCCCCTCCTTGGCAGCCTTGTTTCTAAGGGCCCCATTACATGTCTAACATTTGAGCTCCCAACTACCAGCAAACACGCCCTCTGTGAATGCCCAGATCCTGCGGGCTGAGAAGCTTCCTTTGGAACAGGATGACGACTGCATCTGGCTCAGAGACATTGTTGGCCACAGATAACGCCCGAAACCTTTTTGTCAAACGAACCTGGGAGGCTCTAGGATCGGCCCCTTGGAAAGTCTTTCGCTGCCTGCCAGACTTCGGAATAATCTCCCACTCGACCATGGGCGAGGGGTCAACCTCAGTGCAGGCAGTACCCGGAGTGGCCGCTGCAGTGGACCAATTGGGGACACGTGGGACATACTCGACGTCCCTCGTATCCCCGACTCCGACCCCCCACAGTGATGCCCCTTGGCAGCAGCCTCAAGCTGTGTGACAGAAGCCAACACCGCCTGGAGCTGTGAACAAAGGGTCACTAACTCAGCTAGCATCTGCACACAGCAATCACAGTTTCTATCCATTTCTGAAGTCACTCCTGTTTGAAGCTCGTAAAAATATGTAACAAACTAACGGTGTATCGGCTTAGCAGCAGGAACTCAAGGTGCTCTGTCACTGATGGTCTAACCGACCTAAGCTGTTCTAACCAAAACAAAAAAAAGTCTGCATGATGTGGGGGTTGATACAAGGGTCGATGACAATGGCGGTACTGTACTCTACACGGTTTTTAAAATGAAAGGTTCTGCCTAGTAATCACTCAAATGTGCAAGAAATTACAAAAATAAACTAGTAACTACACAGATAACTGAAAATAAGTCGCCCCTGTTTGAAGTTAGTAAAAATATGTAACAAATGAACAGCGTACTCGCCTTATTATCAGCAGGAACTCGAGGTGCTCTCACACTGATGGTCTAGCAGACACTATTCACACTACCTGTTATTGACCATACTGCACACAGAGCCTCATTTTTTAAAATTGCATTTCTGTTGAACTACTTGCAAAGACTAGGTTTTGCTAAATACACTTTTGTCTGGAATTGGGATGAGGAATTGTATGCCGACCACCAAGTGCGGCATTTTTTTGTATACCCTGTGTATCACCACCTTCATGCTAGTCACAAAAGGAAGAAATGCATTTCTACCGAGCTAGAGATCATTGCAATTGATTGTTTTGAAAATAATTTTTATGGCACAATCATTTTTATTTCTAACAAAGTTACCAGTTTCAGCTGGCATCACATGGTTTCCATGAAAGTAAAAGTGAAAGTGAAATATATTTAAATATTTTATCTATTGGAAACAGAAATATGCTATGGACAACAAAATGTTGTTATACAACGCTGTCTTGAACAATATTGTTTGATAACTAAATTCCGCACTGACCAAAAACATCTACATCTACATTTATACTCCGCAAGCCACCCAACGGTGTGTGGCGGAGGGCACTTTACGTGCCACTGTCATTACCTCCCTTTCCTGTTCCAGTCGCGTATGGTTCGCGGGAAGAACGACTGTCTGAAAGTCTCCGTGCGCACTCTAATCTCTCTAATTTTACATTCGTGATCTCCTTGGGAGGTATAAGTAGGGGGAAGCAA
This sequence comes from Schistocerca nitens, assembly GCF_023898315.1. Classification (NCBI taxonomy): domain Eukaryota; kingdom Metazoa; phylum Arthropoda; class Insecta; order Orthoptera; family Acrididae; genus Schistocerca; species Schistocerca nitens. The sequence goes on from NC_064618.1 coordinate 409,642,662, forward strand.
TATATTCGATACCTCATCCAGAAACGCACCCTCTCGAAACCTGGCGAGCAAGCTACACCGCGATTCAGAGCGCCTCTCTTGCAGAGTCTGCCACTTGAGTTTGCTAATCATCTCCGTAACGATATCACGGTTACCAAATAACCCTGTGACGAAACGCGCCGCTCTTCTTTGGATCTTCTCTATCTCCTCCGTCAACCCGATCTGGTACGGATCCCACACTGATGAGCAATACTCAAGTATAGGTCGAACGAGTGTTTTGTAAGCCACCTCCTTTGTTGATGGACTACATTTTCTAAGCACTCTCCCAATGAATCTCAACCTGGTACCCGCCTTACCAACAATTAATTTTATATGATCATTCCACTTCAAATCATTCCGCACGCATACTCCCAGATATTTTACAGAAGTAACTGCTACCAGTGTTTGTTCTGCTATCATATAATCATACAATAAAGGATCCTTCTTTCTATGTATTCGCAATACATTACATTTGTCTATGTTAAGGGGCAGTTGCCACTCCCTGCACCAAGTGCCTATCCGCTGCAGATCTTCCTGCATTTCGCTACAATTTTCTAATGCTGCAACTTCTCTGTATACTACAGCATCATCCGCGAAAAGCCGCATGGAACTTCAGACACTATCTACTAGGTCATTTATATATATTGTGAAAAGCAATGGTCCCATAACACTCCCCTGTGGCACGCCAGAGGTTACTTTAACGTCTGTAGACGTCTCTCCATTGATAACAACATGCTGTGTTCTGTTTGCTAAAAACTCTTCAATCCAGCCACACAGCTGGTCTGATATTCCGTAGGCTCTTACTTTGTTTATCAGGCGACAGTGCGGAACTCTATCGAACGCCTTCCGGAAGTCAAGAAAAATAGCATCTACCTGGGAGCCTGTATCTAATATTTTCTGGGTCTCATGAACAAATAACGCGAGTTGGGTCTCACACGATCGCTGTTTCCGGAATCCATGTTGATTCCTACATAGTAGATTCTGGGTTTCCAAAAACGACATGATACTCGACCAAAAAACATGTTCTAAAATTCTACAACAGATGGACGTCAGAGATATAGGTCTATAGTTTTGCGCATCTGCTCGACGACCCTTCTTGAAGACTGGGACTACCTGTGCTCTCTTCCAATCATTTGGAACCCTCCGTTCGTCTAGAGACTTGCGGTACACGGCTGTTAGAAGGGGGGCAAGTTCTTTCGCGTACTCTGTGTAGAATTGAATTGGTATCTCGTCAGGTCCAGTGGACTTTCCTCTGTTGAGTGATTCCAGTTGCTTTTCTATTCCTTGGACACTTATTTCGATGTCAGCCATTTTTTCGTTTGTGCAAGGATTTAGAGAAGGAACTGCAGTGCGGTCTTCCTCTGTGAAACAGCTTTGGAAAAAGGTGTTTAGTATTTCAGCTTTACGCGTGTCATCCTCTGTTTCAATGCCATCATCATCCCGGAGTGTCTGGATATGCTGTTTCGAGCCACTTACTGATTTAACGTAAGACCAGAACTGACTAGGATTTTCTGTCGAGTCGGTACATAGAATTTTACTTTCGAATTCACTGAACGCTTCTCGCATAGCCCTCCTTACGCTAACTTTGACATCGCTTAGCTTCTGTTTGTCTGAGAGGTTTTGGCTGCGTTTAAACTTGGAGTGAAGCTCTCTTTGCGTTCGCAGTAGTTTCCTAACTTCGTTGTTGTACCACGGTGGGTTTTTCCCGTCCCTCACAGTTTTACTCGGCACGTGCCTGTCTAAAACGCATTTTACGATTGCCTTGAACTTTTTCCATAAACACTCAACATTGTCAGTGTCGGAACAGAAATTTTCGTTTTGATCTGTTAGGTAGTCTGATATCTGCCTTCTATTACTCTTGCTAAACAGATAAACCTTCCTTACTTTTTTTATATTCCTATTAACTTCCATATTCAGGGATGCTGCAACGGCCTTATGATCACTGATTCCCTGTTCTGCACTTACAGAGTCGAAAAGTTCGGGTCTGTTTGTTATCAGTAGGTCCAAGATGCTATCTCTATGAGTCGGTTCTCTGTTTAATTGCTCGAGGTAATTTTCGGATAGTGCACTCAGTATAATGTCACTCGATGCTCTGTCCCTACCACCCGTCCTAAACATCTGAGTGTCCCAGTCTATATCTGGTAAATTGAAATCTCCACCGAAGACTATAACATGCTGAGGAAATTTATGTGAAATGTATTCCAAATTTTATCTCAGTTGTTCTGCCACTAACGCTGCTGAGTCGGGAGGTCGGTAAAAGGAGCCAATTATTAACCTGGCTCGGTTGTTGAGTGTAACCTCCACCCATAATAATTCACAGGAACTATCCACTTCTACTTCACTACAGGATAAACTACTACTAACAGCGACGAACACTCCACCACCGGTTGCATGCAATCTATCCTTCCTAAACACCGTCTGTACCTTTGTAAAAATTTCGGCAGAATTTATCTCTGGCTTAAGCCAGCTTTCTGTACCTATAACGATTTCAGCTTCGGTGCTTTCTATCAGCGCTTGAAGTTCCGGTACTTTACCAACGCAGCTTCGACAGTTGACAATTACAATACCGATTGCTGCTTGGTCCCCGCATGTCCTGACTTTGCCCCGCACCTGTTGAGGCTGTTGCCCTTTCTGTATTTGCCCAAGGCCATCTAACCTAAAAAACCGCCCAGCCCACGCCACACAACCCCTGCTACCCGTGTAGCCGCTTGTTGCGTGTAGTGGACTCCTGACCTATCCAGCGGAACCCGAAACCCCACCACCCTATGGCGCAAGTCGAGGAATCTGCAGCCCGCATGGTCGCAGAACCGTCTCAGCCTCTGATTCAGACCCTCCACTCGGCTCTGTACCAAAGGTCCGCAGTCAGTCCTGTCGACGATGCTGCAGATGGTGAGCTCTGCTTTCATCCCGCTAGCGAGACTGGCAGTCTTCACCAAATCAGATAGCCGCCGGAAGCCAGAGAGGATTTCCTCCGATCCATAGCGACACACATCATTGGTGCCGACATGAGCAACCACCTGCAGATGGGTGCACCCTGTACCCTTCATGGCATCCGGAAGGACCCTTTCCACATCTGGAATGACTCCCCCCGGTATGCACACGGAGTGCACATTGGTTTTCTTCCCCTCTCTTGCTGCCATTTCCCTAAGGGGCCCCATTACGCGCCTGACGTTGGAGCTCCCAACTACCAGTAAGCCCACCCTCTGCGATCGCCCGGATCTTGCAGACTGAGGGGCAACCTCTGGAACAGGACAAGCAGCCATGTCAGGCCGAAGATCAGTATCAGCCTGAGACAGAGCCTGAAACAGGTTCGTCAGACAAACTGGAGAGGCCTTCCGTTCAGCCCTCCGGAATGTCTTTCGCCCCCTGCCACACCTTGAGACGACCTCCCACTCTACCACAGGTGAGGGATCAGCCTCAATGCGGGCAGTATCCCGGGCAACCACAGTCGTAGTCCAATCGGGGGATGCGTGGGACGAGCTGGCCGTCCCCGACAAACCCCCATCCGGACCCCCACAGTGATGCCCATTGGCAACAGCCTCAAGCTGTGTGACCGAAGCCAACACTGCCTGAAGCTGGGAGCGAAGGGATGCCAACTCAGCCTGCATCCGAACACAGCAGTTGCAGTCCCTATCCATGCTAAAAACTGTTTTGCAAAGAACGTCTGAACTAATCTACAGAGAGCGCAAACAAATCTACAAAATTTAAACGGTTATTAAAATACAAGATTGCCTAGTAAATGCAGTAATGCTGCTACTTGCGCACTGCTGACACACTGCTCGACAGCGGAAGGAGACTACGCGATTTTACACTATTCAGGTACTAAAACGCGATGCTCCAACTCTCAAATACTATAATACGCCCGAAATTTATGTATCAAACAAGGCAAGTACCAAAAACACGCAAAGAAATTAAGAATTAAACTATGTAAGAAATGAGTGAGCTAGGAGTATACAACTTGCTGCTGCAGCTGCTTATCCAATGGCGGCAGGGAGCACACTCAAGTCAGTAATTGCTTTTTTCTGCTAATCCCACAACCCTCATGAGCAGTGAGAAGTTTTTTTGTGTGCGCTCTGCACTGAGTGCAGCTAATCATAGCAACATATTGCTATCAAAAATCATTCACAATAGGTGTGACTGCTGCTACTACACAAAAATGTATCTATGGGATTCTGTTAATATTCCAAAGATTGTAATTTGTGTGGTCGATGTGACCTGTCGACACCACATATAAATCAGTTTTTACACACACAGGTCATAAATAAATGCAAAACTGTGTTTGCACACTATCATCGAATAGACATATAGTAATCACAATTGGAATTGTTCGATATTATATCTTTTATTGCTTGATATCGTTGATGTGTTAATGGAATGTTTGTTGGTTATGTTACCCAATTTTCAACTGACTAGTTTATTGTGCTGTAGTTGAAACAAGCATGATTACTGCACCATATATTCAGAAAGGAACTTCATGAAAAAGTACTTTCCTTCTTTTCACTTTAAATGATACTGTTATGTACTGAAGATGCACAAGCATACATTAACACTTGAATGAAGTGGTCAAAATGATCCTTGTCATATTTTTTTCCTTTGTTGTCATCCATGTCACTTATTTCATTAGTGAAATAATTACTTTTCCTAATTTCTGTCTCCTCTTTATGATGTATTAGGATTTGCCAAATACTTATATTTTCTTCAACATTTCATTTGATATACATAGAAAGGTGGAAGGAGTCTGTTTGACCTCACTGAAATTTCTCTTCTGAATATATGTAAATTATTCAGCAATGAAATGGCAACAGTCTGCAGTCATGCAGAGCAGTTGCTGCTCATTGTTGCAGCTTGGCATATGTACATTCCAGTCTACTACAGTTTACATCATGTCAGTCAGATAACAGTCATCTGTGAAACACTATTTCGAACGTGTATTGTCAGTGTGGACTTCCTGATGAAGTATTACACCTCTTAGAGAATTCCGAAGCTGGCTCAGAAATTGACTTCACTGACGCAGATGATTATGTACCTGAACAAGTGAAGATGAAGATATTGTGAACAAGGAGAGATTAGTGGAAGAGGATTCATATGCTGATATACGTCACCACTCATCACATCTTTCATCACAGCAGACACCGTTGGGTCTACAAAGATGGCTACTAGGGATGGAACCATGTGAGAGTTTCCCAATTTTTCATTTTCTGGAAGCAGTTCAGCTGTGATCATTCTGCAGGAGAAAGGAGGTCCCACTGCTTGTGCCTGCTGATGAGTAGGTGAGTTTGTCACCAGTGCCTTGCATCTAATTTTTGGCAAATCAATGTTATGTCTCGTGAAGAAAAACACAGAATCAAATGCTCGAAAAGTGCTAAAGAAAAATGACTGGCCTGTGTCACTTCAGGAACTGGAGAAACTATAACCATCATGTATACTTGGGGTACGTTTGTATAAGAGGGATGATGTCTATTCACACTCTTGGGTCTCCGTTTGGACAAGTCGACCTGAACTGAACATCTGACAGCCAACAAATTTGCTCTTGTATCTGAAATTTGGGGAAAGTTCATTGAAAACAGAATGCATTCTTAGTGCGCTGGAGAAAATATAACAAATGATGAGCAACTATTAATAAAAAGAACAAAGTGCAAATTCACTCAGTTAATGTCCAACAAACCACACACATCTGGTCTCAGATACTGCCTGTTGATGTAACGACAAAGTATATACAGGGTGTTACAAAAAGAACGGCCAAACTTTCAGGAAACATTCCTTACACACAAATAAAGAAAAGATGTTATGTGGACATGTGTCCGGAAACGCTTAATTTCCATGTTAGAGCTCATTTTAGTTTCGTCAGTATGTACTGTACTTCCCCGATTCACTGCCAGTTGGCCCAATTGAAGGAAGGTAATGTTGAACATGTGCCTTTACAAGTACGACACAACATGTGGTTCATGCACGATGGAGCTCCTGCACATTTCAGGCGAAGTGTTTGTACGCTTCTCAGCAACTGATTTGGTGACCGATGGATTGGTAGAGGCGGACCAATTCCATGGCCTCCACACTCTCCTGACCTCAACCCTCTTGACTTTCATTTATGGGGGCATTTGAAAGCTCTTGTCTACACAACCCTGGTACCAAATGTAGAGACTTTTCGTGCTCGTATTGCGGACGGCTGTGATACAATACGCCATTCTCCAGGGCTGCATCAGCGAATCAAGGATTCCATGCGACGGAGGGTGGATGCGTGTATCCTCGCTAACGGAGGACATTTTGAACATTTCCTGTAGCAAAGTATTTGAAGTCACGCTGGTTCGTTCTGTTGCTGTGTGTTTCCATTCCATGATTAATGTGATTTGAAGAGAAGTAATAAAATGAGCTCTAACATGGAAAGTAAGCGTTTCCGGACACATGTCCACATAACATATTTTCTTTCTTTGTGTGTGAGGAATGTTTCATGAAAGTTTGGCCGTACCTTTTTGTAACACCCTGTATATGTAATGCTTTCCCATGCCTCAACAGAGAGGACACATATAGAGCAAGTCAATCACTTGGAGAATACGTCATTCCGTATCTCATGGAGCCATAGGTAAACTAAGCAAGGACTGTGACAATGTATTTAGGTCTCTCAAATTGCTAAGAAACTCAAAGAAAAGAAAACTTCAGTAGATGGTACGTTTAAAAACGTCATGGAAACCCAGATGAACTAAGGAAGCCCAATGCTGAAATACACTTCACCACCATCCTACACCATAGTAGCAACACAGACTGCACCAGGACTGTATAGGAAGGAAAGAAGAATAAAAATGTCATTCTTCTGAGTACACTGCATGCTGAGTTAGCTATAAGCAGGCAAGCAAGGAAGAAACCTGAAACCATAACATTCTACAATGCAACAAATATGGAATGAATGTGGTTGATCAAATAATCCTTAAACATGCTATGAAGGTTGGACATAGATGGCCAGTGCATGTCTTCTACAGCGTCTCAGACATGGCGGCAATAAATGCATGGGTCATCTACAACATAGTAACAAACAAGAAAATGGAAAGAAAGTAGTTCATACTTCAGCTGGCATATAAAGTCAAGGGAACGAAAGAGCAAGAATATCAAGCAGAGGAAGAGAATGCAGGACTGAAATCACCTTGAAAGTGGAGGAAGTGCCAAATCGTCCTTTGCAAGGGCAACAAGACCAGCGAAAACTGTATAAGGTGCCACAAGGCCATGTGTGGAAAATGTATGTGTAAAACGGAAATTGCATCTAGCAGATAAGTGACTTGAATTAAAAGTAATAAGACTGTGTGTAGAACACATGCGATAGTAATGTGGACCAAATATGCTAAATGTGTATAGAAGGTTGTACAAATAGCTAATAAACGAAAACCTACAGTTTAGGAAACTTATTAGCATTAGCAGGAAAAAATCTGTAAGATATTTTGATGGTGAAATAAAATTATTCATTATTGTGTTGAATAATTGTTGTGATTACTGGAAAAAAGGTATGGATTAACAAACACTAGAAGTACTTGTTTAAGTCAAATATGAAAATATTGTATGTGGGGTCACAATGACCACTTCCCTCCATTTAAGAAATGTGAAACTCTGCTGGTCAAAAACATTTCAAAGGAGAGTTTCATAATATCAAATCATTTTATTACTATCTTAAGTGAAACATTTCAAATACAAAAGCACATCACTGATCATGCAGAGGTAAGGAAGAAGAAAGCAACTTTCATTAGTGGTATACAAAATGATAAAAACACTGAATATAGGGCTTTGATAGCTAGCTGCAGAAAGAAAAGTGAAAGAAGTGGTAGAAACAGAAGGGTAAGTGACAAAATAGATACTTTTTGACTTTTAATGTAATTGGGTGTTCCACTTACTACTATTTACATTTCTATTGACTTCAATTGCATGTCAATGACACAAAGTTAGATAAATTAATAATAATACAGACAATTGAGGAGAGAATACTATTTGGAAAGAGACACTTCACAGTAGCAAAACATGAGAGTAAGAAGGGAGAGGGGAGTAAAATTTGAGTCGGTTAAATACAGTAGAGAAGTTGTTACATTGGGGCAGGGGCTGGGATTGGTACTGTATTTCCAGTTATGTTGTTCGCTTGTACGTGTACTGCACTACCTTAGGACACTCACAAAATGTGGCCTCGTGTAAAATGAATCTTCCACACTCAATGCTGTTTGTGAGAGAGGTGTACCAGCCGTTGGATGCACAGAAGAAGATATATATTTATTTTTTAGTGCTGCTGTTATAATGTCATTAATTTTGCTGGAGATAGTTTTTATTTCAGGTCATAAAAAGAAGCCTGTAAAATGGTTTATCAGTTAATGGCCTTTGTTTTAAGTGTTTTTCCATTTCAAGTTTCCCTTCTTGCTTTCCATAAAGCTTCTAAAATACTTCTAAGTAGATGATTGTGAGATGCAGCTATTGACAGTGTCACACCAGTTTTAGGTTCTTGTATGACGAGCAGACTAATAACTGACAAGTCCAGAATGTGGGTAAAACCACCTCTTAAGATATTTGATCATTTTCTGAATAGATTCTGTCAAACTTACTATAACAAGCTTATAGGTGATTGTTGTGTGACCACTGCACACACTCACAAATGAGTGTTGAAATAAACAAATTCTGTATTGAAAAATGACTGACAATTCAAAATTAACAAAATACCAGGCCCTGGCATATTTCCTGTTACATGTTACATTGAATACACTGTGGTATTAGTCCCTTTCCTAACTCATACTTACTGAAAATCTCCTATACAGCAAATAATTATGTGTCTGGGAAATAGACCAGGTCACTCCAGTTTATAAAAAAGGAAAACCACTCACGAAAAGTGCAACATCACTTTTCATACCTGTACATGATATCTCACAAGCAGCAGATGCAGATAGGTTCTCTATTCCTTCCAAAAGGTGTTCAGCACTGCACCATGTTGTTAACTGATAAACAAGATACAATCAAACTAAGTATTTAGCTGAAATAATTTTTTACTGTTAAAACCCAGCATCTTATACTGGAGAGCAAACACTGAACAGAAAAATGAAATAACATAGATTGTGCCCAAAGGAAGCATAACGGAACTGCAAACATACATAAAAAGTTTTATTAGATAGGATCACCAGTACTAAGATTGCTGATGACGCTGTTGTCTACAGGAAAGTATTGTCAATGGAAAATTGTAAAGAAATGCAAAATAATATAGATAGTATTTACACATGGTGTACTGGATGACAGCTCTCTCTAAATGTAGATGCATAAAAAGTAATATTCCTAAAAAAAGAGAAAGAACCCAATAGCATCTGATCAAAAGATCACTAATGAACTTCTTGAGCATGTCATATCTTTTAAATATCTACGAGTGTTCAGCTGAGTTTGCATTCCATTTTTGCACAGTATTTTACCACTGACACAGGTGTTTCTTCTTCAATCACTGCAAGTTATACTGTTACGTGTACATGCTGCCTGAACTTCAACTAGACCATGAACTATTGTTGGTCTCATGGCATTATTTATCATATACCTCATCATGAGCTTGACTTTCGATCCCCACTGCTGCCTTTTGGTTTTTCAGGGTCCTTACTGATATTCCTTAAAATGTTCGTTCTCACAGGGATTTCTGTGTCTGATGGCTGTGAATGCTGGCAAGATCTCAATAATTAGAATGTCAGGCCCCAAGCCTGGTTTAAACCGAAATCTCCATTTCTGTTTATTAGGTTTTCTGAGATATGTATTTCAATAGACTCCTTAATTACACTATCCCGGAAACTTGGCATTTGCACCATCTCATCACATTTCATTTTATGATTATACTCGAGGCAGTGCTTGGTGACATATGATTTACTTGGTTCTTATAGTCAGGTGTGCCGTTAGTGTTCCTTGCATGTCTCCTCACCTGTTCTGAAAAGTCTGCTCCACATAAGGCATGCCACATTCCAAGGGACGTAGTAAACATTCTGCAATCGGTGACCTAGATCATCTTTAACATTATAAGAAGACTTTTTACCTTTGTTTATGTGAGCGAAATATATAAAGTGGCACGTTTCTGTTGAGTTAACTATCTTTCTGGATACTGGGCCCATATAAGGTAGACAAGCAAATCTTGGCTTCTCCTTCTCTGTCTCGGTGTCAACCTCATTCTCAGGCAATCTTGATTTAAACTGAAAACACCCCCTTGATTTGATGATGTGAGTACTCATTCCTTCGGAATGCTATTTCAGGACATTGAACATCTTCTATAATGTCTCAACTGGTCCATGAGGTGTACCCTTGATGACTTACGGCTTGATGAAAAAGAAGCACAGGACATGGTCCGATATTGGGCTGAAAAACTTTGAAAGAAATTTCCAGACACAAAAAAGTAAACTAAGTCTTTATACACTGTAACACAGGGATACATTAGGTCTTATCTTAACTAATAAATCCAGGAAAGGTAGCTGGCCTTATTTTTCCAGGAACTCTCCAATTTATTTTTTTTTCTATGTGGCCACACCTGTGTATGTGGAGGGTACCCTCTGCTACTACTTGTCATTTCCTTTCCTGTTCCACTCACAGATAGAGCAAGGGGAAAAGACTGCCTTTATGCCTCCATATGAGCCCTAATTTTTTGTATCTTATCTCTGTGGTCCTTATGCGAATGTATGTTGGCAGCAGTAGAATTGTTTGGCAGTGAGCTTCAAAGGCCGCTTCTTTAAGTTTTCTCAACAGTGGTTCTCTTAAGTCACCCATGGTCTAGGGATAGCATCTTTGGTTAGTAATCAAAATGTCCTCAGTCCTGAGTTCGAAACCTGGCACTACTTAAATTTTGATTAATAATCAGCAATGGCGGCAGAAGACTTCCAGCATAAGAACTGACCCTCAGTCTGCCAATGGCCTTTTCCACGAGGGCTGACGAGTGGACAGAGGTTCAGGGCACTCTCTTGTCCTTGGCGTGGGAAACTGCCACTAAAAGTTGAAGAATCAGCAATGATCAACAGCATGAGGATGCAGAAGGCAATACATTAGATACATAACGTGTATTCACAGGAAATTTAGCCTGTAACTGAAAAAGTGTCATGATGATCTCTCCATTGGCAAAAGATTCTGGAATAGTCTCCCATTCAGATCTCCGGAAGGGGGCCTGCCAACGGGGAGGTGATAATGAGAAAAAGGTTCAGTAACCAACAAAAAGATAACTTCCTACGAATCACGGTGTGGAATGTAAGAAGCTTGAATGTGGTAGAGAAGTTAAAATCTGAAAGGGAAATGCAAAGGTGCAATCTAGATATAGGAGGGTCAATGAAGTGAAGTGGAATGAAGACAAGGATTTCTGGTCAGATGAGTATAGGGTAATATCAACAGCGTCAGAACATGGTATAACGGTAGTAGTATTCATTATGAATAGAAAGATTGGGCAGAGAGTGTGTTACTGTGAACAGTTCAGTGATTTGATTGTTCTTACCTGAATCAAGAGCAAACCAACACCGACAGCGATATTTCAGCTATACATGCCGACATCACATGCTGAAGATGAAGAACTAGAGAAAGTATATGAGGATCTTGAGAGGGTAATACAGTATGTAAAGGGAGATGAAAATCTAATAGTCTTGGGGGACTGGAATGCAATTGTAGGGGAAGGAATAGAAGAAAAGGTTAGAGGAAATTACGGGCTTGGAACAAGGAATGTGAGAGGAGAAAGACTAATTGAGTTATGTAATAAATTTCAGGTAGTAACAGTGAATCCTCCGTTTAAGAATCACAAGAGAAGGAGATATACTTGGTCAGACAGAGATTCACATCATGGTCAGACAGAGAGGCCGAAATCAAATACTGGATTGTAAGATCTACCAGACTCAGATCACAATGTAGTAGTGATGAAGAGTAGGCTGAAGTTCGAGAGATTAGTAGGGAAGAATCAATATGCAAAGAAGTGAAATATGTTAGTACTAAGGAGTGACAAGATATGCTTGAAGTTCTCTAAGGCTACAGATACATCAATAAAGAATAGCTCAGTAGGCAGTACAGTTGAAGAGGAATGGACAGCTCTTAAAAGGGCAGTCACAGAAATTGAAAATAAAAACGTAGGTACAAAAAAGATAACTGCGAAGAAACCAAGGGTAACAGAAGAAACACTTTCGTTGATCAATAAAAGAAGGAAGTACAAAAATGTTCAGAGGAATTCAGGAATACAAAAATAAAAGTTACTCAGGAATGAAGTAAATAGGAAGTGCAGGGAAGATAAGACAAAATGGCTGCATGAAAAATATGAAGAAGTTGAAAAACAAATGATTGTCAGAAGGACTGACTCAGCATATAGGAAAGTCAAAATAACATTCGGTGAAGTTAAAAGCAAGGTGTAAAATTAAGACTGTAATGAGAATTCCATTATTAAATGCAGGGAGAGAGCGGATAGGTGGAATGATTACATTGAAGGCATATATGAGAAGAAATATTGGTCTGTTGTGGTAAAAGAAGAAACAGAAGTCGATTTATAAAAGATGGGGGACTTAGTATTAGAATCAGAATTTGAGAGAGCTTTGGAGAAGTTAAGATCAAATAAGGTAGGAGGGATTGATAAAATCCCATCAGAATTTCTAAAATCATTGGGGGAAGTGGTAAGAAAATGACTAATGTTGGTGTGTAGAAAGTATGGGTCTGGCGATATACCATCTAACTTTCGAAGAAATATCATCCACACAATTCCAATGTCTGCAAGAGCCGGCAAGTGCAAGAATGATCACACAATCAGCTTAACAGCTCATACATCCAAGTTGCTTACAAGAATAATGTTCGGAAGAACTGAAAAGAAAATTGAGGATGTGTTAGATGATGATCAGTTTGGCTTTAGGGAAGGTAAAGGCACCAGAGAGGTTCTGATGTTGTGGTTGATAATGAAAGCAACACTAAAGAAAAGCAAGACACATTCATAGGATTTGTCGACCTGGAAAAAGTGGTCGACAATGTAAAATGATGCAAGATGTTTGAAATTCTGAGCAAAATAGGGATAAGCTATAGGGGGAGACGGGTAAGATACAATGTGTACAAGAGTCAATAGGGAATAATGAGAGTGGATGACCAAGAACGAAGTGCTCAGATTAAACATCGAAGAAGCAATTATGAAAATAAAAGGTTCAGGAGTGGAATTAAAATTCAAGGTGAAAAATATCAATCGTATGATGACATTGCTATCCTGAGTGAAATTGAAGAATTACGTGATGTTCTGAATGGAATGAACAGTCTAATGAGTACAGAATGTGGACTAAGAGTAAACTGAAGAATGACAAAAGTAATGAAAACCAAGAAACTTAACACCAGGATTGAGGGTCACAAAGTAGAATGAAGTTAAGAAATTCTGGTAGCGAGGCAGCAAAATAACTAATGACAGACGCAGTAAGGAGGACAGCAAAAGCAGACTAGCACTGACAGAAAAGGCATTCCTGGCCAAGAGAAGTCTACTACTATCAACCATTAGCCTTACTTTGAGGAAGGAATTTCTGAGAATTTACATTTGGGGCACAGCTTTGTATTGTAGTGAAACATAGATTGTGGGAAATCTGGAACAGAAGGGAATCGGAGCATTTGAGATGTGGTGCTACAGACGAATGTTGAAAATTAGATGGACTGATAAAGTAAGGAAAGAGGAGGTTCTGTGCAGAATCAGAGAGGAAAGGAATATGTGGAAAACACTGACAAGGAGAAGGCACAGGACAATAGGACATCTGTTGAGACATCAGGGGATGACTTCCATGTTGCTAGAGGGAGCTGTAGAGGGCAAAAACTGTAGAGGAAGACAGAGATTGGAATATATCCAGCAAATAATTGAAGGTGTACGTGGCATGTGCTACTCTGAGATGAAGAGGTTGGCACACAACAGGAATTTGTGGCAGGCCTTATCAGACCAGTCAGAAGACTGATGACTCAAAAAAGGTGTTTCTCGAATCCCTCCAGGGATTCCCATTAGATTTCCCGAAACATCTCCGTAACACTTAAACATGGGTATTCGAACCTAATAGTAACAAATCTAGCAGCCTGCCTCTGAAAGCCTTCAATCCGACCTGGTATGGATCCCAATCATTAAAGCAGTACTCAAGAATAGGTCACACCAGTATCCTATATCCAGTCTCCTGTACTGGTGAACCACTCTTTCCTAAAATTCTCGCAATAGACCGAAGTTGACCATTCAAAGTTCTGACATTCTCATTCCTCCTCATATCGCTTTACAGCATTATGCCCAGATATTTAAATGACCTGACTGTTCAGGCAGGACGCTAGTAATACTGTATCCGAACATTACAGGTTTAATCTTCCTATTCATCTGCATTAACTTACATTTTTCCACATTTAGGGCTAGCTGCCATTCATCACACCAACTGGAAATTTTCCTACAGCCACTCAACATCTTCACCTTACTGTACACCATGGCATCAGCAAGCAACCACAGACTGCTGTCCACCCTGTCAGCCAAATCATTTACGTATGTAGATAACAATAGTGGTCCTATCACACAAGGGTCCCGAAATTGTCAAACTATTGTGGAAAAATGGAAATATGAGCTAGATGGAACACCCATAAATAAAACATTAATCAATCATACCAAGAAAACTTGACAGCTCACGTTACATTACTTTACTTTACATAAAGTTGGATAAGTTCCACGAGAAGAAAAGTTGACTTTCCAGTACACTGACCTTCCTCACAATTTGTTGAGATGAACAAGTTATACCTGTGTTTGCAAAAATTGAACATCGAGTTAACACATCAGCAACCAATAGGATTATGCTCTGTGGAAGACAATTGGGTTGGTCATTGAAATATTGTGCAAAATAGAAATGCAAACAAACATGAGACTTCATTCAGAGCAAACAGAAATGGGAACTTAGATTTTTGACATAGTTATGGGAAAGTGAAAGAAACCACATACAGTATAGTACTGTGACTTATTATAAATAGAATTTGAAGTCGTTAAGAACTAGGCATAGAAGTAGATTTTCTACATAAATGGAGAGACACTCTTAGAATTGTGCCTGGTCAATGTGTCCCAAATGACAGCGCAGGCAGAAGCTGGCTGAGGAAACTTAATGGGAATTTTTGGAAGAAAGGTAAAGTTGTGGCAAAACAATTAAACAAGAGAAGATCCAGGATGTGTGTATGTTGTTTATTTTCAATGAAGGCCTTGTTGGCCAAGAGCTCACTTCTTGTTGTGCCTATCTGCGACTCAGCATCTCTGCTATATGACTGGCAAAACAATGTTAGATAATTGAAGTTAACCAGTGTACGAGGCATAATGTGCAACAGTTACACAGTTTTCATTGTATATCTTGCTTAGGCATCCTGATCATAACATAACAGAGTCATATATGAAACTATTGCCTTTTTTGAGCAAATGTTCTTGCTGAGCTATCCAGGTATAACTGATGACCCACCCTCTCAGCTTCACTTCTGCAAGTACCTTCCAAACTTTACAGTTCACCTGCGTACTTTGTGGGACTAGCACTACTGGAAGAAGGATGTTGCAGAGAATTAGCTTAACCACAGCATAGCGAATTATTTCCCAAATGAATTTTCACTCTGGAGTGGACTGTAAAATGATTAGAAACTTCCTGGCAGATTAAAACTCTGTGCCAAACCGGGACTTGAACCCAGAACTTTTGCCTTTTGTGGGCAAGTACTGCCAGTTAGTTTCACATCGACACACACACACTCCCATTTATAGTGAAAATTTGGTATGGAACAATCAACTAGGCTTAGCTAAGCCAGAAATTCTCTGCCTTATACTTTCTTCCAGAAGTGTTAGTCTAGAGAAGTATGCAGAAGATCTTCTGTGAAGTTTGGGAGGTAGGAGAGGGGCACTGGTGCCAGCATTTGTTCATGAAAGTCAAAGATTCTGGGTCTGAGCCCGGGTCCAGTACACAGTTTTAGTCTGCCAGGAAGCATGTAAAGCAGTACACACTCCACTGTAGGGTGAAAATTCATTCGAGAAAGATAAAGAGGTATGAGCATTTCTGCCAAAGCATACAGGGATCTCCTTTTCCCTGCTACTTACGTGAATGGAACAGGACAGAATATCAATACATATTAATATGTATTATACTCCACCGTACATTGCGCGCGCAATGGTTTGCAGACATATGTAAATGAAGAACTTGCAGGCACAACATTAATATAAAAAAAAACGTGAATGTGATGCTGAAACGTACTGAAAATTATTTGATTGGTTGAATACACAAACATGAATGTTATGGAGCAGGCCAGTAATACAAGTATACACAGGACATTTTTTCAACTTTGATGCCAGTGGTTTCTGAACTTGACCCCTCAATCCAGAACATACAGCCTTTATATTAAAGATGATAAGTATAACATTCTTTAGAGAACACAGACATTGTGCTGTAGTGAAAAAAAAAGCACAAGGAAAATGTAAAGGAAAACCCTAGAGAAAAACAGCGCACTACCACCTAATTTCCTCGTACTTTATTTCATTTATCATCATGTTTACTTGTGACCATTATCGTAAAATTTTGTCATACCTAATCAGACTCATAGGCCACCTATAAATTAATTAGTAAGAAGGCATAATATTTTTTGGGAATTATAACCTATTCACTTTTAAGATTTTGATAGTGGGCATGTTTTCCTGAAACATGTGTTTTTAAATTCAATAAATCACACATCTGGCAAGCTGGTGCTTCATGTTTTCCATACTGGTACCATGATACAGTTGTACTATGGCTTCAAAGCAGACACTATTCTGCTGTATATTATTGTGACTAACCCATTCATATATATCTACCTGAAGAGAGACAATTCAGAATTTGTGCCATTAACCAGAACTTGTACCCCTATTTTTTGGCCCCCTTAAGGCCATTTACCTTATCAGTAGGTTACCCAAACATATCTCCTGACCATCAAAAGTTCCTTATTTACTTAATGATCCTGCTACATGCCAAATATTTACATGTGGAAGTTCCCCCAACACAGAAATAACACAGCTCAGCTTTTAGAATGGAGACATTGTATCTTGGCTGATTTTACTCAAAACTGTGTATTGATACAATGATATGTTTCATCAGAATTGATCAAGATCAGTATAGGATGAGCAGTTTACTGTAGACACTTTCCTGCACTGTGGCAGAAGACAGAATCAGTGGAAATCTCTTGCAGCCTCAGACAAAATGAAACACAGAAATGTCTTCATTATTGTAAGGAATAAGTGTATGGTTGCAAATGAGTCCTAATTTTAATGAGACTGCTACTATGTTTCCTGTTGGGTGGGCCTTGTACACAGCATTTTCTAGTGGAGCACCCTTTGTAGAAAACTTTGTCCATTCTTACAGACTTGAATGATTTTATTAAACTACTCAAAGGTTAAGGACAGTGCTAAAAAGCAGCTGTGTACTAATTGGTCACAGCACATTTCTTAGCAATAATATCTTTTGCATCAAGGCAATATAGAAATGAACTTAAAACACTTCACATGGTGTGTGCGATTGCCTTGCATAAACATTGTTATGAATTTCTGACAGGGTTAGAGTTGGAATTCAATGCAGATTTCTTCCCGTATCATCACCAATGGCACTGTGGGCTACAATGCACGAGAAGTGTACATATTTTATCTGAAAACAACTCTCAAATTTCCTTCATTTCTTTTTTTGATTGATTCAACTGTGGGTTCTTGGTGAAAATTGTGCATTATGTAAACTAAACAAAACAGTTTTTGACTTGGTTCACAACACTTTTAATTTTGTATGACCTAAATTTAGGGTTGTAAGCCCATTATCCAGTATGCAACTAAAATGACAAGCAAGCAAAGATGACCAAGTGTCAACTTCTTTAACCTACCACTTCTTGACTATTTTCATTGTGAACTAGTTACATCTATACTGTAAAATCTCACAACATTCATCAGCATAACATTTACTCTAACTGTTAGTGAACATATGCAGGAATAGAACTATGTGCACAGGAATCATGATGTTGGTTACATAAATGGGTATTTGTGTAATTAACAATAGTAGGAAAAGGACGGACAGATACTCACCATAAAAATGGCCCACTGAGTTACAGACAGGCACAATGAATAGACTGTTGCACATTATAGCTACCCACCAAAGGCCTCTTCAGCAAAGAAAATATACAAACATTTACACAAGCAAGCACACCTCATGCAGACATGACCACTACCACCAGCAGCTCCAACCAGAATGTGAGTATCATGTAAATAGCTCTCGAGTGGGGCAGGGAAGGGGGAAAGATAGCATGGTACGGGAGGGGGGGGGGGGGAGGGGGGCATTGTCCATGGGGTATACAGGGACTAGAGACTGCCAGGTTCAGCATTGGGAGGTGCAGTGTGGGGGAGAAACTGGGGAACAGAAAAAAGATGAGCAGGGACAGGGAAAGGACGGGCAGGCACACTGGCAGTGGACAGCACACAAAGTGGGTGAGGGAATGTGAAAAAAGAGGAGGTGATAGGATGAGGGAAAGAAACTGTTGTGTGTTTGGTGTGCAGACAGTTGAGACCGGGATCTTTTCAGGCGCAAAGAATGCGTTGTAAGGTAATTTCCATCTGTGCAGTTCAGAAAAGCTGGTGATGGAGGGAGGGTGCAGATGGCCCAGGTTTTGAAGCATCCATTGAAATCAAGCATATTATTTTCAGCTGAATGTTGTGCCACAGTGTGGTTTACTTTGCTCTCGGTCACAGCTTGGTGGTGGCCCTTCATTCTGCTGCGCAGCTTGTTGATAGTCATATCAATATTGTGTAATTACCCATATCTGGAAGTTGGCTTAAATGTTCCAAAACTATTATCAGCTTCACTCCTATGTAGAAGTTACAACATTATTTGAAAGGGGTGAATAACTGAAATGAGTCTCTTCCAGGAAGATACAGGTTCAAAGGTACAACTATAACAATTACTACGATATAGGAATAGCAGTGAGTTTCTGGTGATGAAGAAACTAAACTAGGATTGAAAGCAATGAGGGACCATAGTGTTGTTAAATAAAACAGATTACACAAAGAAAATGGAAGAATTTTTCCAATCAGTTCAGCTGCTAAAACTGCAGAATGATCTAACATTTAAATACCATGCTCAAGTTAAGCAGTTAGTAAATAAGTGCTCAACTATATTTTCTTAGTATGGTTGTAAGAATATTCCATAGATGAACTAGACATATTGACTACTGCTTCACAGTATATTTATTCTCTCATGAGATTTGTTGTAAATAATCCACTGCCGTTAAAAAGAAGCAATGATGTACATAATTATGATACAAGAAGGACAAAATGACATTCATTTCTTCACATTAAGGTTATCTTTAACACAAAAAGTGGTGCTCAATGCTGCAACTTAAATTTTTGATCACTTACACAGTGATACAAAATGTCTGACAGAAAGCAAAGTAAAATTTAAAAACTAACTGGGAAAGTTCCTCTAACAGAACTGTGAAGAAATTCTGTTACTGTATTGTGTAAAAAAGGCTTATAAAACTTCAGCACATTGCCATATTTACAAATTAATGTGTGATTTGAATGTAAAATAAATCGTTCTACATCATTACAATTTATTGTACAAATGATTCGTGGAACATGAAGCTAACTAACCTGGGCTTCACAACTATGTAGCTTACCCAAACTCCCTAAGTCAGAAGTTCCACTCTTGGTGCTTCGACATCTTCTGCGAAGGGTAAAAAGAACGAAATAAGAGGAGTTGGTAAAACTAATCAATTTGTTCTTATTAATGGACCTACTTTATTTTGTGGTGCGAGGTTAAATTTTTCTTTAATGAAAGTTTCCTCTTCTTCCAGTTTGGATAACGGATGGCTAACTGTAGCTTTCGTTGCTTGTAACAATGCAGGAAGAGCCGGTTTGGAATCCTTTGAAACCCGGGAAATCTTAGCTTACCGTACTATACCGGTTTCTGAGATTATTATTGCTAGTGAGGGTTCCTACCTATTTCCGCACGGGAGGTTGTCTTTGTCTTGTCGTATACATTATAAGATAAATTCTGATTCCAGCGTTCACTTATGGGTGAAGGCTAGTGGTCCTTCTTCTTTGGAAGATGGTCGCATTGTGGGTGATTGTACTCTATATAATCATTGAAAGCAGTTGTCGCCAGCGAATGTTGATTTACAAATCACTTGTCAATATGGACGGCATTCTTGGTGCTTCGACATCTTCTGCGAAGGGTAAAAAGAACGAAATAAGAGGAGTTGGTAAAACTACTCGATTTGTTCTTATTAATGGACCTACTTTATTTTGTGGTGCGAGGTTAAATTTTTCTTTAATGAAAGTTTCTTCTTCTTCCAGTTTGGGTAACGGATGGCTAACTGTAGCTTTCGTTGCTTGTAACAATGAAGGAAGAGCCGGTTTGGAATCCTTTGAAACTCGGGAAATCTTAGCTTACCGTACTATACCGGTTTCTGCGATTATTATTGCTAGTGAGGGTTCCTACTTATTTCCGCACGGGAGTTTGTCTTTGTCTTGTCGTAGATGTTGTAAGATAAATTCTGATTCCAGCGTTCACTTATGGGTGAAGGCTAGTGGTCCTTCTTCTTTGGAAGATTGTCGCATTGTGGCTGATTGTACTCTATATAATCATTGAAAGCTGTTGTCGCCGGCGAATTTTGATTTACAAATCACTTGTCAATGTGGACGGCACTCTTGGTGCTTCGACATCCTTCTGCGATGGGTAAAAAGAACGAAATAAGAGGAGTTGGTAAAACTACTCAATTTGTTCTTATTAATGGACCTACTTTATTTTGTGGTGCGAGGTTAAATTTTTCTTTAATGAAAGTTTCTTCTTCTTCCAGTTTGGGTAATGGATGGCTAACTGTAGCTTTCGTTGCTTGTAACAATGCAGGAAGAGCCGGTTTGGAATCCTTTGAAACTCGGGAAATCTTAGCTTACCGTACTATACCGGTTTCTGAGATTATTATTGCTAGTGAGGGTTCCTAACAATTTCCGCATGGGAGTTTGTCTTTGTCTTGTCGTAGACGTTGTAAGATAAATTCTGATTCCAGCGTTCACTTATGGGTGAAGGCTAGTGGTCCTTCTTCTTTGGAAGATTGTCGCATTGTGGGTGATTGTACTCTATATAATCATTGAAAGCAGTTGTCGCCGGTGAATGTTGATTTACAAATCACTTGTCAATGTGGACGGCACTCTTGGTGCTTCGACATCTTCTGCGAAGGGTAAAAAGAATGAAATAAGAGGAGTTGGTAAAACTACTCAATTTGTTCTTATTAATGGACCTACTGTATTTTGTGGTGCGAGGTTAAATTTTTCTTTAATGAAAGTTTCTTCTTCTTCCAGTTTGGGTAACGGATGGCTAACTGTAGCTTTCGTTGCTTGTAACAATGCAGGAAGAGCCGGTTTGGAATCCTTTGAAACTCGGGAAATCTTAGCTTACCGTACTATACCGGTTTCTGCGATTATTATTGCTAGTGAGGGTTCCTACCTATTCCCGCACGGGAGTTTGTCTTTGTCTTGTCGTAGACGTTGTAAGATAAATTCTGATTCCAGCGTTCACTTATGGGTGAAGGCTAGTGGTCCTTCTTCTTTGGAAGATTGTCGCATTGTGGGTGATTGTACTCTATATAATCATTGAAAGCAGTTGTCGCCGGTGAATGTTGATTTACAAATCACTTGTCAATGTGGACGGCACTCTTGGTGCTTCGACATCTTCTGCGAAGGGTAAAAAGAACGAAATAAGAGGAGTTGGTAAAACTACTCAATTTGTTCTTATTAATGGACCTACTTTATTTTGTGGTGCGAGGTTAAATTTTTCTTTAATGAAAGTTTCTTCTTCTTCCAGTTTGCGTAACGGATGTCTAACTGTAGCTTTCGTTGCTTGTAACAATGCAGGAAGAGCCGGTTTGGAATCCTTTGAAACTTGGGAAATCTTAGCTTACCGTACTATACCGGTTTCTGCGATTATTATTGCTAGTGAGGGTTCCTACCTATTCCCGCACGGGAGTTTGTCTTTGTCTTGTCGTAGACGTTGTAAGATAAATTCTGATTCCAGCGTTCACTTATGGGTGAAGGCTAGTGGTCCTTCTTCTTTGGAAGATTGTCGCATTGTGGGTGATTGTACTCTATATAATCATTGAAAGCAGTTGTCGCCGGCGAATGTTGATTTACAAATTACTTGTCAATGTGGACGGCACTCTTGGTGCTTCGACATCTTCTGCGAAGGGTAAAAAGAACGAAATAAGAGGTGTTGGTAAAACTACTCGATTTTTTCTTATTAATGGACCTACTTTATTTTGTGGTGCGAGGTTAAATTTTTCTTTAATGAAAGTTTCTTCTTCTTCCAGTTTGGGTAACGGATGGCTAACAGTAGCTTTCGTTGCTTGTAACAATGCAGGAAGAGCCGGTTTGGAATCCTTTGAAACTCGGGAAATCTTAGCTTACCGTACTATACCGGTTTCTGCGATTATTATTGCTAGTGAGGGTTCCTACCTATTTCCGCACGGGAGTTTGTCTTTGTCTTGTCGTAGACGTTGTAAGATAAATTCTGATTCCAGCGTTCACTTATGGGTGAAGGCTAGTGGTCCTTCTTCTTTGGAAGATTGTCGCATTGTGGGTGATTGTACTCTATATAATCATTGAAAGCTGTTGTTGCCGGCGAATGTTGATTTACAAATCACTTGTCAATGTGGACGGCACTCTTGGTGCTTCGACATCCTTCGCGAAGGGTAAAAAGAACGAAATAAGAGGAGTTGGTAAAACTACTCAATTTGTTCTTATTAATGGACCTACTTTATTTTGTGGTGCGAGGTTAAATTTTTCTTTAATGAAAGTTTCTTCTTCTTCCAGTTTGGGTAACAGATGGCTAACTGTAGCTTTCGTTGCTTGTAACAATGCAGAAAGAGCCGGTTTGGAATCCTTTGAAACTCGGGAAATCTTAGCTTACCGTACTATACCGGTTTCTGCGATTATTATTGCTAGTGAGGGTTCCTACATATTTCCGCACGGGAGTTTGTCTTTGTCTTGTCGTAGATGTTGTAAGATAAATTCTGATTCCAGCGTTCACTTATAGGTGAAGGCTAGTGGTCCTTCTTCTTTGGAAGATTGTCGCATTGTGGGTGATTGTACTCAGTATAATCATTGAAAGTAGTTGTCGCCGGCGAATGTTGATTTACAAATCACTTGTCAATGTGGACAGCACTCTTGGTGCTTCGACATCTTCTGCGAAGGGTAAAAAGAACGAAATAATAGGAGTTGGTAAAACTACTCAATTTGTTCTTATTAATGGACCTACTTTATTTTGTAGTGCGAGGTTAAATTTTTCTTTAATGAAAGTTTCTTCTTCTTCCAGTTTGGGTAACGGATGGCTAACTGTAGCTTTCGTTGCTTGTAACAATGCAGGAAGAGCCGGTTTGGAATCCTTTGAAACTCGGGAAATCTTAGCTTACCGTACTATACCGGTTTCTGAGATTATTATTGCTAGTGAGGGTTCCTACCTATTTCCGCACGGGAGTTTGTCTTTGTCTTGTCGTAGACGTTGTAAGATAAATTCTGATTCCAGCGTTCACTTATGGGTGAAGGCTAGTGGTCCTTCTTCTTTGGAAGATTGTCGCATTGTGGGTGATTGTACTCTATATAATCATTGAAAGCAGTTGTCGCCGGCGAATGTTGATTTACAAATCACTTGTCAATGTGGACGGCACTCTTGGTGCTTCGACATCTTCTGCAAAGGGTAAAAAGAACGAAATAAGAGGAGGTGGTAAAACTACTCAATTTGTTCTTATTAATGGACCTACTTCATTTTGTGGTGCGAGGTTAAATTTTTCTTTAATGAAAGTTTCTTCTTCTTCCAGTTTGGGTAACAGATGGCTAACTGTAGCTTTCGTTGCTTTTAACAATGCAGGAAGAGCCAGTTTGGAATCCTTTGAAACTTGGGAAATCTTAGCTTACCGTACTATACCGGTTTCTGAGATTATTCTTGCTAGTGAGGGTTCCTACCTATTTCCGCACAGGAGTTTGTCTTTGTCTTGTCGTAGACGTTGTAAGATAAATTCTGATTCCAGCGTTCACTTATGGGTGAAGGCTAGTGGTTCTTCTTCTTTGGAAGATTGTCGCATTGTGGGTGATTGTACTCTATATAATCATTGAAAGCAGTTGTCGCCGGCGAATGTTGATTTACAAATCACTTGTCAATGTGGACGGCACTCTTGGTGCTTCAATATCTTCTGCGAAGGGTAAAAAGAACGAAATAAGAGGAGTTGGTAAAACTACTCAATTTGTTCTTATTAATGGACCTACTTTATTTTGTGGTGCGAGGTTAAATTTTTCTTTAATGAAAGTTTCTTCTTCTTCCAGTTTGGGTAACGGATGGCTAACTGTAGCTTTCGTTGCTTGTAACAATGAAGGAAGAGCCAGTTTGGAATCTTTTGAAACTCGGGAAATCTTAGCTTACCGTACTATACCGGTTTCTGAGATTATTATTGGTAGTGAGGGTTCCTACCTATTTCCGCACGGGAGTTTGTCTTTGTCTTGTCGTAGACGTTGTAAGATAAATTCTGATTCCAGCGTTCACTTATGGGTGAAGGCTAGTGGTCCTTCTTCTTTGGAAGATTGTCGCATTGTGGGTGATTGTACTCTATATAATCATTGAAAGCAGTTGTCGCCGGCGAATGTTGATTTACAAATCACTTGTCAATGTGGACGGCACTCTTGGTGCTTCGACATCTTCTGCGAAGGGTAAAAAGAACGAAATAAGAGGAGTTGGTAAAACTACTCAATTTGTTCTTATTAATGGACCTACTTTATTTTGTGGTGCGAGGTTAAATTTTTCTTTAATGAAAGTTTCTTCTTCTTCCAGTTTGGGTAACGGATGGCTAACTGTAGCTTTCGTTGCTTGTAACAATGCAGGAAGAGCCGGTTTGGAATCCTTTGAAACTCGGGAAATCTTAGCTTACCGTACTATACCGGTTTCTGAGATTATTATTGCTAGTGAGGGTTCCTACCTATTTCTGCACGGGAGTTTGTCTTTGTCTTGTCGTAGACGTTGTAAGATAAATTCTGATTCCAGCGTTAACTTATGGGTGAAGGCTAGTGGTCCTTCTTCTTTGGAAGATTGTCGCATTGTGGGTGATTGTACTCTATATAATCATTGAAAGCAGTTGTCGCCGGTGAATGTTGATTTACAAATCACTTGTCAATGTGGACGGCACTCTTGGTGCTTCGACATATTCTGCAAAGGGTAAAAAGAACGAAATAAGAGGAGTTGGTAAAACTACTCAATTTGTTCTTATTAATGGACCTACTTTATTTTGTAGTGCGAGGTTAAATTTTTCTTTAATGAAAGTTTCTTCTTCTTCCAGTTTGGGTAACGGATGGCTAACTGTAGCTTTCGTTGCTTGTAACAATGCAGGAAGAGCCGGTTTGGAATCCTTTGAAACTCGGGAAATCTTAGCTTACCGTACTATACCGGTTTCTGCGATTATTATTGCTAGTGAGGGTTCCTACCTATTCCCGCACGGGAGTTTGTCTTTGTCTTGTCGTAGACGTTGTAAGATAAATTCTGATTCCAGCGTTCACTTATGGGTGAAGGCTAGTGGTCCTTCTTCTTTGGAAGATTGTCGCATTGTGGGTGATTGTACTCTATATAATCATTGAAAGCAGTTGTCGCCGGTGAATGTTGATTTACAAATCACTTGTCAATGTGGACGGCACTCTTGGTGCTTCGACATCTTCTGCGAAGGGTAAAAAGAACGAAATAAGAGGCGTTGGTAAAACTACTCGATTTTTTCTTATTAATGGACCTACTTTATTTTGTGGTGCGAGGTTAAATTTTTCTTTAATGAAAGTTTCTTCTTCTTCCAGTTTGGGTAACGGATGGCTAACTGTAGCTTTCGTTGCTTGTAACAATGCAGGAAGAGCCGGTTTGGAATCCTTTGAAACTTGGGAAATCCTAGCTTACCGTACTACACCGGTTTCTGAGATTATTATTGCTAATGAGGGTTCCTACCTATTTCCGCACGGGAGTTTGTCTTTGTCTTGTCGTAGACGTTGTAAGATAAATTCTGATTCCAGCGTTCACTTATGGGTGAAGGCTAGTGGTCCTTCTTCTTTGGAAGATTGTCGCATTGTGGGTGATTGTACTCTATATAATCATTGAAAGCAGTTTGCACCACATGATCCACTGTCTCCTTTCCACCCCCACGCCTCAAGAAAACTTTGGCCAGGAACTTTATACAATAAAAAAGAGTAGCTACAAATAATAAATTTAAATTCAACATTCTGTATAGAATATACTATTACCAAGAGACTCACTATCGTCATCAAGAAAACACTGAACTTCAAAGAGAAAAATAGTATTAAGAACAGTTTAGATTTATTAAACAAGTTATCAGATGTTAAAAGTTCCAACAAATGCCAGATTAATCTCTTTTGACTCACACATCCTATTCCAGCATTCGGGGGCAAGCATTGTCAGTACAGTAGATGCTGGTTAAATCCAAATTATTTCTGCTTTGAAGGTAACTGTTAGAAGCAGTAAGCCTAGCAGAGGTAATCACGGACAAGTGGGAGTTAGAATTTCTTAAAGTGAACCACTAACAAACATGTAGTGTATCAGTATAAATAAGCTGCTATTCTTTGTATGTGGAAGGAATCCACTAGACAATTCCAGAAATTCTTGTAAAATATGAACCAGTTTCACGCTATCATACAGCCAGTTAGTCAGTATGGAGCTGGGGGTTCCACCACTAATTTTTTCTATATGTCAGCTTGTTGTTGCTGTGGTCTTCAGTCCTGAGACTCGTTTGATGCAGCTCTCCATGCTACCCTATCCTGTGCAAGCTTCTTCATCTCCCAGTACTTACTGCAATCCAAATCCTTCTGAATCTGGTTAGTGTATTCATCTCTTGGTCTCCCTCTACGATTTTTACCCTCCACGCTGCCCTCCAATGCTAAATTTGTGATTCCTTGATGCCTCAGAACATGTCCTACCAACCGGTCTTCTCTTCTTGTCAAGTTGTGCCACAAACTCCTCTTCTCCCCAATTCTATTCAATATCTCCTCATTAGTTAGGTGATCTACCCATCTAATCTTCAGCATTCATCTGTAGCACCTCATTTCCAAAGCTTCTATTCTCTTCTTGTCCAAAGTATTTATCATCCATGTTTCACTTCCATACATGGCTACACTCCATACAAATACTTTCAGAAACGACTTCCTGACACTTAAATCTATAATCGATATTAACAAATTTCTCTTCTTCAGAAACACTTTCCTTGTCATTGCTAGTCTACATTTTATATCCTCTGTACTTCGACCATCATCAGTTACTTTGCTCCCCAAATAGCAAAACTGATTTACTACTTTAAGAGTCTCATTTCCTAATCTAATTCCCTCAGCATCATCCGACTTAATTCGACTACTTTCCATTATCCTCGTTTTGCTTTTGTTGATGTTCATCTTATACCCTCCTTTTAAGACACTGTCCATTCCATTCAACTGCTCTTCCAAGTCCTTTGCTGTCTCTGACAGAATTACAATGTCATCGGCAAACCTGAAAGTTTTTATTTCTTCTCCATGGATTTTAATACATACTCTGTATTTTTCTTTTGTTTCCTTTACTGCTTGCTCAATATACAGATTGAATAACATCAGGGGGAGACTACAAGCCTGTCTCACTCCCTTCCCAACTACTGCTTCCCTTTAATTGTAAATAGCCTTCTGCTTCCTGTATTTTACCCCTGCCACCTTTAGAATTTGAATGAGAGTATTCCAGTCAACATTGTCAAAAGCTGTCTCTAAGTCTACAAATGCTAGAAATGTGTGTTTGCCCTCCTTAATCTTTCTTCTAAGATAAGTCGTAAGGTCAGTATTGCCTATGTGTTCCAATATTTCTACGGAATCCAAACTGATCTTCCCCGAGATAGGCTTCTACCAGTTTTTCCATTCGTCTGTAAAGAATTCGTGTTAGTATTTTGCAGCTGTGACTTATTAAACTGATAGTTCAGCAATTTTCACATCTGTCAACACTTGCTTTCTTTGGGATTGAAATTATTATATTCTTCTTGAAATCTGAGGGTATTTCGCCTGTCTCACATATCTTGCTCACGAGATGGTAGAGTTTTGTCAGGACTGGCTCTCCAAAGCTGTCAGTAGTTCTAATGGAATGTTGTCTAGTCCCAGGGCCTTGTTTTGACTCAGGTCTTTCAGTGCTCTGCCAAACTCTTCACGCAATATCGTATCTCCCATTTCATCTTCATCTACATTCTCTTCCATTTCCCTAATATTGTCCTCAAATACATCGCCCTTGTATAGACCCTCTATATACTCCTTCCACCTTTCTGATTTCCCTTCTTTGCTTAGAACTGGGTTTCCATCTGAGCTCTTGATATTCATACTTTTCTCCAAAGGTCTCTGTAATTTTCCTGTAGGCAGTATCTATCTTATCCCTAGTGAGATAAGCCTCTACATCCTTACATTTGTCCTCTAGCCATCTCTGCTTAGCCATTTTGCACTTCCTGTCGATTTCATTTTTGAGACGTTTGTATTCCTTTTTGCCTGCTTCATTTACTGCATTTTTATATTTTCGCCTTTCATCAGTTAAATTCAATATTTCTTCTGTTACCCAAGGATTTCTACTAGCCCTCGTCTTTTTACCTACTTGATCCTCTGCTGCCTTCACTACTTCATTCCTCAGAGCTACCCATTCTTCTTCTGCTGTATTGCTTTCTCCCATTCCTGTCAATTGTTCCCTTATGCTGTCCCTGAAACTCTGTACAACCTCTGGTTTAGTAAGTTTATCCAGGTCCCATCTCCTTAAATTCCCACCTTTTTGCAGTTTCTTCAGTTTTAATCTGCACTTCATAACCAATAGATTGTGGTCAGAGGCCATATCTGCCCCTGGAAATGTCTTACAATTTGAAACCTGGTTCCTAAATCTCTGTCAGCTTACAAATACAAAATAAATTAAAAATTTTCTGGGAAGTTTTCTTATTGACACTTTCGTTGCAGATTCCTCTCTACACCCAACAGCTTACAAACATGCAGCTTCCACCACATTATCCACTGTCTCCTTTCCACCCCCACGCCTCAAGAAAACTTTGCCCAAGAACTTTATACAATAAAAAACAGTAGCTACAAATAATAAATTTAAATTCAACATTCTCTATAGAAGATACTGTATAATCAAGGAAGAGCTCTGTTGTATCCACTGAACAACACCGACGAACCAAAAAGCAAATGATGCCGTTTGTCTTTTATACATAAAATTTTCAGTATAATAAGTGACATTTTGAAGGTGAAGGATTTCATTGTGTTTTTCTGTGTTCCACATCCTTTAGGTAGATGATGTTCCAACTCAAAGGGTCAACAACCTGTCACCATGAAAAGTGTGGTTCATAAAATCATATCTCAAGAGTGTCAGTCCTGCTGTACAAGACAGACTGGGTGATCAGTCTGAGCTGGATATAGGTAATTTTATAGAAACTGGGGATTAAAGAAGCCAGATTCACCCTTTGCTGGACGTTGCTGAGACCAGAACCACAAATATGTAATACTAGCAGAAGTGGTTCAAATGGCTCTGAGCACTATGCGACTTAACTTCTGAGGTCATCAGTCGCCTAGAACTTAGAACTAATTAAACCTAACTAACCTAAGGATATCACACACACCCATGCCCGAGGCAGGATTCGAACCTGCGACCGTAGCGGTCGCTCGGTTCCAGACTGTAGCGCCCAGAACCGCACGGCCACTCCGGCCGGCACTAGCAGAAGTGCTACACGTTGAGGGAAAAGGTGCAAAGTTGACTCTCTATATAAATATCTTTTATCCATTCTGGATTTGGAACACTGCGACTGTCTTGTTAAAGGTTTCAGGAATTAATGCAACCAGTCACTGTTTTTTCTTCAATTTTTATTTATTCATGACCAGTTTCAAATCAACAGGCAATTCATCATTAGATGATACAATTTAGTTTGGAGTATTGTGGGGGTCATGCATGTGTGGCAAATATAGAGGCAAAAAAATGAGCACTGTATGTGGGAAAAATATTAAGACTGTAAGATTAATTTGATGGTATTACTCACAGTTTTTATTCTTGTTGCAAGCACTGCTCTGGAAAACATAATGTATGCTTTCGAAAAGAATATTTATTCCCACAAGCAGAATCGCTGCAGTTATTCACCCCTGTAACTACTACATAGGAGAGATGCTCATAATAGTTTTGGAACCCTGGAGCCACTTTTCATAAACAGGTAATTACACAGCTATACATTTACATGAATGACACATAGTTCCTGGCACATAGGTCGATTCCAGTATACGTCTGTTAATAAAGTGGATGTTATGCTGATGAATTTTATGAGGTGTGCAATGCAGATGTAACTGAAAATTAAAGGAAAGTCCTGGAGAGAATGGCACACCATCAGCTGGTCTCCACATATTTATTTGTAGCCACTACAGCCTAAAGCAAAAAAGTTTTAGATTAAATCAGTTGACATATGTTCATCTTTGGAATCAGTTGTGTACTGGGAAATGAGCTTACAACCCGAAACCTGTTTGCATGAAACTAAAGTTTTGCGATACAAGGTAAAATGAATCAGATCTGTGTGCCAATTTAAGTTGATTGAATATTATAACAATGTCATATATTACATTAATGGTAAGGTATAATGTCAAGAAAATTTCAGCTTCTTAATTGTACGTTAAATTAACATTAATTTTTCATTACCAATCATATGACGTGAAGTTGTAGAAACAGTGTATCTAAGAAGCAACATCTAGTAACCAAATGAAGATTTTTGTCGCATACAGTGTAATAAAATATTTTTGCCTTTCTTGCTACATAAATATGTAGTGTGTCCATGACAGCTGGGAAGCAGGTACTCTCCTTCCATGATCAGCGAGGTGCTGGTGTCTCAGACTGTGCCAGAAGCTGAAAGGACACACTTTTGAAATACACCTTTTATTGTTTTATGGATGTGGAACACTGCAACTGTGATTATTAAGAGTCTTTCCAAAATAACTGCAACCAGTCACATTTTCTTCTGGTCTATTTTTATTTTACCATGACCGGTTTCAAGTTACCTAGCAACTCATCATCCAGTGGTAAACAATTTTTAAAGATGCTTTATAGCCTTGTGGCAGTCACTGTATAGAGTTATTAGCATTCATGGGATTAATCCTTCTGTGAAGATCAATTTGGGACACATATTTTAAAGAGCTGATGATGAGTCACTAGGTGACTTTAAATTGGTCATTGTAAGATAAAAACTGACCCATAACAAAAGGTGTTTGGTTGCAGTTAATTCTGAAAACCCTTTTGAAATGTCATTGACTCTCTGTGAATTGTGGCAAGAAACCTGAGAAGATCTTGTAATTTCTGGTATTTCAATAACTTAGTTTTCTTCTTCATTCTCATTGTAATTACTTACAGACATAAAACAAGTATTTTTTTCTTTATTCCAGAAAGAAGCCAAAAGAAACTAGAAAACCTTCAAATGGCTGACGTTATATGCATTACGAGGTTCATCAAAGATATACAGTTCTACATGTACAACAATAATGATAGTGTTGGCATATATTATATTTTATAAATGTCAATAACCTGGAGTAACATTTTTAAAGATCCAATGTATTACACAAAAATATAACAGTTATTTTAACAACGCCTCCAGTGTTGTGGAAGAAACACTAAAATATTTAATAACCGGATGTGGGAGAAGATGTTGCAGAATTATTTCAGTCTTAATACTGTATGTGATTTACTGTGATGATAGTTACAAAATCTGTGTATAAAGTATTTTAGATGAAATATAATTATGTGCTTTAAGTTACTAAATAAATGGACAATTATACCACGTGTATAACAGGTAGGTGATCTTGTATTGTGATAATTATATATAATATATAAAATAATGTGCAATTTTCTATCATAAAGAAAGTGTTAACTCAGGTTTAAAACAGATTCTTAAACGACATCATTTATTTATTGATTCAGATTAATTTTGTAATGGATAACTAGTTAAAAATCAATCAATGTAAAGTCCAAGATGGAATAACAACAATAAGGAAAGGATGGACTGCTACTGTCCACATAGAGGAAGCATTGAGTTGCAGAGGCACAATAAAAAAGAATTCTAGAAATATTACAGCTTTCACATGAAGTCCTTCTTCAGCAGTAGAAAACTCACTCAGATTCACACAAACGCAAGTCACACACACACATGGCCACTGTCTTTGGGTGATAATGTTTGGCTGTGACTGTGTCAGACATGAGCAGCAAGCTAATTGGGGTGGGTATGGAAGAGTCTTGGGTGTCGAGGGGTAAGAATATTAGGGTCGAGGTGGAGGGAAATGACTAGTGGCGTCTGTAGGGGTACACAAGGTCAGGATGGGGACAGGACAGGGCTGCTAGAGGCACCATCAGGATGCTGTGCGTGGGAGTGGGAGGGGGGGGGGTGAAGTAGGGATGGGGAAAGGACTATGTAGTTTTGATGTCAGAACAGAAGGCATGAGTAGTACTGGAGTGGGAGCAGGAAAGATGCTAGGTTGAGGCCAAGGGGGTTAAGTGGACAAAGGATAAGCTTTAGGGAGTGTTCTCACCTTTTGAGACATTACAGTTAGTTAATTATAATAGTCCAACCACTTTGTGATGTATCACCTCCTTCTTTAAATCAAAATGAATTTATGTAAACTTGCTGCAGTTAAAAGCTCACGAAATTCGAACTGTCTATATGAATCAAACAATGGAAAATCCAGGATGGGATGTAACAATAGTAGAGGAGGAAAGTTGCCACTCATCATATAGCAGAGATGCTGAGTCATGATAGGGACTACAAAAAGATTCACACAATTATAACTGTCGGCCATTAAGGCTTTTTTCAGCAATTGACACAGATACAGACACACTCACGCAAATGCAACTTGCACACACGTCTGCAGTCTCAGACAACTGAAACCAAACTGCGAGCAGCAGCACCGTTGCATGATGGGAATGGTGCCTGGGTTGGGGTAGGAGGAGGCTGGGGCAGGAAGGGGGAGGGATAGTATGGTGGGGGCAGTGAAGTGCTCCAGTTTATACGGAGGCCTGGAGAGAATGTGGGGAGGGGGGAGGAGTAGCAGAAAGGAGAGAAATAAAAAGATATTAAAAGACTGGGTGTGATGGTGAAATGACAGTTGTGTAGTGCTGGAATGGGAACAGGGAAGGGGCTGGATGGGCGAGGACGGTGACTAATGAAGGTTGAGGCCAGGAGGGTTACGGGAACGTAGGATGTATTGCAGGGAAAGTTCCCACCTATGCAATTCAGAAAAGCTGGTGTTGGTGGGAAGGATCCATATGAGGGAAGGATCCATATGGCACAGGCTGTGAAGCAGTCATTCAAGTGAGGGATATCATGTTTGGCAGCATGTTCAGCAACAGGGTGGTCCACTTGTTTTTTGGCCACAGTTTGTCAGTGGCCATGCTCCCAATTCCTTACCTCATGGCTCAATCCCCTGTAATATACCTAGATGCAAGACGTGTCCCATACATCCTCCTACCACCACCTACTCCAGTCCGGTCATTAACATCACCTATCCCATCAAAGACACAGCTACCTGTGAAACCAGTCATGTGATTTACAAGCTAAGCTGTAACCACTGTGCTGTGTTCTATGTAGGCATGACAACCAACAAGCTATCCATCCACTTGAATGGCCACTGACAAACTGTGGCCAGAAAAAAAAAAAAATGGACCGCCCTGTTGCTGAACACACTGCCAAACACGATATCCCTCATCTCAATGACAGCTTCACAGCCTGTGCCATATGGATCCTTCCCACCAACACTAGCTATTCTAAATTTTGCAGGTGGGAACTTTCCCTGCAATACTTCTTACATTCCCATAACCCTCCTGGCCTCAACCTTCGTCAGTCACTGTCATCACCCATCCAACCCCCTCCCTGTTCCCATTCCAGCACTACACAGCTGTCATTTCACCACCACACCCAGTCTTTTAATTTCTTTTTACTTCTCCCCTTCCCCTACTTACCCCCTCATCCCCTCCCCACCTTCTCTCCTACCCTCCGTCTAAACTGCAGCACGTCACTGTCTGCCACCCCCACCATACTATCCCTCCCCCTCCCCACCCCAGCCTCCTCCTACCCCCGCCCAGTTGCCACTCCCATCATGCATTGGTGCTGCTTGCAGTGTGGTTTCAGTTGTCTGAGACTGCAGACATGTGTGCAAGTTGTGTTTGCATGAGTGTGTGTATGTGTGTCTATTGTCGACAAAGGCGTTAATGGCCAAAAGCTATAATTGTGTGAATCTTTCTGTTATGACTATCGTGTCTCAGCATTTCCGCTATATGGTGAGTGGCACCTTTCTATATGGATGGTGCATCTTAGGATACTTAACTTGACATCCACTCATTGTCCTGGAAATTAGATTCACAGTTAAGATCCATCCACTGTACTATATACATTAAGGAACAGATGTGCCTTTATACATTTCATTGCATTTTTATTGTACAAATTTATGTAGGTGGTTTGTCACAAAACTTCTGATCGACCATGATGTCCAGCGAACCAACTTCCATTCTTATATAGCTTTTTAAACAATTCTTTCATTGTTAATGTTACATTTTTTTGATATTACAATTAAAAGTTACCACAACAAATTGATCTGACATATGTGCAAAATAGTTTTCGATACACTAATCAGTTTTAGACATACAGTTCTGCCAGATAACAGTGTTATTACTGAAGTTTATTTCAAATATGTAAAACAAACAATGAATTTCCTAGTTTTTGTAATGACATGAAGATGAAATTAGATTCAGCACTGCTACCACATTTTTGATGTGTGTGTGTGTGTGTGTGTGTGTGAAAATTAAAGACTTATGTTACGTATATTTGTTTTAATGATTTCATTACATGTTAAATACAAAAGAATGTGATAATTTCTTATGTTCCTACCTAATGGCAAATTCTGTAAATTAAATGTGTTGGTATTTACATTTTATGTCATCCACAAGGTGGAGATTTCTGGTTCTAACATTGTTGTGACATTACAATTTTCCTATTAATTAAAATCTGGGTGATTGCATACCCTAAATGAGCTATGAATTGTGGTATTTATCAGTGCAAAATTTTTCCAAAACTGGTTTGTTACATATCAGCACCCCACTTAAAAGTATTTCATATTACACGGTTGTGAAGGCTTTTCCAGGTAATCCACATAACAGGGAACTACTAATAAGAACAAATTCAGAGTTTGACAACACAAATGACTGGGAAAAAGATGATAAGTAAATAATATTACATAGGTACATAACATTGAACATTTTGTTATTACATGAATTCTGGGAGGAAAATGTAATTTTACACAGCCAAGCCTGTAATTCTTCATTATTTGACTCCTCTTACTGTTCCTTTGTAGTAGGTAATTATCTCTTTCCAACATATTGTATGTCAACAATGTAGGAAAAGATGGGTTGCTACTTACCATAAAAATAACACATTAATTTGCAGACAGGCACAATTAAAAGATATTTACACAAATAAGCTTTTGATCACAGCCTTCATCAGAAAAAGAGAAACACACACCATTCACTCACACAAGCAAGCACATGTCACACACTCACATGACTGCCAGTTCCAGCAGCTCGGGCCAGAATGCAACTATCATGCGGGACAGAAGCAGCAATCTGGAGAGAGCAGTGTAGGGGAAGGGATAGCAGTGTACAATTGG
Source organism: Schistocerca nitens (assembly GCF_023898315.1). Taxonomy (NCBI): domain Eukaryota; kingdom Metazoa; phylum Arthropoda; class Insecta; order Orthoptera; family Acrididae; genus Schistocerca; species Schistocerca nitens. The sequence goes on from NC_064618.1 coordinate 409,678,360, forward strand.
AGGAAGAGAAGAGCACTGTCTGGTGGAGTGTGTAGGGACTAGAATACTAACAGGAACAGCATCAGGTGATTGTGGGGCAGGGTGGCGGGAAAACGGAAAAAGGAAAGGAACAGAGAAAGATGGGTGTGCATTGACAGAGAGTAGCAAATAAAGAGGGTGGGAGATGAGAATGGGGAGGAGGTGACAGGGAATGGAAACTGTTGAGTGGAGGATGTGGGGACAGTATGATACCGTAGACTGAGGCTGGGATAATTATGGGAGCAGAGAATGTGTTGTAATGATAACTCCCATCTGCGTGTTTCCGTAAATCTGGTGGTGGAGGGAAGGATCCAGATGGCTCAGGTAGTGTAGCATCCATTGAAATCAAGTGTGTTATGTTCAACTGCATGTTATGCCACAGGATGGTCTACTGTGCTCTTCGCCACAGTTTGGCAGTGGCCGTTCATCCTGGTGGACAGCTTGTTAGTAATCATACCAATATAAAAAGCTGCAATGATTACAGCAGAGCTGGTAAATGACATGGCTGCTTTCACAGGTGGCCTGGTTGCTGATAGGGTAGGATAAACCTGTGACAAAACTGGAGTAAGAAGTGCTGAGTGGGTGGATTGGGCAAGTTTTGCACCTGGGTCTTCCACAGGGATATGATACTTGTGGCAAGGGATTGGGATTCAGAGAGGCATAGGGATGAACTAGGATGTTGGGTGGGTGACAGAACATCACTTTAGGAGATGTGGGAAGTATATCTGGTAGAATGTCCCTCATTCCAGGGCACGATGATAGATAATCAAAGCTCTGACGAAGGATCTGGTTCAGTTGTTCCAGTCTGTGGTGTTTCTTGGTGACAAAGGGGTACTCCTTTGTGGCTGGCTTTTGGGGGTGGTGCGAGGATTTGTGGTGTGAGGGAAAATGGCATGGGAGCTCAGTTTGCAGACTATGTCTGGAAAATAGTGCCTGTCTGTGAAGGCCTTGGTGAGACCCTCATCGTACTGGACGAGGGTGTTGTGTCACAGCAGATACTCCATCCCTGAGTGGTCAGGCTGTATGGGGGGGATTTTTTGGTGTGAATGGGAAAACAGCTGTGAAAATTCAGGTACTGTTGTTGGTTAGTAGGTTTAATGTGGATGGAGCCATTGGAAATGAGGTGGTCAACGTCTAGGAAGGTGGCAGGCTGGGTTCTGGAGGACCAGGTGACACGGATGGGAGAGAAGGTGTTGAGGTTATGAAAGAACGAAGACACGTTGTTTTGGCGTAAGTCCAGATCATGAAGATATCATCAATGAACCAATATTATATGTCATTGAGTCTTGGAAAAATCACACAAATCTGATCACTTTTTCTATCAACCAGAGCATTTACATAGAACAACATATTTCTTTGTAGGTGACTGACAACACAATAACAAACATCTTTCAGAGAACATACAATAATATACATAAAGATACAGTGAAACTCGGTATCAACTACAGTTGTGTACAGAAAAAGGTAATCCTAACCCAGCAACATTGAACGTTCTTTCATAGAGAGTTTTATACCTACAATTAAGCATTTACGCAAATATATACATAACATTTTTCTTCAACAAGTTATTGTACTTAGTTCCATTCTGTACTAAACATACTTACCTCTGTTCTGAATCTCTATAATAACTTTCAGTCACACATTTGGTGCAGTTATATGCACTACACTTATTGTCAATGACACAATGATATGCCATCATGCTTTCCTTTCTGCAATGTAATCTATCTTCTCATCATCAATAATCTGCAATGAATGTGCTGATTGGTCAACACTATAGTATCTCATTAGTGCAATGACATGTGCTGTACAAAATTGACTTAAAACTTAAGATGAATTAGTTATATGATAATAACAAGCTGTTTAATAGAATGTGTGCATCTAAAAACTTACTGATTGAGTAAACACTGTATATACATTAAAGTATTGCATCAGTCTTACTCATTCTATAGAGCATATACTATAATTTCATCTACAGGTGACAGCACTAAATAAGAAACAGACTTTACATTATTTTGCAATTTTCACTGTATAGATTAATTTATCAAATGTGGAACTTATTGATTATAAGCAATTATCTTTTCTGAGTGCAGACAATGAATTGAGTGGTAAGAACCTGGTACAGTTTAGGTTATCCAGACAAACTACATATCTTTCACTTCCATCCATATATACCTTTTAGATCAGTGATTCACACTGATTAAGTTACACATGTGGTACAGTGAGCAGAAATGAATAATACTAAAATTTCAAGGTAGTATGAATTGCGAACCTCTGGCACAGTTAAGATTAGCAGTCATATTCCTCGTATAAGCTTCACATAGATGTGAACAATATGACATTTCTCATTTATAAAGGCCAAAATAGTAGTTAACTTTTTAAGTAAGACATAACAAATGTGAACCATGTTTTGATTAAACAAACAATTAGACTGCAATGGTCCTGGCATGACCAGAATACAAAAAAATAATAATAATTCATTTTGCATATAATATTGAAAGTCAATAGACTCGTGCTGGCCTGAGGATCACGAATATTTATAGAAACTTTAAAGAACTGAGTTATTTATTATTCTCTTGCTACACACAGTTAATACAGCAATTGGTACTTGTGTCATTACTCTGACTATAAGAAAATATTTGCTAACCTTTCATATGTGACAACTAGCTCCTTTTAAAACTTGACAGCATAATAAGAAACATCAGCTAGAGGACATATAATGAAATACATAAAGATACAGTGAAACTCAGTATCAGCTATAGTTATGTACATAAAAAGGTAAGCCTAACCCAGTAACATTGAGCTTAAAGAACCAAATCATTATTATTCTCTTGCTTAAACAGCAATTGGTACTTGGGCCATTATTTTCACTACAAGAAAACATTTGCTAACCATTCAAATGTGAAAACACAAGCTCCTTTTAAAACTTGACATCAGGTAGAGAACATACAATTAAATACATAAAGATACAGTGAAACTCAGTATTAACTACAGTTATGTACAGAAACAGGTAAGCCTGACTCAACTACTGAGTGAGGTGGTGCAGTGGTTAGCACACTGGACTTGCATTCAGGAGGGCGATGGTTCAATCCTGTTTCCAACCATCCTGATTTAGGTTTTCTGTGATTTCCCTAAGTCAATTCAGGCAAATGCTGGGATGGTTCCTTTGACAGGGCACGGCCGACTTCCTTCCCCATCCTTTCCTAATCCGATGAGACCGATGACCTTGCTGTTTGGTCTCTTTCCCCCAAATCATTCTTACCCTAACCCAGCAAAACTGAGCTAAAAAACCAAATCTTTATTATTCTCTTGCTACCAACAGTTAATACAGCAATTGGTACTTGTGTCATATTCTGACTATACAAAAAATTTTCTAACTGTTGACATGTGACAACAAGCGCCTTTTAAAGCTTGACAGCACAATAAGAAACATCAGGTAGAGAACATACAATGAAACACATAAAGGTACATTGAAACTCAGTATCAACTACTTAGAAATATGTGAGATTTCAACTCTTTGCACCTGGTTTTCCAAGTATGACCTACACCAATTCTGTGCCATATTCCTTATTCCTAGCAGTTCTAATTTGTGTAGTGAAACTCTGTGGTCAACTGTGCTGAATGCCTTTGATAGATCGAAAAGAATACCTGTTGCATTCTTGCCCATTTCTAGAGTGTCGAGTATGACTTTAATAGAGAGATAATGGCAATATGGGAAGATCGTTCAGTAAACATTAAGAAAACCATATATTGTACCTTGACACAATGTTATGTTGAAGTTGTTGTTGTGGTCTTCAGTCCTGAGACTGGTTTGATGCAGCTCTCCATGCTACTCTAACCTGTGCAAGCTTCTTCATCTCCCAGTACCTACTGCAACCTACATCCTTCTGAATCTGCTTAGTGTATTGATCTCTTGGTCTCCCTCTACGATTTTTACCCTCCACGCTGCCCTCCAATGCTAAATTTGTGATCCCTTGATGCCTCAAAACATGTCCTACTAACCGATCCCTTCTTCTAGTCAAGTTGTGCCACAAACTTCTCTTCTCCCCAATCTTATTCAATACCTCCTCATTAGTTACGTGATCTACCCACCTTATCTTCAGCATTCTTCTGTAGCACCACATTTCGAAAGCTTCTATTCTCTTCTTGTCCAAACTGGTTATCGTCCATGTTTCACTTCCATACATGGCTACACTCCATACAAATACTTTCAGAAACGACTTCCTGACACTTAAATCTATACTCGATGTTAACAAATTTCTCTTCTTCAGAAACGATTTCCTTGCCATTGCCAGTCTACATTTTATATCCTCTCTACTTCGACCATCATCATTTATTTTACTCCCTAAATAGCAAAACTCCTTTACTACTTTAAGTGTCTCATTTCCTAATCTAATCCCCTCAGCATCACCCGATTTAATTTGACTACATTCCATTATCCTCGTTTTGCTTTTGTTGATGTTCATCTTATATCCTCCTTTCAAGACACTGTCCATTCCATTCAACTGCTCTTCCAAGTCCTTTGCTGTCTCTGACAGTATTACAATGTCATCGGTGAACCTCAAAGTTTTTACTTCTTCTCCATGAATTTTAATACCTACTCCGAATTTTTCTTTTGTTTCCTTTACTGCTTGCTCAATATACAGATTGAATAACATCGGGGAGAGGCTACAACCCTGTCTCACTCCTTTCCCAACCACTGCTTCCCTTTCATGCCCCTCGACTCTTATAACTGCCATCTGGTTTCTGTACAAATTGTAAATAGCCTTTCGCTCCCTGTATTTTACCCCTGCTACCTTCAGAATTTGAAAGAGAGTATTCCAGTTAACGTTGTCAAAAGCTTTCTCTAAGTCTACAAACGCTAGAAACGTAGGTTTGCCTTTTCTTAATCTTTCTTCTAAGATAAGTCGTAAGGTTAGTATTGCCTCACGTGTTCCAACATTTCTACAGAATCCAAACTGATCTTCCCCGAGGTCCGCTTCTACCAGTTTTTCCATTCGTCTGTAAAGAATTAGCGTTAGTATTTTGCAGCTGTGACTTATTAAACTGATGGTTCGGTAATTTTCACATCTGTCAACACCTGCTTTCTTTGGTATTGGAATTATTATATTCTTCTTGAAGTCTGTGGGTATTTCGCCAGTCTCATACATCTTGCTCACCAGATGGTAGAGTTTTGTCATGACTGGCTCTCCCAAGGCCATCAGTAGTTCTAATGGAATGTTGTCTACTCCCGGGGCCTTGTTTCGACTCAGGTCTTTCAGTGCTCTGTCAAACTCTTCATGCAGTATCTTATCTCCCATTTCATCTGCATCTACATCCTCTTCCACTTCCATAATACTGTCCTCAAGTACATTGCCCTTGTATAAACCCTCTATATACTCCTTCCACCTTTCTGCCTTCCCTTCTTTGCTTAGAACTGGGTTGCCATCTGAGCTCTTGATATTCATACAAGTGGTTCTCTTCTCTCCAAAGGTCTCTCTAATTTTCCTGTAGGCAGTATCTATCTTACCCCTAGTGAGACAAGCCTCTACATCCTTACATTTGTCCTCTAGCCTTCCCTGCTTAGCCATTTTGCACTTTCTGTCAATCTCATTTTTGAGACGTTTGTATTCCCTTTGGCCTGCTTCATTTACTGCATTTTTATATTTTCTCCTTTCATCAATTAAATTCAATATTTCTTCTGTTACCCAAGGATTTCTATTAGCCCTCGTCTTTTTACCTACTTGATCCTCTGCTGCCTTCACTACTTCATCCCTCAGAGCTACCCATTCTTCTTCTACTGTATTTCTTTCCCCCATTCCTGTCAATTGTTCCCTTATGCTCTCCCTGAAACTCTCTACAACCTCTGGTTCTTTCAGTTTAACCAGGTCCCATCTCCTTAAATTCCCACCTTTTTGCAGTTTATGTTGGTAAAAGATAAAATACTTGAAAGTGTAATATGGAATATTGTAATAATGGCTAAATTTCATGTCATATGGGTGTTCCAGATAGTTTTCCAGACACTAATGCAGAATTCTGTTCCCTACTACATAGCTGATGTTGACATTTTTTCTAAACCTTTAACTGTGCATTACTTTCAGTATTCTTGCTATTTTTGCATTATTCCAACTGACTAATTACCAGTACATTCACTTTAATTGACCCATGAATGTAAATAACATTTACCTGTTATATCAAACAATGGAAACTCCAGGTATGAATATCAACAATGTAGGAAAACATAGATTGCTACTTACCATAAAGTAGACACATCAAGTTGCAGACAGGCACATCCTAGATGGCTGGACCCCTTGGATGGCTGCAACCACACCTCTGTCCACATTAAATCCACCAACCACCAACAGTACCTGAATTTTGACAACCATTATCCCTTTCACACCAAAATATCTCTCCCATACAGCCTTACCACCCAGGGATGGAGTATCTGCAGTGATAGGGCACCCTCATCCAGTATGATGAGGGTCTCACCAAGACCTTCACAGACAGGCACTATCCCCCAGACATAGTGTGCAAACAGAGCTCCCATGCCATTTTACCTCACACCACCAATCCTCCAGCACCCCCAAAAATCAGCCACAAAGGAGTATCCCTTTGTCACCCAGTACCAACCCGGACTGGAACAACTGAACCAGATCCTTCGCCAGAGCTTTGATTACCTTTCATCATGCCCAGAAATAAGGAACATTCTACCCGATATACTTCCCACACCCCCTAAAGTGGATGTTCCATTGCCCACCCAACCTCCACAACATCCTATGCCATTACGAATCCCAACCTCTTTCCACAAGGGTCATATCCCTGTGGAAGACCCAGGTGCAAAACCTGTCCAATCCATGCACCCAGCACTTCTTATTCTAGTCCTGTCACAGGTTTATCCTACCACATCAGTGACCTGGCCAACTTGAAAGCAGCCATGTCATTCACCAGCTATGCTGTAATCATTGCACAGTTTTTTATATTGGTATGACTACCAAGCAGCTGTCCACCAGGTTGAACGGCCACCAGTAAACTGTGGCCAAGAGCACAGTAGACTATCTTGTGGCACAACATGCAGCTGGCCGAAACACACCTGATTTCAATGGCTGCTTCACTGCCTGAGCCACCTTGGATCCTTCCCTCCACTGCCAGCTTTTGTGAAATGTGCAGAAGGGAGTTATCCTTGCAATGCATTCTCTGCTCCCATAATTATCCTGGCCTCAACCTATGGTTACATACAATCTCCACACCCTCCACACAACAGTTTCCACCCCTTCTGTCCTATCATTTCCTCCCCATTCTTATCTCCCATACTGTTTATTTGCAGCCCTCTGCCAATGCATCTGCCCATCTTTCCCCACTGTTCTTCTTTTTTGTTCCTATTTTCCTCACCTCCGTGACTCCCAACCTCCTGATTCTGTGCCTGTTGGGGGTCTAGTCCCTGCACAGTCCACCAGATAGTGTTTGTCTCTCTCCCCACCCATACACTGCTATCCCTTACCCTTCCCCACCCTTCCAAGTTGCTGCTTGCATCTCACATGATTTTACATTCTGGCCCGAGATGCTGCAGTTGGTGGCTGGCTGTGCATGAGTTATGCTTGCTTGTGAGTGCGTGAATGTTGTGTGTGTGTCTCTCTCTTTACTGATGAAGGCTGTGGCCGAAAGTTATGTGAGTGTCTTTTAATCATGCCTGTCTGCAACTTGACATGTGTTCTTTATGGAAGTTGTTAGTTAATATAGATTTTCATTTTAAGAATTTCTTTGTGTAACTTGGTGGACTAAGGAAACATTTCATTCTCATTTCTCTAAACTTATCCAGGCATTGTCATAACCCATGTGATACTCTCAATGATTTGTGCATAAACAAACATACAAGTAGACAGATACATTAAGTTGAAGACATTTGTAAAGTAGGCACAAAGAAATTTGAAAAAAAAGTGAGTTCAGAAAAACGAAAAGTTCAGAAAAATGAAAATTGTCATATGGATGTGGGTCTCTTGCACTTGCCACCTGCATGATACAAAATAGAGAGTGCGTCCCCTTGAGGAAATTTTCCACTTTTTCATAACTGCAGTTCATTTTCTACTACTTTTCTTTTACAAATTGGTACCCCAAAGGGCTTCATGAAGAATGGATCATGTGGACTCAACCTTAGCTTATGCTAATAATTCCTCACTGACTTTTCCGGTTGACGAAGGTGTGTATGATGCTGACGTTCATCACAGCGTTCTTGTACTGTGCAGCATGTCTGGCCTATATTCGCCGCCCCACACTGACAAGGAATCTTGTACACACCCCATTTCCTCAGTCCAAGGTCATCCTTATCCAAACCCAACAGGTTTCTCAGTTTGCAGATGGTTGAAAAACATACTTAATTCCGTATCTTCTGAGGACTCTTCCGATTCTGGACGACATGGCACCAAAATATGGCAAAAAGGCCAATGTGGTGGGTGTCTTCGTATCTTCATTCTGCTCCATAGATTGAACTCACCTGGGCCTGAATTCATTACGTATCTGTCTCTAAGAATAACCGTTTTGTCAGAACACTGTCTTCAAATGTTGTATTTCACTCAACAGGCTCTCAGGATCAGAAACCACATGTGCTCTATGAACTAACATATGTAATGCACTACCGCATTTGCAGGATGAAGGCAGCTTGTGGACTACAGATATAGATCTGTATGCATTGGCGTGCGGTAGATGCTGTGCCCCAATGTTCCATCTGCTTTCCTTCATACCAAGACATCAAGAAAAGGTAAAGTACCATCTTTTTCCACTTCCATTGTGAAGTTTATATTCGGATGGAGTGAATTCAGATGCTGAAGAAACATAGGTAGAGTATCAAGTCCATGTGGCCACACCACAAATGTATCATCCTCATAGCGCAGAAAATTAGAGGGTTTGAGAGTGGCTGACTGTAGTGCTTTTTCTTCAGAGTCCTCCATAAAATAATTGACCACCACAGGAGACAGATGGCTTTCCATGGCGACACCATCCACTTGTTCAAAATATTGATCTTGAGATAAGAAGTATGTTGAAGTAAGCACATGTTTGAATAATACTACTATGTCCTCCTCAAACTTGTTGCTAATGAGCTCCAAAGAGTCTTGCAAGGGCACCTTTGTAAATAAAGACACAAAATCGAAACTTACTAACAGATCTGATGATTGCAATCTAAGGGTTTTCAGGCGACCTATGAAATCTTCAGAGTTTGAAATGTGATGGTTGCACCTGTCTACTAGAGGTCCCAATAGTGATGTCAGGTATTTGGCAACAAAATAAGTAGGTGATCCTCTGTTACTTACAATGGGATGGAGATGCTCCCCATTCTTATGGATCTTGGGTAAGCCATAGAGTCTAGGAGAAAGTGCAGCCTATTGATGCAAACCCACCTGAAGATGCCGGACAGTTGTCCTGAGGAAATATTGCGGAATTTGCACAACATGATCCAGCGGCAAACCTGTGAAAACTATTTACAACACTGAAATCCATTGTCGTCTCAGTTATGTGAAAGGATTCATGATTTCTTGTCAGGGAGGTCACAGTTCGTAGTAACTGACAGAAAGTCATGAAGTAAAACAGAAGTTACTTCTGGCATTCCCCAAGGTAGTGTCACAGGCCCTCTACTGTTCTTTATCTACATAAATGATTTCAGAGCAATGTGAGCAGCCATCTTAGGTTGTTTGCAGATGATGCTGGCATTTATCATCTAGTACAGTCTTTCAGTTTCACACATCTGCCAGGAAAGCTTGAAGAGTCACAATGTACAAGAAGCTAGAAATCAAATAATGAGCCTGCAAAATATAGCGCAAAAAGTAGAACTCCAGATATCTTTCAAAACAACCGAGATGATGGTAACAGATCCGCTAGTAATAGATCATGTATCAGTAGACAACAGAAAAATTAAAATAGCGAAGCAACTTAAATATCTTGGAGAGATTATGACACACAACTTGGATGAAAAACCTACTTTGCAAGAAAGAACCAATAAAATGATCAAAGCTCAAAAACTAACATAGTCTACATACATTAAGAAATGTCTAGCAATGTCTAGAAATGTCTAGCAATTCAAACAAAATTAAAACGCTACAAGATGGTGGTTCAGCCAGAGGTAACATATGCAAGTAAAACACTTTTTAAAGTCACTCAGAGAAACAGAGTCGACAAAATACTAAAATTAGGGAGAATAATAGCTACAACATGCATGAATAAAAAATACCAGGAGGAAGGACAAAGGCTGATAGTACTGAATGAAGTAGTGTACAGGGAAAAGGTGCCCATCACAGATAATGTACGTAAAAAGAGGATTTCTTTCTTTGGCCACATAATGAGGACACCAGAAACCAGATTAGCAAAAAAAAATCTGTGGAATCTGAGGCAACAAGTAGGATGGATCAAGAAAATTAAAGAGGATATGGGAGAACCAGATGTAACCTTGGATGATCTGCAAAACAAGACAGAAATTCTCAAGTCATCATGTGATGTTTGCCTGCTTTATTTCTTCATTGATAGTCCTCGATGTTGATGTTGCTGCATTGTTATACTGGCTGAAAAATGGAGGGTGGAAGTTTGACACTGGCCACTGTAAATGATGTACTTGACAGTTTCACAGTTGTGTTTTACAGATCTTTACTTTAACTGTTCACAACCCCACCATATTACACAGTTATATGGCCAGTTCACTCTTTGTAACTTTTGATAAGCCTCATTAATAATCTGCAGGCAAACATCAGCATACTGCTCCGATAGTTTGCTGTTGAACATCTATAAGCCGTAAAAACCTAACCCCACAATTCACAGTTCTTGCAGAATAATACGGTATGTGTGACACCATTTCTCAAATAAATTGAACAGACACTGTCATTGTTTTAACACATGGCCTATTTGTGTTACACTAATTCCACTGTTAAGTTAATGATTCTTGTTACTCTAACTGACACAGACTTCCCGTCTGAAAATTGGCCATGGCCTGACTGCCTCAGCACCAAAAATTAGGCTTTCATATAGCCTCACAATAATAGGCACTGAAACTATACATTATTTGATGTTTAATTTACAGAAATTACAGTTAAAAAACCCAACTCATTCAATTAACTGAGTCCATCAAAAAATTCTTCCTTTTGAACAGTTCCTTCAATCACAAACATTAGGCGAAATTATTTATTTAAATAATGAAATTAACAGATATAGTTACACAAACAATGCTTTTGACAAACCAGGTAATTATTTTGAAATTAATTAAGGGCTGGCTTTGCTAATATGTTTTCGGGTAGAGCCAAATAAATACTTTAAGAATACTAGTAGTTTTTCTTTGAAATGTTTATTATTAGTACAGAATTTATATTTGTTTATAAGACAACAATAGCATTTAAGTGATGAAACAGTTACTGATTTCACACCCTATAACAAAAGATATTAACTAGTAATAGTCAACATAAATTAGGAAATTGATTACATATACAAAACTAAGCACAAAATGAGATCCGGTGCTATATTGAGGGCCAACCCTTCTCTTTTATGGAAATGCAGATTATACTCACATATGTTAATGGTAATTAGTCAAAAATGAATTTAAGGAGGTAGGTGGCAAAACAAAGAGAGGAAGTAAAGGGATCCCTGCTTGCTTCATCACAATCAGAAGATCGAAACGAATTGCAAAATGATTTAGGGAAGATATCTGTATGGTGTGGAAACTAGCAATTGGCCCTAAATAATGAAATTTGTGAGGTCATCCATATGAGTCCTTAAAGAAATATGTTAAGCTTCAGTTACACAATAAATCAATCAAATCTAAATGCTGTACATTCAACTAAATACCTAGGAATTTACAATTATGAATAACTTAAAATGGATGAACATACAGATAATGTTGTGAGGAACGTAAACCAAAGACAATGATTTATTGGCAAAACACTGAGATGTTGCAACAGATCTACTAAAGAGACTGCCAATACTACGCTTCTCCATCCTCTTTTGGAGTACTGCTGCATAGTGTGGGATCCTTACCAGATAGGCTACATGGAGTAAACAGAGGGGCAGCACATTTTGTATCATCGAGAAATGGGGAGAGACAGTCACTGACGTGATGCAGAATTTGGGGTGGGCATCATTAAAGCAAAGGTGTTTTTCGTTGCAACAAATCTCTCATGAATTTCCAATCACCAACTTTCTCCTCCAAATGGGAAAATATTTTTTTTTTTTTTTTTTTTTTTTTTTTTTTTTTTTTTTTTTTTTTTTTTTTTTTTTTTTAGAATGAGACACTAATTTTGAATTGAAAAGTAAAAACATTTTATTCAAAGTGCTGACCATTCTTTCTATATATTTTGACCACCTTTCTGGCAATTTGTGACCACCACGCCAATAGAAATGTTCGTCTTTTGAAGCAAACCAATCAGACACCCAATTTTCGATTTCTTAATAGGAATCAAGGTGTTCCTCAGCCAATGCATGACCCATTGATGAAAACAAATTGTAGTTGGAAGGGGCCAAATCTGGTGAATACGGCAGGTGGGGTAGCAGCTTCCAGCCAAGTGTTTTGATTGTATCCTGAACCAGTTTTGCTTTGTGTGCAGGTGCATTGTCGTGTAAAAAAATTACTTTGCCATGTCTTCTGGCCCATTCTGGTCTTTTCTCAATCAATGCATAGTTCAAATTGATCATTTGTTGTCTGTAGCAATTAGTATTCACAGTTTCACTGGGTTTTAGAAGCTCACGATACACCACACCTTTCTGATCCCACCAAACACAGAGCATTGTCTTCTTGCCGAATCGATCTGGTTTTGTAGTCGATGTTGATGGTTGTCCTGGATTAAGCCATGATTTTTCCCGTTTAGGTTTCTTAAAATAAATCCATTTTTCATTGCCAGTAACAATTCGATGCAAAATTGATTTTCTTTCATGTCTTTGAAGGAAAATTTGACAAATGGTTTTTCGGTTTTCCATCTGTCTTTCATTCAATTCATGTGGCATCCATTTTCCACACTTTTGGATCTTTCCCATAGATTTCAAACGGACAGAAATTGTTTGTTGTGCAACATTTAGCATTGCTGCCATTTGCTTCTGACTCAAAGTATCATCTTCATCCAATATTGCTTGCAATTCGGCGTCTTCGAACTTTTTTGGTGGTCTTCCACGTTTCTCATTTCTTACATCAAAATCATTATTTCTGAACCACTGAAACCATCTTTTGCATGTTGCTTCTGATAGAGCATGATCACCATATGCCTCGACAAGCATTCGATGCAACTGTGCAGCACTTTTTTTTTCAAATGAAAACAAAAAATTAATGCTTTGCACAAATCATCACTTTCTGGTACAAAATTCGACATTGTTAACACGATGAAAACATATGATGTTGTTTGTTCCATGACTTGATGTATATTAAATATCTTTGACAGATGTCATACCAACCAAACAAAAATAATTAAGGTTCATTCACAACAAATGTTCCCTATTGACACATTTGTATCTTAACACTCTTCTCATACCGGTACACCTGGTAAGTGTAATTTGCAGAGTATCCATGTAGATGTAGAAATAGATGTAAATGCAGATTAGAATTTATTACAAGTTCGACATAAATGCAAAGGACTTTGTTAATACAATATCATACATACAATTAACGTTGACAGTCTGGCTCTAGCTGCCGGAGACTGTGGCCATGTGTGTGAGTTGCATTTGTGTGTGTGTGTTTTGTGTACTTTTGACAAAGGCCTTGTTGGCCAAAAGCTAACTTTCAAACAGGCTTTTTGTTGTGCCTTTCTGTGACTCAGCATCTCCCCTATACAGAGAGCAGCAACTATCTTTTTCATTGTATTGATACAATTAGTGTAATTTTCACACATTCATCTTTAGAGTGTGGAAGCTGTAATTCATCAGAAATGACTTAAGCTTTTTTTTTATTTTTTTTAATGAGTTTTTTTCCTTTAATAATTTGATGTTGATAGGAAGGTGATTATATAATTGTACCTCTGTGAAGAACACTTTTCTGATAGGTTAATGTACTGGCAGAGGAGACATGAATATTAATGCAGTTTCTTGTTCTATGATTGTGCATACAGCTGTTTTGCTGATATGCATTGGAGCTTCCTAAAAATTCTCTTGGTGGTTATGATGAGTTTATTTCTTTCAAATCAACGTGTTGGTTTCAGTAATGATATGTCTGTAGATGTTTGATAGTCATTTTGGTGTAACCAGTAATCAAAATACTGGTATCCTCAGCAAATAAAGTTTTCTGTTTGGCATGGACAGTTTCATTCAGGTCATCTATATGCAAAAGGTAGAGGATTGGACCTAATGTTGATCCTTGTGGCACATCATATTTCGTTTAGCTTCTTCTGATGTGTCTGTTGTTGTTCTTATAATATTTCCAGTGATTTTATCCTGTTTAAGAACAACTTTTTGCTGGCAATTAATGTGATAGGGCCTAACCCACTCATTTGGAATATCTCTAGTTTCCTTTCTTTCCAGTTTATGTAATAGAATAGTGTGATCTATAATATCGAATGTTTTGAACAGGTCCAAGAAGCTTCCAGTAGCCGTTTCCTTTTCACCTATAGCATGCAGGAATTCTTAGACTGCTGTGGCTGTGGATCTTGATTTCCTGAAACCATGCTGATGATTTGACAGCAAGGAGTTTTTTTCAATAAACTCTAGCAATCTATTATAAAAAAGGTTCCCAAATGTCTTTGAGAAGCCACAGCTATAGGCCTGTAATTGTTAACATTGCCTGTGGCTCTCTTTTTGTGCCAAGGGGGTTACCTTCACAATTTTAAGGAGATTTTGAAATGTACCGCTGGAGGAGAAGCATTGAATCCTACAATAAAATATCCTGTTTTGTTTACAACAGTCTGGAATATCATCAAAACCACATGGAGGTTTCTTTAATGATCTAATTTCCAGTATGAGCTCACTGACTGTGACCTGTCTGAGAAACACAGACCAAGAGTTTGAAAGTTGCTTTGGATGAGATCATTTGCTATTTGGCTTAAGTACTCATTGAAGGTATTAGCTATTTCAGTGGCATTAGATACTTGTCCATTTTCCAGAAATAGGCTAATACTCTTTGCCACTAGCTTGGTGCCTGTTTCAGAATGGATGATGTTCCAGTGACCCACGTGTTGTTTCTTGATCTGTAGTTGTGTTCTTTGCATCGTTAATTACTTTGTTGTAGATTCTACTGTACTGTTTGATATAATTTTGCATCTCTAATGATAAAGTATTTTGTTTTTTGTATGAATGCAGAGATATTTTCTTTGCACTGAAGATTTTTATACCTGTAATGATCCAGCTTATGTTTCTACTAGCTTTAATTTGCATTGCTTATGTGGAAGGCTATCTCAGAATAGTATTGATATGTTCCATGAAAGTTATCCTACATACATGTATTTTGTTGAACTTTCATCCCATGTTTCTTGGCTTAATACCATCAATGAGATCCCTGCACTCAATCATTTTATGGATGATATTTTCACTATACTTTACTCCAATGTTAGCAACAGAACCTCATGATCATTATAGACCACAGATACTAACTTATTATTATATGGTAAGTGGATTTCTTGAATGAAAATTTGGTCTAGTGCTGTTTTACAATGGTTAGAGATTCTTATTAGTGCACTTACAATGGAGATTAAACTGAAACTCTTTGCCATGTCCAGTAATTCATCCCTGCAGTTTGAGGGTTTCAAAAAATCATTGTTAAGGTCTCCACAAATGAATTTGTTTTTTGTTGGATCTACACTATTTAATAATATTTCAGATTTACACAGGAAGTTCTCAAAATCACCATCAAGTGCTCTGTATTCACTTACAATGGTAAGATGGATGTCAGCAAGTTCAACAGCTGCCATTTCAAATACCTACTCCTTATCAAAGCAGAATGTATTTGGATTTCTTTGTACCTTAGATTCTGCTTTGCAAAGATAGCTCTTCCACCTTGTTTATAATGAGATCTGCAGAATTAACTGCCTATGAGAAAACCAGGTATTGAACATTATGGTACATTATATGAAATGAGAGGAAGTTGGTTTTATTTTGGTTATTACTACTATTTTTAGACATTTCTGATGAACCACGTACCTCAGATAATTTCCTTACTCTGTTTGTCTTGTGTTCTTCCTTGGTCTGTTTTCTACTAATTGTCTTCTTTGCATACAAATATGCCGGCTTCCTTGCATGTAACTTCCCACAATGGTATTCCACCACCCACAAAGCCTACACAATACCCTTTCTGCCCCTAGTCCTACCCTGTTCCCAACTCCTTGCCTCATGGCTCATGACTCAACATCGCACATTGGTGCATCACACTGTCACAAGGCTCAATTGTAAACTAAAGGCCTTTATGACACATCAACATAAGATGTTCAAGGAAGAGTTTTATGCTTGACAATGCATGTTTACTGCTGGCTTTTTACTTCTGATAGCGGCAAGTGGCATACGAGGTGGGACCCAAAAGAAACCAGACTCCGAGGGCGCTGCCACTTGCAGACGTAGTGCATGGTTCTCATGCTAGATGGTGTTAGTAGAGACCTTCATGAAACAGCTGCGCAGACAGCGTCAGTGTAGAGCTGAACATGCAAGTGTGGTATTGTGTTTCTCTGACTGTTGTGGGTTACCTCTGCGAAGTCTTTATGGAAACTTTAAAAGAACAAAGAGTGTGTGTGAAATTTTGTTTCCTGCTTTAAAAAACTGCAATAGAGACACACCAAATGCTTCAGGAAGCTTTCTAGGAGGACGCTATGAGCCACACACAGGGTTTCAAGTGGTTTGGGTGCTTTAAACATGGTGAGATGTGTGTTGAAGACCAAGCTCGTTCTGGACACACTTCAACATCGCAAAATGAGGAGAACATTGAAAAGGTCCGCCAAAAGATCAACGAGGATCGTCGCCAAACAATCGACCCAATTTCAGCAGAGACAGGAATCAGTTGGAGCTCGTGCCAGCGAATTTTGAGTGAGGATTTGCAGATGAGACGTGTTGCTGCTAAATTTGTTCCACGCCTTCTCACACAGGAGCAAAAAACCATCTGCATGAATGTGTGTCAGGACTTGAAAACAGAGATTGCATGTGATCCAAACTTCTTGAACAAAGTCATTACAGGGGATGAGAGTTGGTGTTACAGGTATGACCCAGAAACCTAGCAAGCATCAAGCCAGTGGAGTACTCCCAACTCTCCCAGACCATAAAAAGCAAGGCAAGTGAGGTCAAATGTGAAGACAATGATCTTTGTCTTTTTTGATGTTGGTGGCATTGTGCATCGGGAATTCGTACCCCCTGGTCAGACTGTTAACCAGCACTTTTACTTGGATGTTTTACAGCATCTGCAAGAGGATGTGAGGACGAAACGCCCAGAACTTTGGTGATCAGGTGACTGGTTTCTGCATCACGACAACGCTCCAGCACACCCGGCCTTACGAGTGACCCACTATTTGGCATCTCAGAGATGGTCTGTCATTCCCCACACTCCATATTCGCTGGACCTAGCCCCATGCGACTTTTTCCTATTTCCACAAATGAAAAAAACGCTAAAAGGGGAGCATTATGACGATGTGGAGGGGGTAAAAAGAGCTTCGCAAAGAGCACTGGACAATATCAAACTTGAAGAGTTCGAAACATGCTTCCAACAGTGGGAAAAGAGACTTGACAAGTGCATCGCATGTAATGGAGAGTATTTTGAAGGTGACTGAAGTAATTTTGTAAAAAGGTTCATCAATAAATTTTTTATGACAACAATCCGATTTCTTTTGGGTCCCACCTCGTAGAAGCTTTAAGCACTTGATAATGGGATAACATAGTCATAAAACATGTTGTGATCAATATATAACATGTTGGACAACTGGTGCATAACATTTTCATTACTTACTCAACCAGTTTCAGTTAGTGAGACATTAATATTTTAGTGTTACTGAGGATGGAGGAACTGTGTTGACCATCATCAGCCACACTAGTACAATTACAAACTCTGCGAATGTTAGTGGTGCAACCATCCATAGCTTCGAAGGATGTTGTATACATATTGAAGAAAGTTCTCTGCAGCAGAGGAATAGTGACTCAAAGTGTTCTTTCCAGTTCCTCATGATGTTTTGCTGTCAGTGAGATCAGTTATTTTATCCTTGTCTCTCAGGGGCACTATGAAATGCAGATGGCTCCATGGACCTCCTTCACTCCCACATAAAAATTTCACAGTTTTCTGTACTGGATAACTCATAGATGTCTGTTGTGATAAGTTGATATTGATTTCTACCATTTCAATCTTACATTTATGTTTCAGCTATTGAAAATGTATGTACTTGACTGTATAAGATGGATCCAGGAGATAGGTAGGTTTCTCTTTTGGCATTATATGTGTTAGAATTTCTTCATTGCTTCTATATACCATTCTTGTTTTTTTTTTTCTTTTCTTTTTTGCTGATTCCACAATGATATTTAGAAATGTAGTTCATTTCAGCTCTACTTTTTTTGTTGACAATGTTATGAGTCATTAAAACAAAGTGTCAGTAGTCTGAGATGACAGTTTCATTGTGCAGATTTAATGTGTCAAATTTTCACCTAGAGGAGTTATTCAAGACTTTCAATATGTACTGCTGTCCATAAGCTTTCATTTACCCAATACTCTGCTTTTGTACAAAGTTTGCATCAGTATTAGAGTGAGCCAACTTGTGTCCTACTGAAGTTGTTTTATGTGGAGTGTTGTTTTGCCCACCATAATCAAATAATGTTCTTACGTGTTACATGGTACAATTTTCCTTATTATTTGATTATTTTGTTTTTGACAGTAAAGAGGCACACCCATTAGACACAACCTCAAACAGACTTAAATGTGACTGCTGGTGTTTAGCCTGTCATTGTTAGAGACTTCCACATGTCAAATGAGCAGCAGTATTCCTAGATGAACCTGCCCACATAGAGATGCAGGGCCAGATTAGATTAGCTTACATTCAGTTTTCATCCTGTAGACCCAAAAAATGAGATGATTCTCTTGGGTGTGGAAAAGGTCAGAAAGTATAACACAAAAAACATAAAACATTTGAATATAATACTCACTACCCTGATCATTTGTCAGGAGATGGTCGAAATAGGTGATTACATTACAGAAAACTGGAACTGCTAATATCTACAGAATTGATACACTGTCAGAATGAAATACAGTTATGCACTTTTAACAAAGTACACAAAATAACTAATCTTGATTGTTGTGACCAAGTGCTGTCATAACTGAAATCTAATAGATATTTTTACTTAAACTGGTCTAACAGTTCCTGTTAAAATTTTCATCTATAGAGTAGAAGGAATTGCCTACCAAAAAGTCTTTCAAACTCTGTTTAAACTATACTTTATCTCAGAGTAAAGTATTTCAGAAACTATAAGTTATGATTTTAAAGGCATCCCAGTTTCAAAGACAAAAACACATACATAAAGCAGTGACTCTGAATAGGGAATCAAACTATGGAGTTCCATACAGTTTGGTACTGGGCTTTTTTCCATTTTTTAACCTACAGTCATGACTATTCAGTGTCTCTGAAGGCCACTACTGAGGGACTGTAGTGTTTGTTCACTGCACAAGCAATCTGAGATCCAAAACTCCAGTTAAGATAATAGCTGAAAAGACATATTACTGGGTCACAACCAATTAATCTCTCAAATAGTAATGCAACTTCAAAGAAGTGGAATTCATTAACTTGTTCATTCTTTTTGGCAAATCTGATGTTACTGAATATAGCCTCAAAAACAAACATATAATTATGGCTGACGAAACAAAAATCTTAAACCATGCCTTTACCTTCTGAGACTGTGTTGTCAAATAAGCCACTTTAACAGGGGGTGTAGCTGTATCCATAGTGGGGCATGAAAAAGATTACTCAATCCTGAAAAGCTACAGAGAAATAACAACAAAATCAACATCAGTATTAACATTCCTACACCACAGACATCAACATAATCTCTGGTAACACAAGGAAATTCCAAGACTTCATGATGTCTCCATCATGTAACTCAGCCAACTACACATGAAAATACCACATGACCTATAAGTATGACAGTAAATTCCTGACAATAATGGCAGATGAGATCATTGAAAGCTTGAGTGTATAAAAAAATCTATTACAGCACGAAAACTGAGAAACATATATCCAAATATGAGAAAAAGAACTGAAAAGTTCTCGGCCTTGCCCAGAGATTGCAGCACTACTCAGATGAT
This sequence comes from Schistocerca nitens, assembly GCF_023898315.1. Lineage (NCBI taxonomy): Eukaryota > Metazoa > Arthropoda > Insecta > Orthoptera > Acrididae > Schistocerca > Schistocerca nitens. The sequence continues at coordinate 409,698,548 of NC_064618.1, forward strand.
TTTTTCCCCTTTTGTTGGTACACATTTTAGTAGCCACCACATAAAACTGCAAGCCATTCCAGGCAGTTGTTGACTGTAGGCAGTAGTTTTCAACAGTTGTGGTGAAAATGGAAAAAAATCAAGTATCGTGCAGTAATGAAATTCTTTGTAAAAGAAGATTTAACACTGCCTGAAATTCATTTATAGCTTGTAAATGTGTGTGTCAGCTCTTCACCTTTGATTTACACCATGAATAAATGGGCAGCCAAGTTTAAATGTGGCCATGAAAGAGTCCAAGATGATCCACACAAAGAACATCCAAACAGAGAAAGCTCACTAGAAATGATATGATTTTAGAAGATCAGCATATAAAGATGCATGAAACTGAAAATGCTCTAGGGATATCAAAGATACATGTTTGTCACATCTCACACCAGGAATTGAATTTGGGAAAGTTTTGCGCAAGATGGGTGCCGCTTGTGCTCACAGCAGATCATAAATGTATCTGCACGACACTTTCCAAAATGTGCTTGATTCATTAAAAAAAATAAAATAAAATAAAAAACACACACACACATAAGTGACTTTTTGCATCAATACATGACAGTGGATGAAGCATGGAATCCAAACAGTAGTTTGTGCAGTGGATTACTTCCCTATTGTCACCTATGGAGGAGAAACATGGACAATGACAGAAAGGAACCAAGCAGACTGCAAGCAGGGGAAATGAAATTTCTCAGAGCAGTTAAGGAAAAAACAAGAATGGACAGACTAAGGAACATAGAAATCAGAAAGGACCTTAAACAAGAAAGTATGAGAGAAGAAATTGAAAAAAAGATAATAAGATGGTACGTGAATGTTAAGAGCACCACACACAATCATTAACCTGGCTCCAGGGAGGTAGGGTTCTCTTCCCTATGCCTCCACTGGGGTAATTCCTGACTGGCGTGTCCACGTTGCTGGGGTGTGCATCCTACACTTCAGTAGACTGGAGTAATAGGATGGCTGAGTTCAGGCAGGAGCCCAATCCCGTGGGGTATAACACGGAACCCATGCCCAGGGTTATGGGTGAAGACCTTAATGACAGCAACAGCGGAGAAGAAAGACTTTGGAATGGCGTAGCTGGCAGATAAGGCAACCCTCCTTTCTGGGGATTAAATGAGAAGGGAAGCACTGCCTTGTAATGGAGGAGAAACTCCAAAGGCTAAGGGAGACAACCCCAACAGAAAATCCTTTCTTGTGTTAGGCCTAGCAAGCCAGTAGGAAAGTCTTCTTATATTGCTTTCACAAAACACAGATGATTTTGAACTCTATTGAATATTTTTGTCCAGTATAAAATACAGGGTTTCATTAGTAGAAATCCTCTTGGGCAGCCACAAATTTCTGAAGATATTTATTATGTTCTTATCTTGGTTACCCATCAAAAATGTGGTACAGTGTTGTATGTTTTGAGGGAATATAAAAAAATTGATCTACCTGAGGAATAATGCTTGTCATAATTGGTATTTTATAAGCCCTATTTGTCTATCCTGCATCATGCCAAGTAGCGGGCACCTCAGGGGCTCTGGTCTCCACTGACTGAGTTTGAACTTGGTAAACTTGAAGTTTCCAAGCTGAGAACTGGTGAGAATCACTAGCCCTCTGTAACTGTAGGATCTGTGCAAGCTTCAGTGACCACCATGTGGCATAGTGATGGAAGGTCGTGTATCGCAGAGAGCAGGAATCTGGGCTTAATCACCTGGATCCTGAGAATGATGCAAATCTTTATGGAAGTCATTCTACTGTAAGGGGTGCTATGTGATGTTGGGGTAGCTAGTTTTGAGGCAAAAATAGCTGTTAACAGGCAAACTGTGCAAGCTTCAGTGACCACCATGTGGCATAGTGATGGAAGGTCGTGTATCGCAGAGAGCAGGAATCTGGGCTTAATCACCTGGATCCTGAGAATGATGCAAATCTTTATGGAAGTCATTCTACTGTAAGGGGTGCTATGTGATGTTGGGGTAGCTAGTTTTGAGGCAAAAATAGCTGTTAACAGGCAAACTCTGGGGCATATGCTGCATCCCACTTATACAAATGAGGGAGGTTGAGATTTGTCTGGGTAGACCCTTGTTTACCTAGCTACTTCTGGGACACAAATGAATCCTACATAAGCTATAAACAGTCCCAATGATTTGGATGATCCATTGGACAGCGTTAACATCCAAAACCAAAGTCCACCTGAGAAGTGAGAAGTTTGCGAATACTAAGGAAACTACAGGCACTAATAGGCCATTTCCTTGGGTAAAGAACATTTCCATTATTATCAATGGTGTAACAGGGAAATTGTCACCTTCCTACAAACATAAAGTATTGGAGGGACTTGCAGGGACACTTAAACACCTCAACAGGCTGTGAAATGTTAAGATTGCTGGCTAAGACAGCTAAATCACATAAATAATCAAAGTGTTAAATGCCAAATTGCTTGGATAAAATGCCATAGATAGTGAGCTGCACACAACCTTAAATTACTTGAAAGACATTATAAGCTGCTGGCACGGCATCAATATTGACACAATAGAACTCTACTATCAACAGTAAGATGAAGGTGGCAGAAAGTAAAAAAAACATTGTGAAGAGAGTAAATGACAAACTTGAAAAGGCAGCAACTTTTACTCTGGGAGACAACATATCAAAGTTGCCCATGTATATTAAAAATGGCTTTATCTACTTTCAAGTGAACCCTAACATACATTAACACTGTGTGCCACTTTAAGAAGCAAAGCCACAGCCACACTGCAGTTGTGCACAAAGGGCTGCCTATGTGTGATGATGTGGTTTATTTGTTCATGAATCAAGTATTCAATGCACTGCTCCACATTTGTGTGATAAGTGCTTCCAAAACCATCCATTTTAAAGCATAGGATGTCTGCTTTTCATAGAAGAGAAGATGTTCTTGGAGGTAATGATTATGCAACATGTCACATGCTCTGAGGCAGAGAATGAATGCATTTAAGTCCATGCAACCACCAGCTTTCATAAACAGAGAGCAATCAAGCAAGATAGAGAGAGAGAGATGCATTTAAGTCCATGCAACCACCAGCTTTCATAAACAGAGAGCAAGCAAGCAAGATAGAGAGAGAGAGACAGAATATTGTAATTTGTATAGTAACTGTGACTGACCTCAGAAAGTTCATTGCAATTGATTCCTGTATCCACTTTTGGAATCTGCACATTTCATTAAAGGTTTGCAAAGTTTCAAGTCCTTCTGCAGTGGTTTTATTCCATGCAAGAGGAAAACTCTTCCAACATCTTTAATGGTCACGATTTTTTATCTCTTCTTTCTTCGCTGTGTCATGTAGATATTGAAACAATGAACTTTTCTTCTCAGAATTGCTTAATGAGAAGGACAAAACATAATTTTCTTTCTTTTGCAGCTATATTCTTGATATACATGCAGCAGCAGTACATTACAATTCATATTCTTTTTCACATTCATGCTGAATTAACTTCTATTTATCATTCAGAAATAGCTTTTATATAGCAACTTCCATAATGTTCATGAGAAGAAGCTCAAATCATTAAATATGAAGATCATAAAACATCATATGATACAATGTCTTTTAATGTGGAATTCTGTGTCATGGAACAATTATTATTAGAATTAGATTAATCTAACTCTAATAATAATTATTCTGTGACACAGAATGTTTATGATCAAAGCACTAATAATATTTTTCAGATTTAATAAAAGTAAAGTTCAAAATATTGTTATTTGTTTCTTTTCTTGAACACTTATTACTGACTGACTTTTTAGTATTCATCAAAAATAATCATATAATTTTGGATGTTAGCCTTCAGCAGGCATTGCACAATTGAATAACACACTATAGCTCACATATGCACGCATGAGATTTTAATTCTTCTGAAATTTTTTTATTGTTTTATCACTTCTAACCCCATTCATCTCATAAGAGATTTTAGTGCAGAACCAAAATATCATCAATGACATGTTCCACATCATTACGAAGTGTCGTATTCATGATCTATGGAACAAGTACTAATCTAATCTACCTGTTCACTTCCATCTGCTGTTCAGAAGATACTGTATGTGATAAAGTGTGAGTGTCAAACAATGGAAAGTCCAGGTTGAAATATCAAAAATATTATGAAAAGGATAGTTTGCTACTCATCATAAAGATGACATGTTGAGTTACAGACTGGCTCAATGCAAAGACTGCTATACATCGAGCTATCAGTCAACACGTTCTTCAGAAAAGAAAACATACAAACATTCACACAAGCAAGCATGCCTCACAAACACATGACCATTACCTCTGGCCACTGCTGCAGCATGAAAGAATTGCAGTCATTCTTGGGTAGACCAGTTACTATCAGAAATTTGCCAAAGATAATGCTACAGTGACCAAACTCTTGACTACGCTATTGAAAAAAGGGGTACCTTTTGAATGGGCCACAGAATATGAGACAGCAATGCAACAGATTAAAAATATTTTCATGAGAACTTCCTTGCTGATTCACCTTGACTTTGAAAAGTCATTTATTTTATTTTGTTATGCTAGCAACATTGCTGTGGGAACTACAGCACAACAGGAGAAGAGTTGTTAGTTTTGGTGTTTAGGGTGAACTACTTTAAATGATAGCTATTAACAGCAGTTACTGATCATGAAGCTTTACTGTGACTACTGAATTTAAAGGATCCAGGTAGCCAGATGGCATAATGAGCTATGAAACTAAGTGAATGTGATTACTATGCATATCGTAAACCAGGGAAAGTACACCAAAACACTGATGCACTGAGAAAAAAGGTTTGAATATTGCAGGCAGATGAGGTGCTTACTGCAGAACTGCAAGAGGCATAAGAAGAGGATGCAGAGTGCCAACAATATGCTACTCTTTGAGATTTCACATGTGAAGATGGTATTTTATTCTGTATAACCCCCAAGCGAACCAACTGGTGATACCAATGTTGCCACAATGCTGTATTTCTTTCAGTATCACATAATAATAATAATAATAATTTTATTTTCATTCTGCCATTACAGCAATAGACAATGTCATAGACATACTAAAATACAATTAATAGTTTGAAAGAAACAACAGGTTTGTTGTTAACATTATAGTATTATATTACAGTTGATAAATTCTCTTATATCATAGAATGGGTGGAGGACTAGTCAGTCATGAATTGTTTGTCTGAATAATTGTTCAGGTAATTCTTGAACAGATTGAGGAAGATTATTAAGTAATTTGTGTCCCATGATTTCATAGCTGTTGAGTGACTGACAATCTGTGGTAAGGAATACAGAGGCACCTATTCCTTCTTATATTTTGGCTATGTACATTTTCTCTAGTTTTTGTTTCTGGTAATTTCTTCTTCGTATAAATTAGAACATAGTATATGTACAAGTTTATAACACTCATGATTTTTTGTTCACAGAACAACAGTTTACAATGTGCCTTATATGCAGAACCAGTAATTATCCTAACAGCTTTTTTTTTGCAGTATTAATATGTTATGTACACAGCTAGAGTTCCCCCACAAAATAATTCCATATGCTATTATACTTTGAAAGAATGAAAAATAGGATGTTCTGACATATTTTTCAGGAACACAATCCATAAGTCGCCTTAACAGGTAAATAACTCTTGACAACTTACCACTAATATATTGTACATGTTGACCCCAAGATAATTTATCATCTATGTATACCCCAAAAATTTGACAAAACTTGGATCATCTGACAGAAGCTTATCTCTAAGACTACAAACCATCTGCTGTGTTTTGTTTTCATTCAGCAGGAATCCATTTGCCTTGAACCAATAGGGTGCTTTGTCAATTGTCTTTGATGCACAAGTTTTAAGGCTATTAGAATCATCACTAGCATGAAGAAATGTTGTGTCATCTGCATACAACACAGTGGTGGACTTGGTAAATGATGGCAGATCATTTATCATTATTAGAACCAAAAAGGGGCCCAGTACAGATCCCTGCGGAACACCTACCTTGACTTGTTCTACACTCGATATTTCTTTCCCTACACAAACAACTTGCTTACGATTCTGAAGATATGATTTTATTAATTTAAGACTGTTATGTCTAATGCATAGAATTCCAGTTTTTCTAGGAGTGGCTTATGCTTTACACAGTCGAAAACTTTGCTCAGATCATAAAATGTGAGTTGAGCATAGCCCTGATGTAAGTATTTGACTACAAAGTCTATAGCTTCCACAGTAGACAACTTTTTCCTAAAACCATATTGGGATTCACTAATTATTCCTAATTTTTCAAAATAAACAGATAGCTGTTGGTAAATTACACATTCCAGTATTTTAGAAAAAGCTGGGACTATGGAGATTGGTCTGTAACTGGAAGATGAATCTATATCTCCCTTTTTATATATTGGAACTACCCTAGCCGCTTTGAGTTCTTCAGGAAAATATCCATCAGATATACATTTATTTATACAGAATGTTAAGTGGTACACAATATAGTCTATTACTTTCTTTAGTATATTACAGGATATGTCATATATATCTACACTGTCTGAACATTTGAACCATTTTACAATGCTTGGGACAAGACTAGGTGAGACCTCGGAGAACATAAATGTGCCTGCGTGTGTTGATGTTCTGCAAACATTTTTAGAAAGTAACTCTGATGAACTGATATCAGGTTTGATTATAGTATTTCCTACATCTTCAACAGCTTTAATAAAGAAATCATTGAAATTTTGGGGACTCATATTAATGTTTTTGCTTCTTACATATTTAGCAACACCATTTATTAATTTCCATGCAGCTTTGCACTTATTTGTGGAATTATCAATGGTATTGAAATTATGTGCTTTTTTGGCTTCCACAATGGCTTTTTTATACTCATTCCTGCATTTTATATAGGCTAATCTGACGTGCTTTGTTTTCTGATTGCTACATATATTGTGCAACACCATAACTTGATTTTTCATATTTGATAATCGTTTAGTGTACCATGGATTTTGTCTGTTTGTAGCCCTGTTTGTAAAGCCTTTGTCAGTTAATTTGCATTTCTTTATGGGGATGTTGTCATTAAATTGTGTCAGAAATGTTTTAAAAAATCTGTCAAATAATAGTTTCCCTGACAAATCAGCACTAAGTCTATAACATGTGTCACCATGACATTGGTTGAACCAGTCTCTCTCAGCAAGGGACTTACAGAGCTGAACAATTTTGTCAATCTGTGACAGGTCTGGTGATTATAATTTTTGGGACAGGCTTAGGAATACTACTCTTATCAATACAGAACCTACTTGTATTGTTTAAAGATACAGAGTCACGATCTGAAAATGGAAACGCTGTAACATCACATGATTCTTCTGTAGTTTTAAAGTTGACAAAAATATTATCAAGACATGCTTTATCTCTTGTGGGCCCGTTATTGATTGGGTGCAAATTGCACTGTCTTAGAAGGTTTTTCAACTCAGTCACAGTAAGTTTATGTGTTGTTATATCAAAATCTGCTTTCAGACCTCCACCAATTACTATGTCATAATGAAACCATCTGGTCCCTCTTAGTACATCTAACTGAATGTCAAATTTTCTAGAAATACACCCTTAGGTGACCAGTAAAGGGATACTATTACTAACTTAAAACTGTCCATAACTATACCAGTGGCTTCAAAGTTCTGTTCCTCACACAAATAATCTAGGTCCAACTTAACAATGGATCAGCTGAATGACTGGTTAATATACACTCCTGGAAATGGAAAAAAGAACACATTGACACCGGTGTGTCAGACCCACCATACTTGCTCCGGACACTGCGAGAGGGCTGTACAAGCAATGATCACACGCACGGCACAGCGGACACACCAGGAACCGCGGTGTTGGCCGTCGAATGGCGCTAACTGCGCAGCATTTGTGCACCGCCACCGTCAGTGTCAGCCAGTTTGCCGTGGCATACGGAGCTCCATCGCAGTCTTTAACACTGGTAGCATGCCGCGACAGCGTGGACGTGAACCGTATGTGCAGTTGACGGACTTTGAGCGAGGGCGTATAGTGGGCATGCGGGAGGCCGGGTGGACGTACCGCCGAATTGCTCAACACGTGGGGCGTGAGGTCTCCACAGTACATCGATGTTGTCGCCAGTGGTCGGCGGAAGGTGCACGTGCCCGTCGACCTGGGACCGGACCGCAGCGACGCACGGATGCACGCCAAGACCGTAGGATCCTACGCAGTGCCGTAGGGGACCGCACCGCCACTTCCCAGCAAATTAGGGACACTGTTGCTCCTGGGGTATCGGCGAGGACCATTCGCAACCGTCTCCATGAAGCTGGGCTACGGTCCCGCACACCGTTAGGCCGTCTTCCGCTCACGCCCCAACATCGTGCAGCCCGCCTCCAGTGGTGTCGCGACAGGCGTGAATGGAGGGACGAATGGAGACGTGTCGTCTTCAGCGATGAGAGTCGCTTCTGCCTTGGTGCCAATGATGGTCGTATGCGTGTTTGGCGCCGTGCAGGTGAGCGCCACAATCAGGACTGCATACGACCGAGGCACACAGGGCCAACACCCGGCATCATGGTGTGGGGAGCGATCTCCTACACTGGCCGTACACCACTGGTGATCGTCGAGGGGACACTGAATAGTGCACGGTACATCCAAACCGTCATCGAACCCATCGTTCTACCATTCCTAGACCGGCAAGGGAACTTGCTGTTCCAACAGGACAATGCACGTCCGCATGTATCCCGTGCCACCCAACGTGCTCTAGAAGGTGTAAGTCAACTACCCTGGCCAGCAAGATCTCCGGATCTGTCCCCCATTGAGCATGTTTGGGACTGGATGAAGCGTCGTCTCACGCGGTCTGCACGTCCAGCACAAATGCTGGTCCAACTGAGGCGCCAGGTGGAAATGGCATGGCAAGCCGTTCCACAGGACTACATCCAGCATCTCTACGATCGTCTCCATGGGAGAATAGCAGCCTGCATTGCTGCGAAAGGTGGATATACACTGTACTAGTGCCGACATTGTGCATGCTCTGTTGCCTGTGTCTATGTGCCTGTGGTTCTGTCAGTGTGATCATGTGATGTATCTGACCCCAGGAATGTGTCAATAAAGTTTCCCCTTCCTGGGACAATGAATTCACGGTGTTCTTATTTCAATTTCCAGGAGTGTATATTGCCACACCACCTCTTGTATGGAATTTCCTACAGTAACTATTTGCTACATTATAGTTATCAAGTTTGACAACTGGAAGTACACTCTCAGTAACCCAATGTTCACTCAGACAGAAAATATCAAATTTGTTATCTAGTCCAAAACTGTTTACAATAAATTATTTATCTATTAGTTCTTGAACATTCAGATAGAAAATTTTAAGATCATAATTGTTGTTTATTTTAGATTGAACGTTTTGGTGAGGTGTTATGAAATTTGTTACACTACTTATCTCATGGGCACAATAGCATGCGAGCCTGTCACTTGTGGAAGCATGCTGCTAATGCACAAGTTGCGATGCTTTACTGGTGAAAGGGCTGTCAGCATGATATTGAGGACAATATTTGAGCATGCATTCCAAGTGCACAAAGAAAGCAACAGACACAACTACAAATCCTAATATGAACCTCGCCCAAAGCCTCCAGGCTTTTGGAGATTGTAGCTTTAGTCAATTTGGGACCCTTACCATAGGTGCAAGAGAAGAAAAAATATATATTGTCCATTATTGATCATTTGTCACATTCCCTAATTCTGCTAACAGTTGCTGACCTGGTGACCAAGACAGCAGCCAAAGTATGTGTCACACCTTAGGCTCACCCATTCTTAGTGTTCAAGTATGCAAGCTTTTAAGAATTAAAAATTTGAGAACTTCCCACTTCCACCTTAAAGGCCATGGAAGAGTGAAATGAGTCCATAATATGGTAGTACTGTGTAGATACTACCTTATTACATGAACAAGACACAAAATGGTTGGGACTACCACTTAATGTACATTCTGTCCACCTACAACAGTCACATTCACTAACCAAGGGAGAACACACCCTACAAGGTGGTACATGTTCCACCAGTGTGTTCTCCATTTTAGCTAGACAAATTGCCAACAGATACCAATTCAAGTAAGAGAAACAGCCTGGTCCAAAAACTTAAAACGATCTGGTAAAAGATGCAAAAGTGCGACTTCAAAGCCACTGTTAAACAAATGCAGAGAGGTAATAAATGAACTAGGTTAACACTTTATTGACCAGTCAACTGGATTTTGTTGTGAAACCTAGTGATTATAATGGAAAAAAACCAAAAAATTATCCTCAACCTATGAAGAGCCAAACAAAATTACATGCCTGACAGTCCCAATCAGTGCTGAGATATGGTTGGCAGGTCACACTGTAGTCTTGCACTTTGGTAAGTTGCAACCCTATCATGGCGAAGCAGCACCACTCCTAGCCATGATTCTGAATGACAGGCCAAGAATCAGCAGTGGTTAAACCACATAAGAGAACTGTCTCTTTGGCACTCTATCAGTATACATAACGTTCTGGGCATTCCTATGCCCCTCTGTCAAGGGATTGAGTGAACCTCTCATTGACTGATCTTACTCCAATTTATTTGTCCATTTGGAAACAGACGAATATGAAGGAGCAGAGTCCTCCAGTGTATTTTGTAAATCAGCATGAATGTCCTTTGCTTTCATATCTTTCTTTACAAAGTACTACAGAGATTCCAGGCCGAGGAGTACTGTGGGGACCACTAACCAGCATCTAGTCCATCTCTCACACATTCCTGTATGTAATAGGAGCACACAGGCTCATGTGGTCATATGGCCCAGTAATGTGTTATAAACACCACTGAGTGAAATACATGTGCCTATATCTCCCCACATATCTATCCTAGGTCTCCCGTTAGCAATTCTGTGTAAAGTATACAGTCCAAAAATAATGCATAAATTTTTGTTTCTTTAAGATAGTGTTGTGAATTACACAGGCAGTTGTGTGCTTCCAACTCCACTTCCCCTACACCTCTCCCCTCTCTCCCTATTCGAGTGTGTGTGTCATGCACTAAACACATGAACTGTACAACATGTAGAGCCCCTATGGGGCTGCTATCACTCCTGTATTTCCTCCTACTTTCCCTACATGCTTCCAAATAAGCAGCCATTATGTTTCCATGATGTCATGAGACCCCACCCTCCATTACTCAGAAGCCAGGCCCTGCCATTCTGACATAACAGCAGATCTGCACATTTATCATGGGCTACCATGCTGGTGGAATGTCATCAATATACCTCAACATTCATCTATCATCAATATGCCTCAACATTCATCTCCAAATGATGCACTGTTATCTCATGACCTATGCACACTACATCATGGCTATCCTTAAACTCTCTGCTAACTGAAATAAAGCTTTAATACAAGCTGACACTCCCTTTTTATACCTTCCAGATTTAGCATTTGAGATGAATGGCCAAGACAATTCAACAGCACTGCCTAACTTCACTGATATCCACCTGCTACAGACAATGGATTAGCTCGTGCCTTCTGAGACTAAGCAGATCAGTTTGGACCATGCTGTTTCACATTCTAAATGGCAACATCCAGGAAAAAGAGAGGGGAAAGACTAATTGAGTTCTACAATAAATCTGAGCTGGTAATAGTGAATACTCTGTTCAAGAGTCACAAGAAGAGGAAGTATCTGTGGAAAAGGCCTGAATGTACAGGAAAATTACAGCCGAATTACATCATGGTCAGACAGAGATTCTAAAACCAGATATTGGATTGTAGGACCTGCCCAGGAGTGGATATAGACTCAGATCACAATTTCATAATGATGAAAAGTGCAGGGAAATCAAGGCAAAATGGATGCAGTAAAAATGTGAAGAAACCAAGAAAGAAATGATCATCAGACAGACTTACTCAGCATATAGAAAAGTCAAAGCAACCTTTGGTGAAGGACAACAACATAAAGAGTGCAATGGGAATTCCTTTGTTAAATGCAGAGTAGACAGTGGACGGCTGGAAAGGGTACACTGAAGCCCCTATGAAGGGGAAGACTTATCTGATGACATGACAGAAGAAAACAGAAGAAGAAATCCCATAGCCACCTCTCCCACAGATGAGTAAAGGGTCATACAGGTCACCACACATTCATCAGAATTTCTGGGAGTGATTTACTGTCAATTTATTGGAAATTAAAATTTTTCTTTCATGTTCAAAACTATCACCCACTCATAGTATCATTACCATGGCTTATGTGCAGAACTGTCCTGCATTTCAAGCCAGAAGTGGTTTACACCAATTAAGAATGTCTGGCAAGTCAAGCTTTGTGAGCAGTATCTGCAGTATCCAATACGAAGTGTAGGAATGATGTCATGTGTAGCTCTAATGTACATGAGCAGAGTTTGAGTGGATGAGGTTGCTTGCTTTCTGCTCTCAGCTGCCAGATCAACAGCTTGTGTCTCGCTTATTTTTGAGACTTTTGTTTGTGTTTGGTTGGTACTAACTACTTTTCTCAATTTGCTTTTGTGTTGCACTTATTCCAGGTCACTTCTACCACTATTATCCCCATCTCAGAAAAAAATGTTTTTGTCCATGCACTTTAGTTTCAGATAACAGGATAGCATTCACCTCCCATGACTTTGAAAAATTTTGTGTCTGTAACAAGATTCAACACCTCTGTATCACACCCACTGACCTGGACCACAGCAGCCATGTGGATGTGGAATGTTTTATCTACACCTTCGAGATCCAGGTGTGGGAGGAAATGGTGTCGAACACTGCACCTTCCATTCCCTGTGGTTTTCTAGCAACTTATAACATCACAACGACAGAAGGCTGTAGCTCATTGGAGAGGCTTCATGGCCACCCCCATCACACCCTCTTTGACACACTGCCCCTACTCCTGCTTGTCACTGAAAAGGCCTGTGACATCTCTGTGGGCACTTTGGTTTGGGGTTGCAAGTTTGGACGCCACCCACACTGGACATGCAAAAAAATCTTCACCTGGCATGGGTCCATGATGTATAATGTGGATTTCTGTGGTGCCTCTGAAATCAACTTTTTCTCTGCCATTCTGGTCAGCAAGCATCTGCTTCTCCGTGTGTGGGAGGTCCTCCAGTCTTGTGGCAGCTCATGTTAACTTCCGCAGAGCCTCACCCTGCTCCACAGTGGAAGCCTCACTCAATGCTGCATTCAATGTCATTGCATGCTATGACTCCACACACACGCTATGGCCACACCCGCACTCACCCAGACAGAGGTTAGTATAGTATTCAGTACAGTGGGTGCCCTTGAACTGGTTTTGTGTGATGTTTCACCACCTTCAAACCTGTTCCACTTCACTGTTAATAATGGTACACTCCACTACGTCATAATCACTCCCAGGTTCCCTGCACAGCATAAAGCACACTGCTTGGCTCCTAATTGACTTAGGATCACATGAATGAAATGTTAGATGTTCAACTAGTCCACTCACCTGACAGCCCCTTTGTGCCTCTGATTCATCTCATAACTAAAAAGGATAGTACTTTCCAGCTGTGTGGATATTATAAGCACCTTAACATATGGGTCATTCCAGACTCTTACTCAGACCCAACCAAAACTTCACACGTATCCTGGCAGGTGCCACAGTCTTTAGTGTAATAAGTTATCAGATGACATACCTACAGACACCCATGCATACTGAGAACATCATCAGGACTGATATAATTACACCATTTGGGATCTTTGAATTCTTACAGATGTCATTTGGTTTAAAAAACGCTGCTCAGACCTGGCAGAATTCACTGATGGCGTACTTCATGATATTGATCTGTGTTCCGTTCATCTGGATGATATACTAGTATTTTTGGCTTCTCCAGACAAACATAAACTGCACCTCAATGAGTTTTTGAGGCTTTGGAACAGATGCAAGTAAATGTTAATGAAGAGAAGTGCACTCTTTACAACCCTACGGAGACTTTCCTCAGACATTCCCTCAGTGCCAACAGTTACAAGCCAACTGATGATCGCACTGCTCTTCTCAGTTCTCTGCCACCTCCTCAAATGTCACAAGCACTATTATTTATTTACTTGTTATTTTATTTTAGTCTGTTATCTAAATAAAAGAACAGACTGAATGTTGCATTTCAATTGTTATGAATATAGCACATATAGTTTAACGTAATTTCAGATGTGTTGGTAATAACTAAGCATTAACCTGTGTATGGGAAAAATTGACATAGAATATCTAACTAAGAAGAAAAATAATGATAATAGCTAAAATAAAATAAAGTCTACATATTACCATTTGGCCATCTGGTGCACAGACATCTTTTCATCCGGAATCTAGAAGAGATGCACTATCGGTCTATTAAACTATATGCAGCATTGGTGATCAAAAACTTTGTAATTTATAATTCTTGACTACACTACTCTACAACACTACAGTACATAACACTACACTACACTACTGTGGTACCAGAACCAAACTGGATTTCTCATTTGTCTGAATGTATAGCCCCCAGTGTGCTGAGTTGCAACTTGGAACTCACAGGGCTGTGCTGCTGTGCCACCCAAGTTGTAGAGATTGTAAAATGGCTGTCAGGGTCTCAGGAAATCCTTCCTAGTACTTCCTGCGACTCATTTCCTCACTGATTCCAGAAGGTTGTTGTAGGTGGAGGTTTTTGCCATGGCACATCTTGTTATGATGTATGGCCTCTTCTTCTTTGTTTCTCAGCCAGTTAGGCTTGCAATTCATAAGTCGATATTTTAGCTGTCAGCAATTTCAGCTTATGTCATAGTTTCTCATTTCTTACTATATTGTAAACTATTGCATTTCCAAATGCATTCCTGTCCTGGTCTGTGGTGCTTGTCTAATTCCACATTCCCAGATGATGTGATCTGGTATGCCATTTGCTCCACATTCACAAGTGTCCATACCACACTGTCATATTTTTAGTAAGTAGCCGGGATGTAGACTGTGTCCTGACAGGCACTATATACTTCCCTTGGTTGGAGGGAAGTTGTGACGTTCACCTGCTTTATTTCTTCCTTGATGGTCCTCGGTGTTTACGTAATGCATTGTGATACTAGCTGAAAAAATAGGGGGGTGGAAGTGCAATACTGACTACTGTAAATGATGTAGCTGACAGGTGCAAAGTTTCATTTCACAGTTCTTTACTTTCACTGTTCACCCCCCCCCCCCCCAAATTACACATTTATATGGCCAGTTAACAATTGTTTAACTTTTGATAAGCCTCATTAATAGGTTGCAGGAAAACATCCACATACTGCTACAGTAGTTTAGTGTCGAACATCTGTGATCAGTACAAGCCAAACCACACATTTCACAATTCTTGAAGAATAAAAATGTACGTATGGAACAGACGCTGTCATTGTTTTAACACATGGCCTAATTGTGTTACACTTATTTCACACTTTAGTTGATGTATTGGTGTTGATCTAAGCAATACGGGTTCCTTGTCTGAAACTCAGCTGTGGACTGACTGACTTGATACCAAAAATTGGGCCCTTTTATGTACTCCAATAACAGGCACTGAAACTACACATTGTTTGATGTTTAATTTACAGAAATTACAATTAAAACTTAACTCATTAAATTAACTGAAAATATGGAAAAATCCTTTCTTTTTAACAGTTTCTTCTACTACAAGGGTTAAGCTGAATTATTTGTTTAAATGATGAAATTAACATTTATAGTTATGCAATCAATACTTTTGACAAAACTGTTAATTTCTTCAGAATTAATTAAAGGTTGGCTTTGCTAACATGTTTTCGAATAGAGCCAAATAGATCCTTTAAAAATACTAGTAGTTGTTCCCCCAAAGTCTATAATTATTACGGCATTTATATTTGTTTATATGTCAACAACATAATTTAAGTTATGAAACTATAACTGATTTCATCCTATAATGAAAGTATTAACTAGGAATAGTCAAAATAAGTTACAAAATCAATTACGTACATAAAACTAAGCACAGAATTAGATCTGGTGTTATATTCTTTAAAACTGAGGGCCAAGCTTTCTCTTTTATGAAAATGCAGATTATACTCACGTATGTTAATGGTAATTAGTTAAAAGTGAAAACATGAATTTTAAGGAGGCAGATGGCAAAACAAGAGGGGAAGTAAAAATATCCCAGCTTGCTTCGTCACAAAGTATATCATTCTTGTTCTTTCTTTTCTGTTAGGTAGGAGCTGGTAGGTTCTCCTCCTTGTCTCTGCCCTTTCCCAGATTTCTTGCCATTGCTATTAATGCATGCCTTAATTCCTTATTCAAAATGGCTACTGCACCAAGCATCTCCTGTACCTTACCACATTTGGACTTTTTGAGCCAGTAATGTGACCCTTCCTTTCTTACTGTTAGGTCCAGAGGTTGGAAGATTAATATCACCAGCAGCACCTCAGTTGATGCTAGCAGATACTATAACTAGCAGATTATCAGCTAGATTGCATTGTGGCACATTCTTATTGCACTCAATGGGAGCTGAAAACTTCTTTGGTTAATCGTTGCTATTTTATTTAGGATTTTATGATTTCTACATGTGCATGAAAGTTTTGTTTTTTGTTAATGTTAATTCCAAAGTACCTACATACTTCTTTTCTTTTCACAGGATGGTCATTTATTGAGATTGTGGGATTTCTCATTCCTGATAATGTTCCTTTTAGTAACATATAAATTGTTTTGTGCATTGCTATCATTAGTTTGTTTTCTATGTATCAGTTGCTTAGTCTTTCAACGACTAGCCTACTGTTTTCCTCTAATTTAGTTCTTGTGTTAGAAGATACTATAACTAGCAGATCAACTGCAGATGTGACGCACCCTCTAGTGTTTGTTATACTGTGAAACTGGTTGAGTAATGACTCTCTGCCAACACCCCAGAACTCTGGACCCCAAACAGAGCCCTTTGGGCAGCCTTTGGCAACGTCTTCGATATTTGTTTCGCCAGGACATTCAAACTGCACCCACCTGTCGGTGAAATACCCTCATAGGCTGTTATAGAGATACTTTGGATGGTTCATATGTTTCAGTGTTTTGAACAGGGCAGGCCACCACAAATTATGAAATGCCCCAGCTGTATCAGTCATTATGTCTACAACACACTAGTCATCTGAGGTGTTCACAATATTCATTGCATGATTTATTGCATCCACTGTGTATTTCCTTTTCCTGAAATCATACTTCTGGGGACGCATGTCTACTACCTGTTTGGGCCCCCCCTGGTGGCGGCAAAGGTGCGTTTCCTGTACTTTGGCTAGAGCATTTACCAAACACTTTGGCTTGTAAGATTTCTGTTCTCTTGAGTCTTTTGTCTTCCTCTCTTTTTAGTATAATGATATTCGAGATTTTCAGATTCTGGGCACCCAACCCTGCAAAAGACATTCCTTTTTAATACACTGTTATATATGGCACAATTTGGTCGACTAGCTGATACAATACTTCTCCCAGTATTCTGTCAGGTCCTGGTGCTTTCTTCTTCTTTAACTTCATTATTGCCAGTCTTGCATTCTCCTGGACAAACGGAATCACAAAACTGTTATTCACATGCTGCCCTAGTTTATCAGAGGGAAGGTGCTGAGTAGTTTGTGTTGTCCATCATTGTGTCATCTGGCAACAAAGTTATGAGTAGGTACTGCGCTGGTGTCTCCAATCTGTCATAATTGTGCTATCAGATCATCTCAGGGTTTATGATACAGTGGGTGATCGAACCTTGTTTGTTGCAAACATCTGTCACCATTTGGTCCTTAACATATGCCTCCCATGTTTCTGCTCTTGTTTGGTGTAGTAACCCTTTATGTTGTTGTTCGACTGTTCAATAGGAACTCAGCCTTATTTGTCATTCTATTTGCCCTAAGGATCTTTGGTAATACCATCTCGCCTGCCTTGCTCTGCTTCTTAAGGACCTTAGGACAGGACACCCAGGAATTTTAAACAATTTTGACTTCCTAACAAATGTTGGGATTGCCTTGTCTTGCACCACCTGCAATGCTTGCACCAATTCATCCTCTTTGCATCAACATCAAATCCTCTTCCTTGCAGCAGTTGTATTTTGAATTCTGCCTTTAAAAGTTTCCAATTTGCATTGCGTGGATTGTGTTGTCACTCAGGTTGGCTGTTAGCATTAAGTAATTATCCACATTTGTAATTGTGAAGTAAACAAGATTATGGTCACTTATTGATTGGCGACTCCATGTTGTCTTGTGCACCACGACCAGATAACAGGTATATTTGAAAAAAGAGACAGCATTGGTTGTATATTTTTTACTATTGCAAAATCGATTTTCTGTCACTGAGTGACCATCTTCAGTGCTATATTGTATAACTTAAATTGGGATGCACTGTTGTCACTAAGCTTACGGCAATCACATAGACTGAGGCCGCTGTTTACCTGCACTTGTTCAGCAGACCTCGGTGTCAAGAGGTCTGCTGAACAAGTGCAGGTAAACAGCGGCCTCAGTCTATGTGATTGCCGTAAGCTTAGTGACAACAGTGCATCCCAATTTAAGTTATACAATATAGCACTGAAGATGGTCACTCAGTGACAGAAAATCGATTTTGCAATAGTAAAAAATATACGACCAATGCTGTCTCTTTTTTCAATTATGGTCACTTGTTGTAAGTCCACCACAAACCTTCAAGTTGGCAATGTGGTCACTGACTTTCGAGTTTGCGAGGGTGGTACCTATATTTGTTGCCACACCTATACAATTCTGGAAAGTAGCTGGGTTTTTTAAGGCCTATTCATGACATGAAGGCCGAGTTCTTATAGAGCATCCTTAAGGCATAGTCCTTTTTCACCCATTACTCTGCTATGCCACAATGTTAATTTCATGTTTGTGTCCATTACAAAAAGTGTTGACCCAGTATTGGTGTTGTTTTTAAGTTTTCTGTATGTGGTTGTATTTCTTGACTATATTGAAAATTTTGATTAGTTATGTAAAATTTTCCCAAGGCAGTCATTATTTTTATTGTTACTGTGTGTTCATCACAGAGTTGATGTATTTTTGAGACATTTCAGTCTTTTATCTGGTAACATAATTGTGCCCATTGGATGAAACCTGATGTTATAATCTGTTCTGTAACTGGCCTGTGGGGTAATGGCCCATTTCTGTAATATGGCTCCTTATACATAGTACAGTGTGTATCAAAAAGAATCACCTAATTTGGCATGTCTATACTTCTGAAACTAATAAACATATACAATAATTTTGTTTTTTGATGAATCGGTAACTCAAAAACTTTTTTTCATACCATTTCATAGAAGTTCAATATGACCACTTGAGATGCACAGCATATATCAATGCGTTATTTAAATTGTTCTCATACTGCAGCAAGCATGTCTTGAGTTACAGCTTCCACAGCTGCTGTTATGCAGTGTTTCAGTTAATTCATTGTTGTTGGTAATGGAGGCACATAAACAGAGTCTTCTATAAATCCCTGCAAGAAATAATCACATACAGTCAGGTCCAGTGACCTTGGAAGCCAATACTGCAAGGATGAACCATTTGGTCCAGTGTGACCAATCCATCATTCAGCAATCCTTTGATTTAAAAATTTCTGCACTTCCAGCCTGTTGGTAAATGAATTCATTCAAATCAGTCTACAACTGTGGAAAAAGAAAGTTCTCAAGCACATCGAGATATGTGCTTGCTGTAACAGTATTCTTGCCAAAGAAAAATGAATGACACACCTTTTCCCATGAAACTGCACAAAACACATTAAATTTTGGAGAGTCTCTCTCATGCTGTACAACTTCACGTGGTTGTTATGTACCCCATATTATCACATTGTGATGGTTCACCTATCCATTTAAATAGAATGTTGCTTTGTCACTAAACACTAAGCATGGAAGAAAACAAAATTACAGAACTCCATACGTTGTTGACTGTCACCTTCACAAAAGAGCTTGCAGTAGCTGAATTTTGTATGGTTTCATGTGTAAATGTTGACGCAACACCACCAGATGGACAGCAAGAGTATGTTGAGCTGTCGAGCTGCAAAGCAAACAGATTTCTGCAGACTCATTGTGAAACTATGATGGATGCATTCAACGTCTGTATCACTCTCTCAGGGACAGCCCGGTGATTTGCCTTTACACAAACAACCTGTTTCTCGGAATTGCTCATGCCATCACCTAATGCCTTGTGCTGCAGGAGGATCCTCATCATACCTAGTATGAAAGTCATGCTGAACAGTTATTACCAATATACACTGCACAAAACACAGAACACAAAATGCTTTCTGTTGTCCCAACACCATTTTTACTAGAACTGATGTGGGCACACACCAAAGCTACTTTGTGGGAACCACGTAAAACTTGCGAGTTTGCTCTTTCCAACAGTATGTTGTTCACACATCTCAAATAAATTAATAATTATGATTTTTTTAACTGGACAATTCTTTTTGGTACACTCTGTATGTGTAGGTCCAACTTTTCTAACATTTTCTCGAATTCTTGCATCACCATGACAGTGCGCATCATATTTATCTGAGTGATTTTAATCATTTGTCTTGGTTCCATTGCTGTTGAGGTGTGATTTGATTCCAAGTGAACGCTATGGGAATCTGGTGAGCATATAGCTATGGGGCCAGTCTAACCTGTAATCACATGTAATTCGGCCATGTCTTCTTGAAGTACCTTTGTCACCATTATATCTTTATATGGCAATATAGCTGCAGCCATTGGGTGATGACCTGATGTTATAATCTGTGCTATAGCTGTAATTACCTGTGCAGATGCTCCTTATCAAGTGCCTTCTGATTCCTCTTTGTGTTTGTAGGCAAGTTATTGACAGTGACCTAAACATGATCAACTTCACCCATGACTGGAAAGGTACAGCCTCATGTATGAATATGCCTAACCTGTGTCTTACTGCTATGTTTAACACACGCATATCCTCCAATTTAGCTAATCTTATTGCATTTTCACACATTTTGTAAACAGGCCATAGGTCCAGCCATAAACTTCCTTCATTTTTCATGTCATGTCTATCACTGTATCCTTCTCATAATTCCCATTGCCATCTGTAGGTTCTATGATCCATGTATTTTCATAACCTTCCTCTATTAGCTGTAGTGTGCTGTCACACTCCACTACCATAATGTGTTGCATGCTGTCACATCCTACATTCACTGCACTTTCAACTTTTTCGGAATTTCAGAGTATGTCTTTCTTTGTGTCTTCCATGTCTAGAGGTAATCATGCTGCCCATTCCTTGCTTCCCTTTCATCTTAGTGATGTCCAAGAACTCCAGTCCTTCTCCCCATTACTCTTATTATTGGAATTTTTATTGTCTATCTTGTTATCAGGCTTGTCTATATGGCCAATCACATTTTCAGTTTGTGTCACAATGTCTCTTCTCATTATACTCTCCACAGTGGACCAAAATATTTTGGCTCTTTCTGCATCTTGCTTTCTTTTTAATGGATGTTTCTGTTTCTTGCAATAATGACAGGTAATTTTATAATCTGTTTGATCAGTGGGCTCTTTGTTTGCATGATTTCTTCCTTTCCGCACATGGAAAGCATACTGGAGCTCGCTTGGCATTTTTAGAGTTCATTTTGAGATGGTCTTTTCTCCGAGTTGGAGCATATCATTTGTTTCCCTTGCAGTATTTTGCAATATTCCCATAATCGTGGCAGTTATAACATTTGGTGGCAGTGTATATTCTTTCCTGTGTAACTAATTGTGCTCTGACTTTTGGATTTACCTCCAGAAAATAACTTATTTTCAACTGCTTCTGTGGGTCTGTTTTAAACCTGACTTTTGTTTCTTCTAAGAAGTGCTTCCTATCTGTTGTTTCCTTGAAATTCTGTACATATAATGACTCAATTAATTCACTTTCTGGCATTGTGGATGGGCTGTCATATACTGTCACTTCCAGCTGATGCTTCCTAGGTGGCTCATATAACATTTATTTATTTAGCTCTGAATTTTGTTACATCTTCCTGATTTCCTCTCTTTCAGTTATGACCACATTGTTCGCTGTCTTCATTTTCTTGATTCTTATCTTTTGTTTCTTCAGGTCAGTTACTCTGTCAGACATGTCTACATTCTTTGCATCTTTCTGTCCTTGGATTTGTTGAATAGTGTGCTACATTGCTTGGCTTTTGTGGCCTCAATCTTTGATTTTGTGGTGACTGTTTGAATGAGCACAGCAATGGCTGCCACATTAGAAAATGAACGGAAGTCTTGTTTTTGTTTTCTGCCCTATGCCTGGAATTTTCTTTTTCAAATTTTTCTATATGTACAATCAGTTAAGCATGTGATTTTGCCCAATGAGTGAGTTTGTATTTCAACTTTAACACTTTTGTGGCAGCACTCATGTATACGTACAGATGCTGCTGTTACTGACGCCCTTGCTGTCTTCTCAGTCACTAATGTCACACACCTCCTCTGTGGCCAAAGCCAATGCCCCAGTGGCTGGCAGAATGACATCTGGTGCTGGTGTTGCTGCTGATGTAAGCTGCACTTCACTTGACCTGAACACTGACACTTCACAATCAGTGTGGTGCAATGCACTACAGGCCAAAGAGAATGACTGTTACACACAAACAAATATTTGAAGAGTACTGATATGTCTTTTCTTATTACAATAAAATCCACAAGGACTACAGTCAATCACAGCAGAATTGATACCATCACATGCACTCACTAACTGAACACAAACATTAGTGGATTCCGTTTTTCACCGCAAATACGTAATATGAACGGATTAGACACTAACCCACTACCAAAATGTTGACCATCTAGCATATTCAGGTTCTTGAGAATGGTAAATTTCTGTCACAGACACCTACTGCATACTGCCAACATTCAGTCCTTCACTGCCAAAATCTGGGAAAAAGGCAGTCCCATGGACATCCCACATGCTGCATGCTTTTGATGACTTTAAACAGTGCTTCCAACAAGCTGTCACTCTCCTGCTACCATATCATCAGGCTCACCTTGTTATTACATCCAACATAAAAAACACTGCCATCATAGCTGTTCTCCAGCAAGCTCATGCAGACCTCCACCCCTTCTACTTCTTCTCAAATAATCTTTCAGGTTCTCAAGAAAAAGTGATCAGCATATGGCCAGTAGCTCTGGATGGCCCATGAGGCCATCAAGTTCTTCCCAGAAGACCTAGAAGGATGACAACCAACCTTATTTACCAAACACCATCTGCTGACAGAGTCAATTGCCAACCCGTCCATCAACTGCTTGATGCAGAGGTTCAGACAATTAGACTTTATTTCTCAGTTCACCACCAACATCTGCCTTGTGAACTGTGCTGACAACCTTGTCACAGACTAATAAAAGTTTCTCAGCCTTCCAGCCACATCAGGTGGTTAAAATCCCATGAGCTTCTGACCGAGCTCTCCTCAGTCATTGTCAAGTGGTATGAATGATTGCTGTGTTGCCATGGCCACGTCGTTACATAGCCACACTGCTGGCTATGATGTCACTAGTGCTCTCTTCCTCGCCATATATGGTAATGTTTTCATCCAGCGTCCATCGCGCCCATTTTAACCTAGCGATGGCTGGGTCCCAGGCTGTGCTGAGCTGCAAAGCACCGTCCTTGTTGATGGTGTTTTCAGAGGTTTTTATTTCAATAGCTTCTTTTATGATGCTATCGTAAAATCCCTTCATCCTCAAAATGACAGATGTTTCATTGAATAGAATTCGGTGTCCATTTTCTGAGGCATGTTCTGCCATGGCTGATTTTCTGGATAGCACTCCAGGTGTTCTAAGCCCTAGATCGTCCTTCACATGCTTCATGAGCTGTTGAATTTTTGCTGGGGGCCTGAACACCAATGAAATATTAAATCTCTTCAGGAGCCAGCTAATCTTTCCCAACACCCCACCACAGAAAGGCAAAAACACAAGTTTCTTGCTTTCGTCTTCCGTACTGTTCTCTTCTCTGTTGCTGTGTTTCTTGAGTGTCACATCAGATATAGCCTGTGACACCTGTCCATGGCTGTACCTGTTTTCCCAGAAGACTTTTCAGAAGTGGCTCAGTTCTAGTGGCAGACTTTCAGCGTCTGAGACAACCTTAGCATGATGGACGAGGGTATTCAGAACGCCACGTTTTTGTGAAAGATGGTGGTGGCTGAGAGCGTGCAGGTATCGATCTGTGTGTGTCTGTTTCCTGTAGACACTGTTGCTAAGGTGCCCATTGGTTTTCCGTCAAATGAGGACGTCAAGGAAGCGCAATGCACCATCTGTCTTGACTTCCATCGTAAACTTGATGTGGCCATGAATGCTGTTCAGGTGTTCTAAGAATTCTCCCAGTTTCTCACAGTCATGGGGCCAAATGATAAAAGTGTCTTTGACATACCAATAAAAGCAACTTGGCTTAGCTCGAGCTGTGTCCAAGGCAATGTCTTCAAATTTTTCCATAAAAAGGTTGGCTATAGATGAAGCTAATGGGCTTCCCATAGACACGCCATCCAACTGGTCGAAATACTGACCACCATGTAGGAAATACAACAATGTCAACGTGTGCTTAAACAGTCCCACAACTGTGCTATCAAATAACTGGGAGAGGAGATCTATACAGTCTTTGACCAGAACACGTGTAAACAGGGAGACCACATTGAAACCAGCCATTATATCTCCTTAACTAAGACAGAGTTGTTTAATTCTGTTGATAAAGTTGTCAGTGTATTTGATGTGATACAGACAATGACCCAGATGCGATGCAAAGAGGTTGGCCAGGTGTTTTGCCAATCTGTAAGTGGATGACCCAATGGTGTTCACAATGTGACAAAGAGCAGAACCCACTTTGTAGATTTTTGGTGGTCCATAAAGTGTACTTGGTCTTGGTGCCTGAGGGAGGAGATTCTTAATAATGCCCTCTTCCAGTGTTGACCATTTTAGAAGCTCTGATGTCTTCCTCATTATTCTTAATGTCATGTCCCGTGGCAGTTTCCAGTATGTATCCTCTTCAAGAATCAACTGAATTTTGGCATCGTAGTCAACTTTATTCAGAATGACAGATGTGTTGCCCTTGTCAGCTGGCAGAACCACGATGAGGGGGTCATTGCGGAGTGTGTGGAAACCATTGCGTTCAGCTCTAGTCAAGTTAGACCTCAGTGGTTTAGATTTTGAAATGATACAACACATTTTGCCATGAATTTTGCCTACACTCTCACTAGGCATCTTGCAGATTGCTTGTTCAACCCCACTTATAATTTCACAGATAGGGATGCTCCAAGGCGCTGGTGCGAAGTTAAGACCTTTCTTAAGTGCCGAAATGGCACCCGCATCGATCTCTCTCTCCATCATGTTGATGACAGTTTTTTCTGTTGATTTTCGTTCTGTACTGCATTGTTGTTGAGATAGCTGTGTGAACTTCCCTTTCTGTTTCTCTGTGGTCTTCTTTTGCGTGACACCTGTTGTGCTGTGGTGGCCACATCGATCCACTCCCAATCTACTTCCAAGAGCACTTCTGTCAATTGCAGATGGATAGCCAGCAGCTCACGACTGTTTAAATCCAGCTGCCTCTTAGTGAAGTGTAACATTTCCCGCAACAGGGCAGAGCTGGCATGATGATAGATTTTTCTGGCTGCCGAGGTGCTGATGTGATGACTTACCACGCAAAATCGTGGAATCTTGTTCTCATTTCAACAGCATAGCAAGAAGGCTAGAGAGCTTAACAGTTTAGCGTTCTTAACATGCAGGTTCCCTAGGCATTTAATGCTGTGCCACGTTTCCTCCCCATAGAGGTAAGTCATGTATGAATGCAAGGTTCTGTGGTGATATGAATTAATAAAATTTTCTTGGGCTTCCAGCCATGTCAGATGGTTAAAATCCCATGAGCTTTCGACCGAGATCTCCTCAATCATTCCCAAGTGGTAAGAATGACTGCTGTGTCACCATGGCTGCATCAGTACATAGCCGCACTGCTGGCTGTGACGTCACTAGTGCTCTCTTCCTCGCAATATATGGTAATGTTTTCATCCCGCGTCCATAGCGCCTGTTTTAACCTCGAAAGGGCCAGGTCCCAGGCTGTGCTAAGCTGCAAACCACTGTCCTTGTTGATGGTGTCTTCAGAGGTTTTTATTTCAATAGCTTCTTTTATGATGCCATCCCAAAATCCCTTCATCCTCTTAATGACAGGTGTTTCATCGAATAGAATTCGATGTCCATTTTCTAAGGCGTGAACCTGGTGTATAGGCTGCCATGCATGATAGGCATGTTGTGAGGGAACAGTATCAGCCTGCCAAATCAATCTGCTTTGCATGGTGGCCTACATTTCAGGGGTAGAAAACAGTTTTCTGGGCGCCGACATGTAGGCTACCCTGCATGACATGCATGTTGTGTTGGAGTAGTATCTGCCTGCTTTACATTGGGTCTGTACATCAGGAGAAATAAATGATCTTCAAGCCCCTGATATGTAGTATGCTTTGCATACAGACATGTTGTGACGGTAGTATCCACCTGCTTTACTGAAAAGTTCTGCATGGGTGTCATGTGCCAATGAGCATGACTGCGAACAAGTTGAAATGGATGGAGGAGGGGATGGACAGAGTGAGGGGAGGAGAAGATGGACAGAAAGAAGATGGAGGGGAAGGTGCATGAGGCACATGGAAGGTTTAGAGGAATGGTGGGCAGGTGAAAAAGGAAGAAGGGGAGGTGAGGATAGAAAGAGGGAGGGGGTAGAAGGATGTGGTTAGAGGGAGGGTGGAGGAAGATACAGTCAGAGATAGAGGGTGGAGGAAGATACAGTCAGAGATAGAGGGTGGAGGAAATGGACAAAGAGAGGGGAATGAGTAAATGAAGAGATGAAGAGAATGACGAGGAAGAGATAGACAAATAGAGGTGGGAGGATGTGGTGGACAAACAAAGGGAGGAAGAGGTGGACCCAAAAGGGGGGGAGAAGGAGGTGTTTCCAGTTTGTGTGTCAAATACATATGTTTATGAAGCCACAGAGAAAAGGCTAGTATGAAATTAAAATACAAAATGCTTGATAATGCTGTTTGCAGCAGTCTTTATATTGTTCCAGCATGTTACATCATTACTTTATTTCCTCCACTGTCATTTTTCTCATGTTGATTCTGTGCTATAATCTGACAAAACACGAATTGTCTCATCCAGAGCTTTCAATAAAAACATCACAATGTTGAGGTTCTCCAAAAGGATGTAGTGAATAGCTCTTTTCTTTTTTGTTGAAAAAATCTCCACTGTGGAATGATTTTTATCTTCTGACATGTTTCCATTTTTGGAATGAAGTGCTTATCATTCTGGCTATGAAATGCAGTTAACACTGCTCTTATGGAAGCTGTATGTTTTTCGATAATATCTAGTCAAGTAGCTATACACATCTGTAGGCTTAATCAAAGCTCAATAGTTCAGAAGCAATTGTGTTCTTTCATTCCTCCAAGGGCACAGGATCATTAGATGTGTGATCTTTACTGATTTGCATCAGTATTACTCCTTGTTGTTCAGGCCAGAAAGATCATCACTGACTAGGATAATGTCATCATTTTCTGAGGAAGCCGCAGGTTGAGAACGAGTGGCAGTCACTTGGCATACACTGTCTACATACTTGCATATGTTCCATTTTAAACTCGAATTGGCACATGAGCACAAATAGCTGTAGATGCAAGTTTTGCAGTTGGGACACTTCAGTTTTCAAGCGCATTCCACTTGAGTGTCTTTGACCAATGGAACTTCCATGACTTCTGAGTCAGATGGCACTTTCCAACCAGTGTTCTCCTCTACAATGAGGTCCTTGCTTGTTTCTGCAGTTGATTTTTTGCCTGGCAATGAATATCTTCCATCTTGCTGGTGAGTTTTGCTTTTGTCATCACTATTATTTGGTCCTACAATTTGTCTTTGACAAAAGACACAAGTGCAAGAAAGAGCTCTCTCCATATGCTTAACATGCTTCATTTCCAATCAGACGTATTTCAAAGTATGATGCATTCTTTCTATATGCTTATTTGTGTTCAGTCTGGCATGCTATCTGTAGGAATGTGTGTTATGAAAGTGTGTTATGAACATAATTCTTCTGAAAGTAAGACCTACACTCTGCTGTATGTAAATGACATTCTACATTTGCTGTTATAGTAGGTAGCATAAATTGAAATGCAGCAATATTTGTCTGCTGTAACAATGTCCTCAGGATCTTGTACACCCCAGCATGTTCCTCTCAACCTCTTACTTTAATGGTTATGTTTCTCCTCCAGGCCTTGCCTACATGCCATGTACAATAGAACCTAATTTTCCAAGCTTCCATCAAAAGCTTCCATGCATTAAAGAAAGTTTCTGCCATCTCTGACTTTCAATGAAATGCCTCCAGCCTTAGCTTTTGCATAGTCAAAAATAGGGACACTACTTGTGGATTGTTTCTGTTTGATATGAGGAAGGCACATGGAAATCTTTGCCTCATATCATCCAACACCAGTAATTTGTCAGCATGAAATCATAATTATTGAGTACATTTGTCCTATCTATACTAATGCAGCCATTCCCATACCTCAATATTTATCCCTGATCATTGTTCATAATGTTGTTGTTGTTGTGGTCTTCAGTCCAGAGACTGGCTTGATGCAGCTCTCCATGTTACTCTATCCTGTGCAAGCTTCTTCATCTCCCAGTACCTACTGCAACCTACATCCTTCTGAATCTGTTTAGTGTATTCATCTCTTGGTCTCCCTCTATGATTTTTACCCTCCACACTGCCCTCCAATACTAAACTGGTGATCCCTTGATGCCTCAGAGTATGCCCTACCAACCGGTCTTCTCTTCTTGTCAAGTTGTGCCACAAACTCCTCTTCTCCCCAATTCTATTCAATATCTCCTCATTAGTTATGTGATCTACCCATCTAATCTTCAGCATTCTTCTGTAGTACCACATTTTGAAAGCTTCTATTCTCTTCTTGTCTGAACTATTTATCATCCACGTTTCACTTCCATACATGGCTACACTCCATGCAAATATTTTCAGAAACGACTTTCTGACACTTAAATCTATACTTGATGTTAACAAATTCCTCTTCTTCAGAAACGCTTTCCGTGCCATTGCCAGTCTGCATTTTATATCCTCTCTACTTCAACCATCATCAGTTATTTTGCTCCCCAAATAGCAAAACTCATTTACTACATTTGTCCAATGAATACCCATTTATCATCTGCATTCCTTCTTGGTGTAGCAATTTTAATGGCCAGTAGTGTATGTCATCTCGGTGAAGTACTGATCACATATCCTATGAGAGGTGTTCAGGGTTGGACAGACCATCGACTTGTGAGGTTCAAATTAAACATAGCTTTGAAAACACCACACTGATCATCATACAAAATACCATCAAAATTATCCTGCAGAATCTTAGTCCACGATCAGACTATGAGAGCAAAACTGGACGATGCATTCAGTTCTGATGGACTTTCAATATCCGAGTCTGCCCCTGTAGTTGAGCACTGGATTGTATATGCTACCAAACTGCACAAATGTGCCACAGAAGTCTTGGGAAAACCTCAGAAAAAGAACCA
Organism: Schistocerca nitens; assembly: GCF_023898315.1. Lineage (NCBI taxonomy): Eukaryota > Metazoa > Arthropoda > Insecta > Orthoptera > Acrididae > Schistocerca > Schistocerca nitens. Next base: position 409,727,976 of record NC_064618.1, read on the forward strand.
AGATTGGTTTGATGATTCAGATGCAGAGATCAAAAAGCTTGTTAATGATTTCAGAGCATCTCTTCACAGTCCTGATCTTGACAACCATAAAGTATCACACTACAACCTGAAAGTGAAGGTATGCACCCTCAAAGACAAATGTTGGCTGAATAAAGTCAATGAAATGCAATCATAGGCTGACACAAACCATACAGGTAGATTCTTCAAGTGCCTGAAAACTATCTTTGGTTCAAAATCGAGGAAGATAGCACCTGTTTATGACAAAGATAAAACCTGTGAGCAGACGCAAGAGAGTGATATCCTTGCTTGGTGCGCAGAACTTTTTGATGACATTCTTAATCCCAACCATCAGATGACTGATATTCCATATACAGAATAACTTGAAGGCCTGCCAGTCGACAAACGACTTGCTGATGCCCCTTCATTCAGTGAATTCATTTCAGCATTGGCTAAGCTGAAAAATTACAAATCAGCAGGATTAGACAACTAACCATCAGAACTTTATAGATATGGGGGACCAAACATTATGAACCCACTGTTTGTTCTAATTTCAAAGATTTGCGAGTGTGAAACAATCCCACAAGAATTGGAAAGATGCCTGCATTTGCAAAATTTACAAAGGCAATGGTGACATTTCTGACTGCAGTTCTCACAGGGGAATCTCTCTTCTCTCAGAAACAGGGAAAGTCCTGGCTCACATACTCAACAACCGGCTAACACACCTTGCAGAAAAAGTGCTACCAGAGACCCAGTGTGGCTTTTGCCCAAACAGAGGCACAGCAGAAGCCATATTAGTTGTCAAACAAATGCAAGAGAAAAGCTTACAGCAACATCAGCCTCTGTTCATGTGCTTCGTAGACCTGGAAAAAGCATTTGACCGAGTCCCACAGGAAGCTCTCTGGATTATACTAAAGAAAACCGGCTGCCCTGACAAAATTATTAACTTGATTAGACAGTTTCATGACAACATGAGGGCAAAAATCCGCAATAAAAACGAGCTTTCAGACCAGTTTCCTGTGTCATGCTGTGTAAAACAAGGCTGTGTACTGGCTCCCACTCTTCTAACTTTATTTCATAGCTGTTATGAGAGACGCAACCAAAGCCTGCAGTGGTCAAATGGGTCTTGACTAGAAAACAGACAAAAGTGTCTTCAACATCTCTCGCCTCAGAACAAAATGTCATGTAGATAAAATATCTCTCTTAGAAATTCTTTACGCAGATGATGTATGCATGATAGCTAATTCTCCTGAATCTCTCCAAACACACATGAACCTGCTAAATGACTCCTGCAGAAGATTTGTTTAGTCATAAGCATCACCAAGAGGCAAGTCCTTCAACAACCACTTAGGGGTTCCAATACAGACAACTGCAGTATTAAGTTGGACAACAAACATTTGGAAAATGTGTCACACTTTAAATATCTAGGTAGCCAAATTAGAAACGACAACAGCCTGACAACAGAAACTGCAGTTCGTATAGTCAATGCAGCCTCAGTTTTTGGTAAACTGAATCACCAAGTATGGAAATCACATGATCTCAGACTACAAGCTAAAACTGCGGTCTACAAAGCAATAATATTACCAGCTTTACTCTACACCTCAGAAACCTGGTGCTGTTATAAATCTGACATTAGGAGGCTAGGCATCTTTCATCTTCACTGTCTGAGATCTATTCTCCGCATGAAATGGAAAGACCCTGTTCCAAACATGGAGATATTGTGTAACATGAAACTGCCTGACATTGAAGCTCTCTTAATGAAACACCAACTGAGATGGAGTGGCCATATCATACACATGGATGACAGTAGACTTCCCAAAGTCGTGCTCTACTCAGAGCTCTCATGTGGAAAGCGGCAGCAAGGTGGCCAACACCTGTGATACAAAGACACCATCAAACGCCACCTCACAGTCTGTGGCATTCGGAGCAAATGTTGGGAAGAGCTTGCATTGCACTGATCATAGTGGCGCTCAACTGTACACAGGAGTGTGGAACAACTGGAGCATATCCGCCTAAAGAACCTGGATGATAAACGAAAACTCCACAAATCTAAGCCCAAGCCTAATAACATCTATACATATAACTTCACAGGGCAACTGTATTGCACTTCGTGCAACCGGATCTTCAAAGCAAAGCTCAGTTTTGCAAGCCACATCCGAGCCCGCCACAATATGGATTAAACGTCTGATGGAGTCACTGTCGCCGGACACATTGAGGAGGACATGACTACTTTCATTCGGTGCTGACCCGGCGCACAACTTTAGTTCTGCCATGTTGTTCCACTTACCTCAGTGCTAAATAAATGTATATTCAACATCTAAAGTGTGTTATTACCGCTATTGTGTTGGCATAGGAGCATTGCCTTAAGGGGACATTGTATGTCCTACGCTGCCAATGTTAAATTATCGAATTTTGTGATCCATTATCTTGGAAACTTTTTAAGACACCAACTTAAAATTTTTCATAATTATTGAATGCACCTTTCTAGATACGCTGAACTGGAATTATTACTAAAATTGTATTGTGGGGCATGGTTTTTTTTGTTTTTTTTTTTGTTTTTTTTTCCTCAAACACTCAATTTTTTGACAGAATTTTGTAAATAAATGAACATAAAAACAAAACAACTCAGGATATTTTAATTATTCTACTTCCATATGTGTTGAATCTTACACTTGGCATGCTGTGAACATTTCATGTCTCTACCAGCAGTACTTTTTAAGAAAACAGGCAATTTATTGCAAAAAAATGTAGTTCAGAGATATTGAGGTTTAAAATTCTTATACAGGCTTACATTTCTATGTCTTTTATGAACTAGAATTGCCCTGGCCCATAGTCTATGTCTTCTTCAGTGTCACAACAGCCCAGTGCTTGCCTCCTCCTTTTCTTTCTTGCTTCTTTTGTCATTTGCTGAGCAGCTAACTCTGCTTCATGTACAAGAAGTTCATCCAGTTCCCACAGTCATTTAGCTGTGTTCTGTCCAAATCTTACCCCTAACTTCTCCAGAACCTTAAGTTTTTCATAGTTTCCACCATTAAAAGTTATTACAGCATCAGACACTGCTAACCTTAGAGTCATAAGGCCAACAAATACATTTTTAGGCACACGGCACCACACAACATTATTGAAGGACTCATTCACATTCTGGGTCTTCCCATGTAAACACTTCTTTAGTAGCTCAGGATTTGCCAAATCTCTGTAAATAGGTTTGATTGTCTCTGTTACTGCCAAAGGAAGAGAATGTTTATGTGTAAATTCATGAAGGGTGCCAGAAAATTCAGCTTCCCTATATTTACATGAAGTGTTTGGTGGAAGTGGACACAAAGCATGACATGGCTTTCCATCGGTTGATATTCAATGCAAGAAAGTGCTCCACACAGTTCTTTTCACCTTCTCTAAATTGTCACAGTTATCTCTAATGGTCTTCCCATAATATTCCTGTAATTCATCAATTACTTTGTATGTTAGTCTTCCAGCACATTTTATTGTCCTCCCATCAGACAGTTTTGTGTTACCCAGCTTGGTTTTCAGGTTACGTATACATTTTCCCATCCTTTTCTTGACATGTCCTAAACATTCAAGTTTTTGTATAGGAACATCATATGGCTTACTGTTTTGTCCTGCAATGAAAGCCTTTCTGTCTCCATCACCTACGTAATTCACTTATCTGACACCTCTCTCCTTCTGTGAACACTGGAAAATGTTAACTGCTCCTTTTACCTCCATTCCTCCACCTGTGCCATCATAATTTTTTATACACTGCTGCTTATGATGTAATCTGTTCTGGTTCACTGTACAACCTTGGCAGTACTTACTGAGAATTTCAAAATCCAAAACTTTTCCAGCATCAGTACTTATCGCAGATGTAAAACCATTTTTAGAAATTGAATCTTCAGCCACAGAATATACAGAGTCCCCAATTGCTGTTACATATTTCATATACCTGGAAGGTGGTTTTGGCAAATTCAACACACTGCAAAGAACATTACCAGCCTTGCACCTTTACCAAAGCACCTAAGGCCATAGAACAGTCTCACATTAATTTCATACAATTCATTACCTGAACACTTTGATGAAGTATGAAATGCTTTTTCGTTTTTGCACTTCTGACATTTAATAATTAACTCAGACACAACATCTACTCTGGCTCCAGTATCCTCATGTGGCGACAGTCGACTGCCAGTAACTTCACTGGCGAAGCGCAGAGTAAGAGGTCTTTGGGGACTCGAGCTTCTTTGGCAGTCCTGGCTGTGTCTTGAGGAGTGATACACGTGCTTGAAATTGTGCATTGTTTTTCTGGTGCTCATGTAGATATACAAACCGTAATAAAAGTGCCTTATCGTAATAAGTTGGGATTTTTGGTGTGGTGACCGTCACTATAACCATAATACCCACATTGGTGACCCCGAGTCGCGAAAATACGTTGCAGTCGCTCGCTGTGTATCACCGGTTTCGCGCCAATAGACAATGTCGCAGCCTCCAGTTTTTACGGCAGTGCACGACGCCGCGACCGCAGAATGGACATTCGACTGTGAAGCGCAACGCTTCACCCCGTGTGCCACTAATACACCGGGAATGTTCGTATCTCCCGTGTTTGCCTCGCCTGGCCGGACGACTCTAACCTCTGCCGGCATACCACACCGGGCGCTGTACACATCGTCGCAGACACCTTCTACGGCATTCTACGCTCAACAGAATTCCCCTTCAGCACAGGACCCCGGAAACCCCGAGTTTCTACCGCACAGCATGGACCACGCGGCTGGCCAGTTTCTGGGTCCACATGCACGGCTGCCGTTTAACGTGCCCCCCTTCGCGCCGGTCGAAGGGACACTCGCGCCAACCGCGCCGGACCATTTATACGCCTACCCGTCCTGCCGCCCCGCGCACATCTCGGGCGACGCACCTGCCGTGGTTCTGCCCCGTCACTCGGCGCTCAATCGCGATCTCGCGCCTCTGCTCGAGATTCCGGCTGCGCCGGCAGTTGACCCGCCCGCGCCTGCCGCGCCGTGCTTGTCTGGCCGCACAGATTCCGTGCCTACATGGACCGGATACCACGTCTCGCCAACACAGGTAACGGACGTTCAACGCAACACATCGCCTGCCACTGAGGCACATTTTGCACCAGTGAACACCGTGCAGAATCCCCGTGCATTTCGTGCCCCTCCTGCAGGCCCGCAAACACTGGCCCCCGGCCGTTTTCCGAAGCTGCCGCCGTTACAACCGGACAACCCAGTGACGTGGTTTACCTTGGTGGACATGTTGGACATACACGGTATTGCGGACGGCAGCACCCGTTTCGTGTGTTTAGTGAACCACCTGCACGACCACCCTGATCTCATCAGTGACGTATTGCTGAACGCTCCTAAGAGCAACAAATATGCCTCTGCTCGCGCATTACTTATCGAACGCCTCTCTCGTCCGCCGGCCGATACTATTCACAACATAATTTACGACGAGACTTTAGGCGACAGAACACCCTCACAGCTGTGGCGACGCTTGCGTGCACAGGTCGGTACCGAGATCCTGCCGAATTTAGCGCTCTGGGCATTGTGGTTGGTGAAGCTGCCACAAGAATTACAGTTACATTTGCTTCCACATATCGCAGCGTCACTCGAGGATAAACTACGGCTGGCGGATCAGGCATATGCCATTATTCGACACAGCACAGTGCCTAACACCGCCGAGGTGGGTAACCCTGTGTGTATACTTCCACCGTCGGGCGGTAGAGGTCGGGCGCGCGCGTATCGCGGACAGCACACGGAACAGCAGCCACCTAGCGTCCAAGACCGGGAACCGCCAGCGGGTCGGCAACAGCCGCTCCCCACCCCAACCGGGCTAGCACCTGCCCGCCCCGCCTTCCCCCCGCGTGACGCTTCGGTGGGCGGGACGAGTATAGCCGATTCACGCATATGCTGGTTTCACACCACCTTCAGGGACGCCGCTCGCAACTGCCGTCCGCCCTGCGCGTTCCCAAACGCCGCACGCGGGCCGCAGTAGGCGCCACGGCCCGCGGATACAGGCAGGGGCGCCCACAGACATTGCATTCTGTCAGATTCCCCACCCCACGAGGACGTCTGTACGCCTTCGATGTAGGTTCGCGCCGGTATTTTCTCGTCGATACCGGAGCAGACGTTAGTGTCATACCCCCCACATTTTCTGTAAAGGACACGACATCAACCAAACTGTCCCTTCAAGCAGCAAATAAGTCGACACTTTATGTCCAGGGTTTGGCCAAGTTACCTATTGAACTCATACCTGGTAAACAGTTCACTTGGTCCTTCTATGTGGCTGATGTCGAAGATCCAGTATTAGGCATCGACTTCCTTTTCCACTTCGGACTGTCTCCAGATCTTCAGTCAGCCGCATTATTGCACCACGCCTCGTCCACGCACATTGCATGTTCAGTCGCCTCTTCGGCCCCCCCTCCCCCTCGGCTCCCCGGCGACCTGGGAACAGCTCCCATCAAGTGCTCTTCATCGGCAGACAGCCTCACGATTTCCACCGACCATCTCCAGCCTGAACGCCCTGCAGTCGACGACCTCCGTCCTCACAACGTCGAACGGAACCATGCCAGATCATCGGCTACGCAAGCCCTCATCGAGGCACGGCGCCTCGGACAACGCCTGCCAACGCCACCACCACCTGACACCGGAGATGCACCTCGTGGAACTTTGCTGACACCGAAGCAGACTGCTTCCCTGGCACATCAGGTTAGTGACTCTCGTGTGCTACCGATCCCCATTCACGACGGGCCCCAAATGAGTTCGCCAGCCAAGCTGAACGCTATTACGAATGGCACGACACACAAAATTGTCACGACAGATGGGCCTCCAGTGCGCCATAAAGCGCGCCGGCTGCCACCACATAAACTATGCCTTGCTAAAGCCGCGGTGGAGGAACTTCTAAGGACAGGCATTGTTCACCCATCGGACAGTAACTGGTCCTCCCCCATACATTTAGTTCCCAAAAAGGACGGCACTGTGCGCCTGTGCGGCGACTATCGTCGCCTCAACGCGCGGACGGTATTAGACAATTACCCGATACCTCACATACAAGACTTTGCGCAAGTACTTAGCGGAGCATGCATCTTCAGTGTCTTGGACTGCCGCAAGGCATATATACAGATACCAATGGAACAGAGTGACATCCCAAAGACAGCAGTAATCACACCTTTTGGTCTGTACGAATTTTGTTACATGCCTTATGGTCTCAAAAACGCGGCCCAAACTTGGCAGCGTTTTATAGACTCAATTCTTTTTAACTGCACATACTGCTACGCATACCTCGATGACATACTAATTTTCTCCCCCTCTGACAGGGAACATGAACTCCACCTGGCCACGATACAGGACTTACTGACACGTAACGGAGTCGAAATCAATAATGATAAGTCACAACTCCGCTGCACCGCTGTCACTTTTCTGGGGTACACAGTCTCCTCGGATGGTATATGCCCCCCGCAGGAGCGGGTTGACTGCATTCGTGAGCTACCCCTCCCAGTGTCGTTTCGCGAATTACGCCGGTTTTTAGGAACTGTCAATTTCTACCGCCGTAACCTGCCGATGGCGGCAGCAATTCAAGCCCCTTTGACTGATGCATTGGCCGGAAAACAAACCTCAGGCAGTCGCCGAGTACCGTGGTCTGACAGCATGGTGAGAGCTTTTGAAGACCTTAAATCAGCTTTAGCACGTGGTGTCACTCTCGCCCATCCTTTGCCAGATGCCTGCATCTCGATTACAGCGGATGCAAGCGATTTCGCAATCGGTGCAGTCTTACAACAGCATGTCAATGACACGACTCAACCACTCCGTTTTTTTTCCAAAAAATTATCTACAGCTCAACGTAAATGGTCAGCATTCGACAGAGAATTGCTTGCAGTTTATGAAGCTGTAAAATATTTCTGCACAGACATTGAAGGAAGGAATATAACAATCTTCACGGACCACCGCCCCCTCGCAGAGGCTATCCGTAACCCCGCTACTGACCTCCCTCCACGTAGGTTCCGGCAAATGGACTTAATTTGCCAATACACAACAGACATCCGTTACATTCGAGGGTCAGAAAATGTGGTGGCTGACTACCTATCACGTATCACTGCAATTTCATCCCCCATTAATTTCGATGAATTGGCCCACTTACAGGACAGTGACACCGAATTGCACAACCTCCGACAGGACCCAGATACTTCCCTTCAGATCATTTCGTGCAACCTACCGGGCTCGGCCAAGCCACTGTGGTGTGATACATCCACAGGCACCGCTCGGCCTATTGTCCCCCCTGCGCTGCGTCGCCAAGTGTTCAGTACCTTACATAACCTGGCACATCCTGGCGCTAAGGCTACTACGCGCCTGGTTACAGAACGCTTTGTGTGGCCAGGTGTGAAGAGGGATTGTTGTACTTGGGCTCGTGCTTGTTTACAGTGCCAGCGCAGCAAAGTTGGCAGGCACACACAACCCAGTCTCGGTAAATTCGACATCCCGAAAGGCCGCTTCCGTCATGTACATGTGGATCTCGTAGGACCATTACCCGTGTCGGACGGTTTCAGGTATATCCTGTCCGGCATTGATCGCGTTACACGTTGGGTGGAGGCAATCCCCCTGCAGGACATCACAGCAGATTCCGTAGCACGTGCATTTGTATCCTCCTGGATAGCTCAATTTGGCTGTCCTACATCCATCACCACCGACCAGGGAAGACAGTTTGAATCCCTGCTGTTTAACAAACTCTGCGTCCTCTGTGGGGTGGATAGATTCCGCACTACGGCTTACCACCCCCAGAGCAATGGACTGGTCGAGCGGTGGCACAGAACACTGAAAGCGGCACTCATGTGCCACGGTGGTGAGTGGTGCGATGCCCTTCCCTGGGTTATGCTGGGAATACGCACGGCTTACAAGACAGACCTCCAGGCTTCACTCGCAGAGCTCCTGTATGGCGAGACCCTAGTCCTCCCCGCAGAGTTCGTCAACGACGAAGCAATCGCCGACCTGTCCGACCTCCCCATGCTAGTTGAACGGGTCCGGACACACATAGCCGCGATCCGCACGCCTCCTCCACGGCCACATACCCGCCCTCGCGTGTTCAGGCATGCGGCTCTGGACTCTTGTGAGTTCGTTATGTTACGGGATGACACGGTCAAACCGGCATTACAACCACCCTACTCTGGCCCACATCGAGTAGTGTCTCGCAGGGACAATACTATGGACATTCTCATCAGTGGTCGCCGGCAGACAGTTTCCCTCCAACGCGTGAAACCAGCCTGGACGATCGAAGAAGCTGTAACACACCCCCCCGAGTCGAGTGTTCTTCCATCAGATGGTGACGACCCCGATCCCACACAGATCACCCACCCTCCTGCGTCCCACCATGATCGTATGTGCACCGAGCCTACACCCGAGGGCAACTCAGCGGTTGTGTACGATGATATGCTACCCTTGTTCCAAACAGGCACTGCGTGTGACAATCCACAATCTCAGGCTCAACCTCATGTTGCGTGTGACATTACACCGTCCCAAGTGTTGGTACCCAATACCTCCACAGAGTGTTCCAATGTTTCTCCTGAACTACGTTACTTTTCGCCCCCACCCCCCCTAGTGCATCCTACATCCACTGTCGACGAAATTTGCATCGCCATCAACGCCTCCGAGTGCCAACGTGACGAGCTTTCCTTGCAGCTCCACGAGGGATCCATCTTCATTCTCTGCATAGGGGACACTTCACGTGGGTCCACACCCACGTCACACATCACCATCCTGCGCACAGTCCCTATCCCAAATGGGGTGGATACGGCTGCCATAACCGCAACGTTCAGCACCGATGGGATGCTCAAGATTCGCATCCCCCTCTCCGCCGGTACTGCAACAACATCTCCTGTGCCCGTCCAGTTCACGCGCGCAGGTCGACCAGTCCGCCCCCCTCACTGGATGGTGGACTATACGAGCGCTAGTCCACCCTGCACAGACAGTATGGACACTTAGCACACGCTGCTATCAACCAGCGAGCATCCCACAATGCCACTACACAGGAAGACACCCATGTCCGTCCCCCAGTGCTCCGCACTCCTGGGTGGGGGGGGGGGGGGGGGGGGCTCTGTGGCGACAGTCGACTGCCAGTAACTTCACTGGCGAAGCGCAGAGTAAGAGGTCTTTGGGGACTCGAGCTTCTTTGGCAGTCCCGGCTGCGTCTTGAGGAGTGATACACGTGCTTGAAATTGTGCATTGTTTTTCTGGTGCTCATGTAGATATACAAACCGTAATAAAAGTGCCTTATCGTAATAAGTTGGGATTTTTGGTGCGGTGACCGTCACTATAACCATAATACCCACACTCATAACATTTAATTTCACCACCACAAAGACAGCAAGAGACAGTTTCAAAAAGAACTTGTGCAAGTATTTGCAGATCACTAATGATGTTGTCCATAATACACTCCTGGAAATGGAAAAAAGAACACATTGACACCGGTGTGTCAGACCCACCATACTTGCTCCGGACACTGCGAGAGGGCTGTACAAGCAATGATCACACGCACGGCACAGCGGACACACCAGGAACCGCAGTGTTGGCCGTCGAATGGCGCTAGCTGCGCAGCATTTGTGCACCGCCGCCGTCAGTGTCAGCCAGTTTGCCGTGGCATACGGAGCTCCATCGCAGTCTTTAACACTGGTAGCATGCCGCGACAGCGTGGACGTGAACCGTATGTGCAGTTGACGGACTTTGAGCGAGGGCGTATAGTGGGCATGCGGGAGGCCGGGCGGACGTACCGCCGAATTGCTCAACACGTGGGGCGTGAGGTCTCCACAGTACATCGATGTTGTCGCCAGTGGTCGGCGGAAGGTGCACGTGCCCGTCGACCTGGGACCGGACCGCAGCGACGCACGGATGCACGCCAAGACCGTAGGATCCTACGCAGTGCCGTAGGGGACCGCACCACCACTTCCCAGCAAATTAAGGACACTGTTGCTCCTGGGGTATCGGTGAGGACCATTCGCAACCGTCTCCATGAAGCTGGGCTACGGTCCCGCACACCGTTAGGCCGTCTTCCGCTCACGCCCCAACATTGTGCAGCCCGCCTCCAGTGGTGTCGCGACAGGCGTGAATGGAGGGACGAATGGAGACGTGTCGTCTTCAGCGATGAGAGTCGCTTCTGCCTTGGTGCCAATGATGGTCGTATGCGTGTTTGGCGCCGTGCAGGTGAGCGCCACAATCAGGACTGCATACGACCGAGGCACACAGGGCCAACACCCGGCATCATGGTGTGGGGAGCGATCTCCTACACTGGCCGTACACCACTGGTGATCGTCGAGGGGACACTGAATAGTGCACGGTACATCCAAACCGTCATCGAACCCATCGTTCTACCATTCCTAGACCGGCAAGGGAACTTGCTGTTCCAACAGGACAATGCACGTCCGCATGTATCCCGTGCCACCCAACGTGCTCTAGAAGGTGTAAGTCAACTACCCTGGCCAGCAAGATCTCCCGATCTGTCCCCCATTGAGCATGTTTGGGACTGGATGAAGCGTCGTCTCACGCGGTCTGCACGTCCGGCACGAACGCTGGTCCAACTGAGGCGCCAGGTGGAAATGGCATGGCAAGCCGTTCCACAGGACTACATCCAGCATCTCTACGATCGTCTCCATGGGAGAATAGCAGCCTGCATTGCTGCGAAAGGTGGATATACACTGTACTAGTGCCGACATTGTGCATACTCTGTTGCCTGTGTCTATGTGCCTGTGGTTCTGTCAGTGTGATCATGTGATGTATCTGACCCCAGGAATGTGTCAATAAAGTTTCCCCTTCCTGGGACAATGAATTCACGGTGTTCTTATTTCAATTTCCAGGAGTGTATCATTATTTTTACCACTATTACCCATTTCTAAAGTTACTTTCCTTTTCGATGCACTAGGGGGTGTGGTCACTTCAGACACATTAACTTGGTTTCCTTCACTGCTAGCACATGTGTTTTCAAGTACTTCAGAAGAAAATTCAGGTTTCACATATCTGTTGCCCGCAAATTTGCGTTTCTTGAAGTTACTTTTATGCTTAGTCATGTTATTTATGTATAAAAAGCAATAGAAGTTAGCTTACTACAAAAATAGCTGATAATCACACTACTTTCAACGACTAGTATGGGGAACAAAGGACTGATCTGTTTATTCCTAATGCTAACTTCTGAGACACAGCAGTAGGCAGAAAACGAAGCAATTCACAGCTTTCTAGACTGTAATTCCCAAGATATGACTGCTCAAGTGTGGCAGTATATGCATAGCTGCGAAATTTGACAGTCACACATCAAAATTCAAAATATTATTTGAAGGTATCACAATTGTCTGATTTTAATGTATTATATACCAAAATGTACAGGAAAGTCCAAATTACAGTATGGAGTAGAAAACAGAAAATGTCAAACTTCAACGAATTTCATGTACAATGTTCCCTTAAAAGTGAAGAACTATTTACGCCCGGCCATGCCAGCAGTCACATAACCTTAACCGTCTCAACATGGCCACCATCAAGTGCAACTACGCAGTAACGGCCACTACATGGACAGTGCATGCCGCCTAGTGACATTGTGAATAATAACCCAGTCAAGGACATTGTGGTTTGCCCCTCAGCTATGCAGTCTCCTTCGGTTTGGTTTGATGTGCCGACGAAGTTCGAGAACTGTAATTTGAACTTTCCAATGCATGGGGTTGCACATTCTTATGTACCTAACATAGCAACACCCCATCCACACGCTGTCTAGGCGACGCTGATCCCCTCAACCATGCCAGTTTTCCTGACCGTCGCTCTGTGGTTACACCATGATTGTCTTCTGTCTGCTTTCGGGCTGTGACAATTACCGGATCAGCCCCTCCATGGCTCCACCGCAACTGCCTGCCACCCGCTGTCGCAACGGCACCGGCTGTTACATCCATGCTGTGTACATTGTCAGGCCTGCAGTTGGGACACATTGTGCCATCGGTTGCACCTACTCACTCCACACTGTGCTACATGCGGTCACCCCCCCATGCAGACCTCAGGCAATACACCGTCCACCGCTACTACACTCCTGGTGTTTGGGGCTTCCTGACCCGCATGCACAGATCTTCACCTGCCAGTGCTGCATCAAGATGTGTTACCCGGCTGGTTTCCTAAGCTGCCTGCTTTGCAACAGGACAACCCTAAGACTTGGTTCATATTCATGGATCACCTACTGGATATCAACAGGATTTCGGATGACGATGCACATTTGTTCTGCCTGGTGAGTCACCTCCACGCTCATCCAGACCTCATCAGTGATCTGCTCCTCTCATTGCCTGCCTCGCCCAAGTATTTAATGGCGAAAACTCTCATCAAGAGCCTTTCTCGCCCACCGGCAGAAGTTATCCACCACATTATTCATGACAAGCACCTCGACAACCGCACACCTTCGCAGTTTTGGTGGCACCTTCATGCATTAATTGATGATCAAGCTTTACCTGACACTGTGCTTTGGACTTTGTGGATGGTCAAACTGCCTTCAGACCTACAACTCCACCTGCTATCTCACTTCGCCGACCCTCTTGCCTGTACATGGCCAATCGAGCCAATACTGTCATTTGTCATCTACACCGCCTGTCACAGACGACATCTCCATCACACTCAGTTGGCATGCCTACTCCTCCGGTTCTGCACTCCGCTGGGAGAGGTCAGCGTGCTTGCCTCAGCACCTCAGTGGCCTGTCAGGAGCTGCCACGTAGCAACCTACAGGAGGTACTGCCTGCGGCCTCTCGACAGCAGCCTACCCAGCCCAAGTAACAGCCCAAGTGGCCTCAAGCAGTGATGCAGTCAGCTGCGTCCCCCTCCCACTCCACACTATCTCGCCTCCAAGTTTACCCACTATGCTAGTACCATGCCACTTATGGGGACGCCCCACGCAACTGTCACGCATCTTGCGCCTACCGAAACAATTCCGGTGGGCACGTTTAGGTGCCACGTCCCACCACGATCCCCCAAGCCACTTACCATCTGATGCCGAATGGCTTGCTCCAGCAGTGTGACTCCTCTACGCCACAGACTTGTCATTGGGCACTCACTTTCTCATTGACACTGGCGCCAATGTCAGCATTATCCCGGCCAAGCACACAGGTAACATGCTTTCTCCTGCTAACCTTGCTTTGATCACTGCAAATCATTCTCCTATCGTAGTCCTTGGGTCCATCACAATGTTACTTTTCCTGTCATCAGTCGCCACCTGACCTTGGACTTCCCACATCACCGATGTTGATAAACCTGTGATCAGGTTGGACTTTCTACACCATTACAAACTATCGCCAGACCTGCAGGCCACTATGCCCTGTCACGCATATGGTTCTACTGTTCCATGCTCAATCGAGTTCAGCACAACTTTGCTCTCCACCTCCTTGGCTATGCTTTCCAGATGTGAACCTCTGCTTAAGTGTATTGCTGCACGGTTATCTGATTTGTCGGACGAGCACACACAAATTGATGAGCTCCGCACCCAGAATGAGGCTTTATGCGCCCGTATTGTCAGCACCTCTGCTGAATTGTCACACACACAGAATAAAATTCGCGGTCTGTCTGCAGAGCTGCAACAAGGTGAACCAACACTCCCATCTATGGCGTCTTCTCACTGCATTTCTCCTGTGTTGAGCTTTCTTCTGCCTGCTGCCATTTCCACGTCATCACAGATAAAGCTCCAGGGCGCACCTGTTCTCACTTAGCGGGATTCCTCGCATCACGAGGCTACTGCGCCACTCCTTCCTTTGTCGTCTACAGTCTATGTCCCACCCACTCCATCCCGGCCCAGCAGGCCAGTGAACCATCATCGCAACTGCCACTCGTCTCGCCCCCCCCCCCCCCCACCGCCACCCTGCCTGCCGTCCTCTGCAGGTATCGGCCATCAGTAATGTCATAGAATCTGCACCAGGGAAGGCCCACCTGTACGTTATATGACTTGGCGTCTTAATGCTTCCAAACTTCTGTGCACGAAAGAAATCATTCAGGATTTATTGGCTTCTGGCATGTTCCAACCATCAGACAGTAACTGGTCTTCACCTATCCACCTTGTTCCTAAGGTGAACGGTTCCTTAAGCGTGTGCAGGGACTACAGGTCCCTTAATGCTAGTGCAGTTATCGATAACTATCCCATTTGTCTTATCCAGGATTTCACGCAATTATCACATGGCTACAAGCCCCTATACATCTGCCAGATATTCCGAAGACGGCCATCATGACACCCTTTGGCTTATTTGAATACTGTTACATGCCTTACGGCTTGAAAAATGCTGCGCAGGTGTGGCAGTGGTTCATTGATTCACTTTTGCTGTCTCTGTGATTTGCTTTTGCTTATTTGGACGGCATACTGATTTTTTCCTCCTCTGCCCAGGAGCACCAGGTTCACCTCAATGCAGTCCATTCTGCCCTCTCTGCCAATGGTGAGGTGATCAACCACAATAAATCTCAACTCTGTTCCACATCAGTTACGTTCCTAGGCCATACTGTCTTGGCCGACGGCCTACGACCGACGGATTCTCATGTCGAAAGCATTCTTGCCCTGCCTCTTCCTGAAGATTATGCTCAACTCTGTCCTTTTCTGGGTATGGTAAACTTTTACCGCCGCCATATCCCTCAGGCTGCCTCTGTCCAATCAGCCCTCACTGACGCCCTCTCTAGCAAAAATACCAGGGGGAAACAGCAATTGGACTGGACCGAACCCATCCTCGAGGGATTTGGTAATCTCAAAACTGCACTCGCCAAAGCCATCACACTCATTCACCTTGCTCCTAAGGGTCGTGTTTCAATCGCTACTGATGCAAGTGATCCAGCTGTGAGTGCTGTTTCACAACAGGCAATTTATGAGGCAATTAAACACTTCTAGAGTGATCTTGAGGGGTGACCTTTCACGATCTACTCAGATCACAAGCCCCTCGCTGAAAAAAGCAACCCGGCTAAGGACTTTCCGCTGAGATGTTTCCGTCGTATGGACTATGTTGTTGTTGTTGTGGTTTTCAGTCCTGAGACTGGTTTGATGCAGCTCTCCATGCTACTCTATCCTGTGCAAGCTTCTTCATCTCCCGGTACCTACTGCAACCTACATCCTTCTGAATCTGCTTATTGTATTCATCTCTTGGTCTCCCTCTACGATTTTTACCCTCCACGCTGCCCTCCAGTACCAAATTTGTGATCCCTTGATGACTCAGAACATGTCCTACCAACCGATCCCTTCTTCTAGCCAAGTTGTGCCACAAACTCCTCTTCTCCGCATTTCTACTCAATACCTACTCATTAGTTATGTGATCTACCCATCTAATCTTCAGCATCCTTCTTTAGCACCACATTTCGAAAGCTTCTATTCTCTTCTTGTCTAAACTATTTATCGTCCATGTTTCACTTCCATACATGGCTACACTCCATACAAATACTTTCAGAAACGACTTCCTGACACTTAAATCTATACTCGATGTTAACAAATTTCTCTTCTTCAGAAACGCTTTCCTTGCCATTGCCAGTCTACATTTTATATCCTCTTTATTTCGACCATCATCAGTTAGTTTGCTCCCCAAATAGCAAAACTCCTTTACTACTTTAAGTGTCTCATTTCCTAATCTAATTCCCTCAGCATCACCCGACTTAATTCGACTACTTTCCATTATCCTCGTTTTGCTTTTGTTGATGTTCATCTTATACCCTCCTTTCAATACATTGTCCACTCTGTTCAACTGCTCTTCCAAGTCCTTTGCTGTCTCTGACAGAATTACAATGTCATCGGCGAACCTCAAAGTTTTTATTACTTCTCCATGGATTTTAATACCTACTCCAAACTTTTTGCTTGCTCAATATACAGATTCAATAGCATCGGGGAGAGGCTACAACCCTATCTCACTCTCTTCCCAACCACTGCTTCCCTTTCATACCCCTCGACTCTTATAACTGCCATCTGGTGTCTGTACAAATTGTAAATAGCCTTTCGCTCCCTGTATTTTACCCCTGCCACCTTATCTATCAGCATCTATCTGTCAGCATTCCAGAGACACATGCTACATCGGCGGCATGGAGAATGTTGTAGCTGACTATCTATCTCGTATCTCCATGCTTTCTGCATCCTTGAAATTAGATAACCTCGTGTGACTCCAGTCCGAGGACATCGATACTCAGCGATTAGTTTCGGACAACGAGTCTTCGCTAGCTATCCAACCTCTTGTCCTGCACGGGTCGACGACCCCGGTCCTTTGTGACACTTCTACGGGCACTCCTCATCCCCTGGTACTGCCTGCTGGTACTGGTAGTGCAGATACTTCAACGCCTTAACAACTTGGTCCACTCCAGAACACAGGCAACAATGAGACTAGTCACTGAATGCTTTGTCTGGCCTGGTGTGTGGCATGACCTCCGTATGTTGACCCATCCGTGTGTCCCATGCCAGTGTTGTAAAGTCGGCAGACACACCCAGCCTCCATTAGGCAAGTTCGATGTTCCAAAAGGTCGCACTTGGCATGTCCACATTGATGTGGTCGGTCCACTCCCCCCTTCCAAGGGGCACAAATACATATTATCTATGATCATAATTCATTGGGTCGAGGTGGTTCCTCTTGTTGATGTCACAGTGGAGACCATCGCCCACGCTTTCATATCTGCGTGGGTCACGAGTTTTGGCTGCCGTCTTTCCCTCACTACTGATCAGGGGCGACAGTTGAAATCCACGCTTTTTGCTCGACTATGCGAGCTGTGCGGTGTAACTAAATTCCACACCACAGCCTATCACCCCAAGTGAATGGCACCGAAGTCTCAAAGCCACACTCATGTGCCATGGTGGGTTATGGTCTGAGGCCCTCCCTTGGGTCTTACTCAGCATCTGCTCCGCTCATAAGGAAGACTTGAATGCATTGCTGGCAGAGATTCTATACAGAGAGCTCCTCCTCCTGCAAGCAGAATTCATGGAGGACACTCCGTCGTCTGATACCATCGATATTCTGGCCCTTGTGGAATGGGCACATGCAGCGCCGGCTTTAGGGTGGGGCGACTCGGGCGGTCGCCCAGGGCGCCGGGGCCCAAGGGGCGCCACATACTAAACGCATGTAAAAAAAAATTACAATTTACAATCACCCATTTCGCGAAACTAAAATATTATTCAGTCTCATTCAACATACGTCGCTAATCTCACGAATGAGCGATGAATTCGGGGTAGCAGAAGAGAAATCATGCTGAATGCAATCTTCGTATTGTCTGCAACCATCCATGTTTGACGTGGGCTAGCACGGGCTCTACCAAAGCGCCTCTCTTATTTGTTTCAAGAACTGCAACAAGGAAGAGCCCATGCAGCCGCACCATCTCTCGTTTACAACAGAAACTACCGGTCGCTCCAAATAAAAGAAAATACAGACTGTGAAATATACATTACATTATGATTTAATTAATACGAATGTATTTATATCGAATATTTGTGACTTAATGACTCATGTACATTAATTAATAGATCATGCAATGCGTGCACTGCATTCATAGAGAATTCTCCCCTAACTTACTGAAATAATACAGCGCCACACAATGTTTGTTAGACTGCATATGTTGGCAGCGCTACGATTTGCACCCGCATGTCAGTAATTGTCAGTAAGAGTCGGAGGCAGCGGTCATGTTTTCGTGGCTGAATAATTGTGAGTGAAACGAGTGTCGTGACTGTGTCAACATTTTAATTTTCTGGTAGGTGCGAAAAACATTTTTATCTTTCAGTTCAGGTTTTTTTCTAGTTACGTCTACTGATAGGTGAATTTCTTTATTTTTTATAGATCGAATATTGTGGTCGCGAAATAAAGCAGTGTCCAAGCAATAATTTGTCAAATTATTAAATCATGCCAGAAGAGAAGGAAATGATTAAAAAAAAGCTTTCTGGTTCAGAAAATCGGAAAAGAAAAGCTGAAAAAGAAAAAGTTCTTTAAGAAACTAAAAAGCACATGAATATTTATAGGTACCTTAAAGGAAATTCTAAGGCAAATACTTCAGATATTGAATCAAAAGTCCATGTATCAGCAAATATTTCTTCAGACTGTGAACAATTATACACAAAAAATATACAATCACCTATTGAAGGTAATCAAATTGACCAGCGCAGTACATCTTTGCATGAATCCTCTGATATTTCTCCAAGTCAAAATCAGCACACGACATCTGTGGTCGATGAAAGTATCAACGTTCTTGCAATAAAAGAATACAATGTTTCTGATGTAGGTACGTGGCCAAAAGTACTTAATGCTAGAGATATAGATCGCATTATAATATGTGGACCCTCACAAGTATGTCTAAATAACTTTCCAAAAGATGAAAATGGGCGTCATTTCTCTTCAACTCATTACACAAGAAAACTATCAAATGAAGAAACTATCAGACGATGGTGGCTAGTTTATTCTGTATCAAACGACAGTGTCTTTTGCTTTTGTTGTCGACTGTTTGATTTAAAGTCAACTACTAATTTGACTACCACTGTGGGTTTCAGAAATTGGAAACATTTAAGTGAAGCTCTGAAACTGCATGAAAATAGTCCTAACCACAAAAAAGCATTTACTCAATGGACTGAAGCTGAAATCAGGTTTAAAGTTGGATTAACTATTGACAAGGAAGAACAAAAGCTAATTTCTAAAGAAAGTTTACGATGGAGCAATGTGCTTCAAAGATTGATGCACATTACTTTGTATTTGGCTGAAAATAATATGGCATTCAGAGGGTTATCAGATAAATTATTTACCCCCAAATAATGGAAAATTCTTAGGTCTTGTACAGTTATTGGCAAAGTTTGATCCAATCATGGAAGAGCACGTCAGACTGGCATTGAATGGTGTTTTGGCTGACCATTATTGCGGCAAAAATATACAAAATGAATTAATAGAACTCATGGCATCACGCGTTATGTCTAAAATCGTATCCCGCATAAAGGGTCCAAAGTATTATGCAATCATAGCTGACTGTACTCCAGATATAAGCCACAAAGAACAACTTTCGATAACTTTAAGATGCGCCGACATAACAGAGGATGGCGTAAGTGTAAAAGAACATTTCATCTCATTTCTGCAAATAGATGATACAACCGGTGAAAGCCTCACAGAAAGCATTTTAAAAACATTGAGTGATCTTGACCTTAACATTAATGACTGCAGAGGACAGAGCTACGATAACGGCGCGAAGATGAAGGGGAAAAATAAAGGCGTCCAGAACAGAATTAAGAAGTTAAATCCACTAGCTTTTTTTGTGCCATGTGGATGCCATAGTTATAATTTGGTATTGTGTGATGCGGCAAAATCATCAGTAAAATCCGTGACACTGTTCGGAATGTTACAAAAAATGTTTAATCTATTTGCTGGATCGGTAAATAGATGGAAAATTTTGACCGACCATTTGAAGATATACACCCTGAAAAATGTAAGTGACACACGCTGGGAAGCTCGAATTGATAGCGTCAAAGCGGTTCGTTATCGATTATGCGAAATGCATGACGCTTTGGTTTCCTTGGCCGATGCTACTGAACAAAGCGATGCTGCGGTGTCACACGAAGCGACAACACTAGGAGGACAATTAAAAGACTTCAGCTTCATTGTTTCTCTCGTGACATGGTATGATGTTCTGTTTCAAATTAACGTTGTGAGTAAAGCAAGTCAGTCACCCACAATCAACTTTGTCGAGTTTATGGGAATCCTTGACAAATGTTGCTCTTATTTGGAAACATATAGACAAACAGGTTTCGAACAAGCTATTGTAACAGCAACTGAACTGGCTTTGGATCTTGATACGCAGCCATTATTTAAACCACAAATGCGATTAAGACGTATTAAACGCAGGCCGGGTGAAGAGGCTGTTGATGATCAAATAACTGACCCAAAAAAGAAGTTTAAAGTAGAGTTTTTCAATGCACTGTTGGACACCGTGCACATATCCATGAAAGAAAGATTTGAACAGATGCAAGAATTTTCTGCGACGTGGAGTTTCTTGTTTGACATTAAAAAAAATCAAAATAAAGAAGAACTAATACAATGCTGTTCTAAATTACAAGAAAAGTTAACTGTCAACATGAAGTCAGATATTGATGGAAATTTGCTGTGCGACGAAATTTTAGGCCTGCAACATTATCTCGAAGACAGCCAGGCAACGCCTATTGAAGCCTTAAACGTCATAAAAAAGCATAATCTTCAAGAGTTATATCCCAACATCTGGATAACGTTACGTATTTTGCTAACAATACCAGTGACTGTTGCAAGCGGCGAACACAGTTTTTCCAAACTGAAGTTGATAAAAACGTACTTGCGGTCTACAATGTCTCAAACAAGACTAACCAGTTTGGCCTCACTGTCCATTGAAAATGAAGTTGCAGAAAACCTGGACTTTGCTAATCTGATCAGAGACTTTGCCGACAGAAAAGCGAGAAAAGTAAAATTTTAGTCGTTTATAATTGTTTTTCATTAGGCGTAATATGTTTTGTGTTCAGATGACTGACAGAAAATATAGGTTTTGGCTTACAGTTATATTAAATTCAATAAAAATATGGTACCCAATTCAAAATTAGTGTTTTTTCGTTATACATATTACCTCCTATATATAAAAATCAATTGTTGTGTGTTAGTCTCACCAAAACAAAGAAATGGCTTGACCAATTTGAATAATTTTTGTTTTGTTTTGTTCGCTTTAGTACAGGGGTGCTTCAGAAAAGAAAAGAAATATTTGGGATATACGAGCCTGTTTCAACCACGTTTTACGCATCTTTTCTTTGTTTGGAACACGCAAAAACAATTTCCTGGAGTTGTTGTAGATGTACAGTGCAGTACTACGCAATATTTTTAGACAATTTCCCAAAACATGAATGCCCAAACAATATATCACTGCTATACTGACTGTTACGGCAGCGACAGCAGCATGCTGGACTGACGTCACAGGCTACACAAGCCTCACATGGAGCGTCTTAGCGGGCTTTCAGATTATTTGGATTTCATTTCCGTTTAAAAAAATAAAATACTCAAATTTACGATGGAAAAAACCATGTTATGATCATAAGATGACGCCATTAACCACTTAAGATGATTTATAGAAAACAGTCAAATACCGTGTTGCAAAGCACTGCCAGGTTCGCTATTTATACAATAAAGGGCGCCAACTGGACGACTCGCCCGGGGCACCTGGATGGCTAAGGCCGGCCCTGGGCACATGTGCACGTCACTCGCCTACGCTTCTCCCGCCTCTTCCACATTCCACGCCACCGGTGATCATCCACAAGGACCTGGCATCATGTAAATTTGTGATGCTGCATGATGACTCTGTGCGAGCAGCCTTGAAACCACCTTATTCGCGCCCGCACAGTATCTTACATCATGGAGTGAACACATTTGTAATTCTTCTAAATGGACGACCTCAAACAGTTTCCGGTAACTGCTTAAAACCCACGTGGTCCCTCTCCGACATGCATTCTGACACTCTCTATCTGCCTGCTGTCGCTGCCGCCACACCTCCTGATGCCGCCGACGTGACTTCGAGCGGCGTTCCGCTGCCTACGCAGCAGTCCAATGCACGTGACGTTTGCAGCTCGGTTTCCGATGCGCTCACTTCTCGCGCTGGACACCATCTTCAACTACCTTGATGGCACGACAATTTATGAGTTTGTGTGAGGAAGCTTACCTCCGCTATGCCCCACACTGCCGCTTGGAGACTCTGTGGCACCTCTGGCGTAAAGTGCCATATCTTTGGACTCTAGCATCTTTGTACTACCTTTGTTCTATGCTGACTCGGCACACAACTTTTATAATGCCATGTTGTTCTCGCTTACTTCAGTACTAAATAAATGTATATTCAATGTCTAAAGTGTGTTATTACCCCCTACAATACGTGATAACCACAAGTTCAAATGGGGAATTTCTTTGTAATCACAAAGCAATTATCTTTCAAATAAAAAAAAAACAACAAAATATCTAGAACTGCTCCTGAGATACAACATATTAAATTTTTTTCCAAAATTCGCATCTTCAAAATGTTATGGCACAGTGTCATCTTCGGAGGGCTGTATCTCGGGACAGAAATTTTTTGGGAGAAAACGAAAAAATATGTGTCCCTTACTTAGTCCTTCATTTTTAACATAATGCTAAATTTAATAAGATCCAAGACTAAGAAGGTTAAGATTTTTTCCTAGCTTACCTGGATTGATATGGACTATGCCTAAGTACAACTTTCTGCATTCTTTAGTTCGATATGATTTTGTCTATTGGTTAGCTATGCTGTCAATCCCATAAAACTTCAATTTATCTAAGAGAATACTGTGATTTATGCAGTCAAATGCCTTAGATAAGTCACAGAAAATACCAACCATTGCTATTTTATTATTTAATGTTTGTAAAATTTGGTGAGTGAATATGTAAGTGGCATTCTCTGTAGAGAAACCCTCCTGAAACTCAAACTGTGATTTGTTGAGGATGTTATTGATGCTACAATTAGATACTACTCTAGAATGGACCAACTTCTTAAAAACGTTGGAAAATAATGTCAGTAATGAAACAGGTTGGTAGCTATTGACATCTCTCTTATCAGTCTCTCTGGAATAATGCCTACAGTTAGGTATTACATATTTCAGATAAGACCAGGCTTTTTATATGGGAACAATCCTTCGTTCTCTATTGGCAATACCATCAAAACCAGATGAGCCTTTGTTTTTCAGAGACTCTATAATTTTCAGAAGGAGAAGTTGATGATATATTCACACAAATGAATTTTATGAGAATTACTTTTCTCACAATACTGCTGTGATTTTCGCTTGGTCTGTTTGTCCATGCTTTCTATTATATTTAAAAAAGGATTATTAAATATATTTGCTACCTGTGACTATCAATTATGGCCCTTCTATTCAGTACAATAGTGATGTTATTCTGTTCTGTGGCTAGTTGTCCTGTCTCTCGTTTCGCTACAGTCCATATAGGCTTAAGTCTGTTGTCCGACTTACATATTTCTGACATTAAGTTCATGTTCTTTGATTTTTTTAATAACATGTCTTATTAATTCTGAGTAATTTTTGTATAAACTTCCTTACAAATTTTTAGAAGTTTTTGACATGCATAACAATGTCTTTCACTCTTGTCAGCGGCAGAATGCAAGAATGTGAGCAGCAATATTTTATAATCATCACTTGCATAGACTTCTCAGTTTCCAGTTTGCATTTTTTAAAAGAATGCAGCGATAAAAAGTACAGCTCTTCAGACTTTACTTGTCTATCATGTGCCAATTTTAAGTGTTCAAAATAATTATGCTCTGTAAGAACTTCATAACTAAATATGCTACACTTCCCTGATCTTGTCTCAGCTAGTGACTCACCATGATGATCTTGCTGATGCCATTTAAAATTGGGCTTGTAACTCAAATTCTTGACACAGATTTGACAGCTATGTGCAAAAGATTCCTAACACTTTAGACGTGGCATGGTGTCATTAAGCCTCTGAAAATTGCTTCTGCAGAGTTTTTTGTGTTTTTTCCCATTCCCATATATTGGACACTCAAACTGAAATGACATAAAGCTACCAGAACTTCTTTCTTCGCCCTGTACAAGCTCAAGCAACTGGAAATGTGTGAAGACTAAAGCTTTGAACCACTGAAATACCCTGTTCAACGTGCATTTCCAGTGGAGCTCTGGAGCAGGTAGCAAGAGCCATAGCAGACAAGATAGGCATGTCACTTCGTAAATCACAGCAGTTTAGCTCTTCCCACTAGCTTTCAGCCTGGAACTCCAGGACAATGTCTGTCTCTAATGTTAACTCACATGTTCACTATGAAGGCAGAGTTCTAAGCCTGCAGTCACAGTGGCACCGCATCAGTGGGGTCAACCAACTACTGCCAACTGCCAAAGATGGCTAATCTTTTCAAATAAGTGCCAGTATGCCACAACATACGTAAACACAATGGGCTGTGAGAAAATGATACGGTAAGTAAGAATGAAAAATATTAACATCAGGAAATAGCTAGGAATTTATTGACTGAAATTGCAGGAATATGGACATTACAAATAGCCAAAATTTTTATCAGAAATTGTAGGTGTAAATTATAACCTCAAAAAATAATTTGTTCAAGTGAGAAGGGTAACATATCTTATGCTTGAAGTTACTGCAGTGTGTCTTTTTTGAGTTGTGGTAGGCAGGCATTAGCTGCCTACAAATTGTTATTACTGCTTAGTTGCATTCTTATGCCAGTGGTTTGCAAATATTGTTTATGCAGTTCCACTTTGTAGTGCTTTAGGTATTCAGAGTATCTTATTCTAAAATTTGTGTTTGTCTTTGACACATATGCTAAATGACAGTCATTGAAGGTTAATGGACGGATGTCTGTTTTGCTGAATCTGTTTGAAGTAGTGCAGAGTATTTATAATATTGCTTTTCAGTGTCATCACAAATCATCTGACGCCAGCAGCATGGGTAACGCCTCTGACCAGAGAACTCATGGGGCTGAGTAGAATATGTGGTCAAGAGATTAAAATCATATGATCCGTTGTGAAGGAAGTGTCTGGTCAGCAGCACAAAGTTGGCGATATGAAGTTGGTTCATAGTAATAATATTTCTGTTACTGATAAATCAGATATATGTACAATATTTAACAATCATTGCTCATGAAAAATTTAGTTTCTACAGGGAATCATATAACTTTCCTGGCAAATGCCTTTCCAAGATTGATGTCTGAAAGGCTCCTCTGTGAAACATACAAGGGGGATACTGAATCAATAATTAAATCACTGAAAACTAAGGACTCTCATGGTTATGATGGTGTGCCTAGCAGAATATTAAAATACTGTGCTGCACATGTTAGCCCTATATTTAGCCATATTTGTAATTTTTCCTTTAGGAATGGTCAGTTTCCTGAACGACTAAAGTACCCAATAGTAAAGCCGCTTCATAAAAAGGGAGAAAGGGATAATGTAGACAATTTTAGACCTATTTCTATGCCATTGGTGTTTGCTAAAGTAATTAAAAAGGCTGTGTATGTGATGGTAATTGATCATTTTATATCACACAATTTGTTATCAAATGTACAGTTTGGCTCTAGAATTCGTTCAACAACTGAAAATGCTATATTCTCTTTTCTCTATGATATACTGAATCGGTTAAACAAAGGATTTCAAAGCTAGGCATGTTTTTTGATTTAACAAAGGCGTTTGATAGTGTTGATCACAATATATTGCTCCAGACGTTGGATCATTACGGAATACAGGAAATAGCTCACAATTGGTTCACCTCATAGTTTAGCAACAGACAGCAAAGGGTCATTATTCACAATGTTGAGAATGGCTGTGTTTTGGGGTCTGAGTAGGGTACGCTCAAGTGGGATGTGCCTCAGGGATCAGTGTTGGGGCCACTCCTGTTCCTTATTTATATAAATGGCATGGCCTCTAGTATTACGGGTAATAAAATAAAATAAATATTTCTGTTTGCTGATGACACTAGCTTGGTAGTAAAGGATGTTGTGTGCAACACTGACTGGGTTTCAAATAGTGCAGTTCATAACCTAATTTCATGGCTTGTAGGAAATAAACTAACGCTAAATCACAGTAAGTTTTTACAGTTTCTAACACACAATTGATCAAAACCTGACGTTGTAATTTCACAGAATGGCCATATGATTACTGAAAGTGAATGGTTCAAATTTCTAAGTGTTTAGATAAATAGTAAACTGTGTTTGAAAACCCACATTCAGGATCTTGTTCAAAGACTTAATGCTGCCATTTTTACTATTCGAACAGTATCTGAAGTGAGTGATCATTTGACATGAAAATTAGTCTACTTTGCTTATTTTCATTCGCTTATGTTGTACGGTATTATATTTTGGGTTGACTCTTCCCATTCTAAAAGAATATTTTTGGCTCAGAAACGGGTGTTTCGGGCAATAAGTGGTGTAAGTTCACGAACCTCTTGTCAACGCCCGTTTACGAGTCTGGGTATTTTGACATTGGCCTCTCAGTATATATATTCCTTACTGTCGTTTCTTGTTAACAATATTAGCTTATTCCCGAGAATAAACAGCTTTCACTCAGTTAATACTCGGCAAGAATCAAACCTGCGTTTGGATCGGACTTCCTTAACTCTTGTGCAGAAAAGTGTGCAGTATATTGCTGCATCCATTTTCAATAAGCTACCACTCGAATTCAAAAATCTTAGCAGTAATTCACGCACTTTCAAATAAAACTAAAAAGTTTCCTCATGGGTCACTCCTTCTAATCTGTCAAGGTGTTCCTTGAAAAATTAGGCTGATTCTTGTTATCTTGTTGACTGCATTTACTTAAACTTATGGATTGACTTTTTTCGGGTTCAGCCTGTTGGCTTCCCCAATAAAATTTGTACCGAGAAAGGACAGTTCCCAGAGACTATTCAGGAATTACAGTGCTCTCAATGCTCGAATGATCCACAACAGTTGTTCAGTTCCAAATATTCAAGACTTCACACACTCCATCGTGGGTGCCACTATTTTCAGCATCATCAACTGCTGAAAATCTTATGTCCAAATACTTATTAGCCTAGACAACATCTTTAAGATCGCAATAATCACACCATTCAGACTTTTTGAATTACTATTCATGCAGTTCAAACTTGACAGCAGATCACTGATGGTGTTCTCTTCAAATCTGACTTTTGTTATGCTCATCTAGATGATATTCTAATGTGTTCTTTAACTCCATTCAGCCATGAACAGCAGATTGAGTAAGTTCTCACTGGCCTCCAGTATGGAGACATAGTCATAAACAAGGATAAATTATGACTACAAAAGCCAAAGTGGCCTCTCTCGGGCACATGTTAAATTCCATGGGGATCAAACCCACCTTAGAATGAACCGAACTAATTAAGCAGTTTCCAACTCCACAGAATTATAATGACCTACATTGCTTTCTAGGCATTGTAAATTTTTACATTGATGTTCTCACTGGGCTGAACGTGCAAGGAAAAAAATGCATGAACCATTCACACTAGCCAAAGATTTTCACACAAAAGCGACCACTTTGGCCCACCCAACACCCAAATGCACAACTTATTGTCACAACTGACCCTAGTGATTCAGTCATAGGTCTTACAACAAACAGTGGCAAGTGAAGCACAACCTTTTTACTGTTCATCAAAAAATTCATGGCCTCACAGTCAAAATAGCCCATGTTCAATAGTGAATTACTTGCTGTCAATGGAGCAGTCTAATACTTTAGAGAAGATATTAAATGAAGACACACTATTATTTATACAGAGCACAAGCCACAGGTAAGACACCATACAGCACCCCTCAAAAGGCGTTAGTCCTCGTCTCTTCTGTCATCTTGCAATATGTGGCAGATGTCCATCATCTAAATGGCACTGACAACATAGTCACAGACCACCTGTCACAAGTCAGTGTATTTCACTACAACTAGATTACGATAAACTATGGGAAGAGTTGTACCATGCTGTGACCATTATGGACTTACTTAACAGTCATTCCACCAATCTTCACATGACAGTAGCTGGGACTAAGGTCCAAATACTATGTGATGCATCTCAGATCATAACTCTGCTCTATGACCCAAATCCAATAAAGTAGTAAAAGCCACCTTCGTAGTTCAATGCCAATTTTGCATGAATTTCAGATTTCTCTTTGAAATAAAACGTATTCTGTTTATAATTTCAACAACAAAATTCCATTCTCCTGTTATTCCCAAAACATCACCGAATAGCGTCTTTGGCAACCGAATGTTTGTTTCGTAATTGGATCGATACGTTTGCAAAACCTGATAACTACACAAATAGTGTGAAAAACCTTCTAAGTCAAGATTTCACTTAAAATTTTAATGTATAAGACATAATCGCTGATCTCAGCCATTAACACCGAGTAATTAATTATTTTTACTTGTTTTTTAAAACAGAAATGAGGTCTTTGACTTTAATATTTTGGCTGGGACGAGTTTTCCGCGATTTTCTCAGGTTCTCTTATCATGTGGTTAGCGGCTTTCGCATCTGGGCTCCACACATGTCCCGTGCATAAATACTGGACAATAATATTGTGGCATTCTTGGCCTCATACGTAGTATAATGACACAATATTATTGCAAAATAAATATCAAGCATAAGGACCGATTTATGTTTGCCATAAAGCCACGTTTTGCCACATCAAAACATTCTGCAATGTATTTTAAATGGCGTCATTCACACAGGCCGTCACTGTCAACATTTATCAGAAAGAAAGCTTTAACGGTATCGTTATCAGCTAAAATCGGAAGTTGACCATTTTTCGCCACTCTCGCACTTATTATAGTAGTTTATTTTGTACTTTTGGCCCTTCTTAATCTTTATTTTATTATTTTGCCTCTTTTTCGTGTCCAACTCCAAATGTTCCATGCTGGTTTGGATATTTTTTTCACTGAGTGTCCTTTCAATACCGATGCCAAATATTTGAAAACGACAAAAGATGTAGCTTTTACAATAACCGGGCAGAGTTGATGCCTGCACTGTATAAAAAGAATGTAAAGTGATGAAACCATTTTTTTAATAGCATTGTAAATGAAAAATTCAGCTCTAATGAAGGAGAAAAACAAGGTTGTTTATACTGTAATCTGTTAATAAGAAAAAACGTAATGAATGAGGTAAACAGGCTCTATTTATTCCCTTATAAATATTGTTTGATTTGTTTGTATTTGTACATTTCACTAGCAAATAAATGTCGGTGTTTTGAAATGTTTTTTACTTCTCAGCAGTTTACCATGAAAAACTGATCAATAACAGCAGAATAGTTCATGATGGAAGGAATCCTCCATGGTACACAGTCCCTTTAAAGAAACTTCTAAAGACGCAGCGACAATTGTACAATAGGTTTAAAACAAAGCCTAGAGCTGTACATAGAGAGATACTGAATGGAACGCATTTGCCAGTCAAGAGAGCAATGTGTGATGCCTTCAATGGTTGCCATATAGAATATTGTCGAAATATCTTATACAATACCCAGGGAAATCCTGGTCGTATGTGAATGCTTTAGTGGCACCAAACTTAGTGTCCAGTTACTTGCAAATAAGACAGGAACTGAAACTGAGGGCAACAAAGTGAAGACAGACATGCTTAACTCTGCATTTAAATGCCCCAATTTAATCCTAGATCTATACATAGAGAGATACTGAATGGAACGCATTTGACAGTCAAGAGAGCAATGTGTGATGCCTTCAATGGTTGCCATATAGAATATTGTCGAAAGATCTTATACAATACCCAGGGAAATCCTGGTCGTATGTGAAGGCTTCAGTGGCACCAAACTTAGTGTCCAGTTACTTGCAAAGAAGACAGGAACTGAAACTGAGGGCAACAAAGTGAAGACAGACATGCTTAACTCTGCATTTAAATGCCCCAATTTAATCCTCATACCGCTGCAAACATGACTGAAATAAGTGTTAGTGTCAGGGGTATTGAGAAACAACTAAAACCATTCACAGTAAATGCGAATGGAATCCCTGTCAGGGTCTATACACAATTTGTGGCAGATCTAAAGAAGATCCCTCGAATAAAGCTCGGAAGCTGGAAGAATACAGAAATCACACATGTTTACTTGAAGGGTGGCAAAAAAGACACACAAAACTGCCATTCAAATCTGTGACACCTATTTGATGTAGAATCTTAGAACTTATTTTGAGCTCAAATATAATGAGATTTCTCAGATGGAATGACCTCCTCCATGCCAGCCAACATGTGTTTCAATATTTCGATCATGTGAAACCCAACTTGCACTTTTCTCAGATGACACCTTAAAAGCCGTGGATCAATCCGTCAGGTAGATTTAGTATTTCTTGATTTTAGAAAAGCATTTGACTCAGTACCACACCTACACTTATTGTCAAAAGTACGATGGTATGTGGTATCAGACAAGATTCGTGACTGGATTGAGGATTTCTTGCTAGGGAGAACGCAGCCTGTTATCTTGGATGGAGAGTGCTCGATAGATATAGAAATAACTTCGTGTGTGCCACAGGGAAGTGTACCACAGGAATAACAACCTCGGAATTTTCGCAGATGGTGCAGTTATCTACAGTGACATACAGTCTGAACGTAGCTGTACAAATGTTTAGGCAGATCTTAAGAAGATTTCAAAGTAGTGTGAAGATTGGCCACTTGCTTTAAATCCCAAGAAACGTAAATTTGTGCGATTCATAAAATAAGAACACTTTGTATCTTATGAATATAATATCAGCAAGTCACAGCAGGAATCGGTGAACTCATGCAAATACCCGGGTGTAGCACTTAGTAAAGACATGAACTGGATTTATCACAGAAATGCTGAAAGAACTGAACTGAGAGACTCTTGAAGATAGATGAAAACTATTCTGAGAAAGTCTCAGAGTAAAGTTTCAAGAACTGGCTCTATATGATGACTCTAGGAATATATTTGAATCCCTTACCTATTGCTCTCATAGGGATCATGAAGAGAAGATTAGATTAATCATAGTATACACAGAGGCATTAAACAATCATTTTTACTGCCCTCCATGCGTGAATGGAATAGGAGAAAGTGCTAATAACTGCTACAGTTGGATGTACCCTCCGACATGCACTTCATAGTCGTTAGCAGAGTATGTACATAGATGTAGATGAATTTTTCTATGGTTATTAATATTCTTTATCGTAGTTAGTTCCTCAATTCCGATACCGTAGGCCTTCTATCACTTGAGTCTCATAACTTTACTTTCTGTTTGCAGAGATGCACCCTGAAAATTCAGATCACGACATTTACGTGTATGCTTCGCAGGCTATTTGGAAACGGCAGTGTGTACAATCAAGCCGCCAGCAGTCGCCACAGCGCCTGTGGGCGTCCGTCTCGCCACTAAGTGGCGTGAAAGTTGCAGCACACAGCGCTGTAGTCGTGGATACTAATTTACGTCCACACCATCACATGTTCAAGTGATACTACGCATATATCCTTCTGCAGGCGTGTACTTAAGCCAGCGCTCAGCCCAAGGAGAGGCAGTTACGTTCCGAGCTCCGAGCAACAAACAGCTGCACCAAATCTCTGCTCCAAACACTGCCTGCTGCTGTCACTTTACTGCCCACCAGGATGCCATCTCACCCTCATCCTGAGCCTTGCCCAATCTCCGCTTCCACCAGCTGCTCCTAGGGCATCGCTCCATAGTGTTTGTTATGACATGCTCATCGCATTGTGAAATTATGACATTTCCAGTATACTGCATAGGAGCTCTTAACATCATAAAAGCGTGTCGTCACAGCACCTACGGCTCATTGGGAGACTGCCTATGAGTTACAGGCCTCATGGGACTGAGTTGTTGTTAATCTTCCCTCGTCTTCAAAACACTGCTACCTCAAGTTTCGCAGACATTATTCTCAGAGGTTGTATTAAGCTTAGTTCTTGTAATAAACAGTTGATATTGCAACGTGTATGTCTCACTTCATCGTGTCTCGCTCCTCTAGGAGAGGATGGAACATCTCAGCGTTCGGCCCTAGACTTCAGCGTACTGAAGTGACGTAGTGTTATGTCAAGTGTGAATACACCCTGATGGGACGGTGACGTGACGTGACAGTCCGTTGACGTCTAGTGTGGATCGACCTTAATCCAAGAGCTGGTGTCTATAAGGAATTAAACTCTAATTTCAACTGGAACAATTGATGCCGACACTAACCCTTAATCATTTTTGTATCAGTTACTATAGCATGTTTTTATATGCAAGGTAACTGGCGTTAAACAACAAGTGCCAGTTTCAAGTGCACGTGAGACCCTATGAAAGTTTCATCTTTGGGTTGCATGTCTCGACAATTTAATCTATGGCTGCATCTGTTTAGATGTTTGTCAACAAATATATGTTTATCTGTGCTTGTGTAGTTTAGATGTGTGTAGTGGTACAGTGTTGTTAGATTTAAGCATCTGATGTAAGGTCATTGAACTAATGGCTGTATTTTTGGAGCGTCAAGCCTTCTCCAATGCATGGCACAAATTTTATGCGAGAAAATGCCGTCTGATTTTGAAAAAGAAACTTTGTACAACGGCGACCTCTCTGTCTGTGTAAGAAATGATATTTTCCCAGCATGAATAATTTACTTATTATTGATATAACAACGTGAAAAATTTAATGAGACCGTTGTAGCTGTGGCATCGTAAGTACATGATTCTGAAATTTTGGTGCTATAGTTAATAATCCTAATCCACAGCTAGTAATAAAACTATTGTGCATGCTTATAGCCGTTATGCAAACAACATTTGTAACATAAAAGTGCAAGACTTTCAATTGTATATAAAATATCACAGGTCCCAATGAAAATCTGTTTTTAGTTTTTATCACTTTTTGACCATTAATTCGTAAGATAGTTTGTCCAGAGGTGTAACTAATGTGATTGATAACATCGGTTCTCAAACTCCGTGATATGCTAATAGTCGCGTAATGTAGTCTTCCTATGAATAAGTAATCGGTATGAGTTTTGTTTTCTTTTTTTAGTCTCTTGTAAAATTATTTTAATGCCGTTCAATTTTCTGCTTATGTGGGTTCAAGCTAAATTCGCCGATGTGTTTCTTTGGATTTTGGAT
Source organism: Schistocerca nitens (assembly GCF_023898315.1). Taxonomy (NCBI): domain Eukaryota; kingdom Metazoa; phylum Arthropoda; class Insecta; order Orthoptera; family Acrididae; genus Schistocerca; species Schistocerca nitens. The sequence goes on from NC_064618.1 coordinate 409,761,476, forward strand.
ACTTTTGATGTAGTACGGTAAGGAGGTCATATGGTTAGGACAGATGATGCGAGTTTGTTGCCAGCACATTTTCACTGTTGACAGTCTGTTGGGGTCAAGAGGAACATTCGATACCAGTGACAAGTGACGTAATGTTAATAGGTGTCGCAACGTCAGATATTGGTGCGTATGTTCACAGCTTTGTTTGTACGTAAAGAAGTCGGCAAATATGAAAGCAAAACAAAAGAAAGACTCCTGGTTCTGCTGACATATTGATCTATAATGTAGCCCTAGGTCTAGTTTAGGATGGTAGGTGACAGTCTGGTTGTGAGTTGCATAATCGTACGGTGACAGAGTGATCTGTAGCTTAGCGTGTTTGAAAAAATCGCCACTGATGTTATGTTTCAGTTACCAGGTTGTTCACACCTGTTATGTCAGATCATATTAAATATTTCACTTAATGCATTGGTTGCTACTTCTGGCTGCCGTAACAAAAGAACTTGTAGCAATATATAACATTTCACTTTTACAGAATATAAGAAATTTCTTCATTACTTTTTACAAAGATGAAACTTCAAACTGGCAGAAACTGGACTAGCCTATTTACTATTTGCTAGGATATCACAATGATAAGCATTGCAGCACAACTGCACAGTCATTTCAGCACAACTGCACAGGGGAGGTAAGAGTAATGCCATCTACATTGTGTATATGGGGTGGAGAAAAATTGTGTCACGAAATTTTAACCCCGGATAGCTGATGCTAGTAGGAACAAAAATTACTAATTTTTTTGTATGTCGACAATGCAACATTTTAAACTACAGAAATTTGCCGGCACACACACTGATTGGCCATGGGATTTCTCTGTGACCTATTCGACATATGTGGATATCACATTGGGGTAGTGAATGGGCGAGGGACGTTTGTATGTGTGAACCATCCGCCATAGTGGTGCCCATCAACCGACAAACGACAACAGGTCAATCCCATGGCCAGTCGGAGTGCGTGGCACCAAGTTTCCGCAGTTTAAAAATGGTGTGTTGTCAACGTACACAACATTAGTAATTTTGGTTCCTACTGGCATCAGCTATCCAGGGTTAAAATTTTGTGACACAGTTTTTCCTCACCCTGTATAAGAACAATTATGCAGTGGGTTTCTCATTCAGAAATATCATTTGAATGTTGTTTTGTTTGTGAGAAGATCTTATTACACCATCTGTAAGAAAGAAAAACTTCTACCAGCATAAGTTGGACTTCTGCAGCAGCAGGCTTGAGACCTGTCAAAGGTGCGGTTTGTTGTTCCATGATACTGAAGGTCGCATTGAGCAGGTTCTTGCAACCACCATAGAATATAGAATTCATGGGTTCAGAAGAGTTGTGTTCAATACCACACAAGATATTAATGGCTCCGAGCAACTAGTGCCCGAAAAGAGGTGCATTGTTGCTCAGCTGTAAGGAGAGTACAGCTATGTCACGTACTTTGATTCAGGAAATGGACATATTTGTAGCTAGACAAGTATTCTTAGAAACAATGTGACAGCATCGGGGCCACTACGGTCTGTCAGTGACCATTGTATCAGGTTCCCTTCACATAGCAGCAGAGAGATACCTACCAACATTAGTGCGCCCAGTGATGACATTGGGACACAGGAGTGGCACCGCATCATCATCTTAAACGAGTCCCAGTTCCTTATACTGCATAATAATATCTGTATCTATGCATGAAGGCTCAGTGGAGATTGGACTTTCCTAGATTGCATTCATCATAAACGTGTGGCCCCAGCACATAGTGTCTTTGGGCTTACAATACAATCACTTGTGGTTCACATAGCCGGTAATTTGGACAGTGACTGCTACATTTATGACTTCATAAGTCTGGTGGATGTGACCTAGGTTTGAGGTCTGTGACATTACGTTCAACAACATAACTGCACTTTCACCTGTTGGCTGTACTTTCCTGAACAAACTTGATACAGGGGCTGTTTAAATGTAGCCTTAGCCAACCCTTTTTCCAGATCTCTAACCCACTGAAAACATTTCATCATAGGTTGCCTGCCACCACTTTCCAGCCACTAAGAGTGATGAACTCAGGTGGCATGAAATGATGTTTGTCAGATGTTGCAGCATTTTGTGTTTCGTATTGCACCCTGTATACCCACAAATCATCTAAAATTTTAATTGTATTCTTCCCACTGTACTGTAATAATAAAAAAAGTAAAATTTTCGAACAATGGAAAATTCACTACGGAATGTAACAATACCAGAGAAGGAAAGTTGCTACTCACCATATAGCGGAGATACTGTGTGTGGTTTCAGTGAGTTTGCGTTTGCGTGAGTGTGTGTGTGTGCGCGTGTGTGTTTACTACTGACGAAGGCCTTAATGGCCGCAAGGTATAATTGTGTGAATCTATTTGTTGTGCCTATCACGACTCAGCATCTCCGCTATATGATAAGTAAAATTTTGTTATTTGCTATAAATATCATTCCTGGTGTTGCAAATTTTAAATTTTAGTGGCTAGCAGTTTACTTATCCCACTACCCAGTGGTTTGTGTGTGATGTTTCAGTGGAATGTGAGAAATAAAGGAGCAGCTGCAGCACCCTTGTTAGGAGAAGCGGCTAATTTTTTAACCAATTATTGTTCTTATTAATATCAGTCAGTATATAAAGTAGAAAGCAAACAGTAGCTAAAACTCTGCATTTGATAGTTGAACTATAAGACAAACTCATTTGGGTAAAACTGAATTGAGCTGTTAAAAATATGAATAAAATGACATGAGATAGATGGAATAGTTACTACAGGAAAATCCACTAGGAACTTTGGATGATTATCAAAGAAATGCAGCATCTTTGCAAAATGGTAACATTATTTGTCCACTGTGTTATCATTTGATGTGCCAGTGAAGAAAGTCTGTCTTCAGCATGTTCTGCTGTTTGTCCAAGTAGCCTCATTGAGAAAACAAGATGAGAAGCAAATTGTGGGCTGTCTGACTTTTAGTGAGGACCGTTGAATTGCTGTTAGCTGAAAAAGTGCATAGAGATCTCCTGTATGTTAAATGCATAGATAAAAATAGCAACTTGTACTATAGATGGCAAGATATACAGCCTAATGCTCTAAAAAATCATGTCCCCACTGGTTGAGTACAACAATCATTTAAGGAGGTTCTTACAAGGAACCATAAAACTAATATGTACCAGGCAATGCCAGAGCCAAATCAGTGCCTTTTTAAATGCAGATTGCCTAAAATGAACATTTACAGGCAAATGCTAACCTCAACCTCTAATCACTGCAAAGAATGTGTTAACGTGATGCTGAGACGATAACAGCAGAGGTTGATGACAACTGGAATTGGAAAATATGTGCTGTGAATGTTTTGTCAGTCTGTATTTCAGTTTCGTGTTAGATTTGTGTATATCACATCCCTGCCAAGATGGCCACTGAGCCAGTCACAGAGTGATGTGGCTCCGCATTTGGATGCAATTTTCTTAGATAAAAATTTGATTATGGACAGTGGTACTTACTTCATGTGTACCAGGAGTGTTCTCTTGCATAGTGCATTCTTGTTTACTCATTAGATACAGCATATAAAACAGAGAGAGTGATTAAAGTACTCATAGTGTTTTTGCGCTGTGGCACTGTTTCACTGTTTGCACTGAGAGATCATCGCCCTTCCACTGGTCGAGCGCATGTTGGTTTCGCGATTCAGCAGTGTCGGTTCTTGTGTGTCAGCACACCATGCCGTACTATGTGCTATGGCCCCTCACCAGCCGCACTGGAATCGGATGTCAGCAGCCATCAGCTGCTCCACACCCTACAATTTACTGCAGCAGCAGCCACCATCTGTGTTCCCTGCTGTTGATAAACAACTGCCTGCCTATGCTCGACCCCAGATTCCAGCAGATGAAGCAACACCACCACCACACCAGAGGCCAGCAGGAGAAGGACGGCAGCATGGGGTAAGACGCTAGCTCAAGCCATCAACATCATACCCAAAATGGAACACATGATGGAAGAACTAGTGCTCATGTCCCCCAATCGAAAGATCACAGCCATAAGCAAAATACCGAGTGAAATAGGAGTGGTCTAAAAGCTAAGCATGCTTCATCTGTTTTGCTAACCATCATTAAAGGCAGAGTGTTTCCTTCGGCTTTCCAAATAAATACCCTTGAAACAATACTGGCCTGCCAAAAAGAAGAAAACAGGCAGTTAAGATTTGAACTACAGAGAGCATCTAATCCATTTAAAGACATACAAATATAGACTCAGCAAGAGAAGGCTGAAAAATTAAGAGGCTGAAAATAGGGAATTCAGTGTAGTGGACCAAGACTTGCAAAAACAAATTAGGGAATTAACTAATAAAGTCACAGAACAAGCCCAAACACAAGCACATAAACTTCTGCCTTAACAATTGTGCCCGGAATGAAAGAGCAGCGAAGAATAAAACAGGGTGAAACAAAACAGGCCACAGTGTTGCATATCAACTTGACAGAAAATCAAAACTGTATGACGGACTATTACCAAGAAGGTAAGTCCCAGGGAAGAGATTCTACATGTCAAATCAATCAGAACCACTCAGACTGCTGTCGTAGTAGTAACGACAGCACAAGAGGATTTTCAAAAAACAATAGAAAAAACAAAAGACCTGCACATCATTGCCTGTGAAGGGTGACGAAAACGCAAGCCACTCGTGACAGTGTATCACATGGAGGAGGAGGAGGGGATTAGTGTTTAACGTCCCGTCGACAACTAGGTCATTAGAGACGGAGCATGATCTCAGACTAGGGAAGGATGGGGAAGGAAATCAGCTGTGCCCTTTCAAAGGAACCATCCCAGCATTTGTCTGAAGCAATTTAGGGAAGTCACAGAAAACCTAGATTAGGATGGCTGGACGCAGGTTTGAACCGCCATTGTCCCGAATGCGCGTCCAGTGTGCTGACCACTGTGCCACCTCGTCCGGTAGTGTATCAACTGAATTGGAGTGGTGACACCGCGAAAGAGGACTTCGACAGAGTAGTCGAAAATGTTTCTACGTAGGACCTAAGGCAAGGAGTTTCAACCATCAGGTACTGGAGTTCAGCTCTAACTTGTACATACTCCTAACACAAAGGCAGAGAGTCTACATGGACTTCGAATCATTGTCTGTGAAAGACTAAACTGTAGTAAATCAGTGTTTTAAGTGTTGTGACATAGAAACCTACAGAAAGGTTGACATTGTGTGTGCTAAGTGTGGTAATCAAGGACACAACCACATTGAGTGCATGTCCATTGAGACTTGTGTTTGCACCCCTGCAAATAGAGTCCGTGTCTGCAACAGAACAAAAGGGTATGCTTGTCAAACCTGTAAACAATTTCATGAGCAGCTGCATGACAGCATAGACTATGGCAGCTAAGATCCACACACATGCAACATGTATGAATATCTAAAGTCAGTCACCCAAAACACATAAATACAAGTTACCATCAACAATACAGAGAAGCTATTGAAGAAAGATTTCCCGAAGAGAGATTTCCTGGAGAAGACAAATGAGTCATCTTCGAGAGAACTATGACAGAAATGAACTCATCCCACCCCTAACACAGGCAATTATGTTACAGGATAGCTATATTAATGTGATAGAATATGTAGATGACATTACAGTCTGTGGCTGTATCCAATAAAAGGTGGCAAAGTAAATCAAAAGATAAATACATCACTGGATAAACTTCTAAATAACATTAACACAGAGGATAAATGAGTTGCAAGATGAGCTTACATGTATTGAACACAAGAAAATGCACACACACATACACAATTTAACCCAACTGAAGTACGTCACATCACACATATGCAGGACGCATACAAACCGGAATCACTGTCACATGGAAAGCCCTACTACATGTGTAAATGAGAATGATACATTAAACCAGTCAAATTTGCCTCGGGAGACATTCTCAACCCCAGACAAAAGAAAGAAGGAATGAACAGTTACATAGTGCCTGAATAAATAGATATTGAAGCAATTAGACCACAAACGAATAAAAAACCCAGATTAACTGAATCCAGGCTTATAAAAGTAGATAAATTAGATGACAGTGAATCTGATCAATATCAGCATGTTTCTAGATACAAAAACCACCGCAAACATCAACAAAGACGCCACAACACATGCAATCAGTCCAGCACAAATCGCCACCATTGCAAATACCACATCAGCAAGCACCACCAATTCCAGTGAAAGACTTGTGAAGGCAAAAGGCATTGAAGAAGCATGTGAAGAAATGCAGCGTAGTCGTGTAACATCTCAAAAAGATATTTTAATATCTCCCAATCAGCGGCCAGTGCCAAACTACAATCCATCTTGCACCACTGCAGAAACTGCAACAGAAACCAGCACCAGCAAGAAGCCAGCTACACCTAATTATAATAATTTAGAATTTCACTTAATTTTAAGTAGACTAAAGAAAAAATATATATTGCAGGCAGTGCAGTGGATGCCATTTAGATTGCACCATCCAAAGGGTGACTTTGTCTGTTTTCCAGTAACCGAGCAGAGAGACAGAATCAACCTAAGGACAGAAAATATTCCTACATCCTGCAGAGCCACTGCCTGACCTTACACTCCCGGTCTGTCTGTGCGTGTCAGAATCATTCGACTTGGACGAAATGAATACAGATCCTGCAAGAGCACGTGGACAAACGTATTTCGATTACACACTGACAGGTAGTAAATGCTTTGTACATGTAAAACACCCATAACACATGGACGCAAACAGTATTACAGTTAGTGTAGAAATCCTGAAAATAGCACAAGACCTGCAGGCAGACATCATGTGCTTACAAGAGCCTTATAACAGAAATGCGCAACTAACATGTCTGCCAACACATGCTATGCTAATAACAGGAAGCAATGACTGTAAGGCTGCTAGAGTAATTTGAAATAGAGCTTATATTGTAAGTGAGGTAACACAGTTATACAGTTGACACTTGGTCACAATAAAGATTGCCATTGGGAATGTTACATGGGTGATTGCATCCATGTACTCCCTATACAGCAGTCAAATAGTCCACCTCCGTAGTGTAGTGGTAGCGTTACCACCTACCACGCAGGGGGCCCGGGTTTGATTCCCGGCAGGGGACTGGGTGTTGTGTGTCCTTCATCATCATTGAATCGCAAGTCGCCGATGTGGCATCACCTAAAAAGGACTTGCAATACGGCGGCCGAACTCCCCCAAATGGGGCCTCCCAGCCAACAGTGCCGTACGATCATTTCATTTTTCAGCAGTCAAATAGCAGACTCCATCAGAGGCCCAGAAATGTATGCCAAAAGCAAAAAAACTACTGATTAGTGCTGACATTAATTCAAGATCCACCCTCCAGAACTTAGACACAAGAGATGAGAGAGGGCGCATAATCGCCGACTTAATACAAGAAACACGATTACATGTAACGAACACAGAGGGACATCTACTAACATATGCAGGGTTCAATAGTATGAGTATTAATATCAACTTTGCGCTAGCAAGTAATGCAGCAACAGCATTCATAACGAACTGGACCGTACATCACAGTATAACCACTAGTGACTCCAGGTTCATAACATACACGGGTAACACACACTCAGAACACAACTGCCAAAACACATACCAGACAGTTATTGATCCACAGAGCAGACTGGAACAAACAACGGAAATTATCCAATAATACAACCTGGACAATGTTAATAGAGGCGTTGATTACAGAGCACATAGACTAACGCAGGTGATACAACATGCACAAAACACATCAATACTGATAGTAAAGAACACAAAAAGCTCACCAAAACTGTGGTGCAACGAACTCATGAGACTCAAATAGGATGCCAAATGCAAAAGAAAATTGCACTATAGAGCCGATACTAGATAGAGACAGATGCATAAGACTTGAGGCATATAGACATGCACAAGATTTATACAGACAGTCCCTACATAACAAGCATAAACAGCACTGAGAACAATTTGTAACAACACAAAGAGAGCAGAATATGTGAGGTGAACCATACAAAATACTGACAGAGAAGATAAAAACCCCACTAGTTATGGGAACAACCTAATCCATCTTGTCACGTTCTACGGCCTTCCATGAACCATTCTGCACACACCTGTTGCACTGCCAAAACTCTTCGTCCCATATGAGCAACAATTTCCCAGATGGATGCAGCACTTCTCTCATGCCAATAATGCCAACTCTTTCAAACTCACTGATTCATGATGGTTTGCACATATGTCTGCGAGGCACCCTGCACGTCTGACACTGATCCATTACATTTGATTTATGGTGAAATGCGAGCCGCGGGCACATTTAACTGGTAGGCACTGTTGTGCTGTGATATCGATGTTGACCGTGAACCCACAGCAGACATGGTTCAAATGCTAATGATTTCTGCAGAACACATTTATGTACTGTGAATATGAATGTTCTATCTCTAGTTGTTCGAGGTGGTATGTTTTTTTTTTTTTTTTTTTTCTGAACATGAGTGTACATATTAGTCAAATAATACACTCCTGGAAATGGAAAAAAGAACACATTGACACCGGTGTGTCAGACCCACCATACTTGCTCCGGACACTGCGAGAGGGCTGTACAAGCAATGATCACACGCATGGCACAGCGGACACACCAGGAACCGCGGTGTTGGCCGTCGAATGGCGCTAGCTGCGCAGCATTTGTGCACCGCCGCCGTCAGTGTCAGCCAGTTTGCCATGGCATACGGAGCTCCATCGCAGTCTTTAACACTGGTAGCATGCCGCGACAGCGTGGACGTGAACCGTATGTGCAGTTGACGGACTTTGAGCGAGGGCGTATAGTGGGCATGCGGGAGGCCGGGTGGACGTACCGCCGAATTGCTCAACACGTGGGGCGTGAGGTCTCCACAGTACATCGATGTTGTCACCAGTGGTCGGCGGAAGGTGCACGTGCCCGTCGACCTGGGACCGGACCGCAGCGACGCACGGATGCACGCCAAGACCGTAGGATCCTACACAGTGCCGTAGGGGACCGCACCGCCACTTCCCAGCAAATTAGGGACACTGTTGCTCCTGGGGTATCGGCGAGGACCATTCGCAACCGTCTCCATGAAGCTGGGCTACGGTCCCGCACACCGTTAGACCGTCTTCCGCTCACGCCCCAACATCGTGCAGCCCGCCTCCAGTGGTGTCGCGACAGGCGTGAATGGAGGGACGAATGGAGACGTGTCGTCTTCAGCGATGAGAGTCGCTTCTGCCTTGGTGCCAATGATGGTCGTATGCGTGTTTGGCGCCGTGCAGGTGAGCGCCACAATCAGGACTGCATACGACCGAGGCACACAGGGCCAACACCCGGCATCATGGTGTGGGGAGCGATCTCCTACACTGGCCGTACACCACTGGTGATCGTCGAGGGGACACTGAATAGTGCACGGTACATCCAAACCGTCATCGAACCCATCGTTCTACCATTCCTAGACCGGCAAGGGAACTTGCTGTTCCAACAGGACAATGCACGTCCGCATGTATCCCGTGCCACCCAACGTGCTCTAGAAGGTGTAAGTCAACTACCCTGGCCAGCAAGATCTCCGGATCTGTCCCCCATTGAGCATGTTTGGGACTGGATGAAGCGTTGTCTCACGCGGTCTGCACGTCCAGCACGAACGCTGGTCCAACTGAGGTGCCAGGTGGAAATGGCATGGCAAGCCGTTCCACAGGACTACATCCAACATCTCTACGATCGTCTCCATGGGAGAATAGCAGCCTGCATTGCTGCGAAAGGTGGATATACACTGTACTAGTGCCGACATTGTGCATGCTCTGTTGCCTGTGTCTATGTGCCTGTGGTTCTGTCAGTGTGATCATGTGATGTATCTGACTCCAGGAATGTGTCAATAAAGTTTCCCCTTCCTGGGACAATGAATTCACGGTATTCTTATTTCAATTTCCAGGAGTGTAGTTAAGGTCAGCAAATACTAGAGTAAAAGTAGTGTAAGGTGCTGACAGTGTAGCCTACAAAGCACATAATGTTGTGCATGTATGAGTACCTGACGTAATGCATAGGATTAACAATATGATTTCTCTGCTACAAACCAAAAACTGTTTGTGACTGGTGGTCAACATCTCAGAGAAACCATTCCAAGATACTAGTGCCATCGGTGATAGCACTAACAAATCTTTCCTCTATCTTATCATGTTTTTACATTCTTCTTAAAACCAAAAAAGTTATTTGTATTTCAACTGCAGATTATTGTTATTTGAAAAAGTATTATTCTTTGTCAAATGTTGCTGATGAAAACAAAACAAAAAAACTTTCAATAAAGGGACAAACAAAAACTGTAATTTGTACGACCTATTTTAAAAATCGCATAACAGGTCTTTAAACTTGCAATAAATAAATAAATAAATATGGCACATCCCCAGAAAAACTTACCTGTCATCCAAATTTAGATGTCTTGTGGTTTCCGTAAATTATTTCAGGCAAATGCTGGGATGATTCGTACTGTAAGGCCATAGCTAACTATTGTCCCAACCTTGTCATTCTACACCTATAAGTCTGTAAATTCCGTATATATGAATTATTTTAGTTTTGTTATTCGTAAATTTTAATACTGAGACATGTACAATATCCCTGTAAAAGAGATCTAAGCATAAATAAAACTACTACTATTACTGCTACTACATATGGCCTATTTCTTTCTCTTATACATGACAGAGGCATTCGGTTGATAAGGGGTTTGCAGTTTGTTGTTATTTCTTTTGTTCTGCTGTTACTGCCATAAATGTACAATCACCAAGGAGTATGTTAACATTTTAGGTGTCCAGATGTATGCATTTGTGTAGATGCTACAAAATGAAATGAAAATCGAGGACAGTTACACTAGTCAGTTCACTGTTTTTTTTTTTTTTTTTTTTGTTTTCCGAAGATGCACCATTTGTGACAAACCGAGTGCAGTGACAAAGTGATTAGCATACTTGAATTGCATTTAGGAAAAAAGCAGTTTAAATCCCCATATAGCTAGTCAGGTTTTGGTTTTCTGGTGTTCTTCCTAAATCAATTAACATGACTGCCAGGTTCCAAGCAACAAGCTTCAAAATGTTGACCAGGTTCTAAACAACAAATTTCAAAATGTTGTGCTGTCTTCATATCAATAGGTAGATAACAACATCAAAATAATATTTAAACATACATGGTTTGCCAAAAGAATAATGAAAATATGTTGTTGGATTCAAAAGAGATCAACTACTGAATAGTTGGCAAGGTTGGAGGATGGGCATAACAGAGGTGATAATAACTGCAATCTACAAAAGTTCTATAGTTTTCATCACAATCGGAACAAGTTTCTCTTTTCTGTGCAATCTAAAGTTTATCTTTCCTTATTCGTTGTGGTGGAGAAATAGTAAGACAATGAGGAAATTAAAGTTTAGCATGTCACTTAGAAGGTGTTGATACCCAGTAGTCTGTGCTGTATCTCAGTGGTTTAGAGTTTTGAAACAGTTTTGTAACTAAATGTTGGATGAAATGGCCAAAGGCATACAGCAAAAAGGAAATAAATGGAGAAATTGATGATATTGCTCTAATAAGTGCCACTATCTTTGAGTGAGGGTATCATATTTTTCAAATTTGAACTGATTACATTACACATCATACAAAGATTGTTTAATGTGAGGCAGTGAGTCATCTTCCAATTTCTTATTGTTGTTGTTGTTGTTGGGAGGGGGGGGGGGAGGTGTATTGACATAATGCCTAAGCAGGAGGAGGGAAAGGAGTAATTACAAAACCTAATGGCAGAATGTGAAAAAAGCTCTCCTCCCCAACATCATTCACCAAGTCGTCATAATCGAGAGGAAGTTAAGTGTCACTAGTGAATAATTCTCACTCTTACAGCCTGCAACACAAATCTTACTCCATCTGTTAGTTCTCCAAAATATGTACACAGGAAAATCAGTATAATAATGGATATTTTGTGGGTGTAATACAAATAATGTGCTATGTAAACACAACTATACTCTCATAGAAAATACGTATAAAGGCAGTTAACATGGGATGCTACAGCATTGCCAACTTGGCTGTCACATGATGTTCAGTTATAGACATCACCTTAAAAGTGCCGTTACATGTTTCCTAGAGCAATGATGGCAGCACCCACCACAAGGTGTAATGGACATGCAAATTGCTGATTTGGCAGCATATCGTAAGTAACTAGTGAGAGAGCTGCAAGCAGTTGATATGTACTGAAGCTATTAGTTTAAGCTAACATATTGTACCTCAACCTGTGCAATTCCTTCTCTGACTTTCTTTGTTATTACCTTTGGATCCCAAAATCTAAGCTTCATATGCAACACATATAATAATCACGCCAATGGAGCTACAGAAATAATTAAAATGGTTGTAAAAGACAAAAATGACCCGTTATTGTGGTGTAGTGATAATGGTGGGGATTTATAGTATGGTGTTGGGAGTTCTGATATGAGGAAATCAGTTATTCTATGCCCAATACTTCCTCTACATGATAAGTGATTGCATTTGTTCATTACATTAGTAATATTCTGGAAGAGGTACATTTGAAAGCAACTAGAGGAAAACTAGAAGACATAATAATATACTCAAGAAAACATGCAAGATTAAACAGACAAATTTTGTAATATAGTACAATTAACGCACAACTCTGTGAATCAGCTCAATTATATAATTATTGCTGGAGTTTTTAGTGCATGGATAGGTGAACGACTGGCGCCAGGCTCTGTAGGTTGCCGAGGGAACAAACATTACATGAAAACAGCAAAGCCTAGAAATTTTGTAACATTAACACATTAAAAAATCACAGTTACTTTCTTCACGGAGAAATACATAAATACATGTGGACATCAAGATGATATAGGAGTGTAATATACTATATCGCTATCAGTAACCGAGCGAGGTGGCGCAGTGGTTAGACACTGGACTCGCATTCGGGAGGACGACGGTTCAATCCCGCGTCCGGCCATCCTGATTTAGGTTTTCCGTGATTTCCCTAAATCGCTCCAGGCAAATGCCGGGATGGTTCCTTTCAAAGGGCACGGCCGACTTCCTTCCCTAATCCGATGAAACTGATGACCTCGCTGTCTGGTCTCCTTCCCCAACACAACCAACCGCTATCAGTAACAAGTTCTGTAACTGTGGACACGCACATGTACAGAGATGATATTGGATCAAATCATAATGTGATTACAAGCAAGATAACAGTCAATTTTCCTTGGGTAGAAGTGAACAAAAACTTAAACATGAGCAGTATCAAGAATCTTTATGAGGGGAGGTATCCAAAGAGAGCAACAGTGTTAATACTGAATGGAACAACTAAGCAGACTTGGTCCAGAGAGCAGTTTACAGTGGTCTTGGCAATAGGAAAAAAAGAAAGAATTACAGGATGAAGTAACTGAAACAGCTTTAAAAGAGAAGCAGCAGGCATATAACACCAAGCTGAGAAACAGGTCAGTGCAAAATGAAGGCATGCCAGAGCAAAAAGAAACAAAGATAAAAGCTTAACCAGAAAACCATACAGAGGAAGTGGAAAGTGTATGTTGCTGCTATTAAAATTATGTACATGGAAACAGAAAACAGAAAGAATTACAGGATGAAGTAACTGAAACAGCTTTAAAAGAGAAGCAGCAGGTGTATAACACCAAGCTGAGAAACAAGTCAGTGCAAAATGAAGGCATGCCAGAGCAAAAAGAAACCAAGATAAAAACTTAACCAGAAAACCGTACAGAGGAAGTGGAAAGTGTATGTTGCTGCTATAAAAATTATGTACATGGAAAGCAAGAATAAGTGCAGTGCAGCAAACACGAGAAAGAAAGGACTCATATCAATGTGATGGACAATAGCGAGTGGGTAATATGCTACAAAAGCTCGTAGTATGATCACTGCGAGAAAGAAATGTTCAAAGATATAACCAAAACTGAATATAACAGCATTACATTGAAGAGTGTGATGATGTCCTAGCCCAACTGAAAAATGTGAAGGCCATTGTCACAAACATTATTGATTTAGATATCGCCAAATGTGACGGTGAGCTCTTAAAAATCTAGACACCTGCATTTAACAAACATGTGCTAGAAACAGAAGGCAGTCCCCTTATTTAAGAAAGGAGAATATTTAATTATGGTCAACTGCAGAAGTATTATCGTATTGAATGCTGAGTGTAAAATATATTCAGAGACCATAACAACAAGAGTTCAACAGATTGCTGAACACCTTTTCGAAAAAGAAAGAAATGTTTTCCTTATAGGCCACACATGTGTAAATGCAGTCTTCATAAAAGATACAAACTTTTTAAATTCACATTGCATTCACTGACTAAACAGAGGCATTTGAGAGGATGAAATGGAGTATACTGTGGAAAATATATGCTATCCAAAACAATTGGACAATTTGTTAAAAAGCCTGTACAATTGCTCCATTTTTTGAGGTAGTTCCAAGGATGAGACCTTAAGGTCTCTGATAAGCAATCATGGTTTCAGATAAGGTTGATTCCTGTTCCCAGTATTACTCATCTTCCATTTAAATGACATAGTGAAGCAGTGGAAAGTAATACCTCCAGCAGACATTCAAATTGAACAACATAAAGCCATTAATACCCTACTGTTTGCTGATGACCAGACTGTTATCATCCTCGGGAAGTTGAAGGTGAGCATTGGCTAAATAAATTTTAGAAATAATCGTCCAGCTGCTAGGTGACATTAAATTCCTCAATATGTGGAAACGGGAAAGAATCAATAACCATTTGAGTGTTAGTTGTTTCTTTAAAGTTGGTGCAGAGCCTGATTTTCCCATTCTATTTTCTAACAATGAACCAGGGGAGATGCCCTTTGACTAGCAGAAATAGGTTTCAAGATACCAGTTTGTTCTAATCTGTTGAGTTCAAATGCAACTTCATTTGCAAATGACACGAGGCACCGGATGTGCACAGTAATGCTTTAATTGAGCATTGTCTTTGGGTATAGTGCGCACTTGAAAATTCTTTGTGTGACCCAATGTGCCATTGAACAAATGTCTGTATTGTTCACTCAAATGATGAATGCTGCCATGGGAAACTTGTGCATCAATAGTATGCACATTGTCCTGAATATCTAATTCAAACAAATCAAATGCATTGATGCTTAAAATATTGAGATTTGAGTGTGACTGAACTACTGTGAATGGCACTGATGCAATGGTATTTCGATATTTTACTTGCAAAGTGCACATCCCAAGAACAAAGATACTTTCACTGTTGTAGGCTGTGAGATGCAGACATAATTTTTGGAGCTGAGGGTGTCCCAGTTACTCATAAGTTGTTTGATTAATCAGTGTTGCTAAGGAACCATTATTTAGCTGAAATGGTGTAGAGTGATTACAAATCTGTAAAGATATGAATAGTTTGAGGTTTGTTCTCTGAATATGACTGTCGTTTCTAATTTTTGGAATACTGCTTTTGTCTGTTTTGCAAGTGGCCGAGCCTTTTGCTGTTTGTCCATGTGAGGGGAACTGATTTGAGTTAGCCAAGTTTACTAATGTGTGCTTTGTTTTGCAATCCATACACAGTCCTTGTGAGTGTTGCTAAGAGGACTGAAGCGAAACAGAGTTTGCTTTGTGCTTCTTTTGCAGGCATGCATGTTGTGTTTATCTGACGTGTGTCAGTGCTGGCATTCCTCTTGGTGGAGGAAACACTGTTCTGGTCACACGTGACATAACACTTGTCACGAAACTTCGGAGTTTGACTGTGGCTTGCAGCTGTTGTCAACATGAGCTACGTTGGGCAGAGCCCATTTTGATCTATGCCTGGTGAATGTTGCAACAATAGGCACATTAAAGTCAATATCTGCAGAGTCTTGTAGTTTCAACTTTTAGTTGGTTCAGTATGCAAAGATGTTAGAGCTATTTCCCTGAATCCACGTACTCACAAATCACAAACTTGTCGCCCGAAATGTCTGTTATATCAATTGATGCATGAACACTCTAGAACACATAAAACACTATACAAGGGTTAAAATATAAATGTATTTATTTACAATATATTCAATATAAAGCATACATAACTCTGTATCCCGGAGTGTCTCTGCAGTATCTTACTGCACTGTCATCCCTGGGCTTGGTGTGATCAGAGAGTGGTCTGATGATCTACTCCAGTTGTCAGTATTCACTGGTAGTCACAATAGCACTGGTGCCAAGGTAGGTTCATAAGTTACACACTAACTTTGTGCTAAGTTCATATGATCTCACTGCACTATCATCCCTGGGCTCAGTCTGATGATAATTTGTGGTGGAGTTCACATTACAGACAGCGAGGTGATGTGAATTCAGCATCCTCTGGTGGCATGTGTAGCACCATGTGGCATTGTCTGGCAATCTCTATGTAGAAGTGCCTTGTCGTGGCCAATTTAATTTTTCTTCTGTGGAGACCCAAGTGCGCCGAGTGCAGTTAATGAAGACACTATCAACAATACAGACTGTATCTCCATTTGGCTCCTCTGAAGGGCTTTTGACAGAGAATACCAAATGAAGTTTGGGCAGAACTGGACATTGGTATATTTTTTTAATATTGCCAAGGCCATTGATGTGTGACAATGCAATTCTATCTGTGAAACCACAATGCTATGGCATTAACAGCATCTTTCTTGCATGGATGGCATCACACTTTGCAAACTGCTCCTCTGCAGTAAAACTAAACTCACAGAGGCTTTACTCTTGTTATGAACAAACATAAAGAA
This sequence comes from Schistocerca nitens, assembly GCF_023898315.1. Taxonomy (NCBI): domain Eukaryota; kingdom Metazoa; phylum Arthropoda; class Insecta; order Orthoptera; family Acrididae; genus Schistocerca; species Schistocerca nitens. Next base: position 409,778,164 of record NC_064618.1, read on the forward strand.
CATTCAAAAGATTTTGAAGAATTATTCCAAATCTGTAATTTTTGTTGACAGTGTAATAATATTAATGCTAACAAAGAGATAGAGGGGCTGGCCAGTACTTACCTCAGCTCAGTACAGCCGATAGATACACAAAAAACAGAACCAAATATTTACGTTCCTAGCTTTCGGAACAAATGTTCCTTCATCAGGGAGGAGAGAGGGGAAAGAAAGGGAAGAAGGGAAAGTAGATTCAGTTACTCACAACCCAGGTTATGAAGCAACAGGGAAAGGAAAACAGGGAGGGTAGCAAGGATGGAGGCATGGTTGTCAGAGGGAAGCCAAAGATATTCTACTGTAAGTACTGTGCCAGCTTCAAACCAAAGAGGATGCATACAGAAGTAAAGAGGTATATAGTATAAAGATAAACACAACTATGTAGGATGAAAAGATGTGTGAATGGCTAAAGAGGAAAGGGAAAGAGGAGAAGACTGAAGAGTAAATGGGAGTGAGGATTAATGATTAATGGAAAATCTCATATAAAGATCTCAGTCCAGGGGGATGGCGGGATGAAAGGATGTGTTGGAGTGCAAGTTCCCACCTCCGCAGTTCAGAGGGACTGGTGTTGGGTGGGAGAAGCCAAATGGCACATACAGTGTAGCAGGTTCCTAGGTCCCTAGAATTATGCTGGAAGGCATGATCCGCTACTGGGTATTGGACATCCCCTAGGCGGACAGTTCGTCTGTGTCCGTTCATGCGCTCAGCCAGTTTAGTTGTTGTCATACCGATGTAAAAGGCTGTGCAGTGCAGGCATGTCAGTTGATAAATGACGTGTAGTTTCACACGTGGCCCTGCCTTGAATTGTGTATGTTTTACCAGTAGTGGGGCTGGAGTAGGTGGTTGTGGGGGGATGCATGGGGCAGGTTTTGCAGCGGGGTCGGTTACAGGGGTAGGAACCGCTGGGTAGAGAAGGTAGTCTGGGAATATTGTAGGGTTCAACAAGGATGTTACGGAGGTTAGGGGGGCGACGAAAGGCAACTCTGGGTGGTGTGGGGAGAATTTTGTCAAGGGATGATCTCATTTCAGGGGTTGACTTGAGAAAGTCATATCCCTGGCAGAGTAATTTGTTGATGTTTTCGAGGCCAGGATAATATTGGGTGACAAGGGGGATGCTTCTGTGTGGTCTGGGGATAGGAACATTGTTGTTGGATGGGAAGGAATGTATTGCTCGGGAGATCTGTTTGTGGACAAGGTCTGGAGGATAGTTGCAGGAGAGGAAAGCACTGGTTAGGTTATTGGTGTAATTGTTGAGGGATTCATCACTGGAGCAGATATGTTTGCCACAAATACCTAGGCTGTAGGGAAGGGAGCGTTTGATGTGGAATGGATGGCAGCTATCAAAGTCCCTTCCCTACAGCCTAGGTATTCGTGGCAAACATATCTGCTCCAGTGACGAATCCCTCAACAATTACACCAATGGTTTCTTTAAACCACGAAGTTCCATTGAGGATCACAGTCAGATTCTTTCCCCGATGTCATCTTGCGATGTGTCTTCTTTCTTCCAAAGACCATACTCTAAATTCACTGTGCATTTATGTTACACTTTCAAAGGGGTAATACTACAGTCCTAGTTGTGTGTCTTAATTCTTTGGGCAAACTCATTGCAGGTTATTCTGAATACATACTCCTTCACATATTATGGTTGTTACTGTTTCCACTGTGTAACAAAAGTGGAAAAGATGAGGAACAAAACGGTTAAGATGGTAACACATGAGGTACCCCTACAGGACAAGATTGAGGAAAAAGATTTAAATGGTGTGGACATGTGAATAGAATTGATGAAAAGAGGGTGCCTAGGAAGATGTATGAGGTGAAAATGGTGGCCACAAGACCAAGAAAAAGATCAAGGGAAAAGTGGCTAAAAGATGTGGAAAAAAATGTTCAGAAGAGAGGTGAAGACTGGGGGCTACAAGACCAAGTAAAAGGCCAAAGGAAAGATGCTAAAAGATGTGGAAGAAAGTGCTCAGAAGAGAGGTAAAGACTGGGTCAGAGATGAAACAGAGAGGTTTTGAGAAGACCATGGAAGCTGGAGAGGTTTGTGTTCAGACCCTGTCAGTGGCAGTATACTGGACAGGATTATTATTATTATTTCTTTCCTTTCTCAGAGATTATGTGTGGTTAAAAATGGAAAGTGACACGGACCTTGATCAAGCGTGACTTCCTTTTAACTGTATGGTATATGTTACATTGCATTTAGGAACTTTCGGGTAATTGAACATGTATCAATAATTACAGATTTCTGTAGTTGTATATATAAGTTTGGATGTAGCTTTATTGCGTTGATGTACAGGTGGATATTGTGTGGTATGACTCCTGTAGTTAATACACTCCTGGAAATTGAAATAAGAACACCGTGAATTCATTGTCCCAGGAAGGGGAAACTTTATTGACACATTCCTGGGGTCAGATACATCACATGATCACACTGACAGAACCACAGGCACATAGACACAGGCAACACAGCATGCACAATGTCGGCACTAGTACAGTGTATATCCACCTTTCGCAGCAATGCAGGCTGCTATTCTCCCGTGGAGACGATCGTAGAGATGCTGGATGTAGTCCTGTGGAACGGCTTGCCATGCCATTTCCACCTGGCGCCTCAGTTGGACCAGCGTTCGTGCTGGACGTGCAGACCGCGTGAGACAACGCTTCATCCAGTCCCAAACATGCTCAATGGGGGACAGATCCGGAGATCTTGCTGGCCAGGGTAGTTGACTTACACCATCTAGAGCACATTGGGTGGCACGGCATACACGCGGACGTGCATTGTCCTGTTGGAACAGCAAGTTCCCTTGCCGGTCTAGGAATGGTAGAACGATGGGTTCGATGACGGTTTGGATGTACCGTGCACTATTCAGTGTCCCCTCGACGATCACCAGTGGTGTACGGCCAGTGTAGGAGATCGCTCCCCACACCATGATGCCGGGTGTTGGCCCTGTGTGCCTCGGTCGTATGCAGTCCTGATTGTGGCGCTCACCTGCACGGCGCCAAACACGCATACGACCATCATTGGCACCAAGGCAGAAGCGACTCTCATCGCTGAAGACGACACGTCTCCATTCGTCCCTCCATTCACGCCTGTCGCGACACCACTGGAGGCGGGCTGCACGATGTTGGGGCGTGAGCGGAAGACGGCCTAACGGTGTGCGGGACCGTAGCCCAGCTTCATGGAGACGGTTGCGAATGGTCCTCGCCGATACCCCAGGAGCAACAGTGTCCCTAATTTGCTGGGAAGTGGCGGTGCGGTCCCCTACGGCACTGCGTAGGATCCTACGGTCTTGGCGTGCATCCGTGCGTCGCTGCGGTCCGGTCCCAGGTCGACAGGCACGTGCACCTTCCGCCAACCACTGGCGACAACATCGATGTACTGTGGAGACCTCACGCCCCACGTGTTGAGCAATTCGGCGGTACGTCCACCCGGCCTCCCGCATGCCCACTATACGCCCTCGCTCAAAGTCCGTCAACTGCACCTACGGTTCACGTCCACGTTGTCGCGGCATGCTACCAGTGTTAAAGACTGCGATGGAGCTCCGTATGCCATGGCAAACTGGCTGACACTGACGGCGGCGGTGCACAAATGCTGCGCAGCTAGCGCCATTCGACGGCCAACACCGCGGTTCCTGGTGTGTCCGCTGTGCCGTGCGTGTGATCATTGTTTGTACAGCCCTCTCGCAATGTCTGGAGCAAGTATGGTGGGTCTGACACACCGGTGTCAATGTGTTCTTTTTTCCATTTCCAGGAGTGTAGTATAATTTGATATTTTTTTTTTTTTTTTTTTTTTTTTTTTTTTTTTTTTTTTTTTTTTTTTTTTTTGCCCCATCGGTCTACTGACTGGTTTAATGCGGCCCGCCACGAATTCCTTTCCTGTGCTAACCTCTTCATCTCAGAGTAGCACTTGCAACCTACGTCCTCAGTTATTTTCTTGACGTATTCCAGTCTCTGTCTTCCTCTACAGTTTTTGCCCTCTACAGCTCCCTCTAGTACCATGGAAGTCATTCCCTCATGTCTTAGCAGATGTCCTATCATCCTGTCCCTTCTCCTTATCAGTGTTTTCCACATATTCCTTTCCTCTCCTATTCTGCATAGAACCTCCTCATTCCTTACCTTATCAGTCCACCTAATTTTCAACATTCGTCTATAGCACCACATCTCAAATGCTTCGATTCTCTTCTGTTCCGGTTTTCCCACAGTCCATGTTTCACTACCATACAATGCTGTACTCGAGACGTACATCCTCAGAAATTTCTTCCTCAAATTAAGGCCGGTATTTGATATTAGTAGACTTCTCTTGGGCAGAAATGCCTTTTTTGCCATAGTGAGTCTGCTTTTGATGTCCTCCTTGCTCCGTCCGTCATTGGTTATTTTACTGCCTAGGTAGCGGAATTCCTTAACTTCATTGACTTCGTGACCATCAATCCTGATGTTAAGTTTCTCGCTGTTCTCATTTCTACTACTTCTCATTACCTTCGTCTTTCTCCGATTTACTCTCAAACCATACTGTGTACTCATTAGACTGTTCATTCCGTTCAGCAGATCATTTAATTCTTCTTCACTTTCACTCAGGATAGCAATGTCATCAGCGAATTGTATCATTGATATCCTTTCACCTTGTATTTTAATCCCACTCCTGAACCTTTCTTTTATTTCCATCATTGCTTCCTCAATGTACAGATTGAAGAGTAGCGGCGAAAGGCTACAGCCTTGTCTTACACCCTTCTTAATACGAGCACTTCGTTCTTGATCGTCCACTCTTATTATTCCCTCTTGGTTGTTGTACAAATTGTATATGACCCGTCTCTCCCTATAGCTTACCCCTACTTTTTTCAGAATCTTGAACAGCTTGCACCATTTTATATTGTCGAACGCTTTTTCCAGGTCGACAAATCCTATGAAAGTGTCTTGATTTTTCTTTAGCCTTGCTTCCATTATAAGCCGTAAAGTCAGAATTGCCTCTCTCGTCCCTTTACTTTTCCTAAAGCCAAACTGATCGTCACCTAGCGCATTCTCACTTTTCTTTTCCATTCTTCTGTATATTATTCTTGTAAGCAGCTACGATGCATGAGCTGTTAAGCTGATTGTGTGATAATTCTCGCACTTGTCAGCTCTTGCCGTCTTCGGAATTGTATGGATGATGCCTTTCCGAAAGTCAGATGGTATGTCGCCAGACTCATATATTCTACACACCAACGTGAATAGTCATTTTGTTGCCACTTCCCCCAATGATTTTAGAAATTCTGATGGAATGTTATCTATCCCTTCTGCCTTATTTGACCGTAAGTCCTCCAAAGCTCTTTTAAATTCCGATTCTAATACTGGATCCCCTATCTCTTCTAAATCGACTCCTGTTTCTTCTTCTATCACATCAGACAAATCTTCACCCTCATAGAGGCTTTCAATGTATTCTTTCCACCTATCTGCTCTCTCCTCTGCATTTAACAGTGGAATTCCCATTGCACTCTTAATGTTACCACTGTTGCTTTTAATGTCACCAAAGGTTGTTTTGACTTTCCAGTATGCTGAGTCTGTCCTTCCGACAATCATATCTTTTTCGATGTCTTCACATTTTTCCTGCAGCCATTTCGTCTTAGCTTCCCTGCACTTCCTATTTATTTCATTCCTCAGCAACTTGTATTTCTGTATTCCTGATTTTCCCGGAACATGTTTGTACTTCCTCCTTTCATCAATCAACCGAAGTATTTCTTCTGTTACCCATGGTTTCTTCTCAGCTACCTTCTTTGTACCTATGTTTTCCTTCCCAACTTCTGTGATGGCCCTTTTTAGAGATGTCCATTCCTCTTCAACTGTACTGCCTACTGCGCTATTCCTTATTGCTGTATCTATAGCGTTAGAGAACTTCAAACGTATCTCGTCATTCCTTAGTACTTCCGTATCCCACTTCTTTGCGCATTGATTCTTCCTGACTAATGTCTTGAACTTCAGCCTACTCTTCATCACTACTATATTGTGATCTGAGTCTATATCTGCTCCTGGGTACGCCTTACAGTCCAGTATCTGATTTCGTAATCTCTGTCTGACCATGATGTAATCTAATTGAAATCTTCCCGTATCTTCCGGCCTTTTGCAAATATACCCCCTCCTCTTGTGATTCTTGAACAGGGTATTCACTATTACTAGCTGAAACTTGTTACAGAACTCAATTAGTCTTTCTCCTCTTTCATTCCTTGTCCCAAGCCCATATTCTCCTGTAACCTTTTCTTCTACTCCTTCCCCTACAACTGCATTCCAGTCGCCCATGACTATTAGATTTTCGTCCCCCTTTACATACTGCATTACCCTTTCAATATCCTCATACACTTTCTCTATCTGTTCATCTTCAGCTTGCGACGTGGCATGTATACATGAACTATCGTTGTCGGTGTTGGTATAATGTCAACTTTATCCTGATGCCACATGTCCTTGACTTCCTCAGCCAGTTGGATGTATTTTTCAATTTTTTCTCCTGTATATTTGCTGTATTGGGTATGGATATTTCGATTAGTTGTGTTAATTTCTTCTTTTTATTGGTGAGTATGATGTCAGGTTTGTTATGTGGCGTTGTTTTATCTGTTATAATGGTTCTGTTCCAGTATAATTTGTATTCATCATTCTCCAGTACATTTTGTGGTGCATACTTGTATGTGGGAACGTGTTGTTTTATAAGTTTATGTTGTAAGGCAAGCTGTTGATGTATTATTTTTGCTACATTATCATGTCTTCTGGGGTATTCTGTATTTGCTAGTATTGTACATGCGCTTGTGATGTGATCTACTGTTTCTATTTGTTGTTTGCAAAGTCTACATTTATCTGTTGTGGTATTGGGATCTTTAATAATATGCTTGCTGTAATATCTGGTGTTTATTGTTTGATCTTGTATTACAATCATGAATCCTTCCGTCTCACTGTATATATTGCCTTTTCTTAGCCATGTGTTGGATGCGTCTTGATCGATGTGTGGCTGTGTTAGATGATACGGGTGCTTGCCATGTAGTGTTTTCTTTTTCCAATTTACTTTCTTCGTATCTGTTGAAGTTATGTGATCTAAAGGGTTGTAGAAGTGGTTATGAAAATGCAGTGGTGTAGCAGATGTATTTATATGAGTGATTGCTTTGTGTATTTTGCTAGTTTCTGCTCGCTCTATAAAGAATTTTCTTAAATTGTCTGCCTGTCCATAATGTAGGTTTTTTATGTCAATAAATCCCCTTCCTCCTTCCTTTCTGCTTAATGTGAATCTTTCTGTTGCTGAATGTATGTGATGTATTCTATATTTGTGGCATTGTGATTGTGTAAGTGTATTGAGTGCTTCTAGGTCTGTGTTACTCCATTTCACTACTCCAAATTAGTAGATCAATATTGGTATAGCATAAGTATTTATAGCTTTTGTCTTGTTTCTTGCTGTCAATTCTGTTTTCAGTATTTTTGTTAGTCTTTGTCTATATTTTTCTTTTAGTTCTTCTTTAATATTGGTATTATCTATACCTATTTTTTGTCTGTATCCTATATATTTATAGGCATCTGTTTTTTCCATCGCTTCTATGCAGTCGCTGTGGATTAGATTAGATTAGATTAGATTAGATTAGATTAATACTAGTTCCATGGATCATGAATACGATATTTCGTAATGATGTGGAACGAGTCGAATTTTCCAATACATGACATAATTAGGTTAATTTAACAACATACTTAAGTTAATATAATAACTTTATTTTTTGTGTTTTTTGTTTTTCTTTATTTTTTATTTTTATTTTTTTAATATTTTTTTCTTTTTTTTTCTTAATTTATATCTAAAAATTCCTCTATGGAGTAGAAGGAGTTGTCATTCAGAAATTCTTTTAATTTCTTCTTAAATACTTGTTGGTTATCTGTCAGACTTTTGATACTATTTGGTAAGTGACCAAAGACTTTAGTGCCAGTATAATTCACCCCTTTCTGTGCCAAAGTTAGATTTAATCTTGAATAGTGAAGATCATCCTTTCTCCTAGTATTGTAGTTATGCACACTGCTATTACTTTTGAATTGGGTTTGGTTGTTAATAACAAATTTCATAAGAGAGTATATATACTGAGAAGCTACTGTGAATATCCCTAGATCCTTAAATAAATGTCTGCAGGATGATCTTGGGTGGACTCCAGCTATTATTCTGATTACACGCTTTTGTGCAATAAATACTTTATTCCTCAGTGATGAATTACCCCAAAATATGATGCCATATGAAAGCAATGAGTGAAAATAGGCGTAGTAAGCTAATTTACTAAGATGTTTATCACCAAAATTTGCAATGACCCTTATTGCATAAGTAGCTGAACTCAAACGTTTCAGCAGATCATCAATGTGTTTCTTCCAATTTAATCTCTCATCAATGGACACACCTAAAAATTTGGAATATTCTACCTTAGCTATATGCTTCTGATTAAGGTCTATATTTATTAATGGCGTCATACCATTCACTGTACGGAACTGTATGTACTGTGTCTTATCAAAATTCAGTGAGAGTCCGTTTACAAGGAACCACTTAGTAATTTTCTGAAAGACAGTATTGACAATTGCATCAGTTAATTCTTGTTTGTCAGGTGTGATTACTATACTTGTATCATCAGCAAAGAGAACTAACTTTGCCTCTTCATGAATATAGAATGGCAAGTCATTAATATATAATAAGAACAACAAAGGACCCAAGACTGACCCTTGTGGAACCCCATTCTTGATAGTTCCCCAGTTTGAGGAATGTGCTGATCTTTGCATGTTACGAGAACTACTTATTTCAACTTTCTGCACTCTTCCAGTTAGGTACGAATTAAACCATTTGTGCACTGTCCCACTCATGCCACAATACTTGAGCTTGTCTAGCAGAATTTCATGATTTACACAATCAAAAGCCTTTGAGAGATCACAAAAAATCCCAATGGGTGGTGTTCGGTTATTCAGATCATTCAAAATTTTACTGGTGAAAGCATATATGGCATTTTCTGTTGAAAAACCTTTCTGAAAACCAAACTGACATTTTGTTAGTACTTCATTTTTACAGATATGTGAAGCTACTCTTGAATACATTACTTTCTCAAAAATTTTGGATAAAGCTGTTAGAAGGGAGATTGGACGGTAATTGTTGACATCAGATCTATCCCCCTTTTTATGCAAAGGTATAACAATAGCATATTTCAGTCTATCAGGGAAAATGCCCTGTTCCAGAGAGCTATTACACAGGTGGCTGAGAATCTTACTTATCTGTTGAGAACAAGCTTTTAGTATTTTGCTGGAAATGCCATCAATTCCATGTGAGTTTTTGCTTTTAAGCAAGTTTATTATTTTCCTAATTTCAAAGGGAGAAGTGGGTGAGATTTCAATTGTATCAAATTGCATAGGTATGGCCTCTTCCATTAACAGCCTAGCATCTTCTAATGAACACCTGGATCCTACTATATCCACAACATTTAGAAAATGGTTATCCAATATGTAATCTTCTTGTTTAGTATGTTTTTCCTTGACTATGCTATTTTTCTTACATTTGTCTGTTCCAAAAGCCATATTTATATCATTGCCGAATACTTCTGTTACCTTTAGTAATTGGTTGAGTTGTTGATTTGTTGCTGCCAGTAGTTTTGGATCATCCATATATAGCAAGTGTGTGATTTTGTGTGGGTATGTTCCAGTAATATTGTATCCATAATTTGTATTATTTAGCATGTTGGATAGGGGTTTCAGAGCAAGGCAGAACCAGAAAGGACTTAATGAGACTCCTTGGTATATTCCACGCTTAATCTGTATTGGCTGTGATGTGATATTATTTGAATTCGTTTGGATATTAATTGTGGTTTTCCAATTTTTCATTACTATGTTTAGGAACTGTATCAATCTAGGGTCTACTTTGTATATTTCCAATATTTGTAGTAACCATGAGTGGGGTACACTATCAAAAGCTTTTTGGTAATCAATGTATGCATAATGTAGTGACATTTATTTAGTTTTAGCTTGATATGTCACCTCTGCATCTATTGTCACTTGCTCTTTACATCCTTGTACTCCTTTGCAACAGCCTTTTTGTTCTTCATTTATAATTTTGTTCTGTGTTGTATGTGTCATTAATTTCTGTGTAATGACTGAAGTTAATATTTTGTATATTGTTGGTAGGCATGTTATGGGGCGATATTTAGCTGGGTTTGCTGTGTCTGCTCGATCTTTAGGTTTCAGATAAGTTATTCCACGTTTAAGTGTATCAGGGAATGTGTATGGGTGAGCAATGTAACTGTTAAATAATTTACTGATATCAATATAATAGAGGGAAACATTCCACGTGGGAAAAATATATCTAAAAACAAAGATGATGTGACTTACCGAATGAAAGCGCTGGCAGGTCGATAGACACACAAACAAACACAAACACACACACAAAATTAAGTCTGCTTGTGTCTGTATATGTGTGGATGGATATGTGTGTGTGTGCGAATGTATACCTGTCCTTTTTTCCCCCTAAGGTAAGTCTTTCCGCTCCCGGGATTGGAATGACTCCTTACCCTCTCCCTTAAAACCCACATCCTTTCGTCTTTCCCTCTCCTTCCCTCTTTCCTGATGAGGCAACAGTTTGTTGCGAAAGCTTGAATTTTGTGTGTGTGTTTGTGTTTGTTTGTGTGTCTATCGACCTGCCAGCGCTTTCGTTCGGTAAGTCACATCATCTTTGTTTTTAGATATGTTAAATAATTTAGTTAGATGTGTATGTGTTGAGGTGAACCCCTTTAGCCAGAAATTTGCTATTTTATCTTTTCCAGGGGCTTTCCAATTGTGAGTAGAATTAATTGCTTGGGTGACTTCATGTTGCAAAATTATCACTTCAGGCATTTGTGGGTATCATCTTGTATGTGTCTGTTTCTGCATGTATCCACCGTGCATGCCTGTTATGTTGTACTGGGTTTGACCATATGTTGCTCGAGAAGTGTTCCATGTCTGTTATGTTTGGTGGATTGTCTATTTTAATGTGTGTGTTATCTATTGTCTGGTAAAATTTCTTTTCGTTTGTGTTGAATATTTGGTTTTGTTTCCTTCTATTTTCACCTTTTTTGTATCTTCTAAGTTGTTTGGCCAATACTTGTAATTTCTGCTTTGTTTCATCTAATCGCTCTATCACTTCTTCTTGTGAGATTTTACCTAACCTTTTTCGTTTTTTGTCTGATATTTCATTTCTTTTCTCAGTTTTTCTATTCTGATCTGTAGCCTGTTTTGCCATGCTGGTTTTGTGGGTTTCTTCTGTGTGTTGGTTGGTTCTGACCTCTGCCTAGTGTGTATATTTAGTGTAGTGAGTGCTCCTATATAAATCAGTAGTTGTAACTCTTCCATAATTGTATTTTCATTTATTTTGTTGTGTATGATTGTGTTGATAGTTGTTATTGTTGTTTCGACTTGTGGGTTATTTGGTGGTCTATGCAAGAATGGTCTAATGTCTGTATTTGTGTCTTTGTATTCTATATATGTCAGCTGAAACTTTTCTTCTATATCTAACATGTGTGTCACTTTGTGTTCTACTTGTGCTTGTTCTGGTCGCTGTCTTAAGATTTCGTTTTCCTCTGATTGTTTAATTGATGCATGTTGTTCTTTGTTTGTTTGCTCTGGGATGTTTGAGTCCATTACTGTATTTTCTTCTTCTTCTGATTGCACATTATTTTGTTCTAGTATTTGTTGTACTTGTTGTTTGATGTTTTCTACTTCAGACTGGGATATCCTGTTATTTTTTATTATTACACGGATCTGATCAGCTAGTCGTTGTTCTGTTAAAAAATTTAATTCTGGGTATCTGGTAATAAATGTTGTGTATACTTGTGATCTGTATCCAGTTGTGTTGGTTCTTAAGTTTGTTGCTTGGTAATAACAGAACATGAGGTGTCGATTAACTTCATCTGACCATCTCATCCTCTGTCATTGTTTTCCTTCTAGGGCGGTTGCAGGAAGCATATCCTGCAAAACACCTCTATTTGGACTTAAATCATTTTCCGTGTGGCTACCAGTGTCGTTACCATTGTGGACGGGCATATGGTTCAAGCGTCGTCCCCGACTATGACAGTGCTTGTCCGAGGCTTCATTAGTTCTGTCCTGAACCAACTAAACACACTAAAAGGGGGGTTAGCCCTATTAGTGGTTTGTTCTTTTCATTGCCTTTTACGACTGGCAGAACATACCGGAGACCTATTCTTTTCCCGGGCCTCCATAGGTTTTCTTCTTATTATTATTATTTCTTTCCTTTCTTAGACATTATGTCTGTTAAAAATGAAAAGTGACGTGGACCTTGATCAAGCGTTACTTTCTTTTAGCTGTACAGTATATGTTACATTGCATTTAGGAACTTTCAGGTAATTGAACAAGTATCAATAATTACAGATTTCTGTAGTTGTATATATACGTTTGGATGTAGCTGTATTGCTTTGATGTACTGGTGGATATTGTGTGGTATGGCTCCTGCAGTTGATAGTATAATTGGTATAATGTCAACTTTATCCTGATGCCACATGCCCTTGACTTCCTCAGCCAGTTAGATGTATTTTTCAATTTTTCCTCCTGTTTTCTTCTGTATATTTGTTGTATTGGGTATGGATATTTCGATTAGTTGTGTTAATTTCTTCTTTTTATTGGTGAGTATGAGGAAAAAGATTAAAATGGTGTGGTCATAGAAACAGGCATCTCTTGCTTTGAGAAGCAGCTGAAAGAGTAGAAAACATGTGTCACCATTATTATTATTATTTCTGTTTCCTGTCTCAGACGTTATGTCTGGTTAAAAATGGAAAGTGGCGCGGACCTTGATCAAGCGTGACTTCCTTTTAACTGTACGGTATATGTTATATTGCATTTAGGAACTTTCGGGTAATTGAACATGTATCAATAATTACGGATTTCTGTAGTTGTATATATAAGTTTGGATGTAGCTGTATTGCATTGATGTACTGGTGGATATTGTGTGGTATGGCTCCTGCAGTTGATAGTATAATTGGTATAATGTCAACTTTATCCTGATGCCACATGCCCTTGACTTCCTCAGCCAGTTAGATGTATTTTTCAATTTTTCCTCCTGTTTTCTTCTGTATATTTGTTGTATTGGGTATGGATATTTCGATTAGTTGTGTTAATTTCTTCTTTTTATTGGTGAGTATGAGGAAAAAGATTAAAATGGTGTGGTCATAGAAACAGGCATCTCTTGCTTTGAGAAGCAGCTGAAAGAGTAGAAAACATGTGTCACCATTATTATTATTATTTCTGTTTCCTGTCTCAGACGTTATGTCTGGTTAAAAATGGAAAGTGGCGCGGACCTTGATCAAGCGTGACTTCCTTTTAACTGTACGGTATATGTTATATTGCATTTAGGAACTTTCGGGTAATTGAACATGTATCAATAATTACGGATTTCTGTAGTTGTATATATAAGTTTGGATGTAGCTGTATTGCATTGATGTACTGGTGGATATTGTGTGGTATGACTCCTGTAGTTGATAGTATAATTGGTATAATGTCAACTTTATCCTGATGCCACATGTCCTTGACTTCCTCAGCCAGTTGGATGTATTTTTCAATTTTTTCTCCTGTATATTTGCTGTATTGGGTATGGATATTTCGATTAGTTGTGTTAATTTCTTCTTTTTATTGGTGAGTATGATGTCAGGTTTGTTATGTGGCGTTGTTTTATCTGTTATAATGGTTCTGTTCCAGTATAATTTGTATTCATCATTCTCCAGTACATTTTGTGGTGCATACTTGTATGTGGGAACGTGTTGTTTTATAAGTTTATGTTGTAAGGCAAGCTGTTGATGTATTATTTTTGCTACATTATCATGTCTTCTGGGGTATTCTGTATTTGCTAGTATTGTACATGCGCTTGTGATGTGATCTACTGTTTCTATTTGTTGTTTGCAAAGTCTACATTTATCTGTTGTGGTATTGGGATCTTTAATAATATGCTTGCTGTAATATCTGGTGTTTATTGTTTGATCTTGTATTACAATCATGAATCCTTCCGTCTCACTGTATATATTGCCTTTTCTTCTTAGCCATGTGTTGGATGCGTCTTGATCGATGTGTGGCTGTGTTAGATGATACGGGTGCTTGCCATGTAGTGTTTTCTTTTTCCAATTTACTTTCTTCGTATCTGTTGATGTTATGTGATCTAAAGGGTTGTAGAAGTGGTTATGAAAATGCAGTGGTGTAGCCGATGTATTTATATGAGTGATTGCTTTGTGTATTTTGCTAGTTTCTGCTCGTTCTAGAAAGAATTTTCTTAAATTGTCTACCTGTCCATAATGTAGGTTTTTTATGTCAATAAATCCCCTTCCTCCTTCCTTTCTGCTCAATGTGAATCTTTCTGTTGCTGAATGTATGTGATGTATTCTATATTTGTGGCATTGTGATTGTGTAAGTGTATTGAGTGCTTCTAGGTCTGTGTTACTCCATTTCACTACTCCAAATGAGTAGGTCAATATTGGTATAGCATAAGTATTTATAGCTTTTGTCTTGTTTCTTGCTGTCAATTCTGTTTTCAGTATTTTTGTTAGTCTTTGTCTATATTTTTCTTTTAGTTCTTCTTTAATATTTGTATTATCTATTCCTATTTTTTTGCCTGTATCCAAGATATTTATAGGAATCTGTATTTTTCTATCGCCTCTATGCAGTCGCTGTGGTTATCCAATATGTAATCTCCTTGTTTAGTGTGTTTTCCCTTGACTATGCTATTTTTCTTACATTTGTCTGTTCCAAAAGCCATATTTATATCATTGCTGAATACTTCTGTTATCTTTAGTAATTGGTTGAGTTGTTGATTTGTTGCTACCAGTAGTTTTAGATCATCCATATATAGCAAGTGTGTGATTTTGTGTGGGTATGTTCCAGTAATATTGTATCCATAATTTGTATTATTTAGTATGTTGGATAGGGGTTTCAGAGCAAGGCAGAACCAGAAAGGACTTAATGAGTCTCCTTGGTATATTCCTCGCTTAATCTGTATTGGCTGTGATGTGATATTATTTGAATTTGTTTGGATATTAAGTGTGGTTTCCCAATTTTTCATTACTATGTTTAGGAACTGTATCAATCTAGGGTCTACTTTGTATATTTCCAATATTTGTAGTAACCATGAGTGGGGTACACTATCAAAAGCTTTTTGGTAATCAATGTATGCGTAGTGTAGCGACCTTTGTTTAGTTTTAGCTTGATATGTCACCTCTGCATCTATTATTAATATTATTATTATTATTATTGATTGACAGTCACTTTTGATTGGCCTTTTCACATATTTACGCACAATACATTTCATTTATTTATGTTGGGATCTCCACATAAAGCAGTAATCCTCTACAGATCTCCCTGCATTTTGCAATAGTTTTATGGTCTAAAGACTTTTATATGTACAAGGACATCATCTGCAAACAGCCTTATGAAGCTTCCAATGTTATCCAACAGAAAATTTGTATTTTATCATGAATGGCAATGGCCCTATTACACTTCATCAGTGTATACCTAAAGTTAGTTATTGTCATATTGTTTTGTCTCATTAAGAATGAAAATGTTCTAGATGTTGTAGTTTACAAACAGACCTGACCTTATTGACACTGTCACTATAAGTGATCATGAAGCTATCATAGCAACGATGGCTGCTAAAGTTAATAAATCCATTGGGAAGGCTAGGAGAGTTTTGTGCTCAAAAGAGCATATAAGTAGTTATTAACATTCTACTTGGGCAGTGAATGGGAATCATTTAATTCCAATATGATGGATGTAGAGGAATTATGAGCAAAGTTTGAACTGATTGTAAATCATACTCTGGAGAGCTATGTGCCGAGTAAGTGGTCTATGTACAGAAGAGACCTATTGTGGTTTAACAAAAAAATATGGAAAATACTGAGGAAACAGGGATGTTGCACTCTCAGTTCAAAAAAGAACATGGAAATGTCGACAGGCAAAAGTTAGTAGAAACTCATGCATGTATAAAAAGATGGATTTACAAGGCATACAACAGCTTCCACCATCACACTATTAAGTCACTCATTGAACAGTCTGCTGTGCCAATAGAAGACAGCAAAAGGTAAACTGAAGTTTCAAATTTCGCATTTAAAAATCATTCATGCAGGAGAATTGTATAGACATACCACAATTTGACCATCATTCAAGCTCCTGTGTGCAGGATATAGAAACAGGCATCTCTTGCTTTGAGAAGCAGCTGAAAGAGTAGAAAACATGTGTCACCAAGTCCAGATGGAATCCAAATCCAGTTTTACTGAGAATACTCTTCAGCATTGGCCCCTTACTTAGCTTGCATTTGTTGTGAATCTCTTGCCCAGTGCCTTTAAGAAAGCACAGATGACTCTTTTATACAAGAAGGGTAAAAGAATGGAGCTGCAAACTTACATACCAATATAATTTAACATCAGTTTTTCGCAGAATTCTTGAACATATTCTAAGTTCGAGTGTAATAAATTTCGTTGAGTAGAAAAGCTTCTGTCCGCAGATCAACATGGATTTAGAAAGCATTACTTGTGCAAAACTCATCTTGCCCTTTTCTCGCGTATACTATCCTTGAACCATGGATGAAGGGCAACAGGCAGATTCCATATTCCTAGACTTCTGGAAAGTGTTTTATACAGTACCCACTGCAGACTGTTAACGGAGTTCAAAATATATGTAATAGATTCTCAGATAGGTGACTGGCTGGAAGACTTCTGAAGTAATAGAAACAAATTCTTTGTCTGGACAACAAATGTTTGTCAGAGACAGGGGTAATGTTAGGAGTGCACAGGGATGTGTGATAGCACTGCTCATGTTCTCCGTATAAACAAACTATCTGACTGATGGAATGAGCTGCACTCTGCAACCTTTTTCTGATGACAACATAGAGTATGGGAAATTTTCATCATTGAGTGACTTAGGATGATACAGGATTACTTAGACAGAATTTCTATTCAGTGTGGTGGTGGTGGTGCTTAGTGTTTAACGTCCCGTCGACAACGAGGTCATTAGTAACGGAGCGCAAGCTCGGGTTAGGGAAGGATTGGGAAGGAAATCGGCCATGCCCTTTCAAAGGAACCATCCCGGCATTTGCCTGAAACGATTTAGGGAAATCACGGAAAACCTAAATCAGGATGGCCGGAGACGGGATTGAACCGTCGTCCTCCCTAATGCGAGTCCAGTGTGCTAACCACTGCGCCACCTCGCTCGGTTTCTATTCAGTGTGATGGATGGCAACATGCTTGAATTGTAGAAAATGTAAGTTAATGAAGATGAGTAGGAAAAACAATCCTTTCTCATGTTTTAATACAATAATCGTGGTGTGCTGTTTGAGTCAGTCACATCAATTAAATAACTAGGCATATTGTTGCAAACCAATATGAAATGCATGGTCCGGGTTGGCAGTTGGGAGCTCAGTGTTGGATATGTGATGGAGCCCCTTGCTACCTGCAAGAAGGGGAAGAAATCCAGTTGTGCTCCATGTGCACTCTGAGTGTGGAATGGATCCTTTTGGTCCTTGTAGACCTTCAGTACAGAGCTCAGCAGAAGGTCTGAGTCAGAGGCTCAGATGGTTCTTTGACTGTATAAACTGGATATTTCTTGACTTGCATCATTAGGGTAAAGAGGTGTTGTGATCCGCTTAATAGATCAGGTATCTACTACACATGGGATGTGGATATGTAAGTAACAGGGGCTGTTGGGTGTGGACTGGGTATGTTTTTAGGTTAGAGGGTCTCAGAATGTTCAAACAGGGGTACGGTCACAGCAGAAGATGAGGGTAGACTTAGAAAACATCAATATTATGACCTAAAAACATTGGTACTATAATTATAAATTGTTGTAGATGTGTTGGGAAGGAACCATAGCTCAAAATGCTTGTAGAAAGCACTGGAGCAAAAATCATTGTATGTAATGAAAGCTGGCTGAAGTTGAAAATAAGTTCAACTTAAGTTTTTGCTATAGGTCTAATGGTGTTCAGAATGGATAGACAAAATTCAGATGTTGGGGTAGTGTTTGTCACTGTTATAAGTAGTTTATCTTGAAGTGAAATTGAAATAGATGGTTGCTGTGAGTTAGTACAGTTGGAAGTTATGCTCTGCAGCTGAAGTAAATTAATGATTTATTTCTTTTATCAGGTGATATAGTTGAGGAAAGATTCGAGGAAAATTGAGTTGCATTTCAGACAGGTATCCAACTCATACAATTATAGTTAATGAAGGCTTCAACCTACCCTTAATATTTTGGATAAAGACATGTTTAAAGTTGGTGGTAGGCATAATACATTGTCCAAAGTTGTACTAAATGCTTTCTCCACAAATTATTTTGAGCAATTAGTTCATGAAGTTAAATGGTTATGATAGCATACTAGACCTTTTAGTGACAAACAGTCAAGAGCAAATAAGAGAGTGATGATGGATACATGAATTAATAACTTTGAGGCCATTGTATCATGACTGAATACTGTAACATCCAAACCCACCAAAAATAAATGCAAATATATCTATTTAAAGAAGCAGATAAAAATTCACCTAATGCCTTCCTAAGAGACTGTCTCCATTCCTTTGGGACTAACTATGTAAGCAGTGGCCAAGTGTGACTCAGATTCAAAGAAATTGAGTAAATTAATAGGAAACAGAACAGATCCCATCTAGTATAGAAAACATGTGAAGACACTGTTCTACTTCAGTAGAAATATAATTTAAGCATTTGTGGGAATGTGAGCATCGCTAACCAGAAAAAATAACTTGCATTCTTATCTCTGATTGTTGACGGTAGCAGGGCAGTTCGCTCTGTGACTCAGGTTTGTTATGTTGTGTATCCTTGTATATATTGAGTTACTATAAAATGAAATGTCTTGTGAACTCGTACCATTGTGGTGTCTATTATTAACTATCAATGTGTACCAGAGTTCTACACATTCTTTTCTTGTTTATTGTTATGCTCCAGGATGTTTGGTATACATTGTAACTTCTACAGAACATACTCTGCAGTAGTTATGAACTAGTGTTATCTCTCTTTTAGGTCTAAATGGACATCTGTTGTTGGACTGGAAATTCATGCTCAAATTTTATCAAATTCAAAGCTGTTCTCTGGAGCAGGAACTGAATTTGGGCTGCCAGTTAATACAAGTGTTTCACTGTTTGATGCAGCTATTCCAGGAACTCTTCCAGTAAGAAATACTTTTCATTTTTTATATACTTCTATGAGAATATTTTCAATGTCAGTAATAGTCCAATTGTAATTTTGCAGGTACTGAATCGCAGATGTGTTGAAGCAGGTGTACTGACAGCTTTATCCTTATCATGCAGGATAAATGCGATGTCACTGTTTGATCGTAAACATTACTTTTACTCTGATCTTCCAGTAAGATATATCAATTTATTAATTATTTTGACATTAATGCATGTTAGCATTTTTAAGTGTCAAGATGGTGTACTCAGTAACGAAACAAAGCAGTAGGCTCTGCCAGAAATATCGACTCTTAGACAATGTGTCTAATAGTGTATTTTAATATGGCAGACTGCCATCTTAGGCAATTTATAACACTTAAAACACTTGATAATGGCACTTTGAAGCCAAAATCATGATTGTGTAAGGGTAATGTAACGCTGTAAATAAACAACAGTCTAATGGCAGAATTGACTTTAAAGAAATTGGATAATTTGTTCAAGAGAAAGAGCATCATAAACTGAGCAAGTTAATAATGTGTTGGTCTACCTATGGCTCTTACACAAATGTTATTTGGCTTGGCACTGATTGATAGAGTTGTTGGATGTCCTCCTGAGGGATTGGGTGCAAAATTCTGTCCATTTAACGCATTAGATCATCAAAATCCTAAGGTGATTGGAGGGCGACAAATATAAACAAATGCCTATAGTGCAGACTACCACCAGTGCGTCTCTGCCCAGTAACCAACTTGGGCCTGCCAGTCAAAATAATGTGAGTCAGCTGGGCACTACACCTGACCATGCAGACTGCCTCTGCAGATTTCACACTCGCTTCAGCTGTGACACACTTACGTTGCATTCAGACTTGCTCGTGCGCAAACTGATCTCATGGCTTGGTACCGGTGCACCAGGTTGCTTATCCTCTTCAAGTTGCCTCAGATTACCACTTCGTGATAGTGCCTGCACGTCTCATCTACGACCGGATGGCTCTCGCCTCTTTGTTTATGATGTGCAACTAAAATCTTACCTTCTAGCCAACAATGGAGCCGATGTCTTTTGCTCCTGCTACACTTTCACAGTTCCACACATCCAATGACTCCGTGATACTGGTGACTGACACTGCATCGATCGCTCTTGATCGTTGCAACCACACACCTATGCCCCGGATCTTCTTGGTGGCTGAAACAGTGGAACCTGTCATATAGTCTGCTGGTAAACTCAAGAGCGAGCAAACAGTGCCCACTCTGCCTACCCAGGTACATCAAAAGGTGCTTCTACAGGCTGTTTCATAACATAGTACTGCCCCTGCCATGGTGTGTGCTTTAAAATCTGTGGCAACACCGTGTACAGATACATTCTGGCAATGTTTATTTTTAGATAAATGGATTTAGACCATAAGGAAACAAAAGACAATAGATTATTCTGAAATACAACATTATAGAGTAAAAAATATTACTGAAGGAATAGAAGTCGGGATTCTATTAAGACATAGAACCGAATGCCTGTCCATGTGAATTTACTTTCCTCTATAGCTACTTGTAAAATGAACCCTATATAGCGCAATCAATCTGCAAAATTTAAGGCTTGTTCTTACTCTGTGTTTCTATAAAAAGTAGAAGGTTTCTTTGAAGTGCAAGAAATTTATAATTTCACGTGTTGCATTAGTCCTATTCGCACTACTTTTTTTGTCACTGTCTTCATGGAAATGTCTGGAAAGTAGCCGTAAAGTGTTATGCATATTGGGTATTTAGTCTATTGCCAGCTGCCTAAAAGGTTACATATGTTTTGGTAATATCAACAATTTTTTGTTTCGCATATAAATAGATTAGATAATCTTTATTAAACTTTTTTATAATAATGGAATAAAGTTTCAAATTTTTAGGAATGTTAAATATTGCTTTTGGCAAGTCTGCTATGAGTAAAACAAGGCCATACAAGTAGTATAAACATTTCAAAGCAGGCCCTAAAGAACAGCATTTTTATAAGAATGGATGAGATTAAAAATGGATAGTTGAGAGAGCTATAAACTATCCCGAAGAAACAGTTCCAAGTGTTTTGGGAATTGGAAAAAGTACTGGCATAACTGTATAGTATGTAATGGGGAATATTTAAAAGAGGATAACATTACTTTAGATTAAAAAATAAAGTTCTTACCAAAAAATACAAATTAATCTGTGAATTCACCTCGTACATCAAGCTTTTTATAGAAGCCCAGAATCGGTGTACATGTTTCAAAGGAAATTTCAGCAGTGTTTAGGACAGCTATTGCATATATGTTTTAAGAATATGTCTTAGAATTAGGCGAGTAGAAGCTGAGATAGAGATTTAGTGAATGCACCTCGTACATCAAGCTTTTTATAGAAGCCCAGAATCGGTGTACATGTTTCAAAGGAAATTTCAGCAGTGTTTAGGACAGCTATTGCATATATGTTTTAAGAATATGTCTTAGAATTAGGTGAGTAGAAGCTGAGATAGAGATTTAGTGACAGAATACATTCAAATGCTGCTGTTCCATGGGATCATATTCTATTATCAAAAAATTAATTAAGTTTCCTGTGAAGTTCTTACATTATTGTTGATTTTGTAAAACTAGTGATAAAGGTATTTATTGCTTTGGAACATATTTGACTGCATTTATCTTGGAAAACAGTTTAGCACTTTTGCTACCTTTTATTCAAGGACATAGTTGGAGGTTTGTTATGCTCCTTGTTGTGATGTGAAGTGTTGTCCATAACAACAACTCAGTTTGGCAGATTCAGAGTTACTTTAGTCAATATCCAATTTGAATAATTTTCATAGTTCATTTGCCCATGATAGTCCCCAGTTGCGCATCCCACTTTATCCACTTAATAAATTAACTGTGCATTGGGTAAAAACCCATCTTTTGATCCAGTATTGACTACAATGATCCTATTGCTTCAACTAACATTGTCCATAATGCCATCAACACCAGGACCCTGCCAACATTTTGTTGTTGTCCACCCAAGTTTCATCAATATAAAAGAAGTGTCTGCGTAGCTCCCTTAATTTCCTCACTTGCCTCAAGTACTTATATCACCAGTCAATTATATCCATTCTCTGTACCAAAGTCTTTCATTTATGTACAGATCTTTTACAGATAAATCCCATTTCACGCAGTGTCTTGTGTGAAACATCTTTTAGCGAACGAAAATGGATCTTTTGTTTTATGGCAGTAAGTAATTTCCTTAATTCCAGAATGAGATTTTCACTCTGCAGCGGAGTTTGCGCTGATATGAAACTTCCTGGCAGATTAAAACTGTGTGCCCGACAGAGACCTCGAACTCGGGACCTTTGCCTTTCGCGGGCAAGTGCTCTACCAACTGAGCTACCGAAGCACAGTCCTTCCCCACGTGCTTCGGTAGCTCAGTTGGTAGAGCACTTGCCTGCAAAATGCAAAGGTCCCGAGTTCGAGTCTCGGTCGGGCACACAATTTTAATCTGCCAATTTCCTTAATGTTGGCACTATTTTTTGATTTATGCAAAAGTCTTCCATCATTTGTCGAATTTCCTCCCAAAATTGTTAGTTTTCCTTCATGGCGATTCCAGTAACGGTGTGGTTTATTTTCACAGTCCTTCCCCACCAATCCTATTGTGACAAGACTGGCATTTGCATAAATTGCATCTCTTTGATTGGGACTGGTAATATTAGCCAAGAGCTCTTGTTTTGCCTCTTTAACATTCACTGTAATATGATTAGGGACAATCAAACGCTCATTACGCCACAAATACCTCTTTTTCTTATTCTGCACATTTTCTTGTAATACAGGATGATTATCCATCACTTCTGGATACCAAAGTATATCAGTAAGTATACAAAGTTAACTGACTAATGCTGGCAATTAAGGTCCCATGAACAGAAGCAATTTATATCACTGCACACTGATCTACACTGCTAGTCCGGTTTTGGGCAAATAATTTTGGGTGCCCCTGTAGGCCAGTGGCATGGTCCTTGCAGGAAAGGCCACTCCCCCCACCAAAAGTGCTGCTCACTCTCTTGAGTTTACAAACAGACTACAGGAGCCTACTTCCTCATGCACTACTATTTACTGCCAGCCCTGAACTATGTTTTGCTCCTGCACCACATTGGCTAACGACTGATCAGTGGCAAGATCAGTGACTCCCTACCTGCTAAAGATACACAGCTGTCTCCTACTTTGCAGTCAGAGATGTCAAATGCTTCTGGATGAGCTCTGCATGACACGTGCCATGCTTTCCAAACTCCTGCATTCCAACTTGTATATGCTAGTGACCAACGACCTTCTCTGCTCATGCATCGCCGAGACATCTAGTGAGCTTCATGCGGCTTAACAGAAACTCACAATTCTGCTATGTCTACACCCACTGCCCGATGATGAAGACATTATGTTGACCTCAAAACAGGTCAGTCAAGTCCCATTACCTAATTTTGATCGCCTGACCACACTCAGTGTTATTGATAGTGCCTCTGTGACTGAGTCATCCATTGACAATGGTGTTACAATAACACTATTGCTATGCCCTCAGCTCACACTTCACGCCAGCCCTTCCGGCCACAAACTATTGGTGCCGTCCATGACGGGGCAATTCATTGCATCAACACCACTCCTGGCCCACTAGTCCGCTGTCACCCCCACCACCTACCTCCGCACAAACTCAAAGCGACAAAAGCCAACGTGGATGAACTCTTGTGTGTTAGTATTGGTATTGTATGACCATCTGACAGTGCCTGGGCTTCTGTTATCAAACTCGTCCTCAAAAGGGATAATACTAGGTGATTCTGTGGCAATTATCGGTATCTCAAGAGCCAGACTATAACAGACAGCTACCCTATGCTAAACTTACAAGACTTCACACACGAAGTTTCTGGTGCCACTGTATTCAGTGTTGGTGACTGTAAAAGGTGCTATTTACAGACTTCTGTGGCTGACGAGCGTATACTAAACCTGCAATAACCACACCGTTTGGTCTGTTTGATTTTTTATTTATGCTGTTAGTTAAAAACGTTGGCTGAGGCCTGGCAGATGTTTATTGATGGCTTTCTATTTAACATGTCCTTCTGCTATGCTTACCTAGATGACGTGATAATTTTCTCGCAGACTCGCAGTGAACATGAGATTCATTTATGCACCATGTTTTACAAGTTAGCGGCACATGGTTTCATGATTAATAACGATAAATGCCAACTACGGCAACCCTGTGTCACCCTCGTTGGACATTTATTTGACACTTTGGGGATATGCCCCACGCCGGAAAAAAGGGAACAGATCTGCCTCCTTCCTCCCTCCTTGGACTATCAAGAACTACAACATTTCCTCAGAGACATAAATTTTTACAGGCACCATCTCCCACATGCTGCTGAAACACTCTTGCCTTTTACTGAGCCACCACACGGCAAGAACACCACCAACAAATGATGACGCCTGACATGGATGCCTGAAATGCAAATGGCCCTCGACAAAATTAAATCCGACCTCACACAGGCTGTCACCCTCGCCCTTCCATCACTGGATGCCCACCTCATGATCATCGCAGACACCAGCGACCATGCAATGGGCACAGTACTGCAACAAGAGATCACTGGTGTAAAACAGTTGCTGCATGTCTTCTCTTGGAACTGAGCGATATTCAGAAGAAGTGGTCAACTCTTGGTAGAGAGCTCTTGGCCATAAATGAGGTGGTCCGCTGTTTCCAGGATGACATTCAAGGATGCCCTCTAACCATTTACACTGACCACAAGCCTCTTGCAGATGTGATCAAAAACCCTTCTGTTAATGCTACACCAGGTGCTTTCACCATCTCGACCTGATCTTGCAATTTACCACCGACATCAGACACATCTGAGATGCGGAAAATGTAGTCACGGACTACCTGTTTTTCTTGGCAGCCACATTTATTCAGCTGGACTTTGATCTACAAGGGGTACATTCTTCAGAAGTAAGTAATAAAGACACATAACGAACATTATGTTAAAATTATAAGCATACGTTATGAACTAAAATGCTCAAGGCAAATAACAGATATCATAGATCCATGAAGGACTTAATCTATGATTTCTGTTCTTTGACCTGATCTTCTTAGCTCATAATGAATGCTTATATTTTTAATGTAATGTAAGTTATGTGACATTATTCCTTCTGTAGAAGATAGCCGTAGTGGTATTAAAACCTGGTCAATATTTATTACTATAAACTTTATGGAACCAATTATCTGTTTACATCATTTATTGAAAAAAATTGTAGGAGTCACATCTATTTCAGGTGTAGTTGAGTGTAAAAAGAACAAAGAGTATATAACAAAAAAGGCTCCCTCATCTGTCCTTTCCATTTGTCTGCCTTATTTGCATCATCTCTATTTTCAGGCTGGCTACCAAATTACGCAACAACGCCTTCCACTAGCTCAACGTGGGCAAATAGATTTCCATGTTTTTACCCAAGGTGTGCATAAGAAGCCTTATAAAAAAACAGCAAGGATACATCAGCTGCAGCTTGAACAAGATAGTGGAAAATCTCTTCATGATGAGATATTGAACAGGTATCACGAAAGCCATTAATCTGTTTTCATCCTCCTCCTCACCGTTCCCCCCCCCATCCCCCCTCTCCCCCCCCACCCCCCACCCCCGCCCCCCCCCCCCCCACCCATATCTCTCACTCACATCCTCAGAGTAACCCAAACGCAAAAGCCGCTAAATGCATTTTTTGTTGATTTTGAGATAGGCTTACTGTCACATAGATTTTTTCAGCACCTACATGAGGGAATAGGTTTCAGGGTGCAAAGCTCACTATAGGCCATTGAAAACTGCTGTAGAAAATTGTGGTCAGTTGCAAAAGCTGTTAACTGCACATTGTCTTCAGGTGCAAAACCCACTAAATGTCCAAAGCTTACATAACCCGCCAAGTTCAACAGGCATGGTGGTCACTATGCCATGTCCAGATGAAAAGCACACCAACTGACATCAGATTTACCAATCTAGACATTAAGAGCTACATTTCAGTTTGTTATGATTAGAAGAGATATTTTTCACATTCAGAGTTAGGTTGGCTGTACTGTAGCAAACACATATGCAACAGTGAAGCTCACGCAGCCAGTGCACTTTTGAAATATATGCCAGCAAGCACAGTTCAGCTGATCAGCAGGGTGCTTGTTGACATATTGTTGACATATTGGTGTGAGTGTTTTGAAAAAGATAAGTGATTTTGTGGATATTTAAATACAGCAGATAGGACAAATGAAGTGGAAGTAATTGAAATAATAGGAATTCTGCAGGAATTCGAACCCATCTTAGTATTTGCAAATGACCTGAACAAGGCCAGGTGTGACAGTCCCTCCTGGAAAAGGAAGAGGCATCCTTATCAGTGGAAGAGAAATGTTTCCAAAACAGAAAGGTAAGAACATGAAAAGTATTAACATTGTTATGAAATAAAAACTGCATTGATACTAAGTATTATAACAGAACCTCAACAAATTTGTGGTATGATCTGTGCTGTCCTCTACACAGTGGCATAGTCTGACCAATTTAATAGACAATTTCTGCAAAACTGAAACTGGTAGCTATCTGGCAACAAAATAAAAATGTAGCGAAACTAAAGGAAATTTGTGTTAAATGCAGTAGATCTCACAGAGAGCAGCAAGGACCGCACATGATCATGTGTAGTTTTAATAGGCACTATACTTAAGTGTGTTGCCAGATTGCTCCCCCTTTGGGGAGGATTTTAAGCAACTTATGGGGGAGGGGGTTTTGGCAGTAAAAAATGAAATTTTCTACCAATCGTTCGGTTTAATCACGCCTTTTATATACACTACTAGTTCTTTTAATTTAGCCCGTCGTGTACAGACTTCTGCATACTTTTCAAGACCCTTGACATGACTGCCATCTTGGATTCAACTCCAGAGTTTCAAATGGGAATGTAGTCATGTGACATATCAAACAGATAGAGAATTTCACTAGAAAAACAATTCCGTTGTTATTTTAAACATAGCTTTATTCATTCTCAGGTTATAGCCAATTATGTGCGGCAGCAGTGGGATGCTCAGCAGCTTGAGTATTACATACTGAGAAGTCATAAAATGGAGTCTGAAACGGTGCAAAGTGACTATCCCATGCCTGATATGTTACATGTGCTTAATTGTTAGGTATCATTTACTCATGCTAATGTTTTAATCATTGTTTCCTTATTTACAGGTTACAAAATGTCCTTAACACATGAAGGGCGCATTGAAATCATCTTGATACCAGGAGATAGAACCACACAGGTCATTGCTGAGGATTTAAACAGTTGTCACCCAACCAGACAGCCCATCTCTCACAGCGCAGTTGCCAAGCTTTTGGCCAAATTCCAAGCAACAGGTTCTGTCACAGATAAACCTAAGGCTGGAAGACCAAAATCTGTCACTCATGAAGCAATAACAGTGAGCGTGTTGGCATCATTTAGCAAGAGTCCGCAACGAAGTACTCGTTGCCTGTCACATGAATGTGGGGTTAGCCGTACCTCCATACTGCAAATTCTATCGCAGCACAAATGGCACCCATACAAAATTCAGCTGCTCCAACACCTGAACAAGGATGACCCAGACCGTCGGCTACAGTTCGCAAAATGGGTGCCACAGCAGCTGCAGATAAACCCACGTTTCCCCTATCAGGTGCTTTTCAGTGATGAAGCCAATTTCTTTATCAATGGTGAAGTGAACAAGCAGAATCACAGATACTGGTCCAACACAAATCAACACTGGATTGATGCTTCCAAAACTGTCGACTCACAAAAAGTGATGGTCTGGTGGGGTGTGTGGGGTACCAAAGTCATTGGACCTTTTTTTAATTGATGGTACATTAACAGCCAACGGTTATCGGAGGTTATTGGATGAAGAAGTGTTTCCCTCATTGTTAACGGAGGTTGGGACATTTCCAGAATTCTTCCAGCATGATGGAGCCCCACCACCCCACCACATTCTGAGCACACTGCGCGAGCATACCTGGATGTGCAGTTTCCTCAAAAATGGATTGGTCATAGGGGTGCTGTGGAGTGGCCACCACGTTCACCAGATTTGATTCCTTTGGACTTTTATCTTTGGGGTCATGTCAAAGCACTGGTTTATTCTGTGAAAATACGGGATTTGCATCATCAAAAGCAGCACATTGTTGATGCGTGTGGTCAAATTCAGCCAGATGTGTTGGTCAAAGTTCATCAGGACTGGGTTCGGAGGATAGCATTAACAATCCAACATAATGGACAACATATCGAGCCATTCCTATGACTGTTGGTGGTCTCTCGAGACTGTGTAACATCAGTGTAATGTCTCTTCGGCACATAACACACATGCTGCCGAGCGTCCCACCGCTGCCACATGTAACTGGCTATAATCCGAGAATGCATAACGCTATGTTTAAAATAACAACGGCATTGTTTTTCTGGTGAAATTCTCTATGTGTTTATATGTCACATGACCACATTCCCATTTGAAGTTTTGGAGTTGAATCCAAGATGGCGGCTTTCAAGGTGGCCGCCATGTTGCTGACATAGCCGATAAAGTTTCCCCCTTCCCATTCCTCTTGTGTAGGAACTCTGTTTCCTTGTTTGTTACTCCATTTGAATTTTATGAGGGTGTTTCCGGACTTTTGAACCACCCTGTACTTTCCTTAACAGGTCACTTCACTTGCTCGGAGTGCCACCAGGTGACATTCAATCTTGTGGTGGGCAGTCTCTATCACAATATCAGACAGTAATGTTTATTAATAGGTATTGTTTGGCACAAAGTCGTTAAAGAGTACCATATCTTGCTGGTAAAAGTAACTGTTCGAAGAGATTTATGGTTAATATTCAGTCATCAAGTCTCCAAAGAATGTTTGGGGCATATATCTATAAAACACTTATGTCATCAGTTTGAGCAGAATTATTTCAAGTAGTTATTTATAAGAGAGCAAAAAGTGATTGTCATTGGCAAAACTGAAAACTCTCCTTAGTGCAGAGGGCACAGAAACCCCTTTTTAACCTACTGTCTTTATTTAGAATTATCATAAAATAGTTCAATCATTTTGAGTGTGACATTGAAAATTTCTGACTGATGACCTCAGTCTCTGAGGCTGAGCCTAATGAAGTGAAAAAGCCTTAATCACTTCATTGTGTTTCACTGAAATATGTTTTGAGTTGTACTGAAGCTACAGAAATTTTTTGTTGCTTGTTTAATATATGAAGGATAATAGGTGAAGGGACTGCCTTAATAGTATTCAGTTTGGATACTTTCTTGCTCTCAGTTTGAGTGTCTGTGTATGGCAGTGTCACAAATCACATCCTCTCTTTCGTCCTTAGTGTCATATCAGTGGAGTCAGATGCAAGGGACTTGATTAACACTGCTAAATGTGTGATTTGTTATCATTGTTTAATATTACCAATCACACTTCCTTGTAGAATTTCTTGAACTAATGACAAAATAATAATTTTTATTTTATTTGTGAGATAAAATATTCACTTATGGATGTTCTGTACTTGATACATGCTTTCCTAGTACAGCTGTTACGTAAAAGTTTTAGCTCTCAGCAAGTCTGAAGAATATGACAGTCTGAAGAATAAGACAGATCTGTCACTAAATATTGTCTGCCTGTAGTTATTCTCATGGAGTTATTCTCATTATCTCTTGTTC
The DNA here is from genome assembly GCF_023898315.1 of Schistocerca nitens. Classification (NCBI taxonomy): domain Eukaryota; kingdom Metazoa; phylum Arthropoda; class Insecta; order Orthoptera; family Acrididae; genus Schistocerca; species Schistocerca nitens. The sequence goes on from NC_064618.1 coordinate 409,807,967, forward strand.
GCTTTGAAAAACATTTCAGAATCATTGATAGCACAAAATGAGGTGTAACACTAGACACAACCAATCATTTGGCCTCTAAGAACAAAAGTTTATTGATTCATATTCAAGTAAACAACAAATGTTGAAACAGTGCAATAAGCTATAGTACAATATGAGTAGCTGCACTATCTGTTTATAGAGGAGGGCTCCAGTAGGTAATACTGTGGATGTCTTGCCATGTGCACTAGCCTTGCAACCCACTGCAGATGGCCTTCAGTGGCCAGACTGTTTCAAGTGTAGCATGCCTGCCATGGCGTGTATCCAAGTGTTGTGTACAGGGTTGTACACCCCTCTCCTCTTGGGGAAAGAGTGCTCCTCTGATGCAGGCTTTGTGGTGATAAATGACACATCCATGTGCCCCCGCCCCCCCTCAAAGACCACAATGGATGACCAGCAATAAGGGTGCTGCCAGCATCTTTATGTTTGGCACTTGATGTGGCAGAAGTGTGCTGAGGGTGATGGACACAGGGTGCTCAGATGGGAACACCAGGGTTGCCAGTGCTGAAGAACCCAATGGTGGAAGTGCAGTAAAGCATCAACGGGAAGGGTGAGCAGCATGCGTCAGGGTGCTGGACCCAGGAGAGGAAAGAGATGATGACTTCCACAAGGAGGAGTGGGTCTGACCCAGGGAGGCCAGGACACGTGATGAGGGTGCCGGAACAGGTGTCGAGGGTGGAGGTGAAGGCAGTGGCAGCAGACCTATGGCCCTCACTGTGGCATGAGGATGATTCTGAATGAGATTTTCACTGTGCAACGGAGTGTGTGCTGATATGAAACTTCCTGGCAGATTAAAACTGTGTTTCGTACCGAGACTCGAACTCAGGACCTTTGCCTTTAGCGGGCAAGTGCTTCACCAACTAAGTTACCCAAGCACGACTAACGACCCATCCTCACAGCTTTAATTCTGCCAGTACCTCGTCTCCTACCTTCCAAACTTTACTGAAGCTCTTGTGCGAAACTTGTAGAACTAGCACTCCTGGAAGAAAGGATATTGCGGAGAAATGGCTTAGCCACAGCCTGAGGGATGTTTCCAGAATGAGATTTTCACTCTGCAGCGGAATGTGCGCTGGAAGAAAGGATATTGCAATATCCTTTCTTCCAGGACTGCTAGTCTGCAAGTTTCGCACAAGAGCTTCTGTGAAGTTTGGAAGGTAGGAGACGAGTTACTGGCAGAATTAAAGCTGTGAAGATGGGTCATGATTCGTGCTTGGGTAGCTCAGTTAGTAGAGCATCTGCCCAAAAAAGGCAAAGGTCCCAAGTTCAAGTCTCGGTCTGGCACACAGCTTTAACTTGCCAGGAAGTTTCATATCAACACACACTCCACTGCAGAATGAAGATCTCATTTTGGAAACGTCCCCCAGGCTATGGCTCCGCAATATCCTTTCTTGCAGGAGTGCTAGTTCTGCAAGTTTCGCACAAGAGCTTCTATGAAGTTTGGAAGGTAGGAAACAAAGTGCTGGCGGAATTAAAGTTGTGAGGATGGGTCGTGAGTCGTGCTTGGGTAGCTCAGTTAGTAGAGCACTTGCTCGCAAAAGGCAAAGTCCCTAGTTTGAGTCTTGGTCTGGCACACAGTTTTAATCTGCCAGGAAGTTTCATATCAGTGCACACTCCACTGCAGAGTGAAAATCTCATTCTGGAAACATCCCCCTGGCTGTGGCTAAGCCATGTCTCCGCAGTATCCTTTCTTCCTGGAGTGCTAGTTCTGCAAGTTTCACAGAAGAGTTTCTGTGAAGTTTGGAAGGTAGGAGACGAGGTACTGGCAGAGTTAAAGCAGTGAGGATGGGTCATGAGTCATGCTTAGGTAGCTTAGTTGGTAGAGCACTTGCCTGCGAAAGGCAAAGGTCCCGAGTTTGAGTCTTGGTCTGGCACACAGTTTTAATCTGCCAGGAACTTTCAAGGATGATGCTGATCATGGTGGTGCTCCGCCAGGCCCACATTGGTGTGCACCATATAGAGGCAGCAGCTGCATCATCTGTGGACCATGGGTGGAATCCACTCCTGTTGGTGGCTGAACCCCCCATCCGAGACCGTGGAGCCAGGAATGGACTGCAGTGAGGGTCACACCCAAAGGTTTTGGTGTGGCAGCAGGAGCAGGTGCAGAAAGGTATGTAGCTGTTGGCCATGGAGCAGCTCAGCCAGACCCCAATGCCCCCCCCTTCCCATCCCCTCCCCCCGGCATAAACCTGTGGGAATTGAAGAGGCACACGATGCTTCATCCATGGAAGAGTTTGCAATGTACTTCTTCCTTTTAACCCTGAACATGTGGACAAGCTGTTCCATCTCACCATTACATCTACATACGCATCTACATTGATACTCTTCACGTGCGCCGCACCGTATGGTGCATGGCGGAGGGTACCCTGCACCACTACTTGTCATTTCCTTTCCTGTTCCACTTGCAGATAGTGCAAGGGAAAAATGACTGCATGTATGCTTCCCTATGTGCCCTAATTTCATGTATCTTATCTTCGCGTTCCTTACATGCAGTGTATGTTGGTGGCAGTAGAATCATTTAGTAGTCAACTTTAAATGTTGGTTCTGTAAATTTTCTCAATAGTGTTTCTTGAAAAGAACATCGCCTTTCTTCCAGGGATTCCCATTTGAGTTCCCAAAGCATCTCCATAACACTTACATGTTGTTCAAACCTACTGGTAACAAATCTAGCAGCTTGCCTCTGAATTGCTTCAGTGTCTTCCTTCAATGTGGCCTGGTATGGACCCTAAACACTCAAGCAGTACTCAAGAATAGGTCGCACCAGTGTCATCCTTTATACTTGAACCACTCTTTCCTAAAATTCTCCCAATAAATTGAAGTTGATTTTTCACCTTCCCAACCACAGTTCTCACATGCTTATTACACCTCATATCGCTTTGCAACATTACACTCAGGTATTTAAACAATTTGACCATGACAAGCAGGACACTAGTAATACTGTATCTGAACATTATAGGTTTGATCTTCCTACTCATCAGCATTAACTTAAAATTTTCCACATTCATCCTATCAACTGGAAAGTTTATCTAAGTTGTCTTGTATTATTAAATTGAGAGTGGAAAGGAGGAGCCATCACATGGCAAATATCTTGACAGGCGGAGAAATTGTGGGAGTGGGAGGTCTGAAACATAAACTATGGGCTATTGTTCACCACAAGCATATGAGGCAGTACTTCAACAGAAAAAAATTTGGAGATTTGGAGAGCGCCTGTAGCCGCAGCTGATGTGGAAGGACCGGGGTAATGTATGAAAATTTCTAGAAAGCTTTGACAACCAACATCATGTAAGAACTGAAGACTGGTCCTGTGAAATCAACATGAACACATTCCCCGCAGATGATGCAGTGTGCGTCACGAAGAGAGTGTTGCCTGTGGCACTGCCTGTTGCTTAGCATGTTGAGAGCAGCCTGTGACAAGCCCAGATGGAAGAGCTGAAGCACATCCTGCCTAGGGCAGCACGGATCACAATCCTGAGTGACAGCCCATATTGTAGCTAAGAGAACAACACCATCAAACACTGAAATCTGGTGACGGAGGGCATCATAGTTATGTAAAGGATCAGAAGCCCTACACGGAGGCCTGTCTGGCCAACCATGTTGAATGGGGTAAACAGTTTGGTGCAAAACCAGATCAGTAGCAATGTGGGAACCCATCAGGAGCTGCAGTCTTGGAGCCCATAATAGAAAACCCTTCCACTGTATGTTGTACCTCAACATCTAAGTGAAAACAAAGGTGATCACATTGATCAAAAGTAGAATCCAGCCCCATCAGAAGCTGGGATAGTGCCTCAGCATTTGTATGCTGCATATTAGACTGAAAATGTATTTCATAGCTTTAGTGAGACAGAAACAAGGCTGAACACTGGAGGCGATGCAGTGCTTTGTGTGGCAGTGAAGCAGAAGGGTTAAACAACAACACCAAGGCCTTGTGGTCCATGATGAGATGGAACTTAGACCCATACAAGAACACTTGACTCTTTGTGAGGACGTAAGACGATAGCAAGCACTTCCTTTTCAACTTGGGAGTATTACCGTTGAGCGGCGATGGGCGTGTTTGATGCATAAGCGAAAAAATGGTCCCAACATCATACTGAGAGGCGTCTATAGTCAAAAACAAGGGTGGCCAGGATGGAGGGTAACCAAACATGGAGCAGGATACAACTTAGATTTAAAAAACTTGAAAGTGCACTCACCCATATTTTTCCACCAAAAAGAAATACCCTTGTGTAACAATTCAGGAAAGGATGGGCCAATGTGGCCACACGGAGAATGAATTTGTGATAGCAGGCAATTTCCCCTAAAAATGTTTGGAGTTATTTGGCATTGAGTAGATGAGGCAGAGCTGTGACAGCAGTCATATAATGATTTAAAGGCCTTACACCATTCAGAGAAACCTCAAACCCCAAATACACAGTGGATCACTGAAAGAAGTTTGACTTCACCAAGTTGCACTTCAATCCAGCAGTTTGTAACACTGTGAACATGGAGTGTAAATTGTGTAAATGCTTTGATGTGGATGCACGCTTAATGATAATATCGTCAAGATAGTTGATGCATCCTGGAATGAGTAACATCAGTTGTTCTTAAAAAAATACTGAAAAATCGCTTGGGCGCTCACCACGTCCACAATGGAGAAACCAAAAGCATTGAAAGCATCCAGACTGTACATATTGTCAGCACCAGGTTCATCCACTCCCAGAAAAGTCAAGGAATGAATCAGATTTATACACACTGTGAGCTGTAAATTTCCCCAAAGTTGGAATATGTTGCTTCTTGTAACTTACCAAACATTGAATAAAATGCCTGAGATCCCAAGTCCACATACGTCTGTGAGTTCTGCAATGTCACAGTTGGACCCGTGTCCACTTGCACCATCAGTTATCTTTCTTAAGCACTGGAGACACAGTTAACACCTATATCCATATCCATGTGTGCATGATGGGGCTGGGAATGGCAGATGCTATATGTCCTTTTTTGCTACAGTTGTTGCAAATTGCCCAGTAGGGCACATGCTCCTGTACTGCTGCACGAAACAGTATGGGCGAGATGGGGGCTTGGAGCGCTGCCATTGCTGGTGGTTGTTGTTGACTGTTTGTGTGCCATGTCACTGTCCAGTGCAGTGTGGAGGCCACAGTTGTATGGCTGCCATGGTGTCCTTCCCCTGAGAACTGACTGATATCTGAAAGGAGCCATCATGGCAATGTCAGAAGAGCAAGACCCTCAATCTGATCACTCGCAGTGTGAGATACCTCAAAAGACTGAGCAATTTATACTCATCTGGGCCCAGTGCATTGTATATGTCATGTAATGACATTAATGATATGAATATAATAGAGGGAAACATTCCACGTGGGAAAAATATATATAAAAAACGAAGATGTTTTAACTTACCAAACAAGAAAGCGATGGTATGTTGATAGACACAATAAAAAACACACACACAAATTTCAAGCTTTCGCAACCCAAGGTTGCTTCATCAGGAAAGAGGGAAGGAGAGGGAAAGACGAAAGGATGTGGGTTTTAAAGGAGAGGGTAAGGAGTCTGCCTGTCTGTATGTGCGGATGGATATGTGTGTGTGTGCGAGTGTATACCTGACCTTTTTTCCCCCTAAGGTAAGTCTTTCCACTCCCGGGACTGGAATGACTCCTTACCCTCTACTTTAAAACCCACATCCTTTCGTCTTTCCCTCTCCTTCCCTCTTTCCTGATGAAGCAACCTTGGGTTGCGAAAGCTTGAAATTTGTGTGTGTGTTTTGTATTGTGTCTATTAACATACCATCGCTTTCTCATTCGGTAAATCTATAATAGGCATATTTCGGCACGATTGCCATCGTCAGGCTATATCAGGTGGTCTTGAAGTCCATATGATATTGCTGTATTAGTTACTGTCACTACTATATGTTTCCTCCTTTGATGTTGGTGGAGTTAAAGTTATTAAACAATAGCTGGAACAGTTATTTCTGAAGTTTCCCAATTATGAAAGTTTATATCATAATGATGTTACTTGGCAACTGTAATGACAGTTGAGCCAGTGATGTTATAACATTTGTTACAATTGAACACTTTCGACAAATGATGGAATGTATGTCGGAATCAATCCCATTTGCTTTGGTGAAAAGTTTTTCATTCAGATTGATACTATGTTCATAAGTTACAGCACCATATAAGTAATTGTTGAAAAAATGTCTGCAAAAGATTTACATTTTTTGCCACATTCAGCATTTCTATATAATTCCTTTGCATTGTTTAGCATGTCAACGTGCTTAGTGTCATTCAGCGTACCAGACTTCATAGATGCAGAAGTGCTCACTACTGAGTGACAATATTTTATGCAAGTGATTCTTCATTTATTTTACTGTATCAACATGAAGGCAGGTGCATGATTGTTAATGCCTCTGGAATGCAGAATTTAAAAACAATTGTTCTGAGCCCCGAAGCACGTATTATTTACTGTCTAGGGACATTGTTGATTTGATATGGAGGGGGCATGTGGCTGAATTGTTATGGTTATATTGTATGGACATCCAGTTCTTCAGTACTTAGAAATTCACTCCTATACTATATTATCCATTCTGTCTCTGATAGCGTTGTTGTTAAAGTGTAACATTCCCTCTATTTTTTTCAGTTTATGTGTGTACAGTTCATGACAGTTTTATTGCCAAAGCTATGTACTGACACTATTCCTCACTCACAGCATGTCTTGTTGTAAAGATGTTCATCATTCATTGTTATGCCATTGTTGATCACCAATTTCTTCAACTTTTAACATATGAATTTTGTTTTTTGACAATGCAAGGAGCATAGTGATTTGTTTTCAAACCACATGGAGGGCAACTGATGTACATAACTTGCTGTCGTCATTTTTAAGGCACCCACTGAATGTTTCTGTGTTGTGGTTGATAAACATATGGAATCTATTTTCCAAAAGCCTTATTCATATAATAAGACCCCCCCCCAATTACTACACTGTCTGAAATTTATGCCCATCCTGTCACCACCCTCACTCCTTGCCTATAAGCACTGAAGACACCTTCCTCATTGCTTATTTAGACAGGTTGTCTGATGGTGAAAATTTCTCTGATTAGCACCTACCTAAAGCCAGTGTATCATCTCTTTACTCTTAATCTTTATTCAGTTTCTTGGTAAAAACTTAGATGCAGAATCGCTCAGAGATATTCCCAAGGGAACTTGGTTGGATTCTCTTATTATGGATTGACTTAAGAGAGAAATTGTCTGATTACATAGTTCCAATATGTTGACAGTATTTACACTGAATGATTCTTTCATTCGATTGTAAAGTGTTTACTGTTATGAAAGTTCCTGACAAATTAAAACTGTATACTAGACCAAATCTTGTACGCAGACCCATACACCTTTCATAGGTTACACTCTCACAGGCACTTCTCATGCACTGCCTCACAGGCTCAGTCTTTCAGTACCTCTTTCCTACTTTCCAAAAGCATACAGAACCTCCATGCCTTTCAAACCTAGCATTCCAAGAAGTAACAGAATGCCAGAGAATGCCTAAGGCAAGATTCCAGTGTGACACAAGGCATGAGATCAGAGCTGTACGTCCCAAGTCACCTGCTCTGTTTCCAGTGCCACAACTGCCAGTCAGTACACTCTCCAAATGTGTTCATTGATATTGTCGTGCTTTCAAAAAACATGGCAAGCTTTTGAAAAACATGTTAATTCCATGTTTGTGAACTGAAGACAAAAATATGGCACTTCCCTTGAATTTTTCTTGAATGATTCAAGTAACACATTTGCTGGTATTTTTCCATGCTCTCTTCACTAGTGTGTTTCCAGGGAAACCACTCTTTGCCTTACTGTCTGCCAGTACTGCACTTCATCAGATGTTAAACCTATAGAACCATCTTGCTAAACAGATGGTAGAGTTTTGTCAGGACTGGCTCTCCCAAGGCTGTCAGTAGTTCAGTACTTACACTTACACAATTGTCAATTTTTACACTTGAAACATTCCCTCCTCTACTTTCAGAAGACATGCTCATTTTAAAATAATTAATGCCCTCACTTCTTGCAATCAACACTGAGCTCAATGACTCAGTGGTTAAACCACTGGTCTCACATTAAGGAGGAATGCGATTCAAATTCTCATCCTTCAAGAAGTATCGCCCTTTTTTTGGCTGAGGGAGGGGCTGTGGTTGTGTTGTCACCAGTCTCTGACTGATATTATGTCAGACACTTCCTCTGACTGGTAGAGACCCTGAATGTATTCTTTCCACCTATTGTCTTTCTCGTCTGTGTTTAAAAGTTAAACAGCTTTGCACTGTGGTTGCTGATAGCTTTGCTTATTGTCTCATAAAATGTGTTTTAACTCTTCTATATGCTCAATCTGTCTTTCAAATTACCTTTTGCTTTTAGTTTATTTCCCACTTTTTTTAGGCAATTTGCTTTAGCTCCTCTGTATTTCCTATTGATTTTATTTCTAAATGACTTACATTGGCATATTCCTTTCTTTTCATGAACATTTCATGGATTTCCTTCTTTCCTTGATTATTGAATAGGAAATTCTTTTGCTGCCAAGATCACTTGCTATTTTTATTTTATTTCACAATAACTGGATTCAATACAATCTTGCTGTCATTGGATCTTCAGAAAATTCTTATTAACGTGTATACGTACCATCAATACAATGAGCATACTTTCTTGCTGCAATATATGGATGTTAATAAAAATTTTCTGAAGATGTGATGATGACAATAAGATTCTATCTAAGCTAATCATTGTGAAATAAAACAAAAATACCAGTGGTCTTAGCTGTAAAAGCTTTCTCTATTTACCAATGACAGTTTGCTCCCTTCAAACTTGTGCCGCTTATATTACATTGATAAGTTGAAATATTTATCCTGTCACCCAACGTTTCTTCGCAATTACCTTCCTTGTACTTTCAGTGTCTGTCCAACTTCTGTGATTGCTCTATTAGTGGATGTCCTACAGCATCAGATGATTTCAAATACACATCATCAGTCCCCAATATCTCAGTACCCCACCTCTTCACATTATTATTTTTCCTCACAGTTCTCGTAAACTTCAGCCTACTCTTAATCATTACGTAATTGTGATCTAAGTGTATATCTGCTCCTAGGTATACCTTAGACTCCAATATCTGATTTCACAATCTCTTACCGTGATGTGTATTCCCAAGTCTCCTGACCTTTCCCAAGTGTAGCCTGCCTAAACGTCTATGATTTTTAAATGGTGATTCTTGAACAGCAATTTACTGTTACCCTGAAACTTATTGCAGCACTCAAAGAGTTTTTCTGTTCTCTCATTCCCTCAACTAAGTCCATATTCTCCTGTATCTCGGTCTTCTACCCCTTCCTCTACTACAGCATTCCAGTCTCCCATGATTATTAGATTAGATTAGATTTGCTTTCATTCCAGTTGATCCATAGTGAGGAGGTCCTCCAGGATGTAGAAAATGTCAGAAGAACAATAATACATGACAAATATTTACATCTGAAACAAATAAGCTAATGTACCTTCCACAGGTCCTGAGTGGGATGATCATCATTTTTTCAATGAACACTATATGAAAGAATCATTTAACAAACACTAATGCACTGAATTTAAAATAAAAAAAGTTTTTTATTTATAAGGTAATAAACATATAATAGAACTACTATAATACTTATTTACAATGAACACATTACTGCACTGAAATGGTGTGGAAGTTAGATTGTACTTACACACACACACACACACACACACACACTTATTTAATATGAACACATTACTGCACTGAACTTTAAATCCTTGTGAAGATTATTCTTATTTCTAGTATTGATTCCATGAATTGAGCTGTTGGTTTGAAAAAGTTATATATTTTTAATGACAAATTTCATTAAGGAATAAATATATTGGGAAGCAGTAGTTAGTATCCCTAGTTCCCTAAACAGGCTTCTGCAGGATGTTCTTGAGTTCACACCACATATAACTTTTACTGCACGTTTTTGTGCGTGGAAAACTTATCTTGACTTGATGAATTACCCGAAAAAATAATCCCATATGACATTATGGAATGAAAGTAAGCATAGTATGCCAGCTTTTTCATTTTTATATCCCCTATGTCTGACACAGTTTGCATTACAAATAGAGATTTGTTAAGACGCTTCAGCAGTTCTGTGGTGTGCTCCCAGTTGAATTTATTATCAAGCTGTAATCCCAAGAATTTAACACTGTCCACTTCTTCTATCTGCTTATCATCATATGTTAGGCATATACTCATGGGACACCCCTTACAAGTTCTGAACTGCATGTAGTGTGTTTTTGCAAAGTTTAGTGACAAAGAACTGGCTAGGAGTCAGTGATTAATGTCCACAAATATTTTATTAGCCGATCTTTCTAAGACTACACTTGATTTGCTATTTATTGCAATGTGTGTATCATCGGCAAACAAAATGAACTTGGCATCTGGTAATGTTACTGATGAAAGGTCGTTGATATATACAAGAAAAAGTAAGGGCCCTGAAATGGAACCTTGTGGGACCACACATGTAATTAGTTCCCATTTGGATGATGCCTGATAGCTTAATACATGTCTCTTTCCTAATAATACCCTTTGTTTCGTGCCAGAGATATAAGATTTGAACCATTTGGATGATGCCTGATAGCTTAATACATGTCTCTTTCCTAATAATACCCTTTGTTTCGTGCCAGAGATATAAGATTTGAACCATTTTGCAGCTTGTCCTGTTACACCATAGTATTCTAATTTACTTAAAAGGATATTGTGATTTACACAGTCACATGCCTTTAACAGACCACAAAATATACCAGTTGCCTGCAGTTTTTTGTCTAATGAATTAAGCACATTTTCACTGTAGGTGTAGATAGCCTTCTCAATATCAGAATCCTTTAAAAATCCGAACTGTGACTTTGACAGTATGTTATTTGAGATAAGATGGTTATAGAGACGACTGTACATTACTTTTTCTAAAATTTTTGAGAATGCTGGCAAAAGTGAAATTGGACGAAAATTTGATATCCCTTCTTAAACAATGGCTCAACTTCAGCATATTTCAACCATTCAGGAAATATTCCACTGAGAAATGAGTGGTTACACAGATAGCTTAATATGTTACTTAACTCAGAATCACATTCTTTAATTAACTTTGTTGATATTTCATCATACCCACTAGATGTTTTTGATTTTAAAGATTTTATGATGGAAATTATTTCTGCTGGGGTAGAGAGGGTCAAATTCATATTATGGAAGTTACTTGAAATTTATGGTCTGAGGTATTCCACAGCATCATCTACAGAACCTGACAACCCCATTCTTCAGTAACAGTTATAAAATGTTTGTTAAAAAGTTCTGCAACACTATACACATCTGTCACCAATGTATCATTTACTCTTTATGCTATTTGTCCCTCTTCATGTCTGGTTCTGCCAGTCTCCTCCTTCACTATATCCCATATAGACTTCATTTTGTTATCTGATATGACTATCTTTTCCTTGTAATATATTTGCTTTGATGTCCATATTACAGTCTTTAATATTTTGTAGTATTTCATGTAATGTGCTATAGCATCAACATCAGAACTGTTTTGGATTGACAGATACAGTTTTCTTTTTGTTTCACAAGATACCTCTATTCCTTGAGTAATCCATGGCTTCTTTGTAGACTTTGCTCTAACCTTGGATAGTTTTGGGAAAAAACAGTGTTCAAATAAGGTAAGCACTTTATTAGCAAAAGTGTTATATTTTTCATTCATGCCATGAGCACTGTAAACATCATTCCAGTGAATGTCTCTGAGGAGTGTCCTAAAATAATCAATTTTTGGCTTATTGATTACCCTCTTGAGCTCAGATTTAAAAGATTTTATATCCTGTTCAGTATTAACATTTAACAGAAGGAACTGCATGTCATGGTCTGAGAGGCCATTGACTACTGGTTTCGTAATATAATTTTGTTCATTGGACTTTTCTAAAGATATTATCAATGGCTGTTTGTGAGCAATTGGCTACCCTAGTGGGGAACTTTACAGTGGGAATTAAGTTGAATGATAGGGTTACTAACTCAAATAAGTTCTTATTGGGAGAGTCTTTAAGGAAATCTACATTGAAATCACCAGCAACCACTATTTCTTTGTTTTTGGTTGTTAAATGGGCCAGTACAGCTTCAAGGTGGTTTATGAACAGATTAAAGTTTCCTGCAGGTGCTCAATATACACTTAATATTATGAAGGACTTTTCGTGAAATTCTACTTCTGTTGCACATGCTTCCATATGCTGTTCTAGGCAAAATTTATGAATGTCTATGTTCTTAAATTTATGACAGTTTCTGATGAATGTGGCAACTCCTCCTTTCTCCATTTCTGCTCTACAAAAGTGAGATGCTAACCTAAACCCTGTAACACTTAAAAGTTCTATGCCAGTGGTCACATGATGTTCAGAGAGGCAGATTATGTTAGCTGGGTTTGAAGACTTTAATTCATCTATGCAGAAAATTAATTCATTAATTTTATTTCTCAGTCCTCGAAATTTTGATGCAATAAAGATAGCTGACATTTCACTTTGACTGAGTTAAAATTGGGCAGAGTTGAAATATATGCTGACTGTTGAAAATTCTTAATCAATAGCTGTCTGTGCTGATGTAATAAGCTAGAATTATGTTGTTTGGTTTCTTTCTCACACTGAAGGTTTGTCTCAGTCCTAACCTCTCTTAAAATTTGGTTTCTTTCTGTCCTCCCTACACTAAAAAAAGGGTCTTTTCTGAACCCTATAACCACTGGTATTTTATCACTCATGACAGTGCCCCCCCCCCCCCCCCCTTTAACTTTCCTGCTATTTTCCCAGCCAGTTTACCCTTCCCTTTCCTATTGAGGTGAAGGCCATGCCTAATATAATCCCACCTATTGAGAGAATCAACAGGAACCACACCAATGTGTGACACTGCACCCGACACAAGTATCCATTCCAACTCCAAATTAACTCTCTTGACAGAAGAGTTCAAGTGAGGTCGGTCATAGTTCAAATGAGGTCGGTCATGGTGCCCAAGAACAGATACAAACTCAACACTGGTGTGCTTCGATGCTGATGCAACGTCTACCAGTTCACACTCTATACTGTATCCAGGATCCCTGTCAAAACTATTACCTGCCCCACCCACTATAACCACGGTGTCTTCCTTAGTGATATCTTTGCAAAGTGAACCTAAATCCTCTGTCACCTGCTCCAGACCAGCAATAAGTTTAAAAAAAAATTGGTGATCTGGTATTCTGATCCTAGTTCATCCTGCAAAAGTTGGCTAACACCTCTTCCATGGGAACTACCTAACAACAACACTTTCTTTCTCTTTACTGATTTCCCTACATTCTTACTTTTCAATTTACTGCTGAAAGTTTGTTGTGTCCTGTCTACACCTGCAACTGCTTGAGCCTCACCAGCTTCTAACTGAAGCAACAGGTCAAATCTATTTTCTACATTCACCACGAAGCTGTCAGACAAAGTTCTAGGCCTGTTCCTCCTGTTGCCTGTTGCCACTTCCCACCTCTCTTTACCCTTCTCCCTCCTTAACCTGTCAAGATCTCCCCTGGCCTTGTCTAACTCAGCCTGAAGGGCAGAAATTTTCCCCTCCTCTTCTAGTATCTTCCTATCTCTACTATATATCCTACAAAACCACTGATGAGTCTCATTTACTTCCCCTATTCCCACGCCACTACAGTCATCCACATGGAAAAAACTATAGCACCCGTCACACCAGAGCCCCAACGTAACAATTCTACGTCAAGTCAATCACTTTTCACTCATGATAAACGTAATAGTTTATTAAGAATAAGTCAGTTAAATTACAGATAAACACGAAAATATGGTTCCACAAATTTAGCCTACACGAGACTGTGTGTAAACAAAGACCACGTGTAAAGTTTCTGAAACAACAACTTAAACTTTACGCTACTTTCTGGAAATGTGAGTTAAATACTGAAGAGGTACGCTACAGTTAAATTGCTGGAGAGAGCAAAGAACAACTAAACGAAATTCTATAGATTTGCTGCGGCAAAGCGTAAACAGAAAATACGACTGTATGATCTTTTTACATTTTCTGCTATATTACTTAAAGAGAAATGAAATCTTTAATGGTACACTTAAGAGGCACACTAATACACCTATTTAATGTGATTAGTACTAAACTATTTGTTTTTATAGTCTAAAATGACTTATCTTTATGGGAACACCAAAACTCACGCTAGTCGCTTGGCTGCAGGGCTGCCAATTTAGGTTGGTGCATAAGTTTTTAGATTTTTGTTTTGCTTGTTGGTTTTCTGGTTGTTATGGGTTCATTTATCAATTCTAATTTTTTTATTTGTAGTTCACTGTTGCTGTTTGAGTTTACATGTTGTCATTTTGTCATTTAGAGATAGTGAATGGAGCAGTGGATGCTAGAAAATGGAGTGATAACTGGAGAAATCAGAACATTTCTGACATATTCTTCTGTTCAATTTCAGTAGAGGGATGATAACAGTGGAGGCAGCCAGAAGCATTTGCACTGTGCATGGGGATAATGCTGTTGGACAGAGCATAGCAAGAAAATGTTTTTCTCATTTTAAGGAGGATTGCTTAGTGACTCTCCACATTTGGGAAGACGTTTGGGGTTTGATGAAGATTGTTTAAATGCATTAATCCACAATGATTCATGTTTTGTTCTCAAGAACTGGTGAATGCAATGAACTGTAATCATTCCACCACCATGCATCCTTTGCATGCAGTGGGGAAGATTCAAAAATTATGTGTATGGATACAGCGTGCTCTAAGCCAAAATCACAAAAGTCAGCGAGTGGCCAAATGTGCATCTCTGCATGTTTGTCATCAGTTTGCTCATAAGAAACGCCAACCATTCCTATCCTGTATCATTCCTGGTAATGAGTAATGGTGTCTTAATGCTAACATAAAGCAAGGAAAGGAATGATTGAGCCCAAAAAAATCAGCGACTCCTCATACAAAGATCTGCAGGCATCCACAAAAGATAATTTTAGGCATCTGGTGGAGCTACAATGGTGTGGTGTATTACAGATTGCTTCCCTGAGGTGTAATCATCACTGGTGACATTTAACATCACCAAATGAGACATCTTGCAGATGCAATCCAAGAACAACAACTAGGAAGACTGCATGAAGTGATGTTACTCCATGATAATGCTGAAGTGATGTTACTCCATGATAATGCTGAAGTGATGTTACTCCATGATAATGCCCACCCGCATTCTGCTAGACTGACAAAAAACACTATACAGGAGTTCGGTTGGGGAAGCCATTCTGCACCCACCTTTTTCACTTGAGTCTGCAGATTTTCACCTTTCCACTCTCTATCGAATAACTTCCTTTCTGGATGAAAATGTGCTCCAAACGTGGCTCGATGAGTTCCTTAGCTCAAAATCGTGTCATTTCTACAATTGTGGAATCAAGAATTTACCCCAGTGTTGGTAGGCTGTTGTAAATAATGAAAGAGAATATATTATTGATGACTGAAGTCACTGTTGTGTGTATCTTTTGTGTTTATTAAACTTATGAAAAAACACTACAAACCTATGCACCACCAACCGAATATTTTTGTCTTCGTTTATGTACTGAGTCAGCTGTTCAGTGCCCTCATATGATCTCCTTTATATCTTAATTTTCTGCTTGTGATGTATTCGTGTATACCTAAACTATCATTGTTAGTATTGGTTTGCCGTCTATTCTGATGACAAAAATGCTGTGTCTGAACTGTTCATGACAACTCACTCTTTGACCTATCTTCCTATTCCTGACCAATCATACTTCTTTAATACCATTATCCACTGCTGTTGATATTAACCCTATATTTATCTGACCAAAGCTACTTATGTTCTTTCCATTTCACTTAAATGACTCCTGATATTTCTAGATTGAGCCTTTGTGTTCCCTTTTCAGATTTTATAGCTTCCCAACCATATTCAAACTTCTGATTTTTTCTCATTCTGACTTGTAGAATGTTATCCTTTTGTTGATTTTTTCCCTGCATTTTACTGATGGTCACTGCACTTTTGTCAGTACTTTTTCAGAGAGCAGAATGGAAGACTAATCTGGGACCTTACGCCAGTGAGGAGATCATCATGAAACTTTTCTCAGTTACAACCTATGTCTGTGAATAAACACTATGTGCCTTTAATGCAGTAGTTTACATTACCTTCTGCATTCAGGAGGACGATTTAGGTTTTCCGTGATTTCCCTAAATCTCTCCAGGCAAATGCCGGGATGGTTTCTTTGAAAGGGCATGGCCGACTTTCTTCCCCGTCCTTCCCTAATCCAATGAGACCGATGACCTCGCTGTCTGGTCTCCTCCCCCAAAACAACCTGCCCTGTTGATTGTTAGTAATTCTTCCGTCTTTAGGAGCAGTTTCTCACCCCAACCAAAAATGGTGTACTGAACCTCTGTTTGCTCCTCTGCCTTCTTTGACAAGACCATTGTTAAAATGGTGATGGCCGGGCGGTGTGGCCGTGCGGTTCTAAGCGCGTCAGTTTGGAACCGCGTGACCGCTACGGTCGCAGGTTCGAATCCTGCCTTGGGCATGGATGTGTGTGATGTCCTTAGGTTAGTTAGGTTTAAGTAGTTCTAAGTTATAGGGGACTGATGACCTCAGTAGTTAAGTCCCATAGTGCTCAGAGCCATTTGAACCAAAATGATGATGACTCCTTATACTAGAAGTCCAATGCCGTCATTGCTGATGATTTTTATTTAAAATGTAAGTAGTGGTAAGTTTTGTACTTACGGCCTAGGAACTTTTGATTGGTACTCAAAGATACTGCTCCTAGTTAGGCTTACCTTATTTTTTGGGTCCAACCCAGGCATTATTATCATTTTTTTAATTCATCACAGGACATACTTCAATGTTTCTTTGACTTCAACTGAGAACATATTTTTGAAATTACTGAAAGTCTTAACATTTTACTGAAACTTTATTTATTCAGTTATATTTTTCATGAGTCAGGACTTTTTTTCAGAAAAAATTATAAAATTCTCAATGAGGAAGTTATATTCCTGTTGCGGGTTACATTAAACACACTCACACACAATTTCTTTTGTCTTGCTAAACGATGACACAAAAAACGAATAGAGATAACATGATAAAAACCATGTAACGAGTTACTTCATACATGAAACAATATAAATATGTTGCCTCTGCCATACTGCCAAATCACTAAGTGAAAAGCTGTGGCAGAACCAGTGGCCATGGTTCTTTCATTGATATCAGTGCTTGCTCCAAGGTCATCTAAGAGAGACATGGCTGTGAGAGAATGTTTAAAACTGCAATTTTGAAAATATAGCTCTAAAATAAATAAACACTCATCATTCATAAAACCATCAAACTCTAGACATTTTTGCAACCTGGACATTACTCTGGACACCAACAAAAAACTATGACTGTCCAGTCTAATCCTGGATGTACAGTAAGTCTACCCCCTAGATCCTTATTATTAAACTACCTCTCTTGGTTTGTTCCACAAATCTAGTTCACAGACAGATACTCTATATCTGGTTTCTTTTCCTTTTTTTTCCCCTCGTATTTTCAAACCTTACATGCTATGACCATGACACTGCTCCCTTCAAGTATCAGCACTCTGCAACTAAATTGTGAAGGTGGTTCGATGAACCCTCTTCCAGGCACTTAAATGTGATTTGCAGAGTATCCATGTAGATGTAGATGTGGATGTAGACAATAAATAGTAACTAACATTACATTCACATACCACCCCAGTCTAGGAGCCAAACAAGAAATTGCATATCACACCATCTTTAATTCAATGTGCACTTCACAAGTATGTATGAAAGGAAGTCTTACTCCTGAAAAACTGAAGCAAAATACTCATTCATTCATCATATTATGTTGATCCACAATGAAAAGAACTGTTTGTGACTATGTAGTTAATCTAGACTATCATTCATTCACACATATCATTCTTTCACACATCATGTTCCATAAATGTCATCATGACAGTGCTTAACTGGCGAAAACTGGTGTTGCTACTGTGACAAGGCTGTTGGCATGGGAATTACTTGTAGATTTTGGTATGTTAATGTGCATTAGAACAAAAACACCTGCTCTGAAAAAAAGCCAGTCTCCTCTTTTATTTCTTAGCTGCTGGTTTTATTCCTACTTTGTTCTAAGCAGTTATGTAATAATCATAGTCAGATATCTGGATATGGAAGGAAAATGTGTTCCATATGATCTTAAGTGCTGACTAGATTTTACATCCTTTAGTCCAAATATTCTGATAGATTGTAGTAGTATTAGTGGTAAATAATGTACTATTTTGCTTTGGTTTTGAACAATTGGGGATTTCCATTTTCCTGCCTTATTCCCATCTGCAGCATGCTATAAACTTTTATGCCAGAATATAAAACTTCACTCTAAATGCTAAACAAGGACACAAAGTGTGTATGCAAACTATTTTTACATCTACTATTGTGGTTGTGAATTTCACAGTTCATCTTAAATGCTTTGTATTTTTCTTCTCTCATTCGCTAGTTATGTACAATGTGCAAAATGTGCTGTTTCAGGAGTTTAGTGGACCTAAATCGAGCAGGGTTACCATTAATGGAAATAGTATTTGAACCAGACCTTAATGATGGTGAAGAGGCAGCTGCACTAGTCCAGGAACTTGTACTAATACTGCAGCGGCTAGGAACTTGCTCCTGCAAGATGGAAGGTACAAAGTGTAAAGATTTTACAAACATATTCTGAAGTGCAAAACTAATATCTAAGGGAATTACGAAGTTAATAATAAAAATAAGAGCACTGTTAGTATGTTACTGGCTATCTTTTTCATCTTTTATTTTTCTTCCAAAGCTTTTGTGCTAATTGTCACAAGAAAAAAAAAACAGTATGTTTAATCAATCAATTATTCTCTGTTGTAAATATGTCATACTATCTCTCTCTCTCTCTCTCTCTGTGTGTGTGTGTGTGTGTGTGTGTGTGTGTGTGTGTGTGTGTGTGTGTGCGCGCGCGCGTGCGGAGGGAGAGGGGGGGGGGCATGCACGCACATGTCTCCATTGCAATGATCCTTCTTTTCCCTCGTCCTGTCAACAGGTATGTCCATGTCAATCTGAGGTCTGAGGGACATGTTGCTCCTGTCTAACCCTCTCCAATCTATCCCTCTTTCATACCTGAGGAAGAAACTAACAGCCCAAAAGCTTGGATAGTTTTTTTTCTACTTTTATGTGTGTTCTTGAAGGTAAGTACTTGCTTACTATATGGCCTCCTTGTAATTTTACAGGTTTTTTTTCAAGGGGAATGATACTTTTTTAGTAAATTTAATCACATCAAATACACATTAGTTCGTGATACGACACTGAGTCTGAATCAATCATGCACTGAAGACTTTGCTGTCAAGTGTTCACACCAACACATTATCATCCTCGTCATCATCATCACTCAAGAATGTATTTTGTTGACATTAAAGACACTACTCATATTGGACAAGTCATTGACATAACTTTCTTATGCATACAGTTATACACACTAGGTATTTGTATTTTTATCTGAGACATAATATGCCCCAGAAAAAAATTCAAAATAGCTCCAGTCCCCACCTCTGATAAAATGTTGAGGAGGTTTCCCTTGGTTCTAAAATTTCTAATTGCCACAAGTTTTATGTGGAAACATAAACAAGTACACATGTGCAGTAACTACAAGAACACACATTAAATTTTACTCATCTGCAACTAGCAGCTACTCTCAGAATCTCAAATTAAGACACTTTCCAGACAGGAATTTGAAGTAACTGTGGAATTTGAATCTTTGGTGTTAATGTCCATTGTAAGTTTTTATTGTTAATCTGATCGTTGTGTGTTTGATTTGACCTTGTTTTGTACCTTTACACGTCTTTTTCTGAGCGTTCATTCGTTTGTTCATGTTCGGTCCACCCATAAGTAAATGATCCTCTTGCATTTCTGATATAAATATTTGCATATGATTGAAATAACTGTGTAATAAAAAGCTTCATTCTCTAACAGAGGGTGCCTTACGGGTTGATGCAAATGTGTCACTGCATCAAAGTGGTGAACCGTTGGGTGTTCGTACTGAAATTAAAAACATTGGAAGTGTTAGAGCTGTAGCCAATGCAATTAAATATGAAATAGATCGTCAGAGAAGAGAATTGGAAAATGGACACACAATTGTGAATGAAACACGTGCATGGGATGCAGAAAGTAAACAGACTGTTTCAATGAGGGACAAGGAGCAAGTACAGGTACCTCTTCATTTCATAAGGATCTTATCATATCTGGTATTGAAAAAGCTGATATAATCAGAGTCAGGTTTTTTTCTGCCAAATTATATACATTTAAAATGGTTTGTAACTGTTAATATTGTTAATTTTTATGTCAGTTGCTTGCAGACCTGCACAGGTAGCCGCATGTGTTAGCACACCACTGCCAGGACTCGGACAGGTGTGCCGGCCCTGGATCAAATCCCTCTGGGGAATTTACAATGAGGACCGGTGTGTCGGCCATTCTGGATATGGTTTTTAGATTTTTAGATGTTTTCCATCATCTTAATTAGGTGAATATTGGCTGGTACCCAAGTTCCATCTCACGTAATTCATAAACATTTAGAAAACATTCACACTCTTTCACATGGATAACACTGTATGCAGATAGTTGTGATGCACATATTCCCTTCTGGGGTAATGCAGTAGCAACAGGAAGAGCATCTGGCCACTCTTAAAATTAATCATACCAAATCCATTTCATAACCTTGCTGACCTTGCATAGAAGTGGAACAAAGGCTCAGAAAAAAGAAGCAAAAGAAAGAAGATGTAATTTGCTTGCAAATGCTCTTGTACTACATCATTTTGTATAGAAGGAAAAGTTGTAGCATAATTAGTGAGAAATATTTTGTTTTAGTTACTGATGAGGGTAGCATTATGAAAAAAGAGGATTTGTCATATTTTTAATTTTTTTATCTGAATTAATAAATATGCCAGGAAGTTTCAATAAATATGTTATTGTAATAATATGGTGACACATTTTAATTGCTATCTACTGATTATTATAAGGGGTACGCAAATGAAAATGAGACACGTGGAAAAAAGTAAGTAAACTTTTTATTATTTCAAAAGTAATCACCACTACTGTGAATACATTTCTCCCATTGTGAGACAAAATAATCAGTGCTTTCTTGGGAAAATGTTTGCAGTTGCCTACAGAACCAGGATAATAGACAGGCATGCACCTCTTCGTCTGAAGCAAACCGATGGCCTCTGAAAATATGTAAATCACATGGGGAGAGATCGAGACTGTATGGAGAGTGTGTAAGGGCTTCCCAGCAAATCTTCTGCATTGTACATGAAACACTGTTGGCAGCCTGTGGGCAGGCATTTTGTTGGCAGATTGTTTTGACCACATTGCAGAAGTTTTGCTGTGAGGGCCTACACATCCTCCACACAGTCTCAATCTCTCCCCATGTGATTTCCATATTTTTGGGGCTCTGAAGAAAGATGTTTGTGGGTGTTGATTTGCTTCAGGTGAAGTTGTTTGCTTGGGTACAATGTTGGTTCTGCAGGCAATCAGAAACATTTTTTCATGAAGGCATTGACCATTTTGTCTCACAGCAGGCTAAATGTGTTAACAGTTATACCAATTACTTTCAAAATAATAAACAGTTTACTTACTTTTTTCTGACAGACTTATTTTCATTTGACTCCCCTTATAATATCAATCAACCATTGTTTTCCTACTGTTAACAAAGTTCATTTTCCTCTTACAAGAATTTGAAAGAAATTAAAGAAAGCAAAAGGAATCATTGGAGGATGTAATCATATTAAATCTTTGTTATGTATTCTTATTGTTCATAATATTTAATAGTAGTGTGTATATACTTCACACTACTTCATCAGTTGTGCTACCACTTACTGGCTGTAAAGTCAGGCCATTATAAGACTTTTAATAGAAAGCTGGTTTAGGAAATGAAGAAGGTGTGAAAATCTTATTTGTATGCCTTGAATTTTGTAGCTGTCACTACCCGTAGCTGGAGATGGAATTGTATGTAGTTGTATTCATTCTGTAAGCATTGCTATTATTTTGTTTCCAGTCCAGCAAATGGCCTATTCATAATTTGTGTTTTCTTCTGCTGTCAACTTTGTCACATGGAATCGAGTCTGGCTTCTCATTCTGATTTGCAAAATGAATAGTAATATTTTCATTTCTCTTTTCTGCAGATTTGATGTTTCTCTTTTGTTTCAAACACACGACTTGTTTCTGTTTCATCTTTAAACCCATTAAAGCATACGTTGTCATAAAATTTGAGTCCTTTAAGTGTTTGTAGAATTTCTAGGGAGAATTAATAAATTTATTGCGCAACATGGTACTTGATCATAAAAACAGATAAGGTACAATATTTCTAGAATTATTGAGCCAAAACATAGACGCGTGTGACACAACAAAAATGAGAAACAACTTGAGAACAAGAATGCTGCACAAATCCATATAGTCATCATGTTCCGTGTATAACATAAAGAGGAAGGACCTTCAGAGATGTGGAACACATCAGAGTGTACAGGGTGATTATAATTAAACTTTTGCTACTTGAGGCAGTGTATGCAGAAAAACTATGTACTGTACCCAACTTTTTAGGAATGATGTTCAATCTGTGAGCTGCAGGCTTTGTGATGTTAGGAGTTAAATTGTCATGACTTCCTTTTAGGGCTTGGTACTGGCACGGCAATGTAAGGTTGAAACATAAGCATCAGTGTGCATTACACTTGCAGACAGTCAACATGGGTCTGGACAAGGTGAGCAGAGCTTTACTTGTGAAGCTGTTTTGTCAAAACAAAAGCAGTAATGCTGTTGCTATTCATGAGTATCAACACATTAAAGAAATATGAAGAGGCCCTCTTTCTGCACCTGGATAGAAGAACATGATTTGGAAGTTCAAAGTAACGGGTGATTTGGGAATTGCTCCTGGGAGAGGCCGAAGGGTAATTGTGTCACAAATTGTCAAAGAAGTTATTGTTACCATAGCTGAAAATGGTGAACACAATGTGTGATCTTCAAACACTACATGAGCTGTGTAATGACAGCTGAACAATCCATGGTTCACCATTTGAAAAATGCTGTGTACAATTTTGAAACGGTATCCAGGCTGTTGCAGATGGAGATAGTCATCACATTGAGCAACATTTGTAATCTGTAACATAAACATGGTATGCAGTTAACAAATGTTACACTCTCATGTGGAAATAATAATGTGTTTCTTTCAATTGGTTCGGTGGCAGGAGGAACAAGACTTCTGGTCAGGTGACTACAGGGTTATAAACACAAAGTCAAATAGGGGTAATGCAGGAGTAGCTTTAATAATGAATAGGAAAATAGGAACGCGGGTAAGCTACTACAAACAGCTTAGTGAACGCATTATTGTGGCCAAGATAGATACGAAGCCCACACCTACTACTGTAGTACAAGTTTATATGCCAACTAGCTCTGCAGATGACGAAGAAATTGAAGAAATGTATGATGAAATAAAAGAAATTATTCAGATAGTGAAGGGAGACGAAAATTTAATAGTCATGGGCGACTGGAATTCGAGTGTAGGAAAAGGGAGAGAAGGAAACGTAGTAGGTGAATATGGATTGGGGCTAAGAAATGAAAGAGGAAGCCACCTGGTAGAATTTTGCACAGAGCACAACTTAATCATAGCTAAAACTTGGTTTAAGAATCATGATAGAAGGTTGTATACATGGAAGAACCCTGGAGATACTAAAAGGTATCAGATAGATTACATAATGGTAAGACAGAGATTTAGGAACCAGGTTTTAAATTGTAAGACATTTCCAGGTGCAGATGTGGACTCTGACCACAATCTATTGGTTATGACCTGTAGATTAAAACTGAAGAAACTGCAAAAAGGTGGGAATTTAAGGAGATGGGACCTGGATAAACTGAAAGAACCAGAGGTTGTACAGAGTTTCAGGGAGAGCATAAGGGAACAATTGACAGAAATGGGGGAAAGAAATACAGTAGAAGAAGAATGGGTAGCTTTGAGGGATGAAGTAGTGAAGGCAGCAGAGGATCAAGTAGGTAAAAAGATGAGGGCTAGTAGAAATCCTTGGGTAACTGAAGAAGTATTGAATTTAATTGATGAAAGGAGAAAATATAAAAATGCAGTAAATGAAGCAGGCAAAAAGGAATACAAACGTCTCAAAAATGAGATCGACAGGAAGTGCAAAATGGCTAAGCAGGGATGGCAAGAGGACAAATGTAAGGATGTAGAAGCTTATCTCACTAGGGGTAAGATAGATACTGCCTATAGGAAAATTAAAGAGACATTTGGAGAAAGGAGAACCACTTGCATGAATATCAAGAGCTTTGATGGAAACCCAGTTCTAAGCAAAGAAGGGAAAGCAGAAAGGTGGAAGGAGTATGTAGAGGGTCTATACAAGGGCGATGTACTTGACGACAATATTATGTAAATGGAAGAGGATGTAGATGAAGATGAAATGGGAGATACGATACTGCGTGAAGAGTTTGACAGAGCACTGAAAGACCTGAGTCGAAACAATGCTCCCGGAGTAGACAACATTCCATTGGAACTACTGACGGCCTTGGGAGAGCCAGTCCTGACAAAACTCTACCATCTGGTGAGCAAGATTATGAAACAGGCGAAATACCCTCAGACTTCAAGAAGAATATAATAATTCCAATCCCAAAGAAAGCAGGTGTTGACAGATGTGAGAATTACCGAACTATCAGTTTAATAAGCCACAGCTGCAAAATACTAACACGAATTCTTTACAGACGAATGGAAAAACTAGTAGTAGCCGACCTCGGGGAAGATCAGTTTGGATTCCGTAGAAATACTGGAACACGTGAGGCAATACTGACCTTACGACTTATCTTAGAAGAAAGATTAAGGAAAGGCAAACCTACGTTTCTAGCATTTGTAGACTTAGAGAAAGCTTTTGACAATGTTAACTGGAATACTCTCTTTCAAATTCTAAAGGTGGCAGGGGTAAAATACAGGGAGCGAAAGGCTATTTACAATTTGTACAGAAACCAGATGGCAGTTATAAGAGTCGAGGGGCATGAAGGGGAAGCAGTGGTTGGGAAAGGAGTGAGACAGGGTTGTAGCCTCTCCCCGATGTTATTCAATCTGTATATTGAGCAAGCAGTAAAGGAAACAAAAGAAAAATTCGGAGTAGGTATTAAAATTCATGGAGAAGAAGTAAAAACTTTGAGGTTCGCCGATGACATTGTAATTCTGTCAGAGACAGCAAAGGACTTGGAAGAGCAGTTGAACGGAATGGATGGTGTCTTGAAGGGAGGATAGAAGATGAACATCAACAAAAGCAAAACGAGGATAATGGAATGTAGTCGAATTAAGTCAGGTGATGTTGAGAGTATTAGATTAGGAAATGAGACACTTAAAGTAGTAAAGGAGTTTTGCTATTTGGGGAGCAAAATAACTGATGATGGTTGAAGTAGAGAGGATATAAAATGTAGACTGGCAATGGCAAGGAAAGCGTTTCTGAAGAAGAGAAATTTGTTAACATTGAGTATAGATTTAAGTGTCAGGAAGTCATTTCTGAAAGTATTTGTATGGAGTGTAGCCATTTATGGAAGTGAAACATGGACGGTAAATAGTTTGGACAAGAAGAGAACAGAAGCTTTCGAAATGTGGTGCTACAGAAGAATGCTGAAGATTAGATGGGTAGATCACACAACTAATGAGGAGGTACTGAATAGGATTGGGGAGAAGAGGAGTTTGTGGCACAACTTGACCAGAAGAAGGGATCGGTTGGTAGGACATGTTCTGAGGCATCAAGGGATCACCAATTTAGTATTGGAGGGCAGCGTGGAGGGTAAAAATCGTAGAGGGAGACCAAGTGATGAATACACTAAGCAGATTCAGAAGGATGAAGGTTGCAGTATTTACTGGGAGATGAAGAAGCTTGCACAGGATAGAGTAGCATGGAGAGCTGCATCAAACCAGTCTCAGGACTGAAGACCACAACAACAACAACTTCAATTGCTTGTTTTTTTATTTCTCTTCTGCTTGTCCTTACAAATGTTTCCATGAATTTTCATTGTCCTAAGGTCACACATTTTTCATGAGGGTCCCTATCAAGCAGCAAAAGTTTAAATACAGCTACCCTGTACATTAATGTAAGATGAAGAAATCATAGAAACCTGATCTCTAAACCTTACTAACAATAAATTATCACTATAATGCTTAATGCTATCTAAATCTAAATTTAGATTTAGAAAAAATCTAAATTTAATCAAGTAAGTTAGTAAGGAAGCTGCTGCATTGAAAAGAGCATCTACCACTTCAGTTTTAGTACATAGCTGCTGTTTATCTCCTGTTAAGTGCTTAATTTTAACATGATAACATTATTTTTGAAGAAAATAGTTGCACACATTGTTAAATAGTGAGATAGTAAGTCTTGTTGACAGTACATCACTACTTATCACATAGCTTTACAACAAACACTGCTACTTGTCATGTACATAACAGAACTTTTCAAGCCATGAATCAAGATATTCAGATAGTGTGTTGAAAGAGTGCTTATGAGATATGGTTTTATTTCTTTCTTTAACCGGTAGAGATTCCAGACTTATTGCTTTGTGTTAGACAGCAGCTTTACACCAGAGTACATAACTCCACTCTGAAAGCTAGATGAGGAGTGATGTTTACATAAAAATTATTTTTGTATCTTGTATTGCAACTGCATAGATCACAGTTCACCTTAAACTGATTTATATTATCAACAACAACAAAAACTAAGGTGTATATTTATTGGAAAGTGAGCATAAGTACTCTTAAGATCCTTAAAAAGGTTCCTGCAAGATGTACAGAATAATATTACTGCTCACATCTTCTGAATAAACACCTCATTTACTTTAAGTAAGAGTAAATATGTTCAGAATATTCAAAACTTGTCTTTATGTCAACACAATAAGAAATGATAAATTATAAGGTCAAAACACCCTGAAGTTAGTTACTTAATTAGTTTTTCTATGTGCTGATTCAATTTAACTTATTGTGCAACTGGACCTCAAGGAATTTTACACAGGGTTAATTTCTATATCTGATGATGATATTTTGATAAGTTTATTTGCTGCGCCACTGTTTCTACTCTCTAAAAACAAATACCTATAACAGTAAATGTGCTGATTATGTTTAAGTCCAACACATAAACTATTCAGCGATGCAAATCTTATTTAAATTTGTTGCAGTGTATTGTAGACCATAATCTATCCAGTGTAAATATTATCATGTCTTGTCTGACATCTGGGTAGCACACACTGTAATAACATACCACAAGGAAAAATTAAATAAGTAAATAATAAATAGAGGCCTTTTTTTGCTTGTTTGAAATTTTGAAATCACATAAACATGAGTCCTTGTGAGGTTAAGATTCAAACTGTGAGCTGTAAACCATTTACAGCCTGGTCTACTACCACGTAAGCTGCATCTGGTAGGGATGAGTTGGGACCTTGAGCAGTATTTTGTGTCATCAACAAACATTTAGAATCACCAGCAAAAGTCACTGAAAGCTTATTTATTCGGGTTAATGATCTTGTGGGTCTCCGTATGTTATATTCACCCATTTAATGTTACTTTTATGTTTGTGAATCAAACAATGGAAAATCCAGGATGCAATGTAACAATACCAGAGAAGGAAACTTACTACTCTTCATATAGTGGAGATGCTGAGTCGCGATAGGCACAACAAAAAGATTCACACAATTGTAGCTTTCGGCCATAAAGGCCTTTGTCAGCAGTACACACACATACACACACACGCACACACACTCATGCAAACGCAACTTGCACACACGTCTGCAGTCTCAGAGAACTGAAACCACATTGTGAGCAGCAGCACCAAAGCATGATGGGAGTGGTGACTGGGTGGGGGTAAGGAGGAGGCTGGGGCGGAGAGGGGGAGGGATAGTATGGTGGGAGTGGTGGACAGTTAAGTGTTGCAGTTTAGACGGAGGGCAGGAGAGAAGGTGCAGAGGGGGAAGGGGATAAGTAGCGGAAAGGAGAGAAATAAAAAGACTGGTTGTGGTGGTGAAATGACAGCTGTGTAGTGCTGGAATGAGAACATGGAAGGGGCTGGATGGGTGAGGACAGTGACTAACGAAGGTTGAGGTTATGGGAATGTAGGAAAGTTCCCACCTGCGCAGTTCAGAAAAGCTGGTGTTGGTGGGAAGGATCCATATGGCACAGGCTGTGAAGCAGTCATTGAGGTAAGGGATATCATGTTTGGCAGCATGTTCAGCAACAGGGTGGTCCAATCGTTTTTTGGCCACAGTTTGTCAGTGGCCATTCATACATACAGACAGCTTGTTGGTTGTTATGCCTACATAGAATGCTGCAGTAGATAGCACACTGGACTCACCTTTAGGTAAATGATGGTTCAAATCCCTGTCCAGCCACTCAAATCCAGGTTTTCTGTGATTTCCCTGAATTGCTCCAGGCAAATGCTGTGTTGGTTCCCTTGTAAAGGGCACAGCCAATTCTGTTCTCTACCCTTCCCTACCCTGATCTTCACAAACTGTCTCTAAATGACCTTGTGGGTCATACGTGATGGGATGTTAAACCATAAATATTCCTTCTTTGCTTCAGTCTGTCAATAAAACCCTTTGCTTTTGTCTGACACTTTAGCAATGTTTTGTTCTTGTCTATTTGCCTGTCAGTGACTCAATGCTTCAACTATATGGTGAGTTGTTACGTTCACTCCTTCCACTATTAATACTTATATTGTGATATTCCAAACAAATAAAATGACTTGCTGGTACCAGGAATAAAGATCAATTGGCACACTCTGAATGAAACTTTGTGTGTGGAATTCTTAGGCTTCCAGATGGTAACAAATTGATATGGTACCAGTGCATTGGTGAGCGGACTGAAATGCTCAGGTATATTTGCTTTGTCCTTAGAAGACTTTCTCCTTGTGTTGACCTACAGACAGAGCACCTAGCTTGCTATGAGCTTTGCATGCCTTCACTCAGTATCAGCCTAAGGCATAATCTTCTGGAGCAAAGTAGCTATGGGCAAAATTTGTTTGCTGTACACAGGTTTGCAGTGGGGATATTATGATAACGAAGATCTAGCAATTTGTTTATTGTATAAAGTATGCAATAAAAATATTATGATAACAAAGTTTCTAGCAGAAGCCTCTTAAGAGATCTTGGGACTCTACACTCACCATCCTGGGAGACATCGCCTTACTGTAGGCACCATTAGAGCTGGCAGGACGTTTTGCTTGCTCAGTGATACTGAGGGTTATGCCAGCAGTGACATAGCTACTGGCTGGGTCACCCTAGCTGGACAGACCTCAGCAGATGGACATGACAAAGAATGTCCCACAACTTAGGGCAGAGAAGGCTGTGTTTTTTCATTGAGAGCTCTACTGGCAATGGTTGGGTGCAGGTACAGCAACCCTGGATTTCTTGAGCCTGGGCTGGTCATTGCCGCCAGACCTCTTCGACCATGAATTCTTGATGTACTTCAGGGACCATTGTTATGTGCAGCACTGAAACACTGTGTGTGTTTCAGGGAATGGGGGCATTGACGTCACTAACTGGACTGCGAGGGAAGTCCTCTATAAAAACCTCTCAACCTCAATGTGTGCTAAGTGCTGATGAGGTGAATGGCTGTTGAGGTAAATCAGTCTCTAGTGGGCAACCTGCGGGACATCTGCTGCCTCCAGTTGTATAAGGCTTGTTCAGGCATGCGGGGCTCTGTCTGACTTGACATTTGTTTCTCTAACAGTGCGTGGGATCTCTACAGAGTGACCTCAGTTCACATCTACTTGTGATGGGATGGGTGTACCATCAGGTAGTACCTACACCCACCCAGCAAATATAGTCAGTCTGCCTGAGAAAAAGTATCAGAATTATAATAACAGGGCACTAGTACGCCATAACACTTACGTTGTAATCAAGATAGCAGAAGGAACCATTGAGAAGGTCTCCCTTTCTACACTGATCAGCCAGAATATTATGACCATCTACCTAATAGCCGGTATGTCCACATTTGGCATGGATAACAGCAGTGATGTATCATAACATGGGAGCAATGAGACCTTGATAGGTCACTGGAGGGGGGGGGGGGAGTTGGTACCACATCTGCACACACAAGTCACCTAATTCCTGTAAATCAAGGGGAGGGGGGACTATGAACTCTGATACCACGTTCATTCACATTCCATATGTAATTGATTGGGTTCAGATGTGGTGAGTTGGGGGGGCTAGCATATCAATTGGAACACACCACTGTGTACCTCGAACAACTCCATCAGACTCCTGGCCTTGTGATATGGTGCATTATCTTGTTGAAAAATGCCACTGCCATCGAGAAACATGATTGACATGAGGGGGTGTACATGGTCTGCAACCACTGTACGATACTCCTTGGCCATCATGGTGCCTTTCATGAACTCCACTGGATTCATGGGTGCCGAATGCAAATGTTCCCCAGAGCATAATGAAACTGCCACCAACTTGTCTCTGTCCAACATTACAGGTGTCAAGGAGCTGTTCCCTTGGAAGATGACAGATTTGTGCCCTTCCATTGCCATGATGAAGGAAAGTATCTGGATTCATTAGAGCATGGAATTACTTGCCACTGCACCAATATCTGGTGTCATTGGTCATGTCGTGAGTTAAGTCATAATTGCAGACGTCGTGGTGTTAACATTAGCACAAGCATGGGTCATTGGCTGCAGAGGCCCATCATTAGGAATGTTTGGTGCACTGAGTGTTCACACTCACTTGCACTCTGCCCAGCATTAAAGTCTGATATTAGTTCCACCACAGTTCACCACCTGGCCTGTGTTACCAGTCTGCCCAGCCTACAATATCTGATATCTGTAATGACAGGTGGCCGCCCAACCGCATGATGTTTGGACAGGTTTCACCTTGGTTTTACTGTGTGCTGATGACACTCACCACAGCATTCCTCAAAGAACTGAAAAGTCTTGCAGTTTCCAAAATGCCCGTGCTGAACCTCCAGGCCATCGCAATATGCCCTCGGTCAAACTTGGATAGATTGTATGCCTTCCCCATTCTATACATGGACAGCACGCTCACTAAATGCACTGTGCATGTGTCTGACTAGCAGTCATTCCTCGCCAGGTGACACTGCTGTTGCTTGGATGGATTTATATTGATAGTAGGTTGGTGTTCATAATGTTCTGGCTGATCAGTGTATATTTACAAGGTTTTGGAGGGCTTTGCTGGGTCCTTAAAAAGTGTTAAACAACTTCATAATGGAACACTTGTAATTGCACCTGTCACATCGTACCAACTATCTAAGCTACTGGGATGATAGGCCTTAGGTGACCACTCTGTTGTGGAAGGGTTGCATTAGACCCTTAATTTCTGTAAAGATGTGGTTACCAGCTTTGATATAATGGAGATGTACCATGAGGAGTTATGAAACGAATGGGAAAATATGGATGTCATGCAAGTGCAGAACTATATGGGGAGAGTCAATGGCACATTGGAAAAGACTGAAAAGATTGCAACATTTATTCTAACATTCAGTACATCTACATCCCCATAGATAATCCACAAGCCACCATACGGTGCATTGTGGTGGGTACCCTGAGTCCTTTCTTTTCCACCTGCAAATGGAGCAAGGGAAAAATGACTATCTGTATGCTTCTGTATGAGCCCTAATTTCTCATTTCTTATCTTCGTGGTCCTTAGACACAATGTGTATTGACGGCAGTAGAATTGTTTGGCAGTCAGCTTCAAATGCCAGTTCTCTAAATTTTCTCAGTAGTATTTCTTGGAAAGAACACCAGTTTCCCTTCAGGGATTCCCATTTGAGTTCCCAAATCATCTCCATAACACTTAGTGCTGTTTCGAACGTGCTGGTAACAAATCTAGCAGCCCACTGAATTGCTTCGAAGTCTTCCTTCAATCCAACCTGGTATGGATTCCAAAACTCGAGCAATACTTAAGAATAATTCACACCGATGTCCTATATGTGGTCTCCTTTACAGATGAACCACTCTTTCCAAGAATTCTCCCAGTAAATCAAAGTTGACCATTCGCCTTCCCTGCCACAGGTCTCCCATGATTGTTGCACCCCATATCACTTTGCAACATTATGCCCAGACGTTTAAACAACTTGACTGCATCAAGCAGGATACTAATAATTCTGTATCTGAACAATATTGGTTTGATCTTCCTACGCATCTGCATTAACTTATATTTTTCCACATTTAGGGCCAGCTGCTATTCGTGACACCAACTGGAAATTTTGTCTAAGTCATCTTGTATCTTCCTACAGCCACCCAACTTTGATACCTTACCATACAACACAGCATCATCAGCAAACAACTGAAGATTGCTGCCTAGCCTTTCAGTTAAATCATTCATGTACATAGAGAATGACAGCAGTCCTATCACTTGTCTTTGAGCCCCTCACATATCTGTGAACTTATTCTATTTGCTCATACCTTTGTTAAGAGCCTGCAATGGGACACCATGCTAATGCTTTCCAGAAATCTAGAAATATGGAATCTACCTGTTGCCTGTCATTCATAGTTCTCAATACATCATGTGAGAAAAGAGCAAGCTGAGTTTCGCATGAGTGATGTTTCCTAAAACCATGGTGATTTGTGCACATAAGCTTCTCATTCTCAAGAAAGTATATTGTATTTGAACTGAGAGTATTTTCAAGGATTCTGCAGCAAACAGAAGTTAAGGATGTTGGTCTGTAATTTAGCGGGTCTGTTTTTTTATCTTTCTTATATACTGGAGTCACCTGTGCTTTTTTCCAGTCGCTTAGGACTTAGCACTGGTTGAGAGATTCACGATAGACAAGGTAGGTAAGGGGCCAATGCCGTGGAGTACTCTTTGTAAAATTGAACTGGGATTTACTTGCTTACAAATCTTTCAGTTATTTCTTTATGCCAGGTATGCTTACTACATTGTCGTCCATACGGGAGTCTGCCTGGTGGTCAAATGACAGTATGTCGGTACGATTCTCCTGTGTGTGATTTCTTGAATGTGAAATCTAAAACTTCATCTTTTTTTTCGCTATCTTCAACTGCTACACCAGACTGGTTAACAAGGGACTGAATGGAAGCCTTAGGCTTGCTTAGCGATTTTACGTACAACAAGAATTTTCTCAGATTCTCTGCCAAATCCTTTGCTAAGATCTGATGGTGGTATGGTTTGCGCATGAATGTTTTCGCAGCTGCATCTCAACTAACCTTAGCTTGTCATCATTTATGAATTTACTTTTGAATCGAGAGCAGAACAACCTCTGTTTCCTCATTATCTGCCAAATTTCGTTATTAAATCAAGGTGGGTCTTTTACATCCTTTATACACTTACTAGGCACATTTCTCTCCAGACCACAATGTACAGTTTGCTTACTTTGCCCATAATTCCTATACATTAATCTTACTGGAACTAAGTGATGTTAATTCACTGTCTAGTGAGATGCTAATAACTGCTTATCTGCTCTATCTAGCAGAGTTTGTCTGAATTTAGGGAACATCGTAATAAGTAAACCTCATTTACCAAATTGTACTAATTGTCAATTCATAATATAATTTACGTTGTGCTTATCATGTCAACTCACTTAATAACTGCTATTATCGTATGTAGAAGCAATGTAGTACATTAACCTACATTATTATGTCAACAATATAGTCAAAATGACTACTGCATTGTAAATTAACTAGGTTTACCATTGTCCTATATCACATGTACAATGTACTAAAATGGACAAATAAACAAACATAGGTAAGTCTGCATCACCTGCTAACTCACAAAGTGGACAAAAGTATGTGTCTGAATGATCATGACAGATGACAATTGAAGAGGATTGTGACAAAAATATGAAGATGTCAGCTGCAAAATTCACTGCAGAACTGAATTTCACTCTCATAAACCCTGTCAGCACAAAAAAAATATGAAGAAGGTTTTATAAGCAGGAAATTGCAGACAAGTTGGAATTTCAAAACCACTCATCAGTGATGCAGATGCCTGTATCAGGAAAACATTCTTTTGAAGCCATAAAACCTGAACTTTGGAGTATGTGAGGAAGTTATTTGGTTGGATGAGTCTTGTTTCACACTGTTTTCAATTTCTGGCCTAGGTTACATCCCACGAGTGAAGCATGGTGGGTATTTGGTGATGATTTGGGCAGCCTTATCGTAGTATTCCATGGGTCCCATGGTTATTATGCAAGTTCACATTGCTGCCAGCGATTATGTGACCAGTTTTGGTTGATTAGGTCCACTCCATGGTACAATATTTGTTTCCCAGTGGTGATGCTGTGTTCCAAGACAATAGGGCTCCTGTTCACTCCACTTGTATCACCTAAGACTGGTTTTGTGAGCACAAGGATGAATTGTCACATCTCCCCTGGCCACCACAGTGACAAGATCACAATTATAGTAGCCTCTATTGATTACTAGTATGCTAATAATTTTTACTATTTTATTTCATTAAAAAAATTGTGCAATGATGAGAAATGTGGTGGATGTAAATCTTACAAATGTTATCGTACTGCATGTCATGCCATTGATGACATCATAAGCCTGATAAACACATGGAGACAATTATATATTTTATTATTTCTCATTGTTTATTTTATCATAAATTTGAAATGTGTTTCACCTTTGAGCATTTTGTAGTGTAACTTGGATACGTACTTCAAACTACTTTGAATATCCGTGTTGCCTATTGGTGATTTATGGTGTAACATGAGTATATACTTGCAAATTATGCCACATGTGGTGCTATATCTTACGCAGTCTGTTATTATTTTGACTGAGCATGGATTGCTTGCCTTGTTGGTGGTTTCAATATATTACAATTATCACATAATTTGTAATGATATTATTACAGTATTAGGACTTTTATTAGATAATAAACATTTTCTCTCATGCGCACATTGCCACTAGTGGCATATGGCACTATTACTTTGTAGCTGCTAGTGATCTTCAGCACTAGTTATCTTCCCATTGCTCATTACATCTTGTCTGCTGTATGCTGAAGAATCTGCATTACCATTTGGACTATTTGCTGTGGTTATTCCACGCATTCGTACAGTGCTATATTCCATCGTTTAAAAAGATGGTGTGTAACCTTGTTTGTATAATTTTGCAACATGAACTGTTGTCACACTCCTGCTGTACTGTTTTTACTATTATACCAACTGCTATAATTCTGTTCCAATAGGATGGTTTGAGAATGGATGCAAGTCCAGAACTAGTCAGCATCAATAAGTAAATGGGGTTTTCTAATGCAACGTATGTTGGTATTCCAACCATATACTTCATTAAAGATAAAGTTACAGACATACTTGACTTCCAGTGTGCTGTAGATCATAAATTAGAGGAATTCATGATCTTTTAATAGAGTGCAGAAAGTTGCCTAACCTATTCACTATCTCAATGTAATCCACAGTACAAATGTAGATTCAAATTTTAATGTCCACCGTTTCAATTCTAATGTGAATCGAACATGGTTTATTACTTTTCTTTCAGGAGGTTCACATTCTTATAACTCATTGGAAATGTTGTTGCTGCCCTTGTGCACAGGTATTATTTAATTTTTCTCTTTTTTGTATGCAGGATTATCGTTATATGCCTGAACCCAATTTACCACCTCTCTGGCTGTTGATAGATGATAAGCCTCTGCCAGAGAATGTTGACAGTCGTGAACTGGTAAATGTGGAAGCACTAAGGAAGGAACTTCCCGAGATGCCTGAAGAAACACGAAATAAATTAATTCAGAATTATGCATTATCACTGGAGACAGTTTTTATACTAGTGGTAAGCGATGTATCACAATATGCAATGACACTATATTGTATCCATGCGACTGCAAATATAGGCATACAAAATAAGGACTGTATACTTACTCATGCTTCACAGAGAGAATTGAATAATAATTATGTGTTATTTAATACTTGTGTGTGTGTGTGTGTGTGTGTGTGTGTGTGTGTGTGTGTGTGTGATATTTCAACTGCAGAGTTCACACTGTGACTCTCTCTTCATTTCCATACATGTCTTTCACTCTGTGTCTGAGGTTTCTCTGAAAGAGCGTTCTCTTTCTTGTAGCTGCATAACCGTATTAGCAAGTTTCTAACTTCTATTACCAATCTGCACTTTGCAGAGCTCACATTCTTGCTGATAATTTATAAACAGTTATGCAGTTACAAGAAAGAGAAGGCTCTTTCAGAGAAACCTCAGACACAAAGTGAAAGGCATGGATGGAAATGAAGACAGAGTCAAAGGATGAACTCTGCATAGTACATTCAAAGAAAATGCAAGGCCCTTGGGAGAGACACTTAAGCACAAAGTGAGTCTCTTAAGCACAAAGTGAGAAACATGTGGAAAGACAAGAGCAAATAGTGACAGAAACTTGTTAACTGTAGGTATGCAACAGAAGCAAGTAACAGGTAATGCCAGAGAGAAGCAAAAAAGTGCAAACAGATTGTTTCAACAATAACAATAAGACTCCAGGAGAAATGGGTGTATCAAATAAATGAAACAGGAGATCACCAAGAGCATGTATTTACTTGAGAAATTAGTAAAATTAGAATCAGGAGAAAGCCTGACGAATGTGCTGAACACTACAGAGAAAGTGAGTCAGTAGACTGCCCACAGGTGGTAGCAGAAGCAGTTCTGGAGTGGACAGGGTTGTGGTAATTGTTCAGTGTGAACTGTGTCAGTAAAAATAAGCCACAGATGCAATCAAGAATAAGTGTACTAAAGGAGAACATCTGCATGAGTCATTTGAATGCTGAAGAGAAAGCAGAAATCATAGAACTATGCACAATATATAGTGATGTTTTCCACTTGCCTGGAAAGATATTATCGTAACAACAATAGTATCAGGCATGAGATTAAATTGCTACATGAAGCAGAAGGTAGGGTGATATGTTCGAGACCCTGCAGAATACTAAAACCAATAAAAGTGCTCCAGCAGGAAATAGAAAAGATGTTAGAGGATGACATTATAGTACCAAGTAAAAGTGGTAGGAATTTTTCCTTGATCTTAATTCTGAAAAAGATGGATGCCAGTGGAAAGCAAAACTGGCAAATAGTCACAGACTATAGGAGACTTAATGAGATCTGCCTAAATGCAGTGTATCTATTGCCAAGAATAGACAAAATTCTTGATGGTCTATGGAAGCCAAAGTACTTCTCGACCCTCGACTTAGTGAAGGGCTATTATCAAGTCTTATTAGACGAACAGGATTTCAGTATGCCATATGGACATTACGAGTGCAAACGAATGCCCATGGGTCTTAAAACAGCTCCTAGTACATTTCACAAGTTAATGAACTCGGCTTTGACGGGGCTACAAGGTGACAAATTGTCGATCTATTTGTGTGAGATGGTAATGTTTGGCTCCTTCTTAAAGGAACATAATGTGCAGCTGAATGAGGTATTCAAAAGGCTTAGGCTCTGTAGTTTAAAGCAACAAGTCGACAAGTGTGAGCTTTTACGAAAGTAAGTGTGGTACATGGGTCATATTTTATTGGCCTAGGGCTTGAGACCAGATCCACAGAAGGTCACAGTGATAAAGGAGTATCCACTGTGTGGGATATTGCCAACATTCTATAAGCAACTTCAGAAAAATCACAAAGCCGCTACATGAATTATTAGAGAAAGAAGTGCCTTACACCTGGGTTGTGGAGCAAGAAAACACTTTTCAGCACTTGAAAGAGAAGCTGATCAGTCTACTTATACTACAGTACCCAGACTTTGAAAAGGACATCAGAATTACCACAGATGTTAGCCAGTGAAGTATTTGAACAGTTTTAAGTCATGGAAAAATAGGAAGCAACTTACCTGTCACATACATGTTAAGGATGCTGAACAAGGCAGAAAGAGGGTACAGTATGATTGAGAGGAAGATGTTGTCTATTTGTTGGGCAGTGAAATATTTTAGACTGTGTTTATTTGGGAGAAAGTCCCTGATCTGCATAGACCGTAAGTGCCTAATATGGGTAGGTTGTATACCCAATCTGTTATCAGGATAGATGAAATTTAGGTAAAAGCTGGAGGATATGACTATCAGATCCTGTACAAGAGTGGCAAACAAAATCAAGTCGCCAACACCCTCTCATGAGAGAGAGATATAGGGGCAGCTGGTGTGTGATGGGAAGGTGACAGCAGCCTATGTCAAGAAACAGTGGAAACGAAAGCCGTGGCATGGGTTGGGGACCCAAGGCAGGCAACAACAGTGGGACTGTTTGCACACATGAGCAAGTGGCAAGGAGATGCAACACGAAAACAGCTGACCCTAGAACAGTAAAATATATTATTCAGGAAAGTGAAAACTGCATCATAGAAAAGTATATTCAGCAACAAGAGGCAGCTGAGTCAGGAAAGACAGAAGAAGTAAGTGTGACTTAAAAAACTGCAGTATGAAAACAGTTCCATGTCTCTCCCAGTGGATGACACCATGGAATAGGAAGAACCTATGGGCGAATAAAGAAGTACTGAGTATGGAACAGTGTGGAGAAAGATATGGAAGAATATGCCCAGTAACGTGAAAGTTGTCAAACGAATAAGCTCACTTGGAAACACATAAAGATGCCTCTATAGATCACAAAGAAACCTGAGCATGTTTTCGAAAGGTGTGACTTTGATGTAGTAGGTCCATTAAACCAGACGGATAAGGGAACAAGTATATCCTACATTACAGGAAGCACTGATGAAGTTACTGGTAGCAGGAGAAGGCAAGATGCCAGTACGGTAGTGAGGGTGCTAGTTGAGGACATTATACTGAGGTATGGAATACTGTCAGTGTTGTTAAGTGATAAGGGAAATTATTTCATGAATGAGACTAAGAAAAGAGTATGTAAACTGCCGTGTATCGAGAAGATACAGACAACAAGTTACTATCCTCAAGCTAATGGAGCATTAGATAGGTTGCATAAAACATTAACGGAGATGTTGCAACACTATGTAAATAGAGCACAGACAAACTGGGACAGTTGGATTCCATTTGCAGTTTTTTTTTGTATAATACAACACCAAATGGGGCAACAGGTTATATATCACATGAATTGTTGTTTGGAAGAACATGCAACATTCCAGGAATACAGTGAAACCCCACTTTTACACTTATCAAGGGGCCTCAAAAAAATGGTGTAAAATGCAGGAAAATGTAAAATGTGGGAAATAATGTTTTAAGCTGTAAAAGTTGTGTATAGGATACCCCCTTGCATTTTCGCACTTTATATGTGATGTATGTACATAACAGGCATCAAAAGACTTGTCAGGGACTTGTTTATTATCTAATAAAGGTTTATTATCAAATAAAAACTGCTGATGTTACTGGAACTGATGACTGTCCGGGAAGTAGGAACATTTAACTCAGTTTCATACAGCATAATCGATGATTTTCAAAGCCTGCAGCTGTCATCCGTTATTTAAATACTGAAATACTGCACTAGTTACATATTTTTTTACACTTAGCACGGCACGTTTCGAGAATTTTTTCTCGTTGCAAGGGCAAATATGCAGATACATATTTTGTATTGAATTTACATGTGTTGTTTTGCACCTTAGCAGTTAAGTCCCATAAGATTTCACACATATTTTTGTTGTTGTTGTTTTGCATCTCTCCTGTAGTCTTCTTTTTGAGGTTATCAGGTTCTGCGCCTCCTCTGTTATGTAGAAAACCACACACTCACAAATTATCACTTACACTGTTTTTGTAACATCGCAAAAAAAGACATACTTAAATACTGCACTTGACAAAGGGAATAAATTCTCGAAACACATTTTGCTCAGCATGAAAAACTTGCATAACCCGGACTGTGTTTATACTAAAAAGTAAAATCATTAGAGCAATGCAAAAGTGAATGACGGTGTCAACTAGTGCTACAAGTGGCCAGATGCTGAAAATTGCTAAATATGATTCGACAAAGGTGACACGATGATCACAACAATTACGAAAATGCATTTGTGCAGTAGAGACAGTTTGGAAATGACTGTTGTGATTGCTCATAATATATTTATTCAAATGAACCTAGTTACTTCCATCAGCCACAATGCCAAGTAGAGCTTGGTAGCGGCGGGAGATACGGCACGAATTGTTGCAACTGTTACACGTTTACCGGTTCAAATCCACTGAGTATAATGCTCTGGTGTAAAGAAACTTAACCACGTAGCATTTATAAACACTACTGGATGGCCAACATCATGCCAGCATCATTTTTTTCTCCACAAACACTTTTTTGTAATGCGTAAATCGTGGAAAAATTATAAATATGTTGATGCAAAAGGAGGCACAAATTAACAATGTGGACATAGGAAATTTGACGGGAATGATAAAAAATGTCATAAACGGCAGGAAAATGTTAATTCTGGGAACGTAAAAGTGGGATTATACTGCACTACATAAAGATCTGGCTGGAGTGAGGTATAATTGTGATGATTATGTGGCAGAGCTACAGGAGGGCATGCAAGAAATGCAACAATGTGCAAGAACACAGAATGCACATGTAAGATAAAAAATAAGGAATACTTTGATAGGGCTCAGAATCCAAAGGAATTTTACTATGGAGATAAGGTTCTGTTGTTTGATGGGAGTGTACAACGAGGTGGATCATGGGTTGGGTTGATTTAGGGGAGGAGACCAAACTGTGAGGTCACCAGAATCATCGGATTAAGGAAGGAAGTCAGCTGTGCCCTTTAAAAGGAACCATCCTGGCATTTGCCTGAAGCGATTTAGGGAAATCACAGAAAACCTAAATCAGGATGGCTGGACATGGGATTGAACCGTCAGCCTCCCAAATGCGAGTTCAGTGTGCTAACCATTGCGCCACCTTGCTCGGTTGGCGGATCATGTAAGTTAGATACACAATGGTGAGGTCCATACATGGTGGTACAAACAATGGGCCTAATGTTGTAATCTGTCTGAAATGAAATAAATACCTCACAGTTCATGCCTGCAGGCTGAAGGAGTTTTTCTAGTTGGAATCAAGTACTACAAGTGCAGCAGTGCACATAAGTGCAGAACATATGTATCACTTTAAAGCAAGAAAAATTGAAAAGGCACAGGGGCTAAAAGGACAGTTGGCAAGGCATTAATTACGCATAAAGAAATTAGGAATTTTAAACTTTGTGGGTGAGGTCAGTAAGATTTTGTTAGGAACACTAGATGAAAATGATGCCATGTACTTTAAGACAAAGCTAGGTATTCCTCTTCTAAGGAACAGAAGCAACTGCTACAACTTACTACAGAGCAAGTGACAATAGTTGAAGCACCCTTGACTAGTTTTAATCAAATGGTAAGCTCCATAGCAAAAAATGAAGAAATTACCATGCATGGAATGAAGCAATTAAGCCGACACATTCTAGAATTTGAGAACAGTACTGACAAATGGTTACAAGGTACGTGTTAAATGTCCCACTAATAGAGAATGATGTGTATAACCTCTACAAAATACTACCATTACCAT
Source organism: Schistocerca nitens (assembly GCF_023898315.1). Taxonomy (NCBI): domain Eukaryota; kingdom Metazoa; phylum Arthropoda; class Insecta; order Orthoptera; family Acrididae; genus Schistocerca; species Schistocerca nitens. The sequence goes on from NC_064618.1 coordinate 409,849,454, forward strand.
CAGAAGGGGACAGAATGAGGCATTTATTTATGTATATTGCCCCAGGGAAAGAGGTACTGATAAATAATGATGTGAAACATCAATATGCACAGTTAAATAACGAGCAGTGTGAGACAATAGATCAGAGGCTTAGAATACGAAAGCAGAGATTTATACTTTTGTTCACTTGTGATCATAAGAAGTTTGAGGTTAAGATGGTGCAAACAGTGTGAGAAGTTCTGAAGAATTGTGTGCAGAATCTGACTGTATTAAATGAAAGTCTGTGGGCACCAGTAAGTAATAGTGAATTGCTGTTTTTCCCTCAATAGACAAAGGCTTTACCATCATCTGTCATCACAGAAGTCCCACAGATATCATGCTCCGAGGCAAAGGTAAGATCAAAATGAACATTTAAAATGAACAAATATTCCCAGTAGTGATACTGTGCCCAACTTTTGCATGGAAATAGTTAGCTGCATAGTGAATAATGAGAGGAAGAATATAAGTGAACATAGGCTGGAGCTGTGAATACAACTAGCAATTAAGCAGTTAGATGACATAACTGCAGCAGGACATAAGTTGGCTGAGGCACAAAGTGAGGTTGAATACATGAGCCTTCAGCAACTTCTTGTTATTTCTCTTTCTAGAGTTTCAAGGGCTCTTGAGTAGTAGTTATAGTGATGTTATGTTGTCTTTACAGGTATTATAAATGTTTCTGAGACTGTTTTAAATTTGTGTGCAAAACAATTGGTAATGATTGTTGTAGAAAAATGTGTTAATGTGTTAAAACACTATCTTAAATCAGTGCAGTGCTCAGAGAGAGATATAATCAGGTACTGTCCTATGAGAAGCACTTCCAGGGGCAGTGAAGAGACAATTTTTCATAGATCTCTAGTACCTGCTAGACATGTTAGAAGTAGAGTTGGAAGTGGTGTTTACCAAAGTATTAAGACAAAAATGGACAAATGCTGAAGAATGGTAATAGTGGTAGAAAGTGTGGAAAACTAGTGTAAAGTGTTTTCTCTTTCAAGTCTAAAATTGTTTTTATGGTATGAAGTGTACATCAATGTATCAAGTGTAGTTCATTGTAAAGTTGATTGTAAAGTAATATAGATACTCATCGTACCAGAAAAGAGAACTGGTAAGATAATAGAAAATGTCTTGTATTGTAAAATAAAATGTATCTTTAGCCCAGGTTTTAGAATATGTAACAATGATATTGAGGGTGGAATGTAAAAATGTAAATGTTTCTCTTACAGAGAAAGATTGATTTATATGTATTTCTATCATGGTCAGTTCTAAAGCAATTATGTGTCTCATTTGAACACTATTGCAAAGCAAATGTGTATGTTTTCCCATTAATGAAATTTTTCCCTAAGAAGGAGAAGTGTTGCTTACGTAGAAAATGCAACTAACAGAAGTCAGAAAGAAGAAGTTTTTCTAGAAAGTACTCGGAGTACAAAGGTGATACCCCTGGAAGGCAGTGGCTTGGGCAGTGGTCAGCAATGTTACATCGACTAACGAGGCATCACGTGAGCTCACATGGAGAAACTGCGAGGTGCAGCAGGGTATTGTTGGGGATCATATATAGTCATATACTAGACCCCAAAGGGCAGTGGCCGAAAGCACCAGTGTGGAAGGGGTGATGCAGCCTGCTGCACATATAAAAGGCAGGTGCAGTGTCACCCACAAGACAGTTTAGTACAGACAGTGGTCTAGGAGGGATGTCTGTGTAGGTCACACCTGGGGCCAGGACTTGTAGTATTCTCTCTGGCTCTGCTCATGCTCATAATTAGCCACATACCTCCCTCCAAGGAATTTTACAATCAGGAGTAGTGTACTTTTCTTCAAGTCATTATCCAGATAAATAGTTAAATTTTATAGTTATTCACATCTTGTCTTTGCTTATTTCCGGACCAAGTTCCATAGCTCTTTCAACCTTCCAGACAGCCATCTCCATGTTAGCTGACTGGAAAGACTTTCTCCAGTCTCCAATGTCTTTGAGCATCTAGACCGGTCACTAAATGTGACAACACATTCACACAAGCAGGCACACCTCATGCACACCTGACTGCTATCTCTGGCAGCTCCAACTGTAGCACAGCAGTCACATCAAACAAAAGCAGCAATCTAGAGTGGGGCAGAGAAGGGGGAGGGACAGCAGGGTACGATTGTGGGTAGAGAAGAGCACTGCTTGACAGAGCATGCAGGGCTAGATGCCAGCATGACAAGATAGTCAGATGCAGCTTCAGGAGATTGTGGGGCAAAGAGGTGACGGGGGCAACTAGACCCTGCACGTTCTGCTTGACAGCGCTCATCTTTGCCCCAACCTATGCCCTGCTATCCCTCCCTCTTCTCTGCCCCACTCCAGATTGCTGCTTTCATTCAATGTGACAGTTTCATTCTGGTCAGAGCTGCCGGACATAGCGGTTCTGTGTGTGTGAGGTGTGTTGTGTGTGTGTATGTGTGTGGTGTGTGTGTGTGTGGGGGGGGGGGGGGGTGTTTTCTGAAGAAGGCTTTAGCCAAAACGTAAATGTGTAACACTCTTTCCATTGTGCCTGTCTGCAGCTCAACGTGTCATCTTTACAGTGAGTAATCAGCTAGCCTTTGCATAATATTGTTGATATTCCAGCCAGGATTCTCCATTGTTGGAAATCTGCAGATTGTTCATTCAGTTAAACACTTAGAGATTACAATTATGAACAACTTAAATTGGAATGAGCATGTAAATAATGTTATGGGGAAGGTGAACCAAACACTGTGTTTTATTGGCAGAACACTTAGAAGATGCAACAGGTCTGCTAAAGAGACTGGGTGTCTGTCCTCTTCTGGAGTGCGTGTGTTTTCTTTTCTGAAGAAGGCTTTGACCAATGGTAAGGGATCCAAAAAAGTTCAACAAGGGTAGCTCATTTTGTATTTTTTTGCAAAATAGGGGGTAGAATATCATGAGTATGATACACAAATTGGGATTGCAGTCATTAGAAGAAAGGTGTCTTTTATTGCAGTCAGATCTTTTGACAAAATTTCTGTCACAAACTTTCTCCTCTGAATGCAAAAAAATATTTTTGATGCTAGCCTGCAAATGGAGAAATGACCATAGCAATAAAACAAGAGAAATCAGAGCTTGCACAGGGAGATTTAAGTGTTCAGTTTTCCAGTGTGCTGTTTGAGAGTGAAATGGTAGAGAGATAGTCTGAAGGTTGTTCAGTGAACCCTTTGCCAGGCACTTGTGAACTGGAGAGTAATCATATAGATGTCTTTGTGAAACACTGACAACTGGAGAGGAATGGAGGTCCTGGTGCTCAAAGACCAACATACCACACTTGAGACAATAGTCAAAAAAGTGAAAATCAGCCATGGATCAGCTTTCAACATCTTGCATGACATTTAGACAATCATTGCTGGTCACTGGATTCTGTTTCTGCTCATATCCATTCATAAAACCCACTGAACAGAGACAGCAATGAAAAATTGTGTTGGAGCCAAATCAGGTGACTTCTTTAGCTGCCTAATCACCCTTGACCTGTCGTTGGGTGTATAATTATGACAATAAAAAAAAAAAAGAGCAGTGGAACCATTGCCGGGAAAGGCGAAGAACCAACCATAATCGGGTAGAGTGATGCTGAGTATGGTTGAGGAATGCCATCATGTAGTGCTAACAGGATATGCTTGTATAGAGCAAACTGTCAGGGGAGCACACTTTCGAAATTTCCCGATGAATCATTTCTGGGAGTGTTTCTGCTCCATGAATATGCCGGCAAAGGACACAGTAACAAATGCTGCTCCTTTAGGATATCAAAATTGGCCCCTCACCCCTGTGTTCTCATGACATGTTTTCCTGTGATTTCTTCCTCTTTCCTAAGATAAAGAAACCATTGCATTGCAAACAGTTTTAGGATGACAGCTCGATTTTCAAGGTGGACCATTACCTGAACAGCTAAAATGCAGACGTCTACATCCAGTCCAAGTCATCCATCACAGATAAAAAAATTTTTGCATTGAAGGGTGAATATGTAGGGAAAGACTCAACATCACCAAGTTCCATGGTTGCAGCTTAATATTTTTCAGGTGATGATTAAAGCTTCATGACTACCCCTCATATGTCCATTTTGTGATGCTATATTTGCATGTTTTTGCTTTTTACCACAGGATTTTGTTGTTTTCTCAGAATGGCATCAGTATTGATTATTAACAATGCAAAGTAAATGTTTAATTTACAGAGAGAAGGCAAATTATTGCAATATTTTGAAGACATCATGAAACAAAATCCTAGCAGAAACCCACAGAGAGTTGCAAAGATTCTTATAATGGATTTTCTTACTGCTTTAAACAAAAAGAATGTGAATCTGGATAATTGGTGAGGAAATTTTTTATACTTCACTGAACTTTTAACTGTAAGCTCTTTTAGTTACAAAGAAGTCACATAAAGCAGCCACATTTTGTAAATAGGTTTAATCTGCTAGTTTTGTTAATAATGTTTTGTTCATGTCATAGAGAACCATGTCTTTTGTTTACAGCCAAGTACCAGCAGGTTTCCTAGGAGAACTAATAGATATGCTTCAGAATGATGTTATTAACTTACAAGTCGCAAAGAAAGTTCTAGAAGAACTTCTTAGTGGTCCAGCAAACAGTCCAAGTGAGGTAAAGATATTGCTAATACATTTCTCTCATTGATCATACATCTTAGCAACCAATAAAATTTTGTTTGAAAGGTTTTCAGGATTGCAGCTGTCATTGTAAACTTTACCCCATGATGTTTCAACTGGACACATGCCAGTCATCTTCAGGTGAGCCATTGAAGACTGGTGAAGATATTCTCCACTCCACCTTATTCAGCACACTGATAGTATTGGCACACATGCGTCAGAGTCATGGTGACAGAAAGACGACACTGTCCAGCGGCAGCGCCCTTGCTGGTGGAACTGCAAGGATCAGCTATCTTTGGCATTGCCAGGATTCCATGCATTATCCAGCTGGTAGCCACTGTCATGGTTTATTAGATTTTCTGCAATGCGTATTTCAGTGGATTCTTTTATAATGGAATCCCAAAAAGACAGTGCAGTGGCCAAAATTACAGATTTGCCATATTCCATTGAATGTCAATTGCAGACTTGCTGGGTTGCAGAAGGCGAGTGCAACGTTCTTCAACTGTGCGTGTTGTTTGTCCTATATAGGCCGTACCAAACTGATAAGGTATTTTCTAAATTCCTGCTTTCCACAATAACAAATTATCCTTCACTGATCCCAACAGGTCTGAAATCTTAGACAGTGGGCGGGAAAGCACTTTCACCTGAAAATTACTAAGGATTCTTGCTCTTATGAAGGAAATATTTCCAACGAAGGGAAGAAAGCTAGGGGCTTTGCTGGTGCATTCTCCTCTTTATCCACATCCCGGTTCTTGGTTTTAGCTGAGAATGCCCTGATAATTTACCAGGTTGAGTATCCATTGTCTGTGAACAGTGTCCGGAAATGTGCAAGCTTGTTAGGTGAACTATCTGCATCCGACACTGTATGGCCCCTATGTACAAGGGTTTTAAGCACACTCATGGTTTGGGATGGGTGATGGTAACTTGTACATCAGTGTGAGTGGGCTTATGGTAAACAGAATGTCCCAGAGAGCCATCAGTCTTCCATCTAATCAAAACACCCAGGAATGGGAGACAACCATCTTTCTCTAATTCCATGATAAACTGAATGTTCTCATGAATGGAGTTAAGAGATTGTTTCATGAATGGAGTTAAGAGATTGTAAAAACTCCATTAACTTTCTTCTCCTTGGTGCCACACTATGAAATTATCATTCACATACCTTCAAAAAACATTGTGTCTCGAATGGACATTCAATTAAGTATGACAAAACATTAATTTTGGCCACAGCAACATCTTTTTGGGAATTCATTACAAAAGGAGAGTGCCTATAACACTTCTTTGGGGAGCACTGGTTATTACTTCTGTTTTAGTCGATGACTTTTCATCTATTACTACAAACTGTGACCTTTCTGACAGGAAATCATGAATCCAGTCACACAACTGAGGCAATATTGCATAGGCATGCAGTTTGGTTAGAAGACGCTTGTGAGGAATGGTGTTGAAAGCCTTCTGGAAATCTAAAAATATGGAATCAATTTGACATCCCCCGTCAATAGCACTCATTACTTCATGGGTATAAAGAGCTAGTTATGTTTCACAAGAAGATATTTTCTGAATCTGTGCTGACTATGTGTCAATAAATCATTTTCTTCGAGGTAATTCATAATGTTCGAACACAGTATATGTTCCAAAACCTTACTGCAAATTGACATCAGTGATGTGGGCCTGTAAGTCAGTGAATTACTCCTATTTCCCATTTTGGGTATTGGTGTGACATTTTCCAGTCTTTAGGTACAAATCTTTCTATGAGCGAGCAATTTTATACAATTGCTAAACATAGAGCTACTGTATCAGCATACTCTGAAAGGAACCTGACTGGTACACAATCTGGATCAGAGGCCTTGCCTTTATTAAGTGATTTAGGCTGCATTGCTGCACTGAAGATATCTACTTCTATGTTTCTCATCTTGGCAGTTGTTCTTGTGAAGGAGTTTCAGAAAACTGTGTTTAATAACTCTGCTTTAGTGGCACAGTCATCAGCGACTTCACCGTTGTTAGTGCGCAATGAAGGTATTGATTGCGTCTTGCCACTGGTGTGTTTTATCTAAGAACGGAATTGAAGCACATGCTATACTTTGAACTTCTGCAGAACTTTGACAATCTTGGGGATTTTGCATTCTTTTAAATTTGGGATTCTATGTTTTTTTCCCCAATACTATCTCTTTGAAATCATTCACACCTTTTCTATGCTTACGTGATCAATCAGAAGGATTGGAGACTGCCTCTTAAAAAGGCATTAAGAGCATTTTTATCAGCTTTTTTTTTTTTTTTTTTTAAAAAGAGATGTACTTTGCAGTTCTTTTTGATACTCCCTATTTGTCCAGTATTATTTCTTACTAATAGATCAAGTATGCTTTCACAACCATTTACGCTTCGAGTGGGTTCATGAATCTATTGTTCAAAATAATTTTCTGAGAAAGCATTCAGTGCAATTTTGGATGACATTTTATGCCTTCCGCTGGCTTTAAACATATAATTTTTCCAGCATATTGAGGGTAGATTGAAGTCGCCACTGCCTATAATTGTACGATTGGGGTACCTATTTCAAATGAGACTTAAGTTTTCTTCGAACTGTTCAGCAACTATATCTTCTGAGCTGAGGGGTCACTAAAATGATCCAATTAATAGTTTAGTCCCTTTGTCAAGTAAAACCTCTACCCATACTATTTTGCAGGAATTATCTGCTTCAATTTCACTACAAGGTAAACTGCTTCTGTGAGCAATAAATACTCTACTACCAACTGTATTTAATCTATCCGTTCTGAACATTGTTAGGTCATTTGAAAAAATTTCAGCTGAACTTATTTCAGGCTTTAGTCAGATTTCCATACCTGTACCTATTTGAGCTTCAGTACTTTCTATTAGGGCTTGGAGCTCTGGTTCTTTCCCAACACAGCTACAACAATTTACAATCACAATACTGATTGCTGCTACAACTACCATACTGTGTTTTACCTGCCCCCTTTTAGATGGACACCCTTTCTGTGGTTTCCCGAGACCCGCTAACCTAAAAAACTGCCCGGTCCCTTCCACACAGCCCCACTACCTGTGTGGGTGCTTCCTGTATGCGGTGGACTCCTGACCTATTAAGTGGAACCCGGTTACCCACCACCCAATGGCACAAGTCAAGGGATTTGCAGCCTACACATCACAGAACCCCCTGGGCCTCTGATTCAGACCCTCCACTCACCTCTGCACTAAAGGACCACAGTCAGTTCCATAGATGATGCTGCAGTTGGTGAGCTCCACCTTAATATGACGGAAGCCAACGGCCTTGGTGTGCTGGCACTGCGAATGGCTGAAAGCAAGGGGAAACTACAGCCATAATTTTTCCCGAGGGCAGGCAGCTTTACTGTATGGTTAAATGATGATGGCGTCCTCTTGGGTGAAATATTCCAGAGGTAAAATAGCCCCCATTCTGATCTCCAAGTGGGGACTAGTCAGGACAACATCATTATCAGGAGAAACAAAACTGGCGTTCTACGGATCGGAGTGTGGAATGTCAGATCCTGTAATCGGGTAGGTAGGTTAGAAAATTTAAAAAGGGAAATGAATAGGTTAAAGTTAGATGTAGTGGGAATTAGTGACATTCAGTGACAGGAGGAACAAGACTTCTGGTCAGCTGAATACAAGGTTATATATACAATATCAAATATGGGTAATGCAGGAGTAGGTTTAATAATGAATAAAAAAATAGGAGCGCGGGTAAGCATAGTGAACACATTATTGTAGCCGAGATATACATGAAGCCCCCATGACTACGACAGTAGTACAAATTTATATGCCAGCTAGCTCTGCAGATGGTGAAGAGATTGAAGAAAAGTATGATGACGTAAAAGAAGGAGTACTACAGATGTCCAATGGTGAGGGCGTGTGGGCGTCGACATTGGTGGAAATCATGCGCGTAGGCAGGCGCACCACAGGTACTTCCATTTCGAACGAGGTGGGTTGTGCAGGTGGAGCGGCTAGAGGCAGGTCCACTTCGTAGTCAGTCAGCCACCGTGGCTGGATGTGACGGTGGCCAGCCCGGGAATAAGCGGGCGGGGCAGTCGACGGTGTGGTGGAAGCGTGTGTGGCCCTTAAGTGGATCAAGCCATCCGTAAAAATGAAAGCACGTAGAGATGCTCGGTCAGACTTGTGCGGGAGTGTGAGGTTGTGTGCAATGTTGACATGTAAGGGACCTTCCGATGACGGGACCTCGGTATTTGTCAAAAGAATGAGCACTCGGTCATCGAAAATCACTATAGAAATGTTGTTCACTTGGTGCGGCAGCACGCTGCAGAACATACTGATAGTAGGTGTGTGTGTGTCTCTGATGTTGTGGGTGAGGGCGCAAAACCTGCGCAGGGTGAGGTCGGGAAACCAGCAAATGGTGGCGAACAGTCTTCGGTGGAAGTGGTGTGCGGTGAGGTTGATGAGAGCACATCTTCATTCTCGATCAAGGCTGGATCACTCTCGATCAAGGATGGATCGTCTACCAAGTCCAACTGTGGCGGTCTGAGACCATCAGGGTAAATGAAAGCCGGTTTCAGGCAATGCAGAGGAACTGTCTGTGTGCGGTCTTTAATTATGATATCAAAAGTCATGTTCCCATGCTACAGGACCTTGTAGGGGCCAAGATGAGGAGGCTGAAGAGGCTGCCTAACCACATTATCACGCAGCATGACGTGGGAGCAGTCGGAGAGTGTGTTGGGAACATAAGTCTCGCGTGGTGTGTGACTGATGGGCGGGTGCAAACGCATCCAACGCATCCAACTAATGAAATATGGTGAGGGGGGGAAGATCCTCGCTAACCTGAGGAAGAATGAGTTCCCCCCCAGTAGGACCGGATTCTCACCAAAAACAAATTCGGATATAGTCCCCTGTAGGTCAGGTTTACAGGTCGAGCGTAGGCCAAGTAGCACCCACGGGAGAGGCATTGAAGGGCCGTCTTGAGGGTGCAGTGTCATCTTTCCACCAACCCATTGCTTTGTGGGTGATAGGCGGTAGTGTGTATTTTTTTAATACCACAGATATTGCAGGGGACGGTGAAAAGGGAGGATTCGAACTGTCGACACTGATCGGTAATGATAATAGGTCGGGCACCCGAAACAAGCGATCCAGAAGCCAATGAAAGCCTTGGCTACCGTCTTGGCAGTAAAGTTAGGGAGAGGGACAGCCTCGACCCAGCGAGACAGACAGTTGATAGTTGATAAGATATATCTATGGCCCTCCAAAGGAGGAAGAGGCCCGATCAGATCAATATGTATGTGACAGATTCGTCCTGCGGAAATGTCAAACTTGCCCAGAGGCGGGGAGGTGTGGCGGCTGATCTTGTTGCACTGGCAAGGGATGCAGCTGTGTGCCCAGGTTTGACAGTCCTCTATGATATTCTTCCAAACAAAACGTTCTGACACGAGACATGTGGTGGCTCGAACACCCGGGTGGGCTAGGTTATGCAGGGCGCCAAAAACCTGTCAGCACAGCCCGGGTGGGAGCAAAGGGCATAGGGTGCTGGTCGAAGAATCACACCACACCTCGTTGGAAATGCCAGGAAATTTAGCCTTTGTGCAAACAAGTGATGTTTATGGGTCTTGTAGGAGAGCCTGAGAATCTTCTTCAGAAGCTTGCAGGGAGGCCAGATCGGAAAGATCAACGATGTGGGAAACAGCATTGATCGGCGAGGAGAAATCCACAGCGACATTATCTGCACCTGTGATGTAATGGACATCTGTTGTGAATTGAGAAACGAGGTCAAAGTGGCGGTAACGTTGAGGGGGTGGGTTGCAGAACGCTTCTGCCAGTGGTTTGTGATTGGTGAGAACAAAAAGCGAATGTCCCTCGACGTCAGGGCGGAAATGTTTGATAACCTTGTAAACAGCAAGGAGCTCTCTAACGAATGCAGAATATTTTCTCCGTGCCGTAGATAGTTTCTTAGAGAAGGAATGGAGGGGAGAAACTGTGTCACCCTTGAATTGTTGCAACACTGCCCCCACCATGATGTCGCTGGTGTCCGTAGTGATGAATAACTCAGCCGAGGATTTGGGGTTGGTGTGTGTCACAGCATGAGCTAAAGAAGTCTTAAGGGCCTTGAAGGCCTCTAGCATTGGAGCAGTCCAAGAGACGGGTTTGATACCGGAAGTTTGTTTGCCTGATAGCGTGTCCGCTAGGGGTGCCTGAACAGCAGCGGCAGAAGGCAGATGTCGATGATAGTAATTGATGGTGCCATGGAAACGGCGTAGCTCTTTGTAAGTAGCCGGGGGTGGCAGAGACGTGATAGCCTGCACATGAGATTTGGGAGGCTGTATTCCATCAGCGGAGACAGTGTAACCTAGGAAGGAGACTGTGGACTAACCTGGTGACAGTTCGAGCTAGGCTTGACCTTGCAATCTTGTTTAGGGGGTGGCACTGTGGACTGCATTGCAGAAGTGAGGTATGAGCCACAATGAGCTCGCTGTAAGTGGATGTGATGCATTGTTTCAGCTGCTTGTTGCCCTGGCAGAGTTGCATTGCCGAGTCGTATTCTGAGAGTAGGTCGGTAATGCAGGTCACAATGTTGCCCACAAGGGTGGAGCACTCGTATATGATACTGTACGTTGCAATGGAAACAGAGCGTTGGACTTAGGTGCGGGTGCACGGTATGTGAGTGTTCGTAGGATGGTGGAGCACTGAACCCTGTATGGCATTCGGAGATAGTCCATAATGAGACAAAAAATCCATACTAAGGATTGGTTCATCGATGTCAGCAATGTAGAATGTCCACGCAAAACATAGAGAAGGAGATGGGGTCACCATAACCTTTACTGAGCCTGAGGTAGGTAACGTCAATGCATTGACAGATCGTAGAAGTGACTTCGTCTGTGAAGAAGTGGGTGGAGCCATCGAAGTAGGTATGATCGACACGTCAGCACCAGTGTCGACCAGAAAAGCTAGACCTGATGCAATTTCAGGCACATAGAGACGATCACTCGGCCGGGTGGACGAATGAATGGAGTGTAATGTAAGAGGACGCCTGTTAGGTTCCCGACTGGACTTGGCATCTCTTAGTTCCTGCGGTCGGCATTTGGGTGTTGGCATGACAACCTGCACTTCTTGGCATCGTTGCTGAACACCTTGTGCTACCAGCAGAAAGGGTGAGCAGGGTGAGGAAGAGGTGGAGACTGTGACAGCGGGGGCGTCTAGTCCTCGTTGATATGTTCCAGAAAATAGACCGGTATGTAAGGTGTGTAGGTGATCCTGGAGTGCTCAGGTAGCGGAGAGAGAGAGCCGACACTGCCAGGAGAAGTAGACGAGGTGATGGCGGAGCGAGCCCTGCCACTGCCAGCTGAAGCTCAGTATGCAGGGGCAGCTTTGCCGACAAATGGTGTGGAATGAACTCACTGATGTTGCTGCAGCAGCAAATACAACTGGTCAGTGATGTGTAGGTGGGAGCTGATGGACTTGAATGTTTGTGGTAACAGATTGATCTGTAGACCGGTAGGTAGTTTGGCAGACCACACAGCCCATAGCGTGGCGTCAGGCGTGGTATGCTTATTCATGAGCAATCGAAGGCGGCGCCAGAGTTTGGAGGGGGTGCATTCCCCCAGGTGCTCCACATATAAAATCTTGATTATTAACTCTTGTGGCGAGCAGGCAAGTGGTTCCATTATAGTCTTCTTTGCAAACTCGTATTTTGGTGCAGGCGGCGGCGAAAGGAGCAGGTCACAAATCAAATCCGAGTGGTCATGGAGGGTTGTGACGAGGCAGAGAAACTTTGAGTTGTCGTCAGACACATGATGTAACTCGAACAGATGCTCGATGAGCACGAACCACGATGCTGGGTTGTCCTCACATAAGGGCGGTAGCTTCAGCGGGCAGCCAGGAGTGGGTGACGACGGTGGCTTCGCTGTCTCCTGGGGTAGCGGCTGAACTGAGGTTAAGTCAGAGGCCGGCATGGTAGGCTAGCGAATCTGTAGTAGCGGCAGCTGGCATAGGTGACTGTGTGTCATGAAAACAGAGAACGGCTGGCACGAACAGTACTGTGGAAACAGGCGGATGGATGGCACATGAGGGGAGCCTGGAAACTGGACCGTGAGTGATGAGTGCTGGATGGAAACAACCCACTTCCGGAACAGGGCGAGAGACCAGTGAGGCAGGCAGAGGTGGTGCTGTGGGAGCGGCAGGCAGTTGAGCGACCGGAAACGGGGATGGTGAGAGGGGGTGGGAGGGATTGAGAATGCCACCTGCATGGAAACTATCTGATGCATAACATGCCTGTAGTGCTTGCGGTGGACCAGTGAGGCGAGGTAAGGGGTCAATGTTACGCGAAACACTGAATTGTGCATGTAAATTGGACTCAACTGGAACACCACATGCGCAGAATGGATCCGTCACAGTTTGCAGTAATGGTGGCGTTCCACATGGCCCTGATGGATGGCTAAACAAGTGTTCGAGTGGAGATCACTTTGCTCTTGAAACACTCGATTTGAAGAGACACAATTCAAACTATTGTTCAATTCACATTTCACTGTCGGATGGGCATAATCCGGTGACGTGAAGCCTGAGTCCATTGTACGCTCTATCAGCATAGTTGACGACCATTGAAAACTAATGAGGTTAGCACACGGCATTGGTTGAGAACGTGAATCACTGTGCATAAATAATGAATAAGCCATTGTCGAAGAAACGATGAAACTCGATGAGCGGAGTTGTGCTTCCACATATTCAAACAAGGCATTCTTGTCATTGCGTAGTGCATATAACTTGTAGCATAAACACCGGTGCAGAAGACACGAAACACGAACGAACTGCGGGGTCACCACTATGGGAATGGGATCAGTAATCAGGATATAGAAAACTTAATTCCCACATCCTTTCGTCTTTCCCTCTCCTTCCCTCTTTCCTGATGAAGCAACCGTTTGTTGCGAAAGCTTGAAATTTTGTGTGTGTGTTTTTTTATTGTGTCTATCTACCAACGCTTTCCCGTTTGGTAAGTCATGGAATCTTTGTTTTTAATATAGCTCGTATATATTTATACTTGACACTGCGTCCGTACAGAATGAAGTATGGCAAAGAACTGACTAAAGAAAAGTTAAGATGGAGGCTCGACAGAGCACTTAGAGGTCACAGATATTAAGTTTCATGGCCGACATGAACTATCGTCGCCACAGGTATAATGGCAATTACACTAAGCCGTGCACTTCACAATAGTTTGCAGAAAATGGGTGTAGACACAGATGTACGAATACTAATATTTCTGGTATATTGATGTATTGTTGGCATCCTCGATTGACACAAGATGATGTGACTTACCGAACGAAAACGCTGGCAGGTCGATAGACACACAAACACACACACAAAATTCAAGCTTTCGCAACAAACTGTTGCCTCATCAGGAAAGAGGGGAAGGAGAGGGAAAGATGAAAGGATGTGGGTTTTAAGGGAGAGGGTAAGGAGTCATTCCAATCCCGGGAGCGGAAAGACTTACCTTAGGGGGAAAAAAAGGACGGGTATACACTCATGCACACACCCACATATCCATCCACACATATACAGACACAAGGAGATGTCTGCTTGTGTCTGTATATCTGTGGATGGATATGTGTGTGTGTGCGCGAGTGTATACCCGTCCTTTTTTCCCCCTAAGGTAAGTCTTTCCGCTCCCGGGATTGGAATGACTCCTTACCCTCTCCCTTAAAACCCACATCCTTTCGTCTTTCCCTCTCCTTCCCTCTTTCCTGATGAGGCAACAGTTTGTTGCGAAAGCTTGAATTTTGTGTGTGTGTTTGTGTTTGTTTGTGTGTCTATCGACCTGCCAGCGCTTTCGTTCGGTAAGTCACATCATCTTTGTTTTTAGATATATTTTTCCCACATGGAATGTTTCCCTCTTATATATATATATATATATATATATATATATATATATATATATATATATATATATATATATATATATATATATATATAAGGCGAGGACAGCTGATGATCCCTTGAGTGCAGATGCATAGCAGGCTCAAACTCTTAGGGGAATTGGCTAAATACTGTGAGTAATGAGGATAATACATTAGTAGTGTGTGGATAAGTTGAGAATTTTGGTCTGATGGTAGGCATGCTAGAGTAATCCATGCAGTTGGGATGATCATTGTGTGTAGATGGCACAGTGGTCAGCACATCTGCCTAGCAAGCAGGAGACCAGGGTTCGAATCTTGGTCCAGCACAAATTCAGCTTTCCCCATTGATTTAAATAAATGTCCACTTGCAGCAAATCCCTTAAATTGCTTTGTGTCTTGATACACAACGTCTCCTCAGCAGTGATATCATAGTTTGTAGAGGTGTTCGCATAGTGAGATATACATATCACCCATGCCTCTTTGGCTGCTCTATCTGCTATATCATTTTCTGTCAGTCCCTAGTGGCCTGGCATCCAGCAGAATGGCATCACATAGCCCAGTGGCTGCAAAAGGAAGAAAATGTCCCAGATGCTTTGGACTGATTTTTCTGCTCAGTACAGCTACTAGAGTGCCTGCAAAACACTTACGGAATCAGAGCATACTGACACATGATATTCATGGCATTTCTCTATTTGCCACGTTTCTTTGAGAAGTTGTTTTGAGTACTGCTAATAAAAAAGCAGTGGTAAGTGATAAACAAGAGAACATCCAGACGTGAAGATTATTACCTAAAATATTTAAAGTGCTTGCTGATCTAGTCCCAACAATAAACTGAAGAAGGAGTGGTAGTTGTCCTTTTCCATCAGCTGCCAAATATGGAAGAACCATTTCTTTGTTGTGGGTTTGATACTATCTTATAGATTTATTTAAGGGTTTGTTTGTCACTGCAATTTCAAGCCTGGAAGCTGGTAATGTTTCCTTTCCATAAAGAAAACTAATTGCATGTTTGGGACAAAAAGTTTGCTATCAACTGTATTGAAGGATCCCTCTACTGATGCAGATGCTGGATTGGGTATTCATTTTATATCGTGGACATGTATAGCAAAGCTGTATGACGTCCATGTTCACCACGAAAGGCTGTGATTTTACAAATCGTGTGAGCTCAGAAAAACATAGCGCAAAGCCAAAACAAACAGTTCAGTATTGTGGTATATAATATTTAGGTGTCAATTTTTCTTCTTATTCATTATTTGCTGGGCATATAATTGCACTGGATGTAGTGACGCAGAGTACATTTAAATTATTTTAAAAGGAAAAATAAGAAAAACAAGATGAGGTAGTAATGTGACTATTATCACTGCATATGTGTGAAGTTACTTAAATGTGAAGTTTTAGTCATGAAATCATTATGTCTGCAATATTTCTAGTCTGTGTCAAAGTTTCAGCTTATGAGCAACACATGTAATTACTGTGTCACAGGCTTGGTCACAGAAACATCAGTGTTCATAAAAAGATTGGCAAAACTGGTAGCGATAGCAACAGTTCTCTCAGACTGTATAGTGTAGTCTGTATGTCAGCTGATACTGATGTTTGTAGATTTCACTTTCCAATCTGATGAGTTATTGACCCTCAGTTCCCTGTGCTCATCAATCCACAGGTATCTCTCCACAGCCCATCTGGTCATGCATCATCACTTTCATATGCATGAGAACATAGATCCTTCTGCTTTAGTCTCTGACTTAGCTCAAGCATTTGTAGGTGGTTGGAGTGGTTGTAACTATGTTCTTGGTGTATGCATTCTGCAAAACCACTACTCATAAATAATTAGAACAAGTACATGAACATTTTTTTATTGCAACACTCACATAACATACATCCAGTTCAGATAAAACACCTGTGAATCTGTCCAGGCTGCAGAACTAAATTCCATAGATGAACAGTCACTTCCAGAAATAGACAACCATCCAGAGACAAGTTACTGTATCACTGCCCAGGTGTTAGTGATCCCTATTTCTGCTGGTGGTGTACTTGTGGGCGGTAAGTTCTGACCCAGTGGCAGCGCTCTTCTGACTTTTGCTAATGTGAGCTCTGGTCTATGTAGTTGATGCCCTCTGACTGAGAACTGGTGAAGACAGGCTCCTGGCTTCCAATGATAAACTGCTGGTTGTTGAGGAATCCTGAACACTTGGCTCCACTGATGATGAGCTCTGCTGGATTGCTGGTGAACTGAGCCATGAGGTATAAAACAGAATTGATCACTTCAGTAAATCTGTACTCTTGGCTGATGCTGCAGGCAATGATGGTTGCTACACGCATTGAATCTGTAAGCAGGGTGATGTCATTGTTGCATGTGATTAGCGCTTGTGATTAGATGTGGCAAAATGATGTGATCAGCACTGGTGACATCTGGAGACAGCCACCGAAGTTCTCATCACTCTTGGCCTCGCCTTGATATAGGGACATTGACATACCTCTATGACGGAGTGGTGGACAACCTGGTAGAGGTAGTGATGAGATATACAACAATTCTGATGACTTTAGTTTTTACTTTGTTTCAGATGTGCCATAATGTCATCCCTTTATAACCTCTCTGATGTCCTATCTTCGACAAGCATTGCTGTGAACTTCTATGAGATTTGATTGAAATGCCTTCTGTAAGACTTCCCTTGAAGTTGACTGTTCTTGCTGTCAGCTCATGTGATCATAACAAATAGATTCTACAATAGCAGCTCTGGACAGAGTGGTTTTCACTAGTACATCAGTGGTCATTTATCTACCTGACTGGCCAACTATCATCTGTTCCTTTCACAGCCTACCTTTACTGTTAATGGCTGTATGATCTTGTCCAAATTGAACTCATTCCTATAGCAATCATTTGTGCCTCAAAAGGGTCCACTGTTGTAGATAGTACCTGTACCTACTGACATCATTCTGCTAAAATATGTGCACTATCGTGTCACAACAACAGTTTATATTTTGAAAATTGAGGAACTGCACACTGGTGTTTTCAACAGAATGAAGAGTGTACTTTACACTATTACGTTTTATGAGTAACTTTGCTCCTTAAAGAACAAAATGCAGACCTGTTAGACAGCATTCTCAGTTGCAGGTTAACGGGGATGTGCATTTCACGTATGGTATTGGAGAATTCAATCCAATATCATTTGTGTAAAGAGAGATATGTAATATGAGGCTCCCAAAAGTGAGAACATTTTATTCTGTAAATAGATGTTTAAGAAGGACAAACTTTTTCACATTACATAACCTTCAAGGGCAGGTAACCTGAAGAAAACATCTTTGCCTCTCTTTGTGACACAAATTGAATTCATCTTGGCCTAACCTGTCCCATCTTCAACCATTTCCTCTTTCCTCTGCTGTTAAAGAACCTGTCGTTCCAAAATATAAGACTACTCATATTTATTTTTATGTGGTTGTATCAGCAGTAGTTGTACATTGTTAGCCTGTCTTTATCTCTGAGAATTTGACAAGGCAGTGTTTACTACCTTGACAGAGGGGAAAAACTAAACTTTGTACTCAGTTTAGTTTTAAATTTTCCTGTGTCTCATGGTTTATTAATATGAAATGTATGTATATACTGGTGTGTTCCCAGCTCTTTAGGGTATTTTTTTGAAAACAGTATTTTTTCTTTCAGATTGTCAACTTAAATCATTGGAGTCAGATAATACATCAAGATGAAATCAACAAGATTTGCAGAGATGTGATATTAAAAAACCCTAAATTAGTAAAACAGTACAAAAATGGAAAGAAGAAAGTACTGAAAGCTTTATTAGGAGAAGCTGCAAGGTCAACAAATGAAAGAGTTAAAATGTCCCTAGTAGAACAACAGCTTAAGACAATGCTAGACAAGGAGTAGGGTTTCTTCAACACACACAGAGAGAGAGAGAAAGAGAGAGAGAGAGAGAGAGAGAGAGAGAGAGTGTGTGTGTGTGTTTTTACTTCCAGTTAGGTGTATGTTTGTAAGAACTGACATTGTTGGGTGATGGAGACACAGCGATCTGTGTTATTTCAAATAAATTTTAATAGTCTTGATCACAGTAAAACGCAATTACAACCTGGTGATTACCAGTTTCAGTTGACTAGCAACCATCTGCAGATCTATTGAAATAAACAGAAATATGGTCTTTCTGTTAATGTGGAAACCTAACAATATTGTTAAAAAATTTACATTTTATAAAAGTAATAAAACATATGTTAAAAAAAATCATATCATGATTACACTCAGACTGCCACCTCAGTACAGCATTAACGACAAAATATCATTCTAGTGTAAGTGTGCTATGTTTTTCCTATTTTTGTTTGTTTTAATGTCTTTATAAAAATATATGTCTTTAAGTACTGGTGGGTTTCCATGTTATCTGAAAGGGAATTTTTCTGTTTATTTCTATAGCTTTGAGGATGGTTGTGTCAACTGAAACCGGTAATCATCAAGTTGTAATTACATTTTATTGTGATCAAGAGTATTAGAATTAAATAATATTTATGTATGTGTATGTGTGTGTTTACTTTCAGATTTGTACAGTATGCGGTGAATGCTGTAAACTTATCTGTAATTTTATTTTTTCTAAAGATTTCAATTAAAAATCTGATGACAATTATCACTGTGTCATATTTTCTCAACATACCTCATTAATAAAAATACATGTATATATCTGTACAAGTTGATTACTGAATGTCTGTCTTATCTTAGAGAAGAAACAAGTAGCTTAGATAATGACCCTTTGTGAGGTGTTTTTGTAGCTATAACAGATATTGTAGCAGCTGCAAGAAAAGTAGTACCACTTTTTTTTTCTTTATGACACAACTTGCCTCAAAGTACCCCACCTGGAAGAGATGTAGGAGCCAGTCCAAGTGGATTAATGGTAAGTGAACTGTTCATGTCTGTGTTAAGCCATTGTGTGACACATGAGCAGCCAACAAAGGAAAAACTGAAATTAATAATTCTGTACAATCATGAATCACACTTTCAGATTGCTTCCTTGAACTATGCTAAAGATAATGCCACTGTTTTCTTAACCTTCCTTTTACATTGTGGTCACAAAATCAAGGCCTTAGATTTCTACATCTGCATCCATTCTATGCAAAAGATCATAAAGTGCATGGCAGAAGGTACTTTCTGCTGTACCAATTATTACAGATTCTTCCCTTCTGTTTACATGTGGCGTGTAGGAAGAATGATTGTTTAAATGCCTCTGTGTGCACCATAATTAGTCTAATCTTGGTCTTGTGATCGCTATGGGAGCAATACATATGGCTTTGTAGTACATCCTTGATTCGCCATTTAAAACTGGTTTTTAAATATTTGTAATAGGATTTCTCATGATAGTTAGAATCTATCTTCAAGCATTTGCCAGTTCAGGTCCTTCAGCATCTCTGTGATACTCTCCCATTGGTCAAACAAACCCTGAAGTCCATAACTATTTATGTTACCCTTCCCTGTATGCTTTTAATATCCTCTATTAGTTTTATTTGATATGAGTCCCACACAATTGAGCAATATTCGAGGATGACCTGTATTTGGACCTGTAAAGGCTAAATATATCATTTCCTGCACTGATCTCATTAGTAATTTCAAAGGAACAACAGCTAATGCACCAACAATTACTGTATACAACAGTGCAAGCCTTGTATGTGTAGCATATCCTTTGCATTTATAGTCTGTAACATCTTGAAAGTCTTTAGTTTCACCTTTTAGCTCAAATGTATTAACATAGATTTTTTGTCATCTTTTGTAATGGGCAGACTTATAGCTGTTCAGCAGCAAACAGCAGATGACTCACATGGAGAAGATACAAGCACATGTGCAAATGGCAGTTGAAGAACCTTGGGCATCAGCCAGAAGAAATAAAAAAATGAAAAAATTAGCTATCCTGTGCAAGTTTGTCCATGTTCTAAGACTGGTGAAAGAGAAACAAGAGATAGAAAGAAAGAAAAATCAACTACCTATACCAGTACAGCTGTTAAACAACAGTTAGAGACACATCAAAAGACGAAAGGTCAAAACAGTTACAAAGAATAGCAAATATTGGAAAAGAGCAGCAGTAACTCAGAAGATTCTGATCATGTCCAGTACATTGATTACCAAGGTGCTGATTTGTACACAGATGGTAATGAATATGATTAAACTGTAAAGAAAGGGCATTTTTGTAATTAAAGTACAAAGGAAAACACCTGTGAGTCATTGCAATTAATTTTGCTCAAGCGATTAAAGTGTATGATGATGCCTGTGATGTTAAATTTTATAAGAGTTGTTTCAATTACAAAATTTGAAGCTGCAGATGAAGGTACGACATTTGCTTCAAATAAAATAATTGTGAAACTACCCAATCCAGTATACAGATCTGTGACTCACTCTCAGAATAAGAGATGGTTCCAGATTGATGTCACTGCATTCAATGTTTACTAACTTCACTATTTCCATGTTTATTTTATTCATAAATATAATCTTAAATGTGTATCTTAGCATTTTTGCAGTGTATTGGATGCTGAAATTTATTTATTTAACTGAGAGATCCAGTTAACCCTGACAATGGTTCACTTTACCTTGCCACTGGGTCTATGTGGTCCAAAATTATTGCCAAAGTTTTTTTCCAGTTCTGTAGAATGTGTATGAGGTACTGCTAAAACCAAAGCACTGTTGTTATTATACAGGGTGTTTAGGGAGCAAAGGTCAATATTTTTTATAGTGATACGAGGGTAATCCCAAAAGTAAGGCCTCCTATTTTTTTATAAGTACAGAACTCTGTTTGTGTGCCAGTTGGTGACAATGTTATGAAGAGTGCTTCATGCGCTGTGTGTAAACATGCGCACGCCGCGCTGAGGCGCTCAGTCTTGGCTTAGCAGCTGTTGAGAATGGAGCTCCCATTGGATGTTACAGCCAAGTGTGAATTGCACGCAGTTATTCGGTTTTTGAATGCAAAGGGCACTGCGCCGATTGAAATCTGTCACCAATTGACGGAAGTGGCGAGTCGTGCATGGATGTCAAAAATGTTTGTAAGTGGTGTAGAGAGTTTGCAGCTGGTTGGACCGAAATTCACGACAAACAAAGGAGCGGGAGACCGTCAATTTCTGAGGAGACAGTGTTGAAAGTTGAGCAAAGCATGCGTGAGGATTGTTGGATCACCCTGGATAACCTCTGCACGTTGGTTCCTGAGGTTTCCCAAAGCACCACTCACAGAATTTTAACGGAAACATTGAACTACCAGGATGTGTGTGCAAGATGGGTGCCACGCATGCTGACTGAGGACCACATGCGGCAACAAGTTGATGCTTTCCGCGCATTTCTTCACTGCCTTGCAGCCGAACAGGACAACTTTCTGGACTCAATTGGAAGTGCATCCATGTCAGTGGTTAAAAGTGGGATGTGAACACGAGGGTAAAAAATATTGTATTACTGTGGACACGAGTAAACAGCACATGACACTTCTTTATAGACAAGAAATTTAACACTCGTGAACTGTTCCTGGCTCTTGGAAGGATAAAAGGTTGATAAAGCATCTCTATATGAGATAGAAAGTGGTGGTTAGAGTAGAAAAAGGTGAAACTGAAGAGATGGTTACTGGAAGAGGTGCTGTATGTCACCAGAACTTTTCAGTATATATGCTGAAAAGGTAACCAATAAGGCTGTGAAAAATGAAAAGGACTAGTAGTGGGAGGAGAAAGAATAAAAACCATCAAGTACACTGATGATATGACTTTGCTAGCAGAAACAGAGGAGGAGCTCCAGGTAGTGATGGAGAGTATTGTGAGTGTGGGTAAAGAGTTTGGAATGAAAGTAAGCATTGGCAAGACCAAAGTGATGAGGATTAGAAAAAAAGATGACACAATTAATTTATCACATGATGGAGTGGTATTAGAACAGGTTCAGTCATTTCAGTATTTGGGAAGCTTGATAACATCCAAAGCGGCTGTAAAGATGAAAAGAGAACCAGAATCTCCATGAGAAAGACAGCCTAGCAAGCCTGGAAAACTTCCTAGAAGCAAATAAATCGCAAAACAGCATTATTACAACGCTGCCTCACAGGTATGATCTCATGCACAATTCGTGTGTAAATAAGTTGATTCAAAAAACAAACATTAAAATGAAACAAATGTGTGCTCGTTTTGGCAAATGTAAAATATTAGATATAGGCAAACTGAACAGAAGCCTACATACCAGACATGGTATGCACCTAAATTTTGAAGGCAAAAAATCCTTGTGTGACAAAATATGGGAAATTATCAAAGAAAAAGACGAATTAAACGGAATTCTCAGTCACAAAGTAAACAATGATGTTTTTTTAGAGGAAAGCATAATAAATTAACCCTTGCATATCAGAATGTCCAGTATGTAACTAATAAAACAGAGCAGCAGAATGTTTACCTAAATGAAAGTAAGCCACACCTCTTCCTAGTGAGTGAATTGGGATGCAAGGAAGAGGAAGCATATGGTTAGAGGCTAAAAAATTACAAACTTATAAACTTGTACTGCAGAAAGACATACAAAAGTGGTGGGTTGGCATTTATAGTAGAAATGGTGTAAAATGTGAAAAAGTGAAATGGATAGATGATCTGAGTACTGAAATGGTATTTGAGGTTGCAGCAGTAAACGTAAAGTATGGAAACAACAGCCTTATTATGGCAGCACTGTATAGGTCACCTGGAAGTAACACAGAAGAGTTTCTAAATTGCCTAAAGGACTTGTTGGAGGGGACATCAGTGTATAAAAATACACTTATTGCTTGTTGGAGACATCAACACAGACTCATTAAATAATAATGTTAATTATTTGTGCTATATGGATGTATTACAGTGTTATAACTTTAAACAAATGAACTCAGAACCTACAAGAGTCACTACAAATACGAAGACATGTATTGACCATGTACTCACAAATGTAGGAAAAGAGAAAATAAATGTAAACACCTTGTTGTTGTTGTGGTCTTCAGTCCTGAGACTGGTTTGATGCAGCTCTCCATGCTACTCTATCCTGTGCAAGCTTCTTCATCTCCCAGTACCTACTGCAACCTACATCCTTCTGAATCTGCTTAGTGTATTCATCTCTTGGTCTCCCTCTACGATTTTTACCCTCCACGCTGCCCTCCAATGCTAAATTTGTGATCCCTTGATGCCTCAAAACATGTCCTACCAACCGATCCCTTCTTCTAGTCAAGTTGTGCCACAAACTTCTCTTCTCCCCAATCCTTTTCAATACCTCCTCATTAGTTACGTGATCTACCCACCTTATCTTCAGCATTCTTCTGTAGCACCACATTTCGAAAGCTTCTATTCTCTTCTTGTCCAAACTGGTTATTGTCCATGTTTCACTTCCATACATGGCTACACTCCATACAAATACTTTCAGAAACGACTTCCTGACACTTAAATCTATACTCGATGTTAACAAATTTCTCTTCTTCAGAAACGCTTTCCTTGCCATTGCCAGTCTACATTTTATATCCTCTCTACTTCGACCATCATCAGTTATTTTGCTCCCCAAATAGCAAAACTCCTTTACTACTTTAAGTGTCTCATTTCCTAATCTAATCCCCTCAGCATCACCCGATTTAATTTGACTACATTCCATTATCCTCGTTTTGCTTTTGTTGATGTTCATCTTATATCCTCCTTTCAAGACACTGTCCATTCCGTTCAACTGCTCTTCCAAGTCCTTTGCTGTCTCTGACAGAATTACAATGTCATCGGCGAACCTCAAAGTTTTTACTTCTTCTCCATGAATTTTAATACCTACTCCGAATTTTTCTTTTGTTTCCTTTACTGCTTGCTCAATATACAGATTGAATAACATCGGGGAGAGGCTACAACCCTGTCTCACTCCTTTCCCAACCACTGCTTCCCTTTCATGCCCCTCGACTCTTGTAACTGCCATTTTGTTTCTGTACAAATTGTAAAAAGCCTTTCGCTCCTTGTATTTAACCCCTGCCACCTTCAGAATTTGAAAGAGAGTATTCCAGTTAACATTGTCAAAAGCTTTCTCTAAGTCTACAAATGCTAGAAACGTAGGTTTGCCTTTTCTTAATCTTTCTTCTAAGATAAGTCATAAGGTTAGTATTGCCTCACGTGTTCCAACATTTCTACGGAATCCAAACTGATCTTCCCCGAGGTCCGCTTCTACCAGTTTTTCCATTCGTCTGTAAAGAATTCGCGTTAGTATTTTGCAGCCGTGACTTATTAAACTGATAGTTCGGTAATTTTGACATCTGTCAACACCTGCTTTCTTTGGGATTGGAATTATTATATTCTTCTTGAAGTCTGTGGGTATTTCGCCTGTCTCATACATCTTGCTCATCAGATGGTAGAGTTTTGTCATGACTGGCTCTCCCAAGGCCATCAGTAGTTCTAATGGAATGTTGTCTACTCCCGGGGCCTTGTTTCGACTCAGGTCTTTCAGTGCTCTGTCATATTCTTCACGCAGTATCTTATCTCCCATTTCATCTTCATCTACATCCTCTTCCATTTCCATAATATTGTCGTCAAGTACATCGCCCTTGTATAAACCCTCTATATACTCCTTCCACCTTTCTGCCTTCCCTTCTTTGCTTAGAACTGGGTTGCCATCTGAGCTCTTGATATTCATACAAGTGGTTCTCTTCTCTCCAAAGGTCTCTTTAATTTTCCTGTAGGCAGTATCTATCTTACCCCTCGTGAGACAAGCCTCTACATCCTTACATTTGTCCTCTAGCCATCCCTGCTTAGCCATTTTGCACTTCCTGTCGATCTCATTTTTGAGACGTTTGTATTCCTTTTTGCCTGCTTCATTTACTGCATTTTTATATCTTCTCCTTTCATCAATTAAATTCAATATTTCTTCTGTTACCCAAGGATTTCTATTAGCCCTCGTCTTTTTACCTACTTGATCGTCTGCTGCCTTCACTACTTCATCCCTCAGAGCTACCCATTCTTCTTCTACTGTATTTCTTTCCCCCATTCCTGTCAATTGTTCCCTTATGCTCTCCCTGAAACTCTCTACAACCTCTGGTTTAGTCAGTTTATCCAGGTCCCATCTCCTTAAATTCCCACCTTTTTGCAGTTTCTTCAGTTTCAGTCTGCAGTTCATAACCAATAGATTGTGGTCAGAATCCACATCTGCCCCTGGAAATGTCTTACAATTTAAAACCTGGTTCCTAAATCTCTGTCTTACCATTATATAATCTATCTGATACCTTTTAGTATCTCCAGGATTCTTCCAGGTATACAACCTTCTTTTATGGTTCTTGAACCAAGTGTTAGCTATGATTAAGTTATGCTCTGTGCAAAATTCTACAAGGCGGCTTCCTCTTTCATTTCTTCCCCCCAATCCATATTCACCTACTATGTTTCCTTCTCTCCCTTTTCCTACTGATGAATTCCAGTCACCCATGACTATTAAATTTTCGTCTCCCTTCACTACCTGAATAATTTCTTTTATCTCGTCATACATTTCATCAATTTCTTCATCATCTGCAGAGCTAGTTTGCATATAAACTTGTACTACTGTAGTAGGCATGGGCTTTGTGTCTATCTTGGCCACAATAATGTGTTCACTATGCTGTTTGTAGTAGCTAACCCGCACTCCTATTTTTTTATTCATTATTAAACCTACTCCTCCATTACCCCTATTTGATTTTGTATTTATAACCCTGTAATCACCTGACCAAAAGTCTTGTTCCTCCTGCCACCGAACTTCACTAATTCCCACTATATCTAACTTTAACCTATCCATTTCCCTTTTTAAATTTTCTAACCTACCTGCCCGATTAAGGGATCTGACATTCCACGCTCCGATCCGTAGAATGCCAGTTTTCTTTCTCTTGATAACGACGTCCTCTTGAGTAGTCCCCGCCCGGAGATCCGAATGGGGGACTATTTTACCTCCGGAATATTTTACCCAAGAGGACGCCATCATCATTTAATCATACAGTAAAGCTGCATGTCCTCGGGAAAAATTACGGCTGTAGTTTCCCCTTGCTTTCAGCCGTTCGCAGTACCAGCACAGCAAGGCCGTTTTGGTTAATGTTACAAGGCCAGATCAGTCAATCATCCAGACTGTTGCCCCTGCAACTACTGAAAAGGCTGCTGCCCCTCTTCAGGAACCACATGTTTGTCTGGCCTCTCAACAGATACCCCTCCGTTGTGGTTGCACCTACGGTACGGCCATCTGTATCGCTGAGGCACGCAAGCCTCCCCACCAACGGCAAGGTCCATGGTTCATGGGGGAAGGTAAACACCTTAGAAAACTAAATTTGTGATCGCAGAGCCCTTACTATGGAAATTGATGTAGGGAACATAGATGTAACTGAAAGTGATACAGTTATTTATATAAAAGAAAATTTAATTATTCTAAACTTAAGATGGCACTAGGGAATGAAAAATGGGAACCAGTGTACCTACAATGCAATTGAAGTGAATGAAAAGTGGGAATATTTCTGTAAGTTATTCAGTAACACTTTAAATGAAACCTGTCCTTAGTTAAAAAAGTAAATAAAGCTGTAAACCATAAAGCCAAGAATCTCCCTTCTGAAATTACTGAACTGAGGGAGAAAATGAAAAATTGCTATAAACTTTTTAGAGCTACTAAACTACAATATTTCTCAACAAAATATAAACTCCTCAGAAAAACATACAGAGAGTCCTTGACTAACCTAAATACTTCTGAAATAAGGAACTCTAGCTGTATCAGTAAAACTGCCTGGAAAATAATGCATAAAGAAAGTGAGAAACAGAATTCCTGTGAACACAGCGACATAACATTAAAAGATAATGGTGAAGAAATAAATGACCCAAAAGAAGTGTGTGAGAAATTTATACAAAAGTTCAGTACAGTTGGTACAAATGAAGTTCAAATGAAGCCACAAAATTTTAGTCTTGAAAAGTCTAGCCAGTCCTTTTATATCCACGGCATTACTGAGAGGGACATCCTAGCAATCATATCAGCACTTTGACCCAGCACTTGTGGCTGGGATGACATTTCACCTAAACTGCTAAAGGAATGCAGGGATGAATTAGTGAATTAGTGAAACCCCTGACTCACTTGATAAATACCTCCCTCAGTAATGGTGTAGTCCCTGACCTTTTGAAAATTACAGAAATTTTACCAGTGCATAAAAAGGGATTAAAAACTGACACGAAAAACTACAGGCCAATATCATTAACCTCAGAACTAGGCAAATTGTTGGAGAGAGTAATACTAAATCAAGTCGAATCATATTTCACCAAACACAATCTGTTAAACAACCTACAATGTGGATTTAGAAAAGGGAGATCTACTACAACAGCAGTAGCATCTTTTATACATGAAATATTAAATAAACTGGACAAAAGTGACAAGGTAATAGGCACTTTCCTAGATATTAGTAAAGCCTTTGATACTGTGAATCATACCATTCTTCTGTGTAAGCTAGAAGAGTACAGGTTGAGAGGACTAGCCTTGAAACTACTTACCTCCTCCTATTTGAAAGACAGGAAACAGTGTGTAAAGCTAACTTATAAAAATAATGAGCAGCTCCTAACAACCAAATCAACCTTCAGGACACTTCAATGTGGCATGCCTCAAGGAAGCATACTAGGGCCTTTTCTGTTCCTTGTATATGTAAATAACTTATTTGAACCCCAAAATTGCATGGTTGTAAGCTATGCCGATGACATATCCTTCATCAGCTGTGGCAGTGATATGCAGTCTGCAGCTAGCAGCACTGAGATCAGTTTCAATACTCTGTCCGCATACCTTACAGCAAACAAGTTTCTTGTAAATAAAGACAAAATGGTAATAATGAAGTTCATCCTCAGTTATAATGCTGCCATAACTGATACTCTATTTACATCCCCATTGGGTCTTCCATATACAAATTCACATAAATTTTTGGGCATCGTTGTTGATGAACACTTATCATGGAAAGAACATGTAGATAATATTTGCAAGAAAATCAGTAGAAATGTGTATCTACTGAAATGGGTCTCAGCCTTCTTGGACCATGATACTTTAAGGCAAATATATTTTGGGTTGATTCATCCATGCCTTCAGTATGGTATTGAGATATGGGGTGGGGCATCAGCAGTTCATACAGATAGACTTTTTAGATTACAAAAAAAGGCAGTAAGAATGGTAGCCAAAGTAAAGAAGAGAGAGCCTTGTGGAGACATCTTTAGAAAATATAAAATTCTTATGGTGTACTCCATGTATATATGGCAGACAGTCATGTTCATGAAACAAAATCCTGAATTTAATATGACAAATAGTAATGTACACAACTATGATACACGGAGAAGGGAAAATTTTCATAGAATTGTGACCAATAAAAAGGCAACGGACCACAGCCCACATAGAATGGTAGCAATTTTCTACAATGCACTACCCTGTGAACTCAAGAAAGCAAATCTAAATATGCTAAAGAGTAGACTGAAGCAATTATTAATAGAGAAGTGTTGTTACTCTATAGAGGACTTTAATCTGTAGTGCCATCTTGGAAAACAGTGTATATAGACAGTGGTATAAAAGAATGTAATTATACACTGTATTATGTGTACTGTACTATTATAAGTATAAGCTAAATTGTGTTAAACTATAGAGGAATCTACTTGTAGTGCCCTTTTGAAAAATAGTGTGTACAGACGTGTCTGATCCATATGATGTCATGAAAGAATGTAAATATTTTATTGTATATGTGTAATTGTAAGCTAAATCTTCCTGATACTGTCAGAAAACTTTTTGTTATATGGACAGAAAATAAATAAAAGCTTTTGGGAGGGTGAAAGGTTTGCTGACAGCCAGAAGCTTCCCCATCACACTTGGGAAGAGGTTTGTCAAATTTTTTTGCGTGGTTTTGAAAGGTGGAAAGTCAAATAGAAAGATCACAAATATTTAGCCAGTTTTGAGATGTGGTTATGGAGAGGAATGAAGAAAGTGAAACATATTGATAAAATGAGAAATGATGAGGCACTGAGCAGGGCAGCACAGGAGTCATGAAGATGACACAGAAGAGAAAAATATATAGGGTGGGTCACATATTATGTAGGAATTGTCTGCTACAGAGAATCATGGAGAAGAAAAAAGGGGGAGAGGAAGAAGAAGGTCTGTAATGCTAACATATGTGAAAAGAGGAAGAAGTTACAAGCAAATGAACAGGGATGCTCAGGACAGAGAGGTACGGAGGACATCCAGTTGATGCCTGTCTGAGGACAGATTTACTAAAAGAAGAAGAAGAGATTACCTTCCACTAATGCTCAAGTAAGTTTAAGCCACACTCATTACTTCCTTATAAGGTAATGAAACTCTGACCCTTTCATGAGACCTGTTAAAATTAGAATTTCATATGTTATCACCCAAATTGCACATAGCAGCAAAACTGTTGCACATTGTACCAGTGATGAATTGAGGATGATGCTGACTGACCGGATGAAAATTAGGGAATGCTCATGGAGCTATTTTGAGATCTCATCCAAGAGGTCTCCATATCTGCCCTACTATTGAAGTACCCTCAACAAAATTTATATTTCCAAATTCAGGGCAGCTCTAAAGTCCATATGACCTTATGGCAGAATTATGGAACTCCCAACATTGACTTGCAGCCAGGTGGTAAATCTGAGGGAGAAGTTAGGGTTGGTTACACCAAACAACACCCATTTAGCAGTAGTTCATTTATTCTCCTAAACACATGCAAGGCTCTCAAAGAACTGAACATGGCGGAACAGCCCAACGACAATGCTCAGAGTCCAAAGACGGACTCATATTGATGCTGGTGTCGACCTCATTGGTGCCACAAATCCAACACATTGCTCAACTCATCAAAGGCAGACAAATGACATTTGAAACCAGGTATCATTGTGCCATTCCTCCAAAAGACAGGAAGCTCTGCAGAATTTTTCAGTTACCATCCAATCTAGCTCATGAGACACACAACAGATGGCTTTGAATGCATTATTGGTTGTCATTTGAATTACTTTGTCAAGCTCATTAGTCAAAAGCTGGATTTATGAAAAATTGTTGAATGGATTCTTGTTGAGAAGCACCAAGAAAATAACAGCTTGCTTTATATTCCTTTCCTGGACCTCAAGAAGGTCATTGATCATTAGTTAGTTCATTCATTCATACATCATGTTCCGCAATCCCTTCAAGAAGAATCAACTTCAGGAAGTGGAATGAGTCAAAGTATACATTAACATAAGAGAAAAACATCATACCAACCTAATCTGTAAACTGTATTAACAATAAACCATCACTATAATGCTTAGTGCTAATAACATTTATGTCATCTAAATTTAATTGAGAAAATTAATAAGAAAGGAGCTGATGTGAAAAATCTGTTATCTCCTCAGCACTATTATGTAGCTGATATTTAACTGCTACTAGTAGCTTAGCATGTACTTGATTACAATGGTATTTTTCAAAGAAAATATTTTTACATCTGTAAATGCTGAGTCCTATTTATAGTATGCTATGACTTGTCACCCAGCTTTATAACAAACTCTGCTATTTGTCATGTAGCTACCAGACCTTCTGAAATTTTTAGAAAGAGTAGCTTATATGAAGTATGTTTTTATTTTATTTTTATTTATTTCTTGTATTAGTAGGGAACCTAAATTTCTTGATTTGTGTTAGATGGGGGTTTGTTGTGTACCTTGACACCAGATTACATGACTGATGTTAATGCTATACAAGGAAGCAAATTCCACATGAAAATTAATGTTGTGTCTTGTATTGTGATTGTATAGATCATGATCCACCTGAAACTGATTTGTATTATCAGTAACAAAAATAATTTTTTGGGGAATAAAGTGTTTGGAAATGAATGTAAGAATTTCAAGATCCTTAAGAAGACTTCTGCAAGATGCACAGCTATCTGCTTTGCACAATATTCTTACTGCTGTCTTCCACTGAAAAACTATTTTATTTGGTTTAGGAGCATGACCCCACAAAAGGGAGTGAAAATAAGCAGACGTTGTTTTTTGGGCCAAAACAGTGAGAGATGCTTCTGAAAACATAACATGCTGAACTGAACTTCTTCGTTAGTTTATCTGTGTGTTGAATCAATTGTAACTTGTTATCCAAATGACCCAAAGAATTTTACAAAGGGTGTTTCATTCAGTGTATGACTATTAATGTCCATTTGTGGTTCTAGAAGGTCATTATTGCTTGTTTGAAATTGCATAATCTTAGCCTTTGTGAGATTAAGAGAGTAAATAAACAAATAAAAAATATATAAAAACTTGAAATGTTGGCTGTAAACCACTGTTCAGATATAATTTGAGGTGCCTGTGCAGCTGTTGAGGTTGGAGCGTTGATTAATATTCTTGTGTTATCAGCAAATATTACAGTTTTTGATCTGCCCTTTGAAATCGTCAGGAGATCATTTATGTTGGTTGCAACAAGACTGGGCCCAGTCTTGGTCCATCTGGCACTCTACTTCTTACACTATGTGATTAAAAAGTATCCGGCCACCCCCAAAACATCGTTTTTTGTATCAGGTGGATTGTACTGCCACTTACTGCCAGGTACTCCACATCAGCGACCTCAGTAGTCATTAGACACATTAGACATCGTGAGAGAGCAGAATGGGGTGCTCCACCGAACTCACAGACTTCGAACGTGGTCAGGTGATTGTGTGTCACTTGTGTCATATATCTGTACGTGAAATTTCCACTCTCCTAAACATCCCTAGGTCCACTGTTACCGATGTGATAGTGAAGTGAAAATGTGAAGAGACACTTACAGCACAAAAGCGTACAGGCCGACCTCGTCTGTTGACTGACAGAGATCACTGAAACTGCATCAGGATCCACTGCAAGTACTATAACAGTTAGGCAGGAGGTGAGAAAACTTGGATTTCATAGTCGAGCGGCTGCTCATAAGCCACACATGATGCCGGTAAATGCCAAACGACGCCTCGCTTGGTGTATGGACCTTAAACATTGGACAATCGAACATTGGAAAAACGTTGTGTAGAGTGATAAATTACGGTACACAATGTGTCAATCCGATGGCAGTGCATGAGTATGCATGATGAACGTCATCTGCCAGCGTGTGTTGCGCCAACAGTAAAATTCGGGGGCGGTGGTGTTATGGTGTGGTCATGTTCTTCTTGGAGGAGGCTTGCGCCCCTTGTTGTTTTGTGTGGCACTATCACAGCACAGGCCTACATTAATGTTTTAAGCACCTTCTTGCTTCCCACTGTTGAAGAGCAATTTGGGGATGATGATTGCATCTTTCAACATGATCAAGCTCCTGTTCATAATGCACGGCCTGTGTGGAGTAGTTACATGACAATAACGCCCCTGTAATGGACTGGCCTGCTCAGAGTACTGACCTGAATCCTATAAAACACATTTGGGATGTTTTGGAACGCTGACTTCGTGCCAGGTCTCACCGACTGACATCAATACCTCTCCTCAGAGCAGCATTTCATGAGGACTGGGCTGCCGTTCCCCAAGAAACCTTTCAGTACCTGATTGAACGTATGCCTGCGAGAGTGGAAGCTGTCATAAAGGCTAACACCATATTGAATTCTAACATTACCAATGGAGGGCACCATGAATTTTTAAGTCATTCTCAGCCAGGTGTCCGGATACTTTTGATCACATAGTGTATGTTCACCCAACCTGATTTTCGTGCCTGAGATACAGTCTGTTAATAAGACCCCTCTGCTTCCTGTTATAGAAGTAAAATTTCCATCCATGCAAGGGGAATGACATTAATGGTATGTAACTTTAGTTTGTTAAGTAGAATTTTGTGATCCAACAATCAAAGGTTTTGGCAAGATCACAGAGTACACCAACATAATAATTTTTCTTGTTTGATCTTGATAGCACTTTATTTGTGGGGGTCTGTTATTGCTTTCTGTGTGGAGAATTTGTTGTGAAAGCCAGACTAAGAGATGGTTAAAAAGTTCTGCTCAGTTCAGTGAGTCAGTATTGAACCAAAGGACACTTTCTCAAATACTTTTGAAAAGACTGCAAGAAGTGATACAGGCGTGTAATTAGAGATGGTTTGCTTACCTCCGTAGTTGCAGATGGGTGTTACTACAGCATATTTATGTTTGTCTGGAAATATGTTCCAAGTCATTGATTGAATACAAATATAGCTTAACAGTAATCTTATAAAGACAGCACAAGATTTTAATATTCTTATAGAAACACAGAATTATTGATCGGATGAATTCTGTAATCTCCTTAGGGTTTGTATTCTGAAACTAATGTCTGTTGGTGGTACATGCTGTGTCCACACAAGTAAATGAAACGTATCTATATTTCAGTACTAAATTTTTACTCTGCAGTAGAGTGTGAGCTGATATGTAACTTCCTGACAGATTAAAACTTTATGATGAACCGAGACTCAGATTCAGGACCAGAGTTTGAGTCTCAGTCCAGCATATAGTTTTAATCTGATAGGAAGTTTCACATCTGTATTTGATTGTTTATTACTAGGAGCACCCTCTCTAAGGAAGTAATAATAGATATTCATGGCCAAAGATTTCGAAGTGCCACCATTCTTCCCAGGGCTATTTTCGGGAGGCTCAATTTCATGTGGGTTACTAGTTTTTTTGTTTCTTGTTTGATGATATTCCAAATAGTTTTTTTGTTATTCTTGGAAGATTTTAATTTTGGAGAATGGTACATGAGGGGTGTTTTTTGACGATAGCAGAGGATTCAACTGGTGTAATGGAGTTTCAAATCCTGTGTATGACTTGTTCTCTGAATTACTCAGAGCATTCTCTTCCTAGCATAAGATACTTCAGTCCAGGGAGTTATCTGCCTCTTAGAATTGCTTCTGTTCAATTGTACCCAAGTTTGTTTTAAGGGAAAATGAAGCTCATAGTTCTTTAGCAATGTATTTATGAAATAGTTGCATTTTCCATCATTGTCTGCTTTGTAAATTTACCCCCAGTGTCTTCCCATAATTTCTCTGTAAGCACTGTTATCAAATCATTGTGTATGATTCTGGAATAAAATACTTTTCTTCTGTGATCTGTACCTAACTAGCCTAAATGTAACATTTGACTATTAAGGTCAAGAAAACACTATTGGTTTGGCAATTAAATCACTGTACGTGGTTGGGTATGAAAACAAATTGTCAATAGCTTATGCGCTATGTCTTTCAATCCTCATAATGAATTTTACTGTGGAAAATAAACTAAAGCTGGACATTTGTCAGTACTGTCTGTTTGGAAATCAACACTTAAGTCTCCAATAACAATGACTCCACTTTGTGAAGCTTCCGATATTTCCTGCTGGTGTGTGTGTGTGTGGGGGGGGGGGGGGGGGGCATGTGCACACGCGCGCATGCTATCTCCAAAGAAAGCCTTGTTGCGCAAAAGCTCATTTCTGACAGTCTTTTAGTTGTGCCTATCTGCGACTCAGCATCTATGCTATAAGGTGTGTAGCAACTGTCCTTTTCATAATGCTGTTACATTCCATCCTGGATTTTCCATTGTTGACTTTAACCCATTTCATGTACAAAGCTATCATCCACCATTATATCTTTTTGTTGCAATTTTCAGTTAATTAAGTTATATACAAGGTGTACAACTTTGCATCTGCCATTTTTCCCCCAACATTTGAGGCTTCAATGAACAAATTGGTTACACATATATCATTCAAAGTATTTTCCATCACTGGCCACTACTTCTTCCCATCTGTTGGGCAGTGTATGAATCCCGCGTTGAAAAAATTGTTCATCTTTTGAAGCGATCCACGAATCAATCCAATTTGTGACTTGTTCATGAGATTGGAAGTGTTGGTCAGCCAGGCCATGTGCCATTGATCTAAACAGGTGATAGTTGGAGGGAGCAGTGCCTGGAGAATACGATGGGTGGGGTACGACTTCCCATTTTAACATTTCCAAGTACATTTTTACCTCTTTTGCAATGTGGGGTCTAGCATTGTCATGCTGCAAAATCACTTTATCGTGCCTCTCGCTGTATTGTGGCTGTTTGTCTTTTAATGCTCTGCTCAAACACATTAATTGCATTCGATAACAAGCACCTGTGATAGTTTCACTTGGTTTTAACAACTCATAGTACACGATGCCGAGCTCGTCCCACCAAATGCAGAGCATGATCTTGGAGCTGTGAATATTTTGTTTGGCCGACAATGTGGAAGCATGGCCGGGATAGGGTTATCATAGTGACCCCATTTTTCGTCTCCGGTCACAACGCGCTGGAGAAATCCCTTCCGTTTTTGCCTCTGAAGCAACTGTTCACAAATGCCATTCGTTTCTTGGTTTTGGTTAACACGGTACCCAAGTTCCTCCTTTCTGAATCATGCCCAAAGCCTTGGAACGTTTTGAAATGGCTTGCTGTGTCACTCTCACTAATCGTGTCAATTCTTCTTGAGTTTGACGTGAGTCTTCACTCAGCAATGTCTCCAATTCTGCATCTTCGAAAACATTCTCTCTTCCACCACTATGCTAGTATATGACATTAAAAATCACCGTTCTTGAAGTGTTGAAACCACTCACAACACATTCTTTCACTAATAGCATCCTTACCATATGTACTTGAGAGCATTCAATGAGACTCAGCTGCTGTTTTCGTCATATTGAAACAAAACAGTAACACCTCCCACAAATGATGAGAATTAGGCTTGTAAACTGACATTTTCAATCAAGAGCAACTTGATGATGCAGACACAAATTGACTAATGTTTGAATCAGGTTATGTGGACCAAAGTCGATCTGTTTCTTTCTATCGCTACTTACCGTTGTTGCCACCTATCGGCAAACAGTGGAAGCAAAGTTGTATTCCCCGTAATTTAAAAGCATCTCTGTTCTGTTGGATCTAATATAAAACTCTGATTGTAAAATGTCTGCTACAGCCGCTTGTTATCCTTTCAGATACTAGGTAATTAAGATACCTAGAAAGTGAGCCCAAAAATCAGAAAAACAAACATGTAATCCTATTACAATTAAACTGTCCATATCACCTCCCCCCCCCCCCCTACTTGGGTAGGAAAAATTGGACACTATATAAGCCTTCAGAAAAATGTGTCTAGTTCCAATACATTATTTTTTTCATTTAGAAATAATTGGTGTAATACATTATAACTGTAGATCCAAAATGTGTAAGTGGTAAGCTTCTGTCAACAACCATAGTTTGCTGAAAACTGAATACCTCTTTGAATGACCATTTTCCCCACCCCTACCCCTACTCCCTCCCTCTCCTATGCAGCCCAAGGCGCTGCCCTATAATGCCAAAGGAAAATTTTTTTTTTCCACCACTGGCCTACAACATTATGGAGCTACCACCACCAGCTTGCACAATGCCTTGTTGACAACTTGGGTCCATGACTTCATGGAATCTATGCCACACTCAAACCTGGACACTGGCTTTTACCAAATGAAATTAGGACTCATCTGACTAAGCTACAGTTTTCCAGTCATCTGGGAACCAACTGATATGGTTAGCAAAGGCACACACGTCGGTCATCTGCTGCCATAGCCCATCAATGCCAAATTTCGCCTCACTATCCTAACAGATATGTTCACCGAAAGTCTCACATTGATTTCTGCGGTTATTTCATGCATTGTTGTTTATCTATTAGCTCTGACAACTCTTCACAAACACCACTGCTCCTAGTTGTTAAGTGAAGCTTGCCAGCCACTACATTGTCTGTGGTGAGAGGCAATGCCTGAAATTTACAATTCTTGGCACCCTCTTGACACTGTGGATTGCAGAATATTGAATTCCCTAATGATTTCTGAAATAGGATGTCCCATACATCTAGCTCCAACTACCATTCTGCATTCAAAGTCTGTTAATTTCTATCGTGCTGTTGTAATCACGTCAGACCTTTTCACATGACTCACATGAGCACAAATGACACACTACTATGGCACTGCACTTTTATACCTTGTGTACATGATACTACCATCATATATAAACAGCATATCGCTGTCTGATGACTTTTGTCAGCTCAGATTATGATTCAGTTGAGTAAGGGCTAATGCTTCAATTACACCCAAGTGAATGTTTCTCTCCACAAAGTGGAGCTATCCATTAACATGCTCCACAGAACACTTCCTCCACAGTTTACCATATTGCTCAAAGAGACTAGAGTGAAGAGCAGCACATCAGAAATTACAGAACTTGGTCTGGAGTAGCACTTCAAAAACATGACATTCGAGCATATCTTGTCAGATGGGTACAATTGAAATGTGTGGAAACGAGAAGCTATGTCCAAGCTGCTGCAGCAGTGTCTAATGAATTCCATATCCCATTTTGTGTCTCAAGGTTTTCTCATCTCTTTTATTCTAGGTGTGTCATGGTCACAAACTATTCATGACATACTACATTCAAACATCTTGATCCACAATCACCACTGACAGCTAACGTACTGATGTTAATGCAGTCTGAATCAAATGACATATGACGATCAGTATCTCCAATGATGATCACATAACACTGAACAAAGTCAAAATGTTACCATCATCGTGTATTGTATTACACTTTTGGGGAGCAAAGTTGCTTGCTAGGTTACAAAAGAGACAGTGCTTCGGCCATATTTTATGTCACTGGACTACATCACATTACACAATGCAACATTGGGAAATGTTTTGGTATTGCACTGACTCAAGATAAAATGTGAGAAAAACTGTACATGTTGGTTTGGGTTTGTGCTGCCCACAGTACATATTTCAAAGACAAAGGTAGGGAAGACAATGGATGTTGAGGAAAAGTGGCCCATGGGTCAGTCAAGACAATGCAGGGCACACACATCTACATCTATACCCTGCACACCACCATGAGGTGCATGGCAGAGGGTACGTTCCATTGTACCAGTTATTAGGGTTTCTTCCCGTTCCATTCACCCCCACAGGAAGAATGATTGTCTGGTTTCCTCTGTGTGTGCAGTAATTATTCTAATCTTAGCCTCATGATCCCTATATAACCAATATGTAGGGGGTTGTAGTATACTTCTAGAGTCATCAAAGCAGAACTTTGTTAATGGACTTTCTCAGGATAGTTTATATCTGTCTTTAAGAGTCTTAAGTTCAGTTCCTTCAGTATCTCTGTGACACTCCCCATGGATTCAACAAACCTGTGACCATTCATGCTGCCCTTCTCTGTTTATATTCAGTATCCCCAGTTAGTCCTATCTGACACGGGTCCCACATGCTTGAGCGATATTCTAGAACTGGTCACATGAGTGATATGTAAGCAATCTCCTTTGTAAACTGATTGCACTTACCCAGTATTCCATCAGTAAATTGAAGCCTACCACTTGCTTTACCCATGGCTGAGCCTATGTGATCATTCCGTTTCATATCCCTACAAAGTTATTTGTATGAGTTGCCAAATTCCAACAGTGACTCATTGATATTATAGTCTTAGGATGCTATATTTTTTCGTTTTGTGATGTGCAAAATTTTACATTTAGAGCAAGCTGCCAGTCTCTGTACCACATTGAAATCTTATCCAGATCTGACTGACTATTTATACAGCTTCTTTCAGATAGGATTTTATTATGGATAACTGCATCACCTGCAAAATGCCTGATTTTACTATTAATATTGTCTACAAGGTCACTAACATACAACATGAACAGCAAGGGTCCCAACACACTTCCCTGGGGCACACCCGAAATTCCTTCTACATCTGATGATGGCTCTCCATCCAAGATAGCGTGCTATGTTCTCCCAACCCAAAAGTCCTCAGTCCAGTCACAAATTTCACTTGATATCCCATATGAATGTATTTCTGTTAATAAGCATACAGAGCAGTACTGAGTCAAATGCTTTTTAGAAATCAAGAAATACTGCATCTACCTGTTTGCCTTGATCCAAAGCCTTCAGTATGTCATGTGAGAAAAGTGCAAGTTGCACTTCACATGATAGATGTTTTCAAAACCCATGCTGGTTGGGATTGAGGAGATCATTCTGTTCAAGATACCTCATTATGTTTAAGATCAGAATATGTTTTATGATTCAACAACAAATCATTGTCAAGGATATTGGACAGTAATTTTGTGGATCACTTCTACTACCTTCTTGTAGACCAGTGTGACCTGTGCCTTTTTCCAAGAACTGGGCACGGTTTATTGTTAGAGCAATCTACAATAGATTACAGTTAGAAGAGGGGCTAACCCAGCTGCAAATTCGGTATAGAATCCATTGGACCATGGAACTTTGTTCAATTTTAATGATTTCAGCTGTTGCTCAACACCACTGACACTAATACTTATTTCAGTCATCTTTTCAGTGGTATGAGTATTAAATTTGGGGCTATGCCCTTGGGTTTGCCTTATTAAAGGAACATTTGAAAACAGAGTTAAGCACTTCAGCTTTCGCTTTTATACCTTCAGTTTCACTTCCTGTCTCGTTCCCTTGGAACTGGACACTAACTGTGGTGCCACTAACAGCCTTTATACAGGGTGTTACAAAAAGGTACGGCCAAACTTTCAGGAAACATTCCTCACACACAAATAAAGAAAATATGTTATGTGGACATGTGTCCGGAAACGCTTACTTTCAATGTTAGAGCTCATTTTATTACTTCTCTTCAAATCACATTAATCATGGAATGGAAACACACAGCAACAGAATGTACCAGCGTGACTTCCAACACTTTGTTACAGGAAATGTTCAAAATGTCCTCCGTTAGCGAGGATACATGCATCCACCCTCCGTCGCATGGAATCCCTCATGCACTGATGCAGCACTGGAGAATGGCGTATTGTATCACAGCCGTCCACAATACGAGCACAAAGAGTCTCTACATTTGGTACCGGGGTTGCGTAGACAAGAGCTTTCAAATGCCCCCATAAATGAAAGTAAAGAGGGTTGAGGTCAGGAGAGCGTGGGGGCCATGGAATTGGTCCGCCTCTACCAATCCATTGGTCACCGAATCTGTTGTTGAGAAGCGTACGAACACTTCGACTGAAATGTGCAGGAGCTCCATCGTGCAGGAACCACATGTTGTGTCGTACTTGTAAAGGCACATGTTCTAGCAGCACAGGTAGAGTATCCCATATGAAATCATGATAACGTGCTCCATTGAGCGTAGGTGGAAGAACATGGGGACCAAACTAAAATGAGCTCTAACATGGAAATTAAGCGTTTACGGACACATGTCCACATAACATCTTTTCCTTATTTGTGTGTGAGGAATGTTTCCTGAAAGTTTGGCCGTACCTTTTTGTAACACCCTGTATAGAATCAGAATGTCACTGAATTTTAGGCAGTGACCTAACTACAGTGAAACCTCACCCCAACATGGCACAAGAAAGTGGAATATGGAGGTAATGGATCA
Organism: Schistocerca nitens; assembly: GCF_023898315.1. Taxonomy (NCBI): domain Eukaryota; kingdom Metazoa; phylum Arthropoda; class Insecta; order Orthoptera; family Acrididae; genus Schistocerca; species Schistocerca nitens. Next base: position 409,890,164 of record NC_064618.1, read on the forward strand.
ATTATCAGACACGGTGGAAGGGGTGTTAAAGAACAAGACTATTCTTCTATGGTTCACTGTCATCTTTTTCAAGTTCAGATATACCATCTTCTTAGACCAGTATCAAATGCACAATGTGCTTGCAGCTACCTCCCACTTACTATAAAGTGGATTGTAGATCAACAGCTAAAATGTTCTTCCCAAGCATTTTTGCTTTTAAGAGCATTTGTACTCATTAAGATTAACCAGGAATGTACCATGTAGCAACCACATTATTACCCTGCAAAGTATTATGATAATTTTTGACAGTTATAAGTGGAGGATTTGAGATTGGGCAGAATGATGGGACAAAGATTATTCCAATTCGGTAAAGTTGGCCTTTGGGGAGAATGAGTAATCCAGATGGCATGTGAGTAGTTCACAATACTGTGCTTAACAGCATGCTCTTGGCCACAGCTTGACAGTGACTCTTCATACAGGGGATGGCTGGTTTGGTGGTACATCTTATAAAATGATGTGCAGTGACTGTAGAGAATTTGATATGATATGACTGCTCATATAGGTGGGCCTGCTTCTGGTGCTGTATGGTGTAACAGTGAAAAAACTGTAACAGGTGTTACAAATCTGTCTTTCATGTTGTACAGCTAATTCAGTAAGATGATACAAGGAAGAGCAATATATGATGGATCATCATTTATCATCAGTGTGCAAGCTGATGGAACATCACTCTGAAGGAAGGAGAGAAAGTTTTTGTGTAGGATGTACTCATACACTTTCACAGCATGACAAAAAGATGTCAAAGAGCTGGGAGAGTCCAGAATGGTGCTGCGTAACAAACCAAGTGATGCTTTGTGACTAGGACATCAGAATTTTTTTTTCCTTTTCTGTTATTTCTAACTGATTTGATGAAACTCACCATTTCTTCTCCTGTACTAATTTTTTCATCTAGTAATTCCTATAAGAGGGAGAGGGACTGATTGCTTATCACTACAGATGTGTGCTTCACATGTGGTAAGAATGCAAATGACAATTATAAGGTGTAAATGATGTGGCCCTATCAAAGAGGATGTATTGGTGGTTGATTAGCTTCATATGGAACAATATCCTTAACTTCTGTTCGCTGTGAAATCCTTGAACATACTCTCAGTTGTCAATTCAAATATAGTAAACTTTCTTGACACTGAGAAGCTTATATCCACGAATCAGCATGGTTTTAGAAAACATAACTCGTGCGAATCTTAGCTTGCTCTTTTCTCACATCATGAACCGAGAACTATGAATGACGGGCAAAAGGCAGTTTCCATATTTCTAGAGTTTTGGAAAGCATTTGACACAGACCCCTTTACAGGCTGTTAACAAAGATACAAGGATAGGGAATAAGTTCACAGATATTTCAGGGGCTCAAAGACTTCTTAAATAATAGAACCCAGTAGGTTTCTCTCGATTGCGAGTGTTCATCAGAGACAAGGGTACTGTAGGATTTCCCCAGGGAAGTGTGACAGGACTGCTGCTGTTCTCTAGATACATAAATGATTTGGCTGACACAGTGGGCAGTGATCTGCGGTTGTTTGCTGACGATACCATGGTGTACTGTAAGGCACCGAAATTGAGTGACTGTAGGAAGTTACAAGATGACTTACAAGGGGAGGCCGCCAATTGTGAAATTCAGATTCGATTCATACTGCGCGTAATAAAAGCTCATGGCCAGAGGTGTAATGTGGCAAAGCACCAAGATGCACTTCTCAGCCGTTGTCGAGAAAATCGACTGTTAAAAGAAACCGCTGCGGTGAAATACTCTCTACGATTAATAGTTTTCTACAGCGTCGTAGTGCAGCGGTAAGCGCTCGGGTTCGTAATCCGAAGGTCGACGGATCGAATCTCGCGCCATGCAACCTTTTTTTTTTTTAGTATTTGTTTTTTGTAATTCAAATGTGTGTACACACACACACACACACACACACACACACACACACACACACACACACACACACACAATTCCCGGCAATCTGTTGCAACAATTATGCATATAATAAGTTGTTGAAAGTCGTTTGTCATGGAAAAACTCGCGACTTCGAAGATCATTATGTTTTCCGCAAACAAAGTTGTATTTCATAAATGTTATTAATTGTCCTCATAATGTTAACCACGTATAGTTAACAGAAGACGTAAAAACGATATTCCGAAACGAATACATATTACGTAAGTCAAACGTTCGAATTAGAATAGAGACCCCACGAAGACAAATTTGCTGTGGCAGGTATGAAATATAAACTCCGTTACTCGCTCGTTACACTTGAAGGACAGATGTTCAATGGGCCGAAATGAGCCGCCGCATAACAGCATAGTTGCCTGCTAACTTCGAAAGAAGGTAGATGCGGTCCATAGCGCAACTTATAACATCGTCGAAAATTGGTGCGGACGTGAGAGCTTAAGTACACCCTGTTAAACAAACGGAAAAATGGAGGCGGTACAATTGGAGAGCGATCCGCCTTCACCAACATGCATAAGCAATTCATTAATAGTTTATAAAACTAATAATAAAAAAAAATTGCATAGCGCGAGATTCGATCCGGCGACCTTCGGATTACGAACCTGAGCGCTTACCGCTGCGCCACGATGCTGTAGAATACAATTAATCGTAGAGAGTATTTTACGGCAGCGGTTTCTTTTAACTGTCGATTTTCTCGACAACGGCTGAGAAGTGCATCTTGGTGCTTTGCCACATTACACTTCTGGCCATGAGCTTTTATTATGCGCAGTATGAATCGAATCTGAATTTCACAATTGGCGGCCTCCCCTTGTTAGACAAAATTTCCAGTTGGTATGATGAATTGCAGCTGGCCCTAAATGTGGAAAAATGTAAGTTGATGTGGATGAGTAGGAAGACCAAACCTGTAATGTTTGGATACAGTGTTGCTAGTGTCCTGCTTGACACAGTCATGTCGTTTAAATATCTGGCCATAACGTTGAAAGGCAATATGAGATGGAACGAACATGTGAGACTTGTGGTAGTGAAGGCGAATGATTTGATTTCGGTTTATTGGGAGAATTTTAGGAAACAATGGTTCACCTGTAAAGGAGACTGCATATAGGGCACTGGTGTGACCTGTTCTTGAGTATTGCTCGAGTGTTTGGGATCTGTACCAGGTTGGATTGAAGGAAGACATTGAAGCAATTCGGGGGCAGGCTACTAGATTTGTTACTGACAGGGTCGAACAACACGTAAGTGTTACGAGATTCTTCAGGAACTCAAATGGGAATCCCTGGAAACACTAAAGAGAAAATTTAGAAAACTGGTATTTGGAGCTGACTGCCAAACAATTCTTCTGTCGCCAACATACATTGCGCGTAAAGACCGCAAAGATAAGATGAGAAATTAGGACTCATATGAAGGCATGCAGATAGTTGTTTTTCCCTTCTTCTATTTGCAAGTGGAACATGAAAAAAAAATAACAAGTAGTGGTACAAGGTACGCTCCGCCATGCACCGTGCAGTGGCTTGCGGAGTATCTATGTAGATGTAGAATAACACAGGTTGAAGGAGAATATTTATATCATTCCTCACACCAAAAGAAGGAATGCTTGATTCATACATCCTAATTTTTTTATGCTTTAATCTTCTGGTATTTATTTTGATTGTGGAGTTTAGTTACTGCTCGAGTAGGTGCACCATTTTTCATAACACAGACAGCCATGCAGTGCACTTTGTTTCCTTATAAAGAATAGCTGCCTTTATGTTACCAAGGTAAACACACATGAGCAAAATTAGTTTACTCTTAGTTTAATTCAACAACAATAAAATAAACACACCTTACACGAGCTAAAGAACTGTTTCATTAAATAATAATAAATAAGCTTTCATTATATTACTCTTTTGCTGCATGCAAATGTTGCCCTACTGCAATGACCCCACTCAAAGCATTAAACAGCACTGTTGCTTCATATCTCAGCCAACCGCTTATTCGATTACTAATTGTCTTGTAGAAAACTGACTTATGAGATTGTACTGCTACCTTGTAATCTGGGTCATTTCCCTGCACAGATCATAATTTTTTTCTCATGTAGCTTGTTGTTTATATTTTATGTTATTGTTGCTCACTTGGACATATGACAACACAACTTATCACTGTGTCAGCTGGTGCAATAATGAAGGAATAGGTATGGACTCACAACTGTAAAACTATACATAGGCATGCCCACTCCTGGTTAATTTCCACACAATGCATTACCATAAAGAAAATAAGAACAAATATTTAAAAACTGATTTTATCTTTTTTATTATGAAAAAATACATGATATGCAGAATGCATGGTTTAAAAAATCTGTACACTGTATGTTTTTATTACATTGAAAAACTATACTACAGACAGAGCTTTAATATCAGTTACAACATTACATTTGCTACTACACAAATGTGATAAAAAGAAAAGAAATAGAAAGTATGGTGTTAAATGTAACTGATACTTGCAAAATTATAGTGCTTTGTATACACTGTACTTTTAACATCACAGAGAAACATCACTTTCAGACTTAAAACTATATTAAAAACTCTGCAGTATCACTTCTGTGGTAACAATGTAAAATATGGACATTCTGGAATGCTTATAAACACAATGACTTGTTAAAAGCAGCTTTCATGTACACAAAAAAGGGACACACATCTCAGAAAATAATTTGATACATCCTGATGCTATATGTCAACTTTGACATTTTGTGCAGTGTTAAATTTGCATGTGAATTTTTTGAATCAAACTTGACAACAAATTTTACTACATTTTAAAAGGGTACAAACTGCAATGCAACTTGTCGATATAAAAATCATGATTAACACATGGCTAGTTGAATATAAAATTATTTTCATAAAGAAGTACCCAGCATTTACAGATGGAGGCAACAGATGTATCGAGATGCTTGCACTGATTATTAAACAATGGCTCTGAGCACTATGGGCAAAGACAGGTGAAATTGTAAATACAAACAATATGTTGTGCTAAAGTGAACAATAATTGTCAGATAATACAATGGTCCTTCCTTAGGTACAGGAATAGATCATACAATAGAATGTAATTATACAGAACTTGTGGAGAAGATAAATATATAGTGTATTAGAATCAAAATCAAATTAACTTCCCTTGTTTTTGTTTCATAGTTTCTGTAGGAAACTACACTTTCAACCTCTGTGGACTGTCCACATATTTTTAGAGTACATTTATATGTATATGTGGTCAGGTATAGCTGGATATGGAGATATGGTGTTGAGCACCAAAGTGATGAGCTCCATCTGGACAATTCAAATTTGCTGTTGACCCCTGGCCCTCTAATTCCTATGGCTAGAGTGCAACTGACTTTCACTAACTTACCATCTGAATAGTGTAGTAGTAACTGATGGTATAAAATCTCTACAAGGAATGCTGAAAACAAGCAACATTTATCACAGGATTTTTAAAAAAGAACTTTGTTTTCAATCCTTCAGCCCCCTTCCTCCCCTCCGCCAGAACTGATGCTTTATGAAAACTATAAATGAAGATCTATCCAGTCATAATACATATCAGTTTGCAATTTTTTGTTTGTTTTAAGGAACACAGTATCTCAATTACAACAGTCAAAGTAACAAAGGCACAATTTATTATTCAACAAGTGAACAATTATACAATTAAAGAAATAGCTGTCAAAAGCCAACACTAATTAAATTCATCTTCTAACCTACTTACAGTTTGTTCACAAACGGCATGTGAACAAAGTTTAAAGATGCCAAATCTGGCCAACCCTTAAATAAATATAAGTGAAATTCCCAACAAAAGTTATGTCTAAGTGTTGGCAGAGGGGGGTTAGGTAGTGATGTAGAAAGTGTTTGTTACCCAAGTCAAAAACCCATTGTCTACAACTAGATCTTATCTACTCAATTGTAAATACTGCTCCCATGCTAAAGACTTCCTTACAGCTTAAATGCTAACGTTTCTGCAAGGTTGTACTGTAACTACTATAAAATTCAATGAAACATATTTACTGGCACTGTCACTATTTTTGCCACAAGTTACCCTTAAATCTCAACACAACAAGTATATGCCACACTTATCTACCTAATGATGGCGGTTTAAACCTCTGAAACACATCATGAAATTACTAAATGTTGACTATTACAACAGTACACTTGTTTCATTTGACACCCATGCAGGTTGAACCTCTTCTTTTATGTAGCAGCACCACATCACTGTTTGAACTGGGATGAGAACAGTATTTACATTTACCCCTCTAGGTACTCTTCCACTAAATCAAGAATGATTCATTACATGAATTATATACCTCCACCTCAATCCATCCAAAGTGGATTTCCTTAGTTCACCAACACTCAGACTGATATCTTTTGATGTGTATTTTTCAATAACAACTACAAAGGATTACACCTATGAATTTTTGCAGTGAATTCTTATATTTGGTTATGTATTATTTCCTACAATTTATCATCTTTGTATCAGTATGGCCTACAATGAATTAACACTATTTGGTGAATAAAGAATTGCCACACCCATAAAACTGTGTAATTTTTGGGACACAAATAAACCATTCTTCAACTTAAGTTACTCCTATCATTTATTGATACTATCACAGAAGTTACACATTATCTGATGGAAACAAGTCAGCATAAGAAGTTATGATATTACAAAGACTCAATACCTGTCAGCAGTACAAGAGCAAATTGAAGGCTAACTGCCAAGCATAGACAGAATCTCTCAACTGATGACTTGTGTACATGACATCTAATCACATTACTGGACATGGAAAATTGATCAGTTAACATGTTCAGAACAAATTAGAAGTTGATGTGGCTGTTATGGGGCACTGCAAAGTTCTTATCAAACTGTCACTCTTCAGCATCTCTGAAAATTCTCTTCTGTCAAATTCTTTGCAAATGGATAAAATTTGAATCTTTGGCATTAGTTTTGAGATGCATGGTTGAATATATTCCCTACATAACAATTTTCAGCATTTTCAAGTGAATGCTTCATTGACTTCTGAACTGATAGTCACTGAGACTACTACTTCTGCCTCTACAATGTTTTGTGTGTGCAGGGAGGTGTAGTGAGGACAGAGAAATAATAAAAAATATTATAAAATAATAATATCAGCAAGCTAGAGCAGCAAACTTTATATATGTGGTGAAACAAAGTAATCTGTGAGCTGCCAACTATACTGGTATACCTGTAAGAACTATTACAAAAATTTAAAAAGATGGTATTTCTGTTGTTGAATCTTCTCTTGGTCTTCCTGGGAAAAAGTGTCTGAGATCTGTGATGATTTAAATTGGGGTGTAATGCAATACACTGTAAGACATTTCTTCTTAATGGAGAAGAGTCCCTGCTGCATCCATAGCCCTCCACAGCAATCCAGAAAAGAACAGAATTTGCATGGTCCATAGACACATTAAATAGACTGCCACACACAATGAGGTTTGGAGCATCTGAACTTTCCATTCCCAGGACCGAAACATTATCTATTTAAATGAATCTTGGTGGTCAAAAAATACATTTAGTAAATGCTGGCAGAGTGAAAATATTACAGGTGTTACAACTAATGCCGGGTCATCAAACAGACTCGCACTTGTTCATGCAAGTTTTCAGGATCAGAAATGATTTTTAAAGCCAGAAAAGTCAGTCAGATTATCAAGGGAAAATGAATGCTACCAAATCTGAGAAGTGGGTGCAGAAATAATTGCTTCTCTATCTACCAAAAGCTAATGTTATAACTACTGATAAGGCCCTTATCATAGTATGCAATAACACAAAGTACTCTGACAATTTGCTGTTAAAATCAATATGATTAATTGGCTGCAAAATAACAATTTACCACAAGACGAAAAAATGAAGTTTGAACTGTTTGAATTAGTTTAAAAGTCCTGAAAAAATTGCATTGGTTTGATAAATCAATGAAGAATCATGGGCATACAGTACTCTGGTTAACTCTTTACATGTATGATCTACATGCCACAGAAATGGTCCAACTGTAAATTAAAAAACATGTCTTGGAGCAGAATACAACAGGAGACATTTCTCTAGAGAAGCTACAAGAATGCAATTGCATCTGTGACTGCAGCAACTTGGAGAAATTTGATGAATACATAATTAAAACAAAGATATGTTTTGGAAAAAAGTCTGGTTATTAGGACAGACCTTTTAGATTTGTTTTCTTGCTTCCCCCACCCTTTTTTTAATTTATTGCAGCATCAGTGCCGAACATAAAAATTTTTGACTAATGAGCATACGGACATCAAACCCTGATTGTAAGCAAGAAACAGTAGAAAATCCAGCCATTCACAAGGTTTTAACTGAATAAGATGATGTGTGTGTCATAACAAAAAATTCACTTTGTAGCAGTTGCATGCACACTACCAACTGAATAAATTATTCACATAGCAGCTACTGACACAAAGGTCACACAAATGAAGAAATCAACTGTTATTATTATTCTGAAGGTGCCAGTATGCTGAATAGTTGTAATGCTTTAATATATTTACATTGCTTGTACATAAGCAAGTCAGCCACACAATGTTTATGCAATTACATTAACCATATTTTTAGAACTTCGACCACAAGCCACAACATAAATACACGAGGAGTAATATAATATGTCAGTGCTTGGTTATTGATTGCTTCATAACCAAAAGAGCCATTTATCCAAGTCAAATATTAGATGTGAGTACATTACCACCAACCAACATAGGATCAGACCATGTGCTGCTGACGAGTAAACTGAAGCTGAAACTCAAGAGTGAAAAACAAAAATATTAAGATGCCTACCGAAGAAAGGGTTAAAACAGAATTCATAGAGGATGAGATTACTATGATTAATATCAAAATAGATTAAAGGAGAAAATCATTAATAACCCGTGTTTAAAAGGACAAGATGTAGAAACTAGATGGACTACTCTTAGATCGAATATATAGGAGGCAGTAAGAGAATCTTTGGATATGTAAAGAGTCAATGAGCTATGGAGCAGTACAGAACACCATGGTTTAATCAAGCTGTTAAAGAATTAGCTATCCAGAAGAAGAAAGCATTTTAAAATATGAAGCCAGGCAAAGTCAAGACAATTCTACAGAGTATAAGCTCATTCTTAATTAGGTGAAATTAGATATTCAACAGATAAATGAGGGTTTTGGAACACAGAAGAAAGTATGTTGGATGCTCCATCAGCAAAAGGAGGATATTAATGAACATATTGAGATACAGAATGTAAGCAAAATTCAGAGGGAATATTCTTTCAAATTACAGTATAAGGACATAAACAATGTAGAAATTGAGACTAGACACCTAAGCACTGAAAACGACAATCAACTAGACTTCCCATTGGAGGAAATAAGCACGGCAATAAAAATACTTAAAAACAGGAAATCTTCAGGGCCACATGGCACATAATGAATTAATAAAATATGGGGGCTGGGGGGCGCAAGTATTTTATCATTAGCTCCGTACATTACATACCAGTATTGTGAAGGTAAGTGGGATATCAAGAGAATGGAAAAAAAAGTATTAAAATTCCAGTACATAAAAAAGGAGATAAACAAGTATTAGATAATTACCAGGGAATTACCCTGCTTGAAACCACCTTAAAGTCATTAACATAAGAAATTAGAGATAGAATACAGAATGACATTAAAACAGCAAGAAATATTGTGGAGAAATCCACAAAGTTTAATAACCCAGGCTAACTGTGTTTCATTGACTTATCAAAAGTCTATTAATAGGATCAGAGAAAATGAAATAATTCATACCTGAATCGACAAGAGTGCCAATGGATTTAGTGAAATCCTAGAAGATCTATATATATATATATATATATATATATATATATATATATATATATAACGAAAGCGCTGGCAGGTCGATATATTTTTCCCACGTGGAATGTTTCCCTACAGGTAATAAAATGAGAATCAAAAGACAAAATATTCACAGATGAAATTATAAAAGCTTAACGAATTAGACAAGGAGAGTTCAACTTAATGATGGGCAAAAACATCAGTGCCTTATGAAACAAACCAAGATATAAAATAGGAAATAAAGTAGTAAATATTATATGTTAGGCTGATGACACTGTAGTGATAGCAAGTAATGAGGATAATTTACAAAGGTTCCTTCACCATTTCAATAAAACAGATAAGCAGTCTATCACATCTAAAAAAAAAAAAAAAATCAAAGAGTATGGTAATATCAAAAACACCTGCAAGATATAAATTCGAAGAAGATGGTAGTGAACTGAAAAAGGAATGAGCCTTACTTATCCAGGGACTGTTGACACAATGTATAATTATTGAACTGAAAAACCAGGTGACATGGGGAATAAGGCAGCCAGATGCCTGAAAAATACTGTATGGGGAAACAGATTTATGACAGCTGAGGTGAAAAGAAAAGTATATAAAACATTGGTGCATCCTGTTATGACATATGGAGCAGAAGTGATAAAGATCAAACAAAAATTAATGGCACTGGAAATGGAGGTAATGAGGCAGGTCTAAGGAGTAGCCATATGGGACAAGATAACAAGTGTATAAGTAAGGGAATAGTATGAAATACAAGATATAAATAAATGAATGATGACAAGGAAAAGAAATTTGAGGAACCATGTGGAAATGATGGATTCTACAATTTGATAAAATTTGTAAACATGGATGATCGCAAGGGAAACGACTGTCCGGATGACTACCCAACAAAAGGGATGACAACCATGGAATGACTGACTGACACACACACACACACACACACACACACACACACACACACACGCACACGCGCGCGCGCGCGCGCGAATCGCGATTGCAGAGAGAGAGAGAGAGAGAGAATTGTAGTAAGCAGCAGCAGCAGAAGAAGAAGAAGAACAAGAAGAAGAAGAAGAAGAAGAACAAGAACCAGAAAAAGAAAGTTTTAGAGTGGTGCAAATATTCTGCTGTAGCTTATATCATGCAACAGTCCTGTTGTGTGCATTCTTCTTAGCTGCAAGCAGTAAGTTCTAGCAAGTAATTCTTGTCTCTCTGTGATTTTATAGTTTTCAAAAGTGAATTACTTGCATATTATTTTAATTCTGAAAATGTTTATACTTGTTTCCTTCCAATGACGATGAGAATTAACACAGATGGTGCTCCCCACAAAGCTGTATTTTCAAAATACCAGTGTATCTACTACTTTAACTTTCACAGTCACAACTGTGTCATAAAAGTTCCATTTCAATCACACTGTAATTGCAAGTAACCAATAATGATTTATACTTTTTGTGCGGTTTACCAACTAACAAATTACAATACCAGGGCTGCAGCAACACAAGTCTCATAACTAAAAGCTGTAAATTATAATGTTAACGTATGTTTTTCTGCATGAGATAACAACAGAAATCTTACTAACTCCGAATTGCTTCACGAAAATTATTTTTTGATTCCTCTCTTGCGCTGATGGCGTAATAAAATATATTGACCAAATATTGTCAGAGTGACACAGCTAAGAACAGAAATAAAGATATGAAACTGAGTTTTACTGACAAGATTACCAAGATACAAAAATGTTATATAAGCTGTATTTTGGTTCTGCATGAAGACAAATGTTGCAAAGGCAATTTCTACCACAAGAAAAAAAAATATGCCATGAGAGAGTACCTTTTAGTTAGCTTCTCTCAATTTCTCACAACGGAAGGCAAGTCACGGTTGAAAACCATCTGCACTATTAAAAAAATATTGATAAAAACTTTAACCACACTTTACAATCTAATGGCATACTGTACGACTACAGAACAAATGGGAATATTATCCTGACCAGAATGTATGAGAGTTGTATTGCCTTGGCTAATAAGTATACCAGTACTGGTAAATAATCTTGTGGATAAAGACCATTGGGATGTAATACCATCTTGTGTGATTATTTACTGCATAAATAAAACATCAAAATGTAACTTGTGGCAGAAGCAGAGTGCCTACTAATCAGCTGCTGAAACATCTACAATTAGAGCAGGGTTGACAGACAAATTTGCAGACACAAAGAATATAACTTATGCTGGGATGTTACTGAAATACAAATTTAAAAAAGCCAAACAGAATCAAAATATCAGACTCTGTATGAGAATTTTCATACAAATGACAATATGCACTGAGTTGGATCACTTGCTCTTCACTCATTCACTACTATTAGTGCTACTGCCGCCACCCCAACATGCTCAATTTAACAATCTCATTGAGACTGGAAGCAGAATATTAGTTGCTTCAAGGAAACTCCCTCCATGTCATTCATAGATAAGGAATTCGAATCCCTCATTATTCCAAACAGTCCGTACCTATGAATGCCTTCTCAAAATCTCTCCTCCCTGAGTGAAATGTGGTTTCTGACAAGCTCTCTATTAAACAATACACAAAATGAATGCTCTGTCCATTCCATAACCTTCAATGCAAGGTCTCTGTGTTACAGGTAAGTTAAGATAAATACAATTCAATATAGTATATAAAACATTTTTTTCTCTGTAAAAATTAAAACAAAATGGTCAAAGAAACTTAAGTATAAAAATATATTATTATATATCAGATCACTTAATGAATGTTCAAGAAATAATAATATTGACTAAGTTATGACCACTTTAGCAGTGAATATTGACAATATTAATTACTCTACAGTAATTAACACAATTGCAGTGTCTGAAAGGCTTATTTCTTCTTCCTGCAAAAACAAAAAGAAAAAGAAAGGAACAAGAAGAAATGAACTGCTGCTGTTTACATATTAAATGTGCGTATTAAACTAATTTATAAACGTAATACAAATAATTTATATGCAAGGCAAGTAACATTCATGCACTGCATTTACTACTTATACTGAAAAAATCATACAGTACATCTGTCACTGACAATTTCATGAACAGACACTGATTTTTAAGAGATAGGCCTACTTTTCTTTCAGTGATGATAAATTCTTATTGTTTTTCTCTCACTATGCAATACAAAAATACAATTTCAGTGTTGCATTATTCAATAGCATATATAAAACAGACAAATATTTAAAAATTACGTTAATAATTATGCCTGCTACAAGAGTTAAATTTTGGTTGCTAGTTTGAGCCTGTACCAGTATCAAAGGGGAATTACAATTCACACATAACTGGAGTGTGAATAATGTTCAAATTTAGTTATATCCCAAATGATTAATTCATAGACCACACTATGTGGTGGCACCGATATTATTCTTCATATGAAACAAAATGTTCAAAATTCATAAACGTTTCATCTTAATCCTCTTAAGTAGCAGAATTATTGTAAGTAGGGAATTAGAAGACTTACATATGACAAAACACTATATGGATAATAAGATGGGGGGCATGTACCAAATTTACATGCCAAACCATGAGAAATAGCATTCATGTATAAGTAAATGTATACCTTCAATTATGCATTTGAGAATCTAACAAAAACTTACGACAAGAAATTATCAAGAACAACACTTTTGAATCAAAAATGTTAAAAGGAGCTTCCTTCAGATTAACATATATTCCCAAAAAGGAAATAATTCGTTGAACATAGGTTGGAATAACAAGCATGAGACCATTATTTATCTGATTCAACATATACATTGAACACAGCTAATGACTAGAGTTAAGTATTCTCCGCCTTGAATCACACTGATACAAACAATAGTCTGGCCAAATGACAACCACTTCATATATGTCCTCCTCACTTTTTGTTAGAGTTTGTACATAATGTAATTAGCTTTGCAGTGCTGGCTACCACAAAAGGTCTACTGTTAAATAAATGAACATATAATATCTTTCACAATATTTACAAATATTAAGTTACAATTCTTTTTGCCTGTACTACTTTCAGTTCTTTTTAATATAAAATCTTCCTATCTCAATTTAGCAAAGCACAAAGTTATGCTGCTAAACTGCCTCATTTCTTTGGTATTTCAGTTTGCCTTCAACTACCCCAAAATATACAAAACTTTTTTTTTGCTAAAATGTTCATGTACATTTTTCACTTTTTCATGAAACATAGAAAACATTTTTGCTAAAATGCCTCTTTACATTACAATACCATAGCATGATTTGTGCTTGCTCAAAATATTCAGTTGACCTTTTACAGTCTCACAGAAAAAAGTGTTCACTGAGCTGTGAGAAAATGTTGCTGGGGGCTTTTAATGTAAGACAAAATATGATCCAGCTATTATTAGTTCACACCCAGCCTGAGCTTTGATAAGATGATGACAATCTCTTTTTCAAAAATATTATATGATTTAGACTGATGGAAGAGCACATACTCTACTTCAGTTTGTAATTAAATAATGAATATTTGTTCATGGTTTGTGAGAACAAAGTCAGTGAACATATTGATAGGCCCAATGGCAGAGAGTGAGAACTGTCCTGTCTGAGCCCATACTAGGTTTGGGCCGAATACAACAGCTAAATTTGAAGATGTCATTTTATTCAGATCACATCTGTCCATAACCTGTAACAAATATTGCAGGACAAAATTAGTCATTGTACACAACTCTTTCTTGAAATGAAAAATATTGACCTAAATTTTGATAATTTTAGCTAGTGAGCCTATACCTTTGAAAGGAACTGTACAAGATATTTGAGTATTTGGTAATTATCCTCCGGAAGTTTCTCTAATATAAGAATTTTTACATAGCGTGGCCTTTCTTCCTTAGCTATACCTGAAACAATTAACAGCAGACAAATAAATTGACCACAATAATTATGAAACAGAAAATTCTACTTTCAAAGAGATGTACAATAATTTCTAGCATTACAAAACTTGTCACTTCATGGTTCCATTTTGACCATGGCAATGTAAAAAGAAACTTATAATAAATGTTTCCAATTATGACGGTTTCTGGTGTCAAGAAGTGAAAGCAGTTTTGGGTTGGGACTAGGGAATAGTGCCAACATGAAATGAGAAACAGTAGTACTCGTCAGCAAAATGGAGTTAGTTTGAAGAAAAGTCATGAAATAACAAGATGAAAAGAGAAATGAAGGTGGGAAAAATGGGCTCATTTTCACACGGAATTTGCTCAGATTTGATGTAGAGCTTCTGAATAATTTACAACAACAGTAAATACATTGCCATCTCTCTGTTACTGGTATACAAATTACTGTCCAGAACTATAACTACCTACTTTATTACAGTCAGTGTTTTTTTCTGTTCTCATATGTCATTAACATCTTCAAAAAAGTACAAACAACTGAAAGAATAGGTTTCTTATTAACAATAAAATAGAAAGAAGGAGCAAGATGAGAGTTTAACAATCAGTCAACAGCAAGACCAAATCAGGACAGCCATGATTTGAACAATGCTCCTCCCAAATGTGAATCCAGTGACCTGGACCAGCTAACTTGGAATAAAATACAGAATGAAATGTGTGTGTGTGTGTGTGGGGGGGGGGGGGGGAGATTAGCAGTTTAGCACATGCTAATATGGGGGAGAGGAGGGGGGTTAAGAATTAATTCTTTAACAAATGATTGTTCTAAAAGAAAATAAATAAAGAAGGTTGGGAGGGGATGGACTGGAAAAAAAGAGAGGAAACTACAGGTAATACATTTTCTTTATTCTTCTCTCCCCAAATTTACCACAACTGGAACTATTTTTGAATTTGTCTATAGTACAGCGTCAGCTTAAATTAAGTATTATTAATAAAATAAATTATCTGCATTACCAATACAGTATCTTAACAGTATAGCAAAAATTAATTAGTATTACTTACACTGAAACTGTGTGATTTCATCATACAGATCAAATGTCATCAATGGTTCCTCCAGCTCTCTGAGAAATGTTTTAAGTATAACAGCCGCAAGATGAACATCACCCTGAAAATCTACTGGAAGGCCTTGGTTGAACCGTTTCTGGACTTCTTTAACTTGAGTGATTCTTGATGATCTACGGAATAATCCTTCAGTCTCCAGTGCTATAATGAAAATAATCTTTCAGTCTGTAACATTATTACTTCTTTTTACTCATTATAATTTCAATCACTCATGAATTACTCCACACCACCACAGAGAAAATAATAGGTTAAGCATTTTTTTTTTCTCCAAGAATTACACTAGTGCCCATTTGTCATTCAAACACAGGAAATAAAAGTGACATGTGACAACTGAAAGATAGAACTGACAAAGTAGAGATTAAATACTCACCTGATAATCAATTCTATATACAGTGCAATTATAAGGAAAAAAAAGATTAAGAATGTTCAGAGATTTTATTTACCTTGCATCAAAAATTTGGCAGCTTTAAGATGAATGTAAAGCAACTATGATTGTTAAGGTGTGAGATACTTACCATCTGGCTGACTAAGGAATTCTACACATTGGCGCATTACAGGTGGTATAGGATCAGCATTATTGTGATCTTTTATGAACTGCAGAGAAACACCAAACTGTTGGGTTTCAAGGGGCACACTGGTATTTCCACTGTTTTCTTGTTGTGCCTGTTGCTGCTCTTGTGGTTGCTGTGGTACATTTGATCGGCTGTTTTTCTGAAGCAATCGCTGATCATGGCTGTATCAACAAAGATCAAGCAAATCAATGACAACTGCTTGATAAATGCTAAATTTAAACAATGAAAGGTCACTTGTGAGCTAGCAAGGATAGGTCCCCAGGGGTGAGACTGCCTTTTTGAAATGATCTGTTAGGTGTAGGTTAGGATCCCAAATATCACACCTTGCAGCCATTATTCAAAGTAGACCCTTGTTTGAGAGTAACCGAGGAAAAAGAGTTTCATATGAAGCTCTAGAACAGTGGTCATCCAACTGTGGCTTGTGATCCACATACAGCCTGAATCAAGTATTCAGATGCATCTAGTAACAAACATCCAAATGCAAAAGTGTCAACTAATATTAAAAGCTTCTTAAGAGTGTACTTTTATTACTCAGTAACCAACAAAAAATGCTTACATAGACAGTAATACCTTAAGAAACACTTCCATTAATTGACGTTGGTGAAATTGGCTGTAAGATACATAAAGTTGGCTGCTTATATCACAGGGACGGAGGGGTAAGCAGTGTGACCACTGCAGGGTTACAAGGTCTGAGAGGGGGAATGTTTTGTGGTTTGTCTTCTGGTACTGACAACTTACAGGATGTGCAACTTACACTGACCTGCTGCTATCAATAAATTCTGACACAGATGTAACATTGATCTGCGAAAGTTCATTCCTGAGACAATCATCTACAAATGAGATACATATTCATAACAAGAAATTTGAAATTAAATTATGGCTGTTGTAACACAACACAATGGGTAGAAGAAAATGACTTTTGTAAACATTTGTGATTGTGCCTAATATGACGTAGTGCGTTAGATGCACGTGCGTGTGCATCTGCACCCAGCATCTCGACTATATGGTGAGAAGCAACTATCCTTTCTATAATACTGTTACATTCCTCCCTGGATTTTCCATTGTTGAGTAAAACTAACTGTTATTAATCAGTTAATGTGTCACAACTTTAGGGTAGCTGTGGGTGGCAGCAATCTGCAACAGAGAACAGTCAACATGAAATGTTCCAAATGGTGTCAACTTTTAATGACCAGGTCTTGGCGGCCAGCGGCTAACTTATCATGCCCTTACTATAGCTAGTCAATTGAGCCTTATAACATAGTAATTTAAGTAAGTTCCCAACTAAAAGTATTAGGTTGTTGCATAAGTCCACAGCATTTTTATTTTGCATGTTAATATTCCAGTTGCTATGTATTTATTTACATATTGGCATTTTTATTTGTAGTTCACTGTTGCTATTTCAGTTTACATACCATAATTTTGTCACTTGGAAATAGTGAGGGGGGGGGGGCTGTGGGCACTAGAAAATGGAGTGAGACGTGGAGAAATAGGAATATTTCTGACATATTCTTCTGTTTTAGTTCAATAGAGGGTTGACAGCAGTAGAGAGAGCCAGAAACATTTGCGCCACATATGGGAACAATACCATTGAACAGAGCACAGCAAAAAATTGGTTTTCTCATAATGTTAAAAATTTGTTCTTTTTGGAAAAAGCATGTACTGCAAAGGATACGAGCATGCTGGGAAGCATATAGTTATCATGATTGTCTGATGATGGTAACATGCCACACTACAATATTCTGCAGAATATGAGTAATGTCATCCAGTTGAAATTTTGTGAACAATTTTACAAAGCAATATTGTAACAGTAAACATAACTGTGCTTATGTTCTGCTGGCAGACATTCATGTTATCCTTTCAAGAAAGCTTCACGTCCATCTTCTTTTATTACAATACAATGATTGAGTTGTGTGGCAATTAAGAATCATCGTACAAAGTTATTGGAATTCAGAGTCAGGCTACTAGTTGTAAACCACAAACGAACTCTGAACAGTAAGTTATTTGCTTTATTATTGCTGACATGAATCTGTAGCAATTATGCTTGTATCATCAATAAATAAAACATTTTTGATCCCTTGGTAAACTTAGTATTTAGCTTTTAGTCAAAAGGCCTTCTTCTGAAGTGGTGGTAGTAGTGGTGGTGGTGGTGGTGGGGGGGGGGGAGGGGGGGGGAGGAGCACACGTACACACTTGCACACACGACCATAGTCCTGGCCGCTGAGGCCAGAGCCCGACTTGAGTCCTAACTGGGCTGATGGGATCAGCAATCCAGTGGTGGGGTAAAGAAGAGGCATGAAGCAGGATAGCACGGTGGGTTGGGTGAAGATGTAGTGCTGCTTGTAGGAGTGTGCAGGGATGTTGCTGGGACAGAGTAGGGTTGCTCAGTTCGGTGCAGTTGGAAGTGGAGAAGTAGAAGAAAGGGGAAAGGATTGTGGGTGTGTTGGAGGAATAGAAAGCTGTGTTGTGCTGGAGTAGGAGTAACATGGAAGAGGACAGATAAATGGATGACAGGACTAGCAAATGTTGAGACTGGGGGACAGGGTCAGGTGGGCTTACGGCAACAAATGAAATATTGCAAGGAGAATTCCCAGCTGCACAATTAAGAAAAGTTAGTGTTGGCAGGGAGGATCCAGATGGCACAGGCTGTGAAGCAGTCACTGAACTGAAGCACATTATGTTGGGGAGCATGTTCAGCAGCTGGGTGGTACAGCTGTCTCTTCAACACAGTTTGTCAGTGCCCATACATGTGGACAGAAAGCTAATTGGTTGTCATGCCCACACAGAAAGCAGACAATGGTTGCACCTAGTCTGTGGATCACTTCTTTCACAGGTAGTCCTGTCTTTGACAGTACAGGAGATGCCTGTGACCGGACTTTAGTACATGTTCGTGGGATGATTTATACCTAGGTCTACCGCAGGGATATGAGCCATGAGGAATGGGGATGGAGGGCAGGGATGGACAAGGATAATGCATAGATTTGGTAGGTGGCAGAATACTGTGGAAGGCACACCTGAACTAGTTGAGGGGTTTGGGATTCTGAGTGGTTACGGAGGATTCTCTACAGGGTGTTACAAAAAGGTACAGCCAAACTTTCAGGAAACATTCCTCACACACAAAGAAACAAAATATGTTATGTGGACATGTGTCTGGAAACGCTTACTTTCCATGTTAGAGCTCATTTTATTACTTCTCTTCAAATCACATTAATCATGGTATGGAAACACACAGCAACAGAACGTACCAGCGTGACTTCAAACACTTTGTTAAAGGAAATGTTCAAAATGTCTTCCGTTAGCGAGGATACATGCATCCACCCTCCGTCGCATGGAATCCCTCATGCGCTGATGCAGCCCTGGAGAATGGTGTATTGTATCACAGCCGTCCACAATACGTGCACGAAGAGTCTCTACATTTGGTACCGGGGTTGCGTAGACAAGAGCTTTCAAATGCCCCCATAAATGAAAGTCAAGAGCGTTGAGGTCAGGAGAGCGTGGAGGCCATGGAATTGGTCCACCTCTACCAATCCATCGGTCACCGAATCTGTTGTTGAGAAGCGTACGAACACTTTGACTAAAATGTGCAGGAGCTCCATCGTGCATGAACCACATGTTCTAGCAGCACAGGTAGAGTATCCCATATGAAATCATGATAACGTGCTCCATTGAGCGTAGGTGGAAGAACATTGGGCCCAATCAAGACATCACCAACAATGCCTGCCCAAACGTTCACAGAAAATCTGTGTTGATGACGTGATTGCACAATTGTGTGCGGATTCTCGTCAGCCCACACATGTTGATTGTGAAAATTTACAATTTGATCACGTTGGAATGAAGCCTCATCCGTAAAGAGAACATTTGCACTGAAATGAGGATTGACACATCGTTGGAAGAACCATTCGCAGAAGTGTACCCGTGGAGGCCAATCAGCTGCTGATAGTGCCTGCACACGCTGTACATGGTACGGAAATAACTGGTTCTCCCGTTACTCTCTCCATACATTGACGTGGTCCACGTTACCGTGTACAGCAGCAACTTCTCTGACGCTGACATTAGGGTTATCGTCAACGGCACGAAGAATTGCCTCGTCCACTGCAGGTGTCCTTGTTGTTCTAGGTCTTCCCCAGTTGCGAGTCATAGGCTGGAATGTTCCGTGCTCCCTACGACGCCGATCAATTGCTTCAAATGTCTTCCTGTCGGGACACCTTCGTTCTGGAAATCTGTCTCGATACAAACGTACCGCGCCATGGCTATTGCCCTGTGCTAATCCATGCGTCAAATGGGCATCTGCCAACTCCGCATTTGCAAACATTGCACTGACTGCAAAACCATGTTCGTGATGAACACTAACCTGTTGACTCTACGTACTGATGTTCTTGGTGCTAGTACTGTAGAGCAGTGAGTCGCATGTCAACACAAGCACTGAAGTCAACATTACCTTCCTTCAATTAGGCCAACTGGCGGTGAATCGAGGAAGTACAGTACGTACTGACGAAACTAAAATGAGCTCTAACATGGAAATTATGCGTTTCCAGACACATGTCCACATAACATCTTTTCTTTATTTGTGTGTGAGGAATGTTTCCTGAAAGTTTGGCCGTACCTTTTTGTAACACCCTGTATATGCCCTATGAATAGGTTAGCACAGGATGATGTCATGTGTGTTTGCCCACTGTGTAGGATATCCTTATTTCAGGCTGAGGATGTTGATCCACAAGAGAAGAGATTCTCTCAGTGAGGCACAGTAAACAGCTACAATGGAGTACCCTGGGTGATTGTGTTTATGGACTCTTGGAAGCAGTTAAAAGAGAGGAGTGTGTTGTGTGGTAGGAATGAGGAGAGAGAAGACTCTGGGGAGAGGTTCTGGGATGGGCCTAAGGATTTGAAGAGGGGCTGCAGATCCTGTTGGATTTCTGGACTGGATCACTGTCACGGAGTTTTGGAGGTGACGAATCTGACAGTTGGTAGAGTCCTCGACCAGGTAATCCCTGTGGCTCAAAACCACAGTGGTTGAGTCTTTGTCAACAGGCCAGATTACAAGGTTGGTGGATAGTGTTCTTTCTATGGATGTAAGGTTGGTTTCCTTGTTGAGGGATTTGGGGAATGATGGTGAGGCAAGGCTTGAGGTTAAGAAATTCTAGAATCCAGAATGAAATTTTCACTCTGCAACAGTGTGTGCGCTGATATGAAACTTGCTGGCAGATCAAAACTGTGTGCCAGACCCAGACTCTAAATCGGGACCTTTGCCTTTCATGGGCAAGTGCTCCACCATGTGAGATACCCAAGCACAGCTCAAAACCTGTCCTCACAGCTTTAATTGTGCTGGTATCTCATCTCCTACCTTCCAAATCTCACAGAAGTTCTCCTGCAGAACTAGCACTCCTGGAAGTGAGGATACTGCGGAGACATGGCTTAGCCACAGTCTGGGGGATGTTTACAGAATGAAATTTTCACTCTGCAGCAAAATGTGCATTGATATGAAACTTACTAGCAGATTAAAACTGTGCTGGACCAAGACTTGAACTCAAAATCTTTGCCTTTCGCAAGCAAGTGCTCTACTGGTAGAAGTTTCAAGTTTCAAAATTATGGAATGTTCACAGAGGATGATTGGGGGCAGTGGTGGTGGATCACAGCTGGATGAATGAGTGAACCAAGTCACGCACTGTACAATATTGATTTTGCATTGAATCTGATTGATATGGTTGGTTTCTCCACTGTAGGGACCAGGAGACAGAGAGGAGTTGGTGGTTAGTGGTTGGAGAGATTTCTGAGGTGGCACTGTGCACGCTGCTCTAGTGCCTGGGTGGCAAGAGTTTCAGTGTGAGAAATGAGTGTGCACGAATTTGGGATCCCAGAACAAAGAGAAATTTATGGATGGAGAGGAGGTACTGCAAGGAGGATTGGGCATGATTTACAAGAGTTTCAAAGTGAAGGTTGGTGAGGACTATGGACTAACAGAATCTGGACAGATAGAGGTCACTGTGAACGTCGCTGCTACATATCCTCAGAGCTGGTAAATTCTGCCTCACAGACCTACTATATTTACCAGACCCTCAGATACTCCATTCCACCACCATACTGAACACAAAACACACAAACAAATCTGAAACACAGTCATGAACCCTTCCTTCAAAAGCCTCAGTCCCACAGAACTATCAGTCATTTACAAATGTCGTACTTCTTGCTCCACTCCCAAATTAAATCATGCTGGACTTCTTAAAGACCTTCTCCCCTTCTCCCTGTCCCTACAGTGGAAACACTTTATAGTCACAGCCCATACTAATCAGATTCAACCCAAAACCAATACTGCCTAACTTAGTTCACTCCTCCGTGCAATCCTATAATCCTAAAGGTGGACAACAAAGACTTCAGCACTGTGGTTTTGAACCACAGGGATTACCTGGCTGAGGGACTCTGCCAGTTGTCAAATTCATCGCTTCAAAACTCCGACAGTAACTTCATTCCAGAAATCCAACATGATCTTCAGTTCCTCCTCAAATCCTTAGGTCCATCCCAGACCCCCTCCCCCAAGTCAACCTCTCTCCTCATCCCTACCACTCCTACCATCTACAGTCCACAAACCCAACTACCCAGGATGCTCCATTGTGAATGGTTGCTCTACCACACTGAGAGAATCTCTGTTCTAGTGGATCAACACCTTCGGCTTATTACCCATAACCCACCATTCTACACTGAAGCGCCAAAGAAACTGGTGTAGGCATGTATATTCAAATACAGAAACATTTAAACAGGCAGAAGAAATCACTCTGGTCAGCAAAACCTATATAAGATGACAAGTGTCTGGCACAAATGTTAGATTGGTTACTGCTGCTACAATGGCTGGTTATCAAGATTTAAGTGAGTTTGAACGTGGTGTTATAGTCGGCACACGAGTGATGGGACACAGCATCTCTGATATCAAATCTCTGACATTACTGCGGCTGCAGAAAGATCCTGCAAGAACAGGACCAACTACTGAAGAGAATAGTTCAATGCGACAAAAATGCAACTTTTCTGCAAACTGTTGCAGATTTCAATGCTGGGCCATCAACAAGTGTAAGCGTGTGAACCATTCAACGAAACATCATCGATGTGGGATTTTGGAGCCAAAGGCCCACTCAAGTACCCTTGATGACTGCACAAGACAATGTTTTACATCTCACCTTGGCCTGTTAACATAGACATTGGACCGTTGATGACTGGAAACATGTTGCCTGGTTGGACGAGTCTTGTTTCAAACAGTGTCAAGCAGATGGAAACCTACACATATGGAGACAATCTTATGAATCTATGGACCCAATATGTCAGCAAGGGACTGTGTTCAAGATGGTGCGAGGTGTGTGCAGTTGGAATGATATGGAACTCCTGGTATGTCATATGACTCTGACAGGTGAAATATATGTAAGCATCGTGTCTGGCCACTTGCATCCATTCACATCCATTGTGCATTCCGATGGACTTGGGCAATTCCAGCACGACAGTGCCCAGAATTGGGCAATTCCAGCAGGACAATGCAATACCCCACATGTCCATAACTGCTACCCAGTGGCTCCAGGAACACTCTTCTGAGTTTGAACACATCTGCAGGCCACCAAACTCGCCAAACATGAACATTATCGAGCATATCTGGGATGCCTTGCAATATGCTGTTCAGAAGAAATCTCCGCCCCCTCATTTTCTTACGGATTTATGGACAGCCCTACAGGATTAATGGTGTCAGTTCCCTCCAGCACTACTTCAGCCATTATTTGAATCCATGCCACATTGTGTTGCGGCACTTCTGCGTGCTTGCGGGAGCCCTATACGATATTAGACAGGTGTAACAGTTTCTTTGGCTCTTCAGTGTATAGAAAAGACACCAACCATTTCCCCCACTGACTCACTACAGTTCTCGTTCTTTTATCACATGGCACCCTGATTTTCACTGTTGATGCCACCCCAATATCCATGGCCATGACCATGCCTCTCTTGAACACTATCTTTCCCAATGCCCAACTGAATCCAAATCTACAACCTCCTTCTGGGACACCATGACAGCTTTATCTTCTCCCACAATTACTTCTTCTTTGAAGGCATCACCTACAAGTGAATCCATGGTACAGCAATGGGCAAAAACATAATACCATCCTATGCTAGCTTCATGTGCCATCTAAAGGAATCCTTCCTAACCACCCAAAATTCCAAAACCCTCACCTGGTTCATACTCTCTGATGATGTATTCATGATATGGACTGAGGGTTATAATACTCTAGCCACATTCATCCAGAACCTCAATACCTTCTCCCTAATTTGTTTCACCCAGTCCTCTTCAACCTAACAAGCCACTTTCCTTGGTGTTGATCTTCATCTCAAGCATGGCTACATCAGTACCATTAATCATATCAAGCCTACCAATTACAGAAACAACTCTACTTTGACAGCTGCCACCCATTTCATACCAAAAAGTCCATTCCATACAACATCCATTGTCATCGGCCCTGCTGTGACAAGCAGTACCTCTCCAAATATTCCAATGGTTTCACTGAATCCCTCACGGACCGAAATTACCCACCCAATCTTGTATAGAAATTGATCTACCATGCCTTGTCTCTTCTGTCACCTACCACCTTACACATACTCACCGTCTGGCCTCATAGGAGTACTCCACTCATGACTCAGTACCACCCATGACTGGAAAATCTGAATCACATTCTCTGACAGGGTTTTGACTACCTCATATCATGTTCTGAAATGAAGAATATACCACCCACTATTCTTCCCACCCCTCCCACTGTGGTATTTCATCACCTACCAATCCTATGTAACATCATTGTCCATACTTATTCCATCCCTTTGCATCATGGCTCATATCCCTCAACAGACCTAGATGAGGACCTATCGTATACATCCTCCCATCACCACCTACTCCAGTCCAGTCACAGGAGTCCCCTATCCTATCAAAGGCGTGGCTACCTGTGAAAGTGGTCATGTATCTACAAACTAAGCTGCAACCACTGTGTTGCTATCTATGTGGACATGATAACCAGCAAACAGTCGGTCCACATGAATGGCCATCAACACCCAATTGTTAAACATGCTACCCAACACAATGTGATTCACTTCAATCAGTGCTTCACAGCCTGTGTCATCTGGATCCTTCCTATCCAACACCAGATTTCCTGAAATGTGCATGTGTCAACTCGCCCTGCAACATATCCCAGTTGACGTAACCCCCAGCCGGGTCTCAAGATCCGCTAGTCCCTGTCCTCAACCTATGCACCTCCCTGCTCCCACTCCAGCACAACATAGCCTTTATTCCACCAACACACCCACAGTCTTTTTCCTCTTCTCTAATTCTCTCCTTTTCTGCTCCCTACCTTCTCCCAAACTTCCCAACTATGCTGAGCAGCCCTAACCCGTCCCCACCATGTCCCTGCATACACCTGCGAGCAGCACTACACTTTCTCCCAGCCCTCTCTGCTATCCTCCTCTCCCTACCTGCCCCATGCCGCCTCCTTATCCCCACCACCATACTGACTGTTGCTCCATAATGTGCACTTATGATTCAGTCCAACCACAGCAGTTAGAGACATAGGTCACGTTTGTCTGAATCGTGCTTCTGTGAATGTGTTTGTGTTTGTTTTCTATTTCAGAAGAAGGCTTTTTGGCCAAAAGTTAAAATGTATAGCAGTTTTTTCACTGTGCTTGTCTGCAACTCAATGTCTCTTCTATACAGTGAGTAGGAATTCATCCTTTTCATAATACTGTTGTTTTTGCATCCTGGACTTTCCATGTATATAATAAAAAGAAGTGGGCCACATACGGAAATATGAGTAACTCCTTAAAGTACATGACCACTGTTTAAGGGAAGTACATTTTGTACTACAAGGAGCGTATGAGTTCAAGAAAATTTCCTGCTGCATCATATCTATACAAGATGAAATCAAGAATATGATTGAAACTTCCTGGCACACTCCGCTGCAGAGTGAAATTCTCATTCTGGAAGAATATGATTTTCTGCTAAATTCACAATGAAGCAATACATTTAGTTTTCCGAGAGAAATGTGGTGAGTTCTAGGACCACTTTATTTTTGATAAAAGTGCGACTATTTATCAACATTGCATCTTTGTAAGTCAATGTACTTTTACTATTTTTCAAGTTTGTAGATTCTGTTACTGAACCACGTTTGGGAAGGTTGCAAACTACCATCTACCAAATATCCCAATCATAAATTTCTTTAGATGTGGAAATAGATTAAAGTCAAAGTGCGGGCAAAAAAGATACCACAGAGAAATTGAGTATGGCTGCTCATTTACCTACAACAAAACATGAGGTGCCGACTCTGACAATGAATGTGAGGTTGCTGCATAAATGCAAGAAAGGCAGGTTCCTTGACCTCCTAGAAGAGCTAGAGATCTTTTGCCATCACAAGAATGCCGACAGCGGCCTAATTAATGATCAGATCGTTACGAAAAATGCACTGTTCTGGGAATTGTTTGAAAACTTGTTGTTAAGAAACAGTATAAGGTTTGACCCAGGGGGAATGAAGTAGCTCCTGCCGTCTTGCCAATATGTAGCTGCCATTTGGATAATACTGCACAAGTATGATGGTTATAACGTTGAACCTACAGCACTTTCTCCATGGTACGTTAGTTTAGATGCATGTACATTTTTAATAACAGCAATTCAGTGTATTGATTTTATTGCATTTATAATTAAAATCTGGTTGAAATGACACAGAGACTAATACTCTCTACATCTGTTACAGAATGCCAAGTCACACCAACCATCCATCTTGCTGATATTTGGTGCCATCTGTGAACTACTCAGTTGATAAGAAGACCATCATACCCATCATGATTTTTAAATAAAGAGAAAAATAATGCAAAGATAAGAACATTTAAATCACATCAATTCTAATAGTGACGTTTACCATTTGCCTCCTTGTGTCTTGGGAAGGGGGGTGGGGGGTGGGGGGGTGGGGGAAGGTTTTTACCCATCTGACGTTACATATGTGTTTAAAGAATAAAAAACAATCGACTCACAAGGAGTGAGCCTGGAAATATTCTTACAGTTTCTATGTTTACTGGCAAATGTGGAAACAAGTTGGACAGCAATGTAAAGAATTTTACTTATGTTTTATTTTAAGTAATTCTCATGCAAATTGGAAGTTTTTTACTTTCCTTTGAATGTTATATATTACGTAGTTCATATAGAACGCACCATACAACCAATTGATGTGTTCTCTACACAGCCTACCTTCTTTATACAGTAATATTCCAAGAACTGTGGAACTGACATGTATCGGGACTAGAAAGTAGAGGTATGTAATCTAATGTACAAGTCATATAGGTTATGCCATGAGCTGTAACTTTTTATAGTATTGCCTGACCATGTACGTCTAGTATTTTTAGCATTGATACTAGATACTAGCTGAAATCTGGATTTGCCAAATAAAACCTACAAAAAAAGGACGACTGATTGCTGCGCTCTATAATTTATAAAATATCACAGTTGCTGAGTGTGCCAACTTTCCTGATGGAAGGTAACCTGGTAAAGCTTTTAGTTTAGTTTTTCAGAACTTTATTATCTCTCTCTCTCTCTCTCTCTCTCTCTCTCTCTCTCTCTGCCCCCCACCCCTTTCCCTCTCCCTGTGTGTGTGTGTGTGTGTGTGTGTGTGTGTGTGTGTGTGTGTGTGTGTTTAAACATGTCATCTGATGATAATTTTTTAAGAAGCTGAAACTGGTAATGATACCAGTTGTGGGGACCGAGGGTGGAAAGATACAATAAAAGATATTCCTTTAGAAAGTATGTGGTAACCTGCTGGGTCACCATACCTTCTGGTGGGCATCATGAACTGGCTATGCCACGGTCTCCTATGTCAGTCGCAGTTACAACCAGTCTGCTATCTGCCCCCACAACCATAGGGCACCCCTCACCTCCTTAACAGTGGCTGATGTCGCGAGCTGCTCAAGCACTTCTTCGCTTACAGTGTATTGTTTATCTACTGTGTCTGCATACAGAGCTGCTTACTATGGATTACTCTGTCAGTTTTGCTCTTTGGAGCTGTTTGTTACACCTGTGAAAGTTTGTACCATACTTGTGATGTGTACCTGTTGACTGTTGTGCCATACTTTTATTTATGTTGCATGTCACAGCATAGTACAGTACTGTAACTAACAACAAGCACTCGAATATGAAAATAAATAAATAAATAAATAAAAATAAAATAAAAAAATCTCGTAACATGTCATGTTTATCAAACTAAAACAATGCTGTAAAAATGATTGGTGATAGAAATTAGTTTTCTCTCCTACATATAAACCCACCTCCATAGCTAAGTGGTCAGTGCAATTGACTGTCGTGCACAGGTCCTGGGTTCTATTTCAAGTACTGCCAGTGATTTTTCATTGTGGGAGGACAGGAATGGGTTGCAATCAGCCTCAAGATGCCAATTAAGGAGCTACTTGAACAAGTAGTAGCAGCTCCAAAAGCTGAAAATGGCGTGGAGAACAGGGTGTTGACACCACACCTCTCCGTTTTGGCATCAAATTCAGAGGATGACATGGTATAGGTCAGTATTATTAGATCAATCAGGGCCTGTGGGATGGAGTTTCGTTTTTACTACAACTAACCTTATAATCCAAAGCTCAAAATAAAACCAATGATTAGTGTTGGTAAAGAATAGATCTGGGGTAGGGGGTGGGGGGGGGGGGGGGGGAGATCTAAAAACATGTTTCCAACTGCCTGTAAGCTACTAAAGGACTGAAGCACAAATTACTTCGTCTACAGTGAAATTTCATCTGGTCCACTTCATTACGGGCTTTCGATTGTGTACATAAAAGCAATTCACTCAACATGAAGATATTGAAATCACGAGGTAAAAGAAATGATTATTTGAAGTTAATTTTATTCAAATTATGGTCAGTTTCTTTATGCAAGTTCTAAACAAAAAGGAGACTTAGACTTATCAGCTCACTTGTAGTTTCAAGCTGAAAGCCAATACTTTTGTGGCTGGAGTAGTGGGAAAACTGAGAACTGTCTGGAGGGGGGAAAAATTCCCATATGCAGTATGCCATAAAAAAGATGATAATCAGGGTCACATGTGTTTACGCCACTGTTAACTACCCCCTACTGAAGATAGCTACAATATAGAGCATTCTACAAAGTCTTGCCTCCCGAATTAACAATACTGTTATCCTGTGTTATGCCTTTTAATGCATCATATGTTTCCTCCACAATGAAACACAAATCTAATGAATCTGATGGGGCACAGGTTTTGAACAGGTTTAGAATATCATCGGTGAAGAGATTACATAGGAACTGGAACCACTTGAATTTCACAAGCACAAAATATGCAATAGGTTATAATCAATTTTTGAATGTTTCCTCACCTTATAGATTGTGAGAGATTGTGGTACAAGTTCTACTTGTACATAATAGTGCAGTTTTACATACCCATGTCAATGGAAGAGAAATCCAATCAAATAGTCCAACCCAATCTCTCTCCAGATTTCTAAGTTCACTGAAATCCATGAAGACTATTAAGTGTAGCCACCAAATTTCATTTTACAGTATAATGCTCATCTATATTACTAAACTGCTATCACATTATCCAATACCAGTTGCAGACTGCTTATCTAATCGCTTCCAGGGAAGACAAAAATTTGATTCTCAATATTTCGCATAGCTGCTGACCAAATATAACAATTTAAATTCTATTCACTAAGAGGTATAGCCTAATGTAAAAAGTTTAACACAATAAGACAAGAATTGCAGTTAGAAATTTTCTGTCCCCTAAGGCAGTGTAACTGACAATGCACAAATACCTGGACTACATTTATCCAGTATTTGACTGAACATTTGCCTGCGAGAGTGGAAGCTGTCACCAAGACTAAGGGTGGGACAACACCATACTGAATTCTAGCATTACTGATGGAGGGTGCCACGAACTTTTAAGTCATTTTCAGCCAGGTGTCCAGATTCTTTTGATCACATAGTGCATTATTTCATTTGTAAAGCAATCAGATTTTTGAATCTGTTTTACACATGGCGGTTTGATTCTTTAAAGGATAAGAGGTTTCCTCGTTTTTAACCCTATGATAATATTTCTTGCTTCAGCTAAGAGATTTCTAACCCCCCCCCCCCTCGGAGAGGTGCTCTCAGTCACTGAAGCTGGAGAGAGAGAGAGAGAGAGAGAGAGAGAGTTTTTACAGCTGTCTAGCAGGCCCACTAAGTATCCACAACAGGAATCTTTTGGTTATGATATGTATGATAGATGGAAGCATATCAATACAAGTGATAAATAGCAGTAAATGGCATTGTTGCATTAAAAATGTATCATTCATCATTGTTTTATGATGGAACAAGAGCCTGAGTTACTGTGGTATTTGGTCAGTTAACGGGCACTTGATATGCACTAAGGTCAGCAAGCAGAAGAAAAGGACACTGATGATTCTTTCTATGCATATCTTATCGTCATCGTCACCATCACTGAAGACGACAATGACGATAACAACAACAACAAGTATTCATAGCACCACAGTGGACACTATGAATCAGCAAAATACAACTTGTTGCAAATCACCTGAAATTATGATCAGTGGGTTACAGTAATTAGTAATTAATGTCAGTACATGTCTCCTGAAGAAACACAATAGACTGAAGAAGAGGAGTGATTACTTATGACTTTTTCCTCTGCTACTTATCTTTTTAACACAATACTAAAGTCAAATATTTTGATGGAGGGACTGAATAATTTCAAGTTCATTTCTCGTTTATTTATTTATTTATTTATTGCTTCATAAGATAATCACTTTCTCTAGATGAGGCTGAAGCTTTACAGTTGCATGTGTTAACTACAATTTATTAAGAGAATGTTGTTTCGATAAACACTTTTGCTTCTTGTGGTGGAGACAATGAACTTAAAAGTAAGGACATATTTCTTTTTGGTCTTTCAATGTCTTTGACTGTACTTTAGAATGTATGGTCTGTATCTGTCAACAGATCGACAGCATTCACTATAATAATAGCAGATGTGTTTCTATACAACCTACTACCAACATTCACACTAACATCTGCACAAGACATTTTTGATATTGTTAGAGATTCAAGAAACTACCTCCTTCAAGGCAGAAGGGAATAAAGTCATGGATGCTGATAGCAGCATAACAAACATACAACTAAAACTATGTCAATATCACAATGAAAAATTCTGCAACACTTAGGTCAAAGAGAGAGACCAAATAATGTACTGAATACTTACTCTATAACAGCCTGTGGGATGCATATCTGATCCAGATGGAGATGCTGACTAAGTTCATGTAAGTAATTGACATACATCACTTTCCTGCCAAACTTTACACTGCAACAAAATTGACAATTAAAATTAGAAATCAACATAACATAATTTAGACGTAGAAACCAAAATTATAATTACCATTATTGCTATCATCATCAATGGTGTTGGTGGTGATTGTGGCAGCAGTGTAAAAATGTTTGATCCCCAACATTTGATCATAGAAGTGTAAGTTTTCTTAGAACCTTGCATATTTTCAAATTGCCACATAACCACTAACATTTTTTAGAAATCTCTCAAATGAAAATACAACCAAAGAATTTTTTTCAAATGAATTTTCATTCTGCAGTGAAAAGCGCACTGTTCTGAAACTACCTGTCAGTTTACAAGTGTCCAGAATGAGATTCGAATCTGGACCCTTGTCTTTCGTGGTTAATGCTCTTACTGACAGAGCTATACAGGCATGACTTACAACCTGCCCTCAGACATTTACTTCCATCACTTGTATCTCCTACATTCCAAACTTCCCAGAATTTCTCCTGCTTACTTTACATCAACCTGTACAGCTTGTGTGTGTGTGTGTGTGTGTGTGTGTGTGTGTGTGTGTGGTTTCCCAAATACAGGAAAACGCTGCACTTGTTTCAGAACACAAGTACACATTCCACTTACATTCAGTTAGTGAACAAATTATTACTGTATCTTCTCTTATTCTGTAAGTATTGCATGGTATTTACACACAATTATCTTATGTGCAGTAAAATTAACCCTTTCATTGCTATTGACACACAAGTGATTCTAACAGGTAGGACGCCCAATGGCTCAGGGAGTACTTGTGTGCCTGGCTGGTATAATTTCAGATGGCTTAGTATGTTCATTTATGCCATATAGGTAGGGAGACCTGATGAATTAGGGCATTCATGTACACCTGAGTGTGGGATTACGTAAACAAACAAAATAGAATGGCATCTTGCTGTTATCCGCATTTCAACATTCCTGTAAGTACTGTCATTATCTGCTCTTCTTGGTAATGTTGAAAATCACTACAGCTTTTACATGCTCCTGGGCCCTTTCCGCTTACGACTCATGAACTGGGCCAGTCATGTTTACGTGTTTGGTCAGATTAAAATGTTTTCCTGTACCACTTCTGCAACAACTGAACACAATTTATTGGACAAGGATATCATGGAACTCCTGTGTGTGTTAAATGCAAAAATAATTTCTGAAATAATAAGGAAAGAAAACATGTCACTGGTGAAATTCTACTTGAAATTTTATCAGCCAGTTGCTGGTAAATTTAATGGGCAAACCTGAAGCCCCAGAAACACCAAAGCAAGAAACTACAAAATAAATTCCTCAGAGATGCTGTGTACTGCAGGGAAGGTGAAGATTTCGGCTCGCAGACCTTGTCCTGGCACGAGTGCCATAGTACTCAGCTTTGCTGACCAGGACCGGGGGGAGGGGGAGGGGGGCGGGGAATTGCAAATGCACTGCATTTAAATGGCAGGGCAGTTGCAGTACATGTGGCTTGGTTTTACACTTCACATTTCTTAACAGCACGGATCACAAACAAAAGAAATTTTCCACATTATTTAATTATTTTTGACGAGCCGAAGACATAATTTTTATCTGGTACGAACTGTCGGCATATGGACAGATGCAGACAATTTCACAGTTCTTCGCACACAAGTTGTCATGTAATTATGACTTACTCACTTTCATAATAAGAAAAAGATCTTTCACACAAAATTGTTGCTCGAAATATTGTAGCACTTTTGCAACCTCATTAAGCAGACATAGAAACTCTGAGGAAACCAGTGTAGATGTCCTCAACAGTTTTAACGTAAGTGGATTTGTCACTGAAATGGGAATTCCATTGCAGGTCAATCAGTTACATCTGCACGTGCACTGGGGCGCTTTCAACTGAAATGGCAAACAATCTTGAAAACAAATGTAATATTGACAGGGTCCTCAAAACATTTTGCAAATTATCGTTTTAATTCTCTCAAGGCCGCTATCAATTATTAAAACTTTGCATTATCTGTAATGGCAGTGACATTAGGAACTGGACTGTGTGAGTCAAAATATTTCTCTTCTGTAATACAATTTTCTTTTTAAATGCATCCTCATCAAATCAGAAAGAAGTTGTTCCTCACCTTGCAATGTCATAGTGTAGTAGTGTGCAGTGAAGTCCACATAAAATGTGAGGTCCACAATCCATTCGGGATTTTCTGATTTTTGTTCCTGCACTCCTTTCTCCTTCATAAATTCAACAATAGTGAGTTTTAAATAAAAAAGAACATCCAAGGCTTGGCCTTAACTTAACCAATGTACTTTGCAGTAATGTATGAAGTTTCCATACACCTCTTTCACTTCCATCAAACAGTTGCAACTGACAGTGGAATAATGTGTGCGCAACTCCCAAAATTTGTTATTCATACCACTAATATCTTCATGTGCAACATGACTGCAAATTTAGCACAAAGTGTTCCTTGACGTACTGAATAATGAATCCCATGTGTCGTTTGTTGCAATTCTTTGTTCTTTCATAGTCAACTAAAACTTTAAATTCTCTCTGCATGGTAATGTAATATCATTTCCTAGCAAATTTATAGATTATCTATCAAGCACCCCCCCCCCCCCCCCCCTCACCGAACTATGGACCTTGACTGGAAGCAAGGGGAAACTACAGCCATAATTTTCTCCCGAGGGCATGCAGTTTTACTTTTGTGGTTAAATGACGATGGCGTCCTCTTGGGTAAAATATTCCGGAGGTAAAATAGCCCCGATTCAGATCTCTGCGCGGGGACTACTCAGGAGAGATGAAAGTGCAGTAAACGAAGCAGGAGAAAAGGAATACAAACGTCTCAAAAATGAGATCGGCAGGAAGTGAAAATAGCTAAGCAGGCATGGGTAGAGGACAAATGTAAGGATGTAGAGGATTATCTCACTAGGGGTAAGATAGATACTGCCTACAGGAAATTAAAAGAGACCTTTGGAGAAAAGAGAACCACCTGTATGAATATCAAGAGCTCAGATGGAAAACCAGTCCTAGGCAAAGAAGGGAAAGCAGAAAGGTGGAAGGAGTATATAGCAGGTCTATACAAGGGCGATGTACTTGAGGGCAATATTATGGAAATGGAAGAGAATGTAGATGAAGATGAAATGGGAGATATGATACTGTGTGAAGAATCTGACAGAGCACTGAAAGACCTAAGTCGAAACAAGCCCCAGGAGTAGCCAATATCGCAGTAGAACTACTGATAGCCTAGGGAGAGCCAGCCCTGTCAAAACTCTACAATATGGTGAGCAAGATGTATGAGACAGGCGAACAGACTCCAAGAAGAATATAATAGTTCCAATTCCAAAAAAATGCAGGTGCAGACAGGTGTGAAAATTACCGCACTGTCAGTTTAATAAGTCACGGCTGCAAAATACTAACGCGAATTCTTTACAGACGAATGGAAAAACTGGTAGAAGCTGAACTCTGGGAAGATCTGTTTGGACTACGTAGAAATGTTGGAACACGTGAGGCAATACTGACCCTGCGACTTATCTTAGAAGCTAGATTAAGGAAAGGCAAACCTACATTTCTAGCATTTGTAGACTTAGAGAAAGCTTTAGACAATGTTGATTGGAATACTCTCTTTCAAATTCTGAAGGTAGCAGGGGTAAAGTATATGGAGTGAAAGGCTATTTACAATCTGTACAGAAACCAGATGACAGTTACAAGAGTCGAGGGGCATGAAATGGAAGCAGTGGTTGGGAAGGGAGTGAGACAGGATTGTAGCCTATCCCCGATTTTATTCAATCTGTACATTGAGCAAGCAGTAAAGGAAACAAAAGAAAAATTTGGAGCAGGAATTAAAATCCATGGAGAAGAAATAAAAACTTTAAGGTTCGCCAATGACATTGTAATTCTTTCAGAGACAGCAAAGGACTTGGAAGAGCAGTTGAACGGAATGGACGGTGTCTTGAAAGGAGGATATAAGATGAACATCAACAAAAGCAAAACGAGGATAATGGGATGTAGTCGAATGAAGTCGGGTGACGCTGAGGGAATTAGATTAGGAATTGAGACACTTACAGTGGTAAAGGAGTTTTGCTTTTTGGGGAGCAAAATAACTGATGATGGTCGAAGTAGAGAGGATATAAAATGTAGACTGGCAATGGCAAGGAAAGTGTTTCTGAAGAAGAGAAATTTGTTAACATCAAGTATAGATTTAAGTGTCAGTATTTTTATGGAGCTTAGCCATGTATGGAAGTGAAACATGGACGATAAATAGTTTGGACACGAAGAGAATAGAAGCTTTTGAAATGAGGTGCTACAGAAGGATTCTGAAAATTAGATGGGTAGATCACGTAACTAATGAGGAGGTATTGAATAGAATTGGGGAGAAGAGAAATTTGTGGCACAACTTGGCTAGAAGAAGGGATCGGTTGGTAGGACATGTTCTGAGGCATCAAAGGATCACCAATTTAGTACTAGAGGGAAGAGTGGATGGTAAAAGTCGTAGGGGGAGATCAAGAGATTAATACACTATGCAGATTCATAAGGATGTAGGTTGCAGTAGGTACTGGGAGATGAAGAAGCTTTAACAGGACAGAGTAGCATGGAGAGCTGCATGAAACCAGTCTCTGCACTGAAGACCACAACAACAACAACAACAACAACAATCAAAGAGTGGTTCCACTTGTGCTGGGAAGTAGAATTAGTCAATAGTGATGTGTACTCTCCCATAGCCTGCAGCAATCGCTGAGTGAGTCAGCCGCCCACCAGTCAGGTGCACAGTGTGTTCCCCCCCACCAGCCAGCTGAGCAGGCAGGGTACTCAGTCCTCGAAGCCATGAAAGGGTTAATATGCTGCTTTTATGCATTTTGAATGTTACAATGTTACTATTAATAAAAAGTGTACACATCAACAACATGCAGTATACAAATTTTATTGCCGAAACTCCAATTTTTTGAAATGTGATAAATATTAGTGTAAAATCACTTATGAAAGTGGATGGATTTTTCAATCAAATATCACATTTAGCATAAACTTAAAAGTCAAGAATACAGTAAAGATAAAAACAAGAAAACAGGAAATGATAAATAGTGTGCTTTTAAGCGTTCAGCCAAATTGTTTTCTCCATTTGATGCATGGTATTTTAAAGCATCCTCTTCTTGTACTCTGAGCCGTGTTATAATGCATACTCTGTGTCTGGACTTCAACAAAGATATGGCAAGTATGCTTTATATCACAGCTCATTGATATTTCCACAACCAATCCACTCATCATCTTCAGGTTATAATGGCTGCTTGCTGCCTGTCTGGTTGGAGTCTAGACATCAATTACTCACCTGAAGGAGACAGTCAAGTCTGCTGTTGAAATATTTGGCAGAAAATGGAAACAACTCGTCTGAGGATCTGAAGATAATAGATAATGTCTAAGACCAAAACTGTACAATTGAAAAACCAATAACAAAAATGACAGCTGCAGGTGTCAGTGAATGAGTATATCAGGCCATTAAATTCTAGCCAGTTGAATTTTCTAGATTAAAATTGATGCAATCAATCATGTCAAGAAAACCTGACATATCAGAGGAAATAATGACTTTGCATACTGTCACCCTAATACTGATAAATTGAAGCATAACAACTACACGCAATTTATACTGATGTCAATGGATGGCAGTGACAAAATGATATAAAAAGGGAGAGTAGAGGATATATGCAAGGAAATTTATGTCCTATTTAAAGGAACAAAACTTTATTATTACAAGTAATCCATGGACAATAGAGTCCACATCATTCAGATAATGAATTGAAATATTAAATCAAAATTTTTGTCTCTGGATTGCTGAACAGAACTTTTCTCTTCCAAACTAGACACATTATGGAGACTAAAGCAATACATAAAAAGTGAATCAGTTCAGAATCAAGGAGGTGACAAAATTCTTAATGGATATGTGAGATACACTTTGGTGCCTGTTTTCCAGTAACATAATTTCAATGCTTATTTCCTGTCATCACGAAATCAGTTTAAGCATACTGAATAATCACAGTATGCAACAGCTGCTGTATCTAGATCTGTGGATATTGCTGGAGGCAGTTGCTAATCTGTTCAGTGATCAATTTTAGTAATCTAAAATGCGTTGTCTTATAATCATTTACTTTTATATTAATGCTATAAAGAAAAGCTACATAAAGTAAATGATCAACATTTCTTTCAATTTTACTAATAAGCCAATGTGTTTACCTTATAGCAGCACGAAATATCTGCCATATTACTCTGATGAAATTTGTTGGATGGACTAGATACAGAGCCTTAACATTCTTCTTGTATTTCCGATCAAAGGCCTTATACGCTTGCCATAACCATGACAGTGATGGTTTATTTTTACTTGTCAGTCCATAGTGGAAATAAACAAGACTGTAATCTTGCTCAACATATTTATCCAATGTATACATCAGGTACCTAAAACAGAATGAAAATGTAGGGTTAAATATCCATCTTTCATTGTGTTACAGATACAGTTTATTTCACAAATGCTACTACTATTAAAGAGAATATACATGAAAGGGGGGGGGGGGGAGGAGATAAAATAATATGAGCACTCGTATGCTGTTGCATAACACTACTTCAAGACAATGTGAATTCTCATGAAGTAGTCCTGGAATTATGAACAATGAAATTTCCTTGAAAAGAAACTCTTTTGAATTCCTCAAGAAACATCTAAAGTAACATGTCTTTATTGAGCTTCCAGCTCATAATATTCCAATCATGCAACCATAGATATTCTGAAAGCCACATTATTTTATCCCAATGTTAATTTTTAAAATATCTCATATGTAAGGTAGGGCACCAACCTCTTTGACAATAAAGGAAATAATCCATGTGTCAATGAAAGAACAAGGAGACACAATGGTTTTAATAAGCCTTAGTAGCTGCCTTTATTTACATTGACACTCAACATATTGTCCAAACCATTAAGAAACCTCTATTCAGGAGTGGATCATGGAAGGAAGTGAGGTCATTTCAGACTGAACAAGCATGAGCTCAGACTGGTGTGGCGATAGATGGCATCAAGATAGCCCACCAGACTCACCTCCTGATGCAACTGAAAACTTCACAGAAAACCCAAGTTTAGTTGCACGTAGGTTACGTAGTTGTACTATAATCAATGGTGTAAAGTTTAATCATCCTACAATTAACTGGGAAAATTACAGTTTTGTTAGTGGTGAGCGTGGCAAGACATCTGTGAAACATTATTAAATGCCTTCTCTGAAAACTACCTAGAATACATAGTTCAGAACCCCACTAATCAGAAGCCATGAGTGATAGCCTAAGATTGAGTTCTGTGTATTCTCACTATGGCCTCCATTCCACATCGCCCGTTGTGGGTGAACACACATAAATGCAAAAATCATTAGGACAGACACCACGGGACCATTGATAGCCACTAAAGAGAGAGGGGCACCCTGGATTGAAGCCAAAAGGTCCTGCAATTTCAGGATCCAATACAGCCTTCGACTCACCGTACGTTCAAGTAACTTGCAGAGGGCACCAGTTAAACTGACCGGACAACAGCTGTCCATCAGAAGAGCCAGTTTACCTGATTTCAAAATAATGAATAATGAAACATTCTCACCACTAGGAAGGGAATTCCCCCTTGCTTCCGAGATGGTTGGTTGGTTGGTTGGTTTAAAGGCGGGAGAAGAGACCAAACTTCAAGGTCATCGGTCCCTTGTTCCTAATAAAACAATGCCACAAGTGTGAGAATAAAACGGATGAAACATATAACACAAAACAGAAAGAAAGGAAAAGCCACAAGAACGAAGGGAAGGCAACAAACACTAAAAGGAACAAAAGAGGACAAGAAATCAACAGAGAGATGCTAGAAACAGAAGAAAGTAAAACATGAAAGCAGATTACAGTAGCTGGCCAACCAAGAGAATAAAAAAGGGAAAGCCAGCCACTCTGCAACACATTAAAACCTCCACCCTAAAAGCACTAGGGTGGAGGTCACAGAGGGACAAAGGACATCTGCTAAAACCTACATAGATGTATAAAACCCAGTCTCACAGATAAAACGTAAAACTAAAGCTGCTGTGGAGGCACTGTCGCCCAACACCGAAGGCAGGGTGCTGGGAAAGTTAAAAGTTTGCCGCAGGGCGGCTAAAAGTGGGCAGTCCAGCAAGAGGTGGACGACCGTCATTTGGGAGCCACAGCGACACTGAGGTGGGTCCTCTCGACGAAGTAGGTAACCCATGTGTTAGCCACGTATGGCCAATGCGGAGCCAGCAGAGGACAACTGGTTCCCTGCGAGAGGCCTGCATGGAAGACTTCCACACATTCATAGTCTCCTTAATGACACACAGTTTGTTGTGCGTGCTCTTATGCCATTCCATCTCCCGAAGCTGGAAAACCCTGTAGTGTGAGACAGAATGCAGGTCAGTTTCAGAGATGCCTATCTCCAGAAGCAGTTTCCGTGATGCCTGTTTGGCCAGCCTGTCAGCAAGTTTGTTGCTGGGGATTCCGACGTGTCCTGGGGGCCACACAAACACCACGGAACAGCGGGACTGTTCCAGGGCATAGATGGACTCCTGAATGGACACTACCAGAGGGTGGCAAGGGTAGCACACTGGTCGATAGTTTGTAGGCTGCTTTAGGAGAAATGACTCGCCAGAGCATGAGCGGATGTACTCAAAAGCACGAGATACGGCCGCCAGCTCTGCAGTGGAAACACTGCAGCCAACTGGCAAGGAGTGCTGCTCAATATGTTCTCCATGAATATAAGCGAAGCCTAAGTGACCATCAGTCAGTGAGCCAATGGCGTAAACCACTTCAGAGCCCCAGAACATGTCAAGAATCAACAGGAAGTGACAGTGGAGAGCGGCGGGGTTAACGGAGTCCTTAGGGCCATGCACAAGGTACAGACAAAGCTGCGGCCGAGGAGTACACCATGTAGGCGTACGTGAACGGAGCGCAAGTAGAGGTGGTAAAAGGGAGGACTCCAGTTCAGAGGGATGGGACTGTACGTGAACCGCAATCGTTAGCCCTGATCTGGGCCACCGAAGCAGGAGATGGACTGCTGTGGGCGGGTTGGTTGGTTGGTTTTGGGGTTTGATGGAGGCTAAACATCGAGGTCATCAGTCCCCAGTTCCAAACAGCCAAACAGACATACTTGTAAAAAGGCCTATACAGTAAAAGCATAACCTCTGCACCCAGAAGGAGGGAACACCAAGGGGTACAGAGCTAAAATGAACACCACAGCAACACAAAATTGAGGACACTTAAAAGGAGCAGAGCAAATAGTTGACTAGAGTAAAACAGACTACAGTGGTTGATGGATCAGGTAAAAGGTCAACCTCTCAACTACAAATGAAGAACCTCCAGCTGGAGAGCGTTGATAGAGGTACCAACACAACTAGTTACCATAAAAGACACTATTTTGGTATCCACGTCACAATTAAAAGTCGCTGGAGTGGGTGTAGCCTGAGAAATCGTGTGAGAGCACCCACACTAGAGCGAGTGATAAAACCCAGCTGCACGGATAAAACATAAAACTGAGTCAGCTATAGAGGCATCATCACCTAGAATTAAAGGAAGTGCAGCTGGTAAATTAAAGGACTGCTGCAAGGGGGCTAAAAGGGGACAGTTCATCAGAAGATGAACCACTGTCAGCCCTGCATCACAGTGACACTTGGGCGGGTTCTCACGACGAAGGAGATAGCTGTGGGTCAACCACGTATGTCCAATTCGGAGACGGCAGCAAACAACTGAGTCCCTACACGTGCCCCTCAAGGATGAGTTCCATACGGCTGTGGAAGACTTGACCATGCGGAGCTTATTTGGTGTTTTTGTTTGGGGTTTAAGGGCGCTCAACTACTGAGGTCATTAGCGCCCAGTCACAATTGTTAGAGCACATAGAATCTAGTAAAACTCAAGGGGGGGGGGGGGGGGGAGGAACACACCAGAAAGTTCTTACAAAGATGCAGATAAAATAAGGGAGAGAGTTAGATGTCTTTGGACAATCCAGTCAAAGTAATGAAACGAAGAAGACGAGCAGCTGCTTGAGCGTCATCCGCTAAAATATCCTGTAAAGTAGATGGCAGAGACAGGACAACACGAGATTGATTAAAACGGGGACACGACAATAAAACATGGCACACTGTTAATGCATGACCACAAGGGCACTGCGGGGCTGGGTCACCGGAGAGCAGGTAGCGGTGGCTAAACCGGCAATGCCCAATCTGCAACCTGGTCAGAAGGACCTCTTCTCGCCGAGATGGTCGGGAGGAGGTTGTCC
Source organism: Schistocerca nitens (assembly GCF_023898315.1). Taxonomy (NCBI): domain Eukaryota; kingdom Metazoa; phylum Arthropoda; class Insecta; order Orthoptera; family Acrididae; genus Schistocerca; species Schistocerca nitens. The sequence continues at coordinate 409,932,067 of NC_064618.1, forward strand.
AAGCAGTTGGGAACGGTTTTACTGCCCGGAGCTTGTTTCCTAGAAGTGAGGACCAAGTATCCCACCACAAGGACACAATCCTCTTACAAACAACCCCACTAACGTCAGATGACGGGACACAATGGGAGGCTGGCCGAGGCAGGAGGACTGCAGCCTTGGCTGCAGCATCAGCAGCCTCATTCCCAGGCACTCCTACATGGCCGGGAACCCACAAGAAAGCTGACAGGAGAGCCACCCTCAGCGAAAGAATGGAGGGACTGCTGGATCCGTTGCACCAAGAGATGGACCGGATATGGAGCTCCAAGGCTCTGAAGAGCACTGAGTGAATCAGAGCAGAGTACATACGATGAATGGCGGTGGCGGCGGGCATACTGTACGGCCTGATGGGGAGCAAAAAGCTCGGCCATAAAGCTGGAACACTGGTCGAGGAGCCGGTATTTAAAGGTGACGGCCCCGACGACAAAGGCACAGCCGAAACCATCATCAGTTTTGGAGCCATCAGTGTAAATAAAGGTGTGACTGGCAAGTCGCGCATGAAGTTCGACAACCCGTGAGCAATACACTGCAGCCGGAGTACCCTCCTTCGGGAGCGAGCTGAGGTCGAGATAAATATGAACCGGAGCCTGGAGCCACGGTGGTGTCAGGCTCTCACCCTCTCTGAAGGTGGTAGGGAGGGCAAAATCCAATTGTCGAAGCAGGCGACTAAAGTGGACTCCAGGGGGCAGCAGGGCAGACACATACAACCCATACTGACGGTCAAGAGAATCGGCGAAGAAGGACTGATAAGAGGGGTGGTCGGGCATTGACAACAGCCGGCAGGCATACCGACAAAGCAGTACGTCGCGCCGGTAGGTCAATGGTAATTCGGCAGCTTCAGCATAAAGACTCTCGACGGGACTAGTGTAGAAAGCTCCGGTCGCAAGATGTAACCCCCTATGGTGGATGGAGTTGAGACGGCGTAAGAGGGATGGCTGAGCAGACGAGTAGCCGAGGCTCCCATAATCCAGCTTTGATCGGACTACGGACCGATACAAGCGAAGCAGGACAGTGCGATCCGCTGCCCAAGATGAACCACTATGAACTCTGAGGACATTAAGGGAACGTGTACAACGGGCAGCCAAATAAGAGACGTGCGGAGACCAACAAAGTTTCCTGTCCAGTGTGAGCCCTCGAAACTTAGTTGTTTCCACGAATGGGAGAACAACGGGACCGAGATGTAAGGATGGCGGAAGGAACGCTTTATATTGCCAAAAGTTGATGCAAACCGTCTTCTCTTCAGAGAACCGGAAGCCATTTGCCACACTCCATGAGTATAGGCTGTCTAGACAACGCTGAAGGCAGCGCTCCAGGAGGCATGTTCGCTGGGCACTGCAGTAGATTGCGAAGTCATCGACAAAAAGACAGCCTGAGACATTAGGTGGAATGCAATCCATAATTGGATTGATCGCTATGGCAAAAAGGGCTACACTCAAGACGGAGCCCTGAGGCACTCCGTTCTCCTGGAGGAAGACGTCGGACAATACGAAACCCACACATACCCTAAACTGTCGATCTGTTAAAAAGGAATCAATAAAAAGGGGCAGGCGACCGCGTAGACCCCACCTGTGCATAGTGCGGAGGACACCTCCTCTCCAACAGGTATCATAAGCCTTCTCCAAATCGAAGAACACGGTGACCGTTTGGTGCTTTCGCAAAAAGTTGTTCATGATGAATGTCGACAAGGTCACAAGGTGGTCAACAGCGGAGCGGCGGCGACGAAAGCTGCATTGAACATTGGTAAGCAGCCGTCGAGATTCAAGAATCCAAACTAACCGAGCGTTAACCATGCGCTCCATCACCTTACAGACAAAGCTTGTAAGAAAAATGGGGCGGTAACTATAAGGAAGGTGTCTATCCTTCCCAGGTCACGCCAACGCGTGGGGACTTGACCTTCGGTCCAGACGCGATTGTAGGTACGAAGGAGGAAGCTTTTGCCTGCCGGAGAAAGGTGTGCCAGCATCTGAACGTGAATGGCATCTGGCTCCGGAGCAGAGGACCGGGACAGTGCAAGTGCACGTTCGAGTTCCCGCATAGTAAAGGGGGCATTATAATTTTCCAGATTCAGCGAGTGGAAGGAAGGTGGCCGAGCCTCTTCTGCCTCTTTCCTGGGAAGGAAGGCAGGGTGGTAATGGGCGGAGCTTGAAACCTCCGCGAAAAAGCGGCCGAAGGCGTTGGAGATATCCACAGGATCAACAAGGACCTCATCACCTGAAGTCAGGCCAGGTACTGAGGAGTGGGCCTTAATACCCGACAGCCGGCACAAGCCACCCCAGACGACAGAAGAGGGAGTAAAACTGTTAAAGAAGCTGGTGAAAGAGGCCCAACAAGCTTTTTTGCTGTCTTTGATGACTCTATGGCATTGCGCTCGGAGTCGTTTGTATCCAATACAATTCGCCAACGTAGGATGGCGGCGAAAGATGCGTAAAGCACGTCGTCGAGCACGGATAGCGTCTCGACAAGCCTCATTCAGACCAGGGGACGGAAACGCGACGTGGAGAAGAGGCAGTACGAGGAATGGAACGTTCGGCAGCATTGATGATAACAGCCGTGAGGTATTCGACCTGACTGTCACAACTGAGAAAATCGTGGTCCGGAAAGGTCGCCAGGGAGGAGTAAATTCCTCAGTCAGCTTTCGGTATGTTCCAGCTCGAAGGACGTGGGGATGGGGTGTGGTGCAGGAGACGAACGACACAGGGGAAGTGGTCGCTCGAATAGGTGTCAGAAAGTACATACCACTTGAACCGACGGGCAAGAGTGGTAGAACAGATCGAGAGGTCCAAGTGGGAGTAGGTATGAGTCGAGTCCGAGAGGAAAGTTGGGGCACCAGTATTGAGGCAGACAAGTTTGAGGTGGTTGAAGCCATCCGCCAAGAGGGAGCCTCTCTGACAGGATGCAGGAGAGCCCCAAAGGGTATGATGGGCATTGAAGTCGCCAAACAATAAAAACGGCGGAGGAAGCTGAACAATCAGGTGCATCATGTCAGCCCAACTAACTGCGGATGACGATGGAGTGTAGACGGTACAAACAGAAAAAGTAAAGGCAGAAAGAGTAATACGGACAGCTATTGCTTGGAGTGGGGTGGTCAATGGGACGGGATGGTAATAGACATCGTCCCGAATGAGCAACATGACCCCACCATGAGCTGGAATACCGTCCACAGGGGGGAGGTCAGACCGCTCCGAGGTATAGTGGGTAAAAGCAATACGGTCAGTTGGGCGCAACTTGGTTTCCTGGAGACCAAGGACGAGCGGACTGTGCAGGGGGAGGAGCAGTTGTAATTCCTCCCGATTAGATCGAATACCTCTTATGTTCCAATGTAACAAAGCCATCGCTAGTCAGAAAAGAGGGGGAACGAAACGGGTGAAGAGCTGGTCACCTCGACGGCCGCGGAGGGTCAGGTGTCGAGGGAACAACGCTACAACCGGCAGGAGCTGGATCCTGTTCCATCGAGTCGTCGCCAGCGGCGGCCACTTTCCCGGATTGCGTAGGAGGGGCAGCATCATTTGCCGACGAGAGGGCAGCTGAGCGCCTGGCAGCAGAGCGTCCTGGCGAAACTGAGGACGGCAGGAAGCAGCGACTCACGGATGGAGCGTCAGACGAAACACGCCGGGGTGGAGAGGGGGATAAAGACTACTTCTTGGAGGCCTTCTGGGAAGTCCGATGAGGCACGGGGATGGTGGGCTGGACCCGAAGAAGGTCCTCACGCGCGGGGTCCGTGTTGGAACGCCGGACCTCGGAAGCCGGGGTCCGGAACGTTTCCCTGATGGACGCCTGAGAAGAGGATCGCTTCTCAGGCGGTGGAGGGGGAGGAGGGGGAAGGGTGGCCCCCGGGGCAGAGGGGGCAGGGGCCGCGAGGGAGGAGGATTTGGAAGGGAGGGATTTGGGAGGCCGAGGCACAGACCCCGGATAGGGTGAGGAGGTGGAGGGGGGACAGGAGAGGGGTGAGGATACTGCAGAAGGAGTGGACACGACTGAGGCAAACGAAGTTGTCAACGTCACGGGATGGAGGCGGTCATACTTCTTCCTGGCCTCAGAATAAGAGAGACGATCCAAAGTTTTTAATTCTTGAATCTTCTTCTCCTTATGATACGTGGGGCAGTCTAAAGATCTAGGCGAGTGGATGCCAGGACAATTGACGCACCGAGGTGGTGGGGTGCATGTATGTTCCTCACGAAGAGGACGTCCACAATCGCCACAAAGGGGCTCAGCCCCACACCGTGACGACATGTGCCCAAAGCGAAAACACCGAAAGCAGCGCATAGGAGGCGGGACGTAAGGTCACACGTCGCACCGGTAGCACATCACCTTTACCTTCTCTGGGAGAACGTCCCCCTCGAAGGCGAGGATAAAGGCTCCGGTGTCGATGCGACGGTCTTTGGGGCCACGCTGAACTCGCCGGACGAAATGCACGCCTCGGCGCACCAGGTTGGCCCTGAGCTCCTCATCAGATTGCAGCAGGAGGTCCCGATGAAAAATAACCCCCTACGTCCTATTCAGTGCCAGATGCGGGACAATGGGCACTGGGATGTCCCCTAGTCAGTCGCACGCCTGAAGCGCCGCCGACTGAGTGGCGGAGGTGGTCTTTATAAGAACGGACCCCGAACGCATTTTACTGAGAGCCTCGATTTCCCCGAAGATGTCCTCGATGTGCTGGACAAAGAACACGGGCTTGGAGGTGGCGAACGTCCCCCCATCGGTCCGAGAACAGACTAAATAGCGGGGGAAGTACTTCGCCCCAAGCCGGTGGGCCTGTCCTTCCTCCCAGGGAGTGGCCAAGGGGGAAAGGGCAGGAGAACCAGAACCAGAGACAGTACCTTTCTTTTTAAAAGACTCGGCTGCAGAGCGACCTGATACATGTTGACGTTTCATCTGCGAAACGTCCGCCCCGATACCACCCACTCCGACCAGGGGCTCTCCCCACGGGCGCCACCCAGCCTCAGCAAGGGCCACCTGGCAGGATGACCGTTGCCGGGAGTCCCGATGCCCCAAGGAGACGGGCATCTACTCCTTGGCCGACGTGCGGAGGGTGCAGCTCAGGTATCGGCAGTACAATCCCTGTGTTGTCAGGGGGGCTGCAACCTAGAGGGTACATGACGACCCCACCACAATGGGCTGGCTACCGTGCTGGATTTCGGGTGCCATGGAAGGTCCATCATGATCGTAGGTGCAGATGGGGACGCACTATGGGCGTAACTTGTGCAACCCCTCAGGTGTTTAGGCCCAATTTGAGGAATAGTGGGTGTGGTTACAACGCCGTTACAATGCTGAGTGCCAAGGTCTTAGTGCACTGAGGATCAGTGATACACCACGTAAGGCATCCTTCCCCAAAAGGCTCGTACTTCTGTAGAATTTTGAAAAACGGAGGTCAAACCCCAAGGGGGACCTACTACTAGGAGGCCGAAACAGTTGAAACTCCCTTTAGTCGCCTCTTACAACAGGCAGGAATACCTCGGGCCTATTCTTACCCTGGACCCGCAGGGGTTGCTTATTTGGTGTGTTCACGACAGACCATTCAGAGCTCTAGACATCGCAGACCTTGCGATGTAGGGCTGACTGGAGGTCTCTTTCCATGAGACCAAGCTCCAGGGGTGGCGAAGTGGTGGCCTGCTTGGCCAACCGATTGACACGTTCGTTTACTGGAATGCCGATGTGGCCCGGGGTCCACACAAACGTCATTGAACAACCACACTCGGCGAGAGCAAAAACAGCATCTTGAATACCAGGCACCAAAAGGTCCCGAGAAAAAACACTGGTCGAGTGCTTGCAATCCACTCAGGGAGTCACTGCATATGGCAAATGACTCCCCAGGGCAGGAGGAAAGGTGAGCGAGTGCATGATAAAGAGCAACCAGCTCCGCAGTGAAAACACTGCTTCCACAAGGCAGGGAATGCTGCTCAACGTAGTCGCTGTGGATGAAAGCAAACCCAGTGCGTCCATCGACCACAGAACCATCGGTGTAGACTACATCTGCATCGCGAAACGCGGCAAGAAGAGCCAGGAATTGTTGACGAAGACTGGCAGGTGGAACGGAGGACTTGGAGTCGCAGGACAAATCCAGGCAAAGCCACAAGTGAGGGAGGGACCAAGGAGGGGTAGAAGAAGAGGGCCAGAAGGATGGAGGAAAGGGAAAGGACTCAAGTGACGAGAGAAGGGAACGAAAGCGGACCGCGATGGGAAGACCTGACCTGGTCCGCCGTTGTGGGGAGGGGAGTGCAGAAGATGGAAAAAGGAGCCTGTGGTTTGGGTGGTCGGGCGAGGCATGGACAAGGGCGATGTATGACGCAAGCAGCTGTTGGCGGTGGAATCGTAGGGGAGGGATTCCAGCTTCTACAAGAAGGCTAATTACCGGACTAGTGTGGAAGGCACCTGTCGCCAGTTTGACACCACAATGGAGAATCAGGTCGAGGATCTGCAACATTGAAGGTGCTGCTGAGTCATACACCACACTCCCGTAGTCGAGACGGGACTGGAATAAGGCCTTAGAGAGCTGTAGGAGGGTTGTTTATGCAGCCCCCCCAAACGATCGGCTGAGGCAGCGAAGGGTGTTGAGGTGCCGCCAGCACCGTTGTTTAAGCTCGCAAAGATGAGGTGTCCAAGTGAGCTGAGCATCAAACAGCATGCCAAGGAAGCGATGCGTCTCCTCAATGCGAAGGAGTTCATTGGCAAGGTAGAGGTCTGGATGGAGGTGGATCGTGCGACGATGACAGAAATGCATCACACGGGTCTTGGAGGCTGAGATCTGAAAACCGTGGTTGGATGCCCAAAAATGTGCCTTACGGATAGCTCCCTGCAGCCACCGTTCAGCGAAACTGATCCTTGGGGATCTGTAATAAAGACAAAAGTCATCGGCATACAGAAAGAACAGACCGATGAGCCCACCGCACCCGCAAGATCATTAATCGCCACCAAAAAGAGGGGAACACTGAGAACCGGGCCCTGCGGGACACCGTTCTCCTGAATATGAGCAGAGCTAAAATATGTGCAAACTTGAACCCGAAAGCAGTGATTGGAGAGAAAATTCCGTAGACCCCATAAGCCCCATTGGTGCAGCATAGCAAGGATATGATGGCACCAGGTGGTATCGTACGCCTTCCGAAGATCAAAGAAAACAGCAACTAGATGTTCTCCGCCGAGTAAAAGCAGTACAAATAGCCGACTCTAGCGAGACTAAATTGTCGATCGCTGAGCAGCCCTGACGGAAGCCCCACCTGTTGCTGGACTAGGAGGCCCTGAGCTTCGAGAATCCACATGAGCCGCCGACTCACCATCCGTTCCAGGAGTTTGCACATAACGTTGGTAAGGCTGATAGGGCGATAGCTATCAACCACTAGTGGATCTGCACCAGGTTTCAGCACCGGGATGGTAACGCTATCCTGCCAACGAGTTGGGGAAACGCTCTCCGTCCAGATGTGGTTAAACAGGGTGAGTAAATCACCCTGACAGTGCGCCAAGAGACGGCGAAGAAACTGGTTGTGAATTCGGTCTGGACCTGGAGAGATATTGGGGCAAGCTGTAAGGGCACTCTGGAGCTCCCATTCACTAAATGTGGCGTTGTATCGTTCCCAATGGTGCGTGCTAAACGACAACTGCGTACGCTCAGCCTGCTCTTTAATGGCGCAAAATTCTGCGCTGTAGCCTGCTGTCGCGGAAATACGAGCGAAGTACTCTGCCAGATGTTCGGCGATGGCGACTGGGTCAGTACAGAGTGTACTCCGAAGAGAAAGGCAAGGGACAGATGCAGGAGGGAGAAAGCCAAAAATGCGCTGAACCCGCGACCACACCTGAGATGGGGAGGTGCGAGAACCTATGGTGGCAACATATTGTTCCCAGCAGTCCTGTTTGCTCCGCCGGATTAACCGCCGAGCCCGGGCCCGCAGATTCTCTAGGGAAGGACGACGCCGGTGTCGTTGCAGGGCTCGCTGGCGGTCCCGAATAGCTTCTGCAATCTGGTGTCCACCAAGGGACTGACTTACTCCTTAGGGTACTTGAAGAACAGGGAACAGTTGCCTTGGCAGCAGAAACTATGGCCGTAGTGGCTTCGTCCACTGCCAAATCAATGTCACCAGGAAATGGAGCAATGGCCATAATAGCTGAGGTGTAGGCTGCCCAAACAGCTCCACGAAGAGACAATCGTGGCAGCTGGTCAGGGGGTTGGGATTGAAGAAGAGAAACCAGGATAGAAAAGTGGTCGCTACCACAGAGGTCGTCGTGGACCCTCCAAATGAGGAATGGAAGAAGACCTGGGCTACTAAGAGAGAGGTCAATGGCCAAGTATGTGCCATGAGTCAAGCTAAAATATGTGGGAGCACCAGTGTTAAGGAGGCAATGTCCTGCTGTGCCAAGAGAGCCTCAACGTTCCTACCCTGGCCCGAGACCTGGGCCCCACCCCATAAAGGGTGGTGGGCATTAAAGTTCCCCAAAAGGAGGAATGGCGGAGGGAGCTGGGCAAACAAGGCAGCTAGGTCAGCAAGAGGGGCAACCTCATCCGGGGGAAGGTAGAGGGAACAGATGGTAAGCTCCATTCCTGCCCATATTCTAACAGCCTCAGCCTCGAGAGCCGTGTGGAGTGGCACTGGGGCACTAGGAACAGTGGCAAGAACATAAACACAGACACCGCCAGACGTCCTGTCGTATTCTACGCGGTTCTTATTGTAACCCCGGTAGCCACAGAGGGAGGGGTCGCCGAACAGGAAACTGGTTTTCCTGCAGGGCCAGAGAAGTGGCAGGGAAGCAGCACAAAAGCTGTTTCAACTCAGCAAGGTGGTGGAAAAAACCATGGCAATTCCATTGAAGGATAATGGTATCCGACTGTGAAGACATGAAAGAACCCGGGGAGGATAGGTCACGCCTTAGACACGCTCGCTGCCACCGATTGCGAAGTAGCCTGATAAAAGTACCATAGGAGCTGCGGGTTGAGCAACATCTAGCTCCTGAGGGGGCGCTACATGCTCCACATCATCTTCAGGTGGAGTGGTGAATTCCTTTTCTGTCTCTATGTCCTTCTCCTTTTGCTTTTTCTTCTTTTTGGTAGGGTCCCGTTTGTCCTTTGGTTTATCAGGCTGGGTGGGCTTTTCCGACCCAGTCTCATGGACCGAGGAAGACCTGGAAGCCCGATGGCCCTCAGGTGGTGGTTTTTACAGCCACTGGCTGACATGTGGAGGGGCAGCAACTGTGGATGGGAGGCCAGCAAGCGATACCTTCCGCGCGAGGGGAACCGGAGGAGGTGGGCACTTCTCCGGCACAGAGGTGGGGACTGAAGTCCCCAAAGAAGGAGGGGTTGTTACTCCCAATGTTGATAACGGGGGAGCAACGGAAGAGGGTGTTCCCCAACTACTTGGGAGGCAGGAATGAAGGGCCCACAAAAAGCGGCTGAGCTGGGAGCTTGTCGCCAGTGACAGCGACATCGAAGCTGCTGCAGCAAACGTTGATGAAATGTGCACAGGGTGAAGTTGGTCATACTTGCATTTAGCCTCTGTGTAAGTGAGCCTGTCTAAGGTCTTATACTCCATAATCTTCCATTCTTTTTGATAAACCGCACAGTCTGACGAACAAGGTGAATGTTTCTGTCCGCAGTTGACACAAACAGGGGGCCGCGAACATGGGATGTTGGGATGGGAGGCACGTCCACAATCCCGACAGGTAGGGTTGGCGTCACATCTCGATGACATATGCCCAAACCTCGAGCACTTAAAGCAGCGCATGGCAGGAGGGATGTAAGGCTTAACATCACATCGATATATCACCACCTTGACCTTCTCGGGCAGGGTGTCTCCCTTGAAAGCCAAGATGAAGGTGCCGGTGGCGACCCTACTATCTTTAGGTCTCCTGAAGACACATTGTACGAAGTGGACACCGCGGCGTTCCAGATTTGCACGAAGCTCGGCGTCAGACCGCAACAACAGGTCATGATGAAAAATAAGTCCCTGAACCATACTGAGGCTCTTATGAGGCGTAATGGAGACTCCAACATCACCGAGCTTATCACAAGCAAGCAATGCCCGTGATTGTGCTGGGGATGCTGTCTGTATGAGGAATGCTCCAGACCTCATTTTAGACAGGCCCTCAACTTCTCCAAACTTGTCCTCTAAATTTTCCACAAAAAACTGAGGCTTTGTGGTCAGAAATGAGTGCCTATCTGTTCAGCTGCAAACCAGAAATTGAGGAGAATACTTCTCACCAGTTAATTTAGACCGCCGTTCCTCCCCTGGTGTGGGCAGGGAAAGGAACGATTGGTGGTCATACTGTAAAGCATTGAACTTTCCTTTCTTAGAGACTCGTGCTTGTGCACTACTCGTATTTCCATGGCTAGGGGAAGGAATGTCCACCCAGACAGAGCCCCGCTTGCCTGGGTAAGCCTAATACAACTGGGGGGCGGCAGGTTCCCCAGAGGTCACCCGCCAGCAACTGTACTACCTCAACAGACATGCGTCTCCTCTGCACGCAGCACACCTTGAGATTGAGGTTTTTTATACAGAGGTTTATACCATCCTCGCGACCCAGGCAGTTAAGCCAAGATCCCCGGGCTCTGTACCGTACAGCGTTCCACTGTCGTGCGTTACGGTGGTCATTGAAGCACACTCTAGCTTACGGTATTGAGGACTGGTGGCGCTTTCCAGTCCCCAGCTCAGGGACCCCGGGGTCGCCACGCCCGTACCCGGCAACTAAATGCTGAGCCCCCTGAGGAGTGCCGCAGGTGGGAAAAGGACACAGTAATTCAGATGCTCAGGGGAACTATGAATGTGTGCTGCGTAATTGGCAAGTGGCAAGTAGTTGCACACGTCTGATCTGCAGTGGAGGGACACCAGCCTCCACCAGTACGCTGGTCACAATACTCATCCTAAAAGCTCCTGTCACTAATTGAACCCCACAGTGGTGCAAAGGGTTGAGTAAATGCAACACTGATGGCGCTGCCGAACCATAAACCACACTCCCATAGTCGGGATTGGACAAGGGCTCCATAGAGCTGCTGCAGCAGCATACAGCGATGTGCATCCCAATTGGTGTTGCTCAGGCAACGGAGGGCACTGAGGTACTGTCAGCAATTCTGCTTAAGCTGAATCAAGCATCAAAAACTGGTCCTAGGAATTGATATGTCTGCACTATAGTGAGTGGGTCATCATTAAGGTAAAGTGCGGGTTCCGGATGAACAGTATGACGCCGACAGAAATGCATGACAAACGACTTTGTGGATGAAAACTGGAAGCCGTGGGCTAGAGCCCATGACTGCACCTTGTGGATGGATCCCTGGAGGCACCACTCAGCAACAACAGTACTGGAGCAGCATTATGAAATGCAGAAGTCGTCTGCATACAGAGAAGGTGAGACAGAGGGCCTGACAGCTGCTGCTAGACTGTTAATGGCCACTAAAAATAGAGATTCACTCAATACAGAGCCCTGCGGGACTCCATTCTCCTGGATACGGATGGAACTATGGGAGTCACCAACTTGGACATGGAAAGTATGGAGCAACAGGAAGTTCTGGTTAAAAAACGGGAGCGGTCCCCAGAGACCCCACTCAAATAATGTGGCAAGGATATGATGTCGCCAAGTCGTGTCGTATGCTAAAGTAAGTCAAAAAAGACGGCAATCAGGTGTTGCCATCCGGAAAAGGCTGTTTGGTTGGCAGACTCTAGGGACACAAAATTATCAGTGGTAAAGTGACCCTGGCGGAAGCCGCCCTGACATGGAGCCAGCAAGCCACGTGACTCCGGGACTCAACCCAACCGCCGACATACCATATGATCCAGCAGCTCACAAAGAACGTTGGTGAGGCGGATGGGCCAATAGCTATCCAAGTCAAGCTGGTTTTTACCGAGTTTGAGCACCGGAATGATGGTGCTCTCCTGCCATTGGGATGGAAAGATGCCATTGCACTGGATCCAGTTGAACGTGACGAGAAGATGTCACTTGTAGTCAGATGAGAGATGTTTAATCATCTGCCTGTGGATGCGATCAGGTCCAGGAGCTGTGTCGGGGCGATGTGCAAGAGCACTGAGGAGCTCCCAATCTGTAAATGGGGCGTTACAGGATTCACTGCAGCGTGTAGTGAATGAGAGAACATTCCTTTCCAGCCACCGTTTGTGTGCGAAACGCTGGGGGGTAATTCTCCGATGCAGAGGCTCGAGCAAAGTGCTCAGTGATCACATTTGCATCGGTACAGATATTTGGGCCTGGTACCCGAAAAGACGTTTCATCTTTGCTCAGACTTGGGAAGGTGATGTGTGACACCTAATGGTGAATAAGGTAGCGAACACGGGCACGGAGCAGTTTAAAGGCTATGAGGTGCTCCAGGGAAGGGTGCCACTTACGCTGCTGTAGAGCTTGCCGATGCTCCTTAATTGCTTCAGCGACTTCCAGTGACTACCAAGGGACAGCCTTATGCCTTGGGCACCCTAAAGAGCGAGGGCTCGTGTTTTCTGCCACAGAAACAATTGTGCTAGTCACCTGCTCTACCATCACATCATGTGGGGGAGATTCAGCGGTGACAGCAGAGGTGAAAGTTTCTCAGTCCGCCTTGTTCAAAGCCCATCTGGGCAGGTGTGTATGTGCCTGACGCTGGGGCAGTGACAGGAAAATGGGTAAGTGGTCACTATCACACAGGTCGTCATGTGCTATCCAGTGGATAGATGGGAGAAGTCCTGGGTTGCAAATTGATAAATCAATGGCCGAGTAACTACCATGAGCCACACTGAAATGTGTGGCGGCCCCAGTATTTAAGAGGCAGAGGTTGAATTGCGACAGTAAAGTTTCGACATCTATGCCTAGGCCAGTAAGCATGGTACCAAACCATAAGGGATTATGGACATCAAAATCTCCCACAAGTAGGAAAGGTTTAGGGAGTTGATTGATCAGTGCAGCTAATACATTCAGGGGTACTGCACCATCTGGAGGAAGATATACGTTGCAGACAGTTATTTCCTGTGTCGTCGTCGTTCCGATAGCCACAGCTTCAAGAGGGGTTTGAAGGGGCACATGTTCACTACAGACCAAGTTTAGGACATAAACGCAAATTCCTCCTGACACTCAATTATAGTCGCTAAGGTTCCTGTAATATCCTTTATAGCCACGGAAGGCACTGCAGATAGTAGGTGTAAAGCTTAACAGTTGCCGTAGCTCATCCCAGGCGGTAGAAAAAGCGCCACAATTCCACTGGAGAATGACATTGTGAGACTGGGAAGGCATGGAACATTCAATGAGGCAGTTTACACCTCAGAGTCATCTGCTGCCACCGATTTATTGCCTGAGCAGTCTATATACATTGTGTCTGAGGGTCTGGTGAGATCTAGGTCCTCAGCGGACACCAAAATCTCCACCCTATCCTCAGCCGCAAAGCTTGTAGGTAGCAGTGGTGTCGGTGCCACCACAATTTTCTTGGTCTTAGGGGGTTTTCTTTTTGGATTTCTGTTGCTGCTTCTTGGGTTTCCCTGGCTGGGCGGACTTCACTGGCTCAGTCTCCAGGACTGAGGATGAGCGTGAAGCCCTACGATCGGCTGCTTTTGGGCTCTTCAGCCACTGGTGGGTGTTGTCTTTCCCACTAGAAGAAACCTGGGAAGGGAGTGACCCAAGGGACCACTTCCTAGCGAGAGAAGCCGAAGAAGACTTACGTTTCTCCGACTTAGAAGTGGGGACAGACGTCCTCGGTAGTTGAGAGGGTGTTGCTCCTGAAGTAGGTGGTGCAGGAGCAACAGGGGTGGAAATGCGCACCATCATCAAGGGGGCAGGTGCAGTGTTCCGGCTCTGAGAGGTGACCTGGGTTGGCAGAGCTGATGGTGCCAGAACTGTTGTAGCGGCAGCGTAAGACAATGTCATACGCACAGAAAGCAGGCATTCAAATTTTCTCTTAGCCTCAGTGTAGGTCAGTCTGTCCAGGGTCTTATACTCCGTGATTTTCCTTTCTTTTTGGAGAATCCTGCAGTCAGGTGAGCAAGGCGAATGGTGCTCTCCCCAGTTGACACAGATGGGAGGCAGGGCACATGGAGTATTGGGATGTGATGGGCGTCCGCAATCTCGGCATGTGACGCTGGAAGGACAGTGGGAAGACATACGGCCGAACTTCCAGCACTTAAAGCACTGCATCGGGGGAAGGATATAGGATTTTACACCGGCAGAACATAACCTTGACCTTCTCAGGCAATGTATCACCCTCAAAGGCCAAGATGAAGGCACCGATGGCAACCTGATTATCCTTTGGACCCCAGTGGTCACGCTGGACGAAATGTACATCTCGCCCCTCTAAATAGGCGCGCAGCTCATCGTCGGACTGCAAAAGAAGGTCTCTGTGAAATATGATACCCTGGCTGTATTTCAGCTCTTATGGGGTGTGATGGTTACAGAAATATCCCCCAGCTTGTCACAAGTGAGTAACTCCCGTGACTGGGTAGAGGATGCTGTTTTGATCAAGACTGACCCAGATCTCATTTTGGACAAGCCCTCCACCTCCCCGAACTTGTCATCTAAATGCACAACAAAAAACTAAGGCTTCATCATAATGAAAGATTCCCCATCAGCTCTTGAAGGTACCGGGACGAATAAGACCTGTTGCCATCCTTAGCCTGACGTTCCTCCCATGGTGTGGCCAGGAAGGTAACGATTTGGGGTCATACTTCTGTGTGTTGAATTGAGCTCGTGATCGCTTGGAGACTGCTAGTGTTTTACCACCAGCAAGAGATGATGGACTATGTTTCATCGCATGTCATCCGCCCTGATGCCACCTACTCCGACCAGGGACTCTCCCCACGGGCGCCACCCAGCTGCAGCAAAGGCCACCTGGCAGGATGGCCATTGCTGGGAGTCCCAATGCCCCATGGGGATGGGCACCTACCCCTTGGCATACGTGGGGAGTTAACAGCGCAGGCATCAACAGAGCGATCCCTGTGTGGTCAGGGGGCTATAACCAACAGGGTACATGGCGGCCCCATCACAACGGATGGCTACCGTGCTGGATATCAGGTGCAAAGAAGTCCATGGTCATTGTCGACGCAGAAATGGCCACTGCATAGTGCGTGGTGGAAGACGCACCCAGGAAGGTGTCCTTGTCCTAGAGATGGAGAATTGGAGAATGGGCACGACTGCAATGAGACAACGAGAAAGTGGGCTAAAGATCTCAATGCACAATGAACACGATGCACCTTGTAAGGTACCCTTCACCCAATAGGATAACTATTTGGGAAAATTTTGAAGAATGGAGGTCAAACCCTACAGGGGACCATTACATACAGGCCGAAATGTATGAAACTCCTTTTAGTCACCTCGTACGACAGGCAGGAATACCTCGGGCCTATTCTAACCACTGGACCCGCAGAGAAGGGGGGGGGGGGGGGGGTCCGAGATGGTTGAAAAGGGCAAGTACATGACATTTGCTAGCCACCAATAAATGTTGAAGCATTTGGTTGTACAGGGCGGTCTGGTCTAGTAGCCATGTTCGAGCAGAGAGCATGGGTGCTGGCGAATGCCCACTTGCTAAACAGGAGCGTTATAAGTCTACAGGGGCTGAGGAACAAAAGATAAAGGGAGTCATTCCAGACGGTGTTCTAGAAGATGGAACGACGGAGAATTGGGGACAGACGCTAAGGCCTGAGCAAAAAGCTCAGTGATGTAGTCCATGCTGTTAAGTATAACATCATTCAGGGGAATTCCTGAGACATCTATACGAGGACTGCAGCCAAAAATGCACCTGATCTTTGTCCATGCCTGTGAAGAGGGATCATGCAGCCCTATGTCAGAGACACATCATTCCGAACAAATCAATTAGACAACGGGGCTGGGCACAAAGCTGTTTGAAGGCAAAGAGGTGGTCAAGAGATGGCAGCGATTTGTAGAATTGGAGTGCATGACGGTGGTCTTTAATAGCCGCAGCAATTTCGGAGGTTCACCAAGGAACTGTCTCCTGCTGGGGAGGTCCTGAGGAAGAGATAACCACTGAAGCAGCTGCTGAAATGATAGTGTCAGTCAAACTCTTTACAGATAAATCAATGCCATTCTGTGGTGGAATGATTGGGATGGCAGTCAAGGAAAAGGCATTCCAATCCGCATTAGTAAAGGCCCATCTGGAAGGGCGCCAAGATGAATGATGCTGAATAAAAGATAAGACATTTGCATTTGGAAAATGATCACTGAAGCATAAATCATCATGAACTCCCCATTGAACAGAAGGGAGGAATCCTGAGCTACAAATGGCGAGATAATGACCAAGAAAGTACCGTGTGCCACACACCAGTGTGTAAACAATCCGGCTGGGGTCAGTGGTTGCAGTACAACCCCACAGAGGGTTAAGGGCATTAAAACCTCCAAGAAGAAGGAAGGGAAGAGGGAGCTGCCGAAGGAGGGTAAAAAGAGCAGGAAGTGTAGGAGGCCGGTCTTGTGTGGGAGTGTGAAATAAAGATTGAATATTTCTACCGCAGACTCTAAATGGAACCGAACAGCCACCACTTCTAATGTAGTTTCAAGAGGAACGAAATGAACAATGTGCAAGTGGACCAATGTACAGACACCAATGGAAACTCACAAAATAACTGACCATGTTCTACCTGAAGACCACGAAGAGTCGGCGAATGAGTAACCACAAAATGAGATTCTTGCAATACAACGCAAGCTACTATGTAGAGAGTAAGAAGAGAATGCAATTCCGGAAGGCAACAACAATAACCATTATAGTTCCACTGAACGAGAGTAATACAAGAGCCTGGATAGACATCAAATGGCTACAATCATTCATTGTGCCAAGTCAATGTCCATCATCAGTAAGGAATGTAAGATTGGACCCTGATTGAGAGATGATTGGCTGACACCCCGTGGGATGTCACAGGGCGGGAGGGGGGCAGGACCTTGTCCCGCAACTTACAATTCTCCTCCTCCTCCTCCTCCTCCTATGCAAAGTGAAAGAAAGTGTGCTCAGAAAGAGAGCAAGTTGCAGCAGTATCTGGATCTGAGTGAGAGAGTTGGCTTGATTTGGGGGTGGAGACCAAACAGCGAGCTCATCGGCCCCATTGGATTAGGGAAGGATGGGGAAGGAAGTTGGCCATGCACTTTCAAAGGAACCATCCTGGCATTTGCCTGAACTGATTTAGGGAAATGGCGGATAACCTAAATCAGGATGGCCAGACATAGGATTGAACCATTGTCTTCCCGAATGCGAGTCCAGTGGGCTAACCAATGCGCCACCTTGCTCGATGATCTGAGTGAGAACAAGTGGCCTTGAAGCCCTCAGAGCGTGGGTCCCATGTCCAACTTGAAGTAACAGGCTTCCTGTTCTGGAGACTCTGAGAAGGGGGTCCCCTCGAGGGAGCCCTATCCTCTTGCTGACGAGAATGAGTGGTCCGTGAGGGGAGGGAACGGGAACTGCCCGCGGGAGGATAGTTGGTCAAGAGTTGTGAACTACTGAATCTTCCTTTCCTTTTTATACATTGGGCAATCTGGTGAGCAATGAGGATGTGAGCTGGAACAGTTCATGTTGGTTGGTTGGTTTGTGGGATTAAAGGGACCAGACTGCAACGGTCATCGGTCCCTTTGTCCAAAAAATTAAAACCACCCAAAGAGAACAAAAACGAACAGCAGAAAAGACGTCAGACGACACGGGACAAGAAATACGCCGACAGGGATCAGACCATAGAGAAAAAAAAAGGAAAAGCCAACCACCGAGAACACATTAAAAACCCAGTTTAAAATCGGAGGCCAAAAGCCAGAATCAACACTAAAAAACAGAAACACTCAGATTAAATGATAAAAAACCCCTGCCTGAATAAAACGTAAAACTAAGCCAGCCATAGCAGGGTCATCAGTTAAAAGGGCAGGGAGCGTGTCAGGCAGTGCGAGCATCTGCCTGAGCACAGCTAAAAGCGACACTCCAAGAAAATGTGGACCACAGATAAAATGGAGCCGCAGCAACATAGAGGTGGGTCCTCACGGCGCAATAAGTGGCCGTGGGTCATCCGTGTGTGCCCAATGCGCAGTCGGCATAGGACGACAGACTCCTTGCGAGAGACGCGCAAGGAGGAGTGCCACACAGTCGTCGTCTCCTTGACGGCACGGAGTTTGTTACGGGTGGTCAGACCGCGCCATTCAGCGTCCCAGAGCAAGATAACTTTGCGGCATAAGACTGCCTTCAAATCAGTCTCCGCAAGGCCAATGTCTAGAGTGGGTTCACTGGTGGCCTGTTTGGCCAGGCGGTCAACACATTGCCCGGGATACCGACATGACCGGGGGTCCACACAAAGACCACAGAGCGGCCGCAACGGGCAAGAGTATGCAGGGACTCATGGATAGCCATCACCAGACGAGAACGAGGGAAACACTGGTCGAGAGCTCGTAAACCGCTCAGGGAATCGCTACAGATAACGAAGGATGCACCTGAGCAGGAGCGGATATACTCTAGGGCACGAAAGATGGCAACCAGCTCAGCAGTGTAAACGCAGCAGCCATCCTGCAAGGAACGTTGTTCGGAATGGTCCCCTAGAGTTAGCGCATACCCGACACGACCAGCAACCATCGAACCGTCAGTGTAAACCATGCCAGAGCCCTGATACGTGGCCAGGATGGAATAAAAGCGGCGGCGGAAGGCCTCTGGAGGGACGGAGTCCTTCGGGTCCAGTGCCAAGTGGAGCTGAAGGCAAGGGCGAGGAACACACCATGGGGGAATACGCGAAGTGGCCTGGAAAGGAGGTGGAACAGTGAAAACCCTAAGCCCGGAGAGAAGCTCTTTGACGCGGACCGCGATCGTACAACCAGACAGGGGCCGACGTTCTGGCAGATGGACGACCGATTGCGGGAACAGGAGATGATAGTTTGGATGCCCGGGCAAGCTAAAAACATGGGCAGCATAAGCGGCCAGCAAACGTTGGCGCCGTAACCGCAGGGGAGGGACACCTGCCTCCACTAGTACGCTATCCACAGGGCTGGTGCGGAAGGCATCAGTGGCAAGTCGTATTCCGCTTTGTAGTATTGGGTCCAGTACCCGCAACGCAGATGGGGAAGCGGAGCCATAAGCCAGGCTCCCATAATCCAGACGGGACTGGATTAACGCCTGGTAGAGCCGTAACAAGGTAGATCGGCCGGCACCCCAGCTGGTGTGGCTCAAGCATCGCAGAGCATTGAGATGCCGCCAACACGCCTGTTTAAGCTGCCGAATATGAGGCAGCCAAGTCAACCGGGCATCAAAAAGTACACCCAAAAACCTGTTGGTCACCACCACAGCAAGACGTTTGCCGTCAAGATAAAGGCGCGGCGCAGGATGGACCGTTCAGCGCCGGCAGAAATGCATAATGCGGGTCTTGGCAGCCGAAAACTGAAAACCAGGCACTACAGCCCAAGACTGCGCCTTGCGGATTGCGCCCTGTAGCTGACGTTCAGCAGCTGCAATGCCAATAGAGCTATAGTAAATGCAGAAGTTGTCAGCATACAGGAAAGCGGAGACAGAATTGCCCACGGCCGCAGCGAGCCCGTTAATGGCTATTAAAAACAGGCAGACACTTAAAACAGAACCCTGTGGCACACCGTTCTCCTGGACGTGGGAGGAACTATATGAGGCCGCGACTTGCACGCGGAAGGTACGATACGACAGAAAATTGCGGATAAAAAGCGCCAGAGGACCCCGAAGACCCCATCCATGAAGCGTAGAAAGGATGTGATGACGCCATGCCGTATCGTACGCCTTCCCAATGTCGAAAAAGACAGCGACCAGGTGCTGACGGCGCGCAAAGGCAGTATGGATGGCCGACTCCAGGCTCACCAGATTGTCGGTGGCGGAGCGGCCTTTACGGAACCCACCCTGAGACGGAGCCAGAAGGCCCCGAGACTCCAGTATCCAATTCAAGCGCCGGTTCACCATCCATTCAAGCAACTTGCAAAGAACGTTGGTGAGGCTAATGGGACGGTAGCTGTCCACCTCCAGAGGGCTCTTTCCAGGTTTCAAAACGGGGATGACAATGCTTTCCCGCCATTGCGACGGAAACTCCCCCTCGACCCAAAGACGGTTGTAAAGATCGAGGAGGCGCCGCTGGCAGTCCACTGAAAGGTGTTTCAGCACCTGACAGTGGATGCCATCTGGCCCAGGAGCAGTATCAGGGCAAGCGGCTAGGGCACTGCGAAATTCCCACTCACTGAATGGAGCATTGTAAGATTCTGGGTGGTGGGTGCGAAACGAAAGGCTCCGACGTTCCATCCGCTCTTTAATGGAGCGGAAGGCCAGTGGGTAATTGGAAGAAGCGGAACTAAGAGCAAAATGCTCTGCCAAGCTGTTGGCAATTTCGTCGGAGTCTGTACAAACTGCTCCATTCAGTGAGAGCGCAGGGACACTAACAGGGGTCCGATAGCCATAGAGGCGTCGGATCTTGGCCCAGACCTGCGATGGAGAGACATGGAGGCCAATGGTGGACACATACCGCTCGCAGCACTCCTGCTTGCTTTGGCGGATAAGGCGGTGGGCCCGCGCACTCAGCCATTTGAAGGTGATGAGGTGTTCAATGCAGGGATGTCGCTTGTGATGCTGTAGTGCCCGCCGGCGATCTTTAATCGCTGCAGCGATCTCAGGCGACCACCAAGGCACAGTCCGCCACCGAGGGGACCCAGAGGAATGGGGAATGGCAGATTCGGCGGCAGTAACGATGCCGGTGGTGACCGATTGAACCACCGCATCAATGTCATCATTAGAGAGAGGCTCAATAGCGGCAGTGGAGGAGAACAAGTCCCAGTCAGCCTTATTCATAGCCCATCTGCTAGGGCGCCCAGAAGAGTGACGCTGTGATAGTGACAGAAAGATCGGAAAGTGGTCACTACCACACAGGTCGTCATGCACACTCCACTGGACAGACGGTAAGAGGCTAGGGCTACAGATTGAAAGGTCAATGGCGGAGTATGTGCCATGCGCCACACTGAAGTGTGAGAAGGCACCATCATTTAAAATCGAGAGATCGAGCTACGACAATAAATGCTCAACGGTGGCGCCTCGACCTGTTGCCACTGACCCACCCCACAGAGGGTTATGGGCGTTGAAGTTGCCCAATAGCAAGAAAGGAGGCGGCAATTGGGCTATCAGCGCAGCCAGGACATTCTGCGAGACATCACCATCCGGTGGAAGGTAAAGACTGCAGACGGTAACAGGCTGTGGCGTCCACACCCGAACAGCGACAGCCTCTAAAGGTGTTTGGAGAGGTACAGACTCGCTGTGCAGAGTGTGAAGGACATAGAGGCAGACGCCACCAGACACCGTTTCATATGCTGCCCGGTTCTTATAATAACCCCGATAGCCACGGAGGGCGGGGGTTCGCATTGCTGGAAACCAAGTTTCCTGAAGAGCAATGCAGAAGAAAGGGTGAAGGCTGATAAGTTCGCGGAGCTCAGCTAGATGGTGGAAGAAACCGCTGCAGTTCCACTGGAGGATGGTATTGTCCATGGCGGAGAAAGGCGTGACGGGACTGGGAAGGCAGATTACGCCGCTGGGTCACCTGCTGCCTCCGATGGAGCACCCGTGCAAGTGCTATCCATTGCGTCTGAGGGACCGGCGAGATCGAGGTCCTCAGCGGACGCAAGGATCTCCACCTCATCCTCAGACGCAGAGCTTTTAGGTAGCGGTGGAGTAGGTGCCACCGCAAGTGTCTTGGTCTTACGGGTCTTCAAAGTCGTTTTCTCTCGCTGTTCCTTTGGTTGCCGTTGTTGAGAGGGCTTATTGGAGTCAGTCTCCGGGACTGAAGAGGATCGCGAAGCCCGTCGACCAGCGACTTGTGGCTTCTTCAGCCACTGGTTGGTGTCTGCTGTGCCGCTGGTAGGAACCTGGGAAGGGAGTGACCCAAGGGATCCCTTCCGAGCGAGAGAAGCCGAAGAAGACTTACGCTTCTCCGGCTTAGAAGTGGGGACTGGTGTCCCCAGTGGTTTAATGGGTGCTGCTCCCGAGGTAGGTGGTGTGGGAGCAACAGCGAGAGAAGGGTCCCCCATCGTCAAGGGGGCAGGTGAGGTCCTCTGACTCTGAGAGCTGACTGTATGTCTTGCAGCTGAAGGAGCTGGAGCAGGAGTGACAGTGGAGGCATAAGATGACATCATGCGCACGGGATGTAGCCGTTCAAATTTCCACTTAGCCTCAGTGTAAGTCAGTCGGTCCAGGGTCTTATATTCCATGATTTTGTGTTCTTTCTGTAAGATACTGCAGTCCGGCGAGCAAGGGGAGTGAGGCTCTCCACAGTTGACACAGACTGGAGGCGGAGCACATGGAGTATCGGGATGAGATGGGCGTCCACAATCTCGACATGTGAGGCTATAAGTACAGCGAGCGGACATGTGACCGAACTTCCAGCACTTAAAGCACCGCATCGGGGGAGGGATATAGGGTTTGACGTCACATCGGAAGACCATCACCTTGACCTTCTCTGGTAATGTATCACCTTCGAAGGCCAAGATGAAGGCACCGGTAGCTACCTGATTGTCCCTCGGACCCCGATGAACGCGCCGGACGAAATGTACATCTCGGCGCTCTAAACTGGCGCGCAGCTCGTCATCAGAATGCAAAAGTAGGTCCCGATGGAAAATAATACTCTGGACCATATTTAAACTCTTATGTGCGGTGATGGTAACGTTAACATCCCCCAACTTGTCACAAGCAAGTAACCTGTGTGACTGGGCAGAGGATGCCGTTTTTATCAAAACTGACCCAGAGTGCATTTTGGACAAGCCCTCCACCTCCCCAAACTTGTCCTCTAAATGCTCTACAAAGAACTGAGACTTCACAGATAGAAACGAGTCACCATCAGCTCTGGTACAGACGAGATACCTGGGCAAATACACGTCACTGTCATTCATTGCCTTTCGTTCCTCCCATGGTGTGGCCAGGGATGGGAACGATTTGGGGTCATAAACGTTAGCTTTAAAATGAGCCCTCAAACGCTTAGAGACTGCTGGTGGCTGGCCGCCAGCGAGAGATGATGTACCACGCTTCATTACGGGTCATCCGCCCTGATGCCACCTACTCTCACCAAGGGCCCTCCCCACGGGCACCACCCAGCTGCAGCAATAGCCACCTGGCAGGATGGCCATTGCCGGGAGTCCTGATGCCCCAGGGAGATGGGCATCTACTCCTTGGCATGTGTGGGGAGTTAACGGCGCAGGCATCAGTAGAACGATCCCTGTGTTGTCAGGGGGCTACAACCAACAGGGTACATGGCGGCCCCACCACAACGGACTGGCTACCGTGCTGGATCTTAGGTGCAAAAATGTCCAAGGTTGTCGTCGCAGTTAAAAGCAACATGGCAGAGTGCAGCGTGGTAATCGCACCCAGGGACGTATCCTCGCCCAAGAGATGGAAAACGAGCGGGACACCATTGCAACAACGAAAAAGCCGGCTAAAGGTCTCAATGCACGACGGATACAGTGCACCATGTAAGGCGCCCTTCCCCAATTGGCTCGCTCTTCGGAATAATTTAGAAAGATGGAGGTCAAACCCAAGAGGGGACCATCACATAAGGCCGAAACATTTGAGACTCCTTTTAGTCGCCTCTTACGACAGGCAGGAATACCGCGGGCCTATTCTAACCCCCGAACCCGCAGGGGGAACAGTTCATGTACTTGGGAGGTGTGGTGCAAGGACTTCCCTGCATGGAGAAAGCAGCCACAGTTGCCACAAACAGAATGTGCATCACATCATGAATGTGCATCACATCGTGAAGACATGTGACCAAAACAGAGACACCAAAAGCAGCACATGGGAGGTGGGATACTGGGCTTCACATCATGACAGTAAACTATAACTGTGACTTTTTCCACGAGTATATCCCCTCGAAATCCAGAATGAAAGCAATGGTGTCGACATGATTTTCCTTAGGAACTCTCTGGACCCACCAAATGAAATGAACACTGTGCCATGCCAGATTAGTCATTAGTTCCTAATCACACTGAATTGAGAGGTCCCTATGGAAGGAAATGCCCTGGGTCATATTAGCAGACTGATAAGGAGTGATGCTTAATGGAATACCTCCTAAGCGCTCACAAGCATAAAGAGAGGCCAACTGACTGTCAGAAGATGTGTTAATCAATAGGCAACCAGACCGCATCTTACTGAGTGAGTTTGCTTCACCAAGCTTATCTTCTGTGTGTTTGAAGAAAAAGAGTGGTTTGGTGGGCAAAAATCTCCCCATCTGTCTTGGAACAAACCAAGTAATGGGAAACGGGTTTCGCACCAAGCCAATGGGCCTGGTCCTCCTCCCAGAGGGTGGCCAGGAAGTGGAATACTGAGGAAGCATGAGTAGGAATAGAAAGAGAATGGTGCCTTTCTGATGAGACGGCCACAGTCGAGCAGCAAGTAGTGTGGAGCACGTTTCACATGCAGAGCGACCACCCTGGTTCTACCGACTCCAATCAGTGGCTTACCCCAGGGGCGCCACCCAGCCACAGCAAGGGCTGCATGGCATGGCAGTCACTGCAGGGAGTTCCCATGCCCTAAAAAGATGAACAACCACTCCTAGGCTCACATGAAGAGGTGACAGCCCAGGTACCAGAAGTGTGACCATCTATTGTCAAGGGACTCCACTGGATGGGTATATGGGTATATAACTGGCTACCATGCTGGTGCCCTAACGGTGAGAGGGAAAACACTTCTCTCATAAGATGTACTGAAAGCTATGGATCAAAGCGGTCAGGTAGATGCAGTATTTCCTGATTTCCGAAAAGCTTTTGACTGAGTACCACATCTATGTTTATTTTCAAAAGTACGATCATATGTGGTATCAAGTGAAATTTGTAAATAGAAGTAACTTTGGGTATGCCCCAGGGAAGTGTGTTATATATGAATGACCTTGCTGACAATATTAATAGTAACCTCAGACTTTTTGCTGATGATCTGTAATGAAGTACAGTTGAAAGAAGCTGCATAAATATTGAATCAGACCTAAGATTTCAGTGTTGCAAAGATTGGCAATTTGCTTTAAACGTTCAGAAATATAAAATTGTGCACTTCACAAAACAAAAAATGTAGTATCCTCTGGTCATAATATGAATGAGTATCAGTTGGAATCGCCATTTGAAATGCAATGATTACATAGGCTCACTCATGGATAAAGAAGGTGGTAGACTTCGAATGGTAGAACACTGGGGAAATGCAATCAGTCTACAAAGGAAATTGCTTACAAATAACTCGCGTGGCACATTCTAGAATATTGTCCAATTTTGTGGGACCCATACCAAATAGGACACCCAGGGGACACTGAACAAACATATATAGACTAGGGTAGCACGAATGACAAATGATCACAGGTTTGTTTCACCAGTGGGAGAGTGTCACAGAAATGCTGAAGAAACTGAAATAGAAGACTCTTAAAGGTAGACGTTATAAACAATTCTGAGAAAATCTACTCACAAAGTTTCAAGAAGCAACTTTAAATGATAATACTAGGAATATACAACCACCCCCCACATAATGCTCACATAGGGATTGTGAGGACAAGATTAGATTAATTACAGCATGCACAGAGGCATTTAACAACCATTCTTCCTGCACTCCGTGCGCACACAGAATGGGGTGTACCTTCTGTCATGCACTTCGCAGTTGTTTCCAGAGTATAGATGTAGATGGAGAGTTGAAGCCAAAAATCAGCAATTACATAAAATTCAGTTTCCTTGGTTTAACTTTACTAAATGACAAGTGACAAGACAATGCAGAGTGGAATTTTTCCATGTAAAGCTGTCTCAGCTTTAAAAAAAGAGATAGTAATATTTGTAAAATCTGCACAAAAAGGTGAAAAGAGATATCCTGTGTGTTGACTGCATGTACTGTTATCATGACAAATGTGTAGAAGTGAATTTGAAGTATATAAAAGACGAAAACGACTGGACACGCAATGAGTTCTAGCTCACTGCTGTGAAAAACAAAGTAACAAACACATTAAAAAATAAAAGAAAAAATAACTGTGCTAACAGAGAATTTAGTGACAGTCAATACAAAATAGCAAAAGAGCATGAAGTGAAATATAATGCACTGTATCAGATTAATCGCCTACTCCGAAACAATATTGTTAACAGTTGTTCTGTGCAGAAAACGTGGCGAGAGCCAAATTTTTTTTTTTTTTTTTTTTTTTTATATATAATCAAACAAGCACTGCATGTAAGTACATTTACAGTCCCGGTGACACAGCTAGCAAATATATTTTCAGCTGTAGACGCTGATTGTGGTGACAGAACAAAAATAGGCAAATCAAAACACAATAACAAAACTGCTGTAACAAGAGTCAAAAAAGAACTTTCCAACATAAAGATGCACCAGAGGGCTCCTTCTGTATGCCAACAGTCATGGAAAAGGCCTATCCACTCTCTTTTGTGAAAATACACATTAAAGTATTAGCTTTTCACAAAGATTAAACCTGGTGCTGCTTTAAATGCAGTGGTAGAGAATATTGCAACAGAGAAAAGCCAATTAAAAAAAAGACAATCACATTGTGATTTAAACAGTGGCTACAACATGTATAAAAATGGTAGCACGCAGCCCTGTGAGGTTTTTGAAACATATTGTCAAAACCATTTCACATGAGCGTCATCACCAATTTGCCATATTGATCATGTGCAATTAAAGAAATTCAATACTACAACTCTGAGCTAAATAAACTGCATAACAAATTTCACTATGTGAATTACTAGACTTAAATACAATGAACCGTGACCATCACACAAGCCACAGGCTACACTTAAATAGAAAAGCAATGGCCATGCTATTTTCTCTGTTAATAGAACTGTCACAATTAATAAAATGTTTTGAGCTATTATGCCATCGTTGAATGGATTTCACATTAAAATTCAACATTTTGTTCCCATCTGCGGAGGACATTTTCAAGTGGGATGACAGCTTCTTTACATGTCCGATTCACACCTTGGCTCGCTACTGACTGCAACAAAATTCCACTTTGCGAAGTGGCGTGATGTCAAATTTTGAATATCCGAGCATAACTGGCCATCGTCAAATGCTGTTATCTATTGGTGCTATCACCCCATGGTGGAAAACTAGTACACATCTTCTTCGGCACCGGAGTCCAGACGTCATTCAATTTCATGCCGCCCTCCTTCCTATCTAAACTCCTGTGGTGTTTTACAACCTCTGTGGCCTCTCTGTATAGTCTTTCATGGTATCTGCTTGTGGCTGACAAGACTTGATCCCTATCAAAATAAATGTGGTGGCCACTTGGCTGCAAACCATGTTACACAACAGCTAGTCTGTCAATTGCCCTTGTGCTTTTCTATTGTTTTTTTAACAATTCTTGTGTAATATCGACATACACCTTGCCACAACTACATAGAATCCTATAAATTCCTACTTTTTTCCAGAGGTGGTTGAGCATTCTTGGCCAATTTTAGGCGATCTTGTAACTTCTGGGTGGGTACGTAGATTACTATGACGTTTCGCTTTTTTCACATTTTTCCTGTACAGTCAGTAAAGTGCTTAATGAAATGCAGGAAAACTTTCGATTTCACCAGTGCTTGAGCATTGCTATGATATCTATGTGGTGTTCTTAACATTCTTTTTACCTCAGTGAACGAATAACTGTTCTTGACCAATGCAATGGCTAGATGTTTTAATTCTGCGTGAAGCAGCTCTAGTTCACAGACATTCTTTGCTTTTCTGCCAACATTCTTAATATGCCTCGCTTTTGTTGTGGGTGATGGTTCGAATCCCAGTGTAGGTAATGGTGTGGACTTATGAGTTTCAGTAAACCATGTGGCCTAAGCTACCATCTTCTCTCTTGAAAACTAGCACATCAAGAAAATTTTGTCTTTCACTTGCCTCCTCCTCCATAGTAAACAGAATCATTGGGCTTATCCCATTGAGAAGTTTCTAGAAACAACCTAGTTCCTCTCCTGTCATGCCGCCACAAAACACACGTATCATCCACAAACCAGAACCAAATATTCCATTCCTTTCTCGCAGTTTCCAATACCTGCTCCTTGAATTGTTCCATAAAGAAACTCACTATAGCTGACTTTAAGAGGCTCCCCATAGCAAAATCATCCATCTGCTCAGAGAACTCGTTTCATTTGAAATACATGGTTGTGAGGCAATATTTAAACAGTTCTGCAATACTGAGATGAAAAATTCGACTCAGCTGCTGCAACACTTCATTGAGCAGAACCATAGAGAATGGCAATACCACATCAAAACTAACTTATATTTCCTCCAGCTGGATCACTATGCTGTTACATTTACTAATGAAATGTGCCGAATTCTTGATACACGAATCCCATTGGCCCACACACGGTTGTAATAAAGTTGTCAAGAACTTTGCATTCAAATGGGTGGGCAAACCAATAGCTCTTAGAGGCTTGGTGCTAGTGCAACAGAACTGAACAGACTGTAGAGATACTGGCTGTAGTGATACCTCTCTTTAAAAAATGTGATAAAAGTAATGTCACAAACTATTGTCAAATCTCCCTTTTAACTATTTTTCAATTTTTTTTTAAAGAACTCGTGCACAGACAGAATGACTGTCGCTTATCTAACTTTCCACAATATCCTCAACAAAAGCCAGTCTGTGTTTTGTGCTGGTCTTTCTACCAAACAAGCACTATTCTCTTTCAAAAGCAATATTCTCTTTCAACAATCAAGTTTTGGAAGTTGGAACCTATTTACAAAAAACACAGGAGGTATTTTTAGTGATCTCTTCAAAGCCTTCGATTAAGTAAGTCACCAAATTCTTATACAAGGTACATGTGTCACCGAATGAGGCACCTTAAGTTGTTGTACTCCACAAGGTTCTATTTTATGACCATTTGTATTTCTTATTTTCATAATGATCTCCCAATTTGCTCCAATACGAAGAGTGAATTTACCATTTGTGCGGATGATTGATGAAATTGTTAGAAAACAGTCTTGAACAAACTGTGAAAAAAGTTTTCCCTGAAATATTCAACTAGTTTTCTTCATGCGATCTCTCACTCAATACACCATAACACCCCTTATATGAGGTTCTGTACACCACAAGGAAATCTTGAAGAAATTGACAGCCATGTGCAGAGATTGATCAATATAGAAAGTTGAGGATGCAAAATTTCTTGGTGCTTATACAGACAGCAAAAAGACTTAGCATAGCTCCAGCGTGCAACTCTTTTCAGAGTGTGACGAAAAAAGAGACCGCCAGAGATGCAACTAAAATGGATGTTGATTTAGTCATTGAACCGTTTCAGTCTACACCCATTCTCAAACCAAGCTAGGACCATTCACATACGTACCCACTTTATTTACTGCTATTTTTTATGGACATTTTACTTGGCAAACATTGGTTTGTTTCAGCGTGGGTGAAGCCCAAAACTGGTCACTGACTAAATAAACATACATTTTAGTTACAACTCTGGCTCTCTCTTTTTGCATCACTTAGCAGCATTTGCACTACAGATTATTACATAAACGGCTGAAGCAGATTTCTTTAAGGCTCCCTATTTTGGCTACTTTCATTCATTAATGTCGTATGCGATTACATTCTGGGCAAATCAACCTCTTGCAAAAAGAATCTTAACTGCATAGGGGGGGTGGGGGAGGGGGGGTGGGGGGGGTGGGGGGGGGGTGGGAAGTGAATGGTGTCCACTATAGGCATTCTTCCAGGTGCCTGTTTCGAAGGATGATGGTCCTTACCACCATATAGCATATTTTTTCCTTGTTGAATTTTATCTGCAATAGCTTTTCTCTTTACAAAGACAACAGCACATATCATGACTACAACACAAGAACCAAGAACAGTCTGCACATTGAACTGAAAAGTCTTAATCTAGTTCAAAAAGGTGTTTATTACTCCAGCATTAAACTGTTTGATGCACCTCCATCACATTAAATGTCTTCATAACCAATGCCCAAATTCAAACAAACCCTCAAAGAGTACCTAAAACAAACTTTTTATACAGTTAATGAATTTTTGAACAAAATCAAAATCATCAATATCACTACTAAACTTACAATTATTTTAGAACTAAATATGACTAATTTTATGTCAGGATATCTAATCTAAACATGGCTGTGCTGCACTACTTAACAACCAGTGTAAAATACAATGCCTGTGTCATATTTTTCATCTTTTATGTCACTACTAATTTTACAATTGTTTTGGAACTAGTTTTGATTAATTTTGTCAGGAATACTATTTTAAAAGTGATTGTGTTGCTGCACTCAAGAACAGTGTAACCTACAATGTTTGTACCACAAATTGCATCTTTGCTGCCTGTATATTTTTCTCATCCTCCCAGAGTGAAACACTATTTTTGATTAATTTAGTATATGTTCCCAAATCGATATTTCATTTCTGTTATATTGTTATTATCATGTAAGTTATAATTCAACTCCGTGTAATTTGACATGTTCTGTATCTTTGTGGTTCACTCGCTACCTGGATCTACAGAACACAAAAACAATAAATAAAAAATAAACCTCTGTTTACGTTTTTTGTGGGGTTCCACAGTAGAAGGTACGGCACATTCACCCATCTGCAACCATGCCACATTATTTTGACACATGATCTGTTCACACAGGATGGATTTCTGATGTTAAATGACAACTGTTGCAACACAACAAAGTTTGGTGTCCAATTTCCACTCCCAATATTCCATGGGATGCTTGTGAAGTTTGTTCCCACCACAATCATCAGAAGTCACACAAATGTCCAATACTGTCAAGCATTCAGTCTACAGACCAGTTCTGCTGTTAAGTGCCAGGAAGAGACCTGGAGACATCAGAAGGTTTCAGATTGATTATATAATGATAAGGCAGACATTTTGGAACAGGTTTTAAATTGCAAGACATTTCCTGGGGAAATTTTGGGCTCTGACCACAGTTTATTCGTTATGAAATGTACATTAAAAATAAATAAATTGTAAAAAGGTAGGAAATTAAAGAGATGAGACCTGGATAGTTTGCAAGAACCAGAGAGCATCTAGAGTCTCAGAGGGAGCATTAGGCAATGATTGACTCGCAAAGGTAGGAAATTAAAGAGATGAGACCTGGATAGTTTGCAAGAACCAGAGAGCATCTAGAGTCTCAGAGGGAGCATTAGGCAATGATTGACTCGCAAAGGGGAAAGGAATACAGTAGAAGATGAAAGGCTAGGACTGAGAGATGAAATAGTGAAGGCAGCAGAGGATCAAATAGGACAAAAGACAAGGCCTAGAGTAATACAGGAGATACTGAATGTAATTGATGAAAGCAAAAAATTCAAAAATTTAGCAAATGAAGCAGATGAAATGCAATACAATGATCTGAAAAATGAGACTGACAAGAAGTTGTAAGAATTTAGAAGAATGTACTGCTAGGGGAAACGTAGATACCACCTACAGAAAAATTAAAGAGGCCTGTGGAGAAAAGAGAAGCAGCTGCATGAATATCAAGAGCTCAAATGGAAAACCAGCACTAAACAAAGAAGGTACAGCTAAACAGGAGGAAGGAGTATATAGAAGGTCTACACAAGGAAGATGAACTTAAGTCAATATTATAGAAATGGAGAGAACGTACGTGAAGCTGAGGTGAGAGATCTGACACTGCAAGAAAAATTTGACAGAGCAATTAAACATTTAAGTCTAAACAATGCACCGTGAGTACATGACATTCTGACAGAACTACTGACTGCCTTGGAAGAGCCAACCATGACAAAACTCTTCCATCTGATATGCAAGATGTATGAGAAAGGTGAAATGCCCTCAGACTTTAAAAGGAAAGTAATTATTCCAAGGCCAAAGAAAGCAAGTGCTGACAGACATGAACATTATCAAACTATCAGTATAATAAGCCTTGGCTGCAAAATACCAGAATAATGGAGAAACTGGTAGGAGTCGGCCTCAGGGAAGATCAGTTTGGATTCCAGTCAAATGTAGGAACACACACGGCAAAACTGACACTATGCTTTATCTTTGAAGATAGGTTAAGGAAAGGCAAACTTACATTTATGTATCATTTGTAGACTTAGGGAAAGATTTTGACAATGTTGGCTAGAATACGCTCCTTGAAATTTTGAAGGTAGTGGAAAAAATACAGGGAGTGAAAAGCTATTTACAACTTGTACAGCCAGCAGACGGCACTTATGGGAGTCGAGGGGCATGAAAATGAAGCAATGATTGAGAAGGGCAAGAGACAGGGTTGTAGCCAATCCTCGATGTTATGCAATCTGTATACTGAGCAAGCAGTAAGGGAAACAAAAGAAAAATTTGGAGTAGGAATTAAAGTTCAGGGAGCAGAAATAAAAACTTTGAGGTTTGCCGATGACATTGTAATTCTGTAAAAGACAGCAAAGGACTTGGAAGAGCAGTTGAACAGAATGGACAGTGCTCAGAAGAAGGATATAAGATAAACGTAAAAAACAAGAATAATGGAATGCAAATTAATTAAATCTGGTGAAGCTGAGGGAATTAGATTAGTAAACGAGATACCTGAAGTAGTAGATGACTTTTGTTATTTGGACAGCAAAACACCTGATGCTGGCCACAGTAAAGGGGATATAAATTGTGATTTGGCAATAGCAAGAAAAGCTTTTCTGAAGAAGAGAAATTTGTTAACATCAAACACAGACTTAAGTCTTGGGAAGTTTTTTCCAAAATCATTTGTATGGAACGTAGCCCTGATGGAAGTGATATATGGATGATAGACAGTTTAGACAAGAAGGTCCTGAAATGTTGTGATCCAGAACAATGTTGAAGGTTAGGTGGGTAGATCATATAACTAATGAGAAAGTACTGAACAGAATTGGGAAGGCAAGAAATTTGTAGCACAAACTGACTGATAAAAGGGATTGGCTGACAGGACACATATTCTGAGACATCAGGGGATTGCCAAGTTAGTATTTGGGTGTGGGATGGGGAGGGGGGGGGGGGCAGCAATTGAGGGAGACCAAGAGATGAATACACAGAGCAGATTCAGAAGGATGCAAGTTGCAAGAACTGCAACAAACCTATCTTTGGACTGAAGACTACAACAACAACAACAGCACAGGTAGGAGACAAACAATTGGTATCTTCTGTATTCATTCTTTTGTTGAGCCAACGGCCTGTTGCCTCTGATTCACTAGTAGGCAGAGATCAGGCTCCCATACATAGATGAATTAGTGTCTCATGTGCCATCTGGTGTTTTGACACTTATTACAGAGTCCTGGTATGGTGAGGTCTGAGCCAAACCTCCAAACCTTGTTCCTCTTTGTAACATCATCTTTGTTTTTTTTTTAAGATAAGTGTTCCATCACAGTCAATTTTCTACGCTATATCAGCCTCAGTTTCAATAACAGGAAAATTTCAGGACTGTCATTTCCAAAGATGTAACATTACAGAGAGAGAGAGAGAGAGAGAGAGAGAGAGAGAGAGAGAGAGAGAGAGAAAATCATATTTTTCTACCTAACCCCTCCATTGCTACATGGCAAAAACTAGTGCTTGTTTCATGGACATAAGATTTGCATTCCACTATTTGATGTAATAGCAGTAGTGTGTCAGATTGTCACAATCTGAATAATAAGCACCTTTTTTTCTGATTAAGCAGACGTGAATACCACACAAACCTTAACAGACGATCATGATTAATCTCCTTATTTGATGGTAGTTTGCAAGCAGACACAACAATCACTTTTCTTCCATAGGTGTCATCCCCAGCAACTTCAACAATTCCATAATTTGCAACATCACTGAAATCATCCTCTTCACCATCATCTTCAGGAAAATGGTAAGACAGGCTATCAACACCTGTTGAAATGACAGGGGCATTTACAAGTTCCTCTTCAAAATTTTCTTCTATTGTTCCATCAGAGACAGGAGATTCCAAGTAATCCAATCCTGTTGCTTCAACCTTCTCCTCCAAATCTGTACAGAAAGCACAAAAATGCAGGCAAACAGAAAACTAGCAGACTGTGACTGTGGGGGTAAGCTAATATTCACAGCATTATCCTGAAGTACACATATTCAAATATCACAAGTAAGTCACATACATCCACTGCAAAGTAATACATAGACATATTACACACAGAGCAGTAAATCACTTCAAAACAAATAAAAACATAAGACTTGGGAAGACCACACTGGAAACTTGAAGGGACGAGTGAACTGGTAATGACAAACTAAAGGACCCATCTAGAGATTCACACTTATTTAAAGTTTAAGCTTCTGTCCAATAGTGTTGAGAAATTTCTTCTGTTCAGATACATATACAAGAAGACCGCTGGGCTAATATTATTAAGTGGCTGCATACACTTTCAGAGATAGTTTTATATATTTATTTGGTTATGCATTTGACAATATTAGGGTCTTTGTGACCCGACAAACATCAAATGAACACACTTAACATGGCTGTCCTAATTTATTTTAATAATAACAATATTTCAGGATGCATTATCAAATTACAATTTTAATCACAGCTAGCTGTAATCTACTGGTGACTGAGGGCCTCCTCCAGACTACTTCATATATTACACAGCACAGGTTGGTGCTCAAGGACCAAAGACATTGGTCGGCATCACTGTGATATGCTTCACCAGCATGTCATACCTGCCTACAGGAGAGAGATGCATTGAACTCAAGTTTCATGCAAGGTGGGGTCCTACCATATACCGCTTGCGAAGTTCACTTGCTTCTCCAAAACACATTTGGAAACGATCGAATTATCAGCCGATTGTTTCCAAATGCTTGGCCAGCATGATCATTTGCTCTCACTCCCTGAGATTTCTGGTTGTGGGTCTACCTGAAGCACAGGGTTTACCACAGGAAAATTCAAACGTGCTGATCTGAAGTGCAGCATATAAAGAGAGGTAGCCAGCATACCTCAGACTTGCTTCATTTTGCAGCGCAGAATGCAATCCAGTGCTTTCAAGCTCTTCTGGACACTGATGAAGAAACAAAACTAAAGCTGTGTAAAGTTACTCTATAAGAGAGTTAACACTGTTTCACAAGATAGATCGTATGTTTATTGTTTAATTCTACTCTATGGAAATATGCTACTTCTGGGACACCACGCAGCAGGTTATATTATATTCAAGTCCTTGCAACACGACTCAAGCTATTCTCACACAATCTGAAACCAATAAATGAATTTCTCTGGGAAAGTTAAAAGGGAGCTAATCATTGAGGTCTTTAATAATCAAAGCTTTCAGGAGAATAATAAAGGATAGACTGCCAATTCAACCTTGTGGCGTCATCTGAGGTAGAGAGCCAAGCAGACAGCAAAGGGAAGATTTTTTTTTTTTTTTGGGTTTAAGGGTGCTCAACTACTGAGGTCATTAGTGCCCAGTCACAATTGGTAGATCACATAGAATCTAGTAAAACTCGAGGGGGGAGGGGGGAGGGGGGGGGGAGACACCAGAAAGTTCTTACAAAGATGCAGATAAAATAAGTGAAGGAGTTAGATGTCTTTGGACAAGCCAGTCAAAGTAATGAAACGAAGAACACTAGCAGCTGCTCGAGCGTCATCAGCTAAAATATCCTGTAAAGTAGATGGCAGAGACAGGACAACATGAGATTGACTAAAACGGGGACACGACAATAAAACATGGCGCACTGTTAATGCATGACCACAAGGGCACTGCGGGGCTGGGTCACCGGAGAGCAGGTAGCGGTGGCTAAACTGGCAATGCCCAATCCGCAACCTGGTCAGAAGGACCTCTTCTCACCGAGATGGTCGGGAGGAGGTTGTCCAAGCAGTTGGGAACGGTTTTACTGCCTGGAGCTTGTTTCCTTGAAGTGATGACCAAGTATCCCACCACAAGGACACAAGCCTCTTACAAACAACCCCACTAATGTCAGATGACGGGACACAATGGGAGGCTGGCCGAGGCAGGAGGACTGCAGCCTTGGCTGCAGCATCAGCAGCCTCATTCCCAGGCACTCCTACATGGCCGAGAACCCACAGAAAGCTGACAGGAGAGCCATCAGCAGCAGAAGAATGGAGGGACTGCTGGATCCGTTGCACCAAGGGATGGACCGGATATGGAGCTCCAAGGCTCTGAAGAGCACTGAGTGAATCAGAGCAGAGTACATACGATGAATGGCGGTGGCGGCGGGCATACTGAACGGCCTGATGGAGAGCAAAAAGCTCGGCCGTAAAGCTGGAACACTGGTCGAGGAGCCGGTATTTAAAGGTGACGGCCCCGACGACAAAGGCACAGCCGACACCATCGTCAGTTTTGGAGCCATCAGTGTAAATAAAGGTGTGACTGGCAAGTCGCACACGAAGTTCAACAAACCGTGAGCAATACACTGCAGCCGGAGTACCCTCCTTCGGGAGCGAGCTGAGGTCGAGATAAATATGAACCCGCAGGGGGAGATGTTGTGAGATGAAGAAGCTTGGGTGAAGTGTGCTGCAAAATGTTTTGTGATAATAGTAGGACCAGAATGAATATGGTTGTCTTAGAGGGTGCTGGAAATACTGGTTGCTAGCTGGCGTCACAAGATAAAATGCAACTTGGCTCAAATCTGCACAGAAGAGGTATAGGTCCTACGGCAGTGAGATATCTTTCTCAGCATTCTTTCCTATAATGTTTATGAGGTGGCATGCCCAGGTGTCGAGCCTTTTAAAGGCAATAAGGTTCTGTGGGAACTGAAGGATGCCACTGATGTCACTACAGTGCCAGCCTGCAATCTATGATTGATTATCAATTTCATATGTCCACTACGGGATTGGTTTCTGACGAAATGTTCACTAAAAGTGGAAATCATCAATTGCACTGCTTTTAGTATTGAAGTAATTGTGTTCTGTATTAAGTCATTGTTATGCCTTTCTAAAGTATCACTGGATGTTGGGGCAGTATTGAAAGCATGAAAGGGGAAGAGGTCGGGGAGGGGGGAAGAGGTCGGGGATGGGGGAAGAGGTCGGGGATGGGGGAGAGGTCGGGGATGGGGGAGAGGTCGGGGATGGGGGAGAGGTCGGGGATGGGGGAGAGGTCGGGGATGGGGGAGAGGTCGGGGATGGGGGAGAGGTCGGGGATGGGGGAGAGGTCGGGGATGGGGGAGAGGTCGGGGATGGGGGAGAGGTCGGGGATGGGGGAGAGGTCGGGGATGGGGGAGAGGTCGGGGATGGGGGAGAGGTCGGGGATGGGGGAGAGGTCGGGGATGGGGGAGAGGTCGGGGATGGGGGAGAGGTCGGGGATGGGGGAGAGGTCGGGGATGGGGGAGAGGTCGGGGATGGGGGAGAGGTCGGGGATGGGGGAGAGGTCGGGGATGGGGGAGAGGTCGGGGATGGGGGAGAGGTCGGGGATGGGGGAGAGGTCGGGGATGGGGGAGAGGTCGGGGATGGGGGAGAGGTCGGGGATGGGGGAGAGGTCGGGGATGGGGGAGAGGTCGGGGATGGGGGAGAGGTCGGGGATGGGGGAGAGGTCGGGGATGGGGGAGAGGTCGGGGATGGGGGAGAGGTCGGGGATGGGGGAGAGGTCGGGGATGGGGGAGAGGTCGGGGATGGGGGAGAGGTCGGGGATGGGGGAGAGGTCGGGGATGGGGGAGAGGTCGGGGATGGGGGAGAGGTCGGGGATGGGGGAGAGGTCGGGGATGGGGGAGAGGTCGGGGATGGGGGAGAGGTCGGGGATGGGGGAGAGGTCGGGGATGGGGGAGAGGTCGGGGATGGGGGAGAGGTCGGGGATGGGGGAGGGGAGGGGATGGGGGAGGGGAGGGGAAAGAGGTCGGGGATGGGGGAGGGGAGGGGAAAGAGGTCGGGGATGGGGGAGGGGAGGGGAAAGAGGTCGGGGATGGGGGAGGGGAGGGGAAAGAGGTCGGGGATGGGGGAGGGGAGGGGAAAGAGGTCGGGGATGGGGGAGGGGAGGGGAAAGAGGTCGGGGATGGGGGAGGGGAGGGGAAAGAGGTCGGGGATGGGGGAGGGGAGGGGAAAGAGGTCGGGGATGGGGGAGGGGAGGGGAAAGAGGTCGGGGATGGGGGAGGGGAGGGGAAAGAGGTCGGGGATGGGGGAGGGGAGGGGAAAGAGGTCGGGGATGGGGGAGGGGAGGGGAAAGAGGTCGGGGATGGGGGAGGGGAGGGGAAAGAGGTCGGGGATGGGGGAGGGGAGGGGAAAGAGGTCGGGGATGGGGGAGGGGAGGGGAAAGAGGTCGGGGTTGGGTGAGGGGAGGGGAAAGAGGTCGGGGATGGGGGAGGGGAGGGGAGGGGAGGGGAAAGAGGTCGGGGATGGGGGAGAGGAAGGTCGGGGAGGGGGGAGAGGAAGGTCGGGGATGGGGGAGAGGAAGGTCGGGGAGGGGGGAGAGGAAGGTCGGGGAGGGGGGAGAGGAAGGTCGGGGAGGGGGGAGAGGAAGGTCGGGGAGGGGAAGGAGGTCGGGGAGGGGAAGGAGGTCTGGGAGGGGAAGGAGGTCGGGGAGGGGAGGGTGTGGAAGATGACGTTGAGGGGAAGGGGTGGAAGAGGTCGTGGGGGGAGGGGGGTGGAAGAGGTCGTGGAGGGGAGGGGGTGGAAGAGGTCGTGGAGGGGAGGGGGTGGAAGAGGTCGTGGAGGGGAGGGGGTGGAAGAGGTCGTGGAGGGGAGGGGGTGGAAGAGGTCGTGGAGGGGAGGGGGGTGGAAGAGGTCGTGGAGGGGAGGGGGGTGGAAGAGGTCGTGGAGGGGAGGGGGGTGGAAGAGGTCGTGGAGGGGAGGGGTGTGGAAGAGGTCGGGGAAGGGAGGGGGTGGAAGAGGTCGGGGAAGGGAGGGGGTGGAAGAGGTCGGGGAAGGGAGGGGGTGGAAGAGGTCGGGGAAGGGAGGAGGTGGAAGAGGTCGGGGAGGGGAGGGGGTTGGAAGAGGTCGGGGAGGGGGGTGGAATAGGTCGGGGAGGGGGATGGAATAGGCCGGGGAGGGGGATGGAATAGGCCGGGGAGCGGGATGGAATAGGTCGGGGAGGGGAGGAAGAGGTCGGAGGGGCAGTACGGGTCGGGGAGGGGGGGAAGAGGTCGGAGGGGCGGTACGGGTCGAGACGTACCTCTCCCAACATTCCTGTTTCTGTCTTTTTATAAGCTGGTGATCACGGGCACGGAGACATTTAAAACCTATTAGGTGCTCTAAGGAAGGGTGCCGCTTATGTCGCTATACAGCTCGCATACGCTCTTTAATGGCCTCAGTGATTTCTGGTGACCACCAAGGTACTGACTTTCGCCGGGGCACCCTAAAGAACAAGGAATCATGCTTTCCAGTGCAGAAACGATTGTCCTAGTGACCCGCTCAACTACCACATCGATGGTACCATGTGGGGGAGATTCAACAGTGACAGTAGACATTGGGGGGAATCGTGCTGGGGGAGCGACATGGGAAAGTGGTCACTACCACATAAGTCATCGGGGCTCTCCAGTGGACAGATGGGTGAAGCCCTGGGTTGCTGACGGATAAGTCAATGGCCGAGCAAGTGCCATAAGCCACACTGAAATGTGTGGGGCCCCCAGTATTTAAGAGGCAGAGGTCGAGTTGAGACAGGAAAGTTTCAACATCTCGGCCAGTAAGCATGGCCGTTAAAACCTCCCAAAAGCAGGAGAGGTTTAGGGAGTTGATGAAACAGTTCAGCCAATGCTTTCAGGGGTACTGCACCATCTGGAGGAAAATAAACGTTGCAGACAGTTATTTCCTGTGTCGTCCTTATCCCGACAGCCGCAGCTTCAAGATGGGTTTGAAGGGGCACAAGTTCACTGCATACTGAGTTCAGGACATAGACACAAACTCCACCAGACAAACTTTTATAGTCACCACGGTTCTTGTAATATCCCCTATAGCCACGGAAGGCAGGGGTCCGCATTGCCGGGAACCAGGTTTCCTGGAGGGCAATGCAGAAAGCAGGTGTAAAGCTTAACAGCTGCTGAAACTCAGCCAGGTGGTGGAAAAAACCGCAGCAATTCCACTAGAGGATGAAGTTAGCACAAGGCTGGGAAGGCATGAAGCATGCAAGGAGGAAGGTTACGCCTCAGGGTCACCTGCTGCCACTGATTGAGTATTTGTATCCATTCCTATCATGAATGAGGCATCAGTGAGATCCAGGTTCTCAGGGGACACTAAGATCTCCACCTCATCCTCGGGTGCAGAATTGGGAGGGAGTGGTGGTGGTGTTGGGGCCACCGGAGTGTCCTTATTCTTAGCAGACTTTTTGTTTTGCTTGCCCTCTCACTTCTCTTTAGGGGCTTGCTGGGAGGACTTCTCTGAAGTAGCTTCACGCACAGAGGAAGACCTTGAAGCTCTTCGTCCAGCAGCTTTTGTCTCTGCCACTGGCGAGTGTCCGCTGTGGTATTAGTGGAGACCATGGGAGAGAGGTTCCCAAGAGACCCCTTTCCTACAAGAGGAGCCAGAGGAGGCTGTTGCTTCTCCAGGTGGGGGGAGGGGACCGATGTCCCGTGGGTTTGGGGCGGGGGGGGGGGGGGCGCTTGCTCCCGAAGTAGGTACTTTGGGAGCAATGGAAGGAGATTTTCCCCCTACCACCAAGGGGGCACATGTATCCTGGAGTGTTCATGACACAGTGTATGGTATGACTGGTACCTGTAGCGGCAGTGGTAATGTAGCTGCAACATATGTGGATGTCAACCGAGTGGGGTGTAATCGGCCAAATTTACGTTTAGCCTCTTGGTAAGTCAACCGGTCAGGGTCTAGTACTCCACAGCTTTCTGCTGCTTTTGGAGTATTGTGCTGTTTGGCGAGTAGGGGGAGTGCTGCTCTCCACAGTTAACACAAGTGGGTGAGTTTACAGCTCAGGCATCACAGTGCGATCCCTGTGTTGTCAGGGGCCTACCACCAATTGGGTACATGACAGCTCCACCACAACAGACTGTCTACCGTGCTGGATATTGGGCACAGAGAAATCCAATATTGTCATGGGGGGGGGGGGGCGGCGAAAGAGGACAGAAGACTATGGAAGAAGATGATATACCCTGGAAAGAGTCCTTACCCAAATAGCTGAATCGCAGGTGGAGATGCAAAGCTATGACAAGATTCAGGAGATCGAATCTAAGGGCACTATGGATAACTCATGCACCACATAAGGCATTCTTCCCCATATGGCCGGCACTTTAGTACAATTTGGAAAGTGTACAGGTCAAACCATAAAATGGGAACTGAACTTAT
Source organism: Schistocerca nitens (assembly GCF_023898315.1). Lineage (NCBI taxonomy): Eukaryota > Metazoa > Arthropoda > Insecta > Orthoptera > Acrididae > Schistocerca > Schistocerca nitens. The sequence continues at coordinate 409,973,066 of NC_064618.1, forward strand.
AGGGCCAAAAAATGTGAGACACCTTTTAGTCGCCTCTTACGACAGGCAGGGATACCTTGGGCCTATTCTAACCCCCAGCCTCACTTGGGGGAGGAGGGGGGGGGGCTGATTGAAAGGCAACTTCAATAGATGAGTCATAGCAGGAAACAGTATATTGGCAGGCTACTGCCTGTGCCATTCTTAAGTGATTGGCAGGTAACAAGAAATCAACAGCTAGTATCCACAGAGTAGGGTTTTCCTGCAGCAAAGCATTAACGTCACATGGCAGTTTTATTGAGGCCACTGTTTATGCTGCCACACCCATGTCAACTGGTGCTGTTGGCAGGCGAACAGATGCGGTCTGTAAGATTGGAATCGCTGGCAGCCGGGCCATGGATAACTTACAGTTATCCTCCCTGTTCACATTTTTGACGTGTTTGATTATTTCAATAGCCTCTCTTATTTTTCACTTCAACATTTTTACATCCATTACTGTCAAGGAAGCACATCAGATTCTAGAAAATTTAGAAAATGGCCATGTTGCTGGTTGTGTTGAGCTACAGATAACTTCTATTCTGTTCCTGTTGTACATAACACTCATGATCCGACACTCGAGTACTAACGGCTCTCCCAGTTTCACCAATATCTACTTTGCTGCATTCACACTGAAGTTTGTAGATTGGTTTTGTTTTGCTTTAGGGCACAAAAATCAATTGGCGTAACATGCGCCCAAATTAAAACTATAGAACACAAAGACAGAGAGGAGTTAAAAAACGACTATACGTCAATTCCAATTGACACAAGGGAAGACAGCTAAAAACAGGGATGTGGAGAAAGGGCTAAAAACGACACGGCACAGAAACTGAGGTACAATACTAAAAATTAAATGGCCTTCACTATACCACTTTGGCAGATAGAAAGTAAAATAATGCGACAGCCCATGTGTCATTTGCTAAAACAGCCTATAACTCAGATGGCAAACCCAAGCGAGAATGTAAATGGTTAAAAAATGGGCATTCCATCTGGAAGTGGTTGACAGTTAAAACTTGGGCACAATGTGTATAAAGTGGTGGGGGTAGCGCCACTTATCAAATGACGATGACTAAAAAGGCTGTGCCCAATAGGCAGCCTAGAGGTGGTCGTCCACGCCACTGGAAGACGTTTAATATGCTGAAGCTTATTCCCGTGAAGGAAGGACCATTGGCGATGCCAAAGGGACACCACCTCCTGACAGACAGCAACACAAATATCATCGGAGGGAATATAGAAACTAGCAGGCTGAGGTACAAGGACTGCAGCTTTGGCAGCAGCCTTGTTTCCTGGCAGACCGACATGACCAGGAACCCAAATGAACATCACAGTGGCTCCACCAAGAGTGAGCAAGTGACAGTTCACTAAGGGATCGGCAGTGTACAGCGCACATAGACTTTGAAGGGCGCTGAGTGAGTCTGAGCAGAGGACACAATTGAAAAGTCTATGTTGCCAGATGTACTCTGTGGCCTGTTGCATGGCAAAGAGCTCGGCTTTATGTACTGAGCAGTGTGCTGGAAGCCAATATCGAAAGACACCCACGCCAGTGACAAAGGCACATCCAACCCCACGGTCAGTCTTACAGCCATCTACATCTACATTTATACTCCGCAAGCCACCCAACGGTGTGTGGCAGAGGGCACTTTACGTGCCACTGTCATTACCTCCCTTTTCTGTTCCAGTCGCGTATGGTTCGGGGGAAGAACGACTGCCGGAAAGCCTCCGTGCGCGCTCGAATCTCTCTAATTTTACATTTGTGATCTACTCGGGAGGTATAAGTAGTGGGAAGCAATATATTTGATACCTCATCCAGAAGCGCACCCTCTCGAAACCTGCACAACAAACTACACTGCGATTCAGAGCGCCTCTCTTGCAGAGTCTGCCACTTGAGTTTGCTAAACATCTCCGTAACGCTATCACGCTTACCAAATAAGCCTGGGACGAAACGCGCCGCTCTTCTTTGGATCTTCTCTATCTCCTCCGTCAACCCGATCTGGTACGGATCCCACACTGTTGAGCAATACTCAAGTATAGGTCGAACGAGTGTTTTGTAAACCACCTCCTTTGTTGATGGACTACATTTTCTAAGGACTCTCCCAATGAATCTCAACCTGGTACCCGCCTTACCAACAATTAAATTTATGTGATCATTCCACTTCAAATCATTCCACACGCATACTCCCAGATATCTTACAGAAGTAACTGCTACCAGTGTTTGTTCCACTATCATATAATCATACAATAAAGGATCCTTCTTTCTTTGTATTCACAGTACATTAAATTTGTCTATGTTAAGGGTCAGTTGCCACTCCCTGCACCAAGTGCCTATCCACTGCAGATCTTCCTGCATTTCGCTACAATTTTCTAATGCTGCAACTTCTCTGTATACTACAGCATCATCCGTGAAAAGCCGCATGGAACTTCCGACACTATCTACTAGGTCATTTATATATATTGTGAAAACCAATGGTCCCATAACACTCCCCTGTGGCACGCCAGAGGTTACTTTAACGTCTGTAGACGTCTCTCCATTGATAACAACATGCTGTGCTCTGTTTGCATCAGCTTATACAAAGGTACTATTGCGAAGTTCCATGCGAAGGTCGTGAAACTGAAGGCGATAGAGCGAGGCTGGAGTAGTGTCCTTAGAAAGCAAATGAAGGCCAAGGTTAGCATGGACCGCTTCATGAAGCCAAGGTGGTGAAAGGGTTCAAACCCAGCGGGAAAGGTGTATGTAGTGTGAAGTTACGGTGCCGTAACAAGTGCTGAAAGTGGAGTCCAGGAGGTGACAGAGAAGGGGGACGCGCCCCATACTGCTGACCAAAGGAATCATCAAAGAAGGAGGCATAGGATGGGTGGCCACACATGGCAGACAAACAGCATGCATACTTACTGAGGAGAAAGTCACGGCGGTAGGACAGTGGTATTTCGTTGGTTGGATTAAAAGAGGGGGAAAGGGACCAAACTACGAGGTCATCAGTCCCTTGTTCCAAATAAAACAATGCTACAAATGTGAGAATAAAACAAATGAGACTGACAACTCAAAATAGAATGAAGGGAAAAATCACAAGAACAATGAAGGGCAAGAAACATGTAAATGGACGAAAGGGGACAAGAAAACCACAGAAACGCAAGAAAGGGGAAGAAGAGATTAAAAGAACAAAGCAAATTATCATGGCTGGCTGACCACACATTACAACCTCCACCGTACAAGCACTAGGGTGGAAGGCACAAAGGGACAAAGGACATGCACTAAAACTTAAATCAAATGATAAAAACCACCCTCACGAATAAAATGTAAAACTAAATCAGCCGATCAGGCGTTGTCAAATAAAATTAGCGGCAACGAGTCCGATGACCCAAGATTTTGTCACTGGACAGTCAAAGTGGGACAGTGCACCAGAATGTGGGCCACTGTCAACCGGGAACCGCACCGACACTCAGGTGGGTCTTCACGGCACAGGAGGTAACCGTCGGTCACCCAAGCATGGCCAATGCAGAACCAGCAGAGGACAACTGATTCCCTGAAGAGGCCCCCATGGAAGACTTCCACACATTCGTAGTCTCCTTAATAACAAGCAGTTTTTTGCGTGCACTGTTATGCCATTCCATCTCCCAAAGCCGAAAAACCCTACGGCTTAAGTTAGAACACAGGTCAGGTCCAGAGATACCCATCTCCAGAAGCAGTTTCCACGTAGTCTGTTTGGCCAGCCTGTCGGCTAGTTTGTTGCCTGGGATGCCGACATGTCCTGGGGTCCACACGAACACCAATGAACGAAGGGACCGGCCTAGGACACAGATGAGCTCTGGGATGGACACTACCAAAGGATGGCAAGGGTAGCACTGGCCGATAGCTTGTAAGCTGCTCAAGGAGTCAGTACACAGAAGAAACGATTACCCAGGGCATGAACGAATATACTGAAGTGCACCAGAGATGGCCACCAGCTCTGCAATGAATACGCTGCGGCCATTGGGCAAGGAATGTTGTTCGAAATGGCCTCTGTGGATGTAGGCAAAGTCAACATGACCATCTCCCATCGAGCCGTCAGTGTAAACCACTTCAGAGCCCCGGAACACATCAAGAATCGAGAGGAAGCGACAGCGGAGAGCGGCAGGAGTAACTGAGTCCTTAGGGTCATGCGAAAGGGACAGACGAATCTGCGGCCTAGGTGTACACCATGGAGTTGTATGGGGACGGACCTGGATGGGAGGTGGTAAAGGGAAGGACTCCAGTTCAGACAGAAGGGATCGCATGCGAACCGCAATCGTTAGTCCTGACCTGGGCCGCCGATGTCAGAAATGAACTGCCGCAGGTGGAAAAAGGAGACAATAATTCAGATGCTCAGAACTATGAATGTGTGCAATGTAACTGGCGAGCAGTTGTGCATGTCGGATCTGCAATGGAGGGGCTCTCTGGCCTCCACCAGGACATTGGTCGACAGACTCTTTCTAAAAGCTCCCGTCGCTAGACAAATGCCACAGTGGAGCGCTGGGTCGAGTACACGAAACACTGAGGACACCTACAGTCAAGGCGGGATTGAACAAGGACTCTGTAGAGCTGCAGCAGAGTAGAACAATCTGCATCCCAGTTGGTGTTGCTCAGGCAGCAGAGGGCATTGAGGTGTTGCCAGCACTTCCACTTAGGCTGACGAAGGTGAGGTAGCCAAGACAATCGGGAGTCAAAAACCAGTCTTGAGAATCGATACATCTCCACTACAGTGAGTGGATCATCCTGAAGGTATAGTTCTGGTTCGCGGATGAACAGTACAACGCCGACAGATGTGCATGACACACGACTTAGTGGCCGAAAACTGCAATCCATGGGTGAGAACCCATTACTGCGCCTTGTGGATGACTCCCTGTAAGCGCCGTTCAGCAACACCTGTGCTGGTGGAGCAGTACGAAATGCAGAAGTCATCTGCATACAGAGAGGGTGAGATGGATGGCACTATAGCTGCTGCTAGACTGTTAATGGCCACTAAAAATAGTGATACACTCAATACAGAGCCCTGCAGTACCCCATTCTCCTGGGCATGGGGGGAGGGGGGAACTATGGGAGGCATCAACTTTGACATGGAAAGCACGGAACGACAGAAAATTCTGGATAAAAATTGAGAGCGGGCCTTGTAGACCCCACTCGTATAATGTGGCAAGTATATGATGTCGCCAGGTAGTGTCATACACTTTGCGTGGATAAAAAAAGACGGCACGGATGGCAGAATCTAGGGATACAAGATTACCAGGGGTAGTCCAGGGACACAAGATTATCAGGGGTAGAGTGCGTGGAGTCACGTGCCCCAGTAGGCCATGTGACTCCAGGACCCAACCTAACCGCCTACACACCATACGTTCCAGCAGCTTACGAAGAATGTTGATGACGCTGATGGGGCGAAAGCTATCCACATCAAGTGGGTTTTTGCCAGGTTTGAGCACTGGAATGATGGTGCTCTCCCGCCAGTGCAATGGAAAGACACCATCACGCCAGATTTGGTTGAAGACCACGAGGAGATGTGGCTTGTAGAAAGCCAAGAGATGTTTAATCATCTGACAGTGGATCTGATCCGGCGCAGGAGCTGTGTCGGAGCAAAGTGCAAGTGGCTGAGGAGCTCCCACTTCATAAATGGGGCATTATAGGGTTCACTGTGGCATGTAGTGAACGAGAGGACTTTCCTTTCCATCCGCCAATTTGTGGGTACGAGAGGCTGGGAGGTAGTTCTCCGACACAGAGACTCGAACATAGCATCAGCAAAGTACTCGGCAATCGCGTTTGCGTTCATACATAGCATGGCACTGATGGTAACACCAGGGACACCTGCTGGGGTCTGGTACTCAAAAAAAACGTCTGATCTTCATCCAGATTGGGGAAGGTGATGTATGGCACCCACTGGTCGACACGTACCTCTCCCAACACTCTTGTTTCTGTCGTTTTATAAGACGGCGTACACGGGCACGGAGCCGCTTAAAGACTACCAGATGCTCTAGGGAAGGTTTTCACTTACATCACTGTAGAGCTCACCAAAGATCTATAAATGCCTCAGGGACTTCTGGTGACCACCACGGGACTGCATTTCGCTGGGGGCACCCTAAAGTTCTTGGGATTGCATTTTCTGCTGCAGAAATGATTGCAGTAGTCACCTGCTCAACCATCACATCGATGTCACCATGTGGGGCAGAGTTAAAGGCGACATCAAAGATGAAAGTTTCCCAGTCCGCCTGGTTCAAAGCCCATCTCGGCAGGCGTCCGTGGGACTGACGCCGGGGCAGTGACAGGAAGATGGGGAAGTCACTACCACTCAGGTCGTCAGGTGCTCTCCAGTGGATAGATGGAAGAAGTCCTGGGTTGCAAATTGATAAATCAATGGCCGAGTAACTACCTTGAGCCACACTGAAATGTGTGATGGCCCCAGTATTTAAGAGGAAGAGGTCGAACTGAGACAGTAAATTTTAGACATCTTTGCCTCGGCCGGTAAGCACAGTGTCACCCCGCAAGGGGTTATGGATGTTAAAATTTCCCAAAAGCAGGAAAGGTTTAGGGAGTTGATCAATCAGTGCAGCTAATAGATTGCACCATCTGGAGGAAGATATAGATTGCAAACATTTGATTTCCTGCATCGTCGTTATTCTGACAGCCACAGCTTCAACAGGGGTTTGAAGGGGGACAGATTCACTAAAGACCGAGTTTAGGACATAAATGCAAACTCCACCTGACACTTGATTATAGATAGCCGCAATGGTCAGAGGTCCCCATTGCCGGGAACCAGGTTTCCTGGAGAGCAATGGAGAAAGCAGGTGTAAAGCTTAACAGTTGCCGTAGCTCAGTCAGGCGGTGGAAAAAACTGCTGCAAATCCACTGGAGAATGACATCATCGTGAGACTCTGAAGGCATGGAACATTCAATGAGGCAGTTTACATCAGAGTCACCTGCTACCACTGACGTTTTGCCCGAGCAGTCTATATCCACTGTGTCTGGGTCCAGTGAGATCCAGGTCCTCAGCGGATGCCATAATCTCCACCCCATCCTCAGACGCAGAGCCTGTAGGTAACGGTGGTGTGGGTGCAACTGCAAGTTCCTTGTTCTTAGGGGTCTTCTTTTTCGATATCTCATGCTGTTCCTTGGGTTTCCCTGGCTGGGAGGTCTTCACTGAATCAGACTCCAAGACTGAGGATGAGCGCATGAAGCCCTACGACCAGCTGCTTTTGGGCTCTTTAGTCACTGGCAGGTGTCATCTTTCTCACTAGCAGAAACTAGGGAAGGGAGTGATCCAAGGGACCTCTTCCCAGAGAGAGGAGATGAAGATACTTTACGCTTCTCTGACTCAGAAGTGGGGACTGAAATGAACATGGTTGGGAGGGGGGGGGGGGTGTTGCTCCTGAAGTAGGTGGTGTGGGAGCGACAGCGAGGGAAGTGCCCCCCTCCCCATCATCATCAAGGGGGCAGGTGTAGTCTCACGGTTCTTAGTGGTGACAGGAATTCGAGGAACTGATGGGGTGAGAACTGTTCTTGTAGCGGCGGCATATGAGGTCATAGCCATAGGATGTAGGTGCTCAAACTTCCTCTTAGCCTCAGTGTAGGTCAGTTGGTCCAGGGTCTTATTTTCCATGATTTTCCTCTCTTTCTGCAAAATCCTGCAGTCTGGCGAGCAAGGTGAATGATGCTCTCTGCAGTTGACACAGATGGAAGGCGGAGCGCATGGAGTATTGGGATGCGACGGATGTCCACAATCTCGACAGGTGGGGCTGGAAGTGCAGTGAGAAGAAATATGGCTGAACTTCCAGCACTTAAAGCACCGCATCAGGGGAGGGACTTGAGGTCACAGCAGTAGAAAATCACCTTGACATTCTCGGGCAACGTGTCACCCTCGAAGGCCAAGATGAAGGCACCAGTGACAACCTGGTTATCCCTCAGACCCTGATGGACGCGTCGGACAAAATGAACACCTCGCTGCTCTAAATTGGCAAGCAGCTCCTCGTCAGACTTCAAAAGAAGGTCCCTGTGGAATATAGTACTCTGGACCATATTTACGCTCTTATGAGGGGTTATGGTAACAGAAACATCCCCCAACTTGCCACAAGCAAGTGATGCCCGTGATGGGCAGAGAATGCTGTTTTTATCAAAACTTACCCAGAGCGCATTTTGTACAAGCCTTCCATCTCCCCAAACTTATCCTTCACATGCTCCACAAAAAATTGAGGCTTCATGGTCATGAAAGATTCCCCATCAACTCTCGTACATATGAGGCACTGGGGCGAATAAGCTTCACTGCCATCCTTAGCCTGGTGTTCCTCCCATGGTGTGGCCAGGGAGGGGAACAACATGGGGTCATACTTCTTAGCATTAAGGTTAGACTTTGCTCGCTTAGAGACTGCTGGCGATGAACCACCAGCAAGAGATGATGGACTATGTTTCATCATGTGTCATCCGCCCTGATGCCACCCACTCCGACCAGGGGGCCTCCCCACGGGCGCTACACAGCCGCAGCAAAGGCCACCTGGCAGGATGGCCATTGCCGCGAGTCCCAATGCCCCAGGGTGTGGGGCATCTACTCCTTGGCTTATGAGGGGAGTTAATGGCACAGGCATCAGTAGAGCAATCCCTGTGTTGTCAGATCATCTTTGGCACACGAAGTGACACTGCATAGTGCATGGTGGAAAACGCACTCAGGAAGGTGTCTTTGCCCAAGAGATGGAGAATGGGTGGGACTGCAATGCGACAACGAGAAAGTGGGCTAAAGATCTCAATGCTCGTGGGCATGATGCACCATGTAAGGCGCCCTTCCCCAATTGGTTCGCTCTTTGGGACAATTTTGAAAAACTGAGGTCAAACCTTACAGGGGGCAATCACATAAAGGCCGAAACATGTGAGGCTCCTTTTAGTCACCACTTACGACAGGTAGAAACATCTCAGGCCTATTCTTACCCCAAGACCCGCATGGGGTGGACAGTGGTATTTCAGGAGCTTCAGCATACTGACTCTCAACTGGGCTAGTGTAAAAGGCACCAGTGGCCAAACGGATTGTGGATAGTGTTGGGACGGTGTAAGAGGGATGGATGTGCAGATGCATAAACAAAACACTCATAGTTAAGTTTTGAACGGACAAGGGACTGGTACAAATGTAGGAGGGTGGTTCAATCGGCACCCCAGGAAGTACCATTGAGAACATACAGGACACTGAGGAACCTCATGCAGTGGGCTGCCAGGTAAGACAAATGGGAGAACCAAGAGTGTTTTCTATCGTGCATGAGCCCCAGGAATTTCATAGTTTCAATGAATGGACGGGCAACAGGCCCAAAACGTAAAGTTGGTGGGAGAAACCAGCTGCGTCACCAGAAATTCATACAGACGGTTTTGTCAGAGGAGAAGCGAAAGCCATTGTCAATGCTCCAGGAGTAAAGACAATCATGACATCACTGAAGCCGCCGCTCAGTGAGATAGGTCCATGGAGAACTGCAATAAATGGCAAAATCGTCAACAAAAAGGGGGTCGGAGATGCCCGGAGGGAGACAGGCCATTACAGGGTCAATGGCGGTAGCAAAGAGGATGACACTCAGGACAGAACCTTGAGGCACACTGTTTTCCTGGATAAAGGTGTCCAACAAGGCAAAACCCACACACACCTTGAAAACTCGATCATTTAAAAATTCGTGAAGGAAATAGGGCAGTCGGCCACAGAAGCCCCATGTGTAAAGAGTAGGGAGGATACCAGTTTCCGAGCAGATGTCATAGGCCTTTTCTATATCGAAAAACACAGTCACAGTCTGGGATTTCTGCAGAAAACCATTCATGACGTGGATGGACAAAGTAAAGAGTTGTTCAACAGCAGAATGCCGCACTCTAAATCCACATTGTGCATTTGTTGGTAAATTGTGAGTCTCGAGCCACCATACCAGCTGGGCATGAATCATAAGTTCCATCACCTTGCAAACGCAGCTGTTGAGAGAGATGGGGCAGTAGCTAGGAGGAAGGTGTTTGTCCTTACCGGGCTTAGGTATGGGTATGACAGCGACTTCACGCCAAAGTGCAGGAAATGTGCCCTCTACCCATATGTGGTTGTACATGTTAAGCAGAAAGTGCTTGCTTACTAGAGAAAGGTGCTGCAACATCTGAATGTTGACAGTGTACGGCCCTGGGGCGGAGGATCGGGATGAAGTGAGAGCGTGATCTAGTTCCCCCATAGTAAAGGCGCCATTGCAGCACTCCCAATTCTGAGAAGAGAAGTGTGGTGTCACCGCCAGACACCACACTTGCTAGGTGGTAGCTTAAATCGGCCGCGGTCCATTAGTACATGTCGGACCCGCGTGTCGCCACTGTCAGGATCGCAGACCGAGCGCCACCACAAGGCAGGTCTCGAGAGACGTACTAGCACTCGCCCAGTTGTACGGACGACATTGCTAGCGACTACACTGACGAAGCCTTTCTCTCATTTGCCGAGAGACAGTTAGAATAGCCTTCAGCTAAGTCCATGGCTACGACCTAGCAAGGCGCCATTAGTTACTTCATGAATCTAAAGAGTCTCACTTGTATCATCAAGAATGCTGTATACCAAAGGACGATATAAAAGTTAAGTGTTCTAGTAGCTACGTTCTTTTCTTTATCACATTCATTACGAATCCTGTTCCAGACTTAACGCCAGACGGCGTGAGTTGACGCGTGCCCTTTTGGCTACTTCACTGTGGACTGGCTGCCTTAACAGTCCACTACAAGAAGGGTATCGCCCGAGCCTCCTCCACTTGTTTCCGATGGAGGAAAGCAGGGTGATAGTGGGAAGAACTCGAAACTTCCGCAAAATGGCGGCTCAAGGTGTTGGAGATGACAACAGGGTCCACAATGACATCGTTTGCAACTGTCAGGCTGAAAATCGGCAAATGGATGTTGGTCCCAGAGAGCCGTCGGAAGTTGGCCCACACAACAGGGGAAAGAGGGTGGAACTATTAAAAGAACTAGTGAATGAAATCAGCTAGCTTTTTTGCTATCCTGAAGAACGCGACAACACTTTGCATGCATCTGTTTATAATGAATGCAGTTCATCAGGATGACGGTTAAAATGCAGAGAGCACGTCTCTGTGCACAAATTGCACCACAGCACGCGTCAGTCCGCCAATGGACTGGGACATGGCATGGTAAAGAGGAAGTGTGACGAATGGAACATTCCGCAGCAGTAAGGACAATGTTTGTGAGATATTCCACCTGGTCATTACAACTTGGTCGCCAGGGAGGAGTAAAGCCGCCAGTCAGCCTTATAAGCTGCCATTTGGGTGTGCACGCAGGTGGGGTAGGAGTCAGCAAACAGATAGCACATGGGAAATGGTCACTCAAGTAGGTGTCAGAAAGAACAGACCACTCAAGATGATGGGCAAGCTGTGCATTGCAGGATAGGTCAAAATGGGAATAGGTGTGCGACAACTCAGAAAGGAAAGTGGGTGCTCCAGTGTTAAGGCAAAAGAGGTTGATTTGATTAAGATCAGCCAAGAGGGCACCTCTCTGACAGATTCTGGGAGAACACCAAAAGGGATGATGCTCATTAAAGTCACCGAGTAGCAGAAATGGGGGAGACAGTCACCAAATAAGCTGAAGGAAGTCTTCCCTGGTGATATTGAATGATGGAGGGACATAAATGATACAGAGGGAAAAGGTCAGGTGGGGAAGAAAAAGGCGAACTGCAACAACTTGAAGATGGGTAGCCAGGGAGGTGGGTTGACTATGCATGTCATCCCGTATGAGCAGCAAGACGTCCCCATAAAATAGAATGCCGACCTCAGGGGGAAGGTCCAGGAGGAAATGTGAAAGCTCAAAGCTGTCATGAGGACGCAATTTCATTTGCTGGAGGCATAGTACAAGAGGACACTGTGATGCAAAATGCAGCTGTAAATCCTCTTTGTGGGACTGAAGGCCATGAATGTTCCATTGAAGAAGAGTCATGATGATGATGAAGAGATGTAGGGGTGTCACCTTGGCAGCTGCCGAGTGACAGCCTGTGAAGAGTAGCTGCTACAGGGCACAGAAGCAGGAGGATACTGCTCCATGGGGTCAACAGAAGCATCAGATTGCTTGTGCTGTTGGTCTGTGCAGTCCAACGCTGAAAAACAGTTGGTAGTGTGCACCGGCGACACGGATGCCAGCCAGGCTAAGGTATCACTTGGCAACACCATCAAAGTGGATCGAGTCGGTGAAGGAGAAGACCATTTGCCTTTGGTGGACTTCTTCAAACCTTTCTGGTTAGAGGAAGACTCGGGTATTGTTTGGCTGGAGGGATGTAGGAAGTCTTCAGGGGAGTACTCCTCCTGTCCTTTCCGGCCTACCAGTTGTGTAGCCTCGCCCCATGAGGCAAGAGTTTGATAGCTTGTTGCACAGCTGGAGGGAGGGGGGATGGTGATACTACCTTGAAACAGGACAATTTCACAACCTCAGAGCTGAATTTGAGTTCACATGTCTGCGTGGCCATGTCCTTCATGGAGTGAGGGGGTAAGAAGAACAGAACTATATGTGCCAGACAGGAGAACGCAGGGTCTGTGACTAGCCAATAAATTGCGAGTGACTTGGGCAAACACTTTTTCCTTTACCCAAATCTCTTGGACAACCCACTCATCAACATACACGGGACAATCCCTAGAGGAGGTGGCATGGCCGCCATTGCAGTTGATACAGTGGGGAGAAGGAGGTGGACAATTGTCGTCGTGTGCATCCCTACCATAGGTTACACATTTGGCTGGGTGTTGACAATACGTTCCAGTGTGGTTGAAATGATGCCACTGGTAGCAGCACATTGGGTTCGGAATGTACGGGCGGTCTGTGATAATTTCATAGCCTGCTTTGATCTTGGACAGAAGCACCACTCTATCAAAGGTGGGAAAAAAGAGTGCGGATGGGCACTAGGGAGGAATCTACCTTCGTCATCACCTGATGGACGGCAATGACACCCTGATCAGAGAGGTAAGATTGGATTTCAACCTCGGTTAGACCAACGAGCAGCCTAGTGTAAATAACACCACGGGAAGAATTCAAAATTCTATGGGCCTTGACACGAACAGGGTAGCTGTGGAGAAGCAAGGTGGCAAGCAGTTGTTGTGCTGGAGACTCAGAAGTAGTCTCCAAAAGCAAAGTGCCATTCTGTAAATGAGAGCAGCATTTCACAGGGCTGGCAATCAGCAACACCTTTCTGAATAACAAGTGGATTTACTGTGGTGAAGGTCTGACCGTCTTCAGTATGTGAGACCTCGAGGAATCGTGGTGCAGTGGAAAGGGTCTTTGAATTGTTAGCCTCATTACATTTACGTTTCATAGACGATGACTGTGAAGATGATTGGCTCATTGTGAGAAAATCCACCATGTTTGCCAGCGTCTCCAATGGTGCACTTCGTCCAACTGCCCCCCCCCCCCCCCTTTCACGAGAGGTGCACCTGCCTTAGGTGATTGTTCACACCTGAGGTCACACCTCTCGAACACCTGAGAGACGGAACAATCAGCAATTTGGGAAGGTTGCAGCTCAGGCAATCACCCCTCCCTAGACCTGGCCTGTACCAGTGGGAACATGCAAACCCTATTCGTTGACCCAGGGCCGGGAATTACACGTTATCCAGTCACCTGTTATGCGTTAGATGCATGGGCAGGCCTTCCGCAGTGCAAAGGGAGGAAGAAGAAAAAGAGGAATCTCACACGCCGAAGTGGAGGAATGAGAGGTGAAGGGAAACAAAGAAAGGAAAAGGGAGCGAAAAACTAGTGGTGAGACTGTTCTGATGTCAGCAACAGACAATGCCGAACATTCTCAATAACACCCCAGACATGTTCCTCAAGGGAGGGGGGAAAGAACAGGAAAAGGATAGAAAAGAGGATAGACATGCAGCACAGAAGGGAAGAAATGCTGCAAAGGCTGGGGCCCCTTGGTAACCAAGCACAAACCTGACAAAAAGTGTCGAGCCCCCTGTGGGGTAAGTTTGTAGATGCCTGCAGCATGGAGAGCATTTACAGGATCCTTAGTGGCCCTCAACAGACCTCAGGATTCCTCTGTTAACAAACACTGCTGGAGATTAACGTAAGTCAGTCTCCACCTTAGCCAAACATGCTGGAGGAAGGACACATTTACCAGGTCCATACAGAAGTGCTACATATAGCCAACATGGAAGAAAACTAAGTCTGTTAGAAAGTAATCAAACATTTAGCTTAAAATCCCCAGTTGATTCTAAACAATCAATTACAGGTGAGCACATCCCCACTTTTAAAGCTTCATATGACGCAATCAACCATCCACACCCACGGACCATCACAGTGACACATATTGCTACACAAAATTAAAACACAATAGAATTTCACATTCCTCACCTTACTTACCTCACATTATAACAATATAACTTATAATAATGAAATATTGTGTATTTTAATTATGTACTGGGTTTAATACTGCCCACTGTGTATACTGTAATTTACAATGCAAAACACGTTTGTTGCTCCACATAAATGAAGACTCTCCAAATTTCTTCTTGGTATTGTTCACTGCTTGCTCAGTGTACAGACAGGCTACAACTCTGCCTCACTCCCTTCTCAACTAAGACTACCCTTTCATGTTCTCCAACTATTTTAATTCCAGTCTGGTTTCTGTACAAGATTTAAATAACTTTTTGCTCCCTGTATTATATCCCTGCTACTTCAGAATTTCAAAGAGTGTACTGTAGCCAACACTGTCACGAACAACTCTGAAATACAGAAAAGTCTTGATTGCACAATTCTTTATTAAGCATTACGTGTTTTGAACTTTCATCGCAGACTGATGCTGTGGAATGTAAAGAAATTAATGACAGAAAATATACATACGTGCGCATCTAAGTATTCCAATATAGAGCAATTCCAAAGAGTATCAAATTTCAATACAGAGCTCATTTAAGTGAGAGCAGAAGCTTAATACAATAAAAAACTCACCTCATATATGGGTATTTTACAGTGCCACCGTCTATCCAATAGTAAACAATGGCGAGTACATGGCGCTAGCATTGACCATAGAAAGCAAGTTAAATAGCAACTTCACAGACTTCTATACACTGTGATTAATTACATGTCAGCACATCGTGAACAAAATTAACAAAAACATTTTTGCTACTTTTATAGAAGATAAACTCAAACAAACCGTCTTTAGTCAATAATCAAAACGGAAGACAATTGTAACCAATAGCTGGTGTGGTATAATATTACCATAAAACCAATATGAGTAATAAGTAAAATGTAAGTGTGAAGGAATAAAATCGCATCTCCTTAGAGTTGTTATACATGACCTATATTGTAACTTTACTTTTTAATAAAAAATGTAATTTTCATTTCAAACTGTTGACACTCATCAAGGTTTACCTGAATGATTGTACTGTATGTCATCCATTGTTTGTTCGACCTATGTAATAATTACAGCTGGTCATACTCGTGTATCATTTCTTTGTATGATGGTTGTAGATGGATAACAGCTGGCCAGTTACACGATCTAACACCTAGTTAAGGAGTATTTAAAAGATAGATAGAGAGAGAGAGAGAGAGAGAGAGAGAGAGAGAGAGAGAGAGAGAGCCTTTTATCATATAATAATTCTTTCATTTCAAGTTCTTACCACCAATCCGGCTCATCTAAATGATTCTGTTATGTCATTTATCAGATGTTTGTCTATTGTAAATTGACTACATCTTGTGATTCTTATGTAAATTTACTTTTTGATGGTTGTGAACTTATTCCTTCACACTTACAATTTACTTATTACTCATATTGGTTTTATGTTTATATTGTACCACACCAGCTATTTCGATTCTTGACTAAAGACTACATATGTAAAGTTTTTTATGGTGTTACCTAACAACACACTTTTCATGCTGTTTGTTTTGAGTTTTTCTTCAATAAAAGTAGCAAAAATGTAGTTGTCAAATTTGTTCACGAGATGCTGACATTTACTTAATCATAGTGTACAGATATTTGTGAAGTTAATCTTAGACTTGCTTTCTATTGTGAATGTTAGCGCGCCATGTACTAGCCATCTCTTACCTCTTTGATAGTGCAGTCGCCACACTCAGTTTGGTTGGTTGCTTGGTTTAAAAGAAGGGGGGAAGGGACCAAACTGCTAGGTCATCGGTCCCTTTTCCAAATAAAACAATGCCACAAGGGTGAGAATAAAACAAGCAAGACTGACAACACAAAATGGAGATAAAGGAAAAACCACAAGAACGACGGAAGGGAAACAAACACTTACATGGAAAAAAGGAGAGAAGAAAACCACAGAAATGCAAGGAACATGTATAAGAGATTAAAATGCCAAAACAGATTACCATGGCTGGCTGGCCATGCGAATAAAAAGGAGAAGCCAGCCACTCTGCAACACATTAAAACCTCCACCCTAAAAGCAATAGGGTGGAGCACACAGAGGGACAAAGGACATGCGCTAAAATTTAGATCAAATGATAAAACACACCCTCACGAATCAAACATAAAACTACATCAGCCTATGAGGCATTGTCAGATAAAATTAGTGGCAACGAGTCTGGTAACCGAAGATTCCATCGGAGGGCGGTCAAAGTGGAACAGTGCACCAGAAAATGGGCCACTGTCAACCAGGCGCCGCACCGACACTGAGGCGCAAGAGGTAGACGTGGGTCGCCCAAGTGTGGCCAATGCGGAACCAGCAGAGAACCACAGACTCCCTGTGAGAGGCCCGCATGGAGGACAGAGACGTTCGTAGTCTCCTTAATGGTACGCAGTTCGTTGTGCTTATTGAGACTATGCCATTCCTTTTCCCAAAGCCGAAAAACCTGGCGACGTAAAAACGAACACAGGTCAGCTATTGGAATGACAATCTCCATAAGCAGTTTCCATGTAGCCTATTGGGCCAGCCTGTCAGCAAGTTCATTGCCTGGGATTTTGACATATCCTGGGGTCCACACAAACCACTGAATGACAGGACCGTTCCAGGGCATAGATGGACTCCTGGATGATCACCACCAAAGGATAACAAGGGTAGCACTGCTCGATAGCTTGTAGGCTGCTCATGGAGCCAGTACACAGAAGAAACAACTCCCCAAGGCATGAACGGATGAGCTCAAGAGCACGAGATATAGCCACCAGCTCCGCAGTGAAAACACTGCAGCCATCGGGCAAGGAATGCTGTTCAATATGTCATCCATGGACATAAGTGAAGCTGACGTGACCATCAGCCATCGGTGTAAACCACTTCATGGCCTCGTTACATGCCTAGAATGGAGATGAAGTGACAGCGGATAGCCGTGGGATGAAATGAGACCTTGAGGCTATACGAAAAGCCCAGGCGAAGCCGCGGCCTAGTTGTACGCCATGGAGGTGTACACAATTGGACCTCTAGTATGGATGGTAAGGGCAAGGACTCCAGTTCAGACAGAAGGGATCGGACACGAACTGCAATTGTAAGCCCTGATCAGGGCCACCGATGCAGGAGATGAACTGCCTTGGGTGGGAAAAGGAGATGGTAATTTGGATGCGCAGGAGAACTACGAACATGTGCAATGTAACTGGAGAGCAGCTGTGCACACCTGACCTGTAATGGAGAGACTCCAGCCTCCGCAAGGACGCTGGTCACTGGACTCGTCGTAAAAGCTCCTGTTGCTAGTTGAACGCCACAGTGGTGCACTGGGTCGAGTAAAAACAACGCTGTGGGTGCCGCCGGGCCATAAACCAGACTCCCATAGTCAAGGTGAGATTGAACAATGCAGAGTGATCTGCACCCCAGTTGGTGTTGCTCAGGTAGCGGAGGGCATTGAGGTGCTGCCAGCACTTCCACTTAAGCTCACAAAGCGGAGAAAGCCAAGTCAATCAGGTGTTGAAAACTAGTCATCAAAATCGATATGTCTCCACTACAGTGAGGGGATCGTCAGTGAAGTAATGTTCTGGTTCTGGATGAACAGTACGACACCGACAGAAGTGCATAACACACGACTTTGCCGCCAAAAACTGAAAGCCATGGGCTCGAGCCCATGACTGCGCCTTGTGGATGGCTGCCTGTAGGCACCTCTCAGGGACACCAGTACTGGTCGAGCAGTACGAAATGCAGAGGAGCTGTACGAAATGCAGAAGTCGTCTGCATACAGAGACAGTGATAAGGACGGCTCTACAGCTGCTGCTAGACCATTAATGGCCACTAAAAATAGTGATACCCTCAATACAGAGTCCTGTGGGACCCCATTCTCCTGGATATGGGGGAAACTATGCGAAGCACCAACTTGGACATGGAAAGTACGAACTGACAGGAACTATGCGAAGCACCAACTTGGACATGGAAAGTACGAACTGACAGGAACTATGCGGAGCACCAACTTGGACACGGAAAGTACGAACTGACAGGAAATTCTGGATAAAAATTGGGAGTGGGCCACAGAGACCGCACTCGTATAATGTGCCAAGGATATGATGTCGCCAGGCGGTGTCATATGCTTTTCGTAAATCAAAAAAGGCGGCAACAAGGTGTTGGTCTGGAAAAGGCTGTTCGGATGGCAGACTCAAGGGACACAAGATTATCAGTGGTAGAGTGACCCAGGTGGAAGCCACCCTGGCACGGAGCCAGTAGGCCACATGGCTCCAGGACCCGACCAAACCCAACCGCCTA
Source organism: Schistocerca nitens (assembly GCF_023898315.1). Lineage (NCBI taxonomy): Eukaryota > Metazoa > Arthropoda > Insecta > Orthoptera > Acrididae > Schistocerca > Schistocerca nitens. Next base: position 409,991,663 of record NC_064618.1, read on the forward strand.
CACACCATACATTCCAGCAGCTTACAAAGAACGTTGGTGAGGCTGATGGGCCAATAGCTATCAACACCAAGCGGGTTTTTTGCCGGGTTTGAGCACTGGTATGATGGTGTTCTGCCGCCAGTGCGATGGAAAGACACCATCACACTACATTCAGTTGAAGACCATGAGGAAATGTGGCATGTAGACAGCCAAGAGATGTTTAATCATCTGACTGTGGATCCGATCGGGCCCAGGAGCTGTGTCGGGGCGCTGTGCAATGGCACTCAGGAGCTCCCACTCTATAATTGGGCGTTATATGGTTCACAGTGGCGTGTAGTGAACAAGAGGACTTTCCCTTCCATCCGGCATTTGAGAGTGCGAAAAGCTGGGGGTAATTTTCCGATGCAGAGGCGCGAGCATATTGCACATCAAAGTGCTCAGCAATTGCGTCGGTAGATACCACGCCATTTATGTTAACACTGGGAACACCTGTTGGGGTCTGGTACCCAAAAACTTGTTTGATCTTTGCCCAGACTTGAGAAGGTGACGTAGGCACCCAATGGTTGACACACACCTCTCCCAACGCTCCTGTTTCTGCCTTTTGATAAGCTGGCAAATGCGGGCACGGAGCCATTTAAAGGCTGTGAAGTGCTCCAGGGAAAGGTGCCACTGTAGAGCTCACTGATGCTCCTTAATTGCCTCAGTGACTTCCGGTGACCACCAAGGGACTGTCTTTCGCCAGGGCCACCCTAAAGAACAAGGGATCGCATTTTCCGCCACAGAAATGATCGTTGAAGTTAACTGCTGAACCACCACATCGATGTTACTATGTGGGGGAGATTCAACGGTGACAACAGTGCCTTGTTTAAAGGCATGCGTGGGCCTGACACTGTGGCAGTGACAGGAAGATGGGGAAGTGGTGACTACCACAAAGGTCGTCATGTGCTCTCCAGTGGATAGATGGGAGAAGGCCAGGACTGCAAACCAAGAGATCAATGGCCGAATATGTGCCATGTGCCACACTGAAATGTGTGGCGGCCCCAGTATCTACGAGGCAGAGGTCGAGTTGTGACAATAAATTTTCGACATCTTTGCCTCGGCCAGTAAGAACTGTGCCACCCCACAAGGGGTTATGAGCGTTAAAATCTCCCAAAAGTAGGAAAGATTTAGGGAGTTGATCAATCAGTACAGCCAATACATTCAGGGGTACTGCACCATTTGGAGGAAGATATACATTGCAGACAGTTATTTCCTGTGTCATCCTTATCCTGACACCCACAGCTTCAAGAGGGGTTTGAAGGGGCACAGGTTCACTACATACTGAGTTAAGGACATAGATGCAAACTCCAACTGGCAATTATTGTTGCTACAGATCCTGTAATATCCCTTATAGCAACAGAGGACAGGGGTCCGCATTGCCAGGAACCAGGTTTCCTGGATGCCAATGCAGAGCCACAATTCCACTGGAGGATGATGTTATAGTGAGTCTGGAAAGGTATGATGCGCACAAAGAGGCAGGCTATGCCTCAGGGTCACATGCTGCCCCCGACTGAGTATTTGAGTATTTGTAGCCTACTTCTATGGTGGACGAGGCATTGGTGAGATCCAGGTCCGCAGGAGACGCTAAGATCTCCACTGCATCCTCAGATGCAGAATTGATAGGGAGTGGTGGTGTTGGGGGCCACCAGAGGGTCTTGTTTCTTAGCAGACTACTACTTAGTTGGCTTGCTCTCTCGCTTCTCTTTAGGAGCTTGCTGGGAAGATTTCTCTAAAGCAGCTTCAGGCATGGAGGAAGACCATGAAGCAGCTTTTGGCTCCTTGAGACACTTGCGAGTGTCCGCCGTGGCACTAGTGGAGACCTTGGGAGAGAGGGCCCCAAGGGACCCGTTCCACATGAGAGGAGCCGGAGGAGGCTGTTGCTTCTCTGGCAGGGGGGAGGGGACCGCTGTCCCCTGCGTTTGGGGGGGGGGGGGGGGCTTGCTCCCAAATTAGGTGCTTTGGGAGCAACAGAGGGAGGTTTGCCTCCTACCACCAAGCGGGAGGGGGGGGGGGGGTCGGGCGGGCGGATGTATTCTGGTGACCCAGAGGACTGACTTTGTGGCACAGAGTGAGGAATCACAGGCACTTGGGACGACGATGGTGATGTAGCGGCAGCATATGTCACGTCAACTGAATGGGGTGCAATCTTTCGGATTTAAGTTTAGCCTCTGTGTAAGTCAACCAGTCCAGGGTCTTGGACGCCATGATTTTCTGTTCCATTTGGAGTACTGGGCAGTCTGGTGAGCAGTGCTCTCCACAGTTGATGCAAGTGGGAGGTGGCACACATGGAGTATCTGGGTGCAGTGGACGTCCAGAGTCTCGACATGTGGCACTGGAATTGCCGTGGGAAGACATGCCCGAATTTCCAGCACTTAAAGCCCCGCATAGGGGGACGGATATATGGTTTAACGTCACAGCAGTAAACCATCACCTTGACCTTTTCAGGCAGTGAATGAAATGAAACACCCCCCCCCCCCCCAAATTCTAAATTGGTGCAGAGCTCATCGTCAGACTGCAAGAGGAGGTCACAATGGGAAATAATCCCCTTGACGGACCATGTTGAGGCTTTTATGCGGAGTGACGGAAACAGGAATATCACTCAGCTTGTCACAGGCGAGTAATGCTCGGGATTGTGCTGGGGATGCCGTCTGAATTAAGATGGCACTGTTTTGCATCTTTGACAGCGCCGTCACTTCTCCAAAATTATCATCAAGGTGTTCAACGAAAAATTGAGGCTTCTTAGGTAGAAAAGAGTCCCCATCGGTCTGCTACAAACTAAAAACTGAGGTGAATATGGCTGTAGCTCTACATTGCTCCCATAGTGTAGCAAGGGGAGGGGGGGGGGGATGAATTAGGGTCATACCTGTTGGGATTATATTCTCTCTTTCCCTTCTTAGAGACTGCTGGTGCCGTATGGTCACCAGCAAGAGATGACTTAGTCTGCTTCATTGCGAGTCATCCACCCTGATGCCACCCACTCCGATCAGGGGCTCTCGACACGGGTGCCACCCAGCCACAGCAAAGGCCAACTGGCACGATGACCATTTCCAGGAGTCCTGTTGCCCCAGGAAGACAGGCATCTACTCCTTGGCATACATGGGGAGTTTACAGCTCAGGTATCAGCAGTGCAATCCCTGTCTTGTCAGGGGGCTACCACCAAATGGGTACATGATGGCCTCACCACAACAGGCTGGCTACCGTGCTGGATAATGGGTGCAGAGAAATCCAATATTGTCATGGGGGGCGATCAATGACAGGAGACAATGGAAGAAGATGACATACCCCAGAAAGTGTCCTCGCCCAAATAGTTGAATCGCAGGTGGAGATGCAAAGCCATGACAAGAGACTCAGGAGATCGAATCTAAGGGCACTCGTGCACCATGTAAGGCATCCTTCCCCATATGGCCAGCACTTGTGTAGAATTTTGAAAGTGGCATGTCAAACCATAGAATGGTAGGCCTACCTGAATTCTTAGGGCCGAAAAGTGTGAGATTCCTTTTAGTCGCCTCTTATGACAAGCTGGAATACCTTGGGCCTATTCTAACCCCCAGACCAGCAGGGGAGCACACTCAATTCGGCACTGGTTCTAATGGATAGATTGTACTGACAAATATGACTACATGAGATGAGAATTGTATTATACTAAGTTTATGTGCTCACTTTATACTAAAATTTGATTTTTATTCAAGTACGAAACTTTTTGGAATTTCTGTATATTGGAATACTTAGATGTACAATCGTGTATATTTTCTGCCATTAATTTCTTGTACACTTCATTCCATAGTTTCAGCCTGATGAGGAATTTTCTGTATTTCAAAGCTGTGCCAAATCTGAATGGTTGCCTGCTTCTACTGTGGAAGTATTTCTACATCAAGTAATGGGAACTGTCAAAAACTTACTCTAAATCCACAAATGCTATAAATGTAGGTTTGCCTTTCTTCAAACTATCTTCTAGATCAACTCTTAAGGGCAGCATTGCCTCCCATGTTTCTACATTTCTCTGGAAAACAAACTCATCTTCCCTAAGGCAAGTCTCCTCCAGTTTTTCAATCTTCTATAAAAAAATAATTGTGTATATATTTTGCAACTGTGAATCATTAAAATTCTTATCACAGTATTTTATCTCCAATCTCATCTTTATTCTCTTCTCCTTTTATACTGTAGTTCATTTCCCTTGTGGAGACTTTCTATATATTCCTTCCTCCTCTCACTTCTTAGCTTAGTACTGGCTTTCCATATGAACTATTAATATTCATGTAGTTGTTTCGCTTTTTTGCAAAGGTCTCTCTAATTTTCCTATATGCGGCATCTATGTTTCTCCTAGTTATGCATACTTCTACAGCCCTTCATTTATTCTCTAATTATTCCTGCTTAGCTATTTTGCACTTTCTGACACTCAGATTTTCTGAATGTCTGTATTCTCTTTCACCTACTTCACTTGCTGCATTTTTATATTTTCTTCTTTCATCAATTAAGTTCAATAACTTATGTGTTACCCAGGGATTTCTAGTGGCGTTTGCCCTTTCACCCATGTGATCATTTGCTGCCTTAACTATTTTAGCTCTCAACAGTAGCCAATCACCTTCTGCCCCATTCCTTTCTATTATTTCAGTCAAATGTTTCCTGATGCTCCCTCTCAAACTTTCAACAACCTCTGGTTCCTTCAATTAATCCAATTTTCATCTCCTTAATTTCCTACCTTTTTTCAATTTCTTCAGTGTCAATCCACTGAAGCAATAAATTATGACCCGAGTCCACATCAGTCCTGAAAATGTCTTACAATTTAAATCTGGTTTTGAAATCTCTACCATACCATTATACAATCAATATGAAAGCTTCCAGTGTCTCCAGATCTCTTCCACATACACACCCTTCGTTTCATGATTCTTAAACCAGTCTTAGCGATGATTAAATCATGCTCAGTGCAAAATTCTACCTCATAGCTTCCTCTGTCATTCCTTTCTCTCTGTCCACATTCTTCTACTATCGTTCCGTCTCTTTGTTTTGTTTCTTTTTTTTTAATTTTTTTTTTTTTGTTACCAAAACCCCAGTCCCCCATCACAATTAAAATTTTCCTCTCCCGTAACTATCTGAGTAATTTCTTTTATTTCATCATACATTCTTTCAGTCCCTCCGTTATCTACTGACCTAGTTGCTATATAAACTGGTACAACCACAGTGGGTGTTGGCTTAGTGTCTATCTCGGCTATGATAATGTGTTCATTATGCTGTTCATAGTAGATTATCTGTATTCCTATTATCTTATTATTATATCTGCCCTTGCATTACGGTTATTTGATTTTGTGTTGATACCCTGAACTCAGCTGACTAGAAACCCTGTTCTTCCTGTCACTGTACTTCATTAATATACACAGCATCTAACTTCAACCCTATTACTCTTTTTACATTCTCTACCCTACTCATCCGATTAAGGGATCTAACACTCCACACTCTGACCTGTAGAATGCAAGCTTTGTTTTTCCTAATAACTCTTGTTATTAACTGCAAAAACCATATTGGAATAAATGTGTTGGCACAAGTTTATACCTAGGTCTTTGAAAACACTTATGCAGCATGCCCAGTTGCCAAATTCATATAACATTCTTAATGCACAATAACATAAATATACTGCTTGACAAAGTAAGTGAAGCATCCAGAAGGGGTGGAAAAAGCAAAATGAAACTTTACAAATTGAGAAGATATGTGGTGCTGTCTGAACAACTGCAACATCAAGCCCACTTATCAGTACGATTCTGCAGCCCTTCTGGCCTCGATGGATGAGAAGGGTATTATAAAGTTGTTGCAATAACTCCCAAGGCAAGCTGGTGAAGAATGGGTCTCTCCCCATATTGGCACTGTACTTGCCAACAAGGTCATCCAGGGTAGTGGAGAACCTTGAATCATCACTGATCATAATGTGACACAATTTAACAGCAGACCCTACTTCTGGTGATGGCTCCATTCCAAACACAGCTGTTTGTGTTGTCAAGTTAATGACAACCTAAATATGGGACATCATTTCCTAGTCTGGCTGCAGTTAGTCTCCAACCAATGGTGCAGGATGATGCAAAATGGTGCAGGGAATCCATTACCAGTTCTCTGATGGTAGGTGCAGATGTGAAGGGGTTACAATGTGCTTAGTGCACAATGTGCCAGTGCTTCCTTGTGGTGTTCAGACCTGATCGACTGGAACCTTATTGATACATATATGCCTGTCACTCTATTCCCACGCAGTCCAATATTGCACTAAAGTCACATCTGAATGCCCTGCAAATCTGAGCATTGCATGATTTGACCTGCCAGCCAAATGAACACCCAAAATCAGATCCCTTTCAAACTTTGTCAGGCACTGATAATGCCATCTGACAAGGGCGCAGCATATCCGTGTCCTTCACATAGTTCATGCTCCTTCCAAGCCCGACCAGGGCTGGTAACAACATTAAAAACAACCAAAACTAACACCCTCTGCAGATACCTACAATACAATCATTTACATCCCTATCAATGGCATGAATGTGTACAGAGTTACAATAACATTCAACCATTTCTTCTGGTTGCCTTTCTTTTTATTTATTTATTCATTTTTTTTCTTTTCAGCAATTCTGCTTTGCCCCTGAAGATTATGTAATAACACAGCACTGAGTGAAAGTATGGAAAGATCTTTAACAGGCCCTTCTACAAGCCAACACAATGAGAGAGACTTCCACGTGCAAAGCAGATAAAGCTGAGATTTTTTGTTCTATATGTGTGCTGGTGCCATACATTATCCATTTGTATAGTGGGGAGCTTTATCCAACATCAGCAAGTTATTCTCTATTTCTGGATGAAGCAGTAGTACCCAAAATTTTCCAATATGTCATCAGTAAATGATGTATGCAGCAGAAGCCACAGCATGTAAAATTAATGCTGCCCAATGGTATTTAAAATTCATATACTATCAACTGTGAACCCAACTTAGAGCAATGGTGCACTTCTCTGGTGTTGAATGTACAGTGGATGCACCCCCTAAGCTTGTCACCTACAGTTTCAATAGTCAGGCATTTAAGTTACATGCTAACCAAGTCAAAATAACATGTCAGTCATTTACATGCTAACCAAGTCAAAATAACATATACGTTTTTCTGAGCCAACATGCACTGTGGATTTCTTTGGAGGAATAAATCCCCTTCACCTGAACTTGGACGAATACATGGTGAATATTTTCACATGCCAAAACAAGGCTGCCAACTTTTCCAACATAGTGTTGAAGTTGAGGACATTTTGGAAGTCCCATAATGACAACGATGATTGACACAAGCAATAAATAATGCTCATTTACCAATGAAATAAGTTTATGGCAATTCATTCTGTCAGCAACTATTTTACTGATTTGAAAACAAACAAATCTCTAGGGTTTTAAGACAATTTACAATAAACGAAAGAATTTTCAGATAGTGAAACTCATGCCACAGCACTTGGGAATTTGGTGGTGAATAACCAAATTTATCAGCTGAAGACTCAAGAATATCAATTCCATCAGAAATCACTTCTAGGTGTAAAAGTGGCATTTCAACTACAGCACCAATGTAAACAAAAGTGGGGATGTAACTAACTTGGCACATGACTTTACTGAGGCCAAACTGATTATAAAAATATTCTAATGGATACATACTGCCAAATGTATTACTGTTCCATAATTTCTTGGGCATAATAGATGTGAATATTATTTGTTTCAAATCAATCAAATATTAACTATTTTTGTTAGTTTAAGAACAGTAGTGTACAATTTTCTTAATTACTCTAAAGTATAATTATGGGCCTATACTTTGTTCCAGTTATTAGCTAGCGTCAGATCTCTTTCAAGGTTATCCGTCTTTGAGAGACTGGAACCTCTGCTGCCAAATGGAAAATGACCAGTCAACCTCAGGGCATCCTAGTTACAACACAAATCCTAAACTGTTTTGTCAATTTCTTAATGCCTGGATGCAAAAACCTTCAAAACAAGTCTCACTGTAAGCACACAGGCAGTACTGCCATAATGAAAGTAGCAACTTTTTCTTCACTGTAGCATGATTTTGGTATCTAATTACTTGTGTGGTAAATAAACAACAACACTTACATTTATTCACCTAATTTAATCATACTTTCACCTTCAAGTGACCTGATTTTCTATAATTTCACACACTTCACGTTTACTTTACAAGTGTTTCTGTTTATAAGTATGGGCTTGGTTCACCATATTGTTCACTAGTTCCTCCCCATAACTTTGATAATTTTTCCATTTTGTTATGATGGCACTTTTGTCTCAGCAGCAGACAATGGCATTTTCATGCCGTCTGAATTGCTAAATGTTATGTTTACTCATATACTTCTCCTAAATTGGCCTTTTCTCAGATTACTGACATGAATCATTTATCCAATAGACACCACTGAAAACCATTTAGACCTATCACGAAATTATTGGCTGTGAGATCTAACTCTCAGTACCAAATACCACAGTCGTCGTGAAGCCATATTAGGTGTTGTTATAATGTAGTAATTTGTATAAACAGTGCTGAAGAGGTTCAAGAAACAAATAAGTTTATTTTGGAGTCACCATAAGGCGCTTCATATAATTTTTACTAGACAACTGGTTTCAGTCACAAGACCATTATCAAGAACACACAGTTCAATTGGTTACACACGTTGTCTTAATCTACAAGTCTATGTGGACAATTAAGATTGATAAGCCATTTGCGAATGATGATTATGGTATAAAGTGTTAAGACACCAGTGAGATAGTTCATCATGCCTGCAAATGATCTGATATGGTGTATAATCGTACTGAATGTTTATATGTACTGAATCTTGTCAACTTAATAGTGGTCGCCTGAAACTAGATGTCCAGCAAAGTTTATATCTATTAAGCTGTGTATGGTTGTTCCATACTACAAAACAAATCAAATAAAAAAAATATCTCCATATGCTTTCATCATCAGAAACTGAGTGACAGCAGCGGTAATTTCATTTAATCCGTAACGGACCTTCGCTGACATACATGTTAAATTGTGATAAATAGTTTGCATCTGGTTTACAGCTGTATAAAATAGTATCATACATCTGACATGCATGGCACCTCTCTCTCAAATAAACAAAAAAAAGTAGGTTTACTTTAATGTAAACAAACACTGTATACTAAGATCAACATCACCACCACCACCACCATAATAACACAAAAATTTAGCCTACACATGCAATCATTGGACATGCAGTCTTATGGTTAATAGAAGTTACAAAATCAATTTTACATGTCACCTGCAAGTATGCATGATGCTTACACATTGATACTTTCATACCTAGAGTAGGTCTACGAGATGTTACTATGTACAGACAATGCACTTTTTAAAAAAAATGTGGTAAAGCTAGATAAGTTTCTTACAAACAGGAAACTGCATCCTAAGGATAAGAAATCGTTTGATTTTTCCGCTAATGATAAACATGCCATGGAAGAAACTACAGGATATCAAATAGCTTTGAGAATTCCTCTTACAAACAACGTAAATGTAGATACTGTTTTACTTTCGATAGTTTACAGTTTAGTTACGGGAACGAGTAAAGAAGGCAAGCGAGATAGAGGTAATATCAGTATGCATGCTCAATGTTGAAAGATTCCATTGACAGGACAGATGCAACAAGATACATTTTTAGTACTCTTTGACAACTGGGCAATTATATACCTATAATTTAGAGTGTTAGGTCAACATTACGAAAGAAGCATGCGGTTAGGGGGTTAAGATGAGGCGGGAGGTACTGCGCACTTTTAACATTGAATGCCACTCTTACCACTTGTGACTGTTGCATGCTGCAATTCAGTGTCATCAAATTCCAAATTTGGTTCATAATCGTGGTAATCTGATAAACTGGGATACGGATCCTCGTTATCATTATGTGCAGCTAGAGAAACGAACAAACATAACATATTGAACATTCCGTGAATACATAATATCCACTGTTGATTCCAGGCAATCGAACATTTTATTTATTCGACTACCGACGGCCTTGATAACATCTCACATTGCTTTTTCTAGAGTACACAATTATCATCACAAACAACTGACAAATACTTTAAGACGAATGTCATCAACTCCCATTACGAACTTCCAAAACATTAGTAATTCGTGTGTACCTGACACTGTCTTCGTTGGGCTCAACTTTGCTTGGTATTCCGCTTCCATTTCCACTTTAATTTTTATACTATTTTCACTTGAACAGCAAATTGTATACCCTGACAACGGACATCACTGACTCTCATCACACCTCACAAAGCGTTACTCCCATGTCTCAAACAAAGCTGTACTCCAAACCACTTGTTTTGATGTCGTCAGTACTGCCAACGTACAAATAAAGATATTGGTAGAGCTCCGCTAAGAAGATCCTTGACTTTCTATGTGTCAGTTTCTCGTAGAATCCGCTACACAGTGGACGTCAACAGAACGGAACAGCAGACGACGTATGGTTACATTACATGGAATGTCAACAATACGTCTCTTTGCTTAGCCCAATACTGAATGGTAAAAATGGGTTTATAAGATACTATCCGCAACACAAAACATTGGATTATAGAATCAGACTTATGGTCAATTCACACTGGCCGTCAAGGGACCGTCACGTCACGTCAGTGTGTATTCACACTGTTCGTCACATCACAGCACGTCAAGTCAATTCAAGACACATGACCTCAAAAATTGACTAATTGCCAAAGCAAATTTCGTAGTAGATGTTATTCAAAAAGAACTTATTGGTGAAAAGTGAAACAATAAAAGAATTGTGGCCCAAAATTTAAAAAACATTGAATATATATATATATATATATATATATATATATATATATATATATATATATATATATATACAAACACTGTCAAACACTATTTAGAAGCCAATGAATAGAACTTTTTGCCTTGCCTATTTTGTTTTCCTTTATAACTACTAAGTAATGTCCAAGAAGGGCGATGGTATTACCTATGCTGAGAACAGCCTCTGACTGAAGTCTAGGGGTGTGGCAGTTGGTTGGTTGGCTGATTTGGGGGAGGGGACCAAACAGTGAATTCATCGGCCCATTGGAGGAGGGAAGGAAATTGGCCATGCTCTTTCAAGGGAATCATCCTGGCATTTCCTTGAAGCGATTTAGGGAAATCACAGAAAACCAGAATCAGTGTGGCTGGACACCCATCTCCTCTCGAAGTGCGAGTCCAGTGTGCTAACCACTACGCCACCTTGCTTGATGAGGATGGCAGTCTGTCAGAAACGAAGACGAGATTTTCTTCATCAAAATACTGTATGAAATTTGCCCTCTGTACTTAAAACTACTGCATTAACTGTGAATGTATTTAAATACTTTCTTGTTGATGCGAAATTTCATTCTTTATGTTTGCTCTACATCGCGTCCAGACTGCCCCTCGTTTTAATTTAAGTCGAACTACTAGCTGTAATATTTAACAGTACAAACAGTAACTACTAGCTGTAATATTTAACAGTACAAACAGTATAAGATTCTCCCAATCATATCACCACCAAAATGTACTATTTTCAAAATGTGAGCACCAGAATGACTCATGTTAGCCAGAGTAACACGATAGCATTGTTTAAAAATTGTTGGGTGGGCTTGTTGCAGTTAAGCATTACCGCTAAAGTGAAAAGTTTAAGAAGGCCCGTCCACACATAATGATCCATCTGTGCAAATGTCTGTGCACGAAAATCACTGCAAATGTGGTGTGTTCACATGACATACAGAGATATATTTCTAGACTGGCAATACCTTATAGAGTATCATTGGTGTTACTGAAGCCAGTACTTCGATCTCATTGCAGAATTACTATTCTAAAGATCGTGTAAACCACAGTATATGTAGCCTTACTGATAAAACAGTCGTAAAAATATGGATAAACTGATATAATTACGTTAGCTTTAGTGATAGTCAATAAATTCGTCATGTTTGGCTGTAATTTTTCCTGCATCAGATGTAAGACACAAGAAAGGGACATGTCACAGAGCATGAATAAGTAGAAACATCTTACATATATTTGCATTTGTACTGTGCACAAGCCTAAATAGTTATACTACACTCATTATTCTTGATGGGACATCCACAACTGTTGATATCCATCATTAATGATAAAATCTGTTATAGTTGCAAAAATTATTTATGTTTGTGAAGTTGACATCAGTTTAACTGGAGAGTTGAGGAGGCTTTGAGAAGAGCTGTTTCTTTTGTATTCCCATCGTAGGAAATAGTCACCTCAAGGAAGCCTCCTGTTCATGAAGGTGCAGGTGATAAAACTTTTTCCACAGCAAAGATAGAATGATTATTCAGAGTGAGTTAGTATACAGCAATGCGAAGAAATTTTTCAGACCATCTGGTATAGCTTAAAAGGTTAATAATGAACGAAATGCTATTTATTTTCTGTAAGAGGTAGCAGTCAGTCTTCATTTGTGTATTAATGGCTATGAAAGTTAAAAAAGTGTAAGTACAAAAAGCTTATGTTATTCTTTAGTATTTATTATGTTCTGATACCTACAGTAATGAGTCATGTCGCTTTAGTTGTGTTACTTTAGTTGTTAATATGTTACCAGTTCTGATCAGCTTTGCTTTTATTTGACTAGCAAGCTCATTATAAAGGTGCTCCTATAAGTAGAACATGCTATTTGTTATTAATGGCAAGTGTCTTTGTTCATTTGGATCTTCTTATGAAAACTAATAATAATGAACGAAATGTCATTTATTTTCCATAAGTGGTAGCAGTCAGTCTTCATTTGTGTATTAATGGCTACTAAAGTTAAAAAAGTGTAAGAATAAAAATCATGCGTTATTCTTTAGTATTCATTATGTTCTGATACCTACTGTAATGAGTTGTGCTGCTTTAGTGGTGCTACTTTACTTGCTAGTATGTTACTAGTTCTGATTAACTTCGTTTTTCTTTGAATAGTAAGCTTATTATAAAGGAGATCCTGTAAGTGGAACATGCTATTTTTTATTGATGACAAGTGTTTTTGTTCATTTGCGTGTTCTTATGAAAACTAAAGTCTGCTTTAATCGTTGTCATCTAGTAGGTTTGATGAGGTCGGTTATTATCAAACAAGGACTCTACTGTTTGGTGATATTTTATCCATATTTTTTATTTTTTCATTTCAAATTTCAGTAAAATGCCACAAACCCAGTATCCATTCTTTAACACCACACTTTCATGACACATACTTCACAATATGCCATGCCATAACACACCAACTTCCATCATACTACTCCATAACTTACTGATAAATTAATATTTGATATGCACAAATCAACAACTGTGAAGATAATACAAAAAGTTGCAGATCTGAGATATATCGATCTTTATATCTAAAGTGTTTCTTTCACAGTTAAATAATTCTTTTATAAATGGTTACCTAATAAACTGTGTAAATACAAATAATTAGAATAATTTTAAATTATGATTAGAATTTCACATTGGATTACATATTGATCTAGTGTTGTTTTTGTATATCAGTTCTGTTTATAAAAAGGCATGAGAATGATTTTGGTTTTTATACATACAATTTTGATTTCGTTGGATTGTATAATGAATTTAATGTATCATATTCCACAATATAAGAGGAAGGCAGGAACAGTGAGCAGTTCCATTAAAATTTTCAGCGATGAAGTCTCTAGCATATCTACCACCTTAAAATTCACTGTGCACACACAGACAAGAAACAGTAGATTGATCAAACAGGTGTCTCAAATACATTTCGTGCATCAGATTTGCAGAATTCTTCCATTCAAACGCTACAATTTGTCTTCACAGATGTGGTTGGTTTCCACAAATATGAGCAATTTTGCTCACATGTCTAACTTCCATATTCACACAAATCACAAATCTGTGCAAATATGCTGTTCACATACAACAATCTGTCTGTATGGATGTGATGTGGGCAGAAATTTGCACAGACTAGTTGTTGCCTGGAAGTGGGTCTTTACACTTAATGTCAGATAAAGACTATCTTTGTCTCTCTCTTTCATTTCTTCTCCTTCTAAGAACAGTAAGGTCGTTAAACACACTAGTGTCAGTTTCATTTGATACTTTTGCACAAGCAGGAATATATATTTCCATTGTGGTTTTAATGTACGATTACAGTCACTAGTGTGCATTTGTCTAGTTCTACTAGAAAAGGAAATTCAGCAACAAATGTATTATACACTTCAATGATGATTTTTATATTCAGCAAAGCAATACTCCAGTGCTTTGTGTAATTTAATCTTTCTTTCAGTCTCACAAACAAAACAGACTTGCAACATATTAACTAATGTACTTTTTCACAAATCTAGTTCACTTTCTTTCAAAGACAACACTGCTCAACAGCCATTTTCCATCTGGCATATGCTATATCAATTAGTATGTGCCGGCCGAAGTGGCCAAGCGGTTCTAGGCGCTACGGTCGCAGGTTCGAATCCTGCCTCGGGCTTGGATGTGTGTGACGTTCTTAGGTTAGTTAGGTTTAATTAGTTCTAAGTTCTAGGGGACTGATGACCACAGCAGTTATGTCCACAGTGCTCAGAACCATTTGAACCATTTTGAACCAATTAGTATGTATTTTGGCATGTAGTATCCAGATCTAGCTATCAAACGTTTCTAGCATATAAATTTTTTGTGTTTTTAAGGTACTTTATTGTTTATTTTCTGCATTTTGTTGTTTATATTTGTTTTGTATACATGTCTTATTTTTATTTATTTATTTATTTGTGACACAGGAATGCTAGGAGATCTACAAACCATCACTAGATGGGAGGTGTGATAAAGATTATAAACTTTACTGATGTGATGACGAAGTAATACCTACTATTAAAGAGGCTTTATGATCTAGAGCATGTCAAAAGATGTGTGGTGCAATTCTCATCATACTTACCTAGGTCCAACAGTATATTATGAGTTTTTGTTACCTCGGTGACTTTTTCTGAGAGATAGTGGAAAGTTGTGGAGTTTAAAACTTACAGTTAATAACAATGAAAACTGGCAAACATATTTGTCTAAACCAACCCAACTATGTTTGATGTATGTGTAAGAAATTCACCTGAAATCTCAAAGAAAACAAATCGCTGATTTAGTTAAGGAGGCATATGAGCTGTTTTTGATTATCCTGTTGGTGATCAAGATACAGATTTTGCACCTCATATCACCTGCATAATCTGTACTATGGCTTTAACTGAATGAATGAAAAGAAAATGCCGAGCCATGCCATCCACTGTTCCAATGGTGTGGTGTGAGCCTATAGACTGTTTTTCAGGCTGTTACTTATGCCTCATAAATACTTTAGGGCATTCAGCAAAACTAGACATGAAATAAAATATCCAGCTATATCATCAATGTATTTACCTGTGCTTCAAGCTCGTGGGTTGCCCATTTCTGTCTGTAACCTGGAAGCCACAGTATCAGATCCAGCTTCAAATGAATCAGAAGGTACTGAATGTGTAGAAGAGTTCTGTCCTCCTCCTCGAGATACTCCCCCTCAGCTCTTTGATGACAAGGAACTAAACAATTTGATTCGTGATCTAAGGATTTTGAAACAGTGAACTGAATGCTTGAGGTCGAGACAAAACAATGGAACCTTCTAGCGCCAGCGACAGCTATTTCCTGTTTTGGATCAAGAGGTACTTCCTTTGCTCAGTATGTCCATATGCAGAATTCAGTGTATGTGTGCAGAGATATCAATGGTCTGATGATGCAGGAGTAGCCACTATTTATTGACTCCAGTAAAACCAGTTTCAGAGCTGTACTACTGCATACTGGCAGTACATACCAATTGGTGCTTTTGGTTTATGCAATAGATATGAAAGGAACTCCTTGAACAATGGCCTTGCTGTTAGTTGATCACATACAAATTCCATGAATGGCAAGTTTCCTGTGATTTAAAAGATATTACATTACTCGCAGATTTGCAGTCCTGCTGTATTAGCAGGTCCTTTGCCTCTCCATTTTCTGCGATCCACTGCTTCCTTCTTAAGGCTGCTGTATATTGTACCGTCCATCAGGTCATCCAGTATCTGATATCTCCTCCTTCCTCACTTCCTTTTCCCTTCTACATAACCTTCTAAACGTGTTTTTATCAGTCTGTCTGTAATATGTGCCCAATCCAATTCCCAATTTCCAATTTGCAGTATGAGTTCACAAAATACTGCTGTTTTTTGTGTATGCGAGGCAGTGTGACACCAAGAATCACTACAGTCAATGAATGTATGTAAGGAAATGATATATTACTGGAAAGAATAACATGAGCAACTCTCCATTGGTTGAGCCAATAAAATCATTTTTATCTCCTTTTCATCTAAAGATGGGCCTCATGAAGAACTTCATGAAAGCTATGGATAAAGGAGGTTCAACAATAAATAACCTGAAAGAAAAGTTTCCTAAATCGAGTGATGCAAAGCTGAATGAAGGCATATTTGTTGGACCACAAATGAGAAAACAGCTGAAAGATCGAATCTTTGATGCCAGTCCCAAATGTGTCGAAATAGCTACTTCAGTCTCTTTTAAAGCAATTGTGAAGGGCTTTATGGACAACCGATGATCTGTTGGACAGCTACAAGAACATGGGGCATAGAGTGTCACTTAAAATCCACTTTTTATATTCCCATCTAAATTTCTTTCCAGAAAATTTGGGTACCATAAGCAATGCTCAGGGTAAGAGCTTTCACCGAGACATCTGTGGAATGGAACGCCATTGTCAGGCTCACTGGCACACTCCAGCAAAGCTGGATGCTGGTGTCTTGTTAAGTAGAGTGATAAAACAGCAAAGAAAAGAAAAGCATCATCGTCACGTTTTTTCGAAGATAAAAGAAGATTAAAGTTGAAAATATATTGTGGTCTAATATAGATCTTTCTTTGGCATAATGCCCATGTGCATATACTAAATAGTATTGTGTTATAAAATTCTGAATGTGTATTACCTGTTTGTTTTAATACTCTTTCACTAGTAGTATTTTTGTTCTTCTGTACATCTAGGTAATGTGACGTGATAGTTACAAACTGATTTATAGTCAATTGTTTTAAACCTAGTGCTGGTCTGGAGCAGGTGACAGAGGATTTAGGATCACTTTGCAAAGATTTCACTAAGGAAGACACCGTGGTTATAGTAACAGTATTGACAGAGATCCTGGGTACAGTATAGAGTGTGACTTGGCGAAGATTGCATCAGCATCGAAGCATACTAGTGTTGAGATTGTATCTGTTCTTGGGCGCCATGACCAACCTCATTTGAAATCTTCTGTCAAGAGAGTTAATTTGGAGCTGGAACGGCTGCTCATGTCGGGTGCGGGGTCACACATTGGTGTGGTTCATGTTGATTCTCTCAGTAGGTGGGATTATACTATGCATGGCCTTCACCTCAACAGGAAGGGGAAGGGTAAATTGGCTGGGGAAATAGCAGCAAAGTTAAAGGGGGAGGCACTGTCATGAGTGATAAAATACCAGTGGTTATAGGATTCAGAAAAGACCCTTTTTATGGTAGGGAGGACAGAAAGAAAGCAAATTTTAAGAGAGGTTAGAACTGAGACCAACCTTCAGTTTGAGAAAGAAATCAAAAAACATAATTCCAGCTTATTACATCAGCATAAACTGCCATTGGTTAAGAATTTTCAACCGTCAGCAGATATTTTAACTCCACCCAATTTTAACTCAGTCAATGTGAAATTCCAGCTATCTTTATTGCATCAAAATATTCGAGGACTGAGAAATAAAATTAATGAATTAACTATCTGCATAGATGAATTAAAGTCTTCAAACCCAGCTGACATAATCTGCCTCTCTGAACATCATGTGACCACTGGTATAGAACTTTTAAGTGTTACAGGGTTTAGGTTAGCATCTCACTTTTGTAGATCAGAAATGGATAAAGGAGGAGTTGCCACATTCGTCAGGAACTGTCATAAATTTAAGAACATAGACATTCATAAATTTTGCCTAGAACAGCATATGGAAGCATATGTAACAGAATTAGAATTTCACAAAAAATCCTTCATAATATTAAGTGTATATAGAGAACCTGCAGGTAACTTTAATCTGTTTGTAAACCACCTTGAAGCCATTCTGACCCATTTAACAACCAAAAACAAAGAAATAGTGCTTGCTGGTGATTTCAATGTAGATTTCCTTGAAGACTCTCCCAATAAGAACTTATTTGAGTTAGTAACACTATCATTCAACTTAATTCCCACTGTAAAGTTCCCCACTAGGATAGCCACTTGCTCACAAACAGCCATTGATAATATCTTTATAGAAAAGTCCAATGAACAAAATTATATTACAAAACCAATAGTCAATGGCCTCTCAGTCCATGACATGCAGTTCCTTCTGTTAAATGTTAATACTGAACAGGATATAAAATCTGTTAAATCTGAGCTCAAGAGGGTAATCAGTAAGCCAAAAATTGATTATTTTAGGACACTCCTCAGAGACATTCACTGGACTGATATTTACAGTGCTCATGGCATGAATGAAAAATATAACATTTTTACTAATAAAGTGCTTACCTTATTCGAACACTGCTTTCCCCCAAAACTTACCAAGGTTAGAGCAAAGTCTACAAAGAAGCAATGGATTACTCGAGGAATAGGGGTATCTTGTAAAACAAAAAGAAAACTGTATCTGTCAATCCGAAACATTGCCAATGTTGATGCTATAGCACATTATAAGAAATACTGCAAAACATTAAAGACTGTAATATGGACATCAAAGCAAATATATTACAAGGAAAAGATAGTCATATCAGATAACAAAATAAAGACAATAGGGGATATAGTGAAGGAGGAGACTGGTAGAACCAGACATGAAGAGGAACAAATAGCATTAAGAGTAAATGATACATTGGTGACAGATGTGTATAGTGTTGCAGAACTTTTTAACAAACATTTTATAACTGTTACTGAAAAGATGGGGTTGTCAGGTTCGGTAGATTCTGCTATGGATTACCTTAGACCAGACATTTCAAGTAACTTCCATAATATGAATTTGACCCTCACTACCCCAACAGAAATAATGTCCATCCTAAAATCTTTAAAATCAAAAACATCTAGTGGGTATGATGAAATATCAACAAAGTTAATTAAAGAATGTGATTCTGAGCTAAGTAACATATTAAGCTCTCTGTGTAACCAGTCGCTTATCAGTGGAATATTTCCTGAATGGCTGAAATATGCTGAAGTTAAGCCACTGTTTAAGAAGGGATATAAAGAAATAGCATCACATTTCCACCCAATTTCACTGTTGCCAGCATTCTCAAAAATTTTCGAAAAAGTAATGTACAGTCGTCTCTGTAACCATCTTATCTCAAATAACATACTGTCAAAGTCACAGTTTGGATTTCTAAAAGGTTCTGATATTGAGAAGGCTATCTACACTTACAGTGAAAATGTGCTTAATTCGTTAGACAAAAAATTGCAGGCAACTGGTATATTTTGTGATCTGTCAAAGGCATTTGACTGTGTAAATCACAATATCCTTTTAAGTAAACTATAATATTATAGTGTAACAGGAAATGCTGCAAAATGGTTCAAATCTTATATCTCTGGCAGGAAACAAAGGGTGTTATTAGGAAAGAGACATGTATCAAGTTATCAGGCATCATCCAACTGGGAACTAATTACATGTGGGGTCCCACAAGGTTCCATTTTGGGGCCCTTACTTTTTCTTGTGTATGTCAATGACCTTTCACCAGTAACATTACCAGATGCCAAGTTTGTTTTGTTTGCCGATGATACAAACATTGCAATAAATAGCAAATCAAGTATAGTCTTAGAAAGATCAGCCAATAAAATATTTGTGGACATTAATCACTGGTTCCTAGCCAATTCTTTGTCACTAAATTTTGAAAAAACACACTACATGCAGTTCAGAACTTGTAAGGGGTGTACCAAGAGTATATGTCTAACATACGATGACAAGAAGATAGAAGAAGTGGACAGTGTTAAATTCTTGGGACTACAGCTTGATAATAAATTCAACTGGGAGGAGCACACCACAGAACTGCTGAAGCGTCTTAACAAATCTCTGTTTGCAATGCGAATTTTGTCAGACATAGGGGATATAAAAATGAAAAAGCTGGCATACTATGCTTACTTTCATTCCATAATGTCATATGGGATTATTTTTTAGGGTAATTCATCAAGCCAAGCTAAAGTTTTCCAGGCACAAAAACGTGCAGTAAGAGTTGTATGTGGTGTGAACTCAAAAACTTCCTGCAGAAGCCTGTTTAGGGAAATAGGGATACTAACTACTGCTTCCCAATATATTTATTCCTTAATGAAATTTGTCATTAAAAATATATAACTTTTTCAAACCAACAGCTCAATTCATGGAATCAATACTAGAAATAAGAATAATCTTCACAAGGATTTAAAGTCACTTAGTCTTGTACAAAAAGGTGTGCATTATTCAGGAACACACATTTTCAATAACTTGCCAGCAGCCATAAAAAGCTTAACAGCCAATGAAATTCAGTTTAAGAGAAGCCTAAAGGATTTATTGGTGGCCAACTCCTTCTACTCCATTGATGAATTTCTTAGTAAAAGCAACTGATTTGTATATAAGTACAACATAACTTCTGCACAATTTCAGTGCAGTAATGTGTTCATTGAAAATTTGTGTGTGTGTGTGTGTGTGTGTGTAAGTATAATCTAACTTATGCACCATTTCAGTGCAGTAATGTGTTCATTGTAAATAAGTATTACAGTAGTTGTATTACATGTTTATTACCTCATAAATAAATAAAAAACTTTTTTATTTTAAATTCAGTGCATTAGTATTTGTAAAATGACTCTTAGTGTTCATTAAAAAATGACGATCATTCCAATTGGGACCTGTGGAATAGTACATTAGCTTATTTGTTTTAGTTGTAAATATTTGTCATGTATTGTTGTTTTTCTGACATGTTCCACATCCTGGAGGACCTCCTCACTACGGATCAATTGGAATGAAAGTAAATGTAATCTAATCTAATCTGAAGAGCGAGCGAGCGAATCCCCACTCTGCCAACCCAGTTACGTCACAGGGCGCTTCTACAGGCCGTTTCACAACGTAGTGCCGGTTGCCGCGGCGCGCGATTTAAATCTGTGGCGACGCCGTGTACAGATACGTCTCGGCTGCCTTTATTTTTAGACAAATGCATTAGGACCATAAGGAATGCAAAACACGATAGCTTTTTTCGAAACACAACGGTAGAGTAAATAATATTAGTATAACAACGGAAGTCAGTATTCTACTGCAAACATAGAACCGAATGCCTGTTCATGTGAATATATGTTCCTCTATTGCTATTCGTAAAACGAACTGCACATAATGCAATCAATCTGTAGAATTTAAGACTTGTTCTTACTTTGTGTTCCTACTGAAAGCTAGAAGTTTTTTTTGAAGGATTGTATTGAAACTTAACAATTCTTGCAACATGAAGAGTGGCAAAAAAGTAGTGCAAATCGGACCAACACACAAAATTATAAATTTCTGCTTACTTTTTAAACACTGTCTTCGTAAACATGTCTCAAAAGTATGTGTACATGCATATGGCTATTTAATCTGTTGTCAGTTATCAAAAAGGTTACATGTGTTTTGGTAGCATCAACGATTATTTGTTTTGTATAAAAATAGAATAGAGAATCTGTATTAAATTTTGTTGTAAGAATGGAAAAAAATGTATGAAATTTTTAGAAATGTTGAATATTGCTTTTGGTGAGCCTGTTATGAGTAAACCAAGGGCATACAAGTGGTATAAACATTTCATAGTGGGTCTTAGAGGGCAGCAGTTTTACAAGTATGGATGAGATTAAAAATGCACAGTTAGAAGACCTGCAAACTATCCCGAAGAAAAAGTTCCTAAAGTATTTCAGGAATTGGAAAAAGCACTGGCATAAGTCTGTAGTATGCAATGGGGAATATTTTGAAGAGTATAACATTGCTGTAGACTAACAAATAAAGTTCTTACTAAAAAACAAAAGTTAATATGTAAGTGCATCTCTTATGTCAAGCTTTCTGCTTAGACGTCCAGAGTCGGGGTATGTGTTTCGAAGGAAATTTCAGCAGTGTTTAGAATAGCTATTGCACACATGTTCTAAGCAATATGTCTTAGAAACGGGTGAATAGTGACCGAGATAGATATTTAGTGTTCCATCAGCGTCAAAGGCTTTACGTGATTTTGAAACTGTCTATAACGATGGGTTTCCTCACAAAATTATTAGTTTTCCTTCGTGGCAATTCCAGTAAACCATGCGACTTATTTCCGCGTTCTTTCTTTATGCATCCTATTGGGATGTTCACTGGCAGAAATATTCTTCAACTTGTTACTCTTCTTGTCAGCAGCAGAGGTAGTCATTTCAATGTTCTCGATAGTTTTGTAAACTGTTTGACGAGAACGTCTACGGTATCTTCTGTAAGGCATCGTGGCAGCGTTCAATGCAGTTGCCCGTGCAGCAGCAGCAGCGCGAATGAGCAGGCTGTGGCCTGTTCGCTCGCTTTCACACGCGCAGAGCGCGTGACCTTCATTCGGACTTAGCCGATTTCACAGTGCCAGCCGGGCGTTATCCCGTACGGGCGCACTAGTAATACTAGGCGCGCCCGTACGCTGTTTGTCAGCCCAGTTTGCGTAAATTACAGCCGTTTGGTTGGGAGTGGTAATATTAGCTAACAGTTCTTTAGGCTTTGGCTCTTTAACATACGCTGTACTAACATTAGAGACGATCGAACGCTCGTAACTCCACAAATACCTCCTTTTCTTCGTCTTCTGCACATTTTCTTGCAGTGCTAGACGATTATCCATCACTTCCGGATATCGAAGTATATCAGTAAGTACACAAAGTTAACTGACACTGGCAACTAAGATCCCACGAACAGAAACGACGTATATCACTGCACGCCGATCTACACCGCTAGACAGGTAACGGGCAACTGATTTTGGGTGCCCCTGTAGTCCAGTGGCAGCGTTCTTCCGGGAAAGGCCACTTCCCCCACCAAAAGCGCTGCTCGCTCTTGACTTTATAGACAGACTATAACAGTCGATTCAGCAGTCTAGAATTAAGACATTTCACTGATTTACAAACGAAACACAGAAATTTGTTGACTAGTGTAATTAGGGCATTTACATATATTTTTGTTTCGTTGAGAAAAAGCTTCCAGCACTCTCACTGCATGAGCCAAACTAAACTGTAGTTTGAAGTGATAATAAAGTGGCCATTGATATCTCATGTGAGCACTCAATTACATAAATAAATTCTCCTTTAAACACTCATACATTCACTAGCCATTAAATCTATGGAATTCTGTGGACATACACTCCTGGAAATGGAAAAAAGAACACATTGACACCGGTGTGTCAGACCCACCATACTTGCTCCGGACACTGCGAGAGGGCTGTACAAGCAATGATCACACGCACGGCACAGCAGACACACCAGGAACCGCGGTGTTGGCCGTCGAATGGCGCTAGCTGCGCAGCATTTGTGCACCGCCGCCGTCAGTGTCAGCCAGTTTGCCGTGGCATACGGAGCTCCATCGCAGTCTTTAACACTGGTAGCATGCCGCGACAGCGTGGACGTGAACCGTATGTGCAGTTGACGGACTTTGAGCGAGGGCGTATAGTGGGCATGCGGGAGGCCGGGTGGACGTACCGCCGAATTGCTCAACACGTGGGGCGTGAGGTCTCCACAGTACATCGATGTT
The DNA here is from genome assembly GCF_023898315.1 of Schistocerca nitens. Lineage (NCBI taxonomy): Eukaryota > Metazoa > Arthropoda > Insecta > Orthoptera > Acrididae > Schistocerca > Schistocerca nitens. The sequence continues at coordinate 410,015,374 of NC_064618.1, forward strand.
GTCGCCAGTGGTCGGCGGAAGGTGCACGTGCCCGTCGACCTGGGACCGGACCGCAGCGACGCACGGATGCACGCCAAGACCGTAGGATCCTACACAGTGCCGTAGGGGACCGCACCGCCACTTCCCAGCAAATTAGGGACACTGTTGCTCCTGGGGTATCGGCGAGGACCATTCGCAACCGTCTCCATGAAGCTGGGCTACGGTCCCGCACACCGTTAGGCCGTCTTCCGCTCACGCCCCAACATCGTGCAGCCCACCTCCAGTGGTGTCACGACAGGCGTGAATGGAGGGACGAATGGAGACGTGTCGTCTTCAGCGATGAGAGTCGCTTCTGCCTTGGTGCCAATGATGGTCGTATGCGTGTTTGGCGCCGTGCAGGTGAGCGCCACAATCAGGACTGCATACGACCGAGGCACACCCGGCATCATGGTGTGGGGAGCGATCTCCTACACTGGCCGTACACCACTGGTGATCGTCGAGGGGACACTGAATAGTGCACGGTACATCCAAACCGTCATCGAACCCATCGTTCTACCATTCCTAGAGCGCCAAGGGAACTTGCTGTTCCAACAGGACAATGCACGTCCGCATGTATCCCGTGCCACCCAACGTGCTCTAGAAGGTGTAAGTCAACTACCCTGGCCAGCAAGATCTCCGGATCTGTCCCCCATTGAGCATGTTTGGGACTGGATGAAGCGTCGTCTCACGCGGTCTGCACGTCCAGCACGAACGCTGGTCCAACTGAGGCGCCAGGTGGAAATGGCGTGGCAAGTCGTTCCACAGGACTACATCCAGCATCTCTACGATCGTCTCCATGGGAGAATAGCAGCCTGCATTGCTGCGAAAGGTGGATATACATTGTACTAGTGCCGACATTGTGCATGCTCTGTTGCCTGTGTCTATGTGCCTGTGGTTCTGTCAGTGTGATCATGTGATGTATCTGACCGCAGGAATGTGTCAAGTTTCCCCTTCCTGGGACAATGAATTCACGGTGTTCTTATTTCAATTTCCAGGAGTGTAGATGCTCATACTGCATCACTTGTGGAACCAGGTGTTCCAGACATGTTGCTACTACTTATTGTCCTAGGATGTGCCAAGCAAATACCAGTATAAAAAATGACTGACATAATCATATGCTCTTGTAAAATAAAACTTAAGCATTGATGAGAAACACCTTGAAGATGAGCCACATTTTCTAAGAACAAAAGAACCTGTTGCCTTGGTAAATGGCATGACAACTCTTTGTTTACACTGTTTAAACTGTTAAGCAACAAAATGCTCTCTTCATCTAAGTAGTTCTGCTTCTGCAATGGCCTTATCATGTGATTCAAATGACCATTTTAATGTAGTGATGCATCTGGTTGAGGAGAACGTCTTTTGGAAAAATTAGAAAGCAAACAGATGCATAAAACAATAAAATTAGTATCAAATGTCAAATTTTTGATGTACACAAATTATTACTGCTTACTTTCCAACAGAAAAGAAAAATTTTCCAATGTAACTATTAGCACAGAGCAGAATAATCATAAACACACAAAAGGAATTACTATGTTGAAAGTTTTAAATGAATAATTTGTTGCCTGGACACAAAATTCCCCTACTCGATTATTTCAAATGTAACATTGAAGTAAATTATACAATCTGAGGGCAGCTTTTGTTACGCCAGTTGCCAACAGCAAAGGAAAACAAGTTTAACACCAAATTCTGCAAAATAAATAGGATCATTCACTGTGTACATTGAAAAATAACAATTGTTCATGAAGACTCTAGCATCACTTATGTTATGCATGGATTAGAGAAGCAGTTGGAAAAATGCAAGGCTTTGATGCAAACAAATGACACTGAGGTTTAATCAAACTGAGCTTTGATGTTACCAGAAAGTGCCACTCTTCCCCCACCCTCCAAACAAAATCTGTCAATGTTAAAAAATTCCATCGATGGCCAGTGAAAATGCTGCTACTTGAAACACACTGTGCAATGTCTTGATGTTCTATTCAAGCCATTCCATTCTCACAAGTGTGAATCGATTTTTAATGACTGACTTATGAAATGATAAGAAGTTCATGGTTCATCATCATCAACATCATCATTGGTTTCCTGTTATGTTAGCACGTCCTATCCATTTTCTGTGATCCACTGTTTCCTTCTTAATGTTGCTGACTTGCTGTACATACTGCCATCTATCAAATTATGCAGGATTTGAAATCTCTTCCTCCCTCGCCACCTATTTCCTACCATAAACCTCTCTAAGGCTGTTTTTGTAAGCTCTTCCTTCTTTATTAATACCTGTTGAATCAAGTTTCTTTTCTTTTTTATTATATTCAGTAATTAGCTTTGATCTTCTACTCATCTCAGTACCTCCTCATTTTTCACTCTTGCTCTTTCTTCCCTGTTGACCACATTTCATATAGAGCTATAAAATATAGAGAAGTTCCAAGCTGTATCTGTCTACAGCCATGATGGCCTAATGACTAAAAATTACAATTATTACTGCTAACTGTGTATTCACAAAGCAAACAAGCCAGTCCTTTCCATAAAGAATGGCTTTCAGTTTTTGTCATGTGATGTCTATGAAGGATGTCGTATTCCTTACCTTTGACATTTGCATCTCTGCATGTGAAACCAGAATGCAAATCACAATGTGGGTAGCGATATCTGCAACCCAAAATTTAACAGATGCTGATCTGGAGTTTAAAACATCATTGCAAAGTAGCAATCCTTCGATCATTACTTGTCCAAGATTTACAAAGAATTGTTGAAATGAAAACTTATTTTGTCAATTTGTAATCAATATTACATAATAAAAATGTACTATTTTACATTGCATTTTATTTTAAAGTTTTATTTCTTTTTACCAAAACACACTGAAATGAGTCATCTTCCTAGTCTGTCAAGGAAATCACTATTCTCACCTCCAATTGAGAGTGACATGAACTCTTCATACAAATCACTTTTTATTAGATCAGTAGCCACACATTGCACATTATTCACTATTAGGAATACTGTTCCTTGATGAGGCCTTGTGAGGATCCTATATCCTCCCACCTCAAAGTATTTATAATTCTTGATAAAATTTAATTATTCAAAATGACAGTCACAATTGAATTATTTATTTTGCCGCCAACCGGTTTCAACCCTCGATGGGGTCATCTTCAGGGCAATTTACACCATTTGGTCACATGCTGGAGTTGTCACCCTGCCTGTGCATGGTTGGTAGTTACCAACCATGCACAGGTAGAGTGATGACTCCAGCGAGCGACCAAATGGTGTAAACTGCCCTGAAGATGACCCCATCATGGGTTGAAACCAGTTGGCCCCAAAATAAATAATGCCATTGTGACTGTCATTTTGAATAATTGATTATTAGTAAATTAATCGCTGTTATCTCCACACAACCATGTTGTCTAAAAAAATGATGAAATTTGGTCATAATCTTATCAATCTCTTTCATCACAGAGTGTACATCACATTAAATCACCTACTGCTGGTTTACCCGAGACCAGCATTCCAGAGTAATTGCTGCTGGCTGCTAATTCTTTCTGTAGTAGCACCTCCTAGTACACGGGACGTAATGGATCTGCCCTCACAGCAAGGTGTGTGGCAGGCAGTAATGTGTTCATGTCACTTGAGGCGGAGGGCCAGTGTGGAGACTGGCCACCTGGCCTCGCCCATTCATCGCATGAGTAGACATGTGGCCACCCCTTCAGCAGGATCCAAGCAGGCACTCAGGGGGAGTGATTTAGTAGTTATCGGGGGCTCCAACATTAGGTGTGTTATGGAGCCCCTTAGGCAGATAGCGTTAGGGCTGGAAAGAAAGCCTATGTGCACTCGGTATATCTGCAGGGGGGCCTCATCTGAGATGTGGGGTGGCATTGCCTACAGCTATCGAACTTGCATGGTGCAGTTATCTGCAAGTTGTGGCACACATCGCACCAACAACACCTGTCGCACTGTTCTGAGGCAGTTTTCAGTATATACAGGTGGCTGGCGAAGGTGGTGAAGACTGTTAGCCTTGTTCGTGGGGTCAAGCAGAGTTTGCAATTTGCGGCATTAATCCTAGAGTTGATTGGGGTCCTTTTGTTTGGAGCAGAATGGAGGGTTTCAACCAAAGGCTTCGTAGATTCTGTGACGGTCTCGTCAGCAGATTTCTAGATCTGTGTTATCATGTGGGGATCTGTAGGACTCCCCTTGAAAGGTCAGGGTTGCGGTATAAAAAAGAAGCAACTACTCTAGTATCAGAATACTTGTGAAGCGCACATGACTTTTTTTTTAGGCTATAGGGTTGTTTGAGGAGCTCTGACGAACACTCGACAGTCGATATGCAGTAAGGGTAGTCAGACGGCGTTTAGAATAAAGACATTTCGACTGTCAAAATTTTGTCAGTAAACTGTCGAAGTATTCGTAATAAAGTTCCCGAATTTACTGCCCTCTAGGAAAGTTCTCATGCTCAGATTATTCTTGGGACCGAGAGCTGGTTGCAATCCGAGTTGGAAATCTCTGAGGTATTTAGAGAATCACGGAAAGTATATCGGAAAGACCGATTAGAGGTTGTAGGAGAGGGAGTGTTCATTGCAGTTGTCAAAAATATTGCCTCTGTTGAGGCCTAAGTTGAGTGTGACAGTGAACTTAGCTATTCACGTATAACAGGTATAGGTGAAACCAAGTTAGTTGTTTGATGTTTTCACCGGCCACCCGGTTTCCCTGTGACAGTTCTAGAGTCATTCCAAGAAAGTCTACGGTCAGTAGTGCGTAAATACCTAGGTTATGCTGGTTGGAGGCGAATTTAACCTTCCGATTATAGACTGTGGTGTCTACGGATTCATTGTGGGCGGTACAGACAGACAGTCATGCGAAATGCTTTTGAACACTTTTCCTGAAAACTGTCTTGAGCAACTAGCTCGGCAGCCCACACGCAATGGAAATATCTTAGATCTTGTAGCTGCAGATAGGCTGGACCTTATCGACAATGACAGTATAGAAACGGGCATTAGCGATCATGATGTCATTATAGCAATTATGATTAGGAAAGTTAATAAATCAGTCAAGAAGGCTAGGAGAGTGTTTATGCTAGATGTCGCAGATAAGCGATTGTTAGTATCTCACTAAGACAGTGAATTGACAACATTAGTTACAGTAAGATGGAAGTAGAGGAATTACAGGCAAAGTTTAAATAGATTGCAAATCGTGGTCTGGAGAGTTATGGGCCTAGTAAGTGGATAAAGGATGGAAAAATCCACCATGGTTTAATAGCGAAATTCGGAAGATGCTGACGAAGCAGAGACTGTTGCATTCTCGATTCAAAAGAGACTGCACAAATAGTGACAAGCGAAGTTTTGTTGAGATTCGTGCATCTGTGAAGAGATCTATGAGCGAGGCATACAACTACCACCGTCATACCTTACCAAAAGATCTGGCAGGGGACTTAAGAAAATTCTGGTCCTTTGTAAATTCGCTAAGGGGGTCTAAGGCTTCCATTCATTTCCTTGTTGACCAGTCTGGTGTGGTAGAAGAACATATCAAAACGAAGGCCGAAGTTTTAAAGTTCATGTTCAAGAACTCGTTCAGACAGAGAACCGTGCAAGCATACCATCATTTGACCATTGGACAGATTCCCGTATGGACGACATAGTAATAAGCATCCCTACCGTAGAGAAACAACTGAAAGATTTGAAAGCAAATAAATCATCAGGTCCGGATGGAATCTCAGTTCAGCTTTACAAAGAGTACTCTATAGCACTGGCCCATTATCTAGACTGCATTTATCGTGAATCTCTGACCCAGCACTAAGTCCCAAGTGACTGGAGAAAAGCACAGGCCAATATCCCTAACTTCAGTTTGTTGCAGAATCCTTGAACATATTCTCAGTGGGATGTATCAATCTTTCTTGAGACTAAGAAGTTCATATTCGCTGAATTATTCGCAATTCGTATGTCTACTATATAACTTCGAGTATCTGAAATATGAATCTGCACCAGTGACTTCAAACCAGCAGCTACCATTGTCTCTAATGTGTGAAGGAGTCTTTTCTAACGACTCCATGAAGTCTTCCAGAATAACTGAACATTTGAGAAACGCACATCTTGAGAAGGTGAATGTCGAATTAAGCTTCTTTAAGTCTCTCTCAAGAGTATTTGATAAGTGGCCTGTTCTCTTACACATGTTTTGCAATCGTTCACAACAACATACTGATGGCTTGCTTGCAGCATATAACATTTTATCGCTGATGTCTATGTCAGTCTCGATAACCACATACTATAGGTGAGGGTCTTGTTCCACTAGCTGTTGGTGACGTTTGTGAACTGTTTTGCATAATTTCACTGAGTAACAGTTCCAAGCAAAGGCAAATAGATGAAATGGCTGATAACGTGGATGACACATTATGCTCTGTACTAAGAACGACACATTTTGCATTACAACTTGAGGAGTCAACTTTATCAGAGAATGAATATTTATTTTTAGCTTATGTGTGTTGTACAAAGGATGAGAGTATTGTTCAGGAGCTATTATTTGCAAGGCTACTAAACGCATGCACTAGAGAAGAATCAGTATAGGGTAATGTTGAACGATTATTCACAGAGAAGGAAGCCCACTTTTGCAACTGGTGTAGAATGGCCGGTAGTAGGCTGTTACAATAGATTTATTGGCTATTTGAAGAAACATGTCCTGGATGGGAATAAAATACACTGTGTCATTCATCATCTACATTTAGTGACGAAAAACGTTAAGTGACTGCTTATGTAACTCACTTCAAATTGTCATCAATGCAATGGAAAACATTAAATCCGACGTGCTGAGTGATAGGCTTTTCCAGATGCTCTGTGCCGAGAATGTTGACAATTTGAACGTTTGCTTCTTCATAAAGAAGTTCAATGGGTGTTGAAACGCAACTGTATTAGAAGGTTTTATGACCTCTTTCATAATTGCTCTCTTTGATACTGTTGTAGAGTTTCTTGAAAGAAAGAATTCTTGGCTCAGTGAAGAACTAAAAACAATGAAACACGATGTTGTGTACCTGTCATATCAGTTTGCAAACTTTAATGAAATTAATGTCCAGTTGCAAGGTAACGAAATCATTCTTATCAAAGCCAAATTTGTTATCCACACATTTGTTACAAAGCTGGTTTTGTTCAAGAGAAACCAAAGCTCTAGAGAGTTATACCGATTTACAAACATCTCAGTTAGCATTGGATTCGTGCTGATGGTCTCTAAGTTGACTGTGATCGCTTGAATGTGTTGCATGAATAAAGACAGAAAGTTTTAAGGATATGTTTTCGATGGAATTACCAGACTGGGTGATACATCTGTTTTCAGATACTGGAAAAGCGGGAGTTATGGAGAAAGAACTAATGGCTTCACAAAACGATTCTGAGTTGAAACAAACATTTAAGAAGTGTTATCAGGAGTTTTGGTTGCAGAAAGAGAGCTCTTGTTGGTATCTTGCAGTATAGAGAGAGATTAAGAAGTTTCTTATTTCATTCCCAACATCGTATCTGGTAGAACATGGTTTTAATGTGGTGGTGCGACTTCTGTCGAAGGAAAGAAATAAAATAGACTTCACATAACTCGGTGTGAAATTTGAGGCTCTTATTAACTGAAATTACATCAGATGTTGGAAATCTGACATCTCTTCAACATATTAAGGTTTCTCTGAATGTCAGCTCAGAAAATTAATTCTGCCTTGTCTCATTTCAGTGTAAAGTTACTGTTCAGTTATAAAGTTAGATCCATTACTAAATTTAAAACAAATACCAATTTTTGCTTTAAATGACATGAGTCATTTTTCTGTATTTATATTTTAAAGATATAGGATAATTTAGGAGGCGCTGAAGACGAGTGGATTTAGCTAATGGGAGGTAATCTGAAAAAGTTCGAGAATCACTGATCTAGGAGTATGCGCCTAAGGCGACCTAAAGTGAACAACTACATAAATCTATAATATCTGTCAGGTTGAAGACTGGGTTGATGCAGCTCTCCATGATAATATGTATTGTGCAAGACTTTTCACATGAGCATAACTATTGACCGTACATCCATTTGAACCTATTTACTGTATTCACACTTTGACCGCCCTCTAGAATTTTTACCTTACACACTTCCCTCGATTACGAAATTAAGTATTCCTTGATGCCTCAGGATGTGTCCTGTCAACACATCCCTTTTTTTAGTCAAATGTTTGCCTGAAGGATCTTTTACCACCAATTCGATTCAACGAGTCTCCATTACTTACACGATCTATCCACGCGATCTTCATCATTTTTGAATATCACACATCTAAAAGGGATCTAAGGAACTATGGTTCACTCGTGAAAGAGATTGTTTAACAAAATACTCTTTCTCGCAATTGAAGAATATTGCCCATCAGTCTGAGAGCTTACCAGGTAAGGCATTATTCTCCCTCAATGAGCAACTATCTATTTTGCTAGTTACCCTCCCCCCAAACAAAGAATTCATTGCTTGGGATAGCACTGACACAAGGCAGTCATGTGACCCTCCATCAGCAATGTAAGTCATGGCAGTAATACAGTTCAACGGGGAGACATGACAATGGAATAAAGAAGCTATCGAGTTTGGACATGCGGCTATCAGCACCATGAATGAAGTTGACCAACTTTTTAGTATCAATGTTAATTTCCCAAAGCGTCGACAAGGACTGGTGTACCACTCACGTCCATGTAATACGTCGTGAGGACAGTGGTAGCGAAAAGAATCTAATTGACAGGTGCTGGAGACGAGTCACCCTCTGTCAATGAAAATCGGTGTCAGACCTGACAAGGATTGCTACTGTTAGTGATTGCAGGCGATCTCAACAAGTTTCCGAACATATATGATGAAGGAAATAGCATGCAACTAACGTTTGGAGTCAGATACACAGTAAAAGGCCTTTTTCCTCCTCAGGGGACACCGCCTTAACGAAGCACCGTCCGTGCGGGCGAGGAGGTTTGCGTGCTCTGGATCCGAAGGCTATGCCGACGGTAGCTTAGCTATCAGAAGGGTCACCCAAGTCGGACAGGCCAAGGGGGAGGAGCCAGACAAAGTGTGTCCCACAACATCCTATCCATCCCCATTTTCCTATCTTCATCTTGTCCTAGCCTTGTCCTTTTTTTCCTACCATCCATTGTCATATGTCGAAAGGCAAATACTCACGGCTCCTGTATCGATGAGGCAAGGCATCTGTGTTATGCCGTAAGGGCGTATATCAGGATACTCCTACTGGCATCCGGTCATTCATTGCATCCTCTGCCTCTCGGCAGCCGTATCGGCCTTGCGATCCACTGCCAACCGAGGCTGAGGACGAGGACGAGAGAGTGGATCTGCACCTGCGCAACTCCTTGTCAACTTAAATATATTCACGCGCAAATGACTCAGGCAAAGTTTCATGGGCTACGAGTTTTTTAAAAAGTCCTCCGGCGATGGAGTACTGATAGTATGACAAGAGTTTGGTGTGCCCGAACCTTAGTTGGTGCTCTGCACGTTAGGCGGTCGGACGGTGATGGTCGTTCTGGAACTCGACAGGGGCGGGAGGACTGGTTCGGCAGCTCGTCAGACGACAAAGCAGCCCTATTTAGAATCACTCTGCTTTCCCTAATCCAGGGAGGGGCCTAGAAAAGGTGGCCTAAACATAGCCCGTCTCAACTCAATGCAGGTGGCAAACCGCGGCACTTGTTCAGCAAAATCTGCGGCCGAAAAAATAATAAAGAAAGTACTTGCATTAAACACTTTATGACTGGTACATGGAACGTCTGTACTTTACTGGATAATGACCATAAACAATGTCCAGAGAGAAAGACAGCAATTATTGCTAGAGAGTTGTTCAAAATGTGTGTGAAATCTTATGGGAGTTAACTGCTAAGGTCATCAGTCCCTAAGCTTACACACTACTTAACCTAAATTATCCTAAGGATGCCCGAGGGAGGATTCGAACCTCCGCCGGGACCAGCCGCACAGTCCATGACTGCAGCGCCTTAGACCACAGAGCTGTGTGAACAGCTCGGAGGTTATACCTACTACTCAAGTGGGAAACCATTTACGGAAAGGGCGGAAAGTGGCGTAGGCTTTGCCATACGCAATAAACTGGCATGTTCACTGATGGAACTTCCAAAAGGCATCAGCGACAAAATCATAACGCTCGGACTTCAACTAACATCTAAGAAATACATTCACCTAGTCAGTGTCTACGCACCTACACTGCCATCTCCCGATGAAGAGAAGTAAAAGTTCTACCAAGATCTCCGATACGTACTTCAGGGCATTCCTTCCGCGGATAAAGTCCTGTTGCTCGGAGATTTCAATGCTCGGGTTGGCAGTGATTTCAATGCCTGGAATGGAGTCACTGGTCGCCATGGAATTGGAAAATGCAACTCAAATGTTCTTGATCTTTTAACTTTATGTGCTGAATTTGAACTCTGACATTTATTTTCTGATGACCGATAAATATAAAACAACTTGGATGCCCCCAAGTTCTAAGCACTGGCACCTTCTAGATTATGTGATAGTACCGAAAAAAGATGTTGGTGAAGTACAGATCACACGTGCTATGACAGGTGCTCAGGGTTGGACAGACCATCAACTTGTGAGGTCCAAATTAAACATAACTTTGAAAGCACGTAGCCGAGCGTCACACAAAATACCATCAAAATTATCCTGCAAAATATTGGTCCACGATCAGACTATGAAAGCAAAACTGGACGATGCATTCGGTTCTGATGGGCTTTTGATATCCGAGTCTGCCTCTGTAGATGAGCACTCGAATGTGTATGCTACCAAACTGCGCAGTTGTGCCACAGAAGTCTTGGAAAAACCTCAGAAAAAGAACCAAGATTGGTTTGACGATTCAGATGCAGAGATCAAAAAGGTTGTTAATGATTTCAGAGCATCTCTTCGCAGTTCTGATCTTGACAAGCGTAAAGTAGCACACTATAGCCTGAAAGTGAAGGCGCGTACCCTCAAAGACAAATGTTGGCCGAATAAAGCCAATGAAATACAATCATACGCTGACTCAAACCAAACAGGCAGATTCTTCGAGTGCCTGAAAACTATCTTTGGTTCAAAATCAAGGAAGATAGCACCTGTTTATGACAAAGATAAAACCTGTCGGCTGACGCAACAGAGTGATATCCTTGCTCGGTGGGCAGAACACTTTTTGACGTTCTTAATCCCAACCATCAGGCGACTGATATTCCATATACAGAATAACTTGAAGGCCTGCCAGTCGACAAACAACTTGCTGATGCCCCTTCGTTCAGTGAATTCATTTCAGCATTGGCTAAAATGAAAAATAACAAATGAGCAGGATTAGACAACTTTTACCATCAGAACTTTATAAACGTGGTGGACAGAACATTACGAACCCACTGTTTGTTCTAATTTCAAAGATTTGGGAGTGCGAAATAATTCCACAAGATTGGAAAGATGCCTGCATTTGCAAGATTTACAAAGGCAAAGGTGACATTCCTGACTGCGGTGCTCACAGGAGAATCTCTCTTCTCTCAGCAACAGAGAAAGTCCTGGCTCACATACTCAACAACCGGCTGACGCACCTTGCAGAAAAAGTGGTACCAGGGACTCAGTGTGGCTTTCGCCCGAACAGAGGCACAAGGGATGCTATATTTGTTGTCAAACAAATGCAAGAGCAACATCAGCCTCTGTTCATGTGTTTTGTAAATCTGGAAAAAGCATTCGACCGAGTCCCACGGGAAGCTCTCTGGGTTGTACTAAAGAAAACCGGCTGCCCTGACAAAATTATTAACTTGATTAGACAGTTTCATGACAACATGATGGCAAAAATCCGCCGTGAAAACGAGCTTTCAGATCAGTTTCCCATGGCATGCGGCGTAAAACAAGGCTGTGTACTGGCTCCCACACTCTTCTCACTTTATTTCGCAGCTGTTATGAGAGACGCAACCAAAGCCTGCTGTGGTCAAATGGGTCTTGAACTGAGAACAGACAAAAGTGTCTTCAATATCTCTCGCCTCAGAACAAAAAGTCGCGTAAATAAAATATATATTTCGGAAATTCTTTACGCAGATGACGTATGCATGATGGCTCATTCTCCTGAATCTCTCCAAACATACATGAATCTGCTAAAAGACTCCTGCAGAAGATCTGGTTTAGTCATAAGCATCGCCAAGAAGCAAGTCCTTCAACAACCACTTAGGGTTTCCAATACAGACGACTGCAGTATTAAGTTGGACAACAAACATTTGGGAAACGAGTCACACTTGAAATATCTAGGTAGCCAAATCAGAAGCGAAAACAGCCTGACAACAGAAATTGCAGCTCATATAGCCAATGCAGCCTCAGTTTTCGCCAAACTGAATCACCGAGTATGGAAATCTCATGATCTCAGACTACAAACTAAAATTGCGGTCTACAAAGCAATAATATTACCAACTTTACTCTACGCCTCGGAAAACTGGCGATGTTATAAAGCTGACATTAGGAGCTGGACACCTTTCATCTTCGCTGTCTGAGATCAATTCTCCGCATGAAATGGGAAGACCGTGTTCCAAACACGGAGATTTGGCGTCGCGTGAAAGTGCCTGGCATTGAACTTCTCTTAATGAAACACCAACTCAGATGGAGTGGCAATATCATACGAATGGACGGCAGTAGACTTCCCAAAGCGGTGTCCTACTCAGAGCTCTCGTTTGGAAAGCGGCGGCAAGGTGGCCAACTCCTGCGATATAAAGACACCATCAAACGCCACCTCACAGCCTGTGGCATTCCGAGCAAACGTTGGGAGGAGCTTGCATTGCACCGATCAGAGCGGCTCTCAACTGAACTCAAGAGTGTGGAACAATTCGAGCATATCCACCTAAAAAACCTATACCATAAAAGAAACTCCGCAAATCGAAGCCCAAGTCTAATTACTTCAATGCGTATAACTCCACTGGGCAACTGTATTGCACTTCGTGCGACTGGATCTTCAAAGCAAAGCTCGGTTTTGCAAGCCTCATCCGAGCCCGCCACAATACGGACTAAACGACTGACGGAGTCGCTGTCGCCGGACACGGAGGGAGGACAAACACATAGCGGAACAAACACTGGTAGCAGTTACTTCTGTAAAATATCTGGGAGTATGCGTGCGGAACGATTTAAAGTGGAATGATCATATAAAATTAATTGTTGGTAAGGCGGGTGCCAAGTTGAGATTCATTGGGAGAGTCCTTAGAAAATGTAGTCCATCAACAAAGGAGGTGGCTTACAAAACACTCGTTCGACCTATACTTGAGTATTTCTCATCAGTGTGGGATCCGTACCAGGTCGGGTTGACAGAGGACATAGAGAAGATCCAAAGAAGAGCGGCGCGTTTCGTCACAGGATTATTTGGTAAGCGTGATAGCGTTACGGAGATGTTTAGCAAACTCAAGTGGCAGGCTCTGCAAGAGGGGCGCTCTGCATCGCGGTGTAGCTTGAAAAGCTGTCCAGGTTTCGAGAGGGTGCCTTTCTGGATGAGGTATCGAATATATTGCTTCCCCCTACTTATACCTCCAGAGGAGATCACGAATGTAAAATTAGAGAGATTCGAGCGCGCACGGAGGCTTTCCGGCAATCGTTCTTCCCGCGAACCATACGCGACTGGAACAGGAAAGGGAGGTAATGACAGTGGCACGTAAAGTGCCCTCCGCCACACACCGTTGGGTGGCTTGCGGAGTATAAATGTAGATGTAGACATGATGATGATGAAAAGGCCTTTGCTCACAGCGGCACATCAACCTGCTTATCATTAATGGGCCGAACAATACGGGAAGTGGACAGTGGCTGACTTGAAGTGTTTACTGACGTCCGATACGTTTCGAGTGTGCATCCATTCAAATTGTGCAAGGCATCGAGTGTACCAACAGTCCAGACAAATGAGGTGTTTAATCCACACTGTGTGGAGCGTGTAGTTCAGGCCAGAGATGTTTCTGTTACGTTTTGGGTGTTTTTTGTAGCATTATTTGGGCCCTCTGATTCTGGTTACTGTGAACATTTACCAGCATTTCTTTTTCAATATTTTGGTGACCACTTGTTGCCCATTCTTCCACATTTTCATGATGAGTGCGCTGTGGTCACTCCCGTGTACCACGACAGAGAGAGCCGTGCTGCACATATACCTGTATTTTCCCAGTTCGGTGAACACTCAGCCTCTCTGTCGCATCTCAACTGGACTGTTAAATCGCACAATCTTAACTATCTGGAACAGTGAGTTAAACGTAGCAATCAACATCTCTACAGTTTGGGAGCTCTACAGAATCTGAAGATAACTGTGGGCTCTCTTTCTCGCTGAGCTGAGACCATTATGGAAGCTAGAGGTGGTGTTACATGGCATGATATCCAGTATGCTTATTATTATGTGGCTCTGGTTATTACTACGTGGTGTATACAGTTTGCCCTGTAATTAGCAGATATTCTGTAGAATTGATTGATAAATAATTTTTCCTCTTCCTTATTTGGAAACTGATACTATAAGGTGCGACCAATAAGGAATGCATCACTTTTTTTCTGAAAGCAGCTTGGTTTTATTCATATTCCAGAACACCATATTATTCCCGACTCGTTTGGCTAGAAAACACTGTTGTTCAACATTATCTCAATTCGACGCGACGTCCTTAACGCAACCTTACTAAGAGGCCCTGTGTGCCCGCATGGTCCCACTCTAGTGGCCGACATCGTAACCAACGTTGTAAAGGCGGTGGCTCGTTTTTATTTTACAGGTTATTATTCCTTGCTGTAGGGGCTGTGATTTTTGATATTTTTTGTCTAAACCAGCAAGGCAAAACAGAGGCCACTGCTTCCACCACATCAAGTGGATTTAGTGCTCACGTACTCACACTGAGCCGTGAACACTTCCCAGTTTATCAATGGGGAATAGTTGAACATGATTACTACTCTCCAAACCCACCTTGACCAATTCACCGCTTGGTGCAACCAGTGGTTCCTCCGTGTTAATCCCTCCGAGACCCAGGCGATCATCATAGGCCGCACCACCCGCTCCTTCCGCCTCCATGATTTCTACCTCACCATTTATGGCTGTCCTATCCACCTCACTCCTACCCTCAAATACCTTGGCCTCACACTCGACCGCCACCTCACCTGGACTCCCCATCTCCTTACCATCCAAAACAAAGCTCACAACCGCTTCCGCCTCCTGAAACTCCTGTCCGGCCGGACGTGGGGTCTGCATCCCTCCACCATCCTTCACACTCCATGATCCGCCCCATCCTTTGTTATGCCAGCATCGCTTGGATTTCCATTCCTCCCTGGTTCTATAAAGCCCTCCAAATCCTCGAACGCCATGCACTCTGCCTCGCCTTCCGCATCCACCTTCCGTCCCCCACGCGCATCCTCTACGACCTCATCCCCTTCCCCCACCTTCTCCTTTTCCTTGAACACATCCGCACACTATATATTGTCCGCCGCCTTGATCCTCCTCACCCCCTGGTGTCTCCCTTCCTCTCCACTCCCAACCAGTTGCCGCGCCTTTACCATTGTGTCCCTCCCTCTCTCCATCTCCACACCCTCCATCTCCTTTCCCAACACAACTTCCACCATCTACCCCTCCCGGATGATGAGCTTCGCCCTGACATCTACCCTTCCTACCAACTCTAACCCCCTCTTCCTGCCTCCTCCTCAGGGCTCCCTCTCCTCCCCCTCCCTCCCCCTGAGCGGCTTTCCCCTCCTACTCCCCCTCCATCTCTTGTGCCTCCTTTCAGTGTCTCTGCGCTCTCCCTCCTGCCCTGTCTTCCCTTTTCCTCTCCCGCCCCACGTGTCTCCTGCCTCTTCGTGAACCCACGGTTGCCCTCCTCTCTTCATCCCGCCGCTTCCTCAGCTGCCCCATGCTCTCCCCTCCTTTTCCATCCTGTCTGACCTTTCCCTCGGCAGGTCCCACCTGGTAGTTTTACTCTTCGTCGTGTGTGCCCGAAGTGGGTTTTAAGTGTGTTGTTTCGGAGTGTTTTTCATACTGTGGCCAACTTTTAACCTGTGCATTCGCATTCAGTGTCTTCTCTGTGTTTCAAGAATCGCCAACTGTGTTTTTTAACTTTCTGGTGACTTTTTTTTTTAACTGTCCCCCATGAACGTCTGCATGTCCATGTCTCTTTACCTCCATTTTCTCCCCTTACTCTGTTTTATGTTTCCCTTTTTTATCTCCTTATGTATGTATCATTTTATTCTTGTTTTAGTTGTCGTGTCTCTCGGCTGAAGAGCGGCGGATTGTGTCGCTGACAGCCCTCCTCTGCCCATATGGGGCAGGGGAATGAAATCACAATAAAGAAAAAAAAAAGAATATGATTACTACTGTTATCGGTGCCATGCGTGCAATATACTATATCTATACTATCGTTAGTGGCGCGAGACCTGCACGACCATATAGCAACCGTTATAGTTCTGCATTATTCTGTTACACTATGGGTGAGTTCATGTAAGAAAAGAGAGAGAATGTAAGATTAACGGACTCATTTATTAAACAGTTGAGAATCGAACAATAATACAACCAAATTGGGGTGGGGGGAAGAAAGATTCGAGTTCAGCAGCCTGCCCCAACGTACGTTCATAACCAGCCACGATAGCAGGAGGAAAGGAATTTTAGTAACGGTCGCCGTATTATCAAATAGAATCCCAGTTAGTAAAGGAAGGGGTTGCTGGCGTGCAACGACCACCACCATGAAACAGCCAAAGACCAAGAAAGATGCTACTGTGCGTGAATCGCTAGGTAGCCTCCGGTACTGAAGGAATAAAACCCGCAAGACGCGAAGTATTCACAACGACCTATCAGGTTCCCTCTGGGCCGCAGGGCGCGAATCTACAGTGCACGCCGGCGCTCATGCTTACCCAACTTCATCTCCTGGAAGCGGCACCTCCGGTCTCCGGCACGGTCACTCTAGAACTGCTACTACTGCCCCTTTGTCCACCACCCATCCGCGGAGGGCGGTTGGCGCCCGCCCGCAAAAAACGGGCGCGCACCTGAACTGGCCAATCATAGGGCCGGAATTTCACAGAGAGGCGACCTCGCGACGTTAAAATTGAGCAGAAATAGCGTTTACAAGGTTGGTAAGGCAGGTTGGGGAACTGAGAACAGGAGGAACTTTGGCCACTACTGAATGTTCAAACGACACAACGTCCTACCCTGGCGATCGGAAAAGGGATGGGAAACGGGAAGCCATCATGGCTGCTAGGAAGACTGCTGCCCTCACCCATAAATAAAGAAAATTCCTGGCGCCAAGCTCCTCTCACAGATCAGTGTGAGACAAGCTGTAAAAATCGTCAAATAAATCAGGCAACCCATAGAAATTATTAATATTACCTGAATTATTACTTTACCGAGTACCAGAATGCTGTGATTAGAAATATGAAATACGAGCACTGAATGGTGAATGAAGTGCACGTCTTTCAACGTCTTGCTACATCAATAACCTCCCAATCATGCACATGCAGTTTTCCGCGGAATGCATCTTTCATTGGGTCAAACAGATGGAAGTTCTTTACGGCCTTCAGTTAGGCAGCGAGGAACCCGGCGTGCACACACCTTCGAGTGCTCCAACTGGTGGACAATTACGAGGTGTGGCTAGAAAAAAACCGGACTAGTACTGGTGAAACAATAAAACGAATGCAATAAGGCTGAAAGTCGCGTGGCCTGTCACGTGACTCTCGCTCCGCCTACTGCTCGAGTTTCATCTGCCTCCTGCACTCAGTCTGCCCGTGGCGTCTGTTTTAAGTAGTTGACGTTTTGTCTGTGCGTCGGAAAATGTTGAGTGTACAGAAAGAACAGCGTGTTAACATCAAATTCTGTTTCAAACTAGGAAAATCTGCAAGTGAAACGTTTGTAATGTTACAACAAGTGTACGGCGATGATTGTTTATCGCGAACACAAGTGTTTGAGTGGTTTAAACGATTTAAAGATGGCCGCGAAGACACCAGTGATGACACTCGCACTGGCAGACCATTGTCAGCAAAAACTGATGCAAACATTGAAAAAATCGGTAAACTTGTTCGACAAGATCGCCGTTTAACAATCAGAGCAGTGTCTGAGTTAACAGGAGTTGACAAGGAAAGTGTCGAACAAGTTTACCGATTTTTTCAATGTTTGCATCAGTTTTTGCTGACAATGGTCTGCCAGTGCGAGTGTCATCACTGGTGTCTTCGCGGCCATCTTTAAATCGTTTAAACCACTCAGACACTTGTGTTCGCGATAAACAATCATCGCCGTACACTTGTTGTAACATTACAAACGTTTCACTTGCAGATTTTCCTAGTTTGAAACAGAATTTGATGTTAACACGCTGTTCTTTCTGTACACTCAACATTTTCCGACGCACAGACAAAACGTCAACTACTTAAAACAGACGCCACGGGCAGACTGAGTGCAGGAGGCAGATGAAACTCGAGCAGTAGGCGGAGCGAGAGTCACGTGACAGGCCACGCGACTTTCAGCCTTATTGCATTCGTTTTATTGTTTCACCAGTACTAGTCCGGTTTTTTTCTAGCCACACCTCGTATGTCACCACCACCAACAGAGACGTCCGGTTGTGCAGTGAAGTGTTTGTGATCCCATCGATCACCTCGAATTAGATTGTCCGCACTTTCCAAGACTGCAGGAGTCACAGCTGTGTGCAGCCGTCAGGCATGCAAGAATTCGGACTGATTTGTGCGACCTGGTTACGATAATGTCAGCCGCCTCGCCCATGACTCACTGTGCTTTTGTTCGCTGTCAGGTCTCCGTAGACCTTCTGCAAGCGCCTATGAATGTCTGCGACGCTCTGCTTTTCCGCAAAAAGAAACTCAGTGACAGCTTTCTGCTTGGAACGTACCTCCATTACAGAGGGAATTTTTGAGGCTAAGTATAGAGCCGCCACGTATCGGAACTTCATGGAAGTATAGGGGCTGACGCGGGAATAGTCCACTGTGCCCTACAACAAATTTCGAACTTTTTAAACCGAAACTGACCGAAAAAACATGTGTTGCATTACTTATTGAACGCTCCTCGTACATGTGGTTGAAAAAAGAAATGAGTTGCATTTTTTACTTAAGACCCCTCGTACTTTTATTACGCAAAGCAATCACGTCTTCTTAAGCTGAACCACATGCACTCTAAACCGACACCAAACTGTACTCTTCACCACTTTCTCGATTCGCACGGCCACTGCAAAATTCGAAACGCTCTATAGCGCTAAGTGCTGATGACTGAAAACTTTTTCACTTTTTGGCAGTTTGACGTTGTTTCATCGCATTATGATTAAAAAGGTATCACATTAAAGAATCTCAAATAAGCCAGTTTAAATACTAAATCCAAGCATTCAGTATAGAAAAATCAATAGAAGTCAGAATAAAATGAAGAGCGTGGATCCATGTCTCTTTGCAGTTTGCTTTGTTGTTGTGCTTGCCTGTGACGAGAGTTGAGCGCACATTAGGCTGCATTTCTAAGGACTTAGGAGACCCCATTCAGCTTGCAAAGTTAGAGCAGGCACATTTCGATTTGACGAAAATCCCAATCATCCATAACACATCAGTCAAAATGCTTCTTGAGATATGGCAGTGTGCCTGTGGAAAGTTCTATCATAAATGGGCACCCAGGCTTCTACTATGCGTTTTCAAGCGGAACTCTGATACACACTTAAAATGCTCAAAAGACAACGAGAAGGGAATGAAAGAATAAACCCTACGAAACTAAAAAAAATTGTCAAATAGAAACAAAACAAAGGCAGTCTGTTCAAAAGTGTGCATTTTGCTCATTAGTGACCTCAAAATCTGGTGCATTCTAGCATGTCTAGAGCCTCCTTAGCGTACTGTCCACAAAGTGATCGAGAAGTTGCTGCTTGTGCATTATCATCTTGAAAAATAAATCTCTTGTCAAAAGGTTGACTGCAGGAATATATTTGTATGTATGTATGTATGTTCCATATCTCCTTAGAAATCACTGGAATGATTTCAACCAAGTATGGTACAAGTATTACTTGATGACCAGAAACAACTGCTTTAGGGCCGAGTGCTACCTATACTCCATACGGCGAGAGAAGAGCTCTGACAGTTGACGCGGCCTTGGCGCACATGCTTCGCGCATCTATGATGGCCAATCAGATTGTGAGCTTTTGTTTACATTACCGTGGCAACACCCCAGTGTTGCCGAAGTTCTGGGCGGCAGCTGCTTTTCACTCAGTTGCGCTACGTGCTACGTTCAGGTTTGTTTGTATACGTGTGCATTTCGCTACTTCTGTGAGTTTCTTGCCGTGTGTATAAGTGAAAAGTGTGTATAAGTGGAAAATGACTGCTTGTAGTGCAGAGAAGAGGGCTTTTGGGAAAGGAGCTATGCTGAAATCCCAAGCACGAGAATTTATATACAGATTGTGTGTTTACTTTGAAAGGGAAAGGGTCAATGGTAGACTTTTGATATCAGTGAGTAAAGTGGTTGATAGAGTGGCAGAAGCATTGAACATCTCTACAGCGACAGTGAAGAGAGTTACAAATGATAAAGAGGCTGCTAATTCAGCAGCGAGGCCTGTTATTGTGACGCCAGGAAAGTCAAGGAAGAGATCGTGTGGTGACTGAAACAGACAATTTTGACGATAGTGTTATCAGGAACCACAGCAGGAAGGAGTATCCGACATTTAAAAAGTTGATGGCATCACTGTCAGACAGAAGTTTATTCACAGACAGAACGACAAGTCTCTCCATTGTTTTGAAAAAAATTGGCTTCCGTTGGTAAAAGTTCTCAGGGCGAAAGGTATTAATGGAACGTGGAGACATTGTAGCATGGACATGTCGTTTCCTGCGCGAGCTGCTTGCAGTGAATCCGGCAAATGTAATATGGATTGACGAAACATGGGTCAACGTGGGTCATGCACGTTTCGTCGCATGGACAGACGACACGCGCCACGGAACTATGAGTGTGCCAACTGCTCAGGGAGGGCGAATAATTATGGTTCACGCTGGCTTTATGGACGGTTTTGTGCCCGGTGCTATGATGATGTTTCAGTCAAAAAAAAAAAAAAAAAAAAAAAAAAGAACTGCCGGCTACCACGAGGAGATGAATGCAGATACATTCAAAGATTGGTTCGTTACTCGTTTCCTACCAAACGTCAGTTCTGGTAGTGTTCTTGTAATGGACAATGCGCCATACCATTCATTACAATTAAATAAGGCACCAATGGCCGCTGCAAGGAGAGACGAAATAGTCAGATGGTTGAAAGGTAATAAAATGGGCTTTGGACAGAATATGCGGAAAGCGGAACTTCTGGAATTAGTGAAACGATACAAGCCACAGAAGACACATTGTGTGATTGATACATTAGCAGAGAACCACGACCACAAAGTTATACGTCCACCGTACCAATGCCATTACCACGCAATTGAACTCGTCTGGGTTCAAATAAAAGCAGGCGGAGCGAAACAAAACCTTTACGTTGCGAGTCACAGAGAGGCTGGTAAATGAGGCTGTCCCGCGAATAACGCCAGAAAATTGGAAGAACGTCGTAAACCATGTGAGTAGCTTCCTAGACCTACCGTTTCCTACTGGTTCGTCATAGAACAATACTGTAGATCTAGGAAGCTAGACTCACATTGGCAAGGGTCATAAGAATTAGGAAGGACAGACGTGGCCAGTGAAATAATAAAGATGAGAAGAAATAAAGAAACGAACGTACATGCAAACAGATTAAAACAGTCCTTTTGATTTCAGGTATGGCTCAGGCAGAAGAAACACTACTACTACTAACAGCAATAACAGCAGAAGTCGACACAAGTAAAATTGACAATGGATTTCGAAGTTCCAGAAATAGAAAAGAATTCGTGACTACACTACGATGATTTAGGGGAAGTGGAAACATACAGTACCGTCTGGAAAATTGTAAAATATCTAAATGTAGATGCCATAGCTGACCATTTTCAGAAGGCTGAAAGATACAGCAAAGTACCAAAGCAGAGATATAGGGACACTCAGAAAGAACTTAAAGTACATTTTACGGCATGTCGCCTGCTACACAAACAAATGACACATCATATCAAGCTCCAAAGGATACACGAGTTGGAAAAGTGAGCTTCTACGATAAATACAAAGGGTATGGAAAGAGGGCCTTCATACAGGCAGACTGAATAATATGTGCAACTACAAACAAGAAGGATGTAATATCACAACTAGAGTTAGACAGAAATTTTTGTATAATGGGTAAGGGAAAAACAAATCTCCCGTTGATAAATTTAAAGTTACCATTAGATCATGTGGTTACACAACCCGATGATTTGAAAATCGCGGGAAAATGGTTAAACGACATCGACAGAATGATCACTGACCAGCAGGAGAGGATGACACACTCACAGTATCTAACATAACTTTCCATCACGACATAAGTGAGCATAAGTATTGATTATACTCGTTATAATACGCTGTTGCTATGATAATGATGATGAGGTCCCGTACTCCGAGGAGCGTAGGGGACGATGCTGGAGATCCTAGCACCGCGGGCTAGGGCGCCTTGTCACGGTCCGTGTGGCTCTCCCGCCGGAGGTTCGAGTCCTCCGTCGGGCATGGGTGTGTGTGTTGTCCGTAGCGTAAGTTAAAGTCAGATTAAGTAGTTCGTTGGCTTAGGGAACGATGACCTCAGCAGTTTGGTCTCATAAGACCTTACCACAAATTCAATTCACACCGCCGTACTAGCCAAGGTCCTAGCGGAGGTGGTTTGCCACTGCCTTCCTCCGACAGAAATGAGGATAAATGATGATGATGAAGACGACAACAACACCCAGTCATGTCGAGGCAGGGAAAATCCATAACCTCGCCGGGAATCGAAACCGGGACCCCGTGGGCTCCGGAACCGCGCTGCTGCTACGGTCGCAGGTTCGAATCCTGCCTCGGGCATGGATGTGTGTGATGTCCTTAGGGTAGTTAGCTTTAAGTAGTTCTAATTCTAGGGGACTGATGACCTCAGATGTTAAGTCCCACAGTCCTTAGAACCACTTGAATCCCGTAGTCGGGGTAGCGAGAACGCTACCGAAAGACCAGGAGCTGTTGCTATAGACACCGTAAATGTTTAAGAATTCTATGGAAACTCTTTCACTACAATGTTGATTGTGCACGAATATGTGTACAAAACACCATTTTAAATCAAGACGTAGAAAACATTAGAGTATGAAGATTTCTTAATAGTAGAACGTAAGAAATAGTGGACTATGAAAGGGATCCCAAACAGCAAGATGAATCAATATACAGAATGAGATTTTCACTCTGCAGCGGATTGCACACTGATATGAAACTTCATGGCAGATCAGAATTGTATGCTGGACCGAAAATCGAACTCGGAACCTTCGCCTTTCGAAAGCAAGTGCGTTCTTGCTGTGACTGAGCTACCCAAGCACGAATCACGACCCGATCTCACAGCTTTACTTCAGCCATCACCTCATCTCCTTCCTTCCAGACTTCACAGAAGCCCTGCGCGTACTTGTTGATAAATAAGCTGAAGGAAGAACCAGAAAAAACAATATTTGAAAATTAAAAAAGATTTCATTGACTGCGTGATCAAAAAAGAAGAAAAAGATTCGTGTATCTTGAGAATATGTTAAAAAGACATTATAAAAGACTGAAAAATCGTCTTCTATGCGAATTACTGGTAAACGAGAGGTATTGGGCAGATTTGGCTCCGTCAGACTTCCTCTTAGTCCCACAAGTGAAACCGTTTGTTGATGGGAAACGTTTTGAGTGCAATGAAGAGATTATGGCGCTTTTACACGAATATTTTGCAAACCTTCCGGATCAGTCTTGAAGGGTGGAATTTCCACGCTGCAGAAATGTTTGACAAAGAGTGTTGACCTAGAAGTGGATCACCGCGAAAAATTAACTGTATTTACTATGAAAAAAAGCAGCGTTTTAGTGCTGCATTCACATTTTCCTGTGAGTCCAGGTTTAAAATAAAATTCTCTGTTCACGTAGAATAGTCTTATTCATTCGGAATGCTCATTAATTTTCCAGCTTGATTTGGTTCAGCCACGGAAAATATACACTGACGGAAAAAATTACAAAAACAAAATTTATTAATGGTGAGTAACGAAATTCCGGGATTACATTTGTATGGTAACCGTACTTGAATTAATAACACTGCAAGATCACAGGTTAATGTAAACGCGAGATAAGCCATTACAAATGTGAAATGCTGGTACATTAATAGCTGGTGTAATCGCCACAATGTTGGACGCAGGCTTGCAAACGTGCATGCCTTATGATGTACAGGTGCCGGATGTCAGTTTGTTGGTTATTGTTCCACGTCTGTTGCACTTGGTCGGTCAATATAGGGACGGTTAATGCTGGAGTTGTCATCCGATGAAGTCCCATATGTGATCGATTATAGACAGATATGGTGATCGAGCAGGCCAAGGCAACACGCCGACACTCAGTAGAGCATGTTGGGTTACAACAGCTGTATGTGGACGATTGTTATCCTGTTGGTAAATACCCCCTGCAATGCTGTTCACGAATGACAGCAAACAGGTCGAGTAACCAGACTGATACATAAATCTGCAGTCAGGGTTCGTGGGATAACCACGTGAGTGCTCCAGCTGTCATACGAAACTGCACCCCAGAGCATAACTCCAGGTGTAGGACCAGTGATTCTAGCCGCAGACAGGTTGGTTGCAGGTTCTCAACTGGCCTCCTCCTAATCAAGACACGGCACCACTGGCACCGAGGCAGAACCATCTTTCATGAGAAAACACAAAGGTTCAATCCTGCTCTCCAATGAGCTCTTGCTTGACACCAGTGAAGTCGCTAATGGCGGTGATTTAGGGTCAGTTGAAAGGTCGCTACAGTGTGTGTGGCTCGGAATTGTCGTTGAAGTAACCGACTTGTAACAGTTCATCGTGTCACTGTGGCGCCAACTGCTGCTCAAATTGCTGCTGCAGATACAGTACAATGGTCCAGAGCCGTACGTCAAACACGATGGTCTTTAATTTCGGTAATGCCACGTGGCCGCCCGGAGCCCGGTCATCTTGTTGCCGTACATTCTCGTGACCACCGTTGCCAGCAATCATGTACAGCGGCTACATTGCTGCCAAGTCTTTCTGCAATATTGCAGAAGGAATATCCAGCTTCTTGTAGCCCTATTACACAAGCTCCTTCAAACTCTTTGTCGCCTTAAAAGCATTTTTGATTAACATCAGCTCACCACGTCCAGTCTCAAAGGTAATTAACGCTCACGACCGTTACAGTGTGTATTTAAAGCAAACTTGATTTGAATCCCCGTAGTGGAGCTACCAACGCTACTCTTACGCGAATGGTACGAAATCTGAGCAGACCTCATCTTTTAGATACGGAAACACGCTTACCAACTTTCGTATATGTCGCACAACTACTTCATGGTGTTTCGATTTTTTCCGTCAGTGTAGTAATTCAACTTGGTTGCTGACACAATGTCCACACGCACTAATACAGGGTGTACATAAAGTGCGGGAACACTTTCAATTATTTATTGCCCAAGAGCTAAACATTGTACAAATGTCATACATATTGCATTTTGAAGAGAAACTCTGAAAGGTTTTTTTTTGTTTTGTTTTGCAAACATTCGATTCTTTAATGTGTCCCCACAAAAAAGTCACACGGATCTGGTGATCGGGGAGGAGCCGCGTGGGACTAGCCGAGCGGTCTTAGGCGCTGCAGTCATGGACTGTGCGGCTGATCTCGGCGGAGGTTCGAGTCCTCCCTCGGGCATGGGTGTGTGTGTTTGTCCTTAGGATAATTTAGGTTAAGTAGTGTGTAAGCTTAGGGACTGATGACCTTAGCAGTTAAGTCCCATAAGATTTCACACACATTTGATTTTTTTTTTTTCGGGGAGGCCATTTCATGAAACAGCTGTCCCCTTCTGTAGCATGGCCGATCCATAGATGCGTCAGCTCCATGTTCAGGTACCCAAACTTCACGATGAAAATGGGGTGAAGCCCCATCCTGCTGAAAGATGAACGAAGATTCCTATTTCATTTGAGGCAGCAGCCATTGCTGCAACATGTCCGCGTAGGAAAATACAGTGATAGTGCTGTCGGTGAAGAAGAATGGCCCATACAGCTTTCGACGTGACAAGGCACGAAAAACATTTACCTTTTGGGAATCACGCTCAAATTCAATGCATTCGTGTGGATGCTTTGTACCTCAGGTTCGACAATAATGCCTGTTCACTTTCCCATAAGTGTGAAATGTGGCTTCGTCGCTAAAAATTAAGCGACCAACTATGCCATCAACCATCCTCATTCAATTGTTGCAACTGCGAACAAAAATGAAAACGCTTGTCTTTGTAGTCGTCATTGAGCTTCTGCACTTTACCCAATTTGAATGGTTTCATAGCTTCTATCGCAGGACATTCCACACTGTCATTGGAGCCATTTAGAATTCACGGGATGCACCACGCACCGATTTGGAATGTTCTCGTACGCGCTCCACATTCGCTTCACTCACACTGGGACGTCCGCTTCTCTTTGCCGGACACAAGCAACCCGTTGTAACGAATTTGTTGTGACAGTGGTAAATGGCCTTTCTTGTTGGTGGCTTCTTACCGTACTTGGTTCTAAACATCCGTTGAACAGCTGTAGCATACTTGTTTTTATCAAACTCCAACACACAGAAAGCTCGCTCTGCACCTTAACTCGCCTTGTTGCGACTAGCAACGACTATCGGCAAATTACTAAACTGCGCTGTGGTGGTATACATAAAAAAAACTTCCAGGGTTTCTCTTCAAAATGACATATGTATGATATCTGTACATTGTTTGGTTCGTACATTGTTTGGTTCTTGTGCAATAAATAATTGAAAGTGTTCCCGGACTTCATGTACGCCCTGTATATGTAGTTGTGGCGACTTATCCATACGTTATATCTTGATTCTCCTGGTTACTGTGATGAGGCTGTAGAGTGACGTCGCTGTGGCAAACAGATGGCGATCTTCATGTCAAGTGTGTAAAATCTGTATAAAAACACAGATAACTTACAATTTTACTCTATTCTTAACGTTGGCTACTGAGAGTAATTGATCACAACGGTGCCTAATCGATACAGAATGAGAGACGCGTGTATGCTCAGTACGAGGTAAAAGCACCTGTATAGACGCGTAATTAACGATTTTAATAAAATATAGTTTGGGATTCATATTGCGTATTTGTGACTCCAGGCCTAATTTTCGATGTCCAGAAGTTGATAAATTTCCTTACAATTGCGAATCACTTGTCAGATATCTGTTGTTGTTGTGGTCTTCAATCCTGAGACTGGTTTGATGCAGCTCTCCATGCTACTCTATCCTGTGCAAGCTTCTTCATCTCCCAGTACCTACTGCAACCTACATCCTTCTGAATTTGCTTAGTGTATTCATCTCTTGGTCTCCCTCTACGATTTTTACCCTCCACGCTGCCCTCCAATACTAAATTGGCGATCCCTTGATGCCTCAGAACATGTCCTACCAACCGATCCCTTCTTCTTGTCAAGTTGTGCCACAAACTTCTCTTCTCCCCAATCCTATTCCATACTTCCTCATTAGTTATGTGATCTACCCATCTAATCTTCAGCATTCTTCTGTACCACCACATTTCGAAAGCTTCTAATCTGTTCTTGTCCAAACTATTTATCGTCCATGTTTCACTTCCATACATGGCTACTCTCCATACAAATACTTTCAGAAATGACTTCCTGACACTTAAATCTATACTCGATGTTAACAAATTTCTCTTCTTGAGAAACGCTTTCCTTGCCATTGCCAGTCTACATTTTATATCCTATCTACTTCGACCATCATCAGTTATTTTGCTCCCCAAATAGCAAAACTCCTTTACTACTTTAAGTGTCTCATTTCCTAATCTAATTCCCGCATCACCCGACTTAATTCGACTACATTGCATTATCCTCGTTTTGCTTTTGTTGATGTTCATCTTATATCCTCCTTTCAAGACACTGCCCATTCCCTTCAACTGCTCTTCCAAGTCCTTTGCTGTCTCTGAAAGAATTACAATGTCATCGGCGAAACTTAAAGTTTTTATTTCTTCTCCATGGATTTTAATACCTACTCCGAATTTTTCTTTTGTTTCCTTTACTGCTTGCTCAATATACAGATTGAATAACATCGGGGCCGGCCGAAGTGGCCGTGCGGTTAAAGGCGCTGCAGTCTGGAACCGCAAGACCGCTACGGTCGCAGGTTCGAATCCTGCCTCAGGCATGGATGTTTGTGATGTCCTTAGGCTAGCTAGGTTTAACTAGTTCTAAGCTCTAGGGGACTAATGACCTCAGCAGTTGAGTCCCATAGTGCTCAGAGCCATTTGAACCATTTTTGAATAACATCGGGGAGAGGCTACAACCCTGTCTTACTCCCTTACCAACCACTGCTTCCCTTTCATGTCCCTCGACTCTTATAACTGCCATCTGGTTTCTGTACAAATTGTAAATAGTCTTTCGCTCCCTGTATTTTACTCCTGCTACCTTTAGAATTTGAAAGAGAGTATTCCAATCAACATTGTCAAAAGCTTTCTCTAAGTCTACAAATGCTAGAAACGTAGGTTTGCCTTTTCTCAATCTTTCTTCTAAGATAAGTCGTAAGGTCAGTATTACCTCACGTGTTCCAGTATTTCTACGGAATCCAAACTGATCTTCCCTGAGGTCGGCTTCTACTAGTTTTTCCATTCGTCTGTAAATAATTCGTGTTAGTATTTTGCAGCTGTGACTTATTAAACTGATTGTTCGGTAATTCTCACATCTGTCAACACCTGCTTTCTTTGGAATTGGAATTATTATATTCTTCTTGAAGTCTGAGGGTATTTCGCCTGTCTCATACATCTTGCTCACCAGATGGTAGAGTTTTGTCAGGACTGGCTCTCCCAAGGCCGTCAATAGTTCCAATGGAAGGTTGTCTACTCCCTGGGCCTTGTTTCGACTCAGGTCTTTCAGTGCTCTGTCAAACTCTTCACGCAGTATCGTATGTCCCATTTCATCTTCATCTACATCCTCTTCCATTTCCATAATATTGTCCTCAGGTACATCGCCCTTGTATAGACCCTCTATATACTCCTTCCACCTTTCTGCTTTCCCTTCTTTGCTTAGAATTGGGTTTCCATCTGAGCTCTTGATGTTCATACAAGTGGTTCTCTTATCTACAAAGGTCTCTTTAATTTTCCTGTAGGCAGTATCTATCTTACCCCTAGTGAGATAACCCTCTACATCCTTATATTTGTACTCTAGCCATCCTTGCTTAACCATTTTGCACTTCCTGTCGATCTCATTTTTGAGACGTTTGTATTCCTTTTTGCCTGCTTCATTTACTGCATTTTTATATTTTCTCCTTTCATCAATTAAATTCAATATTTCTTCTGTTACCCAAGGATTTCTACTAGCCCTCGTCTTTTTACCTACTTGATCGTCTGCTGCCTTCACTACTTCATCCCTCAAAGCTACCCATTCTTCTTCTACTGTATTTCTTTCCCCCATTCCTGTCAATTGTTCCCTTATGCTCTCCCTGAAACTCTGTACAACCTCTGGTTCTTTCAGTTTATCCAGGTCCCATCTCCTTAAATTCCCACCTTTTTGTAGTTTCTTCAGTTTTAATCTACAGTTCATTACCAATAGTTTGTGGTCAGAGTCAACATCTGCCCCTGGAAATGTCTTACAATTAAAACCCGGTTCCTAAATCTCTGTCCAACCATTATATAATATATCTGATACCTTCTTGTATCTCCAGGATTCTTCCATGTATACAACGTTTTTTTATGATTCTTGAACCAAGTGTTAGCTATGATTAAGTTATGCTCTGTGCAAAATTCTACCAGACGGTTTCCTCTTTCATTTCTTAGCCCCAATCCATATTCACCTACTACGTTTCCTTCTCTCCCTTTTCCTACTACCGAATTCCAGTCACCCATGACTATTAAATTTTCGTCACCCTTCACTATCTGAATAATTTCTTTTATTTCATCACACATTTCTTCAATTTCTTCGTCATCTGCAGAGCTAGTTGGCATATAAACTTGTACTACTGTAGTAGGTGTGGGTTTCGTATCTATCTTGGCCATAATTATGCGTTCACTATGCTGTTTGTAGTAGCTTACCCGCATTCCTATTTTCCTATTCATTATTAAACCTACTCCTGCATTACCCCTATTTGATTTTGTGTTTATAACCCTGTAGTCACCTGACCAGAAGTCTTGTTCCTCCTGCCACCGAACTTCACTAATTCCCACAATATCTAACTTTAACCTATCCATTTCCCTTTTTAAATTTTCTAACCTACCTGCCCGATTAAGGGATCTGACATTCCACGCTCCGATCCGTAGTACGTCAGTTTTCTTTCTCCTGATAACGACATCCTCTTGAGTAGTCCCCGCTCGGAGATCCGAATGGGGGACTATTTTACCTCCGGAATATTTTACTCAAGAGGACGCCATCATCATTTAATCATACAGTAAATCTGCATGCCATCAGGAGAAATTACGGCCGTAGTTTCTCCTTGCTTTCAGCCGTTCGCAGTACCAGCACAGCAAGGCCGTTTTGGTTATTGTTACAAGGCCAGATCAGTCAATCATCCAGACTGTTGCCCTTGCAACTACTGAAAAGGCTGCTGCCCCTCTTCAGGAACCACACATTTGGCTGGCCTCTCAACAGATACCCCTCCGTTGTGGTTGCACCTACGGTACGGCTATCTGTATCGCTGAGGCACGCAAGCCTTCCCACCAACGGCAAGGTACATGGTTCATGGGGGGGGGGGGGGGGGTCAGATATCTAAGATATCTAAGAAAGCTAAAGTAAGCGGCACAATGCGATTCTTGTGGGTGAAACATCAAACTTGCATACAGATTCACCAAGAAATTCTATGTTTGGACCAAATGCAATGTTGTGTCCGGCCATAGTGAAACGGTGCTAACAATTTGACCAAGGCTGCACAGACGTTGATGATGCTGACGGGAAAGTCCAGATCTTGCTCCTTGCGATTTCTGTCTTTTCAGCAAGTTGAAAGAACATCTTGGGGGGGGGGGGGGGGAGAGTTTTCAACGATGGGGACGTTCACACAGCTGTTCTCGGATGGCTCCATGACTTAGGAGCGGATTTCTATCTTCGAGGAATTGAACGTTCTGGTCGTTGTTTATAGAGGCTTGATGACTGTGTTGGAAAATAGTGTCATGTATTTCTTTCATTTGAAGTGTAGTGCACCGTTCAATAGAAGTTACTTGGCCTGCCACAACAATGTGTAGCCTAATTTAATTCTTGAAGTTCCTTCGTAGGACTGCAACATAGGTGCTGGCATCTTACTCGTTCTGGAATATCTTTAGTGACGCCCATAGAGTAGGAATATATCTGGAATGAGCCTTCATATCCGCAGAAGAGGTAACGAACATACAGCGCCTTCGAACTCACATGACTTAGTGGAGCTTACTTATGAAAAGTAACTGTCAGTTCTTTTACATATTTCGATTTGCATACATAACAACAATAACGTTCACCCTTGCTGCCACTAAGACATTAGAGTGAGAAGCAGTACAATAGCGTAATTTAAAGTTTCTCTTATCCCATCCCAGAGAGACCTCAGTTAGATATTGAGAGATGAACCTTTTCCTCTAAAGTTGATAAATTTCTAACTGACTTAAAAATTTACATTTTCACGCATGCCTGCGCAGTAGGGTGACATTCAATATTTTTGGTGAGATATCTTTTCGCATCGTTACTATATGGCTACTCAGAGTTCAGTTTAGATATGCAGAAGTAGTTTATGATATGTTAACATGTTTTTGGGCAAATACACTCACAGTTTTTGACAGTAATTTTAGAACCAATAGTTTAATAAATGCTGACAAAATAAACACACAATTTGCCTTCACGAGATAATTGGGGGTATGAGTATTTAACATTAAACATAAACATGTGAGATGAGATAGGCACTTTAGAGTAAATACATGCAAGAATTATTCCAAATGAAAACATATGCGAGCTAGTCCTCAAAGGATTTATATACGGGGAGGCACAGGGTGCGGCGAGAAGTGCTATAATTTGCTTGAATTTCTCCTCTACCACGACTGATTTCTTTAAAGTAACCAGTACGTTTTTCTAGAACAAGAAATTTCAGCCATATAACGTACGTGACTTCTGTTTCGATTCGTCTGTTAATGAGATACAGTTCCATGCGCTGTGTGGTAGAAAATGTGTCAAGTGTGAAACGTTAGTGTGTGTAAACGTACAAACCATCTTATCTGGGAGGCACGTAGGAACGGCGAGAAATATCGCTTTCGTGGCTGGGCTGCAATTTTATGGGTACTCTCGGTAGACGTGTTTTCAGCACACTGCACTCCAGCGTCAATTTGCATTCATCAGAATTCCGGAAGCGGAGCCCCACTGAATTATAGAAGCATTAGCACTTTCGCACGAACATGCTAAGTACCTCTTTAATGAGGACGATTCGTTTCGTTTAACAAGAGGGAACCTACACGACACTTACAGTTAGCCTATTTTGAAACTATTATTAAAAACGTTGTCAGTATTTGTGTCTGCACATTTTCGAGCAAGGCAAAGCCCCGGCAGTAGACACAATGTGTTTAACACAAATTTTGTTTAAATTTCCTTGACACACGCAAATTATTTGTTACTAGTGTTGCTTATAGCGGGTGTGCATGGGAAAGTTCAGTGTAAGGTGGAAGAAGGTTAAACGACTGGAAAGACAAATGACACGAGAAAAGCATCACTCTTAATAATTTCCATATAATAATGAGGAACGTGAATTGTCTACTGAAAGTTCACAACCAGTGATTTTTCGTTTTTGATTTTGGAGTAATATTCGAAATTTTTTCATTGTGGACTGAAACTGACATAAAACCGTATAATGATGTCAGAGTCACGTCTACCCTAGCAGTATATAGAAGGGATTAGTATTGCACATAAATATTTCACACCTCATATACTCTCCAAGCAAATCATGAAAGTAAGTGTGTGCATCCTTCTGGTCAGGTTTTTTGTACAGATTTCTTTAATCGCTTGTTCTGATTAATATCAGTTCATACCATGCATCTGTCTGCTTATTTATCAACACTGGTTTGAAAACTGAAATCTAAAGTATCTTCGCAATCCCTAAGAACAGCCAAGTTCGTTGTGAGTGGAACACCGGAAGAATACCAATAACGATATGCAGAAAGCCGAAGTCAACAACATGTTGGTATACCTAAAGCTGCTAAGCGTGAAAAGTGTTCACTCGTGTTGTGTTCTATACAAGACTGGTTCACGGTTACTCGCCTAGACCCAAGTTGCTATCGACTGAGACAATTTGACCTGGTGGTAGCTCCTCTGGTGGACCTGCCTCTGTTTAACTTTATTGTCTACTATCTGTCATCCACATATATCCGCCGCCACATAGGGCTAATCATGACCTGATTGATGCCAATGGCGTTATGCAGAGAGCCAGCGGATCTAAGACTTGTCAGCTGGGGACCAAGCCCCACAGGAGGCGCAGCCAAGGGCTGTAGGGACTGCAGAGGCGTCAGCATGCTCACGGCGTGGTGAGGGACAGTTGGGGTGTAGAGAGCAGTTTTGTCTTCATAGATTCTATACCGTGACGCCTCATCTGCCTAAGTGCAAACAAGTGTTTGAGGATGGAGGTTGTACAGCAGTACAGCAGGTGTGGGGAGAGGTCAAGAGACCCAGCTGGAGGCAACTCTGAGGTCTGGTATAGAGATGGGCAAAACTGTTCTTTTCAGAGATTGGATCAGAACTGTTCACTCCCTGAAATGAATTAGCTGTTTTTCATGACTCACCACTCATTTACAAAAGAAAATAAATGAAAGGCACATTGCCCTTTAAACTTGGTTTATTCCAGTACTATACCTGTATTTTGATCTTATTTGATCCTATTTTGAAGTAACATAGATAATGAGTAAGAATTTTGTATTGTTTATTGAAATTTCCACGATATGACAAAGTTTTTGATTATTGAATTATTTTGCACTAGCGTGGTTTTTTGGGTGATCGGAAAATGTTGTAGCTTGAGATTTACATTAACAATATATTTGGCTATAATGTATTAAAATTTCATTAACCTCATACAAATACATCACAAGCCATATATTTTTCCTTTCGAAGACGCCTAAAATCGCAAAATCCGTACCAGAATAAGAAAAAAAAATATAAATTTGACTGTAAAACGAAAGTGCTGCATATAGCCTTACGCAGAATAAAACAAGGAAAATATTGGTGTATCACATTTTGCGATACGTTTATCGGTTCGCTCGTAATTAAAGCGTAAATTCGAGTGTCCATAATAAAAATCCTATAGTAAGAGTAGTCATCAGGAACCTAATCTAATCAGTTCAAACAAATAAAAATAAAATAAAAACAATTGATGTATACATAACATAATAATGTAATATACATAGCGGTATTACTACGAAGAACAATATCCAGTGGGGACAAACTCCGATGCAGAGGCGCTGAGTCGAGCAGGTCGAGCCGCGAGCTGTATTACTGCGTGAGCTGAGACCGCAGAGACCAGACTGACACCAGAGTCGCTTTGCTCAACGCTCTGGCTAGAGTCGAGACGGTGGGGTGAGCGTTGAGCGGGCGAGTTCCGAGGGTGGGGGGAGCTCACCCGCTCCGAGACAAATCGTCCGCTCCCTTGCGAGCAGGTTTTTGCAAGTAGTTCCTATGTTATCCGCTAGGTGGCTCTCTGTCCTGTTGCTGGCATCAACTGCCCAGAGGGCAGGACGTGCGACTGAAACGATCGCCGACAGAGTGCGATGCGAAGTTAAGCTGCGCCAGACACTGCACAGTGCACACGGCAGACGACGCACAGAGACGGCCCGGCATATGTGAAACACAAAATCCAATGGGGCACTGCACAATGCAGGCAGCCAAGGTAGAAGCAGGGCAGAGGCCGGCGCTGGCTGTGTTGTGTGGCGTGCACTGTGCTCTGACCAGCAGAGGCGCTGCTGATATGCTCCGTCTCTCTCTCTCTCTCTCTCTCTCTCTCTCTCTGCCTGGGAAACGTTTGGAGCTACCGTTCTTTTTTTCTGAATCACTGATTGTTCACTCCTTTGAAAGATTGAACTCTATGAATTAGTTCAAGAGCGGATCCCCCATCTCTAGTCTGGTATATGATCAGAGTGGTGGCAAAGGCAGGGGTGCCAACTGCGACTGTGGACACAGATGGCGCTGGTTGCAGTGGTGGGATGGGGGGAGGTCAGGCTAATGCATCTGACCTCAACATCGAACAGCTGATGGCCACTGTGACCTACAACAACCCATTTGGTCCATCCAGCAGCCCAGATACAGGAGCCAAATGTGTAGAAGTGCCTGTTCACAAGGGATGCATGAGATCTAACAGGGTGCAATGCCTGTACCCATGCAAGATTTTGGCTGGACTGACGCCATGGATGAATGTGGACCGATAAGTCATGAAAAAGCCGTGTAAGGTATCCTTGGCTGACAACATTCACAAGGCCTTCTGCATTCGAGCCTTGAAGTTGCTGACCATCTGCTTAGTCTCTGCACAGGAAAGGGACTGGTGGTCAGATCATTGCTGCCATTGTGGTGGCAGAAGGCCTTGAAGTGAGTCGACACGAATTGAGATCTGTTGTATGACAACAGGTTGCAAAGTGCCCACTCTGTGGCGAAAATACTCCCAAGAATGTGGATCGCAGCTGAGGTGGTGGGGAACAGCATGGACACCACAAGTGAAAAGTTATAGAGAGCATCCAGTACCAGCAACCACATAGCACCCCGAGCTGTCTCTGTGAACATGATGTAGAGCTTCGCCCAAGGATGGTCAGCAGGGGACCATGGTGAAAAACGTTGAGGGGGACACTTGACTGAGGGAGTAGTCCTGGAAGGAGCAGCATATGGATTCAATGTCGGTATCAATGCCGCCTAGCCAGCAGGTTCATGCCCTTCATCCCCCAAAGTTACGCAAGAAGGAGCTGAGCCAGAGCAGCAGTTAGAGTCTTCCGTGGTCAAAGTTTAAGACATGTTGCCTGGTGTTGAGCTGTTAATGCAGCGGGAAATAACTGCGAAAAAAACGGGTTGGCGTTATGGGAAAAATGCCCACAAAAAAAACCTTTTGCAGGACTAGTTTGAGTGACAATGCTGAGGCGAACTCATGCACTGTCAGCAAGAATTCGTCAAAGGTTGTTTGCAGCTGTTGATCCAGGGGGAAACAAACAGTTTGCTGGCGAATGAATTCCACGTCAGTGCCAAATGGGAGGCCATAAGGGCGTCTGCATTGGCGCGTTAGATAGTGGTGTGAAAATGGATTTGGTAATAGTACCCATTTAAAAACAACAGCTAGCACTGCAGACGCTGTGCTATCTCATCTGGGAAATGAAATCGACGGTTTGTGGTTGGTCAACAAGTGAAATTTTCTGCCATAGAAATAGAGATGAAACTTCTTCACCCTACAAATGATCACAAAAGTTTCCTTCTCTATTTGGGAATAGTTGAGCTGTGTGGCACTTAATGTTTTGGAAGTGAAGGCAAATTGGCACTCTGAATCACCTGACAACATGTATGAGTGGGACGTGTCCATCGCCATTGTTAACGGCAGATATGTCGTATATGACATAAGACACACAGTCACCGTGAGACCGTTCTTACGGCTCTGAAAAGTTTATTGACAGGCGGCTGACTGAGTGAGCGAACTGCGTCACTTGAGGAATGGACTTGCCATTATATGTGATTTTCTCCAGAAGTGAGTGAAACTGCTTAAGATTAGTGTCGATGTGGTCGTGCTTATGTGTGATTCCCTTGTAACCAGCAAGGGGCGGGCATCAGACATGGCCAACCAATTTGGCAGATTACATGTGTACAACTTAAAATGAAACACTAAGATATTTTGGCTCAACAACCCCTATTTTTGAGAAAACTACCGCTAAGTTCATGATGCACAATCGATTCAGAACTGTGCAATTTATAGATAATTGAAAATTGAGCATTTTTCATCACTATATATGAGGCCTGCAAATGTATATTTTCGTAAAAATGGTGGAAAGAAACTTTTTCAACTGCCAATAATCTACCCATAACGTAACAGTGTCACTGTGTAGTGAGTAAAGCAGAGTGCCGAAACTGTGTTTGATTCCCAGTTGCATTCTCAGGTTATTTTTATTTGTGTTTTTTTCTATTTCGAAACTGGTAGGTATAGTAGGATTAATAAGGGAAGTAAAGCAGTAGGTGATAATAACAAGACAGGAAAATTAATTTCTCGAACGACTTGGGTTAGTGAAGATTTAAAAATTTAATCCTGGTCGCATTACTATGACTTTTTCACCCACTTTGTTACGTGGCTTCAATTGTCTTAGAACAACTGGATGGATGGTACTTGTCATAAAAACGTCCAAAGTAAATACACTCAGACCACCAAGAACAATTAATAAATGCAATCTTGCACAACTACATTGTTCCTTCCGGCGATTCGGAAGAAAATAAAGTTGGTTTACATTTTAAAATATTTCTTCTTTGGGAAATAATTTTGATGCATACCATGTATATGATAACATTGGCTGAAACATCGGTGCTCAAAATTAATAATGAATTATGCTGTGAAACGTTATTAGATCCGCTTGGTTGTGCAAATCCTGCTGGGTTTCCAGAAGCAGATTATTATTGTGAAGCTTCGAAATAATGTGCTTAATCTGGTGACAAAAATAAAAATCACATTGGTGGCACACGTGTGCAACTTGGCAGTATTACTTCTACCATGCAATTTGGTTGACTCTTTGTCATCTATAAGCATGCCAGCATACATAACGGTGTTAGTTTGTTCTCCTCAGGAATCTAGTATCAGACAAAACTTTTTATCAGTGATTACGGTTTTAAAATCTTCTCAAGAAATGTTTTGTAAATTGAATTGTATTTGGAGCAAGTGAAGTAAAAAAATTGTGATGGGTCAGTTAAACGACTGACTTTTCTATGTCCCAAGCATAAAATTAAACATTAGTTTCTTAGAAGCACAGGAAAACTTTACGCAACAATTTCCAGACGCCATGATGAAATATTGAGCCATGTACTAGTACGAATAAAAAAAAAAAAATGCAGAACACAACTTGGAATCGAATACACTTCCTCTGTTTCCGAGCCAGATGACTTGGTCGCTATGTCAATGAGACTTTCGTTTAACAGCGCACAGCTTAGGGGTACATGCGCAGAAGTCGAAAAAGGTTGTTTTTCCTCGATTTATAGGAAAATATACATTTGTGGACTTCATATATGTAGATGAAAAATGCTTATTTTCAATTATCTATCGTTCTCCTCAATGCTAAGTTGATAACGCATCATAAATATTAGGGTAGTTTCGAAAAAATGCAGGTGAGGGTTTTAACCAAAATATCTTACTCTTTCATTTTAGGTTGTACAAAAGCGACTTGCTAAATATGAGCATAGTCGGCTAGTAGTGTATGAGACCTTCCTCTTTTGTGAGAAGGTGCACCTGGAATTGGATTCTGGGAGCAAAACAATTGCATTTATTTCAACCGAAAGCATAAATCGCTATCCTGAAACCATTTAAAAAAGATTAAAGTTTTTTGTTATGTTCCACCTGTGTCAGCCCCGTAACGATAATGTCAGCCAAATAATTAACACAATGTGGAACAGCTTGAAGCAATAGTTCTAAATACTTCTGGAAAGTGATGGGTACACTTGCAGCTCTAAATGGTGAGCGACTGTACTTGAATAAGATGAATGCAGTATTTACAACTAGCAACTGTTGAGACACGTCAAGAGGCAGTTGCAAATATACATCCTTTAAATTATCTTTGAGTAATATTGGCCCCGCCAGTTTAGACAACAACCCCTCTGGGTAAGACAGAGGATACAGATCATTGTTAGACTAGTAGACTTAAAACCACCACACATATGAAACGATTCGAAAGATTTTTTATGACCACCACAGGTGTTGCCTATAGACTATAGATAACAGTGGTGTCTCTTATGTCCAATAGAACAGGCATCACTCATATACAGGGTGTCCCATTTATCTTGACCGCCCTAAATAACTGTTTGTCCAGATGCAAATTACAAAACGTTTCAAGCAAATGTTCTTTAGCCGTCAGGGCAATCAGCATGATTCCCTTCGTTGTACATTTGTTTTTTACAAAGATATGAACAGCGGCATGACTTTTTTCAATGGCACCCTATATTTTTTATTCAGTAATTCATTTCCTCTCCTAAATACCTATTCAAAAATGTATCACAGTTACCATTCACTGAAACACAACGTTATTAATTACATAACACAACATTGACGTTGACGCTCCCAGCGCTTAGTGCAGGTACTCGGGGTAATGGAACACATCCACGTGCTGTCATTGACAGAGGGCAAACGTAAACATAAGTAGAATGCACTCCGTCATTCCGTCAACCATCGTCAGTTGAAGAGTTGTGTGAGTAGACTATACACCAACGAAGAGAAAGTAGAAATGCCACTCATCCATGGGGAATGTAAGTTAGCAGAACAGTAATTGCAATATTGTTTTCTTATGTACGGGTATATTTAGTACAGTAGTTTAGTCCTTTTAAAGACTGTTGTGTAGAGTAGGCATACAGTAGAGGCTGTCCTTCATGCAAACTGCGTCGACATAATGTATCTTTTATTGTTGTTGGTGAAGGTAGGCGAAATGCTACGCAGGCAGCGAAAACTGTACAGCGAGCGATATTCTGACAGGAACCCACCTTCCCGACGGATGTTTTCTCTTCTTGCTGCGACGCTTCAGGAAACGGGAAATTTCAACCCACGACAACGCAATCGTCGTAGCACTCGCACAGACGAAGCTGCCGAAGTTACTGTTCTCGCTTTCGTTGCTATGAATCCACATGTGAGCACACGACAGCTTGAACACGAGATTGGCATTCCTAAAACCAGTGTAAAATCGTATTCTTACCCGTCACCGGTTCCGTCCTTACCATGTACACCTACATCAAAAACTGCATGGGAATGATTTCCAGAATCGTGTACAGTTCTGTCAGTGGGCACAGCAGCAAATCCTCTCCAACCCGAACTACTCCTCCAATGTTCTATTTACCGATGAATGTTCCTTCTCAAACAAAGAACAGCTAAATAAAAGGAACATGCATTATTGGTCCCGCGACAACCCACGATGGCTTAGACAGGTGGAACATCAGCGTCAATGGAGAGTTAACGCCTGGTGTGGGATGCTCGGTACTACAATTATTCGCCCTTATTTCATCAATGATAGTCTAAACGACACAGCGTATACCAGCTTCCTCAGACGAATTCTTTCTCCTTTTCCGGATGGAGTGCCGCTAAGAACCAGAATGCTTATGTGGTATTAACACGATGGATGTCCAGCACATAATGCCTTGCGTGCACGTCGTGTTCTGAACCGAAGGTATCTTGCCAGATGGATTGGTCGAGGAGGAACAGTTACTTGGCCTGATAGATCTCCTGATTTAAATCCTCTGGACTTCTCTTCTTTGGGGATGCATTAAAGACGTTGTCTATCGCAATATTCCAACAACTCCAGAGAACATGCAGGAACGTATCGTGGTTACTTGTAATTCTCTTCAGCAGGCAACATTGGAAGCAGTAAATAATTCTTTCATTCAACGAGTGCACCAGTGTATCGGTGTCCAGGGTCACCACTTTGAGCACCTTTGAATGTTCTACTCCTTGTCGATGGTACAGGAGAGTCAAAGTCAGTTTGTGCTATGTTTTTACTTTGTTTTATGACAACTCCAGCAAGTGGACGAGTTTGTGATCCCGGACTCAAAGTCAGTATTGTGTTATGTAATTAATTAATAAAGTTGTGTTTCAGTGAATGGTAACTGTGGTAAGTTTCTGAATAGGTATTTAGGAGAGGAAATGAATAACCGAATAAAAAATACAGGGTGTCATTTAAAAATGTCATACCGCTGTTCATATCTATGTAAAAAACAAAGCTACAACGAAGGCAATCGTGCTAATTGATGTCCCCCTGACGGCTAAAGAACATTTGCTTGAAACATTTTGTAATTTGCATCGGGACAAACAGTTATTTACGGTGGTCACGATAAATGGGACAGCCATAATTCTATGGACTGTTTGATGAAAAAGTTTCAGTGTGGATGCACAACCAACATTCTACAGGAATACGAAATCTGCGAGTATGAGGTTAATGGGCGTCGTTTTGGCGGTGCAGAGATCAGTCAGTTGAGAAATTCAGTCCGCTGGGAAGCGTGACCGGATGGAAAAGATGGTTAACGCAACCATTCTAGAGAAGTGGAGCATCCGGGTTCGTCCTAGTCCAGCACAGATTTTCATCTCTCAGCGTCACATTGCGGCACTGACCTCTGAGGCTGGAAGTCATTGTTCCCTTCCGCGCGCTCGCGGTTAGGCGGTAAGGTTTAGCATTGCTAAGCAGGGCACATGGACTGCTGGAGTGGAATGCTGAACCCATTTGAGGACACAGAAGTTTATTTTCACCACGTTAGTTAAAAACATAGCATTGGTAACAACACAATGATTAATTAGTATTTGCAAATTGCGGTGATCTATACCAATTATTCAATTGTATAAAATCAATGAGAATAATTCAAAAAACTTTAAAAGAAAAACAGCCTTATGGCACCAACTTCAAACTCATAAAAAATTACTTTATACAAATATAACTTTAACATAATTGCAAATCTGAACTCACTAGTTGTATGAAAAATAAAAATTTTGTAAAAGCTATTAGGTTTCAAAAATACTCAAATAACAAGCTCTCTTGAAAACGTGAATTAACTATTATGGAAAACATTCGGTAATATGATTTTATGATAGCCTGAAAGATCTACACAGCAATCAGCACATTCTCGACGTTTGGCGTCCACATCGGCCGCGCGTCTGAATTCCGTGCTCGAGTGCCCAAGTGACAACAACTGATAGGATGGCCTGCGCGCACCAATAACGGCTTCTAGAACACAAAAACCCAGTACTAACACACAGTTCACAAAAATACTAAAACCAACAGCCAAGCACTTGGAAGCACCAAATACTGAAAGAGATGTTAAACGTTATACGAGGATTGGAACTTTAATAGTGGTAACTATTTATTTACAGCTCGTACAAAACAGATATGTGTTTCAAAGTTTTATTGACCTTCAAAGTAGTCACCAGCATTGTGTGTAACCCGTTGCAGCGATTTGGAAGTCGTAGGATACTCTTAGCAGTGCCAGTTGTGTAGACAGTTTGAGCGGCGCGGTCTATTGCCCGACGAATTTGTAGCAGTTCTGAAGCGAATGCCGTGAAGTGTTCCCTTCAGTTTAGAAATCGATTTGAACTAACGAGGGCTTAAGTCAGGGGAGTGCAGTAGGTGGTATAGCACTTAGGAGCTCCATCAGTCAAAGAAATCAGTAACAGCTTGCAATGTACGTGCTTGAGCATTGTCCTGCAAAATGATGGTCAGGTCCCGCAGAAAGTGTCATCACTTCTGTCTCAATGCTGTTCATTTTTGGAACGCAACCTACGACCAGCTTAAAGACAGAAGTGATGACACTTTCTGCGGGACCTGACCATCATTTAGCAGGACAATGCTCAAGCACGTACATTGTAAGCTGTTACTGATTTCTTCGACTGATGGAGCTCCTAAGTGCTATACCACCTACTGCACTCCCCTGACTTAAGCCCTCTTAAGTTCAACCCGATTTCTAAACTGAAGGAAACATTCACGGCATTCGCTTCAGAACTGCTACAAATTCGTCGGGCAATAGACCGCGTCGCTCGAACTGTCTACACAACTGGCACTGCTAAGAGTATCCTACGACTTCCACCTCGCTGGCAACGGGTTATACACAATGCTGGCGACTACTTTGAAAATCAGTAAAATTTTGAAACGCGTATCTATTTTGTACGAGCTGTAAATAAATAGTTGCCACTATTAAAGTTGCAACCCTCGTAGTTTGACAACCGCAATTACTGTTAAAGCAATAGTTCATTAAACAATCTCCAATGACGTGAAATTTCCCATGATAAATTTGTAAACCACAACTAGCTCAAGGTGATAATGACCAGACAATCCGCGCACAACCTTAAACACCAAAGCACCATCTGAGGGCGCAAAATTGTTACAATTATAGTTGCCGACAAGGAAGAAGTTTGTATTTGCAGTTTAAATTGGCTGCTAAAGTTTTGTACAGAGAATAAACTTTGATTTATAAAATTCACCACTTAACATATTAACAAAAACAAATAAAAAAAGGAATTGGCGAATGTCGGTGACACTTGTAATGCAACGGAACCAGGGCACAGGGTAGTTAGATGGATTTGCAATACCAGGTATCTCGGATCCACGTCCAAGTGGTTTAAGGAATGACTAGCGAAAATCAAAGTGGCTACACGGAGCAATGACATCCAAAGGTTCCACTAGGAAATGGATCACCATTTAAAATTAGCTCAGGACCTCGCCGTTAACATGCACGCCCTGGTTAACTTCCGCGCACTCCTCAAGATTCGAGATAGACACGACCCTCGGCTACTCGCGCGGAGTA
The DNA here is from genome assembly GCF_023898315.1 of Schistocerca nitens. NCBI lineage: Eukaryota > Metazoa > Arthropoda > Insecta > Orthoptera > Acrididae > Schistocerca > Schistocerca nitens. The sequence continues at coordinate 410,058,781 of NC_064618.1, forward strand.
CAAATGAATCGTGAATTTGTAAAACGACTTAAGTCCCTAGAGGTACATTTTCAGAAACAACAAAAAAACTTTCTATTATCTTACTGAAGCGAATATTGCACTAAATTATTGCATTATATGTTACATACATCGAAACTACATAAGACTGTCATTACAAAAGCCTGATCTTGTACTTCCTTCATGTCAAATTTTGGTTTAAAAAAGGATTTAAGTCGTTTTTCAAATTAACTTTAGTTTTGCTTCTTATCTAATAAAATTCTGGCATGTAAACACGTAATAATGTATTTTCTTTATTGAAAAACACATTCAGAATACACAGAACAGTAAATCATTCAGGGAAATACACATACAGGACAAAATTTCCAAAACGAAATTGCAATTTTACTCATTTTTCTTTGTTTGCCAAGTTGTATTTTCTCATAAAATGCTTTGGATTCATTACAGTCGGGAATGTACTTGAGCATTTTGCGTATATCTTTAATTTTATTTTCATTGATTGGACACACACCATTTGAATAAGCATGTCTGTGTGACAGTTTTGGGACGTGTGGATATGTTGGCCCAAGCATGAAAGAATGTTGAATTATTCCTCCTATCGATGGTTTTACCATAACTATTCCGATTTGCTCTGTAGAAAAGCAGAATTCCATAAAAGTTGAAACAGTGATAGATATCTTTTTATCTCTAGGAACGTCCTTAACAGACGTCTCTGTGTAAGTGGCCTTTCTTTTGTAATAATGTGGCCACCAGTTGTTGAAATCATAAACATCCTCACTTTCAAGGATTGTAACTATAAAATTTCCTTTAGCGCTAGAGTTGACTATGTGTTCACACACGTCCTTCATTGTGTAGAGTCTGTCCACACGCCTCAGTCGTCTTTTCACTACTGCAAAGTCCCTATCATTTGATAGAAGGGGTGTCCTCTGATAGGGAAAAGAAGTATGATGTTCAAAAAACGCCTCTGAGCACTTACAGCCATTAAAAACCCGATGAAAGTGTTGTTCTTATTCTGGCCTGGACAGCCGTCACAAAACAACCAGAGTTCATCACACAAAATGAGACACAGGTATTGAAATAATGGAGGAGAAAACTGCATACGTCATTTGGACTTTTCTTGGCTTGCCTCTCATGGTAGATATAGAAGGATACTGAATTAGTTTTCATGTTATGCACAGAGAAAACTGGAATTGTCAGCAGTTGGTTGCATCTTCTAGTGTTTTGTAAAACTTTTTGCTACTACGTTTGTGAAAGTTTAGTTCTTCACACGGAATGCATGTGTCAACACTGAGCCTAACAAATCTCAAACGGAAATGGTTACTGAAATACCTGTGATAATAGTAGTAAGACACATTATTATCAGGATATTTGACAAGGAAAGTTTCATGCATAGTTTTCACAGTTCGTTCGCTGTTTAAGTAGAAAACATCTGTGTTTCCATAGTGGGTTTGTTTAGTTGGAAATGACGCAATATTGGCATGAATAAAAGCGAGTACATCAGCCTCTTTTGCGTTACGAGTTTTGTTTTTCCCACGTTGGTCTTTGGGAGACTTGCCACAAAGCAGCAACTTACACAATCTCTTCATCCTAGATTGGGTAACTCAATAAACACTGAGGAAGGCTTTCTCACATACGTCTTTCTGCTTGTCTGAATCTTTAGCATAATACTTGAACACAGCTGCCCCGATACCAGGCTTGTCTTTCCTTCCTCTTCGTCTTTTTATGGCAATGCTTTCAGTTTGTCCCTGTAAGAACACATCTTGTTCGTTCTTAGTGTCAAAATCTTTCATGTAATTTACTGCTTCTAAAAATGCATTTTGGGAAATAAAGTTGAGACATTGTTTCATGCATCTGAAATATATGACAATTTTTTATAAACAAGAGTCCGCATTACTAGTAATTACCAGTCTCAGTTAGCTACAGTGATGTGTGCAAGGATATTGTGTACAACAATACTGTGAAACAAAATTATATCCAAATTGCTTATCCGCAAGCAGGTCCTATTTGTCTAGCTGAAACTAACTTCCCCACATGATTTACGTGATCCAAATCTTTAACATTAGCACGCTTTATTGTAGCTCTCTTGTATTCTGCAGCCCTTTTCATTCCTTTCCTCCTTTTTTGGTCAGTATTTTCTTCATTTTCAACAACACCATTACATAAAGAACACCTGTTAGACGCCATTTTCGTTTTCATCCAACGTATTGCAGGTCTACCACACAAACAAAAGTAATATAGATGTTTTACCACCATAAAGCTATACATGAATCTCTTAACAATTATCGTTACCTGACAACTTAAGTCCTGGACTAAGACTGTTTTTCCGGTAAACACAAATGTTCTGTTACTGGAAGTAATGTGCAGAAGTTGGGGACTAAAGTCTCTTTGGTACTAACCGATGCGTGATGGGGATTGGAGCATTGTTGTGCCCATAACTCAAAACCATGAAAATGTGGACTGAAGTCGTTTTGCAAAATCACTATTCAAATGTACTCCATTCTCGCTCTGAACGTTATTTTTTTATTGTTGGCAAAAGGGCCGGGCTAAAATTCTCAGTGTCTGGCGTTCTTGTTCTAATCTGTACCTACAGCAAGTGGCGTGCGTCGTCCTGCACGGATATTCTCATAGGAAAGTCTTGAGTGTTCCCTGTCGTGCTTGGCGCACACATGTACTCCACGCGAGTATCGTAGTTCCAGCACATATTTTATATGGTAAGTAAAAATTTTAATTTCCATTATATTTGAAATATGTTTAGATTACTATTGTAGTATTAATTTATCGTTATTATTTAGATATAATGGCAGATCGCACTTCTGATTAAAGGGTTTGGTTGCAAAGGCTAGAGGAATAACTGCAGACTGATGAGCCTTCCGATTGTGATTCTGATCTGTGCGATGGATATACAAGCGAGGATGATGATCGACCAGACGAGCAGACTGGAAACAATGTCGTGGAAGAATCGGAAGAAGACAAGGAGCTGGAAGACGTCCATTCAGACAGTTTATACCTAGTAAACCTGCTCGTTATGGCCTGCAGGTGTTTGCGTTGTGGATTGTAGAATAATGTATACTGTGAATATGGAAATTTATTATGGAAAACAGGCGGCGGGGCCTTTTGATGTAAGCAGTGCAGGAAAGGAAGTCGTCATGAGAACTGCGAAACCAATTTTAGGCACATGACGTAACATCACGGGCGATAATTGGTTTACTAGCTATCCTCTGCTTCAAGAACTGCTTGAGAAAAAGACATCTTATGTTGGAATAATCAAACACAACAAAAGAGAAATACCTCAGGAATTTTTACCCAGCAAATCTCGAGAAATAAACACTTCTGTTTTCGGCTTTAGACATGGTGCAACACTTGTATCCTACTGCGAAAGGAAAAAGAAAGCAGTAATTTTACTTTCAAGTATGCATAATGATGCAGCGATTGACGAGTCCACCAGTTCAAAAAACAAACCACAGATTGTTACATTGTACAATAGTTGGAGTTGACGTACTCGATCAACTTTGTTCAAATTATGATACAGGAAGAACTACTAAAAGATGGCCAACAGCAATTTTTTACAATATTTTAAATATCGCCCCTGTCAATGCTTTATGCATTTATTCAGCAAACAAAAACTATGTCAGAGTGAAACGAGCTGATTTCCTTGACGAAGTTAGTTGGCAAATGATGAAACTGCAGATTCATGAACGCATGAAATAGACCTTGATACCCAGACAACTAAAAATTCGAGGACTGATGTTATCAGGAGAGAACTCAGAAGGAAAAATGGAAGTAGCTAAACTAAAAAGAGAGGGCAAAGGACGTTGTAAAATGGTTCAAATGGCTCTGAGCACTGTGGGACTTAACATCGGAGGTCATCAGTCCCCTACAACTTAGAACTACTGAAACCTAACTGCCGGCCGCGGTGGTCTAGCGGTTCTAGGCGCTCAGTCCGGAACCGCGCGACTGCTACGGTCGCAGGTTCGAATCCTGCCTCGGGCATGGATGTGTGTGATGTCCTTAGGTTAGCTAGGTTTAAGTAGTTCTAAGTTCTAGGGGACTGATGACCACAGATGTTAAGTCCCATAGTGCTCAGAGCCATTTGAACCATTTTTTTTGAAACCTAACTAACCTAAGAACATCACACACATCCATCCCCGATGCAGGATTCGAACCGGCGACCGTAGCAGCAGCAGCACGGTTCCGGACTGAAGCGCCTAGAACCGCTCGGTCACAACGGCCGGGAGGACGTTGTAAAATAAGTGGCAGATCAAGAAATAAATCAACATGAAGCGTGTATGCAAAATGTAACGAATGGGTGTGTGTTGAACATTCCACACCTAGCGTTGTTTGTAAGAATTGTACAGGATTTCTCATTGTACGTATCTATTGTGATTACTTTTTTGTGTATTATGACCTTCTTCATTTAAGTTATTTTGAATAGTTTAATTACTACTTGCGTAATGTAGCATGGTGAGAGTAATAAATGGGTGGAGTGACAAAAACTCATTTTGTGTTTAAAATATTAAATGTTTAATTCCTTCCCTCGTTGCAAAAGTATTAGTAACGAATTTACTCACGCATCGCAAAGGATGTAAAAAACAAATAAAATGATTAAATAGAGAAGATACGTATTTTTAACAAAAAGAGCGGTGGAGTACATTTGTACTTTAATGCGATTCTGTCTGTTTTAATTATTCGGGAGTTGACCGTCTGGTTTAAAACTTTCTTTGCTTTTTGCGTTTAATTTGATTGGGAAACCGTTGAGATTGTACTTAACATATACATGGATGGACATGTGAAATGAAAGTTTGCAATAAATTTTTCATCTGTGATTATTACTTTACGTATGAAATATTCTGTTGCAGATTAATAAAAATTAATTTCTTTGTATAATCGAAAATAATTATTCAAGTTTTACTTTTATTCAAGTACTAAAGCTGTTTGTGCAAGAATGAAAATATTTTTGTCCTTCGAACTTCGCAAACATTTTCACGTTGCATTGGATTTTTGTTTAACTGGATATACCCCGACTAGCTTTGAAGTATAAGACTATCTTTACTACATGAAAATGTTTTCTTTCTTTTATATTGCTAAGTTCTCATGAAAATTATCCACTTTTAAATACACGTTACGATATGTTCAGAATTTATCACTTTTTGAATGAAAATTTACAAAAGCTGCAGCTGGTATCCACCTGTGAATGCACAAAATAAAATCTACTATCTCTTTTTATTCTGCGTCTGGAATGCTGTGAAAAGAAACACTTTATTATTTTCCTTCACCTGTACCTGTACCCTTTTTAGGATGTGGTCGTTATTGCGATCGTATATTTAAATCTGCCGCTGCTGCAGACTGCTCGCTCGCGGCGCAGCTCCGCACCGCCAGCGATATCCAATAAAATGCTGAAATTTCTTAAATAAAATGGGTAATGTCAGGTGCGAACTTTGCAGTAATTGTGACAAACAGATTTTACTAGATAAATATATTTTAACAGAAACAATTAAAATCTTTACACACCTTTTACAATCCCAGCTACAAATGGCGTCGATCATTGACTTGTGACAAATGAAGACTACTTAAGAGCCTAAGGCAACGTCACGGGTTCCTTTTCCATTCAGTCCGTGCAGAAGACAAGCGATTCTATTACAATATATTGCCTATTTATATCTTAACTAATTCTTGTACCGTCTTTGTCGTTCTTGATTACATATCGCTTCTTCTGTGGCGGTTTTCACATCCTCCGCCACAGATAGTATTTCGCACTCTTTTAATAATCGTTTATAATAGCAAAGTTCATAATTATCTTTTTCCTCACAAAATTAAGTGTCCTTTTGAAATTCAATTAACAGATATAGATATAAATTATTTGTTACAGTGAGCATTATACATCGAAATGTTCTTTTAACTTTCACTTTTGGTGTGTGCTGTCAGAGATCGTTACAGTACTCCGCGAGAGCATCTGTGTCCTCAGAACCCGCGCGAGTAGTGGAGGGTTACACAGAGCTTACGTTGACCGGTGACTGCTGCCGGACTCCAGTTCCGCTCGCCGCCAGACCCAGGTGCCGGAATGTAAACACCGTGCGTCCTCGCAATACACCAAGCACCGCCTGACTACTCGCTATGCTCCGTTGGCTGTCTTCCTTCTGTCACTGCCGCAGACCGACTCTCCCTCATTGCGCCGACCGAGTCTCTTCGCTCCTCGCTAGCCGCGGCCGTCCTAACAAGGGAACCTCCCCATCGCACCCCCCTCAGATTTAGTTATAAATTGACACAGTGGATAGGCCTTGAAAAACTGAACACAGATCAATAGAGAAAACAGGAAGAAGTTGTGTGGAACTATGAAAAAATAAGCAAAATATACAAACTGAGTAGTCCATGTGCAAGATAGGCAACATAAAGGACAATAATACCTGATGAGCGCCGTGGTCTCGCGGTTAGAGTGAGCAGCTGCGGCATGAAGGATCCTTGGTTCGCGTCCTCCCTCGAGTGAAAATTTTACTTTCTTTATTTTCGCAAAGTTACGATCTGTCTGTTCATTCATTGACGTCTCTGTTCACTGTAATAAGTTTAATGTCTGTGTTTTGCGACCGCACCGCAAAACCGTGCGATTAGTAGACGAAAGGACGTGCCTCTCCAATAGGAACAGAAAACATTTGATCGCAAGGTCATAGGTCAACCGATTCCTCCACAGAAAAACACGTCTGATATATTCTTTACGACACTGGTGACGGCATGTGCGTCACATGACAGGAATATGTTGTCGACCCACCTAACTTGCACACTTGGCGAATGGGTAAAAAGATTCTTCTACCTTGCCCGATTTAGGTTTTCTTGTGGATGTGATAATCACTCCAAAAAAAGTGATGAAAACATAAGAGTTTGTCACATAAACTGCATCAAATGAATACAACAGTTTCAGAGTCGCACAGTTTTCCCTGTGCTCTTTCAAAACATATGTTTTTTACGTTTTCAAATGTTTCCGTGCGTAGACCGTCAAATTCGGTATATGTCCAAGCAAATCTGAACATGTGCTGGAATTTTGGAGAGCGAAGTTGATTATGTGTGAGTGCCTGAACTTTGATAATTATCTGAAAATAAAAAATTAAAATTCTCATCCGAGAGAAAATTTGAACCAAGGACCTGTCGTTCCACAGCTGCTCACGCTAACCACGGGACCACGGCGCTCCTAAGCTAACACTCTCCTCGATGTTGCCTACCTTGCGCATGGACTACTCAGTTTGTATATTTTGCTTATTTTTTTCATAGTTCCACACAACTTCTTCCTGTTTTCTCGATTGATCTGTGTTCAGTTTTTCAAGGCCTATCCCTGTGCCAACTTATAACTAAATCTGGGGGGGTTGCGATGGGGAGGTTCCCTTGTAAGTAGAAGGCGCTAGCCAACCAGGACGCCGCAAAGCGCGTAACTTTGACAGGGAAACTATCCTGCCAAGAGCGTCGCAGAAAGTCACAGCTCAGCACACACACACACACACACACACACACACACACACACACACACGCACGCAAGACGCTTCAACAGTAACTGTACACACTTCGTGGTGTAATGTATGCATCAAAATACGAGTAAAATGTTAACCAAAGTTTTGTTTGAAATTGCTTTATTTCCGAGATATGATGCATAATGTTATTTGCGTTAGGAATTATATCATAACCCACTACAGGCTTTTGGCATGCCGTTTCTGCCTGCATATCTGCTGATATTGCTTTGTACACCCCTCAACACTGCTCGGTTGATTCTTGCAAGAAATGACTTTGTGTACTTGACTTCGGTGCAGTCCATTGTACTCTACGACGCTATTGCAGTTAGCGGCATCAGACGTACTATGTGCTTTCACTCTGTCGGTAGTTCATAAACAGCAGCCGTTCTGTGCGGGACGATGGCGTACTCAAACGGTGAATAGGCGGATATGCAACTCCTTTACGGCGCAACAGAAGGCAATGCACGAGCAGCAAGGCAACAATATACGAAAATGTTTTGAAACAGAAGAGTACTAAAGCATCAGACTTTCATAGCTGTGGACAGGCGTTTAATGGAATATGGCATTCGTTGTGCACCACAGTTAGATCGGCCTCAACTAGATGGAGTGGATGTTGAGAGCACGTAAGGTGGCTATAATTTCGCACCTTACAAGCACTCATCCACATACTTTGCCGTGATCTACAACCACATTAGGTATTATTTGATATGTAAGTCATTGTATATATGAATATTTAAAGGATACTGACATTGTCACATACGCCTTGTAAATAATTGTCAACGCTTGTCGCATGAAAGGTGACGGAATGTCTTTATTATCATACTAGTAGAGGTTGGAACGACAGTGGAAATGAAATGGCAGACGGAACTCAAGCTCTGGGTGGAAGGCTCACACAGGTGTCTTGGTCCTGCTTAAACAAAGGAAACAGCAAGACGGACATCGTAGCACCTAAATGCTGGAGCACAATAGAGTCGCGACCAGCCGGTGTTGTAGCCGAACCGGAAGGATTATACTTCGGAAACTACGAAAATCTTGGACGCAGGTGAGAGGAACGAAGAAGCGGCACCTCGGAAACCACGCAGGCTGGGTTATTTCCAAGGATTTTTACTCAGAAGCGTACCGTTGTACGAGTATAGGTTTTTCCTCGAAAACTTTCCGCGCTGGACGACAAAATACTAAAATATGGTTGGTCGGCGTTCGGAAGAATCTGTAGAGAGGGAGAATATTCCGTGGCTTCGGGAATATGATTCATTTTCGGAATTACGAGGGTGGGGAGCCGGGCCTTGCTGGGAAGATAACAGTGGAGAGACTGTCTTCTATTGTGAGTACCCGTGTGTGACGGTCGCTTGATGTCAGCTTTGTTGATACAGACGGACTTGCTGTCTTTGCTTTCAGAAGAGTTTACAGTTAGGCACTGCACTGTTGCGAACTTATACGATTCTGGACTTCACCTGCGGGTTGGAAGTCGTCATAGTGTACGCAGTGTTCAGTAATTGAGAGCACTTCCTATGCCTATACTTACGTTGAGACGTTCTCTGAAATCCGTCCTTGCGGCTAGGGGTTCGCGTTTCTTGTCTGTAGAACACAGAGAGGAGAAGACAGTAATACAGGATATTAGTCAGAGGACCGCCTTCTGCCGTGCTTGTGTTTGAAAGAGTTTATCTGCGGCTGGAGTTCTTCCATCGTCGCAGACGAGTACGAGAACCATCACTTTGACTCACCGGACGCAGTACATACGGTGATATCGCAAATTGCTTCCGCTTATTAGGGCTATAAAAGCTAAACAGCTGTGATCACGTTAGTTTATTTCCACTGAGGTTCCACACCACTGTAGATCATCTTTGAAAGTAGTGTCTTCTAGTGTTTGGTATGTAGATGATGTCAGTCATTCCGCGTTATTGATATCAGATCGCGCAGTCATAATAAGGGGCAGAGTTGGGCAATTGATCAGTAATTATACTTAGGAAATGTTAACTTTGTAAAATAAATGTTTTTTTTATCTACAATAAATATATAAGCAGTAACAATGTTTGTCATTTAGTAGGTTTAGTTGCCTTCATCATTCATTTATGTTTAGATTGTAATTTATATGTTAAAGTCCATTAAGAGATCCTAAGAATTGCTTCAGGGGGTAGTCAGACAAGGCCAAATCTTCATTTTAGCCTTCATTATTTTCTGTTGCGCACATTCATTTTACACCCGCCTGGAGTAGCATCATGGAAGCATAATGGAAATGGTAGATTACGATCCGACCACAAACACCTGTTGTGTAAGAGCCACTGTAGGAGTTCCTCAATCATCTGTATGGCGTCTACTTCGGAGACAACAATTCCACCCATTTCACCTGCAGAAGGTACAAGACTTCACACCTGTCGACTACCCGAGACGTCATAACTTCTGTCAGTGGTTACTCGTGCGTCATGCTGCTGACCCACCATTCAGTTGTCAGGTACTGTTTACGGATGAGCCTCTTTATTCGGGTGGGTATGGTGAACGCTTATAACGTGTGCGTCTGAGCGTTTGAGAATCCTCTCATCACTACAGTATGAGGGCCGCGTGTTATTCCACACTGCCTGACTGGCAGAGTGTGTCGACAGTTTGTGGAACATGTTTTGGGTGGTCTGTTTCGTACTGCCATACTCGCTACACGAACCAACTTATGATTTATGCACGAGGTTGCCCCTGTACATTTCAGTTGGGAGGCAAGAGCGTATCTCAATGTTGTTTACACCGACAGTACATAGGTCGTGCAGGACCATTTGCTTGTCCCGCCATATCTCCGGATCTTAAACCCCTGGACTCCTACTTTTGAGACCGTCTCAAGGAACTGCTGTATGATGTTGCAACTCAGAATGTAGCCCGTAACTACAGCAGTGAATTGAAACTGGCTGTGGAACTGTGCAGAATAAGATAAACGAGGCCCGCAACATTTCTAGAGCGGTAAAACGCCGAGCGCATAAATGTCTTCGTCTATAAGGACATAACTTTAAACATGTTCTGGGTTAAATGTATAGTACGTAGTTGTGTGGAATTTCGGGTTCCTGCGTGTCGTTGCTTTCTGAGAAGAATAAATTTTGTGTTAATTTTGTTCTTTTGTGATCCCTACTCTATTGCATAACTCTGAAATAAACTAATTTCAGACAAGACCTTATTTAACCTTTTACGCTTATTTTGTTGCATGAATGAAACTCACGAAGTGACCTTCCAGGGATGTTTTTTATTTAAATTTAGATGTCTTAAACGTTACTTTTATCGCTTTTTTTCATTAGAGGTACGGTACCGGTACGGCGACCCAGCGCGTACCATGCAAAATCAAGCGCTATGTATACATCAAATAATTGAATTTTATTATTAGATTATAAATCTGGTATCAGTTTTTGCCAAGTCAAGGTATTTCGAAAGTTATCGGTTTCAGTTCATTGACATCAATTAAACTTTTTTTTTTTGATTAAGCAAGTTACCCGTATTTTGAGCTCGTACATCGACTGTGATAACTCAGTTTATTACGACTGATTTTTGAAGAAATTGTCACAAAATAAGTTGAGCAGTGCTTTCATATCGTAACCTAGAGTTAGTTCATAGGAGCTATCGTCCACAAAATCTATTATGTCACTGTAAATAAGAAGTGATTCGGGCTTGCAAGAAACATTAGCAACGTTGGGAATAACTTCTAAACAGAAAGCCAAATGCGAAAAATTGATTCACACAGATGAAAGCAGATACAGTAAATGTGAGTAAGAGACCGATTATTTCAAGCAGTTTTATGTCATAGCCTAAAATGTCTGTCATGTTCCATCAGAACCAATCGAACTTACACTGTAATGAACAAAGAGCCTTCCGGTTGAAGCCATCGATCTTTGGTTAAAAAAAGACAGCGGAGAATTCATCATAATTATACACTGGAATGCCAAAGAATCTTGTATTCACATTCAAATACAGAGATATGCAAACAGACAGAATACGGAGCTGCGGTCGGCAACGCCTATATAAGACAACAAGTGTCTGATGCAGTAGTCAGGTCGGTTACTGCTGCTACAACGGTAGGTTATCAAGATTAAAGTGAGTTTGAAACGTGGTGTTGTAGTCGGCGCACGAGCGATGGAACACAGAATCTCCGAGGTAGCGACGAAGTGGGGATTTTTCCGTACGACCATTTCACGAGTGTACCGTGAATATCAGGAATGCGGTGAAACATCAAATCTCCGACATCGCTGCGGTCGGAAAAAGATCCTGCAAGAACGGGACCAACGACGATTGAAGACAATCGTTCAACGTGACAGAAGTGCAACCCTTCCGCAAATTGCTGCATATTTCAATGCTGGACCATCAACAAGTGCCAGCGTGCTAACCATTCCACGAAATGTCATCGGCATGGCTTTCGGAGCCATACTTGATGAATGCACGACACAAAGCTTTACTCCTCACCTGGGCCCGTCAGCACCGACATTGGACTGTTGATGACTGGAAGCATGTTGCCTGGTCGAACGAGTCTCGTTTCAAATTATATCGAGCGGATGGACGTGTATGGGTATGGAGACAACCTCATGAATCCATGCACCCTGCATGTCAGTAGGTGACTGTTCAAACTGGTGGAGGCTCTGTAATTGTGTGGGGCGTGTGCAGTTTGCGAGGTGCCGGGGCTAGCAGTGTATTTAACACTAAATTCTTCTAGCATCTACATATGTAACTGATGCTCTAAGCCCCCCCCCCCTATTCTAACTCCGACTTTTGCTGTTGCACAAGGATAAAAAAAAAAAAAAAAAAAAACACGCGAACTGACTCTAATCAACCCTGCCAGTGGAGTAGAAGAGAGTTTGGCACCTGCAATAATTTAATTTGATAAATAAGTTGAATAAACGAAGGTTTCATTAACATAGTGAGAAATGATGGGTTGCTCTACCGATTAACAGAATGAAAGTTCTGTCCAAAATAGCAATATGATTTATTAAGACTATACACAAAATAATAAAAGAAACACATGAAATATTTATAATACATCAAATTGGCTCAAATTGGAGACTCATACAAACACTGTAAAGGTGAAGTTGTCCCTAAACTAGATCGTGAGGTTTAAGACGAAGTGGTATGTGGAGCCAATTCCTTGCCACTCAAATCTCAAGAGAGACACACAGCTAACCCAACAGTAATTGCTGCTACTCAAGACAGAACAAAGTTAGAAAAAGACGAACAGGCGCGCTCTGCTGAGCTCTGATTATCACCTAGGAAAATCCCTATCTGCCGGTGCTGCGGACATACATTACCAAACTGTCTTCTTAACTGCCCGAACACGATCTGGCGTACAGGAGGCGATGGCTGGTTGCTTCGACGTCCTCGACCGAAAGGCGAGAGCCGACTACCCACCAGAGCACCCGTACAGGCCGAACACAGAACATTCCCGCCCCCACGACAGTGGCCGTGGTTAAACGTTCCAATCAGCAACTCGAAAACCGGCGGAAAATTCCACCCCATTGCCGGAGCACTACCATTCCACCAATGGAGATTCTTGGCGCCAATTTCTGCGCTGATTTTGCTACGTCACGGAGCTATGCCCTGAGCAAACCAATCACAGTTACAATTTTGCAGAAAGCGCGGGAATTTTCCCGCCACAACTGCCTGGGTACACAAGTCATTCCCACGCCTCGCTGGTAGCCCGCCAGAAAGTGTTTTCGCTAAGATTCTGCGAAGTAACGGAACCTCTAGCCCAGCCGCTACTTCAAACCCCTCCGGGCGTGTCGTTTGACAATGTCGGCGTCTGCAAAGCATTCACTCGACTGCCTCACACACGTCGGCTTAACCCTCTCGAGATCAGTGGAGCCCGCCTGTCCCCGGGCCAGCTGGGTGACGAGAGACGCTGCGTGGGAAGTCCGCGTGTGAAGGAATAGCAACTTTCCACCGCATGCAATTAGAGAGGAGAATCGTAAGATAGAAATATGAGAGGGGGCTCATGCCACCTCTCAAGTTGAAGTGATATGGGTTCCCTGATACGTCTAGATACAACTCTCACAGATGACACTTACGGAAGCATCCTGTCTGATCACCTGTATTCATTCCTGCCCATTGTGCATTCCGACGGAGTTGGTCAATTCCAGCAGGACAATGTGACACCCCATACGTCTACAATTGCCACAGAGTGGCTCCAGGAACACTCTTCAGAGTTGAAACACTTCCGCTGGCCGCCAAACTCCCCAGACATGAACATTATTGAGCGTATCTGGGATGCCTTACAACATGCTGTTCAGAAGGGATCTCTACTCTCCTGTACTCTTACGGATTAATGGAAAGCTCTGCGGGATTCATGGTGTCAGTTCCCTCCAGCAGTACTTCAGACATTAGTCGAGTCCATGACACATCGTGTTGCGCAACTTCCGCGTGCTCGTGGGGGCCATACACGATATTAGGCAGATGTACCAGTTTCTTTGGCTCTTCAGTGTAGTTTTAAACGTGTCCTTAAGGTTGTAATAATCAATAAGTACTATTGCACAGAAAATACCATTTACTATTATTTGGCATGTTCTGACCGCAATTTACATGAATGTTTCAAACAACCCTTCCTGTGCCTCAATACATGCTGCACACCTTCGTATCAATGCCAATCCAAATCCGGAGAGCACGTCAAGATTCTGTCGGATTTCGTAGGCTGAATCAGTGATTCGGGCTATCATCTCAGCTCTAGTGCCAATTGGAGTTATGTGAACCATAGTCTTGACGTGTCCCTAAAGAAAGTAATCAAGGGGCATAAAGTCAGACGAACGCACTGGCCACGCAACAGGTCCTCTACATCCTATCCGAAGTTCCCCCAAATCGACAGTTAGCTGTGCTCGCGCATCAGCACTGAAGTATGCCGGGGCTCCACCGTACGGAATCAAGGATCTCTGTGCCCAGTAAGCGCTGGATTGCCCAGCAGTCCCAGAAGTGTGGTTTATAGGAACTACAAGTAAGCTGCTCCTGATAACTCAGGTGGCGGTATTACAGGTCCTAGAAGATTCAAATGTTTATGAAAACCTTCGTGGTGCTATCTAACAGCAACCACATGTGTGTTCTGATAGTCCCAGATCTGGCTGTTCCTGCTGTTAACATATCCGACACTTGTAAAAATATCTCATCTGTAAATAAAATATGTGTGTAGAAGGCAAAATCATGCACTCTTTGCTATGCGAACCATTGCACAGACAGCAAATGATGTGGGCAATCAGCTGTTCTCAAAACCTGCAACCCTCGAAGATGGTGCGCTTGTAGGGTGTTCTATTGGAATACAGGTACTCTCCAGAATAGACCTGTTCCCATAGCACAAGCTACGGCATGGATGCTGCTTGGAAGGTTCGTTGCTAAATCTACGAATCACTTCACTCTCAAACACTGGTGTTCTCACGTTACGACTATCACCACAAACACGTTGAGGGTAAGCGTCCATGATTTTCACAAAGGAACTTGAGTGTGCATTTCCATTTCCCCTCGCCTCACCGTACCACTTAATCATGTCAGAGAGCTCATCAAATCCACATTCCATGTTCCACCGAGTACTAACGGCAAGGAAACCTGGATTCAGGACTAGTAAGGTGTACGACACTGAAGATACAGTATTACACCAACACAAGCTGAGTTCAGCACCGGTAATATACACGCCACTGTGCACACCGTATTGCAACAATACGAACTGAACGCAGCACAGGTAAAATGCATACCACTGAAGGCACAGTATTACAATGACACAACCGAAATGACAGGATTGGTACGACTCCACAGAATAACAAAGTCACTCTGATCTGCACAGAAGGTCGCTAGGTGGCGGTGCGCATCATAGTCACATGCGTAGCTTATAAACTGCGGACGAAAACGTACACGTCCCTTAACAAAAAAATGGTCGTGTTTATGTGGTCCATCATCCCTCTAAGTTTGTCGGTGAGGCGCTGAAACATACTGTATTTGTATCATTATCAGCTGAGTACCCGGCGTTGCCTGTGTGTGTATTTATTCCAATCTCCTGTTACTCCTTCTCCTCCTCTTCCTCTCTCTTTAAACGTTCTCGTCTTCCCTTTCCCTGCCCATCTGCTTCTCTCCCCTCTCTCTGTTCATCTTCACTCCTTTCCCTGTCCGTTTCCTCCTCCCTCTCACGGTCCATCTATCCCCCCCCCCCCCCCCCCTGTATATCGACCTCCGCCTCTTTGCTCTCTCTGTTATATGGTCCTCCCCGCTGTGTGGATCTACTCATTTCGCCTCTGCCTGTCTCCTCCTTTCTCCACTCTGTCCGACTTTTTCCTCCTTATCTCTAGCCGACAGCAGTGGTCTAGCGGTTCTAGGGGCTTCAGTCCGGAACCGCACGACTGCTTCTGTTGCAGGTTCGAATCCTGCCTCGGGCATGGATGTGTGTGATGTCCTTAGGTTAGTTAGGTTTAAGTAGTTCTAAGTCTAGGGGATTGATGACCTCAGATGTTAAGTCCCATAGTGCTCAGAGCCATTTCAACCTCTTTATCTCAATCCATCTCCTATGCTTTTCTTTGTCCATCTCCTCCTCCTCCCTGTCTACCCATTTCCCCCTTCCCCCTCTCTGCTCCATCTCCTCTTCCTCTTGTCCATCTCCTCCTTCCTCGTCTCTGTCTGTCCATTTCCTCCTACCATTTTCTCTCTCCACGTTGTCACCCCTACCGGTATAGAAGATTACTGGTTCTTGTCCTCACAGTATTTCCTCCCAGACAGCAAGTAGTATGTGTACCAAGACCAGTAGGAATCCACCCAGGGATTTAGCAGGAGCTTTTTACCCATGACTGTGACCGTGTACGCATATGTCACATGTATTTAACATATTTCACACATATTCGTACATATATTTCACCTGTATCTTGAGCGAATTTCACAGTTCTCTTTCGTTTTCATGCAGCTCAATGTTTATGACGCAATATCTCCTGAACTATGCGTCGTACAACGGTTCAATTTTGTAGGTACATTCGGCGGCACAAGTGAATACTGTCTGCAAAGTGTTCAGCAAATAGATTTATTAACAGAGAAGCAATAAACATAAGTGTCATGCATGACGCAGCAGATTCCATGCATCTCACGAGGAGAACACGGCATGTCTCATAACTCGAGTTCCCAGAAACTTCGCTCAGTGGAAGAGGGGTCAAATAAGCAAACGTGTGTCTCGTCTTATCTGTAGATACTCGACCGTTTCTGAAAAATCCCGGCGAAAATTTTAGAGGTATTTTCCTGGTGGTGTATGTGCCTTTTACTGGGCACTATCACGAGACGAACTGGTGGCACTGAGGGCTTGTTAATTTTGCACCCTGTTTTCGAAACCCAACTACTACTTTAATTTTTGTTTTTCATTTATATACACATGCCTATAAAAGATTACTAGAGGAATGTTTTCCATTGTATGTTTATATAACGTTGTCCTCATCTGTCTACTTATTGTGTGTCAGACGAATGAATCATAAAAAGATTAAGAAAATTATTTGCAATTGTTTTCGTTGATATTCCTATTGTGTATCTTGATTCGTATCAATTGAAAGCGCCAGTTGTCGGAAAAGTGATCCGTTATGCATAGTTTTCCGTGAAATGTGCATCAGTGTTTACGGCGTTTCTTTCCCGAGTGAGATTCATACGAAGAAATGTCACTGTGGCAAATCTGCCTTCGCACGATGCTTGTGGCTTTCGGAATATCTGTATTTCGATTCTTTCTACGATCCGTATCATCGAACTGAATGGACCAAATATCCCTGAAAAAAAACATACGAATAAAATATAAGAATTAACATAAGAATTGATATGAGAATGAAAAATAAAAATATAAGAATTTAAAGAGATCGTAACCCTTCAACACACACACAAACACACACACACACACACACACACACACACACACACACACACACACACTGAAGAGCCAAGGAAATTAGTACACCTGCCTAATATTGTGTAGGGCACCCGCGATCACGCAGAAGTGCTGTAAAACGACGTGGCATGGACTCGACTAATGTCTGAAGTAGTGCTGGAGGGAATTGACACCATGAATCCTGCAGGACTGTTCATAAATCTGTAAGAGTACGGAGGGAGGAGGGGTGGCGGGGGGGGGGAGACCCCCCTTCAGAATAGCACGTTGCAAATCATCCCAGAATGCTCAGTAATGTTCATGTCTGGGGGGTTTGGCGGCCAGCGGAAGTGTTTCAACTCAGAAGAGTATTCCTGGAGCCAATCAGTAGAATTCTGGACGTGTGGGGTATCGCATTGTCCAGCTGGAATTGCACAAGTCTGTCGGAATGCACAATGTACATGAACGGTTGCAGGTGATCAAAGAGGAAGATTACGTGTATATCAGCTGTCAGAGTCGTATCTAGACATATCGTGGTCCCATATCACGCCAACCGCACACGCCCCACATCATTACAGAGCCTTCACCAGCTTGAACAGTCGTCTGCTGACATGCAGGGTCCATGTATTCAGGAGGTTGTTTCCATACCGGGACGCGTCCATCCGCTCGATACAATTTGAAACGAGATTCGGCCGACCAGGCAAGATGTTTCCAGTTATCAACAATCCCATGTCGGTCTTGACGGTGTTGTTGTGCAGTCATTAAGGGACACGACTGAGCCCTCGTCTCCGAAACCCCGCATCGATGATGTTTCGTTGAATGGTTCGCACGTCACTTGTTGATGGCCCAGCATTGAAATATGCAGAAATTTGCGGAAGGGTTGCACTTCTGCCACGGTGAACGATTCCTTCAGTCGTCGTTGGTCCCGTTCTTGTAAAATCTTTTTCGGGCCGCGGCGCTGTCGGAGATTTGATGTTTTACCGGATTTGATCTTGACGGTTCACTCGTGAAATGGTCGAACGGGAAAATCCCCACTTCATCGCTATGTCGGAGATGCTGTGTTTCATCGTTCGTGTGCCGACTATAACACCACGTTCAAACTCACTTAAATCTTTATTACATGCCATTGTAGCAACAAAAACCGATCTAACAACTGCGCCAGACACTTGTCTTATATAGGCCGTTACCACTCGCAGCTGCCTGTCTACGTATCTCTGTATTTGAATACGCATGCCTATACCAGTTTCTTTGGACTTCAGTGTATAACAAATTTGTGACACTTATTGTGAAATCCAATTGCAGTTTTACAATTAGTACAACGCCACTGTATCGCCTAATTTGATAAAAAACATTCGTGTAGAAACCTTCTGCGGACATGGGAAGTGTTTTCAGAAACGGTAGGGTATCTACGGATAAGCTGAGACACGTGTCCGCTTATTTTAACTCCTCTACCACTGAACGAAGTTCTTGGGAAATCGGATGATGGGACTTAAAGTGTTCTCCTCTGCAGCTTTTATGAAGTCGTATCTCGTGAACTATGTGTCGTATAATGATACAATTTTGCAGGTACATTCAGTGGTATATCTGAATACAGTCTACAAAATGCGTCGCGAATACAGAAAAGAGTAAAGAGGTAAGCAAATTAAAACGTCATGTCTGATGTAGCACTTTTACTGCACGGGCAGCGAAAATGTGGTATGCGATAAACATTTTTTCCTTTACAATATTTTGTGGGGATTGTCAGCTCGAAAAAGTTTTGAAATTGTGTGTGAAACTGCAAATGAATCTTTATTATTGGTTACTCGCGTGTCGAGGGTTAGACTACTTTTTCAACCCAACCACCTGAACCCTTTTGATAGACGAGTGGTTCTTATCCCCACAGCGATTGTTTCCAGACAAAGTGATATGCGAACCAAGTTTGGTTGAAATCGGTACTATAGTTTAGGAGGAGATGTCGAACGAACATACATTTTACGCCGTTCAATTAATCATTGAAACTAGTGTATGCCTACATTAGCGACATCTGGTGAACTTACAACACAAACATCTTGTGGCTACTGTACGGCAGCTTGTTTTGAACAGTACTGCTACTGACATGACTGTTATTTATATATATTTGACGATGCTGGTGCTGATTTTGCATTTAACATTTGACGATGCCACTATGGCTGCAGTACATTAGGACTTTGTTTTTATAAAACAGGTATGCCTCTTCATACTTAAAGCGCACAAACGCATGTATATGCCAGTAGTACTTTTCATTATGGTCTATTGATTGTTATTAAGCTGTAGACAATCTGCGAGTGTATTTATGTTTTTTCCCATTTTTTGCTGCAGATCTGATGATGGTCATTATAGACCGAAACTGGTAATCTGTTAACAAAAAGTTTGTAACTACAGACGTAAATTAAAGGGAACATATATACGTACATACATTTTTGTAATATATGTGGATACGCTTGTGTGTGATAACTTCGGCTTAGCGCTAGTGAGAGTAGAGACAGAGTAACTGCACGTACACACCCATCCCCATGCTCGAAGTGTGACTCGAAGCCACACTCCGGGTCGAACCCTTCTCGACCGGCAGGTAGTCCAGAGCAGCAGCTGCGGCGAGCGCCTCGGCGTCCAGCCCTGCGGCTCTGCAGAACAGCTGCGGAGCGGTCTCCGCCGTTCCGCGGCGGCGCGCACTGTGCTCCCATGACGGATGTTGACTTTCCCTGCCGCATCCCGCCGGTCAGCGCTCCAGGCCGCACTAATTGCCGGGCTGCTGGCTCTCCACAGGTGCGGGTGGCGAGAGCGTCGCTGAACTGCTCGGGTATTCGACGGAAGGAAAAGTGAGTCCTTCCCACGAGCAGCGCACCAGAGCTGCCAAGTTTACACTGAGGTGACAAAACTCATGCCACACCTCCTAATATCGTGTCGGATCTCCTTTTGTTGGCATAGTGCAGCAGCTCGACGTGACCTGGACTCGTCGTTGGAAGTAACGTGCAGGAATACTGAGCCATACTGCCTCTACAGCCGTCCATAATTGCGGAAGTTTTGACGGTGCAGGATTTTGTGCATGAATTGACCTCTAGATTACGTCCCATAAATGTTCGACGGGGCTCATGTCGGATGATCTGGGTGGCCAACTCATTCGCTCGAATTGTTCAGTACGTCCTTCAAAACAATCGCTGATAAATAAATGTAAATGTCGTGTGACTAGGGCCTCCCGTCGGGAAGACCGTTCGCCGGGTGCACGTCTTTCGATGTGTCCCGGTGACACTGCGCATTGTCATTCATAAAAATTCCATCGTTGTTTGGAAACATGAAGTCCACGAATGGCTGCAGATGATCTCCATGTAGCCGAACATAACCATTTCCAGTCAATGATCGGTTCAGCTAGACCGGAGGATCCAGTGCATTCCATGTAAACACAGCCCACACTTTTATGGAACAACCACCGGCTTGCAGTGTCTTGTTGACAACTTGGGTCCATGGCTTCGTGGCGTCCGCGCCCAGGAGGAGCGCTACAGACGAAGGCGTGCTGCCAGCAAAGACATTCGCGTCGGTCGTTTGCTGCCATAGTCCATTAACGCCAAACTTCACCGTACTGTACTAGCGGATACGTTCGTCGTACACTGATTTCTGCGGTTACTTCACGCAGTTTCTCTTAAAAGACATCATAGTCGCCCTTGATTGTATGAAATATTTATTATTACGATTGCAATTTCGGCCTTAGGGACATTTTCAAGTAACACTGCAAAAGTGACATTCTCTCAGAATATAAGACTAGCTGACATGCGTACATATCATTGTCAAAATGCAGCCTTTTGACTGCGAGAGTCCCACAAGATCCAATGAGTGCGTCACTTATTACATCATAAAATGTTTTCAAATATGCGCTGCACATATTTTGACGATGACATGTACTCATGTCAGATGGTCTTATATTCTGACAGAACGTAACCTTTGCAGTGTTGCAATCGTAATAATAAATATTTCGTACAGTCAACGGCGACTATGATGTCTTTTAAGAAATATTATATGACTGTGAATCCCAACCGTGAGAAGTTAGTCACGCAGTTTTGTTTGTATGTTAGCAATGACAGCTCTATGCAGACGTCGCTGCTCTCGGTCCTTAAGTGAAGGCTTTCGGCCACTGCGGTGTCAGTGGTGTGAGGTAATGCCAGAAATGGGGTATTTTCGGCGCACATTTGACACTGTCTATTCCGGAATATCGAATTTCCCATCGTTTTCCGAAATGAAACGTCCCTTGCGTCTAGCTCCAACTAGTACTTCGCTTACAAAGTCTGTTAATTCCCGTGGCGCGGCCATAACGACGTTGGAAACCTTTTTACATGAATTACTTGAGTACATATGACAGCTCCGGCAACGCACTGCCCTGTTATACCTTGGGCACGCGCTATTATTGCCATCTGTATAGGTGCATATCACTGACCCATGACTTTTTGTGACCTCAGTGAATTTGCAGCTAGTGAGAGCGACTTGTACCAGTTTCGCAAGGCACAATCATAATGTGGGAGACGAGATGCTGTCGGATTCATTTGAAATATACGAGAGGTAGAAATATAGTTTCAGTCAACACCCCGGAAAAAAATCAAGCTGAGACCACGATATTTGATGGTGGTGTTAATCCTTCGCCCTTCAATGTGACGCTTTTTCCCAAAGATTGATGACTTTCTTCAAACTTTCTTTTAGCTGTTAGGCAACGTTCCTGCTCGAAATCACCTCGTCGTCGCTCAGGAAATGCCCGTCACGCAGACTTCCAATAAAGTGGAAGAAGTCACCGGGCGCCATGTCACGACAATAGCGGGTTGTAGAGAGGAGGGGGAGGGAAATGGGAAGCGAAAATTTAGCCCACTGAAGTAATACAGGGTGTTAGGGATATAAATACAGATATTTCTATTGATCCCTGAGGACAACGTACTGAATATCATTACATCAGTATTTGAAACTTCCTGGCAGATTAAAACTGTGTGCCCGACAGAGACTCGAACTCGGGACCTTTGCCTTTCGCGGGCAAGTGCTCTGCCAAGTGAGCTACCGAAGCACGACTCAGGCCCGGTCCTCACAGCTTCACTTCTGCCAGTACCTCGTCTCCTACCTTCCAAACTTTACAGAAGCTCTCCTGCGAATCTTGCAGAACTAGCACTCCTGAAAGAAAGGATATTGCGGAGACACGGCTTAGCCACAGCCTGGGGGATGTTTCCAGATTCACAGAAGAGCTTCTGTAAAGTTTGGAAGGTAGGAGACGAGATACTGGCAGAAGTGAAGCTGTGAGGACCGGGCCTGAGTCGTGCTTCGGTAGCTCACTTGGCAGAGCACTTGCCCGCGAAAGGCAAAGGTCCCGAGTTCGAGTCTCGGTCGGGCACACAGTTTTAATCTGCCAGGAAGTTTCATATCAGCGCACACTCCGCTGCAGAGTGAAAATCTCATTCTGGAAACATCATTATTTACTTCATTTGCTGACTAGTAGTTTTAGCTCTTATGAGTAGTATGTTTTGAGGTTGGTTAGTACCTCAAGTACGTGTGGCAAAGGCGAGCGATCAATTTCTATTTTCTCCTGGGCAGCTGTTCAGGCAATGAAATGTGGACACGTGGACGCAAAACGGGCGGTCTTTATTGACTGGTGTAGTCCTCTTCAAGGCAGAGTTATGACCATGCAGGAAACATCAAGTAGTAAATTATGTGATCAGTTTCAGGAAGATTGTTAGAAGCAGAGAAGAAACAACTAACACACCGAAATGTACCTGTTAAGGTACCAGTCATCACAATATCTGAACCTATATCCCCAACATCCTGCTGTGTGATTTTGTTCTGTGTAGAACCAGTTGGAACACTATCATGGAGCAAAAACATTCTCTCGGGCAGTTTCTCGCGACGATTTGCCTTGACAATCTCCTGTAATTAGTCAGGAAATTTCGGTAGTATGCCCCTGCGAAGGTTGGCCCCTCACGAAAATAATGTTAGCAACACATCACGGCTGTTTCCTCCCGCGCCCCCACCAAAAAAAAAAGAAAATCTAACCTCACCTCATCTACATCTAAATCTATACTCTGCAAACCACCGTGAAGTGCATGGCAGAGCGTACGTCCCATGATACCAGTTATAGGGATTCATCGTGTTCCATTCATGTATGGAGCACAGGAAGAAGGATTGTTTGAATGCCTCTTTGCGTGCAGCAATTATTCAAATCTTATCCTCACGATCACTAGGTGAGCGATACGCAGGGGTTTGTAGCATATTTCTAGAGTCATCGTGTAAAGTTGGATCGTGAAACTTTGTAACTAGACTTTCTCGGGATAGTTTACGTCTGTTTTCAAGAGTCTGCCAGTTCAATTTCATTAGCATCTCTGCGACACTCTCCCACGGATCAAGCAAACCTGCAACCATTCGTGCTGCCCTTCTCTGTATACGTTCAATATCCGCTGTTAGTCTTATTTCACTAGACTCAGGAAACGTGATCCTGAAAGTGATTTGTTAGATCTCTCCCATAATAGTTAATCTTGCTGTTGTGTTGTGTCTACCTCCCACTACGTAATTATGACACTAGCTGACCTCTAGGAAGGAAAAGACTTTTGTTTATTTTCACCTCTGTCTAATGAGTGTCAGCATTATTCCCTTTCCCATAATCCTGAGTCTGAATGCGCGGTAAACTCAGTTGAACCTATTTTCTTACGGGTAATGGAGTTTGCTAACTCAGATTTGCCAATCTCTGGGGCACCAGCGCGCGCACAGAAAGACTTACAGTAGCGGCACGACAGGTGCATTGATCAGTGTAATTCCGCTATGTTGGCAAGGGAGCGGCAAGCCTCTTTGGAATACTGCTTCCCTCCCAATCACGGTTTTATATGGGCAAGCTAACAGTAGGCGATTTGATACAACAATCTTTGTATGTACTTTGGGTAAAGCAGATGTAGTTGTAATTTAATCTGCAGTGGGTACAACGAAGGTGTTAGAATACTTTTTAAATGAGTTAGTATCGTAACACATTTTCTTTCAATGCTAGGATGTTGTTTGGTGAAGAGAAGGCGATATTGCTTTCAGGCGAGTTCTTTTCTCGGGAATGCTTTATGTTCAGGCTAAGTGGCCGTGAGCTTTTGCTCACACAAAGGTATCATGTTTTGGTTGATTGTCTCTCAAAGTAAATTCATTAGTATCACGAAGATTAGCATCAAGGAGAGTAAATACACTTAATGTGGAACCGAAATCCACTGTATGTTGTGCCCGCATCTCGTGGTCGTGCGGTAGCGTTCTGGCTTC
Source organism: Schistocerca nitens (assembly GCF_023898315.1). Lineage (NCBI taxonomy): Eukaryota > Metazoa > Arthropoda > Insecta > Orthoptera > Acrididae > Schistocerca > Schistocerca nitens. The sequence goes on from NC_064618.1 coordinate 410,083,339, forward strand.
CCACGCCCGGGTTCCCGGGTTCGATTCCCGGCGGGGTCGGGGATTTTCTCTGCCTCGTGATGGCTGGGTGTTGTGTGATGTCCTTAGGTTAGTTAGGTTTAAGTAGTTCTAAGTTCTAGGGGACTGATGACCATAGATGTTAAGTCCCATAGTGCTCAGAGCCACTGTATGTTGTGATTTAGGGAACAGAAAGATATGCCCTTGTGTGGACTCCATACCTACGTGGATAGTGTAGAGATCGTTTCGACTGAACTTAAGTCGATAATCAGTGTCTCAACAATTTGATACACCATTCTTACATAATTTTGAGTTGATATATTTAGTCTTTCGTTGTCGCGCTTCACTCATCTCCAGTCACATGTACATCAGAAAGTTTGAAGGTCCCTATAATGCTGCCTGATGAATAGAACTCAGTTTTCTTAGGCTAATACCTACATGCACAATAAATTTTTATTTAGTTCCGAACTCTGAAATTTAATGTAGTTTTTCGAGCTTCACTTATGTCCAGCCACATGTTTATTAGGTAGTCCGTTGGCCCCTGTACTGTTGCTTAATAAATAGTGCTCAATTTTCTGACACTATATAACATCTTCAAGCACTTTATATTTGTATTTAGCTCTGAAATCTGGAATTTGACTTAATTTTTCGAGCTTCACTCACGTGACGCCACTAGTCCATCAGACAGCGCATCTGTCGCTGTTATCTTGCTTAATGAAGAGAAGTCAATTTTCTGAGTCTGTCTAATACCTACGTGTACTGTAAATTTCTCATAGTTTCCTGATTCTTGAATTATTTAATTTTTCGTCCAACTTTGGCACCTTTCTTTGCATGATCCTGTACCATAGGAGAACAGTCTTTTGTGTGTGGTATGTGAGACGCAGCCACATATGAATGCTGTCCCTTTAATGTATATCTACCGTGTGCTACCGGTGACCATCCTCAGTTCCTTGATGGAAGCGATGCTCTTACGATCACGCACGGGTAGGGAACCGCTGTCCTCTGTATAAAATTATTTTCTTGGCTGGCTGAATACTGGTTGGTCATGATCGCTGATAAAGAATGTTGATCGTTGGACTACCCCTCGCTGTTCCCACATTATCTGTTGCCAGCCAATAAATAAATTCGTTTGTCTCACCAATGACTTCAGGGTGTCAATTCTCCTATCTGTATCAGTGAATTTATATTCATTTCACACAGTAGCATAGCTAAACAATCATATGATATTTACACTGCAAGGATTTAGATTCGCATTAACAGGTACGCTTTAATTTTCTGTGGTATAATGAATGTAAAACACCGTCTAAATTACTATTTTTTATTAATGATGCTAAAAAAATAGTGATCCAGGTGGTGTTTTAATTTCATTACAAAATACAGCAACGCCATGTCCGATGATGTTTGGCTCTACGCCCTTTTCCACTGCATGTTATACTCCTTTGTCTCGAGGTCATAGTGATATTTCCATCACTCGTCCATAGTGATGAGGCACCTAAAAGAGTCGTCTACACTGACCTGACACATCGGTAACACTTGCGCTACTGCCTCGGTTCGGATGGAGTTTTAAACGGGGTGTGAGCAGACGCGTAACCCAGTGGGTGGCGATTCTTGTCGTGTACAAATTGTCGTGCAAGACGTTGAAAACTGATCCTTGACTGATTTTCACTTTTTGCACTGAGATGCGAGGAATCCAGTACGCATTAAAACTGCATACAAGTACTAGCAAACAAAAAAATAATTACTTAACTACAATTTTTCGAAGTGATACTTGAAATTTATGACTATCCTCATATTGTCTCTGTACCACGGAACAAAATTATTTGTGAGAACACAAGTTCAAGCTGGGCTTCCTGTGACTTTCTGAGGAAGGAGATATTTTATCTTCATCTACATCTACTACATATAAACAACTACTGTGCTGATCACATTTAAGTGCTTCGCACAGGGTTTATAGAAGATTACTTTCACACTATTTCTTGACCGCTCCACTCTCGAATACCACGTGAGATAATGAACACCTAGATCTTTCCGTGCGAGCTCTGATTTCTCCTGTTTTATCACGAAGGTCGTTTCTCCCTAAGTAGGCGATAGTTAACAAAATATTTTCACATTCGGAAGAGAAAATTGGTGGCTGAAATTTCGTGAAAATGTCGCGCTGCTATGAAAACTACCTTTGTTTCAACTACTACCACCCAAACTAGTTTATCTTTGATACTCACTCCCCTGTTACGGGATCATATAAAACGAGCTGTACTTCTTTGAACTTCCCAGTGTCCTCTTTAATCCTAGTTAGTAACGATGCTAGACTGGGCAGAGATACTCTACAAGAGGACGGATAAGCACAGCGTAGGCCAGCGGTTTTCAAATTTTTTCGGTCCACGGTTCCCTTGACCTGAACATACGAGGGCCGTTCAGAAAGTAACCTCCGGTTGATTTAAAAAAATACACCAAGTTAAATAAAAATATTTTAATATATACATCTTACAACTACATCTTTGCACTATTTTTCTACATAGTCTCCATAGCGATTGAGGCACTTATCGTATCTCTTCACAAGCTTTGAAATTCCTTCTGCATAAAAATCACCCGCTTGTGCCTGGAGCCAGCCTGTGACCGCATCTTTGAGCTCTTCGTCGTCATCAAACCGCTGTGACCCGAGCCATTTCTTCAAATGCATGAAGAGGTGATAATCACTTGGCGCCAGGTCTGGGCTGTAAGGTGGATGGTTGATAACGTCCCACTTGAAGGACTCAAGAAGGGCCGTTGTTCTGCGAGCAGAGTGAGGACGGGCGTTATCGTGCAAAAAAACGATACCGGAAGTCAGCATACCACGGCGTTTGTTCTGTATAGCCCGTCGTAACTTTTTTATTGTTTCACAGTACACGTCTTGATTAATGGTCGTACCACGTTCCATGAATTCAACCAACAACACCCCTTTGGCATCCCAAAACACCGTTGCCATCAGTTTTCTGGCAGAAAAATCTTGCGAGGCTTTTCTTGGTTTGGTAGGCGAATTTGAATGTGCCCACATCTTTGATTGTTCTTTTGTCTCAGGGTTCACGTACTTAATCCAGGTTTCGTCACCGGTCACGATTCTGTTTAACAATGGTTCTCCTTCGTCCTCATAACGAGACAGAAAGTCTAATGCAGAGGCCATTCTTTGAGTTTTGTGGTGGTCGGTAAGAATTTTGGGCACCCATCGTGCACAGAACTTACGGTAACCCAATCTTGCTGTCACTATCACGTACAAGAGAGTCTTAGAAATCTGTGGAAAACCAGTAGACAACTCCGACATTGAGAAACGTCGATTTTCACGAACTTTTGCATCAACTGTCTGAACGAGTTCGTCAGTCACCAATGATGGTCTACCACTCCTCTCTTCATCATGAACGTTTTCTCGTCCACTTTTAAATAAACGTACCCATTCACGGACAACTCCTTCACTCATAACTCTTGGTCCGTACACGGCACAAAGCTCACGATGAATAGCTGCTGCAGAATATCCTTTGGCTGTAAAAAACCTTATGACAGCACGCACTTCACATTTGGCGGGGTTTTCTATTGCAGCACACATTTCAAACTGCCACAAAAACTAAACTAGCGCAGGTACGACGTTCACTCGACCACGGCTTGATGCCGACTGACCTGTTGAGTGCGTGAACGCACAGATGGCGTCGCTACTCCCCCCACAACCCGCACTGTGACCAATCGGAGGTTACTTTCTGAACCGCCCTCGTAATTATCCGCGACTGCTTTCGTACATAATATCAGACCCAAAGTGTGGACAATCAAACATAAGTTTCGACAAAAATGGATACGAGTAATAATTTCTGTATTAACAGTTGACAAAACACATGTCAATCAACTTTTAATATTATTACATCTTCTTCGTGCAGCGAAATCAACGGGAAAGATGCGCTTGCTTCTCCAACATCACCTCATCAAATCTCGGCACAAGATAGCAAATTCCGACTCGCATCTCTTTCTCTACGTTCATTCGCGATCTATATTTCGTGTTAACGACTGTCAATGCTGAAAAAGCTACCTCACACAAGTCGTATTTTGCAAAAGATATCAAAAATCGTAGGCCCTCCTTACCTACTTGCGGATACTCCTGTTTCACCAAGGTCGGAAAAGCGAACAGAGGTGTGGGGAGGAACTTTTTGTTTTTCAGAGGTAAGTTTTGATGGAAGTTCTATATTGAAAGTTTCTTCAATCCATTTGTGTTGAACATCTTTCCTGGAAAGTGCTTCAGATAGTAATCACTATGTTCAGTTAAATGATCCACAAACACAGATCTCAGTTCTTCATTCATATGAAAATCGCTGTCGTTTAAACCCTTGTGAAGAGAAGGGAAAGTGTAATGTATATCTTCACCATCTAACATTTCTTTCGAAGTAGTAGTTTCTTTCTGAAGGCTGAAATTTTGTCTGACAGTTGTAGAATGTCGATTTCGTTATTTTGAAGGGATACATATTAGGAATTGAATTTTTAAAAGATTTCGAAATGATACGCCAACTTTAAAACAAAGTCCCTGTCTACGAACTTCACGGAACTCTAATGTTCCTCTCGTCCGAGGAAAGAGCAAAGTTCATTTCTGAGTTCGTATACCCTTTTCAAGATATTCCCACGAGAAAGCTTACTGGAGTTTCTATAATAATAGGGAAATGTGCTCAGCCTCCATGTCAATAGATATTTGCTGAAAAAGTTGGCTTAAGTGGCCGACTTTTCATGAAGTTTACCACTACGATTACTGAATAACCCCATAAAGTATCGTGTGCCTCGGTAATTAAAAGAGTGTGTGTGCAAATAGCGTCAGGAGCTTCTTTACAGAACAGAGCCTTCAGTCCAGTGGAACAGCCAACCATACTACGATTTTCATCTGTACACCACCTACATAATTTTCAAAATTAATGTTTTCTTCCATAAAAGAATGTAATATTTCAAGGACATTTGTTGCTTTCGTTCAAAGGGTTATTTGCCTGTAGATAAAGATCTTCATAACATTTGTAGTCGTGTATAGACCGCACGTAATAAATGACACGCACACTATTGTGATTGTTAGTAGTTCCGTCCACCAGAACAGCAAAACCGCAATTTCCTTTGACATTTTCGACCAACTAATTATTAATGTCGTCAGCCATATCGCGTATTCAGTGAGTAATGGCTTTCTCTGACAAATGCACACTTGTTATGTTCCACGCTGCCATACCAACAAACTTACTTGCTGGATCACTCAATATCACAACTAGCATACACATGGTTCGTTTACTCAAAAAGCAAATAAACTAAACTATTGAAACTTCCTGACAGATTAAAACTGTGTGCCAGACCGAGACTTGAACTCTGGAACTTTGCCTTTCGTGGATAAGTGCTCTATCATCTGAGCGACCCAAGTACGACTCACGAGCCGTCCCCACAGCTTCAATTCTGCTAGTACCTCGTCTCCTATCTTCCAAACTCTGCAGAAGCTCTTCTACGAACCTTGCAGAACTAGCAGTCTTGGAAGAAATGATATCAGCGCACACGCCGCGGCAGAGTGAAAATCTCATTCTGGAAACATCCCCCAGGCTGTGGCTGCCACAGTATCCTTTCTTTCAGGACTGCTAGTTCTGCAAGGTTCGCAAAGAGCTTCTGTGAAGTTTGGAAGGTAGTAGACGAGGTGCTGGCAGAATTGAAGCTGTGAGGACGGGTCGTTAGTCGTGCTTTGGTAGCTCAGATGGTAGAGCACTTGCCTACGAAAGGCAAAGGTCCCGAGTTCGAGTCTCGGTCCGGCACACAGTTTTATTCTGCCACGAAGTTTCATATCAGCGCACACTCCGCTGCAGAGTGAAAATCTCATTCTGGAAACTAAACTATTGTTCTTATGAAACCACTACGACGCCCGTACTGTGATGCTGCGATGTCCCTGGCGGTCGTGATGCCCCCTTGTGCAGGCAGTTTCTTTGGAAGATTTGTGGCATGTTCTAAGCATTCTGCCAATAAAAAGCAGTATTTGGTTCGCTTTCCCAACAACATTGATCATGTGACGGTCCTCGTAATTGTAATCTCAAGGTATACAGCTGGATCGACAGCCTTGTCATGTATCAGTGATTTAACCGAACTTTTTCGTAAGCATGTGAACTAGCTCACAGTTTTTGTAGCGCAGATATCTTGTGTAAATCATTTAATAGTTCGCGTTGATTTTCTGATAAGTTTACTAGACGGTAAACGACAGTATCATCTGCGGACAATCTAAGCGGACTGCTCGGATCGTTTCCTAAATCGTGTAAGTGGATTAGAAATAGCAGAGGAGCTATAACATTTCCTTGGGGAATCCCAGATATTACTTGATGTGTCGACAGAAGTGCCGACACAGTGTGGTTTGAGGGGACCGCAATGCACGCTATAAGCTCACGAAGGATGGCGTGAGGTCTGAAACAGGATACTTAATGAATGCTATAAAGAAAAGTACGTAGCTTCTGGAATACTTAACTTTAATCCATCATTTGTATACAGCGTTCTTGATGATACAAGTGAGACTCTGTAGATTCATGCAATGTAATGCTAATGGCGCCTTGCTAGGTAGTAGCCATTGACTTAGCTGAAGGCTATGCTAACTATCTGCTCTGCAAATGAGTGAGGCTTCGTCAGTGTGCATCGCTAGCTACGTCGTCCGTACAACTGGGGCGAGTGCTAGTACGTCTCTCTAGACCTGCCGTGTGATGGCGCTCGGTCTGCGATTACTGAAAGTGGCGACACGCGGGTCCGACATGTACTAATGGACCGCGGCCGATTTAAAGCTACCACTTAGCAAGTGTGGTGTCTGGCGGTGACACCACATTACTTCTGTTTCATTCCATGATTTTTCGTCAGTTACTTCGAACTGTGACCTTTCTGACAGCAGAGTACGAATCCAATCGTACAACTGGGAGTACAGCCCATCAGCACGCAATTTAATTAGAAGACATTTGTGAAGAAGGGTGTCAAAAGCCTTCTGGAAATCTAGAAATATGGAATCAACTTGAGATCTCCTGACGATAGCACTCATTAGGTCGTGGGAATGAATAGCCAGCTGCGTTTCACAAGCACGATATTTTCTGAATGTGTGAATCGATCGTTTTCTTCTCAGTATTTCATAGTTTTGGACCACATTAGGACACAGTGCTGTACCCAGAAGCTATTGTAATTGGGAATACATGATGGTTTTTGATTGGTACATTCTTTATTATTTATAGAAATGAAATGTTAATCGTTTCCTAAGGTATCTAGTTTCTTAAGGAAAAATTTAATTTTTTAAAGTTGATTGTTTTTACTTAATTTTTTAAATATGAGTATTAACTTATTTATTCTTTAAGGGATAAGCTTTAAAGTTATTAACCTATAATTCGCTTGTTTTGGAATATAATAGTAAGCTTTAAACCAGCTATCTTTAACATTATGTTTTAGTTCATTATTTTATATTTTGGCTTTATAATTATTTTAGGTTTTGTATTAAGATTCTTGATTTACTTTAATAATCTTTGTAATAATGATAGAATTAGTATATTTATTTGAAAAAAAAAATCCCTTTGTTAACTTGTTATATGGAACTAGGCAAAATTGATTTCTGCCTGTTTATCAAAAACAAGTCCTCTTGAAAATATTTTTGGGTCTGGCCTACTCACATAGTGAATTTTTAAAGAGCCATGGCATTTTGACCATGCAATGGTAGCACAATCATTAGTCTCTTAATTAGTGATGGGAATGAATGGGTTGATGAGAAATCAACTGTCTCTTAATAAATTTTTGAATTTAACTTTTAAGTCAAAAGCCTTAAATTTATCTTTAGGATGAGAAGACTCTATAGAGCTTAACAGTTTACTTTTATATAGGTTTTTTGTTGATCTTTCTATATTTAATGATAATGTTTTGTTGGGGTGACATGAAGAATAAATAAACTCTTCATTTTTTTCCGATTTTGGCCGTCTAGGGACCGCGTTAAACAACTATTTTTCAATGTACATTTCTCCTATTGCGCTCCTCCTCTTTTCTCTTCTGCCAATATGTCTTCATCCTCTCTCTGTGCTGCTCCCTTCGGTCTTCTGTCCACACTGTTCCTCCAGTTCTTCTCTTCTTCACTTCAAATCCTTCAAAATGTTGAATTTTGTCTCTCATTAAGTCTCTATTGGTTATATCATCTTCTCCTATACCCATCTCCTCTAAGTCTGCTTTGACTTCTTTGAACCAGGTAATTTGGGTTCTGGGGTTCTTGTCAAAAAACATGAATATTTTCTTTGTCAGCCTTTCATCATTCATTCTTTTCAAATGGGCGTAAAAGCTTACTCTTCTCTTCATTATTATATCATTGATTCATGTTTGTTGTTTTGGTCCATAATTTATGATCATATGATTAAGTTACCTTAGGGATAACAGCATAATTGTTTTTGAGAGCTCATATTGACAAAGGAGATTGGGACCACGATGTTGGATTAGGAAAACTTTTGGGTGTAGGAGCCCAGTAATTAGGTCTGTTTGACCTTTAAATTCTTACATGATCTGAGTTCAGACCATTGTGAGCCAGATCGGTTTCTATCCTAAGGTTATTTACCCATATTAGTACATAAAGACCATATGGTTAAAATATTTTTACATTATTGATTAATATTAATTAGTTACTATTTGAACAGGTTAATGTTTTGAATTTAGAATTCATGTATGTAGATTTTTTCTACAAATAGTATTGATACTTTATGATTTATTTATATTTGTTTTGAATTTTCTTTTATTGGTTATTTGTGTTTTAATTAGTGTGGCTTTTTTAATTTTATTAGAGTTACAGACTTTAAGTTATATTCAAATTCATAAAGATCCAAATAAAGTAGGATTTGTAGGGATTCCTAAACCCTTTAGTGATGCTATTAAATTGATTTGTAAAGAGTACTTAATCCTATTATATCTAATTATTTACTTTATTATTTTTCCCCTCTTTTTAATTTAATAATTTCTTTGGCTGTTTGAGTGAGCTTTCCATGTTTAACTTACATATGTTCCTTTTCTTACTTTTGTTTTGTTTTTTTATGTTGTACTAGATTAGGTGTTTATACTGTAATAATAGCTGGTTGATTTTCTAATTCAAATTATTCTATGTTAGGTTCTTTACGTTCTGTTTCTCAAACAAGTTAGATTAGCTTTAATTTTATTGTCTTTGATTATTCTAATCGGTAGTTTTAATGTATTTGATTTTATGAACTATCAACTTTATTGTTGCTTTATCATTATTTTTTTCCTTTAGCTTTAGCTTGTTTTGCCTCTTGCTTAGCTGAAACTAATCAAACTCTTTTTGATTTTGCTAAAGGTGAGTCTAAAGTAGTTTCAGGTTTTAGTATTGAATATGGTGCAGGCGGTTTTACTTTAATTTTTTTGGCTGAATATACTAGAGTTGTTTTTATGAGAATGTTGTTAGCTTTAATTTTTTTGGGTGATGATTTTTATTGTTTCATATTTTAATTAAGCTTGCTGTTATATCTTTTGGCTTTATTTGAGTTTGAGGTATTTTACCTCGATTTCGTAATGGTAAGTTAATATATTTAGCTTGAAGAGCTTCTTACCCTTGTCTTATATTCATGTGATTTATATTCATGTGATTCTAAAATCACATGAATGTATGCACACTAGAGACTGCTGTAAGCAGTTTCTGCCATTTTATAGTTTTTGCTGTTGCATATGAGGAATTCCGTGCAGCTTTTGTAAATATTTTGCGTTTTACACATTTATTAAAGGTATTTGAAACATATAGTTAATTCTCCAGTACAGAATTTTTTGGCGAGTAAAATGCTACATATTTTTACAGCTATTTATCTAACATGGGAACAGTTATGCTGTACTTTATCAGCCACGCACCATCTTGGTGTTTTGAATATGGGGTGGTTTACAATGCCCTGTAGGGCTCTGGGTTAGCAGAACTGCTCAGCCAAAAGCTGGCTTTGTTCCCCTGTCCAAACTTTACCTTTCATTCACACAGTGATGCCAACGCTGGCGTTAATATTGGCGAATGGTTATGGGACAGCACCCACACATTGGAGCCAACATTCAGTTGAATTCGTAAAGGGACAAGCTTGACACACAGATTACGGTCGGTGCATTTGCGGTTTTGAACGTGAATTTGGACACTCTAAAACAAAACTGGAAAACATGTAAAAGAATATGTTGGGCAATGATGTAACTCATATATACAAATACTTCAGTCTCAGCCGATCTATTGTGTGGCATTCTGAATAAGTGCAGGATAGGTCTTCGTGTGGTTTGATACATCCTTTACTATACGCAAGGTAAATTAAGCCCAGAAAAATTCCAAAACCAGTTGGAGTTGTGTGTGACCCGTGAGTTTCGGATAACAGAGTTATAAGAAAAATGTTCTAAAATATGTTTATATACCCTAGTATGTAGCATATGATTAAATTTGTATTTGAATTAAACTATGTGTTACGTGGGTGAAATGCGGAAACTCTGACTCGCGGATCAGACATATTATGAGCTAACGAACCCAGCATGTCGGATATACAGTGCAGTTGTTAAGTGAGCGTAAGTTTATGAAATTAACACTTGAGTCACTACCTCGCTAAACTGGCTTTCTTCTGAATTAGTTTTTCATCTGTTCATACTACTGATCGAAATGTTGCAAAACGACTACCCATGTACAAAAGGGGACCTACCAAGATTGTGTTTCATAGAGTAATTTGCAAATTTTTTACTTCGCTCGCGAACTATCTGTTAGTAGGAAGTTACAGGCCTTTCTGTCTGTGATCCATATTTTCTAATGTAGAGACATAATTCATTGCTGTTTCCAGAAATCTACAGAAATAATTATTGGATAATACTTATTGCAACTTTTCAAAAACAGAATCAGTCAGCTACCTTTATAATACTCACGGAAAAAGACGTAATTCACCATATCTTTCATCCAGCAAATGAGTTTTCAGTCAACAAAACTTACGACTTTATGCTCCTGACGTTTCGGAAATATTAAAGTATAATGCAAGCCATTGTCAGGGTTTTCCATCGTCGCAAAATTCTCGGAATATTAAATGGCTTAAGGTTTATGGCAGGAACTTGGATGAATTAAATTTTATTTCACAAGCTAATAAATGCATCAATGTGAAAAAAACACAGTACAGTTACAGAACTTGAATAAAAATATATACAGCAATAATCAGTCTTTTTGGAGTTACGTGCGTGTGTTTATACCTTAACATGTACGATCCCGAAAAGAGATTCAGTAATTCTGTTGCTCTTTGGTTGCCATGCATCCGCAGCAGCTGCGATTTTTGTGTTTCCTCATAGTAAGCTTTCACAAATGTATTTCTCACTGGTAAAGCTACAAAAGCTCAAGAAATCGCTTGTTACTTCACTGTTCCTGAGACGCTGTGTACGTGTACTTGGAAGTACACGCAACAAACAAATTCGGGTTTCGAAACGACACCAAAATAAACTACGTTGCCGCCAATGTCGGCGTACCGGTATTGGCCCCAATTGAAGTTTAGTCAATACATCGACAAGCAAAGGAGCCGTACCAACGTTGGAGTCAACGTTTGTTCCAGTGATATCTCATAGATCCACACACTGGACCAACACTGTTGGCGCCAACGTTGGAACCAATGTGTGGACCTCGCCTCGGCCTGGGTCTTTGAAATTAGAGCATAGCCACCGTAGATCCCCAGGGTATTGGTGGTCTGAAGGATCTGCGCGTTCTGTAGTCTTATACAAACATGCGAAGCCGCCATTTTGCTGTCTCCAGTGAGAGAAAATTTCTGAATCTTACATTCCGGATGTTGTCAAGCAATCAGATGGCTCAGCAGCATCGGCGTTGTGATACGAATGTCTGAGCCAATGATTGGCACATGACGGACACAGTGTACCAATCTCTAGTTAGTTGACTGACATACAGTAAGCGTAAGCGATGGTAGAGAAGTTTTGGCAGGGTTTTCCTGTGTTTTGGTGCATTCGGAGAAATCCTTGTTCGTTAGTATGACAAAAGTCTTGAACCTTCCTCTCCAAATCGTTTTTTTTGTCAGTTTAGATGAATGTGGAGTAGACGCAGGGACGGAGTGGAGACGCGTCGTGGTCTTTTATATATATGTCTCCATTCCGTCTATATGTATTTGGAAACCCAATTGCAATTCATTAAAAATCTTCTCTACATTTTGAGGTACTGTAACATTACATGAGTATGTCCTATATAGTCGGATCTACTTTGCGTCATATGAGTGTAGGGGAGTCGAAACCAGTAGTGACCCATGACGTCATATCAACTTGAGATTTTTTTTATACATGTCATTCATTTCTAAATTTTATTGATTATTTACAGAGTAAAGAATTTAATTATGTACAACATTTAATTGGTAATGAGTTTTAGAGATAGATATAAATATGTTTTGACATAGCAAATAACCTTGTTGCATTATCATAGAGTAAATATCTCTGGAGTGAGCATTCACATGCGCAGAACAGATTTTGTGTTGTCAACATACATTGCCGGCCTGGTCACGTGATCTCGGGACGTCGTGTGTTTGTCCGTATAGCGCCCTGTATATTTAGAATGTCACTTCATCCCTAGTACAGACGCATTCTTGTCGCACGTGTCGTGGATTATTTATGTATGTTGCGCAGACATTTTAACAGTATCCATTTGATACCGGGAATAAACCAGCTACGTAACTTTTAAGGGCAAGTGATATTACACCCTGCTTGTTTGCGATAGGTGTCACAGTTCAGATGCACTTGAATTTTGGTAGTTTTCGGTATGATACGGCAATTTATAGTATTACAGAGCCTGACGTACATTTTTGCAGTGATAGTCTTGCAAAACGACTTCACAGTACGCTAGTACTTTTGCAAGTGCCCGAAAAACACCGAATTAGCCACACATTAGCGATTATATCCCTGCAATTCGTCCTTTTTTCCTGCTATTTCTGCATATTTATTTTCTCGTTTTTGTGACCTAAAGCACAATTTTTCTTACTGGTGACACTTTGAAGTATTTATTTAACGCATTTTACGTACTTGCTCCCAGTTTATTAAATAAATAGTAGACTGAGTAATCTATATACATAATCGACAAATCACTGATAAATGCATGATGGATAGTATTTTTTGTAACAACTAACCATTCCCTTTCCACTAGCAAATTTACGAGAGGAAGCGATTGTTTGTAAGCTTTTGTACGAGCCGTAATATCTAATATATAGTCATAAAATCGTAGAAAAATAGGTCTACAGAATTAAGCCTTAATTATAATGCGTCTCGAAATTTTTAAACATATACAGTGTCTCTTACTAATATGATAACTAGAATTAGAGCTACATGGTATGTACCCATGAAAAGTTACTATCCCTCCTTTCACATAATTTTCTTTGCATCCGTAGCAACAACAGTAATTCACCATCGCTATTACACTATCAACAAACGGTGAAACACAACAAAAACTCTTGATATTATAAACTTCAAACGCTGCAGACAGCACACACGCATAGCGAAGTCCCGAAAACACGTGACAATCCTGGTTTAATGTTGACAACATGCGCAGGACGCAATGCTCACTCCAGAGGTATTTACACTATGTGCATTATGCATATGTTTTCTCTTGGTAAGAACAAAAACTTCTGTGTTGCTAGAGTGCGCGATCAAGTAGTCGTCGAGTGCGGATCTGCTGTAACTTCCATGAATGGGCATAGAATTGTTAATTTACAACCCGCAGTTGATTTAAAAATTATTCTCGGGAATCAAGGACCGACTTCGGTGCAAACAAATCTCGCGTGAATTCTCAAATATCGGCGCGGAGTTCAAGATACGCGGCTGGATATAGGGCGTTATCGTCGTGTGTGTGATTCACTAACACTAACCACAATTTACGGACATTAACTTGATAATGACTATGAAAGACTTATATGAGCGACATAGTAATCGTTTTGATGCTTAAAACAAGCGAGAAACTGTTTACTGTCGGGATACGACAAATATTAATCATTGCATAGTCAGCTTGTTGATACGTTGCTTAACAACTCATAAACGGACAGTGATAGAATTACTGAACGGTCTTTTAAGTATTAATGACCACTACATACACATCAGAAACTAATTACTCTGACTGTGAGTGGTGACTTCTAGATTGGATGAGTTTTGTTTTATTGCAGCTAATTAGGATTAATAAACTTCTTTCGAGGTTGAAACTTCATCAGTGGTGACGCGTTCATTCAGTTTAATAGAACGATAGATAGTACTAGCTACGCTACTATTTATAGTTTTAAAAGAAAAGAGAGCACATACCTGTTTTTCTTTTGAGAAATGTTTGTACTTCAGTCATCAGTATTCTCAAACCGGAGGCACGAGTGAGGCTCCCTCACAGCACTACGATATCGTGGACCACCACACACATGTGCCCCCTTCTCACTGCATTTCTGCTTTGAAAACCCTGAGATACATCCGCAGTACGAAGAAGGAAGAAAGAAGAGGAAAGATAAGCGAAAGAAACGGAGCAAAACGAGAAGGGGAGGTCACAGTACCTACTAGTGTATTACGTACCAACTGCGCTTCAGTCAAGCAATTATTTGTTGTATTTTCGCACACATCAACGTGTACTCCGTCGTGGAACTGATTTTGTTAATCAGTCAACTCTGATTCACATAAAATCTGGAGCACAGTAAACTCATTTTGAAGTCCATCGTATTTTTTAACATTAAACAAGCAATCATTTTTGATGTGATTACATGATCTTTTATTCACTTGTTATTGAAATAATTAATTATAAATTATTTAATTGTGGTTCAAACTTGGGATAAAAAAACTGACACGTTAAAGCTTAGAACAGTTTTTATGTTCTTCCAACAACTATTCTAATCAGGCAACCCCAATTTAAAATTAAAAAATACAGCCGGTTTCGCTTGCATAGCTAAACTGTGCTCTCACTGTGGCGGCGTTCCTTTGTAAAACAGGCGCTCCTGCTTGAAACGTTAATTTATTGTAGGGAATTTCTTTCATTTACGTCACTAAGACTTAATGAAAATTGCTCTCATTAGTATTTACCACATTATTAAGATTACAGAGAGTTTTAATTGCTGCAACTAACGTAATTTATTATTCAAGTGTTATACGAGGCATACACGAGCCTGTATAACGTTTCTGTGTTCATTACGTAAGTGTGGTGGGCAGTTTGCACGCTCCACTGCCGAGCGGCAGAACGTTACAGAGCAACCAACAACTAGCAAGAGTAATAATGTAGCAGGTAGACCATTAAATACAGCACTGGCAAGACTTGGTCGATTGTAAAGCTTTTACATTTCAGTAGAATAAGTTTTCTTTGGTACATGACTGCGTTGTACCTCAGAAAATGTTTTCTCATCTGAAAAAACCTTGATTTTCAAGAGTAATTTCCGTAATTTCAGGAAAAGACTGCAGCGCACAAAAAGTGAATGTAATCGTTTAATTTTATTTTATTTATTTATTTATCTATTGTTCCGTGGGACCACATTTAGGAGAAGTCTCCATGGTCATGGAACGAGTCAATACATGAAATTATAACACGATTGTAGAAACAGATAAAATGAAATATAAGAAACATATTCAGGCGACAAGTCGTTAGTTTAAATAAAGAAAATCAAGAACGGAATAAGAAAATATAGCGTGGTTATGATTAAACTTCTGCTACTTGAGTCAGCGTAAATGGAAAATTATTTAATGTATGGGTAACGAACATTATAGGAATGATGCTCAGACTGTGTGCTGCAGGATTTGCGAAGTCAGTAGTGTTAGTATCATGACTTGCCTTGATGTGCCGGTAATAATGCGGCGACACAGGGCTGAAACTCAAGCATGAGTGTGCATTACAACTGCAGACAGTCAACATGAGTCTGCACAAGGTGGGCAGAGCTGAACTTCTAAAGCTGCTTTACCAAAACGACAGCAATAGTGCTGCCGCTTTTCGTGAGTATCGTCACATTGAGGAATGCGGAAAGGTCCTCTTTCCACAGAGCGGTTGAAGAACATGACTCGGAAGTTCGAATTAACTGGCGATTTGGGAACCGCTCCTGAGAAAGGTTGACGACCAATTGCGCCACAAATTATCGAAGAAGTTATTGTTATCATGGCTGAGAATGCTGGACGCAATGTGCGATCTTCGAGCAGTGCATGAGCTGTGTCACGAAAACTGAAAAACTGAACATTCTGTGGTCTATCGTTCAAAAACTAGCGAACGATTGTGAAAGGCGGCTCCAGGATGTCTTGGATGCAGATGGTCGTTACACTGGGCAACTTTTGTTGCCCGGAAAGTAAACACGGAAAGCAATTAATAAATGTTACCCTCTCATATGGAGACTAAAATGTGTTTCTTTGAATGGTTTATTCGCTATTTCTCTTCCGCGTGTCCTGATGAATGAGAAATGAGGACGTTCTCCGCAGAACCGGTGAGGAAAGGAATATATGGAAAACACTGACAAGAAGAAGGGACAGGTTGACAGGACACCTGTTAAGACATCAGGGAATAGCTTCCATGCTACTAGATGGAGCTGTAGAGAGTCAAAACTGTAGGGGAGGACAGATATTGGAATACATCCAGAAAATAATTGAGGACACAGATCGCAAGTGCTGGTCTAAGACGGAAAGGTTGGCACAGGAGACGAATTCGTGGCGGACCGTGTCAAACTAGACAGAAGACTGGTGACTCAAAAAAAAAAAAAAAAAAAAAAAGTCCTTACAAATGTTTCCACAAAGTTTTTTCATTTCCTACTATCAGACGCTTTTCACGGGGGCCCGTTCAAGTAGCGAAAGTTTAAATACAACCATTCTGTTTATCAAATGTCTGTTACAGGGCTGACTAGAGGCAAAGTCTGAAAAGTGTACCGAGGTACAACACCTTCCCTTGTGTGTTCCAAAATCCTACTGCAAATTAATGTCAGTGATACAGGTCTCCACTTTAGTGGATTACTTCTTTCCTTTGTTCCTGGTGTGACTGTGCAACTTTCCAGTCTTCAGGCACGGGTCTTTCGTCGAGCGAATGGTTGTACGTGATTGCTAAAGATAGAGCTATGTCATTTACATGTTCCGGAAGAAATCTAATTGGCATATGGTTTAGACTGCAACAGTTGTCTTTATCGAGTGTCTTGAGTTGCTTCGCTACCCCAAGGGTATCTACTTCTAAATTACTGACGTTTGCAGCAATTCTTGATTCGAATTCTGGTATGTTTATTGCTTCTTCTTTGGTGAAAGAGTTTCAGTGAATTGTGTTTAGTAATCCCGCTTTAGTGGTGCTGTCGTCGTCGGTAACGTTACCACTGCAGTCGTGCAGTAAAGGTATTGGTTGTATGTAGCCACTGATATACTTTACATGCGTTCGGAACCTCTTTAGATTTTCTGTGGGATTTCGAGACTGAGTTTCGTTGTGGAAACTATTAAAAGCATCTCGCACTGTATTCCGCGTTAAATTTCGAGCTTCTGTAAGACATCACCAGTTTTGCAGATATAGCGTTCTTTTAAATCCGACAAGCTTTTTTCGTCGCTTCTGCAACAGCGTGCTGACCTATTTTGTATGCCATCAGGAATCTGTTCCGTCTGTTAATAATTTACATAGTATGAAACTCTATTTCCGTCAATACTATTTTTTTAATTCAAGCAGTCCGGTTTACTCTTATGAAGTCTGTTTGGGAAGAGTGGAGACTATTACTTAGCATGGTGACAAGCAAATTTTATCTGACTTTCGAAACAGATATACTCGTAATTTGCATTTATTTGTGGAGGATTTGGTTATTGTGGTATTCACTCTCACTACAACGACTGTAGTGCTTCGAGGATTTCGGGTAAGTTCTAGAAACACTTGGCTCTCCACTTTCTCGAACACCCGACAGGTTAATGACGAGGGTGAGAGAGCCTTCTTACTGCGCCACACATATCTGTGTGTGCAGGAGGCACAGCTGTCGCCGGCCGCTGTGGCCGAGCTGTTCTAGGCGCTTCCGTCCGGAACCGCGCCCCTGCTACGGTCGCTGGTTCGAATCCTGCCTCGGACAAGGATATGTGTGATGTCCTTAGGTTTAAGCAGTTCTAAGTTCTAGGGGACTGATGACCTCAGATGTTAGGTGCCATAGTGCTCAGAGCCATTTGAACCCCTTGACAGCTGTTACGAGAAGCCAGGATCAGCGTTAGACGAGCGGCCCCGACAAGTGGTTACCAGCAGCGCCTTGGAATTTATATTAAAAAAGTCAAAGAGTGTTTGTATAATGTTCCGTTGTTTGTGGTATAATGAGGATTGTTAAAGAGACATATGAGGCGTGTATTGTATAGAGACTCTTACTTCATGTCTTGGCTCTGCATGAGACAGCACCTATGTAATTGTATGGGTGTTTTGTCGATTCTGACATTTATCTTGGAACCAGTTGGCTTGCTGGAGCTTGTACAGAATAATTGTTACTTTGGGAATGAGAGCTGAAAATATATTGTTGTTGAACTGAAAAAATTCTACGAGTACATGATTTATTTCAACAGTACAGAGCTGGTTAATATTATTCCCTTTAACCTGATACAGTCTTTGGAGAAGAATTAGACGGTGATGACCCAAAGAAGAGGATCGGCTGCACGCACAACGTATGAGTCAACTGGAAGAGACATGTGAGTCGTGCAACCCAACACAGCACTGTTTCTTGTCGCCCAAGAAACCGTTAGATGACCTAGTGGCCGCTAATTCCTATATCCATCAGGAGGCTCTCTATTTGGTCAGGACTGTTTGTTGCTAAGAGATCTAATATTTTATCATGATTATTTACAGTTATTGTGGACCGCTAAAATAACTGCTCATTTCCGAAAAAGCATCTAGAACAATTTCAGACTATTTTTTATTCCGGCCATCGACTTTAAACGTGTATTTTCGCTCACATATCGATGGTACACTGAAGTCATCACCATATATAATTGTATGAGACGGGTACCTAATGAAAACAAGACTCAAATTTTCTTTGAACTCATCAGTACTGTATCATCTGATTCGAGGGTAAAAGGAACCACTTATTAACACATTCCAGTTGTCGAGTATAACCTATAATTGTAATAACTCACAGAAACTATATACCTGAATTTCACTGCAAAACAGACTACTCGTACTTTTAACAGCAACAAACACGCTACTGCCAAATGAATTTAATCAGTCCTTCCTGCTCACCGTTAATGAACCGTGCCGCAAGGATCGATAGCTCGCGCCACGCTACTTGGTTCCACAGATTTTACTCCCTAGAGCGTTCGCCGCTAGGGAGCGTGCATGGCGCGCACCGACTTCGCTGCGTCGAT
The DNA here is from genome assembly GCF_023898315.1 of Schistocerca nitens. Lineage (NCBI taxonomy): Eukaryota > Metazoa > Arthropoda > Insecta > Orthoptera > Acrididae > Schistocerca > Schistocerca nitens. Next base: position 410,102,617 of record NC_064618.1, read on the forward strand.
ACCTGTGCAACTTTCCGTGGGCACTGGGTGTTAACGACGGCCACACAGAGGTTTCCGGCGTTTCTAACGCTTCAGTCTAAGAGCTATCCAAGTGGGCATAATACAAACCGAAGGACTTCACAGGCATGCCGATTTGATGATTGCTATTTTTTAATATAGGACTGTCTCGTCTTTATATTTCGTCATTACTGTTGTTGTTGTTGTGGTCTTCAGTCCTGAGACTGGTTTGATGCAGCTCTCCATGCTACTCTATCCTGTGCAAGCTTCTTCATCTCCCAGTACCTACTGAAACCTACAACCTTCTGAAACTGCTTCGTGTATTCATCTCTTTGTCTCCCCCTACGATTTTTACCCTCCACGATGCCCTCCAATACTAAATTGGTGATCCCTTGATGCCTCAGAACATGTCCTACCAAACGATCCCTTCTTCTGGTCAAGTTGTGCCACAAACTCCTCTTCTCCCCAATCCTATTCAGTACCTCCTCATTAGTTATGTGATCTACCCATCTAATCTTCAGCATTCTTCTGTAGCACCACATTTCGAAAGCTTCTATTCTCTTCTTGTCCAAACTAGTTACCGTTCATGTTTCACTTCCATACATGGCTACACTCCATACAAATACTTTCAGAAATGACTTCCTGACACTTAAATCTATACTCGATGTTAACAAATTTCTCTTCTTCAGAAACACTTTCCTTGCCGTTGCCAGTCTACATTTTATATCCTCTCTACTTCGACCATCATCGGTTATTTTGCTCCCCAAATAGCAAAACTCCTTTACTACTTTAAGTGTCTCATTTCCTAATCTAATACCCTCAACATCACCCGACTTAATTCGACTACATTCCATTATCCTCGTTTTGCTTTTGTTGATGTTCATCTTATATCCTCCCTTCAAGACACCATCCATTCCGTTCAACTGCTCTTCCAAGTCCTTTGCTGTCTCTGACAGAATTGCAATGTCATCGGCGAACCTCAAAGTTTTTATTTCTTCTCCATGGATTTTAATACCTACTCCGAATTTTTCTTTTGTTTCCTTTACTGCTTGCTCAATATACAGATTGAATAACATCGGGGAGAGGCTACAACCCTGTCTTACTCCCTTCCCAACCGCTGCTTCCCTTTCATGTCCCTCGACTCTTATAACTGCCATATGGTTTCTGTACAAATTGTAAATAGCCTTTCGCTCCCTGTATTTTACCCCTGCCACCTTTAGAATTTGAAAGAGAGTATTCCAATCAACATTGTCAAAAGCTTTCTCTAAGTCTACAAATGCTAGAAACGTAGGTTTGCCTTTCCTTAATCTTACTTCTAAGGTAAGTCGTAAGGTCAGTATTGCCTCACGTGTTCCAGTATTTCTACGGAATCCAAACTGATCTTCCCCGAGGCCGACTTCTACTATTTTTCCATTCGTCTGTAAAGAATTCGTGTTAGTATTTTGCAGCTGTGGCTTATTAAACTGATTGTCCGGTAATTCTCACATCTGTCAACACCTGCTTTCTTTGGAATTGGAATTATTATATTCTTCTTGAAGTCTGAGGGTATTTCACCTGTTTCATACATCTTGCTCACCAGATGGTAGAGTTTTGTCAGGACTGGCTCTCCCAAGGCCGTCAGTAGTTCCAATGGAATGTTGTCTACTCCGGGGGCCTTGTTTCGACTCAGGTCTTTCAGTGCTCTGTCAAACTCTTCACGCAGTATCGTATCTCCCATTTCATCTTCATCTACATCCTCTTCCATTTCCATAATATTGTCCTCAAGTACATCGCTCTTGTATAGACCCTCTATATACTCCTTCCACCTTTCTGCTTTCCCTTCTTTGCTTAGAACTGGGTTTCCATCTGAGCTCTTGATGTTCATACAAGTGGTTCTCTTATCTCCAAAGGTCTCTTTAATTTTCCTGTAGGCAGTATCTATCTTACCCCTAGTGAGAAAAGCCTCTACATCCTTACATTTGTCCTCTAGCCATCCCTGCTTAGCCATTTTGCACTTCCTGTCGATCTCATTTTTGAGACGTTTGTATTCCTTTTTGCCTGCTTCATTTTCTCCTTTCATCAATTAAATTCATTATTTCTTCTGTTACCCAAGGATTTCTACTAGCCCTCGTCTTTTTACCTATTTGATCCTCTGCTGCCTTCACTACTTTATCCCTCAAAGCTACCCATTCCTCTTCTACTGTATTTCTTTCCCCCATTCCTGTCAATTGTTCCCTTATGCTCTCCCTGAAACTCTGTACAACCTCTGGTTCTTTGAGTTTATCCAGGTCCCATCTCCTTAAATTCCCACCTTTTTGCAGTTTCTTCAGTTTTAATCTACAGGTCATAACCAATAGATTGTGGTCAGAGTCCACATCTGCCCCTGGAAATGTCTTACAATTTAAAACCTGGTTCCTAAATCTCTGTCTTACCATTATATAATCTATCTGATACCTTTTAGTATCTCCAGGGTTCTTCCATGTATACAACCTTCTATCATGATTCTTAAACCAAGTGTTAGCTATGATTAAGTTGTGCTCTGTGCAAAATTCTACCAGACGGCTTCCTCTTTTCGTCATTACTATTAAGCGTAAATAAAATATACGTATTTGCATATTTTTGACCTATTCATTGTAAATGTTAAGAACATAGCAAGTGCTTCTGATGTAAGGACTTATTATTATTATTATTATTAAACATCAGATTGAGACAGGGAAGCAACATATACTTGCGTGGCTCCCTGTCCCGATTAGAAAGTGCCCGTACCATTGTGGAACAGTGAGACTTTGTGCGAGCGATGTGAGATTTGCGAAGTAAAGTTTGCTAAGACATTCCCAGACGTCACTCGCACTGAAAAAGTACCTAAGGGCCAGTTTAAAAATGAGTTTGAAGAATATTACAAGAGGGGGGGGGGGAGAATATAAGTTGTATGTTAACGTCGGCCTCGACTGTTGTGTCCACACAATGACACGTCGGATACGGTTGTCTCTGTCAAAAAACTTGGCACATAGAAAGTAAATGATTTAGGTTGTCCATCTACCAAAGCAAACACAAATTTAGAGTAACTGACACTATAATCACGAACTTGGATTTAACATACATGTAACATATTATCACTTACGTCAATAACAATGACAGAACCTGAGTGGTGTGAAAAGTTTAGAAATCACATAGAAATGTCCATTCATTAACCACTCTGCGTTTTTCACACATACTATCTCACATGCAACAAAATGACAATATATCTCTCTAAGTTTAAACAAATTACAAATCTTATAATGACGCCTGTGTAATGGTGCCTCCGTATTATACAGGAGATAAAAAGAAAGTGATATCGTCCGGCAGTGGACGATGAGTTGCGCGCTTGTTTTTTCTTTTAATATTCAAATGTCTTCAGAGTCTGTCTTTAATATCCATGTTTTTAGAAGCTCGCTGAATTAGCCTTTAGTTTCTTAGGAGCGTCGTTGGCGCTGGATTCATTTCTTCTTGTCATCCGTCAAAATACATCATTACAATGCGTAGTTAAACATTATACATTGACAAATAAATGGCTCTTGGCCTCTTTCGTTACTCAAATCAGTGTTTTATGTGACGAGATGTGGCGGTGTGAAAATACAACATTTCATGTTCTGTTCCTTACCGAATGGTTCGTAAGTAATGTTATGTGGCCATAAGCCTGCCTGTCCACGATGCATCCTCGCTGGTGCTCATCTGCCAATACACCTGGCTGACTCTGATAGGAAAAAAAAAAAGAAAAACACTACGATTGGACACACAGAAACATTTAATCTGCAGCTACAGCTTATCACTGAAGCAGTATGTGTGCTTCTCTCTGATTGTGAATGGAATCACTCATACCCACATATTGAGAAAGAGGCTTGCATTTCGACGCGTGCCTCCACTTGCATGTGGGGCATAAGCGGCGTGGTGACTGGACTCAAGGCCCGCAGGTCTAAATGCACCTTTAGAGTTGAAACGTCCCCTTAGAAAAATTATACATGACTGTGCTTAAACTGACACACAGTATTTTTAGCGCAACGCAATCTGACTTTCAAAAATCCCTACAAAAGAATGGCCCTGACTAACATTAACCTATACCTTTCACAAATCACTTACCTCACAAAAAATCTTCGTTACTCAAGCTACAGCAATACAGCGAGCGCCACTATTGCCAGCTAAATAAAAGATTCAAACTACTGAAGGCACTAACTACTGATAGGCACAGTTAGCAAATGAAAGATTTTGATGGAGAAAAAACAATGTATTTACCTTAATAGTGTTCAAAAGTCATATTATATATATCAGTTCATGACATCCAGTCTTACAAAGTTACTGTCTCTGTCCAGATCATCCGCTCTCACAACTCCGCCATCTCTCTCCCCAAATCCACCACTGTTTCGGCTCACCTCCAACTGCACAACACTACGCGCTATTAACAGCCAACTGCCCAACAATACAATGGCAGACAACAATGCAAACTAGCCACAGACTGCACACAGCACAGTCAGTGATTTTCATACAGAGCGCTACGTGGCGTTACCAATATAAGAACCTAAACAGCCTATTTACATAGCCCCCATGCTCCCCACAAAAAAATTTTACAAATTGTTTTGGGCAGTGGCCAATACAGATTTGAAAAAATGTTTCATGATTACAATAACAACACACTTATTGATACAATGTTGGTCAAAAGCTAAAATTTTCTCACAGTCCATAAAGACAGTCCTGATCATTCATCACAGTAAAATTGCAGTGTTTTTTTTCTCAAAGTCTGAGCAGTAAAAGAAAATGCACACGGAAGTAGTGGATTTCCATGCAGTCTTGAAGAAGTAGTGTTGTCCTTCCAACAGAAAGACAGTGCTATCTCTTGACATGCAGACAGGTAATGGGCCACAACAGAGCAAACCCACAGCAGAGTCAGTCGAAGTTTTGAAGAATATTGGTAGGTAGGTCATCACAGAGAAGACCCACTGTAGTCCTGGTAGAGAGTATGGTATTGGTGGGCCATCAGAGGTGCAGAGCCACTGCAGTCCTTGTAGAAATAATGGTATTGGTGGGCCATCGAAGGTGCAGACCCACTTCAGTCCTTGTAGAGACGGCCAGCAGCCATCTGTTGCGACTGTGCAGGTGCACAATCACCATCGAAGAGTCTTGCGGACAATATAGCAAGTCCATAAACCACAACTTGTGCACTCACAAAGTTTTTGGAATTGTCCTTAGAACCAGCAATGCTGTTATCCAGTCCCTTGCTGAATTATTAACACATGTGCAAACACTAATAGTCCCTACTTCTCACATATTGTCCATATACTATGACCAACAGAAACGTGTGCAGTGAAATGTAACTTACAAGTTACTTAATTTGATGAACTGGTGTCAATTACAATTTTATAACATAAGAATACAATAACAAAGGTACAAAATACATAATTAAAAACATAATAATACAGATAACATTTGTAGTAATATGGGCTTTACAAAAGAATCGAAATAACATATACATCAGTGTTACAGGAATTATGACATAAGTACATACATAAAAGATCAGAATAACTTTCGAAACATCATATGAGCATTAAAACAAAACAGAATAAATAATGTCTAAACATCTTTACGAAGAAAATAACATAGTATTTGAAAAATTCTTCAACATAAATCTTATTAGCTAAACACATAAAGACAGGAAAAACACAAATATACAAGAGTACACAAACACATAGCAGAATAACACAGGGGGAAAGGACAGGGTTTGTTTTCAGTGTAACATTTGGTACTGCAGTATTTTGCAAACAAAACCTTTTTTTTCTTGGATATCTCCCTTCATTCATCATTATTCCCAAAAAGTCCTATCTATACCTGCTTTCTGTACTTTTTTCGTATAACGTCTCAATGCATTTCTTCCAATTCATCGCAACTCATTCTCTTATATAGTCTACCCCCACTTAAGCTAACTTATATCTACTGAGCTCAGATGCTAAACTAAGGGACGAGGCAATGCAGCGGCTTAAAACAACTAACTCAAACAGCAATGACAAAAAAAATGGAAATTGGCAAAGCAAGCTACAGTAAATCTAAATTACCAAGCAAATGCAACATTACAGCTAATATGAGCCAATGTGCAGCAACAAGAAAAATAAATCAGTAGTAAAACTGGCTTAACAGAGTAATACAAAGTGAAATTTGGTAGCACTATGCCTGGCAAACAGCAGAAGCAAATGAAATAACTTATATCTAAACATGACAAAGCTCAAGCAGAAAAAATATTACGCTAAAGATGGCCATGTCTAATACCTATGTCACATCTTAATACTAGAGTGATGCATCACAATTTATTCTACAAAAGAAATTACCAAGTACTTGAAAAGAAAATTCTGTATGCAATTCCTGTGAAGGGAAATGTCTTTTTGTGTTCCTTCGTTTTTTTGAAGTACATCATAAAGTTATTCTTTACTGTGTCTGTAGGCATAAAATATTTATATTAGTACATCTATAAAATTTTATTTTAACCAATGCTGCAAGGCAGCTAGAAACTAGATATTAAACAAATTGAGCAATCTCTCAACTAGAAAGATAATAGATGTAAAAATGTTTCTCATCATTTCATTAGGCATTTTAGTAAATATCATAAATTAAGAGCTCCAAAGTGTAATCATATGTTTTCAAGTTTGAGCGTGTCGTATTTGCGACGCTTTCTACAAAGAAATGTCAATAGCAAGGATAATGGCCTCTTTTTTTTTCTACCTGTGCCTCCGAAAGGCACACACTAATGGCTTTTCTCCAGGCGACTGTCGCGCAGCTGGGTGCCCACGACGCATTACGTGCAGGTGGTCACTTAACTTTCTTACCGAAATATTTACGACACCAGTTTGCACTACAGTGACAGTCTCATATAAAAAATTTCACAGGTCGAGAATTTGCGTTACAAATGTGTAGAAACAAAATGCTGTAAATATAACAGTGTCCAAAACATTTTCGCCAGCATAGTGATACATTCACGCATATACACACATTTCATAACTCTAAAAGTACGATTCTCGGTTTCCAACATCCTTTTTCACAAACCAGAGTCCCTAACCACTACTCATTATTCCTTGCTTTATTACACATATACATATTCGTAGACACTTCTTCAATATTTCATCATAATAAATACGTAGCATAATCAAATTCCTCATATAGAATCAGCTTTTTGATCATAAACATACTGCAACAGCGTAATACACATCGTCATCATAACATCATAAAACCTCAGCCAAATCTCAAAATCGTCGTAGCTTCCTCCAATAATTTCAAAACCTAAAAAAATCTCTGCTACTTCAATAGTGTCATCTACCTCAAACGTACTTTAAAAATCGTGATTCCATACCAAATATATCATTCAAAGCTCTCATAATATCACAATGGTTCTGAAAAAATATGAACAGTTCACAAAGTACAGACAAAATACAATTTCGTAAGTGTGAAGTTATCCAACTGTGTAATTACGTAAACATCTGTCACTGACATAGTAAAAAGAAATGTTCTTTCTCTGTTAAATGATCAGAAAGCTGTGTAATTTATGTGTTAGAGAAATATGGTACCGATGTGTAAAGTTGTATAAGCAAATACCATATTAGCTAGGGCTCCTTGTGCTTGCCACACACATGGTATACAAAGTAAACGTGTACCCCCCTGAGGATTAATGTAATTATACCCTCAGGTGTTACAGATTACAGCAATGGAATGAAATGTATCATGGAAAATCTTTGTATCGTTGTACTTCAAATATCTTTAAAAATAAATGATTTAAGTGCAAAATTAATCACTCAAATACGTGTTCTGTGGCGCTAAATGTGCGTCTTGCTGTAAGATAATCTCTGTGGAAGTGTTGTAGTTATTGTCCTCCGAAAGCTAAGTTCTGCAGAAGCCAATGTACTTACCTCATGAGAAACAAAAGTGAAATGCTTTGCGTATAGATATCTTAGTTATTACACTTGTTGCCGTGATGAAGAAAGTACTGTGCTGTAACGTATTGCTGTGCTATGGAAAAGGCTGTCTCATTGTAGCTATACCACAAAAGTTACTTCTAAAACATGTTTTACTTTCCAGAATAATTCAGAAAAACTGTGCAGATATAAAACAGAAACACCGCAAAAGCAACATTGTAAACTGACACTCATTAGTAGCGTCGTGATAAAATCGTGTAGCTGTCACATAAACTAACCACTGTGTCATCTGGTATCTCACAGAAAGTACTTTAAATCCAGAATGTATTTTCAAGTAAACTAAAATGTTGCATTAAAATCTCATTAGCAGTACCAGTATATGTTCTAAGTATGTGAGCCTTATAGTCGTTACGTAATAGTGCAACTAACAAGAAAGAATGTACACACACAATAACACTGTGACGTGTGTTCACTATAACAATGCATTCGTAATTTCTGTTTAAATAAGTTCTCTTTGTTCTAGACTGGATATTTAACTTCAAACATTGTTGCATGGTAACAGTTTCTAAGTCTGACGAAGTGTACTAGTAACGTGAAGTGAAAAATTTTATAGCAAAGACTAAGTTAAAAAGCAGATTATCTCTCAATAAACGGTTTTACATGTGAAATGTGGTGCAATCTTTTACTCTTCATAGTACTCAGAGTTTCAACTTGAACGCAATTATCATGCGGAATACATCGGTAAAGAATATTGGAATTTTTCTCAAGGTTAGCATCTATGTTATTTTTCTCTGAGCCAGCTGGCGGACGCGGCTGCCTGCGGTGCGAGTCATTGTCTGTCTCTTTGTTGGCACGCGTCGTTATTGCGATTAGGAGACCTAACTTCTACAAATTCACCTTGCGAGAAGGCCCTGCCCTGTTTAAATCCCCTCGGTTCTGATGCAATTCAGATCTGTCGTTACGAATATATCGTCTGTCGTCATGTCGGTAGATTCCGTAGTTTCTTTCTTGTCGGTCACGTGGTGGAGAATTTCTCCCTGAATCGTAACTGCGCGCTGGACCGTTGCGTCTAAAGTTATTCTGTCACCCTTGATAACAATTATTTTGGTTCCCAAATTGTCTGTTTCTCTGATTGTCTCTGTGATAGTTACTACCGCGAAGAGGTGATCTTTCCCTGTAATTATTACTACTCTGCCAACAGTTGTCATACGGGTGGTGTCTGTTTTGGTCACGATTTGTGTTGTGAGAATAGCCTTGTCATGTCCAGTTATTATTTCTTTCATCGTGGAATTGCCACGGATGTGACCTGTAATTGTTGTGTTCCTGTTTTCGCGCTCCGCGATTGTCAGTGTCAATTTCTAATTCTTGTAAGAGTCCCTGAAAAGCTTCAATGTCGTCTTTGCAACGTCCTGCCAAAATAATATGTCATAAATGTTCAGGTAATTTGATTAAGCAAATGCGGATGAGTTCTGAAGGGCTGTATGGGTTTGACAGGTACTGATTCTTGTGCAACATGTCTTCAAAATATTTCACAAGACTGGAAAATTCAGATTGTTCGAAATGTTTCATCATTATGATGCTATGTTTTACTCGGTCTTGTGTAGCTTGAGACCAATATGCTGAGAGGAAGGCATGGTAAAATTCTCCTTCACTGTGACAATCGTGAATGACCGATCGCATTCTTTCAGCTGGTTCATTCTCTAAATAGCCACACATAAATTCTAATCTGTGCTCTAATGACCAGTTGGGGGGGAAACAACGAGAGAATTGATGAAGCCACGCTTGTGGATGAATGTCGTTGCCAGAATTCTTAAATGTTTTGAATTTACGTGTAGTAATAAACAGCTTATAGTCAAAATCATCACGTCGGCGAGTCGCATATCGGTCATTGTTACGTCGTTTCGGCGGTTCTATTTCAAAATTCGGTGCACCTTGCCAATTTCTTTCATAATTTCCGAAATGTCCTGTGTTATTATTTTGTGGTTGTTCCGTATTTCTATGTCCCTCTTCCCGTACTGGAGCGCGAGTGTCCTCTGAAATATGGAATTCTTGTATTACTTGTGCCAACTGATCTTGTACTTCCCGGATTTCTCTTTTGTACTGTGTATTGATTTGATTTTGATTTTGTTTGAATTTTCTAATTTGTTCATACTCTTCAGTGTCCGTGAAGGCTACAGGTCTTGTGTCATTCAGATCATCATCTACCTTTGTAGATAAGTTAGTGAACTGATCTGAAAGTTCGGCTACTTTATCCGATAGTGAAATTATTTCCTCTGTGTGTTTTTCTGAACCAAGTTTCAGAGTGTCCATTTGTGTTGAAATCGTATCTACTGTGTCCTTTAAGTTTTCCTGAGTTTTTGCAAGTTGCGTAACCGAATCGGTAGATGCAACTGAGTCAATTTTAGCTTGCAAGGTGTCGTGATATTCATGAACAATAGTTTGCAGTTCTTTTATGGCTGCTTCGTGATTCTGTAATGCATTTTCATGACGCGAAAAAATAGGTTGGAAATGCTCAAAAAATGGTGTTTTTACGTCATTACAGACTTTTTGACATTTCGATTCAATGTTATGTAACTCAGTAGTTATATCTTCAAGAGTTTGTTCAAGTGTGGTGTCTAACTTCCGAAGATTTTGTTCCATTGTGTCTAACTTTTGAAGCTTTTGTTCCATTGTGTCTAACTTTTGAAGCTTTTGCTGTGTTTGTCCCATTTGTTGTATTAATTGTAATAACAATGCACTGGTGTCTGAAACATGTTCCTCAGTGCTTTTCGGCAGTGAATTTGCACCGGCAACATTCACATTTTGACAAGCAGAAAATGTGTCTTGACTTATTTGAGAAAACGGTGAGGACCCAAAACCTGAATCTACAGTATTTGCGAGATTGTGTCCTGTCATTTCGGATTCTTGGGGCGAGCTATTGCCGACCGATCGATCGATAATGCTTCCCTGTTCACTAATTGTTTCACTGTCTATACCATTATTTGCAGCCCGCTCCATTTCCCTATGCACAATTACCAAATTACTACTTTGAACATTAGTTAATTCATTACACGGTGGCGCTAACACACTGCTTTCGTCTTCACTGTCATTTCTCACTTTACTTTGGAGCCCAGTATTACGTTTTTCACACGCCATTATTGTCACAATATTTCACAAGACAACACAGAAGAGCACAATTTGAAGAGCAAAATAAGAAAACACATTAACATAGCACTGAAAATAATATCTAGTTAATTGCAAGCGCAGCTGCGAAATACTTGGTGCAAATCTACATGCATGCCACAACAACAATGAAAGACTGCAACTACAAAGGAGATTCTCTTTGCAATTACGCGCTAGCAATAAACAATAGCTACACTAATTACACAAACTACAAGAAAAAAAATCAGAAGATTCCAGTGAGGTATCCTCGGCTAAGGGTCGACATATGAAACGTCCCCTTAGAAATATTATACAGGACTGTGCTTAAACTGACACACAGTATTTTTAGCGCAACGCAATCTGACTTTCATAAATCCCTACAAAAGAATGGCCCTGACTAACATTAACCTATACCTTTCACAAATCACTTACCTCACCAAAAATCTTCGTTACTCAAGCTACAGCAATACAGCGAGCGCCACTACTGCCAGCTAAATAAAAGATTCAAACTATTGAAGGCACTAACTACTGATAGGCACAGTTAGCCAATGAAAGATTTTGATAGAGAAAAAACAATGTATTTACCTTAATAGTGTTCAAAAGCCATATTATATATATCAGTTCATGACATCCAGTCTTACAAAGTTACTGTCTCTGTCCAGATCATCCGCTCTCACAACTCCGCCATCTCTCTCCCCACATCCACCACTGCTGGCGGCTCACCTCCAACTGCCCAACACTACAATGGCAGACAACAATGCAAACTAGCCACAGACTGCACACAACACAGCCAGTGATTTTCATACAGAGCGCTACGTGGCGTTACCAATATAAGAACCTAAACAGCCTACTTACAGAGTGACGGAAGAGAGTCAGCCGGGGATAAGACACGCTCGCTTGAAGAGGAGTCTGCCGTCGTCCGAGTACACTTCTTCCGACTGAGCCGGGGGTTCAGTGCCCGCATTCCGCGAGCACGCTGGGTGTGTGGAACGAGAGGGCAGGGCCGAGTGCGGTTGGCCGACCACAGGGGCAGTTCGCCCTTAGCATCCGAGGCAGCAGCCTTTCCGCCAGGCCACGGACACACAGCCTGGGTTTGTGCTGGAGCGTGGCCGATCACACCGACGGCCAGAGTGCATCAGATCAGCAGTGCCCGGTCAGCTGAGGTGCGGATAGGATGTCGTGTGGGCAGCGGCTCTCGGAGGAGGACACAAACGGCTGTGAGGGCACGGCCACCACATGTAGCGCGCTGCCATCGCCATCGCCAAAAGGCTACACTGGATGAGTATATTTTTAACTGATTTAATTCACGGCCTCTAGGTTGATTTTTGTGAACAAAAATGAATTAAATTCTTCATTTGTGAGGCCATATTGTCCGTAGTTGCTTTGCAATTGAACGATGTGCTAGTAGACGGCATTTGCTATAGATCTCCATCTTAAGCTGACTTTTTTAAAAGATGTACTATTCAATCTCCGGCAACACATTTACATTTTTAAATTGTTTGCTTTGTTAAAAGTCTGAGTTGTCCCGTGTGTTTGCCCTTGTTATATGTTTTTTAAGCTATCTCTGCTTTAGGTGCTTTAGAAGTGCCCGGAGCTTGCACTGACTGTCCAGTATGTCCTGTGGCGCGTCCACATGTCAGGATTTGAATCCTGTCTCCTGATGTGTCATTAGGGAGTGGGCTTATCGTACTGAAGCAGATGGTCTTTGTAATTGTTTAGTCAAAATTGTCTTGTTATCTATTTATCGCATCACTGGGAAATTTAATAAAATTTTTAATGTTACGAATAATGTTCCGTTTCTCCTTTGTCTGGTCCTTCCATTTCCCAAGCAACCACTGACAGCAGGCCGTGTATCATTTAGGTCACTGGTAAAAAATTTTGGCTAAATTTATCTCCGGCTTTAGCCAGCCACCAATAACTTTAACGATTTTTGCTCCAGTACATCCTATGAGGGCTTGGAGCTCTGGTTGTTTCCTGACACAGCAAAAACAACTTACAACTATGATACCAATGTTTTCTATGTCTGCCCTGTGTTTGATCTGCACTCTGTTTGAATCTTTCTGAGACCCTTTAACCTAAAAATCCGGCTAGTCCACTACACAGACTTCCCCCTACCCATTTAGCTGCCTCCTGTGAGTAATAGACTTTTAAGTAGACCCTGATACCTCTCCACTCTAAGGTGCAAGTCAAGAAATCTCCAGCTTACGCACCGAACCACCTGAGCCTCTGATTCAGACCCTCCACTCGACTCTGTACCAAAGGTCTGTAATCAGTCCTCTTAACGATGCTACAGATGGTGAGATCCGCCTTCATCTTACAATCAAGACTGACTCTCACTACGACTGCAAATAGCAGCTACGAAATAAGGGAGAATCTCTACCAATCCAAAGTGATGCACAAGATTAGTATAGACGTGAACCATCGCCTGCAATTGGCTGCAATCTGTCGCCCTACATGGCACCCCGAAGGTCCTGCTCCACATCTGAGAAGAGTACCTCCAGTATGCTCATAAAGTGCAAACTGAATTCCTTCCTCTACTCCGCAGCCATATTCCTTGGAGGCTTCATCATATGCCTAACATTGTAACTCAGAATTACCAATAAACCCTTTCTCTGTGACTGCCAGGACCTCGCAAACCAAGAGGTTTCCTTTGAAACTGATCAAACGACTGCAGTTGGCTCACAATCTTCATCACCCTCAATTAACGCCTCAAACCTGTTCGTCACACAAATCAGGGAGACATTCTGATCGGCCCTACAGAAAATCTTTCGCAGTCTGTCAAAACTTAAAACGACCTCCCACTCGAACGCTGTTGTGGGGTCAATTTCAGTGTGGGCGATGAACGGGCTGTTCACGGTAGTGGACCGACTGGGGGACGCACGGGATGTTCTGGACGTCCCTTGGATCGTCACATCCGGCACCCCAAAGAGATGCCCATTGGCAACAGCGTCAAATTGTGTGACGAAGATGGGTGACCGCAAGGAGCTGTGAACGATGGGTCTCCAACTCAGTTCGCATCCGAAAACAGCATCCAAATTCCCTATCCAAATTGAAGACGGTGGAAATGTACTCTGCACAAACACGCGAGAAATTTAAGATCAAGCTGTGAAAACATACGGACAAAGCTTAACAAGTAACCCTCTTCTACATAGAAGCTCGTAATACAGTAAAAACAAACATTAGAATCTGTGAATATTTGTTTCACTGTTGTAACCAACTTATTTACAATCATCGGCTTCGTAACGTGTTGCTCCACCTTTGGAACGTAACGCAACAGTTATGCTGAGTGGCATGGATTTGACAAGTCTTTGGTAGGTTTCGATTACTAGCACATGTACAATAGAAGCCATTGTGAATGTCTACCCATATCGTAATACAGGCGTCACCGTCCTGAGTCGGCCGGCCATAGTGGCCGAGCGGTTCTAGGTGCTACAGTCTGGAGCCGAGCGACCGCTACGGTCGCAGGTTCGAATCCTGCCTCGGGCATTGATGTGTGTGATGTCCTTAGGTTAGTTAGGCTTAATTAGTTCTAAGTTCTAGGCGACTGATGACCTCAGAAGTTAAGTAGCATAGTGCTCAGAGCCATTTTTTTCGTCCTGAGTCAGTAGCGATATACATGTTCCGAGCAACCGTTCGCCTGTACGATGGACACGACCATCAATCTGAGAGTAGCAAGAGAGGTGAATTATGCGATTAGGCGAGACGTTTCTGTTGATGCATGGTAAATCTCGATGATCGCTTGCCCACTGCAGTCATAATTGACGATGTTGTTGGATCAGCATTGGAACTTGAAGGGATCGCCTGCAGCGGAGCCCCATATTCAACAATGTGCGCCAAACTCTATGCTTACGCCTGCACCAGCATTGTACGAGGGAAGATGGGCAAGTAATGCACAATAACTTTCTTCTCCCCTGGTATTGCAGATGGAATGTTGAAATTTCACGACGATATAGTTTGAAGTTTGCGCTACAGAGAGTATTTTGTTTTCATGTGCAGCTCTAGCGAGAGAAGCCTGAACTACGAAACAGACATGGTGCGCATGTTACTGCCGTCAACTTGTGAAGAGCAGCGAAGTGCAGTTCGATATTTGTGTGCTAAAGGACATAAACAGAGTGAAATTTACAGGGACATGCCTGGTGTATATGGGGACGACTGTATGGACCTTAGCCATGTCTCCAGGTGGTATATATTTTTCCAAGAGGGCAGTGTGAACCTTGATAATTCGCCACGCTCTGGACGATCAGTAACAGCTGCAACCCCGCAAAATGTCGCAACCACTGAAGCAGCAATTTTGAACGGCCTTGCACTGTCGGACGGTCCCATTAAAAAATTCCAGGGCGGCCAACGCTTTACCACATTTGTGGAAGTGAAATCAACAGTACGCGGATTGCTATTGTCCAACCAAATAGACTTCTATGCACAGGACGTACTGAAACTGGTACCATGGTAGGATTGTAGGAGAGATGTGTTGAGGACGTTGGTGACTATTTAGAAAAGTAGATACTAGATGTAAGTTCATTTGTGATTTGTTTTGTTTTGTTACCTAGTAAACGTTTTGGTAATCAAATTATTGTGCTTTACTTTCCGATCTTCCATCGTACTGTCATCAGGTCTGCCATAGAATGCAGAGGTCCAGCTTTACAGAGTGGGTCAGGCCTCTGACATCCCCATTCTTTGACGAGGTATGGACGTTCAACACCTTATTGCCTATTCGTGGTTTCACCATCCTTCAACCACATTACGTAGATGCTCATGACAGTAACACGCAATCGACCGACCAACTACGCCGTTTCCGAGACGCCCGTTCCCAGGTGACAGGCCATAACAACCTGCTGTTTGTCAGAGTCGATTATATGTGTGGATTTCTTCATTTGCTGTCCGTGTCGTCGCTCTAACCATTTGCCATTCTTCTGTCCTAAGCTGATACCCTTTCCTTGCCGCACCACGTACCCGAAACACGAGTAGGCGACATTCCAGCTCGCTGTGGGCAGTAGTCATAATGCTTTGGATGATCAGTATATATATATACACTCCTGGAAATGGAAAAAAGAACACATTGACACCGGTGTGTCAGACCCACCATACTTGCTCCGGACACTGCGAGAGGGCTGTACAAGCAATGATCACACGCACGGCACAGCGGACACACCAGGAACCGCGGTGTTGGCCGTCGAATGGCGCTAGCTGCGCAGCATTTGTGCACCGCCGCCGTCAGTGTCAGCCAGTTTGCCGTGGCATACGGAGCTCCATCGCAGTCTTTAACACTGGTAGCATGCCGCGACAGCGTGGACGTGAACCGTATGTGCAGTTGACGGACTTTGAGCGAGGGCGTATAGTGGGCATGCGGGAGGCCGGGTGGACGTACCGCCGAATTGCTCAACACGTGGGGCGTGAGGTCTCCACAGTACATCGATGTTGTCGCCAGTGGTCGGCGGAAGGTGCACGTGCCCGTCGACCTGGGACCGGACCGCAGCGACGCACGGATGCACGCCAAGACCGTAGGATCCTACGCAGTGCCGTAGGGGACCGCACCGCCACTTCCCAGCAAATTAGGGACACTGTTGCTCCTGGGGTATCGGCGAGGACCATTCGCAACCGTCTCCATAAAGCTGGGCTACGGTCCCGCACACCGTTAGGCCGTCTTCGGCTCACGCCCCAACATCGTGCAGCCCGCCTCCAGTGGTGTCGCGACAGGCGTGAATGGAGGGACGAATGGAGACGTGTCGTCTTCAGCGATGAGAGTCGCTTCTGCCTTGGTGCCAATGATGGTCGTATGCGTGTTTGGCGCCGTGCAGGTGAGCGCCACAATCAGGACTGCATACGACCGAGGCACACAGGGCCAACACCCGGCATCATGGTGTGGGGAGCGATCTCCTACACTGGCCGTACACCACTGGTGATCGTCGAGGGGACACTGAATAGTGCACGGTACATCCAAACCGTCATCGAACCCATCGTTCTACCATTCCTAGACCGGCAAGGGAACTTGCTGTTCCAACAGGACAATGCACGTCCGCATGTATCCCGTGCCACCCAACGTGCTCTAGAAGGTGTAAGTCAACTACCCTGGCCAGCAAGATCTCCCGATCTGTCCCCCATTGAGCATGTTTGGGACTGGATGAAGCGTCGTCTCACGCGGTCTGCACGTCCAGCACGAACGCTGGTCCAACTGAGGCGCCAGGTGGAAATGGCATGGCAAGCCGTTCCACAGGACTACATCCAGCATCTCTACGATCGTCTCCATGGGAGAATAGCAGCCTGCATTGCTGCGAAAGGTGGATATACACTGTACTAGTGCCGACATTGTGCATGCTCTGTTGCCTGTGTCTATGTGCCTGTGGTTCTGTCAGTGTGATCATGTGATGTATCTGACCCCAGGAATGTGTCAATAAAGTCTCCCCTTCCTGGGACAATGAATTCACGGTGTTCTTAATTCAATTTCCAGGAGTATATATATATATATATATATATATATATATATATATATATATATATATATATTGTGTGTGTGTTTCCACTCAAGTTCGAAATGACCCGCCCCGTTCATCCACAACACTATGAGTTCAATCGGAAGCCCTGTTGTCATTAACCATATGCAGTATTCTGATGCCCAAAAGTAGCGCTGCGTTGAAAAGGTGATCAGTTCCGAGCCAGCTGGGTTCTGCCCTTGGATCTCCCAGCAGCGCTTGGATCTCGCATTTCCTGATTGTGCAGATGATTCGTCGGGCGCTGTCACAATTGTCAGCGCGAACTTGTTGCTCCAGTATATTGATACATGTGCCCTAACTGGCGTAATTCTTGCAGGAGGTGTGACATCGTCTGCTGGTGATCCCGCAGACTTGAAGCTTTGGCATATCGATATCTGATTCGTAGCAAATTCTGTCTTCACGGGATACAGGAACATTCTTACACTATTTCCAACTTATCACTGGAATGAGTCACAATCATTAACTATATAGAACACGAGAATCGTTCATAATTCAATGAAGGAAACAAACTCCACAGATCAGAACGCGTTCGCGTGTGTATCTTTTCCTCCTATTTACGTCTTTAACTTATTTAGTGGCTAATAATTATACATTTTTCTAGGTCGCCAATTTTTTCCCTTTGTTGTAATTTCTCATGACGCTTTTGGGTTACCCCATCATAACATCTGCGATACAAGAATGCAGTGTAAGACGAAATAAAGACATGTACATTACAATAAATAAGTGAAGCAGAGTAACACAGCTTTAACATCGATACACAGTATCTCGTCTATTATGATCATATAATTAGAGTACAACTACATTTCAACTGCTATGCCCTTATGTATTACGGCTTTGTAGTAATATGTGATATGAAATGATATGTTTTGTGGCGAGGGCCTACCGTCAGGTAGACAAGTCGCCTGGTGCAAGTCTTTTTAGTTGACGGCTCTTCGGCGACTTGCATGTCGACGAGGATTATATGATATTTAAGGCAAAACAACAACAAGTCACCGTGTACAGAAAGTCTCTGACCCAGCTGGGGATCTAACCTGGACCCCTCGATGGCTTTCTGCCGCATTGACTACTGAGCTACGGAGACTGACAATATTTTGTATAATTGAAGTTAAATAATATATGCATATGTAATAAGCGTTGATACAATCACTAAAGCCGCCTAGTGGTAAAGGTTGTTTACCCAATTACATGTTGTACTGTCACAGCCAGTTCGGGCATTGATGTTGCAACTAACGATTATAAGAGACAAGGTATTATGTATCGATATTAAAAGTACGTTAATTTCACTGCTATTTGTTGTAGTTTCGTATCACTCTGCACTGTTATGCCACAGATCTGATGATCGGTAACCAGAACACGTCACGAGAAGTTAAAATGAACGAAACAAATTTTTGGCGTCCAAGATAAGTGTTTAATTATTAGCGCCAACTTGTCTTCGTTTCTCCTACAGTGCGTACCAGAGAATTATCATGAAGAAGTAAACCTGTGACAACTACTTTACTTGAGATGGATGAAATCGGACGTAACCCTCAGCAGGAACTTCACACGCGACGGGAGACATAATTCATCTAGGGATCTTGATGTGCTCACTGTGTGCTCAGAACTGAAAACTGTGACGTGAGACTGTAGATGGGCTTATCTGAGACGCTGCGCAACACATCTCCGCAATTCTGCACCGGATTTACACTGTGGTTCTTAATTTCGCGACCGCTCGGAGGTTAAAATAAAAGTAGTCGTCGTACACTTTAAGACACAAACGACGCATCACGAAGCAATTTTCCGAATGGGACGGAAGTGAGTAAATTTGATGAACAGACAAACAAATGATTACAATTTCAGTTTAAACGTTTGGAGCCAGTTCTCATTATACGCTATGGTGAGGTTTCTGGCGTTCGTACCTATTTTTCCGTGCTCTTTCGTTAATCACCTAATCAGTCTTGCAGTAACTGGTGATATCCGTAAAATATTCTCGTAACTATGCTTTATTGTGCCCACCCATCTGCGCCAAGGTTATATCTTACAATTGTAATCCCGTGTCCAGTTACTAAAGGCTCATTCAGTTACATCACTAGGTAACTCATTTGCTGGTGTTTACAATACTAAACCTGATTCTTGTAGTGACCTCTTATTTATATACCTGTATATGGAGTGGTAAACATATTTTCAAGCTTGATTGAGCCACCCGTATCAATTATCATTTCAGCAGACGTTTCCGTTTGTGTGACATTATCATTTCCTTTAAATTAATTTACGTGATCATATGGGATGCTCCCTTTTCTGCAGGTGACCAGAGACTGGGCTATAGCATCTAGCGGCATACTAAACATCACAGTGTGTGTGTGTGTGGTTTGAGGTTTTCGGGCGCTAAACGGCGTGGTCATCAGCGTCCAAACGCATAGAAATAGGAACACATGCGGTGAAGGGACGAAGACGGACAGCGAACAAGAAGAACGGCTAAAAGACAAAAACCTCACCAGTTCCAAATCCTCACATACAGAGGCAAAACAAGAGGAGAAGAAACGCACTAAAAAAGGAAAGGAAACACAAGGAAAAGAGAACAGAAATCGAAGTGAAACAAGTAGGTAATCGTGACTGGCGGACCTCTTACCTAAAACCTGGGTGAGCCAGTCACCCTGCAGCACATTAAAATCCTCTCCCTAAAATCCGAGGCAACAAATTGGACAGGACACAAAACCGTAAGACCTTAACCACAGTCGTTGCGTCGTCTTGCAAAATAGAGGGCAAATCCGGTGGCAAGGAAACCACCGCCCTCTGGTCAGAGAATAAAGGACAGTCAAGTAAAATGTGGCGGACAGTAATGTGGACGCCACAAGCACTGCAGATTGGGGGGTCCTCCCGCCGGAGTAAAAAACCATGCGTTAAGGGACTGTGTCCGATGCGGATTGGTGCCTGCGTGACTGGTAGGACGTACGCCATGCCGCGTGGTGGCCTTGACCAGACGCAGCTTATTTTCACCGACTGCCAGCCACTCCTCTTCCCATTGACGCATAACACGAAAACGCAAAGGGGAGGTAACAGCATGGAGGGGGACGGCACATTCAACAACGTGAGGGAGGGAACATGCATCTTTGGCAGCCACATTCGCCAGTTCGTTTCCCCTAATACCCACGTGCTCCAGCACCCAGCAGAAAGAAACCTCCTTCCTCTGCCGTTGCAGGTGGAGTAGGACATCATGGATGTTCTGGACGACCGTATCCGCTGGGTACAAGTGTTGTATAGTCTGAAGGGCACTCAGGTAGTCAGAACAGATGAGAAACTTAAGACTGGGAACACATCTCATCTGCTCCAATGCCCGCAAGATCGCAAACAATTCGGCATCAAAGATGGTAAACGCCGCAGGAAGCCGTAACTTGACGACTAGATCAGGGAAAACAACAGCACAACCAACAGAGTCCCCCTATTTAGAGCCATCCGTAAATACTGGTAGATGGTTGGGATGCTTGGTTAAAATATCGTAAAATAAGGACGTAAAACAAACGCAGGAGTGCAGCTCCTCCGGTACTCTGACAAGTCTAAATGGACGCTGGGCCTCTGGAGCAACCAGGGAGGCAGGCGGGTAAAACCCTGGAGTTGGGGTGCCACACGCTCCACACCAAGGGACTCAAGCAAATGCTTGGCACGAATCCAAAATGGTCTCGTTGCCCTGGGACGACTGGAAAAGAGACGTTCCATAGGCGGTCGGGCAACGGTAGGGTACGCAGGGGAGGTAGGACAGGCAAGGAATTGACACACTCGTCGCACCATGAGGAGTTTCCGCCGGATGGCGAGCGGCGGTTCACCTGCCTCAGCACACAGGCTGGGGATGGGACTGGTACGGAAGGCACTAGTGGCCAGCCTGATAACCTCATGGAGTACTGCGTCAAGAATCTTCAAATACGAAGGCCTCGCTGACCCATACACGGTGCATCCATAGTCAAGACGCGACCGGACGAAAGCCCTATAAAACTGTAGCAGACGCGCCCGATCTGCTCCCCAGGACCGATGGCTCAGACATTTCAAAATATTCAGTGCCTTCAGGGCCCGCACCTTGAGGTCTTTAAGGTGCGGCAACTACGACAACTTGGAATCAAAAGTGAGGCCCAGGAACCTCACAGTGTCTCTAAAAGGAAGAATGGTGTCCCTCAGACGCAATTCAGGGGAGGTGAAAAGACGTCGAGAACGATTAAAATGAACACACACACATTTGTCTGCAGAAAAAGTAAAACCCGTCTTCACAGTCCATCGCTTTATCGTAAGCTGCAACTGCCGACTAGCAGTGACAAGACCGGAGGAAGAACAGAAAACAGCAAAATCGTCCACAAACAAGGAGCACTGGGCAGGACTCCGGATAGTGGACGTGATACTGTTAATGGCGACGGCAAAGAGGGTGACACTTAAAACGCTTCCCTGAGGAACACCATTCTCCTGCACGTACAAATCAGATAGCACATTACCACCCCGATATCGAAAGAGGCGGTGGGAAAGAAAGGACCAAATGAAGATGGGGAGATGACCGCGAAAGCCCCACTGATGGAGTTGATTGAGGATAAGGCGGCGCCAAGTAGTGTCATAAGCCTTATTAATGTCAAAGAATACACCTAGACAATGCTGGTTACGTAGGAAGGCCTGCTGCATGGCCGCCTCAAGCAGGGTCAAGTTGTCAATAGTTGAACGACATCTCCGAAAGCCACACTGAGAGTGGCTAAGGAGCTGCCTGGTCTTGAGCAGCCAAACCAGGCGACGGTTGACCATGCGTTCCAACGTCTTCCCGACACAGCTCGTCAAAGCAATACTCCAATAACTACTGGGATGCATTCGGTCCTTCCCCGGTTTGAGGAGGGGAATCAAAATCGCCTCCCTCCACGAGTCAGGGAACGTGCCAGATAACCATATCATATTAAAACAATTCAGGAGAACTTCCTTGGATGGCAGCAACAAGGGCTGCAGCATGCTGTACCGGATTTGATCATGACCGGGCGTAGTATCATGAGCCACAGACAGCGCCGAATCCAGTTCCCACATTGTGAAGGGGCAGTTGTAGGGTTCAGAATTTGGAGACTGGAAGACCAAGTGACCCCTCTCGATGGCAGTGCTGTAGCGGCAGTAATCTGGATCACAGTTAATAGAGGCGGTAGATTCCGCAAAATGCATGGCCAGTGTCTGGACAATGTCTCTCGGCGCCGTGAGGAGACATCCCTGATGCGTGACAGGTAGTTGGCTGCGTTTCCCGGAGATCCTCCTGATGGCTTCCCATACTTCCGTAGAACTAGTGGAGCGGGAGATGGAGTTCAAGAACGATTGCCATGACCGTCGTTTGCTCTCTTTAATTACTCGCCGCGCCTTGGCCCTTGCCACCCGAAAGGCCGCAAGATTGTCAGCTGAGGGACGGCATTTGAAGCGGCGCAGATCTGCACGGCGGGCTCGGATGGCTGAGCGGCACTCAGTGGTCCACCAAGGTACAGGACGCCTTGGGATGACCTGAGGACCGTGGGATCGACAATTCAGCAGCATGGGAGATCACGGCTGTAACATGGTCGACCCATTCGTGGACGCTGGCACGGTGTTCCAAAACAGCCAGCTGGTTGAAAAGTGTCCAGTCAGCTCTGCAGAGGGCGGCACAGCCTCACCCAGGAGGCGAATCCAAAGGGGGAAGTGGTCACTAGAATGGAGGTCAGCAGCAACCTCCCACAGTGCAGAATCCGCGAGTGCTGGACATGAAAAGGAAAGGTCAATAGCTGACGACGACCCAGAAGCAGTACAGAAATGAGTGGGAGCACCAGAGTTGAGGATGCACAGTTCTTCGGACGTCATGAGGCTTTCCAGAACGCGACCCCTGCGGCAATTTGTCGTAGAGCCCCATAAGACGTTATGAGCATTGAAGTCTCCCGGAAGGAGAAATGGGCGGGGGAGTTGGCTAATAAGGTCTGTGAGAGCCTCAGAGTCTATTGCATCCTGAGGCGGTAAGTAAACGGAACAGATTGTGAGCCTCGGCCCCACAAGAAGGTCAACTGCAACTGCTTGCAAGTCCGTAACGAGAGGGAGCTCAGATGAGTGGTGCATCTCACGGACAAAAACCGCAACACCACCCTTTGCCCTTTCCCCCATCAGATCATCTTTTCGATACAAGGTATAGCCCCGTAAAGAAGGAGTATCAGTGGCCCGAAAATGTGTCTCTTGGAGACATAAGCACAAGGGGGCTCTCGTACAAGGAGTTTTAATTCGGCCACATGCGTCCTGAACCCATTCAGGTTCCACTGTAATATGGGAGCCAGTGATCAAGGTGGCTGAACTTTCACCCTGCCTCTGTGCTTTGGAGGAGAGCCCGTACTGGCCGGAGATTTATTCCTGGAGCGAGAAGATAGCCCCCGGTCGACATCAATGTCCATCATCTCCGATGGCGACCCAAGGGAGATGTCAGACAGTACGATGGCCTCATCATCGGACCAACCCTGACTAGTCTCCTCAGCCTTGGGGGGCTTAGAATGCAGAACTTTGTCAACAGTTGGAGCTTTACTCGCCTGGGCAGAAGGCGCCATATGGGGAGAGGCAGGAAGTACGCCAATGTCAGCAACCACGGCCTTGTCCGACGTTGTGGGGAGAGCTGCAGGTTGCAAAACAACCGCAGCAGCACAACTGCACTGGCAAACGCAGGTATTAGTGCTGACACTAGCAACCTCCGTTTGTGTAGCAACAGTGGCCAACTGTACCGGTTTCTGCAGAGCGGAAGCGAAAGATGTTGTAAACACAGGAGGCTGCATGGCCTTAAAGAGCCTCACCATAGGGGATGCGCTTAGATGTTTTGACCTTCTGTATCTTCCGTTCCTCGAGATAGATGGGGCAGACCCGGCTCCAGACAGGGTGACTCCCAGAGCAATTCACGCACTTCACAGGCGATGAACAATCGGCTCCTTCATGGGCAGGCTGACCACATTTACCACACGTGGCTATCCCATTGCACCCCAACGTAGTATGCCCAAAGCGCTGACATTTAAAACAGCGCATTGGGTTGGGGAAATATGGCCGTACTGGCAAACGTAAGAAACCCGCTTTAACATGCTCTGGGAGTCTCGGGTAATTGAACGTGAGAATAAACGAGTCGGGTTTGACTAGGTCCCCATCGAATCGTTTCATAATATGCTGCACGTCAACAATACCTTCGTCAGCCCACTCAGATTTCAACTCGTCTTTGGGGATATCCACCAAGTCCCTACATGTCACAACACCCTTACTATAGTTCAAAGTGGAGTGGAGCTCGGTCTCGATGGCTTACTCTCCGAGACAGGTTGCTTTCCGAATAGAAGTGACTTGACGGGAACTAGAAGTCACAACTAACTGAGTCCCATTGCGCAGTCGCTTCACATATTTCAGTGTTCCTGCAATTCCCTCAAGACCCTTGTGGATGTAAAAGGGAGAAACCCTCTCAAAGCTACCCTCCTTCCGTTTGACAATCAAAAACACATTCTGGTTATCAGAATGTGCTCTGTTACGACAGTCTGATAAATCTCTAGTAACACCAGGCGCTGGAGGACTCGCAGCACGAAGTCGCTTTTTCGATGGGGTGTGTTTTCCTACCAATGGCCCACCCAATCCACTGGTAGGGGGAAATGTAGAGGTCGAAGGGTCCATTGCGGTCCCACGAGCAGCTAGGGAACTAAAGGTCCGCTCAGACAGAGACCCGCGTGCCTGAGTAAGCCTTTATAAACTGGGGTGCGGCAGGTGCCTCAAAGGTTGCCCACTTGCGACTGTTCCACCCCAACAGCCATGCATCTTATAGGCGCGGAGCACACCGTAAGATTGAGGGATTTTTATAGAGGTTGGCCTTCCTCGCAATCCAGGCGGTCAAGCCAAGATTACCATTCCCCGCAGCACACAACATTCCACCGCCGCGCCATACGGTGGTCGCTGAAGCATGTCCGGGGGTTACGGTGACAGGAGACTGGCGGCGCTGACCAGTCCCCAGCTCAGGACCCCGGGGTCGCCAAGCCCGTACTCAGTAAATGAATCCTGAGCCCCTGGGGGCCTAAACAGCACAAACGGTACCCCACTGTAACTAATACTCCCTATGAAATTTCCTCCCTACTGCTTCTTCCATTATCTAATTGAACTACTCTAGAACACGTAACAAGTGTCGCACAAACCTGTCCCTTCTTTCTCGTAAGACAACTATTTCGCTACCATGATCCCTACACTGACACAACTAACTGAGTCCCATTGCGCAGTCGCTTCACATATTTCAGTGTTCCTGCAATTCCCTCAAGACCCTTGTGGATGTAAAAGGGAGAAACCCTCTCAAAGCTACCCTCCTTCCGTTTGACAATCAAAAACACATTCTGGTTATCAGAATGTGCTCTGTTACGACAGTTTTTATTTTCAGCTAAACGGTAACTGCTGAATAGTAGGCCTAATTAATTGCTGAAGTTCTTGACCATGGCTATGTAAATTTTTCGGACCACTTCATCTCTGTAGTCTGAAATACTGCTGGAAGTAAGATACTTTAGGATAACATCAAATGCTATTAAATAAAGGCACAGAGTTTCTTCAGATACATTTTCCATACATTCTTTGAGAACAGTAAATTTTATTCTTGTAAACAAGACGTCCTTAACACGGGAACATCACGTATACTATTCACTCCAGATATGTCAGAAGACTTATATGAATCAAATTTTCAGTCTTCGGCTGTTTCTTCGTGAATTGTTCCCAGTATTGTTAAGCTGTGGCAATTACCTTGCTTAGCCACGCTACTCCAACCTGGGACGGCGATGCATGAAACGTGCATTAACGCCTATGCATGTACTTCCTCTCACGAAGTGAACAGCAATTGCCTCCCCATATTGAAGAGCTGTGGCATCCTTCGACTTACTCACCACACGAAAAGTATATAACAAAATTGCCAAGAGACACTCTCTCCTAATTATTGAATCCTTATGTCGTTTTATTGCTCGCGAGTATCATTCCTTGGAAAGGTACACGTTGGATTATGCATCACCCTTACAGAGTGATATGTAACACAACGCTACTTATTCTTTATAGCACCTCTTCATTACGTAGTTTGACCAAGTGGCTCTAGGCGCTTCAGTCTGAAACTGCGCTACCGCTACGGTCGCAGGTTCGAATCCTGCCTCGGCATGGATGTGTGTGATGTCCTTAGGTTAGTTAAGTTTGAGTAGTTCTAAGTTCTAGGGGACTGATGACCTCAGATGTTAAGTCCCATAGCCAGTTGAACCCATTACGTAGTTTATCTCTTCACTCTCTAATGCTGTTCGATATGATCATGTTTCAAGTATTTCCACTTTCTTCTTCTAATTTTCCATGGTTTACGTATACTTTCACTCAATACTATGCATCAATGTACACTTTCAGGAACTTCTTCCTGAATTTGTTATCAATATTTGACACTAGTAGGCCTATTTTTGTGACTTGGTTGTTCAGCGTGTAAATGCCACACTGCAAACCCAAAGGTTCAGGGTTCGACCCTCAGCCGCTCTTATGATTATTTTTCTGTTCCTTATCTCCGGTCTCACTTCTCACCATGATTTTTTTGGAGTCATCAGTCTTCCGACTGGTTTGATGTTGCCCGCCATAAATTTCTCTCTTGTACCATCCTCTTCAACTCGTAGTAGCTCTTGCATCCTACTCACTCAATAATTTGTTGGATGACTTCTGCTCTCCCCTGTAGTTTTTATTCACTAATCTAATTTTTGTTACTCCTCACTGCTTTCCTCTTTCTTCACTTTACACTCAATCGATATTCCGCACTCATCAGACCCTTCATTCCATTTAGCATGTCCTGTAATTCTGCTACATTTTCAATGAGGATAGCAACGTTATCAGCGAATTGCAATTGTCTTGGTCGCATTTGTGTACTTATGACACCTTAACAGTCTCGACTCTTATGAGTCATCAGCAGAATTCAAAATCCAGAAAAAAATGGACCGCTCGTTCTTATTATCTTATTAAAAAATATTACTTAAACAAGCTATACAAGGTGGTCAGAAACAGTGGGAAGCTTGTAAGGGTGTTGTAGGGAAGGCTGCGCTGATAAATAATCGTCAAGAAAAAAATGAGATACGTTGCACTTTTTCCAAATTATTCAGCATTGAAGTTAGTCAATCAGGTCGTCGTGTACACATATTAAAGCACCCTGCCAGAGCCAGTGTTGCCAAATGTGTTCTTCGCTTGGTTTCCTCAAACCGAAACAAGTAGCTTTTGCTCAGCTACCTTAAATTTATCACTTCCGACAAAGGTCCATTTTAACTTGTAATGAGCATTCCAACAAGTGGTAACTCACATTGCCACAGATGTCTGTGCATTACCGCATTTTAGCGTGTGCAAGTGCTTGAATTCGGACGCACAATGACTTCATTGACAAACTTCAGGGCTAAATAAACCGAAAACGGCGCAACACATCAAACTTTTTTCTTAACAATTACTTCTCAGTATAAACTCCCCAGAAACATCCTTACAAGCTTTTCCAACTCTTCCTGACTACTCTGTATAGACGAAAAATATTGCATACAACAAATTAAACGGATCATTGTAGTAAATACAGGGTTATAATTATTGAACTATATGAGACAAAATCATCATAACTTCTGAACGGTTTGCTTTAAGACGTTCAAACTGCACGGTTGGCAGCGGGGCATGATGGGGAATTAGGATGAGCATATATGGTTTGGTTTGGCGACGAAGCCCTCTTTCATTTAGATGGGTTCGTGAATAAGAAACGTTGGCGCATTTGGGGGACTGAGAATCCGCATTTCTCGATCGAGAAGTCCTTTCGCCCTCATCGGGTGACTGTGTGATATCCAGTGTCCAGTCACGGAATAATCGGTGCGGAATTCCTTTACGGCTCGGTGACTACTGAATGGTACGCGAAGGTTTTGGAAGATGATTTCATCCCCATTATCCAAAGTGACCCTGATTTCGACAAGATGTGGGTCATGCAAGACGGAGCTCGATCCCTCGAAACAGGAGAGTGTTCTGGTTCTGGGGTATCCAGGGGCCACTGGCATGGGCCTCGATTGGCTGCCATATTCTCCGGATCTGAACACATGCGACTCCTTTTTGTGGAGCTATATTAAAAACAAGGTGTACAGCAATAACCCCAAAATCATTTCTGAGCTGAAAACAGCCATTCAGGATGCCATCGACAGCATCGATAGTCCGACACTTTAGCCGGTCATGCAGAATTTTGCTATTCGTCTGCGCCATATCATTGCCAATAATGGCAGGCATATCGAACATATCATAACCTAAATCCAAATATCTGTAGTGACGTTTACATGTTGAATAAAGTGTGTACATACCGTAGTTTGTCACAAATTTACCTTTTTTCATATAGTTCAATAATTGGCCCTTGTAAATTACAAATAGTACAAAATTTCTAAAATAACTGAAAAAAATCTATGTTTTACTGTTTATGTCAGTTACTGCACACTGATTTCGTCATAATGTGTAATAAAGACTAGATTTCACTTCTTTCTATGAAATTATTAACAGTGTATGAATCATTAAACAGGAAATAAAAGAAACGGGGCTATAGTTAAAGTGCTGAGAACACATTCCTTTCCAAGAATTATGTTACTATAATTTTACCTTTCATTTCTTTGCTTTGAGGGCAGCACACTCATTTATAAAAAAAAAGAAGCCAAATTTAGCAGCTGAGTCGCATTTTATCGACAAGATAGCTAAATTAGTCAGTCTGCTTAACCTATATTCTAAGTTAAGTAGTTTTTTATCATCTTTAATTTGCTGAAACTGCTTTGAAATTGTCGTAAATATCCTCAAAGCTATTTCAGAGTTTGGAAAAGGATCTCGTAACACATCCTTCGGCCGGGCGCGGTGGTCTCGCGGTTCTAGGCGCGCAGTCCGGAACCGTGCGACTGCTACGGTCGCAGGTTCGAATCCTGCCTCGGGCATGGATGTGTGTGATGTCCTTAGGTTAGTTAGGTTTAAGTAGTTCTAAGTTCTAGGGGACTAATGACCACAGCAGTTGAGTCCCATAGTGCTCAGAGCCATTTGAACCACATCCTTCGAAAAAAAATTCAAAATATACAAATTGGAAGCTGTGTCATTGCTCCTCATCAGCTGTTCCTACTGGCTTTTGAAAGAAGCTATTTCATTAACTAGCTCTGTTGTATCAATCATTCTGTTATATTTGGCACCAAAATCTGCTACACATTTATCAGAATAAGATACAGAGCTCTCAATTAACGCTTTCCTGACAAATAAGATTGAATAATGTGTTATATACGACGTCAGTTTCCCCATTCGCTTATCGACAAGATAGCTAAATTAGTCAGTCTGCTTAACCTATACTCTAAGTTAAGTAGTTTTTTTATCATCTTTAATTTGCTGAAACTGCTTTGAAATTGTCGTAAATATCCTCAAAGCTATTTCAGAGTTCGGAAAAGGATCTCGTAACACAAATATTTTGAAGCAGTCTAGCTTAAACAGTTTCAATTCAGTCTTCAGTTGGATAAATCGGCAAGAACAGGAAGCTTTCGGTTAAACAGTATAGTATTTTCTTCGAGACCCGATGGCCAACCTTTGAGATCCTATAATATTGTAGCGGAAAAAACTCCGTTGTTGAACAAGAACTAGCTGTCTAGGCAGCAGTTGTATTTACCAAGCGCACTATTAACACGTAGCCCAAGTGACGCTAGTTACGCAGTAGTCATTTTTTTGTGTGCAACTTGGACGAAATGACACTGCGACAACAGGGTGTGTTTTCAGTCTCGTGCCGAAGGAAAGGCTTCTTCTAGCAGATAGAAAACTAACACGTGGGATAGAACAACTAACGTGCCTCTGCCGCTTAGTTGTTAAATACTCTCTCTCTCTCTCTCTCTCTTTCTGTTTTTGTTCTCGGCTGTTTTTGGGTCCCTTTTAGGAATGCGCCCTATCTCCCGAAGGCCCGAATTTTCACTTGCATCACTTCCCGTATTCTGGAGCTATGTGGTTGAAACCTGAGTACTCTTATAGTGACTTCAAAGCGAATAAAGTAGATTGTTTGCTAAAACTGTTTAATTTCTTAGCTATGAAAAAGAGAAATCAAGAGGTTAGGGGTTCATCAGCCAGCTACAGTATTACACATACAACAAAAATAGGCAAAAAAAGTTGAGGTCACTTCTGTATATTCTTTATTATTAGCTACAGTATTTCGTGGATTAGGCCTATATTTACAATTGTATAATTACCATATTCCCTATTTCGGTAGAGTCTGTTAAGCAGAGTGGCATAAATAAAGGTTACATAACAAACAATTCGGAACAGTTCCGTTACTAAATTGACATTTTAGCTGGGGCCCACCACTGAAGAAAAAAATGCGAATCTCAAATAGTCTTTTAGCGTTCATCGGGGTCGCCTCAAATGAAATGACGGGTCTGCTCATACAACATTGGAAGAGTTATGTTTGTAGAGAGCATGTGGGTATGTTTGACCTACATATGCAAAAAGTAGAATTCAAAAAATTATTTATACTTAAAAACTATAACATGATCATTTTCATTTTTGGAAACAAAATAAACCATAATTTAGACTATTAAAGAAACTGAGATAAAGGGGAATCACTCATCTGACAATAAAATGACACAACTTGTTTGTTCACTATAGTAATTAGAGAGCATATAAAATTATAACAATCGAAGGGCCAAACCCCAAAGTAAACTTACCACAATTTTTAAAGATGCACAACAATTAGTAAAGTTAGGCGGCAGAAGGAACAGGGTTATAAATACAAAATCAAATAGGGGTAATGCGGGAGTTGGTTTAATAGCGCATAAGAAAATAGGAATGCGGGTAAGATACTATGAAGAACATAGCGAAGCATTATCGTAGCCAAGATGGGCAAACAGCCAACACACATCACTGGAGTACTGTTACTGCTGTCTCTCAGACATTTTATTTCATCAGGTAATTCATCGACAGTCCAGAGCGCTAAGTGAGCATATAGAAATGCTTACAACAACAGTGTCTCCCGCCAGGTGTGTGGGTCTGGTGAGAGATTTCGCCTGAAGCTATGCAGCCCACATAACATAGATGTCATGCGTTTGTTTCTGCAAGACAACTTTCAGCCACATTCTGTAGGGGCAATGAAGTCGCTCCTGCAGTGTTTACGATGGGAAGTGTTTGATCACCACAATACAGCGCTTAATTCGGTCCATCCGTAGATGATGAAGAGACTGAAAAACTGTTATGTTGAGATAAAAGAAAATATTCATGTAGTTATGCAAGATGAAAATTTAATTGTGATGGGGGACTGTTATTCGATAGAAGGAAAAAGGAAGAGAAGGAAAAATCGTATGTGAATATCGATTAGCGGAAAGGAATAAAAGAGAAAGTCTCCAGGTAGAATTTTGCACAGAGCATAATTAATCAAGCCGGCCGAAGTGGCCGTGCGGTTAAAGGCGCTGCAGTCTGGAACCGCAAGACCGCTATGGTCGCAGGTTCGAATCCTGCCTCGGGCATGGATGTTTCTGATGTCCTTAGGTTAGTTAGGTTTAACTAGTTCTAAGTTCTAGGGGACTAATGACCTCAGCAGTTGAGTCCCATAGTGCTCAGAGCCATTTGAACCATAATTAATCATCGCAAACTCTTAATTTAAAAATAATGAAAGAAGGTTGTATTCGTGGAAGAGACCTTGAGACACCGGAAGGTTTCATATTAATTATACAATGGTAAGAGAGAGATTTCGGAACAAGTTTTAAATTGTAAGACATTTCCAAGGGTAGATATGGATTCCAACCACAATTTATTGGTTATGAACTGTAGCTTAAAACTAAAGAAACTGCAAAGGGCTAGGAAATTAAGGAGATGAGGTTTGCCTAGGTTGAAAGAACCAGACACAGTTGAGACAGAGGGAGCATTAGGCAACAACTGACTAGAACAGGGCAAAGGAATACATTAGAAAAATAATGTCTAGCTTTTAGAAATGAAGTAGTGAACGCAGCAGAGGATCAGATAGGTAAAAAAAGACCTAGTAGAAATCATTGCATAACACAAGACATATTGAATTTAATTTCTGAAAGGAGAAAATATGAAAGTGCGGCAAATGAATGAGGCGAAAGAGAATATAAACGTCTGAAAAATGAGTCTGACAGAAAGTGCAAAGCGCCTAAGCAAGAATGGTTAGAGAAGAAATGTGACGATTTAGAAACATATTTTATCAGGGGAAAGATTGATACGCCCGAGGAAAGTTGAAGAGGTCTTTGGAGAAACAATCGTAAACAAAGAAGAGAAAGCTGACAGGTGGAAGAAATATATAGAGGGTCTGCAAAAGGGAGACGAAGACAACGTAATAGAAATGGAAGAGGTCGTAGATAAAGATGAGATGGGAGATATAATACTGCGAGAAGAATTTCACAGAGCACTGAAAGACCTAAGTCAAAACAAGGCCCGCGAGCAGAGGATATTCCTTCAGAGCTGTAGACAGCCTTGGGAGAGCCAGCCATGGAAAAAACACTTCCATCTGTTGTTGAAGATGAATGAGACAGGCGGAAACCTGTCAGACTTCAAGAATTCCAATTCCATAGGAAGCAGCTGCTGACTGGTGTGAATATTACCGAATTATCAGTTCAATAAGTTGTGACTGCAAAATACTAACACGAATTCTTTACATAAAAATGGAAACTCTGATAGAAGCCGACCTCGGGGAAGATGAGTTTGGATTTCAGAGAAATGTAGAGACAATACTAAGCCTACGATTTATCTTAGAAGATAGGCTAATGAAAGGCAAAAATACGTTTATAGTATCTGTAGACTTAGAGAAAGCTTTTGATAATGTTGACTGGAATACTTTATTTGAAATTCTGACGGTAGCAGGGTAAAATACAGGGAGCGAAAGACTTTACAATTTGTACAGAAACCAAACTTGAGTCGAGGGGAGTGAAAGAGAAGCAGTGGTTGAGATGGGAGTGAGACAAATTTGTACCCTATTTCCGTTGTTATTCAGTCAGCACATTGACCATACAGTAAACGAAATAAAAGCAAAATTTGGGGTAAGAATTGAAGTCCAGAGAGAAGAAATAAAACTGTAGAGGTCAGAGACAGTGAAGGATTTGGAATAGCAGTCGAACGGAATGGTCAGTGCCTTGAAAGGAGGATATAAGATGAACACCAAAAAAAGCAAAACAAGAATACTGGAATGCTGTCAAATTAAATCAGGCGATGCCGAGGGAATCAGATTAGAAAACGAGACAGAGTAGTAGATGAGTTTCGTTATTTGGGCAGAAAAGTAACTAATGATGGCTGAAGTAGAGAGGATATAAAATTTAAGTTGGCAACGGCAAGAAATGTGTTTCTGAAGAAAAGAAGTTTGTTAAAATCGAATACAGATTTAATATTAACAAGACTTTTCTGAAATTATTTGTGTGGAGTGTAGCCAATACAGAACTGGAACATAGACGATAAACGTTCCAGACTAGAAGAGGATAGAAACGTTTGAACTGTGGTGGTACAGAACAATGCTGAAGATTAGCTGGATAGGCCACGTAAGTAATGAGGAAGTATTGCTCAGTAGAGAGGAGAAAAGAAATTTGTACCATAACCTGTCTAGAAGAAGGGATGAGGTGACACGACACATTCTGAGACATTACGGGATCACTAATTCAGTACTGGATGGAAGTGTCGGACGTTAAAGCCGTAGAGGTAGACCACGAGATGGTAACAGTGAGCAGATTCAGAAGCATGTAAGGTGCAGTAGTTATTCAGAGATCAAGGCTTACACAGGACAGAGCAGCATGAAGAGCTGCATCAAACCAGTCTTCGGGCTGAAGACCACAACTATATCAGCACAATATTTTTGTCAATGAAGGAGAAAAAATTTAGAAGTAGCACTGAAAGACAAGTATTCAGTGTAGTCGCCAGAATTCGTCATCTGCAGGAAGTATGTTTTCTTTTTTCTGATTTCAGTGCTGTGAGACTAACTACGTGTAGACGGGCCACGAGGAACGTCTCAGTTGTGTCCGCCACACACAAGGACGCACAGGCAAGTCGAAGCTGCCATGTCAGCTCTTGTGAAGCACATAACTACAAACATCTTCTTAAGAGGCACTACATCAAATTTGGTTGAGCATGGACTTGCGCGTAAGTTGTTCCGCACACACACACACACACACACACACACACACACACACAAGCGCGCACGCGCGCAGAGAGAGAGAGAGAGAGAGAGAGAGAGAGAGGCAGCGAAAGGGTAACTAAACAGGGTGAGTCACTAACTTTTGCCACCCAGAATAACTCCGAAAGTATGATAGTATCTGAAAAGTTTGTGGGACAAATGTTGCATGGGACAACGGGGGCTATAATATGACGTTGGTTTTTTGTTGCTTGTTGTGGTCGCGTCAGAGATATGAAGGTCAACTTTGTTTTCTTAAATGCTGCAGTTTGGTACCTATTTTCTGTTAGCGGCTATCGAGACGAATCCAGTGATGTGTAACAGTAAGGTCAACGAAGGTCACAAAGGTGATATGAACGTCCATTTACAGAAGATGTTCGAAACCATTACCATTGATATCAATGTAGTGCTGCAATCCTCTTATCATGGATTGAGTGGTATTCCTTATCACTTCGTCACTTATCGAAGCACATTCTCTGACAATTCTCTCTCGTATATCGTGCAAATAGTAAATATTCGCCGAATACGGCTTATCCATCTAACGTGCCACTGTCAGGTAAACACCATTCAACGTTTTCGCAATACAACACTATTAGGAACGGTAAGACTGGTATCGTTGAATCAAGCGAAGGTGAATATTATATTCTTTCGAGGAACACGTCTATATGCTTCTCATTTACGGAGAACGCCAAGGACATTCAGTGAGAGCTAGAGACTTATACGCTGAAAGATATCCTCAACGTACTCACCCTACACGTCGTAAATTTAAATATGTGTGTGATAAACTGAGAACAATTGGATCTTTAACGCATCGGAAACATGTCCGACAAAGGAAAGTTACTAACGAGGAAACGGAAATTGTTACTCATGTCACTGTGGTTCGATATCCTTATGTTAGTTCGCGTCAAATCGGAAGGGAATCTGGCATGAGCCAGAGTAGTGTTGGTCGTGTTCTGCATCGTCATAAATATCATCCTTACCATATCAGTCTTCACCAAGAATTAACCGGTACGAATTGTATGCGTCACATTGAATTCTGCCGATGGGCTCAACTTAAGATTCAGAGGGATGACACATTTATTAATTTGATTTTATTTACTGACGAGGTTACATTCACGAACCATGGAAATGTTAATTTGCGTAGCTTGCATTATTGAGCAAATGAAAATCCATGTTCGCTGCGGAAAGTTGCACACCATAAACCGCAGTCGGTGAATGTATGGTGTGGATTCTGGAGGACAGAATTATAGGCCCCTATTTCATCGAAGGAAATCTTAATGGTAGGAAGTACACCACATTCCTGCAAGAAACATTAGATCTGTTATTGTAAGAAATACCTTTAGGA
The DNA here is from genome assembly GCF_023898315.1 of Schistocerca nitens. Taxonomy (NCBI): domain Eukaryota; kingdom Metazoa; phylum Arthropoda; class Insecta; order Orthoptera; family Acrididae; genus Schistocerca; species Schistocerca nitens. The sequence continues at coordinate 410,138,605 of NC_064618.1, forward strand.
ACAAGGAACAGAATGAGGTATCAACACGATGGTGTCCGGCACATTTTTCACTGATGGCTAGAAATGAGTTGCAGAGACAATTCTCAAATCATTCGACTGGACGCGGAGGAGATGTGTCGTGGCCGGCTCCTACCCCAGACTTGACGCCTCTGGATTTTTTCTTGTGGGGATTCGTAAAAGACATTGTTTATAAAGATGTTCCAACAACACCTGAAGATATGCGAGAGAGAATTGTCAGAGCATGTGCTTCGATAAGTGCCGATGTAATAAGGTGTACCACTCAATCCATAATAAGAAGATTGCAGCACTGCATTGATACCAATGGTCATCAATTCGAACATCTTCTGTAAATGGACGTTCATGCCACCCTTGTGACCTTCGTTGACCTTCAAAGACCTTACTGTTACATATCATTGGATTCGTCTCGATAATCGCTATTAGAAAATAAGTACCAACCTATAGCATCCCATTTAAAAAAAACCAAGTTGATCTTCATATATCTGAAGCGACCCCACCTAGCAACAAAAAACCGTCATATTGTGGCCCCCGTTGTCCCATGCAACTATTGTTCCACAAACTTTTCAGCTCCTATCATACTTTCGGAGTTATTCTTGATGGCAATACTTAGTGACTCACCCTGTATAGCTGTCACTAAATAATATTGTGAAAACCCCATTTCATGGGTTTATCTCCCAAGCCAGATAACTAAATATGGGCAGGCCACTTCTCAAGACTTAATCTATGAATTTATAAGTGCTCTTCTTGAGGTGAATAACGCAATACTTAAACTTCCTGGCAGATTAAAACTGTGTGCCGGACCGAGACTCGAACTCAGGACCTTTACATCTACATCTACATCTACATTTATACTCCGCAAGCCACCCAACGGTGTGTGGAGGAGGGCACTTTACGTGCCACTATCATTACCTCCCTTTCCTGTTCCAGTCGCGTATGGTTCGCGGGAAGAACGACTGCCGGAAAGCCTCTGTGCGCGCTCGAATCTCTCAATTTTACATTCTTCATCTCCTCGGGCGGTATAAGTAGGGGGAACTAATATATTTGATACCTCATCCAGAAACGCACCCTCTCGAAACCTGGACAGCAAGCTACACCGCGATGCAGAGTGCCTCTCTTGCAGAGTCTGCCACTTGAGTTTGCTAAACATCTCCGTAACGCTATCACGCTTACCAAATAATCCTGTGACGAAACGCGCCGCTCTTCTTTGGATCTTTTCTATCTCCTCTGTCAACCCGACCTGGTACGGATCCCACACTGATGAGCAATACTCAAGTATAGGTCGAACGAGTATTTTGTAAGCCACCTCCTTTGTTGATGGACTACATTTTCTAAGGACTCCCCCAATGAATCTCAACCTGGCACCCGCCTTACCAACAACTAATTTTATATGATCATTTCACTTCAAATCGTTCCGTACGCATACTCCCAGATATTTTACAGAAGTAACTGCTATCAGTGTTTGTTCTGATATCATATAGTCATACAATAAAGGATCCTTCTTTCTATGTATTCGCAATACATTATATTGTCTAGGTTAAGGGTCAGTTGCCACTCCCTGCACCAAGTGCCTATCCGCTGCAGATCTTCCTGCATTTCGCTTCAGTTTTCTAATGCTGCAACTTCTCTGTATACTACAGCATCATCCGCGAAAAGCAGCATGGAACTTCCGACACTATCTACTAGGTCAATTATATATATTGTGAAAAGCAAAGGTCCCATAACACTCCCTTGTGGCACGACAGAGGTTACTTTAACGTCTGTAGACGTCTCTCCATTGAGAACAACATGCTGTGTTCTGTTTGCTAAAAACTCCTGAATCCAGCCACACAGCTGGTCTGATATTCCGTAGGCTCTTACTTTGTTTATCAGGCGACAGTGCGGAACTGTACGGAACGCCTTCCGGAAGTCAGGGGCAATGGCATCTACCTGGGAGCCGGTATCTAATATTTTCTGGGTCTCATGAACAAATAAAGCGAGTTGAGTCTCACAAGATCGCTGTTTCCGGAATCCATGTTGATTCTTACAGAGTAGATTCTGGGTTTCCAGAAATGACATGATACGCGAGCAAAAAACATGTTCTAAAATTCTACAACACGTCGATGTCAGAGGTATAGGCCTATAGTTTTGCGCATCTGCTCGACGACCCTTCTTGAAAACTGGAAGTACCTGTGCTCTTTTCCAATCATTTGGAACCTTCCGTTCCTCTAGAGACTTGCGGTACACGGCTGTTAGAAGGGGGGCAAGTTCTTTCGCGTACTCTGTGTAGAATCGAATTGGTATCGCGTCAGGTCCAGTGGACTTTCCTCTGTTGAGTGATTTCAGTTGCTTTTCTATTCCTTGGACACTTATTTCGATGTCAGCCATTTTTTCGTTTGTGCAAGGATTTAGAGAAGGAACTGCAGTGCGGTCTTCCTCTGTGAAACAGGTTTGGAAAAAGGTGTTTAGTATTTCCGCTTTACGCGTGTCATCCTCTGTTTCGATGCCATTATCATCCCATGCTGTTTCGATCCACTTACTGATTTAACGTAAGACCAGAACTTCCTAGGATTTTCTGTCAAGTCGGTACATAGAATTTTACTTTCGAATTCACTGAACGATTCGTCGTGCGGGATTAGCCGAGCGGTCTATAAGGCGCCGCAGTCATGGACTGTGCGGCTGGTCCCGTCGGAGGTTCGAGTCCTCCCTCGGGCATGGGTGTTTGTGTTTGTCCTTAGGATAATTTAGGTTAAGTAGTGTGTAAGCTTAGGGACTGATGACCTTAGCAGCTAAGTCCCATAAGATTTCACACACATTTGAACATTTTTTGAACTGAACGCTTCACGCGTAGCCCTCCTTACGCTAACTTTGACATCGTTTAGCTTCTGTTTGTTTGAGAGGTTTTGGCTGCGTTTAAACATGCAGTGAAGGTCTCTTTGCTTTCGCAGTAGTTTCCTAACTTTGTTGTTGAACCACGGTGGGTTTTGCCCGTCCCTCACAGTTTTACTCGGCACGTACCTGTCTAAAACGCATTTTACGATTGCCTTGAACTTTTTCCATAAACACTCAACATTGTCAGTGTCGGAACAGAAATTTTCGTTTTGATCTGTTAGGTAGTCTGAAATCTTCCTTTTATTGCTCTGGCTAAACAGATAAACCTTCCTCCTTTTTTATATTCCTATTTACTTTCATATTCAGAGATGCTGCAACGGCCTTATGATCTCTGATTCCCTGTTCTGCGCTTACAGAGTCGAAAAGTTCGGGTCTGTTTGTTATCAGTAGGTCCAAGATTTTATCTCCACGAGTCGGTTCTCTGTTTAATTGCTCGAGCTAATTTTCGGATAGTGCACTCAGTATAATGTCACTCGATGCTCTGTCCCTACCACCCGTCCTAAACATATGAGTGTCCCAGTCTATATCTGGTAAATTGAAATCTCCACCTGAGACTATAACATGCTGAGGAAATTTATGTGAAATGTATTCCAGATTTTCGCTCAGTTGTTCTGCCACTAATGCTGCTGAGTCGGGAGGTTTGCGTTTCGCCGGCAAGTGGAGCACTTGCCTGCGAAAGAAAGGTCCGAGTTCCAGTCTCAGTCCGGCACACAGTTTTAATCCTCACAGCTTCAGTTCTGCCAGTTCCTCGTTTCCTACCTTCCAAACTTCACAGAAACTCTTCTGCAGACCTGGCAGAACTAGCACTCCTGGGAGAAAGGATATGCGGAGACATGGCTTAGCCACAGCCTGGAGGATGTTTCCAGAATGAGATTTTCACTCTGGAGCCGAGTGTGCGCTGATATGAAACTTCCTGGCAGATTAAAACTATGTGTCGGACCGAGACTCGAACTAGGGACCTTTGCCTTTCGCGGACAAGTGCTCTACCAGAATAGAAGCTGTGAGGACGGGTCGTGAGTCGTGCTTGGATAGCTCAGTTGATGCCGGCACGGTAGCTCAGCGTGTTCGGTCAGAGAGTTGGTTGGTCTCTGTAATAATTAAAAAAAAAAAAAAACTGAGTGGAAGGATCAACAAACTAACTTTAATGGATGTCATGTGATGTCTGCAACGACCAAACACAACGATCAACAACGAACAAAATGAAAAAAAATAAGGTTGGTAGCGCACTTGCCCGCGAAAGGCAAAAGTTCAAATGGCTCTGAGCACTATGGGACTCAACTGCTGAGGTCATTAGTCCCCTAGAACTTAGAACTAGTTAAACCTAACTAACCTAAGGACATCACAAACATCCATGCCCGAGGCAGGATTCGAACCTGCGACCATAGCGGTCTTGCGGTTCCAGACTGCAGCGCCTTTAACCGCACGGCCACTTCGGCCGGCAAAGGCAAAAGTCATGAGTTCTAGTCTCGGTCCGGCAAACAGTTTTAATTTGTCAGGAAGTTTCATATCAGCACACATTCCGCTGCAGAGTGAAAATCTCATCCTGGAGATTATGTACAGTGGCTAAAATTTGCTCGAGAAATGGAGGCCATATTTGAGAAAAATGACAACACTATATTGTTTATGAGTGATGAATCTCATTTTCATTTGAACAGTATGGTAAATCAGCAGAACTGTCGTTATTGGGCATTGAAAATCCACAACTAATACATGAGAGGCAATTACACAGTCCCAAAGCGATTGTTCGGTGTCCTGTGACCGGTACAGATTTAATTAGTCCATACTTTTTCCAAGGCGATAACAGGAACTCTGTAACTGTAACCTCAGAACGTTATAGACAGATGTTCACTGAATTCTTCCTACCTGGACTAAGAAAAAAACGTATTACTATCCGGCGAATTTGGTTTCAGCAGTATGGGGCCATAGTTCACACAGCAAGAATGTCAGTGGAAGCTATTCGGAATGGTTTTTGTGATCGCGCCATTTTCCGGTTTGGTGACGTCAGTTGGCCCCCCCGTTTCCCAGACCTGTCCATGTGCGTCTACTTTTTGTGGGGTTACCTCAAGTCACGTGTATACAAGCATAAACTACGTTCGCTTGAAGACTTGAAGGAAGCAATACGTGTGGAAGTCGTTAAAATTGAAAGAGCAATGTTGGAGAGAGGGACAGCCAACTTCCGAGGGTAGCTTGAGAAGTACATCGCCGGAAACGGCCGTCACCTGGGAGATGTTGTTTACAAGCGTTAATTTTGTAAAATGGCAACATCATTTGAGTATTATTCTGTAAATAAATTTTTTTTGAAGCGCGAGTAACAATATATGTTTTTTTTAAACGTCCATTCTTTATGCCTCATCCGGTACTTTTTGTGAGACTCGGAGAACAAAGTACGTCATTGAGGTCACTACCTGTTTCACCTGCCAATACTACTACATTATCAACTTTTATGGTTAAATCTGTCAGTTGTGTCACGATACATCACATTGGTGGGACGCGGACCACCGGTGATATATCCGATTTTACGAGATGACAACTGATCGTTGGGAAAGTCTAAGAAATTATAAGAAACAAAAACTTCAGGGGTCGCTGATGACGTCATAACTCTGTCACGGATGTCAAAAAACAGAAGTTCAGTTCAGCGAATGGATAGAGAATTGAAAAGAGATTATAAAATGAACATCAAAAAAAGTAAAACAAGAACAATGAAATGTAGTCGAATTAAATCAGGTGACATTGAGAGAATTAGATTAGAAAACAGGACACTAAAGGTAATAAACGAGCAGCAAAATACCTGCCGAATGGCGGTAGAAAATGCAGACTGAAAAGAGCAAGAATAGCTTCTTAGCTAAAAGAAATGCGTTAACGTCGAATGTCAATTTAATTGTTAAAGTCTTTCTTGAAAGCACACTATCTGATCAAATGTATCCACACTCCTATTAATGTGTCCATCCTTCACCTTTATGCCGGCTTCAACTATGCTGGGGACACTCTGAATGAGTTGTCTGAGTATCTATAGAAGAATGGCGGACCGTTTTCCTCAAGCGCCGAAACCAGAGAAGGTTCTTGACAACAAATCACTGCCTCACGGAGTGTATTCTAATGCTGAAACAAACAATTATCATTTCCAAACTATTCATTTATTCGCTAAAAGTATTTAGGGTATCTTGCTGCGTGTTCTTACAAAACACTTACTCTACTGTACGTAGTACATATGTCGTAAAGTGTTTTCATATTCTTCCGCATTTAACTTTTTCTTAAGCTTAACAAGGGGACCTCATGGTTGTAAGTAGGCTGTTTAGGTTTTTTTATTGGTAACGCCACCTGTGTATGAAAATCACTGGCTGTGCTGTGTGCAGTCTGTGGCTGCTTTGCATTGTTGTAATACTCGCCATTGTAGTGTTAGGCAGCTGGCTGTGAACAGCGCGTAGCATTGCGCAGTTGGAGGTGAGCCGCCAGCAGTGGTGGATGTGGGGAGAGAGATGGCGGAGTTTTGTAATTTGTCATGAACTGCTATATATATGATGATATCAAGGTAAATACATTCTTTGTTCTCTATTAATATCTTTCATTTGCTAACTATCCCTATCAGTAGTTAGTGCCTTCCATAGTTTGAATCTTTTATTTAGCTGGCAGTAGTGGCGCTCGCTGTATTGCAGTAGCTTGAGCAGCGAAGATTTTTGTGAGGTAAGTGATTTGTGAAAGGTATAGTTTAATGTTAGTCAGGGCCATTCTTTTGTAGGGAATTTTGAAAGTCAGATTGCGTTGCGCTATAAATATTGTGTGTCAGTTTAAGCACAGTCATTGTATAAAATTTTTCTAAGGGGACGTTTCATATGGCGACCCTGCCAGGATACCTCACTGGAATCTTCTGATTTTTTCTTGTAGTTTGTGTAATTAGTGTAGATTTTGTTTATTGCTAGCGCGTAATTGTAGAGAGAATCTCCTTTGTAGTTGCAGTCTTTCATTGTTGTACAGTAAAACAGTTGTGGCATGCATGTAGATTTGGACCAAGTATTTCGCAGCTGCAATTAACTAGATATTATTTTCAGTGTTATGTTAATGTGTTCTCTTATTTTTGCTCTTCAAATTGTGCTTTTCTGTGTTATCGTGTGAAATACTGTGACAATAATGGCGTGTGAAAAACGTAACACTAGGCTCCAAAGCAAACTGAGAAATAATAGTGACGACGAGCGTAGCTTGCCAGCACCACTGTGTAATGAATTAATAGACGTTCAAAGTAGTAATTTGGTAACTGTGCATAGGGAAATGGAGCGGGCTGCAAACAATGGCGTAGGCAGTGAAACAATTAGTGAGCAGGGAAGCATTATCGATCGATCGGTCGGCAATAGCTCGGCTCAGGAATCCGAAATGACACGACACGATCTCGCAAATACTGTAGATTCAGGTTTTGGATCCTCACCGTTTTCTCAAATAAGTCAAGACACATTTTCTGCTTGTCAAAATGTGAATGTTTCCGGTGCAAATTCACTGCCGAAAAGCACTGAGGAACATGTTCCAGACACCAGTGCATTGTTATTACAATTAATACAACAAATGGGACAAACACAACAAAAGCTTCAAAAGTTAGACACAATGGAACAATACCAGAGACAAACACAGCAAAAGCTTGAAAAATTAGACACAATGGAACAATACCAGAGACAAACACAGCAACAGTTAGACACAATGGAACAAAATCTTCAAAAGTTAGACACAGTGGAACAAAATCTTAAAAAGTTAGACACCACACTTGAACAAACACGTGAAGATTTAACTACTGAGTTACATAACATTGAATCGAAATGTCAAAAAGTCTGTAATGACGTAAAAACTCAAATTTGTGAGCATTTTCAACCTATTTTTTCGCGTCATGAAAATGCATTACAGAATCACGAAGCAGCCATAAAAGAACTGCAAACCATTGTTCATGAAAATCATGAGACCTTGTGGGCTAAAATTGACTCAGTTGCATCTACCAATTCAGTTACGCAACTTGCAAAAACTCAGGAAAACTTGAAGGACACAGTAGATTCGATTTCAACACAAATGGACACTCTTAAACTTGGTTCAGAAAAACACACTGAGGAAATGTGTTCACTATCGGAGAAAGTAGCCGAACTTTCGGATCAGGTCACTAACTTATCTACAAAGGTAGATGATGATCTGAATGACACAACACCTGTAGCCTTCACTGACACTGAAGAGTATGAACAAATTAGAAAATTCAAACAAAATCAAAATCAAATCAATACACAGTACAAAAGAGAAATCCGGGAAGTGCAAGATCAGTTGGCACAAGTAATACAAGAATTACGTATTTCAGAGGACACTCGCGCTCCAACACGGGAAGAGGAACTTAGAAATACGGAAAATCCACAAAATAATAACACAGGGCATTTCGGAAATTATGAAAAAAATTGGCAATGTGCACCGAATTTTGAGATGGAACCGCCGACACGACGTAACAATGACCGATATGCTACTCGCCGACACGATGATTTTGACTATAAGCTGTTCATTACTACACGTAAATTCAAAACGTTTAAGAATTCTGCCAACGACATTCATCCACAAGCGTGGTTTCATCAATTCTCTCATTGTTTTCCTCCCAACTGGTCGTTAGAACACAGATTAGAATTTATGTGTGGCTATTTAGAGAATGAACCAGCTGTAAGAATGCGTTCGGTCATTCACGATTGTCATAGTGAAGGAGAATTTTACCATGCCTTCCTCTCAGCATTTTGGTCTCAAGCCACACAAGACCGAGTAAAACATGGCATCATAATGATGAAACATTTCGAACAATCTGAATTCTCCAGTCTTGTGAAATATTTTGAAGACATGTTGCACAAGAATCAGTACCTGTCAAACCCATACAGCCCCTCAGAACTCATCCGCATTTGCTTAATGAAATTACCTGAACATTTACGACACATTATTTTGGCAGGACGTTGCAAAGACGACATTGAAGCATTTCAGGGACTCTTACAAGAATTAGAAATTGACACTGACAGTCGCCGGATGCGAAAACAGGAAAACAATCACTACAGGTCACATACGTCACAATTCCGTGACGACAGAAACAATAACTGGACACGACAAGGCTATTCTCACAACACAAATCGTGACCAAAACAGACACCACCCGTATGACAACCGTTGGCAGAGTAGTAATAGTTACAGAGAAAGATCGCATTTCCGTAGTAATGAACATGATAGAGATTACCATAGAAACAGACAATATGGGAACCAAAACAATTATTATCAAGGGAGACAGAATAACTTCAGACGCAACAGTTCGGCGCACAGTTACGATTCAGGGAGAAATTCTCCACCACGTGACGGACAAGGAAGAAACTACGGAACCTACCGACATGACGACAGAAGAGATAATCATAACGACAGACGTGAATTTCATCAGAACTGGCGGGATTCTAACAGAGCTGGGCCCTCTCGGCAAGGCGAATTTGTAGAAGTTAGGTCTCCTAATCCCAATAACGACGCACGCCAATAAAGAGACAGACAATGACTCGCACCGCAGGCAGCCGCTTGCGCCGGCTGGCCCAGAGAAAAATAACATAGACGCTAACCTTGAGAAAAATTCCACTATTCTTTACCGACGTATACCACATGATAATTGCATTCAAGTTCAAACTCTGAGTACTATGAAGAGTAAAGGATTGCACCACCCTTCACATGTAAAACCGTTTATTGAAAGATAATCCGCTTTTAAACTTAGTCTTTGGTATAAAACTTTTCACTTCACATTTCTAGTATGCTTTGTTAGACTAAGAAACTGTTAACATATAACAATGTTTGAAGTTAAATATCCAATCAAGAACCAAGAGAACTTATTTAAACAGAAATTACGAATGCATTGTTATTGTGAACAGACGACACAGTGTTATTGTGTGTGTACATTCTTGCTTGTTAGTTGCACGATTACGTAACGATTATAAGGCTCACATACTTAGGACATTTACCAGTACTGCAAATGAGATTTTAATGTAACATTTTGGTTTATTTGAAAATACATTCTGAAATTAAAGTGCTTTCTGAGAGATACCAGATGACACAGAGGTTAGTTTATGTGACAGCTACACGATTTTATCACGACGCTACTAATGAGTGACAATTTACAATGTTGCTTTTGCGGTGTATTTGTTTTATATCTGCACAGTTTTCTGAATTCATCTGGAAAGAAAAACATGTTTTAGTAGTAACTTTTGTGGTATAGCAACAATGAGACAGCCTTTTTCGTGGCACAACAATACGTTACAGTACAGTACTTTCTTCATCACAACAATAAGCGTAATAACTACGATATCTATACACAAAGCATTTCACTTTTGTTTATCATGAGGTAAGTACATTGACTTCTGCAGAACTTAGCTTTCGGAGGACGATAACTACGACACTTCCACAGAATTATCTTACAACAAGACGCACATTATCGCTACAGGACACGTATTTGAGTGATTAATCTTATACTTAAAACACTTAATTACAAAGAAAGTTTTCCGTGATACATTTCATTCCATTGCTGTAATTTGTAACACCTGAGGGTATTATTACATTTATCCTCAGGGGGGTACACGCTTACTTTGTGTACCATGTGTGTGGCAACCACAAGGAACCCTAGCTAATATGGTATTTGCTTATACAACTTTACACATCGGTACCATATTTCTCTAACACACAAATTACACAGCTATCTGATCATTTAACTGAGAGATAAACTTTTTTTTACTACATCAGTGACACATGTTTACGTAATTACACAGTTGGATAACTTCACACTTACGAAATTGTATTTTGTCTGTAGTTTATAAACTGTTCATATTTTTTCAGAACCATTGTGATACTACGTGAGCTTTGAATGATGTATTTGGTATGGGATCATGATTTTTAAAGTACGTTTGAGGTCGATGACACCATTGAAATGAGCAGAGAATTTTTTTTAGGTTTTGAAATTATTCCAGGAAGCTACGACGATTTTGAGATTTGGCTGAGGTTTTATGATGTTATGATGACGATGTGTATTATGCTGCTGAGGTATGTTGATGGTCAAGAAGCTGATGCTATATGAGGAATTTGATTATGCTACGTATTTCATATGATGAATTATTAAAGAAGTGTCGACGAATATATATATGTGTAATAAGGTAAGGAGTAATGAGTAGCGGTTAGGAACTCTGCCTTGTGAAGACGTATGTTGGAAACCGAGAATCGTACTTTTAGAATTATGAAATGTGTGTAAATGCGTGAATGTATCACAATGCCGACGAAAATTTTTTTTGGACACTGTTATATCAATAAGATTTTGTTTCTACAGATTTGCAACGCTAATTATTGACCTATGAAATTTTTATATGAGACTGTCGCTGTAGCGAAAACTGCTGTCGTAAATATTTCGTTAAGAAAGGTAAGTGACCTTGATGTAATGCGTTGCGATGCGCAGCTGGGCCAGCCGCCCGGAGAAAAAGCCATTAGGTGAAAAAAAAAGAGGCCATTAACCTCGCTATTGACGTTCCTTTGTAGAAAGCATCGCAAATACGACACGCTAATTACTTGGAAACATATCGTACTTTCTGATATTTACTGAAATGCCTAATGAAATGACAAGAAATAGTTTGTCTACACACCTGATTATGACTACTGTCTCTCTAGATGAGAGATTTTTTTACTAACTTATGAAATGTCACATGACTATTGAATGATATTTTTATGCTCTGCCTTTCATAGTTGCTTATTTCATTTGATATCTAGTTTCTAGCTGTGTTGCAGCATGGGTTTTATAAAAAAAAAATTTCATTTGCTAATGTGAACACTTTCTGTCAACAGATCTATTAAATAATTATTTTATGACCCACATTCTTCGAAAAAGGAGCTCTTGGAATGGAAAGAACAATAAGAAGGGACTAATAACAGGAACTGCATACATAATTTTCTTTTCAACTACTTGGTAATTTTTTTTCCGTAGAGTAAGTTTTTGTGATGCATCACTCTAGTGTTAAGATGTGACGTAAGTTTTAAACATGGCCATTTTTACTGTAATATTTTTTCTGCTTGAGCTATGTCATGTTTAGGTATAAGTTGCTGCTGTTTGCCAGGCATAGTGTTATTGAATTTGACTTTGTATTATTCTGTTAAGCCAGTTTTACTAATGATTTATTTTTATGGTTTGCTGCACATTGCCTTAGATTAGTTGTAATATTACAATTGCTTTGCTAATTTCTTAATGCTGCTTGCTTCGCAAATCTGCGTTTTTTTATTGCTGTTTATATTAATTGTTTTATGTGATGCTGCATTGCCTCGTCCCTTAGTTTAGCATCTGAGCTCAGTAGATTTAAGTTAGCTTAAGAGGGGTAGACTATATAAGAAACAGATTTGGCAAAAATGAGTATTGTGCACTAAGAAATAATTATTTCGAAAGAAATATGAACAGAGTAGAGAAAGCAGGTATAGATAGGACTTTTTGGGAATAATGATGAACGAAGGGAGATCTCCAAGAACAAAAAAGGTTTTGTTCGCAAAATACTGCAGTACCAAAAGTTACACTGAAAACGAACCCTGTCCTTTCCATTGCGTTATCCCCCTATGTGTTTGTGTACCCTTGTGTATTTGTTTTCTTCCTGTCTCTGTGTAGTTTCATAGAACTTTTTTCTCTTCTAATACTCAGCTACATGAACTATGATGAGGAATACTGTTATCCTCAAATATAATTTGCATTGATAATATGTTATTTACTTTGTAAAGATGCTTAGACATTATTTATCTGTTTTGTTTTAATGCTCATGTGTAAAGTTGATGTTTCAAAAGTTATTCTGAACTTTTATGTATCTACTTATGTCATAATTCCTGTAACACTGTTGTATATGTTATTTTGATTCTTTTGTAAAACCTGTACTACAAATGTTATCTGTATTGTTATGTTTTTAATTTTGTATTTTGTACCTTTGTTATTGTATTCTTATGTTATAAAATTGTAATTGACAGCAGTTCATCAAATTAAGTAACTTGTAAGTTCCATTTCACTGCACACGTTTCTGTTGGTCATACTATATGGACAATATGTGACACGTAGGGACTGTTAGTGTTTGCACGTGTGTTAATGATTCAGCAAGGGACTGGATAACAGCATTGCTGGTTCTAAGGACAATTCCAAAAAATTTGTGAGTGCACAAGTGGTGGTTATGGACTTGCTAAATTATCCGCAAGACTCTTCAATGGTGATTGTGCACCTGCACAGTCACAACGGATGGCTGCTGGCCATCTCTACAAGGACTACAGTGGGTCTGCATCTTTGATGATCCATAAATACCATTATTTCCACAAGGACTGCAGTGGGTCTGTGCCTCTGGTGGCCCACCAATACCGTAATCTCTACCAGGACTACAGTGGGTCTGCTCTGTGATGACCTACCCACCAATACTCTTCAAAACTTCGACTGAATCCGCTGTGGGTTTGCTCTGTTGTGGACCAATACCTGTCTGCATGTCAAGAGTCAGCACTGTCTTTCCGTTGGAAGGACAACGATACTTCTTCAAGACTGCATGGAAATCCACTACTTCCGTGTGCATTTTCTTTTACTGCTCAGACTTTGAGAAAAACACTGCAATGTGATGAATGATCAGGACTGTCTTTATGGACTGTGAGAAAATTTTAGCTTTTGACCAACATTGTATCAATAAGTGTGTGCATTTGATTTCTTTGTTATTGTAATTATGAAAATTTTTTTCAAATCTGTATTGGGCACTGCCCAAACCAATTTGTAAAAATTTTTGTGGGGAGCATGGGGGCTATGTAAGTAGGCTGTTTAGGTTTCTTTATTGGTAACGCCACCTGTGTATGAAAATCACTGGCTGTGCTGTGTGCAGTCTGTGGCTGCTTTGCATTGTTGTAATACTCGCCATTGTAGTGTTAGGCAGCTGGCTGTGAACAGCGCGTAGCGTTGCGCAGTTGGAGGTGAGCCGCCAGCAGTGGTGGATGTGGGGAGAGAGATGGCGGAGTTTTGTAATTTGTCATGAACTGCTATATATATGATGATATCAAGGTAAATACATTCTTTGTTCTCTATTAATATCTTTCATTTGCTAACTATCCCTATCAGTAGTTAGTGCCTTCCATAGTTTGAATCTTTTATTTAGCTGGCAGTAGTGGCGCTCGCTGTATTGCAGTAGCTTGAGCAGCGAAGATTTTTGTGAGGTAAGTGATTTGTGAAAGGTATAGTTTAATGTTAGTCAGGGCCATTCTTTTGTAGGGAATTTTGAAAGTCAGATTGCGTTGCGCTATAAATATTGTGTGTCAGTTTAAGCACAGTCATTGTATAAAATTTTTCTAAGGGGACGTTTCATAAAGTGTTTTCATATTCTTCTGCATTTAACTTTTTCTTAAGCTTAACAAGGGGACCTCATGGTAACCGCAAAAAACACCCCCATTGTCGGGGAATGAAGACTCCTAACCCATCTGTTGGTGTTCTGTTAAGTCTGTACATGGTGCTGCCCTCTGCAGCAGATATATTTTAACTGACTGTAAAACGGACGCGTAAAAATAAAACGTGTGTGAGCGGAAGTTTTACTGTGTCCTTGATTTCACTAGTGTGTAGTAACATTTTGGTGCCGAAACCCGGGACTACAGTGCTACTACACATTAAAGAGGACTCGACGCCGGCGGAGAAGGTTTCGAGCGACTTCAGTCTCAAAATCCGGTCACGTCACGCCACGTTCAGCTCACACAGATAAGTTGCGGCATTGCTCTGAAATTGTAACTAAGGACACTACTGGTCGACTGATTTGTATATGGTGTTACTTGGTGCATGTTTATTGGTGGCATAGCAATAGAGGGCAGTTGACGTATTATTTGCAAAGCACAAAGGGGGCTGCTAAAGTATAAACGCCTTCGATGGTTCTACAGCTGCAGAAGAAGTCGAACACTTCCAGGAACGCCTACAGGAAACATTGGAGGAGTTGGCCCGACTGAACGATACAATACAGGTTTTGCTGGATGACTCTGAATACGAAGCCGACACAGAAGCTTGTCAGGAATGTACTGATAAATGCAAACGCACCCTCCGAAAGTCGAAAGGCCTTCTAGGTGGAGCGCGCTCAGCGGCTCAACAACACGCCTGTATGGACATAAAATTACCTGCTATCAAACTGCACCCATTCTCAGGGGACATAGAAGCTTGGCCTCGATTTTGGGAGCAGTTCACAGCTTCCATAGACGAGAATCCGATGGTGTCAACTATGAACAAGCGTGTATTCCTCCGTGGTTATCTTGTTGGTAACCTAAGGACTTGGTCGATGGCATTGCTGTTACAACTGATACATATGAGCAGACTAAGCAAATTTTGAAATCCAAATATGGGGAAAAGAACAGAATTATTCAAAGTCACCTGGATTCCTTGGAGAATCTTAACATTTCGACTTCAGGCAGTCCAGAGGCTCTCAATTCCACTTACATTGAGTGCCATAAGCACTTCCAAGCACTACTAGCACTAGGAGAAAATGTGGACTCTTATGGGAGAGTATTTGTACCTACATTTCTTCGAGCCTCTCCTGAAGAAATTTGCAAAAATTGGCTTGTGTATGCCCCGAGGCAAAAGATTGAAGAAGGGAACCTCACACGCCTTAGGGAGTTCTTAAGTGAAGAGGTGGAAAGAGCTATCAACACACGCAAAATTCGTGGGTATACTGTACCACAATAAAATTATGCACCAACAGTATCTTCCTTCCATGTAAAGGTGAAAACGAAGAGGGGCAAGAAGAAACAAAAAAAAAAAAAAATTCAGAGCCCTTCTGTGTGTATTGCGGCGAAAGAGGGCACTGGGGCCAAGACTGCCAAAAGATTGCAAGCTAGCAGGAAAGAATAGACGCCTTCAAGAAAATGAATCGCTGCTTCCTATTCCTGAGACGTGATCACAACAAAAATCAGTGTTTCAAGCGGGAAAAGGCGTCCTGTGCGAAATGTAAGGGGGAGCATCACATTTCCATCTGTAGTAGCCATACCACAACAGTAAATAACATTGAAACTATGACTTCTAACTTCACATACCTGCAGACTGCTCGTGTATCATAGGACCCACTGGTAAGAGCAAACAGACACGTGCCATCCTAGACACAGGGAGTCAATCGAGTTTCACTCACCATTCACTGACTGATTCTCTCCAACTAAGTGTCATTAAAAGCACTACTCTGGAGATAACAACTTTCGAATCCAGTTACAGTTCATCCCTCTCAAGGAGGAAGGTGCAGTTTAATATGATGGGGTGCTCCACTAATTCCCACATTCCAGTTACATCCTTTGAAAGCACAAATAATTTTTCACAGCAACCAACAGTGCCACAAGATGTAGGAGATATGGCCTTGAGGGATAGTACTCCACTCGCAGATCCTAAAGGAGACACTGAAGATCTACCTATTGAGATCCTGATTGAAGCTGATTATTGCTGGAGAATCGTGACTTTGGAACAACCAATAAAGGCATCACCATCATTGGTTCTTCTCCCTACAACCTTCGGATATGTTCTCAGTGGAAACAGATCTAACACCAATGTCAGCAGAGCAACCGTCAACTTTATGCAGGGCAGCTACAGCGATATGTCTGATGAGTCAGTGCGCCGATTTTGGGCCCTGGAGACAATCGGTATAGCAGAACATCAAGAGCAAGCATTAACACCCGTGGACGACCCTATTTATCAGAAATTCCGAGAGTCATACTGTGTGGAATATGGCCGCACAGTTGTATCCCTGCCTCGAAAGTAGGATATGCTTCTCTCCTGCAACCGCACAACTGCTGAAGCGCGCCTTCGCTCCTTGCAAAACAAGCTGCAGGGGAATGAAGAGCTCAAGGTCACTTACCATGAGAACATGTCGAAGTATATTGAGAAGAACCACGTAGAGGTCGCACCTGAGGACTGTACTGCTGGAAACACATTCTACCTGCAACACCAAATAGTGAAGAAATGCAGCAGTGAAAGTGTGAACTACAGAATAGTCTTCCATGAGTACTCACATGAACCAGATTCTCTATCACCTAATGATGCCCTCGAAAAGGGACCATATTTACTTCGGAATGTTCTGGCAATCTTATTACGCTTCCTCACACTTCCAGTGGGATTAGTGTGTAATGTGGACCAAGCTTTCCTGCAGTTAACGTTGAATGAAGAAGACAGAGACCTCACGAGGTACTTTTGGAATCTTGTTGAGCAAGCTGGAAATGGTGCCTACATGACCACAAATGAAGTGATTACCTATCGCTTCAAACGTTTGCCATTTGGACTTGCACCAAGCCCATTCCTTTTGTCAGTTGCCATAAGGAAGTTAGTAATAAATAGTGAAAAATATCCACAAGCTTCAGGACTTGTAAACAACTCAGTATTCATGGACGATTTCGTAACGAGTATTAGAGACAGCGACACCGCTGCAACTGTTTACCATGAACTGACAGAACTCTTCCAGCAGATGATAAGTCTTCCATTGTCCAAATGAGCGACTAATTCGAATCATCTGAAGGCAATATGGGATGTCAAAGGCCTTGAAACAAAGTTCACAACCCAATTTTTAGGAATTAATTGGAACACGGAAAAGGACTCTATCTGCAGTGTCATCACTGCATATTCCTAGGTGAATAGGGATGCCGGGCACAGGTGGCTCTGCGGAGGTGCATGTATTCTGTAATGCAACTGAAAGAGCCTACGGTGCTGCTTTTTTTATAAGGACAGTTATCGAAACTGGATACGCTGTGCGCATTGTCTGTAGCAAGAACAGATTGGCCCCTATCAAGAACGTAACTTTACCCAGATTGGAATTACTTGCTTCATTGGTCGGATCATAACTTTTGCCAGGAAATAGGATTTGATGCCAACAGAGTTAACTTGTGGAGCGACTCGACAGTCACTTTGGAATGGGTATGGAGTGATCCAAACAAATGGAAAACCTTTATTTGTAATCGAGTTACAGCCAATGGAGGCACTGTCCGGAAAGCCAAAATCCTGCAGATCATCTCACACGGGGACTAGAAGCAAATCTGCTACTTACTCATGGTATCTGGTGGTGTGGTTCACCATGGCTTTCAGAAGACAAGCAGTTCTGGCCACTGTGAATCCCAGCCCCACCTCCATCAATGCCAGAAGCCAAAATGAGAGCAAATGCCACTCTGGTCACTATCATAGCAAGGTTTCGTTCATATTGGCGAGTACTACATATAACCGCCTTTGTATTTCGATTTATCAGCACAATAAGAAATAAAAATAGAATCTCTGGCAGTTTTAGTGTTTCGTAATTACAAAATGCCCGCACCTACTGGATCAGAAGAGTTTAAGAGGAACTATTCACTGGTGAGCTGTCTGCACAGCCTAAGGGAGAAAAATTTCCCAAGGAATCAAAGATCCCTCGATACAATCCCTTTATATCTGATGGTATCCTTCGTCTTGGTGGTAGGCTGCAATGTGCTGCACTGTCACACTCAGAGAAGCATCCAGTTATATTAGATGGACGTCACCATTTCAATGAGCTTCTCATCAGACAGACACATGTAAGACAGCATCATCTCGGTGTGCGGATTGTGTTAGGGGAACTGCGAGAAGCATTTCAGATTCTGCGAGGACAACAAGCTGTTTGGAGAGTTCTTCACTCTTGCCTACCATGCAAGATAATACACAGTCACCGATATGAAGAGGTGGAGGCCCCACTACCACTGGACAGAATTCAGCGTTCGAGACCATTTACAGTAACGGGCATCGATTTTTCTGGACCATTATACATCAAATATGGACATCAAACAAAGAAGTCCTGCATGGTCCTATTCACATGTGCGACAACACGGGCTATTCATATTGAACTTGCAAGTGATATGTCCACTGACAGATTTTTGATGGCCGTGCAACGCTTTGCAGGACGTAGGAGCCTACCTGTCACTGTCTACTCAGACAATGCTACAACATTCCATGCACCCAACTCAGAACTGCCAGAGTGTTTCAAAACCATGCAGCATACTGACATACAGCTCTACTGTGCCCACCACGGAATTACTTGGAAACTGATACCATCACGTGCGGCTTGGTGGGGATGCTAGTGGGAATACATGCTAGGCTCTGTCGAGCGCTGCCTGAGGAAAGTTCTTGGTCGTTCCCAGGTGGATGAAGAGAGCTTAAACACCACCTTGATCAGCATAGAAGCCGCAATAAACTCACGACCCATCACTCAAGAAGAGAGCAATACTGCATTGACGCCAGCCCACTTTCTAAATGATGGGAAATTAGTAACAATTCCATGTGGGCCAGAGCCAGCAACTAGAAGGGACCTTGCCAAGGAGTTCCGACACAGACAAAAGGTCAATGAGGTGCGGCACGGCAAAGACAGTAAAATATGCTGCATCGTCATCCACCAGCCAGATGGTATGAAGATCTGTCGACCGGTCCAGCTGGTCATCCCCCTTGAGATGGACCAGGGTGGGGAGGATGTCGGGGCATGAACATTCCTACGCCATCTGTTGGTGTTCTGTTAAGTCTGTATATGGTGCTGCCCTCTGCAGCAGATATATTTTAAATGACAGTAAAATGGACGCGTGAAAATAAAACGCGTGTGAGCAGAAGTTTTAATGTGTCCTTGATTTCACTACTGTGTAGCAACATCCATACACTACCTTCTCTGTATTTAACTGTTGGCTCTACATATGATGGCAGGTAACGTCCCTCTCGCATTAGCCAAACCCAAGCGCTTCCGTCGGATTGTCACAGGATACTGGGGGAATCATCATTCCAAATCATTCGATTCTAGTCGTCCGTTGTCCAGTGGCGCCGTTTTTAACACCACCTCAAGTGTCTCTTAGCAATGTCTGCAGAAATGTGAACGATAAACAATGCAGATAAGAAGGAAATATATGCTTTTGAAATGTGTTACAGGAAAATGTTGATAACTACTTGGGTATGTCGAATAACTAATTTAGTTGCACTGCATCGAAAAAGTTATTTATGGCACAAATTATCTAAAAAAAGGGATAGCTAGACAGGACATACCCCGAAGCGTCAAGGAATAGTTAATTTGGTAATGGGGAAGTATTGGTGGGGTGGGGAGGGGTTGATTGAAGGTTTTATATTGAGGACAGTAAACTGGCTCAACTGAATGTAAGCTGCAATAGCTCTTAAATTACGAATCTGCGCGGGACATACTGGTATGGAGAAGTCTTCGAAATGACGACCACAACAGCATCTTTGATCCGTGCTCCTGTGGGCATTTCTGGACTGCAGTCAAGGCCTTTTGAAACAGATGCACCCCTTCAAAAGACATAATTACCTGTTAATATACAAGTCCCTAAACTCTTGGACCTTGGGGCCATCTTTGGCGCAACAGCTTTGGTCCAATGTGTGGATCAGTGAGCCATACCAACGTTGGCTCCAATGTTGGTACGGCTCTATTGCTTGGTGGTATTTCGACCAAACATCAAAGACCACTGAGGTCAGTACCGTTACGCCGCCAACACGTTGGCGACAACGTAGTTTGTTTTCGGTGTTGTTTCGAAACCGGCTTGGTTTGCCACTTGTACTTCCAGGTCGGATATTTCAAAACATAGCGTCTGATGAACAGTGGAGTAACATGGAAGTTATTGAGATTTGGTGACTTAATCAGCAAGAAATACAATGAGGAAACACAAAAATCACAATATCGCTGTAGATGTATGCAGCCAAAGACCTGCACAGTTTTGAATCTCTTTACGTAATCAAACTTGTTAACATATAAACACAAGCACATAGCTAAAAGAAGGTTGATTATTAGTGTGCATATCTTTATTCTTATTCTGTAATTGTGCTGTGTCCTTTTAATGATTTCTTTGTTTACTTGTGTGATAAAGCAAGTTTCATCCACGCTCTTGCCAAATACCTTGTGCCACTTGATATTCCGAGAATTTTGTGACGATGGAAAGTCATGACAAACGCTTGCATTATATTTTAACATTTCCGAAACGTCAGGAGCACAAGGTCGTAAGCTTTTGTTGTGACTGAGAACTTAGTTGCTGGATGGAAGGTACGGTGAATGAAGCTTTTCTCTGTGGGTGTTATAAAGTAATTGATTCCGTTTTTGAAGAGTTGCAGTAGGCATTACTCCAATAATTGTTCTTGTTGGTTTCTGGAAATTTGAATGAAGTATGTTTTCACATTAGAAAAAAAAAAGTTATTACAGTCAGAAAGATCTGTAACTTCTGAAAGGTGGCTACACTGAGCCACAGCGCCAGAGATCGCTAGAGAGCATTGTTCCGCCGCCTCCACGGGCTGTCATTATTGAGATGTGCTAGAGGTCAGTGCTTGTCCAGGACTGGTAGTAGTCAGTTGGTGTTCAGATGTGCTAGTAGGGAGTGCTTGCTGAGATGTGATACTGAAAGGTTCTTGTTCAGATGTGGTAATAGCGAGGCGGTGTGCAGATATATTGTAATTATGAGAGTGATTTTGGTCAATATATGAAGGTAACGAAACTTGATTTATTTTTCATTATTTCCATGTTTTAAATAATGTGTCATTACAGGTTCAGTCAACAAAGCATCTGGCTTGTGTTCTTGGATTAGAGTGTAATTGTGGTTCTCTTGAGTAATTATGGTATTTGTATTTTCTTTAATTAATTCAGTATAATGTTATTTAAAAATTGTTGTGTTGTTGAAGAAGAACCGTGCCAGATGCGTACGTTGAGTCACACTCCCACACACAGAACAGTTACTCTTGTGCTTGTTGTTGCGTTGGTTTTATAGTTGCTGGGGGCTTAATTAATTAACTGTGGTTAATGAAAACTTCCATTTCATTCTTTGTTATTGTTCTAAGCAGTCAGATTGCGTAACAATCACAGTCAGGGCCAACCGTTACGAGACTTCGTAATCGGACAGACAGCTACTAAAGCAAAAAAAAAAAAATTAAAATTATTTGCATTAATATTATTATTAAGCCCCCATGCACGTGGCGACCACTGCTTCGGATCGTCCCTTGGAATTCTTCTGATTGTAGAAATAGTAGACAGTAGGATTGTTGTAGTAATTTGTAGTTAGTAATTGTAGTCTATATTGCATGTGTAGATTTGGTAATTAGCATTCTTCTAATGGTATTTTTCAAAATTTAATTTTTATTGCCTTGTATACGCGTTTGACGATTTAGTGCAATTATTTCAATTGTTCGTTAATCGTGTTTGAGGGAAACATTTCGAGTGAATGATTGTTGGAGATAAAGTGTCATTGTGTGCAATTTTCATATAGTGACGAGTTTTGTATATTTTGTAAATGATTACGCGATCAATGAAAAAGGCAAAAATGATGAATAGTGAGAATGACGAAATTGTTAACATGGCGAACTCGCCAACAGAGGAAAACAGTGTGATGAATAATGAAGTGGAAAACAATGTAATAAGTCGGGAAAATAGTCCGGAACCATTTCAAAATTTTTCTCAATCAGAAAATTTACAGAATATGAGATTAACGATAGAAGATTCTGAAATAGTATCGAACACAGATAGCTTTACAGCTATGACGAAGGAAACTGGTTTTGCGGGAAATGTTAGGGGCGAAAAGAATTGCGAACCGGCTACTATGGAGCAGTTGTTGGGTGCAATATTAAATTTGGGATCACAATTAGGGACAATTGAAACAGCAATAGGAAGAATTAACGCGAAGATGGAAACAATGGAAACACAGTTAGGCTCACGAACAGGGACATGTTTCAAAAACACGAATGATGAATCAAACAAAGAAATTAGAGAAGAAGTACAACCGGTTTTGAATGCTCACAATAATAGTTTAATTTCAACAGGAATTAGACAAGAGGAACAGGACAGAGAACGGGAAGAAAAAGATCGCGTGATAGTACAAAATTTTTCAGAGTTAAATTTACAACGTGCATACGATAAGGAAGAAATATTTGAAAGAATCGAGGAATCAGTGCCAAATGACAGAATAAATAACTTAACGCAACAGTGTGAACAGTTAACTGCTAAATGTGACAATACTGAAACCCGAGTCGCGACACTTACGGAAGACGTAAATAAACAGAAAGAGCAATTAGGTGACTTATCGGAAAGAGTTGAGGAGATTTCTGATAAATTGACAAATCTTAGTTTACATGGGGACAGAGATTCGGATGATACAGCTCCATTACCATTTGCAGAAACCGAAGAGTACCAGAACATAAATAAGCATGTTGAAAATCAGGGAAAAGTTAACGAATGCGTCAAAAGGGAATTTGAGGCATTACAAAAGCAAGACAAATATATTGAAAGCGAAATCGTAGGAAAAGACAGCAAAAGAAATTTAGAATCACAGGTAGCAGAGGGGTTTGAAGAAAGTAATTTGTTTCATTTACGGGACGCAACAAGAGAGCGCCAGGCGCGCGAACTTGACAATAATCGACATTGGGACTGGGACAGACGCGGTAGGTCTTTGTCGCCACGCGGCGGAAGCTTTGACTATAAACACTTTTTAACTGTTCGGAAATTTAAGATCTTTCGCAATTCCAAGAATGACATACATCCAGGTGCATGGTTAGATCAATTTACGTACGTACTTCCGCCAAATTTGCCACTAAGTCACAAACTGAAATTTATGTGCAGCTATTAAGTCCTCAGGGGATTCACTACACTAAGTGAATATGTGCCGTAGCGTTCACAGGGCCCCGAGCTGTAGTGGTGTTATTTCCCTTTTATTTTTCTGCACCACTGCCTACTCTTTCACTATTCTTTGCATCTATAAAAACAATTCTTCTGCTATCAATCTATCTAGACAGTAGGTAAACAATAACCGAATTTGACGATTTTACCCAAAAGTGACTTTGGAAATTACCGTTTGGACTTACCATATTTTCTGCAGCATTCATTCGTAGTTTAAATGAAATCTTACCTGTTTATCTTCGTGACAATATTACTTCTTATGTTGACGACATTCTTATTGCTAAACGTTCTTGGAGTGAGCACAACAAAATTTTGGATTCATTATTACGTATTTTTGCACGAGTTGGCATTACAGTGAACTTGGAAAAATCTGAATTTGGTTCGTTCTCAGGTGAAATTTCTCGGTCACATTATTTCTACAGAAGGTATTCTTCCTGATCCAGAGAAACTAGACGCTATTCGTAATTATGCTGTTCCTTCCACAAAACGTGATGTTCGTAGTTTCCTTGGTGTCTGTAATTCTCTTAGACGCCTTGTTACATTGGATGATTTGGCCACACCTCGTTTACACATTTCAGTTATGCGCACTTTGGTCCCAGAAAATGCTTTCATAAATTACGAGAAAATTGCTACTTCAGTAATATGGAAAAACGTATTCGATCTGTTCTTGCCAAATGCAAATTATGTCAGCAGGCTAAGCCGCCAACTGTTTCTCACAGAGCACCGTTGTTTCCTATCATTCCAGCGAAATTAAAGGACATGGCTGCAGTCGATTTGTTCGGTCCAGTGGTTCGTTCCACTAATGGTTTTGCGTACATTTCGTAGCAGTGGAATTGACATCAAAATATGTGTGTTTTACACCTTTACGCAAAGCAACAGCTCGTTCAGTATCTAACGCTTTCATCAAACATTTTCTTAAAGAAGTTGGTCATGTTGATAAGGTTATATCAGATAATGGATCACAGTTTCGCTCTAAAATTTGGCTTCGTACTCTACGGCGTCGGAAGATTAAACCAATTTTCATTTCACTTTTTCACCCTCAATCTAATGCTTCAGAGAGATGGATGAAGGAAATCAATAAATTGTGCCGTCTTTATTGTCATCAGAATCACAGAACGTGGGATCAGTATCTTCATCTTTTTCAAAACATTCTGAATGAACTTCCTAATGATTCAACTTCTTTACCGCCTACACTGATATTAAAGAATAAAGCACCGACAAATCGCATTTCTGAAATCGTTCCTTTTCCGCCTTCGCGGAAACTGCGGCATTCTGAAGTTGTCAACCTGGCTCTACAAAATATTGCATCGGCGGCTGCTAGAAGAGAGAAATCAGCGAAACGTCCTGGTCGTTTAAAAATCTTGTCAGTTGGCCAGAAGGTGTTAATTAAGTCCCACCGTTTGTCTCATAAAGGAAAAGGCTTGTGTCGCAAATTTTTTCTGCTTTATAACGGTCCATATAGAGTTCGCAAAATTATACATGATAACACTGTTGAAGTAGAAACTCTTAAATCTCGACGCTCTAAGGGAATACATCACATATCTAACGTAAAAATTTTTGTGGAATGACATACTTGTGAGAAACCAACAGTTTACGTAAACATGGAGAGAGTACAAGGATACCGCGCTGTGTTTGGCGGCGGCACATACTCAAGGCAACAGTCAGTCTGCGCGCCGCACAAGGCAGTCGTTGACCGCAAACAATTACCTTCCTACGTCACGCGCCTACAGCTGATCGAGCGCTCAGTGCGAATGCACTGACAGACGTAAACAAATACACAGTCTAATTTCTCCGACTAAATTCTGTATAAAGCTATAAGGACTTCATAAATTATGTTATTAACGTTCAGTATTTTTCAGGATACGGTTGTATAAAGTATTTAAGACCTTCAGGTAAATTCTGTGCGTGTCCGACATTAAGACGACTTGCTTTGGAGAAAATTTTCAGGAAGAAGGTCATTTCGAAGATGAAACTAATAAACTAAAAAGGGTAACTATTAATTGAGTTTATTTTTCAGGTAACATAATTTCACTTAGGTACGTACTTTAGACGTAATTTGCTGCTCGCGATTACGTGACTCATACTTTGTGCTAAATTTTATGTTCTATGAAATTACTTGTGAAGCGACGTGCTTGTGTACATTTACTGATTTTGACAATTATTGATTAATGAACAGTGTTATTACTTGCGTATATTATGCATCGCTTGGCTGCTATGCTTTTTCACTGACGTCATATTTTTTTTATTATGTGCCTGCTGTGCTTAGTTATTTAAATTATAATTGTCACCTGATTAATTGTGCTGATGTGGTTAGATATGTAAGTTATACTTTGTGATTTATCTGCTTGCGCCTTCATGTTTACTTATTAAGATTACATATGAAGATTTATTTGCTTATGGCGATGTGATTCTAATGACCTGTTTATTGTGTAAGGCATGTTTGCTGCTGTGCGTATGGATTGCATATTTACACATTTCTGTTTTGTTGTCATAACTACTCTTCAATCTAGTATATAGAAATGCTGATATACTGTGTACAAATATAGAGTTTAGGTTACACTGTGGTATTAATTATAGATTGTTCACTTGGCAGAGCCTCGTTGTAGGGATTGTGCTGCATCCACTTGTTGACATTCTGTTCTCTACTGGTATATTTACTCGCTATTGCATGTTTTGCTTACGCTCAGTGCCTTATATTTTTAAGATAAGAAAATGAACTGCTATAATTCGACGAACGACATTAGTAAAAGAAAGTCATAGAAGTCACATGAGCTGAGGTTTTATGGAAGCTGTATAAATTTATGCTAATAGGAAGGAAGCTAACGACATGACAGACCAAAACTAGGTTTAGACCATTGACAGTATTACACTGCATTTTTCGTGAGCAATTGAAATAGGAAGTGACACTTGACACAAGGAATACTCCACATGATTGCTTCTGCCATGATTCTTGAAGTGGTGTACACACTGTGAAATATTATGATCATTCACACTCCGTAATCGTACTTAATTACTGAGAGTTATTCGAACTAAAGTCTGTTAGAGGTCATGTATGCATTTCTTTTATTTAATGATGGACAAGGAACCAAAATGTATCTTATAATTTATAATGAGTAGAAAATTTGGGTCAGATGGATTACACAGAGGTTGTGTGTGGACACTGTGTCTTCGGATTGTATGGGATGATGAATTGAAGTAGCACTAGGATTTTATCTGTACTTGTTCGAGGAGACTGACTAGAGGAAAGAGTTGTTATGGAAGTGAAATGATATTGGTGCTGAGGTTTATATGTATCGACGTATTATTGAGGTATTGAGATTATGTGAAGTTGATGATTATTGGAGTTTCGTGGACAAGAGGTAAGGTAAATGAGGTATTAGTGAAGTATTGAGATTAGTGATGATTATTGGAGTTTTGGTGGATAAGAGGTAAAGTAAATGAGGAGCATATTGTTTTTGTTGGTTTATATGGAACAAGGAGGATGAAGATGGCAGACTAGAACACTAAAGTGGAAGGAAGATTGTCTATACACACACTTTGTTAAATCACTAAGCAGTATACACTTTTTTTTGAAGAGAGGAAGTATTTGCATATCTTGGCTCACTGACAGTTGTTCAGCAACAGTACAATTTGATCTGGCTTGGCAAACATTGGTCTTGACATGATGACTATGACGTTGACTAACTATTATTGACTGTTATACATTGCTGCCACTATTACTTGGTACACATGATGAACATCAAATCTTGGACAGAGTTACATTTACACAGTTAACACTATTCAATTACACAGTAGCACTTAATGAGGATGAAAGATGAGTGGATGTGTTTTGTGTGTTTTCCTTTCCTAATCCTACCCACCTATCTCCTAAATATTATTTTATTTGTTGGTAGTGGCTTGCACTGACACCCATAAATATTATAGGTTAACTGTTATTGTGTACTGTAATAGTTAATGTGACAATTAACTGATATCATTTGTGTGTTTATTATGATTTGTATGTTTAGTGTAAGAGCATTGATTATATTTTGTTAAAGAAATTGTATGTGCATTCAAACTATTGTTCATGACTGAACTGTCTCAGTAGTTATGGTGAATAGTATGGACTGTTACTTGCACTTTTTCTACATGATTGGTGCCACAAGGACATGTTTAATTTCTGCTGATGAACTGTGTGATCAGTGATTGTAAAAAAAAATTATGGACTGTTACTTGTACCTTTTCTACAATATTGGTGCCACTAGGACATGTTTAATTTCTGCTTATAAACTCTGATGAACAGTGTGATCAGTGACAGTGTATTTTATTGAACTGCTTCTGCTGAGAAATGTGACTTGTTGCTGTGTGTACCTGCTCAACATTGCTGGGTACCACTGATGGACTGTTTCTACTGAAAAGATGTCACCTGTTGCTGTGTGTACCTGCTCAACATTGCTGGGTACCACTGATGGACTGCTTCTACTGAAATGGTGTTACTTGTTGATGTCTGCACCTGCTCAACATTGCGGGGTACCACTGATGGACTGCTTCTACTGAAATGAAGTCACCTGTTGCTGTGTGCACCTGATCAACATTGCTGGGTGCCACTAATGGACTGCTTCTACTGAAAAGATGTCACCTGTTGATGTCTGCACCTACTCAACATTGCTGGGTGCCACTGATGGATTGCTTCTACTGAAATGAAGTCACCTGTTGCTGTGTGCACCTGCTCAACATTGCTGGGTGCCACTGATGGACTGCTTCTACTGAAATGAAGTCACCTGTCGCTGTGTGCACCTGATCAACATTGCTGGTGCCACTAATGGACTGCTTCTACTGAAATGGTGTTACTTGTTGGTGTCTGCACCTATTCAACAGTACTGGGTGCCACTGATGGACTGTTTCTACTGAAAAAATGTTACTTGTGGTATTTGCACCTGTTGACCATTGCTGGGTGCTACTGCTGGGACTGTCAACTGCTTATTCTTGGGCTATGGAAAGCGTTTATGTGAATATTTGTATAAACTGATTTATTGTGTATTACTGTTTGTGGAAAGTTATGAGACTCTTACCTGCACATATTCGTCATTGCTGACTCTATTGATTGAACTGTTTAACCACATAATACTTGTATAAACTGTTATGTAAAGTCACATGTATGAAAGAATTTGTATTGCTTACTGTATTCTATATAATAGGTTATTGAAAGGTCAGTGCAAAGCCAAAATTTTATCTAGTTATATGATATTTACGTATTAATATTATCTTTTATTTTTGTCTGTATTTTTTTGACGAATTTGGTGGTATTTTCACCACCAATGCTGGCAAAAATACCATCAAATTCTAGCCGTGGAGGAAGGGCATATGAAAGGTGGCTACACTGAGCCACAGCGCCAGAGATCGCTAGAGAGCATTGTTCCGCCGCCTCCACGGGCTGTCATTATTGAGATGTGCTAGAGGTCAGTGCTTGTCCAGGACTGGTAGTAGTCAGTTGGTGTTCAGATGTGCTAGTAGGGAGTGCTTGCTGAGATGTGATACTGAAAGGTTCTTGTTCAGATGTGGTAATAGCGAGGCGGTGTGGAGATATATTGTAATTATGAGAGTGATTTTGGTCAATATATGAAGGTAACGAAACTTGATTTATTTTTCATTATTTCCATGTTTTAAATAATGTGTCATTACAGGTTCAGTCAACAAAGCATCTGGCTTGTGTTCTTGGATTAGAGTGTAATTGTGGTTCTCTTGAGTAATTATGGTATTTGTATTTTCTTTAATTAATTCAGTATAATGTTATTTAAAAATTGTTGTGTTGTTGAAGAAGAACCGTGCCAGATGCGTACGTTGAGTCACACTCCCACACACAGAACAGTTACTCTTGTGCTTGTTGTTGCGTTGGTTTTATAGTTGCTGGGGGCTTAATTAATTAACTGTGTTAATGAAAATTTCCATTTCATTCTTTGTTATTGTTCTAAGCAGTCAGATTGCGTAACAATCACAGTCAGGGCCAACCGTTACGAGACTTCGTAATCGGACAGACAGCTACTAAAGCAAAAAAAAAAAAAAAAAAAAAATTAAAATTATTTGCATTAATATTATTATTAAGCCCCCATGCACTTCCTATGAGCAGACAGTTCGCATGCAAAGTAAAAAAGTGAAATTACTCTATTAAAAACAATTTTGGTTGGTATCCTTTTGTACTCGGGGCAAGTAAGGCTAGCAACCTGCTTCCCTGGTACTTTAAATATGATGCTGGCAACAATCAGAGCAAAATGCCTCGGACCTTTGGAGGTGACGGAGTCCCACCTCTAACTGATAAACCAGGGACTCCTAAGATACGACTTGGCAAACAAATGGTAATGAGATGGGGAGCTATTAATATCAATGGGGGCTACTCTGGGAAGAAAGTAGAGCTGGCAGAGGCTGCAAGTAAGATGGGGCTGGACGTTTTAGCTGTTAGTGACATTCGGGTAAGGGGTGAGAAAGAAGAGGAAGTGGGAGAATACAAGGTCTACCTGTCAGGAGTCAAAGCAGGAATAGCACAATGGGGTGTAGGGCTTTACATCAGGAAAGAAATGGAACCCAGCGTAGTTGCAGTAAGGTATGTAAACGAACGACTGATGTGGATAGATTTGACAGTGTCTAGCAAGAAAATTATGATTGTATCTGTATATTCGCATTTTGAAGGGACAGATCAAGATAAGATGGATAGTTTTTATGAGGCACTCAGTGATGTAGTTGTTAGAGTAAAGGACAAGGACAGTGTTCTGCTCATGGGTGATTTTAATGCCAGGATTGGAAATCGAACAGAAGGGTATGAAAAGGTTATGGGTAAATTTGGAGAGGATATGGAGGCCAACAGGAACGGGAAACAACTCTTGGATTTCTGTGCCAGAATGGGCTTAGTAATCACAAACTCCTTTTTTAAACATAAGAACATTCACCGGTATACTTGGGAAGGCAGGGGAACCAGATCTGTCATTGACTATATAATAACAGATCAGGAATTCAGGAAGGCTGTGAGGGACACACGTGTATTCAGGGGATTCTTTGATGACACTGATCATTATTTAATCTGCAGTGAAATTGGGATTGTGAGGCCGAAAGTGCAGGAGGTCAGGTCCATATGTAGGAGGATAAGAGTGAAGAAACTTCAGGATAAGGAAATCAGACACAATTACATAACAGCGATCTTAGAAAGGTACCAGTTAGTTGAATGTAGTCAATTACAGTCATTGGAAAAGGAATGGACAAGGTACAGGGACACAGTACTAGAAGTGGCTAAAGAATGTCTTGGAACAGTAGTGTGTAAAAGTAGGATGAAGCAAACAGCTTGGTGGAATGACACAGTCAAGGCAGCCTGTAAAAGGAAAAAGAAGGCGTATCAAAAATGGCTACATACTAGAACTCAGGTAGACAGAGAAAGTTATGTTGAAGAAAGAAACAAAGCCAAACAGATAATTGCAGCATCCAAGAAGAAATCTTGGGAAGACTTTGGAAACAGGTTGGAGACTTTGGGTCAAGCTACTGGAAAACCATTCTGGAGTGTAATTAGCAGTCTTCGAAAGGGAGGTAAGAAGGAAATGACAAGTATTTTGGACAGGTCAGGAAAACTGCTGGTGAATCCTGTGGATGCCTTGGGCAGATAGAGGGAATATTTGGAAGAGTTGCTCAATGTAGGTGAAAATAAGATCAGTAATGTTTCAGATATCTAGGTAGAATGGGATAGGAATGATGAGGGAAACAGGATCACATTTGAGGAAGTGGAGAAAATAGTCAATAGATTGCAGTGCAATAAAGCAGCTGGGGTGGATGAAATTAAGTCGGAACTCATCAAATACAGTGGAATGTCAGGTCTTAAATGGCTACACAGGATAATTGAAATGGCCTGGGAGTCGGGACAGGTTCCATCAGACTGGAAAAAAGCAGTAATCACACCAATCTTTAAACATGGAAACAGAAAAGATTGTAACAACTACAGAGGTATCTCTTTAATCAGCGTTGTGGGTAAAATCTTCTCAGGTATTGTTGAATAGAAAGTGCGAGTATTAGTTGAGGACCAATTGGATGAAAATCAGTGTGGGTTTAGGCCTCTTAGAGGTTGTCAGGACCAGATCTTTAGCTTGCGGCAAATAATGGAGAAGTGTTATGAGTAGAACAGGGAATTGTATCTGTGCTTTATAGATCTAGAAAAGGCATATGACCGGGTTCCTAGGAGGAAGTTATTGTCTGTTCTACGAGATTATGGAATAGGAGGCAAACTTTTGCAAGCAATTAAAGGTCTTTACATGGATAGTCAGGCAGCAGTTAGAGTTGACGGTAAACTGAGTTCATTGTTCAGAGTAGTTTCAGTGGTAAGACAAGGCTGCAACCTGTCTCCACTGTTGTTCATATTATTTATGGATCATATGCTGAAAACAATAGGCTGGCTGGGTGAAATCAAGATATATGAACACAAAATAAGCAGTCTTGCATATGCGGATGACTTAGTTGTGATGGCAGATTCGATTGAAAGTTTGCAAAGTAATATTTCAGAGCTAGATCAGAAATGTAAGGACTATGGTATGAAGATTAGCATCTCCAAAACGAAAGTAATGTCAGTGGGAAAGAAATATAAACGGATTGAGTGCCAAATAGGAGGAACAAAGAACAGGTGGACGGTTTCAAGTACTTAGGATGCATATTCTCACAGGATGGCAACATAGTGAAAGAACTGGAAGCGAGGTGTAGCAAAGCTAATGCAGTGAGCGCTCAGCTACGATCTACTGTCTTTTGCAAGAAGGAAGTCAGTACCAAGACTAAGTTATCTGTGCACCGTTCAATCTTTCGACCAACTTTGTTGTATGGGAGCGAAAGCTGGGTGGATTCAGGTTACCTTATCAACAAGGTTGAGGTTACGGATATGAAAGTAGCTAGGATGATTGCAGGTACTAGTAGATGGGAACAATGGCAGGAGGGTGTCCACAATGAGGAAATCAAAGAAAAACTGGGAATGAACTCTATAGATGTAGCAGTCAGGGCGAACAGGCTTAGATGGTGGGGTCATGTTACACGCATAGGAGAAGCAAGGTTACCCAAGAGACTCATGGGTTCAGCAGTAGAGCGTAGGAGGAGTCGGGGCAGACCAAGGAGAAGGTACCTGGATTCGGTTAAGAATGATTTTGAAGTAATAGGTTTAACATCAGAAGAGGCACCAATGTTAGCACTGAATAGGGGATCATGGAGGAATTTTATAAGGGAGCTATGCTCCAGACTGAACGCTGAAAGGCATAATCAGTCTTAAATGATGATTATGATGATGATGATGATCCTTTTGTACAAGGGTAGCCATTTTTCAAAGTTTGGATCTATATAATTAACAGATGATATACAAATTCAGGTGAAAACTAGTTTAGCAGACGATCACCCAACAATTACGTCGTGTGTTCGACTTTCTGAGAGGGCTAGGTCGTAATATATCTGGTCGGTGAGTCCGAGTTTCTGTGTTTCATCCATGTAACACACAGTTTAATTCAAATATAAATTTAACCATACGCTACATACTACATCTATAAACACTTTTAGACCGTTTTTCTCTTAACTGTGTTGTCCCAAACTCGTGGGTTACACATATTTCCAACTAATTTTAGATTTTTTCTGCATTGAGTTTATCTTATGCAAATTAAAGGGTGTATTAAACCACGTGAAGACTGACCCTATACTGAATTTTGCAGACCATGTTTTCTTATTCTGAATGCCACGCAACACATCGTCTGAGATTGTAATATTTGTACCTGTGTGTTACTGTCATTGTCCATCATCTTTCTTTCCCTTTTTTTAGTTTTGCAATGCCAAAATATAATCGTTCACGTTCAGAACCGCAAATGCACCGGTCGCTACCTGTCCGTCAGACATGCTTAAATTGGCTCTTTACGAATTCAGTTGAATGTTGGCTCCAATGTGTGGGCGCTGTCCCACGGCTATTCGCCAATGTTGGCTCGAGCACTGGCACCAACGTGTGGACGAATTGTTACCGTGTTTAGCACAGACAGAAGGGTCTCCCGCTTGCTGTCTTTTCCGTGTGTCGCTGGCGGCTGTCCGACGCCTTCCGTCCTACACAAAAGCTTCCAGCGTCGCCTCCGGTGGTCTGCTCACCTGGACAGTCTACATATCAGGCGCTAGAGGTGACAATCTCGTTGCGTGTCGCCTTAAGGTTATCTGCGTCCGACTTTTAGTAAGTCTAAAGTACGCATGTCAGTCAGGTTAATGAAATTTATACTACGTTTTTATGGTGAAATGAGTAGTTAATCTTCCAAATGTCATTGTAGTGACTGTTACTCGTACATATATGCAGCTTTGTTTCAATTAGTAGTTTTTATGGGGCATTGTTATAAAAGAACCTCTCATTTGAAAATTAATGTCATGAGTTCATATTTTGTGAACCTTCGCACCATGGATGTACGTCTAGTGTTTACGCTGTGTTTCTACGTTTCCATGACAGGTAGGTGCCTGAATTTCTTTTACGTTATGCTACAACTTTTTAAGGAATTCTCTATTCTTCAAATTTATTTTAACAGATTTAGAAGCTTGTTACAAAAGAGTTCATTGCAGTTTATACCTATCACATGTCTGTGACAGTGTGCTCAGTTTCATTAATACGCAATTTAAACCGCTACGCAAGAAACATTCAGTAGGAAGGAAAACGAATAAATATGTAAGAAAACAGCAATAAAAGATTTAAATATCCATAATGGCATCAAAAGCCCCCTGGTTCGGATTGTGGAGCCGCAGAAGAGATTTTCTTTTCTTCTCCCTTCTGTTCCTTCAGTAGCAGACTAAATATTCCCCACTATTGCAATATTTGGTCGTGTGTTACGTCAATAAACGTGTATTGCTGGCAGTCAAAGGAGAAACTAGGCCGAGAAAATCAGTGCCTAACGAAGGAATACCTAGAAAATATGCAACCAGATGACACTTTTGGATGAAAAAACAGCGAAAAATGTAGCCGCTGATAAATTTATAAAAGAAGTTGCTTGAACACGTACATATTGATAGTAGATGTAACGTCAGACTTTTCTATAGTTCGAGTAATCATACAGCATTTATGGACACCGTGGCCACAGAAATGATGGAGATATCTTATCCAGCATATCGAGCATGTTGACGCAGGTTCCGCAAATGTAGTTTTGATTTTAAATGAAATAGCAGCACGTTGCTCTCAGAACGACTGTCTTTTTATGTTCTCTCACGACTTCTGACGTATGCCACTGGTTATGTTCTGTATCCTGCGTGTTGTATATTTTGACCTACTGAATCGCATTGTGTTACCTTGATAGATCCTATATGATTACAAAATGATCCCTGAATGAATAAAGATCAATGGAGGTAATGGTCTTAGGGCCGAAAACAGTCGTGGTTTTTAAAATAGGAAGAAAAGCACAACTTTTACTGAAATTGCTTTTTCCCTCCGTAGTAGCGCGTAGCATACTTTTTAATCCTGATGGCAATTGTGACGAGTCGTAGGATTCCACGAACCCTGAAAGCGTGTAGGAGCCATCTAGATCCGTGACTGCCTAAACACCACCAACAACTCAGGAAAAATGGTCAGAGATGGACTCAAGACCACCACATCTCACTCGATGGTATCCGAAATATGCTCCATAGGAATAAGGTCAGACGACATTGAGAGCAGTCTCATTTCCAAGGGGTTCTGCTCAGACCGTTCTGAAACAGTCTGAGATTGACAGGATTTAACATTCACTTGCTGAAGCACAGGTGACCAGCAGCGTGCTCTAGATGAAAAAGAGGTGTATAAAATTTTGTAATGGATTTCTGTGTCTTTCATTGGTGAGAGAGCAGACGGATCGACGGCGTCGCTTAATTCCATAAAAGCATCCCTCTGCCATTTGCCTGTATGGTTCCCTGTCAGCAAGTGGTATGTATCAACTTGTGTGATTTTCGACATACTCGGAGTGTACGAACATGTATCTCATCTTATCTGAAGAAATGCCCTTATAATAAGATTCATGCGTCCAATGGCACTGTTCTCGCACCCAGTGACGTGCAAAGACTAGAGAGGCAGATGTGGAGTGATTGCTACTGTTTCCCAAATTCTGGGTGGCATAGGTGATCGCTTGTTGTCTTCCCACATTGAGGTGTCAAGTGATTTTGTGCACTGCGGCCTGTGTATCCTTTGTTACAATTCACTAGAGTCGATAGCGAGCACTGTTATCAACATGTGGTGGGGTGCAGCTGTCGTCCCTGCTGTTGATTACCCAGAAAGGAGGAACTAGTGATATATATTTGCCAAGGTGGTGCGTGAAAAGCCTAGCGACTGCACCGCAGCGTTGAAGGAGTGTCCTACTAGCGGGGAACCCACCATCTGGCTGCGGTCAACTGTGCTCATACCGTTCATGTCGCATATTAGGCGTTCTATTGTGTAAAACAGCTCAAGCAAGTAAGCATTGTGCCTGACAGGGCTGGTCATTTGGCAACGTAGGTATCTTTCCCTAAGCTACTCAAGGGCCTCGAAATTCTAAGAACTCATGGGGTGCCTCTGACTATTCTTGTTTGTTGCCAGGAAAGAGCGCACCTTTTTCAGCCAGGAAGTGTTCGTAGATGTGAGGAATCTGCTTCCCCTGCAGGACACTATGAGAGATTGCAGGGCACTCTCACTTCTGATACTGTCTTATGCCGCTTCATGTTCTTAGGGAATATGATCTTTATTTCGATTTGACTTCATACATCGTGATGAAATGGTGGGCAGTAGTTAATGCTCTTGCTTGTGTGCTCTAGGGAAGGAATAATGGTAAGCTTTACCTGCGTTCAAAGGATAGGATGCTGATTTAAACGAGTGCAGTAAAAGCGCACGGCGACGGTGGGCTGAGGGAAGTGCGTTTTTTTCTGCGGAACCTGGGTGTAAAGATTTCCAGACGACCGAGTTCTGTGGTCGCATTGTGCAGACACGTTGTTCAGCGCCAGTCGGCCGGCATCCGCGTCCAGGTTGAATGCCTAGCGCCGAGAAGTCGCCACTGCAATGGCCAGCGCATTGTAGACCGCTAATAAAGCATAGGATGGGGCCTTGTTAGGCAGGAAGCCAATGGGACATCTCTGTGTGCATTCTGCGAATTTCCGTGGGACAGGTCACTGGCGCCCAAACGTCCAGACTCTGTTACAAAACATATTTGTGAAAGGATGAGGCTTTTAGCGAGTTTATGGCCATTCTTTGGAAACTTCAAAACGGACGCAACAGGACAGATAACAAGCTTTTTTATGGAGGGCTATAGTTCCATCCTGGTCAAATTGTTATCAAAAGTCACGGCGTAAATGCGTGGGAAAGAGGCCGTGAAGCTGAATCTTTTTTTTTTCTTTTCGCCCAATTAGCTTTAAAGTCTCTGACTGATCAAATCGATGTATGCAGAGCAAAGGGCGCTCTCCAAGCTTCGAAGGCTTGCTCCAGCTAGTGACTGGCTTGTGTTAAAGTGGGGGAAGTCTAAGATGGAAATGGGCTTTTGCTACTGAGCTGAGGAGGAGAGCAGACAGAAAGAGAAGAGATCACTCTTGTACTGGCAGTTTGCTAGTAAGGAACTGAAGGTCTCTACCTAAACGGTGAGACTTGTGTCCTTTGGTGGTGTGCCACTTAGAGCCTGTGCCAGTCAACTTCTGAACCATCAGAGGTACTGCTTCTAGTATCACACACACAACGAGTGATGAGTGGGTGTCGGCCATCTAAACATTTGTCATATTCCGTCATACATAGTCGTGGCACAGAGTCAAATTGGTTTGGCAGACGAGCAAACGGGTCCACTTGCACACTGGAATGCACTGGGGTTTCAGAGGCTCATAGGAAAGTACCTGTGTTCCGAATTAACTGAACGCGAGACCGCGTACTTGCATTTTTCTGGAGCGCTCAACTAATAACAGATTGCGGCCGTCCATGACTTCAGTCGCTGAACGCATCGTGGTGTGACGCTCCGACTAGCAGGAGGGTAAAGTATTCGCTGCTACTGCGTAGGTCTCCAATATATGTTTCTCAGCAACCTGTTCTTTCGAACCGTATTTTTCTTTTTGGAATGGTAGAGTATAGATGCTTGATGGTGGTGTAGTTTTTGTGCCATAACCCGGATTCACGTGTTTGAAGTCAAATAAAGCGATTAGTGTTCCGGTTAGTGTCGTGTATCGGTTCCCAGCTGATCACTTTGTCCACCATAGACCCCATGTTAGTGAAAGCGTTTGTCAAATAAAAATGTTTGTGTGATGTTTCTTTAGTCATTTTTGTTGTCTTTTGATGTTAAGGATGAATAAATCTGTTGTAATTTAGATCACAACTTCTCCCTGAGTTCTGATTAACAGTACCTTCCTATTTTATTATTAAAGTCTAGATTTGAAAACACTTTCAACTAAAGTACGCGACTCCGCCATTCTGTGATTCCACAGAGCGGGAACTTTTCGTTTTTTGGGAGCTCCAGGTGCCACCACCTCTATTTTTGTTTTAAACAATGAGCGGCGAGGTAACTATGAGTGTATCAACCTTCAGACAGCTACGAAATACACAGTGGGCGCTTATCAAGAGTTTTAGCAGTTTATCCCCTGCGTTTTGTGCTGGAAAGAGAAATCGTAGGTTATCAGGCTGGTAATCGTGATAGAATCTTCCTTCGAGGACGTTGTGTTGTGGAGCAGGAATGTGTGGTTGTAAAGAGGGCGGAGAGCGGCACGTGGGTCACAGCGGAGTATGATTTTCGACCGCCGAGACGCTGGTCTGCAGCCTTGGACGGGTTTGCTGTTTGAGTAACGGTCGCAATTTCGCAGAGTGCTGTCCTTTTGCCTCTGAATAGCTCGCAACTTGTGTGATCTTTAAATCGCAACTGATTTAGTATTCAGTAGTCTCTTATAACTGCATCTGTAAGTTGGTCAGACCTATTCGAACGCCACCTGCATGTCTGCTAGCAGTCTTCCTTGTTGCCAGTTACAATTGCTCATAAATAATTGGCGCATAATCACTTGTCTAGTTTCATAAATCGAGCTTCTTCGTGAAGAGTCTTCGTTAATAATTAGTTTAACGGTGTTGTCCACCCAAGATTATGAATCCGTGAGCATTTCGTTGATAGTTAAGATTTGACGAGTTTTAGTTTCAAGCTAGCTCTTTCTTATTGTACCATTTTTACAACAAATTCTAATATATTATATCATTGACCTCAAATAAACTAGATTGAATAAAAATGGTCCATTTGACTTATTTCGCTGAACGTTTAAAAGGTGACTATTCATTATTGAAAATCTTACGAATGTGTTCAATCACATTTGTTTATTTTAATCTGTGCTTTCATTGTGCTGGCGATCCTTTCCAACGCAGGTACGCTCACTGAGATCAATTTGAGAACTTTTCAGTGGAAGGATTTAATTGTTACGTTCTGCATAAATTATTATGCAATGAGAGAAGGTGGTTCAAATGGCTATGAGCACTATGGGACTTAACATCTGAGGTCATCAGTCCCCTAGGACTTAGAACTACTTAAACCTAACTTACCTAAGGACATCACATACATCCATGCGCCGGCCGCGGTGGTCTCGCGGTTCTAGGCGCGCAGTCCGGAACCGTGCGACTGCTACGGTCGCAGGTTCGAATCCTGCCTCGGGCATGGATGTGTGTGATGTCCTTAGGTTAGTTAGGTTTAAGTAGTTCTAAGTTCTAGGGGACTAATGACCACAGCAGTTGAGTCCCATAGTGCTCAGAGCCATTTGAACCATTTTGAACACATCCATGCCCGAGGCAGGATTCGAACCTGCGACCGTAGCGTTCGCGCGGTTCCAGACTGAAGCGCCTAGAACCGCTCGGCCACACCGGCCGGCAATGAGCGAAGGCCTCATTAATTTACACACATCAAAAAAAGTTTTGCATCACATCGGTTCCGTGAGTTCCGGAACCTGTACAGAAAATTGGAATAGAGATCAACATAATCATCATTTCCGCCCTTTTTACTGCTCATGAAAACCACACATTGCATGTTATACCACCATACAGAGAGACCTTCAGAGGTGGTGGTCCAGAGTGCTATACACACCGGTACCTCTAATATCCAGTAGCACGTCCTCTTGCTGGTTGATGCATGCCTGTATTCGTCGTGGCATACTATCCACAAGTTCATCAAGGCACTGTTGGTCCAGTTTGTGCCACTCCTCAACGGCTATTCGGCGTAGTTCCCTCAGAATGATTGGTGGGTCACGTGCTTCATAAACAGCCCTTTTCAGTCTATCCCAGGCATGTTCGATAGGGTTCATGTCTGGAGAACATACTGGCCATTCTAGTCGAGCGATGTCGTTATCCTGAAGGATGTCATTCACAAGATGTGCACGATGGGGGCGCGAATTGTCGTCCATGAAGACGAATGCCTCCCCAATCTGCTACAGACATGGTTGCCCTATCGGTCGGAGGATGGCATTCACGTGTAGTACAGCCGTTACGGCGCCTTCCATGACCACCAGCGGCGTACGCCAGCCCCGCATAATGCCACTCCAAAACAGCAGGCAAAAGTCCACCTTGCTGCACTTGCTGGACATTGCGTCTAAGGCGTTCAGCCTGACCGGGTTGCCTCCAAACATATCTCCGACGATTGTCTGGTTGTAGGCTTATGCGACACTCATCGGTGAAGAGAACTTGATGCCAATCCTGAGCGGTCCATTCGGCATGTTGTTGGGCCCATCTGTATCACACTGCATGATGTCGTGATTGCAAGGATGGACCTTGGCTTGGACGTCGGGAGTGAAGTTGCGCATCATGCAGCCTATTGCCTGCAGTTTGAGTCGTAACACGACGTCCTGTGGCTGCACGAAAAGAATTATTCAACATGGTGGTGTCGCTGTCATAGTTCCTCCGAGCCATAATCCGTAGGTAGCGGTCATCGATTGCAGTAGTTGGCCTTGGGCGGCCTAAGCGACGCATGTCATCGACAGTACCTCTCTCTCTGTATTTCCTCCATGTCAAAACAACATCACTTTGGTTCACTCCGAGACGCCTGGACACTTCCCTCGTTGAGAGCCCTTCCTGGCACAAAGAAACATTGCGGAAGCGATACAACCGGGGCATTGACCGTCTAGGCATGGTTGAACTACGGACAACACGAGGTGTGTACCTCCTTCCTGGTGGAGTGACTGTAACTGATCGGCTGTCGGACCCCCTCCGTCTAATAGGCGTTGCTCATGCATGGTTGTTTACATCTTTAGGCGGGTTTAGTGACATCTCTGAACAGTGAAAGGGACTGTGTCTGTGATGCAATATCCACAGTCAACGTCTAACTTCAGGAGTTCTGGGAACCGGGATGATGAAAACCTTTTTTCGATGTGTGCATTAGACGGGTGCATGAAGTCGCTGGGGGAGTCTTTTTTCTCTCTTTTTTTGCTGAGTTTGTGAGAATGACATGCAGATTGTACGACCGCTTTAGAACCCCAGAACGTCTCATTACAAAATGAAACAAAGAAAGGAGGAGAACAGAGAGGAAAGTAACATTTCAAGTTCATATGTAAAATGGAAATGGCAGAACGCTTATACGGGTTTTGTCACTGTAGCCAACGTACATTGTACATTAAATTGAAACGTCTTGAAACCAAACAGAAAGCTTATCAACGAAATTAGCCGCACAGAGACTATTGATTGAAATGTACGAAGCAGCTGACGCTATTTGTAACTCATGAGAAGGAAGAAGATGGATGTAACATCTAGAACTGGCGAGGAGAAAGTTATGTGCAAGACGGGTGTAATATTTGTTGAAAGTTGTCAGTTCTTTTAGCAACGTTTGAACCACTTGAAAAAATTTTCAACTGTTTATGCGCGCTTATTTATTACATCAGGTCAGACATAGATGTAAGACATCATGACTAAAACGAGAAAACAACCCAAGAGGTAGTTCGAAGCTGGAGAGCTCTGCCATAAAAGAAATTGATTAAATCCGCCTTTTAGGCTATGACTAGTTTTCTGCCTGATGTAATAGGAATTCTTCCTATTGATAACCTAGCAGAGGTTAAAGAAATAAGTGGTGAATGCTACGCAAGTCTTCTTGTCCTTATATATATATATTACACATGTAGAAGGAAGGAAGTAAAAAAGAAATCAGGGCAAGACTCTTCCTAGCAAAGGTGCTTTGGCGATGGAAAGAGTTCTGAAATGGAAATTATTGAAACACCCACCCTATTCACCTGATTTGAACGCTCTGTTGTCCCCTGATTTCACACCTAAAGAAAGTT
Organism: Schistocerca nitens; assembly: GCF_023898315.1. Lineage (NCBI taxonomy): Eukaryota > Metazoa > Arthropoda > Insecta > Orthoptera > Acrididae > Schistocerca > Schistocerca nitens. The sequence goes on from NC_064618.1 coordinate 410,180,318, forward strand.
GTGGCGGGAAAATATTTTGAAACCATTTGCAGTGGTGCGAAGCTTCTCTGTCTTTCGGAATTTACTCACTTACCTCCTGGAGTTTCCTTGGAACCACGGCCTGTCCTGAAGCAACGTAGAATGTTGTTCAACCTGGAAAAGCTTTTTAGAAGACAGGCTGCACTATACGTGCCAGGAAAGTCCATAAAACGTTATGTTCCTGCTGCAAAGGGAGTCTCTGGTCACAGGTGTAACTGAGGCCACTAAATATATCTAGGGCCTATACAAATTATCTGTCTTATAATCTCATTTTAAAGATACACAAACAGCTCTTACGTCCGCGCTAACACACAGTTCTTGATGTAATACGCGTACTTGTGCATTGTTTGTCTGTTGTGAAATTTACACAACGGTTATCAGTTTTGGTATGCTCGCTCAATACTACACAGTTCACCATTATTCAGTAATTAGTAGTTGCTGGAATTACGACTTGGAATTTTTTAGCCCTTCGAAAGAAAGTTACTAACTCATTCAAATTCTCGAAACAATTCGCCGAATCTCAATCATTTTCGTAACCGTCTGCTCAACAACGAAAGTGATTTACAATATCTTTATAAAATCACTAGGACATCTAAACACAATTCCACGCGCTAGTGGGGCTGAATTACGACTGCTCGAGAAGAGAGCTTGCAAACCTCCCTCTTCTCCAGAACGCTCGAACGTTCTCAATTCCGACTGGATCTAACATTTGTAGCCAATCAGTGTCATAGTTTTTCACGGACTGCACGGTAATTTTTCTCCATGGCAATCCCCAATGCCGAATTTAATCATTTTCCAAACTTAGTATATCCCGAAAAGCAAATAAACGGAAGATAAAATCGCCTCTATTAGTCTTACGTACAGAAGTAAAGATTTTGCTTCAACGATCCTTAAACTGGTTACTTTTCATTAACCCTATCGCACCATCTATGTGAGTTACTTTTCGAATACACAGTGATTCACACTCTCATCCATCATTAATTATTAACAAATTTTCAGATTCGTAGGTCACATACATGTTGCATTCACCTCCTCACTCTCTCTGACAGCATAACAAAAGAAAATTATGATGTCTGACAACTGAATAGAGCAATTACTGTTCGAAAATTGAAACAGCACGTAACTTTCACTGTTACAAACAAAATCCTGTCTGTGTAACTACAGACAAACAGTTCAGTTTCATTCATCCTCCAATGTATTTATAAAAAAACATATTAACTTGTCAAGATATTGTTTTTGGTGAGAAGTCACAAAAATGTTAGTTTTTATGTCAGGTATGGAGCTGAAACCCATAAAACAGTTAACTATTCTTATTCTGAAAGGCTTTATAAAATTTCATCTCGATTGGTGTATAATAAATGCCATAATTAGTTCACAAGTTTATGTTTAATTTAAAAGACCTGCTACCAGCAGAGTCGGCAGATGGCAGCATCGCAGCGTGGAAACTGCGTTCTGTGAACCATCGAGGCCACCGGGAAGAACCTTAAAATTTCAGATCGTTAATGCATATCACTACAACATATTACGGTGATACTCTCGGGGTCTTCCTCCTTCTTCTGACGTCATGTATCCCTTTCAATACAAACAATTACGACGTAGTACTAAGTTCCGCCAGAGTACGGGCGGTGTACTGCCTTTAACTTCACGCGTGGCTCACTATCATCAACAGGGGATTGTACATCGTCGCTGTGTAGCCCAACAACTGAAAGTAATAATGTTTATGTCAAAATCTCATGCTAGCAGCGAGACACATTATCGAATAATTTTATAAAAGATGAGTTGAGATTGGATCCGTTGGTTGAAATCCTGTAACACAATAATATTTCCCAAAACAGGTTGACTTTCAAAAATGGTTCAAATGGCTCTGAGCACTATGGGACTTAACATCTGTGGTCATCAGTTCCCTTGAACTTAGAACTACTTAAACCTAACTAACCTAAGGACATCACACACATCCATGCCCGAGGCAGGATTCGAACCTGCGACCGTAGCAGTCGCGCCGTTCCGGACTGAGAGCCTAGAACCGCTAGACCACCGAGGCCGGCCAGGTTGACTTTAACTTTGATATAAATCCCTTTTAATTTTCAGAAATGCACAATATTTGCGAATGGTGGCCACATACAAATAATTCATCAAATAACTGACCAATGTCTATCAACAGTAATTCGTTATTATTTTGTGCAGGAATAGCATTTACATCCAACAGCATGCACTAAGTAATAAAAGTACATCAGTGAAATAAACTCTAGAAAACCTAAACTATCTGTCAGTGTTTATTAGCACGAACTTCATCATTCCAAGCGAGTGTACACTTCATAGGCATCAATGCTGTTCCAGTAAATGAGTTCAGGTCCCTCACAATATAAATCCGCCAAAACGACAAGTATTTACAAGTTCACAGTGGCAGCGACATCCAATAGAAACTAAAGTCTCTCATACGAGACCTCGTCACTAACTAAACTGCTTCTAGACATTGAAATCAGAGTCCCAAGATATATAAGTTATCACATGCGCTCAGGATTATTCTAAATCCCTCTAAACGAAAGTAACATTCACGTAATACCAACCCGACATAACTGTACCACAAACCACTTGATCTGACCGACTCCAGACGAAACCAAGACGAAAACACCTCACCAAAACTCCAGAGGCAAGAGGACAGACTGAAGACCATGAGCTCTGCCCTGAAGGCTTATTTAAGGGTTTTGTCACATGATCACTCTGTGATTCAGTACAGATACTTTCATCCTGACCACCAGTCCTAAGTTTCGCAATAATTTCATGTAAGTACTTAACGATACAACGTATAGAAAATCTTTGCCGTAAGTTTGCGACCTCTTAATAAAATCATCTGCAAGACGGCAGGCCCTCTGGCCTCTTTATACCCTTATTGAGGGCCATCAAACAAACCCTATCTTGCATTTCTAAAATCTGAATTTGCATACATGCATAATAATAATAATAAATCTTAATAATTTCTTAACTGTTTAATTTAGAATCATGGTTTAGTTCTCAATGAGCTTGTTCCCTCGCAGAGGTTTTAAAGCTGTGTTTTTTCTTCTGGCATACTCCTATGGCATTTTACATTTTTTCCGTTACTTGGTAACAACATTTCAAGTCACAGGGCACTTCCATCTTATCTCAGTCCGCAACCATGTCGTCGGAACTGACACACACCTCTTTCCACCTAGGAAGACCACTGATTAGCGCTGCGCTTTCTGGCTTGCTAGTCATCGTTATACTTACACTCAGCGCTCCGACCATCTCTTCTTGGCTCCTCGCAATCCACGGACGCTGGCTGCCCCAACAAACTTTTACGTCGGCCTACAGCCATTCTTTATGATTTAAATTGCCCTACGGCAATGGACCTGCCACTCGTAATGTTACAACGCATTGAAGAGGTTACATCTGTGGATAGATACCTTGCAGAATTTGAGAGATTTAGTCTAAGACAACGTTGGTCAAAGTGAGTTTATCTCAAAGGGAGAGTATGTGGAAAAATAAGCCCTTGCTAAAGAGGTAACTTTACATTTCGGTAATTACCCGTTTTGATTTATCAAGTTTCTGCTATTTTACATTCCAGAACCGTGTTCCGATCCTGAAGGTCTATTCAGTACCCACTGACCGCCGTGTGATACTCTGCCAATGGCGTCACTGGGGCATCGAGTCAGACCGTTGTCGGTTTCCCACACTTTGGAGCCGCTACCTATCGCTCACGTATCTCTTCAACTGGCATCATGAGGCTGAGTCATTCCAGTTCTCCACACGCCAGCCACGCACTCTGATCATCAGCCTACAGTGGACGACTACTACTTTCATTCACTGCCCCTATAGGTAGAGCGGCTATTGCAAAGCGGCTATTGCAATAATCAGAGCTGCAATTTTATTGACTGGCAGATCGACCACCAGAGTTCATTAGCGTTGTTCCTGTTTATCAGGGGCGGCTCCTAAATAGGTTTGCATGTTTGTGCTACCCCCCAAAAGTAATTTTTTCAACTGTGTTTGCTTTTTGAGCTTTCTATGTAGTTGAAGAAGCGCGCCATTTAACTGTTTTGAAACGTTCGGGCGCTGACTCTAAGTGCCGTACGCAACTGAGTGGTACGCAAATGTGCCGACGGCGACTTCGAGTTGCACTCCGCTTGCAAACGCGGACTGGGATGTCCAGGAGGAATGTGGGGTGCGGAGGCAATGCTTGGAAACATTGTACTACTATACGGGCCTCGAGTCTGCAAACATCTCACCCGAGTCCCCTGCCGGCCGGCCGCGGTGGTCTAGCGGTTCTAGGCGCTCAGTCCGGAACCGCGCGACTACTACGGTCGCAGGTTCGAATCCTGCCTCGGGCATGGATGTGTGTGATGTTCTTAGGTTAATTAGGTTGAATGGGAAGGAAAGCGTTTCTGAAGAAGAGAAATTTGTTAACATCGAGTATTGATTTAAGTGTTAGGAAGTCGTTTCTGAAAGTATTTGTATGGAGTGTAGCCATGTATGGAAGTGAAACATGGACGATAAATAGTTTAGACAAGAAGAGAATAGAAGCTTTCGAAATGTGGTGCTACAGAAGAATGCTGAAGATTAGATGGGTGGATCACATACCTAATGAAGAGGTGTTGAATAGGGTTGGGGAGAAGAGAAGTTTGTGGCACAACTTGACTAGAAGAAGGGATCGGTTGGTAGGACATGTTCTGAGGCATCAAGGGATCACCAATGTAGTATTGGACGGCAGCGTGGAGGGAGACCAAGAGATGAATACACCAAGCAGATTCAGAAGGATGTAGGTTGCAGTAGGTACTGGGAGATGAAGAAGCTTGCACAGGATAGAGTAGCATGGAGAGCTGCATCAAACCAGTCTCAGGACTGAAGACCACAACGACAACAACAAAGTTCTAGGGGACTGATGACCACAGATGTTAAGTCCCATAGTGCTCAGAGCCATTCGAGTCCCCTGCCAGCCGCAGAAACAGGATTCTCTGTTTCATACCAACAGTCCATTTTTGTTGTAAGTTATTATAAAAAAAAATGTAACTGTATGTGTTAGATGTAAGTTGAAATAGTGCTGTGTGTTAGTTTTTAGGCTGAGACAGTTTAAGAAAGCCATGTGAAGCTTTTTGATTAGGTCAAGCACTTCCTGAATGGTGATTAAATTTGCGTAGAGCGTTTTTTACTGTGAGCTGTATGGACAAGGCAGACCAGAAGTGCTTGAATCATTCTTAATTCCAGGATTTCGTATGTGATATATATATATATATATATATATATATATATATATATATATATATATATGTGTGTGTGTGTGTGTGTGTGTGTGTGTGTGTGTGTGTGTGTGAAATTAATTTTCAGTAAATTAAGTTCTTGATACAATGAGATTAAAGATGGGCTTTGTCTTCACCACACATGTCGTATGTTGAGCACGCACCCATCTTAATTGCTCGAGTAGGAAAATTCGTATGATTAAGTTAATTTCGATAAGTAATATCGTGTGATGCTTTTTATTTTGTACTCCTTGAGCAAAATGAGAGTGAGTACATTAACCATTTCCCCAGTGGCTTCACGAGAGCCGCATAGCTCAGGTAAATGCGCATGGTCGCTCCGGAGGTTGAAATTAGCTTTGTCAGGAAAAATATCGTGTATGGAATACTGAGTGTGTGGAGTAAGCCTGATTATGGTACATAATGGTCATGACTCTAAAATCTATACTCGATGTTAACAAATTTCTCTTCTTCAGATACGCTTTCCTTGCCATTGCCAGTCTACATTTTATATCCTCTTTACTTCGATTATCATCAGTTATTTTGCTCCCCAAATAGCAAAACTCCTTTACTACTTTAAGCGTCTCGTTTCCTAATCAAATACCCTCAGCATCACCCCATTTAATTTACATTCCGTTATCCTCGTTTTGCTTTTGTTGATGTTCATCTTATATTAAATACTCTGTCCATTCCGTTCAGCTGCTCTTTCAGGTCCTTTGCTGTCTCTGACAGAATTACAATGTCGTCGGCAAGCCTCAAGGTTTTTATTTTTTCTCCATGAATTTTAATTCCTACTCCGAATTTTTCATTTGTTTCCTTTACTGCTTGCTCAATATACAGATTTAATAACATCGGGGATAGGCTACAGCCCTGTCTCACTCCCTTACCAACCACTGCTTCACTTTCATGACCCTCGACTCTTATAACTGCATTTCGCTCCCAGTATTGGACCCCTGCAAACTTCACAATTTGAAAGAGAGTATTCCAGTCAACATCGTCAAAAGCTTTCTGTAAGTCTACAAACGCTAGAAACGTAGGTTTACCTTTCCTTAATCTATCTTCCAAGATAAGTCGTAGGGTCAGCATTTCTACGGAATCCAAACTGATCTTCCCCGAGGTCGGCTTCTATCAGTTTTTCCATTCGTCTGTAAAGAATTCGTGTTTGTATTTTGCAGCCGTTGCTTATTAAACTGATAGTTCGATAATTTTCTCACCTGTCAACATCTATTTTCTTTGGGATTGGAATTATTATATTTTTCTTGAAGTTTGAGGGTATTTCGTCTGTATCATATATCTTACTCACTAGATGGTAGTGTGTTGTTAGGCCTGGCTCTCCCAAGGCTATCATTAGTTCTAACGGCATGTCGTCTACTCCCGGAGCCTTGTTTGGACTTAAGCCTTTCAGTGCTCTGTCAAACTCTTCACGCAGTATGATATCTCCCATTTCATTTTTGTCTAAGTCCTCTTCCATTTCTGTAATATTGCCCTCAAGTACATCGCCCTTGTATAGACCGTCTATATACTCCTTCCATCTTTCTGCTTTCCCTTCTTTGCTTAGAACTGGGTTTCCATCTGAGCTCTTAATATTCATGCAAGTGGTTCTCTATTCTCCAAAGATCTCTTTAATTTTCCTTTAGGTAGTGTTTATCTTACACCTAGTAATATATGCCTCTACATCCTTAAATTTGTCGTATAGCCATTCCTGCTTAGCCATTTTGCACTTCCTGTCGATCTCATTTTTGAGACCTTTGTATTCCTTTTTGCCTGCTTCATTTACTGCATTGTTATATTTTCTCCTTTCATCAATTCAATTCAATATCTCTTCTGTTACACAAGGATTTCTACTAGCTCTCGTCTTTTTACCTACTTGGTCCTCTGCTACCTTCACTATTTCATCTCCCAAAGCTACCCATTCTTGTTCTACTGCATGTCTTTCTCCCATTCTTGTCAATCATTCACTAATGGTCTCTCTGAAACTCTTTATAGCCTCTGGTTCTTTCAGGTTATCTAGATCCCATCTGCTTAAATTCCCACCTTTTTGCAATTTCTTCAGTTTTAATCTACAGTTCATAACCAATAGATTTTGGTCAGAGTCCACATCTGCCCATGGAAATGTCTTACAGCTTAAAACCTGGTTCCTAAATCTCTGTCTTACCATTATATAATCTATCTGAAACCTTCCAGTGTCTCCAGATCTCTTCCACGTATACAACCTTCTTTCATGATTCATAAACCAAGTGTTAGCTATGATTAAGTTACGCTCTGTGCAAAATTCTACCAGCTGGCTCCCTCTTTCATTTTTTACCCAACTACATGTTAACCTACTGAGCTCACAGTTGGTTCACATCGACAGCGCAGAAAGATATGTATATAGCTTCTTTTCTGTGTTTACTTCGTAGATTCTTACTTAAATTGCGTGTGAGTTTCGTATAGGAGGTGCAATTCCGAGTTTTAGTTACTGTAATCGTAAATTCAGGCAGATTGTAGCGCAGTCGTTAGGCATTTGTACAGGTTAGTTCATACATTCTTTACGTGTTTCCCTTGCGTTATCTAGGCACTCGTGTTTCAGTAGCTGTTGTTCAACATCGATTAGAATGGACAGGGACTGTGATTGCTGTGTTTGGATGAAGGCTGAGTTGGCATCCCTTCGCTCACAGCTGCAGGCAGCGTTGACTTCGGTCGCGCAGCTTGATGCTGTTGCCAATGGACACCACTGTGGGGAGCCGGACTTGGGTATCACGGGGATATCAACCTCGTCCCGTCTGCCCCAGATCGGTCTGCCGCTGTGGTTGCCCCGGTTGCTACCTGCAGTGGGGCTGAGCCCTCACCTGTGTTTGATTGGGAGGTCGTTCCAAGGCGTGGCAGGTAGCGAAAGACGTCCCCGGAGGCTGATCAGAAAGCCTCCCCGGTGCGTCTGACAAACAGGTTTCAGGTACTGTCTCTGGCTGAGCCAGATGCAGCTGCGTGCCCTGTTTCAGAGGATGATTCTCAGCCTTCAAGGTCCGGGCAATCGGAGAGGGTGGGCTTATTGGTAGTTGGGAGCTCCAATGTTAGGCGCGTAACGGGGCCCCTTAGGGATATGACGGCTAAGGAGGGGAAGAAATCCAGTGTGCACTCCGTGTGCATTCCGGGTGGAGTCATTCCTGATGTGGAAAGGGTCCTTCCGGATGCCATGAAGAGCACAGGGTGCAGCCAGCTGCAGGTGGTGGCACATGTCGGCGCTAATGACGTGTGTCGCTTTGGATCTGAGGAAATTCTCTCTGGATTCCAGAGGCTATCTGATTTGGTGAAGGCTGCCGGTCTTGCTTACGAGATGAAGGCAGAGCTCACCATCTGCAGCATCGTTGACAGAACCGACTGCGGACCTTTGGTGCAGAGCCGGGTGGAGGGTCTGAATCAGAGGCTCAGACGGTTTTGCGACCGTGTTGGCTGCAGATTCCTTGACTTGCGCCATAGGGTGGTGGGGTTTCGGGTTCCGATGAATAGGTCAGGAGTTCACTACACTCAGCTGACGGCTACACCGGTAGCGGAGGCTGTGTGGCGTGGACTGGGCGGTTTTTTTAGGTTAGAAGGCCTCCGGAAAGTACGGGGTGGGCAGCAATCTCAAAGGGTGCATGGCAAATACAGGACGTGCTTGGATCAAGGAACAATCGGAATTGTAGTTGTAAATCGTTGTAGTTGTGCTGGCAAAGTCCCTGAGCTTCAAGCGCTAATAGCACAGAAGCTGAAATCGTTATAGGTACAGAAAGCTGGCTAAAGCCTGAAATAAGTTCTGCAGAAATTTTTACGACGTCTCAGACGGTGTTCAGGAAAGATAGATTAGGCAGAATTGGTGGTGGAGTGTTTGTGTCTGTCAGTAGTGGTTTATCTTGTAGTGAAGTCGAAGTAGATACTTCGTGCGAATTGGTATGGGTGGAGGTTATACTTAACAGCCGAACTAAGTTAATAATTGGCTCCTTCTACCGATCCCCAGACTCCGATGATATAGTTGCTGAACAGTTCAGAGAAAATTTGAGTCTCGTAGCAAATAAATATCCCACTCATACGGTTATAGTTGGTGGGGACTTCAACCTTCCCTCGATATGTTGGCAAAAATACTTGTTCAAAACTGGTGGTAGGCAGAAAACATCTTCCGAGATTGTCCTAAATGCTTTCTGCGAAAATTATTTCGAGCAGTTAGTCCACGAACCCACGCGAATTGTAAATGGTTGCGAAAACACACTTGACCTCTTAGCCACAAACAATCCAGAGCTAATAGAGAGCATTATGACTGATACAGGGATTAGTGATCACAAGGTCGTTGTAGTTAGGCTCAATACCGTTTCTTCTAAATCCACCAGAAACAAACGCAAAATAATTTTATTTAAAAAAGCGGACAAAGTGTCACTAGAAGCCTTCCTAAGAGACAATCTCCATTCCTTCCGAACTGACTATGCAAATGTAGATGAGATGTGGCTCAAATTCAAAGATATAGCAGCAACAGCAATTGAGAGATTCATACCTCATAAATTGGTAAGAGATGGAACTGATCCGCCATGGTACACAAAACAGGTCCGAACGCTGTTGCAGAGGCCACGGAAAAAGCATGCGAAGTTCAGAAGAACGTGAAATCCCGAAGATTGGCTAAAATTTACAGACGCGCGAAATTTGGCACGGACTTCAATGCGAGATGCCTTTAATAGGTTCCACAACGAAACACTGTCTTGAAATTTGGTAGAAAATCCGAAGAAATTCTGGTCGTATGTAAAGTACACAAGCAGCAAGACGCAGTCAATACCCTCGCTGCACAGTGCCGATGGTACTGTTACCGACGATTGTGCCGCTAAAGCGGAGTTATTGAACGCAGTTTTCCGAAATTCCTTCACCAGGGAAGACGAATGGAATATTCCAGGATTTTAAACACGAACAGCTGCTAGCATGAGTTTCTTAGAAGTAGATACCTTAGGGGTTGCGAAGCAACTCAAATCGCTTGATACGGGCAAGTCTTCAGGTCTAGATTGTATACCGATCAGGTTCCTTTCAGATTACGCTGATACAATAGCTCTGTACTTAGCAATCATATACAACCGCTCGCTCACCGATAGATCTGTACCTACAGATTGGAAAATTGCGCAGGTCGCACCAGTGTTTAAGAAGGGTAGTAGGAGTAATCCATCGAACTACAGACCTATATCATTGACGTCGGTTTGCAGTAGGGTTTAGGAGCATATACTGTATTCAAACATTATGAATCACCTCGAAGGGAACGATCTATTGATACGTAATCAGCATGGTTTCAGAAAACATCGTTCTTGTGCAACGCAGGTAGCTCTTTATTCGCACGAAGTAATGGCCGCTATCGACAGGGGATCTCAAGTTGATTCCGTGTTTCTAGATTTCCGGAAAGCTTTTGACACCGTTCCTCACAAGCGACTTCTAATCAAGCTGCGGGTCTATGGGGTATTGTCTCAGTTGTGCGACTGGATTCGTGATTTCCTGTCATGAAGGTCGCAGTTCGTAGTAATAGACGGCAAATCATCGAGTAAAACTGAAGTGATATCAGGTGTTCCCCAGGGAAGCGTCCTGGGACCTCTGCTGTTCCTAATCTATATAAATGAGCTGAGTGACAATCTGAGCAGTTCTCTTAGGTTGTTCGCAGATGATGTTGTAATTTACCGTCTAGTAAGGTCATCTGAAGACCAGTATCAGTTGCAAAGCGATTAAGAAAAGATTGCTGTATGGTGTGGCAGGTGGCAGTTGACGCTAAATAACGAAAAGTGTGAGGTGATCCACATGAATTCCAAAAGAAATCCGTTGGAATTCGATTACTCGATAAATAGTACAATTCTCAAGGCTGTCAATTCAACTAAGTACCTGGATGTTAAAATTACGAACAACTTCACTTGGAAAGACCACATAGATAATATTGTTGGGAAGGCGAGCCAAAGGTTGCGCTTCATTGGCAGGACACTTAGAAGATGCAACAAGTCCACCAAAGAGACAGCTCACACTACACTCGTTCGTCCTCTGTTAGAATATTGCTGCGCGGTGTGGGATCCTTACCAGGTGGGATTGACAGAGGACATCAAAGGGTGCAAGAAAGGGACAGCTCGTTTTGTATTATCACGTAATAGGGGAGAGAGTGTGGCAGATATGATACGCGAGTTGGGATGGAAGTCATTAAAGCAAAGACGTTTTTCGTCGGGGCGAGATCTATTTACGAAATTTCAGTCACCAACTTTCTCTTCCGAATGCGAAAATACTTTGTTGAGCCCAACCTACATAGGTAGGAATGATCATCAAAATAAAATAAGAGAAATCAGAGCTCGAACAGAAGGGTTTTGGTGTTCGTTTTTCCCGCGCGCTGTTCGGGAGTGGAATGGTAGAGAGATAGTATGATTGTGGTTCGATGAACCCTCTGCCATGCACTTAAATGTGAATTGCAGAGTAATCATGTAGATGTAGAATTGCAGTAACCCATGAGTATTGAATTTTCGTCTCCGTTCACTATCTGAATAATTTCTTTTATCTCATCATACATTTCTTCAATCTCTTCGTCATCTGCGGAGCTAGATGGCATATAAACTTGTATTACTGTGGTAGGCGTGGTCTTCGTCTCTATTTTGGCTACAATAATGCGTTCACTATGCTGTTCGTAGTAGCTTACCCGCGCTCCTATTTTTATATTCATTATTAAACCTACCTCTGCATTACCCCTATTTGATTTTGTATTTATAACCCTGTATTCACCTGACCAGAAGTCTTGTTCCTTCTGCCACCGAACTTCACTAATTCCCACTATATCTAACTTAAACCTATCGATTTCCCTTTTTAAATTTTCTAACCTACCTGCCCGATTAAGGGATCTGACATTCCAAGCTCCGATCCGTAGAACGCCAGTTTTCTTTCTTCTGATAACGACGTCCTCCTGAGTAGTTCCCGCCCGGAGATCCGAATGGGGGACTATTTTACCTCCGGAATATTTTACCCAAGAGGACGCCATCGTCATTTAACTATACAGTAGAGTTGCATGTTCTCGAGAAAAATTACGGCTATAGATTCCCCTTGATCTCAGCTGTTCGCAGTACCAGCATAGCAAGGCCGTTTTGGTTAATGTTGCACGGCCAGATCAGTCAATCATCCAGACTGTTGCCCTTTGAACTACTGAAAAGGCTGCTGGCCCTCTTCAGGAACCACAAGTTTGTCTGGCCTCTCACCCGATACCCTTCCATTTTAAAGAACATAATTCTTATTATAGGAAACAGCATTCTATAATTATTAAAAATAAACTGGAAGCAGTCTTGACTGCATAAATTATTTAATGTGGTGACCGGTTTCGATCTTATTACAAGATCATCTTCAGACCTACATTGGACAAGAATCCTTATAAACCTATAAAGGACAAAATCATATTTTGATAAAACAATAAATGACGCTGATATGTCTGCCGGAGGCGGTGGCGCATGATAAGCCTCTTGCTTGTGGCTGGTGGGGTACTGCAACATGAAGGACGCCAGCTGCTAATTAAATAGTTAAAGCCCCGCCCACCATCTACGGCATAACGTCGCGGACAGCCGATCACGTAAGTTGCATTTCTGCCGCTTAAGAAATTAACGTGGTAGTTACTATTAAATCATTATTACCAGCTATAGAACTTATAAAACAAGTTAAAATCTTATAGCTTATAAAATATAGTGTAAAAAGGTAATTACTGTGACCTAAATAGTTTGGGACTCTATCATGTACTGTTATCGACCAAAACAAAGATGATAACAAGGACGGTGGGTGGGGCTTCAAGTTGCAGTACACCACCAGCCACAAGCAAGGGGGTTGTCATGCGCCACCGCCTCCGGCAGACATCTATGGTATGTCAGCGTTATTTACTGTTTTATCAATATATGATTTCGTCCTTTATAGGTTTATAAGGATTCTTGTTCACTGTAGGTCTGAAGATGATCTTATAATAAGATCGAAACCGGTCAGCACATTAAAAAATTTATGGGATCAAGACTGCTTCCAGTTTATTTAGATACCCTTCCGTTGTGGTTTGTGGTTGCACCTACGGTACGGCTATCTGTATCGCCAATGCACGCAAGCCTTTCCACTAACGGCAAGGTCCATGGTTCATTTGGGGGGGGGGGGGGGGGGTTGTTTTTACGTACCAAACGTATTTTTGTATAGTTGAGCTGAACCTTCGAATATCGGTAAAAATTTTGTGAAGTTTTGTATGGCGGACTATTTCTTGTAGATTGTTATTCATGGATGAAGTTTCGTATTTTGACATTGTTTTCTCGTGCTTTCTCCTTCTCGTTTGTAAATATTGCGTCGTACGGTGTTGCTGTGGCTCGGACGCGTCTCTGATGCTCTGCCGATTGTCGTTTGTTTACTGCTTTGTTTTAGTTTGATGTTCGCGAACTTCGAATCTGTTCCGTTTGTTTCCATTCTCTCTCTGAGTGTGTGTGTGTGTGTGTGTGTGTTATTTTGTGTGTCCAATAATTCGTTTAGACTGTTAAATTGTGTTGTTCGTTTAGACGGCGTGACACTGAATATGCTACAAGATTGTTACATAGATTCTGTGAAGCCACCGAAGAAATTCGACCTACGGGCGCCGATGGCTCTTTGCGTTAACTGCGAGTGTCCGTCGCGGCGCGGCGCTGCAGTCGCCGGCCGGCGGGAAGCCCGCGCGCACGCCGGCCGCCGTGGGGCAGTGCGTCGCCGGCGCTCGTGGAGTCTGCGCGGTCTGTGTAGGCACGACTCGCCGCAGCCGCGCTCAGCCGTCAGTCCACACGCGTCGTTCCACGATGCCCACCGGACGTGCTCTGCAGCGACTGGCGGAGGCGCTGCCTCTGGTGCTGCTGCTCCTGATGATGGTTCCGGCCGGCTCCTTCGCTGCACAAGCCACTCCTCAGGTACAGGTCCCTCTTCTGCACCAGTCCCTCGGTCAGTACCAGGTACCGATCCTCAGGATACATGCACATCAGTTTTCATCCCCTGTGCGGCGCTGTACCTGGGATTAGATCAGATTAGGTTTTCGTTCCATAGACTCGCGTGGGTGTCGGACATGTCAGAAACTATAACATAAAAAAACCTAGAACGTTTGAATGTAATACCGACTTCTCTGATCAGTAGATTGTCAAGATTTGTGAATACCTTACAGTAAACTGGGACTGCTAATATTTACAGAATTACACTGTCAGGGGATGTAACATAGTTATGCACTTTTAATAAATTGGTCATACACAAAAATACCTAATCTTGAGTTGTGACCAACTGCTGTCAGAACTGAAATCTAACATTTTTACTTAAGCTGGTCGAACAGTATCTGTTATGATATTCGTATATAGACTAGGAGAGGCCTACCAAAAATTCCTTGAAACTCTGTGTAAACTGTGCTTTTTCTGAAACCAAGTTTTTGATGGTTGCTGGAAATTTATTGAAAGTGTGGTTCCTGAATATTGGTCCCCTTTTTCGACCAAGACTATCACGTAACTTAAGGTAGTCTAAGATACGTCAAAGGAGAGATATAAAGACCAAAAATGTCTATACTATCGACAGACAAACTTGGGATGAATCCACCTCCCTTTCCAATCACTGGACGGTGATGTACCATGGTTTGTTACAGTGTCGTAGAGTAGCCTAACAAACCATTACCAGAGAGATACAAAGCCAAAAAAAGTGTATATTGTCGACAGACACTGCTTTGGAATTTCGCCATCGGGTGTCAAAATCGTAGTACCGGTTCATGTCAAAGTCTTGGAACAGTAAAATTCTAGGAGATCTGATACAGCATTTTGTTTCCAAATTTTTTTCTCGTCAGACTTTCTAGTCCTATTGACTTCCACCATTTAATACGAAACGCTGCTACTTAGAAATGAAAAATGTTTTCACTGTTGTTGTTCTACATTTTTCCTGATACAAATAACGAAGTAACGCTCATGCATTAATGTGGATTCATGCAACTTTTCTAGTGCCCTCAAAGCGGTAGAGGTGTACAATCTTACGAATAACACCGAGCGAGGTGGCGCAGTGGTTAGACACTGGACTCGCATTCGGGAGGACGACGGTTCAATCCCGCGTCCGGCCATCCTGATTTAGGTTTTCCGTGATTTCCCTAAATCGCTCCAGGCAAATGCCGGGATGGTTCCTTTCAAAGGGCACGGCCGACTTCCTTCCCCGTCCTTCCCTAATCCGACGAGACCGATGACCTCGCTGTCTGGTCTCCTTCCCCAAACCAACCAACCAACCTTACGAATAACATGTACATCCTAGTGTGCCACTTCTCATACTTAAAACAAAAGTTAAAAACTATCACGATCTTCATCCCAACAAAGTATAAGTCACTGAAAATTTTTATTATATTAACATATCTAGAAAAAAAACCATAGAAATTATGCAGCTCTGGACACAGCTGATTTCCCATATATCCTGCTTGATCAACTCCTTTAATGGCTGTCCATTTTTTCTGTCGGTAACAACTTTATATATTTGTTGTTAGGCGTTTCGATTGCTACACTATCGTCATCAAGTGGTGATTATATTTCCCAAAACCTTTCTTAGAGGAAAGTAGTGTCCCATCTCTTGCAGCAACATATAAGATGGTCATAAAATGCTTGTACAAGAAATCGACAGTTCTTTCCACTAAAAATTGTTATGTACGAGACGGTTTCCACCCCGTAATGGTAGTATAGCAGTCAATACGCCTAGGGAACAATATAAAAACTTACATCATATCCAATCAGATTATCAGTCCGAGTCTTCACAGTCTGTAATGTATGAAATAGCTGTAAGTTTACATCTCTTACAGTCTATTACGTTGTCAGTTGTTATTCCTCTTTAGCTCACATCTTCACTGTCTGATCTGCAGAAAATGGGATTTACAGCTCAGCCTTAGTGCGAAACATCGTTTCTGGTGGTCTAAAACGTTTTTATAAAAAAATTTTGTCGCCAATAGTTTTTTATTGCAAACGATATCGAAAAATACCAAAACTATTTAGTGAGAATGCAGTGAGGTACGACGTTTTTCCTAATTATACACGGGAATGTGAGCATATTGCCTCTTCCGGTATTTTTAACAACTGTTACAAGTTTTTGTCAGTGTAGTGTGTAACTAAAGTATGGCTAATAAACTTAAACATGGTCCACAGTAAGCTGTAATATGATTTATATTTAATAGTGCGATTAGGTAATTTCGACACACATTAAGGTAGGACATTATTGCAGTTATCTGTTTTATCTTAATGTGAACCGAAATTAGCTAATCGCACGATTAAATAAAATTCACATTATAGCCTACTATGGACCATGTTTACGTTTATTAAGCATCTGGAGGTCGTGGATCTCCGCAAATACAAAATGTTAAAATATTAGTATTAACTGTGAAATTTACTGGTTGAGTAAGGCTAGTAATAGATCTTAACAGTAAAGTACACTTGCAAAACCTACATTATTTATGTGCATAAAATACGGTCACTGTAGCAACAATCGGAAACAACACGTCACTTTATTAACACGACGTGGGACTTTCATTACAGACACGCTTAGAAGTGACTACTCTCTTCCTGACGAGTCCATCCGTCATTCTGCGACACAATTGAGTGTGGGACATTTTTCCACACAAGCAACATATCATTTGGAGTCCCTCCCACCCACGCTCCAAGTCATCAGTTACCTTTCCTTGGGCCTGTACACATTTTAACTCGGATCTATCGATGATGACAGCACTAATTTAAACAAACACGTCACTGGAATAGTCAGATGAATATATTTACTTCAAGCACTGAAACACACGAGATTTATTAGTTGTTTACCTTTAAACGTTATAAACTGAGAAGATAAAGAAACTGGTGCATCTATCTATACCGTGTAGGGTCCCCGCGAGCACGCAGAGTGCCACAACACGACGTGGCATCCACTCGACTAATGTCTGAAGTGGTGCTGGAGGGAACTGACACCATGAATCCTGCAGGGCTGTCCATAAATCCGTAAGAGTATGAGGAGGTGGAGATGTCTTCTGAACAGCACGTTGCAAGGCATCGCAGATGTGCTCAGTAATATGCATGTCTGGATAGTCTGGTGGCCAGTGGAAGTATTTAAACTCAGAACAGTGTCCCTGGAGCCATTCTGCAGCCATTCTGAACGTGTGGGGTGTCGCATTGCCCTTCTGGAATTGCCCAAGTCCGTCGGAATGCGCAATGGATATGAATGGATGGAGGAGAACAGACAGGATGTTCACGTACGTGTCAGCTGTCAGAGTGGTATCTCGACGTGTCAGGGGTCCCACATCACTCCAACTGCACACGCCCCACACTATTACCGAGCCTCCACCAGCTTGATCAGTCCCCTGCTGACATGCAGGGTCCATGGATTCATGAGCTTGTCTCTCTACCCGTACACGTCCATCCCCTCGGTACAATTTGAAAAGAGACTCGTCCGACCAGGCAACATGTTTCAAGTCATCAACAGTCCAATGTCGGTGTTGACGGGCACAGGCGAGGCGTAAACCTTTGTGTTGCGCAGTCATCAAGGGTACACAAGTGAGCTTTCGGCTCCGAAAGTCAATATCGATGATGTTTTGTCGAATGGTTCGCATACTGACACTTGTTGATGGCCCAACATTGAAATATCCATCTATTTACGGAAGGATTGCACTTCTGTCACGTTGAACGATCTTCTTCAGTCTTCGTTGGTCTCGTTCTTGCAGAATATTTTTCCGGCCGCAGCGATGTCGGAGATTTGATGTTTTACCGGACTCCTGATATTCACGGTACACTCGTGAAATGATCGCACGGGAAAATCCCCACTTCATCGCTACCTCGGAGACACTGTACCCCATCGCTGGTGCACCGACTATAACACCACGTTCAAACTCACTTAAATCTTGATAAGCTGCCATTGTAGCAGCAGTAACCGATCTAACAACTGCGTCAGACACATTTTGTCGTATATCAGCGTTGGCCACCGGAGCGCCGTATTCTGTCTGTTTACATATCGCTGTATTTGAATACGCATGCCTATACTAGTTTCTTTGGCGCTTCAATGTATAATTTTTTGTGAGATAACTGGGAATGTGTGGCTATGACCCACCACTGACTTCAGTTTCAAATACAGTATTGTCCTAGTTACTGTAAATGTATTTGAAGTGTAGACTCTTCGATTTAATCCCCGGAAAATTATTCTCTTATTTAATCGAAGGCCTACCTTTTCTTTGGGGAATGTGGGACATGCATGATGGGGCACCGGTATATTTTGATGCTAATACGAAGGGCGTTCAGTAAGTAGTACATTTTTTTTTCTGAAAGCAGGTTGTTTTGGCTAAGATACACTATTTTACAACGTAATCTCTGTTCAATGCGACGGCCTTATGCCACGTTACTGCAAGAGCCTCTATTCCCGCGTGGTATCACACTGTTGGGCATATCAGAGGCAACTCTTGCTGCATCACTAACCTTACCATCATCCACCTAGTGTTTCCAGAGGACTGCATCATTCATTGGACAAACGGATGGAAGTTGGAAGGTGCGAGATCCGGCTGTACACTGAGGTGATGCTAGTAAAAAAAAAAAAAATGGGCAAATGGCTCTGAGCACTATGGGACTCAACTGCTGTGGTCATAAGTCCCCTAGAACTTAGAACTACTTAAACCTAAGTAACCTAAGGACAGCACACAACACCCAGCCATCACGAGGCAGAGAAAATCCCTGACCCCGCCGGGAATCGAACCCGGGAACCCGGGCGTGGGAAGCGAGAACGCTACCGCACGACCACGAGAGGTGATGCTAGTCATGGGATACATCCTAATATCCGGTCGGATCTCCTTTTGTCCGGAGTAATGCACCAAACGGACGTGGTATGGACTCAGAAAGTCGTTGGAAGTCTCCTGCAGAAATACTGAGCCGTACTGCGAACAACTGTGGCCCGGTGACATGGCCTATTGTCAGCCATAAAAATTCCTTCGTCTGGGAACGTGAAGTGCATGAAAGTCTGCAAATGGTCTCCAAGTAGCCAAACACAACCATTTCCATCGAATGATCGATTCAGTTGGACCAGAGACCGCAGTCCATTCCATGTAAACACAGCCCACATCGTTATGGAGACACCACCAGCTTCCGCAGTGCCTTGTTGACAACTTGCGTCCATGACTTCGTGGGGTCTGCGTCACACTCAAACCTTGCCATTTGATCTTACCATTTCAAGGCGGTAATCACCTGACCAGCCGGCTGCTGTGGCCGAGCGGTTGGAGGCCCTTCAGCCTGGAACCGCGCGAACGCTACGGTCGCAGGTTCGAATCCTGCCTCGGGCATTGATGTGTGTGGTGTCCTTAGGTTAGTTAGGTTTAAGTAGTTCTAGGGGACTGATGACCTCAGATGTTAAGTCCCATAGTTCTCAGAGCCATTTGAACCATCATCTGAGCAGGTTATGGTGTTATAGTCGTCTGGGGTCTAACCGATACGATTACGAGTCCAGTAGAAGAGCTGCAGGTGATGTGCTGTTACCAAAGGCACTCGCGTCGGTCGTCTGCTGTCGTAGCCCCTAACGATACTTTCGTCATATGTCCTACGTTGATTTCTGCGGTTACTTCACGCAGTGCTGCTTGTCTGTTAGCACTGACAACTCTACGCAACCGCCGTTGCTGTCGGTCGTTAAGTGAAGGTCATCGGCCACTGAGTTGTCTGTTGAGAGGCAATGCCTTATATTTGGTACTCTCGGCACACTCCGGACTCCATGGATCTCGAAATATTGAATTCCCTAACGATTTTCGAAATGGGATGTCAGAAGCGCCTATCTCCAACTACCGTTCCGCGTTCGAAGTCTCTTAATTCCCGATGTGCTGCCCCATGATCACGTCGGGAACCTTTACACTATATGTGCGTATCGCTAACTCACCTCACTTTAGTGTGGTTGAGAAAAAGCAGTCCAATGAAGAGACGTCCAGTTGTGCAGCGAGGTGTTTCGTTTGATATCCGTCGATCGCCTCCCAAGACAGTGGTCGCAAGTTCCAACACTGGAGGAGTTACGGCGTGTACGTCCGGACGGTGCGCGGGATGTCTGACAGGTTTTCGCGACCTTGCTGCGATAATAGACGCGTCACCCAACGACCCACCGTGCTTTTGTTCATTTCCGGGTCTCCGCAGACATCATGCCTGCGCGTATGAATATCTGCGACGCTCTGGTTTTCCCCCAAAAGAAACTCAGTGACAGCTCTCTGATGACAATTTGAGGCTATGTTTAGTGCCGGCCCAATCGGAACTTCATGTAAATATAGCGGGAATACACCACCAATTTCCCATAGCAAATTATGCATTTTTTCAATCCAAATTGGGCGAGAAAAAGTCTTCCATTTCCTATAGAATGCCCCTCGTAGAAGACGACACCTAACGCCACATTTTGCCAGGTCAAACACAGCCTGTACAGCGGTCTGCAAAACGTCGATTCTCTGGGTTTTTGTATCTGATATCATCTCAAAAGTGAAGTATACAGCAGTATCGTTGATATGACTGAAGAACTGCTGCTGCGGATTTTACTGTCTTGGCAAAGCCTCCGAGATGCATCCTCCTCCTCCTCCTCCTCCTCCTCCTTCTTCTTCTTCTTCTTCTTCTTCTTCCTTGGCCTGCGTCGTCAGACTGACTGCGAGGTCGGCATTGTTATATGGGTTGAAGCAATGTTAGTGACAGCGGATGCCCTTCCTGCCACCACCCTCCCACCGGGACGATTCGTATACCCCACCTGTCAGCGTGTAGAGCAAAGCGAATGTTCAAGTGTGAGATCGTTTCCTAAATGTTTAGATATTAACTATCTGAGGCGGATCGTGGGTATTTACCTAGTTGTATTTGGGATACCGCCTGAAAACCACAACCAGCATACCGATCCTCGTAGTTAATCCACGAGACGGATTCGATCCGGGGACGGCGTTTCTCCGAATCCCCGAAGCGGCGACTTAAGGCGCTCGGCTATGCGGGCGGTTCAGTGTAACGAAATGATCCAGGGGTATCTGAAAGAATTCGCATTCATTGCGAAGAAGAGTATAGCATTGCCACCAAAAATGAGGATAGGATGTGGAGTACCTCATTTAACAAGTATGTTTGTACGGTAAATTGTAACAAGTAACTTGTTGAAGCAGTACTGAACTTCTTGTTAAGGTAGTTTGATTGAAATTTGAAGCAAACTACATGGGACCATAATCAAAAAGTTTACATTAAATACGTATACACTAACTAGAACAATATATGGTAGTGTCAGTCAGTGACGACACGTAAACACACATTCGCCGTTGGCAAACAGCTCATTTGAGGACCCACTTCTCCTTGATAATTTTAGTTCCTCTCTATCGTATACTTTCAACCACTTCGGTTTTCGCTACTAATTGTGATACACGTTGTGTTCAGATTTTGAACTCAGGCGCCCCTCTCAGCTTAGTGCCCCAAGCAGCCGCTTGTATCGCCGCGGCCTTAAACCAGACCTCGCCACCAACAGTCTTCCATATTTCACAGTATCGTTGCACTGTAGAAGCCTTGTGCCTATATACCTAATTTTCAGCCAGCTGTGAGACACCGCGATGAAACATTAGTTGCCGTACATGTGCCACGGACATCTGCTTCCCTACTTCATAAATCAACGTGAACTGAGCCGGAAAAGGCGCTCTTTGTTTGGGGTGTGTTAAGGTTTCTTCTGTTTCCGTTGAAGAGAAGAACATACACAGGGAGTGAACAAAAATACTAAAACAATAAAATCACAGCGTATCATCATGCCTAATACCGGTGTAGGAAAGTCGTTGGCATTCAAAACAGCTTCTAGTCCTCTCAGAATGGATAAACACATTATTCATGCAAAATAGTGGCAGGTTCACGAAACGAGGATGGGGTGGATAGCTACCACGCACCCTCCCCTCCAAAGCATATCAAAAAAGTTCAATAATATTGAGAGCTGATGACTGTCGTGGCCAGGGGTGACGCCACAATTCATCCTCGAGCTCAGAAAACCACTCCTGGATGACGTGAGCTTTGTGAACAGGAGCCCTGCGCTCTGGGAACACAGCATCATCTTTTGGGAAGAAAGATTGTACCATTGGATTGACGTGATCAGCCAGAAT
Organism: Schistocerca nitens; assembly: GCF_023898315.1. Lineage (NCBI taxonomy): Eukaryota > Metazoa > Arthropoda > Insecta > Orthoptera > Acrididae > Schistocerca > Schistocerca nitens. The sequence goes on from NC_064618.1 coordinate 410,202,647, forward strand.
AGTTACATAATCTTTGAAAGTAACGCGATCTTGCAAGAGTAACCATAAACCCATGGAGTACCACGATATGGCTGTCCAAATCGTTATTGAGCGGTGGTCTAGCGGTTCTAGGCGCTCAGTCCGGAACAGCGCGACCGCTACGGTCGCAGGTTCGAATCCTGCATCGGGCATGGATGTGTGTGATGTCCTTAGGTTAGTTAGGTTTAAATAGTTCTAAGTTCTAGGGGACTGATGACCACAGATGTTAAGTCCCATAGTACTTAGAGCCATTTGAACCGTTGTTGAACCCCCACCACGTTTCCGTCTTGGTGCGTAACCTCCCCCAGAAGTTGGAAACAGTGTGCAACAAGACTCATCCGACCAAATAACATTCTTCCATCGCTCCATAGTTCTCCTTTTATGGCTTCGGCGCCATGTTTCCCTATTATGGGCATTTCCTTCACCGATGAGTGGTTCTGCAATTCCAGCTCGGCCTGTAGTTCCCTGCTTTTGGAGCTACCTTCGTGTTGTTTCCGTTCTGACAGTCCACGAGCGCCACATTCAATGCTGCAGTGATTTTTGCAGCTATCGTCCACGTAGTTTTCGTCACAGTCCTTTTCAATGACCGTCCGTCACAATCACTGGACGCATACTTCGGCCCGCGTTGTGACTTGGCGGAAGACGATTTTTCCGCTTTCCCTGTATGCGTTAGCACCCGCCATATCAGCTTTTGTGGCGGCGTTCGTAGCGACAAACAATTCGCTGTAGAAACGGCTTACGAAGTCACCGCCACACTTTTAATAGCGGGCCGACCGGTCCGCTGGAACAGTGAACAGAAAGATGAAAACCCAAACACTCTGATTAAATAAAAGTCGGTACTTATCTTTATTAACGAAGATACAGAAACACAGTAGTGAACTCCGTGTCTACAGAGATCTGTCTAGTTCGAGTCGGAGCGGCTAGGTCAGCGACGGCTGACGACAAACAACAAACCTGCTGCGATGAACACACAACTGACTAGCAAGTACACAATTCGGTGGCGAGTATACAACTGAGCGGCGAATACAGAACTGTCCTAGCGCTCGCGACTCCAGCGCTTAAGAAACCAGAAGCCAGCGGTGGCGCGCGCAGACTTGCGGCGATTTCCTGTCTCGCTGGCGCTGCTTATGCGGACGGCGTCCGGACTTTGATGCTGCCAACCTTTTGGCAGCGGGCTCGGGTGGCATTACTGGCTAGGATATAACATCAGCAACGAGAATTTGCCCACGTTCGAATTCACTTAGCTTCGAAATAACTCACTCACAGTTATACAAAACACTGTTATGACCACGACAAACACAACGTACTGAGGGCATTGCACAGGTACCGTTCGCGGTCAAATACGTGGATAGCATCTGCATTTATGCTGGCCGGCCGGAGTGGCCGTGCGGTTCTGGGCGCTACAGTCTGGAAGCGCGAGACCGCTACGGTCGCAGGTTCGAATCCTGCCTCGGGCATGGATGTGTGTGATGTCCTTAGGTTAGTTAGGTTTAAGTAGTTCTAAGTTCTAGGGGACTGATGACCTCATAAGTTGAGTCCCATAGTGCTCAGAGCCATTGCATTTATGCTCAAGCATGCATTTTTCGCAGTGTTTCCATACTTCTGTCTAATTCCTGTACCTCTCCGCTAGCGTGTAGTATTCTGTCTATGGAAATAGGTATGGGGCTATAGAACAGTACCTTATTTATATCTAAAAATAGCCTAAATTCTATTAGTTTATTTTCACACTATAATAGACTTTGAGTGTGTCTCATTTCAAAATTTTCAGCGAATGTTTCCACATTGATGTCACTCTTTTTTGTATAAATTCAATTCACCATGTTCGTCCAGCTGAATATGGTCACGTTATAATGTAAGTCCCATAAAGCGTGACTTAAAATAGCTTATGTTATAGACTTGTCACTGAACCAAAGCCTGCGGCTATCCACGAATCAGTTTACGAAGAAATGAATTTTATGGTGGTCAGGTCTTAAGCTTGCAGTGGATGTGGATGAGGAATCATCCTATCATTTGCTTATAGCGATTTGAGAAAAATCACTAAAATCCTGACCCCGATGGTGGGCGACTTAGAGACATGAAGGATACCCTAAACGCAGATGGTAATGGTGGACGACCTAATGACATAACAGAAATCCCAAATCCAGGTAGGGGTGTGGGGTTTGAAACCCATTCGTTCAATATACTAGCAGGCCACTGCCCCATCCATTTCGGGCTAAACTTACTTGATCGTTCCATTTCATGTCTCCTCGCGTTGGGCTTCTCAAGGGTTTGTTGGACATGTCTGGGCTCAGTTGTGTTTCATTAATTTGTGGTTTTGTAAAATGCACCAGGCAAATGGTTATTCACTTTATTGTGGACAGCAATCGAGTGATGTGAAGATGTAGTGTCAATCTGAATTAAGACGACGTATTAGAAGTGATAGCGAGAAACCTTTTGCCTCCTTATGATATCTCATTTGTCGGACATGCAGGTAACTGTGATAAATGAATTTCAAGGCTGGAATTAAATTTGCATCATTATGGTCATTTCTATTCTCAGCGGACGACTGTTTTGGGAGACAATGTCGGAATACCGCACTGATGCCCAGAGCAACATCCGAGTGGGGGCAGTTTACTACTGAGAGTTTTCTGGGAAAGTTCCGTGCATCTATCAAGAAATTCATGTTCAGAACCCTAGTACGGCATATTCGAGAGTGCTGCTCCAGGGTAAGGGATTCTGATGAAGACGACAAATTAATGTAATAGACGCGCTACTAGCATCGTGGCCAAAGCTATCTAAACGTGAGACAGCAGTCCCTGGCAGTACTCCCAAAAGTTGCGCCCCCCCCCCCCCCACCCCTTCCGTAATTTTTTCTACGCAGTTTCTGCAAATTTTATAATTTTGTAAGTTTAAAAAAATGAAACATTACTTAAAAGAAGAATATTGATATCAAATATTACATACAATCGACCATGGCAGCAGCAAAAGCACTCATTGGAGGTGCTAGTACATTGCACAGACCCTCCACTTCTCTGACTGTTTCCACGACCGCCATACCTCGCTCCTATCAGTCGGCAGAAATTGGTCAAAAATATTTACTTCAGTACTCGCTGGCCAACCTTTGATGTTATTCAACGCTGCATCGAAGTATCAGCAAGAACTCCATTGTTAAACATCAGCCATATGTGTGAATCAAGCTTACAGTTGCCACAGAAAGCAAGTTAGCTATAGATACTGCGATAATGAATAGCTCTATAGGCAGTTCAGCTGAAGAGGAATCGACATCTTTAAAAACGACAATCACAGAAGTTGGGAAGAAAACCGTAGGTACAAGGAAGGTAACTGCGGAGAAACCATGGGTAACAGACAAAATATCCAGTTGATAAACGAAATATGGAATGACAATTCAGGATTAGGGAAACAAGTCACTTAGGAATGGAATGAGTAGGAGTGCAGGGAAGACGAAATGGGTCCTTGAAAAATGTGAAGAAATCGAAAAAGAAATGATTGTCGGAAGCACTGACTCAGTATAGAAAAGTCAAAACAACCTTCTGTGATATTACGGTATATTGATAATTTTTTACTTATGGACCGTCTGACAGCAACTGAATAAAACTCAATTTTAGTGCCATACGCGTTTCGCCTTTATTTTCTGCAAGGCATCATCAGTGGCAGGTTGCGTGGACAGTTTCTTACATATTACGCTCCTGTTGCATTTTTGGTGTTGTTGTTCTTCTTATGAGCGCCAATTTGCGGTTTTTTCCACATTCCACAGCACTATGCACTGAACGCTTGTTTTAATGCAATGTTTTGGTTTCTGTTAAATTTCTGTGAAATTATAAGTAAGGGCGATAACATGAAGAGTGCAATGGCACTATTAAACGCAAAAGAGAGATCGGACAGGTGGAAAGAGTATGCTTAAGGCCTCTATGAGAAGGAAGGCTTGTCTGATGACGTGATAGAAGAAGAAGCAGGAGTCGACGGGGAAGGGATAGGGGATCCAGTGCTCGCATCATAATTTAAAAGAACTTCGAACAGCTTAAGATCAAATAAGGCAGAAGGGATAGATGTTACTGCATGGGAATTTCTAAAAACACTGGGGCAAGTGGCAAGAAACGTCTATTCCCTTTGGTGTGTATAGTGTATGAGTCTTTCGATATACCATCTGACTTTTGGAAAAACATCATCCACACAATTACGAAGATTACAAAAGCTGACAAGTGCGAGAATTATCGCACAATCAGCTTAACAGCTCATGCATTCAAGTTGCTGACAAGAATAATACACAGAAGATTGGAAAACTGAGAATCTATTAAATGACGATCAGTTTGGCTGTAGAAAAAATAAAGGCACCAGGCAGGCAGTTCTGACGTTGCGACTGCTAATGGAAGTAAGACTGAAGAAAAATCAGGGCACATTCATAGGATTTGCCGATCTGGAAAAAGCGTTGGACAGTATAAAATGGTGCAAGTCGTTCGAAATTATGAGAAAAATTGGGGTAAGCTGTAGGGAAAGGAGGATAATATACAATCTGCACACGAACCAAGAGGAAACAATAAGAGTGGAAAAAGATTCAAAAGGGTCTAAAACAACGATGTAGTGTTTCGCGTCTACTACTTAACCTATACATCGAAGAGGCAATGACGGAAATAAAAATAAAGGTTCAAGAGTGGGATTAAAATTCAGGGTGAAACGATACCGATGACAAGATTTGCTTATGACATTGCTATCCTCAGTCAAAGTGAAGCAGAATTACATGATCAGTTGAATGGAATGAACAGTGTAATGAGTACAGAATACGGATTGAGAGTGAATCGAAAAAAGACGAAAGTAATGAAAAGCAGCAGAAATGAGAACAATGAGAAACTTAACATCAGAACTGATGATAACGAAGTACGTGAAGTTAAGGAATTCTGCTACCCAGACAGCAAAATAACCATGACTTACGGAGCGAGAAGGACATAAGAAAAAAGGCATACCAGTCCAAGAGAAGTCTACTAGTATCAAACATATGTCTTAATTTGAGGAAGACATTTCTGAGAATGTGCGTATGGAACACAACATTGTATGGGAGTGAGACATGGACTGTGGAAAAACCGGAGCAGAAAAGAATAGAAGCATTTGAGATATGGTGCTACAAAAGCATGCTGAAAATTTGGTGGACTGATATGTTAAGGATTGAGGAGGTTTTCTACAGAATCGGCGAGAAAAGGAATATAAGGAAACACTGACAAGACGACAGGGCATCAGTTAAGAGATCTGGCATGACTTCCGCGGTACTAGAGGGAGCTGTGGACTGTAGTGGGTAAATCTATAGAGGAAGATAGAGATTTGAATACATTCAGCAAATAATTGAGGACGTAGGTTGCAAGTGCTGCTCTGAGATGAAAAGGTTGGCATAAGAGAGTAATTCGTGATACGGCCGCATCAAACCAGTAGAGATGTCTGTTCGGCAGTAATCGCGTCTTTAGGATAAGAGTTGGACGGAATGACTTTTTTTCTGTAAGGTTTGGCGCTCTCCTCAGCGTCTGCGCCCTTGGTAGGCCCATATCTCTCCATACCTAAGTAAGGCGTTAAATGTATCTGTTCGGTATAACTCTTACGGAAGTGTAATAGAGGTGATCAGAGAAGTAAATGGGAATACTTGAAAAAACGAGCGACGTTGTCTTGAAATAGTTTAATGTGGAGAAACGGCATCTCGTATGGTCCATCATGTATCTCAGTTAGGAATCGCGAGGCCAAAGTAAGATAGATTATCACGCGTACCAAGGCATCCATTAATTTTTTTTCTCTCTCTCCACAAACGAGTGGAGCGATACAGGGAGAGATGTGCCTCCCGCCTTGAAGTTTGCAGTGGCTTGCGGAATATATACACTCCTGGAAATTGAAATAAGAACACCGTGAATTCATTGTCCCCGGAAGGGGAAACTTTATTGACACATTCCTGGGGTCACATACATCACATGATCACACTGACAGAACCACAGGCACATAGACACAGGCAACAGAGCATGCACAATGTCGGCACTAGTACAGTGTATATCCACCTTTCGCAGCAATGCAGGCTGCTATTCTCCCATGGAGACGATCGTAGAGATGCTGGATGTAGTCCTGTGGAACGGCTTGCCATGCCATTTCCACCTGGCGCCTCAGTTGGACCAGCGTTCGTGCTGGACGTGCAGACCGCGTGAGACGACGCTTCATCCAGTCCCAAACATGCTCAATGGGGGACAGATCCGGAGATCTTGCTGGCCAGGGTAGTTGAGTTACACCTTCTAGAGCACGTTGGGTGGCACGGGATACATGCGGACGTGCATTGTCCTGTTGGAACAGCAAGTTCCCTTGCCGGTCTAGGAATGGTAGAACGATGGGTTCGATGACGGTTTGGATGTACCGTGCACTATTCAGTGTCCCCTCGACGATCACCAGTGGTGTACGGCCAGTGTAGGAGATCGCTCCCCACACCATGATGCCGGGTGTTGGCCCTGTGTGCCTCGGTCGTACGCAGTCCTGATTGTGGCGCTCACCTGCACGGCGCCAAACACGCATACGACCATCATTGGCACCAAGGCAGAAGCGACTCTCATCGCTGAAGATGACACGTCTCCATTCGTCCCTCCATTCACGCCTGTCGCGACACCACTGGAGGCGGGCTGCACGATGTTGGGGCGTGAGCGGAAGACGGCCTAACGGTGTGCGGGACCGTAGCCCAGCTTCATGGAGACGGTTGCGAATGGTCCTCGCCGATACCCCAGGAGCAACAGTGTCCCTAATTTGCTGGGAAGTGGCGGTGCGGTCCCCTACGGCACTGCGTAGGATCCTACGGTCTTGGCGTGCATCCGTGCGTCGCTGCGGTCCGGTCCCAGGTCGACGGGCACGTGCACCTTCCGCCGACCACTGGCGACAACATCGATGTACTGTGGAGACCTTACGCCCCACGTGTTGAGCAATTCGGCGGTACGTCCACCCGGCCTCCCGCATGCCCACTATACGCCCTCGCTCAAAGTCCGTCAACTGCACATACGGTTCACGTCCACGCTGTCGCGGCATGCTACCAGTGTTAAAGACTGCGATGGAGCTCCGTATGCCACGGCAAACTGGCTGACACTGACGGCGGCGGTGCACAAATGCTGCGCAGCTAGCGCCATTCGACGGCCAACACCGCGGTTCCTGGTGTGTCCGCTGTGCCGTGCGTGTGATCATTGCTTGTACAGCCCTCTCGCAGTGTCCGGAGCAAGTATGGTGGGTCTGACACACCGGTGTCAATGTGTTCTTTTTTCCATTTCCAGGAGTGTAGAATGGAGCCGACTGAGGACGATCCACGGCCACGAAAGCTTCGGTCTGTCAGCATCCGCCTCATAATAAAAGCTTCTCTTCTGATCTTTCCTGTCATAATAATACTTGGAAGAATCAGCATGGTGGAGGGTTAATGGATGAGTCACAACTTAGGGGTTGTCTTCATGGTTAATTTCCCACATTAATAACCATTTCTCCCTTTTTCTTGGAATATCAATGCAGCAGGGTCCTTAGTATAGCTTCTGTGACCTTTGGAACAGTAGAAGAGCGGTATTAGAAGTTTTGTGACGGCCTGTGAGAAGTACTTTTGTGGATCAACACACAGTGTTCTGTCGTAAGACAAAGCTACGCTTTTGAATCGAATCTGACGCACAGTTCTGGCACAGTTCCTCTGTAATAGGGGTTAGTATTTCAGCAGTCATTTCATGTTAAGGAACAACAAACTGTCGCGCTTCGGGACTAGCCTTTTAGTATGAGCTGAATTAAATAATTGTTTTTCGTTCGTATTATGTCTATTTTTGGCATTCCAAATTTTTCGTCCGTTGAAGAATCGTCGAACATTTTCTAGTAACAGCCTGAAGACGACTAGGCGCTCAAACACTTGCGATAAACCCGCAACCTCAGTAGTCTCAGATCCAGGAATTTGACAATCCGGTATTTTTCTTATTCTTCCCCATTCCAACCAACTACAGCACACTCTGTTTTCCATGTCGGTAAACAGTTCAGTATTGCGTCGATGGATTTCATTCAGTATGTTTAAGTTCTAAAGCCGTACAAACTTCACAGCTCATATCTTCAACAATCACTGCGACTCTCCATCAATCCCAATGAACGAGAAATTCAAACTCAGATGTATGACAAGTCCTTAACAAACACTGCAGTCGTCATTTTTCCGGCTGACCAATTTTGGTTACATTATTATTGTTTCATCTCTTGAAGAAATATAGGTGTTAACTGTCCTGAACTGATATTACATGGTATGTATGTAACATTTTCGTAAATACTTTGGAGATATTACAGGACATTAACACCATTTCGATTCCAGTAGCGCAGAACGTTTAAAAAAAAAAAAGATTCATCCGATTTCGCAAAACCAGGCCTTACTCATGAATGAAGACTGAAGCTTGTTGTGAATTTTAAATTACACTTGCGCCACAAAATTTTTATTTACATAAGAACCATCCAATTTCACAAGAGTGCACATACATCATTCTTCGCAAGGCACATAACGGTGTGTGGCAGACGGTACTTCTGCTGCTACTCACCGTACCCCCCATCCCCTCTTCCAGTCGCGAGTGGCGCTTCGGAAGAATGATTGTCCGCAAGCATGTATGTTAACTCCAATGTCTCGATTTTCTCGTCGTGATCGTTTCAAGAGAGGTATGTTGGACGAAGTGGTGCGTTGTCATACTCTTCCCGAAAAATGCTCTCTCGAAATTTCAATAGTAACCTCTCCGTAGGCCGGCTGGAGTGGCCGTGCGGTTCTAGGCGTTACAGTCTGGAGCCGAGCGACCGCTCCGGTCGCAGGTTCGAATCCTGCCTCGGGCATGGATGTGTGTGATGTCCTTAGGTTTAAGTAGTTCTAAGTTCTAGGCGACTGATGACCTCAGAAGTTAAGTCCCATAGTGCTCAGAGCCATTTGAACCTCTCCATGATGCACGACGTCTCTCCTGTAACGCCTGCCATTGCAGTTGTTGAGCATTTCCTTAACACTCTCGCCCTGATTGAACGATCCCGTGACGAAGCGCGCCGCTGTTCGTTGGATCTTCTCTGCCTCTTCTATCAGCCCTGTCTGATAAGGATCCCATATTCGTGCTCAAGAGTCGGACGAAAAGCGCCTTGTAAGCCACTTCCTTCGTGGGTGAGATACATTTCCTTAAGATTCTTCCTATGAATCTGTCTGGCAACTGCTTTTCCTACTTTTTCTTTTACGTGGTCATTCGGCTTAAGATAGCTCTGCATACTTACGATAGGTAATCTTTCCAGCAAGTTGTCATCCGTAGAATGGTTGTACACTAGTAGATTTCTTTTCCTATGTACGCACCAGAGTGTGCGCCATTCATCAGTCCTCTGCAGGTCATTCTGCAAATAGATATCATCTTCTGGTGTTGCTACCGTCTTATAGACAACCACATCATCTGCGAACAGTCTTGTAGAGCTTCTGCCGCTTTCTACTGGATAAATTATACGCATTGTAAACAGTAACGGTCCTGTCACACTGCCTTGAGGTACTCCGAAGATTACTTTTATATCTGTCGATTTTGTTTCGTTAAGAGCGACGTGCTGAGTTCTGTTTACAAGGGAGCGTTGAGTGCAGTCGCAAATCTGAACCAGGGCTCGGTAATCTCGCATTTTTTCCACTAAACGACAGTGCGGGACGCTGTCAAATGCCTCCCTGAAGTCAAGGAACACGTCTTCTACACTCATGCTCATAAACTAAGGATAATGCTGATACATGGTGAAACAACGCACTGGTGGGCGGTTTGCGGGTTTAAATCAGAACCATGCGGTGCATTTGACCTGCGGTCGTCGCATGGTGGCACTGGCAGCAATCCACATACCCAGAGGTTTGTTGGTGCATGTCAGAGTACGGTGCAGCGAGTAAGTGTGCAGACGTTTTCAGACGTGCTAATGGTGACTGTGCGTTCAAAATGGCTCAAAGAACACATATTGATGCCGTTATGAGGGGTAGAAAACAAGGGTGACTGGAGGCTTGTCAAACACAGCAAGTCGTAGCACAGGCCCTCCGTGTGCCACAAAGTGTGATCTCCAGATTATGGCAACGATTCCAGCAGACAGGAAACGTGTCCAGGTGCTACACTACGGGATGTCCATAGTGTACAACACCACAAGAGGACCGATTTCTCACCATCAGTGCCCGCAAACGGCCACGGAGTACTTCAGGTAGCCTTCCTCGGGACCTTACCGCAACCACTGGAACAGTTGTCTCCAGACAGACAGTCTACAGACGACTGAAAAGACATGATTTATTCGCCCGGAGACCTGCAAGGTGCATTCCACTGACCCCTGGTCACAGGAGAGCCCGTAAAGCCTGGTGACAAGAACACAGTACATGGTCATTGGAACAGTGGTCTCAGGCTATGTTCACGGACGAGTCCAGGTATAGTCTGAAGAGTGATTCTCACCGGGTTTTCATCTGGCGTGAACCAGGAACCAGATACCAACCCCTTAATGTCCTTGAAAGGGACCTGTATCGAGGTCGTGGTTTGATGGCATGAGGTGGGATTATGATTGGTGCACGTACACCCCTCCATGTCTTTGACAGAGGAACTGTAACAGGTCAGGTGTATCGGGATGTCATTTTGCACCAGTACGTCCAGGTTTTCAGGGGAGCAGTGGGCCCCGCCTTCCTCCTGATGGATGATAACGCACGGCCTCACCGAGCTGCCATCATGGAGGAGCACCTTGAAACAGAAATATCAGGCGAATGGAGTGGCCTGCCTGTTCTACAGACCTAAACCCCATCGAGCACGTCTGGGATGCTCTTAGTGGAAGTATCGCTGCACGTCTTCAAACCCCTAGGACGCTTCAGGAGCTCCAACAGGCACTGGTGCAAGAATTGGAGGCTATATACCCCAGCAGCTGCTCGACCACCTGATCCTGAGTGTACATGTGCATGGTGACCATATCCCGTATTGATGTCGGGTTACATGCGCAGGAAACAGTGGCGTTTTGTAGCACATGTTTCCGGACGGTTTTCTCAACTTATCACCAATACCGTGGACTTACAGATCTGTGTCGTGTGTGTTCTCTATGTGCCTATGCTATTAACGCCAGTTTTGTGTAGTGCCACGTTGTGTGGCACCACAGAGCATGAGTGTACATGCATGCAGTTACAACCTTGGGGTACATTTAGGATCAAAGTTTCCATTTACCTTTCATAAATGTTCAGTGCGTCCTCAACCGGATGCACGACAGACATCCGGACGATGGTCAAACTCGTCTCATACTTCTTCGGTCATGTATGGAGTTTCATTCCCTGCTGTTGCTAAACGGCGTGGCATTTCACTCAAAGTTGTTGGAATGGGAGGCTCGTAGGACTCTTTCACAATCCCCTGTTTAAGAAATAACATATTTTCAGGTTACTCTGGAGTCCAATGGCACAATAAGACATCCGCATTCTCTTACGTTTAGGCTAGTCATTGTTTGGAAATCGTCTTGCATGCAGGTGCCATGCGGTGGCTCTGTGTGCAGTTGAAAAATGAAATTGTCTGCATGTTCTCGCATCGTGGAAAAGGATGGATGCGCAAAATATCCAGGTTCGTGAGCACTGAAACCGTCTTTTCCGCAAAAAATAAGAGACAAAACATATGAAGCGTTGGAGAATCTCTCACATGCTCGTCTGTGCTCTGTGGTATGACGATGCTGCGTTCCCCGTATTCTTTGTGTTCCGGCGGTTCACTTTTCCACTTCAGTGGAACATGAAAGGGGGGGTTACCTTCCATCTCTACGTCCAAAACGAATTCACAGTACTCTGCAAGTTGTTGGTTATCATCTTCATGAAGGGAATGGAGCACTCGAATTCTAAATGAAACTCAAATGCCGCCACGAAACACGCCACACGGATACACGAGGAATGGCTACTTCACGCTGGCACGACGAGCAGCCCTTTGTGGACTACGTCCAAGACTTGTGTTGAATGCTCTACGCCTTGAAGGAGCACATCAAGGCGACATATGTATTTGCCATTACATAAACAATCAGTGTCTTGAAATACGGGTGCCATCGTGGAATGCTTTGAGCTGTAGGAGGTGTAGTGGCTTTCTGTTGACGAAAATCACGCGATGAAATTAAATTGCTCCTGTTGTCACTTACAGAATGGGGGATTCATGGGCTCAAAACTGGTGCTAGAGACAGCGGTTCGTGTGACATAATTTTGGATGTCTTGCGCGAAAATTACTTCAAGCAAATAGTTAGAGAAGCAACCCATCTCAGACCTTCTGGGAACAAACAGATATGGACTTTTCGAATCAGGAGGGTAACAGTGACTATACGGCAGTGATAGCATCTATGACTACAATTATTATGAGTTCATGCTTTGAAAGAGTGGAAAGAAACCTGACAACAGCACTTAGAACACTATCAAGTTACTACAATCGGAACCAACTCAGACCCAATCCTTCGAAGACACAAGTGTGTGCCTTTCATTTAAGAAACAGGGAAGCTAATCGTGAACTACATATTGCATGGTCAGGCATCCAACTCCAGCATCATCACGCACCTAAATACTTGGGAGTCACTCTCGATAGAACTCTGACATTCAAAACTCACTGCAAGAACACCAAAATGAAAATCTCCGCTCGAAACAACCTAATTCACAAACTAGCGGGGACACATTGGGGATCACATCCACAAACTATTCGCTGTTCTGCAATGGCACTGTGCTTTTCTACTGCTGAATATGCTTCTACAGGATGGTACAGGTCATCTCATGCCAGACAAGTAGACATTGCTCTCAAAGAAACCTGCAGGTTGATCACAGGTTGCTTAAGACCTATCCCAACTGATAAGCTCTACTGCCTGGCTGGAATAGCGCCACCATGGGTACGCAGAACAGTGGCTGACAACAGGGAGAGACTGAAAGTGGAACAGGACAGTGCCCATCAACTGCACGGACATAATCCACCACAGCAACGGCTGAGATCGCGAAAGAGCTTCCTGAGAACATCCGGGAAGCTCACCATTTCACCAGAGAAGGCAAGGCTGGAGATACGGAAGAAGTCGACGCCTCACCTGCAGACGCCAGAAGCTGAAGAACTACCACCTGGTAGAGCTGGCTGGTGTGGATATCTTTAAACAGATTACGATCAGGAGTTGGACGATCCAGAGACAACCTGAAGAGATGGGGCTTCATAACAGAAGATACGTCCTGTGATTGTGGACAAGAACAAACCACAAGCCACATGCTCCAGTGCCTTTTGTGTCCTACATCCTGCACGAAGATTGATCTCCTGCAAGCCACTCTAAGCGCCTTGGAGGTTGCAGAGCACTGGGCACATGTAATATAAATACAATTTGTGTATATATATATGTACATATTTATTGATGTGTATGGCTACTGTAAATGTATATGTTTCTGATTCGAGAATAAACTACAATTATTATTATTAACTTGATTGGCCACATTGGACCACTTGAGTCATTCCATGTTCACTTTATCTTTGAAGATTGGACTACTTGCTGCTTGCACTCAGCCCAGTGCTTTTTCATTAGTTCTGAACGCAATTTTCTTAACTCGTCTGAAATCTCTACCGGTCTTCTGTGCGTCATTTCTGCCGAAAATTGATGATTCATAAGGAGACGGTTAATTTTGTTTCTGTTCTCTGCATCAGTAATCCTAAGCCTGACTGCTTCAAGATCTTGCTGAATTTCTGTGACCCATTGTCCTCCTGTCTTCTTTCCGAGACTTCTCATCACTAGTTGTTTTAAAATCCTGTTGTCAGGCAGTCGTAAGTCATGAAAGAAAAATCTGAGATTCTTTTCTTCTGCATTGTGCTGGTGACTAGGTCAATCTCACAATAGACAGTTTGATTAGGGAGGATTCTCCAGACTCTATCAACCTGGTATTTTTTACTGATGCATGTCCTGATATTTCTTCGTTCCGTCTTGAGGAGTTGATCGGTTCTTCTTTCATTTTTAATTTGGAACAGAGTTTCACAAGCATAAGTTGCTCCCGGGAGAGTTACAGTTTTGTGATGTTGGATCTTAGTGTCTATTGACAGGCATGTCTTATTATATGTTGACCTGGTTAGAAATTATGTTTTTTTCATTTTGTTGGTTCTATTTATCCATGTTACTTTCTCACCCAAGTTGTGCAACATAATTTCTCCAAGATATTTAAATTGTAGAACTATGTTAATTGCTTGATCATTTATGAAGATTTTATCTATGCAAAGAGGTTTCATGGGCATGATTTCAGTTTTCTCAAAGGGTATTTGTAATCCTATTTTTGAAGCAATTTTCTGGAGACTTGTGATCTGAGCACGAACTTCTCCCATGCCAAGGGCTAAGAGAGCTAAATCGTCAGCATCCAAGGCAGTTTGCTCTTATTGCTGGTTTTCCTCCAATTTTGATTTTACATGAATTTCCTTTTTGCCAGATTGTCATGATGTAATCGAGGGCCAAATTGAAAAGCAAAGGCGACAATCCATCGCCTTGTATGAGCCCTGTTTTTACTGTGTAAGCTTTTGTCATTTCTCCTCTAGACTCGACCTTTGAATTTGTGTTAGTGAAAGTTAGCTGAATGAGTATTACCAGTCTGGGATGGAGGCCATATGCTCTAAGGATTTTTAGAAGTATGGGTCTATGAATACTATCACGTTTTTTAAAATCTATGAATGAGATGAATAACTGTTTATTTCTATACTTGTAATACTCCAGTATTAGTTTCAGGTTAAGAATTTGGTCTGAGCAGCTTCTGTATGGTCGAAATCTTCCTTGATGTTCTCCAAGTTATGGTTCCAGAATGTTTTTGATCCTATTGTAAATTAGGCGGGAGGAAATGTTGTATGTGCAGTCCAGAAGGGTTATTCCTCTGTAATTATCTGGGTTGGTTCTAACTACTTTTTTAAATAATGGATTTTCCAGTATTCTTACAGATTTCTACAAATACATGGTCTTCACCACATGCCTTGTAATTTTTTTTAGTTCCTGAATTGCGACCTCTACCTCATTGGTAGTTGGAGGATGTATTAGGTCTGGGGCGGTTAAAATAGGTGCTTCATTGTCTACTTGAAATGTTTCCAGTGGATCATCTCAATTTAAAAGTTTGTTGAGAGTCTCTGCAAGGATCTCTGCATTTTCATGATTACTGTACGCCAACTTTTCTGACTTATCTCTCAGCATCAGTGTTGGGGACTCATACTTTTAAGGAATTTTAAGAAAGGCACGAAGATATTTTCTCTTAGCAAGAACGACAGAATCGTTGAGTATCTGAGCAGTCAGCGTCAAATATTCAGAGCTGCGGATGAAGATGCAGAGCACAAAGGTAAAAAATTCAAAAGCATCTTCAGTATGCCATAGACATGTATGTTCCGAGGAACGTGATTTAGTAACAGTGTTGCAAATTGCTGCGTAAACAAAGAGAGCTTCGTGATAGATTAAAGAGAAGTCAAAAGCTAGCTGACAAACAAAAGCTGAAAGAACCGGAAATAAGTGTACGTAGAGCTATGACAGAAGCGTCCAGTGACATAGAAAGCAAAAACCCACCATCCAACCTGACTTAAAATCCTAAGTGATTTTGGTCGTACTAAAAAGGGAAACTCCTGATCTACACCTCCACGTGGTAGAGAGTGGACCACATCTCTTCATGTGATGGCTAAAGTAGACAGGGATCGAGGGATGACCGGGACAGATCATCACCCTAGCATCTGCTATGCAGGGCACCCTCTTGCCCTGGAAATGGGAAATCACTTCCAAAGGCGGAAGAACCAGCTGATGGTCAACGGCATAGGATGTGGAAGGCAACGGGAAACCACCAAATTAAAGAACTACGGTTATCCCAAGTATCTGCAGTAAACCATGCCAGTATTTTGTGTAAAATTTTCCGGAGATAAAATAGTTCCCCAATTGGAAATCTAGAGCCGGCTGCTGTGGCCAAGCGGTTCTAGGCGCTTCAGTCCGGAACCGCGCTGCTGCTGCTGCTGCTGCTGTCGCAGGTTCGAATCCTGCCACGGGCATTGATGTGTGTGATTTCCTTGGGTTGGTTAGGTTTAAGTAGTTCTAAGTCTAGGGGACTGATGACCGCAGATGTTAAGTCCCATAGTGATTAGAACCATTTGAACCATTCGGAACTCCGGGTGGGGACTGAAAAAGATACAGACAAGGTGAAGGAAAAGAACCCCAATTTGAACATAGCAACTTGGACTGTGAGAACACTGCTTCAGTGTAGCAAATTAGAAAATCTAAAACTTGAAATGGAACGACTGGAAATAGACATCCTAGGCATATCTGAGATGAGATGGCCCCAATCAGGTGATTTCTGGTGAGAAGAACACAGTCATTCACACCGGAACTGACCAAGATAGACCAGGAATGGGAGGAGTTGGAATAATTTTGAGGAAAAACTATGGCTCATGTGTCAAGGGATATGTGCAATATAGCTCTCGAATAATACTAGTCAAACTTGAAACTACACCAAAGGACACTGTGATAGTACAAATATACATGTCAAAATCCAAAGAAGAAATTGCAGTCGTGACGAAATATACGAAAAAATAAGTAGTGCGATGAAAAATGTTAAGGGAGATGAAAACCTGATTGCCATGGGGGACTGGAATGCGATTGTGGGTGAAGAACCGGAGGAAGGAATTGTTGGCAAATATGAACTTGGAAGAAGAAATGAAAGAGCAAATCGACTAATCGAGTTCTGCTCGAGGCACCAATTAGTTGTTGCAAACACACTTTTCCAACATCACAAACGAAGAAGAAGCACATGGAAGGCCCCTGGAAGCCTGAGACAACAGATTGATTACATTCTAGTGAAAGCACGTTTTAGGAATCAGGTAAAAGATTGCAGGAGCTATTCATCTGAAGACATAGACAGTGATCATAACCTGGTGCTGATGAAAAGTTCACTCAGATTCAAATGTTTGAAGAAGAAGCCATTAAAGCTTAAATGGGAAGTAGAAACACTGAAAACTGAGGGACTGCCAAAGCGCTATGCCCATGAAACAGACAACCTGGCTAAAAATTTTCAACATGGTGGAGTAAATGGAGACTGGGATCAAATTATACAAAGCAGCAGAAAAGATAGTTGGAAAAACTAAACCCAAAAACAAGAGGAAATGGATTACAGCATATATTATTGAGCTTATAGAAAACAGGAGATTACACAGAAATGCAACTAATGATCAAGGAAAAGCTGAATACAGAAGACTAAGGAATTTAGTCAATAGAGAAGCTAGGAGAGCAAAATAAAATTTTCTTGGGGAAATGTGCAGGGAAGTGGAAGAAAATATGCAGAACGGAAGAACTGATTTAGCCTACAGAATAGCAAATAAATTTTTGAACAAACTTAACACAACACTCTGAGGCACAATAGAAAACATAGAAGGAAAAACGCTGTTTGGTGAAGACATGGTGAAGAGATGGAAAGAATACATATACGAGTTTTATGCTGGAATAACTCTTTCGGAGGATGTAATAGGAAAAGAAGAGCAAGTAGACGAAGATGACAAGGGAGATGACATTCTGCAAGAAGAATTTGACAAAGCTCTAAAGGAGCAACGGGTATTGATGACATCCCTGCAGAGCTAATAAAGAATGCTGGTGACAGCATGAAAACGACGCTGCTTACTCTTATTAGGTCCATCTATAACACAGGAGAGATACCGTCAGACTTCCAGAAATGCTTCGTTGTTCCTATGCCTGAGAAGGCAGCAGCTACAATATCTGAACAGTACCGAAGTTTAAGCCTAACACCACATGCATCAAAAATTTTCATAAAAATAATTCTGAAGAGAATTGAAGAGAGGATGGAGTATATGCTGAGTGAAGATCACTTTGGTCTCAGAAGGGGATTGGGAACAAGAGAAGCGATTCTGGCACTGAGACTCCTTATTGAAAAGCAATTACAGAAAAATAAACCGACTTATGTTGCCTTTGTAGACCTGGAAAAGGCATCTGATAACGTTATCTGGCAAGAGGTGTTCAGAGTGCTGAGGAAAAGTGGAATGAAGTAGAAAGACATCCGTGTGATACTCAGTTTCTATAAGAATGAGGTGGCAGTGATTAGGAACTGTCACCAGGAAGCAAATACTAGGAAAGAGGTAAGACAAGGATATCTTATATTCAGCGCCTACATCCAGAAAGCTATAGACCAAGTTCGAGTAACTACTGAAGTGAGGATCAAAATTAATGGGCAGAAGATAGACATGCTGTGTTATGCAGATGATATTGCCATAGTCACGGAGACAAAAGATGATCTAGAGGAAGTCCTCAGAACAATGGAAAGAATTCTATGCAATCAGTATGGAATGAAACTAAACAAGAAAAAGACTAAAATGGTGGTATGCACTACAGGAGCAGAATATGAACCTCTTAGAATAAGAATTGGAAGAGAGGAGCTGGAAGTGACAGAGGAATTTACTTACCTGGGAAGCAAAATCACAAGTGATGTGTAGAAGCCGTAAAGAAATTGCCAGCGGAATACAAAAGGCCAAAACTGCATTTAATCTGAGGAGGAACTTACTCACCAGCAAGAACATCAGTCTGAAATAGGGAAACGTATCATGAAAGCTTTCGTTTGGAGGGTGGCCCTGTATGGATGTGAAACCTGGACAATGGGAAGAGAAGAGAGAAGCTGGCTAGAGGACCTGGAGGTGTGATGCTATAGAAGGATGATGATCAGCTGGAGAGACAAAGTAACAAATGAAGAGGTGCTTAGAAGAGTACAGGAAGCCAGATCTCTGTGGAGGCACATCCAAACAAGAAGAGACAAACTTGTAGGGCACATCCTATGAGACAAGAACGTCATTGGAGCAATAGCAGAAGCAGCTACTGAGGGAAGGAATCGGCGGGCGTGACCAAGGATATCATACGTGCAACAGATCATGAATGATGTTGGATGTAACACATACGTGGAAATGAAAAGGGAGGCAGACAGAAGAGAGCAAAGGCGCTCTGCTGCAAACCAACCTCAGGGTTGTACACTAAAAGAAGAAAAAGAAAATCGGTAACCGGATCGAAATCATGTATTAAGTCACTCAGGGACGACACTTGTACCGAAACAGAATATGACAGAGAGAAGGACGAAATACTGACTTCGGCTTTCTGAAATTTTTTCACCGCGGAACATCGTAATACGATTCCTCCTTTCAGTCATCGTACGAACACGGAAATGACATAGTGAGATAACTGATCGCGGAATAGGAAAGCAACTACAATCGCTTACAGTGGAAAGGCATCAGGACCAGATGAGATACCTACAGATTTTACTGAGATTATGCGAAAGAACTCGCTGCCCTATTAGCAGCAGTTTACCGTAGGTCGCTGGAGCAACGAAGGGTACCTGGTCACTGGAAAGACGCGCAGATTACAGTTTTCAAGAAGGGTCGTAGAGCAGATGCACATAATTATAAGCCTATATTGCGGACGTCAGTAAGCTGTAGAATTATGGAACATGTTTTATGCTACAGAATTATGGCGTTTTTGAAGAACTAACATCTCCTACATAAGTATCAACATGGACTCCGCAAGCATATTGCGGAACTCGGCTTGCTCTGTTTCTATGTGAGATCCACAGTGATGTAGAGATCAACGCTCAGGTTGATATTATGTTTCTAGAATTCAGGAAGGCATTTGACACTATTTCGCATTGCTGTTTAGTGAAAAAAATATGACCCTGCCGAATATCGGAACAGATTTACGATTGGATTCAACACTTCCTTGCAGAGAGAGTCGTTCCCAATGGAGCAAAATCGACAGATGTAAAGGTAATTTCAGGAGTACCCCATATGTTCAAACGTGTGTGAATTCCTAAGGAACCAAACTGCTAAGGTCACGCGTCGCTAGCCTTACAGACTATTTAGACTAACTTACGCTAAGAATAACACATACACCCATGCCCGAGGTAGGACTCGAACGTCTGACGGGGGGAGCCGCACGAACTGTGGCAAGACGCTTTTAAACCGCGCGGCAGGAGAACCCCAAGGAAGTGTGAAAGGAACGTTAATGTTTACAATATTTATAAATATTCTAGTAGAATACGTCGAAAGCTCTTTAAGGCTATTCGTAGGTGATGCGATTGTCTGTAAGAACGTAACGACGCTGGATGACTGCATCGATTTCCAAAAGGACCTAAAACAGAAGACTGATGAATGGTGCAGAGACTGGCTGTTGACACTGAGCGTAAATAACATATCGCGCATACATAGGAGAGCAAATGCACTACTGTAGAACTACGCTATTGATGACACATTGTTGGAAACAGTATCCACCTTAAAATATCTAGGAATAACCATTCGGAGGGACCTTAGGTGGAATGATCTCGTACAACAAATAGTAAGAAAAGCAGATGCTAGACTGAGTTTCATAGGAAGAATCTCAAGGAAGTGGCTTACAAACCACTTGTTCGACAGATTCTTGATTACTGTTCATTGCCGGCCGTTGTGGCCGAGCGGTTCTAGGCGGTTCAGTCTGGAGCCGCGCGACCCCTACGGTCACAGGTTCGAATCCTGCCTCGGGCATGGATGTGTGTGATGTCCTTAGGTTAGTTAGGTTTAAGTAGTTCTAAGTTATAGGGGACTGATGACCACAGATGTTAAGTCCCATAGTGCTCAGAGCCATTTGAACCATTTGATTGTTACATCGTCAAAAACCCGAGATTGTTGGAGGGTCCTGCCCATAGTGCTCCAAACGTTCTCAGTTGGTGAGAGATCGAGCGACCTTGCTGGCCAGAGTAGGGTTTGGCAAGCACGAAGACAAGCAGTAGAAACTGTCGCCCTGTGAGGGCGGGCATTATCTTGCTGAAATGTAATTCCAGGATAGCTCGTTATGAACAAAACAGGGCGTAGAATATCGTCGACATACTGATGTGCTGCAACGATGCCGCGGATAACAACCAAAGGAGTTCCTGTTATGAATAGAAATGACATCCCAGACCATCACTCCTTGTTGTCGGTCCATATGGCGGCCTGCAATGCATTTTTTTCTCTGAAAGCAGGTTGGTTTTATTAAGGATTCCAGTACACCCTATTATTCCCCACTCTTTTGTGGCTACGAAACCCTGTTTTTCATCATAATCTCCGTTTAATGCGACGGCCTTATGGCACCTTACTGGGAGGGACTGTATGTGCATCCTTCATTGGTCTATACAGACGTAAATTGGAAAGTGGAAGAGGAAGAACAGTCCATTGAAGATTTGTGAGCTTATTTCGGGTGTGCTAACTTGTGTAAGGCCTTGCGTTGTAATGGAGAAGGAGAAGTTCGTTTGCATTTTTACGGCAGTGAACACGCTGAAGTCGTTTCTTCAGTTTTTTTGAGGGTAGCGTAGTACACTTCAGAGTTGATCGTTGCACCCGGGGGGAGGACATCAAACAGAATAACCCCTTCAGTGTCCCTGAAACTATCACCATGACTACCGACCGAGGGTGCGGCTTTGAACCTCTTCCTTGGAGGAGAGGTGGTGTCGCACCACTTGATGGACTGTCTTTTTGTTTCTGATTCGAAGTGATGAATCCATGTTTCATCGCCTGTGATGGTGTTCGACAAAGAATTGTCACAGTCGGCCTCGTAATGTGCAAGCAAATCCGCAAACATTGTCCTGCGTTGCTCTTTATGGTCTTGTAGTAGGCGGCGAGGAACCCAGCGGGAACACGACTTTGAGTATTCCAATTGGTGGACGAGTGTGTCGCATTGCCAACAGAGACGTCCAATTGTGCTGCGAAATGTTTGAATGTCATGCATTGACACATCGAACAAGGCTCCAACACTGCAGGAGACACAGCCAATGAATATCTGCAGTGGTCTGTTTTTCTGCGAACGGAAACTCAGTGACAGCTCTCTGCCTGGGTCGCGTTTCCATTACGGAAGCCATTTTGAAGGCTGCGTCGTAGCGCCACCACTTACCGGAATTACAGGGGTTGAAGCGGGAATATTCCAAGATGGCCCACAACAAATTCTGCATTTTCTTACAACCGAAATTGGCCGAGTTAAAAAATGTGGTGCATTAGTTATTGAACGCCCCTCGTACGATCACACACAGAAGTTAAGTTTACAGGATTCAGACATACGGCGCACACGGCCTCCTTCCTTTAGGTAAGTGACGGCTGTGGAGACAGGAATGGCATCCGGCCGCAAAGTTAAATAATAATTTATCAAGTCCTGGATACAGCGGAGCCCTTACTAGACGGGGAAAACGCTAACGAAAAGAAGATGATGGTGTAATTTCTTTAGGCAGTATACTATTTAATGCGAAACCTCGAAGCAGTTAACTTGCCTGTTTTTGAACTGGTGTAAAATTATAAGACGTGCACGTTTGTGCAAAGCACATATCGTACATTTTTATGAATACATGAATTTCAAGCCTTATGTTAGGTTGCATCTGGTTTCTTCCTCGTTCTCTTTGCCGCTCCTGCAAAATTTCTGCACTGTTGTAAACTAAACCCGGGAGGCAAATAATCGATGGGATGTTTCGCGGTTAATGAGTCTATCTCGAATAGGATTTCCTCTGAGTAGAAATACCGAGGGGTACAGATTGTGCATGGGTATGCTTAACAAGGCTTCGCTTTAACGTTCTTGCAGAAAGCGCTTTCATTTACAATACGGTTCCGCAGAGTTACGCAGAATGAAGTCAGGCAGAAACAAAGGACAAAAACTGTCTCGTTACACGTCAGCACTCTGTGTAACATTCGAAACTACCTATTTGAAGTGATTTTCATGTCAGTAAAACCTTTTTGTCCCCCTAAAGGATTGCAGCACAGAAACATCCCGCAGTGTGGTCGTTGGCCATGGCGTAATGTTGATGGTAATGACCACGAGTCTAAGTTAAAGACCCTCGCTTCATTGTCAGATACGATGGAATTTGTGGAAAAAGAAGACATTTCTCTTTGGGATCTACTCGTTCAGATTAATGTGCATATTGGCGAGAAAGGGAGAATACCAGTGATATATCAAATCTGCGCCCCATATTAACGACTGTTGGTTTTAATATACTTTTAGAGGGTTTCCCCATTTGTCTAGGCAATTTTGGGATAAACCCCATCATTCATTGACCGATTTATAGTGCAGGAGACTTATTTTCCCTTAAGCGAACTGTACACGATAGATTTTTCAGCTTGTGCGTGCCTTTCGCCCAGGCATGTCATTTCGAAACTGAAAGACACTCGTCAAAACACATAGCTCCCCTTCCTCGCTCGCAGTTTTGAGCACTATTTGATCTACAATAGCCAAGAGGTGTTAACCGGTGTACGTAGTGCTTTGTCTGGTTCTGTTTCGTAGTATGTTTTCGTCTGTATCGTTTATCGCCAGTAAGGGAGCACACTGCAGCTAACACAGGACTAACAGTTTGTTGAAGAAACTGTCGTATTAATAAATGTAATAGCAGTCGAAAGGACAGGTCAGGAACTAAGGATTTTAAGTTCAATGCACTCGGAAAGATTGAATATCTTAAACTGATAGTTTCAATAAAATCTTTGGCTTGGAAATGCGTGACAGTGACAACAAAGAAGGAATCTTTCACTCTGCAGGGCCGTATGCGCTAGTTTGAAACTTCCTGGTAGATGAGAACTCTTTGCCATACTGGGACTCCCTGTCAAATGACACATTCTTTCTGGCGGCGGTTCCTAGCCTTCAAGCCATTTCTCAGTGATACCCATCAGGGTTAATCCATTAGATGCAGAGATTCCATGAAGTTCTGAAGGTAGGTGAGCAGTAGTGGTAGATTTAAAGCTGCGAGGTCTAGGCAGCTCGGTCGCTACGAACGTTGCCTGCGAAAGACTAGGTTCTGGTTTCGAGTCCCGTACTAAAACTCAGTTCTAAAACGAAATCCCTCTCCGTGGAGCTCCTTCGTGATCCTTCCGTAGCGTAAAAAAGGGAATGCGAGTGGAGGAATATACACTACCTGATCAAAAGTATCGGGATATACACTGAAGCGCCAAAGATACTAGTATAGGCATACATATTCAAATACAGAGATATGTAAAGAGGTAGAAAACGGCGCTGAGGTCGGCAACTCCTGTATAAGACAACAAATGTCTAGCGCAGTTGTTAGATGTACCGTGAATGCAGGAATCCGGTAAAATATGAAATCCCCGACATCGCTGCGGCTTGAAAGAGATCCTGCCAGAACGGGACAAACGAGACTGAAGATAATCGTTTAACGTGATAGAAGTGCAACCTTTCCGCAAATTGCTGCAGATTTCAATGCTGGGCTATTAAGTGTCAGCGTGCAAACCATTCAACGAAACATCATCGATATGCACTTTCGGGGCCGAAGACCCACTCGTGTACCCTTGATAACTGCACAAGACAAAGCTTTACGTCTCGATTTGGCCCGTTGACACCGACATTGGACTGCTGATGACTGGAAACATAATGCCTTATCGGACGAGTCTTGTTTCAAATTTTATCTAGCAGGTGGACTTATATGAATATGGAGACAACCTCATAAATCCATGAATCCTGCATGTCAGCAGGGGACTTTTGAAGCTGGTGGATGCTCTGTAATGGTGTGGGGCGTATGCAGTTGGAGTGATATGGGCCCCCTGGTACGTCTAGATACGACTCTGACAGGTGGTACGTACGTATAAGCATCTTGTCTGATCACCTGCGTCCCTTCATGTCCACTGTGCATTCCGACCGACGGATGCGACACTCCACACGTCCAGCACAGAGCGACTCCAGGAATATTCTTCTGAGTTTAAGTACTCCGCTGGACACCAAACTCCCCAGACATGAACATTATTGAGAAGATCTGGGATGCCTTGCAATGTGCTGTTCGGAAGAGATCTTCACCCCTTCGTTCTCTTATGGATTTATGGACAGCCCTGCATGATTCATGGTGTCAGTTCCCTCCAGCAGTACTTCAGACATTAGACGAGTCCATGCCACGTTTTGTTGCGGCACTTCTGTGTGCTCGTGGGGGCCCTACACGATATTAAGCAGGTGCATCAGTTTCTTTGGCTCTTCAGTGTGTATCAGTGGACATTAATATGGGGTGTGGCCGCCTTTATGATGGTTTGAACTCTGCTGGGGGCACTTTCAATGAGCTGTCAGTGTCTGTGGATAAACAGCGGCCCAAAAGCCGAAAGCAGAGCAGTCAGTGATGTAGGACGCTGGGGTCTGGAGCGTAAAGGTGTTCCACTGGGTTCAGATCGGGGCTCTTGGCAGGCCAGTCCATTACAGGAATATTATTGGTCACAAACAATTGCTGTTGTACGACAGGGTGAATTGTCATACTCATACATGCAGTCATTGTCTCTGATCTGTTCCTCTACTATTCGCAGTCCGCAATGCTGTAGATTGTGTTGATATCCTTCGGTATTTAGCGTTTCCTTAAGCGTAATAAGAAGACCTTAGCTTCAACGCGGAAACCACAACCATACCGTAACACCACCTACCCTGTACTTCACTGTTGGCACTACACATTACGGTAGTAAGCGTTGCCCAGCCATTCACCAAGCGGAAATCCTTCCAAGCGGACAGCCACCGGATGTAGTGTCATTCGTCACTCCAAATCAATCGTTTCGAGTCGTTCACTGTCTGGTGGCACCGCTCTTCAGACCAACTCAAGGGCCGCTGAGCACTGACTGCAGAAATGTTATATGGAATTGCTCGGGCACTGCACCCCATTCTTTTCTACTCCGTTTTGTGACCCATCAGTCTTCTGACTGTTTCGATGCCGCCCACCAAGAATTCCTTCCTGTGCCAACCTTTTCATCTCAGAGTAGTAATTGCAACCTACGTCCTCAATTATTTTCTGGATGTGCTCCACTCTGACTTTCTCTACACTTCTTTACCCTCTATAGCTCCATGGACGTTATTGCCTGATGTCTTAACAGATGTCCTACTATCCTGTCCCTTCTTCTTGTCAGTTTTTCCATATATTTCTTTACACTCCGATTATGCGGAGAACCTCCTCATTCCTTATCTTATCAGTCCACCTGATTTTCAACATTCGTCTGTAGGACCACGTCTCAAGTGCCTCGATCTCTTCTGTTCCGATTTTCCCACAGTCCATGTTACACTACCATACTATTATGTGCTCGAAACGTACATTCCCAGAAATTTCTTCTTCAAATTAAGACGTATGTTTGACGCTAGTAGACTTCTCTTGGGAAGGAATGGTCTGCGTACAGTAATTAAGCGAGCTGGACAGCTTAAGCACCCTGGAACTCACGAGTGATTCCTCCCACTGATTTCAAACGACTTTTTACAACCACTCTCCGCAATGCTCGGCGATCCCTGCTCGTCAGTGTATGAGCTGTCTCTGGTTTTGGTTCAAATGGCTCTGAGCGCTATGGGACTCAACATCTGAGGTAATCAGTCCCCTAGAACTTAGAACTACTTAAACGTAACTAACCTAAGGACATCACGCACATCCATGCCCGAGGCAGGATTCGAACCTGCGACCGTAGCAGTCGCGCGGTTCCAGACTGAAGCTCCTAGAAGGTTTTCGTTAAACTGTGGTTGTTCCTTCGCGTTTCCATTTCATAGTCACATCACCAACAGTCGACTTGGGCAGCTTTAGAAGGGTTGAAATGCCCCTGATGGATTTGTTACTCAGATGTCATCCAGTGATTAGTCCACGTTCGAAGCTAGTGAGCTCTCCTGACAGATCCTTTCTTCTGTTATTGCTTCTCTACTGACAACGCAGTATTCCCCGCCATCTTTTGTACTACGGGGTTCGCCTCTAGTTACATCTAGTGGTCAATTTTGCGTTACATAGCGGTATTCGGATACTTTTGATGAGTCAATTTATATATATTCAAGGGATTTTAGTGCACTAGATGCGAGAAATTTACAATACGGTTATCAATGTTTATAAATTTTATAGGAATGAAAGATGAAGCTACACAGTAAATTAGGCCCCTAGTTGGAGAGACAGGGAAGCAACTGCCTAGAGTACATTCCTGCAGGGGAAAACTAGGATGGTAATTTCAACAAGTGTGCGACAGATTCGTTCCACCATCTTAGCCCAGTTGAAATAATTCACATGTCTGCTGTGTAGAGTGGTCAGTTCCTGCGGGCTCCAGTCAGATGCCATTCAGCTGCGTTAAACAAACAGTGTCCGCCCAACTTGGCTCCGTGCCGGAGCTGATAGTCTGTAGCCGCTGTGCAGCGGAAGTGCTGCTGTTCCGTCAACACCGGCTCACTGTTATGTTAAATGGCTCCTGACACTGGAGGGCTCTATTCTGACAACAGCTACAAACTACCACAAATTCCAAAATCCAATGCAGCTGTTAACCCTAGGACTCCCAAGCCTTTTTTTCTAACTTGGATGCCTAAGGGGGGGTGGGGTGGGGTGGAGGGGGGGGGGCGGGCTTCAGCGAGCCCACAGGTATTAAATAAGTTTACTGACGAAAAATTACAACTTTCAAAATGGTTTATGTATTTTAACTAAGCCATCGGTTTATAAATGTTGTTAATTGTTATAAATATTGAATTGAGTGAATAAAAAATTGGCGTATTACAATACAAAATACAGATGTGTTCATATACAATAGACTACTCTGAGTCCTCAACTTCAAGGCAAGAGACACACTTCACAATTTTTTCTGAATGTGTGTTACACACATGTTTATGACACTGTCCACAATACTGTTTTGGTTTACTTAGATTGTTGGACTTCCGCTTCTTTGTTTTAGCTTTTCTTACACAAATATGGCACCGACCTTTCCCTGCAGGAGGCTGACGTGCTTCTGTTGTCACTTCTTTGATTTTCTTCTGTAGAATAGTCTCCATTGATTGAACAATTTGGTTAGAAAACCCTCTTGCATTGGCACTTCTTTCTTCTACCTGCAATTTCACTAGTTCCATCCCAGCTTGCAGAAGATAAAATTTCCGTTTGTAGTGTTTCTTTTCATTCCATCTTGGATGTTGCTGGATGAATATGGTGGTTGCATTGATAGCACAAATGTCGATGAGAGTGTAAAATACAGATAGAGGCCATCTCTTTGATCCCCTCTTACAGGTGTACATACGCGCCATTTGATCAATGGTATTAATTACACCTTTAGTGGAATTACAATATGCATTTATCTCGGTTTTATTCTTCTCTCTTCCAACAGTGCCTTTATCTTGGTGCATTGTTGACAACATCAGTAAGTTTTTACTTGGTTTCGTTTTTGCTGTGTAGGACACCAAAGTTACTGGAGGCCTACGTGTTGGGAACTGCACTAACTCACTGCAAGTTTACAAGATAAATAACAACTGACTGACATCAACAATCACTTCCTCTGAAAGTAAACAGATTGTTGTGAATATCAAGAATACCAACCAACAAGAAACTAACTTGCATTGTTGTAGAGATGAGAAATACGAAATCCTACTAAGGGAAATTTTCTATAGCATGGAAGCCTAAGGGGGGGGGGTGTTTGTTGGACCCATAATAAGTTTATTTACTTTTTCTTTCAAAGCAGGAATTTTCTATAAAATAAATTGACGCTAACATTTCATAAAATAGCCAACAAACAATAACTCAAAGGGAATATGTAGTATGAAAGTTACTTGGGCAAAAGCAAGGGACATAAAAAAATTGTGGGTTCAATGAACCCCCCCCCCTTAGGCGTCCTAGGGTTAACTATAAATCAAATCATGAACAGATGCGCAGCGGGTACAGTGCCGCCATACTTATCTTGCAACTTATACATTGAATAGCCAAAGAAACTGGTACATCTTCGTAATACCGTGTAGGGCCCCCGCGAGCACGCACAAGTGCCGCAACATCACGTGGCACTCGACTAATGTCTGAAATCCTGCAGGGCTGTCCATAAATCAGTAAGAGTACAAGCGGATGGAGGTCTCTTCTGAACAGCACATTGCAAGGTATCCCGGATGTGCTTAGTAACGTTCATGGTGGCCAGCGGAAGTTTTTAAACTCGGAAGAGTGTTCCTGGAGCCACTCTGTAGCAATTCTGGACGTGTGGGGCGTCGCATTGTCCTGCTGGAATTGCCCAAGTCCGTCGCAATGCACAATGCTTTCTGATCATGCCTCCAAATCTGACATACTTTAATTGTCAATGATGTTACAAACTATGATTTCGTAATACCAAAGCTTCTCCTACGAAGTATGTGTAATGGCGAATGGAGAATTGTAAAAAAAAAAGTCAACGGAAAGACTAATGAGCATACAGGAAAATCAAAATAACCTCCCGTGAAATTAAAAGCAAAGGCACCGACATTAAGAGTGCAAGAGAATTTCCACTCCTTAAAACATAGAAGAGAGAGAGAGAGGGGGGGGGAGGCGGTAAAAGTACGTAAAGGCCTCTCTGTCAGGGGGAGGATCTGTCTGATGATGTGGTAGAAAAAATGCGATCGAGTAAGGTGGAAGGCATAGATAGCATTCCTTTGGAAAATGAGACATCGTTGGGTAGGAGGGGAGGGGAAGGGAAGGGCGCACGGGAAGCGGAGGGGAGGGGGGGAGGTCATGGCAACGAAACGACTAATCAAGGTGATCTGAAGAGTCTATGAAGCTGGAGACTTACCATCGAAGGAATTACATCCACATAATCCCGAAGATAGCAAGGGCAGATAACTACCCCAAAATCAGGTTAATATCGAATACATCTACTTGGCTGACGAAAATGGTATATAAAAGAAAGGAAAATGAAATTGAGGATCTGTTCAATGATGATCAGTTTGACTTTAGGAAAGATAAATACACCAGAGTGTCAGTTCTGAAGTTGAGCTCGATAATGAAAGGAATCTTTTAAAAAATTCATACCTTGTCGACCTACAAAAAGCGTTCGTGAGTAAAATGATGCAAACTGTTCGAAAATTCTGTAGGTATAAGCTATACGGAAAGACAGGTAATATAAAATATGTACATGAACGTAGAGGGCAAAATAAGAATGAAAGACCAAGAACATAGTGCTCGGATTAGGAAGAGTGTAAGACAATGGTCCAAACTTTTGTCCCTACTGTTCAATCCATATATCGAGGAAGCTATGACGGAAACAAAAGATTAACGAGTGGGTTTGAAATTCAGTCTGAAAGGATATCAATAATAAGATTCGCTGATGACATACTATTCCCAGCGAAAGTTATATTGCAAAAGGTATTGAGAGTAAATTGATGAAAGACGAAAGTAATGACGAGTACCGGAAATGAGATAAGCAATAAACTTTAAAACGAATTCCTCACCACGAAGCAAAGGAAGTGAAGAGATTTTGCTACTATTGAAGCAAAATAACGTATGACAGACGATGCAAGGAAAATATAAAAAGCATACCAGCACAGGCACAGACGGCATTCCTGGCCGTAAGTAGTCTACTAGTATCAAACATCAGCTTTAATTTGAGGAACATATTTCAGAGAATGTACGTTTGAAGCGCAGCATTGTATGGAAGTGAATCTTTGACTGTGGGGAAAACGTAAAAGAAAAGAAACGAACAGTACTAAATGTTTTGTTGAAGGATGTTGAAAATTAGGTGGACTGATAAGAAATTAGGAGGTTCTCCCCAGAATCAGCGAGGAGAGGAACCTACGAAAACATTGATAAGAAGAAGGGAGAGAATATGGGGTGTTAATACTTGGTACCAGATGAAGCTGTAGAGGATAATACTGTAGGGGATGACAGTGACTGGAATGCATCCAACAAATAATTGAGGACTTAGGGTGTATTACTAAGATGAAGAAGTAGCCACAGGAAAGGAATTTAAATGGCGGGCTGTATAAAACCAGTTAAAATAATGACGATTCAAAAAACAAAAAAAAAAAGTGAGAATAGTACGCCTGCAGGTCTGAGTCAAACGTTAATTGCCTATAGTTTTTACACCTATACTATATATTTACTGCATCCAGTGTTTAGTGTATCTGAAAGATTTGCACCAATTTCGTTAAATTCCACTCCATGTTCAATGATTTCATCACAGTTCCTTTTATTTCAGTAAATTTAAGTCGTTTCATCCTAAAATATTTCATTCTACGACAATTCTGAAGACCTCTCGCATAGGCACTTCTGCAGACCTGACAGGGATAGATACAGTTCTCAAAACTCTGACCTCATGCTCGGGAGGAGGCGTGTTCAGACACCCCTCCTCCCGCGGCCATTCTGAACCCTTCGTTTCAGTAATACAGGAAATAAATTCCCTAACTAAGTGTGTTGCCAACTCAGGCCCAGCTTGGACATAGGTCTTATTGTAACTGACACTGAACTTTGTTTTACGAGCTGTAAGTTTTCATCAGCCGAAACGCCGTAACTAATGAAAATACATTACGCGATCTATTCGGCTTTATTCACACACAAAAACCATTAGATTTGGGTTTCATTTGTTTCCCCTGTACCACTTCCGGAAAATGCGAGCGATGTGTTCTTTAACAAGATAATGACCGATTCCTTTCCAGACCGTCGCCAAACTGAGTTAGTACAAAGCCTCTACGTCCTCCTTCTTGTGTGTATCCGCTACCGACAGTGATAAGGTATCGACAAGCAGCGCATACAGACTTTATGGAACGCAGCGATTTCTTCCCCAATCAAATCCCACGTTCCGCGTGGATGCGACCACAGAAAATTTCTCTGAGTATTTCATCCGATATGTAGCCCAAGCGAAACCAGTCTTTGGTAACTCTGTTTGTGTAGAGTGCCATTCTGCCTCATTATCATTCTAAGTTCGGCTGTTGTGACTCATGTTCTTGTTACCATCTTACAGTTATTCTGTAGACGTGTTACTAGTACTCTGTAGCTCTTGCGTCCTCTTATAGTTCTTCCATTTCTTCGGTATTTTCTATTTTCAGAGCAATGTTTAATTTTATCTATCTTCCGAGTAGACTTCTAATTCCTATTTCACGAATCGATACAGATGACTGAACTACTGCTTTAAGTTTGACGTGGTGTTTCATTGTATTCCTTGTCATTGACGATCTCCATAACAACTTTGATGTTATGGTACCCACCCTGGCATTATTTTAAACCATTGCCGTCTGTCCACTGTTACATGTACGCTGTAACCTACCTAACGTATCAACCCTTCAGCGACGCGTTACCTTGAACTGGAATCACTGCTTAACATTTAGTAGCAACCGCATATTTCCCAGCAGTAATTGTCTAAAAGCGAAATACTTACCCTACTGCATTTGTTATGTTGTTCTGGTTTGTCGCTTTTCTTGGTAAATTCTGAACACACTTGCCGTTACTTTAGTCTAAAATATGTTTCCTTGTCAGACTGTGATTCGTATTCTCAAATTCTTGGATACTGATTATATTCCCCAATGTTTGTGTAGTTCACCTACACCAGTGGTCGACAAAACGGTGCTTACGAGCCTTTGCCACTCTTTGGCCACTTGAGCGTGTCTCTTTCACAAAATACTACCTGCTGGCGCACACATACAACGCTACGGTTCTTAATCATCGACAGTTTAAATAATTTTTAGTTCTAATGGAGAGTGAGTGCGCAGACCTTTTGCTGCTTAACAAAGTACGTCGGTTATCAAGGGGAAACGTTTTGAAACATTTCGCTTCGTCATTATCAGAAGTTAAAGCATTTCTTCTTGAGAAGCGTGCCACTATCCAGAATTAAGGAACGATCAGTGGATCTAAAATAATTATTTCATGGTAGACGTTCCGTCTCACCTAATTCAGCTTCATCATAACTTACAGGGAAAAGCAAACAGTTTTCTCATATTAGAAGAATTTGCTGCTGGTAAGCCTTTAAGGGTATAAGGTCGTGGTCCTTTAAACTCTTCTGTTTCTAACTTTTCGTCCAGAACTGGACATCTTCAGAGGCTTTGCTTCTCCGTCGAGTTTAGATCACTAGGTAATCTTTCGGGACATAAGGTCGTGGTCGACGAAACTCTTCTTTTCCTAACGTTTCGTCCAGAACCGCGCTTGACATCTTCAGAGAAGTTGCTTCTTCGTTGATTCCTCGTCAGTCGGCAAGACTAAACGGAGAAGCACCGCCTCCGAAGATGTCCAACGCAGTTGTGGACGAAACGTCAGGAACAGAAGAGTTTCGTAGACCGCGACCTTATACTCAGAAAGGTTTACCAGCAGCTGTGTCATCCGATCGTGAAAGCGTTCATTCCATCATTAGGAGAAGTTATTTCATCCGAAAACAAAGTACCTCTTTCTGCTCATGGTTTTGAAACAGAAACTTTGATTCACTTCCCGAACGTGTTGAAGTATTGCGACAAAAAAAAAAAAAAAAAAAAAAAAAAAAATTACAAAGTAACATATCTCAAAGCTCATGACACTGAACTGCATTAACTGGATTTTATTAGAACTACCGGTTTCGGCCGTAAGCCATCATCTGGCACGAAAATCACTTAAAACATTCCATTTGTCATTAATATTGAAACAAAAAGCAATGAATATTTTAATCCCATGAAATATGTAACAAAAACGCATTCTTAGCAATTACAAGTGCAGTAATCGTCCTATTCATATGACAACAAATACAAAGTGACGCCAAGTCTGTACTGTCGCAAAGAGTTTAGTATGGCCGAGAAGCTGATTCTTAAGTTTTTGCTCTTATTTATTGTATATTGATGAAAAACACAAACTACGATTACAACAATGGAAAATGAACATGAAGATGGCGAAACTGACTCTACCGGCAGACACCGCATAACTGGTTTCCTAAAATGAGCTTCAGACGTGCTCTCATAAGGCATTTATTACCGTTCGGGTTTTATTCGTATCCTACCCTGTCCTGTGTGCTACTTGGTGTCTTGTTACAGGTGAAAGATACTGTCAAACTGTAACTTTTTTTGTAAACATCGCACACAAGTGCCTTGAAATGAACGGGTGACCTCCACAGTACGACATGGGACGGGAACTACTCGGCTCCAAATGCCATTCAACGATGAAATGCTGTCAGAAAGGTTACTGCCTTTAAGTATCGTTGTTTGCAAAATTAGTATAATTTATTTTTTTGTTGAGGTGTTTGATACAAATCGTAACTTGGCTTTCGCCTCTAGAATACTCGTATATTACAAAATTGCAAAGATTTGACATTTCAATCGGTCGTGCAAAAAAAGCGATAGCATGTAAATTCTGAAAGAAAATTGTAGTGGACAAAATTACCATGCACTAAAGGTGTCTACGGACTATCGTTTCCGCTCAAACTGTGACAGGGAGCAATGCTAGTAACTCTTCAGGCCGCTGCCGGCATCTGCTTTCTAGATGTAATGTTGAGGAGTGTCAGAAAATGTCTTGCAGCGATTAGCAGGTCTTGTCTTATGGGAGCAATGTGCACCATTCTGGCATGCATTCGTGTCAATTATATATATATAGCTGTTCCATATATCAGCGAGTATGGTGTGGCTCAAGGGTAAGACGATGCTCCCCCATTAAAATTCCATTTCGACTGTCATGATCAGGTTTTCCATAGTTCATTAAATCGGTTAAAACAGGTGCCAGTACGGTTACTTTGAAAAGGACATATCCAATTTCCTCCCCCCCCCCCCCCCCCACCCCCATCTTCTGCTTCATCCATCCCCATTCCGAGCAAGTGCCCTCTAATGTCATCGACGTCGACGGAATAAGAATCCCTAATCTTTCTTTGCTACATGTTAGCAATGTCGGTAAGAAGGCAGATGCGTTTTAGTTTTAGGGTTGTGGTCTTAAAAGCACTTCCAAGGACTAATCAGGGCGGCAGCAGCAGGAAAAAAGTGGTCTTGGTGGCGAAACAGAGCTGGTAAGATGTTCGATGTACAATGCGTGGGATACATTTTTAAGTTGAAAAACTGTTACAGGCAGTCTGAAGTACTGCCGATGTTAACAGTACTTAACCACTTCCCTTATGCAGTCTCTTGCTTTGGTGTTATTGGCGAGATAGAACGATGTTTGAATCTCGGGACTCGTCTAAGGTAGACCTTGGTTCGTATACCCATCTGGAAAATATGATATAATTAACTCGTAATCTATGTAAATCTCACCAGGCGGAAACAGGAGAAGTGTACAGCTAAATTTACAGGAATATAAAGGAATTCATTACATGTTTTCGTAACCATTCACTCTGTATACAAGAAAATATAAAGTAATTTGCAGAGAAAAAGATGGTGTGAACTTGTGGTACAAGAACTGCACAAGAAATGTACGTTGCACAGAACGCTACGTACACTATATTATCAAAAATATCCGGACACCTGACTGAAAATGACTTAAAATTTCGTGGCGCCCTCCATCAGTAATGCTGGAATTCAATATGGTGTTGGTCCACCCTTACCCTTGATGATAGCTTCCACTCTCGCAGGCATACATTCAGTCATTTGCTGGAAGGTTTCTTGGGGAATGGCAGCCCATTCTTCACGGAGTGCTGTACTGAGGAGAAGTATTTATGTCGGTCGATGAGGCCTGGCACGAAGTCGGCGTTCCAGACCATCCCAAAGGTGTTCTGTAGGATTCAGGTCAGGACTCTGTGCAGGCCAGTCCATTACAGGGTTATTATTGTCGTGTAACCACTCCGCCACAGGCCGTACACTATGAACAGGTGCTCGATCGTGCTGAAAGATGCAACCGCCATCCCGGAAATGCTCTTCAACAGTGGGAAGCAACAAGGTGCTTAAAACATTGATGTAGGCCTATGCTGTGTTAGTGCGAAGCAAAACAACACGAAAAACACGACCACACCATAACACCACCGCTTCCGAATTTTACTGTTGGCACTACAAACGCTGGCAGACGACGTTCACCGGGCATTCGCCATGCCCACGCCCTGCCATCGGACCGCCACATTGTGAACCGTGATTCGTCACTCCACACAACGTTTTTCCACTGTTCAATCGTCCAATGTTTACGCTTCTTACACCAAGCGAGGCATCATTTGGCATTTACCGGCGTGATGTGTGGCTTATGAACAGCCGCTCGACCATGAAATCCAAGTTTTCTCACCTCCTGCCTAACTGTCATAGTATTTGCTGTGGATCCTGATGCAGTTTGGATAGATGTCTGCCTATTACACATTATGATCCTCTTCAACTGTCGGCGGTCTGTCAGTCAACAGACTGTACCTGTCCCTTCACGTTTCCACTTCACTATCACATCGGAAACAGTGGACCTAGGAATGTTTAGAAGTGTGGAAATCTCGCTTAAGACGTATGACACAAGTGATACCCAATCACCTAACCACGTTCGAAGTCCGTGAGTTCCGCGGAGCTCCCCATTCTGGTCTCACACGATGTCTAATGACTACTGGGGTCGCTGATATGGAGTACCTGGCAGTAGGTGGCAGCAAAATGCACCTAATATGAAAAAAGTATGTTTTTGGTGGTGTCCGGATACTTTTGATCACATAGTGTACTTTGTAACTTCCAGAATACAATGGTACTTTACTCAGCGCGGAAGTGCAGAAGATCGATAATCAAATTAAACTCATTAACACTACATCCTTAACAATTTTGTTCCTTTCTCTAAATTTCCAGCAAATGAAATATCTTTCTAAACTGCAGTCGCCAGATGATGTTTGAAGTGATGCTGTATCAAAAATCTGCAGATACCAATCTTTGAATGTTGGTCCCCATTTTGACCGTAACCGAGGTTGGAATATTTATACACGTTCATCAGGGTGCCTGAAGATGACGTAATATCGCCGAAACTGGAAGTCCAATAAAATAACAGTTTGGAAATTTAGATGGCTGAAAGGTGAATAATTTGACATTCTGCCAATGCTCGATACACTGTATTTATTAATATGTTCATTAAGGGGAGGCAAAGGAAAGTTTGGGATTGAAAATAAATTTCCAGAAAGGGATTAAGGCGTATACAAGAACTTAATATATAAAATTGGATACTTTTATATTTTGCAATTGATGATTTACACATGTTAGGTAATACTCTTTGTAACAATAGGGAAAGCAGTAATTTCCTCGTCATGTTATACGTGTAATAAACGCCGTATTTTTAGAATTATACGGTTGTTTAAAGTTTCTGTTCAACAACTTGGTTTACATTCATAGGTCATCGTGGCATCAAACCGTTTGCCACGCATCATTTCGCAAAATATTGTCAAGGATCGCTGGCGACGGACAATGGAATGTATTCTGATGCAGTGTTCTCGGTATGTGATTTCTTTCTCTCTCTAGACGAGAGAAGTTGGTGAATTTGTCCCCACCCCCTATCCCACGAATCAATTAAGAGAAGACATTTGTTCTCCGGCACATAGCGTTTCATTACATCAAACACCATATATTGGGCTTTATTTCGGTTTATTTACAGTGTAAATAATTTCAAAGTTGAAAATTTAAAAAAGATCCGCATAGGGATGCGATTCCACTACCCGCGGTTTACCGTTCTACACCCATTCCACTGCCTAGAATTTCTGTTGACACAAATGGATCATGATACGCCCGATCTGCGCCGATAAATCCTATATTTTCTAAACACATGGCCATCTGGAGTCTCCATTTGTCCCTTTCTTTTCTCACTAAGTCTTGGATATACCATAAGTTTGGACGAAATCGCTGATGACGAGTAAAACAAAAAAGTGCCAAGCTAATGATACCGAAACCATGTTTTAGGAAGATGTTTTCTAGCGCTGGGCTTGAGGCAAATTAAATTCAATGTAGGTCTAATGACTGGGCATAGGAACTGCAGGAAACACCTGCACACAGTGGGTAGGGAGAAAGAAGTAAGATGTGCGGTTTGGGGGATGAATCCGCACCACATTTAATCTCCCAATCCAAAGTACTGGAGATCAAAGGTACAAAAATTTGGATCATTAATTCCTGGCTACGGTCGCAGGTTGGAATCCTGCCTCGGGCATGGATGTGTGTGATGTCCTTAGGTTGGTTAGGTTTAAGTAGTTCTAAGTTCTAGGGGACTGATGACCTCAGAAGTTGAGTCCCATAGTGCTCAGAGCCATTTGAACCATTAATTCCTGAAGAGATTATGTCCCACGAAGTCCTAGTAAAGAGTTTCTTACAACCCCTCAAGAGTACTTGCTGGCTTTACTAGAATTACAAGGAGAGAATAATAGACTGAGTTCCGTTGCGAATGACACAGGGCTAAGATCACAGTTGTTTTGTCTCCAAGGTTAAATCAATTCAGATCAAATCAGTTGGACTAAATAGTGTCGGCTCGGGTTCCTTATCAACTAATACTAGAAAACTATAAAAAAAGAACAAGGATTTATGGAGGACTAAATTGTTCAATGGCAAAATGAATACACTGTACTTTTTGATGGCGTTTCGTACAAAGCTTAAATGTTATTGTTAGCTCGAAAGTATCTTTTGAATAAAAGTACTTCAAGCGCGTTGCTATATAATTTCTTATCTGTAAACATTTTTACATCATCGTTCTGCCAATTAGGGTGTTTAAGATAATAATTTACCGCTTCGTAAATTATGTGATAAAAATCTAATATACTCTTCAGTCTAAAATTGATAAATTCCTACAAAATGGTTGTATTGCGGATAATGCTCGAGAGAGAAGGAGAGTTGCGGAGTTCGGGCACGGCGATGAACAAAATTTCGAGGAAATTACTGAGTTCGGGAGTTGAACTTGTAAAAGAGGCGGAGCTCAAATAGACACGGTGAGACACATAATCCCCTGTGGCTCCGCGACTGAAGCTCAGTCTGGAAATCTGGTTGTTGCCCGCCATACGGCTCGACAACCAGGAATGATCTTCTGGAAAGCCATTTCGTTTCATAGCAGCAATCCCTTGGTTGTCACAGCGGCACTCTCCTAAGCACAGGTACGTCAACGATATCCTAAGCCCCGTTTTGTTACCCTCCATGGCATGCCATCTTGGGTTTACATTTCAGCACGATAACGCCCGCCAGCACACGACGAGAGTTTCTAGTGCTTGTCTTCGTGCTTGGAAAATCCTACATTGCCGAGCAGGGTCGCCGAATCTCTCTCCAGTTGGGAAGTTTTGAGCATTGTGGGAAGGGCCCTCCAGCCAGCTCGGGATTTTGACGACCTAACACGGCTATTGGCCAGAATCCCTCAGAAGGACATCCAACAACTCTATCAATGGTTCAAAAATGGTTCAAATGGCTCTGAGCACTATGGGACTTAACACCTGAGGTAATCAGTCCCCTAGAACTTAGAACTACTTAAACCTAACTAACCTAAGGACATAACCCACATCCATGCCCGAAGCAGGATTCGAACCTGTGACCGTAGCGGTCGCGCGGTTCCAGACTGAAGCGCCTTGAACCGCTCGGCCACATCGGCCGGCCTCTATCAATGTCAAGCTGAATAACTGCTTGCATAAGGGCCAGAGGTTGATCAACGCGTTATTAACTTGCTCAGTTTGGACCATTTTCTCTTGAATAAACCGTTCAATTTTATTTTATTTATTTTTTTTTTTTTTGAAATTTTAATCATTTGTTTGTGCCGATTTTGTCCTATTCGGATAATTCCTTCGCGGTGCGTTGTTTTTCTTTCTTAGAGTGTGTTTGCACGTTCCCGCAACGTAAGAGAATGCAGTGGAAACCAGACAGGCCTTATAAACAAGTTGCGTCTGTTGCTTTTTGTCAGAAATCGTAATCCTTCCAGCTGACAAGAAATCGCCGCCAAGAGTCGGCCAGATGGCAGCGAAGCGAGGGCGGTCTTATGTGAGGTACCGCGGCTCTCGCTTGTTTGGCGAACTGGTTGGGCGGGTGGGTGCCGAAGCGAGCGGTCCCTTGTGGTTAACGAATTCGCACGCTCAGCCCCCCGGGCGAGGCGGGGAACAGGTTTTGCCGCACACCTCGCGTTTCCACCGACTATTTACGATGCCGACTCGTCACACAGATGTGGGTTCGACAACAAAACACAACTACAGTGCTGGGAGATCGCGCGTAACTTACGAAGCGAAGGAACTGTTTACCTGGGGACACGAACCGTACATTCTCAGTCTCAGTACTCCGTATGTTGGTCCATTTGTTGGCTTGGAGGCTGTACTGGTGTCAGGATAGTCAGACGTCTGGGAATATCCTGGGTTTCAACGTGACCGTCGCCTCTTATAATCATTCTCTAATCTAAAAAATCGCCAATAATAGGAAGTGTGACAAGTTACATTGTTCTGCTGGTAGATGCCATGGTGCCGTGGAAAGACAAACTGCATGCAAGGATGGACATGGTCCCATAGGATAGATACATACTTGTGTTGATCTGTTGTGCCTTCGAGAATGACGAGATTACCAGGGAATGTCACGAAAACATTACCCAGACCATAAGATTCCCTGATCCGGACTGGACCTTTGCTTTCAGACAT
The DNA here is from genome assembly GCF_023898315.1 of Schistocerca nitens. Taxonomy (NCBI): domain Eukaryota; kingdom Metazoa; phylum Arthropoda; class Insecta; order Orthoptera; family Acrididae; genus Schistocerca; species Schistocerca nitens. The sequence goes on from NC_064618.1 coordinate 410,242,762, forward strand.
TTCATGCCATACATGCCAAAGGCTGTCAGTCCAATGGAGCATAAAACGTGGTCGATCTGAACAGGCCATCTGTCGTCACTCAGTGGACGTCCAGTTACGATACTGGCTTGCAAATTCCATCCTTCGTCGCCGCTAAATAGCAGTCAGTATGGATGCATGAACCAAGCGCCTGCTGCGGAGACCCGTACGCAGCATCGTTTGCTTAACGGGCCTTGAAGAGACGCTGTTGTTAGCCCCATGCTTCATCTGGGCAGTCACTTGCTGACAGTTGCATGTCAAAAAAATGTTCAAATGTGTGTGAAATCTTATGGGACTTTTATTGCTCAGGTCATCAGTCCCTAAGCTTACACAACAAAAAAAAAAAATGGTTCAAATGGCTCTGAGCACTATGGGACTCAACTGCTGAGGTCATTAGTCCCCTAGAACTTAGAACTAGTCAAACCTAACTAACCTAAGGACATCACAAACATCCATGCCCGAGGCAGGATTCGAACCTGCGACCGTAGCGGTCTTGCGGTTCCAGACTGCAGCGCCTTTAACCGCACGGCCACTTCGGCCGGCCGCTTACACAACACTTAACCTAAATTATCCTAAGGACATATAAGGTGTCAGGCAAATCCAACACCTTCCATGAAAACCCTGACATGATAGCAAATCCGGCAATATGTCACATAGCTCCGAATAAATCCTGACATTAAATAAACCAAAGTAATACGATCAACGAGTGAGCAAATGGAATACCACAGACTAACACAAGAACGCCTAAATGCATGTCATACCTTCCCACCGTGAAACAGACGCAGTTCCGAGGGGAGAAACGAGTACAGAAGCCGAGAGTGGAGTCGTGTAGGTTAGAACGCCCTACGATAAGGGACACCCACATCGCCGGCCGATCGCCGGGAGATCTATCCCCCAGCCCATGTTTAAAGATAGAGCCCTCCAGAAGAACAGTGTAGATCTTACGATAACACTAAAAGGGCCACACCAGCTGCAAGTTTTAGCGTGAGACTATACGCGTCTCTGTTACAAAGCAACCATTAAAAACATTGCCCCACCACGAAAAGTATAACGTTTCTCATTGGATAGACAGAATTTCTGTAGGCAGAGCTTAAGGTTAACATTGAGACGCTGATTGGTCAGTTGAAAACACAGCCAGATACCTTTTTCTTAAACCAACTTCGGTAAACAGTAGTAAGGAGAAGTTAGAGAGACGGTGAGGTGTGTGGAGCTGCAGCCCCTGACGCTGCCTAACCACCGACAAGGTAATGAACGCACGCGATGCCGCTTAAGAGCGCATAAGGCTTCACTCAGAACTGCAGAAGTCTCATCTGTTACATCCCCTTTTTACGTAATACTAGTGTCGACCGTCAATTAAACTTCGTGGTATTCACATTTGCTACTTGAAGTTAAAATCTGAAACGCGATGATTTTTCTGTTACATAATTATTGAGAAGTCACATCAGCCACTGTAATTTACGACAAGTTAAATAAGTAATTAAAGATAATTAAAGGTCATTGTAGACCATTTTTGATAGTTTTCTCTTTTATGAAACTTAATTTAAACCTAGGTTATAGATGTGATATGGCATAGGTATCCTTCGATCCATTATAGATCTTGGAAACGCATTCAGGGAATATTCGTTCACATTTTAGTTGAATGCAGTTGGTTTTTATCATCCTGTATTAAAATATTTCCTTTTATTAATAGTACAATTTATAAACAATGTTTTGTGAGTAGATTAAAATTCCAATGGTAAACTTAACTGCTTTTTCGACGTTATTTTACCAGCTAACTAAAAATAGGAAAGCCTTGAACCCCTTCCACTAAATTTAGTTAGTATTAAGATTCTTTTACAGGGAGTGCAGTGGAGCTGAAGCTGAAATCATTAAGTATTTGGTTAAATCATCGCTAGTCTCACTGGACTCTTCTGAACTCTACATGTCATGTGTGGTCTGGCGTCTCCCTACCAGCAACAGGTCCCAGGTTCAAACTAGTCAATTCCCTAATAAAACACGCTCAGAGCGTCGTTGCTCGAAGTGGTAGGGAGACACGACTTACAACAAACAAACACCACGCAGAATGCTAGAGACAAACACACACACCCATGCCCGAGGGAGGACTCGAACCTCCGCCGGGATCAGCCGCACAGTCCATGACTGCAGTTGCATGTCTATTTGTCCGTACACATCTCCACAGCCGTCATTCACCCATGTCATCTATGGCCCGCGGTACGTCACAGTTGCCTCGGAGCCGGTTTTGGAAACCACCATTTTCCCACGCACGGTATGCTTTGACTGCGCCAGGACGCGAACACTTTACAAACTTAGCCGTTTCGAAAATGCTTCCACCTTTGGCCCGAAAGCTAATGATCATGCCCTTTCGGACGTGAAATAAATCGCTGCGTTTCCGTATTATGAAACGACTGCACCGTTTTCCGCGTCACCCTGACCCGCTTTGTACATCCCTCGCTGCTAGTGCTGCCAGAGTATAGGCGGTGGTCACGCTAGTGTGACTGGAGTGTGTACTACCAAACTGTTTTCTGTTTTGTCGATAATTTGTTTAGCCCTCCGGAATGACCGTGCGGTTCTATCCGCTACTGTCTGGAACCGAGCGACCACTACGGTCGCAGGTTCGAATCCTGCCTTGGGCATGGATGTGTGTGATGTCCTTAGGTTATTTAGGTTTAATTAGTTCTAAGTTCTAGGCGACTGATGACCTCATTAGTTAAGTCGCATAGTGCTCAGAGCCATTTGAACCATTTGATAATTTGTTTAGTTTCGAGCATATACTATGCAACATTCATTTTTCGAAATGGTAAAGTCTGAAAGCATTCGCGTGTTCATGGAAACTTCTAGCTGTTTTCCCGACATAGTAGGCAGAGCAACTGGGGAATGATATTTTATTCACACTGCTGTTACTGAATTTTTGGGAATATGTTTTTTATATTATGGATTAATAAGTCAACTCACTTTTTCTTAGTGGAGAATGCAGTTTTATATATTTTTAACAGAATTTTTTGTGAAATTTGGCATAGGTAAGCTATGCTAGAAAATTTCTTTTGCTTGTATGACCTTTTGGGTCGGAATGCATCGTACGATTTAATAAAACTCTAATTTTTTTTGTGACTGAAGACGTAGTTATTCACACTTCCTGTGTACCCAGGACAGTCACATCCAAGGCTCAAAATAGGGATGAAACTAGATAAAAAACTCAAGTTGCGCCACGATTCGGTTACCTTTGTCGAAGTCCTCTTAATAAATAGCTGGGTAATCATTTCTCTTGTCGGCGGGAGGCAAAAAAATATTACGTCCAATTGGAGAAGCTTGTCTGAGCTTGTGGAGCTGAAATCAACTTTCGAGTTGATTACTAATTTATGTTGTTATAATCATCTACGATGAAGCTGCTTGCAAGTAAATGGTTCAAATGGCTCTGAGCACTATGGGACTTAACTTCTTAGGTCATCAGTCCCCTAGAACTTAGAACTATTTAAACCTAACTAACCTAAGGACATCACACACACATCCATGCCCGAGGCAGGATTCGAACCTGTGACTGTAGCGGTCGCGCGGTTCCAGACTGTAGTGCCTAGAACCGCATGGCCACTCCGGCCGGCTAGTTGCAAGTAAATGATGCTTAGAATTATACTAGAAACTATCTCACCACCTCTTACCAAACTGTGTGTTGGTATTGTTTTTAGACCTCTGTATACCAGCGATTCGATCTGACATTGTAGCAACCTTGTGATAGTAATCTTGTATTAAGGATGACCAGTCCACATTTAGAATGGGACATAAATCTACATCCACACCTAAAATCTACAAATCATCGTAAAATACATGGCATTGTCCCGAAGTTACCACATATTAGTGTTCCTTCACGTTCCATTCGGGCATGGAGCACTAGAAGAATAACTACGTAAATGCCTCTGTGCCCCCTCTAGTTTGTCTAATGTTTTCTTGGCTGTCCCTACGAAAGCGATGGGTAGGGATTGACAAAGTCATGGGATAGCAATATGCACATATTCAGATGGCGACAGTATCCAGTAAACAAAGCATAAACCCCATTGCATTGGCAGAGCTGCCATTTGTACTTCGTTGATTCTGTTGAAAAGGTTTCCGACTCGATTACAGCTGCACAATGGAAATTAACTGGCTTTGAACGCGGAATGGTAGTTGGAGCTAGACGCATGGGACATTCCTTTTCGGAGATCTTTAGAGAATTCAGTATGCCGAGATCCACAGTGTGAAGAATGCGCCCAGAATACCAAAGTTCAGACATCACAATGGACAATGCAGTGGCTAACGGTCTTCACTTAACGCCAAGAGCAGAGGTGTTTGCACGGAGTTCTCAGTGCTAACGAAATTTGGCGAGTGGCTTTGTTAACAGCAAGACAACGCCCGTATGACCTCTCCTGGCCTCGTCACCACATCGGTTGGGCCTTAGACGAATGGAAACCCGTGGTCTGGTCATATGACACTCGATTTCAGTTGTGAAAGCTTATGGCAGGGTTGGAATGTAGCTTAGACTCCACGTAACCATGGATCCAAGTTGTCAACAAGGCACTGTGCAAGCTGGTAGTGACTCCATAATTGTTTGGGATGTGTTTACATAGAATGGACTGGGCCCTCTGGTCCAGCTGAATCGATCATTGACTGTAAATGGTTATTTTCGGCTACTTGGAGACTATTTGTAGCCATTCATGGACTTCACGTTCCCAAACAACGATGCAATTTTTAAAGGGTGACAATGCTCCATGTTACCGGGCCTCACTTGTTCGCGATTGGTTTGCAGAGCATTCTGGACAGTTCGATCGAATGGTTTGGCCACCCTATCCGTCCTAAATGAATGGGGGTCTAGGGCGCTGCAGTCATGGACTGTGCGGCTGATCCCGGCCGAGGTTCGAGTCCTCCCTCGGGCATGGGTGTGTGTGTTTGTGCTTAGGATAATTTAGGTTAAGTAGTGTGTAAGCTTAGGGACTGATGACCTTAGCAGTTAAGTCCCATACGATTTCACACACATTTGAACATTTTTGAACATTTATGGGACATAATCGATAGTTCAGTTCGTCCACAACATCTAGCACCGGCAACACTTTCACAATTATGGACGGCTACAGAGGCAACATGGCCCAATATTTCTGAGGGGACTTCCAACGACTTGAATCCATACCTCGTCTAGCTGCTGCACTACGCCGGGCAAAAGGAGATTCGACACGATATTTGGAGGTATCCCATGAAAGGTATCCCAAGACTTCTGTTGCCTCAGTGTATTCCTAGATTCTTCGATAAATACTGGTTCTTGAAACGTTGCAAGTAGGCTTTTTCGGATAAGTGACGTCTATATTCAAAGCAGCTGATGTTTTTCAATATTTTCGTGACGTTTTCCTATGGGTCAAAATGTTTCAAATGGCTCTGAGCACTATGGGACTTAACATCTGAGGTTATCAGTCCCCTAGAACTTAGAACTACTTAAACCTAACTAACTTAAGGACATCACACACATCCATGCCTGAAACAGGATTCGAACCTGCGACCGTAGCGGTCGCGCGGTTCCAGACTAAAGCGCCTGAAACCGCTCGGCCACTGCGGCCGGCCCTATGGGTCAAGCACATCTGTCATCAAACTTGCTGCCATCCTTCGTCCAAGTCCTATTAAATGAAAGATTGCCTGGGACTGTATCAAGTAATGGGAAAGTAATTTCAAGAAGGATAAGTGCTGGTGAGGTATCGTACCACTGAAAATAAAAGGAAGTGCGCTCTGTATTTTCTGAATAACATCAGCAAAGGACGCGCTTGTAGGCTAGACACACTCTTTTTTGAAAATTTGAACCGTAATTTAGGAAAGAAGTGCGTCTTAGTCGCCCACAGCAAGGCGCTTGGAGTTAACGACTATTCGTTATTTTCGTGTCCCCTTGTGCTCTTAAATAGTTTTACGTAGAGGGTCCATATTAATGTACTCTGTCCAGTCACATTAACTTGGCCACATATCGAAAGCCCGATAACCACTTTTGCTGCGCGGACCGCTACGAGATGTGGAGGAAGAGTGTCAGTGATGTACTGGAAGGGACCAACAGGGATGCGGGACCTTGCCGACTCTAGTGGCACGGCCAGATACGACAGGTTTCTCGGTTGACCACACTTTAGCCCCATGACTACCCATCTACATTTCGATTTCAAAGATTCAGGAACACATTAATTTACGCTTTGCACATTTACTTTATTTACTCGATTATCTCACGTTAGCCGGCCGCTGTGGCCGAGCGGTTCTAGGCGCTTCAATCCGGAACCGCGCTGCTGCTACGGTCGCAGGTTCGAATCCTACCTCGGGCATGGCTGTCTGTGGTGTCCTTAGGTTAGTTAGGTTTAAGTAGTTCTAAGTCTAGGGGACTGATAACCTCAGATGTGAAGTCCCATAGTGCTTAGAGCCATTTGAACCATTTTGTCACGTTATAATTTAAAATACGTAACTGTCTGCTGTAAATCCAAACTTCGGGCAATGACTATCCATGTATAAAAGCATATCAAGATTGATTCGCGGGTAATTTGCACTTTATACTTTGCACATAAAGGGCTCATATTATAATCTGAAGTTATACTTTAAAACAAGTAATTATCTGTTCACAGGAAATTACAGGCTGTTTTGTCTGTAAGTCGTACTTTCTAATGTGAAGGCATACTTAACTTAAAGTTTACAGAAAGCAATAAAAACATTTATTGGAGTAATGTCTATTGCAACTGTCAAAAACTGAGTCACACAACAAAGTCTTAATCTTCCCTACCTTCCATCCAGCAACTAAATTTTCTGTCACCAAAAAATACTTAAGATCTTGTGTTCCTAACATTTCAGAAATATAACAAACTGTACCCCAAATCTTTGTTATGCTTCTCCATCGTCATAAAATTCTTTGAATATCGTATGGTTCAAATGGCTCTGAGCACTATGGGACTCAACTGCTGAGGTCATTAGTCCCCTAGAACTTAGAACTAGTTAAACCTAACTAACCTAAGGACATCACAAACATCCATGCCTGAGGCAGGATTCGAACCTGCGACCGTAGCGGTCTTGCGGTTCCAGACTGCAGCGCCTTTAACCGCACGGCCACTTCGGCTATCGTATGGCTAAAGGTCTTTGCCGTGGAGAACTTGGGTGTGAATCAAGCTTTATTGCAAAACATAAAAAAAAGGTTCAAATGGCTCTGAGCACTAAGGGACTTAACTTCTGAGGTCATAAGTCCGCTAGAACTTAGAACTACTTAAACCTAACTAACCTAAGGACATCACAAACATCCATGCCCGAGGCAGGATTCGAACCTGCGACTGTAGCGGTCGCGCGGTTCCAGACTGTAGCGCCTAGAACAAGTACATCACAGTATATAAAACACCGCACAGTTACAGAACATATGCAAAAATATTTACACCAATTTTCAATCTTTTTCGAGTTATGTACGTGAATTTATACTCTCAGTAAACGGTCGGTGCGATTCCGAAAAGAAACTAAGTAACTGCGAAGCTCACAAAACTACGAACTCTTGCTCTCTCTCTTTCAAAACAACTGCAGAATAACTTATCGAAACACAAAACGTTATAGTACGACGCCGCACCGCAGGAAGCGCTGAATGACGTGCCTCGCCCTCCCCATGTATTCTCTTCCTCAATGTCCATGTGGCGGTGAGTACCCATAAAATGTTTTTTATAAAGTTAAAAAAAAAGCTATGCGTCGAAAAATTGTATTGTTCATTGAACTGTGGCTTTTCAAGGGACGAACGGAAATGTCGAGTTTCTCCAATACATTAAGAAATAGACTCTTTGGGGCTTGATGTTCAGTCTTTTCTGTTATGTTTTTCAATGGTTGTGTGTGTGGCGAAAGCAGTTTTATTGGTGGTGGTAAGTTCCTGTAGGTCCAAACTGCTGAGGTCGTCGGTTCCTAGGCTTACACACTGCTCAATCCAACTTGAACTAACTTACGCTATGGACAAAACACACACACACACACACACACACACACACACACACACACACACACCACCCATGCCCGAGGGAGGACTCGAACCTCAGACGGGGGGAGCCGCGCGAGCGGTGACAAGGCGCTAAATCGTTCTGCTACCCCGCGCGACCCAGTTTTATTATTTGTGTCTCTGTGATCCTTGTTCCGCTTCCGTAGTTGAGACGTCAGCGCAGCTGACTGCCTTGCGATGGGTTCGGGTTCGGTTCCCGGTACCGCCAGGGATTTTTCCTTGGTCGGAGGGCTGGTGCGAGGTGCACCCAGCCTCTTGAGGCCAGCAGAGGTGTGGCGACGGCAGAGATCTCGCGTTTCGCAAAGCGAGCAGCTGATCGCCAAGTTAAGTCAAAGAAGTTCGCGCGCTCGCCGCCTGGGGCGCTGACGTGCGCGTTTATTCCGTGCCTAAGAGTAGACACTATTGAACTCTGTGCCTTTTGTTTTTAATATTATTACTCCATTGTTATCCAATATATCGACAAGTTTACTTATCCTTTTAGTTTCCATTAAACATTCCTGTACTCAACGTACACGACTTTCCTTTACGTACTTGAGAGCGGCGAGTTTTTTAAATACGGAATAAAGAATAATGCTCGCATCTGCCGCGTGCTGTACACCCACGTATCACGTGCAATTTAGTGGCTGTCTTATAGCCATATAAAATAAACTACTCGGCCGATTAATTGTGGTTCCAAGGTACTGAAACTCGGCAACGAACCCTCCATACCGCATCCAGTGATGCCATTGGGAGAGGATGACACGGCGACCGGCCGGCCCTGATTGGCCCGTTTAGGGCTAGAACACGGAACTTTACATAGCTAGTTTACCTTATGCGTTCCCTGAATCGAATATGAAGTTGCTGATGATGACGTTTGGTTTGTGGGGCGCTTCAGCGCCCGTACAAAGTCCAATATTTACACAGTCCAATCTAGCCACTTTCACGAATGATGATGAAATGATAACACAAACACCCAATCCCTGGGCAGAGAAAATCCCCAACCCGGCCGGGAATCTAACCCGGCCGGGAATCGAACCCGAGACCCCGCGATCCAGAGGCAGCAAAACTAGCCACTAGACTACGACCCGCGGACGAATATGAAGTTACGCCCAGGGTGTCCTACGTAAAACTTATCACATTTCGTACATTTTATTTTTTATACACCTGATCTACTGAATTTACTCGCGTAGTCGTGTAACTTACGACGTAGTTTCTTTTAATGGAACCTTGTGTACGAAATACTACGCTGACTGTTTCGGGAAAATTTCTAGTTACTTTTTGTGATATATTTCCTGTATATGTAAGCGTTAGTACGTTCGTATTTATGGTGGTTGATTTATGGTTACGTCACTCATTTTAAAGCTATTTGCCACTGCCACTTGCCTGTGGATTATAACTAAGGCAATACAATCATCCAAAGCTGAAATATAACAACCCACCAACTATTTTTCAATGCGGAAGGAAGATGAAGGTAAAGCTTAATAACAGGCTGGTGCAGCTCATCCAGTAAATTACTGTGTAATACAGACAGTGTGATCCATGCGTTCACGAGCAAATGTTTTGTAGTTTTCGCATTACTCCATCTATGGGAAGACTGCTGAACTATGTGCACGCATATTGTAGTTTGAACAATAGTTTGAGAGGCCATCTTGAGAGGCATCAGAAGCGTAGTTGGCGTTTATAATGGAGAATACTAGCGGTCATATCACACTTGATTGGATTACAACTGACGTTACGAGTGTGATGACGGCAGTGGACAATTACTAATTTTTAAATACTATCTGACTATCTGCTCAGTACTAGTTTATAATGACTTAAGTGTGGGGTTGAACACAACAAAGTATATAACAACGCTAACGAAGTTTAAAACGGAGACCTCAGTAACGATGTACATATGCTGTCTTCAGCATCTGAGTTCTGTTTTGTTTCATGAAAGGGATGACTTAAAAATATGAGAACTACCTACGCATTAAACTTCTGACTGAGTTACAAAAGTTTGTTTTCAGTTAAAGGGAATTTGAAAGCAATGTAAGACATTGCCCTGAAAAACATTTTTCAGCTGTCATAGCTATTTAACTGTGGCAGAGAACGCGAATTCCATAAACTGTGGCTTGTTATCTCATCTTGTAAATGGCTGTTTACATATCTTAATTTTAAAAACTAAAATATATGTTCGCTCAAGCTAATAGCATACGTGAACTTCCTGATTTAATTGACGTAATCACGTCGGCCTTGTTACTGGAAGAGTGACGCCCTCAAAGGGAGAATGCTCGACTGCTGTATTATACGTAATCATCCGTGCTTAGTAATCACACTGCCTACAGTGCGAAACAGAGACTACTTTCCTTAGTGCAGACATGTTATTACTACAAAATCAAGAACGCATCGAAGCCACCTTGAAACTGACAGGTAGCAGTCGATAATCATATGTTACAGTTTTCTGAGTGAAGCCTCTTCTGCGAAACCAGCATCACGCCGTGGTCTTTTATGAGTAAAACAAAACGCCAATTGCGGCAAGTGCAGTTTGAGAAAACTGACAAGCAAGTATCGATAATCACGTACTACACTTCCTCACCGTTTTGTGAGAGGACCGCCTTGCCTCGTTCTGAAAAGCCTGCACTGGGCGGTGTGACTTATTTTAGATTCTTTTCCTCTAAAATAAAGCATTATTTGTTGTGTGGTCTTGGAGGGAATTCGAAAAGTCTCTGTTATTCCTTTTTGGAAACCTGTTTGCATATTTCAAGGTGAAAAACCTGTCCCAGTGAAAAACTGGAGGGTAGTCAGAAATAAATCATTCTACAGTCAAATCCATAATCAGCCCTGTTCCTCATCTGGTAGCACTTGTCAGATCCACTTTGGATGGCGTGTCCTCTAAACCGGTCATTTACTAATTAACATGCGACTCTTGTCAACCCGTTTACGTAGGTCAGTCATCCAGGAAATTCAGAAAGAGGTGTTCAGAAAACCCCAGATCCGAGGAGTGTAACAGCTCGTATTTGCCACAGATGCACGACCCCCACAATAAAAATGTGTGAAATCTTATGGGACTTAACTGCTAAGGTCATCAGTCCCTAAGATTACACACTAATTAAACTAAATTATCCTAAGGACAAACACACACACACACACACACACACACACACACACACACACACACCCATGCCCGAGGGAGGACTCGAACCTCCGCCGGGACCAGCCGCACAGTCCATGACTGCAGCGCCTTAGACCGCTCGGCTGATACCGCGCGGCCCCCCCACAATACTCCAAACTAAATTGTATCATCTGATGATGAATCGCCAGAAGATTCGAAACCGGTCCTGAATAAATAAAAATTGAAGAAAAAACGGCGATTGCTTGCAATAATTCCTGAAACCTTTAGCTTGTATTCCGCTTTTGTTGATCACTTACTCGTAACAACCACCCAACGAAAATAGAAAGAGACGAAAAAATACTTAAATCCAACCACGTCCTATACTGGAAAACTTCCGCATACAGGGAGAAAAAAACAAAAAACTAACATTTTTAAACGAATATGCAACAGCAATCTATTCAACCCACTGAAAGAACCTGGCGGGAAAGTAGAAAACAAGAGGAAGAAAGTGGTTAAGATGATACACTCCTGGAAATGAAAAAAAGAACACATTGACACCGGTGTGTCAGACCCACCATACTTGCTCCGGACACTGCGAGAGGGCTGTACAAGCAATGATCACACGCACGGCACAGCGGACACACCAGGAACCGCGGTGTTGGCCGTCGAATGGCGCTAGCTGCGCAGCATTTGTGCACCGCCGCCGTCAGTGTCAGCCAGTTTGCCGTGGCATACGGAGCTCCATCGCAGTTTTTAACACTGGTAGCATGCCGCGACAGCGTGGACGTGAACCGTATGTGCAGTTGACGGACTTTGAGCGAGGGCGTATAGTGGGAATGCGGGAGGCCGGGTGGACGTACCGCCGAATTGCTCAACACGTGGGGCGTGAGGTCTCCACAGTACATCGATGTTGTCGCCAGTGGTCGGCGGAAGGTGCACGTGCCCGTCGACCTGGGACCGGACCGCAGCGACGCACGGATGCACGCCAAGACCGTAGGATCCTACGCAGTGCCGTAGGGGACCGCACCGCCACTTCCCAGCAAATTAGGGACACTGTTGCTCCTGGGGTATCGGCGAGGACCATTCGCAACCGTCTCCATGAAGCTGGGCTACGGTCCCGCACACCGTTAGGCCGTCTTCCGCTCACGCCCCAACATCGTGCAGCCCGCCTCCAGTGGTGTCGCGACAGGCGTGAATGGAGGGACGAATGGAGACGTGTCGTCTTCAGCGATGAGAGTCGCTTCCGCCTTGGTGCCAATGATGGTCGTATGCGTGTTTGGCGCCGTGTAGGTGAGCGCCACAATCAGGACTGCATACGACAGAGGCACACAGGGCCAACACCCGGCATCATGGTGTGGGGAGCGATCTCCTACACTGGCCGTACACCACTGGTGATCGTCGAGGGGACACTGAATAGTGCACGGTACATCCAAACCGTCATCGAACCCATCGTTCTACCATTCCTAGACCGGCAAGGGAACTTGCTGTTCCAACAGGACAATGCACGTCCGCATGTATCCCGTGCCACCCAACGTGCTCTAGAAGGTGTAAGTCAAATACCCTGGCCAGCAAGATCTCCGGATCTGTCCCCCATTGAGCATGTTTGGGACTGGATGAAGCGTCGTCTCACGCGGTCTGCACGTCCGGCACGAACGCTGGTCCAACTGAGGCGCCAGGTGGAAATGGCATGGCAAGCCGTTCCACAGGACTACATCCAGCATCTCTACGATCGTCTCCATGGGAGAATAGCAGCCTGCATTGCTGCGAAAGGTGGATATACACTGTACTAGTGCCGACATTGTGCATGCTCTGTTGCCTGTGTCTATGTGCCTGTGGTTCTATCAGTGTGATCATGTGATATATCTGACCCCAGGAATGTGTCAATAAAGTTTCCCCTTCCTGGGACAATGAATTCACGGTGTTCTTATTTCAATTTCCAGGAGTGTATATTATACGACGGATTGCTGTAAACATTGAGGAGGAAACTCTTTTGGCGAAAGAGTATTATTTCTCTGCTCTGATGTACAAATAGTTTGAATGAGTCAAACATAAATGACACTTTTATTCAAAGGCATTAATTACACTGAAATAACTGCTATTGATGATGGTCCCATGGATATTACAAAAGGCGGGACATACTCTGCAACATGTTCCTATGCTGATCAGAGGGTTGGTAAGGAGTTCTTGTGATAGGGCGTTTCATTCCGCCGTCAATACGGTTGACAGATGTTGGATAGTCGATGGCGTATGGTCCGCAGCTCGTGGTTTCACGTTCGCGTTCTCGCTTCCCGAGCACGGGGTCCCGGGTTCGATTCCCAGGGAGTCAGGGATTTTCACCTGCCTCGAGATGACTGGGTGCTTGTGTAATCCTCATCATCATTCGTGAAGGTGGCGAAATTGGGCTGAGCAACGGTTGGGAATTTGTACGGGCGCTGATAACCGCGCAGTTGAGCTCCCCACAAACCTAACATCGTCATCATCGATGGCGTATGAGATTGTGCTGCAGTTCGTCTGCCTAGCGCATTCCACACGTGCTCGATGGGTTGTAAGTCGAGGGGAGAGACAGGCCAGTCCATTCATCAAATATCCTCTCGTTCCAAGAACTCCCCCACCTGCACCGGCCGCTGTGGTCGAGCGGTTCTAGGCGCTTCAGTCCGGAACCACGCGGCTGCTACGGTCGCAGGTTCGAATCCTGCCTCGGGCATGGATGTGTGTGTGTCCTTAGGTTAGTTAGGTTCAAAATGGTTCAAATGGCTCTGAGCGCTATGGGACTTAACATCTTAGGTCATCAGTCCCCTAGAACTTAGAACTACTTAAACCTAACTAAACTAAGGACATCACACACACATCCATGCCCGAAGCAGGATTCGAACCTGCGACCGTAGCGGTCGCGCGGTTCCAGACTGAAGGGCCTAGAACCGATCGGCTACTCCGGCCGGCGTTAGTTTAAGTAGTTCTAAGTTCTATGGGACTGATGGCCTCAGAAGTTAAGTGCCATAGTGCTCAGAGCCATTTGAACCATTTTGACGCCTGCACTCTTCGCAAGAGCTACTGTAGCTCTAAGCGAGAGCTACTGTAGCTTTAAGCGAGAGGTGGAGCAGTTGTACAGAAGCTAGCCTCAGTCGGGGCAGAAGCGGTATTTAAGCGCCCTCATGCCAGTCTTGATTTAGAATTTTTGTGATTTAGTAAAGCCATTTCATGAAGTGAACTATTGCCGGCCGCTGTGGTTGAGCGGTTGTAGGCGCTTCAGTCCGGAACCATGCGGCTGCTACGGTAGCAAGTTCGAATGCTGCCTCGGGCATGGATGTGTGTGATGTCCTTAGATTAGTTTGGGTTAAGTGGTTCTATGTCTAGGGGACTGATGATCTCAGATGTTAAGTCCCATAGTTCTTAGAGCCACCTGCGCTGTTCGTGGCGTGGCACATTGTCATCCATAACCAAGAAATCAAGACCGAATGCACCCCCGAAATAAACGAGCATGGCGAAGGAGTAAAGCCTCACAATAACGTTGACCCGTGAGTCTACTGTGTTCAAAGATTTGGAAATCAGTACAACATGATGCCTCCCCATACCATAACATCTAGAACATCAGAATAATCGTGTGCGACAATGGTGGACGTATCATCATATGGTGAGAGATGGGAACACGTAATGCACTCAGGAACATCGTCGAACATGACAGTACACTCGTTGGTTACCGTTATTGTGGCACTGTACTCATACACCATGTGCGTCTTTCCAAGGGTGCATTCGGTCCTGACTCGATCGTAGAGGAGCTCTTGGAACGAGAGGATATTCGGCGAATGGACTGACCTTCCCCGTTCCCCTGACTAAAATCCCATCGACCACGTGTTGGATGCCTTGGGTAAACGTTCTGCAGCACGTCCACATTCCCCAGCCATCGCCTACCAGTTGCCAACCGCGCTGGTGGAGGAATGGAATTTCCTACTACAAGAAATTCTTATCATCCTCGTGGCCAGCGTGGGAGCGCGTTGGAGAGCATGCATGTGCTGCTTGGAGATGACACACTCTATTAAGGGGGGACGTTGATGAAAAACACACACTATTTCAAAAGTGCACCAAATCCACAGTTTTGGAGATATGGCAATGTAATTTTGCACCACACTTAACATAAAAGTAACACATATACATATAAAATCCTTTGATTATATATATACTCAACTTTTTTAAAATAAAATTTGAAATTCATTTTCAAAAAATAATGTATGTTCCTTTTTCTCAGAAAGTATTCAAGAGTTTTCTACAAAAGTTTCTCTGTTTCATCTCTTTATATGTTGTAAGCTTCTCTCATGAGATTTTTGGAATAGGTAAAAGAGGACAATTTTCATAATTTTTTAATTATAATTCCAAAAGTACAATTTTAAATTCATGCAAAATTCCAAGCACTTTGCCCCATAGCTTAGCTTGCAATCAGGGATTTCAAAATTTGCCCTTGAGACGACGTTTATTAGGTTTACAGAAATATGTGTACAAAATTTCATAATTCTAGGATTCATAGAATCTGAGGAGAAGGTACATAAACTTTAAAAAGCAAACTTTCCAGGAAACGCAATTCAGAAGGCACCACATTTGTTCTCTGGGTCGTCTGTCCCTTCAACGTTTCTCTTCTGCTTTCTTGTTGTCTATCTTATTTCCTTTACCAGGTCTACAACTGACTTTTCAGCTGCAGAGACGCGCTGTAAATCTATTTTTCCCACGATGTCTTGAGTAAAATTTCCTACCTTGAAGCCCATTCTTTCTAATACCTTCATCCTCCCGAATTTCCCATCATTAAATACAATAACTGCATCATAAGTTGCAATTCTGACAGCTGTAGCAGATACAAATGTGTTTTTACGGCATTGTTTCCATATGAGTGAATTTAGAGACTCATTTGGATTTTTGGTTTTGCCATGAACACACTTTTTGATAAGTGCAGGATTGGCCAAAAATGATCTATAAAACCAAAGAGTATGTATCCCGACCTTCTAGATGTATCCCGCACACGTTTGGTTGAAAGTAATACACAGAATCGTTGGTCATTGAGCTGGTATTGAAGTGCTGCTTCAAAACGTGGGCGTGGCAGGGAGGCCGCGTCACACTTTTAAATAATTTTCGGGCACTTCGGATGCGATTTCAACATGAAATTTTGGGAATTTATTTTCCATGAGTTGTACTAACAATGAATAAATCGAAAATTGACATTTTTGGTCAATTTCATCAACGTCCCCCGTTAAGGACCATTTCTTGCATTTCGTAATTTCAGGGGACCATTATGAATCACGATGACTTAGATGTAAGTATTGTCTTTGAATAAAAATGTTATTTTGGTTGGTGTCATTGTCTATTTCCTTCAGTTACGTTCTGCGTTACAAGTTTGCATTCTATGTATGGTCCAATTTTGATCGGACTACATTGAGCTGGAAAAAAATATAGAGTAATGAAATTTCGGGAATACATTAGTGTGGGTAACATATTTAAACGATTAAAATTCCAAGATCACAGGTTAATGTAAACGCGAGGTAAGCCATTGCGAATGTGAAATGCTGGCACATTAATAGCCGGTGTAACCGTCAGAATGTTGAATGCAGGCACGCAAACGCGCATGCATTGTGAAGTACATGTGCCGGATGTCAATTTGTGGGATGGTATTCCTTGCCTGTTGCACATGGTTGGTCAATATAGGAACAGTTAATGCTGGTTATGGATGGTGCCGGAGTTGTCATCCGATGATGTCCCATGTGTGCTCGATTGCAGACAGATCTGGAGATCGAACAGGCCAAGTAAATATGTCGACACTCTGTGAAGGATGTTGGGTTACTACAGCGGTATGTGGGCGAGCGTTAGGCTCTTGGAAAACACCCCCTTGGCAGCACAACAGGTCGAATCACCAAACTGACGTACAGTTTTGCAGTCAGGGTGAGCGGGATAACCACGAGAGTGCCCCGGCTGTCATACGAAATCACATCCAGACCATATAACTCCAGGTGTAGGTCCAGAGTGGCTAGTACGCAGATAGGCTGGTTGCAGGTCTCGTCCTGATCAACATGGCCGTCACTGGCTCGAAGCAAAAACAACTTTCATCAGAAAATGCAACCTCCACATTACCTTCTAATGAGCTCTCTTCATACCACTGAAGTCACAAATGGCGGTAGTTTGGGGTCAGCGGGGGCACGCTACACAGCGTCTGGCTCGGACTGTCCCTGCAGCAGATGCAGTACGATGTGCGAGAGCCATACGCCGAACGTCTTCCCTCTCGCTAGTGCCACGTGGCCGTTCGGAGCCCGATCTTCTTTCGACTGTACATTCTCGTGACCAACGCTACCAGGAATCATGTACAATGACTACCTTCCTGCCAAGTCGTTTTGCAGCATCGCAGAAGGCACATGCACTTCTCGTAGCTTTCTACACAACCTCGTTCAAACTCAGTGAGGTGTTGATAATGGCGTCTTTGTTGCCTTAGAGGCATTCTTGACTAACACCAACTCACCAAGTCCCATTTCAAAGGTAGCTAACGCTCACGACCTTACACCGTGTATTTGGAGCAGACCTGATTTGCAAGCTCATAGTGCGGCTACTACCGCCACTCTATGCGACTGCGGTGAAATTTGAGTTATCATCTTTCACATTCCAGCCTATGACTCTCGACTGGGGAAGACCTAGAACGACGAGGACACCTGCAATGGACGAGGCAATTCTTCGTGCACTTGATGATAACCCTAATGTCAGCGTCAGAAGTTGCTGCTGTACAAGGTAACGTTGACCACGTCACTGTATGGAGAGTGCTACGGGAGAACCAGTTGTTTCCGTGCCATGTACAGCGTACGCAGGCACTATCAGCAGCTGATTGGCCTCCACGGGTACACTTCTGCGAATGGTTCATCCAACAATGTGTCAATGCTCATTTCAGTGCAAATGTTCTCTTTACGGGTGAGGCTTCATTCCAACGCGATCAAATTGTAAATTTTCACAATCAACATGTGTGGGCTGACGAGAATCCGCACGCAATTGTGCAATCACGTCATCAACACAGATTTTCTGTGAACGTTTGGGCAGGCATTGTTGGTGATGTCTTGATTGGGCCCTATGTTCTTCCACCTACGCTCAATGGAGCACGTTATCATGGTTTCATACGGGATACTCTACCTGTGCTACTAGAACATGTGCCTTTACAAGTACTACACAACTTGTGGTTCATGCACGATGGAGCTCCTGCACATTTCAGTCGAAGTGTTCGTACGCTTCTCAACAACAGATTCCGTGACCGATGGATTGGTAGAGGCGGACCAATTCTATGGCCTCCACGCTCTCCTGACCTCAACCCTCTTGACTTTTATTTATGGGGGCATTTGAAAGCTCTTGTCTACGCAACCCCGGTACCAAATGTAGAGACTCTTCGTGCTCGTATTGTGGACGGCTGTGATACAATACGCCATTCTCCAGGGCTGCCACAGCGCATCAGGGATTCCATGCGACGGGGGGGTGGAAGCATGTATCCTCGCAAACATTTCCTGTAACAAAGTGTTTGAAGTCACGCTGATACGTTCTGTTGCTGTGTGTTTCCATTCCATGATTAATGTGATTTGAAGAGAAGTAATAAAATGAGCTCTAACATGGAAAGTAAGCGTTTCCGGACACATGTCCACATAACATATTTTCTTTCTTTGTGTGTGAGGAATGTTTCCTGAAATTTTGGCCGTACCTTTTTGTAACACCCTGTATATATCACTTATCATCGGCCACTGAAGTGACTGGGGAGGGTGGGGTGCGCCGGACACTTCTGAGCTTGGAGGGAAAAATTTCCGGCACCCTAAGGCACCGTTTCATTTCGGAAATAAAACTCGAATTTAGATTTAGCGGAGTCGGAATTCATATTTAGTTTACAACCTGTTGTGGCTGTTTCAACCTATAACTTGGCACGTTCCACATACCTGAAACTTCTCCCTCAGCGTGGGATTCATCGAACATGGAAGAGTGAGTGAATGAATGAATGATGTTTGTGGTACTTATTGTAAATACTAAAGAAGTTTCTTCATGCCCATTGCTTCGACTCCATTGTAATGTTTTGCTTTGTAATGTCTGTGTCAACTATTGCCACATACACTCACAACTTCGTACTTTAGAATAATTCATGCTATGGAAGTCTAGTGAAATGGTTAAATATCAACAAAATTGAGTGGAACATGCGTCTAGCGCAAAGTCGCAAGCAACTGGAAAGAAGGCACGGTGACTCCCGTGCATTAGAAGGGTAAAGGAACACGATCCGATATTGCAGTGGCCGTGTACAACATCTGACCTGTACGAGAATATACAGTACATAATGGCTATACGAGTACAGGTCGTAGACGCATGGTTGACGACATTTGGAAGTTTGAGTCTCGCCGTGGGTCGTGCACGGATAGCCAAATGATAAGGCGACCCGCTCGCGATAAGCATGAGATCTGGGTTCGAGTCCCGGTCCGGCACAACTTTTCACTGTCGTAATTCCGTTCTACAGCAGATGGTAGTCCTTATTCGCAGTTGCGAATGCTTTTAAGGTAAAAGAACAGATCCGAAAAACGAGTATCCTCAACGCCGGTTTACTGCAGAATTCCGGCTCATATTTCAAATTCGAATATAATAAATTTCCTTGAGACAGCAAAGTGTCTGTCCACAGATCAGCATAGGTTTAGAAAGCATCGCTCGCGCGAAACTTGATTTGTGCGTTACTGCAGACTGTTAACGAAGGTCCGAACATATGGGATAGGTTCTTAGACATGTGACTAACTCGAATGCTTCTAAGTAACAGAAGCTCGTACGTTGCCCTGGACAGCAAGTGTTCATCATGGGCAAGGGTGTCGTTAGGAGTATTCCAGAGAAGTGTGATAGGCCCGCTCTTGTTCAATGTACGTAAAAGATCTGACAGACAGGGCGAGAAGCAACCTGCGACTATTTGCTGATAATGCTGCAGTTTATGGAGGATGTCGTTTTTGAGTGACTGTGGAAAGATATAGTGTGACTTGTACAGAATTTCTATTTTGGGTGATGAAAGGCGAATTTAATTCAGATGAATAGGAAACACGTTGCTGCAGTGCTCGAATACAGTATTAGTGTGTGCGATAAATCGCCGATTTAACTTGTATGTTAAGAGAATAAACTTGAATTTTACTCTCATTTTTCTGTTTCTGCCTGACATAGTCACGTCAATTGAATTTCTAGGCAGGACACTGGAAAACGATATGAAGTGGGAATGAACACGTAAGGTCGGTGGTAGGGAAGACGAATGGTCGATTTCAGTTTACAGGCAGAATTGAGGGAAAGCGTAGGTCATCTATAAAGGAGAAGATGTACAGAACAACTGTGCGAGCCATTCTTGAGTACGGCTCGAGTGTTCGTCACCACCACCAGTTCGGATTAAATTCAGAGGTATGTCGCTAGACTCTTACCGGCAGGCTCGACTAACACACGAATATTGCGTGTATGCCCGTGAACGCATGCGGGAATCCTGGAGGGAAGAGGGCGTTCCTTTCGCGAACCACTATTCAGAGAGTGTGGAGAACGGGCATTTGCGACAGACTGCGGAACAATGCTGTTGCCACGAACAAACATCTCGCGTAAGGACTACAACTGTTAATATTTTTAATAACACCGGGAATTCGATATAGGTCGGCCGGTGTGGCCGTGCGGTTCTAGGCACTTCAGTCTGGAACCGCGTGACCGCTACGGTCGCAGGTTCGAATCCTGCCTCGGGCATGGATGTGTGTGATGTCCTTAGGTTAGTTAGGTTTAAGTAGTTCTAAGTGTAGGGGACTGATGACCTCAGATGTTAAGTCCCATAGTGCTTAGGGGCATTTTAACCACTTTGCTAACAATGGTAACTGCATGTAAGTGGCACAATAAGATGTGCGACGGGTCCCTCGTTCTGTTTCGTCACATATTGGATTTGTATGGAACACTTCATGTCGACTTCCACCTTTTTATTTTCTGCCAATGCCGGAGACCAGCAGTTGTAGGGTCAAAATTGCGTGGTGGAGCTAAACATTGCAGTTCCTGTTGGTAGCGCCGAGCGCCGATTATGTCAGCATTTCACCTGACACGTCTCCGCACTCCGCAAGTACCAATCTTGTCATTTAGATTTTTGTTCATCATTTTCAGCATCTGTTTTTGAAAAATGCCCATGTGAAAAAATAGCACACAAGTTGCGTTAGAATTGGTTTTTAACGCAACTGGTGTGTTGCTTCTTCACATCGAAAATCCTGTTATTCCATTGACACCGCCACCCACCAGTGCAGTCGTACTGCTTCTTTCGTGCCACATATACTTGCTTCACACGGTCAAAGAGAAAGATTGGACGTGATGGAAACTCAAAATGTAATAAGACTCCTTCACACAAGGAAAATGAAATTATGTTCTTCTAGAATTCAGAAGAACAACTTCAAATACCGAAAATTATGGGAAAAAAATAATAAACTTGGTTCTCAATATTGCTATTTTGATATCGATATAGCGTTCGTCGTCGGCTGATACTCGTATCCGAGTTTTCATTTCTCTCCTGAGATTTTCTTTGTCACGGTTCAGGCGTGGAAGTGTCGTTGATGGCTTAGGAATCCAATCCTAGCGTGGAACAGGCGGCCACAGACATTACAGTTGATGGAAGGTGGAGGACGTGGCTCAGCCTGGAGGAGTTTACGTTTCCGGCGTTTGTCATTCTCCGTTCTTCGACGTTCCAGCTCAAAGTTTTGAAGAGCATTTGAGGCAACTGAGTGCCAGCGACTTCGATCTTCTGCTATTGTGGACCAGTTACTCGGATCGATGTTAAAGTTTTTCAGATTTTTCTTGTAGTGCTCCTTATAACGTTTGAGAGTGGCACCTCGTGGCCTTTTACCTGTTCTCACTTCGCTGTACAGCATTTGGCGTGGAAGTCTGTCATTTTTCATCCGCTGGACATGTCCGACCCATCTGAGTTGATGCCCAATGATAAGAGCTTCCATGTTATACAGTTTTGCTTTCTCAAGAACAGCCGTGTTGGATATGAAGTCATCCCATTTCAGGTCCATGATATATCTTAGCTTCTGTTGCTTGAAGCTTGCTAGTTTCTTCAGATCACAGCAATATAACGTCCTGGTTTCGCAACCACACAGCAGGGTGGAAATGACTACAGATTTGTACACCATCAGTTCAGGAAGACACGCTTTGTAAGACGTCCAAATGCTACATGGGCAGCACGTAATCTATTCTCCACATCTTTTCCAGATGAGCAGTTAGATGACAGTATGCTTCCCGGGTAGAGGAAATGGTCCACTTGTTCCAAGGGTGTATCATAAATGGATATGCTGAAATCAGGAACGGAGGACCCAGGAGTTGGCTGCGCCGTCACCTTTGTCTTTGGAATATTGATGTAGAGACCAAATCGCTCGTACGCCCTGCTGAAGGAATCAACTGACAGCTGCAACTCTGCAGGTGAATGAGCTAGATAAGCATTGTCATCAGGATACTGCAGCTCTGTCACACAAGTGGTACTGGTGAACCTTTTTGAATGGAGTCTGGACTGGTTGAATAATCCTCCATCGAACCTGTACTTTAGTTCTATTCCTGCATTGTTTACGGATGTCTCGTAAAGCATAGCTGCCAGATACAATGCAAATAATGTTGATGCAAGAACGCATCCTTGTTTAAGCCCACTTGTTATTGGGAATTCACCAGATATAGCGTTATATCGAGAGAAAAATACAGCAGCTATTAATCGATATTTTTTGAAAACAGCGATGTATTGATATATTGATATTTATCAACAGCCCTAGTATGGACTGCGGAAACGAGAGAAATCTGGTCCCGTATGGAGACTAGAGAGACTTGTTTCTTCCCGCGCTCCATGTGCGAGTGGAACAGGAAAGGGAATGACCAGTAGTGGTACAATGTACCGTCTATCGGGCTAGCATTCAGAGTATTTGTGAGCCGATGCAGCAGGCTTGGGTTTCGTGCGTGAGTGCTGTCCTCGCGCCGGTATTCGCGAGTCGCGCCCGCCGCTCGGTCCCCCCCACCCTCCCCCCCTACCCGCCAGGAGGCTTCAAAGGCGCCGGCGGCCTTCACAGCGCCGCACGGGGCACGTATCGGCGGGACAGCCACTCCCCGCATTGTATCCGCCACACGCAGTGCAAACGACTCCATTATAGTTCTAGATCAGGTGTACTGAAACAGTAGCCAGCAGTTTTCCTTTCTGTGCTGGAGATGGTAGACAGGAGAATACACAAGGTTGTCAGTTTTACCACCAATCAATATGGTTTTGTGAAAAGTTTTGGACCACGGTGCTATTCGTGCAACTCGCTTGCTCACTGAGGAACACTGTGGGCAGTTAGGCAAATCTCCATAGAAGAGATCTCATGAAGTATCGACGGCACAACAAATAAACCGGAGACAAAGAAGCAGAGCCGACCAAAGCCCAGGAACCGAGAATCATCCGATACTGAGGACGATGTTTTTTAGTGTGAGAAGATGATTCGTCCACCCTTAGCAGCGTTCCGGACAACAGCGTGCCTACTAATGAAGATGGCAACTGTCTCTTTTGTTCAGGTAAGTTTTCGCAGAACGAGGCAGGGGAATAATGGGTAATGCGTCCAATGTGCGAAATGTGGGCGCACACGGAATGTGCACGCTACGGTAAAGGACGATATGTGTATGTCTTCTGCAAATAAATTTACTTAGAGTAAGGAATTTAATAAAAGAAATTGGTATAATTCGTGTCTTGTTCTACAGTGTTATGTTTCATAGTGTATTCTTTGACAACGAATTATTACATTTTCGATTATTTGTTTTAACTTTAACAAACTTGAAACGAATGGCCGGCCGAAGTGGCCGTGCGGTTAAAGGCGCTGCAGTCTGGAACCGCAAGACCGCTACGGTCGCAGGTTCGAATCCTGCCTCGGGCATGGATGTTTGTGATGTCCTTAGGTTAGTTAGGTTTAACTAGTTCTAAGTTCTAGGGGACTAATGACCTCAGCAGTTGAGTCCCATAGTGCTCAGAGCCATTTGAACCATTTTGAAACGAATGGAGTACTCCATATTTGTACCCTATATTCTGAAGCGCAAAAAATATCAAACTTTGTGTTACGCCTAATTTATAACTAATGTAGTATTATTCGAAAAACCCGCCAGGATAGCCGAGAGCGCTAATGCGCTGCTTCCTGGACTCGGGTAGGCGCGCCGCCCCAGATGGAATCCGCCCGGCGGATTAACGACGGCGGTCGGTGTGCCGTCCAACCTAGATGAGATTTTTAGGCGGTTTCCCACATGCTACTATGTGAATACCGGGCTGGTCCTCTCACGTCCCGCCTCAGTTACACGACTCGCAGACATTTGAAACGCATTCACAGTATTGTCACGATTTACACTAGACGCAGACAGCTGGGATACACTAATTCCGTCCCGGGGGGGGGGGGGGGGGGGTGGCAGCAGGAAGGGCATCCGGATACCCCTTAACTTAACCATGCCCAATCCGTACTTAACCCTGCCGACCCTGCGTCCAGTGCGGGATAAAGGCAGTAGTGAAAGAAATGTAGTATTATTCGAAAATATAGGATGGATTAAAATATATTCCAAAGTATGTGCTACAGATATTTTATTTGCTTAATGTGAAAAACTGAGAAATTTATGAACGGAAACAAAATGGTATTCCATACTTGTACCACTTCCTCTACATTTATTTACATTCAGTGTCAACTGCCAGAGCCTCCACCATCCATGTATTCTCTGGAGGTCATTCTGCAAACCGTTACTATCCTCTGGCATTGCTAAAAGTATTAAAGAACATCCGACGCTTTCTACTAGATTTTATATATATATATATATATATATATATATATATATATATATAGTAACGGTACTATCACACTTCCTTGGGGTACTCAGGTAATTACCTTCACATCTGTCGATTTTGTTCCGTTAAGAGCAACGTGTTGAGTTCTACCTTCAAGGGAGTGTCGAACCCAGTCTATTCCAATACTCCATAAGCTCGTATTTTTCCCACTAAACGGCAGTGTTGGACGGTGTCCTTCCCGAAGTCAAGGAACACGGCATCAACCTGAGCGCCGTTGTCTATGGCTCTTTGGATCTCATGGAAGAACAGACCGAGCGGAGTTTCGCAGGATCTATGTGGAAACCATGTTGATTTTTATAGAGGAGATTTTCATTCTCCAAGAACGTCATAATTCTTGAGAGTAAAACATATTCCATAATTCTACAACAGATTGACGTCAACGATACAGGTCTATAATTGTGTGCATCCGTCCTACGGCCCTTCTTGAAAACGGAAATGACCTGCGCTTTTTTCCAGTCGCTAGGTACGCGTCGTTGCTCAGGCGATCTACGATAAATTACTGCTAGCAGAGGAGTAAGTTCTTCCGCATAATATTTGTAGGATCTTGTAGGTATCCCATTTGGTCCTGACGGCTTTCCACTACTAATCGACTGTAGTTGTTTTTCTATTCTGCTATCGGTTATCTCAATATCTGCCACTGCTAGTTCGTACGACTATTAAAAGGAGAGACCGTGACACGCCCTTCCGCGGTGAAACAATTCTGGAAGACCGATTTCAGTATTTCGGTCTTCTCTCTGTTTTCTTCAGTGCCAGTATGGTCACTGAGTGAATGAATATAGATGATTTTGACCCACTTACTGATTTTACATACGATCACAACCTCTTAGAGATTTTACTCAGATCAGTTTGACAAAGTTTTATTTTCAAAGTCCTTGAACGCTTCTTTCATTGCTTTCCTTATGCTCATTTTCGCTTCGTTCAGCTTTTGTTTGTCAGCTAGGTTTTTACTTCTCTTCAATCTGAGATGACGTTCTCTTTGTTTAGGTAACAACTTTTTTTAAACGGCAATCAAACCATGGTGGGTCTTTCCCATTCCTTGAAACTTTACTGGAACATACTTGTCCAGGACATATTGCACGATGCCTCTGAATTTGTTTCCATTTGTTTTCCACATCTTTGTCCTCATCACCTAACATTTGATGCTGACAGCTCAGATACTCTGCAATTTGTATTCTGTCGGTCGTGCTAAGCAAAAAATCTTCCTATCTTCCTTAACAGCATTTATAACACCATTTCTCATAGATGCTATTAAGCATTTAGTTTCTAATTGCCTGCTCAAAGTAAATTTCGAACAAGACATCCAGAACAATGTCACACCGCATCCCTGTCTCTGGTGCCAGTTCTGTTAGTATGACACTCTCAATCTATACCTAGCAAGTTGAAGTCACCCTCTATTACAACGGCGTGATCAGGAAAATTACTAACGGTATTCTGCAAGTTCTGTCTGAAACGCTATACCACCATAGTTCCTGAACCAGGCGGTCTATAAAAGCACCCATTTACCATTTTTGAGCCGGCCGCGGTGGTCTCGCGGTTCTAGGCGCGCAGTCCGGAACCGTGGGACTGCTACGGTCGCAGGTTCGAATCCTGCCTCGGGCATGGATGTGTGTGATGTCCTTAGGTTAGTTAGGTTTAAGTAGTTCTAAGTTCTAGGGGACTGATAACCACAGCAGTTGAGTCCCATAGCGCTCAGAGCCATTTGAACCATTTTTGAACCATTTTTGAACGATCTTTGATACTTATCTTCACCCAGATTAATTCACAATGGGAATTCATATTAACCTCGCTGGATTTTATCGAGTTATTACTCCAATAAACACGCTGCCACCATTGGCGTCTAACCTATCCTTACGATAAATATTCCAATCTGAACTTAGGATTTCGTTCTCATTAACGTCCAGTTCTAACCAACATACTGCTCCTAATACTATCAGTGTATTATAACCTTAAGTAAGTGATACTAATTGTGGGAACTTCCTTTGGATGCTCCTGTAATTTACTTAAATCATATTAACCTTTTCTATCTCAGATCTGTGGCGACGAACATTCTCTGAGGACATTGTGGTCTCTGAGGACATTGTGGTCTCTGAGGACATTGTGGTCTCTGAGGACATTGTGGTCTCTGAGGACATTGTGGTCTCTGAGGACATTGTGGTCTCTGAGGACATTGTGGTCTCTGAGGACTTTGTGGTCTCTGAGGACTTTGTGGTCTCTGAGGACTTTGTGGTCTCTGAGGACTTTGTGGTCTCTGAGGACTATGTGGTCTCTGAGGACTATGTGGTCTCTCTGAGGACATTGTGGTCTCTCTGAGGACATTGTGGTCTCTCTGAGGACATTGTGGTCTCTCTGAGGACATTGTGGTCTCTCTGAGGACATTGTGGTCTCTCTGAGGACATTGTGGTCTCTCTGAGGACATTGTGGTCTCTCTGAGGACATTGTGGTCTCTCTGAGGACATTGTGGTCTCTCTGAGGACATTGTGGTCTCTCTGAGGACATTGTGGTCTCTCTGAGGACATTGTGGTCTCTCTGAGGACATTGTGGTCTCTCTGAGGACATTGTGGGTCTCTCTGAGGACATTGTGGGTCTCTCTGAGGACATTGTGGGTCTCTCTGAGGACATTGTGGGTCTCTCTGAGGACATTGTGGGTCTCTCTGAGGACATTGTGGGTCTCTCTGAGGACATTGTGGGTCTCTCTGAGGACATTGTGGGTCTCTCTGAGGACATTGTGGGTCTCTCTGAGGACATTGTGGGTCTCTCTGAGGACATTGTGGGTCTCTCTGAGGACATTGTGGGTCTCTCTGAGGACATTGTGGGTCTCTCTGAGGACATTGTGGGTCTCTCTGAGGACATTGTGGGTCTCTCTGAGGACATTGTGGGTCTCTCTGAGGACATTGTGGGTCTCTCTGAGGACATTGTGGGTCTCTCTGAGGACATTGTGGGTCTCTCTGAGGACATTGTGGGTCTCTCTGAGGACATTGTGGGTCTCTCTGAGGACATTGTGGGTCTCTCTGAGGACATTGTGGGTCTCTCTGAGGACATTGTGGGTCTCTCTGAGGACATTGTGGGTCTCTCTAACTCAAAGAAGCTCCATTTGCACGCCACACGTAATCCACTACCCTAGTAGCCACTTCCTGCGTGTGGTGCACGCCTGACCTATTAAGGGCAACCCTACAATCCTGCACCCTGTTGCGGAGGTGGAGGAATTCACATCCGATATCGTCGCAGAGTCGTCTGGGCCTCTTGTTTAGACTTTCCACTCTACCCTAACCAGAGGACCACTATCAATCCTGAGTACGATGCTCCAAATAGACAGCTTAGCCTGCATCCCCCGTGCGATTCTCCTCGTAATTGCCTACAGCAAACCAGCCATTCGCCGACATGGGTCGAAGATGACCTCAGAAACCAAGTGGCAGGCGTCATTCGTGCCGACATGTGCCACTACATGCAGCCGGTTACACCCAGTGCGCTCGATAGCCGCCGGCAGGGCCTCCTCCTCATCACGGACGAGACCTCCCCGGCAAACATACCGGGTGCACACTGGCGTTCTTTCCCGCCTGGCCTGCTACAAGGTTTATAACTTTGCTTCCGCCGTTTTTTCCCCAACATTTGAGACTTTAATGAAGCAAATTGGTTACACATGCATCAAAGTATTTTGCATCGCTGGCCACTACTTTCTCCCATCTTTCCGTATCGAAAAAATTGTTCATCTTTAAAAGCGATCCACGAATTGATCCAATTTGTGATTTCTTCATGAGATCGGAAGTGTTGGTCAGCCAGACCATGCGCCACTGATCTAAACAGGCGATAGTCAGAGGGAGCAATGTCTGGAGAATGCGGCGGATGGGATAGGACTTCCCATTTTAACGTTTCCAAGTACGTTTTGACCTCTTTTGCAGCGTAGGGTCGAGTGTTGTTGTGCTGCATAATCACTTTATCGTGCCTCTCGCTGTATTGCGGCCGTTTGTCTTTTAATGCTCTGCTCAAATGCATTAATTGCGTTCAATAACTAGCACCTGTGATTGTTTCACTTGATTTTAACACCTCATAGTAGATGACGCAGAGCTGGTCCCACCAAACGCAGAGCATGATCTCGGAGCCGTGAATATCCGGTCTGGGCGTCGTCGTGGAAGCATGGCCGGGATGTCTCCATGATTTTTTGCGTGTAAGGTTATGGCAATGAGCCCATTTTTCTTCCCCAGTCACAAAGCGAAGCAGAAATCCTTTCCGTTTCTGCCTCTGAAGCAACTGTTCATTAACACACAAACGCCGTTCAACGTCTCTTGGTTTCAGCTCACATGGGACCCAAGTTCCTTCTTTCTGAATCATACGCATAGCCTTGAGACGTTTTGAATTGGCTTGCAGTGTCTCTCCCACTAATCGTGCTAGTTCTTCTTGAGTTTGATGCGAGTGTTCACTCAGCAATGTCTCCAATTCGGCATCTTCGAAAACATTCTCTCTTCCACGACTAAGCCGGTCTAAGACGTTAAAATCACCGGTCTTGAAGCGTTGAAACCACTCACGACACGTTCTTTCATTAATAGCGTCCTTACCATACGTACTTGAGAGCATTGGATGAGACTTAGACGCTGTTTTCTTCATACTGAAACAAAGTTGTGACACCTCCCGCGCGGGATTAGCCGAGCGGTCTGAGGCGCTGCAGTCATGGGCTGTGCGGCTGGTCGCGGCGGAGGTTCGAGTCCTCCCTCGGGCATGGGTGTGTGTGTTTGTCCTTAGGATAATTTAGGTTAAGTAGTGTGTAAGCATAGGGACTGATGACCTTAGCAGTTAAGTCCCATAAGATTTCACACACATTTGAACATTATTTGACACCTTCCGCAAATGACGAGAATTAGGCTCGTAAACTGACATTTTCAATCAAGAACAACATTATGATGCAGACACAAATCGACTAATGTTTGAATGAGGTTATGTTGACCGAGATCCAAGCTAACTGCCTGACGTCTGCGATCTGTTTCTTTCGACCGCTACTTACCGTTGTCACCACCTATCGGCAAACGGCGGAAGCAAAGTTGTACATCTTGTATTTCCGTGAGTGGCTCATATCAACCGCCTAACATTGGAGCTCTCACCAACAAGCATATTCACCCTCTGCAGTTCTCCGGACTGGGCAGGAAAGTCGGCCGCTGGCTGATCCTGTGCTGGCTCAGAGTTATGGTGAACACTAGGTAGCGCTTCCTAGCTGCTGCTAAGGCATAGGGAGCAAGCCGTGCGACCTGCCCCATCTTTCGCCTTCCGCCCAGTGACACGCGACCACCACTGTCTGCCATCCACTGTCGAGAGTGACGTTACGCGCATGCGGGCAAGATAGTCGGCCGCGTGGATTAGAGTGAGATAGGGTGAATTTGTTTGCGAAGCTGTGTGGCCCCAGGGCCGATAGATCGACGCAGGCTGGCGGGCCACCACGGCCGCTCCAGGCGAGCCACGTGCAAAGTACCGGATGTGGGGAAAATCCCGAAGCTGGGAACTTTCATGTTCTTCGTGTAAGAGATGCTCCAGGAAATGGCGGTGTTTCAAAAAATGGTTCAAATGGCTCTGAGCACTATGGGACTTAACATCTATGGTCATCAGTCCCCTAGAACTTAGAACTACTTAAACCTAACTAACCTAAGGACATCACACAACACCCAGCCATCACGAGGCAGAGAAAATCCCTGGCCCCGCCGGGAATCGAACCCGGGAACCCGGGCGTGGGAAGCGAGAACGCTACCGCACGACCACGAGATGCGGGCTGGCGGTGTTTCAGAAAACCTTGAAGATGTGTAAGTCTTTGAGATTCGACAATAACTCAGTCAGATATTAACGCAAATCTGAATACAACTACGATCTCCAAAAAATGACGCACATCCAATGACACAACAGTATTTCAACATCTTTAAAACTACAGAAGTTAATATCACACAACGAATATACATTTTCACAATGAACCTCTGAATTAACAACATGACTATATCTCAGATGATAGAACTGCACTATAGCTATCATCCCTGAAAGCTATGTATCTGCATCTATTTTATTTATTAATTTACGACGTCTTTTATATCGCTTTCGTTATGCAAATGTTTGTCAGAACATTGTATTCCTCACACTTACACTGCAAATAGATGCAGAATTAATACCTCATATTTTGTCGTACTTGTGTTTTTATTTAATGAATAGTTAACTATTGTGCCAATAACTTTATTTAAATGTCGATTGCAAGTGCTATTAAAAGAATATGCTAATTTAAAAGTGCTCAGTCACATATGTCAGCTGACGCCACAATTCGAAAGAATGCCAGAAGACGCTTCTGTCAAGCAGGCATAAGTAATTGATAACCGCTCGGCCAACACGGCCGGCCTTAATATTGTTATAATATATTAGTTTATTGCGGGAAAGTGACCATGTTGAATCAAATCATGTCTGAAGAGCTTGAGAACGTCTTATTTTTCGTGGAGGTAGAGCTTGAAAACAATGAATATTTGTTGGGGATGGCCTTAAGCCAGTGAGAGTTGGACAGTGGCGGAACACTGCTAGAGTCAAGTGGAGATGGGAACATTTCGAGTGAAGAGCTCCAGGGAGCGATTCTGCACACTTTATGTGGAGTTCTTGAAGAAGGCAGGCCTGTCTGCAGTAACGTGCGTGATTCGAACGTGGATGTGTTCGATTATGGGCGGTGAATGGCTGCTGTTATACATCTGAAGGGACTTTATAATTCGAGAGGTATGAATGTGCTCCAGAGAAGGACTCTAACTTCTTTTGCTTGCAATATGGAACTGCTCATAGACAGAGTATGGGCTATTATTCTTTTTATCGTGTCTATATTAATTTGTAAATCATCATGTTGAGCTCGGAAACGTTTTGAGCTGGTGAATATTTCGAAATGGACTTAGTATTCGCGTATCTGCGATGACTATTTAGTTTGGGGATTTTGCTACCGTTCTCGTAACGCTCTCAGCGTAACTTCACTGCATTTGATAAAGGTATTTTTGTTTGTATTTTAACTGAATATCATAGAACCACTTCCCTTTTATTGGAGATGCCCTTTTTGAATAAACATTAATCAACATAATTCTGTCATCAACATCAGTTGTATACGTTAGAATAGAACCATTTTTATTAAATTGTTCATTTATCTTTTATTTTATACTTTTATGTATGTTACTAATTCGCGATCCTAGCCAATCCATAGATTACTTGACTGCAAGATCACAGCTTCAGATTATTATTTGCAGAGAGTTAGCTGCAAGGCATCAAACCAGATGCGTGCGGATCGACCTTACGACTACATCGAGCAATTCTTTTTAAAAAGAGCGCTGCATAGCGCAGGTACCAACAGTAGGAGTAACCGCAGGTAAAGAAGCAACTGGTTTGCTTGTATGGACTGCTGTTTCGAAGAGAAACTGCTCTAGTTGTAACCGTTACGTATCGTCATTTTGTGAACTTGGTCAGATGTTGCGTATCAGAAAATGCAGCGACACCCGGGTCACCAGGGAAATCCAACGGTACCAACGTTGTCACAGGTCTCGTCACCAGCGCCCCGATGTTGCCACAACTTTGAGCATAAGCCAGAAGCATGTCGACGGTAACCAACGCAGCTTCCAGTTGTTTACGGACAGCAGCCAATTCTCCTTGCGTCCGTTCACAACAAGTGCAGCACCTAGCTACACCGTACTGTGTAAAACTTAGACACAAGATCTCAAATGGCGCTACTGAGCTTGAAACGTAAGGAAAATATAACGAGGAGAATAAAGAAACACTAAAAATTGCTCTGCAAATTTCTCACTATATCCTGAGACGACAGGCTCTTAAACAGAAATAAATTTCTTTGCCGAAGTAGTTGTATCTGTTGCTAGAAACTCTACTGACCCAAAAGTTTCTTCACGAAATAAATATGGAAACCAGAACACACAAATCTAAATTAAATGCTGTATACTAGTATGAGGTCTAATCTTAATGGCGTGACGTGAAACTTCTGGCGGCGGGAAAATTACACTAGAAGGCCGCCTTACCCAAGGATATGCACCAAGATTTACGCAAAAACGAAAACTTAGAGCAATTTGTTAACCACTAGTCTACACAGTAAAATACACAGGTACAGAAAAAAACAGAAACTGAACTAAATTACTGTGTATCAGGCAACTGCCGCTGCTGTTGCTGCTACCGTTGCTGGCGCGACCGCTCGTGTCGGCGTCTGCAGTGCGTGAGAAGTTGGTATAATTATTACTATCAGATGCAAATGAAAGAATTTCTGCTGACCCCAGATGTCCTGATAGACACGTCCAAGTTTAAAGCGATGCCATACTCTGCGAAAATGAAGATCTAAAATGCCCTTATAGGCCCCGTTGTCCTCTGTGGTCTAGAAATCTGGACACTAACCAAAAGGGAGGTGCAAAAGCTGTCGTTTGAAAGACAGGCGATGAGATGACTCTACGCCCGGCGAGGAACGGAGATACTTGGAGAAGAACACTGAAATTAGCTAGCTTTCATTGCCCACGTTATAATGAAATGGCGGGGCAAGAAATAGATGGGAAGACGATGTAAAGAAAGATGCAGTAGCTCTGCATGTATTGAACTGGACGGGAACATCAGGGGTACAATGCAGCGGAAAGTGACAGTTGACGTAGCGCATGATTTACAAGGTCTAGGTACGGAAGTAAGTATATGTTAACATAAAAACACTTAGTGCCTTCAAAGCAGTTTCCTCCTTTCTTAATTGCTTCTAAAATGGTTACTAGCCCTGCCATCGTAATAGTCATTTCTACGGATAATTTATAACATTCGTAAGTTGTGTTGTCTGGTCTATGAAAGCACAAACGATGCCATTTGCCTTTTTTGGCAGCATCTGTATATAGTATTTTGGGATGCTCTAAAAGGTTATCAGAGGTATCATTCAGATTGTTCACTTTGGTTTGTGCGAGGGATACGGTAGAGCTGTAGCGCGCACCACTTTGCGCTGGGGTTCTCCTAGCCGACTCCTGAGCATACAGTCATGATCTTGAATAACCATTTCACACAGCTTCAAAACAACCAAATCGTAAAACAGCAAGTCAGTAGGCTACACAGTCAGCAAAGAGAAATCATATTAATCCAGGTCAAAGGCCACAAAGGCAACGAATAGGTCGACCAACTCACTAAACAAGGCATCCAAAGGTAATGTACATAGACTTTTGCAATGACTTAAAAGGGCGATTCCAATGACGTGAGATGAGGAAAGGAAAAGATGAACCAACGACAAAGGGGAAAGTTGTAGAGCGATACACCCTGTGATCCCGTGAAAACATTGGTATATGTAGCACATACTATCAATAGGTTTTCATACAACCACTGCATGAACGAAATTCAACCACGGTCGTTTTAAACAACATTTACGTCGCTTGAGACTGACCGACAAAGCTCTTTGCACTTCTGGAGATGAAGAAGGCATGAACTGTATAGTATAAGGATGTTCCGAAAAGACAGGATAGATGGGACACTAAATCAACTGAGTGGTCTGGGGTACGAAGGCCTCCATTGCATTACCACTCTGTTGGAAACAACAGACGTTAGGGTGTTAAAACACACACATAGCTCTCAAGGAATCTGGAGTGTCGGTATAATCATATGCGTCAAACTGTAGATCCGGCCAGTGTGGTATGGGAGAAGAGGAGGTCAACACGTTACCATCCACGAGAGCGCCCATTCTGTGGGGGCAGAGCAGAAACGAAGGATTCCATTGCCTGGAGGATAGGCCCGAATTACGCAGTACACCAGAAGAAACATAAAGTGAAATTTCATCATTTGGATTTGCAGCTCCTTGTGTTGACCGTGTTTGCAGTTAAAATTGTAGGATGTGAGGTCCGCCAGTGATGCAAAACACCGTTTTTTCTCAGTACCCAAACACGTTTCAGCATCACTGTGCCATCATAAGTGGGTTTCCGTTTTATATATTCTATAATGTGAACATTTTTATTAAATTATTACCAAATTATCTGGACGTTTAGTTCAAACAATAGTTCGTTTCTTTCTGTTAATACATTTACACATGGTGTGCATGATTTTTCCAGATCACTTGTATATTATTTACTACAGGTAGCTTGTCATCTGCAACACGACGTTGATGAGAAATTTTACTGGGAGTTAACCTGTCATCTAGAATGTAATTTAGTTTTTCACGATATTTCGCGCCTATATTCGTTTTTACTCACGTTTTTCGTGTGGCAAGCCAAGCATCATGATGAGGTGTCGTAATGCACATGTAACTATAGCACTTATTTTCCACAAATAAGGTCGTAAAACACTTTTCACTTCACCAAAACACAGTGTGATTGTTGTTTGTTGTGTGTCCCAGCCCAGTCAGTGTTCAGTTGTTCACCAGGGAGTTCGGCGCCAAATTCGAATTTTGTGTACTGTTTTCTATACGCTTCTTAGCTGTTTCTGTTGTTTTTTACATGGTGTTCCTTTTGTGTGTAAATGGTGAGACTTTTCAGATTGTAGTGTATCCATTTTTCGTGTGTGTGTGTGTGTGTGTGTGTGTGTGTGTGTGTGTGTGTGTGTGTGTGTGTAGACTTTATCTGTTTGTGTTGGCCGGCAGTGGTGGCCGAGCGGTTCTAGGCGCTACAGTCTGGAACCGCGCAACCGCTACGGTCGCAGGTTCGAATCCTGCCTCGGGCATGGATATGTGTGATGTCCTTACGTTAGTTAGGTTTAAGTAGTTCTAAGTTCTAGGGGACTGATGACCTCAGAAGTTAAGTCCCATAGTGCTCAGAGCCATTAGAACCATTTGTTTGTGTTGTCTTTTTTTGTACAGTACCTTTAATGTGTTAAATAGTGTGCCCTTGCAGAAAGTAGTATATTCATTTACGACCTGTTTTCCTTCTTCTATTGCCTTCTGTATGTGTAAGTTCTCCTCAATAGTCAATTTGCTGTATAGCTGTATAGGCTGTGGCTGGGTTTTAGTATTCTTAAGTCCTTTTCTATTGTGGTTGGGTGGTGATTGTGGGCTACATGGTGGTCAGCAAATATGCTATGGGAGCTGTTGCTTTTTAAAGCTCTAAGATGTTTCGAATATCTGGTCTTGAAATCATGCACACCAAGTGTAGGCGTATTAAAAAAAAGAAACGAACTATTGTTTGAACTAAACATCCACATAATTTTGTGATAATTTAATTAAAATGTTCACATTACAGAATAAATAAAACGGAAACCCACTGATGATGGCACAGTGGTGCTGAAACATTTTTGGGTACTGAGAAAAAACGGTGTTTTGCATAACTGGCGGACCTCACATCCTACAAAATAAAGTGAAATGTACTTGTACACATTTGTTTAGTTATAAGTAATAAACCTCTAGTTGTTACTGACTTTAATAAATTTTGTACATAGATAGGCGTAATGTATACATACTAATTTTATAAAAGTTATGCTACTTTTGCTATAAATAGATTTAAATTTGTAGACACCTGACAGTTTTTGCTAATATGTACATTTTCCAGTTACGTTAATGTGACCACTTGTCAAAAGCCTATATAACCACCTTTTGCAGCGAGAGACGTGCACAGAGTGAGTCAGTGAGGTTCTGGAAGGTATCGACTGGGATGAGCAGTCATGCCGAGTCCAATGCCATGGCAAATTGCGCTGGGTTTCTCGGCAGAGGATCCATAGTGCGAACAGCCTGATTGAGGTGGTCCTACAGATTCTCAATTTGGTTTAAATCCGGGGAGTCTGGCGGCTATCGGAGTACGTTAAACTCGCCCTGGAGCTCTTCGAACCATGCGCCGACTCTGCGAGCTGTGTGACACCTTTCATTGTCCTACTGGTAGATGCCATCACGCCAAAAAAAAGCAAACTACTCGTAGGGATGGAGCTGGTCTCCTAGGACTGATGCATTGTGCTTTCCAGAATGACGAGATAAGCTAGCGCAGTGATAGTCAACTTCGTCCCTACCACCCACTAGTGGGCGCTAGGCGGTAGGGGTTTTAAAAACACTTTCATTAGGTTTTCAAAAATTTTTGACATTTGGTAATCAATTGTTATTAAATGCTTCATCTTGCTATAATTCTGCTTTATAAATTTTATAAAGTAAATTACTTCCCTAGTTTACAAACTTCCATTACTGTGCAAACGATGAGCGGGAGGAAATTTTACTACCAACAGAGATACAAAAGTAGGTGGCAGGTTGACTACTCCTGACATAGGGAATATCACGAAAACATTTACAAGACCATAACTCTCCGTCCTGTTTGCAGCGTGTTTGTTATCAGACGTACATGCCTTGGGAATCCGAACAATCGTCGAGGAGACACTGTTGATAGCCGCTTGGTTCATTTGGGCGGCCAGTTACTTAACAGTGGCACATCTCCGCTCCCGCACGGTATATTTCAACCATGGCGACACGCAAACACTTCCATCCTTAGCCCTAACACCACTCGTCATGCCCTATTGGATGGTTGATAAATCGCTCATTACGGCAACTGCTGCACTGTTTCCTGCGTCCCCCCTACACGCTTTATATACCCTCCAGTGCTAATGTTGCTGCCTGCCGTTTGTGAGTTGTTGTTACACTTTGATATCGAACGTAGGCAGTGGTCATATTAACGTGACTGGGACGTGTATTAGCTGTGGTTGGTTGTACGGTCATGAAACCAAAAGCCGACAAATAAATACGAGGACTATTCGGAAAGTAAGGTCCAATCGGTCATGAAATGGAGACCAGAGTTAGTCAGAAATGTTTTGTTTGAGTTACTTCTCTACGTAGTTGCTGCTCAGACTGACACGTTTGTCATAACATTGTACTAACGTTCCAGTACCCTTGTCATAGAAGGCAGCCGCCCGCGCTTTCTACCATTTCTCTACGCTGATCTGCAGCTTGTTGTCTGTGTCAAAATGTTGTCTTCATAGGCAGTGCTTCATGTGTGCACAGACAAAAATCAGAGGGACCAAAGTCCGGGCTGTATGGTGGGCGGGCAAACACTTCCCATCGAAAACATTGCAGGAGCGTCCTCATTGCCCATGCAGTGTGCAGCCGAGAACTGTCATGAAGCAGGACATGCAAGACAGTTACGTAGTGTGGGCAGCATGATTTCAGGTGAAATATGTCACAGGAACTCGTGCTTGACGGGAGAAACTATTTTTTAGACATACTTAAATCACTGTGCGCTCAGAGCTGAAAAGGGCGACGCGATGTGATCGACGTGCGTACTAGAGACATTGTCCAACACATCTCTGCAAAGCTTCATCGAATATTCAGTGTGGTTTTCATTTAACGACCAATCGGATCTTACTTTCTGAAGAGCCCCCACAAATAAAATAAAATATTGTCGCAGAAGAAGCTGAGTACCACTGTCTGATATAATGTAATTTCAATAGCTGGCACATTGCCCTGTTCATTTTTGCACTGTAATGTGTAAGTCAATTTCGCAGTGAAAGACTGATTATATAGGTCTGATCACTTGAGATACTTAACATTCAATTAATGTCCAGAAAGTGTATTTGGAAGGCTAGTCAACTTTATCATATATCTCCTTTCCGCCATTCTCAAGTGTTTACGAAATTGTCTAATATGATTATTGAATTGTTTTATATTTAAAATTATCCCACCAACTTGCTGATATCCATCATAAAGAACTAATTATGCTTCTGTAAAGATTGGAGCTCATGTAATTCAAAGTTCAGAATTTATTTCTTCAGGTTGAAGTTTGATTGGCTTTAAAAAAAACATTTCTTGATGTTTAACTTAATTCTTTCTGGCAGTTTAGTCAGTAACACATTCTTCTGTTGTCTTTCCTTAACATCAGTGTAATTGAAATGATCAGACCGTTTTATTTAAATAACTTATGTATACCATGTGTACATGGTTAGTGCATGAACTTAGTATGTATTCGGAATGTGTAACATCGTTTTTCTTAATGTTTTTATAAAAAAAAACTGTGGTGTAGTGGTTATGATGCTGAACTGTCGGATGCAGGGTCGTGAGTTCAAAACTCACCGGGACTGTACAATTTTAATTTCTATATTCGGTTCGAGTGCATTCTGGAAGTGTCCACAGGTGTCAAGAGTCATTGTGCTGGAATGTTCTGTAGCTGTATATATACTGTAGTGTTTTAGCCGGAGACAGTGCACTCCGTGCTCTTGTATGTGCAAGTGCTGAATAAGCCTTCGTTGAGTGAAGTTAGTGTTAGTCATTCATCAAATTACACCTTCTTCTACGTAACAATGTACTTGATGTGAGTTCCTCTTTCGTGAATGCTTTAAAGTATTGTTCGATGAGACGCAGTAGCAGCTTTTTCATTGCAAAGGCGAAATTTTACATTCTTGCAAATCTTGCCTCTGTCATTTGCTTCTTTTACGGAATTTCAAGTGCAGTTTGTACGACAGTGCGTAGACCAAAAGTTATGTACATAGAAAGAAAAGGTAGGTGAATTGCCCACATGGGTGAGGTTTCGCGTATCAATGCAGATCCGGCACACAGCTTTAACCTGCCAGGAATTTTCAGAGGACCTCTCTATAGGGAAATAAGTGATAGTGACTTGAGCAATAAGGATATTGTGGTAGCAGCGTTAAGTTCAGCTCCTTTAATAGCAATCGGTCTCGGGCTGACTTTCGCATGCAGTTTATGCATGCCTTTCCGATCCTCCTCCTCCGACTGCAAGTATTATTCCTCCGGTTCTCACATGTTGTGCACCTGTTTCTCCGAGCCCTGTGTGGAAACACGCAGAATGCGCCTGCCCCCTCCGTGTTCTCGTCCGGCCGCTTTGTGCACACGCAGGTGAACGGCAGTCGGCCCGGAGCGTGGCCGCCTGCCTCGGCGGTGATTGTGCGGCTCCGTAAGTCACACACACTCGCCGCCCCACCTGAACACCTGCACTCTCCAGCCGGTCTCGCTTCGCTTTCATTTTTTCCTCCCCACCGCTCCTAACAGTGAGAATGGAATTTCAGACCAAAAACGAAAGGCACAAGGGAAACCCGATTTCCAAGTGCCTTGCAGTGGGCCTCTCCAAACGCTTCTGGCTTGTGGTGTAGAGGGGGGGGGGGGGGGGGGTGATAGGGGAACATTCACAAGTTTCCTTTTTGAGGTTAGGAGCAGACTCAAAGACGTG
The DNA here is from genome assembly GCF_023898315.1 of Schistocerca nitens. Taxonomy (NCBI): domain Eukaryota; kingdom Metazoa; phylum Arthropoda; class Insecta; order Orthoptera; family Acrididae; genus Schistocerca; species Schistocerca nitens. The sequence goes on from NC_064618.1 coordinate 410,282,772, forward strand.
ATATGTGGCCTTTGCCGGTTGACGTACAAATGGCTGTAAACCGCTGTGAAGTTTGGACAGGTGCCACAATACTTGTCTTTTTTTCTGTTGCCTTCCGTTTCAGTTGAATAACATCTGAATTATTTCCCGAGAAACGGCCCTACGCCCGTCTTGGCAGTGTGCGCCGTCTCTGATGAATTAACTCAGTGGAACGTGGAAGTCCTCAGACTCAGTAGATTACCAACTTGAACTGCAACTGCGCGTGACAGTCGTGGGAGTGGAGTATTCCGTAGTCTCGTTTCGTTGTTAATTACATTACGTTCTCAGCAGTCTTCGATTAAGCTTCCAGATTCTTAAGCTAAGAAGACAAAGACGAGTTAATGGAACATATGCGAATCATCTTCGTTTCGCTGATGGCGTTGCACTATTTCTCACAAGTACAGATAAAACTCAACAACGAATTCAAGAACAGTCGGTGTGTATGTGTGTGTGTGTGCGCACTTTCAATTTAATTTATAAAATATCATGTATTGGAGGCTGACTGAGTGGATCATGTCCCAAAGCCACAAACAAAACAAAATAATAATAAAGCAAGTTTAAAACTAAGCTACTCTTTGTGAAAATTGCAACACAAAGAAGCAGATACGTGACTACAGTGAAATTTATTCTACAGATTATGGACATGACAATACACAAATCAGTAGAATTACAAGGTGGTACATGCACTTTGACTCTGAGAATTCAGTACGGAGTGACGTTGCCACGTGCTGCAATCAAAGCTTCTAGACAGCGTGGCATAGAATCAATGATGATGATGACGATATGATGGTGACGGCACAAGACGGCAAAGTCTTTCACCCCGACCTAAAACACAGGGTGGGGCAAAAGAAAAGTGGGCCGGGCGAGTGGCAGCATTAACGGAGGAGGAAAGGACCTACAATTACTTCCAACGAGATGGAGCAACTGCCCATTCATCCGGCTGAACTTGGAGCATATGTACACAATATTCACTCCTGACAGAGTTGCTAGCAGAGGTAAGTCTGGTCACGGCTACAGCCGGCCACCCTGGTCATCTGGTCTGTCAGTATGTGATTACTTTTCGTGGAGAGCCCTCAAGTCTACGGTGTATCGCAACAACCCTCACAGTCTTCAAGAACTACAGCAGAACATTACGGATGAAACTGCGGCAATTCCAGCAGCCAAACTTAGATCCGCCTTCAGCAATTTGCTGAGCAAGGCCCAAAAGTGCCAAGAGATGAATGCTGGTCACTTTCAACGTCTTCTACAGTCATGTTGGTACTGTATTTCCTTTCCTCTCCTGTGTTTCTTTGTGTCCTGGAACGTTTATTTGCCCCAACATGGATAAGGCGACAGGAGCGGATAAATACATAAAATGTACTCGCAGTTGCAAATATGGACAAAAATCAGCTGTAGAATGGGCTGACGACAATGAAAATTTGTGCGGAGCGGGACTCGAACCCAGATTTACCTGTAATCGCGAGCGGTCGCCTTACCATTTGGCTACCCGTGCACGACTAACGGCCAGACCCAAACTTCCTTATGTCGTCAACCATGCGCTTAAAATCTGTATGCCTCGTGATGACTGGGTGTTGTGTGATGTCCTTAGGTCAGTTAGGTTTAAGTAGTTTTAAGTTCTAGGGGACTGATGACCATAAATGTTAAGTCCCATAGTGCTCAGAGCCATTTGAACCATTTAAAATCTGTACTCGTAGATCCATTATGTATATTCCCGTGCAGGCTTTTGCTTGAAAATCGCTTTCCCGGTATCAGCCAATTTGTTGATACTGTCACCGTAGAATGTTTGACTTCGTTGACGGAGCAAAATCTCACCTCTGTTTCCACAACTTCATCACTAACAAAGTGGAGTCCCGGAAGGCGTTCATGTTTTGGAAACGGTGAAAATCGGATGGGGCCAAATCAGGATTGTATGGAGGACGGCCAATGACAGTGAACTCATGGCGTAGGACTGTTACAGATTTCGCAGCGCTCGTGTGTGGTCTGGCGTCGCCATTCTGCAGGAGTGTCCTCCATGAGTGGACGAACTCTTCTGCGGTTATAAACTCGATTACAACACGCTGTTTCCCACGCACCTACAGTACTGGCCATTAAAATTGCTACACCACGAAGATGACGTGCTACAGACGCGAAATTTAACCGACAGGAAGAAGATGCTGTGATATGCAAACGATTAGCTTTTCAGAGCATTCACACAAGGTTGGCGCCGGTGGCGACACCTACAACGGGCTGACATCAGGAAAGTTTCCAACCGATTTCTCATACACAAACAGCAGTTGACCGGCGTTGCCTGGTGAAACGTTGCTGTGATGCCTCGTGTAAGGAGGAGAAATGCGTGCCATCACGTATCCGACTTTGATAAAGGTCGGATTGTAGACTATCGCGATTGCGGTTTATCGTATCGCGACACTGCTGCTCACGTTGGTCGAGATCTAATGACTGTTAGCAGAATATGGAATCGATGGGCTCAGGAAGGTAATACGGAACGCCGTGCTGGATCCCAACAGCCTCGTATCACTAGCAGTCTAGATGACAGGCATCTTATCCGCATGGCTATAACGGATCGTGCAGCCACGTCTCGATCCCTGAGTCAACAGATGGGGACGTTAGCAAGACAACAACCATCTGCACGAACAGTTCGACGACGTTTGCAGCAGCATGGACTATTAGCTCGGAGACCATGGCTGCGGTTACCCTTGACGCTGCATCACAGACAGGAGCGCCTGCGATGGTGTACTTAATGACGAACCTGGGTGCACGAATGGCAAAACGTCATTTTTTCGGATGAATCCATGTTCTGTTTACAGCATCATGATGGTCGCATCCGCGTTTGGCAACATCGCGGTGAACGCGCATTGAAAGCGTGTATTCGTCATCGCGATACTGTCGTATCACCCGGCGTGATGGTATAGGGTGCCATTGGTTACACGTCTCGGTCACCTCTTGTTCGCATTGACGGCACTTTGAACAGTGGACGTTACATTTCAGATGTGTTACGACCCGTGGCTCTACCCTTCATTCGATCCCTACGAAACCCTACATTTCAGTAGGATAATGCACGACCGCATGTTGCAGGTCCTGTACGGTCCTTTCTGGATACAGAAAATGTTCAACTGCTGCCCTGTCCAGTACATTCTCCAGATCTCTCACTAATTGAAAACGTCTGGTCAATGGTGGCCGAGCAACAGGCTCGTCACAATACGCCAGTGACTACTCTTGATGAACTGTGGTATCGTGTTGAAGCTGCATGGGTAGCTGCACCTGTACACGCCGTCCAAGCTCTTTCTGACTCAATGCCCAGGCGTATAAAAGCCGTTGTTACAGCCAGAGGTGGTTGTTCTGGGTACTGATTTCTCAGTATCTATGCACCCAAATTGCGTGAAAATGCAATCACATGTCAGTTCCAGTATAATATATTTGTCCAATGAATACCCGTTTATCGTCTGCATTTCTTCTTGGTGTAGCAATTTTAATGGCCAGTAGTGTACATAGTTTTGTTACACACTACAATTCGGAACCCTCTCGCGTCAGAGGGTTACAACTCGCGTCAACAAAGCGGGAAAATCGACGGAGTGATATGCGTGGCATGTAATACTTCAGCCGATATTATGAACAGCATAAAAAATTCGGAGGAATTACTTTCCAGCACACCTTCGTATCAGTGGCCCGGAGCATGTGGAGGCAAATCTTACAAATTCTTGATAAATCAACTTCGCAGTTTTTCGACCATCTTTGATACCTTAAGGACAGTTCAATTTTTCAATGAGTTGTGTGGCATGAGGTACAATGCTCGTTTGGTATGTGTGCGGCTTGGGTTCGATTACCAGCTGGTGGACATTTTTAAACAAATGTGAATGTTCTATGAGCATTTCTCTGAAGCATAAAATATGTGAAAAATGTAATTTGAAATGTTTTTAATTTAAACAATCTTTATTCACTATGTTTTGTAAAAGAGCGGTAAATAAGTATATCTGCAATGAAAACCGGATTTTTGTGTGAGCGACACAATTGGATATAAGGTGACGTTCATTGTTCATAACAAAAGATACTTAAATATATGTTAATTAGCATGTGTTTGATGAATTTTATTGTTAAATGACATAGTTATTCGAACTGAACGGAAAATAGGCGAAAAAATAATGACCAAAATGGAACTCGTACCAGTGATCCAGACTCAAGTGCTACAGATTTTTTTGCGGTTCACGGAAATGCTCGTAGGACATCCAGCTTTGTATAATAATTAGTATCGGCCAGTCTGCCCACTAGGCTGGCAAGCACTCTACCGCAGTGCCAAGTATACCACGGAAATATTGATACTGATTTAAAATATTAAAGACACTCACTCAAAACAACTCAAAGTGGATTTTCTTGAAAATTTTTGAGTGCTGCATCGAACTGTTCTGGCAGAGCAATACTTGACGTACGAACTACACATAACATAAATACACTCCTGGAAATGGAAAAAAGAACACATTGACACCGGTGTGTCAGACCCACCATACTTGCTCCGGACACTGCGAGAGGGCTGTACAAGCAATGATCACACGCACGGCACAGCGGACACACCAGGAACCGCGGTGTTGGCCGTCGAATGGCGCTAGCTGCGCAGCATTTGTGCACCGCCGCCGTCAGTGTCAGCCAGTTTGCCGTGGCATACGGAGCTCCATCGCAGTCTTTAACACTGGTAGCATGCCGCGACAGCGTGGATGTGAACCGTATGTGCAGTTGACGGACTTTGAGCGAGGGCGTATAGTGGGCGTGCGGGAGGCCGGGTGGACGTACCGCCGAATTGCTCAACACGTGGGGCGTGAGGTCTCCACAGTACATCGATGTTGTCGCCAGTGGTCGGCGGAAGGTGCACGTGCCCGTCGACCTGGGACCGGACCGCAGCGACGCACGGATGCACGCCAAGACCGTAGGATCCTACGCAGTGCCGTAGGGGACCGCACCGCCACTTCCCAGCAAATTAGGGACACTGTTGCTCCTGGGGGTATCGGCGAGGACCATTCGCAACCGTCTCCATGAAGCTGGGCTACAGTCCCGCACACCGTTAGGCCGTCTTCCGCTCACGCCCCAACATCGTGCAGCCCGCCTCCAGTGGTGTCGCGACAGGCGTGAATGGAGGGACGAATGGAGACGTGTCGTCTTCAGCGATGAGAGTCGCTTCTGCCTTGGTGCCAATGATGGTCGTATGCGTGTTTGGCGCCTTGCAGGTGAGCGCCACAATCAGGACTGCATACGACCGAGGCACACAGGGCCAACACCCGGCATCATGGTGTGGGGAGCGATCTCCTACACTGGCCGTACACCACTGGTGATCGTCGAGGGGACACTGAATAGTGCACGGTACATCCAAACCGTCATCGAACCCATCGTTCTACCATTCCTAGACCGGCAAGGGAACTTGCTGTTCCAACAGGACAATGCACGTCCGCATGTATCCCGTGCCTCCCAACGTGCTCTAGAAGGTGTAAGTCAACTACCCTGGCCAGCAAGATCTCCGGATCTGTCCCCCATTGAGCATGTTTGGGACTGGATGAAGCGTCGTCTCACGCGGTCTGCACGTCCAGCACGAACGCTGGTCCAACTGAGGCGCCAGGTGGAAATGGCATGGCAAGCCGTTCCACAGGACTACATCCAGCATCTCTATGATCGTCTCCATGGGAGAATAGCAGCCTGCATTGCTGCGAAAGGTGGATGTACACTGTACTAGTGCCGACATTGTGCATGCTCTGTTGCCTGTGTCTATGTGCCTGTGGTTCTGTCAGTGTGATCATGTGATGTATCTGACCCCAGGAATGTGTCAATAAAGTTTCCCCTTCCTGGGACAATGAATTCACGGTGTTCTTATTTCAATTTCCAGGAGTGTATAATGGTCTCCTTGTCAGTCAAAATGTGGCGTACAGTGACTTGCACACCAAAGGAATCATCTGCTGCTTGGTCCCCTCGCTGGAGTAACGTCATGCGATAGGGGACAATGCCCAGTTAGAGAGTCAGGGCCACTTAATCCCTTCGGAGTGACTGACGTGAGGAACACCATGACCAGATAGTCTCTTCACCAGTCACACTTTATTGTATGTCAGTGGCAGCCACTCCTCCTCTCACGATTGCATGGATCTGCGACTCACCTGCGAGATGACAGATGGCAGGGAAATGGCACACCGTGTTGTGTTATGTCCCCCAAATTTCCGAGTGCCCGGTTCTCAACAAGAATGACACCTTCTTCCCCTCCGCTGTAGGACATACAGATGGTCGTGTGTGAGCTGGACCATTTCCTCTGCTGGATACATGTGCTGCAGCGACTGTAGGATAATTGCAGCAGATGAGAAACTGTTTGCCCTGAAGATGACTCATCTGCTCCAGTGCCTTCAGGATCGCATGGAGCTCTGCAAAAAATACAGCATAGTGAGAGGGTGAATCCTGAAGATACTGTCGGGGAAGACGACTTACACCCCAGGGAGTCCCCTTCTCGGGAACCATTAGAGTACATAACTTCAAAACCGTGATGGACTATCTAAAGTGTTAAAAAACAGACGTTAAAACGTAAAATCTGTAGTGCAATCTTTCTTAAATTTTGTCAGGTCTAAAATAATTCTGGGACTGCAGGAGCCAAGGCCGAGACCTGCTCTACTCTTGGTGAAATACCTTAAAACCAGCCACATCCATCTCTAAAAGACAATCGTACGTGCGAATCCCATAAGGGCTCGCCATTCGGGATCGAATATGAAAGAGCCTCCCCACTGATGGCCAGGCAACGCTATGGTATGCAGATGTGTATGGCGTGGAGTGTGTTCTATAGGCCCGGCGCAACGTGGGAAGCCATCAACAGACGTGAAACGGCGGATCACTGGCCTCAGCGCAAAGGCTCGGTATGGGTATGGTTCGAAGCGCACTGACGGCCAGCCGAATTCCTTCATGTTGCACTACGTCCAACATTTTCGAATAAGATCGTCGTGCAGATCTATACACTATGAATCCATTTTATCAACCGTGATCACACGAAGTCCCCGTGAAGCTGGAACAGACATGTCCACTCTGCTCCCCATGAACTGTGGCTAAGACATTTTAAAATACTGAGTGGTTTTTAGTGACCGTCTTTTCAGATTCCTAAGCTTAGGTCAAGAAACTTCACTGTGTCTTTAAAATTAAGAACGGTGTCTTTCATCTTCAACTCAGGGAAGTTTAAAACAGAATGTGAAGGGTTAACAAGAGTGGGCATAAGCATTTCGGTTGAGATTTTGAAACCCCTCTTCTCCACCCATTCATCCAATCGTCGAAGAGTCAGTTTCAGTCAATGGATCAAAGAGGGCCTGGATATGCTGCTGTGCAACCCACTACGATACGGTTTGTAGGCAACAGCAAAAAACGTTGTCAGTGGCGGCGGGAAGACCAGAATGAAGTAGTGACAGACAGACCATATGACCGACATGTAGGCGAACATGCAGGCCAGGTAAGCATTGGTATGTGTCGTTCTTCGAAGAAGGCTTGCGCATTCCTCGCCACGTGTGGCAGGGCATTTTCCAGTTGAAACATGCCATGCGGGCCCGTCTACATGAGTAGTGACTCAGGCTCTAAAACCTCTCTGGTGTAGCATTTGCTGTTAATATTGCTCTCAATGACGTAAGAGACGATATAGCTTGGTATAGCCAATGGAGCCCCAAACCAACACACTTTCCTTTCGTCCGCTATGCCGCTCAGTATTGCAGTCCGACTGCATTCATCAGGGTAGCGTCCAAAACGTATGCGTACGCTGCCATCACTGTAGGTCGAGCCGAAGCGGGACACAATATATTTTGCCACTGAGGAGGCCAGTGACCGTATACTTGCCCGTTGATGACTAAGAGGGGGGGGGGGGGGTTCTGGTCAATGGGAGCCAACGCAATGGCATACGTGCCACCAGTTCATCGTTCAGCAGTCTGCGTCAAAGTGTCGACGGAGAAATGTTCACATCCGTTGCAGCGCTCCAAAGTCGTGCCAACACTGCGAACGTCGCTGATATATCCGTAGCGGCTAGGAAGACAAAATTGCGTTAGTTCCACTCCTTCCTCACATGGTATGACCTTGTACCCGCTCGTCGTTGTGTATGACCCTCTTCTACCCAGTAGTCCCACATACGCGTCAGTGTCGTAGTGGTGTGCCCTGTAGGAGCCGAAACGTTACGCACGACAAGCCTGCTTCACGGAGTCCAGTCACACGTTTGAATTCACTCAAATGGTGATATTGTATCCTTCGACGTCGACGAAACATGCCGGGACTTCCTTACACGTTTTCACGCCGTTTGATGGCTCTGCACTAACACAGCGTTGCACAACACTGACCTGTTCGGTCATCCTTAAAGAGGACGCTGCTCGCTCTACCTGCACACCACCTCCCTGCCGTTTTCATCTCTCATTATTATGGTTCCACTGTTGTACTCATCCTCCGATTTTAGAGAGGTTCTGATAATTTCTTCTGGATGTTCCTATTTTCACAAACGGTAGTCTAGGTCGGTAAACCATTCATAATAAAGAGTAATTTTAGGTAATATGAATACATCTAAAAGAGAATGACACAAAACCCAACAGAGGTGTTAAACCCATAGTAAAAGGAGCAGCAACGGCCGGTGCTTTAGAATTATTTTTAAGTACGAAATAAAAATACATTAACCTTCTGGTGCTGCGCAAACATAACCCTATACTGCGCAGCATTAGCTACGGATGGTCATTAAAGTTGAATCTGGAAATGAAATATTCACATTTCTGCAGAGAAAAATGAAGACTGCTCAAGAATACTCCGGCGCGATACATGGCGAAGTTTTCAGTTGACGTCTGGGTTATGTTGCTTTAATCGTGATGGTAGCGGCTTCACAGATACCCTTTAGAGTCGCTGCGAAACAGACGTTTTTGCTTGAATTGGCCAGCCTTCGTAGGTTTTCGCTTTATTTTAGTAATTTTGGATCAGGGAGACCACAAAACGCTTTTCCACTGCCAAACAGTTGTTAGCTTCTCTCAGCTGAGGAGAATAATTGTCACGTGGAATGTTGGTTAGTTAGTGCTAATGCCAGGAGTGGGACACATTTCGGTTCTCCAGAACAGTAAATATTAAGAGAGCGATTCAATAAATAACGCAACACTTCCTTTCTCGGCCAATTTCCATTAAAAGAAATGTTGAGTGTGTTGCGGGACATCGTGGAATATTCCCGCTTCAACAACTGTAGTTCCGATTCGTCGCAGCACTATACGTAGCATTCAAAATTGAGTCTGTGACGGAAGTGCGTTTCAAGCAAAGAGCTGTCACTGTGTTTCTTTTGGCGGAAAAACAGAGCATCGCACTTGCAGAATGTCTACGGAGACCTGTCAGTGAACAAAAGCACGCTGAGTCGGTGGGCGAGGCGGCTGCCATCATCGCAACAAGGACGCGAAAGCTTCTCCGATCTCCCGCGTGCAGGCCAGCCGCACACAGCAGTGACTAATGGACTACTGCAGTATTGCAATATGCGGACACACTCATTAGAGGTAATCAAATGATTTAAATGGCTCTGAGCACTATGGAACTAAACTTCTGAGGTCATCAGTCCCCTAGAACTTAGTACTTAAACCTAACTAACCTAAGGACATCACACGCATCTATGCCCGAGGCAGGATTCGAACCTGCGACCGTAGCGGTCGCGCGGCTCCAGACTGAAGCGCCTAGAACCGCTCGGCCACCCCGACTCGTCCTCCAGTTGGGGTACTCAAAGTTGTGTGTGCATGCTGGGTTCCTCGCCGCCTAACAGAAGACCATAAAGAGCAACGAAGGACCATCTGTATGGAGTTGCTTGTGCATTACGAGGCTGATCGTGACAGGTTTGTGGCGGACGTCGCCACACACGAGGAAACATGGGTTCATAACTTCGAACCGCAAACAAAATAGCAACCCATGGAGTGACGCAACACCACCTCTCTTCCGAAGAAGTCCGCAGCTCGTGGTCTCGCGGTCGCGTTCTCGCTTCCCGAGCACGGGGTCCCGGGTTCGATTCCCGGCAGGGTCAGGGATTTTCATCTGCCTCGAGATGACTGGGTGTTTGTGTTGTTCTCATCATTTCATCATCATCATGAAAGTGGCGAGATTGGGCTGAGCAAAGGTTCGGAATTTGTACGGGCGCTGATAACCGCGCAATGGAGCGCCTCACAAACCAAACATCATCATCATCTTCCGAAGAAGCAGTTCAACGCCGCATCCTTAGCCGGTAAAGTCATGGCGACTGTCTGCTGGGACTCTGAAAGGGTTACTGTGTTTCATGTCCGCCCTCTTGGTGTATCGATCAACTGTGGAGTGTTTTGTGCTACCCTCAGGAAAGTGAAGACACGACTTAGCGTGTTCGTCGCCACAAACACGCAAACGAAAGTCACTTCATGACAACGCAAGACCTCACACAAGTCTACGCACCCGAGAGCAGCTCACGAAACTTCATTGGACTGTTCTTCCTCGTACTCCCACACCCATGATCTCTCACCTTCCGACTTCCCAATGAAGGATACACTCCGCAGAAAGCATTATTTGGTTGATGGGGAGGTTATTGACGCAGCAAGACGTTGGCTCCTAATAAATGGTTCAAATGGCTCTGAGCACTGTGGGACTTAACATCTGAGGTCATCAGTCCCCTAGACTTAGAACTACTTAAACCTAACTAACCTAAGGGCATCACACACATCCATGCCCGAAGCAGGATTCGAACCTGCGACCGTAGCAGCAGCGCGGTTCCGGACTGAAGCGCCTAGAACCGCTCGACCACAACGGCCGGCCGTTGGCTCCAACGTCGACTAGTAGGGTGGTACCATGCGGACATACAGGCCTTCCCAGTAAGGTCGCGTAAGGCCGTCGTATTGAACCGAGAATATGCTGAAAAAATATTGTTTTGTAGGCAAAAGAGTGAGGAATGATACGTTGCATTGGAATGGTGAATAAAAACAACCTGCTTTCAGAAAAAATTGTGTTGCATTACATAACGAACGCCCCTCGTTGACGAATAGTAGCAAAACAGCCGAGCAGACTTCATTTTATTTTTGTTTTAAATTTTCGCTGCAGCTAAATTGCGGTTCTGATGTTTAGTCATTTTCAACGAGTAAGACTAACGCTCAGCAGAAAATTTTGGTTCTTCATATAACTGGAAGTAATAAATAAATATTCATCTATTTTTAACGAGAAACCCAAGTGCTATATGTAGCCCTTTGATACGAAATTGTTGTCTCGCATACACTAAGAATTATGTCTGAACGTTTAAAATCATTGTATTAATTAGGCTGTCATTTTTTGAGGATATAGTGTCCCAGAATAATATTAAATGGTACCTAACACTCGTTTCTGTCGAAGGTTCAGCTGAGATTTCCCGTGGCTGTAAGGCATATGCTGGAACTGGACCGCTCTCCAAATTTTCCCAACTATCTCAATACCCGGCATTGCCCGCGTATACATTTAATCCAGGCTTCTATTACTCCATCTTCTCTTCCCCCTCTCGTTGTGCAATTCCACCCTCCTCTCTACCCATCTCCTCCTCCCCTCTCTCCCTGTCGATCTCTTCCTCTTTCCTTTCTCTGTCCATTCCTCCTCTCCCCTCTCGATGTCCATTTTCTCTTCCCCCGTTCCTCTCCCCAACTCCTCCTTTCTTTTCCTTTCCATGTCCACCTCCCCTCTCTGTCCATCTCCTAGTATTCCTTTTCTGTCCATTTCCTCTTCCCCCTCTTTGTCCATCTTCGTCTCCCACCTATTTATGTCCATCTCCCCGTCCCCCCTTCTGTTAATGTACCACTACTCCAATAGGAGGTAGCTGGTTATTAGCATTTTTTTCAGACTACTGCCGGACAGAGTGGCCGAGCGGTTCTAGGCGCTACAGTCTGGAACCGTGCGACCGCTACGGTCGCAGGTTCGAATCCTGCCTCGGGCATGGATGTGTGTGATGTCCTTAGGTTAGTTAGTTTTAAGTAGTTCTAAGTTCTAGGGGACTGATGACCTTAGAAGTTAAGTCCCATAGTGCTCAGAGCCATTTGAACCATTTGAGCCATTTTTCAGATCACTACCTGGAAAAAATACTAATAACCAGTATGTGCACCAAGTTTGGTTTAATTTGGTCCACTTGTTTAGAAGGAGAAGCGGAAAATAAATAAATTTTTATAATGTGTATGAATGGCAACTTCATCTCCTCACTATCGTTTCACTTTGTATGCAGTTGAAAAATCTGCTCTCCCTCCCCCCCTTCCACACCAGTTTTAGTAGCTCACTACAGATACAACTGAATTGCTAGTATATTGGGGGAGACTTGGATTTTATCGAAAGACTGCATCTCCAAGCGAAAACGTTTTTCAATATCTCTCTGTCTTTATTTCTCGGGCCTTTGTCCCGCTCCAACGCGGGGTCGGCTTTGTTATGACGGATTTGGCAGTGTTTTAATTGCAGGGGGTGGCCGGATGCCCTTCCTGCCGCCACCCCGAACCCCCCAGGACGGAAGTAGTGTACCCCAGCTGTCTGCGTCTAGTGTAAGTCATGAAAGAGTTCAAAAAATGGCTCTGAGCACTATGGGACTTAACATCTATGGTCATCAGTCCCCTAGAACTTAGAACTACTTAAATCTAACTAACCTAAGGACATCACACAACACCCAGTCATCACGAGGCAGAGAAAATCCCTGACCCCGCCGGGAATCGAACCCGGGCGCACGACCACGAGCTGTCGACTCATGAAATAGTGCGAACGTTTTCAAATCTCTGTGAGTCGTGTAACTCAGGCGGAACTTGGGGACTAGCCCGGTATTCACCTAGCGGCATGTGGAAAACCGCCTAAAAACCACATCCAGGCGGGCCGGCATACCGGCCCTCGTCGTTAATCCGCCGGGCGGATTCGATCCGGGGCCGGCACTCCTACCCGAGTCCAGGAAGCAGCGCGTTAGCGCTCTCGGCTACCCTGGCGGGATAAAAAAAGTTTTTCCATATCACTAAAGTTGTAATTTGATATACACCTGAAAGCACCTTCATTCTTATGTTTCCTGCAGCTACTTTTCAACTGTCCGCGCTATTTCTGTGAGTAGAAAGACAGTAAAATATATTTAACGGAAGTTGCCCAGCAAATCCGTTGATCGATATGGACGTTAGTCTCTTTTAACAGAATATCTATTGCGTACGTTACAGGAGCAATAATATAGTATCGAAAATCGGTGTATAATGTGATCTGTGGCTTATCTGTGTCCTAACCGCAACACATTCTCTTATATAGTTCACAAGTTTTGGCAAGTTATTCTTTCTGAACAAACAAATATAAGCGTGTTAGTCATAGCCTTATTTTATATTCTAATTTGTGGGAGAAACATTAAGTAATATTTCCATAAGTCGTTGCACAACAGATACACGAAATATATTCGCAGTAGCGAATATGGACAACCGTCAGATATAAAATGGAATGACGACAACGAAAATTTGTGCCGAACCGCGACTCGAGCCCGGATTTGCCGTTTATAGCGGGCGGTCTCCTTACCATTAGGCTATCCACGTACGCTTCACGACCAAACCCAAACTTCCATATGTCGTCAACCATGCGCCTACAGCCTGCACTCGTACATTCATTATGTATGAATGGCGAGACATTTTAACTGGAAGCCGCTTGCTCGGTGTCGGTGAATAAATACGATGTTGCAGTACCTGTGTTGCTCAGCAGTGCGATGCAAAGATTCTTCGGAAAAGCATGCATGTTATGTACGATTAAAGTACCACCCAGGTACCTAATTCCATACTTAATAGCCTAGAAACGCGCAGACAGCTAAATGAAATCACGCCGACTAAGTAGCCCAGTATGGCTATGTATCACTGAAATACAAAAAAAAGTCGTGCCCTGATGTGATTCAGACGACCTTTGCTTAACGCGTCACATTGTACCGTTCAGCGATAGGTTCGAGGCTGTGTGCATTCCCTTCAGACCGAATGTAGACATCCGTATCGGGATTTTGGTAGTTGGAGCTTGTTGTTGTTGTTGCGGTTGTGGTGGTGGTGGTAGTGGTGGTGGTGGCGATAACGATGGCAGCGCACTACTCCGCGGACTTTTGAGTTTTCAGTTGTACGAATCTAGAGACTTTAATCTAGGCGTTGCTTTCTGTTTTCAGACGTTTCTGAATCTTTAAACATAGGACAAAAATTTAGTTTCGCAACTTCTATCAGAGATACACTATTCGGACCATCTGATACAAGCCACTGTATCATTATTGCGATTTTTAACCGTAACTGTAGCTGTAAGTGCAGTGGTCCACGTAATATAATATACAACCTGTTACAGACAAGGACAAATATCTGATACTTAACACGCGTAGTGCAGTGGACCGCCAACATCCTTAAAAACCCAGGAGGACATAGTTTACTTCGGTGTGGATACACTGTTTCGGCGTGGATACACTGTTTCGGCGTTTCTTTTAGAAAGCCTGGTCAATATGTAATGTTCGATAACTCTTATATCACAGAACAGGGAAATGATGTGTGACAAGTGGCTGTCTTAACCATGCGTGCCAAACAACAGATGTTCTCCGGAAACATCTATAACACCACCATGACACAGCGTGAACGTTCTCTAAAAAGCAAACATTGTCGAAGGATTAGACTTTCTAAACGCCTCCAGTAACACAATATAATATTCACTAAACTCTGTAAATACCTACAGGCCGCTGTAGCCAAGTTGTATTTCTCGCATAATAATGTTAGTTGCTGCAATGGATTAGCACTGACGTTGCGTAGCCATAATATGCTATTTTCCTATGTTAAAAATATGGTTCGGATTGATGCTATTCTGATTGATTATAACATTTAAATAGCATTTATGGTCAATATTCTCACAAAATATCTGTTATTTTTATGTAATCAAAGTTTAAAAATCTTTAAATATCAAGATCTGGCCACTTGATCGCAAATGTTCCGTTATTTGCTGATGCTCTGGTGACGTCACAGACTAGGAGTTAGACGAAGTTACGCGATTTTTACGTACATTTTCTGCAAACAGTTTAGCTGTTTAATAATGGAAAACGCAATTACAACTTCTAAATAACAATGGAAACGAATTTTGTGAATGCTGATAGCGGAAGCCTTGCGAAAGTAGATGCGTTTATGCTCCACCCATTTAGAGTGGCGATGTGTTGTTTTCTTTTCCCTGTTCGCTGCAAAATCATTAAACTCGCTAAAAACTAAGGAATTGTAGGACTTTGGTACGTATTTTATAACTAGGTTGTTGACTGTCAGTCATGGACGACGACCTACAGCACAGTAAAACTATTATTGGCTAAACTTTGTGTTTATTTCCTCTGTAGAAGACACTGAGCAGAGCTTTTGTATCAATCAGGCACACGGTGGCGCAATGGATAGTGCGTTCGACAGCAAGTATAAGGGTCACATGTTCGAATCCTGGAACGGTTATATTTTAAAAGTTTTACTTGAAAAACGAAAATGACATTATCTAGAAGTGACTGTAGTAGTTATTTAAATTGTGGGATGTATTATATAGCTACACATTAGTCAGTCTGAGAAATGGACAGCAGAGGATAAATGCATTTGCTTTCCCAACAAAGAATTGACTTTTTTGGAAAGCATTACTAGTAGAGGAGATTTTCACCATACGCCCATAGTACAACGAGGTGTAGGACGATGAGGTTATACGCAAAGATAGAAAGCGTGTACAACATGCAGGTCACACAAATCTAAGAGCTGTGATGTTTGTGAGTGTAAACTAACGTTAGCGTCTGAAACAGACTTACTTCATCTTCATATTAGATGATGAAACTGCAAAAATTTGAACAATGAGGATCCTAGCTGGAAAGTACGAAGATGAAAACATTGTTTCTAATGAAGTAAAAAGTATGTTGTCACATTAACTAGAAAATATCTATTCGGACGTGACGTGTGTGAACAGCGATTGCAAACGTAAGCAGAGCAAGGAAAACACAATAATATTCTATTTCCGATCGGTGTGGTGAAGTTTTGTAATCGGGACTTGGTTTTTGAATGAGGACTGCCGAGTCGCAAGTTGAAATGTTTTTTCGGGTTAGATTCGAAAGAGCGATCTATGGACATCATCTTATAAAATTTGACGGCCGACCGCTCTAACAACTGAGCTTTTACCCATCTACACCTGTGGTGTAGATGGGTAAAACGACGAATTTCACTAGCTGTTTAATTTCGTTGAATGACACTTTCCGTCGTTGTACCAGTGGGAGAGTTATTTTGTAGGTAAGTTAATGTTAACTTCACAGAGAAACACATTTTTCATTAAGTTAGTAAACTTGTGCGTCGACGTGGTGGAAAAAATTGGAAATTTGTGGTAAGTTCCTGTGGGACCAAACAGCTGAGGCCACCGGTCCCTAGGCTTATGCACTACTTAATCTAACTTAAACTAACTTATGCTAAGGACAACATACACTCACCCACGCCCGAGGGAGGACTCGAACATCCGACGGGGGGAGCCGCGCGAAACATGGCAAGGTTTAGAAGACCGCGCGGCGATGTGGTGGCAATTTGCCGGTAGAGTGCAACTACATTTTACGGATTTTCTCATTCTGTCGAACACTCAAAAACAACTTTCCAGGAGCTTTTATAGTTCTTTTTTTACAGTATACTACACGCCATTTGTAACCCGTTTTCCGAAACATAAATTCCAAATCAAGACGTCACTGTGAATTAGCTTTATGACAGTAGAAGCAACGAGCTAGCCACCGACGTCACAGGCATCACTTAACTCGAATGGAGCGTTTCAGAGAGCTTTGAAATTATCCGAATTTCAATTCCGTTTCTATAAAAGAATACTGAAATTCAAAAGGAGGAAAAGCATGTTGTGAGCATAAAATGATACAATTAATCGTTTAAGACAGTTTCAAGAAAACAGCCAAGTATCCTATTGTCCGGGACGGACAGGCTTAAGTACACTGAGGTGACAATAGTCATGCCATAGAGATACGCGCACACACACAGATGTCGGTAGTACTGCGTACAGAAGGTATACAAGGGCAGTTCATTGGTGGAGCTGTCATTGTGCTCAGGTGGTTCACGTGTGAAGGTCTCCGTCGTGAATACGGCCGCACGATGCGAATTAACACACTTGGAACCCGCAATGATAGTTGGGGCCAGACGCATGGGACATTCCATTTATGAAATCGTTAGGGAATTCAATATTTCGAGTTCCACAGCGTCAAGAGTGTGCCGAGAACACCAAATTTCAGACTTTACCTCTCGCCCGGACAATGCAGTAGCCGACGGCCTTCACATAACGAACAAGAGCTGCGGCGTTTGCGTAGAGTCGTCAATGCAGACAACCAACACTGCACGAAATAACCACAGAAATCAATTTGGAACGTACAACGAACGTATCCTTTAGGACAGTGCGGCGAAATTTAACATTAATGGGCTATGACAGCAGACGACGGACACAAGTGCCTTTGTTAACAACGCGACATCGTCTATGTCGCTTATCCTGGGCTCGTGACCATATCGGTTGAACCCTAGATGACTGGAAAACCGTGGCCTGGTCAGATGAGTCC
This sequence comes from Schistocerca nitens, assembly GCF_023898315.1. NCBI lineage: Eukaryota > Metazoa > Arthropoda > Insecta > Orthoptera > Acrididae > Schistocerca > Schistocerca nitens. The sequence goes on from NC_064618.1 coordinate 410,300,299, forward strand.
CGATTTCAGTTGGTAAGAGGCTATGGTAGGTTTCTTGTGTGGCGCAGACACCGCGAAGCTATGGACGCAAGTTGTCAACAAGGCGCTGTGCAAACTGATGGTGGCTCGATACAGTGTGTAGTGTGTTTACATGGAATGATCTGTGTTCTCTGTCATGTTCGGCTCCTTAGAGACCATTCAGCAATTCAAAGACTTCATGTTGTCAAACAGTGATGGAATTTTTAAGGATGACAATACGGCTCATCGCCAGGCCATAGTTATTCGCAACTGGTTTGAAGAACATTCTGGACAGTTTGAGCGAATGATGTGGCCACCCATATAGCCCGCCAGCAATCTCATCGAACGTTTATGGAACGTAATCGAGAGTTTAGTTCGTGCACAAAATCCTGCACCGGCAACACTTTCGCAATTATGGACAGCTATAGAGTCAGCATGGCTCAATATTTCTGCAGGGGACTTCTGACGACTTCTTGAGTCCATTCCACGTCTAGCTGCAGCACTACGCCGAGTACAAGGAGGTTCGAAACGGTATTAGGTGGTATCCCATGGCTTTTTTCATATCAATGTATCTTCCGAGAACGTGCCAATACTCAAGGTTACAAATAAGAAACAGTTTCAATATTTCTTGACCAGTGTTCACCGTCTCGTAGAAGTTTCTGAAGGAAATTTTTCACTATGGTTTCAATCACCACGATTGCAGTTTCCATCGCAGGGTCGTTTTCAGCCTGACGTTTTTGTGTATACACACATCTAAAAAAGTTTTCATCGTCTTATGACAAAAACCCACAGTTCAAGCCGTGGCTATGGAATGGAATGTTTGTTTACACCAGAAGATATTTAAATTTTTTGGCGTGTGCGTGGACACAGAAGGTCCCTCTTGGAAAAGGCCGTAGCTTTGCATCTGTAATTGTGATGGTTGAAATATAGTTGTCAGTGAATAATGAAAGTGTTGCCACTCAAAATGAAACCGAAGGTTTACAGAGTGAAGATCAAATCAGAATTCGAGTCTAATTCCAAAGCACTAAGAGAACTGAGCTAGGAGACAGAGTAAACAAGATCAACAAATATTCGACTGACCGCTTTAGTATCTAAAATAAGTGTAAATTCTAACTTAAATAATACACTTTTAATTTAAAAGCGGTTGAATTCATATAAAATTATATATCTATTTTTCCCTTCTTCATTTGTCATAAAAATAAAGAATAATTTTCTTTCTTTAACTGTACAGGCACTGCTTATACACAGTAAATAACAGATCGTAGAAAAACCCGAGGGTAACATTTTGTTGTTTGTTTCAGGTGGGTACGATGATACTCGGTGATGAGTTTCTCTGTGAACCAGGCGTCATCGATTGGCAGTCAAATGTTGTCTTCTATGAAGACATTGTCGAACGCAGTAAGGTATGCTTAACCCGTCACATCTGTTTTTGTATTCAGGCTGATGTGATTCACCACGAATATTCCACATTATGCTAAACAAAATAATTTGTTTTTATCTCATCTGTACAATTTGTTGTACCTGGTGCAGGCTCTTGCAGTTGACCATGGACGTAAATAAATGTAACATTTTGCGGATACATAGGGAAAGAAAGCCACTACTGTAAAACTACACTATCGATGAGAAACAACTGGAAGCAGCAACCCCCGTAAAATATCTAGGAGTTACTATCCAGAGCGACCTTAGTTGGAATGAACACATAAAACAAATAGTATGAAAAGAAGATGCCAGACTGAGATTCGATGGGAGAATCTTAAGGATATGTAACTTATCCACGAAGAAAGTGGCTTACAAGGAGCGTGCTCGACCGATTCTTGAGTAGTGTTCATCAGTGTGGGATCCTTACCAGGTAGGTCTGATAGAGGAGATAGATAAGATCCTACGAAGAGCGGCAAGTTTCGTCACGGGGTCGTTTAGGGGTGCGAGAGTGTTACGGAGATGCTGAAAAAACCTCAGTGGCAGACGTTACATGAGAGGCGTTGTGCATCATGCAGAGATTTATTATTAAAATTTTGAGAAAGCACTTTCTGGGTAGAGCCGGACAATATATTAGTAAACACCCCTCCCCCCCACCCACCCACACACACACACCCGCCCCTCCCCACATACATCTCACGAAATGACCAGAAAGAGAAATTTCGAGAAATTAGAACTAGTAAAGAGGCTTATCCACAATCTTTCTTTCCATGCGCCGTTAACGATTGGAAAGGCAAGGGAGAGGGGGGGGGGGGTAGGGGGTTTATCAAAAATGGCTCTGAGCACTATGGGACTCAACTGCTGAGGTCATTAGTCCCCTAGAACTTAGAACTAGTTAAACCTAACTAACCTAAGGACATCACAAACATCCATGCCCGAGGCAGGATTCGAACCTGCGACCGTAGCGGTCCTGCGGTTCCAGACTGCAGCGCCTTTAACCGCACGGCCACTTCGGCCGGCGGGGGTTTATCAGTTGGTGGTACCAGAAATATTCTCGGCCACACACCGTTTGGTGGCGTACGGAGTATGATTTAGGTAGCTTACAAAACCATCGCCCGATTCTTGAGTACTGCTCGCCAGTCTGGGGCCGTTACAACGTAGGATGATCTAATATTGAAGATCCAAAGAACAACAAACGCGTTTCGTCACAGGTTCTTTTAGTAGGCATCGCTTTATGGGTGCCGGCCGCTGTGGACTAGCGGTTCTAGGCGCTTCAGTCCGGAACCACGCGGCTGCTACGGTGACAGGTTCGAATCCTGCCTCTGGCATGAATGTGTGTGATGTCCTTAGGTTAGTTAGGTTTAAACAGTTCTAAGTCTAGGGGACTGATGACCTCAAATGTTAAATCCCATAGTGCTTAGAGCCATTTGAACCATTTTTTTGCTTTATGGGGACGCTCTACCAACTCCAGCGGCACTGCTTCCTCGTACGTCAATCACACGTAAAGACTATGCAGGCAAAATTACGGACATTCGAATACTCAGGGGGCTTACTAACAATCGTTTTCCCCGCTGGAACAGGAGAAAGAAAGAAGTGACCAAAGTACCCTTCGCCACACACCATAATATGCATTGGGAGTGAGGATGGCGTAGATGGAAGTGCTACCATACCGGTAACCTTTCTGTATTTGTAAGAGGCATAAATATCTCTGGTGTTGCTGCATCGCACCCCGAATTTGGTGTAACGTACTGAAAAACGTTTAAATAGGAGTATTATCGGCGAGTCCGTATTTTTTCATGTAACTCGCCTTTAATTAAGCATTTCCAAATGTCTTACAGAATATTTGCAATTGAATACGTGTCTACACCACATCGTCTACCTTCGTTAGGTATGGACTCCAAAGGATCTCTGAAACGTACGGCTTTTGTTTGTCTTCTTCATTTTGAACGAAGTTGGCTGGGCAGCAAAGACATAGGTACTCAATCAAGCTGCTAATCGATCTAAAAAATAAAAAAATACACTAAAGCGAACAACACAAACGTGACTTCGAATCGCACAACTGAACTGATTAACTTCGTGAAAGAAATTGGTTTCCAGCACTGGCTCTTTTTATATCCATTTTATTTTTATTCCGTATACTACCATGTTTCCACTGTGTAACATTTTCAAGCAAAATATTCAACCCGTTGAACACGTATGACTTTAACACAAAACACATCTGTTTAACGGGTTAAACCTTTTTCCTTGAAAGCGGCTACACAGCGTAAACTTCGTAGTATACAAATTGAAAATGGGTGCAAAAAGCAGCTAATGCCGGAAATTTAGCACACAACCGGGAAGATGTAATATCACAGCGCCCTGCTTCTGTTTGTCACCCACTTTCATCTGAAATATAATTTAACGAAATTTGATCACTGGGCTTTATCAGTTTCAGTGAAAGCTAGCCTTTTATTGCACTATTTTAAAGCCCTATATAGTGTGTGGAATTTGGCGGTATCAAAGTCGCCCGTAATTATTCCTCTAAAACCATTTTATTTATACGAATCATACTCGCATTACAGAACACAAGCTTGGGCGTTAACGACCGCATAGAGGACATAGATGATAATCATCCGCTACTACTAAAGTAGAAGGGGCAATGTGATACGATCTGCTCCCACTGACAGGCTGCTAGGCAGATCTGCTACTCTTACTGGGTCGGATGGCTCTGCCGGGCGCCTTGGCAGTGTACCAAGGCGCCGCCGTCTAATCGCGGTGCTGTGATGTGATAACAGCGCGTGGACAAGACCACAACCCATATTTGTCACGCCTGATGCTTTATGAGCCAGTACCGACGCCGAGAAATCCGCCAGGCAGGGAGATTGACGGCTTCGAACGCGAGGGCTGTACGTATATGGGAGTAGCCAAGGACTAGCACGTGCACTCCGCAATCCACGTGAGTAACAGCTGCAGGTCTGTTCTGTGCCACTTGCGCCTTCCGGAAGAGCTGCATTAGGAAGGTTGCCTCTAGCCAACCTACAGCAGCCAGATGGTCGTGGTACTTCACAAAGAAAGGTCGCTACAAAAGATCTGCTCATGGGCTGAAGAATGAGCACAAACCACCTGGGTGTGCCCGAGAGTACAGTAACAGTAGCTGAACGGAATACGAATTCCTTATTCGTTGTTCTTTTCTTCCAGTACTCTTTCATCTCTTCATTATATTTTTTTCTTCCTGTCTTCTGAATACTTCAGAACAGTTCTGTTTTCTCGCACTACTACCTTCCATATTCGGCAATTTGTCGCTAAAGTCTTCTCTCCCCGCACAAAGCTGCTGAGTGGTCAGCGCGCTTGACTGTCATGCGGAGGATCCGTGTTAGATTTCTGGTACTGTCAGGGATTTTTCCTTTGTGGGAGGTCTGGAACGCGGACCCTCAGCGTCATGAGGCCAACTGAGGAGCTAGTTGACCTTGTAGTGGCGGCTCCAGGTCACGAAAACTGACAATGACCGAGAGAGCAGTGTGCTAATGGTGACCCCACGCCCTCCATTCTGCATCCAATGATGCCACTTGCGGAGGATGACACGGCGATCGGCCTGTACCGACGTGCACACCAGGGCCTGAGGACGGAGTTTGCAAACTTACGTTTTTACTTCTCTCTCAGATCTTTCTTCAGCTTTCATCTCTTTTTCTATATACTTTTTTACTTTATCCCACAAATATTTGAAGATTTTTTTTTGGTTAACGTACTGTCTCGCATTCGATATAAATGTCCAAAAAAATGCTTATCTTCTTTTCCTCATTACCTCTAATATGTTTTCTATATTTCGCTAAATTTCATCGTTAGTAATTTATCTGAATTGCAATTTAATGCTAGACATTAACTGGCATATAGAGATTCTGGTTTTACTGTTATATTGTAATGTCTTATTTTTGTGTTTTGAGGCTGACATTTTTTGTTGTAATGGTCTTTATTTATATATATGCCTTATCCATTTCAGGTATCTTTTCCTCTATAGTATCTTTCTTAAAACTATTTTCTTGGCTTGTTTAACGTTCATCATTTGGTCAATATCTGTATTCAGAAATTTCGGTGCAGTTTTTAAAATGTTTGTTAAAAAATGGGTTTTTCTGAAGAAATTCTTAAGCCAGTCTGACTGGCTACTTCTTCTAAAAGATTAATTAGTTTACAGCAGATGTCACGTGTTCAGAAAGCATAGCAAATTCCTCTGGAAATTAGAGAGTTTATTCGAATACTTTTGCTTCCTTTTCACAATCTTATTTGTGGAATCTTATGTTCATCCAGTTTCTCATTCGACTCTCCCACTGGGTTTTCTGGAACACAATTAAAAGGAATTGTGGATAGACCATCTCCTGCGTCCATTTCGGAAGGCTGAGATTTTCCTTCCTTAAATTTCACCTCAGGTATAGTGCCTGTATTTCACGAATTAGATTTGCTAATTTAGATTTTACTTCAAATTCTCGAATTTATTTGTCTATAACTTCTCTGTCTTACTTACTTAGTTAATTTTTTACACAGCAAGACACTGCAAGTATGCTAGTCTTACGTCAAACAAACATTCTACATATTTTGCATTATACTCATAACGACGAGCATGTTAGAGATGACACATCTAACATAGAATCCAGTATTTAGAAACATCTATGACAGGACATTTGACACCGTCCCACGGACTGTCGTTTAGTTGAAAAAAAAATCTAGCTTAACGAGTATCGGACCAGATTTCCTACAGGATCCAAGACCTTGGAGAGAGGACGCAACACACCGCTCTTAACGGTCAAAATCGACAGATGTAAAGGAAATTTACAGAGTATCCCCAAGGATGTGTGACAGGACCTTTATTGTTTACCGTGTATAGAAATGATCTTGTAATGAGTGTCGGGTGCTCTTTAAGACTGCTCGCGTATGCTGCGGTTGTCTATAACAAAGTAGCAACGCCAGAAGACAATATCGGTTTGCAGAATTACCTGCTGAGGATTGATAAATTGTGCAGGCTCTTGCAGTTGACCATGAACGTAAATAAATGCAAGATAATGCGCATACATAGGGAAAGAAAGCCATTACTGTACAACTACACTACTGATGAGGAAGTACTGGGAACAGTATCTACCGTAAAATATCTAGGAAAATTATCCAGAGCGACCTTAGTTGGAATAATCACTTAAAGCAAAAAGTAGGAAAAGAAGATGCCAGACTGAGATTCGATGGGAGACAAAGATATGTAACTTATCCACGAAGAAAGTGACTTACAAGGCGCTTGCTTGACCGATTATTGAGTAGTGTTCACCAGTGTGGGATCCTTACCAGGTAGGTCTGATAGAAGAGATGGAGAAGATGCAACAAAGAGCGGCGCGTTTCGACACGGGTTGGTTTAGACGGCGCGAGAGCGTTATCGAGGTGCCCCACCGACCTCCAGTGGCAGATGTTACAAGACAGGCGTTGTGCATCACGGAGTGGCTTACTATTGACATTTCGAAGGAGCACTTTCCGGGAAAAATCCTCCCACTTACATCTCAGGAAATGACCACGAAGAGATAATTCGAGAAATTGGAACCAATACAAAGACGTACCGACAATTTTTCTTCCCATGCACCGTTCGCAATTTGAAAAGAGAATGGGGATCATTTACTGGTAACAGAAAGACCGTAAGTGGCTTGCGGAGTGTGATTTATATGTAGAAGTAAAACAATAAAGCTAAATTACCGCAGGTTTGTTGAAGGTATTGGCGTTGACAGCAGTTAACAAGAGAGAAGGGGGTGGGAGAGGGAACAAAGAGGATCCTGCTAAAACACAGTTAATGAAGGGTTGCGGCATGACCGAGAAACGAAAAATGGGAAAGAATTACAAGTGGTAGGAGATAGGCGAGAGCATTTGCTTTACTGTATGACAGAGATAAACTGACCATGTATGTATTTTTTAGGGAAATGTTACAAGGTTGCCAAAAAGGAGTGCTTTAAATCTCTCTTGAATGCAACAGGGAATTTAATCAAGCGGACAGTACAGGGCAGCGTCTTCTACAGGCGGAGAACAGCACTAGGGGAGGAGTACGTAAATGTTTTTGTTTTATGAGTCGCCACAGCTAAGCTGCTAGATAAGCGAGACCTTGTGTACTTAATCTCTGATGCGTGACGCTGTGATGCATGCGCACTGAAGAGGCGAATGGTTCAAATGGCTCTGAGCACTATGGGAGTTAACATCTGAGGTCATCAGTCCCCTAGAACTTAGAACTACTTAAACCTAACTAACCTAAGGACATCACACACATCCATGCCCGAGGCAGGATTCGAACCTGCGACAGTAGCGGTCGCGCGATTCCAGACTGAAGCGCCTAGAACCGCTCGGCCACAGTGAGCGGCCACTGAAGCAGCAATGAAGATGACATGGAATATATAGTCACATTACTTCTCCGGGGGCAACCATCCTAAACGGGCGTATGAAGCACCGACATTGCGTAATAGAAGAATATTGTAGATCTAATGCACACACGGAATCATCGTTAGTTTCATCTCTGTAGAGTTTTAACTACCCACGCCAGAGCCATTGCAATAGTGGAGGTGTGGCAGAACGAACGAGTGCGCAAGTTTACTTTTCGCATCCTATGGCTGAACATTCCACAACTTCTGGAGAACATTGAAACGATCGGAAGTCTTCCCGAATGTAGTGACAGTATTTTCTGTCCAGTTTTGGTGCTCACCCAGTTTCTTCACCATTATGTGTTACGGTATTGACATCATGTCGAGAAGAATAGGAAGCAATTGTTAGCTGAATTCGTAACTAATCAACTTCTGATGAGATACTGAAATTACTTGCCACAACTTCGCTTTTTTATAGGCTTACGTGAGCGTCAGTAGAATTTTTTTCAAGAGTCAGCAAAATCAAAAACTTTTGTTTTTTATATAACTGATCCGTTGCGTTAGTTAAAGTGTCGCGCTCCAAGAACTTAATTCGATAAGAAGTATACAAAGTAAAATGACGAAACCGCGCAACAGTTTCTGAATGAACAATCTGTTGTTGTAAGCACGATCGGTTTCGGATCACCTGAAGTTCCATTATGTGGTGTAAAAAATAAAATGACTTAACACAGAGTTCCCTATTGGGCAGAAAAGAGGGAACAGCTTTTATGGAATTTGTGTCCCCCGCCTCTTATAGTTTTGACACGGGACTTTTGTTCCATGACAGCAAAGGGGTGAGAATGACAGACGTTTAAGTGATTTTATTTTGTACGCCAGATGATGGCACTTTAAGTGTTCCGAAATCGACCATGTATACAATAAAAGATTGTTCCTTCAGCAACTGTTGTCCAGTTTCTTCATTTTCCAAAATGGACAGGTGCAGCTGCCCCATAAGAAGAACTCTTAAATACGCAAATCTTATTGAATTTTAAAAGATTGATAGTTGCCTACTTCGTACTTTTAAGGTAGAGAACTTTGGGACCTTAATGGTAAGCATGTTTCAACACTACATTGAATACATCTTTTTATAATATTAATAAAACTGTGGATGCCACATAATTAAATGATTAAATCTATGATATCCAACGAGTTGTGAAATGAAGGTAGAAAAGATCCACAAAAATAATTTCTTCATATTTCCATGATGTCGGGTTAACACTGAAAATAGGAAACAGGTGACTGAATGATCGAGAAATTCCTGAATCACATCAACAGAAATGCCACATTAATACCCCTCGAGGTGGAGAAGTAGGGAATAAACTTTTAAAAAGGCTTATTCACCTTTGATATCACATATACACTTTGTTTGCTTACGAAACTTACCATTTGTTCACGTTACTAGGTTTATTGCACCACTCTCATCATTTCTCTTTTTGTGCCGACTAAACTGGAACAAAATATATTTTGAAATCTACATTTATTTGAGTTGGTTACGTAAAGTGTAGTCCAGGACTAGTATAAGATTAGGTGAATGTGGCAAACATCCCTAAAACCATTTGTCAGTAGAGTCAAAGTTTAGCAGTCTAGGACTGCACCAACGTAATCCTCGTCTCTTCATTTCGCCCCATCATTGTGCTGCGTGCCAACTGTAATGCACAATTCGTGTCTCTGGCGATACTGAGAACGCAGTACTGCAGAGCACATATTTTCGACCTTGAAATTTCACATTCTTTGCGCTTTTTGGTGGCGCGGGAAACTGTGTTTTCTTTTTCGACTGTCTTGTTTGAGATTAAATGTAGATGTAAATACCTACAACACAGCACCGATGTGTTCTACCGAGTGTCCTAAAACAGCGTGTAACTGAATGTAAAATCATCAAACCATCATGGATTTTCTTTTTCCACAGACAAATACTAAACTAGTGTTTTAATTCCGTTGTAGAGGGTGGGTATAAATAAACTTTGGCTACTTAATGGGGCCCCTGAGAAAACGAGTGACAGTAGGACAATGAAACTTTGTAGAAATATTTGTAAGGACATGCGGAAGAGAAATACCGAATAAACCACTGAGAGAAACACGTTTCAATTTCCACGTGAGATGGTAACATTTCTTAGTTGCGTACCGTGTTTACGCTCCATGTTACAAATGATGTTGCCGGCCGCGGTGGCCGAGCGGTTCTAGGCGCTTCAGTTCGGAACCGCGCGACTGCTACGGTCGCAGGTTCGAATCCTGCCTCGCGCATGGATGTGTGTGATGTCCTTAGGTTAGTTAGGTTTAAGTAGTTCCAAGTTCTAGGGGACTGATGACCTCAGATGCCACGTCCCATAGTGCTCAGAGCCATTTGAACCATTTGAACAAATGATGTTCAGTGTGACGACCACCTGCATCCACGATAGCCTGGAACCGCACTAGAGATACAATTTCACAACTGTTCGCACAATTTTTCGAACGGTGGACCATGGAATGTTCAGTTTTTGTGACATGGCTCATGCGGTGTTTGAGAATCGCATATTGCGCCCTGCATTCCCAGCCACCGCAACAATAACTACTTCAACATTTTGTTGAGCAATTGATGACGACCTCTCCCAGGAGAATTCCCAGATCGCCCGTTAATTCTAACTTCCGAATCATATTCTTCAACCCCGGTGCGGAAAGAGGTCCTCTCCATATTCCTTTAATACCTCGATCCTTCGATGAACAACATCTTTACGAGTAAAGCCCTGCCCACCTTGTCCAGACCCGTGTTGACTTTCCGTTGCTGTAATGCACATTGATGCTTGTGTTTCAGCCCTACGTTCCTGTACCAGTACCAACGCATAACGGCAATTCATGACGCAAAAACTACTGACAACGTAAATCCTTCAGCGTACAAAATGGTTCAAATGGCTCTGAGTACTATGGGACTTAACTTCTGAGGTCATCAGTCCCCAGGACTTAGAACTACTTAAACCTAGCTAACCTAAGGACATCACACACATCCATGCCCGAGGCAGGATTCGAACCTACGACCGTAGCGGTGGCACGGTTCCAGACTGTAGCGCCTAGAACCGCTCGTCCACCCCGGCCGGCCTTCAGCGTACAGTCCGAACAACATTCCTATAAAGTTGGATATCCATACGTATAAATAGGAGGGTTGTCCAGAAAGTAAGTTCCGATCGGTCGCGAAATGGATACCACAGTGAAAACCCAATGAAGCTTTGACAGTTGTGTTGGATAGTGTCTCTAGTATGACCGTCGATCGCATCAAGACGCTCTTTTCAGTTCTGAGCGCACTGTGAGCGAGTAAAGGTGCCTAGGCCCTAGAACAACGATGAATGCAGCCCACCTAACACAACTGCCAAGCACTTCCTTCTTCATGGCAATTCTCAGCCGCACTCTGCAGGGGCAGTGAAGCCGCTTCTGCAGCCTTTTCGATGGGAAGTGTTCGATCACCCACAACACAGCCCTAATTGGCCCGTCTTGAGTATCATCTCTGTTCACATGAAACGCTGGATACGAAGACAACACTTTGGCGGAGGCTGTGTGCTATAGACCAGCGTAGAGAATTATCGGAAAGCACAGGCGGCTGTCTTCTATGACGATGGTGTTGGAAATTTGGTGTAACGCTCCGACAAATGTCTTAAGTCGGAGCGGCGACTATGTAGAGAATTATCTTGAAAGTGTAGCTAACTCTTGCAAATAAAACGTTTCTGAATTTCACTGTGGTTTCCATTTAGCGACCGATCGGAACTTACTTTCTGGTCAACCCTCGTAATTTTCCGTCTATAATGACGCAGGTAGCGAAAGTTCAATTACTACAACCCTGCACTTCAAGGCGAGGCGGATTTCTTACAGGAAATGGGGAAGGATCAATGGCAAGTATACTGCCACCATGGTTATATGTTGGGAATCGGCGGTGGAATCCGTGTCCCAGGATGAGAGGCGAATTCCTTTCTGCAGCTGAGTAAGGGCTGAACGAGGAAACGACGGAGAAAGATTGAAGAATTCTTTCGGCCCGGTTATTTAAAAAGTCTTGACTGTAGATCAGCGCCAAAACCTCAGCCACTTTAAGGAATCGGTATAATTTCTCGTGAATAAAGTAACGCCTAGGAAAACCCACAGTATATCGAAATTGCTAACGGCGTTGTTTTTCGTCTCGGTCGGCAATGTTACGAGTTGCATACGCATTTTAGTGGAGTCGCAGACAGTGACTGCTGGAAATTCGAGAGAATTTTGTAACGAATGAAAAGCCTGTCTCCAGATTCCAAGAGGGTGCAAGTATCCCCTTTGCCCCCCTCCCCCCCCCCCCACCTCCTTTAGCTACTTGTGGGAAAGGCAGGTACCGACGTAAAGTCCCGCTCCTGCGGCATGTCGATGGCTGTGAGGACGCCTACGCAAGTAACTGAGTGAGGTGGCTGAGCGATTATGGCGCTGTACTGGTGTTGGTGAGTTGCGGTGTTTGTTACACGCTGCAACTAAACAGATTTAAATTTACCATGTTTTTCATTAATTACTCAAGACAGTTACTAGTTCCTTTGATAAAGACGCAGTCGATTTCCCCACACGAACAAAAAAAGAAAAAAATTTTTAATGTCCTCTCGAGAACGAGGACATTAGAGATAGGAAACATCCTCGGATTCGGACATGATGGTGAAGGAAATCTGCTCTGTTGGTTGAATAGGAACCATTACGCCACTTTCATTGAGCAGTTTATGAAAACCATGGGTAAGGCTAAATCTGGATATCTGAACAGAGATTTCAACCTCCAAACTCCCAAATATTCTGTCTCTCATGTCCTTTTTGTCGACGCAATTTTAAACCTTCCGTATATCATTCGCTCTCAGTAGAGTATTTCATTGGATTCTGCTATAGATAGTGTATTGTTTCAATATTAAAAAGTGCCGTTGTCAAGAATTCTGGTATCGAATGAAATCAGGGCAGTGACTTCGAAACATCATTGGGAATAGTAACGTCGCAGTATGAGCAACACCTATACACTGAACCATCAAGTTTGGAGCCCATCCCACTAACCACTTATGAAACTCGGGTTTTAATAACTCGGGTTTCATTAGCTGTTCGCAGTTCACTAAATGCACTGCTTTGTTAGATTTTCAAAACTAGACACTTTCTGTTACTTCTTTCTTCACGCCCTTAGCTTTTTCTTGTAAAATGGAGCATTTTGGATAGAAACACATGCATAATATATCCTACCCATGCTGGTACGAAGCGCACTGTAGTTAATCCAAGATGGTGCTCAAACTCACTGCCCTCTCGCGTGTGGAGCTGAAACACTAATACTAGCAGAAGATTCCACTTAACGTGGTTTGTTTACCATGGATGCTTTCAATGATTGAAACCTACGCTTTCAAAGATCTTTTATCTCCACTTTCAGTTGGCGTACCCTCCTTGGAGTGGATTTCGGAGCATATGTCCATATGACCTTCTTTTGATCTCAGGGTTCGTTTCCTGCAGTTTGTCCACATGTAGCAAAATTACCCTCTATATACGTGTCTGCTTCGTACAGCGTTGGTTTTTACTGACGCTTAAGTACCCTGTTTCCGAATATACACTACTGGCCATAAAAATTGCTACACCACGACGATGACGTGCTACAGATGCGAAATTTAACCGACAGGAAGAAGATGCTGTGAAATGCAAATGATTAGCTTTTCTGAGCATTCACACAAGGTTGGCGCCGGTGGTGACACCTACAACGTGCTGACATGAGGAGAGTTTCCAACCGATTTCTCATAAACAAACAGCAGTTGACCGGCGTTGCCTGGTGAAACGTTGCTGTGATGCCTCGTGTAAGGAGGAGAAATGTGTGCCATCACGTTTCCGACTTTGATAAAGGTCGGATTGTAGCCTATCGCGATTGCGGTTTATCGTATCGCGACATTGCTGCTCGCGTTGGTCGAGTTCCAATGACTGTTACCAGAATATGGAATCGGTGGGTTCAGGAGGGTAATACGCAGCGCCGCGCTGGATCCCAACGGCCTCGTATTACTAGCAGTCTAGATGACAGGCATCTTATTACCATGGCTGTAACTGATCGTGCAGCCACGTCTCGATCCCTGAGTCAACAGATGGGGACGTTTGCAAGACAACAACCCTCTGCACCAACAGTTCGACGACGTTTGCAGTAGCATGGACTATCACCTCGGAGACCATTGCTGCGGTTACCCTTGACGCTGCATCACAGACAGGAGCGCCTGCGATGGTGTACTCAACGACGAACCTGGGTGCACGAATGACAAAACGTCATTTTTTTCGGATGAATCCAGGTTCTGTTTACAGCAGGACGGTGGTCGCATCTGTGTTTTGGCGACATCGCGGTGAACGCAGTTTGGAAGCGTGTATTCGTCATCGCCATACTGTCGTATCACCCGGCGTGATGGTGTGGGGTGCCATTGGTTACACGTCTCGGTCACCTCTTGTTCGCATTGACGACACTTTGAACAGTGGACGTTACTTTTCAGGTGTGTTAAGACCCGTGACTCTACCCTTCATTCGATACCTGCGAAACCGTACATTTCAGCACGATAATGCACGACCGCATTTTGCAGGTCCTGTACGGGCCATTCTGGATACATAAAATGTTCGACTGCTGCCCTGGCCAGCAGATTCTCCAGATCTCTCGCCAATTGAAAACGTCTGGTCAATGGTGGCCGAGCAACTGGCTCGTCACAGTGCGGCAGTCACTACTCTCGATGAACTGTGGTATCGTGTTGAAGCTGCTTGGGCATTCAAGCTCTGTTTGACTCAATGCCCAGGCGTATCAAGGCCGTTATTACGGCCAGAGTTGGTTGTTCTGGGTACTGATTTCCCAGGATCTGTGCACCCAAACTGCGTGAAAATGTAATCACATGTCAGTTCTAGTATAATATATTTGTCCAATGAATACCCGTTTATCATCTGCATTTTCTTGGTGTAGCAATTTCAATGGCCAGTAGTACAGCATTGACAGACAGTGTAAATTCCCTTGTCTCCTTACGTAGAGGAGCACAGGTGTCAGACTTATTGCACTTTAATAAAACACACGTAAAACGTTGCGTTGAGCCTCGAGCAATAAAGAGATGGAAATCTGCGCGGAGTGCTGTCTTGTTGGGTGTGAAGGGCTGTAAAGCACCAAGTGTAGCGCCTGGCGCGCCCGCGCGGCGCCAGATAAGCGCGGCGGCGCGGCGTACATACATCCCTGTTGTGAGCCGGCCTTGCGCCCGTCAACCACCATCCGCAGTAGGCGTGAGGCTGGCTGGCTGGCTGGTGTTTACACAGCGGCGGCCGCTCCCGCCCCCGCCCCCGCCCGTCTGATAGCGGACGCGGGATAACGCCGGCCGCCCGCCCTGTCGCTCTGCTTTCGCAACAGTGGATGCATACGGAGCCCCGTCCACAGCTTCCTGGGCTCTGCGACAACGGAGCGGCGACTTGCCATCGCCAGCGAAAGCGAGCTACGTACTTCTGTTTCGAGGGCAAGTGCGTAAAGCGACGGTGCAACGCAGTCTAACGTAGCCCCTCTCGTTGTGTTTATAGAGTCGGAAAACACATCTACATACATACGCCACAAGACACTGTCCAATGTATGGTGTAGCGTACATCGCACCAGTGTTATCGATTTTATTGCCTGTTTCATTCGTGTATTTAGCACGAGAAAAACAACCCTCTAAATTCCTCCGGTTTTCTTTTCTTCTTTTTATTATTTTTTATCATCAGTTTTCAGACTGGTTTGATGCGGCCCAACACGTTTTCCTCTGCTGTGCCAACCTCTTCACCTGTGCAACCTACGTTCTCAATTATTCACTCGATGTATTACAATCTCCGCCGTGGTGGCCGTGCGGTTCTAGGCGCTGCAGTCCGGAACCGCCGGACTGCTACGGTCGCAGGTTCGAATCCTGCCTCGGGCATGGATGTGTGTGATGTCCTTAGGTTAGTTAGGTTTAAGTAGTTCTAAGTTCTAGGGGACTGATGACCTAAGATGTTAAGTCCCATAATGCTCAGAGCCATTTTTTTTTTTTTTTATTACAATCTCCGTCTTCCTTCAACAGATTTTGCGCTCTTCAGCTCCCTCTACTACCGTGGAAGTCAGTCCGTGTCACCTGTCTTTTCCCCTTGTCAATGTTTTCCACATATTCCTTGCCTCTCCGGCTCTGCGTAGAACCTTATCATTCCTTAGCTTATCTGTCCACCTAATTTTTAAGCATTCTTCTGTAGCACCAAATCTCAAATGCTTCGATCCCCTTCTTTTCAGGTTTTCTCACAGTCTATGTCTCAGTACCATATGATGCTGTGCTCCAGACGTACATTTTCAAAAATTTCTTCCTCAAATGTTTGATACTAGCAGACTTCTCTTGGCCAGGAATGCCCTTTTTGTCAGTGCTAGTCTACTTTTGATGTTGCTCCGTCCGTCAGTCGTTATTTTGCTGCCTAGATAGTAGGACTCCTTAACTTCATCTACTTCGTGACCATTACTCCTGATGTTAAGTTTCTCGCTGTTCTCATTTCTGCTACATCTCATTACTTTCATCTTTCTTCGATTTACTCTCATTCCATATACTGTAGTCATTAGGCTGTTCATTCCATTCAGCAGATCATGAAATTCGTCTTCACTTTCACTCAGGGTAGCAAAATCATCAGCGAATCGTATCAGTGATATCCTTTCACCGCCGCGCGGGATTAGCCGAGCGGTCTCAGGCGCTGCGGTCATGGACTGTGCGGATGGTCCCGGCGGAGGTTCGAGTCCTCACTCGGGCATGGGTGTGTGTGTTTGTCCTTAGGATAATTTAGGTTAAGTAGTGTGTAAGTTTAGGGACAGATGACCTCAGCAGTCAAGTCCCATAAGATTTCACACATATTTTAACATTTTTATCCTTTCACCTTGAATTTTAATACCACTCCTGAGTCTTTCTTTTACTTCCATCATTGCTTCTTCGATGTACAGATTGAAAAGTATGGGCGAAAGACTACATCCGTGTCTTACACCCTTTTTAATTGGAGCACTTCGTTTTTATGTCTTCCACTTTCATTGTTCCCTCTTGGCTCTTGTATATGTTCTACCCGTAGATTTCTCCCATTTTTCTCAGAATTTCGAACATCTTGCGCCATTTTACACTGTCGAACACTTTTTCCAGGTCGACAGATCCTATGAATGCTTTTTCCAGGCGACAAATCCAGTTTGTATGTCTTGATTTTTCTTCAGTCTTGCTTCCATTATCAACCGCAACGTCAGAATTGCCTCACTGGTGCCTTTATCTTTCGTAAAGAGAAACTGATCATCATCTAACACATCCTCAATTTTCTTTTCCATTCTTCTGTATAATATTCTTGTAAGCAACTAGAAACATGAGCTGTTAAGCTGATTGTGCGATAACTCTCGCAATTTTCTGCTCTTGTAGTCTTCGGAACTGTCTGGATGATATTTTTCCGAAAGTCAGATGGTGTGTCGCCAAACTAATACATTCTACACACCAACTTGAATAGCCCTTTTTTTGCCACTTCCTCCAAATTATTTTAGAAATTCTGATGGAATGTTATCACATCAGACAAATCTTCCCCCTCATTGAGGCCTTCAATGTACTCTTTCCACCTATCCGCTCTCTCCTTCGTACGCACTCTAATCTCTCTCATCTTTTCATCATGGTCGCTACGAGAAAAATAAAATAATGGCAGCACCGTCATCATCGGATACAATTTCTCTAAATTTACCCAACTGAACAACGTAGTCTTTTTTCCAAGAAATTCCCGTGTAAGTTCTCCGAGAATTTCTGTTACACTTTCCTATGAGCTATTCTGACCTCATACAGTCCCAGCAATGTGTATCCGAATTCGTTTGATGTCACTTGTCATGCCTACTTAAAAAGGACCACGAACTCTGGGACAATATTCGATAATCCATACATACCGGGTGATCAAAAAGTCAGTGTAAATTTGAAAGCAATAAACCACGGAATAATGTAGATAGAGAGGTAAAAATTGACACACATGCTTGGAATGACATGGGGTTTTATTAGAACAAAAAAAAAGAGTATTGCTAGACGCGTGAAAGATCCCTTGCTCGCGTCGTTTGGTGATGATCGTGTGCTCAGCCGCCACTTTCGTCATGCTTGGCCTCCCAGGTCCCCAGACCTCAGTCCATGTGATTATTGGCTTTGGGGTTACCTGAAGTCGCAAGTGTATCGTGATCGACCGACATCTCTAGGGATGCTGAAAGACAACATCCGACGCCAATGCCTCACCATAACTCCAGACATGCTTTACAGTGCTGTTCACAACATTATTCCTCGACTACAGCTATTGTTGAGGAATGATGGTGGACATATTGGCCATTTCCTGTCTTACTTTGTTATGCTAATTCATCTACATCTACATGACTACTCTGCAATTCACATTTAAGTGCTTGGCACAGGGTTCGTCGAACCACAATCATACTATCTCTCTACCATTCCACTCCCGAATAGCGCGCGGGAAAAACGAACACCTAAACCTTTCTGTTCGAGCTCTGATTTCTCTTATTTATTTTGATGATCATTCCTACCTATGTAGGTTGGGCTCAATAAAATATTTTCGCATTCGGAATCAGATGAAGCGCCATCTGTCTGACATTTGTTGAACTTTTGTATTTTTTTGGTTCTAATAAAACCCTAAGTCATTCCAAACATGTGTGTCAATTTGTACCTCTCTATCTACATTATTCCATGATTTATTCAGTTTTCAAATTTATACTGACTTTTTGATCACCCGGTACATTAATCTCGCACCTGGGGGGAGGGGGCACAACTGCTAGGTCATCGGTCCCATCATATCAGGGAAGGAAGTCGGCCGTGCCCTTTCAAAGGAACCATCCCGGCAGTTGCCTGAAGCGATTAAGGGACATCACGGAAAACCTAAATCCTGATGGCCAGTCGTGGTTTTGAACCGTCGTCCTCCCGAATGCGAGTCCAGTGTGCTAAGCACTGCGCCACCACTATCGGTAATTAATTCGTGTTAGTATCTACAGAAAATGGGGAAGATTGTTAGAAGCCGACCTCGGGGAACATCAGTTTGGATTCTGGTGAAATAAATGCGCAAAGAACGCAATATTCCCCTGACGGCTTGTATTAGAAGGTAGACAAAACGAAGATGATACTTGTTCTATACCATTTGTACATTTAGCGAAAGATTCGACAGTGTTGGCAAGAATATGTTTTTTGAAATTCTGAAGGCAGCAGAGAGAAAATATGATGAGCAAAGGTTTATTTACGACTTGAATCCACGCGGGATTAGCTCAGCAGTCTAGGGCTCTGCAGTGATGGTCTGTGTGGCTGGTCCCGGCGGAGGTTCGAGTCCTCCCTCGGGCATGGGTGTGTGTGTTTGTCCTTAGGATAATTTAGGTTAAGTGGTGTGTCAGCTTAGGGACTGATGACCTTAGCAGTTAAGTCCCATAACATTTCACACGCATTTGAACATTTTTACAAGTTGTAAAAAAAAAATACAAGACTGCAATTACGAAAATAGGAGGACATGAAAGCGAAACAGTAGTTGACAATGGAGTGCATTATGCTTGTGGCCTGTTCGCGATATTTTTAAATTTGCGCATTAAGCAAGCCCTAAAGGTCACCAAGCAGAAATATGGAGAGCGAATTAACCCTTAACTGTGCGCACAGCTTAGCCTTTCCAAAGTACCTTCCGGCAGTAAGTGAAAGAGGGCGCTGTGTGACGAGCGTGTTTCGTTCGCTGTCCTTAATGTCCTCCTTATCGGTGTACGCGGTGGTGCGCTGGGCCCACGCCTATAGACATCTGCTTTATAATGGCATGGCCTAACACCCAAATTTATGAGTTATCTGGTTATGTAATTTCTTCAGTTTTACTGTTTTATTTCGGGTATTTGTAATAGCAAAGCCTAAGTAATGTTTCTGCAAATCGATATGACGTATTAGAGCAATGGTGAAGCGATGAATTATGCAGCTATGGATACGAAATTCGGTGAAAATTCAATATCTGTGGCGTAACCACCTACCGACCCCAAATTCAGAAAATGAGTTTTCAGACATTGACGAAGAGGACGGGATAACGGACGGTCATTACTCAGACTCCGAATTGTCTGACCGCGAAGAGATTCGTCAGTGGCACCTTATACAATTCGTACATGTCATTTGGCTCACTTTGAGGTCTTTGACCATTAACAAAATGTTTGTAGAAGGAGATTTTTAAATTTTTGTTTTGACGCTCTCAAAGATCACATTTCAAAATTTAATTTTTGCGATGTCATATTCTTGGTTTACACTGATTTACGTAAGTGCAAATTAGAATAAGGAATGAAAGTTCCTATCTTTGATTTTGCTAAATACTTTGTTTATTAATGTTTACGTTCAAAGTTCAATAACAGAGTTTTAAATATAAAACATACTTTTATTTTTATTATAATTTCATAATAGTAGGGCTCAGAGCACTGGCTACTATAGAAACATTACTACTTTTCACGACTACAGTTAATGGTTAAAGTTCACGTAGAAGAAATGAAAACTTTGTGACTGACAGATGACATTGTAGTTCTGTCAGAGACGGAAAAGCATCTGGAAAAACAGTTAAACAGGATGGATAACGTCATGAAAATATATCATAAGACGAACATCATCAGAACTAAAACAAGGGTAATTTAATGTCTAATTAAATCAGGTGATGCGCAAGGAATTAGTTTAGGAAATGTGCCCGAAGTAAAGAAGATATAAAATGCAGAATGTCAGTTACAAGAAGAGCACTTCTGAAAAACGCAATAACTTTTTTCACATCTAATATAAACAAAGGTGTTAAGAAGTCTCCTCTGACAGTACTTGTCTGAAGTGTAGGCAAGTATGTGAGACGTGGACGACAAACACTTTTGACAGAAATAGAATAGAAACTTTTGAAAAATGCCTCTGAGGAAGACTGCTGAGATGATATGGGTATGTAGGATAAGTAATGGAGAGGTACTAAATCGCATTCGGGAGACAAGAAATTCACGACACGGTATCAGTTAATAGGGCACATGCTGATGCATCAAGGAATGGTTTGCTAAAGGAGAAAAGTGTGTGAAACACGGTGTTTAATAACAGTACCTCAGACGTTCGGAAACAGCTCGTGATTCTATTGTCAGGAGTGTAAACTAATTTCAGCGATGCATTCCGTTGTTTCCTTATGCTACTAATTCCGTCATTATTTGTTGTCTGCGATATTTGTCTGTCAGGCTCCCTCTCTCTCTCTCTCTTACTTAAATACTGAAATCATATTTTCATCTTTAAGATATGTCATGTCCATCGAATTTATTTGAGCTCTTTTTAGGGCTCTGCGCCTCAGTCGTTAAAAACGGAGCCCTTATACGATCACTTTGTTGCCCGTCTGTGTGTCCTGCCAGTTAAGCGCCTTTTCCTCAGGAAGGGTAGCGGTATGAAGTTGCAGTATATATCACATTCTAAGTCCTACGGTCCCTTAGTGGTGGGAGAACGTAAGCTGCCACGTCAGTGCGATCAGAAGATGCGGCCGTTTATGCTACATATTTCGACACTCGCAAACTCGCTCATGGAAAACTATAGGGTACTTCCCGTTGTCCTAGAACCATAAGATCTGGCAAGAAGCAAGGTTTCACAGTATTTGTAAAGGAAAAAATCTCGAAAATTGTTGATTCGTAATCATACCGGAAAAAAATGTATATTTTGCCATTTGTTGTCTGCCCGTCAGTCGGTCGGTCTGTTAAGACCCTTTTTTTCAGCAATGGACAGAGTTATCAAGTTGAAATTTATGTCAAACACTAAGCTCTACGGTTCCTTAGTGGTGTAAAAAATGTAAGCTTTTAAATCAATGCAGTGAAAAGATATGGCCATATATCTCACATATTTAATACTTGCAAAGTCACTCATCAATACAGAACAACTATCTACATATATGTCGGTCCTGGTGGTTTAGCAGTAAAGTGCTTACCTGGGAATCGAGACGTCGCGGTATCGAATCTCGGTCGGGCCACGGATTTTTCGTTCTTTCTTTCTAACCCAGCCTTCACCTGTTAACGACGTGAGGCATCGCCCCAAACAACACGTGGTCCGGATTGCACGTTAAACTGTAGAGCATCTTTCCCCTGTTCGATATAACTGGGGTTGGTTAGTGACATGCAAGTCACCGATGTTGCGTCCAAAAAAAAAAACAAAGACTTCCACCCACGATATCAATAATAATAATAATAATAATAATAATAATAATAATAATAATAATAATAATATGTTCTGTTATTACCAAGCAACAAACCTAGGAACCAACACAACTGGATACAGATCACAAGTATACACAACATTTATTACCAGATACCCAGAATTAAAATTTTTAACAGAACAACGACTAGCTGATCAGATCCGTGTAATAATCAAAAATAACAGGATACCCCAGTCAGAATTAGAAAACATCAAACAAGAAGTACAACAAATACTGGAACAAAATAATGTGCAATCAGAAGAAGAAGAAAATACAGTAATGGACTCGAACATCCCAGAGCAAACAAACAAAGAACAACACGCACCAATTAAACAATCGGAGGAAAACGAAATCTTAAGACAGCCACCAGAACAAGCACAAATAGAACACGAAGTGACACAGATGCTAGATATAGAAGAAAAATTTCAGCTAACATATATAGAATACAAAGACACAAATACAGACATTAGACCATTCTTGCATAGACCACCAAATAATCCACAAGTCGAAACAACAATAAAAACTATCAACACAGTCATACACAACAAAATAAATGAAAACACAACTATGGAAGAGTTACAACTACTGGTTTATATAGGAGCACTCACTACACTAAATATACACACTAGACAGAGATCAGAACCAACCAACACACAGAAGAAACCCACAAAACCAGCATGGCAACACAGGCTACAGATCAGAATAGAAAAACTGAGAAAAGACATTGGACAGCTAACACAATTTATAAGAAATGAAATCTCGGAAAAAAAACGTAAAAAGGTTAGGTAAAATCTCACAACAAGAAGCGACAGAGCAATTAGACGAAAAGAAGCAGAAATTACAAGCATTAGCCAAACGACTCAGAAGATACAAAAAAAGTGAAAATAGAAGGAAACAAAACCAAACATTCAACACAAACCAAAAGAAATTTTACCAGACAATAGATAACACACACATTAAAATAAACAATCCACCAAACATAACAGACATGGAACACTTCTGGAGCAACATATGGTCAAACCCGGTACAACATAACAGTCATGCACGGTGGATACAAGCAGAAACAGACACATACAAGATGATACCACAAATACCTGAAGTGATAATTTTGCAACATGAAGTCACCCAAGCAATTAATTCTACTCACAATTGGAAAGCTCCTGGAAATGATAAAATAGCGAATTTCTGGTTAAAGAAGTTCACCTCAACACATTCACATCTAACTAAATTATTTAACAGTTACATTGCAGACCCATACACATTCCCTGATACACTTACACATGGAATAACTTATCTGAAACCTAAAGATCAAGCAGACACAGCGAACCCAGCTAAATATCGCCCCATAACATGCCTACCAACAATATACAAAATATTAACTTCAATCATTAAACAGAAATTAATGACACATACAACACAGAACAAAATTATAAATGAAGAACAAAAAGGCTGTTGCAAAGGAGCACGAGGATGTAAAGAGCAACTGATAATAGATGCAGAGGTGACATATCAAGCTAAAACTAAACAAAGGTCGCTACACTACGCATACAATGATTACCAAAAAGCTTTTGATAGTGTACCCCACTCATGGTTACTACAAATATTGGAAATATACAAAGTAGATCCTAAATTGATACAGTTCCTAAACATAGTAATGAAAAATAGGAAAACCACACTTAATATCCAAACAAATTCAAATAATATCACATCACAGCCAATACAGATTAAGCGTGGAATATACCAAGGAGACTCATTAAGTCCTTTCTGGTTCTGCCTTGCTCTGAACCCACTATCCAACATGCTAAATAATACAAATTATGGATACAGTATTACTGGAACATACCCACACAAAATCACACATTTGCTATACATGGATGATCTAAAACTACTGGCAGCAACAAATCAACAACTCAACCAATTACTAAAGATAACAGAAGTATTCAGCAATGATATAAGTATGGCTTTTGGAACAGACAAATGTAAGAAAAATAGCATAGTCAAGGGAAAACACACTAAACAAGAAGATTACATATTGGATAACCACAGCGACTGCATAGAAGCGATGGAAAAAACGGATGCCTATAAATATCTAGGATACAGACAAAAAATAGGAATAGATAATACAAATATTAAAGAAGAACTAAAAGAAAAATATAGACATAGACTAACAAAAATACTGAAAACAGAATTGACAGCAAGAAACAAGACAAAAGCTATAAATACTTATGCCATACCAATATTGACCTACTCATTTGGAGTAGTGAAATGGAGTAACACAGACCTAGAAGCACTCAATACACTTACACGATCACAATGCCACAAATATAGAATACATCACATACATTCAGCAACAGAAAGATTCACATTAAGCAGAAAGGAAGGAGGAAGGGGATTTATCGATATAAAAAACCTACATTATGGACAGGTAGACAATTTAAGAAAATTCTTTCTAGAACGAGCAGAAACTAGCAAAATACACAAAGCAATCACTCATATAAATACATCGGCTACACCACTACAATTTCATAACCACCTCTACAACCCTTTAGACCACATAACATCAACAGATACGAAGAAAGTAAATTGGAAAAAGAAAACACTTCATGGCAAGCACCCGTATCATCTAACACAGCCACACATCGATCAAGACGCATCCAACACATGGCTAAGAAAAGGCAATATATACAGTGAGACAGAAGGATTCATGATTGCAATACAGGATCAAACAATAAACACCAGGTATTACAGCAAGCATATTATTAAAGATCCCAATACCACAACAGACAAATGCAGACTTTGTAAACAACAAATAGAAACAGTAGATCACATCACAAGCGGATGTACAATACTAGCAAATACAGAATACCCCAGAAGACATGACAATGTCGCAAAAATAATACATCAACAGCTTGCCTTACAACATAAACTTTTAAAACAACAAGTTCCTACATACAAGTATGCACCACAAAATGTACTGGAGAATGATGAATACAAATTATACTGGAACAGAACCATTATAACAGATAAAACAACGCCACATAACAAACCTGACATCATACTCACCAATAAAAAGAAGAAATTAACACAACTAATCGAAATATCCATACCCAATACAACAAATATACAAAAGAAAACAGGAGAAAAAATTGAAAAATACATCCAACTGGCTGAGGAAGTCAAAGACATGTGGCATCAGGATAAAGTTGACATCATACCAATTATACTATCAACTACAGGAGTCATACCACACAATATCCACCAGTACATCAATGCAATACAGCTACGTCCAAACATATATATGCAACTATAGAAATCCGTAATTATTGATACATGTTCAATTACCCGAAAGTTCCTAAATGCAATATAACACATACCGTACAGTTAATAGGAAGTGACGCTTGATCAAGGTCCGCGTCACTTTCCATTCTTAACCAGACTTAACATCTGAGAAAGTAAATAAATAAATAATAATAATCATAATCATAATAATAATAATATCACCATCTATCTAAATAATTAAGTTCGTAAAGAACCTTGGAGCGCGAATCCTACTAGCACTTTCCTGGTTTTTTTATATAAATCGTTACAAGAATTTTGCTGTTATCGCCATGAGTTTCTCGTATTTTTCCTGGTAATTTTTTAAGGGTCAAGTTTTTACAATGTATTTTTAATAATCTAGGAAATTAAGTCTCCTATGACATTAGTAGAGAATATCTATTGTTATTGCTTTTGTATACTTATGTATTCGTATTGACCGCCTCTCGTTTACAATTCTGTCACCGAATCTTCTATTCCATAAAAATGAAACCATTGAAGTTGATGTACGGTACGTCACTATTACTTAGCACTATTTAAACATAGTTGTTTTGAAGATTATCCTGCCGTCTGCTGACCTTTGTATCTATAACGTCAGTTCATTTTTCCCTATCGCGATGTTTCGTTGAAAGCAGGTATTTTTTTAATATGTAGGATTTATTCCTTTTTTAAATGTAGTTTCATTTATAAACCTTGTCAAGCAGTCTCATGATCAACTCAACCTCTGGGTTGAGGTCAGCGTGGCGTTGCAGCCGGGGCTGTAATATACACTCCTGGAAATGGAAAAAAGAACACATTGACACCGGTGTGTCAGACCCACCATACTTGCTCCGGACACTGCGAGAGGGCTGTACAAGCAATGATCACACGCACGGCACAGCGGACACACCAGGAACCGCGGTGTTGGCCGTCGAATGGCGCTAGCTGCGCAGCATTTGTGCACCGCCGCCGTCAGTGTCAGCCAGTTTGCCGTGGCATACGGAGCTCCATCGCAGTCTTTAACACTGGTAGCATGCCGCGACAGCGTGGACGTGAACCGTATGTGCAGTTGACAGACTTTGAGCGAGGGCGTATAGTGGGCATGCGGGAGGCCGGGTGGACGTACCGCCGAATTGCTCAACACGTGGGGCGTGAGGTCTCCACAGTACATCGATGTTGTCGCCAGTGGTCGGCGGAAGGTGCACGTGCCCGTCGACCTGGGACCGGACCGCAGCGACGCACGGATGCACGCCAAGACCGTAGGATCCTACGCAGTGCCGTAGGGGACTGCACCGCCACTTCCCAGCAAATTAGGGACACTGTTGCTCCTGGGGTATCGGCGAGGACCATTCGCAACCGTCTCCATGAAGCTGGGCTACGGTCCCGCACACCGTTAGGCCGTCTTCCGCTCACGCCCCAACATCGTGCAGCCGTACACCACTGGTGATCGTCGAGGGGACTCTGAATAGTGCACGGTACATCCAAACCGTCATCGAGCCCATCGTTCTACCATTCCTAGACCGGCAAGGGAACTTGCTGTTCCAACAGGACAATGCACGTCCGCATGTATCCCGTGCCACCCAACGTTCTCTAGAAGGTGTAAGTCAACTACCCTGGCCAGCAAGATCTCCGGATCTGTCCCCCATTGAGCATGTTTGGGACTGGATGAAGCGTCGTCTCACGCGGTCTGCACGTCCAGCACGAACGCTGGTCCAACTGAGGCGCCAGGTGGAAATGGCATGGCAAGCCGTTCCACAGGACTACATCCAGCATCTCTACGATCGTCTCCATGGGAGAATAGCAGCCTGCATTGCTGCGAAACGTGGATATACACTGTACTAGTGCCGACATTGTGCATGCTCTGTTGCCTGTGTCTATGTGCCTGTGGTTCTGTCAGTGTGATCATGTGATGTATCTGACCCCAGGAATGTGTCAATAAAGTTTCCCCTTCCCGGGACAATGAATTCACGGTGTTCTTATTTCAATTTCCAGGAGTGTATTTAAAGTAATCTAAATTACAACTAAATTCAATCGCACGCTGCTTACTAAACTTGGTTCAAATGGTTCAAATGGCTCTGAGCACTATGGGACTCAACTGCTGTGGTCATAAGTCCCCTAGAACTTAGAACTACTTAAACCTAACTAACCTAAGGACATCACACACATCCATGCCCGAGGCAGGATTCGAACCTGCGACCGTAGCAGTCGCACGGTTCCGGACTGCGCGCCTAGAACCGCGAGACCACCGCGGCCGGAAGTACACATTTTTAATTTTAACCACAATGACAATAGCACAAATATTTCAACAACAGTGTAATGATTTTCCCTAAAAGCGTCAGTGCGTAAACCAGGTGAACTTATGCCCTTACTTCCAGCCAGGTGAAGGGTGGATTCCAGGAAATTTATGTATACTAATAAAACTAAATGTACGGCTGTTGTCCTATATCCAGGGGAACTTGTCAGTTTACAAGCGTTTTCCTGATCAAGAAAGTTGAAAATTTTACGGAGAGGAAACCAATACTGTTTATCCTCGCTTACTCTTTGCTAATAAAGGAGGTTGGAAGTGACGACTTGTTTCTTTCGGTGACTATAGTTACAAGAGAGAACGCTGCTGTTGGGAGTTTGATTACTCTTGGTCAAATGTTTCCGCAGACTGAAAACGTAGACACTCTAGAAATTTCATAGTGGATTTTTGTCCGAATTTTCATAGTCATGTATAAATGGGAAACTAAACTGACCAGCGTGAGCTCGGCTTTTGCAAAACAAAATTTAATTGAAAATATCTGGAAGATTAAAACTGTGTAGCGGACCGGGAATAGAACGTGGGACCTTCGCCATTCGTGGGCAAATGCTCTACTCACTGGGCACGACTCACGATACACACGCACGGCTTTACTTCCGCCAGTAACTCGTCACCTATCTTCCAAACTTCACAGAACGTCTGTTGAACATCTTGCGGAAGTAGTACTCCTGGAATAAAGGATATAAGTTTGGAAGTTAGGAGATGCGGCACGGGCGGAAGTAAAGCTGTGAGGGCGGATCGTGGGTCGAGCTTGAATAATCGATAGTTACATATATTATGTTTCATGCTTTCTGAGCAAAACATGAAAAAGTTAGAAAAATTACCAAATAATTTGTGAAATTATTCGTCTAAAAGTAAGAAATCAAATTCATTAGACACACATTTACACTGCTGCTGTTATGTGGCCTTGACGTATTTCTGTCTTCCATTCCCGAAGGTTTAAAATTCCAAAAAATTTTCAGTGTCAAAAATTTTTCAGTGAATAGTTCCTCGAACATCATGAACGACAAAATGTCTCCCTGTCAAATGCTGTCGACATCATTGTTTTTGCTCACTCACTTTTTCCTATACAAAAATGAATATAAAAAATAGAATAAATTGGAACCGTAAATCAGAGAGCAGTTCCAATCCAATTGCATATTATAGTACTTAGTGCTCTTTCTACGTAACTAACGTATGAGCATTCCACGTGCTATGGCTCTTTGTTTGTGACTTTTAAATATTTAAATACTTGATTTTGCACAGTAATGTCAACTACACTTTTGCTTAAATATTACAACTGCTGAGCATAATTCTCAGCAAATGCAGAGGCACGTTTCTCTAATGTGTTTTATTTTTTACTTTTAGGCAAATTGCTTCACAAAATATTTGACCGTTTTTTCTAAAAACTTTTTATTTATTTCCAGATTGTTCTCACGCTATAAAACATTCTTTACAGGTTTCATATTTGACCAGAGTTCTTCATAAAGGTGCTAAAATATTATAGCTGCTGCATATAAGCACTGTCTAACTGATTAGTACCAGACAGATCTATTTACCCAGATTGATATTTTTGACAGGATGATTATCTTGTTGTCAGCCTAGCTGAAGAAATCGTCATTCCGATAAAAATTATGGAAGGCATCACTTGTACTTTGTTGGTAGGAACATCCTAGAAATGCACGGAATAAGAATAAAACTCCAAAAGAAAATCCTGAGGGTGATCAACGAGGAGTTGCACTTGTTCTTCTGCTGAGTACAGATTTTAAAATTGCTGCCTCTAGTGACATCATATTATTAAGATGGTAAAATATAATTTGACATTAGCATCATAAATACTATTTTCCTTGGGCAGTTCTTTTGAAAATTGTGTACGCTGCACTTCCTGAAAGTCGTCGCTAGTACTCTTACAGGCAGTGCGGCATTGTTTGCAACCAGTGGTTGTGTGTTTGACAATAAGTATTAACTGAGTGCAGTTGTTATCAGCTTGTTCTTTTTTGAAACGCTGGTACATCATTTCGATCACCACTCTGTAGTCAAGACTGCCAAATGCTAGTGTATTTTGTAAGAAAAAACAATCAGGCTGAGCACACGTCAACAAGACGTTGGAAAAATATGACATTGCAAGCATTTTCAGTTTATATGACCTGCTTCTGTGATATTGTTCTTAAGGCGTTTCTCCCATCTGTTTATATAGTCAATAGCATTCTACAGCTAATTTCCAATGCGGCTGAGAGAAAACCTAAGGTTCAAGTGCGAGTACCGAGCGAGGTGGCGCAATGGTTAGCACACTGGACTCGCATTCGGGAGGACAACGGTTCACTCCCACGTCCGGCCATCCTGATTTAGGTTTTCCGCGATTCCCCTAAATCACTCTAGGCAAATGCCGGGATAATATTGTGTGGAAGGCGAAACAAAGACTGCGCTTTGTTGGCAGAAGACTTACGAGATGCGACAAACCCACTAAAGAGACAGCCTACATTACACTTGTCCGTCCTCTGCTGGAATATTGCTGCGCGGTATGGGATTCCTTACCAGGTAGGATTGACGGAGTACATCGGAAAAGTGCAAAGAAGGGCAGCTCATTTCGTGTTAACGCGCAATAGGGGTGAGAGTGTCACTGATATGTTACGCGAGTTGGGGTGGCAGTCACTGAAACGAAGGCGGTTTTCTTTGCGGCGAGATCTATTTACGAAATTTTAATCACCAACTTTCTCTTCCGAATGCGTAAATATTTTGTTGACACCCACCTACGTAGGGAGAAATGATCATTATAATAAAATAAGAGAAATCAGAGCTCGAACGAAAATATTTAGGTGTTCCTTTTTCCCACTCGCCATTCGAGAGTGTAATGGTAGAGAAGTAGTATGAAAATGGTTCGATGAACCCCCTGCCAGGCACTTAAGTGTGAATTGCAGAGTAACCATGCAGATGGTTCCTTTGAAAGGGCACGGCCGATTTCCTTCCCCGTCCTCCCCTAATCCGATGAGACCGATGACCCCGCTGTTTGGTCTCTTCCCCCAAACAACCCAATCCAACCGCTCAAATGCTCGCCTGCAATATAATTCCAATGGAACATTCGCGAGACTTATTCATTCATCAGGTGAAAATAACCGTATTCCTTTGGAATTATGTTACAGCCAAACATTAGAGATGTAGGTAATGGTTTGAAAATGAACGCAAGCCTTCGAAAGCCATCATTAAAAATTACATACAATTGTGATGGAAACCATGATGGAATCGTGTAAATTTTATTACATATATTTGAGTTACATGATTTTTCTCAGGCAAAGGTGGGTGTGAGAAACCAGCCGAGCATTTGCCTAGATGGGTGTGAAAAACCATCCAAAACCACATTATTGCACAGTCTAGTGGACGAGATAACGGTTGTTGGTTTCTAACATTTCTACATTTTTGTTTGAGATATTACAGCAGGAAGCATATTTCCCTTATAAAGGAGACTCTCTGGATTCCAAAGTTTCCTTTGTTGTCGAGTAGTCTGTCCACGCTGGCGGGTACTTAATTTGTCGAGCGTTAGTTGAATCCGATGCTTCTAGTTGACAATGCTGATGTGGTGGCCTGATCTCGGAAAGCTGCTGCTCCAGCTTGGAATATACATCAAACGGTAGGCCTATGTCGCGGTTAGGGAGCATTTTTAGATTTGGTTTGTCAATACCGTAATTCGTGCTGCAACTATTAGGACATTTTTGGTTCAAGCACTTCATAATATGCATGAAACCAGGAAAGAATCGCATAACTCTTTACACAGTTTTTCTACAAAACAATAAATATAAGAAGTAATTTTATTTAAAGCGTTCATTTCATGAGCTTTGTGTCCAATGTTCAGAACGATTGGTTTTGTCAATAACAAAGATTAATAATGTATACATGTTCACATTCTTTAATCCGGTTGATAATATACTAATGAATTATAATAGATTTCAAATTGTTCTTCGTTGGGCCTTCACAGTACACTTGCCTCTTCAAAAGTTTCTAAAGTAAAACTATCCGGACACTCATTGCAGTTCGCGTGATCCGCCTGATCACGTCCTCGTACATACTGGCGATCGCTTTCGACATCAGCAGGAAAGGAAATCCCGAGTTGGTGGCGACACAGCAGTAGATCATCGATGGACATCTTCTCGGAAGTGTGTGTGAATAACCGTTGATGCGATCGTATCAGTCATATGGAAGAAGGGTCTTATGTAATCTGCTCTTTGCATGGATGATCCAGCTGCGAAGGGGGTTGTGGAAAGCGCCCCGGAGAAAGTTCGCGAAATATTATTGGTACTTGGGGTTCTTGACTACTGCACGATGTATTGCCAGAAATGGAGGGCTGATTTGTCACCATCAACGAACAGGTAGACAGGTAGAGGACTGCGTGCCCACTAATCCAAGTCACTGAGTAGGTCTTTGCTAGTGGAAAATAGTCCATGTCTGGGAACAGAATCATTTGTAGGGTGATGTTGTCAAGAGTTGTGAGTATTAAGAACACCAGCATCTGCCGGACCAAAAGCCAAACATTATCCGATTCACCGTACACAAATCGATGGCCATCGTCGTCTTGCGCGTCACACGTGGTACATGATGATGATGCCGCCAGGTGGATCCGGTAGAGACCCGACTGGCAGACCTGCTTTCCATTAAGCGTCACATAACAGGTGGATTGGACGTCCGACGCAAGAGTAGGGCGTGCACAACCCGCCACACAGTATTCCATCGGACGAGGGGATGTTTTTCTTCTATCACATTCGGCGGAAGCTGCAATTGCAGCGAGGCGTACACTATCTTGGCCTTCGGTAGACGTGGAGGGAGAAGCACGGCCCCGATGTAGTTATATTCAAGAAAGAAATAGCTCATGTAGGAAAAGAGCGCTGGGACGTCAGCGGCAGTGGCGCAATAAGTGAGCTCGGGGGTAAGGACCCTCATCAGTAGGCTGGTGAGGCAGGTCAGAGTGCGTTGCATCTTGACATGCGTGCGTACAAAGAGAAGGCTGTTGCTCGATGGTGGACGTGACAGAGATTGAGACCGCCTTTGTCCTTCGGAAGGGTGAGGGACTCATAGCTGACTTTAAATAACAGACATTGACTCACAAAGGAACCCAATGGAGCCAACATGCGTCCGGCCATTGACGGTGGGATAAGGAGTGTCTGAGCCACGAGCGGAATTCGCGACGCGACATAAACATTAGCAAAAAGAGTCCGCTGCAGCATGTCCAGGGTCCGAAGTCGATGGTCACAGATCTCTGCTCGGATGCGACATAATAAGTGTCTACTGTCAAGGGACACCGATCGCCGCAAGTCGGTTGTAAAATCAATACCCAGACATCGTACCATGTCGCAGATCGGCAGGGGAGCGTCGCATTCACCGGGCGGCCCACGGCCTAGAGGCAACGCGTGAGATCTGCGAAAATTAAGGACGACGCCCGAAGCAGTTCCGTAGGACTGCACACACTTCAGCGCTGCCTGAACATCGTTGTCGTTGCGCAGGAGCAGGAACAGGTCATCCGCGTAGGCCGTGCAACAAAAAGTGTGTCCTCCAAGAGTCATCCCGGTGAAGCGTTGGCGTAGGCCGCAAAGTAACTGTTCCATGGCGAGAGCGTATAGGATCGCAGGAAGAGGGCGATCGTTGTACGGGGATGGGCGGCGTAAGACGACCATTGTACAGGATCCTCGATGTTACGCCCCCTGAGTAGACACATTATGATCTTCAAAAAGCTGTCTTGGAATCCCATATTCCGCATCACCGCTGTCATCTACATCTACATGGATACTCTGCAAATCGCATTTAAGTGCCTGGCAGAGGGTTCATCGAACCACCTTCACAATTCTCTATTATTCCAATCTCGTATAGCGCGCGGAAAGAATGAACACCTATATCTTTCCGTACGAGCTCTGGTTTCCCTTATTTTATCGTGGTGATCGTTTCTCCCTATGTAGGTCGGTGTCAACAAAATATTTTCGTATTCGGAGAAGAAAGTTGGTGATTGGAATTTCGTGGGAAGATTCCGTCGCAGCGAAAAACGCCTTTCTTTTAATGATTTCCAGCCCAAATCCTGCATCATTTCTGTGACACTCTCTCCCATGTTTCGCGATAAAACAAAACGTGCTGCCTTTCTTTGAAGTTTTTCGATGTACTGCGTCAGTCCTATCTGGTAAGGATCCCACACCGCGCAGCAGTATTCTAAAAGAGGACGGAGAAGCGTAGTGTAGGCAGTCTCCTTAGTAGGTCTGTTACATTTTTTAAGTGTCCTGCCTATAAAACACAGCCTTTGGCTTGCCTTCCCCACGACATTTTCTATGTGTTCTTTCCAATTTATGTCGTTCGTAATTGTAATACCTAGGTATTTAGTTGAATTTACGGCTTTTAGATTAGACTGATTTATCGTGTAACCGAAGTTTAACGAGTTCCTTTTCGCATTCATGTGGATGACCTCACACTTTTCGTAATTTAGGGTCAACTGCCACTTTTCGCACCATTCAGATATCATTTCTAAATCGTTTTGCAGTTTGTCTTGATCTTCTGATGACTTTATTAGTCGATAAACGACAGCGTCATCTGCAAACAACCGAAGACGGCTGCTCAGATTGTCTCCCAAATCGTTTATGTAGATAAGGAACAGCAAAGGACCTACAACACTACCTTAGGGAACGTCAGAAATGACTTCTGTTCTACTCGATGACTTTCCGTCAGTTACTAAGAACTGTGACCTCTCTGACAGGAAGTCACAAATCCAGCCACATAACTAAGACGATATTCCATAAGCACGCAATTTCACTACGAGCAGCTTGTGTGGTACAGTGTCAAAATCCAGGAATACGGAATCGATCTGAAATCCCTTGTCAATAGGCGTAATCAACCCTGTCGAGGCCTGACTGAAATCAACGGAGACCTATGATGCGCCGGGCTCGCGCAAGAGCGATCTTCTCGCGGTGTCGACTCAGTGCAGTCCGGATGTTGTGAGCGCCTACTGAAGAGGCTTGATCGTGGGACACGGCGCATCGGGCGATCCTCCTGAGACGTTTTGTCACAAGCCGGGTAGAGATCCTCATGTCACAGTTGAGAAGCGATAGGGGACGGTAGTCACTGACAGAGGTTCCACCGTTTGGTTTATGGACAGGAACGAGCAATGCTTCGAGGAAGACAACAGGAAACTGTACTTCAGGGGACATCAAATTGCCACATAGGCGTCAGTGATTGGCGGTAGGTCCTGTAAAACTCTAAAGGCCGTCGGCTCCTGGTGACTTGTGAGGCTCGCCGGCAAGTATAACTGCAATGACTCCCTCCTCAGTCACGTCCTCAAGTAATGCTCTCTGCGCCGGATTCGATCGGCCGCTTTGTCCACTACCCACCTACAACGCGCTTGACCACAGCGACTTCTTACGACCGGCACCTTTGCACAGATACAAAAGCACCTAATAGACACGTAAAATTTCTCTTGTGATTTATTCGGAATTGCCAGCGTACAGCACGTTACTACTTGCGCAATATGTTGTTTTAATGGCCGTCTAAAGGTGTACAAAGTTTGAAGTAAATTCGTGACCCCAACGTCATGGTCTCCAGTTGTCAGTCCCGATGTCAAAGTACGGCGAGGGTAGTGAACACTCCATTGTTAACCGGGGACCTAGAAACGACGGAGAGGCTCCGTCCCCGCCGCAGCCGCAGTGGTCC
Source organism: Schistocerca nitens (assembly GCF_023898315.1). Lineage (NCBI taxonomy): Eukaryota > Metazoa > Arthropoda > Insecta > Orthoptera > Acrididae > Schistocerca > Schistocerca nitens. The sequence goes on from NC_064618.1 coordinate 410,335,516, forward strand.
ACAACCCAACGACGACTACCGCAGTCCACTTCACCCCTCCGCCGCCCCACACCGGACCCAGGGCTATTGTGCGGTTCGACCCCCGGTGGACCCCCCAGGAACGTCTCACACCAGACGAGTGTAACTCCTATGTTTGCGTGGTAGAGTAATGGCGGTGTACGCGTACGTGGAGAACCTGTTTGCGCAGCTATCGCCGACATAGTGTAGCTGAGGCGGAATAAGGGGAACCAGCCCTCATTCGCCAAGGCACATGGAAAACCGCCTAAAAACCATCCACAGACTGGCCGGTTCACCGGACCTCAACACGAATCCGCCCGGGGACCAGGCGCTCCTTCCCGCCCGGAAAGCCGTCCGTTAGACCGCACGGCCAACCGGGCGGGCTGAACACTCCATAGATACACTCCTGGAAATTGAAATAAGAACACCGTGAATTCATTGTCCCAGGAAGGGGAAACTTTATTGACACATTCCTGGGGTCAGATACATCACATGATCACACTGACAGAACCACAGGCACATAGACACAGGCAACAGAGCATGCACAATGTCGGCACTAGTACAGTGTATATCCACCTTTCGCAGCAATGCAGGCTGCTATTCTCCCATGGAGACGATCGTAGAGATGCTGGATGTAGTCCTGTGGAACGGCTTGCCATGCCATTTCCACCTGGCGCCTCAGTTGGACCAGCGTTCGTGCTGGACGTGCAGACCGCGTGAGACGACGCTTCATCCAGTCCCAAACATGCTCAATGGGGGACAGATCCGGAGATCTTGCTGGCCAGGGTAGTTGACTTACACCTTCTAGAGCACGTTGGGTGGCACGGGATACATGCGGACGTGCATTGTCCTGTTGGAACAGCAAGTTCCCTTGCCGGCCTAGGAATGGTAGAACGATGGGTTCGATGACGGTTTGGATGTACCGTGCACTATTCAGTGTCCCCTCGACGATCACCAGTGGTGTACGGCCAGTGTAGGAGATCGCTCCCCACACCATGATGCCGGGTGTTGGCCCTGTGTGCCTCGGTCGTATGCAGTCCTGATTGTGGCGCTCACCTGCACGGCGCCAAACACGCATACGACCATCATTGGCACCAAGGCAGAAGCGACTCTCATCGCTGAAGACGACACGTCTCCATTCGTCCCTCCATTCACGCCTGTCGCGACACCACTGGAGGCGGGCTGCACGATGTTGGGGCGTGAGCGGAAGACGGCCTAACGGTGTGCGGGACCGTAGCCCAGCTTCATGGAGACGGTTGCGAATGGTCCTCGCCGATACCCCAGTGTCCCTAATTTGCTGGGAAGTGGCGGTGCGGTCCCCTACGGCACTGCGTAGGATCCTACGGTCTTGGCGTGCATCCGTGCGTCGCTGCGGTCCGGTCCCAGGTCGACGGGCACGTGCACCTTCCGCCGACCACTGGCGACAACATCGATGTACTGTGGAGACCTCACGCCCCACGTGTTGAGCAATTCGGCGGTACGTCCACCCGGCCTCCCGCATGCCCACTATACGCCCTCGCTCAAAGTCCGTCAGCTGCACATACGGTTCACGTCCACGCTGTCGCGGCATGCTACCAGTGTTAAAGACTGCGATGGAGCTCCGTATGCCACGGCAAACTGGCTGACACTGACGGCGGCGGTGCACAAATGCTGCGCAGCTAGCGCCATTCGACGGCCAACACCGCGGTTCCTGGTGTGTCCGCTGTGCCGTGCGTGTGATCATTGCTTGTACAGCCCTCTCGCAGTGTCCGGAGCAAGTATGGTGGGTCTGACACACCGGTGTCAATGTGTTCTTTTTTCCATTTCCAGGAGTGTATTTCTACTCAAGGATCACATGACATTGCGAAGAAGAGACACAAGTCTATGTGTGAGGGATGGGATTTAATTGAGGGGGTGAGGGGATGGTAGGTTCTTCGCTACTTTGTTGCGACAGAGTAACAGCTACGGGGTGGCAGGGTTTTGCTACGCAGTAATCGGCGGTGCAAAGCCCAAGCCCGTACCCGCAAGCAAAACAAACGGCGGCTTTATAATTCGGCGGAGTGTATACCGGAGGTGTCGGCCGAACACTGAACACGCGCCAACAAATCGCCGGCGTGTTCTCGGCGAGCGACCCTCGCAAACAAACAGCCGGCATTTTACAGAGGCTCCTGGGAAACCGCGGAAAGCGCGCCTGCGCAGAAAGGGCTGCGCTGTGCTGTGCTGTGCCAGCCCGACGCTGAGTCAGCCCTCGCTCTTCGCCCCTCTACTACACTCCACACTCCACGCCGGTTTGTTTACGTTTTGCGGGGGGCGCTCTGCCTCACGCGGATCCGCCTCGCGCTGCCGCTGCCACCGTCTGGTGCAATCCCGTCGGGCACAGGTCCTGGGTTCGCTTCTTGGATAGGGGTCGCTGTTTGTTACTGTCTCATCTCCCCCCGTCTCCCTCCCCACCTCCACCTGAAATATGGAAATACTACTTCGTGTTTTAATTGTAACAGTAACGCATACAATATTTTAATATAATAATAATACAGTAATAGTAAATTATTTATTTCCTATAAGACGAGGGCCATTTCATAAATCATGCACATCTTATTTTTTACTTACACGCTTTTTGTTTTTACTATCTCTTTACAGTCTTTCAGTGGGACTGCTTATCTATGACTGATCCCAACGTCTTGAAGCTCTATTATTCCACCAGGACACCACTTCTGTTCATCTGTCGAATAGCTCGGTAACGGTAGTAGAAAGCTCTTCCAGAGAAGGATAACGACTTCCATGCATAGGTTTTTTCAACTTCGGGAAGAAGTTGAAGTATGGTGGATTCATGTCCGTGCTGTATAAAAAAGGTGTGGCAATATTTGTCATCTGTATTCGCTCAGTTTTTGGCTACAATACTGCCGGTATGCAGGCGAGCATTGTCGTGAAAATGCCGCACGAGGTAGCCGCGTGGTCTTAGTGGTCTTAGGTGCCTTTCCACGGTTCGCGCGGCTCCCCCCCCCCCCCCCCCCCACCCGTCGGACGTTCGAGTCCTCCCTCGGGCATGGGTGCTTGTGTGTGTGTGTGTGTGTGTGTGTGTGTGTGTGTGTGTGTGTGTGTGTGTCCTTAGCGTAAGTTAGATTAAGTAATGTGTAAGCCTAAGGACCAATGACCTCAGCAGTTTGGTCCTGTAGGAACTTACCACAAATTTCCAAAAATTTTCGCAGAGAACGAGTGGCCCAACCTCGAACAACTGAGGCCGGTTTTGTGCATTTTTCTGCGCAGGTTTTGTACGACGTTACGATAATACGCTGCTGTGACACTTGCTCCACATGGGACTCTGTCAGGATGATTCCTTGGCGATCATAAGCAAAATTCATCATTTGCATGAGTTTTGATTGAACGCACCGAAATTGCTTTGGACGGGGAGAATCTGAAGCTCTCCACTCACTGGATTGTGATTTCATCTCTGGTTCAAAGTCTTTAATCTATGTTTCATCAATAGCGGCAATTCGACACAAGAATGCTTGACCATCACTGTCCAATCTTTGGTTGAGCAAGTTTGGCGTGTCCAGGTGTTTCTGCTTCTCTTCAGCAGTCAGTGTGAGACCTATCTCTCTCTTTGTCAGAATACGGAATACTGATGTTCGGGGAATTTCCGTCGGTTCAGAGAATTCCTCACAAGTCACACCGCGTCCTTCAAGAGCATCTGCCACGAATTTCACTCTTTATTCATCATTGACGTTTTCGGTCTTCCAGGTCTTGGATTATCTTTTATGCGCATACGACCGCTATGAAACCGATTAACCCAACGTGAAATTGTACAACGGCCCACTCTGAACTAACCAGAAACTTCGCATAACGCGCTATAGATTTGTGTCTTTTTCTTTCTTTCTTTCTTTTTTTTTTTTTTTTTTTTTTTTTTTTTTTTTTTTTTTCGCGTAAAGTTTCGATCTTGATGTACGACCTCTGGTCTTAAACACTCACAGTACCCGAGACCCCTGCAGTACCCTACCTCTCGCCAAGTTTATGTTAAAGCACACAGCGAGAAAACAAAAACACGGTCTTCTTCCTGAAGCTCCCAACTACACCTGACGGGACTTTCATTGTTGTTACATCAAACAATCCGCAATCCTGTGCATTATATATGAAATGTCCTTCGTAATTTGGGTCAGACTTATCTTGACAATCTCAAATAACTTATTGTCCAGGAACAGAATAAAAAATATATTTAGCAAATGATGTTTAGCTACCAGGGAGACATTAACTAGCATGACTGTCTTTCTTGTTAACTTTTTTCATTACAAAGATATGAACAATAGTACTTCTTTCTTAATCCTATATTGTACGACACTTTTTAAGAATCCAATTTCAACAGAAAAAAAATCTGGGGGTCAGGTCTGCCACAAAACAGTATATGACAGGTTGAACACAGAAATTTTGACTTTCGATTTATTCCGTATTTTATGTTTGCTACCATAGGGCAACAAACTGAAAATACTGATTAGTTGTTGGTCGTTCAGTCACAGAGATATGGAAACAAACTATGCTGTAATTAATCATCATTTTACATAGCTTAAAAGTTTAACCAGATATGATGTAAGGGGCAGAAATAATTCACTTTTTCAGCTGCTTTCGCGTGTGTTTACATAAGAGAATTTACGGTTTTCTGCCAAATGGCAACACCTTGCAATACGGGTTTTAATAGCATCCAGTATTTTTTACTCAGCAATTCATTTCCTCTCCTCAAGCCCTGTTCAAAACGTGTTACTGTGCATCCTTCATATAAAAGTGACGTTATTAAAAACTTACCACAACACTGACTTTGGACTTGGACTCCCTTGTATTAGCAAACACAGTGCAGGTGCCCAAGTTGTGGAATTCGCAGTAAACTACAGAAAAAAAAGAAAATGCGGGCTGGTCATTCAGTCACCCATCTTAAGTGGAAGGTTTGTACCAAGAAATTTTACACCAGCGAAAAGAAAGTAGAAATGCTATTCATCTATGGAGAATATAAATTTCTTCACTACATGTATCCATATAGCAAACAATAAAACATTGCTGCAATTTCTGCACTACATTTACTAGTACTGTAAATAAGAAAACATTATTGCAATTACTCTTGTTCTAACTCCATAGATGAGTATTCTCATTTCTACCCTATCTTCGTTGGTGTGCATTGTACTCTCACAAAGATGCAACTCAAGACAGTTGACTGAATTACCGGTGAGAATTTTCGTGTTGTCCCCATTGGTTTACTGTCAGTTTCGGCAAGTGGACGAGACACGTTACGCCCTTTACCTGCACTGTGTTAGTACAGAAAAGTCAGTTTTGTTACGTTATTTAATTACGTAATGTTTACGTGAATGGCACACTGTAATACATTTTGACAGGCCTTGAGGAGAGGAAGCGGATTATCAAATAAAAATATAGAGCGATGTTTAAAAACAAGAGTGGTAGTGTTTTCCACATCTTTAAAACGAACGCCGGCCGGTGTGGCCGTGCGGTTCTAGGCGCTTCAGTCTGGAACCGCGTGGCCGCTACGGTCGCAGGTTCGAATCCTGCCTCGGGCATGGATGTGTGTGATGTCCTTAGGTTAGTTAGGTTTAAGTAGTTCTAAGTTCTAGGGGACTGATGACCACAGATGTTAAGTCCCATAGTGCTCAGAGCCATTTGAACCATTTTTTTAAACGAACATAGATACAACGACGGAAATAAGTCTGATTAATGCCCTCCCTGGTAGCTAAACAACATTGACTTGATACATTTTTAAATTTGTTTCAGGACAAAAAGTCATTCGGGCTAGTCAAGATAAATGGGACGCCCTGAATACAGGGTGTACATAAAGTCGGGGAACACTTTCAATTATTTATTGCACAAGAACTAAACATTGTACAGATATCATACATACGTCATTTGGTAATTTGCCGATAGTCAGCGCTAGTCGCAAACAAGGCGAGGTCAGGTGCGGAGTGAGCTTTGTGTGTTACGAGAGTTCGACAAAAATAAGTGTGCTACAGCTGTTCAACGGTTGTTTAGAACCAAGTACAGTAAGAAGCCACCAACAAGGACGGCCATTTACCACTGGCACAACAAATTCGTTACGACGGGTTGCTTGTGCCCACAAAAGAGAAGCGGACGTCCCAGCGTGAGTGAAGTGAGTGGGGCGCGAAGGAGAGACATTGATAAGGAGTCCAAAGAAATCGTTGCGTCGTGCATCCCGTGAACTCGAAATGGCTCCAAGGACAGTGTGGAATGTCCTGTAACGGAAACTGTCTATTAAAGCAATCAAATTGGAGCTAGTGCAGAAGCTCAATGACGACGACAAAGACAAGCGTTTTGAGTTTTGTTCTTAGTTGCAAGAATTGAATGAAGATGGTGATGGCAAAAACTTTCAGGGTTTCTCTTCAAAATGGCATATGTATTACATCTATACGATATTTCGTTCTTGCGCAGTACATAATTGAAAGTGTTCCAGGACAGTCCGGTACCGCGCTGCTGCTACGGTCGCAGGTTCGAATCCTGCGTCGGACATGGATGTGTGTTACCTCCATAGGTTAGTTAGGTTTAAGTAGTTCTAAGCCTAGGGAACTGATGACCTCAGATGTTAAGTCCCATAGTGCTCAGAGCCATTTGAACCATTTGTTCCCAGATGTATGTACTTACACCCTGTCTAAAATGTTTTAGTATGATAATGATGAAAATAATTATTTGCTTGGACCGGGAATTTCAGTTCAGGAAAATAATCAGTAAGTATTAACTTAGATGATAAGTAACCTATGAGATAAAAAACAATGCTAAAAAGTTGGATATAATATACATCGAAGTGAGGTATGTTAAGTTCGACCACAACAGCAGACTGGGTAACAACGTGCAACAGGTATACCGTCAGAGATTTCTTCAAAGCCTTTTGCAACAACAGCAATAGAACAGCTTCATAAGATTATCCATGTGTCACTTGTCCGTGGCAGTTATTAACTGTAGCAAATAAAATGCACCCCTTAACATAACGCATTTCATTAATAACACTTCCAGTTTCGGGGAATTAAACCTCACTATTTAGGTGCCTGGAAAACATAATTACGTTACTGACATGGTCCTGTCGAATGATAGAAGAAAATAGAAGCTTTCGAAATGTGGTAAAAGACGGACCTAGACACGTGACGGTTACATGTGCTAGTGGACCTGGAGCATTGATGTCTTTTTTTTTTTTTTTTTTTTTGGCGACAACTATTTTTTATAAATGAGCAAATCAGTATTTGTTGACTAAATGATTGTCTCGTTGTCTCGAGAGCTATCAGTACCTTGGCACAGCAATCTCATGTAATGGTACTGTCACTTGAAGAATGTGACAAGGCTGACTACAAGGACCAAATGAAAAGATCCTGTTAATTGATTCTCCTTGTGTAGAATAACGCCACGATAAGAGATCACAAGAGAAGCAAAGTCGACGTTAGGCTGGGGGTGGGGGTCAGGTCAGGAAGAATGACGGAAAGAATGCCTCCAGAACTGACTGAGATGCAGAAGAGTCCAGCTCAATCTGAGGTTCAAGAAGGAAGCAAAGTGCTTTCCTAAGATAAACGATGAAAACAGATCTTCCTAAAGCTACAACTTACTGTGATAGGAGCCTCAGTGCTCCTTTTCATCATATTATTGTTTGATTTGCTGATGCCTTTTTCATTCGCACAGTCTGAGAATTTAGAATTCAGCCTAATGTGTATCACATTTGCTACAAGAACGATTTTATGGACGTAGAAGCTGCCTATAGAAAATTACGAAACCACTTTGGCGAAATTTCATGGATATGGGGGGTGTCATAATTAATGACATAAACGCATACAGTTGAAAGTACACTATACTCGAATCGAAAAAGTCTGTTAACATAGCAGACTTTGTGGTTAGGTGATTCTATATAAACACCGCATGCTGGTCTGTGTTGTTTCGTTGTGTACATTTTCGAGACGTAGGGCTGTAAACAATGGATGTTACAGTACAGCACATAGTCAGCGTCCATCTCTGTTAGTTGTTTGCGGAGCATCTGTTGTGTTGTACGAGTTTTGGTGGTAACATGGATCATTTCAGTAACGAGCAGTATACGGATATACTTTTTGTGTATCGTAAGGCTAACAGCAATGGACAGGAGGCTGTACGCTTGTACCAAGAAGCATATCATGCCAGAAGGCACCCCGAGAGTCGGATGTTTACGAGGGTGCATCAACACCTCCGAGAAACCGGGAGCTTTGCACATGCTGCGGGAGTGGGTACGCCTGCAGGAGTTACGCCTGTGCTTGAAGAACAATCTCCAGGAAGTCGACAAGGATGCTTGCCACACAAATTACTGGAATGAGCCACAGTAGTGTTGGAGGATAATGCATGACAATACAATGTATCCGTACCACATCCAAAGAGTACAGTGTTTTAGTGAGACTAACGTTCTGTCGGTGAATGCAGTAACAAGCTGTAGTCACGCGTACATTTGACAATAACATTTTATTTACAGATGAAGCAGGGATCACTCGCAATTGTGTGTTTATCACAATTCTCATGTTTGGAGTCGTCTACGCTCCAACGCACATGCTGTGCATGAGTCTCCACATCTGCGATGTTTCTCATTGAATGTGTGTTTGGGCGTACTAGGTGATCGTTTTATTGCGCCGTACATGCTCAGAGAAACTCACTGGACTGAATTACCCTCGGTTTCATCTTGCACGATTGCTTGAGGGTATTCCCTTAGAGCAAAGCCAGAGCATGTGGCACATGCATGAGGGAGCGCCGTCATATTTTGCTGTTATGGTGAGACGACATCCACCGTGCCGATATGGCAAAATATGGATTGGACTATGAGGACAAGTACCGTGAATCCCACGGATTTCTGCGTTTGGAGCCACCATAAAGGTGCAGTGTACGCCACCCAGGGTAACACAATTGAAGAATTGGAGCAGAGACTTGTCAATGCTTGTCAATTATTTCTAAATGATCCAGGCGTGTGTGAAAGGATTCGAAACTCATTGCGGCGACAGGCACAGGCCTGCATCTGGGTACGAGGACGACACTTTGAACACTGATGCAACTGTTGTCGTGTCCATTCAGAACACGCGAACTTCTACCAAAGTTTCTCTAATACCTTTTCTTAATGTTGTACACTACTGTTACCTTTCCCTATCTAAGGTGAAGTTCACACCACAGAATCAAGTCAGTTGCCTGGTAACGTCGGAGTTACCTCGCAAACGGTTCGTTTCCAGATTCATGTTTGCTGAAATATGAAAATAATTATGGCACACCCCGTATAGAAGTCACCGACTTTTAGTGCTGAAGCATAGGCTGCGTCGAGCGATCATTTAATTTGCTTGGTGTCGTCAGGCAAACAAGAATAAGAACAAAAATTTTCTAGGAAACTTGACTATGTAACCAGACATTTAGTAATAACTTAAAATATCTTGATGGTTCGTGTAATCGCTGTTTCATGAAATGAATTCTTGCTTCAACATGCACGAATGTGTCATTTGCAGGAATGTGTGAGAAGCTACTTTGATAACACCGTCAGCAATGACGCTGGCTTATGACATCTCTGCAGAGTGAAGCAAACCCCAATGAAAAATTGAAGAAAATTAAGAGGGACGTCATAAGTAATATTATTTATCTAATGCAATCTATTAACATCCAAGACAATCTCATTTAACGAAGCTGTTGAGAGAGAACATTCCAGCTGCTAGTGACACCTTACGAAACTTGGATTACTAGAATCACGATTTATTTCGTAAGCAGCTGGAAACGCGAATGTCACGTTCACGAGAAACCATTTTAATATGCATTTAAACCCGTTATTGCCGTCTGTCAGACATTTAAATGCAGTGGCTAATGTGTGTAACAGTTTCATACCGTGACATTACTTCACTCTGAGTCAGAGAACACACTTACAGCTATCTGTGCATGTCGCCATTAATCTTAAACTCCGTTTGGTGACGACAGATATCATCAAAGAATAGTGGAATGTGAGGATATAATTAGTTCATGGCTGTTTATATATGCACAGATACCTTGAAGACAAAAATTCGCAAAAAGTCGCAGTAAACATCAGTTGTGTAACAGTTGTTTTATAGAAAGAAGAGTTACCACAAATAGTGACCCATATGAATGAAAATATGCACAATTTACCCAAATTCGGTAGTGGCCAAAATAGCTAAAATAGACCAACTTATCAGATGGCGTCTACGGTTTCCCCATTTTAAGCTTTAATCAACATAAGCTGATAGTGACTCGTTCTACCTTTGGTGCTGTCTGCTAATTGGACAGAAGGTACGGTTGTAGCGCTTTAAACATGGATGAACATTGTTTTCCTTTTTTTAAACTTAACATTAGCTCATTTCAGCAACTAAGCTAACATTATAAAAATACAATTTACTATTTTACTGGAGCACGTTTCTTTGCTTGGTGTAACAATAATATGTAGTTTATCCTCGAGTCAGATAAAACGATAGATTGTTCATGTAGGGAAAATAGAGGACCCAGTATCGAATTGTGAAATATCTTCTGTGATTTCTCTATATGAATGTCATGTGGTGCCCATCTGTGAATTGCTTGTCGGAGTCTCGTGCGTCTTTTTCCTTAAAAACAATAAACCAATTGTATGCAGAATCAATGAGTTCGTAAAACCGTTAAATTTTAAATATTCGAAATCATACAGTTAGGTTGCAGCATGCGATGTTTGATTATTTAAATACGGTGCTTAGTCGACAGCGAATGCTTTTATTAGTCTCATTTGAAGGCTCTTTTCAAATTCATGTTATGATTAGCTAATTACGTACACAGCAACTGAAAAGTGCATTGCGTTCCCGAAGATTTTTAGAAAACAGTGTTAGTAGAGAGAACAAGTCACTAGTACTTTTGTAGTACGAATTTGTTCTCACTTTTGTGTGCCACGCGCCTGATCAAATGAACCTTGACAGAATTTTGGTTGTGCCCTTCTGTGTGCTACAAACGGCGAGGGTTTGGTGTGGTCCGTCACACGAGCCCGCGTGGTGGGGGAGATCGCGCCCTCTACAGGATTTCCTGTATTGCGTGTGACGTTTACACAGATACTTGCTGCGTTCACGGCCTCGGAGTAAATTGCTGCGCACGCAAAGATCTACGGATGTGGAACCGCGGTTAACACGCAGAAAGCATAAACAAACAATGGGTGTTCCTCCGTGTTATTGGCGCAACTGGCTCAATAACTATCTCTTTACACACTTATTCAAATATTCCTGGCTATTATGCAATGACCGAGCTAATTTCTTATTAAACCTCAACTTTTCGTTTTCATCTGCGGAGTACATCTTCGTGGTATGCCGAAAACACACGCACAAGGACTGTTACCTACACGAGGATTCAAATCACCACCAACAACAAAAGCGAGGAGTTATAAAAAAGCTGACGGATAGAGCAGTGGCTCCCAATCTGGAAGTAATTTCCCCTGAGGGTTAAAAAGAAATTTTCTGAAGGGTGAAAACAAAAAGGGTTCAGTTCTGTTTCGGTCACGAACTTGAACGATTTTTTAAAATGTAATACTGATTACATAAGTTACCAGTAGGCCTACATACATTGTTGTTTTCAAATATTAGCGTTACGGAGGTGCTAAACAAACTCTATTGGCAGACGTTACAAGAGAGGCGTTGTACATCACGGAGAGATTTATTATTGAAATTTCAGGAGTCGGACAACATATTACGTCACCACACACACATCTCGCGTATTGATCAAGAGGAGAAAATTCGAGAAATTAGAGCCAATAAAGAGGCTTACCGACAATCATTCTTCCCACGCACTATTCGCGAGTGGAACAGGGTTGGAGGGATCAGATAGTGGTACCGAACTTACCCTCTACCACACACGATTAGGTGGCTTGCGGAGTACAATGTAGATGTAGATGAATGCGTAACTGAATGTGGTGAAGGTTACAGCTTGTGAAATGAATGTATGAACATCTTTCTCATACAGTCCACTTACTACACATACTTTGTACCAGGCCCCTACGACAGTGAAATTGAGACATATACATCAAATATGCTTAAATATATCTAAAATATACCTCCTCAGAGTTGTAGGTAGTTCCGGCAACAGACCAGAAATTGCTTCATTATCCACTTCAGAACAATAAAAAAACAAATGGACAGCGCACCACAACAGTAACTACGTAATGGCTATTACACTGCTGTTAGGCCTATAAATTATTATTACTATTATTATTGCTGTTATTATTATTATTTTTATTATTACCATTATTATTATTATTATTATTATTGTCATTGTTATTGCTGATACTAGTGGCAGTGTTTGCACGCAAAGCATTGGCAGCCTGAAGTCTTCCAGTTTCTGCCACTTCAGAAACAAGTAGTCCAGCAGTCTAGTGATTTACATACAACAATTATAGTGCACACATTTTAACTTGATTGATTTTAAAGGGGGATGCAGCAAGTGTTACTAGGGAGAGGAGTGGGGCAGAGGACGCATCTTTTGTAACAAGACGCTACCCTCAATATGGATAACTTCCTTTTATGAGAAGCAGTTGTAAGTAATACTTGCGATTCGCTGAGAATTGCTTCATGATGGTGAAACAAAAAAAAAAAGTTATCAGAATGAATCAGTACTAATTGCTTCATTGACTCATTAGTCTCTAACGATTTTTTCTTCTTCTGAAGCCACAATCTACATCTACATCATCTATGTGATTACTCTTCTATTCACAATAAATTGCCTGGCAGAGGGTTCAATGAACCACCTTCATGCTGTCTCTCTACCGTCCCACTCTCGAACGGCACGCGGAAAAAAACGAGGACTTAAATTTTTCTGTGTGGGCCCTGATTTCTCTTACTTTATCGTGATGATCATTTCTCCCTATGTAGATGGATGGCAACAGAATGTTTTGGCAATCAGAGGAGAAAACTGCTGATTGAAATTTCATGAGAAGACCCCGTCGCAATGAAAAACGCCTTTGTTTTAATGATTGCCACTCCATTTTAAGTACCATGTCTATGACACTATCTCCCCTATTTCGCGATAATACAAAACGAGTAAAATTTTCAAAATGATATTTCCGCTATTGCAGTCTGTACAGTATTTTTATTTCACTATCTAAATTTCGGCCTCAGTCCATTTGTTGGAATTTTTTAAAATCGCGATCTAATGATATTTGTGCCAATTAAATGTATATAATGTGTTTATTTCACTTTCTAGATTTCAGTCTTAAGCCATCGTCAAGTGCTACAACCTCATAAATCGCCCAACTTGGTGTACAGCAGTCATCGTCGAAAAATAGATATCAGGTTATATAGAACAGCCGTCTCTCAAGTAAGTGCGTGGACATGTATCGCACAAATATTCTCACAATTACTTACGAAACAACTCGTTTATATTACCCGATATGTATTTTTGAACTAAGTGGACGATTTTGATCTACAACATTTAAAGGCCGAAAATTAGGTAATGACGTAAACACATATACAATCAAATGACCGTAATATCATTCTTCTAGAAATGATTCCTTAAATTACGCCATGATCGCTACATTCGCCTGTCCTTACCAATTTGTTTTGATGAACTACCGACTAGATGTTAAATCCTAACGTTCCTTCCTTTGCGGTTTGATCTGGAGTTTTATCACTCCAAGCATTACCAGAGAGAAAAGTAGATGATGATTGCGAAAATAAATAACTAAATATAATAATAATATAAAAATAGAAACAAACTGATAAAAATAAAACCGTCATCGATCTCGAATTCAACAATTATCCGTCACGTTTGTACTCCGACACCCCACTATATCGTCTAATATATTTACAATAATAGTCGAAATTCATTTATTGCATTTGAAAAACTATCTGAATTAATGGCCTTCGTTTATGTTATTTTGAATCACATCGATGAACACTTGAAGTGAATCAGATAACGACTACAGAAATTCCGTTCTGTCAAAGTACTCTATATCTCTAGTGATGTGAACAGACACGTTGGAGAGGCTCGAAAACATTTACTGAGGAGTGTCTTCAACAGCACTATTTGAAATTCTTAAAGGATGTAGTGTTCTCTGTTTGTGTACATGAATGCTTCATGTCATGCGATGCAATACGCCTCCTTCAGCCAACGTAATAAGACGCGAGGTGCTGAAATCCCGACGTCTTATTTCTCGATTATGAAATAATTCTGCGCGTCTGTTATGATAACACGGTAGTTCTGCACCTCGCCCTACGCTTTGATCTTTCAGCATCCCCGTTGTTGTTGGCTGGAGTCGGACAGCCTGTTGACACGTCGATCCCGATGTAAATGTGTTTCTGGAGTTGCTCTCTGCCGCAGAGCTTCCCGCACAGGTTTCGACAGTGGCTTTTGAACATCAGGGAGTGCGGGGGCACCGCAAGTGAGCCACTGGGGTTCTGTTGGGGAGGAGCGGGTTTCATAAAACCTCTCCACCATCCCATCGCTTCAGGCGAACGCCGGGCTATTTCCTTCAAAACATTAGCTGCTGATTCCTTTCTCCATTCTTTTCTACTGGTTTGACACGACCAGCGACGAATTCCACTCTTATGGTAATCTCTTCCTCGCGGAGTATCTTTTATACTCAGCTTCATCAACGTTTAACCTCCACATTATTTTCTTATTTCCTTCGTTCGATCTGAGCAGACGCCGTTCAAAAGGTTTTACAATGCCAAATGAAACTACAGTAGTTGCAATCAGTATAATAGCAGGGCTCCTACGGAAGTAATAGCACAATTTCTGAAGCAAACATGGATCTAATTTATTATCAGATTAGTAGATCATTATAAGACATAAGCAGTCAAGACGGAATTATATAGTTTCTTTCACAAAACGAATAACAGAATAAGGCTTTTCATTTGTAAGTAAGCTTTTAGGTTTTTGTGTTGGTAACGCCATGTAGTGCTCTGTATGAAAATCGCTGACTGCGGCGTGTGCAGTCTGTGGCTGGTTGGACTCATTGTTGGAATATTCGCTAGTGCAGTGTTGGGATGTTGGATGTGAACAGCGCTTGGCGTTGGGCAGTTGCAGGTGAGCCGCCAGCAGTGGTGGATGTGGGGAGAGAGATACCAGAGTTTTGAGAGGTTGCTATGAGCGGACGATCTGGACGTGTGTCCGTCAGAAAAAGGAAATTTCTAAGACTGTATGTCTTGAACTGATACATATTACATTATGACTTTTGAACATTATTAAGGTAAATACACTCCTGGAAATGGAAAAAAGAACACATTGACACCGGTGTGTCAGACCCACCATACTTGCTCCGGACACTGCGAGAGGGCTGTACAAGCAATGATCACACGCACGGCACAGCGGACACACCAGGAACCGCGGTGTTGGCCGTCGAATGGCGCTAGCTGCGCAGCATTTGTGCACCGCCGCCCGTCAGTGTCAGCCAGTTTGCCGTGGCGTACGGAGCTCCATCGCAGTCTTTAACACTGGTAGCATGCCGCGACAGCGTGGACGTGAACCGTATGTGCAGTTGACGGACTTTGAGCGAGGGCGTATAGTGGGCATGCGGGAGGCCGGGTGGACGTACCGCCGAATTGCTCAACACGTGGGGCGTGAGGTCTCCACAGTACATCGATGTTGTCGCCAGTGGTCGGCGGAAGGTGCACGTGCCCGTCGACCTGGGACCGGACCGCAGCGACGCACGGATGCACGCCAAGACCGTAGGATCCTACGCAGTGCCGTAGGGGACCGCACCGCCACTTCCCAGCAAATTAGGGACACTGGGGTATCGGCGAGGACCATTCGCAACCGTCTCCATGAAGCTGGGCTACGGTCCCGCACACCGTTAGGCCGTCTTCCGCTCACGCCCCAACATCGTGCAGCCCGCCTCCAGTGGTGTCGCGACAGGCGTGAATGGAGGGACGAATGGAGACGTGTCGTCTTCAGCGATGAGAGTCGCTTCTGCCTTGGTGCCAATGATGGTCGTATGCGTGTTTGGCGCCGTGCAGGTGAGCGCCACAATCAGGACTGCATACGACCGAGGCACACAGGGCCAACACCCGGCATCATGGTGTGGGGAGCGATCTCCTACACTGGCCGTACACCACTGGTGATCGTCGAGGGGACACTGAATAGTGCACGGTACATCCAAACCGTCATCGAACCCATCGTTCTACCATTCCTAGACCGGCAAGGGAACTTGCTGTTCCAACAGGACAATGCACGTCCGCATGTATCCCGTGCCACCCAACGTGCTCTAGAAGGTGTAAGTCAACTACCCTGGCCAGCAAGATCTCCGGATCTGTCCCCCATTGAGCATGTAGGGACTGGATGAAGCGTCGTCTCACGCGGTCTGCACGTCCAGCACGAACGCTGGTCCAACTGAGGCGCCAGGTGGAAATGGCATGGCAAGCCGTTCCACAGGACTACATCCAGCATCTCTACGATCGTCTCCATGGGAGAATAGCAGCCTGCATTGCTGCGAAAGGTGGATATACACTGTACTAGTGCCGACATTGTGCATGCTCTGTTGCCTGTGTCTATGTGCCTGTGGTTCTGTCAGTGTGATCATGTGATGTATCTGACCCCAGGAATGTGCCAATAAAGTTTCCCCTTCCTGGGACAATGAATTCACGGTGTTCTTATTTCAATTTCCAGGAGTGTACATTGTTTGTTCTCTATCAAAATCTTTCATTTGAAAACATATGCCTATCAGTAGTTAGAATCTTATATTTAGCTGGTAGTATTGGTGCTCGCTGCATTGCAGTAGTTCTAGTAACGAAGATTTTTGTGAGGTAAGTGATTCCTGAAAGGTATAGGTTATTGTTAATCAGGGCCATTCTTTTGTAGGGATTATTGAAAGTCAGATAGCGTTGCGCTAAAAATATTGAGTGTCAGTTTAGTGATGGTCAGAATAAGTAAAGAGAGAACTGTCTGAGTACGTTCAGTTTTGCTCAGCTGTTTGAAGGTGAAATAACGTAAGAGTTTTTCCAGCACTGTCATTCTTTACATACAAAGGGGAAGTTTCACATTTTCCTGGATAGAAATTGGTATAAAGGCATTCACTGTTCTGTTGTGTTATTGCACTGTTAATACTTTATCTAACCTCCATTCTTCCTAATTTCCTCAAAAATTCTCTTTGGCATGGATTTTGATAGGGTCTGTAGTTCTTGCAGTGAAACTGTCGCCCACTCTTCTCGTATCATTCTTTTCAGTTCACATACGGCCTCATATTGCCTTCCAACGCGAAAATCCCGCCTTCCCCAAAGTATTCAAGGGCTTCGAACGCGAGCTACGTGCAGACCAGTGCAAAACAAGGATACCTTTTAACTTCAAACCACTTTTTGGTTGTAGCGGAAACATGCACAGACGCAGTGTCTTGTTGAAGGATTAGACTTTCGTCCCGTATGTCCTCATACACTATAATCAGTTCTGCCTCTAGCATCTTAGTGTACACGTTAGAAATTCTTCCAATCCACATGTGGCATACAGCAAACCAGTGCTTAACAGTATTAGTTAAAAACAATATTGGTTGCAATTTTATTTTTTTATTTTTCAACGACGCTTTTCGCCCTATTTAGGCATCTTCAGGTTATCTACAGATAAAACAGAGAACAAATACATCTATTTAAGAATCGCGATCGCGTTGTGCAGACTTGGATAACCTATAAGCATGTATAAACAGATCAAATATTGAAAGAGTAAATACCTTAATTTGGTATTTCTTAGAAGAATCCTTTAGTCAGTGTAGCCAAAGGGCATCGTCGAATATATCAGGCCAACATCGCCTTCATTAAACTCAGTAAAAACTAGGAATATAAAGTAGTAAAATCATTACCTTTCCCAGATGGACGCGAGAGGCACTAAGATCTGCATAATGCGTTCCCGTTCACAGGAGCGAGTAAACCTTATCTGCAGAGGTCAGTCTGACCGCGGCTCTAGCTGGCTGCCCAGGTCACCTGATCTGTCAGTGTGCGATTACTTTGTGTGGAGAGCTCTCAAATCTAAGGGGTATCTCACAATCTTCATAGGTTTCAAGAGTTGATAGAACACTTCGCATGAGACCAGCTTCCAGCAGTCCTGCTTCGATCCGCCTTTAGCAACTTGCTGACGAGGATCCAAGAGATGAATAGTGGTCACTTTCAACATATGCTGTAGTTAGTGTTTTATTTCCTTTCCGGTACTGTTTTTCTTTGTATCCTGGAACTTTGTTCTCCAGGCCACTTTCATTTGCACCATCCTGTACTTTACGTGGCACGTTGATGAGATATCTTTGAACTAATTTTGTGTTTCACGTGACGAAATCGCTCCTCGAAGTGAAATAACAGGAGTGGTTAGTTGGTTGATTTGGGGGGAGCGGACGTGACAGCGAGGTCATCAGTCCTGTCGGATTATGGAAGGATGGGGAAGGAAGTTGGCCATGCCCTTTCAAAGGAACCACCCCGGCATTTGCCTGAAGCGATTTAGGAAAATCACAGAAAACCTAAATCAGGATGGCCGGACGTGGGTTTGAACCGTCGTCCTCCCGAATGCGAGTCCAGTGTGCTAACCACTGCGCCACCTCACTCGGTAGCGAGAAGTGATGTCAGAAAAACTCGCAGAGTGCCTCGTCAACGTTAGCTAACTTGTCCCGTGTGTCGACGACTTACGAAGGCGCGTAGCAGCGCTGGCGCGGGCCGGCAAAGGGGAGCGTGTGTTGCGGAAGGCGTGCGCTCTCTTCCACACCGAGGTGAGGGCCTGGGTGCGGTGGAGATTTCCAGGAGGCTAGTCGAGCTGTTTACGCCGTTACTTGGCGAAAAGCCGGCCTTGCTTATTGATTCGTTAAAATCATCGCGGGAGGAGGCGCTAGCGATGGGGAGGGGGGGGGGGCAGGGGGCTGTTTAGTCTGAGCTCTGTTTTTAGAAACAACAGTAAACCGGGTGGCTGATATACGCCATAACTCGATTGGCGTCTGGGTTACTGGGCTACTGGAGAGGTTTCACTCTTCGCTGCAGTTTTGCTACATTTTCTTCGCGACCTGTCTATCACGTCTTACACTTAGTAGGTAATGAGTGCGAGGTTACGCATTCTCGCTTTGCGATTAGTGCCACTTGCTGAAAAATCATACTATGTAAAACGAAATTTGATCTACTGATTAAATGCTTTAGTTCTGTTGGTGTTCCAGGGCACACGTCACATCACTAGATTCGAACAAGAGGCTGTTTACAATATGCAATACGTTTTGGTGTGTTACAGAAAGTCCGCCGACATATAGAGTAGTCAGAAACAGTCTGCGAAACTTGTAACAGTGTTACAGGGTAGGTCGTGATGAGAGACAATTGTTAAGAAAAAAAATTGTTACGTTATGCTGTTTCTGAGTTAATTAGCATTGAAGTTAGTCAATCATGCCTTTGCGCGCGCAAATTCAAGCCGTCCACCAAAGGCGAACAAGGGGGCGATACAAAAATTGGACATGGACGGTAGTAAGTATCGAACACAATAGAAAGGCTGAGCAGTCTCGAGCCCCATCATCTACGCTGTGAAAACGATTGACACTAATTGTATCATATGAATATATGAAGATAGTATCTGTTCTTTCGGACGTGTACGAAAGAATAGATACCATCTTCATATAGGTAAGGATTACCGGCCGAAGATCATCTTCAGTGCGGATAAATTCACATTGCTCAAATTCTTACTGGAATAGCTAGATTGACGGCCGCGGGTAATGAGTATAGTGGGCAGGGGCACTACGAATGTAGTGTGGACAGTAATTTGGAAATATGGGTCTCACGGGGAGCGTACCAGAGATAAATTGCCTACAGTCGCACTATCCTCTGTGTCCTCTATGGCTCAGTCGGATAGAGCGTCTGCCCTGTAAGCGGGAAATCCCGTGTTCGAGTCCCGATCGGGAAGATTTCAGTCAGATTATATCGTGGTCAAGGAGAGATTTCGAAATCAGATACTGGATTGTAAGGCGTACCTAGGAGCGGATATAGATTCAGATCATAATTTAATAGTGATGAAGAGAAGGCTGAAGTTTAAGAGACTAGTCAGTACGTAAAGAAGCGAAATAGGGAAGTACTAAAAAACGAAGAGATACGTTTGAAGGCTATAGATTCTGCGATAAAGACCAGGAGTAGGTAGTTCAGCAGGAGAGTAGTCGACATTTCGGAAAAGGGTAATCACGGCAGTTGTAAACAAAAACAGAGGTACAAAGAAAAATATCCACCACTGTGCAGCTGCACTACTGATGACAAACCGCTGGAAACAGTGTCCACCGGAAAATATTCAGGAGTTACTATCCAGAGCGACGTTAAGAGGAATGACCACATAAAACAAATAGTGGGAACAGCAGATGCCAGACTCAGATTCGTACGAAGAGTCTTAAGTAAATGCCCGCATCTCGTGGTCGTGCGGTAGCGTTCTCGCTTCCCACGCCCGGGTTCCCGGGTTCGATTCCCGGCGGGGTCAGGGATTTTCTCTGCCTCGTGATGGCTGGGTGTTGTGTGCTGTCCTTAGGTTAGTTAGGTTTAAGTAGTTCTAAGTTCTAGGGGACTTATGACCACAGCAGTTGAGTCCCATAGTGCTCAGAGCCATTTGAACCATTTCTTAAGTAAATGTAACTATGGTATTCCACGAAGGAAGTGCCTTGTAAGGCGCTTGTTCGACCGATTCTTGAGTACTGTCCATCAATCAGGGATCCCTACCAGATAGGACTAACAGGAGAGAGAGAGAGAGAGAGACACAGAGAGAGAGAGAGACACAGAGAGAGAGAGAGAGAGAGAGAGAGAGAGAGAAGATCCAACGAAGTGCTGCGCGTTTCGTTACGGGATTGTTTAACAAGCGCGAGGGGGTTACGGAGATAACAAACGCCATTGGCAGACGTTACAAGAGAGGCGTTGTGCCTCGGGGAGAGATTTACTACTGAAATTTCGAAAGAGCACTTTTCAGGAGAAGTTGGACAACATATTACACTACTGGCCATTAAAATTGCTACACCAAGAAGAAATGCAGATGATGAACGGGTATTCATTGGACAAATATATTATACTAGAACTGACATGTGATTACATTTTCACGCAATTTGGGTGCGTATATCCTGAGAAATCAGTACCCAGAACAACCACCCCTGGCCGTAATAGCGGCCTTGATACGCCTGGGCATTGAGTCAAACAGATCTTGGATGGCGTGTACAGGTACAGCTGCCCATGCGGCTTCAATACGATACCACAGTTCATCAAGAGTAGTGACTGGCGTATGGTGACGAGCCAGTTGCTCGGCCACCATTGACCAGACGTTCTCAATTGCTGAGACATCTGGAGAATGTGCTGGCCAGGGCAGCAGTCGAACATTTTCTGTATCCAGAAAGGCCCGTACAGGACCTGCAACATGCGGTCGTGCATTATCCTGCTGAAAAGTAGGGTTTCGCAGGAATCGAATGAAGGGTAGAGCCACGGGTCGTAACACATCTGAAATGTAACGTCCACTGTTCAAAGTGCCGTCAATGCGAACAAGAGGTGACCGAGACGTGTAACCAATGGCACCCCATACCATCACGCCGGGTGATACGCCAGTATGGCGATGACGAATACACGCTTCCAATGTGCGTTTACCGCGATGTCGCCAAACACGGATGCGACCATCATGATGCTGTAAACAGAACCTGGATTCATCCGAAAAAATGACGTTTTGCCATTCGTACACCCAGGTTCGTCGTTGAGTATAGCATCGCAGGCGCTCCTGTCTTTGATGCAGCGTCAAGGGTAGCCGCAGCTATGGTCTCCGAGCTGATAGTCCATGCTGCTGCAAACGTCGTCGAACTGTTCGTGCAGATGGTTGTTGTCTTGCAAACGTCCCCATCTGTTGACTCGGGGATCGAGACGTGGCTGCACGATCCGTTACAGCCATGCGGATAAGATGCCTCTCATCTAGACTGCTAGTGATACGAGGCCGTGTGGATCCAGCACGGCGTTCCATATTACCCTCCTGAACCCACCGATTCCATATTCTGATATGTCATTGGATCTCGACCAACGCGAGCAGCAATGACGCGATACGATAAACCGCAATGGCGTTATGCTGCAGTCCGACCGTTATCAAAGTCGGAAACGTTATGGTACGCATTTCTCCTCCTTACACGAGGCATGACAACAACGTTTCACCAGCCAACGCCGGTCAACTGTTGTTTGTGTATGAGAAATCGGCTGGAAACTTTCCTCATGGCAGCACGTTGTAGGTCTCGCCACCGGCGCCAACCTTGTGTGAATGCTCTGAAAAGCTAATCATTTGCATATCACAGCATCTTCTTCCTGTCGGTTAAATTTCGCGTCTGTAGCACGTCATCTTCATGGTGTAACAATTTTAGTGGACAGTAGTGTACTTCCTCCAACATGTGTCTCGCATAGTGACCACGAAGAGAATATTCGAGAAATTAGAGCCAGTATAGAGGCTTAACAGCAGTCATTGTTCCCAACCGCTATTCGCGAGTGGAACCGTGTCGGAGGGCTCAGTTAGTGGTGTAAAAAGTACCCTCTGCCACACACCATTAAGTGAATTGCGGAGTATGACGTAGATGTAGATGTAAATGCGAAGAAACCGTAGGTAACTGAAGAAATATATCAATTTATTGGCGAAAGAAGGAAGTAGAAAAATCTTCATGGAAATTCAGGAATACAGAAGCACAAATCACTTCGGAATGAAAGGCGCAATGGCTCCATGACAAATGTGAAGAAACTGAAACAGAAATGAGTTTCGGAAGGTGGGACTCGGCATACAGGAAAGTGACAACAGCCTTCAGTGAAACTAAAAGCAAGGGTGGTAGCATTGAGAGTGCAATGGTAATTCCATTGTTAAATGCAGACGAGACAACGGATAGGTGGAAACAGTACATTGGAGGCCTCTGAGGGGGAGAAACCGAAGTCAATAGCGAAGAAGTAGGGCATCCAATATTAGACTGAGAATTTAAAAAAGCTTTGAAAGACTTAAGATCAAGTAAGGCAGAAGGGATGGACAGCATTCTGTCAGAAGTTCTAAAATCGTTGGGGGAAGTCGTAACAAAACAACTATTCACATTTGTGTGCAAAATGTGTGAGACTGACAATACACCACCTGAGTTTGGGAAAAGTATCATCCGCACGATTCCGAAGACAGCAAGATCTGGTAAGTGCGAGAATTATCGCATAAGCAGTTTTACAGCTCATGCAATCAAGTTACTGAGAAAAATAATAAACAGAAGACTGGGAAAGAAAGTTGAGGATGTGTCATATGACGTTCAATTTGGTCTTAGGCAAGGTAAAGGCGCCGGAGAGGCAATTCTGACATTGCCGTTGATTATCGAAGGAAGACTAAAGAAAAATCCAGACACATTCTTAGGATCTGTCGACCTGGAAAAAGCGTTCGACTATGTCAACTGGTGCCATATGTTCGAAATTCTGAGGAAAATAGAGGTAAGCTGTGGGGACAGACGTGTAATATAGAACATGTAAAAGAGTCAACAGGTAATAATAAAAGTGGAAGACCAAGAACGAAGTGCTCGGATTCGAGGGCGAAGTACAGGATGTTGTTTTTCGCCCCTATTGAAGAAATAATGATGAAAATAAAGGAAAGTTTAAAGAGTGGAATTAAAATATAAGGTGTAAGGATGTTAATGAGAAGATTCACTGGTGATCTTGCTATCCCCAGTGAAAGTGAAGAAGAACTACAGGATCTGCTGAATGGAATGAACAATCTAACGGGTAAAGAATTTGGACTGACAGTAAATCGAAGAAAGGGAAAGTAATGGGAAGTAGCAGAATTGAGAACAGCGAGAAACTTAACATCAGGAATGATGGTCGCGAAGTAGATGAAGTTAAAGAATTATACTATCTAGGCAGAAAATAACCAGTAGCGAACGGAGCAAGGTGGACTTCGAAAACAGACTAGCACTGACAAAAATGATATTTCTGGCCAAGAAAAGTCTGATAATATCAAACTTCGACGTTAATTTGAGCTATTTCTGAGAATGTACGTTTGTAGCGCAGCATTGTATGGTAGTGAAATATGGACTATGGGGAAACCGGAATAGAATAGGATACAAGCATTTGAGATGTGGTACTACAGACGAATCTTGAAAGATAGGTGGACTGATTAGATAAGTCATTTGGAGTTTCGCCAGAGAATGGACGAGGAAAGGAGTGTATGGAAAACACTGACAAGGAGAAGGTATAGGATGAAGGAGAAGGTACAGGATGATAGGACATCTGTTCAGACATGAGGGAATAACTTCTGTGGTACTAGAGGGAGCGCCGGCCAGGGTGGCCGAGCGGTTCTAGGCGCTACAGTCTGGAACCGCGTGACCGCTACGGTCGCAGATTCGAATCCTGCCTCGGGCATGGATGTGTGTGATGTCCTTAGGTTAGTTAAATGTAAGTAGTTCTAAGTTCTAGGGGACTGATGACCTCAGAAGTTAAGTCCCATAGTGCTCAGAGCCATTTGATTTTGAACTAGAGGGAGCTGTAGAGAGCAAAAACTGTAGAGGAAGACAGAGATTGGAATATATCCAGAAAATAATTTGAGGACGTATGAAGAGGTTGGTACAGGAGAGAAATTCGTGCGGGCTGCATCAAACCCGCTAGAAGACTGATGACTCAAAAAAAACAACAAAAAACAGAAAAGAAACCTTGATAAATTTCCACAAAACAAAGGCGATAAAATCTATACTTTACGCCAGCGAGGCTTGGTCAGTATCAGCTGGAAATGAACAAAGAATACAAGCTGCGTAAAAGAGATTTCTAAGAAGAGCATCTGGCCATAAACTACCTGATACGATAAGAAGTGCAACAGTAGGACTAGAACTAGGACTTTAAAGCATTAATGAACAGATAAAGGAGTATAGAAATAAATTATCAGAGATCATGTTACAATAATGAATGAAAACAGAAGGCGTAAAATAGTAATGTATCATCGACCAAAAGGGAAAAGTAAATAGGTAGGCAATATTGGGGTCGGACAGAAATTAACCAGAGACGATAGAGGCACTGAACAACGAAACGGGCATATCGAATAAGTTCACAGGTACGTGGCTGGCTCGAAGACTTATTAAATAACAGAACCCAGTATGTTGTTCTCGACGACGAGTGTTCATCAGAGACAATGGTATCGTCAGGAGTGCCCCAGGGAAGAGTGAAAGGACTGCTGTTGTTCTCTACAGGGTGAAAAGTATTTAAACCGACAAACTCTGGGAGGTTGTAGGCGACATCAAAATAAATATTTTTCCTTAATGTCATTTTTTCCTATGAAGATTATTTAAACCGGTGGAGGCCGTATTACACTCTTCAGTTGTTCCACACCCTGGAACCAGTTGATTATCCACCCAGAGCACAGTTTTCGCAGTGGTACCTGGAACAGTGTGAAATGAATCCTACATTTCCATCCTCTGTGTTGTTTACCGATGAAGCAACATTCGGGCTTGATGGAGTCTTCAACATGCACAGTTCTCATGTCTGGAGGGAGGATAACCCACATCCCACAGTTACTAGCATTCATAAAGTGCGGTTCTTCGTTAATGTGTGGGTCTGTGTTGTTGGGGACTGTTGAATTGGGCCGTGTCTGCTACCTAGGCCATTAAATGGCAGGCACTACTACAATTTTCTCGCCAGAGCATTGCCAGAATTGCTGGAAGACCTTCCGCTCCCTACAAGACAACGCATGTGGTTCCAATATGACGGGGCGCCGGCACATTTCAGTCGTCGTGTGCGTCGATTCCTGGACCGACGGTTCCCAGAAACGTGGATTGGCAGAGATGTTCCTGTACCATGGCCTGCTCGATCCCCAGATACGTCCCCTCTGACCTTTTTTGTGTGGGGAGAGACACGCAACCTTGTTTACGGAACTCCTGTTGCATCAGAAGAGGATCTGGTTGCCGCGATAGTAGCAGCAGCAGGAACAATTCAGGTACTTCTGGGGTTTTTACCAGTATCAAACAGAACATGATCCGACGATGTAACCTTCGTTTACGTGTCAATGGAGGCATTTTTGAAAGTCTACTATAATTGAAATTAGTTTGTGTTAATGTGTTGTCTCTTGGTCATAAAAAAAATGGAATATTGTTTGTTGGTTTAATTAATTTGCCGCCAGAGAAATCTTCCTCTACCGGCTTAAATACTCCTCACAGGAAAAAATGACATTAGGGAAAAATATTTGTTTTGATGTCCCCTTCAACCTCCCAGAGTTTGTCGGTTTAAATACTTTTCACCCTGTATATACATAAATGATTTGACGGACAGGGTGGACAGCAATCTGCGGTTGTTTGCTGAAGATGCCGTGGTGTACGATAAGGTGTCGAAGTTGAGTGACTGTAGGAAGATACAAGACGACTTAGAGAAAATTTCCAGTTGGTTTGATGAATGGCAGCTAGCCCTAAATGTGGAAAAATGTAAGTGAATGCGGTTGCGTAAGAAAATTAAACCTGTAACGTTCGGATACAGTAGTACAAGTGTCCTGCTTGACACAAAAAAGTCGTTTAAATACCTGGACGTAGCGTTGCAAAGCGATATGAGATGGAACGAGCATGTAAGAACTGCGGTAGGGAAGGCGAGAGGTCGACTTCAGTTTACTGGGAGAATTTTAGGAAAGAGTGGTTCACCGGTAAAGAAGACGTCATATAGGACGTGGGTACGATCTGTTCTTGAGTACTGCTCGAGTGTTTGGGATCCGAATCAGGTCGGATTGAAGGAAGACATCGGAGCAATTCAGAGGCAGGATGCTAGATTTGTTACCGGTAGGTTCGAACAACATGTGTAACGGAGATGCTCGAGGAACTCAAATGGGAATCCATGGAGGGAAGGCGACGTTCTGTTCGGGAAACACTATTGAGAAAATTTAGAGAACCGGCATTTGAAGCTGACTGTCGAACGATTCTACTGCCGCCAACATGCATTGCGCGTAACGGCCACGAAAATAAAACATGAGAAATTAGGGCACGTACGGAGGGATATAGATAGTCTTTTTTCCCTCGCTCTATTTGCGAGTGGAACAGGAAAGGAAATGACTAGTAGTGGTACAGGGTACCCTCTGTCACGCACCGTACAGTGGCTTGCGGAGATCTGTGTAGATGCAGAATGTAACAGACAAATGCCTAACACAGCAAAGACGCAGAAGGGGGAGGACTAGTACCTCTATAAATATCGTTTGTTGGTATTAAATACGTTCCGCTAAGTACATTTAGTATGGTGAATTAAATATAGTTAATTATTACTAGCTTACAGAAGTAGATTTTGACAGCTACATCTCACCAGTATTGTCTATACGAGGGTGAGTCAAATGAAAACCTTAAATTTGTAATAACAAATCGAAATTTCATGCCGTTATCCTGTAACTTGGTAAGCGTGCTACATCATGCAGAACGGCCTGTAGGTGGCAGCATAGTGCATATGCTCACATGCCGTCGCAGTATCAGTATAAAGATGGCCGCCCCACTTGTGACTTGCACCAGGGAAGAACAGGGTTCCGTTATTCGGTTTTTGCGTAGTGAAGGTGTGAAACCTATTGAAATATCGATGAATGAAGGTTCAGTACGGCGATGCATGTTTGTCACAGCAGCAAGTGTACGAATGGAGTAGGAAGTTCGCAAATGGTGTGACTTCAGTGGAAGATGCTCCTCGTTTAGGTCAGGCACAACTAGTTGTGACTGCACAGAACATTGCAGCAGTTGAAGCCATAGTGAAGGAAACCGCCGAGTGACACTAAATGACATTGCAGCATGTTTAGCAGATTAGTTATGGGTCAGCACACCACATTGTGCATGATGTGCTCCAGTTTCACAAAATGTCTGCAAGATGTGTGCCACGGCAGCTGACTCCTGAAATGAGAGAACGACGTGTTGATGCTTGTGAAGAACTTCTTCGTCGCTTTGAACGAGAAGGTGATGGCTTCCTTGCATGAATCATTACTAGGGACGAAACCTGGGTTCACTTCCACCAACCGGAAACGAAGAGAGCGAGCAAGGAATGGCGCCATTCCTCATCACCAAAACCAAAGAAGTTTCGAACAGAACAAGTGATTTGCATATGTTTGAACCACTCAAAGACGCAATGGGAGGAAAGAAGTTCCGTTCTGATGAAGAGGTACGCCACGCGGTGCATGAGTGGTTGCACGGACTACCAAAAGAATTTTTTCTAAAGGAATTTATGCACTTTGTAAGCGCTGGATGACTTGCATTGAGCGTGGGGGAGATTATGTTGAAAAGTGATACAGCTTTGCACAATAAATAAAATTTAAAAAATTATTTAAGGTTTTCATTTGACTCACACTCGTACTGACTCGTTTCAGTCTGTAGGTGAGGAATGTAGGAAACACCTACTACGAACCAATACTTGGCTTTGTCTGAGTACAAGTACTTTGTATCTGGTACGAGGTTTAACATAAACTAATGTCGCTTCACACTTCGGTGTTTCCTCACTGTGTTACTAAATAAGAAGTTGACACTTTACAAGCGACTTAAGTGAACTCTGTCAATTGGCACCTGTTGGCTTTGTTGAAACCAATGACCTGTGATGGAGAGAAACATGTAGACATTGCTGCACATAACGAATGACATTGTCATCCGAAGAATGTCACTGCAGATTGTTGATTTTGGTAGGTCTCATCTAACTGGCAGGGCGATCAGATCCTCACTCGGATGAAGGCAAGGATTTATATTACGACTGTATACAGAAAAGTTTTGTATTGCTCAAACTAACAGTTGCTTTCTAATTACCTACTTAAAAAAAAAGAGAAAAAACCTCAAATTCGCTAAATAACACAGCCTGGAAAATGGATCCTGTATAGAAAAAGAGCAAAATATCAAAAAAGAACTATACAAGAAAAAGTAAATGCCTGTAATAAGTTCGCTGTCAAGAGACATTAAACATCACAAAGGAGGAAAACCGGACCGAAGCTATAAGTGGATCGTATTCGCTCGGATCTGGTAACATCAGTCACGAAAAAAGGTTTCTGCGCTGCTATTACGCTCCCATTAATTGGACTAACGCAACGAAATGGCCACAAAAAATATAAATTTCCGTGACTGGCGCCACTTTGCACCTAAGTCCTGTTCGCAGCTCGTCTATCGTCTTATTCTTCGCACAAGATCCAACGATTTACAACCACCAGTAGCAGGTAATAAGCACCCTCTCGTGATGACAGAACAGGACTAGATAAGATAATTGTTTCGCGTATCGGTGTCAGGAATTTTAAGCTGTTGGTAACGACTTGTCAAAGCGATTCTGATCGCAGAGCCCGAGGAGGGATAAAAAAAAATCGGTGTGGTTGCTGAGTGCGAAATTCTGAAGCTTAAATTTCCCGGAAGGGCTACAGATAGGGTCTCCTGCACCTTTACGGAGAACTCCCTCACTGCTACACTGTAATAGGTAACTAGGTGCTGTTCCTAGTACTCATCTCGCGAGACCACCAAAGGTGTGTACACAAATAACCTGGCGTGAAGTGCGGCGTAGTTCGCTTCGTCCGAAAGCTCCGGGAGCCAGCGGCGCGCAAAATGCCTTCCCGGCGGCGCCTTCAGACGACGCTTCACAGAACGTTTACGCCCCCGCTCGACGTAAGATCAGTGAGTCACTAAGACCGTCACGTTCCGTTTATTTTATTTGGCTCTTTCACCTGGCGCTCCGCTTCCTCTACCCGGAAAGACGCGCTCACCTTGCACTGTGCTTGACCTACCACCCGACGCCCAGTTGTACAGTAGAGAATACAGATTTTCATACGGCGATGCAGACTTCGAACGGGAATAAGTTCGATCGCATTACGACAGTACGGAAAGCAAAGAGCGGGAACTGGAAGAGGGGCTAGCAGCGGAATAAGAAGGCGAACGAACAGTTTTTGTAACACGTAAGGGACAATCATTACAAATAAATGTATGAATACTAATCATCACATATTCTGCTCTGGAGGCAGATATATCCATGCCAATTC
Organism: Schistocerca nitens; assembly: GCF_023898315.1. Taxonomy (NCBI): domain Eukaryota; kingdom Metazoa; phylum Arthropoda; class Insecta; order Orthoptera; family Acrididae; genus Schistocerca; species Schistocerca nitens. The sequence goes on from NC_064618.1 coordinate 410,365,351, forward strand.
AGCGTCTTCATTCTTTCATCTTCGTATGCAGCCTTTGTTTTACACTATTCTGAGGCTGTAATTTACAGCTTTTGAAAGCTTTTCAAAAATTATGACCTGGCAAAATAGCTGTACGTCAATTCTTTAATTGAAACTCTACCAGTTTTGGTCAAACAGACAGCCCTTTCGCGTCTAGATGTAATGAATAAGGAGTAATGATTTCAACTATTATTGATCAAGAATAATCTCATAACGACAAAACGTTCGTCTCATAACCTATACTTATTAAGAATGATATGAATTACGTATTGTGCTTGCAAACCCGAGCCGGCCGGTGTGGCCGTGCGGTTAAAGGCGCTTCAGTCTGGAACCGCGTGACCGCTACGGTCGCAGGTTCGAATCCTGCCTCGGGCATGGATGTGTGTGATGTCCTTAGGTTAGTTAGGTTTAATTAGTTCTAAGTTCTAGGCGACTGATGACCTCAGCAGTTAAGTCGCATAGTGCTCAGAGCCATTTGAACCATTTTTGCAAACCCGATTATTTGTTTAAATGGTAGGAAAGCAATATATGCCGCAGTATGTTGTCAGAACGAAGCACAGGGTCTGATTGAAATAGCGTGTTCTGTCCTATGTGTTTCGTATTTATTTTACTTTAAATGAATAGAAGTGACTACTGCTGCACATATTCTTCAACATGTATCTCTACTTCCTCTTTCACAGGTTTCTAAATTCTTTTTTCCATATTTTCATTATTGTCGGCGCTAGAGGGAGCACCTTGTCTGTTCTTTCGTTATACGATTAAAGTTTTCGCAGTGTGATTACCACACTGTTTCCTTAACCCAAAGAACATAACGGCTCTCAATGTATTTTTTTATCAATACCATGCAAAACTATGTCTTACAGCACCATAGACTGAGAAAGAGTTTAGGTTCAAATGGCTCTCAGCACTATGGGACTCAACTGCTGAGGTCATTAGTCCCCTAGAACTTAGAACTAGTTAAACCTAACTAACCTAAGGACATCACAAACATCCATGCCCGAGGCAGGATTCGAACCTGCGACCGTAGCGGTCTTGCGGTTCCAGACTGCAGCGCCTTTAACCGCACGGCCACTTCGGCCGGCAGAAAGAGTTTAGGAATCTAACAATAAGTGTAGAAATTCCACCTTGCATCTAATTATTACTAAACATGGGTCGTTGTATTTCGCGTAGTCCCAATGATTTAAAGCAAAGAAAAATTTACTGTTAGTTGGAACATTACAGCGTAAAGTGAAACTGATTTCTGTTGCCTTTTCACTTTTAGCATTTATAAGTTTGAAAACTGATTTTCATATCGTTCTTGGATACACTAACACCTAGGGCTGGTATGAAAGTATCCACATCGGGAAGAGCTTCCGAAGGTTGTTTAATCTTCTGACTAGAAGATATATTCTGATAGATTTATCTGAGCAATGGCTCGGAATGAAAAAAGTTTAGTTAAGCTTTGTATCGATTCTATCAACCATATTGTAGCCAACACTTCCGATCCCTTTTTGACAACATAGCTAGCGTCCCTTACGAGAAGAAATGAGCTAGTATACTTCATGATGGACTGATAAATTAAGTGTGTGGATAAGTGAGAGATTTTAATGTGTTATCCGTGTTCACGATCCACGAGTTTCAGCTGAAGTGCTGTAAATAACGCAATTAGCATTGCTAACGTGGTTAGCTCTCATCACTTACTGGCAGCTGTATTGCGTCCCGTTGCTTGTAAAGATAACTCGAAGAACGTACAAGGTATCTCCCTCTATCTATAGTATCCCCACAGTACAACAAATTCTGCTGCTAAATGTGAACGGCGCAGTCGGCTAGATAAGCTTTGAAATAGATGAAGCAGGCGTGCTGCACGCACTTGCTTGGAGCGGAGATAGTGGTCTGCCGGGCAGGTGAGAGGGCAGCGCCATCCACTACTCGCCACCTCCAGGAAGCGGCGTGGATTTACATCTCCATATATTTTCTTGCGAACTTGAATGCTGTAAACCAAGAGTAGAGTGTCTGTTCGGTATGGAAGATATAGTTGTACGATACACAACTCTGGAGTTGGGTATCTATCCGTACATTAGCAGAGAGGACAATTGACAGATGACTAAATTTCTTCCTTCGAAAATCGTAGCATCGTGAATAACCCCCAGAAAGAAATGCAGTGTACTGATATGTACAGCCCTTTAAATAAGATAATGGTATGGCTTGCGCAACACCATTAACTGCACAAAAGCAGTATTCGGTTAAGGCACGGAATACTACAATAGCAGTGACTACACATAATTAAGTAGAGTTAAAAAGCTCTTTACCGTTCTCTGCAGGAATGGGATTTCCCCGTAGCTTCGAAGAAAAGAATGTTAGTCTTTAACGTCCCTGTCGATAACGAAGTAATTAAAGGCATGACACTGGCAGATATAAGGATAAAATTGGTCCTGATCTTGTTGAAGGGACCATGCAGTTATTCCCATGTAGTGATTTAGGGAAACGATTTAAATCCTCATTCGAATCCTCCTCCTTCCAGGCTATTGCCCCTCACATGTTACGAGTGATTAAGCAACAGGCGGACCTGCACAGCTGGTTCCATTTTAAACGAATATGTTCTACAGAAGAAGCATTAACTACCGTTCAGGAACATAGTTTCGGTTATTTCTTGCAACATGAGAACTAACTTTGCTCTATTTGAAAACAGCTTCAGGAACCTGTGATTATTGTGGTACTGTTTTAGTATGCTTAACCATAATATGGCCGGCCGGAGTGGCCGAGCGGTTCTAGGCGCTTCAGTCTGGTACCACGTGACCGCTACTGTCACAGGTTCGAATCCTGCATCGGGCATAGATGTGTGTGTTGTCCTTAGGTTAGTTAGGTTTAAGTAGTTCTAAGTTCTAGGGGCCTGATGACCTCAGATGTTAAGTCCCTTAGTGCTCAGAGCCATTTGGAACATTTGAACCATAAAATGGTTCAAATGGCTCTGAGCACTATGGGGCTTAACTTCTGAGGTCATCAATCGCCTAGAACTTAGAACTAATTAAATCTAATTAACCTAAGGACATCACACACATCCATGCCCGAGGCAGGATTCGAACCTGCGACCGTAGCGGACGCTCGGCTCCAGACTCTAGCGCCTAGAACCGCACGGTCACTCCGGCCGGCTATTTGAACCATAGTCTGAACAAATATTTCAGTAGCGCAAATAGGTAAGTAATGCAGCGCAGAGACAACTCCTAATGATCGGAACATGCGAGGCCATCCTGACACTACGACTTATTTAGAAAGTAGATTGGGGAAAGGGAAACCTACATTTACAGCATTAGTAGATGTAGAGAAAGCGTTTTTACAGTTTTGACTTCAATATACACTCCTGGAAATGGAAAAAAGAACACATTGACACCGGTGTGTCAGACCCACCATACTTGCTCCGGACACTGCGAGAGGGCTGTACAAGCAATGATCACACGCACGGCACAGCACACACCAGGAACCGCGGTGTTGGCCGTCGAATGGCGCTAGCTGCGCAGCATTTGTGCACCGCCGCCGTCAGTGTCAGCCAGTTTGCCGTGGCATACGGAGCTCCATCGCAGTCTTTAACACTGGTAGCATGCCGCGACAGCGTGGACGTGAACCGTATGTGCAGTTGACGGACTTTGAGCGAGGGCGTATAGTGGGCATGCGGGAGGCCGGGTGGACGTACCGCCGAATTGCTCAACACGTGGGGCGTGAGGTCTCCACAGTACATCGATGTTGTCGCCAGTGGTCGGCGGAAGGTGCACGTGCCCGTCGACCTGGGACCGGACCGCAGCGACGCACGGATGCACGCCAAGACCGTAGGATCCTACGCAGTGCCGTAGGGGACCGCACCGCCACTTCCCAGCAAATTAGGGACACTGGGGTATCGGCGAGGACCATTCGCAACCGTCTCCATGAAGCTGGGCTACGGTCCCGCACACCGTTAGGCCGTCTTCCGCTCACGCCCCAACATCGTGCAGCCCGCCTCCAGTGGTGTCGCGACAGGCGTGAATGGAGGGACGAATGGAGACGTGTCGTCTTCAGCGATGAGAGTCGCTTCTGCCTTGGTGCCAATGATGGTCGTATGCGTGTTTGGCGCCGTGCAGGTGAGCGCCACAATCAGGACTGCATACGACCGAGGCACACAGGGCCAACACCCGGCATCATGGTGTGGGGAGCGATCTCCTACACTGGCCGTACACCACTGGTGATCGTCGAGGGGACACTGAATAGTGCACGGTACATCCAAACCGTCATCGAACCCATCGTTCTACCATTCCTAGACCGGCAAGGGAACTTGCTGTTCCAACAGGACAATGCACGTCCGCATGTATCCCGTGCCACCCAACGTGCTCTAGAAGGTGTAAGTCAACTACCCTGGCCAGCAAGATCTCCGGATCTGTCCCCCATTGAGCATGTAGGGACTGGATGAAGCGTCGTCTCACGCGGTCTGCACGTCCAGCACGAACGCTGGTCCAACTGAGGCGCCAGGTGGAAATGGCATGGCAAGCCGTTCCACAGGACTACATCCAGCATCTCTACGATCGTCTCCATGGGAGAATAGCAGCCTGCATTGCTGCGAAAGGTGGATATACACTGTACTAGTGCCGACATTGTGCATGCTCTGTTGCCTGTGTCTATGTGCCTGTGGTTCTGTCAGTGTGATCATGTGATGTATCTGACCCCAGGAATGTGTCAAAAAAGTTTCCCCTTCCTGGGACAATGAATTCACGGTGTTCTTATTTCAATTTCCAGGAGTGTATATTTTGAAATTCTGAAGGTAGCAGGAATAAAATACAGGAAGAGACATGCTGTTTACAGCTTGTTTAGAAACAAGACAGCAGTTATAAGAGTCTTAGGATACGAAATGGGCGCGTATTCGAGAAAGGTAGTAGGAGTAATCCACTAAATGACAGGCCCATATCGTTAATGTCGATATGCAGCAGGATTTTGGAACATATATTGTGTTCTAACATTATGAATTACCTCGAAACCGGCCGGAATGGCCGAGTGGTTCTAGGTGCTTCAGTCTGGAACCGCGAGACCGCTACGGTCGCAGGTTCGAATCCTGCCTCGGGCATGGATGTGTGTGATGTCCTTAGGTTAGTTAGGTTTAAGTAGTTCTAAGTTCCTGGGAACTGATGACTTTCAGAAGTTAAGTCCCATAGTGCTCAGAGCCACCTGAACCAATTACCTCGAAGAAAACGGTCTATTGACACACCAAAAAATGGTTCAAATGGCTCTGAGCACTATGGGACTTAACATCTCAGGTTATCAGTCCCCTAGAACTTAGAACTACTGAAACCTAACTAACCTAATGACATCACACACACCCATGCCCGAGGCAAGATTCGAACCTGCGACCGTAGCGGTCGCGCGGTTCCAGACTGAAGCACCTAGAACCGCTCGGCCACCAGCGACCGGCTATTGACACACAGTCAACATGGGTTTAGAAAACTTCGTTCCTCTGAAACACAACTAGCTCTTTATCCACATGAAGTGTTGAGTGCTATTGACAAGCGATTACAGATCGATTCCGTATTTTTGGATTTGCGGAAGGCTTTTGACACTGTACCACACAAGCGGCTCATAGTGAAATTGCTTGCTTCTGGAATATCGTCTCAGTTGTGTGACTGGATTCGTGATTTCTTGTCAGAGAGGTCACAGTTCGTAGCAATTGACGGAAGGTCATCGAGTAGAGCGGAAGGGATTTCTGGCGTTCCCCAACGTAGTGTTATAGGCTCTTTGCTGTTCCTTATCTATATAAACGATTTTGGAGACAATCTGAACAGCCGTCTTCGGTTGTTTGCAGATGACGCTCTCGTTTATCGACTAATAAAGTCATCAGGTGATCAAAACAAATTGCAAAACGATTTACAAAAATATCTGAATAGTGTGAAAAGTGGCAGTTGACCCTAAATAACGAAAAGTGTGAGGTCATCCACATGAGTGCTAAAAGGAACTCGTTAAATTTCGGATACACGATAAATCAGTCTAATCTAAAAGCCGTAAATCCAACTAAATACCTAGGTATTACAATTACGAACAACTTAAATTGGAAGGAACACATAGAAAATGTTGTGGGGAAGGCTAAACAAAGACTGCGTTTTCTTGGCAGGACACTTAGAAAATGTAACAGACCTAATAAGGAGACTGCCTACACTACGCTTGTCCGTCCTCTTTTAGAATACTGCTGCGCGTTGTTGGATCCTTACTAAATAGAAATGACGGAGTACATCGAAAAAGTTCATAGAAAGGCAGCACGTTTTGTATTATATCGAAATATGGGAGAGAGTGTCACAGAAATGATACAGGACTTGGGTTGGACATCATTAATGGAAAGGCGTTTTTCACTGCGACGGAATCTTCTCACGCAATTCCAATAACCAACTTTCTCCTCCGATTGCGAAAATATTTTTTTGATACCGACCTACATAGGGGGGAACGATCACCACGATAAAATAAGGGAAATCAGAGCTTGCGCGCGCTATACGAGATTGGAATAATAGAGAATTGTGAAAGTGGTTCGATGAACCCTCTGCCAGGCACTTAAATGTGATTTGCAGAGTATCGATGTAGATGTAGATGGATGTAGATGTAGGCGTCAACCTGTGTGGGCATATCAACCTAAAACATCGGATATTTCACTATTATGAATTTAACTGGCTGTAATTACTTGTCTCTCTAACTCATTTCTTACTCGCCTAAGCCCGAAAAATTAGACTTATCCACAGGTCGTGAAAATAGTCTTCTGACTCCGTTTCAAATCTGCCTCCAACCCTGCTGGACCTTACCTCCACTTCGATAGCTAAAGCCAGCTCCAAGACATTCAGGACTCTAGTACTTATTTTGTCTTTAGTATCGTTTTATAGGAAATTTGGTCTGATCCACTAAATCTCGGGAACGTTGCGCCAAGTCTAAATTCGTCTCCTAAACACTCAAAGTTTATGATCAAATTTCACTAGACCTACTTTCATCAGCATATGCGATTCTTTGTTAGCAAATAAAGGAAATGTGCGGATGGCATTACTGGTCGAGATAACCATTTGGGGTATTGACCTCCTACGTTGACATAAAAAAATCAGAAAACCAAAAAATAATCAACGTAAAGTAATGAAATTACGGGACTAGATTCTTCTAGGTCACATACTTAAGTGATTAACATTACAAGATCACTGTTAATGCACGCGCGAGATAAGCCATTGCAAATGTGAAACGCTGGTACATTAATAGTTGGTATAACGGCCAGAATGTTGAATGCATCACGCAAACGTGCATCCATTGTGTTGTACAGCTGCCTGACGTCAGTTTGTGGGATGACGTTTCATACCTGTTGCACTCGGTCGGTCAATACATGGACTGTTAATGCTCTTTGTGGATGACGCTGGATTTGTCGTCCTATGACGTCCGATATGAGCTCAATTGGAGACAGAACTGTGATCGAGCAGGCCAAGACTCTGTAGGAGCATCTTGGCCTACAACAGCGGTATGTGGACGAGCGTTATCCTGTTGGAAAACATCCCCTGAAATTCTGTTCTGGAATGGCAGCACAACAGGTCGAATCACCAGACTGACATACAACTTTGCAGTCAGGGTGCGTGGAATAACCACGAATGTGCTCCTACTGCCATATGTAATCGCAACCCAAATGCAGTTGTAGATCCAGTGTGTGTAGCACGCAGACACTTTGGTTGTAGGCCCTCAGCTGGCCTCCTTGTAATCAACGTAAGACCGAGGTACAACCAGCTTTCATCAGTAAACACAACAGACCTCCACCCTCCACTCCAACGAGCTCTAACTTGACACCACTGAACTCGCAAATGCCAATGGTGTGGAGTGAATGGAATTGCACGTTACAGAGCGTCTGGCTCGGATCTGTCCTTGAAGTAATGGATTTGTAGCAGTTCGTTGTCTCACTGTGGTGCCTGCTGGTGCTCAAATTGCCGCTGCAGGTGCAGTACAATGCGCCAGAGCGATAAGCCAAACACCATGGTCTTCCCACTCAGTAATGTCACGTGGCCATCCGGAGTCGGGTCTTCTCACGATCCTACATTCTCGTGACCGCCACTATGATAAATGATGACTCTCCCTCCCCCTCCCCCTCCCTCTCCCTCTCTCCCCCTCTCCCTCTCCCTCTCCCTCTCCCCGTCCCCGTCCCCCTCCCTCTCCCCCTCCCCCTCCCCCTCCCTCCCTCCCCCTCCCCCCCACACACACAGTCCCGAGAAAGCGGACAAAGTATCCGACCAGGGCGGAAATCGAACCCGGGACCCGGCGATCGACAGTCAGCAACGCTGACCACAAGACTGCAAGCTACTGATTCCTTGTTAACAATACATTCTCTTATCAGTAGAGGCGAGATCGTCTGTCGACTCAACGATGACCTCTTCTTTATCACTTCTTAATATATCTAAATCCACTGGATTTAAAAATATTTCCATTGTACGTTAGAGGGAGCGCTGGCAGTGCGCATCACATGACCAGCCGCTCCCTTTGGAGTACCGTAATCGCCCTCTCTAGTAGCAGCGCAATTATCTAACCAGTTGTGGACCTCCAATTCCATCCGTTATCGTCTCTTCCTGGGAATCTTATCTGCAACATTCTCTTCGCCGAAATCCACAGTTTCACTTGCCAACAGAGCATTGCTTGCAACCTGACTAAGACTGCCAAAATTTAAACAGAAATATGGGAATTCGTGTAAGCTTCGGTTCATAATTTTCTTTTTTAGTTGCCGCGCTAGGACAAGAAATGCTATCGTCAAAACTGCCACGCAATAACGTCTGCTAATTGGTTGCTACGCTGCGCTGATTTTGGATTTATTTCAATATTGTAAAACTTTTCATTAATAAGTACATATTTGTTTCAGTATTCTTCTCGAATACATCAGCTCGCGCAAGAATCAATTAACTTTCCAGACTTTTTGTTCTTGTGCTTGCAAATTTGTAAAATACTGGAAGAAGCTTAGCTCTTGTACAATAAGGGATGTGAGAGCCCACAAATCCGAACAGTAATCATTTTCAGTTCATATTAGTATATGCGACTGATACCCAGTCCAATTATTCGAAGAGATTGCTAATTTGAATTTTATCTTTGTCTTTTCATATAAAATGCTTATGTGGTCACAGACGGTATAAGAGTTAGGAAATGATACTACAGGTAGTTGTGTATAAATAGTACCGATTACTTATTCTAGAAAATCTTCATTGAAGCTAGAGGCTGTTAAAGACTGCCTGATTAGCAAATACACTGTCACGATTCGAATCTTGAACCTCTGCCATTGTCATCAGTAACAGTATGCCCTTCATTTCGGCGGCAGTCATTGTTCCCGTCAGCTCATATTGTAGGGCTTTTCTGCGTTGTGAAACAGACCCCTGTCTCGCAACCATTGCACATTCAGTATGTTATGTCTGATATAGTCATTGGTAATCGTTCGTTCCTCACCTTAAAATCTGAAACATCCTGTTTTAGTTGTTGTGGTCTTCAGTCCAGAAACAGGTTTGATGCAGTTCTTCATGCTACTCTATCCCGTGCAAGCTTCTTCATCTCCGAATAACTACTGCAACCTACATCCTTCTGAATCTGCTTAGTGTATTCATCTCTTGGTCTCCCTCTACGACTTTTACCCTCCACGCTTCCCTCTAATACTAACTTGGTGATCCCTTGCTTCTTCTTCTATTCTCTTCTTGTCTAAACTAGTTATCATCCATGTTTCACTTCCATACATGGCTACGCCCATACTCTTACGACTCACTCTGAGGATGGCCGGACGATACGGGGCCGAAATAGCAGTGAAAGAAATTTTATTTGTGGGCTGCATGCCCGAAATTTAATGGAATATCCTGTATATGTTTTGGTACGCCCGATAAAATATCTTATTACTTAAACTATGTCTACAAGAGGCTAATGAGTGAACACGGCGTGTTATTGTCATTGTGCACAATCATGCCGGCCGGGGTGGCCGAGGGGTTCTAGGCGCTACAGTCAGGAACCGCGCTGCTGCTACGGTCGCAGGTTCAAATCCTGCCTCGGGCATGGATGTGTGTGATGTCCTTAGGTTAGTTAGATTTAAGTAGTTCTAAGTTCTAGGAGACTGATGACCTCAGTAGTTAAGTCCCATAGTGCTCAGAGCCATTTGAACCATTTTGCACAATCATGCAATGAAAACTTTCTTTACTGAAGATGAGCCATTCGAGAACATAATTTCATTACTAGCCGAAAAACGAACTCCGTAAGTAGTAGCACATCTGCGAGTTTCCCCTGGCCATTCTGCCTAACACACCAGTAGCTCATATTGTAAGACTGTCGCGAAGTTAAGCTAAAGAGTAATATTACATTTTTATTACAAAATTTAGAAAAAAGTAAATTATTGTCTTAAACATTCTACCTGACAGAAGGGCGAAAAACTATATAAAGGGATGAATTTATATAATACAAAAAAGAGGCAATTGAAAGTACTTTCAGTTGGAAGAAATTTTAGGCTTTCTGCGAAGCACGCTTCAAAAAGTGCAAACTATAAATTTCACCAATTATTCACCCTTGCACAATTTTGTTCCGGATGAATACTTGGCAGTTTCTGGTAAGGAACCGTAACCCAAATTATTTAGTGGACTTTAAGGAACTGCTTGTACTGTTTTCAAGTTACAGAAATGTAAATTTCAGTGGGAGCCGATTCAAAAATGAATTTCAGCGAGATGAAAAACTCTCGCGCTGATCTGTCGTTCAGCAGACCACAGACTCGGCTCCCCAAACTCAAGGCGGGATAAACATAATTTGCTATGAGATAGTCAGCGAACTACACGAATGGAACTTCTGGCATGATGCTTAGTAAGTCACAAAACTCTTCTCCTACTTGCTCTCGTTTCAAGTACACGCATCAAAAAAAGTTTTGCATCACCTCGGTTCCGAGAGTTCCGGAACCTGTACAGGAAACTGGAGCAGAGATCAAAATAAACATCATTTCCGCCCTTTTTATTTCTCATGAAAACCACACATTGCATGTTGTACTACCATACAGTGAGACCTTCAGAGGTGGTGGTCCAGATTGCTGTACACACCGGTACCTCTATTACATAGTAGCACGTCCTCTTGCATTGATTTATGCCTTTATTCGTCGTGACATACTATCCACAAGTTCATCAAGGCACTGTTAGTACAGATTACCCCACTCCTCAACGGCGATTCGGCATAGATACCTGAGAGTGGTTGGTGGGTCACGTCGTCCATAATCAGCCCTTTTCAATCTATCCCAGGCATACTCAATAGGGTTCATGTCTGGAGAACATGCTGAGCCTCTAGTCGACCGATGTCGTTATCCTGAAGGAAGTCATTCACAAGATGTGGACGACGGGGACACGAATTGTCGTCCATGAAGACGAATGCCTCGCCAGTATGCTGCCGATATGGTTGCACTATCGGTCGGAGGGTGGCATTCAGGTATCGTACAGCCGTTACTTCACCTTCCATGACCACCTTGGCATACGTCGGCCCCACATAATGCCGCCCCAAAACAGCAGGGTACCTCCACCTTGCTGAACTAGCTGAACTGTGTGACTAAGGCTTTCAGCCTGACCGGGTTGCCTCCAAACACATCTCCGACGATTGTCTGGTTGAAGGCATATGGGACACTCATCGGCGAAGAGAAAGTGAGCGGTCCATTCGGCATTTTGTTGGGCCCATCTGTACCGTGCTGCATGATGTCGTGGTTGCAAAGATGGACCTCGCCATTGACGTCGGGAGTGAAGTTGCGCATCATGCAGCCTATTGCGCACAGTTTGAGTCGTAACACGACGTCCTGTGGTTGCACGAAAAGCATTATTCAACATGGTGGCGTTACTCTCAGGGTTCCTCCGAGCCATAATTCGTAGGCTGTAGTAGTACTTGGGCGGCCTGAGCAAGGCATGTCATAGACAGTTCCTGTCTCCCTCTGTATCTCCTCCATGTCCGAACAACATCGCTTTGGTTCACTCAGAGATGCCTGGACACTTCCCTTGTTGAGAGCCCTTCCTGGCACAAAGTAACAATGCGGACGCGATCGAACCGCGGTTTTGACCGTCTAAGCATGGTTGAACTACAGGCAACACGATACGTGTACCTCCTTCCTGGTGGAATGACTGGAACTGATCGGCTGTCGGACCACCTCCGTCTAATAGGCGTTGCTCCTGCATGGTTGTTTACATCTTTGGACATGTTTAGTGCCATCTCTGAACAGTCAAAGGGACTGTGTCTGTGATACAAAACCCACAGTCAACGTTTATCTTCAGGAGTTCTGGGAACCGGGGTTATGGAAACCTTTTTTTGGTGTGTGTAAGTTAGAGGGAAGCAGTAATGACGCCTCTTCCTTTTCCACAGTCGATTTCGTTCCTTTTTTGTTGCTTCTGTACCGATTTGCCGCATATCTCTCGTACTGAAGATGGATGATGAGTGTGATTTCCTACGCAACTAGAAATATCTGATCACTTCTTATGGGAAAACATTTAGCATTAAAGTTCTTTTTCGAACATCTTCCTTTCTGTTAACCAGTAGATGTTACATTCCTATAATGGCTAAATGTAAAGTTTTTATGTATTGGGAGTTCCCGGAATTGTTCACTATACATTACTTTTTACTGTTCTTCGTCAGTATCACCGTACTAAGTGTCTAACAGCATTTTTTCAGTACTACCATACCCGTCTCATCCGCCACCTACAGTATACCGGACCATAAGGTGACTCTGCCGGACGCATCTGTTTGGCGGAGAACCTTACCTACGCGCTCCGCTGCCTGAACGGCATGTTGCGGAATTCGAATATGGTGATTAGTGGACCCTTCCTGAACCACTTCTGAGCTTCGGAACTCGCGCCTGACAATTTTTTCATGAGTATGTGCACGGAATAAAAATTGGAGACGATACCTTCCATATCAACAACTGACTACTATCCACACTTGTCACTGATACTGGCCTTTTGATTTGAGGAACTAATTCAGCTGCGTTTTTCTTTTTTTCCATTACTTTATTAAGCTAATAGAGAGCGAGACCGTATTTGCAAGAAACCTATCGATGATTCTTTTAAATGGGTTGTATTTCCTCTGTTGCTGAATTTAAAGCTAAAGCCCACGAACAACTCTTCCCTTTATTATCGTCCGGCATGTGAAAAACACTAGTGGTCTTATATATGCTCACCAGTACCACTGTGTATTAGCCAAGATTTCAACCCATCGCCACCAGCTAGTTAGTTGCACTAGTGAAGACCTGGATTTGTTTGCATCAGGTGTCTTCAGATAATACAGACCCTTGCTGCTTCCATTAGAGACAGCAGTTCGACGCAATGTAGACATCACTTCGCTCTTCAATGTCCTTTGTTATCACTGTGTGTCATTCCCGTCTGTCGGACCGGTTCTCCGAATAGTCGTAAAACGCTAACGTTAGGAGGCCGCACGATCGTTCGCAGACTGCATCGGTCGTTGACAGCTAAGCAATGAGTTTATCTCCGGTGTTAATGCGGCGAGAAACGCCACAAGAAATGAGCCAATTCGTTGGCAGCTCTGCAGCTGTTCTTCTTTGTCACAGACACACTTCCTTGTAATTCTGTGGTAAATGAGTTCGTGAGGTAGTTAGTCCATTGTAACAGCAAATGCATCTTGTAAGAAAGAAATAGAACGATTATACACAACTCTTTGTTCTATTTAAAGAAGGGAAATACTTTTGTATTTTCCTCTTAATTATGTGGAAAATGCCGATGCATTATTTTTGTACGTGCTTATTGTTGATGTCAGATATATAACCAATCGATTTATGAGAGGTTCTGCAACCCATTCTTAGCTGACACGATGTTGATACTTCCTCTTTTGCGCTCTGCGATAATACCTGATTTGATTAACATAGACCCAGTCATGAAAGCAACAATAACACACACCGAAATTTTCAAAGAAAAAAAGGATCGAAAATACTTGTATTTTCTCAGCGCAGCACGACAGCGAGTTTAGCGGCTTTTTATTACGTTTGGTAGGTGGTCGGTCGATTGTTACGTGATCTTCAGTGCCACATCCGGGGGTTTCCTATTCTTTTCCTTTTTATTTCAAAATTACTAATGAATATGTTGACAGATTGTTATTTAACGTGCAAATATATCGATAGTTTTATTCCGGAGATGTTTAGTCGCAAGATTGTACATTTGTCATTCCAGACACAATCTGTAGATGTCCTGTAATATTTATTTTTCTTCTAAAAGCTTGTTCGGTTTACGTGGCCATCATCAGATAATAATCAATTCGCACGTATTTTTCGCGATGGACATGTACTCCGCAAACACAAGCCAGACAAACTTTTTAGTTCGTTATTGTCTTGCAAGACCGCTATCGTAGTGTTCTGCCGCAATCAACAATACCAACATATGACCACTACATAGAAAATATGGCTAGGGCTAGGAAAACGCAACAAAACTATGTACTGCCTTTCTGGAGGCGACTAAGGGGGCTTATCGATCCAGACGGTAAGTAACCGTCTCTGTAGCCCAGTTTAGAACTTCAGGTATCCTTTACAAATAACAGCACAAGTCTCCAGCAGCTTGGTGCGCAAATACGTGAGCAGATCACCGGGGACGTTGCTTGGACCAACGGCATCGCATTCTCTTTACCGACTAGTTCATGCTTCTTTGAAACTTGTCCCAGGCGTGTATCTGCAGTAGTTTTCCAGAACATCCAGAGAAGCGAAGATTATTATACGAGTATATTTGTTTGCTTTCCATTAAGAATGTAGCTAAATGCATTGAACTCGGTGGAGACATTTTTGAAAATTTGTTGTGAATGTATCGGAACCATCCCCCAGGCTGTGGCTAAGCCAAGTCTTCGCAATATCCTTTCTTTCAGGAGTGCTAGTTCTGCAAGTTTCGCAGGAGAGCTTCTGTGAAGTTTGGAAGGTAGGAGACGAGATACTGGCTGAAGTAAAGCTGTGAGGACGGGACGTGAGTCGTGCTTGGGTAGCTCAGATGGTAGAGCACTTGCCCGCTAAAGGCAAAGGTCCCGAGTTCGAGTCTCGGTCCGGCACGCAGTTTTAATCTGCCAGGAAGTTTTATTGTGAAACTGTATGTACACTGTACTACTTCCTTATAACGGTGCTTTGTTTACTCCGGTTTAACGTGAATTCACGTGTGGCATGGTATTAATAAAAGCAGATTATCTGACACATTCATACAGTTTCAGATGAAGTTATTACACCATTTTTCCAAAATTAAGTTCTCTTCAACTTCTGTTGCAAACTTTATGCACTGGTGTGGCATTTATTAATTACTAGGCCCAATTTGTTTTTTAAATTAAAAATTTTACGAAATTGCTTCTTTGCTTCCGTGGATGTTCTGGAAAACTACTGCAGATACACGTCTGGGGACATGTTTTATTAGATTCACCAGATCAGTAACAACAAAATAACTGGACATTATGCTTTACTTTATCCTCATACAGTTTTGCGATATCTTCATATTAGCGAAGTTTGCTAAATTTGAGACATAACTTTTACTAGCCGTAACTCCGTAACTAAACATTTGTGGACCTATATTTATACGAACTTTTTTCTTTAGTTTTACTTGTAGAATAACATATTAAAATGTTTGCATATCTTCGTGAATCACCCTGTATACCTGGCGCGCCAATATCTAAGTACTTTTCCGAGGTCGATTCCGGTGCGGATCTCCCTTACAACGTACAGCGGTTGTTCGCTGCAGCGTGGGAGTCCAGAATCCGTTCACCTTGGGGGTTTCTTCTTTCTTGTTGGAGATATTCTCGTATTTGTGTATTTTTATAGCTTCTCTGAACACGCCAGTGTGACAGCTCTTCTCTACAGCGAGAATTTCCCGTGTCGGCGAATTTTCCTGTGTGGTCGGTCTCTCACAGCTGCGTGCTCCGCCAAGGCCGATTTCTGCACCTGCCCCAACGTGCAAAGCGGCAAAAAGCGGCTTATGTTCGGTGATCCTGGTGTTGACTGATCGTCCAGTCATTTCATCACAGACTTTTCCGCATGTATATGGTATGCGGTATATTCCCGACATTGCAAGTGGGTCCCTTTTCTCCTTTGCCGATCTGAGACACTCTATGATCTTCTTTGTCGGGCCGGCCGAAGTGGCCGCGCGGTTCTGGCGCTGCAGTCTGGAACCGCGAGACCGCTACGGTCGCAGGTTCGAATCCTGCCTCGGGCATGGATGTGTGTGATGTCCTTAGGTTAGTTAGGTTTAACTAGTTCTAAGTTCTAGGGGACTAATGACCTCAGCAGTTGAGTCCCATAGTGCTCAGAGCCATTTGAACCATTCTTTGTCGGTGTTATACACTGAAGAGCCAAAGAAACTGGTACAGCCTAATATCTTGTAGGGTCCCCGTGAGCACGCAGAAGTGCGGCAACACGACGTGGCATGGACTCGACTAATGTCTGAAGTAGAGCTGGAGGGAACTGACACCATGAATCCTACAGGGCTGACCCTAAATCCGTAAGAGCACGAGGGGGAGGAGAACTCTTCCGAACAGCACATTGCAAGGCATCTCAGATATGCTCAATAATGTTTATGTATGGGGAGCTTGGTGGCCAGCGGAAGTGTTTAAACTCAGAAGAGTGTTCCTGGAGCCACTCTTAGCAATTCTAGACGTGTGGGATGTCGCGTTGTCCTGCTGGAATTGCCCAAGTCCGTCGGAATGCACAATGGATACGAGTGGATGCAGGTGATCAGGCGGAGTAATTAAGTACGTGTCACCTGTCAGAGTCCTATCTAGACGTATCAGGTGTCCCATATCATTCGAACTGCAGACGCCCCACGCCATTACAGAGCCTCCACCAGCTTGAACAGTCCCCTACTGACATGTAGGGTCCATGGATTCATGAGGTTGCCTACATACCCGTACACGTCCAGCCGCTCGATAAACTTTAAACGAGACTTGGCCGACCAGGCAACATATTTCCAGTCATCAACAGTCCAATGTCTGTGTTGACAGGCCCAGGTGAGGCGTAAAGCCATGTGTCGTGCAGTCATCAAGGGTACACGAGTGGTTTAGGCTCCAAAAGCCCATATCGACGATGTTTCGTTGCATAGCTCGCACACTGACACGTTGTCATGACCCAGCATTGAAATATGCAGCAATTTGCGGAAGGGTTGCACTTCCGTCACGTTGAACGATTCTATTCAGTCGTCATTGGACCGTTCTTTCAGGATCTTTTTCCGGCCGAGCGATGTCAGAGATTTGATGTTTTACCGGATTTCTGATATTCACGGTACCCTCGTGAAATGGTCGTACGGGAAAATCCCCACTTCATCGCTACCTCGGAGATGCTGTGTCCCACCGCTCGTGAGCCGAATTTAACACCACGTTCAAATCCACTTAAATCTTGATAACCTGCCATTGTAGCAGCAGTAACCGATCTAACAACTGCGCCAGACGCTTGTTGTCTTGTGTAGGAGTTGCCGACCGCAGCGCCGTATTCTCCCTGTTTACGTATCCCCGTATTTGAATGCGCATGCCTATACCAGTTTCTTTGGCGCTTCAGTGTAGGTAGCCTTTATGCCGTGTTCGCGCAATATACGTGCGATTCTGTCCGTCACCCTGGGAATGTATGGCAGAAAGGCCGTATCCGACGTCTCACGTAAACATTGTCCTTAATGTACGCCCGAACGAAAAAGAAGCTTTAGGTTAGGCGACCTGGATGGGCCAATGGAACAGAGCCACGCTATCTCCATCACTACTCCAATTCCAGCGATGCTGGAGTTCATCGTTTAAGTAGTGACGAATATCAATGCTCCAATGAGTGGTGTCCCATATTGTTGGAAGATGAAATTCTCGGTATTAACACTCAGCTGTGGAAACAACCACAGCTGCAACATACCAAGGTGAAAGGTTCTCGTCAGAGTCTTCTCCCAGAAGAAATGTGATCCATACGGCGTCGTTTGTGACAGTGCGTAGAAAACATTAACCTTCGGTGAATCTCGTTCGTGCGCCATAATTTCAAGAGAATTTTCACTGCCCCACACTCTCCCGTTGTGGCCATTGATCTTCCCAGATAAATGGAAGAGCTTATGGAAGAGCTTGCACATTTTTTTTTCTTGCACTCGTAATGCCAACTTGTGGCCTCAGCCCACACTCGGCGAGTTTACGGTTTTGTTCATACATTGCCGCGCGGGATTAGCCGAGCGGTCTAGGGCGCTGCAGTCATTGACTGTGCGGCAGGTCCCGGCGGAGGTTCGAGTCCTCCCCCGGGCATACGTGTGTGTTTTTGTCCTTAGGATATTTTAGGTTAAGTAGTGTGTAAGCTTAGGGAGTGATGACCTTAGCAGTTAAGTCCCATAAGATTTCACACACATTTGAACTTTTTTTTGTTCATACATCAATCAAATTTATAAATGTAATACTTTGCAAAATGCAGAACTTAAAAAAGGATGAATCATTTATAGTAGCTCTGTATTTATGGAAATGTAGAAATTGCTATATACTTCTTTATCAGCCTTGCGTTAAAAACGTGAATTACTGAATGTCACCTACAGTGAATTGTGAGTGTGTCTCTTAAGTTGTATGTGCAAATTACAATTTCAATAGCAGATACTATAATTAAATTTATGGCTTTCAAGATACAATGAGTGAGTTGTTCACTTCACGTATAGCTCACAGAAAGCAATAACTCACTGAATTTTCTTCTGAGTGGAGACAAATCACCACTGGTGTAGTAGATATTTGGACAATTCCTATGACTGCTGCATCGGAATTACCTTTCATTTCATTGTGATAAAGCCGAAATAGTGCTCTTTTCCTGAATGTGCTAGTATCATACACGAGCTCAATGAATATGCAACAAAATAAGGAATAATAAGCGAAATGTTAGTAAAAATCAGTGATTTACATGATTAATATCAAGAGAACAAGGGGAAAAATAAATACGTAGAAATGAATTTTCAGAATGTGTGTGTATTTTGATCACAATTTGACATGGAAAAGTTATCAGTTACACAGTTCTTCTCAAACGCTTGAATCCAACGTTTATCCCTCTGTGTATGTTTGGAGAGGAAACCAGCAGAGAGTTGACTAACTTAAACTTCCCTCTATTAATGTCATTTGGAACCATTTCCTTAAAAATTTCCGCATTCATACCCAAACAATTCACTGCATAGAGTCGTTCTATAAGGGTAGCAATGGTGTCCATCCTCAAGTTTCTTGTAGGCACCTGGTTAAGTAATCTCTCACAATAAAATTGCTCTCGTGTAATGTTCGCTGCGATGAACCAATCACAACTTGAAATTAACAGTAGCATTTATAAAGATAACATTGTGAAGAAAATGGCAGCGGCTTGTTCACACACTCCTAAATTTAACAATGATTATTTTGAAAGAAGTTCTTACCCTTGGCTTTTTAAAATTAGTTTTTAATAACAAGCCTTTTGTTCTTCCATCTAAATAAATTTCGTTCGAGTATCAGTCTTGAATTTGTTGAACAATAGCGGGTGTCTGTATGCAAGGCGATCGGAAAACAAGTGACAGTACAGTTTCAGAGTAATTACATATAGGCAAGTATATCGTTTCCCATAGTTAAGTCTTTTAATTGATTATATAATCAAGCAAATGGAATTGTTACGACATTTACGGTGGTTACTACAATAATGACCTCGTGCACACTGTCTTTTGCAGAGGAATGCTGAGTGTGTGCTATCTTTCAGTACATTTTGGGTGTCGTCAGCAGGAATGAAACACATGACATATCTGAAAAGCCGTTCCATCCATTATGTAATTTCTCAATCCGGTAACTAGAACAGTTGTTCACGAAAGCACTGCTGGAGAGGCGTAACATATTTCACTGGTAAGTGACGAGTGCACTAATGCACTGATAATAAACTGTGCCAGTCGTTGCCAGGGAAGCGATCGCCTGATGTGAACTAATGTCTGGCGAAATATGCACAGTTCACGAGCGGGACAGTTGTCTGAAAGGCAAGCGCGGCGTTTATCGGTGACAGATGACGTTTATAACGGCTATTAAACACTCGTCTCGCTGCCCCTCGATGACAGTCGGCCATAAAATTAATCTATGCGCTTCTCTTCTCCCCGCAGCCCAAGTCGCCGGCTCGTAATGTCTTCGGCGCCTGCAGCGGAGCGTATCATTGCCTTGGTGGCGATGTCATTTCACGAGGTTATCTTCGGTACCACCGAGACGAGAACACGGATGTTTTTATTCTGACCTGTTCCTTCTATTACCAAGTTTTCTATTCCTGAATAGCTTAAAACGTGCTTGCTAGCCTATCCTTCCTACGGGTTTTCTAAAGGCATCATTTCTCATCTAAAGTTCTTGTGGTCTCCTCCGAGTATGAAACATTCTCACCGATGCATATAAACGACATCTTTAAGGGCGATTCGCGCGCGAAAATAGGTGTTTCTCACTTGTTTGTGGACAGGTAATGAACAAATGTGACTTTTTTTTTTATCGTCGTCTGTCCCAGACTTTACATATTTTCTGATTGCCTACCACGAAGTTTCTGATAATTTGTGCTTCAAACGCCGATGATTTTCCTACGTCGTTGTTTTTATGCTGTTGTATTCCCTCTATTGCAACTTAACAGGAACACCTCTATGACTTCCAAAAACACATAATCTCCATACCGATATTAAATTTACTGCGGAGGTTCAAAAATGGTTCAAATGGCTCTGAGCACTATGGGACTTAACGTCTGTGGTCATCAGTCCCCTAGAACTTAGACCTACTTAAACCTAACTAACCTAAGGGCAGCACACACATCCATGCCCGAGGCAGGATTCGAACCTGCGACCGAAGCGGTCACGCGGTTCCAGACTGTAGCGCCTAGAACCGCACGGCCACACCGGCCGGCACATCGGAGGTAAAACGGGATCAGCAGCTACCCTTTCCAGATGTGCTGGTTACGACGAGTGGTGAAACCTGGGCCAAAGCGTGTATCGAAAATCGACACACACACGGGGCGATACCTGCTCAAACATTCAAATCACCATTCGAGCCAGAAAACAGGTATAATTAACACAGTCGTAAAGTGCGCACCCAACATATGAGCCGCAGCACCTCGAAATGCAACACCTGGAATGCGTTGGGAAGAACATTGGTTACTCCACCAGTTAAAAAAGTGCCACGAAAACTAACACTCGGCGGAGTGGCACGTCAGAAGACGAAACGTCGGGTGCGGCATTTCTGCCATATATTGGGATGACAGAAGTCATGGGACACCTCCTAATATCGCGTCGGACCTCCTTTTGCCCGGCGCAGTGCAGCAGATCGATATGGCATGCACTCAACAAGTCGCTGGAAATTCCCTGTAGAAATACTGAGAGTCACGCTGACTATATAGCCGTCCATAATTGCGGAAATGTTGCCCGTGCACGATTTTGTGCACGAACAGACCTCTCGAACATGTCCCCTGAATGTTCTGTGACACTCATGTCGTTCGATCTGGATGGCAAAAATTATTCGCTCGAATTGTCCACAATGTTCCTCAAGCCAATCAGGAACAGTTGTGACCCGGTGACATGGTGCTCTGTCATCCATAAAAATTCCATCGCTGTTCGGAAACATGAAGTCCATGAATGGTTCAAATGGTTCAAATGGCTCTGAGCACTATGGGACTCAACTGCTGAGGTCATTAGTCCCCTAGAACTTAGAACTAGTTAAACCTAACTAACCTAAGGACATCACAAACATCCATGCCCGAGGCAGGATTCGAACCTGCGACCGTAGCGGTTTTGCGGTGCCAGACTGCAGCGCCTTTAACCGCACGGCCACTTCGGCCGGCTCCATGAATGGCTGCATTGGGTCTCCAAGTAGGCTAACATTACCATTTCCACTCAATGATGGGTTCTGCTGGATCAGAGGACCCAATCCATTCCATATAAACACAGTCCACAACAGTATGGAGCCACCACCAGCTTACACAATGCCTTGTTGACAATTTAGGTCCACGGCTTCGTGGGGTTGCGCCACAATCGAACCCTGTCATCAGCTCTTACCAACTGAAATCGGGACCTGTCCTATCAAGCCACGGTTTTCCATTTGTCTAGGGTCCAACCTTCGTGGTCACAAGCTCAGGACGTCGTGCTGTTAGCCAAGGCACTTGTATCGATCGTCCGCTGCATAGCCTATGAATGCCAAATTTGCCGTACTGTCCTAACGGATACGTTCCTCGTACGTCTCACATTGATTTCTGCCAATATTTCACACAGTGCTGTTTGTCTGCTGTTGTATGTTGGAATGACCGGCCGAGCCATCAATATCAGGATCATTGAATATCAAAGGTACTGCAAGCGGAACAAGTGGAGAAATCGGTCATGGCGGAACACACGCTGTATGAGACAGGGCACGTCATAAAATTCACTGAAAGCAGGTTCTCGCAGTGGAAAAGACCTATCTCGTCCGCTTGTTGAGGGAAGCCCTTGGAATTCGTAAGCGTGACAGAAGGAAGCCTCAAGATAAAAGGATCCTGGATTCCCGTACTGGAGCGAATGACCTGCGTAGGTAAGAAGGGGATAGCCACAGCTATAATGAGCTGGAAAGGGTGCTCAGACGTTGGCGGTAAGTAAATATGGCCTCCAGATGCGCGCTCGACTTCTGTCCGTCCCCAGCTATCAAGGGTGATTCTTTGGCAATAGAGGTGGGTCGTTCCCGAAGGAACGGGTCCAACGGAACTGAACAGATGATCGAGGTCCCTTCAGGTTAGTCTCGTACCCCCGGTCTTCGTTCGGTTGTTATCGTTCCTCGTTCTCCCTCGATTTCATTCGATCGCTACGGTTCTTTTCCGGGTGGCCATTCATTTCTCATTCCGGCTCCACCGTTCTCCGTTCAGTTGCAGTTTCTTCCGTTCATTGCGTCTAAAGGTAAAGTCTCTTGTCCGCATGAAATTGTAACAGGAGTCAAAGGATAAAATATTTGCATAACTTAAGTATACATCATGCCAGAAACAAAGGCAAATTGGGGCAGTTGGCGAATACATTTGTGCGTTTATTTCAGCGTACGCTAAATGCAATCTAGTTGCTGTCTTAAGTCATGTGATGTTTCCGGTTTTTACATCAATTTTATATTTCACAAGAGCCGCTCGGCTTCAGCTAATGTAATGTACCACCGTGTGGTGTAACAAAGCCCACTCCTTCTGAAGAAGATATTTTTAGAAACATCGAAACGTAGGTCAAGGGCTAGTACACCTTTGATTTGCAACTGGTTGACTGGTTGTTTCAACCTCTTTAGTAATAGATTTACTTACTTTTGATACACTTCTTTGTCACAGGAGTACTGGATAATTTACAACTGTTGTGGACTAACAAAGTATCACTTGATGCTTTGATTAACAAATTGTTGTCTCAAAATACAGTGTTCGACATTAACAACTTCATCTGAAACATTTAACCGACTTTCTCGTACTCGATATTGTTGTCTGTTGTAGTTGAAGTATCGAACTGAGCGAGTTCTTGCGTGCTCAACACTATATTGACGTCAGTGCGAGGGCACTGCAGTCCTGGGACAGAAACGTGGTCTTCGGGAGTTCCTCTCATATCTCGTTGAGGATCGCTGCTAGCGCTCGCTAAGGTCTGTGGTATCGCTTCGCGTTGCTGGCTGTTATGGTACCACCATCTCTGGGCGATACCACACTGTTAATATATATCGATAAAACGATTATCCCACCAGATTAATTTTGGAACATTCTACCGAATGGACAGTAAAATCCCGCTTTTGTTTGTAACAGGAAACAAACCGACGCTTTCCATTGACACCAGGCGCCGCACGAAAGACGTACTGAACATATTTTTTGGAGGTGACCGCAGCTAGATATTGCAAGAACTTAATTGCACATATCTGCCGAAACATCAAAGAAAATGAGCCTGATGACTCGCGGGATATACACCCTGCGTATATTATATGAGATGTTTAAAAATAAAATTTTAAAATGGAATTCATTTATCAAGACAGTTCCCCATACTGTTTTTACTTTTCAGCTTCGGAGCCATAGTTGGTAGTTCTCTGAAGAGATTAAAGGACAGTCAGACGACATGGAGTCCATTCTAATCTGTCTCGCCCGTTCGAGCCACCGACATTTTTTGTTTAAATCTCGAAAATTTATACTACATTTACCTACCTTACTGACTAGCCTTCTTCACGCTTTTAGAATTTGAAGCTCACTGCGCAGTGAGAGGGTATAGCCCTCTACGAGAAGCTGGAGACTGATACAAGGCAGAGGCGGCAATGTCCACGTTCTGTGTTTATGTGAGAGTGGGCGCGGCTGGCCTAGCTCGAGCGTTTGACAGCTAAAGAGGGGTGAGCTGCAGTGGGGTTGCGGGCCGAAGAGCCCGCGTGCAGCGCCGCTAGATAGTGATACGTCTGATCGGGAGTCACTGGCCCAAACAGTCGGCAACAGGTGCTGGATGAGGAAAATCCGCGTTTTCGGCCGCTGAAAGGAGGCGGCAGCTATAGCCGCCTCGAACGGAAGGAAATACAGGGTTTATCAAAAAAATCATCCGATTTTTAAAAAATCGTAACTATTTTCAGTCTGAGATATGTGTGTGAACAATTTACTGTTGGAAGGAGCAAACTCTCGAGTTTTACACGGTTCTCTCTAGGTAGCAGCAGTTTGCACCCACTTCAGTTCTAGTAATAATATAGTGTTCTACGTTTTGAGCAGTGCATGTCAGTAATAACTGTTCAGCGTGACTTTCGTACTAGGTATGGTATGGATCCTCCTACAGCACAGAGCATTAGACGATGGCATGAACAATTCCGAGAAACAGGTTGTTTGTGTAAAGGCAAATCGCCGGGGCGTCCCCGAGTACCTAGCACAGACGTTGAACACATACACCGTAGTTACACAAGGAGTCCACAGAAATCCGTTCGCCGTGCAGCTCAACATGCCCCCGATGTCCGTCTGACATTGTTGCGTCGACATTTACTCATGAAACCATACAATATTCAGCTACTGCAAGCTCTTCATGAAGGTGGCAAACAACAACGTGTGAAGTTTTGTAATTTCGTTCTTGGCAAGATGAAGGACGACAGTTTTCTTCAATACTTAAGAGTTTAGTGACGAGGCAACATTCCATTTAAATGGAAAGATAAACCCTCATAATGTGAGAATATGGCGTACGGAACAACCACATGAAGTTGTACAGCATGAGAGGGACTCTCCAAGATTTAATGTATTTTGTGCAGTTTCACTGGAAAAGGTGTATGGTCCATTTTTCTTTTCTGAGATCATTGTTACAGGAAGCACGTATCTCGATATGCTTGAGAACTTTCTCTTCCCACAGTTGGAAACTGATTCTAAAGATTTCATTTACCAACAGGCTGGGGCACCGACACGCTGACATCTGGAAGTGCGAGAATTTTTTAAATTAAAGGATTACTGAACGATGAATCGGCCTCACTGGACCAAATGATTCAGCCTTACATTATTGGCCTCCAAGGTCACCGGACCTGACTGTATTTCTTGTGAGAGTTTATAAAAAAACTCTGTTTATGTGCTTCCGTTACCAACAACAATGAATGAATTGAGACATCTCATAATGGCAGCTGTGGAAGTTGTAACTCAATACATGCTTGCTGCAGTGTGGGAAAAGTTTGAACACCGCACTGACATATGCCGTGCATCTCAAGGGGGCATTACTCAACCAACACCTATGAAAAGGTATGAAAAAGCATTGCGAGTTTCCCGTTCATCAAAAAACCAAATTCATTGTATATGTTCATTAGTTTCAGAAATATAGACGTGCATTATTAGATGATTCTTTTTGATAAACCCTGTACATTGAACATCTTAATATTCAATGAAGCCGGCCGAAGTGGCCGAGCGGTTCTAGGCGCTGCGCGACCGCTACGGTCGCAGGTTCAAATCCTGCCTCGAGCATGGATGTGTGTGACGTCCTTAGGTTAGTTAGGTTTAAGTAGTTCTAAGTTCTAGGGGACTGATGACCTCAGAAGTTAAGTCCCGTAGTGCTCAGAGCCACTTTTATTTAATGAAAATGAATTCAGATTAGCTATACAAAAACCAGTGGTGTCATTTTAAAGAGAAAATTAAGACTATGTCACTGGTGGTTATGAGTTTTTCATCGGAACAGTAGTTTTTAAGATATTTAAGTTTAAAGATGCCGTACATAAAATGTAATTGAAAAATTAATATCTCGAGAAAGCACAGCCTGTTATTCGAAAAGTGTCTACGGATAGGGCACAACGAGCACTATCGGGACATACTAATGTAATTTTGATAAACTGTATACAGCTTGAACTACAAGCTGGAATATGCATTCTGAGCCACAAAAACATGAATTTCGACGAAAGTATTATTTAAACATTAAAATTAGCGGTAGCAGATAATAGTAACTATATATATTCTTTTTATTTTAGTAATAATTTTTGATAATGAAACAAGGCCAAGGAGTCTCAACGTGGACAAATTCATTAATATTAGGAGAACTATTTGTCTGATTGGAAATTTCAGTGCAGCTATGGAAAGCTGATAAAACTCTCTAGGTTAAAGTTATGTGCAATACATATTTGTATAGTATAAATTAAGAGTCATAAATATTCCGCAAACAGGAAGATCATTGATTTGATTAGTCTCCAAGTGAGATCGTAAATAGGTTGGAGTCTTCTTTATTGAGGATTCGGGGGAGTTTTGGAGGCAGTCTCGTCTGGACGGTTGTTCGGATCGGTCGTGTGTGTGGAACGACGGCCGAACCACGGGTAGTTACATTGTGGAAATTTTATCAGTATTGAATTTGGGAACTGTATTTTTCTCATCCACTATCGCGACATACTTGGAATAATTTTTGACAGTGTGCACTTAATCGTATTTTCACATGAGGTGAACACTGGATTTATTTTTCGATTTTTGGCTGCAATCTGGACTTGCAGTTTTTGAGATTAACTGTCCATGTGGAACTTTGGTTTTTAAACTTGATTTCCCAGGAATTTTTTGGAATATTTCGCAGATTTTTAGCGAAATAGCAGCCGGGTTAATTGCGACCTCTGTCTTTAGTGGTACTGAGACTTTGGTCTATCAGCTGATATGATAGTGTTCTACAAAGAGAATGAACGCCTTTTATTGGTAAAACTACAAACATTGGTGGTTGAGTTGTGATTTTCTCACCACAATAATTTCTGCCGGTGACTAATCTAGAGTAATTGTGACATTGCGTTTGGCTGGCACCTCTAGACAGTAACGAAGCCACTTGCAAAATCCAGCCACGCATTTTAGACCCTATGAATGGTTATCCGTTATACTTTATTTTCAATTTGTGCTAATGTTTATGGGGGCTCTGAGCTATTTTATTACAATAAGTACTTGCCCTCGGCTGCCGAACTTCCCTGAATGGGGGACTCTCGGCCCACAATACCGTACGCTCATTTCCATTCACAAACAGTAATCCTTGAAAGTAGTCCAAAAGCAGTTCAAGTTTGCTAAGGCGCTACGACGCAAAAACCCTCGATCAATCGGCTTTACAATACTGGAAGTTTTCGAGCTCTGTTAAGTACAAGTAATTCCGCGTGTTCAGCGGTAGCTGAGAGTGTAGCGTAAAAGTTTCCTAACCGTAAAGTCGCTGTTATAATGTAATAGGCCGACTTCATTGGAGCTGAATAGATCTCTTCGAAAAAGTCATATAGCCTGTGAAAAATGATTTTATTACTCAGATTTCTCACTTGACGCGTTTTGGATTTATTTAGATCATCAGATATCCAAGTGCACAGAGGATATCTGATGATTGAAATAAATCTGAAGTGCGTCAGGCGAGCAATTTAAGATTTCATGTCTCAGTTGTACTGTATAGTCACTTCTTCGAATCTCGCTGATAGCAACATTTTCTTTTTACTTTTATTTAAATTGCATGTATATTCTCAAACGGAAATGTTAATTAGGAAATGTTTAATTACAATTTCAAAAGTAAAGTTGTAAGATGGCTATTTTTTATGGTGTTATTGTATGTGTTAGTATTTGTAAAGGAAAATGATATATTTAAAGAACTGTGGTCAGAGAAACAGTTGTTAGGCAACAAACAGTATCTGTGTCTTCGATGGCAGCATTCTGGAGTCGTAGAATCTTTGAAAGCTGGCCGTTGTGGCAGAGCGGTTCTAGGCACTTCAGTCTGGAACCGCGCGACCGCTACGGTCGCAGGTTCGACTCCTGCCTCGGGCATGGATGTGTGTGATGTCCTTAGGTTAGTTAGGTTTAAGTATTTCTAGGGGACTGATGCCCTGAGATTTTAAGTCCCATAGTGCTCATTTGAACCAATCCTTGACAGTCAGTAGTGGACAGCTGCGCTGTGGAGCAGGTCGGGTTCGTGGAGTGTACAGTGTAATGCGTGGACGCACTTTTGGAACTATGTGAGTTGCAGATTTATCACGAGGAAGAATGATGACTCAGAACAATGGTTGGATAGCATACGGATATAAAAAAAGGTTTTGAAACGAAGAACAAGGGATTATTTGATGAAGTAAGAAGTTTATTTTTATTTTTGTAGACTTATATTGTTGGTCCACTTCACCCTCGTCGCAGTCGAGTTTTTGATAATTATTCTGTTGATTGATCTTCTGTGTTGATTTACTGTACCATGGAAGTTAGTAGATTAAATGAATTTTTCATATTAGAGTCTGAAATTATTTCGTTGATAAGTTCCTCCTTAACTGACACTTCAGTACCTAAAGGTTGAGTCGTTTGTTTCATTGGCATTCTGTCTCAAGATAATGAACCCAATTTTCCTGGACCAACTGTAGTTAGATTTTGGCAGTAGATTTTTAGCTGTTACGGAGTCTTGCTGTGTTGTTGTTTCTGCCAGTACTTTATTTTGCAGGTGAGATTCATAATAGGAGATCGTTTCGATTCCTTTGCGTAACGTAGGTTCTGTCAGTTTCTTTATTTTACCAAGGCCATATGCCAGTGCTGAAATTTTCGTGTGTTTCATGTTACATTCTTATAGAGGTTGACATTACAAATTTTTTTTAATGCAGTTACGTTCTTTTTTTTTTCAAACAGTTCGCACTGACCAAGTCTACTGAGCGTGAAATTATCGGTTTGCTATTTTATTTGCTTTTGAGTCAGATCGGTTTTCACGGACAGGATTCTTTTCAATTTCATATAAGTGATGTGGCTTTGAGCTCAGTAGCTCATTTATGCTGTCAGTTCAGATTCCCAGGTTTGTATTTACTATGAAACACACACGCAAGTAAAGGCTACTCACCTTCAAAGTCTTTTGATTTTTAATTACTGATCGTACGAAAATAAATTAAAAATTCATACGGGCATACAGTATTGTATAATTAGATAAGAAAAAAGAAGACTGAACGAGTAAAAGTGAAAGGGTCCCAAAATAGACCAGCCACCAGTGAACTACACTACTGGCCATTAAAATTCTACACCAAGAAGAAATGCAGATGATAAACGGGTATTCATTGGACAAATATATTATACTAGAACTGACATGTGATTACATTTCCACCCAATTTGGGTGCATAGATCCTGAGAAATCAGTACCCAGAACTACTACCTCTGGCCGTAAGAACGGCCTTGATGCGCCTGGGCACTGAGTCCAGCAGAGCTTGGATGGCATGTACAGGTACAGCTGCCCATGCAGCTTCAACACGATACCACAGTTCATCAAGAGTAGTGACTGGCGTATTGTGACGAGCCTGTTGCTCGGCCACCATTGACCAGACGTTTTCAATTGGTGATAGATCTGGAGAATGTGCTGGCCAGGGCAGCAGTCGAACGTTTTCTGTATCCAGAAAGGCCCGTATAGGACCTGCATTATCCTGCTGAAATGTAGGTTTTCGCAGGATCGAATGAAGGGTAGAGCCACGGATCGTAACACATCTGAAATGTAAGGTCCACTGTTCAAAGTGCCGTCACTGCGAACAAGAGGTGACCGAGACGTGTAACCAATGGCACCCCATACCATCACACCGGGTGATACGCCAGTATGGCGATGACGAACACACGCTTCCAATGTGCGTTGACCGCGATGTCGGCAAACACGGATGCGACCATCATGATGCTATAATCAGAACCTGGATTCATCCGAAAAAATGACGTTTTGCCATTCGTGCACCCATGTTCGTCGTTGAGTACACCATCGCAGGCGCTCCTGTCTGTGATGCAGCGTCAAGGGTAACCGCAGCCATGGTCTCCGAGCCGATAGTCCATGCTGCTGCAAACTCCGTCGAACTGTTCGTGCAGGTGGTTGTTGTCTTGGAAACGTCCCCATCTGTTGACTCGGGGATCGGGACGTGGCTGCACGATCCGTTACAGCCATGCTGATAAGATGCCTGTCATCTCGACTGCTAGTGATACGAGGCCGTTTGGATCCAGCACGGCGTTCAGTATTACCCTCCTGAACCCACCGATTCCATATTCTGCTAAAAGTCATTGGATCTCGATCAACGAGAGCAGCAATGTCGCGATACGATAAACCGCAATCGCGATAGGCTACAATCCGACCTTTATCAAAGTCGGAAACGTGATGGTACGCATTTCTCCTCCTTACACGAGGCATCAGAACGACGTTTCACCAGACAACGCCGGTCAACTGCTGTTTATGTATGAGAAATCGGTTGGAAACTTTCCTCGTGTCAGCAGGTGTCGCCACCGGCGTCAGCCTTGTGTGAATGCTCTGAAAAACTAATCATTTGCATATCACAGCTTCTTCTTCCTGTCAGTTAAATTTCGCGTCTGTAGCGCGTCACCTTCGTAGGCCAGTAGTGTATTCGCAATAACACACAGAAATAAAGGCTACTGAATTTCAAAGTCTTTTGATTTTTAATTACGGATCGTACGAAAATAAATTAAAAATTCATACGTGCATACAGTAGTGCATAATTAGATAAGAAAAAACAATGAACTAGTAAAAGTGAAAGGGTCCCAAAATAGACCAGCCACCAGTGAACTAGTTGGAAAGATGAACTAATCTACCCATCTCTATCTGACAAGGCCAGTCACTCATGCTGGCGAAAAGTCACTAAACGAACTTCAGTAGAAGATGCCCAGACGAAAGGCAGCGGACAATACGTCAAACAGTGGTCAACAAATCCTCGGCCACTTTGATGAAAACGATGTCAGACATCGTGCATCAGTCCCTAGACGAAGAAATTTCTTGTGACAACCGGCGACGCACCGTCACAACAGCCGGCTAGAGCAGTGGAAGGTATCGAGAGCAGACCTGTCTGGAGAACGGGATGCTGCGGCGAACCGCGCCGCGGCCGGCGCCCGGCTGTCGCCTGTGGCGTGCTGGCCGGCGGGCGGCCGTGCTTCCTGGAAGGTGCCCGCGTGACCCACAGCCGACTCCTGGAACCTCCAGGCGCTGCCGGCCGGTCCGCGGAAACCTCGAGCCGGCTGCCAAGTGACGAAACTGCTCAGCGCCTCGCGCAGCTACTGCTAACAGCAGCAAACAAATAACAGCGATACATCCTGTAGCTGGCGCAATGTGCTGGTGTGCGTGTTAACGTCGCGTGGTTGCCGCAGCAGTGGGTGGGCGTAAAGTATCAGTTCAAATTCAAATGGCTCTGAGCACTATGGGACTCAACTACTGAGGTCATTAGTCCCCTAGAACTTAGAACTAGTTAAACCCAACTAACCTAAGGACATCACAAACATCCATGCCCGAGGCAGGATTCGAACCTGCGACCGTAGCGGTCTTGCGGTTCCAGACTGCAGCGCCTTTAACCGCACGGCCACTTCGGCCGGCAAAGTATCAGTCATTAAGGTCAAATGCACTACAGGCCGCAGTGGCAGCGCATTTTATTTTCTACATCTACATCTACATTTATACTCCACAAGCCACCCAACGGTGTGTGGCGGACGGCACTTTACGTGCCACTGTCATTACCTCCCTTTCCTTTTCCAGTCGCGTATGGTTCGCGGGAAGAACGACAGCCGGAAAGCCTCCGTGTGCGCTCGAATCTCTCTAATTCTACATTCGTGATCTCCTCTGGAGGTATAAGTAGGGGGAAGCAATATATTCGATACCTCATCCAGAAACGCACCCTCTCCAAACCTGGACAGCAAGCTACACCGCGATGCAGAGCGCCTCTCTTGCAGAGTCTGCCACTTGAGTTTGCTAAAAATCTCCGTGACGCTGTCACACTTGCCAAATAACCCTGTGACGAAACGCGCCGCACTTCTCTGGATCTTCTCTATCTCCTCTGTAACCCGACCTGGTACGGATCCAACACTGATCAGCAATACTCAAGTATAGGTCGAACGAGTGTTTTGTAAGCCACCTCCTTTGTTGATGGACTGCATTTTCTAAGGACTCTCCCAATGAATCTCAACCTGGCACCCGTCTTACCAACAATTAATTTTATATGATCATTCCACTTCAAATCGTTCCGTAGGCATACTCCCAGATATTTTACAGAAGTAACTGCTACCAGTGTTTGTTCCGCTATCATATAATCATACAATAAAGGATTCGCGATACATTACATTTGTCTATGTTAAGTGTCAGTTTCTACTCCCTGCACCAAGTGCCTATCCGCTGCGGATCTTCCTGCATTTCGCTGCAATTTTCTAATGCTGCAACTTCTCCGTATACTACAGCATCATCCGCGGAAAGCCGCATGGAACTTCCGACACTATCTACTAGGTCATTTATATATATTGTGAAAAGCAATGGTCCCATAACACTCCCCTGTGGCACGCCAGAGGTTACTTTAACGTCTGTAGACGTCTCTCCATTGGGAACAACATGCTGTGTTCTGTTTGCTAAACACTCTTCAATCCAGCCACACAGCTGGTCTGATATTCCGTAGGCTCTTACTTTATCAGGTGACAGTGCGGAACTGTATCGTATGTCTTCCGGAAGTCAAGGAAAATGGCATCTACCTGGGAGCCTGTATCTAATATTTTATGGGTCTCATGAACAAACAAAGCGAGTTGGGTCTCACACGATCCCTGTTTCCGGAATCCACGTTGATTCCTACAGAGTAGATTCTGGGTTTCCAGAAATGACATGATACGCGAGCAAAAAACATGTTTTAAAATTCTACAACAGATCGATGTCAGAGATATAGGCCTATAGTTTTGCGCCTCTGCTCGACGACCCCGACTTTATATCAGAAAAGAAGAGAAAAGCCAATAAAAACGACGTATGATGTGGTGTATCCCCAAGTGGAGCGCATCAGGCAATGCTCTACTAAATGATCACTGAAGTATGTCGGCCGTTGTGACCGAGCGGTTCTAGGCGCTTCAGTCCGGAACCGCGCTGCAGCTACGGTTCCAGGTTCGAATCCTGCCTCGGTTCAAGTAGTTCTAAGTCTAGGGGTCTGATGACCTCAGATGTTAAGTCCCATAATGCTTAGAGCCATTTGACCCACTGAAGTATAATAATAGTACTAATGTTTCTTCTCTTCTAGTCACACCGGTTTGTTGACGTATTCGTGCAACTACTATCTACTGATTGAGTCGCATTGAAACTGGTGATAGTGGGTCCACAGTCGATTACATTGAGACAGGGTACCAATGGTCGTAAATACATTTTTATTGTGTTGTGTGTGTGCACTGCGAACACTGCATAATAATGTGGCTCGTAGTACCTGTTCAAAGCGACGACCGTCAGTTGCAGTACAAGCAGTTCTGCTGCACACTGAAACTGGCAGCGTGTGATGAAAAACGTACAACCCTGACCACAAAACAGACATCCTGTAAACAACTTAGTTCGTAGCACGTGTGTCATGTAACGACCGCATCGGAGCATTGACCTGTGCCGCATGCACACCACTCTCCGTCACGTCCATTGCATCAGGTTCAAATGGCTCTGAGCACTATGGGACTTAACTTCTGAGGTCATCAGTCCCCTAGAACTTAGAACTACTTAAACCTAACTAACCTAAGGACATCACACACATACAAGCCCGAGGCAGGATTCGAACCTGCGACCGTAGCGGACGCGCGGCTCCAGACTGTAGCGCCCAGAACCGCTCGGCCACTCCGGCCGGCCATTGCATCAGACAGCCTGTTGTGTGTCCTTGGTGGGATGTGTTACTGAGAACAGTACATTACCCGTAGTCAAAGATGGAACTTTCCTCGTCACGAGAGGTGGCAGACATGCAGATGCGGCAGCAATAGAGCAGCAATAATGTACAGTGAACGCGTCATCCTAACGAAAGAAGTTTGTGGATACCAAGTTACAAGAGACGGGATTGTTCACGTCACAGAGAGGCGGTCAAAGCTTCCACCAAAGTCACCGAGCGAGGTGGCGCCGTGACTAGCACACTGGACGCGGTTCAAACCCGCGTCCGGCCATCCACATTTTGGTTTTCCGTGATTTCCCTAAATCACTCCAGGCAAATACCGGGCTGGTTCCTTTGAAAGGACACAGCCGATTTCCTTCGCCACCCTTGACACAATCCGAGCTTTTGCTCTGTTTCTAACGAACTGTCGATGGAATGTTAAACCAAATCTTCCTTCCTTCCTTCCTTCCTTCCTTCCTTCCTTCCTTCCAAGATATGTCGGAACACAAGACTTTGAGGAGATGGTGTTGGATCGTGTGACCGACCACCCTGCATAGGCACATGTCAACATGCCCGTGATATGCACACTTCGAAGGATACAGTGGGGAGACTACTGGCGGAACAAGTATCACGGTCGTATCATAAGGAACGTCTGCAAGCACTGGGACCAAGGGATTTTGAATCCTGCGTTCACTTCTGTCACTGGTTCTTAGCACCACAGTCCTGCAGTGCCCAAATTGGTACAGTTTGTATTGTTCACGATCAGACCTCATTCACCAGTGATGATGATTCCAACAGCCGCCACAGCCACATGTGGAGCGGGGACAATTCCCGCGCCACCCACATCGGTGGCCACCAGCAACGATTCTCTGTCAATCTGTAGGTGGGCTTTTTCCGAGACCACTTAACAGAACCGTATTTGCTGCCTCTCCGTTTGACTGGTACACGTTACCTGTTGTTTCTGCTAGATATAGTGCCACTGTTGTTGGAGACTGTACCCTTCTTGTCAACGTAAGGATATGGTTTCAAAACGGCAGTGCAAAAGCTCACTTTGATATTAATGTCCGTGAGCAGTTGAACACCACGTAGCCCCGTCATTGGATTGGAAGAGGAGTTCCCGTCCCATAGCCATAGCGTCAAGATGCTGGTGTAAGAAACCCCGTAGAAACTTGTGAAGACCTGCTTGCTAGGGTCCAAGTTGCCTGTCTGCTGGTAGAACAGACATCAGAGATCTTTGAGAGAGTGCGGCAGAACTTCATGAGCTGTGGCCATGCATTCATTGAGTACGGCTCTCGTCACTTTGAACAATTAATTAGCTACGTTCTTGTTAACCGTTGTATGCTGTGTATGCCCGTAAAACAATAAATATGCATTTCCGATTATTGGTTCCCTGTCTCAATGTAATCGGTTGTAGACCCACTGCCATACGTTTAAGTTTGACCCAAAAGCTTTGAGAAACTCTGTATGGTTTCCACGAACTATGTCAGCTGTTATCGTATAAGTCTTTGTATCTGCATCTACGATGCACACTAATGGAGAAGGAGCTGATATAAGAGTCAAAATACAATTTTGGATTGGTCTTGAACGTAAAATTGAGCCAGTAAAAGCTCTGGAGTGTCAAGAATATCAAGAAAAATTCATGCACAAGCACCTTAAGTCCAGAAAAGATTTTTGTGTACGCTCGGTTCGATGCAACTCGACGGAAGATCCGCATACTTCTCCGTGCAAGTACGTGGCGTACTCAATGCTACATGACCACCTCCCTCCCCTGATCTGGCGACTCGCGATTAATTTATTCATTAGTGAGGGCATATTAAAAGCTTTGGGTGCCTGACATCGTTTCCAACGAGAAATTACTTCACCCAAGGATACTTGCAGTGCCTGATGAAGTTTGTGCGATATCTGTTGTCCTTGGTAGAGTGCACAAGGATTTTCTATGAAGATGGATTGCCTGAACTGAATGCTGTAGTAGCCTTTTTGAACACTTTCTGTTGTCGAGTAAACAATGCGTTATGTTTGCAGAACATAAGGCGCATATGCAATGAGTGTCCTTGTAGTTCCTTGCATTCCAAAGCTTTCACTGGCTCAGGATCACTTCCAAGACCATAAGGTTCTAGTCCAGAGTTGTTATACTCGTATTTCGACACATCAGTAAGCTCCTTCAATTTGTGCACACCCTTTGGATTACCCTGTATAATCCACCGCGGTACGTGTACACTTTGTACTAGAATGACTTTCCCAACTTATACGTAATTCGCAGTTTAATATTATCTAGCTGCCGGATATGACGTAGCGGTTGTTACGCTTTATCTGTAATAGCGCATGGCATTCAACCGCCTTGACAATACAATAACGCATTGTGAGAGAAAAAATTCTCATCGTCAGATTGTTGACATCTCACATGGTCAAAACACTAAACACTACACATCTGCAACGTCATAGAATAAAATAAAATATTTTTGACTAAGGATCCTCGTCTTGCATTACAATCGTACACTTCTGTCTTCGTCAGTCGCGTGACACGCTACAATCGTGTACCAGGTCGCGTCCTCTGTGGGCATCAACAGCGTCTAACAGACGCCTCGTTCGGTGCCCAGGAGTAGTTGCGAGCTGCTATACCCTAGCTATCACTGTGCTTCTACTGGCTGTACCACAGTGCCTTTCCAATGGTCACCTTCTATTCTCTCATATTCAAAGACAACGCCTACGGTCGCCTTTCTGTAGATACTATATCAGTGAAGTACTAAATGCTTAACTCTCTACATTAAAATAAATCGAAAAACCTGTTACAATAATCTCGCCTCGTTGTCATTTGTACGTTAAGAACATTGTCGTACTTCTT
Organism: Schistocerca nitens; assembly: GCF_023898315.1. Lineage (NCBI taxonomy): Eukaryota > Metazoa > Arthropoda > Insecta > Orthoptera > Acrididae > Schistocerca > Schistocerca nitens. Next base: position 410,402,120 of record NC_064618.1, read on the forward strand.
TTCCTGAATGACCATGTCTGCTTGTTCCAGCAAGTCAAGTTTTATCCCTTTCGCTTCCGTAAGCAACATACCTAAGTCGTCTTCTGCTCCCTGTTTCGTGCATATGGTTAACTACTGTTGACTTCTAATAATTCCTCAGTCTGAAAGTGCCTTAGTGCTCCTTCGCATTTGACTAATGTAGTTTGTATCACAGGACGCGTACTCTATTTTATACACTCCAGAGCTTTCGTTTTTCCTCCTATTGTTACCGATACCTTGCCTCAGGCTGCACCAAACTAAATTATTCGCCTGGATCGCTATTTCTATTGTGGGCGTGTAAAATGTCCCCTTAGAAAAATTATTGAATTACTGTGCTGATAAACCCCTTACGTTGTTTGATTTTCAAACAGCTGAGCAGAACTGAACATACTCAGACATTTCTCTCTTTACTTATTCTGATCAACACTAAACTGACACACAATATTTTTAGCGCAACGCAATCTGACTTTTAATAATCCCTACAAAAGAATGGCCCTGAATAACATTAACGTATACCTTTCACAAATCACTTACCTTACAAAAATCTTCATTGTTCGAACTACTGCAATACAGCGGGCGCCACTACTGCCAGCTAAATAAAAGATTATAACTACTGAAGTCACTAACTACTGATAGGCATAGTTAGCAAATGAAAGATTTTGATAAAGAACAAACAATGTATTTACCTTAATAGTGTTCAAAAGTCATAATATATATATATCAGTTAATGACATCCAGTCTTACAAATTTACTGTCTCTGATGGACACACGTCCAGATCATCCGCTCTCAAAACTCCGCCATCTCTCGGCTGGCGGCTCACCTCCAACTGCGCAATGCTATGCGCTGTTAACAGCCAACTGCCCAACACTACACTAGCACATACTCCAACAATGCAAACCAACCACAGCCTTCACACAGCACAGTCAGTGATTTTCATATAGAGCGCTACGTGGCGTTACCAACATAAAAACCTAAACAGCCTACTTACAAGTGTTTCGGAATGCGACATAGTGACCACATCCATTTTTTCCTCAACTCATCCCTCTTTTCTTTCTTTTTAATCTTAATGTCGACTTGTTAGTGACATTTTCTTTACAGCCATTGTTAACCGCTGTGTTTCTAATAATGTTTACTTCGGTCCGTTTATCCTGGTTGCTCAATGGCGCACTGGCCGCCCAATGTACTATAAGGTGCGAACAAAAGATTCCGTTTGAAGGCGTTGCTGCAGCGTGTATGCAATGTAGCGCGATACCGATGTAGGTATATAAGCTCCTACAAATATGAAAGGGAGTAGTTTGGCATTCGTGTCTTTCCGACGAGCTTATGGTAAACGCGGAAACATGAATTATGGCGACATTATCAGATGGGTCCAGACAAGATCAACCTGCTGTTATCATTTTCTTGGTTGCCAAAGAACAAACACCGGTAGATACATAACGGCTAATGCAGAATGTGTATGGGGCAGTAAGTCTGTCGGAAACAGCCGTTGTGGAATGGTGCACCAAGGTATGCTGCCGCTCGATGATAACGTCCGGCCCCGTATCACAAATGACGTAACGCAGAAATTACGCCAACTCAAATGGCAGACACTAGTACACTCGTCCTATATTCCTCTCCCATTCGATTATCAAGCCTTAGATCCGTTAGGAAACACCTTGCATGGTCGACGATTCCTCATGGACGAGGATGTGCAGCAGGCTGTTGAGGACTACTTCAGGCAGCAGGACACGTCATTCTACCAAACGAGTGCGAGTATCTTGAACCTGGTGCGTAGGTAGGATGGTTGCTTAAGTGTTCACAGCGATTTTACTTGGTTGGCATGCCGATTCTGGACGGTACGGCCTACGGAAGGCAACTTTTTGATAACCCCTCATAATTCGAAATTTGCAGATAGTGTACGGAATGAAGATTGTCGATACCAGTCTGCATATTCCAAATTTCTCTAGTTTCTGGAAGTACAGGCGCATGGACTCCCGAAAATTCGAGAATGAGTTTTTTTCCAAGACGCACAGTACCTTTCTTGCAGTGTCTCCCGTTGCGGTTTGATGGTTTGACGACCGTTTCTAAGAAGCTACGGCAGTGAGGAAACCAATCGCAGCGGAGCGCCTGCCTCTTTCTGTATATATGCAGGGTGAGCATAAAGTCTTGCCGGCCGCAGTGGTCTCGCGGTTCTAGGCGCGCAGTCCGGAACCGTGCGACTGCTACGGTCGCAGGTTCGAATCCTGCCTCGGGCATGGATGTTTGTGATGTCCTTAGGTTAGTTAGGTTTAAGTAGTTCTAAGTTCTAGGGGACTAATGACCACAGCAGTTGAGTCCCATAGTGCTCAGAGCCATTTGAACCATAAAGTCTTGCCCTGATTATAACAATTTTTATTACAGAATATCCGTTTGACATAATAAGTTAGATTCGATGCCGTTACATAGGTTAGTGTTACTAGTTTTTTTAAGACCACTTACGTTAGTAAACTTCAACATATGCTCCCTTGGGAGCTCGGAGAATGTTGAGGCGGTATTCCAGTTCCCGCCAGGTGTTTCGTAACATGTGTTCTGTCACAGTACCCACAGCAGCTTGTATCCTAGCCTTCAGTTCGTCGACGTTAGCAACTGGTATGACGAAGACTTTGTCCTTGATATAGCCCCAGAAAAAAAAGTCAAGGGGCGTAACGTCTGGAGAGCGGGGTTGACAGCCTCTTGGATCGCTCCTTCCAATCCATCGATCCGGAAATGTTTCATCCAGGAAATCACGCACTATCAAAGCCCAGTGGGGCACGTGGGGGGGGGGGGTTTCCATCTTGCTGGAAAACTATCCATAGTTGATATTCTTCTCACTGTGGGGCAATGAATTGTTGCAAAACGTCTAAATGTTAGCGGTAATGGATTTTTCCGCGAAGAAAAACGGTCCAGAAACCTTGTTGTGCATGAGGCCGCACCAAACATTCACTTTTTCGCTGTCTAGCTGAACCTGTTACAGCAGCATGTGAGACTCTGAACCCCATATACGGACATTATGCTTATTTACCATTCCACTGACATGAAAGGTGGATTAATCGGCAAAGCATATGCAATTTAAGTAATCGTTAGCGCCATCAATTCCGTTGAGAATCTCAGTTGCAAATTCAGTACGAGTCAGCAAATCATTCGTTTGCAAAGTCTGCACCATTTGCACTTTGTAAGCATGCAACCTAAGCTTTTCATGAATAATCTTCACTACACTTGCTTGCGGTATTTGAAGTTCACGTGATGCTTGACGAGTTGATTTAGAAGGACTCCGTTGAAACGATTGTCGAACACTATCAACAGTTGCATCACTCACACGAGGGCTGCCACTTCGAGGATGATCTTCAATGCTGCCTGTTTAGTTAAACTTTACATACCATCTCTTTATTGATTTAACGTCAGGAGGGATGCGTCCATTAGAATCCCGAAATTTACGCTGAACACTGATGGGCAATTTCGTTTCGTGAAACCAAATCACACATTGCGCGTTCTCCTGCTTCGACGCCATTTCGCCAACAACTAACGTGACCTAACAGACGCGTCGGTGTTGTGGAGCACTAGCGCCGTCTACTGGTCACAAAAATTAGTAACACTAACTTATGTAACGGCGTCAAATGTAACTTATTATGTCAAACGGTTATTTTGTTACAAATTTTTATAATCAGGGCAAGACTTTGTACTCGTCCTGTATATATATTGAATAAAAATTAACAGCAATAACGGCCGAAGACTGCCGGCGTAAGAAGTCACCCTGATTCTACTAACGGCCTCGTCAAAAGAGAGCGGAGGAACGGACTGAGGTTCGGGGCACTCTCTTGCTCTTTTGGGGTGGGAAACTGTTCCTACAAGGAACAAGAATCACCAATGATTCAACGCCATGAGGATGCAATGGAAACCGCCACATTAAAGACGCATATTGTATATCCACAGGAAATTTAGTTTTTAATTGAAAAAGTGTCGTAATGATCTCTCCATTCGCAAGAGATTCCAGACTAGTCCCCCGTTCAGCTCTCCGGGAAGAGACTGCCAAGGAGTAGGTGACCATGAGAAAGAGATCGAATAACCGACGAAAAGATAATGTTGTACGAACCATGGTGTGGAATGTAACGAGTGTGAATGTAGTAGGGAAGCTAGAAAATCTGAAAAAGGAAATGCTAGGGCTCACTCTAAAGTGGCGGTCAGTGAAGTGAAATGGAAAAAGACAATGATTTCTGCTCAGATGAGTATAGGGTAATATGAACAGTAACAGAAATGGAATAACGGGAGTAACATTCGTTATAAACCAGAAGATAGGACAGAGACTGAGATACTGTGAATAGTTCAGTGATAGGGGTTTCATCAGACTCGTCAGCAGACCAACCCTGACAAACATAGTTTAGGAGTACATGCCAACGTCAGAAGCAGAAGATCGAGAGATGAATGGGTAATTCAGTACGTAAAGGCAGATGAAAATCTAATAGTCATGGGTGACCCTTAACTACGTACCCTCAGACTCAGAGTTGCACTATTAAAAGTTTTGGCTGGTTTCTTTGTCTAGGGGCTGGGATACGTAGTTGCCACATTACAAGCCAAATACCGCTGAGTCTACAGTATACAATATGAATATACACATGAATTGAATGGTCGAAGGTTCCTATCAATGGGCAATTGCGAATTTTGAATGTAACATAGAAATTTATAAATGAAAGATTGCAATTAAATAAAATCTGCAGGTACTATTTTAACGACTTTAAATGATGAGTACGATAGCAGAAGTACCTTTAACAATGCCGTTTATTACTGCAAAACGCTTATTGGTGTCGATGGTCCAGCAATTAAATAAAATATACGTTGAATAACAGGGAAACAATAGATTCCTACTTCACGCAATTATTTACGAGCAACAACATAGCTCGCGAGGTATTCACTTCTAAACGCATATTACGTCTTCACTGCAGACGGCCACGCGGTCGGCCTGGACCACGCACTGGGGCTACCCCTCTTGCTCCTGCTAATGTTCGGCACCAAGCGTTTGTTAACGAGCCCCAGCTTGCCGAGCGACACGTGCGACCCCCCCCGTCCCCCCTCCCCCCTCCCCCCCCACAACTCGCCTGTTACCTCAGAAGTTCTGAAATAAATTTCAGGTAGTAATAGCGAACACTCTGTTCAAGAATCTAAGAGCGGGAGATATACTTGGAAAAATCTAGGAGATACGGGAAGATTTCAGTTGGATTAATCATGGTCTGGAATTGATTTCGAAATCAGGTATTGGATTGTAAAGCTTACCCAGGAGCAGATATAGACTCAGATCACAATTTAGCCATGATGAAGAGTAGGCTGAAGTTTTAGAGAGTAGTCAAGAATAAACACTGCACAAAGAAACGGGATTCGAAAGCACTACATCTACATGATTACTCTGCAGTTCACATTTAAGTGCTTGGCAGAGGGTTCATCGAACCACAATCATACTATCTCCCTACCATTCGACTCCCGAACAGCGCGCGGGAAAAACGAACACCTAAACCTTTCTGTTCGAGCTCTGATTTCTCTTATTTTATTTTGATGATCATTCCTACCTATGTAGGTTGGGCTCAACAAAATATTATCGCATTCGGAAGAGAAAGTTGGTGATTGAAATTCCGTAAATAGATCTCGCCGTGACGAAAAACGTCTTTGCTTTTATGACTTCCATCCCAACTCGCGTATCATATCTGCCACACTCTCTCCCCTATTACGTGATAATACAAAACGAGCTGCGCTTTCTTGCACCCTTTCGATGTCCTCCGTCAATCCCACCTGGTAAGGATCCCACACCGCGCAGCAATATTCTAACAGAGGACGAACGAGTGTAGTGTAAGCTGTCTCTTTAGTGGACTTGTTGCATCTTCTAATTGTCCTGCCAATGAAAAGCAACCTTTGGCTCGCCTTCCCCACAATATTATCTATGTGGTCTTTCCAACTGAAGTTGTTCGTATTTTTAACACCCAGGTACTTAGTTGAATTGACAGCCTTGAGAATTGTACTATTTATCGAGTAATCGAATTCCAACGGATTTCTTTTGGAACTCATGAGGATCACCTCACACTTTTCGATATTTAACGTCAACTGCCACCTGCCACACCATACAGCAATTTTTTTCTAAATCGCTTTGCTACTGATACTGGCCTTCGGATGACCTTACTAGACGGTAAATTACAGTATCATCTGCGAACAACCTAAGAGAACTGCTCAGATTCTCACCCAGGTCATTTATATAGATCAGGAACAGCAGAGGTCCCAAGACGCTTCCCTGGGGAACACCTGATATCACTTCAGTTTTACTCGATGATTTGCCGTCTATTACTACGAACTGCGACCTTCCTGACAAGAAATCACGAATCCAGTCGCACAACTGAGACGATACCCCATAGGCCCGCAGCTTGATTAGAAGTCGCTTGTGAGGAACGGTGTCAAAAGCTTTCCGGAAATCTAGAAATACGGAATCAACTTGAGATCCCCTGTCGATAGCGGCCATTACTATAGATACTGTAATAATGAGTAGCTCAGTAGGCATTTCAGTTAAACAGGAATGGACATCTCTAAAAAGGGCAGTCACAGAACTTGGAAAGAAAAACATAGGTACTAACAAGCTAACTGCGAAGACACCATTGGATGACAGAAGAAATACTTCGGGTGATCGATGAAAGAGGGAAGTACAAAAATGATCACGGAAACTCAAGAATACACGAATACAGTAAACTTAGGAATGAAATAAATATGAAGTACACGGAAGGTAAGAAGAAGTGATTACATGAAAAATGTGAAGAAATCGAAAAAATATTTGACTATCGGAAGAATTTGTGCGCCATACAGAAAAGTCAAAATGTACTTCGGTGAAATTAAAAGCGCGAAAACAATGAGAGTGCAATGAGTATTCCATTATTAAACCCAGAAGAGATACACTGAAGGGGTCTAGGACGGGGAGGATTTGTTTGATGATGTGATAGAAGAAACAGGAGTCGATAGGGAAGAGATAGGGGGTCTAGTATTAGGATCAGAGTTTAGAAGAATTTTTGAAGACTTAAAATTAAGTAAGCAATAGATAACATTCCATCAGAATTCCTAAAATCACTGGGGAAAATTGGCAGCAAAACGGCTATTGACGTTCGTATGTAGAAAATATGAATGCGAAGATATAGCATCAGACTCTCGGAGAAGTATCATCCACGCAATTTCGAAGGTCCCAAGAGTTAACAAATGTGAGAATTGCCCCAGAATCAGCTTAACAGCTCTTGTTGACAAGAGTAAAATACAGCAGAATGGAAAAGAAAATTGAGGATCTGTTAGATGACGATCAGTTTGGCTTGAGAAAAGTTAAGGCCTGAGAGAGACACTTCTGACGTTGTGGTTGATAATGGAAGCAAGACTGAAGAAAAATCAAAAGACTTTCTACATCTACATACATACTCCGAAATCCACCATACGGTGCGTGGCGAGGGGTATCTCGTACCACAACTAGCATCTTCTCTCCCTGTTCCTCTCCCAAACAGAACGAGGGAAAAATGACTGCCTATATGCCTCTGTAGAGCCCTAATCTCTCTTTTCTTATCTTCGTGGTCTTTCCGCGAAATTGTACTGCAGTCAGCCTCAAATGCTGATTCTCTAAATTTCCTCAGTAGCGATTCACAAAAAGAACGCCTCCTTTTCTCCAGAGACTCCCACCCGAGTTCCTAGAGCATTTCCGTAACACTCGCGTGATGATCAAATCTAGCAGGCCGCCTCTGAATTGCTTATATCTCCTCCCTCAATCCGACTGCCTCAATAGGCAGTGTCGACCTGGAAAAAAAGTCCGGCAATGTAAAATGATGCAAGGTGATCGAAATCTTGAGAAAAATAAGAACAATCTACAGGGAGAGACGGTAGTATACAGTATGTACAAGGACCAAGAGTGAAGACCAAGAACGAAGTACACGGATTAAAAAGAGTGTAAGATAGGGATGTAGTCTTTCGTCCCTGCTGTTCAATCTGTTCGTCCAAGAAAAAGTGATGAAAATGAAAGGAAGGTTAAAGAGTGGGATTCATATTCAAGGTGAAAGGGTATCAATGTCAAGATTCAATGACGACGTTGCTATCTGAAGAAGAATCACAGCGTCAGGGGAATGGGATGAACAGTTTAATGTGCGCAGAATATGGATTAAGATTAATCGAACGAAGACGAAAGTAATAAGAAGCATCAGAAATGAAAACAGCGAGAAACTTAGAATTGGTGATCAGGAAGTAGATGAAGTTAGGGAATTCCGTTACTAGACAGCAAAATAACCCATGATAAATGGAGCAAGGAGGATATAAAAATCAGACTAGCTCTGGAAAAAAGGGTAATCTTGGCCAAGTGAAATCTGCTAGGATCAAACATAGGCGATAATTTTAGAAAGAAATTACTGAGAATGTACGTTTGGAGCACAGCATTATATGTTAGTCAAACACTGACTGTGGAAAAACCGGAACAGAAGAGAATCGAAGCATCTGAGATGTGGTGCTGATAAGGTGAGCCGGCCGCGATGGCCGAGTGGTTCTAAGCGCTTCAGTCCGGAACCGCGCGACTGCTACGGTCGCGGGTTCGAATCCTGCCTCGGGCATGGATGTGTGTGATGTCCTTGGGTTAGTTAGGTTTAAGTAGTTCTAAGTTCTAGGGGACTGATGACCTCAGATGTTAAGTCCCATAGTGCTCAGATCCATTTGATTTGATAAGGTGAGAAATGGGAAGTTCTCCAAAGAATCGGCGAGGAAAGGAAAATGTGGAAAACACTGACAAAAAGGACAGGATGATAGCACATCTGTTAAGAGGTTAGGGAATAACTTCCGTGGTACTTGAGGGAGCTGTAGAGGGTAAAAAGAGTAGAGGAAGACAGAGATTGGAACATATCCAGCAAATAATTGAGGACACAGATTACAATTGCTGCTCCAAGCTGTAAAAGTTGGCACAGGAGAGGAATTTCCCCCTCTCACTGTCTATCTTCCTGTCTCTTTCGTTAGTTCAACTTGGTAAGAGTTCCATAACTGCGAATGGTTCTCAAGAGAAGGTCGAACGAGAGCTTTGTAAACGGCCTATCTCAAGGATAATTTATTTTATTTGTTTATTGATTTATTTATCGTGACAGGATAAGGGCCATTCTTGATTTCTGTTGTTTAGTTCATTATAATACATTTATTACAATAAGTCTGACATCTAACCCAGAAAAACTGATAACAAAAGAATTAAAGTTATAGTAGCTGAAGTATGAAAAAAACTACTGTATATTTTTTCCGAATTTTAGAAGGACAGAATTTACAGTCAGTACCATAACGGCAACGGATGTGAGAGAAGAGAGGGAGTTAGAAAGAAGGGTCTTCCGATAAATCAGAGTTTGCTATCAGGCAGTTCTTCCTTACACGATATGAGACAGCCAACGCTAGGTGATCCTCTTCTGGGTCCACCTGTCCGTGACCTTCAGGTGGGACGTTGTATCTTGGAGGATAGTCTATTTATTTGTTTGTTATTGCTTACAATTTCGACAGCCACCTCCTGGAATCCAATGTGGGTCTTATTTTCACCCAGCTACAGAACGTTGCATACAGCTATTATTAACATTCATTTCAAAATTTGTAATCTAAGCATTTTCAATAATCAGTGAAATTAATTAATTACAAAATACTTCATTTAGAGATATTGCTCAATTGCGATTTGTGGCACAACAACGTCGACACACTATGACCGCATCTCCACTACTTCACTCCTTAACAGTTGTTGTTGACAACTGCCTGGTCGAAAGCACAGCTGTTGTTTACAGCTGTCAAATCAAGATGCCACAGTAATTACTATGGTGCTTATACGACAGGCATAAAATCGATCTCGGAAATTTTGCACGAACGGCACATACAAGCAGTAGTAGTGGTTCGAAAGGTCGCAAAGTGGCATCAGTTGGAAAGACTTAAACAAGGTAGTGGTTGGTACGATTGACCTGACCTGACCGATCTGACATTCATGCAATCTGCTGCTAGGTAACGCTCTTTGAAAGATGGTCCCTCTCTTGGATGAAATACAGGTACCCTGCCATATCTTCATTCTAAACTAAAATGAGGCCCACTGTCAGGTAAGTCATTACTCATCAGTATTTGACAATTTGTGCTCATAAGGCCCTTGGATCCGTGATTGTACATAGTTCAGCAGACTGTGGTAGCTGTGGCAGTCTGCAGCAATACTACAACGGCGTCCACAACACCGTGATATCCTAAGATATGTGGTCCTTTTCTAGAATTTCTGAAAAGACAATATTTCTGATATTGTAAGTATTGTTTCTTCTTCCTTTTCTAGAATAATGTTCGGGCTGTGTGGTTGTTTCAAAATACCTTTCTGAAAACTGGTGCGTTACCTCCTGTCTCAATATAAGATATGTTATCAGACTGCATCTCACTATCTCGACTTGATTGTTTGTAGGTTAAGAACTCCTGAGCCATAAGTTTAGTTGTCTGGGTGTGTTTATGTTGGTCCTCTCTAGTTGATTGGTCTCTGTCCAGGTCCATTTGCATGATATTTCTTATTTTGTTGCTCTCATTTACAGTAACGAACAGAAATTAACAAGGAATGGACTGCTGCTTAAAAGGTAAATAGATCGGTATGTTCCCACTGTACATGAAATATGATATTGAAATTTTCCAACTCATGCATATTCGTTCAGAAGACGCTTAATCCATTTGCTTTTGGTAGCAAAGCAAGCAGGCGCGACAAGTAAGTTTGCTTTCCGCGTCATATCTCTGCTGCTCCGCGCTCTGTAGCACTATCTCGACTGTACGTAACATGTCTTTAGGGATCAGCACCTAAGTATCATTGACCCAGCATTCCACCCTCTGCTGACTCTGTGACGGCTAACATTCCAGCTAATTCGTGATATGTTCTTGTATAAAAATGCTGTGTGTACACATTCTGGATATAATGTTACTTGTGGGAGGATTTTGATGTTGGCGTCCATATCACTTTCATATGTTATGTCATGAGTGAATTTTTATCACTGTATCAATTTTATTATCGGTTACACTGATGAGGTGCGGCTGGTTCCGGGGGAGGTTCGAGCTCTCCCTCGGGCATGGGTGGGTGTGTTTGTCCTTAGGATAATTTAGGTTAAGTAGTGTGTAAGCTTGGGGACTGATGACCTTAGCAGTTAAGTCCCATAAGATTTCACACACATTTGAACATTTTTACACTGATGAGCCAAAACATTACGACCACATGCTTAGTATCGCGTTGGACCACCTTTGGAACACAATACAGCAGCGATTTTGCATGGCGTGGATACGACTGGGAGTATATGTCACTAGATGTCCAAGAGCGGATCACCCAATGCTCGAAAATTACGGGCCATTGGTTTCTGGGCGCGAAGGTGGCACCCGATAGCGTCCATAGTGCGTTCCATTGGGTGCAGGTCTGGCGAATTTGGAGGCCAAGATATCAACGTGGGCAATCATTCTCCTCTTACCACTAGCATTGTGACACTGGCAATTAACCTGATGGTACATGCGATCGTCGTCAAGAAAGACATCTAGCATGAAGGGATGCAGGTGGTCCGCCGTAATGATCACGCAGTTCACGGCAATCATAGTGTCTCACATTTCTACCACTTGTTCCATGGAATCCCATGTGAATGCCATCAATAACATAACACTGTCCCCCAATACCTTGTGGATTTCGAGCTGCCGTTCAGCTGGGTGACGACCATCAACCTGGCGGTACAAGAAACGGGATTCATCAGCCGAGGAAATACGTTTCCATGACTCTTTTTTGTTTAGTCATCAGTTTTCTTAATGGCTTGATACGACCCGCCACGAATTCGTGTTCCATACCAACCTGATTAGCGATTGCAATCTATTACCTCGTGCCTGTATTCCAACCTCCATTTTCCTCTACAGCTGTTACCTTCTGTAGCTCCTTGTAGTAACATGGAAGTCATTCGCTGATGTCTTAACAGATGTCCTTTCATTCTGTCCCTTCTTCTTGTCAGTGTTTTCCATATATTCCTTTCCTCGCCGTTTCTGCGGAGAACCTCCTCATTCCTTACATTATCAGACCACCTAATTTTCAAAATTCTGCTGTAGCACCACATTTCAAACACTTCGATTCTCTTGTGTTCCGGTTTTCCCACAGTCCATGTTTCACTACCATAGATTGCTGTGCTCCAAATGTACAGTCTCAGAATTGTTTTCTTAAAATTTAGGTGTTGTTTGATACCACTAGCTTTCCCTTAGCCAAGAATACTCTCCTTTCCCGTGTTAATCTGTTCCGTCCATCAAGGGTTATCTTGCTGCCTAGGTAGCAGAATTCCTTAACTCCATGTACTTCGTGATTCCCAGTTCTGATGTTAATTTTTTTGCTGTTCTCATTTCTGCTACCTTTCATTACTTTCGTCTTTCTTCGATTTATTCTCAGTCCGTATTCTATAAACATTAGACTGTTCAATCCATTCAACAGATGCTGTCATTCTTCTTCACTTTCACTGAGGATATCAATGGCATCAGTGAATCTTGACAATGACACTCTTTCGCTTTCAATTTAAATCCCACTCTCTAACCTTACTTTTATTTTCATCACTGCTTCTTCGATGTATAGATTGAAGAGTAGGAGCGAAAGACTATACCCGTGCCTTATGTCCTTTTTACTCCGAGCACTTCGTTCTTGGTCTTCTTATTCTGTTATTCCCTCTTGTTTCTGGCCCATCTTGTATATTACCCATCTTTCCCTGTAGCTTACTCCTATTTTTCTTAGAATTTCGAAAATCTTGCGCCATTTTACATTATCGAATGCTTTTTCCAGGAAACAAATCCAGTGAACATCTAGATTTTTCTTCAGTCTTGCTTCCGTTATCAACCGCGTCAGAATTGCCTCTCTGGTGTCTTTACCTTTCCTAAGGCCAAACTGATCATCTAAGACATCCCCAATTTTCTTTTCCACTCTTCTGTATCTTATTCTTGTTAGTAACTTGGATGCATGTGCTGTTAAGCTGACTTTCCGATAATTCTCGCACTTTTAAGCTCTTGCAGTCTTCGGAACTATCTGGATGAAATTTTACCGGAAGTCTCATGGTATGTCACTAGTCTCATAAATCCTACACACTACCGTGGATAGTCGTTTTGTTGTCAGTTCCCCCAATGATTTTAGAAATTCTGATGGAATGTTATCTGTCATTGATCTTAAGTCGTCCAAAGCTCTTTTAAATTCTGATTCTAATACTGGATCCCTTATCTCTTCTCTGACGACTCTTTATTTCATTACGTCATCCACTACGATACCGTCCAGTCTCGATGATCCCACGGCCACTGCAACAGTAATTGACGATGTCATTGGGTCAACGTGGGAACAAGTAGGGATCCTCTGCAGGAGAGCTCCATGTTCAACAATGTGGACTGATCGGTGTGCTCAGAAACACTTGTGCCTGCACCAGCATTGTTCTCAGATGTGCTACGAATCGCCGCCTATCCTACTTTATAGAGGGGGAAAGCTTTCGACCTCCAATTTCTGTGATGTGGCTTGAACGTCCAACATCTGGTCGCTACTCGTGGTTTCACCATCCTTCCACGAGTTTACACAGATGCTCACGACAGTAACACGCGAGCAGTTGTCCATTTGGCCCATTTCCGAAATGCTCGCTCCCAAGCGCCGGGGCCATAATACTCTGCTCTTTGTCAAAAGTCTCTTAGGGCAGTGGATTTCCCCATTTACAGCCCTTATCGTCGCTGTAATTCGTTTGTGTTCCGCCAGTGTATTTTTTTTACTGCTTCGCCTGCCAGCAACACCAAGTGGTGGCTTTAAACCTCAGTTGCTAGTGATCGTGATGTTTTAGCTCATTAGTGTATATGAAACCTGTTTTTTATTTATTTATTGTTCCGTGGGACCAAATTAAGAAGTCTCCATTGTCATGGAACGAGTCAGTACATGAAATTATAACACGATATTAGAACCAGATAAAATGAAATATAAAAAAAACATGTTCAGGCAACAAGCCATAAGTTTAAATAAAGAAAATCAACAATGTGACACTGGAATTTGCTTAATTTTTTAGCTCTTCCAGGAGCTCCTCGACAGAATAGAAAGGTCCCAGAACTGCTCTCATTAATAAACGGTCACAACGCCCATATAGTAAACAGTAATGAAATCCTAAACTCAGATTGGAATGTATACCGCAGAGACAGGCTGGACAGTGAAGGGGGAGGCGTGTTTATAGCGATAAGAAGTGCAATAGTATCGAAGGAAGTTGACGGAGATCCGAAATGTGAAATAATTTGGGTGAAGGTCACGGTCAAAGCAGGCTCAGACATGGTAATTGGATGTCTCTATAGGCCCCCTGGCTCAGCAGATGTTGTGGCTGAGCACCTGAGGGATAATTTGGAAAATATTTCGATTCGATTTCCCCACCATGTTATAGTTCTGGGTGGAGATTTTAATTTGCCGGATATAGACTGAGAGACTCAAACGTTCATAACGGGTGGCAGGGACAAAGAATCCAGTGAAATTTTTTAAAGTGCTTTATCTGAAAACTACCTTGAGCAGTTAAACAGAGAACCGACTCGTGGCGATAACATATTAGACCTTCTGGTGACAAACAGACCCGAACTATTCGAAACAGTTAACGCAGAACAGGGAATCAACGATCATAAACCAGTTACTGCATCAATAATTTCAGCCGTAAATAGAAATATTAAAAAAGGTAGGAAGATTTTTCTGTTTAGCAAAAGTGACAAAAAGCAGATTACAGAGTACCTGACGGCTCAACACAAAAGTTTTGTCTCAAGTACAGATAGTGTTGAGGATCAGTGGACAAAGTTCAAAACCATCATACAATATGCGTTAGATGAGTATGTGCCAAGCAAGATCGTAAGAGATGGAAAAGAGCCACCGTGGTACAACAACCGAGTTAGAAAACTGCTGCGGAAGCAAAGGGAACTTCACAGCAAACATAAACATAGCCAAAGCCTTGCAGACAAACAAAAATCACGCGAAGCGAAATGTAGTGTGAGGAGGGCTATGCGAGAGGCGTTCAATGAATTCGAAAGTAAAGTTCTATGTACTGACTGGGCGCAGAGGTTCAGCGGCTTGCTCCGCTTCTCCAGGGCGTGTAGCCATGGCGAACGACACTCCGTTCCTGACAGGGTTTGGTGCGGGCCTTGGTCGTGTTATGACGTTGGGTGGCTTCGACTTTTGATTTTTGCGCCTCTGCGCCTCTTTGTACACGTCGCAGCCCCTGTAGTTGGCCGCATGGCCTTGTCCACAGTTGGCGCAACGGCGTATGTTTTCGTGGATTAGTGTACATGCGTTGGATGCGTGTTTGCCAGCGCATCCGCGGCTACGGAGGGCCTAATGACCGAACCGCTGGCAGTTGTTACATTGTTGGGGGACGTCCATCCGCAGAAGGCTTTTTATCTGCAGAAGGCCGCGGGAGGCGGCCGTGTCGGCCATCTCGACCAGGTAGTGTGGTAGACGGTGGTGGGAGCGGAAGCCCGTCATCCTGGAAGCACTTTTGCAATCGAATCCTAGGAAGTTGAGCGCCGCTTGTACTGTAGTGTTTGGGGTACTGGGGTCCACTCTCTTTACCACGTACTGCTGTGTTCGTTCTTCAGCAGTCCTGTACGTATAATGTTCGATCCACTTTTCTTTGAGGAAGATATGGAGATCTTTATATTCATTGTTAGTTGATACGTACAGTGAGGCCCTATCCCAAGAGTACTTCGTGTGTAGCGTGCAAGGTGAGTGCCTTTCCGCGAATGTCGTGTTGAGGACACTAAGGTCCCTGTAGTTTTGTATTACGACTGGGGGAAAACCAGTCTTCTGTTGTGCGGGCGTAGCTGCGGTTGGTGCTTGTGTGGTGTTGCTGACCGCAGGTCGGGTCGTGTTTGTTGTTGTGTTGGTGTTCCTAACCGGAAGTGCGGGTTTTGGTGTAGGCAGCAGCGCCTTTCGGCTACCTTGCGAGTGTGGTTGCTCGCTTGTTTGCGTGGTGTTTCTCGGTTTTCGTCGTGGGCCCTCCACCTGCCAGGGCCCAGTGTAGTGTTGTTCTGTGTCCGCATCTGCGGCTGCTGGTTCCGCCGTTGGAGTCAGCTGCCGCAGTGGGACAGTGGTGCATGAGTCACCAGTAGCAGGTGAATGTAGCGTGATGTGGAGGGTACTTGTCCGAGTGGGGGACTCACTTGGGCCGCAGATGTCGGTTATCAATCGACGCTGGCTCAGCAGTTCCTGCGCTTACGCAGCGATCTGCCGATCCTTGTCGGCCAACACCTCCTCAACGGCGGCAAGGGGGACGCTGACGTCGACGGGAACAGCCGACTCACGCGCCTCTTTGACTGCAGCCTTGCTGCGGGTTAGGG
This sequence comes from Schistocerca nitens, assembly GCF_023898315.1. Classification (NCBI taxonomy): domain Eukaryota; kingdom Metazoa; phylum Arthropoda; class Insecta; order Orthoptera; family Acrididae; genus Schistocerca; species Schistocerca nitens. The sequence goes on from NC_064618.1 coordinate 410,418,477, forward strand.
CGGGGGAAACACCGGCGGAATCTGCCATCTTGGTGCTTTCAGGAGCTTTATTAGGTGTGGGTGGGCAAGACAATTATGCTTTTTCTGAAAAGAAAAGCTATCAAATAGGTCCTACAGAAGAGGGGGAATGCCCTACGGCCTAGCGTGCGCCGTTGGTGCAGTGGCGCGGCACCTAAAGGAGGTGCGGAGGAAGAGAAGTGACCTACAGTACGCGGGGTGGTCCGACGTGAACGGGCCCCTGGCACTGATCAACCCTAACACAGAGCGAGATAGTCTCGCTAAGGAAGTTTGTGACCGAAGTTACGGGTTACTGCGAGTCGAGTGACTCTTCCGACAATTGAGCTTCTCCGCGAGCTACGCGGCTTTTCGACGAAAGGGAGCAAGCTCAACCTTCCGCCGATCCACCGAGCGTTACTGGCGCCTCGAAAGGGAACACTCTGTGGAGCAGAGCGGTCAGTGAGGCCTAAGCCCCAATAGCTACCTTTGCACCGGCCATCACCGTTTGAGAGCTCCTTCCGCTGCGACGGCAGGAGCGCGTCTCGGGGAATGGATGGTTGACAGTTGCCATAGTAAGAGGAGTTAGCGGAGTTCCAAGTGTACCTGGACTCGAAAGTTTTAATGATAGAGATGTAATTTCTTTTCGCACCTATCATATGTTTGAAATTGATAATAAAGACTTTGGTAAATCTGCTTATGATTCTACGTCTCTACTTGTTTTGTATACACGTAACAAAAGAAAACTTAATCCTATAGAATCTGTATTTATTTGGATAAAAGGTAAAGGTGTATGTGAATATATAAAATTTGTTGGTGATTGTACTGTATATTTCCATAAATGTAATTTCTTTTCGCACCTATCATATGTTTGAAATTGCTAATAAAGACTTTCGCAAATCTGCTTATGATTCTACGTCTCCACTTGTTTTGTATACACGTAACAAAAGAAAACTTAATCCTGTTCGAGTAATGCTTCAGGAGCGAGACGCGTAGGTAAAACAAACCTCGGTCAGCATCGTCTGTTGGAATAATGAGTTACACGAAACTGATGGTGGAGGGTGGGAGAAAGGAAAGGGATTACTGATATCAGCTGCATGGGGACATTATGCGCAATCAGCGGCGACGAGTGAAAATGGGTATCGGTCCAGGATTCGAACCCAGGATCTCCTGCTCACTAGGCAGGCCGTTAACCTCTGCGCCATCCAGGACACAGTCTTCAAGCGGCTGCGCGGACTGTTTCGAAACGCCTTTGGCCTATAGACATTCCCACCGAGCGCCATCAATCGGCAGTCCCTGTCCAATTCCTCCATGCTCGCTACTCTGAGATTCCTGAAGGAGGTCGGACATACTTATACGTCCGCAATGAAGAAGATAGATCCATTGCCCATCTAGGCGAATCAATTATATGAATACTTGTCGTGTATACAATTTCCGATCAGTCAGATACACTGGAGAGTTCACACGATTTGCAGACAAATAGCGTATACGATTCTTTGACGACACAAAGAGTTTCCAATCATTGTAACAAATGTCATGCCCACGATGAACAAAACAATCATTATTCACAGACACAACAGTGATTTCTATCTAACGCCAGGAAAAATAAGATGTGGGATTCATATATTAGATATTGATGGAGTTTAACGGTACACTAATTTGTACGTATATGATTTGTAAAAAGAGAAGAAAGTATGACGTCACTGCTAATTTCTTCAGCAGTCTCTAGCTTTCGTAGCTGAGGACTTAACGCTTTCTCTATCTGTCGGTATCGTAGCGACACGCAAGAGGAAGTGTCCTTCTGCCTGTGCGTTCGAATTTTGTGGTACATTTGTTCTATATTTAGATTACTTTGATACTACATTTCTTCGTATCCTGGGTCTACAAAAAAAAAAAAAAAAGAGAGAGAGAGAGAGAGAGAGAGAGAGAGAGAGAGAGAGAGAGAGAGAGAGAGAGAGAAAAGACTGTGTGGTATCGATAGCTACGATGTCACGGCGTAGGTTGGCACTACGACACCGACACCAACCCGAAGACAGCGCCCTCTAGCAGGCGCTGTGCAGGTCTACGAGCTCCGCAGCAGCTTCAGGCCATTTGTTCAAGAGCAGACGGCCGGTGCACTTCGCTTTAGCTTTAGACTGTGCTCATCTGTACAAAGTTATGTATGCCTCTGTATATATATTCAGGCTCCAGTAATCCACTTTTACTTTCTTGCAATACCGAGAGATTTTCACCTTTTCCTGCTCCTACCCACGCGCCGCCTTCCAGGCGGGATACAAAAGACTGAATTGTATAAAATGCTCTCGACGTTCTTGTTTCTTTAAGTTTGTGTAAAATTCTGAGCTTTTGATATTATACAATAATTTATTCATCGGAAAAGTAACTCATAGTCAAAGAGGTGACCGATCTCCATAGATGTTCCCTATCATCAAAGAGTACTTCAAGCCCACCGTTAATACGTTGTCCACAGTCATTGTTCCCATTATGACCCACACTCATCGGTAGTCCCTCCGTATCAAGGGCCCAGTGCGCACGCCGTAACTCTATTACAGCTGATGACAAACATTCTAATTTCCACATTCTAATTTCCAAGCCCCAATGATTTACTACGTCAGCTCGAATCCATCTCTGCCAAGACAACATACGGCCGCTTTCCTGAGGCTGTATTCGCCCACCGCTGTATTTTCTCGGTGGCCGAAAACTAATCTCCTATCTCCCGCCTGTTTAGGACTTGTCCAATTTTATTTATTGTTGCTCTACAGTAAGGTGGGAAAGCCGTGTGCTGAGCCGGCCGGGGGGCCGAGCGGTTCTAGGCGCTTCAGTATGGAACCGCTACGGTCGCAGGTTCGAATCCTGCCTCGGGCATGGATGTGTGTAATGTCCTTAGGTTAGTAAGGTTTGAGTAGTTCTATGTTGTAGGGGACTGATGACCTCAGAAGTTAAGTCCCATAGTGCTCAGAGCCATTTGAACCATTTGAGCAATGTGCTGATTTCGTTGTATTGATTTACGGGATGTGCGTCTGCGTTCTCCAGACAACGCTGACCTGATCTGGTGTGGCCGATAGTCATTTTGTTTATGTTCAAAGTATATTCGTAATGGGAACAAAGAGCAACGGATCATTGTTGGTACCAGTGTAACCTCTAGGATCTTGAGGCCGATGTAATCTCCGGTGCAACACCACAACATTTTCATTTGTGTAATTCCGTCACATCTTTGAGAGTTGTCTTCTGATCCACACATTGTCAGATATTATAGAATGCTCTATCATACAGATGGGTTACGGAAAATCCTCGTGGTATGTTGGCAGGGAACTATCATCATCAGCTCAGCCTCAATGTGTGGGCACAGTTTATTGGCGACCGCCTCCTGGGACCAGCCACCCTTCCACAAAGTCTCACAGACGAAGCATATCTGCACTTTCTGCGGGTGAACCTGCCTCCGTTAGTGGAAGATGTGCCTTTGGTGGTACGAATAGTAGTGTGGTTGCTACATGACGATGCTCTAGTTCACTGCCCTCTTAAGTTTGGAGGTAAAAATCTAGTACAGACAGAACATTCCACTTGCCTGGTGTGTTCTTATACGTGCTTTTAATAACTGGAGCCTACATTGTCAAAGATATTTAATGTCCACCTTCTAGTGCGTGTACACCCTCGGAACATAATTCCGGCCTCATGTCCACATGATCTTTTTCGCTCCTTATTGTCGCAGGCATCGTTTCCTGCAATTTCTCTCCACAGAATCACCTGCATAAAGAACACACAATTACTTGTAGCTTCACTGATCCAGCGCAGCATTTATAGTAGCGATAAAGCTACATAAAAAGTCAGTGTTTGCTGTTTTTCCGCAAGTAATGATGCAATCACAAAAAATATTCAAATGTGTGTGAAATCTTATAGGACTTAACTGCTAAGGTCATCAGTCCGTAAGCTAACACACTACTTTACCTAAATTATCCTAAGGACGAACACATACACCCACGCCCGAGGGAGAACTCGAACCTCCGCCGGGACCAGCCGCACAGTCCATGACTGTAGCGCCTTAGACCACTCGGCTAATCCCGCGCGGCTATAATCACATCCCTGACTGTTATGGAGTTGAAGATTATTCTCGAACCTGTAGAAGAGGTTGTGGACGTCCGCTTAATACAGACGCATGTGAAGACAAACACTTTGTGCGAGCAGCTGTGGTCGACCGAAACTGTGGTCGACCGAACATGATTCGGGACGAAATCCACGCACAAGTTGCACCTGCAGTGTGATAAAATATGCCTCGAGATATCATTATTTCGATGCCATGTCTCGCAGATGCGAATTTGTTATGGTCGGTCACCGTGACATTCGCAGTATTAAGTCAGTTATATTACGGTTGCCTCTATAGTCGCCGAGGCGTCGGAATTTATAAAAAAATATATTACCATGTCTTCAGTCAAGAAGTGTACCTCTCCGGACTTGAGTTCCATGCCAAAAAGAGCACTTTATGGTAAAGGTTAATGACATTGTTTGTTCCAAAGAAGGCTCTTGCAGATGTTTTCGAAAAGTTGGCTGTATTTTACAGCGTGATACGACACTACTCAAAGAGTATATTTTATGCAAATTGTAACCGACCGCGAATGTCTACACGGCGACATAAATTTACATATTTGACACAAATTAAACTGGGTTCGGAGGAAGATAAACGGTGAACCAGCTCCGCGACCTTGCAGGCAAAGCGGTCTCCCATTCAGTGCTGAGTCACTGGATAAGGTCAGTTAACCATCCTTTATATAGAAGTTACCGTTCTTCGAAGTAAAAGAATGACATTTGTCTCATTGAAGAGATTGTCGACACCGTACCCAAATAGGGATCAGGTGCTGAATGCCAGCGTAACACGCGCAGAATCCGCATATACGAGACAAGCTGAGGCGAGCCTGTATTTCCTTGTAGAGTCCCGAGGCCCATTACCGAGCGCGGAGGAGATGGGTGTAGGACAGGCTAGGCGGCCGCCTGGACTCCCCCTACTACACCTGTCGCTGTTGCTGACGTTAATTACCCGCCTCTTCCACTGCTTAGTATTCAGCCGGCGTGCCACGCAAGTGCCCGTAGGCCGGCTGATGCATTGCCCGGTGATGTCCGGCCTTCGCCTCGTGGAATGCTGCCCAACGGCGGAATTGCATCTCGCGGTACCAACTCCACGCTACAGCTGTGCCTACGGCCTGGGGTTTACTCAAAGTATGAGCGAGGGTGCAAAGCAGGCGTCAACGTTATCGGTTGTTTCTCTTTCCTGCTTTGACCAATAGGGAGAAAGGTGCTAACGGCATCTCTTGACACCTGTTGCTGTCCTCCCTAAACATTCTCTGTAACCTTCGGGACTGCATCTGTGTCCACCATCGACACAGGGACATCGTCCCTGCTATGAAACAAATTGTTTAAATATCGAAAATTTGTTGGCGCTAACTGTGGACTTTCGGAGTCATCAGCAACAGAAGTGACTGATTTCAGCCAGAAAATTTATTTATCTATTTATTCCTTCTGGCAAGACTAGGGCATTCGGACTCCTCTTACATCTAAGCAGACGCCCTTAGTGAACCAGCATTACGCTTTGTATAGTACACTGCCGGATAAAAATGTAACAACCTCAAGGACAAGGTCGTTTTATTGACAAGTGAGGCTTCAGATAGCTCGCCATTGTAGGAGTTTTGATAACAAATGCACGCCAAATGAAAAACGATGTCACACTAAAGGGTACCCAAGCTGTCGCATTAGCACACATTGTATCCTGCCCGGCGAATGCAAATGATCCTAAAAGTGCAGAACAGCATCGTGCGATAGACTATTCCAAGCACCTTACGCCTTTTGTTGCAATGGTTCTTGCAGGCCGTGAAGAACGAATAAGTCCCCGCTTCATCATATGTGCTCCCTGTGTTCAGTTCGAGATCACGTGACGTAGTTTAGTGGTTAGTACCCTAGTCTCGCATTCGGGAGGACGACAGTTCAAACCAGCGTCCAGCCATCCTGATTTAGGTTTTCCGTGATTTCCCCATATCGCTTCAGGCAAATGCCGAGATGGTACCTTGACTGGGACGCTTTCCTTCTCCATCCGTCGCCAATACGAATTTGTTCAAAAATGGTTCAAAAGGCTCTGAGCACTGTGGGACTTAACATCTGAGGTCATCAGTCCCCTAGAACTTAGAACTACTAAAACCTAACTAACCTAAGGACGTCACACACATCCATACCCCAGACAGAATTCGAACCTGCGACCGTAGCGTCCGCGCGGTTCCAGACTGAAGCGCCTAGAACCGCTCGGTTACACCGGCCGCCTTTCGAACTTGTGCTCCGTCTCTAATGCCCCTCCTCCTCCTGTGTTCACTTGCTGAGGGATCTCGTGATGTTGCCGGCCAGTGGATTTGTTCGACGCGACGAAGAGCACGACGCGTCCCAGAAGCTGTATGTGGACGTGAATCGTCCTTTTGAAAAAGTATACAACTTTCCCATAGAAGAAATAGCAGTTCAATGAAGGTAACAGCCTGTGCAATATAGTGGACACTGGTTACATCAGTCAACAAAAAGACCAAATGCGACCTCGAGTCGTAACTGTTGCCCGCTCTCCCCGTACACGTGTATGTCCACCAGTTACATACAGACAGAACTTAGTCTCATCACTGAAGACGATGCGAGAGAATCACCATTTCACTGTTCAGTCAGCTCTTTCACGACACGAGAGTAACGCTTGGTGATGTTGTGGTTCCAGTGAAATTTGGGAATTAGTGGTAAGGTCTTATGGGACAAAACTGCTGAGGTCATCGGTCCCTAAGCTTACGCACTACCGTGACAAGGCGCCCAAGACAGCGCGGTTGTTGTTCCAGAGGTGGCATTGTCAGAGGAAGACGTGATCGCAAGCCTGCTGCAAGCAGACAGTTCCCAGTTGTCCGTGATGACACTGCAGGTGAAACGTGTGGCTGGACTACGACTCTGAAATGTGTTCGACCGACTATCACTGCTCGCATAATCTGTCGATCCTCACATGCGTATACGCATTGTGCAGAACCTCGTCTACAAGTTTGCGAATTTTCACAGACCACTATTGAAAGCAGAGACACACCACCGATACAATGCGCCCAAAATGTGCAGCATTCCGTCGATAAGTTCATCCCAACCCCCCCCCAGGGGCCTACAGTGTGGCTCTGTTCAAATGGTCTAAGGTGTCCGACAGGAGTATATACTCTTCGGTGGGGCATTGCTGTACCATAGAATGGATGTTGCAAACACACCTCACATCTAAACTCAGCACAGTTACTGCCTACAGAGTCAAAACAGGGGGGTGCACAGTCAAGTCATCTGGGAGCCACTGATTGTGGCAAATTAATCTCTAACGCTATAACCCCTCAGTAGAGACGTATGATACCCTGGTGCCAATGAAAACAATTCTTGAGGGTGCTGCATTTCTTTCCGGCAGACATGAGCAATATATAGTAATAACATTGACGGAATTTAAGAAACGTCAGTCATATCAATATTTATTAAGCAAATTATGCATTATCTTCTTGTCGAATGTGAATAGTGATAGCTAATAGAAATGTGTAGCAGCGGTTCAGATAGAGTTAATGTGTAGAAGTTGAACAGTCACAGGAAGAGTGAGAAATAATAAATAAGATTATCGGATGAGACGGACGAAAACAGGAACAGCAAGGAATGAGAAAAGCATGTAACAGAGATACAGCTTAACTTTGGACAACAGGAAAACTGCTGGTGTATGCCGAGAGAAGAGTTACGCCAGCGATAACAGATAAAAGTGAAGTATCCTCTTGAATGCAGAATGATTCTGAATAAGACATAGGATACAGAACAGATGGTTTCACCGCGCGGTGTCAGGCGTCATGTCACGGACTGGGCATCCCCTCCCGCGGAGGTTCTAGTCCTCCTTCGGGCATGGGTGTGTGTGTTGTTCTTAGCATAGGTTAGTTTAAGTAGTGTGTAAGTCTAGGGACTGACGACCTCAGAAGTTTGGTGCCTTAGGAATTCCACACATTTGAACATTTTTTTCACAGTCGTATGCCAGAAGTAGAGAAGAAGATGTAAAAGCATTTGGTGTTATGCAAAGGTACAGCGAAAATTCTGTACATATCCGATCTGGAATGCATACATGGTGAAACCGTGTCTTTGTAAAATTCAAGTTAATTTTTACAATAAAAGTAAAAAAAAGCTACTTATCAACATTTATCGCAGTTAATCGTTTCGAACCGGTTGATCATGTTTCAAATTGCATTTAGCTTTCGCCGTTAGTTCGATGTTCTGGTGTTGTGGTGAAAGTTCCTTGGGGTGGTGGTGCTCTACAGCAAAACAATATAAGAACTATTACTAGACCTAACAATAAACTGAAGTAAAGTTGTTAGGTACAGTTACAATGAAGTAGTGGTTTTTCATACATAGTTTTTTTTTCTGTAGGACACCACCATCCCAAATATTTCTAATTACGTCGTAAAACAGCCAACATAGACTGTAGCATAATTTTAAACGTGAACACTTGTCTGGAAACAAACCAGTCTGTTCGAAACCGGTAGTAGCGCTATTTGTTCCTAGTAAGTAGCATTATCAGCAGAGTTAGTTGATGTTTTCATTTTTTTTTTTTGTAAAAATTAGGCTGTAGTAACAAAATGTTCGACCTTTGCCATTGAATTGCTTTATACCTCATAATGCAGGATGCGGTTGATGTCTTCTATCGACAGATGTGATTAGATTAAATCAAAATGGTTCAAATGGCTCTGAGCACTATGGGACTTAACTGCTGAGGTCATCAGTCCCCTAGAACTTAGAACTACTTAAACCTAACCAACCTAAGGACATCACACACATCCATGCCCGAGGCAGGATTCGAACCTGCGACCGTAGCGGTCGCGCGGTTCCAGACTGTAGCGCCTAGAACCGCTCGGCCACCCCGGCCGGCTTAGATTAAATATTCGCAGGAATCATCTAAATGTTTCACACCTAACGACTCACTGAGATGGGAGAAATCTTTCGACACACGTAGGTTTAGGAATAATTCAATTCAGTGAGATTAGTCAAACAAGCAGGGATCATCAGACTCATTCATGGCATTAAGCGCAGCGAATTCTTCGTCGTTGAACATTTCTACCCCGCCGCATGCAGATGATTCGCGACAGCGCGAAAATATGAGGCCGTGACAGAGAACTGTTTATGGGCCAGTGACGCCAAAAGAGTCGCTACAAATACACATCCAGATTAGTCACGATAGCGGCATTGCGAGGACATGCTTGGAATGCCAGGGATAGCCGTAGTTTGCGAATTGTCATAGCAAGCGGAAATTCCAAAACGATGATAATGCCAACGAGCAATGTACTGCGCAGCGCGGCGTAGTTTCATCTTTCCGCAAAGCATCCAGCGCGACACGAAGATGTGAAAACAAAGCCACAAGGGGAACACTCGGCTCACCTGGTGCTAGTGACACGGTATGCATTGGAGCACCGAGTCGCTCACCTGTTGTGAAATCTGTAACCCTGTACATGCCCTTGTCAGAACCGGCAACATCACAGCCTGATTCCTCGCAGGACGAGGAAGCGCCACGTAGCACTGCGGAGATTCTACTCCGACTCTTGGCGAGATATGTGGGAGTACGAGCCGGCCGGTGTGGCTTAGCGGTTCTAGGCGCTTCAGTCTGCAACCGCGCGACCACTACGGTCGCAGGTTCGAATCCTGCCTCGGGCATGGATGTGTGTGATGTCCTTAGGTTAGTTAGGTTTAAGTAGTTCTAAGTAGTTCTAAGTTCTAGGGGACTGATGACCTCAGATGTTAAGTCCCATAGTGCTCTGAGCCATTTGAACCATTTCTAGGAGTACCATTTGATAAAGCTTGTAACTTTGGGCGTACGTTCAGCGACTAATAAATTCAGCCTTCTATGGACAGCACAATCGCCCACTGTGATAGGTGCCACAAGTGGACGAATAACTGCTAGTCCTAAGGACATCATTGGAAATACCAGAAAACGACCTACTGTCACAGCTCTATCGCCGAAACATTTCTTCTGTAACATACCATTACCTGACCGCGCACGTTTGCTCTTCCTATGATTATTGTCTGCTCCCGAGACAGTATCCACCCTGGATATGAGAGGCTGATCTTACTCTAATCCTCCTAAATGGGTTGTGGGGAAGAGCTACGAGGTTGACTCAAGGCGGATTTATTTTCCCATGATGGTAGGCGTTGCCATGTACTTGACGAAAGTTTCAAAAGTTACGGTATCGTGCAGTATTTCGCAGTGACGTGACAACCGCGATGGGGGAATTGTCAATGGAGTTACCTGCGTGCGGCTACTGTATCTGACTGGCTAGATGGCCTGAATGTTAAACAATTTCTTGGAGCCGTCCGGATATTGCGAAAGCATGGGTTCGTCAAGCAGCAGCTTTCCCCGGTGTTGTGGGACCTCTGGACATGCTGCTCTGAAGTACTGCAGATTTCTGTGTTCGGAGACTTAGTGATCCACGAAGTATATTTCTTCCAGTACGGAAAGTTGAGAGAAGTGGCTCGTTTAGTGGGAGAAGACGCAATTTGCCGTAATGTTACAATATGAAGTTCCACAGCTCGAATGGCTAAAACGAGCTGTAAACTTGCTTAAAACGTAAGCTGGGCCTGTTTGAATAACTATCAACGCCATTCATTTGTAAAGCTAAGTGTGCAGCTGCGACATTGCGAAGTATTTAGACCACTCTGTCCAGGGAACCTAATGCTGAAGCTAGTAAAAGTGGAAATGAATCTTTCTTAATTCGTCTCTCGGCGAGGAGTTCGGTGAGAAAGGTCTGTCAATTCGTGATTCCTGGTTAGGGTACAAAAAGTACAGTATTATCGAATAATTTTCCTAAAAAAAGTTTATTACGTTAAAGATACTACCACCAAAGACAAATACTACCAACCACTGGATGTATCTCTTTAAAATAGTACTAATATTATTTTATATGTCTAGTTGATTTTTGTACACTTGCAAATTGACAAACCGGATGTCGCGTTACACAATCGATATTTCACAGTTTTTTTGCACTTATATACAGACCTGTGTCAACATTTCGTGGCGAAAATCTGTTTACAAATCTGATTCCAGTTGTATCTTCTTGAAAGCAATCTGAAAGCAAATACTTTTAAATTCCGGTTATAGTGCGTGATCTAGAATCACCTTTTCTATCCTGCTTTTAAAAACGACCATACATGTACAAATTAATTTTGATGTATGTGATATTAATTAATCAACCATCTGTAAATGAATGTGAAGAATTATTATCCATAGTAGAACGAGTCTCTCATGAAACAACCACACACATGGCCAACTGTTGCAGAATGAAAATGTGCTCGTTATAAAAACGCATGTATTGAATTTACATGCAATTTTAGTAATAAAAACTGATCATAATTCTCTTTCAGAAGGTTCATTTAGGCCGTACACTATATTCTTGCGTTACAACGGATAACTTGGCTGTGCTGTATCTGCAATACATGAATGATGAGCTAAAATTAATCACTGCATGGCAGTTTGTCTTTTCATCTTATTTTTAGTTTTCTGAAAATATAGTTCACTATCCACGGAATAGCGCAAGGCGTGAAAGTGCAAGTTTTACGAAACCTATCTTTTCATCTTATAATGGGGATAAGCTTCATGAAATATTTATAAAGAATAAGGAAGTATTCTGCCATTATATTTAATCATCATTTTAGTCACACAAAAGAAACTTGAACGAACATGAACAAAAACCTTTAAAACAGTGCTATTTATCGTAAAATTTACTTTTACACACACAGTTTGGATCACATTAAATTTAGCCTTTACTTTCTTAATGAAATACTTTTAACTAACGGTAGCAGGAGCGTGGGGGGGGGGGGCTAACTAAAATTATGGGACAAATTCTAGTGCCGGATTCCAATAACTGGCTTTGAGTAATGACGTAGAAAGCAGCTAATGATGGTCGTTAACAAAGGTATGTAGCATACGATGAAATTACAATTCACAAGCCACGCAACTATTTACATAGCCACGATGTTATATATAAACGAATTGCATAGAATGGAAATAAATAAGAACAAAAAAATTTTAATTGTATTACAGTACAGCGCGTGGTGAAGCAGTCATAAAAAGCAGCGTTAATTTATAACAACAATTATTCAAGCGCTACCGGGACTACCGCGGGAAAGAGCGTATTTTTGAAGGAGAGTCCAAAATGTAATACAACAACGGGAAACCGTAGTATGAAATGTGGAAAAACCGTCACAGAAATCCTAAAAAAAGGCCAGTACACAAAAGTAACAACTGTTGGAATCGATAACTGGAATTGACTCCTCCACTGTAATTCTAGCTACCGATTCCAAAGTTTGATACTTTTTCGCAGCAGTTCAGGGACAAATTACAAGTGCTGAAATCCTATCACATTCTAGTGCTCACCGATAGTGCAAAGACTCTAAATAATGAACCATGCAAGCGTTGGAACCGGTAACTAGAATTGACCTCTTATGTAGCTTAATTCTAGGTACCGATTCTAATTCTTGTGATTGTTTCGCTGTAGTTTAGAGAGAAATTACAAATGCGAAAATCCTGTTATCTTTTAGTGTACTCATCTTCTGGAAAAACGGTCTGAAAAATGAACCTTGGAATTGCTGGAATCGGTTACTAGAGTTGGTCTTATTGCAAACACGTCCAATATTATGAACCAGATTGGAATCGGTAGTTCTAGTTACCTCTCAGTGGTTCATAAATTCGGACGTGTTTGCAGTAAGTGTGTGAAATCGCTTTTTATGAGATTTTTAGCGCTCTTACTAATCACTGAACTACTGCGAAAAAGTAACAAATATCGTAGGCACTGATTCCAAATTATCTTTTTCTTTCATAGTTGTGAAGAGATTATTACTAAATATGGAAATCCTGTAACACTCTAGTGCACACACTTGTTGCAAAGCCATTCTGAACAACGAACCTTGGAATGGCTGATATCTTTAACTAGAATTGACCTATGTAGCTGTATAGGTCTATTCGGAAAATAAGCAACGGTCGGTGGCGAAATGCTTACCATAGTGAAAGTCCGATGAAGCTTTGCACAGATGTCGCTCTTCTTAGTTCCGAGCGCACAGTGAGAGCGTAAAGGTGCCTAGAAAATAGTGTCTCCTGCCAAGTACGGGTTCCTGCCGAGAGATTTCGCCTGGTTTCATGAAGCCGCACGTAACGTAAGTGTCATATATTTATTTCTTCATGACAGTTCTCGACCGCACAGCCGCACGTAACGTGTCATATATTTATTTCTTCATGACAGTTCTCGACCGCACAGGACAGCGGCAATGAGGACGGTCCTGCAGCGCTTTCGACGGGAAGTGTTTGATCACTTTCGCTTCGTAAACTCTTTTCTGTTTATTTTGTTTTATTATTATTATTATTATTATTATTATTATTTGCGTAACAACGCATATACGAAAAGAGCCGCGAAATACCTTTTAGTAATACTGTGCCATGAAGTTCTGTATAATCATTAATTCTCAACAAAACAGAATATATTGTATTCTTATTGTTCTGTATCTGGCTTTCTATTAAAGGAACATTTTTCGTTACTGTAACTCACTATAAAACTCAACATATCTTCCCTACTTTATAGTTATTGAAAATGTTAATGAAAATTACTTTGTTATGAATACTGATGTTACAGTTCGCAATGATTGTTCAACAACAAAATTTTGCAGTGGATTTTTGTTATCAGTAAAACACCAATAAGTACCACGACTAGCACAAGAACATGAGACTATTATCGGAGAAAAATACGTTTTTTACTATAAGGTTAGCCAGATCCGAACTAAGCACAGCAAGATTCCTATTATATTACGAAGGTAAATTATCTTTTTTGTACTGTTAGTAATATATTATCAGCAGCCCGCGTCAACCTGCAAAACACATCATAAAATCTGCTGCTCTGCTCTGCAAGTCCGGAAGCTGAAAGAAATAATTTTATTTCACTATTACCTTCCCGCTTCTTTGCGGTATGATAGATTTCCTTTAATGCAGTTTGAATACGCCGCGGCAGCGGCTCGTTCGTTCGTAGCGCAACTCTGCACCACGGATAATATTTAAATAACTGAAAATGTCTTAAAGGGATGGGATAATATGCCAAGCAAGCTACTGCAAATAATAATGCAAGGTTTCATTAAATAACTCTATTCAAAACATTTAAATATGTTAATTATTACACACCTTTAAAATGAGTACGTAATGGCGTACATCTCTGTCTCGACAAAAGAATGCTACGTTAGCATACAATACAACGTCACAGGCTATCCTACTCACTAAACTCCAAGAAGAAGACAGAGAAATTAATGTTCGTTCTGTATTATTTATACTAGTTGCATATTCTCATCTTTGTTTGATATTTATCGTCTGTGGCGGTTTCAGTACTCGCCGACACAGATATTATCTAAAATAAATAATAAAAAAAAGTACATAATTTCATACAATAACAAAACATGATACACAATGTTTTCTCTTTATCACATAATATGTCTTTTGCTAAGAGACGTTACATCACCCACCATACAGAGCGGACTTGGGTCCCAATGATTTTCATTTCTGCTAAAATGAACTGCTGGATATGAAGACGACATTCTGGCACGGACAAGGCGCTGCAGTTCAGAATTTGTCGGAAAGCATAGGAGGCTACCTTCTATGACGACGGTGTTGGGAAGTTGGTACTACACGACGACTCTATAGAGAAATAGCTGGAAGGTGTAGCTAAACGTTGCTAATAAAACAATTTTGATTTTCACAGTGGTTTAAATTTCGCGACCGATCGTTCCTTACTTTTTCTCGCAGATACCTTTCAGTATGATTGCGTGATCGCTGCGATTTTTGCTATTGGACAACTGCAGTGCGGCAGTTACCGAAAGTGTTGCCTGTGTCAGGTGTGTATACTGTGCCATTCCTCTGGGTAATATTCATTTTAATGAAACTTCACATTTGCACTTTGATGACGAATATGTGAAGAACTCACAACATACGAAAATATCACTCTATAAGTAATGCATGTGTTAACACTTTGCCGTCCGCACGTCTCGTACAAATTTATTCGCTTGGCGCCGGCAGCACTAATTCGGATTATTTGGCTAGTTCAAAATGGTTCAAATGGTTCTGAGCACTATGGGACTTAACATCTGTGGTCATCAGTCCCCTAGAACTTAGAACTACTTAAACCTAACTAACCTAAGGACATCACACACATCCATGCCCGAGGCAGGATTCGAACCTGCGACCGTAGCAGGCATTTGGATAGTCGCCGGCCGCCTGTCACCTTTCCGTTGATGACAAGCTTCAACACATTGACTTTAGCGCGCTTTAATTTTCCGGAAATCCTCTACTTTGCCGTATCGTTCCACAAACTCGAATTTTCTTTTCAAGTAACTTCTCTGCAAGTTCTACACTGTTATAATGATTATCCATGCAGAGGGGATGCCACTTTCCATCAGAAGGTGTTAATAGTTCCATCACTGTTTTTGCTAAAGGCCGGAATATATCTTAAATGGGGAAATGTATCCCGTACTCGAATCACACAGCATCCGAATGAGTATGCCGTATTTCGTAATTTTCTACGGATTGTAAACTTTAAAATTTAACCGTCCACGCTGCGGTATCATTCCTTCATCAATTGAGATGTTTGGACTTGGATTAAACGTTTCTTTAAATTTTTTGGAAAAATAATCGATTACGAATTGCACTTTGACAAGCCGGTCGGCATAATCCGGTTTGTTGTTGCTGTCGGAAAAATGTAAAAATTATATTTGTCTGAATCGGTTGTGGGACATTGTTTTGCGAAATATCGGTGTGTCTATCAACGGATTCGTTGACCAATAATCATCGATCCTTGCTTTTCTTACAATTCCCATAAAGATAGCAAGCCCAAACCATTTTTTAAGTTCAGGTCACGTAACATCGACAAATTTGGCATTTTTCTAAATCCAGTTTCCTTCTATTGCAATTTTGACTGTAGTACTTGTTGGTTTCGTTGCTAATATATATTAAAAAGATCGTTCCCAATATATAATTCTACGATATCCTTGACGCTCAATGTATCTTTGGGAAATATGTTTGGACCCGGCGATCCTTCAGATTTATTATTGGTCCACGGTAAATCAGTCTGACCACTCTGCACTGTCTTCTTCGACTGATTCAGCTAAATCAGTTGGCAATCGTAGCGTTCGCCGAATTCTTCCTGGACGTATTTCACTATCTTCCTACGATTATGCTTCATTTTCATTTTTTTATATCCAATGTCTTCTTCCCAGTCGGCCAAGTCGTCCGGAACGTCAGACAAGACGTCCGCGCATTCATCATAAATAATCGTATTGTCTCTTTCGTCCGCCATGATGAAAGGGCACAAGTACTTATAAAAACAAAAAACTTATTGACGTGTGTAACTTATTGTTACCTAAACAAAACACCAACGGAATGCAAAAGATACTGAAGTGCTGTCGCCGGCCACTACGCGGAACTATGCTCACGACACCACTGTGGTGTCGCCGGACGGCACAGTGTTTAAATACATTGCATCCAACTAACATGTAACTTCTTGCCAGTAATAATTTGTGATTCTTGCGAATCTGCTGGTTGCAGTTGTGCTCTACACGGTATTGCTTCTACAGCGGCTTGTGGTTCTGCTGACTTTACACTTGTAAACCTTCAAACATTGTTTGTGCACAAATACAGACTTTTGCAGATAAATGACCTTGATGAGTGGTACAACAGACACGAACCTGTATTTTAAAATAATTTTTGTTCGATTTTAGTGTTTCGAGCTGGGACTTGACTTGTGAGAATCTGTTTACAGCCTAGCGGCGTAACGTAGTAAATGATGATGTACATCAATTCTTGTCGTCTACATTCTTTGTGTTAGTTAAGTGACTAGCTCCAGTATAATTCTGTCTACATATTTAGTGAATTATTTAATTAGTTCCTTAGTTGAAAGGAAGAAAGACTTCAGTTTAACGTTCCGTCGACGACAAGATCGTTATAGACGGGACCCAAGATCGCATGGGGGAAGCATACAGAAGCGTGCTTGTCAGGAAATATCGCGGCATTCGCCTAGAGCGATTTAGGGATATCATGTGAAATCCATTTCTGGATGGCCGGACGTGGATTTAAAGACCTCGCCTTCCGAATACCAGTGCACCACTGTGCCACTACAGTGTGCTTCTTTCCTAGTTAATCATTACGCGTTTTCTTCTTAGACATGTAATGGCTTAGCCTTCCAAGTCGCAAGAAAATGTTCCAAGCCTGAAGATAACGTATCTTAACAGTAAAGTAATAAAGTGTTTAGTTCTTTTGTTAAAACGGCTCCAAAAATGTCCTTTTATTAATACTGTGACTTCTATTCAAGAAAAAGTAATCTAGAAAAACTCTGCCTCGCAACAACAGCGTTCATGCGAAAGGAACACTAAAGTAAACTACGTGGGTTGCTAGAGTTTCGAGGAACAACGTGAAAAAATTTTGAAAGGACAACATGTATGAAACGGTCATCCGACAAACGGTGAAGGACTTCTACATCAGTCAAAATGTAGTGTCTACTTTACAGAAATTAGTTGCTGCTTTAAATAAGAAGATTCACTATCCACAGTGCAACAATATTTAACAGAACCGTCGGAGGGAAGTGCGGTTTCGCTGAGCAAGATACGCAAGTAAACGAAATTTTCGTAAAAGGAAGAAAGTTAATAGAATAAAAAAGTAAGGTATTTCTTAGATTGAAGAAATTTGATAAAATATTTGTCACTATGTCTAATCAGCATTTTTTATTGATTTAGGAAATTGCCATACGATGTTGAATGCTCTATCGATATACCAATACGCATCTAGGAGCAGATGAGGGACCTACATTTATTCAGACGGACAACAATGCGTTCTACACTGACGAAAAAAAAAATAAAATCACGACACCAAAACATATTTAATGTAGAGTAATGAAATTTCGGGAATTCGTTTTTAGGTAACATATGTAAGCGTTTAACATTGCAAGATCACAGGTTGATATAAGCGCGAGAGAAGCCATTGCAAATTTGAAATGCTGGTACATTAATTACCGATGTAACTGCCAGACTGTTGAATGCAGGTACGCGAAAGTGAATCCATTGCGTTGTACAGGTGCCGGACGTCAGTTTGTGCGATGGAGCTCCATGGCTGTTGCACTTGATCAGTCAACACAGGGAGGGTTAATACTGTTTGCGGATGACGCTGGATTTTTCGACCCATGTTGTCCGATATGTGCTCGATTGGAGACAGATCTGGTGATCGAACAGGTCAAGGAAATATGTCGACACTCTGTAGAACATATTGGAGTAGAACAGCGGCATGTGGGCGAACGTTATTCAGTTGGAAAACACCCCCCTGGAATGCTGTTCATGAATGACAGCGTAGTAGGTCGAATCACTAGATTCAAATTTTCAAGTAGGTTGCTCCTGCTGCCATACGAATTTGCGCTCCAGGTGTAGGTCCAGTGTGTCTAGCACGCAGATGGGTTGGCTGTAGGCCCTCAACTGACCTTCAGACCAACACACGGCCATCGCTGGCACCAACGCAGAAGCAGCTTTCATCAGTAAACACAACAGAGTTCCACCGTGCCGTCCAATGAGCTCTCGCTTGACGCCACTGAAGCCGCAAACGGCGGTGGTTTGGCGTCAATGGAAAGCACGCTACAGGGCGTCTTTGAAGTAATCGATGTGCAAACAATTCGTCGTGTCACTGTGGTGCGAACTGCTGCCCAGATTGCTGCTGCAGATGCAGTACGATGCGCCGCAGCCATACACCGAACATGATGAACGCTTTTAGTGGAAAACCACGTGTTGCTTTTAGCCCCTACTTTATCGCCCTTCGTCTAAAATATATGCTAAGCTGGGACCAGTGTAACTTTTGTAGACATCTGTTCGTGTTCCTTGCAACGTAGCTGACTATTAGAATTTAAAAAAAAGACCAGCAGGAACACACTCTCTCTTGCCTTGTTTCTACACCCCTCAAGATACTCAGAGAGATAAAAAAAACTGACTTGCAAAGTGATGTTGTCAATTCCTATCAGTGTAACCTAAACAACAAAGAGATCATCAGAAAACTACCTGAAACGTGCCCCAATGCCAGAAAACGCTCTTCAAACGATCCTGTGAAAGCCTCTTCATCTCCCAGTACCTACTGCAGCCTAGAATCTGCTTAGTGCATTCATCTCTTGGTCTCCCTCTACGATTTCTACCCTCCACGCTGCCCTCCAATACTAAATTGGTGATCCCTCGATGTCTCAGAACATGTCCTACCAACCGATCCCTTCTTCTAGTCACGTTGTGCCACAAGTTCCTCTTCTCCCCAATTCTATTCAGTACCTCCTCATTAGTTATGTGGTCTACCCGTCTAATCTTCAGCATTCTTCTGTAGCACCACATTTCGAAAGCTTCTATTCTGTTCTTGTCTAAACTATTTATCGTCCACGTTTCACTTCCATACATGGCTACACTCCATACAAATACTTTCGGAAACGACTTCCTGACATTTAAATCTATACTCGATGTTAACAAATTTCTCTTCTTCAGAAACGCTTTCCTTGCCATTGCCAGTCTACATTTTATATCCTCTCAACTTCGACCAGCATCAGTTATTTTGCTCCCCAAATAGCAAAACTCCTTTATTACTTTAAGTGTCTCATTTCCTAATCTAATTCTCTCAGCATCACCCGACTTAATTCAACTACAATCCATTATCCTCGTTTTGCTTTTGTTGTTCATCTTATACCCTCGTTTGAAGACACTGTCCATTCCGTTCAACTGCTCTTCCAAGTCCTTTGCTGTCTCTGACAGAATTACAATGTCATCGGCGAACCTCAAAGTTTTTATTTCTTCTCCATGGATTTTAATACCTACTCCGAACTTTTCTTTTGTTTCCTTTATTGCTTGCTCAATATACAGATTGAATAACATCGGGGATAGGCTACAACCCTGTCTTACTCCCTTCCCAACCACTGCTTCCCTTTCATGTCCCTCGACTCTTATAACTGCCATCTGGTTTCTGTACAAATTGTAAATAGCCTTTCGCTCCCTGCCACCTTCAGAATTTGAAAGAGAGTATTCCAATCAACATTGTCAAAAGCTTTCTCTAAGTCTACAAATGCTAGATACGTAGGTTCGCCTTTCCTTAATCTTTCTTCTAAGATAAGTCGTAGGGTCCGTATTGCCTCACGTGTTCCAACATTTCTACGGAATCCAAACTGATCTTCCCCGAGGTCGGCTTCTATCAGTTTTTCCAGTCGTCTGTAAAGAATTAGCGTTAATATTTTTCAGCTGTGACTTATTAAACGTATAGTTCGGTAATTTTCACATCTGTCAACACCTGTTTCCTTTGGGATTGGAATTATTATATTCTTCTTGAAGTCTGAGGGTATGTCGCCTGTCACATACATCTTGCTCACCAGATGGTAGAGTTTTGTCAGGACTGGCTCTCCCAATGCTGTCAGTAGTAAGCGAAATATAGCCTGCAGAAAAGCAACGTCGGTTAGCTGTGCAAAAAGAATTGAAAAGATCATTGCGTCGGTACATCATCAAATTTTATGCTCTTCATGAGTTAAGGATTCCACACCATCGCACCGTATTAGATTCTGCCAGTTTGGAATGAACAGTTATCGGAACATATGGACTGTCAGCTTTCCTTTCCCACAGATAGGGCATGGTCTAGTGTGTCTGCTTATGGAAACGCGCTCCGCTATGAATCAGTAAATCCTTATCGACAGTTTATAATGTTTAAGATCGGTGTTTGGTATCTTTCACTGACTGAACCAGTCACTGAAAGATGTAGAGGCACTCTTAGGAATTAACCTATCATATACCTGGAACTGCTTGATAATCCTCCAGGAATCTGCCTAGTAACAGTTTTAAACAATAAGCGATAGCAAATTGAAGCAACAACAGACTAGAACCGCCCGCATGCCGATAGATTTGCGACCACTGCACGTGTTCTGTCATCTCAGATGGGGAGATTCTGAAACCTGCGCACAAATTCCATGCTCGCATGACTTTGTACCGAAGAATGCGCTGCCTTACTTCTTCGCACAACAAGCGCAGCACGCTAGTGGACTTTGAAAGTTACACTTTTTGATCCGACTGATTCGTGATTCTTGGTTCTTTATCAGTGAAAGACGATTTAATCGGATTTTGTTTTACGTATACGTACAATTATTCCTTCTTTTGCAGTTGTGTAGGTCATACTCATTTTTAACAACTCATTCTGGGTAGTAATAGATTTCCATGGAGATTAAATAATGTTAAAAGCCAGCCAAGTCCATTAATATTCATCCGAGCAGTCTTTAGTAGCAGATGTGACTGGGAAACCAGTTCCGAAATCCTGTTTAAGAGTCAGCTGGCCGCTGGAGAAGCCAGTTTTCCAGAGCCGCTTTAAGGGCAATTCTGTCTAGAGATCACTCGTTGTCTAGTCGTTTCTTCGTCTGTCCTAATTAAAGCCCACTGATCTCCGTCAGTGCGGTGCTGTGCCGCGATTTTTCTCGCCACAGTGGGTAATGCAGTGACGATTGTTTTGTAGTGGCGTCTTTTTCCTGGGCCTGCAATTCTTCCAGAGCTAGCTGCGAAGTCAATTTCTGACGGCTTAACGCCACCACACAGAAATTCGGACCGTATTGGGAGCAGCAACATCAAACTGTGTAAGGCCGAGGGTTAGTTGCAATACGTCGCTAATATTTTCCCGATAACTAGCAATTTGTCAATACTACATGTCATTCATAACGTAACAGGAAGATTAATCTAACCTGAAACATTAACTTTAGTTTGTGTTCCGTTCGTCCTTAGCGCAATGAACTGTCTACACGTTACCATCCGTGAAAACTAATAACGAGTTTCTTAAAACTAAGCAAGTGCGTGGGATTTCTCAAACTCGATCCAATTTTAGGAACATTTCTTAGCGCAAGGAACAGACGTGGTTAAGTATTCTCTTTCTCACAGTACTGTTGACAAATCTTTATCATAGTCCAGCTCTTCAGCAACTGTGAATTGTTCAGAAATTAAGAAAATCAGCCTTCAGTTGCAAGGTAAACTTTTATTAGTTTACCTAGGTTTCGATGCCAATAATGGTATCTTCTTCAGAACAAAAATTTGAAAAATTTGGTGCTCAAAATAATTTAATATTTTTTCTGAAGAAGACACCACGATTGGCATCGAAACCTAGGTAAACTAATAAAATTTTACCTTGCAACTGAAGGCTGATTTTCTTAATTTCTGAACAGTACTGTTGAACTATTCTCTATGAAAAAGCAAAACGCTTAGAATGTCAGCTTTTGAGATGGGAAGACGGATCATACGAATACGAGAGTTTCTGAAATTGATCGAAAAGATTTACCTCACGAATTTAGCGTTCACATTAATGCCCGTATGTCATCAGCCATTAACATACTATATATGATGACAGCAACAAATGTCGGGATATGTTAACGAAAACACTGCTTTCTTGCCTTTAGAGAAAGAATGCTGTTACAGGGCTCCCTCAAGTCTTCGCTTCTGCCTGTAAACCCCTCCCCCCTCTCTGCCCGCATCTCGTGGTCGTGCGGTAGCGTTCTCGCTTCCCACGCCCGGGTTCGATTCCCGGCGGGGTCAGGGAAGTTCTCTGCCTCTTGATGGCTGGGTGTTGTGTGATGTCCTTAGGTTAGTTAGGTTTAAGTAGTTCTAAGTTCTAGGGGACTGATGACCATAGATGTTAAGTCCCATAGTGCTCAGAGCCATTTGAACCATTTTTTTGAACCCCCCCCCCCCTCTCTCTCTCTCTCTCTCTCTCTCTCTCTCTCTCTCTCTCTCTCACACACACACACACACACACACACACACACACACACACACACACACACACGTTCCAAATTGTTCTACAGCTCTCCTGGGTTCCTGTCTTGGCTATCACCTGAAGTTAAGAGTATATACATGGGGCAAGTCATTTTTCTTATGTAAGTGGTCCACAGCCGCTGCGAATTTCTTGGGCTAAATCATGAACTAAAGTGATTTTTTCAAAATAAAAACAGCCTATATACGAAAACGACTGCATTCAATTCACAGCGGCTGTGAACTCATGTATACAAAAGACACTGGACTCTCATTTGGGAGGACGACGGTTCACACGGGCGACGGCCATCCTGGTTTAGGTTTTCCGTGATTTCCCTAAGTCGCTTCAGGTAAATTCCGGGATGGTTCCTCTCAAAGAGCTCGGTCGACTTCCTACCCCATCCTTCCCTAGTCCGGCGGACCGATGACCTCGCTGTTTGGTTCCCACCCTCAAATCAACCAACCAACCATCTTGTTTTCACAGTTTGGAAATCGTAACACAGCTCAAGTTCAAAAGTGAATTTTCAGAGTGAAGATAATGGGAAAATTTGAAAAAGTGGAAACGTATTTCTCGTACAGACACAAAAACGCACATTCAGACACAGACAGGCAATCTATCAGATAGAATAAAATAATGTTAACCACAACAGTATAACATTCCCTGTCGTAAATTTTCTACGTAAATACCTAACTTTCCTTCATTAATTTCTCCATGGTTGTAGCCAACAAACAGTGAAAGATGCTTCATGAACTCAAATGGAAATTCCTGGAACGAAGACGACATTTTTTTTTTTTTTTTGCAAGGCACTACTGAGGAAATTTAGAGAACCGGCATTTGAGGCCGACTGCAAAACGTTGTACTGTCCCTAACGTATATTTCATGTAAGGACCACGAAGATAATAAGAGAGAAATTAGGGCTCGTACTGAGGCTTATAGACAGTCATCCTCCTCTCGCTCTATTTGCGAGTGGAACAGGAAAGGAAAGTAACAGTGGTACGTGGCATCGTCCGCCATGCACGGAAGAGTGGCTTGCAGAGTATTTATGTAGCTGTAGGAAGAAAAACAGCTATAAAACAAAATAAAGAATGTCACAAAAACTATAGCATGTGCTAATATACAAAATATGTCTATTTTCAAATTTGGGAATACTTATCTTAAAAACGGAAATTGTATGTGTACAGACAGAAAACAGAATTTTCCTCATAGTTGATAGAAACAAATTTAACTACTGATGTTACTGTAACTTCAGTGAAATAAGTCTAGCCACAAAGATTTAAAAAAAAAAAAGCTGTGTTTGCTTATAGTGGAACTTAACCAAAAACAAATTCATTTGTAAGCAAACGCCCACACAAGAGTGGGTTTCAAGCAATGTTGCAATGGTGTATGCCACTCACTTCGTTTTTTGTTGACAATGATGCAAAGTGTTATTGTAGGCCTCTAACGTGTTTCACCAGAGCAACGAATGAGATGCTTGTGCCTAATGATTTTAACTACTCAAATAAATCAAATATACGCTAACGTAGGCAGTTTATTTGCACATCAACGGACGCTTTGCCTCTGTGTTTGTTAACTTACGTTTATGTTTTATACAAATTGAGTAATTCAGTGGCAGGAACCCATGGGCAACTGCTTAATAGTACGTAGTTCCCAACGTAATTCCTGCTACTTCTGGAACGAGAAATACTGGGATTTAATCTCTCGTCGACGATGAAGTAATCAGAATCTCCGGACGGGGATCTGAACCGCCATAATGCCGAATACGAATGTTGCGTGCTAACCACTGCGCCACCTCGTTCGGTGCTTTGGTAACACTTTCACACTGTGATATCTTAAATATATTTACACTTGTCTGAGGTAGTGAGCCGATTGTCAACGTCGCACGATGTGTGTAATTATGCCCACAGTAACCGAAAACCAATTACAAGGCGTTACGGAGAATTACCTACTGACAGCACAGAATGTGAGGGCTATTGCATTGGGATTATACAAATTGTGTAATTGTTTGTTATTTTTATTTTATATCATTTTTACAAACAAAAGTAGTAAACCGTTTCTATGATGTGGTGAGGAGAGGAACTCTGTCTGTGGTTTGAGATCGTTAGAAAATATCGCCCGGCAACAGGCTGTTACGAGAATCACGAGGGGAAACCCGTTAGATTGCGAAATACCCACAGCGATGTAAGCGGCTTTACGCTGGCATGCGGCAACGGCGTATTAGGGCAACAATTCTCT
Organism: Schistocerca nitens; assembly: GCF_023898315.1. Taxonomy (NCBI): domain Eukaryota; kingdom Metazoa; phylum Arthropoda; class Insecta; order Orthoptera; family Acrididae; genus Schistocerca; species Schistocerca nitens. The sequence goes on from NC_064618.1 coordinate 410,443,543, forward strand.
GTTACTTCAGATTTTCGCCTTCTTTTTGGACTAGCATTCGGGAGGACGACGGTTCAATCCCACATCTGGCCATACTGATTTAAGTTTTCCGCGATTTCCCTAAATCGCTCCAGGCAAATGCCGGAATGGTTCCTTTGAAAGGGCACGGCCGACTTCCTTCCCCGTCCTTCCCTAATCCGATGAGACCGATGACCTCGCTGTCTGGTCTCCTCTCCAAAAAACAACCCAACAACCAACAACCTTCTTTTTGTCCGCCGAGTGACTCTGCCAATAATACAAAGAGCGAAAATTCGTCTCAGTTATTTTTTTACGTTAACTGATTAAATAATCGTCTAGCGCTAGAGGAGATAATTTCGCGTCTCTTCCCTAAATCACTGAAAGCAAATGCCAAATCGTATCTTGCGCACCATCTACACTGGTCGAAAAAAATGCAGCACCCTCAGGGATCAACAGAGATTCCGGAAACAGCGATCGTGTGAGACCCAACTCGTTTTATTTGTTCATGAGACCCAGAAAATATTAGATACAGGCTCCCAGGTAGATGCCACTTTCCTCGACTCCCGGAAGGCGTTCGATACAGTTCCGCACTGTCGCCTGATAAAGTAAGAGCCTACGGAATATTAGACTAGCTGTGTGGCTGGATTGAAGAGTTTTTAGCAAACAGAACACAGCAGATTGTTCTCAGACGTCTACAGACGTTAAAGTAACCTCTGGCGTGCCACAGGGGAGTGTTATGGGACCATTGCTTTTCACAATATATATAAATGACCTAGTAGATAGTGTCGGAAGTTCCATGCGGCTTTTCGCGGATGATATTGTAGTATACAGAGAAGTTGCAGCATTAGAAAATTGCAGCGAAATGCAGGAAGATCTGCAGCGGATGGGCACTTGGTGCAAGGAGTGGTAACTGACCATTAACATAGACAAATGTAATGTATTGCGAATACATAGAAAGAAGAATACTTTATTGTATGGTTATATGATAGCGGAACAAACACTGGTAGCTGTTACTTCTGTAAAATATCGGGGAGTATGTGTACGGAACGATTTAAAGTGGAATGATCATATAAAATTAATTGTTGGTAAGGCGGGTGCCAGGTTGAGATTCATTGGAAGAGTCCTTAGAAAATGTAATCCATCAACAAAGAGGTGGCTTACAAAACACTCGTTCGACCTATACTTGAGTATTTCTCATCAGTGTGGGATCCGTACCACGTTCGGTTGACAGAGGAGATAGAGAAGATCCAAAGAAGAGCGGCGCGTTTCGTCACAGGGTTATTTGGTAAGCGTGATAGCGTTACGGAGATGTTTAGCATACTCAAGTGGCAGACTCTGCAAGAGAGGCGCCCTGTATCGCGGTGTAGCTTGCTGTCCTTGCGCAGTGGTTAGACACTGGACTCGCATTCGGAAGGACGACGGTTCAATCCCGCGTCCGGCCATCCTGATTTAGGTTTTCCGTGATTTCCCTAAATCACTCCAGGCAAATGCCGGGATGGTTCCTCTGAAAGGGCACGGCCGACTTCCTTCCCCATCCTCCCCTAAAGATGAGACCGATGACCACGCTGTCTGGTCTCCTTCCCCAAACCAACCAACCTTGCTGTCCAGGTTTCGAGAGGGTGCATTTCTGGATGAGGTATCGAATATCGAATATATTGCTTCCCCCAACTTATACCTCCAGAGGAGATCACGAATGTAAAATTAAAGAGATTAGAGAGCGCACGGAGGCTTTCCGGCAGTCATTCTTCCCGCGAACCATACGCGACTGGAACAGGAAAGGGAGGTAATGACAGTGGCACGTAAAATGCCGTCCGCCACACACCGTTGGGTGGCTTGTGGAGTATAAATGTAGATGTAGATGTAGACTGTGTTCAGTGGCAACAGGGTATAATCTGTGCTTATTGAGGGGTCGTGGTGTTATTGGTTCGCTTGTGACGGTCATCGGCGATCCGAAGTCTCTCAGGAGGCCTGCCTATGCAACCTCAGTGTTGACTCTGCAGCAGTAACTACGCTGAGTTTAGAGATGAACAGTGTTTGCAACATCTGTTCTAAGGTACAAATATGCCCCGCCAACCAGTAACTACACCTATTGAACAGGCTCGGCCATTAGAAGGGGGTCGTTTTTTGTGAACCTTTGGAAAGTTGTAGATGTTGAACACAAAGTATCGGTTGTGTGTCGCTGCTATCAACAGTGGCTTGCGGAACATTTCCAGGTTCTGGTCGTCCGCGTAGTATAGACGCACGGTACTGCGAGTAGCGTTGGCCAGGGATGAAATCCTGGCACATGGTGCACCTGTTGTGTTATCAGGGACCACTGGAAACTTTTGCCTGCGGCCGAATTAAGAGCACTTGTGCCCCAGGTCAAGCTGCCACTGACACCACGAACCGCCAAGCATGGAACGTTCGCGTGTATGGCGTACACCTGGTGCGCTGCCTGTATCATAGTGCATTCGCCCACGACACACGCGTCCCACACAAGGCTTCATGCTGTGGAGGGCATCAGTGTTTCTGCAGGATAAATTAACCAGTTCCTTTTACCTTTTTCCACAAGACGGGTGTATGCTTTTTCAGCAGAACAGTGGACGTTCACAAACGACTACTATGACGCTCTGTGCTCGTCATGGTTTTGCTCTGACCATCAAGATAAACAGATCTCTCTCCAGCTGAACACGTATGGGGCATGTAGAAGTGCTAACTTACTCATCCTCCAGGGTCTGCAAGAACCATCGTTGAATTGCAACAAGATGCTTGCGACAACCCACCACAGGATGCCATTCGTCACCTTTATGATCGTTTGCATGCAAGAATACATGCCTGGGTTGCCGTCAGTAGGGATAAACTGTCTGTTGATGCGACTGTTTGGGCACCCGTTTCTGTGATATGTGTATTTCATTTGATCTGAATTCGGTGTCACCTACTCCTGTAATGGATGGACTACTGTCGCCTCACTTGTCAGTAAAGCTATATTGTCCTTTAGGGTGTCGCAGTTTTTCCGGCAGTGTATAATGGCCTTGTCGTCGATGGGAAATTGAGCTTTAGTTACTCAGTATGCGTCGTTAACTGTACGATTACACTACCAATCATTCGATTTTCCAGCAGGAAAATGCTTCTATCGGAGCACAAAAAAGACGAATATGCTCCTTTTTAAAAGACTCTCACTAAAAAGTGGGGTACCAGCTGCCACACTCTACCTTCTCAGCGCCTTTAAAATGTTCCCAAAAACTTTGGCAGGCGAACATATACGCGCTCTTTCTAACTTGCGACTCACTCTCGCAAGGTGCCCTCACTCTAACTCACTAGCCCATGGCAGTTAGTCGCTCATATACATCCACGCCCACTTGCCCATCCTCAGCCACTCATTCGGCGTAACTCACTGTCACTATCTCTTTGTGACTAACTGTCGCTGTCTCCTGCCCCGCAGCCAGTGTCTACTTCGTTTTATCCTACTACTAGTGTCTCCTCACATTGTCACTGTCTCCCTCTTACTCTCTCTTACTGCTGCTATCTCATTCCTTCCTTCATTCCTTCCTTCCTTCCTTCCATCCTTCCTTCCTGTTGCTGCTGTCTCTTCTCAATGTCACTATTTCTCCCTTCCTCGTGATGATTGTCATACACTCCGCCTCTCATCTTCACTGGTCTCACCCATTTCCACTTTCTCGTTTTCTTTATTCCTCCCTCCCCCCCCCCTGCCTCCCCTTCCCACTGGCACCGTCATTCTTCTCTCTTTTTCTAACACTATTCTGTCACTGTAGACTACGTACCACTGCCACTGTATCCTTCTCTTTCTCTCACTCCGTTATTTCCTCCATTCTTTCTATAATATAACCATTATCTACCATCTTCTATCTTCCAGTATTTATTACTTTACCATCTCTTTGCCACTGCTACTGTCTTTTTGTCTCATTGCATAAAAAAGCTCGAATACGTACGCATGCTAATATTTTTGCGAAAATTTATAAAGGTGCGGAGGAAGTAGTCACAATCGAACTACAGTAGCCCATTACAAAAGGTATTGTAAGGTGCTTAAAATGTTATTAGGAAGGCAAAGAGTATGTGGTACGCAAATAGAATAGCTAATTCACAGGATAAAATTAAAACAATATGGTTAGTCGTGAAGGAATTGTTTGGTCAGCAGCACAAGGTCGACGATATAAAGTCACTTCATAGTAAAAATATTTCTTTTACTGATAAGTCAGATATATCTACAGTATTTAACAATCGCTTTCTGGACATTTCTGCTGAATTAAATAAAAATTTAGTTCCTACAGGAAATAATATAAATCTCCTGGAAAATGCCTTTCCGAGACTGATATCTGAAATACTCCTCTATGAAGCTGATAAGGGGAATATTCAGTCAATAGCTTAATCACTGAAGACTAAGGACTCTCATGTATATGATGGAGTACTAGCAGAATATTAAAATACTGTGTTGTACATGTTAGCCCTGTACTTAGCCATATTTGTAGTTTTTCCTTTAAGAATGGTCAGTTTCCTGAATGATTAAAGCACTCAGTGGTAAAGCTGCTTAATGAAAAGGGGGAATGGGGTAATGTAGACAATTTTAGACCTTTTTCTATCCATCAGTGTTTGCTAAAGTTATTGAAAGGGCTGTGTATGTAAGGATAATATATCATTTTATTTCACATAATTTGCTATCAAATCTACAGTTTAGTTTTAGAAGTGGTTTAACAACTGAATATGCTGTATTCTCTTTTCTCTGTGAGGTACTGGGGGATTAAACAAAAGGTTCCGAACGCTAGGCATCTTCTTTTATGTGAGTAAGGCGTTTGATTGTGTTGATCACATAATACTGCTCCAGAAGTTGGACCATTCTGGAATACAGGGAGTAGCTCATAACTGGTTCATCTCTTACTTTAACAACAGACAGCAAAAGGTCATTATCCACAGTGTTGAGAATGGCTGTGATGTGGGGTGTGAGTGGGGTACAGTTAAATGGGAGGTGCCTCAGGGATCAGTGCTGGGGCCATTTCAGTTCCTTATTTATATAAATGATATGCCCTCTAGTATTACAGGTGATTCTAAAATATTTCTTTGCACAAGATTGGTAGTGAAGGATGCTGTGTGCAACATTTGCTCTGTTTAAAATAGTGCAGTTCATGACATAATATCATGATTTGTAGAAAAAAACTAACGCTAAATCACAGTAAGACTCAGTTTTAGCATTTTCCAACACAGAATTTAACAAAAGCCTATGTTTCAGTTTCACAGAATGGGCATGTGATTAGTGAAACTGAAGAGCTCAAATCTGTAGGTGTTCATATAGATAGTAAACTGTCGTGGGAAGCCCACGTTCAAGATCTTCTTCAAAGGCTTAATGCTGCCATTTTTAGTATTCGAAGGGTATCTGAAGTAAGTGACAGTTCGACACGAAAATAGTCTACTACGCTTATTTTCATTATCTTGTGACGTATAGGATTATATTTTGGGGTAACTCCTCCCATTCTCAAAGGATTTTTGGAGTCAGAAACTGGCGGTTTGGGCAATAAGTTCGCGTACCTCTTGTCGAATCCTGTTCATTAGTCTGGGTATTCTGACATTGACCCCTCAATATTTATATAGTCTTTACGTCGTTTCTGGATAACAATATCAGCTTATTCTCAAGAATTAACAGAAATCCAGTCTGCATTTGGATCGCACTTCCTTGACTCTTGTGCAGAAAGATTTGCAGTATACTGCTGCATCCATTTTCAATAAGTTACCACAAAAATTAAAAAATCTTAGCAGTAATCCACGCGCATTCAAATCGAAACTGAAGAGTTTCCTCATAGGTTATTCCTTCTATTCTGTCGAGGAGTTCTGTGAAAAATTAAGCTGATTCCTGTGTTGCATTGCTGATTGCGTTTACATAAACCTATGGCTTGTCGTTCTTATGGTTCATAAACATTTTATTTTATCTGTTATTGCTTTTATGTTGTAATATCATTTGCCGGCCGAGGTGGCCGAGCGTTTCTAGGCGCTACAGTCTGGAACCGCGTGACCGCTACGGTCGCAGGTTCGAATCCTGCCTCGGGCATGGATGTGTGTGATGTCCTTAGGTTGGTTAGGTTTAAGTAGTTCAAAGTTCTAGGGGACTGATGACCTCAGCAGTTAAGTCCCATAGTGCTCAGAGCCATTTTTGTAATATCATATACTGAAATGTTCCATGACCTTAGAGATTTGCTCCTCAATTTGGTCCTACGGAACAAGACGAGTAAAATAAAAAAAATAAAAAGAAGATAGAATGACGTAGTTTGTACCCTACTCTTTTAAATAGGAGCATATTCATTTTTTTTTTTTTTTTTTTTTTTTTTTTTGGTGTGCCAATTGAGCATTTTCCGCTGGTTCCCGTATTTTCTCTACTGCAGCAAGGCATGTCACTCATCGGGAAAGAACTACATAGATCAGTAAAATTTTAATAGTTTACTTATATTAAAATAAAATAACGCAAAACTAATTTTACACCTCAGACTGGATTTTACGTTACACAAAAATTTTACATAAGTTTCACTACTAAAATATGGGATCCCGAGAACCCTCTGATGATAACGGGAAAACTTACAGAATATTTTCCCGTGCTATACCACTTTATAAACTATGTTTTCGCCTCACGCCGGAATTTACGATTGTATTTTACGTGTTCATGTAGGGTAACTTTGAACTTCTGTGTCTCAGAAATGGATAAAGATAAGAAAATTTCCAAGGTTGTTCGAGATCGAACAGGAATATATTGTAAAAATTTCAGCCATTTGCTGTGCATAATCTTCTTGGAATCCGCGGCTCGGTTTTGGTACGCAAAATCAATGTTTTTGGGTTGTTTCTCGTTAACGGATGGAGATTTTTGAAAACGGAAGATGGCACTTCTAGATAAATGCCTAGAGAATAACGTTTGATTTGAGCAGATTTCTGTGTTAAGTTATTTAACTGTTTAGTTGACCGTGAAAAAATGGTGTAAAATGCTTTTTTCGGGTTTTCTCAGGAGTCGCCCATGAAATAAATGGTGCCTCCATAAGCCACTTAAGGAACACCGTAGAACACATCTAAAGCAAAAAAAAAAAAAAAAAAATTGTGTAAGCTGAAATATGAGTGTACTATTCAAACTTTGATACTGTGCTGTGAGATAGTCGCCGGCCGCGGTGGTGTAGCGGTTCTAGGCGCTCAGTCCGGAACTGCGCGACTGCTACGGTCGCAGGTTCGAATCCTGCCTCGGGCATGGATGTGTGTGATGTCCTTAGGTTAGTTAGGTTTAAGTAGTTCTAAGTTCTAGGGGACTGATGACCTTCTGCTGGGTATACAAATGGTCCCTAGCCGAAACAAAGGCTATCCAAAACACTTGACCTTAACTTTGTATCACCAACGGAATCCGAGGCATGAGTTCCGGAAAAATTCCGTGTCTATGCGCGGTATTTTGGAAGATACTGTTAGCGCATGCTGTCACATGCATACTGATAAGGGTCACAAGCCTCTGTTTGACCTGCGAGACGGTTACATTTCTCACAATTCCAAAGATAATGTTTAAAATTCCGGTAACTATATGGCAGCTATCAGGAAAGGTTCTGAGATGTGACCACAAAACTGGAATTAGTTCACCGTTAACAGTCCCAACACATAGTCTGCTACTAGCATCCACCGCCGATAATAACACAACAACAAAACAGGGATACAATTCAAAGTCGGCAGAGAAAGAAACACAAATACATCAAATTCTATGAACGCAAAAATACGCCACCTGGAAAAAAAAGTGAAGGACCCAGAAGACGTGGTCGGATGTCATTGTAACTTCATACATATTCACACCATCGGCGGGAATGTAAACGATTAGAGTTGCAATACTCTGTGACAGACAGAAGGGCCACAAGAGTGCACTAGTGTTATTCCCAGGCCTGGTAGGGTGTATACGGTGTGTTTTCGACACCTGACAAAGTTTGAAAAAGGCCACATTGTGGTTCTCCATTTGACCGGCTGGTTAATAGTGGAATACCCGGATTTGTGAGGCACCCAGATGTGACAACCACACGATGTTGGAATGCATGGGAACGTGAGGCATATTCGTCGTCAAGGTTCCGGTCGGCCGAGTCTGTCCATCGAAAGGGACGATCTCCGTTTTGTGCACCAAGCACATAGTGACCATTTCCTTTCTGCATCTGCCGTCCGAGTACAAGAAATGGGCACCGCGTCATTCCACACGCAGCAGCCGGACTACTGAATTACCGTTCCATGCGCAGGCTTCCGTTAATGTAACACAAACAGCATGGCCAGCCGACGAATGGAATCATATTGTGATCAGCGATGAATCTCAGTTCTGAAGTATGCCAGGTGTCCGTCCTAGGTGGATATCGTAGCGACCTGGGGATAAGTCTCATTCTTCCAACGTTTTGGAGAGGCACACAGGTTTTACTCCTGTGGAGAGCCATCGGTATGATTGGATGTCGCAGCTGGTGGTGGTGGAGAGAACTCTGGCGGGACAATGTTGAGTCACGGACGACATCCTACTTCCTCGTATCACTGGACAGTAGCAATGTGCCATTTTTCAACAGGTACGTGTCATTATGAACTGGTTCAAATGGCTCTGAGCACTATGGGACTTAACTGCAAAGGTCATCATTCCTCTAGAACTTAGAACTACTTAAACCTAACTAACCTAAGGACATCACACACATCCATGCCCGAGGCAGGATTCGAACCTGCGACCGTAGCGGTCGCGCGGTTCCAGACTGTAGCGCCTAGAACCGCTCGGCCACTTCGGCCGGCCATAACGAACAGTATGATACTGAGGTATTCCCGTGGCCAGCAAGAGCCCCAGATCTGACTCTACTGGAACGTGTATGGGACCACAGCCAACTTGCCTCAGGACAGGATAAAACGGCTTTATGACATCCTTCCCAAATGAATCCGTGCTTGCCAACAGGCCACAGCGTGTGCAACGTCATACATAAAAGTTTTCTCATACTGTCAAGTTCTTTGTAAATTTCACTGCACTATTTTTGTCAGGCGGTATAATTTATTGACTTCTATAAAACCTCGCTATGTCAGGCTCCTTCGCCAACCATCCAACTAGCTACTTGAGTGGACAACTTAGTTTGAGGACTCTGCCGTGTAACTGGCACACTCGCTAAAAAGGCAACGCACGCCTACGAAAACGTTCCATACCCACACACGGTCGCTTGCTATCAGAGCGGATTCTGAAGATGGTGTAATGTAATACCGAAATCAACTACAGATAAATTAAAACCTTCAAATGCAGCAAAAGATGCCATCCCTCATCATCATCATCATCATCATAATCAACATTATTATCATCATCAACCTTTCAGGGAATTGGCGCCTCGGCCTGTTCCAGTCTCAATCCAACTTTGCCTCAGTCTTCCTGGATCTCTGCGGCCAATAGCTCTGTAAGACTGTGCCTTTTTCGGAATCCTTGTATTGTTCATTATTTCTAAATGCTGTTCCCATTTGCTTCTATATTGGTCCATTTGTTTCCGTATTGCAAATATGTGTAACTGATTCCATATGACCTGGTTTCTTATTTTATCAAAACACGCGTGTCGCAGTAGTATCCTAATGAATTTCATGTCTATGGGCTGTATACGAACTGCGGTCTTTCTGTCTTGATGTCCACGTTTCACTGCCATCGTCTTTTACAGATTGAGCTCTGTTTTGGTCCGCGCTGTTTCCAGTATTCGAATAGTTCCGCACATTGTTTGGTATCTTCCTAACTTATTGTTTACATCTCTATTGTAATTATACGAGATATCACAGCATAAATAACTAAAACGTTGAAAGTTTTCTAAAAATGTCATCTAAGGAATATTTGCTCTTATCGGGGTTTACCTTGGAATACCATGGTTACCGATTTGAAAATAGAAATTTTGAAGTTTAATCCTTTACAAATCTTACGTACGTTTTGAATAATAACTGACTCATCAGCATAAGCCAGCGCATTTGAAGCGGTCCTTCTCAACTTAATTCCAGGTGGTGCCTTATAAAATTTAATTTTATCCATATTTTGTGGCTTCAAACGTGACTGTACTCAATACACTCGAGGTATGAATTAAAAAACGCCGTCAGTCACAATTTTTCGTGTTTTATTCAGTACACGATGCATTTCGGCCCTGTGGGTCCATCTTCAGGTGTAATTCGTCGGCTTTATTTGTTCTCTTGAATGAGATGTGAGTATATATTCCTGTCACGAAAACGTTTTATGTTAGGTTATGAATTTTGTAAGTAAAAGTTAAAAAGCGAGCGTGATAATATACACTCTTGTTTTACTCCCTGACTAGTAACTATATTTCCCCCGCTGTAATTAGATAAATTGAGTCTGAAGCGGGTGCCACTATAAAAACTTATTATAAGCATAATTATGTGTTTACGACAGTCTCGTTTTGCCATTATATTCCATAGTTCATCCCTGTCTACCTTATCGAAGGTCTTGTCTGGACCTACAAACGCTATATAGATGAGCAAATTGTATTCCCTTCTTTTTTCTGTTAGCTGTTTCATAGTAAATGCATTGTCAATACAAGCTCTCCATTTTCGGAAACCGTTCTAATCTTCTTGTAGGAGTGACTCTGCTACTGGGTTTAAACGGTTATTTAATTCACCACTGTGCAGTTTATACGTTAAAATTAATATACTTATACCTCTGTAGTTTGTGGTTTATTCTTTCCCTTTTTTTAAATATGGAAGAAAGAGTTGGTGTTAATCTGAATCGGTGTTTAATAGATGAATAAGGCGGTGTTCGTGTAAAAGTCCTCCATTCTTTATGACTTCTATACAGGATGATTCAAAAAGAAAGAACAGGTTTTAGTTGGTTATTACAGACAAACTATGAAAGATAGAAACATACTGCGCATGCCACTAGGTAGAATAAACTTCAAAGTTCTATGTTCGCAAGGACACTATACCATGCACTCAATATGAGCACCATGCATTGCTCGAGAAACGCCTAAACAGTAGTCCATTTCACTCCACACACGAATCAGCATGTCCCTGTTAAATGAATCGACAGCTTCAACAATTCGATTTCGCAGCTCTTTAAGAATAGCTGCCATAGATGGGACAAAGACTCTGTCTTTTATATACCCCACAGAACCAAATCGCAAGGTGAGTCTGGTGACCTGAGAGGCCCAAAACAATGAACAAGTTCTCGTAGTCCACCTCTTCCAAACCAACGTTGTGGGGTGATGTTAAAATAACGCCGCACATCGAGGTGAAATTGAGGCGGTACGCCGCCATCGAGCATAAAAATGAAATCATTGGAATCCTGATGAGGTTAAGGAGACAACCTGTTTTGCAGCGTGTGGCATTTGTCACAGTTTCCTCCGCAAAAAAGAAAGGTCCGTAAACTTTGTGAACAGAAACGGCACAAAACACATTAAATTTTCGGTGAGTCGCTTCCATGTTCGACGAAGACGCCAGGATTTTGTGACACCGAAATTCTTACATTATGACAGTTTACTTTACCCGACAGATGAAACATCGAATTCGTCGGAAAAGGTGAGTCGTACGGGAAAAGTGTCCTCTGCTACATACTGGAGAAACGAAAAGCAACATTCGTACCTTCTGTTATGGCCGCCGGGGCGCAATTGCTGGGGTAACTGCAACTTCACGTGCAGGCGTCGTATCAGAACGCGCCACACCGTTGTTTGAGGCAGTCGGAGTTCCTGCCTTGCCCGTCTCTTGGACACCCGGGGGCTCCGTGTGAACGCATCTCGGATACGCTTGACATTTTCATCGGACGTGAATGGCCAACCAGTACTCTTCTTTCTGTATACACGACTAACTTCTAAGAATTTTGTTTGCCAGTCATAAATCTGCTTGCGCTAAGGAGTCTTCTTGCTGAACCGACGGTGGAATGTTCATTGCACTTGAACAATAGATTGATTTCGCGCAAATACTAACACACAAAATGATTTCCATTGTCGTGTAATTGCTATGTTGCTACAAACAAATAACAGAGCAGAAGTGTCAAAACGTCCAACCTTCCTCTATCCAGTGACCTGCGTATCGTGTTTCTAACTTTTATAGTTTGTCTGTGATATACAACTGATATCTGCTCGTTCTTTTTGAATCATAGTATCGACAGCAATTGACAGATATATACCGTATAAATTAATAAGTTACGGTACTGATCCCCCATGGTACACAAAACGGGTAATGTCGTTGTTGCAGAAGCAACGAAAAAAAACCATGCCAAATTTTAAAAAACGCAAAATCCCTAAGATTGGCAAAGTTTTACAGAAGTTCGAAATATGGCTCGTACGTCAGTGCGAGATGCTTTTAATAATTTCCACAACGAAATTCTGTCTCGAATTCACGCAGAAAACCCAAAGAGATTCTGGTAATACATAAAGCACACCAGTGGCAAGACGCAATCAATACCTTCACTGCGCTATAACAACGGTGAAGTCACTGATGACAGTGCCACTAAAGCAGAGTTATTAAACACGGTTTTCCGAAACTCCTTTATCAAATTAATAACACGAAGTAAATATTCCTGAATTCCAATCAAGAACAACTGCCAAGATGAGAAACATAGAAGTAGATATCCTCGGAGTAACGAAGCAGCTTAAATCACTTCATAAAGCCAATGCCTCCGGTCCAGATTGTATACCAGTCAGGTTCCTCTCAGGGTATGCTGATAAAATAACTCGATATTTAGCAATTATATACAACCACTCGCTCACAGAAAGATCCGTACCTAAAGACTGGAAAATTGCTCAAGTCACACCAATACCCAAAAAGGGAAGTAGGAGTGATCCGCTGAATTACAGGCCTATAACACTAATGTCAATTTGCAGTAGGGTTTTGGAACATATACTGTATTCGAACATAATGTGTGAATAAATCGTTTTCTTCGATGTACTTCATAGTCAGCACGGTTTCAGAATATATTGTTCTTGTGAAACACAACTAGCTCTTTATACTCATGAAAAATGGTTCAAATGGCTCTGAGCACTATGGGACTCAACTACTGAGGTTATTAGTCCCCTAGAACTTAGAACTAGTTAAACCTAACTAACCTAAGGACATCACAAACATCCATGCCCGAGGCAGGATTCGAACCTGCGACCGTAGCGGTCTTGCGGTTCCAGACTGCAGCGCCTTTAACCGCACGGCCACTTCGGCCGGCTATACTCATGAAATAATAAGTGCTATCGACAGGGTATGTCAAATTGATTCCATATTTTTAGATTTCCAGGAGGCTTTCGACACTGTTCCTCACAAGCGCCTTCTAACCAAACTGCGTGCATACGGAGTATCGCCTCAGTTGTGCGACTGGATTCGTGATTTCCTGTCAGAAAGTTCACAGTTCATAGTAATAGACGGAAAGTCATCGAGTAAAACAGAAGTAATATTCGGCGTTCCCCAAGGAAGCGTTATAGGTCCTGTGTTCTTCCTGATCTATATTAACGACGTAGGAGACAATCTGAGCAGCCGTCTTAGATTGTTTGCAGATGATGCTGTCATTTACCGTCTTGTAAAGTCATCAAATGATCAAAACGACTTGCAAAATTATTTAGATATCTGTATGGTGCGGAAAGTGGCAGCTGACCCTGAATAAGGAAAAGTGTGAAGTTATTCAAGTGAGTACTAAAAGAAATCCGCTAAATTTAGATTACTCGGTCAGTCACACAAATCTGAAGGCTGCACATTCAACTAAATACTTAGGGATTACAACTACAAATAACCTAAATTGGAACTATCACATAGATAATATTGTGGGCAGAGCAAAGCAAAGCCTGCGATTCATTGGCAGAACACTTAGAAGGTGCAACAGGTGTACTAAAGAGACTGCTTACACTACGCTTGTCCGCCCTATTCTGGAGTACTGCTGTGCGGTATGGGATACGCATCGGGTGGGACTGACGGATGACATCGAGTAAGTAAAGAAGGGCAGCTCGTTTTGTATTATCGCGGGGCCGGCCGGAGTGGACGAGCTACAGTCTGGAACCGCGCGACCGCTACAGTCGCAGGTTCGAATCCTGCCTCGGGCATGGATGTGTGTGATGTCCTTAGGTTAGTTAGGTTTAAGTAGTTCTAAGTTCTAGGGGACTGATGACCTCAGATGTTAAGTCCCATAGTGCTCAGAGCCATTTGAAACATTATTCTTTTTTTTCTTTTTTTTTTTTTTTTTGTTATCGCGAAATAGGGGAGATAGTGTCACAGGCATGATACGTGAATTGGAGTGGCAATCATTAAAACAAAGGCGTTTTTCGTTGCGACGAGATCTTCTCATGGAATTTCAATCACATTTTTCTCCTCCGATTGCAAAAACATTGTTGTCACCCACCTACATAGGGCGAAATGATCATCACGATAAAATAAGAGAAATCAGGGCTGGCACAGAAAAATTTAAGTGCTCGTTTTTTCCGCGTGCGGTTCGAGAGTGGACTTCATTGTGAATAGCAGAGTAATCACGTAGATGTAGATATAGATGTAGAATCACCTTAGGAAAGTTAGTTATAAGAAAAGAAAATAATACAAAAATCGCCATCCCTCTTAGATAAACCTCTAGAAAATTGCAAGCTGTTTGCTGCTCTCGCGAATGGCACAAACAGACACCTGCTGCTCGCTGTGGATCGTTTCCCCTCTCCCTGTGGGAACACTGTTATGTGGGTGAGGAAGTCCCTAGAGAGCGGCTGCAATGGAAACGTCAGGGTGGCGCTGACGGGCAGGTAGAGAGGGGCCGGAGTACCCCCCATCGCCGCTGCAGGGCCAGGGCCGGCCCTGTATGCAGAAGGGCAGAAGAGCGGCCTCCACAAAAACACGCGCCGGCTATTATCCTCGTTCCCCGAAAGGGCGCTTTAAATCAGATCGCGTCGCGCCGCCTTAATTGCATGTAAATGCAGGCAGCTCTGCTTTCGTGGGCCGAGTGTGCGCTCACGCGACGTGCGGCCGTCTCCTGGCCGGATTCCTGGCTGTGCGGCGACAGGTTTTCGTGGCTCGTCCTTTCAGACCCAAGGACGTTGCACGCCCGGACGAGTCGGCGGAACAAAACGAAGCAGAGAGCACACGCACTCCCTCACGTCTCTGACAGTCCTGTTATACCTTCACGCCGACGACTTGCAACCCCTATAAGGCGCACGGACAGGAGTACTGTGTTGCTACTCACTCGCCTTGTACCACGGCGTGGACGAGCTACGGGAAAACTACACTACTGGCCATTAAAATTGCTACACCAAGAAGAAATGCAGATTATAAACGGGTATTCATTGGACAAATATTTTATACTATAACTGACATGTGATTACATTTTCACGTAATTTGGGTGCATAGATCCTGAGAAATCAGTACCCAGAACAACCACCTCTGACCGTAATAACGGCCTTTATACGCCTGAGCATTGAGTCAAACAGAGTTTGGATAGCGTGTACAGGTACTGCTGCCCATGCAGCTTCAACATGATACCACAGTTCATCCAGAGTAGTGACTGGCGTATTGTGACGAGCCAGTTGCTCGGTCACCATTGACCAGACGTTTTCAATTGGTGAGAGATCTGGAGAATGTGCTGGCCAGGGCAGCAGCCGAACATTTTCTGTATCCAGAATGGCCCGGACAGGACTTGCAACATGTCATGCGTTGTCTTGCTGAAATGTAGGGTTTCGCAGGGATCGAATAAAAGGTAGAGCCACGGGTCGTAACACATTTGAAATGTAACGTCCACATGGCCGGCCGGTGTGGCCGAGCGGTTCGAAGCGCTTCAGTCTGGAACCGCACGACCGCTACAGACGCAGGTTCGAATCCTGCCTCGGGCATGGATGTTTGTCATGTCCTTAGGTTAGTTAGGTTTAAGTAGTTCTAAGTTCTAGGGGACTGATGACCTCAGATGTTAAGTCCCTTAGGGCTCAGAGCCATTTTTTTTTGTAATGTCCACTGTTCAAAGTGCCGTCAATGCGAACAAGAGGTGACAGAGACGTGTAACCAATGGCACCCCATACCATCACACCGGGTGATACGCCAGTATGGTGAGGACGAATACACGCTTCCAATGTGCGTTCACCGCGATGTCGCCAAACACGGATGCGACCGTCATGATGCTGTAAACAGAACCTGGATTCATCCGAAAAAATGACGTTTTGTCATTCGTGCACCCAGGTTCGTCGTTGAGTACACCATCGCAGGCGCTCCTGTCTGTGATGCAGCGTCAAGGGTGGCCGCAGCCATGATCTCCGAGCTGATAGACCATGCTGCTGCAAACGTCGTCGAACTGTTCGTGCAGGTGGTTATTTTCTAGCACACTTCCCATCTGTTGACTCTGGGATCGAGACGTGGCTGCACCATCCGTTACAGCCATGCAGATAAGATGCCTGTCATCTCGACTGCTAGTGATACGAGGCCCTTGGGATCCAGCACGGCGTTCCGTGTTACCCTCCTGAACCCACCGATTCCGTATTCTGCTAGCAGTCATTGGATCTCGACCAACGCGAGCAGAAATGTCGCGATACGATAAACCGCTATCGCGATAGGCTACAATCCGACCTTTATCAAAGTCGGAAACGTGATGGTACGCATTTCTCCTCCTTGCACCATGCATAACGACAACGTTACACCAGGCAACGCCGGTCAACTGCTGTTTGTGTATGAGAAATCGGTTGGAAACTTTCCTCATGTCAGCACGTTGTAGGCGTCGCCACCGGCGCCAACTTTGTGTGAATGCTCTGAAAAGCTAATCTTTGCATGTCACAGCATCTTCTTCCTGTCAAATTTCGCGTCTGTAGAACGTCATCTTTGTGGTGTAGGTATTTTAATGGCCAGTAGTTTATAAACCTGTACAGCTCGTTACGTCGTAATTGCAAAGTGTCTGGTCGCTTCTCATGTATTTTGCAAGGCGCACTTCACTGGATGGCAGAGGATATGTACCGTGCTAGGGTCATTTTACTCCCTAGCCTCCCATTTCGGAAAATAAAACTGTTGGTAAAGATGGCTTTTATTAAGCCATCCGTCTTCTGACCGGTTTTACTCTGTCCTCCATTTTATCTTATGTTATGCTAATGTTTTCACATCTTCGCAACTTCTACAGCCAACACGCTCCGCAGTGTGTTTTCCCTATTCTGGTATTTGCCAGCCCCTGCTACGAGGCACGTTTTCAAGTTTGTGAGTTCGTGAAACGGCTTCTGGTGCAATTTCTCCCTTGCCTCAGTTTTGCCTCAGTGTTAGGTAACTGGATAGGGGAAAGAAGATTCTACAACACTCCAACAAATCAATAACAAGAGCAGTTGCCCGCGAAAGGCAAAGGTCCCGAGTTCGAGTCTCGGTCCGGCACACAGTTTTAATCTGCCAGGAAGTTTCATATCAGCGCGCACTCCGTTGCAGAGTGAAAATCTCATTCTGGAAACATCCCCCAGGCTGTGGCTAAGACGTGTCTCCGCAATATCCTTTCTTTCAGGAGTGCTAGTTCTGCAAGGTTCGCAGGAGAGCTTCTGTTAAGTTTGGAAGGTAGGAGACGAGGTACTGGCAGAAGTAAAGCTGTGAGGACGGGGCGTGAGTCGTGCTTGAGTAGCTCAGTTCGTAGAGCACTTGGCCGCAAAAGCCAAAGGTCCTGAGTTCGAGTCTCGGTCCGGCTCACAGTTTTAACCTGCCAGGAAGTTTCAGATAAATAACAAAGTCACAGAAATGAGTTAAAAAGGTTTACTTATCTTTGTGACTAGGTTACTGATTAAGTCTGCAACAGTGCATGTACAGGGTGTTTCAAAAATGACCGGTATATTTGAAACGGCAATAAAAACTAAACGAGCAGCGATAGAAATACACCGTTTGTTGCAATATGCTTGGGACAACAGTACATTTTCAGGCGGACAAACTTTCGAAATTACAGTAGTTACAATTTTCAACAACAGATGTGAAAGATATAGAAGACAACGCAGTCTGTGGGTGCGCCATTCTGTACGTCGTCTTTCTGCTGTAAGCGTGTGCTGTTCACAACGTGCAAGTGTGCTGTAGACAACATGGTTTATTCCTTAGAACAGAGGACTTTTCTGGTGTTGGAATTCCAGCGCCTAGAACACAGTGTTGTTGCAACAAGACTAAGTTTTCAACGGAGGTTTAATGTAACCAAAGGACCGAAAAGCGATACAATAAAGGATCTGTTTGAAAAATTTCAACGGACTGGGAACGTGACGGATGAACGTGCTGGAAAGGTAGGGCGACCGCGTACGGCAACCACAGAGGGCAACGCGCAGCTAGTGCAGTAGGTGATCCAACAGCGGCCTCGGGTTTCCGTTCGCCGTGTTGCAGCTGCGGTCCAAATGACGCCAACGTCCACGTATCGTCTCATGCGCCAGAGTTTACACCTCTATCCATACAAAATTCAAACGCGGCAACCCCTCAGCGCCGCTACCATTACTGCACGAGAGACATTCGCTAACGATATAGTGCACAGGATTGATGACGGCGATATGCATGTGGGCAGCATT
This sequence comes from Schistocerca nitens, assembly GCF_023898315.1. Taxonomy (NCBI): domain Eukaryota; kingdom Metazoa; phylum Arthropoda; class Insecta; order Orthoptera; family Acrididae; genus Schistocerca; species Schistocerca nitens. The sequence goes on from NC_064618.1 coordinate 410,461,953, forward strand.
TGGTTTACTGACGAAGCTTATTTTTACCTGGACGGCTTCGTCAATAAACAGAACTGGCGCATATGGGGAACCGAAAAGCCCCATGTTGCAGTCCCATCGTCCCTGCATCCTCAAAAAGTACTGGTCTGGGCCGCCATTTCTTCCAAAGGAATCATTGGCCCATTTTTCAGATCCGATACGATTACTGCATCACGCTCTCTGGACATTCTTCGTGAATTTGTGGCGGTACAAACTGCCTTAGACGACACTGCGAACACCTCGTGGTTTATGCAAGATGGTGCCCGGCCACATCGCACGGCCGACGTCTTTAATTTCCTGAATGAATATTTCGATGATCGTGTGATTGCTTTGGGCTATCCGAAACATACAGGAGGCGGCGTGGATTGGCCTCCCTATTCGCCAGACATGAACCCCTGTGACTTCTTTCTGTGGGGACACTTGGAAGACCAGGTGTACCGCCAGAATCCAGAAACAATTGAACAGCTGAAGCAGTACATCTCATCTGCATGTGAAGCCATTCCGCCAGACACGTTGTCAAAGGTTTCGGGTAATTTCATTCAGAGACTACGCCATATTATTGCTACGCATGGTGGATATGTGGAAAATATCGTACTATAGTGTTTCCCAGACCGCAGCGCCATCTGTTGTTGAAAATTGTAACTACTGTAATTTCGAAAGTTTGTCTGCCTGAAAATGTACTGTTGTCCCAAGCATATTGCAACAAACGGTGTATTTCTATCGCTGCTCGTTTAGTTTTTATTGCCGTTTCAAATATACCGGTCATTTTTGAAACACCCTGTATCATAACACAAAAAAGGCCCTCAATGGCTAAGTGTAAATAATCGTAGGTAAACTTCACAGTACACAGCAAATGCAATTTACAACTGTCTGTTCACGACGTTCCCTGTCTAAGTCAGCCGTGGACGATGATCTGCTGCATAACCAAGTGGCGAGAGCTGCTCTTCTCTCTTCCGAGGAGGCTTCTGTCCGTTGGCGCCCGGTCATTGGCGGATTGTACTCGGCAATTGGCCGAGGCGAAGTCGATATGTTCATGCTCAACGCTGCCCGTGGCGCTGGTGGAACTCGCGCAAGTGGCGAGTCTATGGCACTGGCACCAGCTCGCATCTTTTGCGCCTGGGGTGCTTTTGCCCTGGCTGTGTCTTGTTCGGAAGAGAGAGCAATTTGACATCTCCTTAGCGGCCAGAAAGTTAGCTTTAAGATTAATGTTTGTTTTCAATTATTTTTCTACTTAATTAACGAAAAAATATTACTTTTTTTGCGTTCCAAGCATTATTGAATGACGAAGAGACGTGAATGAGCGTGAAATAAATATAAACCCAGCCGAATCTCACTGATTTCTGTGATAGAAGCTACAACATATACATTTGTATGTATTGTATTGTATGTTAATCGGGAATCTAGAAACGACAGAGAGGCTCCGTCCCCGCCGCAGCCGCGGTGGTCCACAACCCTACGACGACTACCGCAGTCCACTTCATCCCTCCTCCGCCCCACACCGAACCCAGGATTATTGTGCAGTTCGGCCCCCGGTGGACCCCCCCCCCCCCCCCCAGGGAACGTCTCACACCAGACGAGTGTAACCCCTATGTTTGCGTGGGAGAGTAATGGTGGTGTACGCGTACGTGGAGAACTTGTTTGCGCAGCAATCGCCGACATAGTGTAACTGAGGCGGAATAAGGGGAACCAGCCCGCATTCGCCGAGGCAGATGGAAAACGCCAAAAAACCATCCACAGATTGGCCGGTTCACCGGACCTCGACACAAATCCGCCGGGCGGATTCGTGCCGGGGACAAGGCGCTCCTTCGCGCCTGGAAAGCCGAGCGTTAGACCGCACGGCCAACCGGGCTGGCCAACATATACATGGAGAAATACTTTCGAATATGCGTGTAATAGTAGTTTACTTCGCTGAAAGTCAGAGAACATAAACACATATTTCATGCATAGGGAGTATAAATTTCTGTTGTCGGTTCTTATTATGATAGCCACTTTCTTTTTGTATCGAGTCTAATGATGGGCACGTTCTTACACTTCACTCAACTTTCTAACACACGAAAATTTTCGTAAATGTGAACTTTTGCCTCAAAACCGAAGTGCTCGTGGTTCCTGCCGTTTGTCGTTCAGACGATAGCAACAATTGTGAAATTGGTTTGTTCTGTGTAGGAAAACACTTTTACTGTTTTTGACTTTTTATTATTACGTCTGTATGGTTTTCCCTTGAGCTGCAGTTGTGATGGTTTATTTGGTAATTTAAATAATGTAGCTGTTGCTTTCCATACCAGTTTCCTACGTTCACGTTGTTAAGTAGATATATGACGGCTTTCTCGAAAGTTTCGGAGCTTCTGCTGTTTACTACCTCTTTTCTGTCCTTAAAAGAAAACAACTTTTTTCATTGAATATAATAAGCTACAAGAGAATCGTAAATAAAATGCCTGGTAATGTACTATTTCATTCCTCCCAGGGTCCTTAGGAATTTCAAGACAGATAAATTTTACTTTTTTTTTCATTTTTAGTTGCTGCAGATTTTTGTGGTGCTACAGAGGTTGCCTATTGTAAAAATTATGATACAAATCAATGTAAACAGTACTATTCGCACTCACCCGATACCGTTTTTAAATGTTTAGCTTTCTATCTTGGAGCGCTGCTGTCGCAGACTATTAGAAACACGAGCAGGTGTGTCCTGACTGTATGTGTAATACTGTGCTTTAATACGGTTGCCATCCGTCCCGATACATCGGGACCGTCACCGTTATAGACCTTCTTGTCCCGTCATCCGGACCAAGACCCAATTTTCTCCCGATTTTGCAAAATACTGTTACGAGCTTGGCTAAAGTACTGCAGCACCGCCCTCTGTTAGTGCAACATTTAGATGCAGCCTCAGTTTTATTTATGTCAACAAGTTTAAGTTAATAAGGTTGTTTCACAGATGACGTTGCATGTTGCTTATCCTGTATCGACGATGCAATCACCTTCTAGATCTAGCGCCACCATTCGAGAAAATACGACTTCTCCAGTAGTGTGGGGCTGGAGCTATTTAAGCAGCGCCACGCGGAATAATTCTGCAGTTCCCGTTTGAACAGCGATCTGATAAGACAATTCTCTCTCTATACGTAATACAAAAACGAGTTCAAGTTAGTATTGTTTGAAATGTTTCCTTCGGTTATAAAGGCGCAAAGTCTATAGTGACGTGTACTTCGGTGACTAAAGTGTTATTGTGGACTGCTTACCGTCTAATAAACTTATCGTAGCTTAAGAAAATGTCTAAGGATGGAAAGTGTCACTTTTCGGATGATTACACGAAAGAGTGATCTTTTGTCGAGAAAGGATGTACGCATTGGGAAGCATCTGTAACTGTTTCATCACAGTAATTGAGGTAAGGCAGATGTGAGGCATCACATTTCTACGAAGAATCATACAAATAAATTCGCGGTGAAATCTTCCGAAAAATATGGTGTACCAATAAATTTTCCTCCAACAAGTTCCACGTTCTAAATAAAAAGTAATAAGATTAAATAAACTTCTTACTTCATTTCTACACCCCTATCTCAGAGTATCCCGACGAGGTCGCAACTAGATACGGCAACCCTATGCCTTAACTTACTTTTGAACATAATTTCCGCCTGTAAGGCACCTGTCGTACCGTATTGTTAAAATATGAAACCACATGCCCAGCTGTGTGACTCTGAAAGGAGCACCCGCTACCTCGTTTGCTGCCTTGATCGTGCCTAAACCATCGACTTAATCTCCTACTACAGGCGTGATTCACTTTTCACAACCTCGGTGAATAAATTAAGGACGGAAGGGGATAGAACATCTCTACTTAAATAAGAGTCGATCTCAGACTCAGTTAAATATGTATTATTTCTTAATGACCCACAAAGACATTAATAATGAAGCTGACAGACTGAACAGGGTAAAAAGGCACTGAAATAAATGTAAAAGTGCATGGAACCAGAAAAGTTGTTACTGGACCGGTAACTAATTGTCGGTCAGTCAAGAAAACTGCCCCTCTCCTGGAACCACACATTTGTCTGGTCTCTCCACGGATACCGCCATAGCTGGGAAACATTAATCAAAAAATTAACTTCGCTAATCTTTAATCCGTTACTAAGAAACTTCGTTGGACGTTAATGTTTTAACAGATGACTTATCAAAAGTTAATCGTTTACTCGTAATAGTAAACTTTATGTTGTGTGTGTAATGAAATGAGCAAGTGACTCAAACTATTACCGTTGCAAAAATAAAAATGTTTTAGTCGGAGAAATTTATGTAGGACATCAAACTGTACACACTGCGATTCATGTGCTCCCTTTATATGTAGTTTCAAATTGTTAAGGCTCGAAATGTGAGCTTTAATTGTTGATTTTTTAGACAAACATAGTTTACAATCCAAACGTATTTCTTCCCATGATCTGAATACAAAATTAACGTAATCACTTTCATCAGTTGTAAAGTTAGAGCCCGATTCCCTGATTTAGTTTTCACTGACAATCCACAAAAAAGTGGTATTTAACGCCGATGTCACTAAACAAACAACACTAAACAGCCAACACGTAGTTACTGTCGCTCGCACTAGATTGTTTGCATGAATCGCACACAAAGCCGGCATAGCCACAGACCGACAAGACCCGAACTTCTTAGGACTTCATTTCCGCAGGCGGTGCGGCGTCGTTTTTCTCATAAATAATAGATATTTAATCAACGATTAACTGACTGTAAGGAGGTTAAAAAGAGTCCGTTAACGTTTTTTTTAAATAACAGTTAATCCGTTATTGGAAATGTTACTTCGTTAATAATGAACGATTAACAGATTAACGGTCTTGTGCCCAGCCATGGATACCACCCCTGCTCCACCCCCCACGCACCCCCTTGCTCCGGAGTTGTTGCACATACGGTACGATTACCTGCACCGTTGAGACATAAAAGTCACCACAAGTCGGCAAGATCCATGAGGCAGTTTATAGTTATTACACATTTTAAATTTCATGCGTGACAATTCCATTTCTCCAAATTTCGAACGTATGCTTTTCGAAGGCTATATTTTTTATTTTTTACTTATTTTTCATTTTAATTTCCTGGACGATATGCTACAGCAACTTACTATTCATGGATGCAAACAAATTATTATTATTATTATTATTATATTAAAATATTTTATGGTAATTTAACAAATTATTATTGTTGTATTAAAACGTCATATTTCTTTCTCTCTTCCACATATATAAATTGAAGCCCCTACTCGCTACTTCACACATGTCGTCCGGCCGTATATGCTGAACAGTGAGAAACTACGGTGGGTCGCCAGTTTTATACACACATCAAAAAAAAGTTTTGCATCAGTTCGCTTACGAGAGTTCCGGAACCTGTATAGAAAAATGAAATAGAAATCAACATAAACATCATTTCCGCCCTTTTTATTGCTCATGAAAACCACACATTGAATTTTGGACCACCATACAGCGAGGCCTTCAGAGGTGGTGGTCCAGATTTCTGTACACACCAGTATCTCTAATAACCAATAGCTCGTTCTCTTTCATGATGCATGCCTGTATTTGTCGTGGCATACTTTCCACAAGTTCATCAAGGCACTGTTGGTCCAGATTGTCTCACTCCTCAATGGCGATCCCTCAGAGTGGTTGGTGGGTCACGTCGTCTATAAACAGCCCTTTTCAATCTATCCCAGGCATGTTCGATAGGGTTCATGTCTGGAGAACATGCTGGCCACTCTAGTCGAGCTATGTCGTTATCCTGAAGGAAGTCAATCACAAGATATGAACGATGGGGGCGCGGATCGTCGTCCATGAAGACGAATGCCTCGCCAATATGCTGCCGATATGGTTGCATTATCGGTCGGAAGATGGCATTCACGTATCGTACAGCCGTTACGGCGCCTTTCATGACCACCATCGGCTTACGTCGGCCCCACATAACGTCACCCCAAAACATCAGGGAACCTCAACCTTGCTGCACTCGCTGGACAGTGTGTCTAAGGCGTTCACCCTGACCGGGTTGCCTACAAAAACGTCTCCAACGATTGTCTGGTTGAAGGCATATGCGACACTCATCGGTGAAGAGAACGTGATGCCAATCCTGAGCAGTCCATTCGGCGCATTGTTGGGCTCATCTCTACCGCGCTGCATGGTGACGTGGTTGCAAAGATGTACCTCCCCGTAGACGTCCGCAGTCGTAACACGACGTCCTGTGGCTGTACGAAAAGCATTATTCAACATGGTGCGTTGCTGTCAAGGTTCCTTCGAGCCACGATCCGTATGTAGCAGTCATCCACTGCATTAGTAGCCCTTGGGCAGCATGTCATCGACATTCCCTGTTTCTCTGTATCTCCTCCATGTCCGAACAACATCGCTTTGGTTCACTCCGAGACGCCTGGACACTTCCCTTGTTGAGAACCCTTCCTCGCACAAAGTAACAATGCGGACGCGATCGAACCGCGGTATTGACCGTCTTGGCATGGTTGAACCACAGACAACACGAGCCGTGTACCTCCTTCCTGGTGGAATGACTGGAAACTGCAACTGATCGGCTATCGGACCCCTTTGTCTAATAGGCGCTGCTCATGCATGGTTGTTTATATCTTTGGGCGGGTTTAGTGACATCTCTGAATAGTCAAAGCGACTGTGCTGTGATGCAAAACTTTTGTTGGTGTATGTATATTTGATTGTTATTCGAAGTGGCCGTGCGGTTAAAGGCGCTGCAGCCTGGAACCGCAAGACCGCTACAGTCGCAGGTTCGAATCCTGCCTCGGGCATGGATGTTTGTGATGTCCTTAGGTTAGTTAGGTTTAACTAGTTCTAAGTTCTAGGGGACTAATGACCTCAGCAGTTGAGTTCCATAGTGCTCAGAGCCATTTGAACCTTTTTTTGATTGTTATTAAAATCGTATACATCTGCGGTAGTTTAAAAGTGGGTGTGACGACAACTTATATTTGAAAGGTGGGGGGCGTGGGGGAGGGGAAGGGACAGACACAATATTACACTCTTGACTCCTCACCCCGTCCCAGAACCTAATCCTGGATCCACGTCTGTTCGTGCTAATGGAGCTTTTTATTTATTTATTGAAGAATATGTTTTTTGTATGTGTCAATCTACATTTGAGACGTACCTATTTTATACGTTTTATAAGCGTCCCTCTCCTCATCATGGTCTATATTTGCATGATTGCTTTGCAGTTCAAAATTTAGTGCCTGGTAGACGGTTCATCGAACCACCTTCTAGCCATTTCTCTGCCTTTCCGCTCTCTAAAATCGAGAGAGAAAAACGAACATCTATCGTAATTCCGTGCGAGCTCTGAATTTCAATGATCATTTCTTACAATGTACGTGTGTGTCAACAAAATATTGGTGATTGAAATTTCATGAGAGGATCCTGACGCAACGAAAAACGCCTTTGTTTTAATGACTGCCACCTGATTAGCGTATCATATCCGTGGCTTCCCCACCCCCATCGCGCGATAATACAAAACGAGCTGCCCTTCTTTGGGCATTTTCGATGTCACAACTGATGCCGATCCTACACCGCCTTAGAAGGCGGACAAGCGTAGTGTCAGTAGTCTCTTTAGTAGACCGGTTGCATTTTCAAAGCGTTCTGCCAATAAATTGATCTTTGGTTTGCTTTCCACACAACATTGTCTATGTCATCTTTCGCAGCTGTAATCCCTAAGTATTTAATCGAATTTATCATGTATTCGAAATTTGGGAGATTCGTTTTAATATATGACTTCACACTTCATTATTTGGAGTCCTTTGCCATTTCACGCACCATACAGATATCTCTCCTAAATCATTTTTCAATTGGTTTTGATCGTCTGATTACTTTACAAGAGAGTAAATTACAGCATCATCTGCAATCTCTGCTCAGATGGTCTCCTAAATCGTTTATATGGGGGGGAGGGGGAGGGCCAGGAACAGCAGAGGTCTAATAAGAATTCGTTGGGGAACGCAGATATTACTTATTTTTTATTCGATTACTTTCCGTCACTTACTACGAACAGTGACCTACCTGGCGGGAACTCACGAATCCTGTCGCACAACTGAGACGGTAAGTTTCGGTACAGTATGGTAAGACACTTCACTTTACCAACCTTTCCCTTAATCCCGTTTCCATATTACTGCAGAATATCCTTTTCAAGTATAGGCAACAGAAGAAAGGAGAAGTTACAGGACGTGGCATACGCTCGTAGTTAACTTCGTCCTGGAAGGAGCAGAGGACGAGATAACTTGCAAAGAAGTACGAAGGTCAGCATACGCAAAACGGACTGTCGAGGATGTTTGGTGTAGTAGATTCGTATAGATCGAAAAGTTAGCTGTAGAAAGACGCAGATGGCGTTATATAAGCAGTCTGAAAGACGTGTCTGTGCCGGCGGTGATTCGTTATGCATGCGTCAGCATGCGTGCCTAATATGTTCCAAAAAGCAGCGTATAAAAACAAGATTTTCCTGTGCTCATACCTCGGGCTCCATTGGTGATAAAGAAAGGTAGGTTCAAATGGGGGATAGCCCTTGGGCTACGGAAAACTTTTTTTTTTCTAATAATATATTTTCCGGAGCCGAGGTTTCCAAGACTACTATGAACAACAAATGGCTGAATTTTTCGATTCATTCCTAAGATATCGATCTCGAACAAACTTGAAATTTTGTTCATATCTTTGTTTCCGAGATGCAAAGGTTCAGAGTTACCCTACGTATACGCGTAGAATACGCACGTAAAATCCGATGTGAGCGGAAACGTAGTTTATAAAGCGACGTAGCATGGAGAAATATGCTGTAAAGTGTTTCCGTATCAGCTGGGAACACTTTGGTTGTAATACTGAAGAAATTGTGAAAGTTTTCGGTCGTAAAATGCTACTTGAGGCGTAAAATTAGTTTTACATTATTTCAGTTTCATATAAATAAATTACCAATTTTACTGACAATACATTTCTTTTTGTGTGAGTAACGTGGCCTGCTGCAACAGGGAAAAAAGGGAACCAGCGGCGAAATATTCCTATCGGAGCACAAAAAATACCAATAGTTTACCGCTGATTCAAAGGACTCGAAAACTGTGGTGCCAGCTGCCTCGTTCTGTCCTGAGGATCATTAAAAATTTTCGCAAAAATATTGGCATGCGAACATATTCGCCTTTTTTTACGTTGAGAGAGAAGACAGCAGCTGTGGCAAAGAGACGGAAAACTAATAAATAATGGAACATAGTGGGCATCTGTTGCGCAATAAAAAGAGCGAAGGAGAGAAAAATTAAGAGTGACAGTGCTGGTAAACCTCTTACGTTATTTGATTTTCAAACAGCAGAGTAAAACTGAACGTACTCAGACATTTCTCTCTTTATTTATTATGATCATCACTAAAGTGACACACAATATTTTTAGCGCAACGCAATCTGACTTTCAATAATCCCTACAAAAGAATGGCCCTCACTAACAATAATCTATACCTTTCATGAATCACTTACCTCACAAAAATCTTCGTTACTCGAACTACTGCAATACAGCGAGCGCCAATACTGCCAGCTAAATAAAAGATTCTAACTACCGAAGGCACTAACTACTGATAGGCATAGTTAGCAAATGAAAGATTTTGATAGAGAACAAACACTGTATTTACTTTAATAATGTTCAAAAGTCATAATGTATATATCAGTTCATGACATCCGGTCTTACAAATTTCGTTTTTCTGGCGGACACACGTCCAGATCGTCCGCTCTCAAAACTCTGCCTTCTCTCTCCCCACATCCACCACTGCTGGCGGCTCACCTCCAACTGCGCAACGCTTACGCGCTGTTCACATCCAACTGCCCAACACTACAATAGCGAAAATTCCAACAATGCAAACCAGCCACAGACTGCACACAGCACAGTCAGTGATTTTCATATAGAGCACTACGTGGCGTTACCAACATAAAAACCTAAACAGCCTACTTACAAATGGCAGTGTGAGAGAAAAGCAGGATCACAGTGATATGGACAACGGAAAATAGTGCTAGGAAAAGAGTGAAGGAGACTGTTGGGGGGGGGGGGGGGGAGATGAAGAATAAAGAGAAGGAGAAAGTGGAATTAGGTGAGGGAGAACATCCAAAGTTAGAGGAGACTATAATAGTAGGACAGGACGAAGGGAATTGTGGCTGTGACGCAGGAGACAATGACACAAAGACGAAAGGTGTGAAGACATTGAGTTGGGCCGAATGAGTGAGTGAAAAAGGTCAGCTGGGAGTAGATGGATACGAGCGACTTACAGCGATGGGCTAGTGGATGTGAGTGAGTTACAGTTAGGGGAGCTTGTGGGTGTTTGAGGTGAGTTGCACGTTAAAAAAAGCGGGAATATATTCGCATGCCAATATTTTTGCTAAAATTTTTAAAGGTGTTGAGGAAGATGGAATGAGGTAGCTGGTTCCACATTTTTCAGTCAGAATCTTTTACATAAACAGGAACATATTTGCTTTTTTTTGTTCTTCGCTAGGGGCATTTTTCCGCTGGTTTTAGGTTATTTGTATCTGTCGAGTGATTTTTTTTTTCGGTGGTGTGGGGGTGGGGGAAAGGGAGGAGAAGAATCCGAGGAATTTTATCGGGACAAGGAAGAGCGAGTGGGAAATACATTCCTGGCGATAAGCGGCGGGCGACTCGCCGCCCAGGGTCGCCATATGACGCACGGCATCGCCCGCTGTTGCGGCCCTCTGCACGCAGCTGTGGAGGCCAGACGAGACGCGCCAGTCGTAAGGTGGCCGTAAACGCCAGCCAGCGCCGGCTAGTAAACGATGCGCCCCGATGAAGTCGTTCCCTTCCGTTCCGCAGCGCTGCCGTCCCCCGTCTCTCTTCGGCGTGCGGCGTGCAGTTTCTCGCAGCCGGCCGGCTATTTCCAATGGTCCGCGAAACCAGCCGGCCGGCCGCTGTGAGTGGTTGCACGTGTCGGCTGCTCGTAGCGCGCTACAGCCGGCTCGTAAGCTCCGCCACCTCACTGCCCGCGCTCGGGCTTCCATTCCTCCCGCCAAAACACGCTACTGCTCTGCAGTTGGAGTGTCATTTATTAAGAACGGGACGTCTTGCGTGCTAGTTGTATTCCCTGTTTACCACACCTCTCTGCAGTTCCGTTTTATTTTTCTCTTCGTACTTGATTAATTTAAACCACTGGTTGGAAACGTGCCTCCGACACCGACGACGCTAAATGTCGATAGTGTTGTGGCGCTGAGCCAGAAGCCAGTTGAACTTAATAGTGGACGTGAGTGCGTGGGCAGGTATATAAATTATCAGATTTGCAATTCTCTGTGGCAGGTGGAACGACCACAAGAATGAATGACCGTTGTTTGTGTTCACAGTTGTTATCGCGCCTGCTAGGGTGTAATGTTTCCATCAAAATAAGATTAAAACGTTAAACAAAGTTTTGTTGGGAACTACTTTATTTCAAAGTTATGCAATAGAATAGGGATCACTAGTGCAGCACGAACAATACAAAATTAAGTCTTCTCGGAAAGCAACGACATGAAGGGATCCTTTGTCCAGCACAGTGACTACTTATACAGGGTGATACAAAAGTAACTGTACACACTTCAAGGGTGTAATGTATGGATCAAAATAAGAGTAAAACCTTAAATAAAGTTTTGTCTGAATCGACTTTATTTCCAATTTATTATCCATAATGCCATTTGTAGTAGGCATTACATTATGGGCCATTACAGTCTTCTGGAATGTCGTGTTCGTCTGCATATCGACTGATATTTGTCGGCGGTGATCCTGCACCCTCAAAGTTTCTTATCCTGACAAGTGGCCAGGTCGTGCAGGACCAGTTGCTTGGCCCACCAGATCTCCGGATCTTAACACCTGAACTTCTACAGTAAAGTGCGTTTACCCCGTGACATGTTCAAAATGATATTTATGTAGATGAAGACACTGATGTGCTAGACTTCTTACCGCTCCCGGAATGTTGCAGGCTCTGTTCATCTCATTCTACACAGTTGCACAGGTAGTTTCAGTTCACTGCTGTAGTTGTGCTACATCCCCAATTGGAACTCCATACGAGGTCCTTGAGACGGCCCCAACGGTAGAAGTCCAGGGTTAAAGATCCGGAGATCTGGTGGGCCAAGCAACTGGTCCTGCGCGACCTGCCCACTTGTAAGGATAAACACCTTTGAGATACCCTCTTGCCTCCCGACTGAAGTGCACAAGAGCACCGCCGACAAAGAAATATCAGTCGATATGCAAACTAACACGACACGCCAGAAGCATGAACTGCTTGTAATACCTATCACAAATGACATTATAGATCATAACTTGTAAATAAAGCAGTTTCACAAAACTTTATGTAACGTTTTACTGTTATTTTGATCCATACATTACACCCTTATAGTCTATACAATTACCTTTGAATCACTGTATAAGGAGCCCGACCAGCCTCAGATGTTGAGATGTTGAGTAGTGACTGTGAAGGACAAAGAGATGCTGCAAACTGGTGTGAGACAGCGTTATCAGCACACAACAGAATTTGAAAGGGGCCTCATAGTGGGTCTCCATTTTGACATCTGGTCGAATTGTGTAATATTAACGTTTTGGGGGCGTTCGGGCGTGACAGTGGCCCGATGTTGGACTGCAAAGGGAACGTCAGTTTCGTTCGATCACGGCTGTTCACCACAAGGTGCAAAATGGTTCAAATGGCTCTGAGCACTATGGGACTTAACATCTGAGGTCATCAGTCCCCTAGAACTTAGAACTACTTAAACCTATCTGACCTAAGGACATCACACGCATCCATGCCCGACGCAGGATTCGAACCTGCGACCGTAGCGGTCCCGCGGTTCCAGACTGAAGCGCCTAGAGCCGCTCGGCCACACCGGCCGGCTCACCACAAGGGAAGTTCGCCGTATTGTCTCTGTATGTCCATCTTTTTAGAGATGGTCGCGGGGCTGTTCGACTGAGGATGTCAAATTAAACACGTGTCAGCCGTCAATTTCCAAACTTATTTTATTAGGCACCTAGTTTCGGTGCTTTATTACGCCATCTCAGGCCCCTGACCGACATGTAGGAATAATCTACCACGCTTGAGATCGAAGCAGGGGCCAGAAATACTGTATTAGTAGAACTCTACTTGCTATAGTGACCACTTCAAACCGCACCAGTCAAAAACGAAAATCAGGAATTTCCAAAGAAATTCTTTGGAAATCCCAGATTTTCATCTTTGAATGGTGCGGTTCGAATGTCTATCTAATAGTCGGCGGGTGATGTTTGAAGTGGTCACTGTAGTAAGTAGATATCTACTAATACCAGTATCGTTGAGCCCTGCTTCGATCTCAAGCGAGGTAGATTATTCCTACACGTCGGTCAGGGGCCTTAAGATGGCGGAAAAAAAATAATAAAATAAAATTAAAAAAAATTGCCTAATAAAATAAGGTTCAAATCTGACGGCTGAAAGGTGTTTAATTTGACATCCTTCGCCGTATTGTGTACCAAGCACATCGTAAACCCCTTTTACGTCTGCACTTGCCTACCGGGGACGAATAATGGACCACCTGGAACATTCTCTGCCATCCCACACCACTGGTCCGAGACTAGCAGCAGTCGGGCTAGGGCTGGTTAACCCCAACCCAACAAGCAGGCCGTTGTGGCCGAGCAGTTCTAGGCGCTTCAGTCCGGAACCGCGCTGCTGCTACGGTCGCAGGTTCGAATTGTGCCTCTGGCATGGATGTGTGTGATGTCCTTAGGTTAGTTAGGTTTAAGTAGTTCTAAGTCTAGGGGACGGATGACCTCAGATGTTAAGTCACATAGTGCTCAGAGTCATTTTGAACCATTTGAACCCAACCCGACAACACAAACGGGTGCGTTTGGAATGGTGCCGTGAGCAGGAAGCATGAAATGCGTTCAGCGACAAATCGCGATTTTTCATTAACGCGGAATGCCGTCGTCAACGTGTGTGGCGGCGACATGTAGAGACGTCTCATTCTTGCTATGTTTTAGAGAGGCAGAGCTGTGTCACTCCTGCGAGCAGCCACAGTGTATGCCAGTGGTTGAGAGAATTCTGGCGTCACAGCTGTATGTCGCGGACACCCTGCATCCTCATGTGTTACCTCTCATGCGACTGTCTCGTGACGCACTTTTTCAACAACGCTCGTCCACGTACGGCATGTTTCTCTACGAACTGGAACTGTCTGTGCGATGTTTGCAGTACTTCCGTTGCCAGCGTGGTCCCATATCTGTGGCCAACGGAACTCGTCTGCGACCAGCTCAGATGCAAACTCTGTCCAAATACCAGGGTGCAGGATATCGGAGACCAGTTACAACAGTTCTGGGGCAGCTTGTCTCAAGGGAAGATACGACGGCTGAATGACACCCTTGCCAACAGAATCTGTCCATGCATCCACGCCAGAGCAGGTACATCATCATAATGACATATGGGGGTGATATTGTCAAGTTCTTTGAAAATTTTACTCGACTTTGTAAACACCGAAATAACATCACATACCGTCTCTATCCGTAAAGTTTTATTTCGTTTTCTTCTTCCTCTCTAGACGCTTCTGTCCGGAACCGCGCGACTGCTACGGTCGCAGGCTCGAATCCTGCCTCGGGCATGGATGTGTGTGATGTCCTTAGGTTAGTTAGGTTTAAGTAGTTCTACGTTCTAGGGGACTGATGACATCAGATGTTAAGTCCCATAGTGCTCAGAGCCATTTGAACCTTTTTCCTTCCTCTCTGGGTGCTTCAATTTTTTTTTTTTTCCTAACAGAGTATCGTCGTCCGTTTTTCACTATGCTATAGCGCACACTGTATGGAATTTTGTGACGAACGCAGTAATTTTTAAACTTATAGCTACCAAATAATGACAGCGTCGTTATTTTGTTTCATGGAACAGTACAGTTTTTTCCGTGGCGTTCGAAAGAGCCTGCGAAGAGGACTTCAGCGATATAATGTGCGTGGGACTAGATGAAATGGCAACAAGATAACTGCGCCGAAAAAGCACTGTCCCGCATTCAGAAGACGTTCCACAAATGTCTCCCTGTTGTATCAAATGTAACCAAACACGTAACTCAAATGCTATTAGTGTTTCTTTACCTGTGTCCCTGAAGCCCATCAGTCTGTTCTGTACTGTTTCAGCGATCAGACAACATTCACAATGTATACAGCAGTCGAAAAAGTGGTAACACGAATGTTACCAAACTTTTAGAGCAGTGATGCCGTTGTATGCTTTTTCCCATGGCGGCCAGTGTTCTCCAAGACCTGTTGGAAATAAACTGCCAAAGGACCTAGGCAGGATGCAGTTTGCTGAAAAGTGCCATTAGTGGGAACGGGAAATAGTCAACGGACATGTCTGAATTCCATTGCCGATGCTAATTGATTGAACGGGTTAAATATTAAAAATTGTCTTGTGGAGCTGCTTGGAGCTCGCAAAATCAAAGGAGTTGGCTGTTAGTACTTATAGGGCGTAGGACACAAATCGTGTGCCTTCTGAGGCAGAGGTGATGTTTGAAGGTGATCATTTGCGATCGATGAAGACTACAAGATTCTAATGTGCGTCTTTTGTGTGGTTGTAGAATTAATCAGGTCCCGGTTATCTAGGCGAGTGCTGCTGTGTAGTGAGCAAGTACACGCTCTCTGGCTCACATCAGATCATGGAGTCACTAGCTAGCTACACTGTGGTGCTTACTGGACGGGGCAGACTCGACGACGTGTAACTGAAAGAAATTCCGTTATTTGTGATTTTTTCCTTATTGAGTTCGAACTGTTATTCTGTTTTGTTTTTGCTCGACGTTATTGGTGAAAGTTTCCAGGGGCCACCTGGAGGCGGTGTATTACAGTGATTTGCAGTTTCCTGCAAATTGGTTGGATCTCAATTCATTCTAAAAATAGGTAGGTTCTTAAAGGGCGCTTATTATTGGTGATGTAGGAGCAGTGAAAATTTTAACCCCATCCCGTGAATCGAAACTGTGGAGTTCATGTGAGTATTGGAACAATTTTCCTAATAACATGCTTACTTCGACATTCACTAAATCAGTTCTCACCAAGCCACCGTTTTTGATTTGAAGCCGCAGCATGACAGAGTTCTTAAAACTGAGAAGATATAAGCCTGAATTATGGCAATAATATTCGTCCATTAATTAATAAAGAGATTAAATTTATTGCTATTGAAGCTCCTGTATTTTCTAACAATGGGGACAGTAAGTGTCCAGCGATTACATTTGATGCTAACCGTACTGCTAATTTTGCTGGTGGGATGGCATTTCTAATAGTTTCGATTAGAACTATAAATGATATTACTGGAGGTGGTGTAGGAATAGATTCATGTTAAATAAGTGAAATGACTTTGCTAATCCTGATAGTAGAACTATTGCTTCAATTGTGCGGGGATGGCGACCCCTATATAAACAGTATACATCATAGTTGGAGTACGAGAACTATCCAGGTTCGCCACTAAACGTTTCGGTATTGCAATAAACACGCCGCTAAGAGAGTGCTGATTCTGGCTAAATCCGCAGGAGGGACATCACGCTACATCACGGAACCTCTGAGCACGGACGAAAGGAACGTTTCGAGCTACACTTAAAATAATCGCGAGGTAGTACACTCAATGCAGTAGTCAGAGAGAAATGGACACGTACAATTTTTTACATAATTTGTTGTTCCAAATAACTCTAATAAAAGTGGACAACTTAAAAAACTGGAAACCGCAGTTCTTTAAGACATCTGCAGTTTAAACATTAAAGTAGATAAACTCTGTTTGAGGAGTTCAACGTCATACAACAGTTTCCATAACAGCCGCCGCGTTCGGCCTGTGAGAATGCAGTGAACTGTCTCAAACAGGTTAAATATGATACAGAAGGGATTACACTCACAGGACTAAAACACACATAAGAAACAATTACAATAAATGCCTGGAAGTGAAATAAGCAGCTGTCTGGAAACCGTGTAACGGAGCTAAAATAGAGCTTAAATCATAGACCACTGAATAAAATTCTGCTCTTAACTGCGACATGAATAACAAGGTTTTCACAATACTTAAACAAAATATCAGGCGTTAAAATATGAAAACTACTTTCCCATATTATGTTATGTTAACCGGTGACCTAGAAACGACAGAGAGTCTCCGTCCCCGCCGCAGCCGCAGTGGTCCGCAACCCCACGACGACTACCGCAGTCCACTTCACCCCTCCGCCACCCCACACCGAACCCAGGGTTATTGTGCGGTTCGGCCCCCGGTGGACCCCCCAGGGAACGTCTCACACCAGACGAGTGTAACCCCTATGTTTGCGTGGTAAAGTAATGGTGGTGTACGCGTACGAGGAGAACTTGTTTGCGCATCAATCGCCGACATAGTGTAGCTGAGGCGGAATAAGGGGAACCAGCCCGCATTCGCCGAGGCAGATGGAAAACCGCCTAAAAACCATCCACAGATTGGCCGGCTCACCGGACCTCGACAGAAATCCGCCGGGCGGATTCGTGCCGGAGACAGGCGCTCCTTCCCGCCCGGAAAGCCGTGCGTTAGACCGCACGGCCAACCGGGCGGGCTTCCCATAGTATAGTTTCAAAAGAATCTTTAGTGACATGAATCGCAGACTCACTAATCCTAACCAGGAGCAGAGCTATAAAATATATTTGCTTTTGAAACAATTAAAAAAACCTTAGCAGGGATAAAGGTACTAGTTCATTTCACCAAACTCCATCAATATAAATACCCAAAACATAACGGCACTCAGCCAAAACAAAACACAGTGTACCATTCACAACATATACACAAATGGAGTGTTGCCAAACACCGTGAATCAACTAAACAAGTTAAATCGACGGCGTACATTAGTATTAAGGCTAACAAATGTTTGAGCATCAAACTGTAAAGCTTACCGTTTTTTCGTCTGCACCGTCCCTTCTTTGGCTACAACGAAAATTCACAAGCAATACTGCGAAATCCAGCCAAATTTCCAAATGACACGAGCCGTACTTGATGCGCCTGTTGACCTTTAGATAAAACAGACAGCACATTCAACAGCGCATACACAACTCGTAATCTCGACGGGGAATTAGCTGGGCCAGCAAGCATAACACTTCATGTGAGTGTTCTGTTTAAACTACATCTCGAACTCCACTTTACATGCATATGACTCTGCGAATATCTACTACACATGCTGGCACTGAAGTTGCGTCCAAGGTATCGCTTTGCCAATCTTGCGCCGTCAAATCAACGTGGAGGTGGTAAGAAGAATGATCGTATCCGAGTACAGTGCTTTAAACCCTCATCGGTCGACCCCGCTGCCGCCTAACGCTGCGCCAGGGAAGGCGTTATCAAGAGGCGCAGCTCCGATACCTTTGAATATTGGCTCACGTTTCATGTCCAGCACAGATTACTGTAGCTGTTGAATGTAATTGGTAGCGACTGAAACTATAAGTTTGCTGTTGACGCAGGTAACAAGAGCCTGTATCGAACACCATTCGTTACCAAGTGTTCTTTAGAACAATTTATTAGGCAACAATACAAGGTTGAACTAAAAAAAAAAAACACATTAATGATTGAACTCGAGCTTTCACCATTAAAAAGTATTAAACGTGAAGCACCACAAGAAAACAATTTACATGTTCTTTAAAATTTTTTCACCAAAAATTACAATTCATCAAAACATTATATTTTAATGAATTACATTGAAAATCTTGCCGAGACACATCACAACCTGAAAATTGCAATAACTTAATAGAGTGGCCCTACGTCAGATCAGAGCACAAATCCACAGCGAACACGACAGACCCCAGACCTAGACATCGGGACGCAGACCGCTCCCGCCCCCCCTCCCCCCAGAGAGGATAGGCAATGCACTACAACACATACAGCAAAGCTTTCTTAAGCAGTGAAGAGGTGAAATAAAGCCAAAGCTCTAAAAGAAATCCAATAACTAATATTTGAATTGAATTGAAGCCTTTAAGATGAGGTCCTACAGACGAATGTTGAAAATTAGGTGGACTGATGGGTAAGGAATGAGGAGGTTCTGGACAAAATCGGAAAGGGATATGTGGAAAACACTGACAAGGAGAAGGACAGGATGATAGGACCTGTTAAGACATGAGGGAATGACTTCCATGGTACTAGAGGGAGCTGTAAAGGGCAAGAACTGTCGATGAAGACAGAGATTGGAATACATCCAGCAAATAATTGAGGACGTAGGTTGCAAGTGCTTCTCGGAGATGAAGAGGTTGGCACAGGAGAGGAATTCGCGGCGCGCCACATCAACTGAAAACTAATACGAGTATTAAGTTAGGTTTAAAGCGCCACTGAATGTTAATCGCTTCGTGATGCCAGTAAAAATTAACAGGTTTGAACGAGACACACACTTAAAGCTGGAATTGCTAACGGCCAAGGATCAAAATTACTGGTATCTTGAATGTAGAACCAACATCAGCACAATCTTAATAAATACAGGAGCATCCTTCAGATTAGTATCCACAACCCAAGTTATACTAGTGGCCTATTATTAGCTTAATGATCAAGTCAGAGGTTCTTAGGAACTTCAACTGTCCTCATGGAATTGTTTTTGGCGCACTTTACCTACAATTTGACAGAGGCAAGCATCATATAAAAATTAGACTTATTGTGGTATCTAAGGACAAAGAAAAAAACTTACTGGTCGCAATAAACGTATTAGTCCCACTAAATAAAGCCGATTTATTTTCTAAAGGCCAACGTAGTGACAAAGCATGACTTAGACTTAGCCACAACAACACTCTGCACTTTACTTAAAATTGGGCACCCAAAAGATTTTTAAAAACATTTAATCTGAACGCAAGCCAGTTTCCCCACGGGAAAGAGAGTTGAGCACGACCTGAAAACTCTTTCAAAAATCACATTTAATGAAAACGGGGAAGCGCAGCACAACAAAAAATTGAAAAACCAAGCGGAAGGCCAGCGCCGAGCTGCTTCAAACACAACGAACAGCAGGCAGTGGAGACAAGTCCCTGGAGAGACAAATGACGCTCACCATAAACACAAGGAAGTCGAACCGGACTCTTTCCACCCGAGGAAGGCGTAGACTCGGTGCCCGGAAAAATCCTGTGGTCAAGGCGTTCCGGTCGCCTAGTGCAGAAGGGGACACGACCGGTGGGCTTCGCCACATCGCGCCAAATTCTACGGGAGGAGCCGGGGTACAGCCAGGGCAGGACCAGGCTGGCCCAGCAACGCACGTCAACAGTAGCACCGCCACACGGAGAACGCCGACTTCCAATACTCCCACCAGAAAAACCGTGCGCTGGCAGTGCTGAACATTTGCTCTCCAGGAATCTCCCACGTCCCACCGGACAAACCGTCAACCATAACCGCCCTGTTCAGACTGCCCCCACTCCCTTTCCGCACAAGACACTTCATCACGTCCACCAGGGAGAAAACCAAATATCCTGTGACCGGAAAAGACGGAGTTCAACTAGCCGGACGCGACCTATAGAATTCGGATCACGGCTCACTGTAACTAGTCAAAATTTATCTTATTTACACCACCGTTTCATCCTTTCACACATCAGTTAGATACATGTGAATTAATACACTGAAGAGGCCAAGAAACTACTACACCTGCCAAATATCGTGTAAGGCCCCCACGAGCACTCAGAAGTGCCGCAACACGACGTGGGATGGACTCGACCAACGTCTGAAGTAGTGCTGCATTGAATTGAGACTATAAATCGTGCAGGGCAATCAAATGGTTCAAATGGCTCTGAGCACTATGGGACTTAACATCTCTGGTCATCAGTCCCCTAGAACTTAGAACTACTTAAACCTAACTAACCTAAGCACATCACACGCGTCCATGCCCGAGGCAGGATTCGAACCTGCGACCGTAGCGGTCGCGCGATTCCAGACTGAAGCGACTAGAGCCGCTCGGCCACACCGGCCGGCGCAGGGCAATCCAGGGAGTGGAGATCTCTTCTGAGCAGCACGTTGCAACGCATTCCAGATATGCTCAATAATGTTCATGTCTGGGGAGTTTAGTGGCTATCGAAAGTGTTTAAACTCAGAAGAGTGTTTCTGGAGCCACTCTGTAGCAATTCTGGACGTGTGGGGTGTCGCATTGTCCTGCTAAAATAGCCCAAGTCTGTCGGAATGCACAATGGATATGATGCAGGTGATCAGACAGGATGCTTACGCACGTCGCCTGTCAGGATCGTATCTAGACATATCAGGGGTCTCCAACTGCACGCGCCCTCACCGTTACAGTCTCCACCAGCTTGAACAGTCCCCTGCTGACATTCAGGGTTCATGGATACATAAGGCTGTCTCCATACCCGTACATGTCCATCCGCGCGATACAATTTGAAACGAGACTCGTCCGACCAGGCAACATGTTTCCAGTCATCAACAGTCCAATATCGGTATTGACGACGCCGGCCGAAGTGGCCGTGCGGTTAAAGGCGCTGCAGTCTGGAACCGCAAGACCGCTACGGTCGCAGGTTCGAATCCTGCCTCGGGCATGGATGTTTGTGATGTCCTTAGGTTAGTTAGGTTTAACTAGTTCTAAGTTCTAGGGGACTAATGACCTCAGCAGTTGAGTCCCATAGTGCTCAGAGCCATTTGAACCATTTTTTCGGTATTGACGGGCCCAGGTGACGCGTAAAGTTTTGTGTCGTGTAGTCATCAGGGGTACACAAGTGCGCCTTCGGCTCCGAGAGCCCATATCGATGATGTTTAGTTGAATGGTTCACACGCTGGCACTTGTTGACGGCCCAGCATTGAAACCTGCAGCAATTTGCGGAAGAGTTGCATTTCTGTCACGTTGAACGATTCTCTTCAGTCGCCGTTGGTCCCGTTCTTGCAGGATCTTTTTCCGGATGCAGCGATGTCGGAGATTTGATGTTTTAGCGGATTCCTGATATTCACGGTCCACTCGTGAATTGGTCGTACGGGAAAATCCCCAAATCATTGCTACCTCGGATATGCTGTGTCCCATCGCTCTGCGCCGACTATAGCACCACGTTGAAACTCACTTAAATCTTGATAAGCTGCCACTGTAGCTGCAGTAACTGATCTAACAACTACGCCAGACACTTGTTGTCTTATATAGGCTTTGACGATCGCAGCGACATATTCTGCCAGTTTACATATCTCTGTATTTGAATACACATGTCTATACCAGTTTCTTTGGCTCTTGAGTATACATGTCTGTGTTGTGTGTACGAGTTTGGGTGATCTGTGGCACTGTCTGCAGTGGTCACAGGAATCTTTCCTGTCATGTAACATCAGATATATTATCACATGCACTTCGTAAACACTGAGTGTTTATAAACTGTGCTGTACACAGGAGAAAAGGAACTTTGACCACCGATAGCAGTACGCAAGTTTCCCCAAAGTCGTACATACGTCATATACATGTATTAATTCACTTATGATGTAAGTTTAAATCTCTGAAAGGCATACTGGAAATAAGATAATTTGTGACTAGTAGCAGTAGACTTACAGTTTTGATCATTATCAGTAACAGTAAAACGTAACCTAAAGTGACGTATTGTCTGTTAACTTTCGTCTCGAGATCTTCGGCTTACGTTTGTCTGATAATTTTCGCCGGCGCGAGTGGCAGCGCTAGTCAGATATTCACCCTCCATCGCTGGTGCCGGACTGGAGCTGAGCCAACGTCTGAGAGCTTTTCCATGGTCATTACGGCTGTCGGTCTGCCCTTTTACCGGCAACAGTCGTCCTCTGCAGCACAGGAATACAGGATCAGTTTATCTTGGCTTTCTTCGTTCTTGTTAAGGTTACTGTCACGCTTATGAATTTCGATGGCTTCGCTAAACAGACGGGCGTGGTATTTCTCCACAGCAAGAACCTGCGTGTCGACGAATTTTATAATGTGGTTGAATTCAGCGTGTGGCCCACCGCGAGCGATTTCTACGTCTGTCTCAGTCTTCAGTAATGTTTGTGTTCGATGATGTACCGATGGCTCGTCCGGTCATTACAACGTAGACTTTTCCTCACATACGGGATATTCGATGGATATCTTTCGTCCGTTTCTGATCTGAGACAGTTGTATATGTCCTTGGTCGGTTTGTAAATGGTCCGTACGCCGTGTTTGCGCATATACAACCGATTCTGTTTGCCTCTCTGTGTAGCAGTAAGACCGCACCCGACGTTCCTTCTTGCGACGTGCAAGTACGCCGGGGGTGTTACATTTCGTGGTACTTCTTCAGCACGTTTTACACGAGCGACTTTTAGGTAGCCGGTCTCTGTGGCTGAGCGGTTCTAGGCGCTTTTATCCAGAACCGCGCTCCTACTACGGTCGTAGGTTCGAATCCTGCCTCGGGCATGGATCTGTGTGATGACATTAGGTTAGTTAGTTAGTTCTAAGTCTAGGGGATTGATGACCTCAGATGTTACGTCCCATAGTGCCTAGAGCCATTTGACTTTCTGGTCAAAATCGACTGCACAATATGGTGCGCCTTTCGTGCCTTCGTGTAAATTAAAAGCCAACAACGTCACGAGGGTGTCTATGACGTCAATGATGCCTACACGGTACCGAGTGTGGAGTTCTAAATTTCCGAGTATGCTGCACCCTGTGCATAAGCAAAAACAGAGATCTGTGGCAGTGTCTGCTAACATCGGAAATTAACCTGTTCTGGCCGAGCTCATTCCTAGAACAGATTTTGTGACTTCGTTTCTTCTTAATGTTTATTGTGTTGTCTGCTTCATTTTTGTGACATACTGAAAAAGTTGCACGAATCCTGGCATTTACCCTACTGGTGTTCTCCTACAAGAGGGACGAAATCTCTAAAACCAAAAAGGTTTTTTCGTTTTACAGAAAAAACCTGCATTATGCATAAATGAAGAAAGTAAATACATCAAAGTAGCGTAACGAAAATTATTTCATCAGGCAGCCATTCTCGCCGGAGGTTCGAGTCCTTCCTCGAGCATGGGTGTGTGTGTTGTCTTTAGCGTAAGTTGGTTTAAGTAGTGTGTAAGTATAGGGACCGATGACCTCAGCAGTTTGGTCCCATAGGAATTCACACACATTTGAACATTTTTCCATCAGTGAAAAAGTGAAATTGCATTATTTGACGAAAAAAATAATTTTCGATAAAATTACCAAATAAGCAGCAACCAGTCGCAAAATCATGTTTTCTTTATTTACTTTTGCAAATCGATTTCAACTGATTAGCAGCCATCATCGGTGCTACAAATACAAGAATAAAAATAATTAATAACAGTGACCAAATGAATGAATGTACATAAAGCAACGTAAAACCAATTAAATGTATATAGACGCATTAAACCATTTAAAATGCACATACAAATTTACCTTTCAACGTATATGTTCTCTGAGTAGTAACTGGTAGAAGCGGACCTTGGGGAAGATCAGTTTGGATTCCGTAGAAATATTGGAACACGTGAGGCAATACTGACCTTAAGACTTATCTTAGAAGAAAGATTAAGAAAAGGCAAACCTACGTTTCTAGCATTTGTAGACTTAGAGAAAGCTTTTGACAATGCTGACTGGAATACTCTCTTCCAAATTCTAAAGGTGGCAGGGGTAAAATACAGGGAGCGAAAGGCTATTTACAATTTGTATAGGAACCAGATGGCAGTTATAAGAGTCGAGAGGCATGAAAGGGAAGCAGTGGTTGGGAAGGGAGTGAGACAGGGTTGTAGCCTCTCCCCGATGTTATTCAATCTGTATATTGAGCAAGCAGTAAAGGAAACAGAAGAAAAATTCGGAGTAGGTATTAAAATCCATGGAGAAGAAATAAAAACTTTGAGGTTCGCCGATAACATTGTAATTCTGTCAGAGACAGCAAAGGACTTGGAAGAGCGGTTGAATGGAATGGATAGCGCCTTGAAAGGAGGATATAAGATGAACATCAACAAAAGCAAAACGAGGATCATGGAATGTAGTCGAATTAAATCAGGTGATGCTGAGGGAATTAGATTAGGAAATCAGACCTTAAAGTAGTAAAGGAGTTTTGCTATTTAGGGAGTAAAATAACTGATGATGGTCGAAGTAGAGAGGATATAAAATGTAGACTGGCAATGGCAAGGAAAGCGTTTCTGAAGAAGAGAAATTTGTTAACATCGAGTATAGATTTAAGTGTCAGGAAGTCGTTTCTGAAAGTATTTGTATGGAAGTGAAACATGGACGATAAATAGTTTGGACAAGAAGAGAATAGAAGCTTTCGAAATGTGGTGCTATAGAAGAATGCTGAAGATTAGATGGGTAGATCATATAACTAATGAGGAGGTATTGAATAGAATTGGGGAGAAGAGGAGTTTGTGGCACAACTTGACGAGAAGAAGGGATCGGTTGGTAGGACATGTTCTGAGGCATCAAGGGATCACAAATTTAGCACTGGAGGGCAGCGTGGAGGGTAAAAATCGTAGATGGAGACCAAGAGATGAATACACTAAGCAGATTCAGAAGGATGTAGGTTGCAGTAGGTACTGGGAGATGAAGAAACTTGCACAGGATAGGGTAGCATGGAGAGCTGCATCAAACCAGTCTCAGGACTGAAGACCACAACAACCACAACAACAACAACAACAACAACGAGAATAAGGGGGCGCTGCAAAGCAAACCCGCCCTCTATGCGGAAAGATACATCTAAAATAAAAATGAGAAGGAGAAATGACATACAAATTGCGGTAAAATATAATGATAAAATACTGAAAAATTTACAAAAATGGATACATTGACAAAGATTTTGTCAACCACGTAGTACAGTTATATACGCCAAAAAGCGATTTTACAAATCAGTAAAAAAAGGAACAAACATAGGTGAGAAGCACACCATAGAAAAAAATATTAAAAAACTTTTTAAAAAATTTTAAAATTATTTATCATATTATCGAAGAGCAAAAGTTAATCATAATGCCAAAACGTATTTATCGCTTTGTATATATTGTTTGACGCGATTCCAAGTATAATGTTTTCTCAAGCAAATGAATGTATCAAGTTGAATTCCATTAGGAATTGTCGTGCTCAGCGACAGTGAAATGACTGTAATCAGGGATGAACGCAGCAGTCAGTCGCATACCAGTCTGTATTTTATTGGAGATCTAGCTTACAGTTACAGTGTAGCTGTCATCAGTGCATTTAGTAGCGAGTCTTATAGACCTAGGAAACCACTAAACGCACTGACGTTGACTGTACTATACCTGAAATCTAGCTAGGTTTGTAATAAAATAAGGATTGATAAGCGACTGATTGCTTTGTTCATCTGTGACCATAAATAAACGTGTACGTTTTGAAAAGTCTGGACGACACTCTTCCTATACTCTCAGTTATCAGCAATGTAGAGAATTTACCACACGACCTTTGGCAAGAACATCCACCATGAACTTTACTTTTCTCATTAATAAACTCCAGTATCATTGCTTGTTCCTACATGTTGTTACTATATTTCGATTTCTTTGTGAAAAGGGTAGGCCCTCATAAACTCACTTTCATCGTTCAGGTATCAAGCTGCACAGCTCTCGCGACGGACACAATTTTGGAGCTGCCGTGTAAACGAAAATTATAACACTACCGTCCGCTACTGCTATACCATAACCTCAAAGCTGGAGGCAGTTCGTACAATGAAATTATATTTATTCAAGTAATTATAGTATGAAGAAGCAGAGCAGTGTTACCCTCTGAAAGGATTTTAGGTGTGTTGAAGGTGATGTACCTAACGGAGGTAGCTTATCGGAAGTCAGAAGTACGTAAATATTTAAACAGTAATAAACAATATTTAACCTATCCACACTGTTCACAAGATTAAGGAAATGGTCGCCAGCCTAATTAGGCAAAAGAATGAGTGACATTCTTGTTCAAAAAAATAGGTATGAGTAGCTTTAACGGACAGACACAACCTATACTTTGCTACACGCGAGTGCAATGAACTCTGGCACCTGAATACAGTATGTTCGCTTTAAGGTTGGAGCTAACAGATCAGAACAAACTATTGAAATAACATAAATATAAAAGATAACAAAACACACTATTACCTTGAGGACTTAGTCAAAGTCTCAATAACGTTACTATTAATATTCACTGTAGAATCGTAAACTGGACATAGGAATTTTTTTCGAAAAGTATTATTAAACCTATCTGACATGAAATATGGATATGGTCCACTGCAAATTTAGTTACTGTGCATAAATTAAGTCTTTCACTACTAAACACCTTTCTACTTACAAGGAACCTCCCCATCGCACCCCCCTCAGATTTAGTTATAAGTTGGTACAGCGGATAGGCCTTGAAAAACTGAACACAGATCAATCGAGAAAACAGGAAGAAGTTGTGTGGAACTATGAAAAAATAAGCAAAATATACAAACTGAGTAGTCCATGTGTAAGGTAGGCAACATCAAGGACAGTGTGAGCAAAGGAGCGCCGTGGTCCCGTGGTTAGCGTGAGCAGCTGCGGAACGAGAGGTCCTTGGTTCAAGTCTTCCCTCGAGTGAAAATTTTACTTTATTTATTTTCGCAAAGTTATGATCTGTCCGTTCGTTCATTGACGTCTCTGTTCACTGTAATAAGTTTAGTGTCTGTGCTTTGCGAGCGCACCACAAAAGCGTGCGACCGTGCGATTAGTAGCACGCTTTTGCGGTGCGGTCGCAAAGCACAGACACTAAACTTATTACAGTGAACAGAGACGTCAATGAACGAACGGACAGATCATAACTTTGCGAAAATAAATAAAGTAAAATTTTCACTCGAGGGAAGACTTGAACCAAGGACCTTTCGTTCCGCAGCTGCTCACGCTAACCACGGGACCACGGCGCTCCTTTGCTCACACTGTCCTTGATGTTGCCTACCTTACACATGGACTACTCAGTTTGTATATTTTGCTTATTTTTTCATAGTTCCACACAACTTCTTCCTGTTTTCTCGATTGATCTGTGTTCAGTTTTTCAAGGCCTATCCACTGTGCCAACTTACAACTAAATCTGAGGGGGATGCGATGGGGAGGTTCCCTTGTTAGAATGAGAATTAAATGGAATTCACTAACAGATTACTTCTCACTGTCTTTTGAATAAAGAAGTAACTGTTTTCATAGATAGTTGTCTTTCTATTAATCGTTATGTAGCATGAGCACTATAGACAAACTGTGGATCCTGTTACAACATTAATATGCATTTTCATATACAAGAGGAACCCAATATTGTACAGAATTTGACTTGAATAGCAAGAGTAATTGAAACTTTCTATAATTAAGTAAATTTGTGCATTTGAACTACTTTCAATGGAAGGGGGCCCTTAATCTTGACCACAGTAGCAGAGCATACTAAACACACTTTCAATACATTAACGAAACAAGCCCTTAACAAGTGTGAACATGTAACCTTCAACATTATTAATTCTCAACTCCTACTGCAGTAGAATACATCTTGATGTGGTTATAAGACAATAGCTCACCTTTGGTTGATTTTCAACAGACTGCACTGTGATCATTTACTAAGCAAAACTTTATAAGCCTCAGTTTTAAGAACTTTTAATTTTGAAGTTCGCAACAACATATTAATAAGCATTTTTAATGGAAAAATTATTTTCAGCAAGCATCATTTACTGTAGTTCACTCCCTTGCCACATTAACTTTAACTTTCTTTTTACTATGTTCAAGAGGCATTAATTAGTAAAACACTGGGCTTTAACGTTCTTTCAATAAGGACACTCGGTAATCACTTTAGCATGGGAAGGACCCTAAGTGGAAATGTGACAGAGGGATAAAAAATCAAGGTAGGTATAATAAGTTACCTTATATTTGCGCACACTAACACATCTAATGAGCTGATTCTTCACTGTACTTTACTATAGTGTTCCATTACAGTGATTGCGCAATGTGGTGGCGATTACATGTTGGTAGGTGGATTTGCAGGTAGAATTGCTGGACTGTGTCATTTCTTGGTGGCGATGATAGATACCAATTCCAGAATAGTTCCAGCTCTTTGTCCATCCATCCGAGGCATTGGAAAGCGTCTGGAAAAGCCTCTCTTGGAACCAGGACAATACACAACTTTTACATGAGCAGTTGATAGTTTGGAAGCTCGTCCCCGACTGACTCTTTATTCCACCTTTTCTACCTAGGCCAACCACAATTTGCGCGCGCTACATAGTTCCGTTCCCGAGGGGAAGCAAAAAACCTTTTACACACAAAATAACTAAGAACTCTAAGTGAAGCTCAGCAGTTTACATAACAGCAAACAAACATTTTAAATAAAACAGAACATTTGCATATATTGGTAGTTCTACAAAAAATTATTTAAATAAAATAATTTAATTTTAAAGATCACCAAAGAGATTATATGACAAAGACAAAACATATAATTTGCTCATATTGTACATATTACAGAGATTACACTTCCTACACTCTAAAAGACATCAAAGTTTTTACAAAAAAAAGGCGTATACAATTTTGTGTTATCGATTCAATCGAACACATTTACAGAAGCTCAACGATGTAACATTAAATAAAGCAAAAGGCAAAATAAATCAATAGAGCATTAGAGCTGTGGTGTTTCAAAATGACCACACAGTACAGGAATAAATCGGCAGGGGCACTGCAGTAGACTCGCTTGTTTTGAACAGTCAATTTGGGAAAGAAAGTCGATCGTATAAAAGGGATTTTCAGATGGAATTCCTATTGCTCCTCAGTATGGATTCCAGGTGATGCATCTCGAGTCCGAGGTGTACTAACCTTAAATGTTCGCAACGGGTAGGGTGAGATCGGCGTAGCAAGCTTGTCTGAATGATAAGACAGACAAGAGGATTGGGAAAGTTGCAGGTGTCCAGTAAATGGCGCAGGTGCCAGCGAAAGCAGCCCGCGGTGCGGCGGTGCGGGTTTGGCGCAGTGCAGCGCGGTGCGCCCGCCGCAGCGGTGGTACCTGTCGGCTGTCGGCAAGGCCGCACCAGCTGACCCAGCCGGCTCCGAGCCGCGCAGGTGCGCATTCCTGGGCCGATGGAATGAAGCCTCCGGGCGCGGGCTCGCTCGCCTGCTCGCTTCTTCTGTCATTGGACGAGAGCACGCCTCGGTAGACGTCCGCTTGATGCTGCAACTCAACAATGTCGACAGCTACAAAGGCACATCGCCGCAGTTGGGCTCACCAGTGACTGGCTGGCGATCCTTGTGGGAGCGGATGGATGAAGGAACAGGCTGTGACCTTGTACACTCTAGACGGGGGATCGCCAAACTACGGCCTGCGGGCCGGATCCTGCCCGCGACAGCCCTTCATCCGGCCCGTCGACGGGACCTGAATTTGCTTGATAAAACACGCGGTACACGAGACGTTTCTACATCTACATCCATACTCCGCAATCCACCATACGGTGCGCGGCGGAGGGTACCTCGTTCCACAACTAGCATCTTCTCTCCCTATTCCACTCCCAAACAGAACGAGTAAAAAATGACTGCCTATATGCCTCTGTACGAGCCCTAATCTCTATTATCTTATCTTTGTGGTCTTTCCGCGAAATATAAGTTGGCGGCGAAAAAATTGTACTGCAGTCACCCTCAAATGCTGGTTCTCTAAATTTCCTCAGTAGCGATTCACGAAAAGAACGCCGCCTTTCCTCTAGAGACTCCCACCCGAGTTCCTGAAGCATTTCCGTAACACTCGCGTGATGATCAAACCTACCAGTAACAAATCTAGCAGCCCGCCTCTGAATTGCCTCTATGTCCTGCATCCTTCCGACCCGATAGGGATCCCAAACGCTCGAGCAGTTCTCAAGAATAGGTCGTATTAGTCTTTTATAAGCGGTCACCTTCACAGATGAACCACATCTTCCCAAAATTCTACCAATGAACCGAAGACGACTATCTGCCTTCCCCACAACTGCCATTACATGCTTTCCCCACTTCATATCGCTCTGCAATGTTACGCCTAAATATTTAATCGGCGTGACTGTGCCAGGCGCTACACTACTAATTGAGTATTCAAACATTACAGGATTCTTTTTCCTATTCATCTGCATTAATTTACATTTATCTAGAGTTAGCTGCCATTCTTTACACCAATCACAAATCCTGTCCAAGTCATCTTGTATCCTCCTACAGTCACTCAACGACAACACCTTCCCGTACACCACAGTATCATCAGCAAACAGCCGCACATTGCTATCCACCCTATCCAAAAGATCATTTATGTAGATAGAAAACAACAGCGGACCTACCACACTTCCCTGGGGCACTCCAGATGATACCCTCACCTCCGATGAAGACTCACCATCGAGGACAACGTACTGGGTTCTATTACTTAAGAAGTCTTCCAGCCACTCACATATTTGGGAACCAATCCCATATGCTCGTATCTTAGGAGTCTGCAGTAGCACACTGAGTCAAACGCTTTCCGGAAGTCAATGAATATGGCATCGTCTGATACCCTTCATCCATGGTTCGCAAGATACCATATGAAAAAATGGCGAGTTGCGTTTCGCAGGAGCGATGCTTTCTAAAGCCGTGCTGATGCATGGACACCAACTTCTCTGTCTCAAGGAAATTCATTATATTCGAACTGAGAATATGTTCGAGAATCCTGCAACAAGCCGATTTGAAGGATATTGTTCTGTAATTTTGAGGATCCGTCCTTCTACCCTTCTTATACACAGGCGTCACCTGCGCTTTTTTCCAGTCGCTCCGGACTTTACGTTGGGCAAGAGATTCGCGATAAATGGAAGCTAAGTAAGGAGCCAATGCAGTAGAGTACTCTCTGTAAAACCGTATTGGAATCCCATCAGTACCTGGCGATTTATTTATTTTCAACCCATTCAGCTGCTTCACAACCCCAGGGATGTCTATCACTATGTCTTCCATAAGGGAATCTGTACGAGACTCAAACGGCGGTATGTTTGTACGATCCTCCTGCGTGAAAGATTTCTCAAATGCTAAATTTAAAATTTCAGCTTTCGTTTTGCTGTCTTCCGTTGCCAGGCCAGACTGATCAGTGAGTGACTGAATTGAAGCCTTCGACCCGCTTACCGATTTTACGCAAGACCAGAATTTCCTTGGGTTTTCAGCAAGATCTTTTGCTAAGGTATGACGGTGGCAGTGGTTGTATGCTTCGCGCATCGCTCTTTTTGCAGCAGCACGAATCTCTAATAACTTTTGCCTGTCCTCATTCTCCCGATCTTTCTTGTACCACGAGTGCAACTGTCTTTGCTTCCTGAGCATTCTCCGAATTGCTCTGTTAAACCACGGTGGGTCTTTTCCGTCCGTAACCCACGTTTTCGGCACATACTTGTCCAATGCGTGATTTACAATGTGTTTAAAATTTGCCCATAATTCTTCCACGTCCATCGTACCGGAAGTAAATGAAGTCGATTCATTTACTTTCTGTCCTCCTGCTGGTCTTGCTAGGGCTACGAGAAAGCAAACTCGACGGTGGAGTTTCTGCAGCACAGCTCGTGTGTGGTGAACTACTCACACTCCCTTCGGAATTTTTCGAGCAAAAATATGGCCACCCATTACAAGAACCACTTCAGCAAGTCAAGACTTCCATCTGTAACTTTCGCCCGTCGTCGGCATCCCGACACACCGAGCTGGATATCTTTGTACCCTGTGAAATAACCGTTACAAACGCCGTCCACGGGCCCCTGTCCCATACGTAACTCACTCGGCGACACGCAGTCACCGTCATTTCCAGGCTTTACTTGAAGAAATTTGTTCTGAATTCTGTGACTTGCCTTATCACACTGCAGTGAGGTGGTTCAGATGAGATAACGTCCTGTTTCATTCTGACAATCTCTGAAACAAAACCTATGTTTTTCTCACCGAAAAGGAACGCTCGTCCACGGCTGTCGGATTCTGTCTGTCTGTCAAAGTTGTAATTTGGTTCGACATCACGTCCCACCTGAATGAACTGAACTTGAAACTCCAGGGAAATGATGATCTCGTTTGTGATCTCTACAGGATTTCGGAGAAAGCAGTCGTTGTTTTAAACACAACTGTAAGGAGAAAACTTTTATCATTTTTATTTCAGTCACCAAAGATGTCAATTCCGATTTTTTGAAAAATTTATTCGTGACCTGAAGAAGCATTGTTTCGACAGATTTTCCGACCTTGACAGAAATGGGAGTGACATTCTTCCGTTCCAGAAGCCTTCCGGTTGTAACTTTGATGGTGTACCTATCGAGCTATAGCTCGAGCTCACTGATCTGCAAGCAAATGGCTTGTTGAAAGAGAAGAACAGAGAAGAAAGCTTTTTTAATTTTATCGCTTCTTATCTGATATTGAGTTTCTCAAAGTGAAAAAATTTCCCGCTGTTATAGCATCGGTGTTTGGAACAATTATGGCTATGAGTAAACATTTTCAAAAATAAAGTTTGTGAAGTCAGCAAACCGAACGAGATTGACTGATAGACATTTGAAAGCAATTCTCTTCATTATTTTCAGCAACTCCAAACCAAACACTGATGATATTTTAAAAGCAAAACATCAATTTTACAAGTCTCACTAACGTTTTTTGCTGCTTCGTTTGTCTGATTCGTATTTGTAGTTGTCTTTTTGCTAACATCGCCTTCTTTGATAACTTTCGTAGTAAATAAATAGATTGGCTGTCGGTGGTTTTTGTGCTTTGCATGCCACTCACCCCTGATTAATACAAAATGCAGAATTTAGTTCCTCGTCTTTTTTCCCAATGATTTCGTTCTGACCTTCAATTACTGTACAGAATGATGATGCAGACCCCGCCCATCGTTTTGTGAGTCATCCGGCCTGCTGTGAAGAAAATTTGGTGACCTCTGCTCTAGGCTCACATTTTTTAACACATCTTAGATGTAACATCGCCGCGTGTGGTGCTAAACTTTGCCACGATGTGTGAATTCATGACCTTGCGTGATGCCACATCCGGAAGGGGTGGCGATGCAATGTGTAAAATCAAATACTTGTTTGTTTCGCGGCCGTTAGCCACTAGTCACTTGAATCAGCAGTTGTCTTGTGACAGCCAGAGCGAGAGCACCAGCAGCAGCGAGTACTGTTTGTATAAAGCGTTTATTTTGCATTTTGTTTACGACCTTCCACTAAGGAAGGGATTCTATCAGTGTTTATCTGCTCTGCATAGTAACTAACAGTTCTTGATAAAACTTTACGTAGTTTTCGTGTTAGATTTCTTAGTGTTTTCTTGATCGTTTAGAACAGAAAGCGCCCTAAAACCGTCTTTTGTTTGTTTCGCGGCCGTTAGCCACTAGTCACTTGAATCAGCAGTTGTCTTGTGACAGCCAGAGCGAGAGCACCAGCAGCAGCGAGTACTGTTTGTATAAAGCGTTTATTTTGCATTTTGTTTACGACCTTCCACTAAGGAAGGGATTCTATTTGTGTTTATCTGCTCTGCATAGAAACTAACAGTTCTTGATCGTTAGGAGAGAAATTTATTTTGTACTTATTTGCTGCGCTTAGCTTTTAAATAGTTTTTCTGGGAAAACCTAGCGTAGTTTTCGCGTCTCGTATTTCAGTGAGTGTTTCTTGATTATCAGAGTAGCTCATCAGAAGATTATCTTGGGAATTTGTCACCGTATAGAGTAGGGTAAACATAGTCATGTGTAGGGACTGTGGTTGTTGTGAGCGGACGCAAGGAGAATTGGCCACTCTTCGGGGGCAGGTGGAGGCTTTGTCTGTTAGGCTCATCGAGCTCGAGGCGCAGGCGTCGGCTCGTAGTGGCGTTGGGGCAACTGTGGTGAGACCTATGCCTACTTCGGTGGCCCTGGAATCACATGGAACCCCTGATGTCGCTGCGTCTTCCGGCAGTGAGCATCTTACCGGTCAGCCATCACTCCAGGGTGAATGGCGGACAGTGGTGGGCTCGCGCGTGCCTGGCCGAAAGGCGAAGGTGGGATCTGGCCGCGTGGCAGCTGCCTTACCCCTTTCCAACAGGTACGGGGTGCTTCCTAGTGGTGATGACATCGTTTCCGAGCCACCACAGGATGCCTCGCCTGTTGGGCCAGTGGCCGATTCTCCGGCAAGGTCCCGACAGTCACAGAGGGCGGGCCTATTAGTTATAGGGAGCTCCAACGTTAGGCGGGTTATGGAGCCCCTCAGGAAAATAGCGGGTAGGTCGGGGAAGAATGCCAGTGTGCACTCGGTGTGCTTGCCGGGGGGTCTCGTCCGTAATGTGGAGGAGGCCCTTCCGGCAGCTATTGAACGCACTGGGTGTGACCGGCTGCAGATAGTAGCACATGTCGGAACGAATGACGCCTGCCGCTTGGGTTCTGAGGCCATCCTTGGTTCCTTCCGGCGGCTGGCTGATTTGGTGAAGACAACCAGCATCGCACGCGGAGTGCAAGCTGAGCTTAATATCTGCAGCATAGTGCCCAGAGTCGATCGCGGTCCTCTGGTTTGGAGCCGTGTGGAGGGTCTAAACCAGAGGCTCAGACGACTCTGCGACTATAATGGTTGCAAATTCATCGACCTCCGTTATTGGGTGGAGAACTGTAGGGCCCCCCTAGACAGGTCAGGCGTGCACTACACACCGGAAGCAGCTACTAGGGTAGCAGAGTACGTGTGGCGTGCACACGGGGGTTTTTTAGGTTAGAGGGACCCCCCCTTGGGCGAAACGATAAAATACCTGACGGCTTACCAGAGAGAACATCAGCATCTTTGATAAAGAACGTCCGTCCTCAGAGACCAAAAACAGGAAAAGTTAACGTAATATTGGTAAACTGCAGGAGTATCCAGGGCAAGGTTCCTGAATTAGTATCGCTTATTGAAGGAAATAGTGCGCATATAGTATTAGGAACGGAAAGTTGGTTAAAACCGGAAGTGAACAGTAACGAAATCCTAGACACAGAATGGAATATATACCGCAAGGATAGGATAAACGCCAATGGTGGAGGAGTATTTATAGCAGTAAAGAATTCAATAATATCCAGTGAAGTTATTAGCGAATGCGAATGTGAAATAATCTGGGTTAAGTTAAGTATCAAAGGTGGGTCAGATATGATAGTCGGATGCTTCTATAGACCACCTGCATCAGCAACCGTAGTAGTTGAGCTCCTCAGAGAGAACCTGCAGAACGTCGTGAAGAAGTTTCGTGATCATACTATTGTAATAGGGGGAGACTTCAATCTACCAGGTATAGAATGGGATAGTCACACAATCAGAACTGGAGCCAGGGACAGAGACTCTTGTGACATTATCCTGACTGCCTTGTCCGAGAATTACTTCGAGCAGATAGTTAGAGAACCAACTCGTGAAGCTAACGTTTTAGACCTCATAGCAACAAATAGACCGGAACTTTTCGACTCCGTGAATGTAGAAGAGGGTATCAGTGATCATAAGTCAGTGGTTGCATCAATGACTACAAGTGTAATAAGAAATGCTAAGAAAGGAAGGAAAATATATTTGCTTAACAAGAGTGATAGGGCACAAATCGCAGAATATCTGAGTGACCACCATCAAACGTTCATTTCTGAGGAAGAGGATGTGGAACAAAAATGGAAAAAATTCAGAAACATCGTCCAGTACGCCTTAGATAAGTTCGTACCGACTAAGGTCCAAAGCGAGGGGAAAGATCCACCGTGGTATAACAATCATGTACGAAAGGTACTACGGAAACAAAGAAAGCTTCATCATAGGTTTAAGAGTAGTCGAATCATAGCTGATAAGGAAAAGCTGAACGAAGCGAAAAAGAGCGTAAAGAGAGCAATGAGAGAAGCATTCAACGAATTCGAACATAAAACATTGGCAAACAATCTAAACAAGAACCCTAAAAAGTTTTGGTCATATGTAAAATCGGTAAGCGGATCTAAATCCCCTATTCAGTCACTCGTTGACCACGATGGCACCGAAACAGAGGACGACCGAAGAAAGGCAGAAATACTGAATTCAGTGTTCCGAAACTGTTTCACTGCGGAAAATCGTAACACGGTCCCTGACTTCAGCCGTCGCACGGACGCCAAAATGGAAAATATTGAAATAAACGATATCGGAATTGAAAAACAACTGCTATCACTTAGTAGCGGAAAAGCATCCGGACCAGACGAGATACCCGTAAGATTCTACAGTGATTATGTTAAAGAACTTGCCCCCTTTCTATCAGCAATTTATCGTAGATCTCTGGAAGAACGTAAAGTACCTAGCGACTGGAAGAAAGCGCAGGTCGTTCCCATTTTCAAGAAGGGTCATAAATCAAATGCGAATAATTATAGGCCTATTTCGCTTACGTCAATCTGTTGTAGAATAATGGAACATGTTTTATGTTCTCGTATTATGACGTTCTTAGATAATACAAATCTCCTTCATCATAACCAACATGGATTCCGCAAACAGAGATCATGTGAAACTCAGCTCGCCCTATTTGTCCAAGAAATTCACAGTGCCGTAGACACTGGCGAGCAGATTGATGCCGTATTCCTGGACTTCTGGAAGGCATTTGATTCGGTTCCGCACTTACGTTTAGTGAAAAAAATACGAGCTTACGGAATATCGGACCAGGTTTGTGATTGGATTCAGGATTTCCTAGAAGAAAGAACACAACATGTCATTCTTAACGGTTCAAAATCTGCAGATGTAGAGGTAATTTCGGGAGTACCGCAAGGAAGCGTGATAGGACCTTTATTGTTTACAATATACATAAATGACTTAGTTGACAACATCGGTAGCTCCGTGAGGCTATTTGCAGATGACACGGTTGTCTACAAGAAAGTAGCAACATCAGAAGACTCGTACGTACTCCAGGAAGACCTGCAGAGGATTAATGAATGGTGCGACAGCTGGCAGCTTTCCCTAAACGTAGATAAATGTAATATAATGCGCATACATAGGGGCAGAAATCCATTCCAGTACGATTATGCCATAGGTGGTAAATCATTGGAAGCGGTAACGACCGTAAAATACGTAGGAGTTACTATCCGGAGCGATCTGAAGTGGAATGATCACATAAAACAAATAGTGGGAAAAGCAGGCGCCAGGTTGAGATTCATAGGAAGAATTCTAAGAAAATGTGACTCATCGACGAAAGAAGTAGCTTACAAAACGCTTGTTCGTCCGATTCTTGAGTATTGCTCATCAGTATGGGACCCTTACCAGGTTGGATTAATAGAAGAGATAGACATGATCCAGCGAAAAGCAGCGCGATTCGTCATGGGGACATTTAGTCAGCGCGAGAGCGTTACGGAGATGCTGAACAAGCTCCAGTGGCGGACACTTCAAGAAAGGCGTTACGCAATACGGAGAGGTTTATTATCGAAATTACGAGAGAGCACATTCCGGGAAGAGATGGGCAACATATTACTACCGCCCACATATATCTCGCGTAATGATCACAACGAAAAGATCCGAGAAATTAGAGCAAATACGGAGACTTACAAGCAGTCGTTCTTCCCACGCACAATTCGTGAATGGAACAGGGAAGGGGGGATCAGATAGTGGTACAATAAGTACCCTCCGCCACACACCGTAAGGTGGCTCGCGGAGTATAGATGTAGATGTAGATGTAGATACTTCATAGTCATAATTAAAGCCAAGAATTAATTAAAAACATACTGCCATCAAACACTGAATATTAATTTTATGTGTGTTCTGGAGTTAGTCGAAACGGCACAAACGTACTATGCGGTTGAGAAAAGGAGCGGGCTATTAGTCCCCCTACACGAATTCACCAACTTGTCCATCTGTAGAAGACTGAGTATGTATATTTGCACAGAAGAGTCCTCTGCGCTGTGGAGCACGACAAATGCGTGAGAGTTTTTATTTTCGTTTTAACTCTCGATTAAACCGGCTCACTCTTCATTTTTTTATTTTTTTGTCATTCGTCCTTCTGACTGGTTCGATGCGGCCGTCACGAAGTCCTCCGCTATACCAATCTCACAGTTCGCTCTCAATTAATTGTTAGATGATTCCAGTCTCTGCTGTCTCCTACATATTTCACCTTCCACTGTCCCCTCAAGTACCATGGAAATTATTCTCTGATGTCTTAACGCATGTCCCATCATCCTGACGCTTCTTCTTGTCCGCTTCTTCCACTCGTAAACCTTTCTTTTATATCCGTCATTGCGTCTTCGGTGTAGAGATTGAACAGCAGGAGCCAAAGGCTTCATTCCTATCTTACATACTTTTTAATCCGAAAAATTCGCTGTTGGGCTTCTATTCTTAGTGTTCCCTCTTGTTTCTTGTTCATACAGCATATTATCCATCTTTCTCAGAATTTAGAACATGTCTCACCATTGTACATTCTCGAACCCTTTCTCCAGCTCGACAGATCCGATGAACGTGTCTTGATTTTTTTTAAAGTCTTGCTTCCATTATCAATCTGTCTCTCCGATGTCTTTACCTTTACGAAAACCAAATTCATCGCCACCTAACAGATCCTCACTTTTCTTTTCCGTTACTTTGTAAATTATTTTTGCCAGCAGTATGGATCCATAAGCCGCTCTACATCTCCATCTCCATGGATACCTGCAAATCATACTTAAGTGTCTGTCAGAGGGTTCATCGAACCATCTTCACAATAATTCTCTATTATTCCACTCTCGAACAGCGATCGGAAAAACTAACACCTATATCTTTCCCTTATTTTATTATGATGATCGTTTCTCCCTATGTAGGTTGGCGTCAACAAAATATTTTCGCACTCGGAGAAGAAGGTTGATGATTGAAATTTCGTGAGAAGATTCCGCCGCAGCGAAAACCACCTTTGTTTTAATGGTGTCCATCCCAAATCCTGCATCATGTACGTGACATTCTCTCCCCTACATCGCGATAGTACAGAACGTGCTGCTCTTCCTTGAACTTTCTCAATGTACTCTGTTAATCCTACAGACATTCGTAGTGTAGGCAGTCTCTTGAGTAGATCTGTTACATTTTCTAAGTGTTCTGCCAATAAAATGCAGTCTATGGTTTGCCTTCCCAACAACACTTTCTATTTGTTCCTTCCAATTTAAGTTGTTTGTAATTGTAATTCCTAGGTATTCGCAGGTTCGAATCCTGCCTCGGGCATGGATGTGTGTGATGTCCTTAGGTTAGTTAGGTTTAAGTAGTTCTAAGTTATAGGGGACTTATGACCACAGCAGTTGAGTCCCATAGTGCTCAGAGCCATTTGAACCTAGGTATTTAGTTGAATTTACGACTTTCAGATCATACTCATTTATCGTGTAACCGAAGTTTAACGGATTCCTTTTAGCATCATGTGGATGACCTTGCACTTTTCATTATTTAGGGTCAAATTCCCATTTTCGCACCATTCATATATCTTCTCTAAAGCGTTTTGCAATTCGTTTTGATCTTTACTAGATGATAAACGACAACATCATCTGCAAAGAACCTAAGATGGCTGCTCAAATTGTTTCCTAAATCGTTTATACAGATAAGATAAAGCATAAGGCCTCCGGAAAGCCATAAATAACCTCTGTTTTACTCGATGACTTTCCTCTCTGACAGGAAACTACGAATCCAGTTACATAGCTGAGACGATA
Source organism: Schistocerca nitens (assembly GCF_023898315.1). Lineage (NCBI taxonomy): Eukaryota > Metazoa > Arthropoda > Insecta > Orthoptera > Acrididae > Schistocerca > Schistocerca nitens. Next base: position 410,502,283 of record NC_064618.1, read on the forward strand.
TTCCACAGCACACACTTCCACTGCAACCCGCTTGTTTGGTACAGTGTCAAAAGCCTTCTGGAAATCTAGAAATACGGAATCAGTTTGAATCCCTTGTCAATAGCACTCAGCACTTCATGTGCGTAAAGAGCTGGTTATGTTCCACAAGAACGATGCTTTCTAAATCCGTACTGACTGTTTGCCAATATACCGTTCTCTTCGAGGTAATTCATGATTTTCAAATACATGTGCCAAAGCCCTGCTGCATATCGACATTAATGATATGGCCCTGTAATTTAGTGGATTATTTCTTCTACCTTTCTTGAATATTGGTTTGACCTGTGAAACTTGCTAGTCTCTCTTTAAGTTGATTATGCGATTCTTCTCGCACTTGCTACATTCGGAATTGTGTGGATGATAGCCGCGCTGGATTAGCCGCGCGGTCTTACTCTTCATCAGCACTACATTGTGATCAGAGTCTATATTTGCTCCTTGGGTACCCTTCACAAACCAATGTCTGAGTTCCGAATCTATACCTAATCATTATGTAATCCAGTTGGAATCTTCCCGTGTCTCTGTACCTTTTACAAGTACGCCTGCTCTTGTAATTTCTGAACAGTGTATTCACTCTTACTAGGTGAAATTTATAGCAGAATTCTATTAGTCTTCCTCTCCTATTTCTAGTACCAAGCCCATATTCTACTCCTTCCCCCAGTACTATGGTCCAACCCTCCTTGATTATTATACACTGAAGTGCCAAAGAAATTGGTATAGTCATGTATATTCAAATACAGAGATATGAAACAGGCAGAATAAGGCGCTGTGGTCGGCAATGCCTACATAAGATAAGAAATGTCTGGCGCAGTTGTTAGATGGGCTACTGCTGCTACAATGGCAGCTTGTCAAGATTTAAATGAGTTTGAACGTGGTGTTTAGTGGATTATTTCTTCTATTATCTCTCTTTACATACATATTTACGTGATCTATATCCTCATATACTTTCTCCACCTCTTTAGCTTGCGAGCGATGGAGGACAGCATCTCCAAGGTAGCGATGAAGTGGGGATTTTCCCGAACGACCAATTCACGAGTGTACCCTGAATATCACTAATCCCTTAAAACATCAAATATCCGACATCGCTACGTCCGGAAAAAGAGCCTGCAAGAACAGGACCAAGAGGACTGAGGATAATCGCTCAGCGTGATAGAAGGGCAAGCCTTTAGCAGATTCCTGCAGATTTCAATGCTGGGCCATCAACATGTGTCACCTTGCGAACAATTCAACTAAACATCATCGATACGGGCTTTCGGAGACGAAGGCCCACTCGTGTACCCTTGATGACTGCACGACGCAAAGATTTACGCCCCGCCTGTGCCCGTCAACACCGATACTGGACTATTGATGACTGGAAATAAGTTGCCTGGTCGGGAGAGTGTCGTTTTAAAATTTTATTGAGCAGATGGATGTATACGGGTACGGAGTCAACCTCATGAATCCATGGACCCTGGATGTCAGCAGGGGACTGTTAAAGCTTGTGGAAGGTCTGTAATGGTGTGGGGCATGTGCAGTTGGGGTGATACGGAAACCCTGATACGTCTAGACATGTACGTAAGTATCCGGTCTCATCACCTGCATCCATTCACGTCCATTGTACATTCCGGTGGACTTGGGGAGTTCCAGCAGGACAATGCGACACTCCACACGTCCGGAATTTCTAACAGAGTGGCTTCAGGAACACTCTTCTGAGTTTGAATACTTCCGTTGGCGACCAAACTCTCCAGACATGAACATTGTTGAGCATATCTGGGATGCATTGCAGCGTTTTCAGAGAGATCTTTTAGCCCTCGTACTCTTACGGATTTATGGACAGCCCTGCTGGATCCGTGGTGTCAATTCACTCCAGCACTACTTTAGACATTAGTCGAGCCCATGCCACGTCGTGTTGTAGCATTTCTACGTGTCCACGGGGCCCCTACACGATGTTAGACAGATGTACCAGTTTCTTTGGCACTTCGGTGTATTATCATCTCTCTTTACATACATATTTACGTGCTCTATATCCTCATATACTTTCTCCACCTCTTTAGCTTACGACGTCTGCATTTATTACTGAACTGCCGATGTCGGTGTCGGTTTGCTGTCGATTCTGATGAGAACAACCCCTATCACTTCAAACTGTTCGCAGTAACACTCTGCCCTACCTTCGTATTCATAACGAATCCTACTCTCCTTATACCATTTTCTGTTTCTTTTAATATTATGTTACGCCAGTCTAATTAGAAATCTTTGTCTTCTTTCCATTTCACTTCACTGCCGCCCATTATATCCAGATCGAACCTTAACATTTCTCTTTGCAGATTTTCCAGCTTTCCTACAACGTTCAAACTTCTGACATTCCACGCCCCGACTCGTAGAACGTTGTCCTTTCACTAGTTATTAGATCTTTTTCTCGTGGTCAGCACCCGCTTGGCAGTCACCTCCCGGAGATCTGAATGGGGGACTAACCTGGAGTCTTTTGCCAATGGAGAGAGCATCATGGCATTTTTTTAGCTACAGGCCACATCTCGACCAGAAATCCATTGTGTGTATTTAATGCAGTGGTTTCCATTGCTTTCAGCATTTTCATGCCATAGGTCGTTACTGTTTCTTCCGCCTTTACGGGCAGTTTCCTACGCCAGGAGCAAGAGGCTGCCATGAAACTCTGTCCGCTCTTACATCTTCTTTGACAAGGCTGATCACAAAATGAAGCTGACTCCTTATGTTGGAAGTCTTCGGCAGCCATTGCTGATGATGTTTGGTTGCGAGATTTAAAGGTATTGACTATGGGCTTGTCTCGTCGCCGCCTCTGAAGAGCACAGTACAGTCAATTAAACATACAAAAGTGTTTTCATGCATCGCATCGACAGTAGTGGTACACGGTTTTCACTTGACTCTTGGTGTCACGCAATACGTACATTATTTATTTATGTATTTTTTTTCACCCGCCTTTCAGGCTTTCTCCTAATTCCCGCAAATAATTGCTATATCAGTGATAAGTGAATCCGGACTTAGGCGAGAGAAAAGAAAAGAAACAATTAAAACAAACGGTAGACTGTGCCGTCTTAAGGTTCTTCGATGCAGTAACTGCCTTAATGGTTCTCGAGCGTAACGTCGAATGTTGTAATAGTTCATCCATCATCGAGGTTACACCAAAGAACCGTTAAAAAAAGACATTCTGCCTTTTTCCTTTCTGATTATGCGTCGTTTTCATGTTATTGTAGTTAATTTCCAACTCCGGTATGTAATGTACAATAAGAAGTATCTTCAACTATTATACGACAAAATTACAAGCCTATTTCCGCAAAGTTGTAGATGAAAGCATTTTCTATATTTTGCAGCAAATAGGCGGAACTAGGCACTTTTACTTATGATACATATGAAACGCGAACAAGAAAGACTGAAATAATTTACGGATAACGTTTTCTTATAAAGACGTTGAATGGTTTCCCGGAGTGGTTTTGGTGCGTCCCATGGTCGATCAGTGACAAAACCGCCATCAGCATAGTTTCCACCACGATTAGAGTGCAATTTGTTATTATCGTGTAGAATATCTCCTCATTTCCGGAAACACGGGACACTACTTTTCCTTCTAATAGCGCTACATCATCGCTGCCGAAAGACCCGAAAAGCGCCGTTATAAGAGCCTTTAACAACGGCTTTCAGTCGGTTTCAGTAGCTGCTTGTCTTTGTGGAAACTGGGGGAGGAAAAGGGCATATAACTTAGCAGCTATCAGTCAATAAATGAACAGGTTATTGATGAAACAGAGATATGTGTACGAAGTAGGTTAATCGGGAAAATCGGTGCTCTAGAAGCTGTTGCAAATCCAATAATATGAAGACACGTTGGATGACGTATCAGTCGTGTTCTGTTGTATTTTTGTCAAATATACTACAACTGAGTGAAAACTTCACATAGACGGAAATGAAAGAGCAGTAATGCAGTTGTGGTAGACAATATAATACGAGGGGCGTTCAGAAAGTAAGCTCCGATCGGTCGCGAAATGGAAACAACTATGAAAATCCGATAAAGCTTTGCACAGATGTGTTGGGTAGTGTCTCTAGTATAACCCCAGTTAGCATCACGTCGCTCTTCTCATTTCTGAGCTCGCAGTGAGTGCGTAAAGATGTCTAGAAAATAGTGTCTGCCGCCAAGTACGAGGGCCTGGTGAGAAATTTCGCCTGAAGCTATGCAGCTAACATTACATAACTGTCGTGCTGTTTCTTCTTCAAGACAATTCTCAGCCGCATTGTGCAGGGGCAATGAAGATGCTCCTGCATCGTTTTCAAATGGAAATGTGAGATTACCCACAATACAGTCCGCAATTGTCTCCCCCTGAGTTTCATCTCTGGTCACATGAACCGCTGTCTTTGAAGACAACATTTTGACACAGACAACGAGGTGTAGGCCAGCGTGGAGAATTGGCGGAAAGCACTGGCGGCTGCCTTCTATGATGAGGCTATTGAAAAGTTGGTACAACGCTATGACAAAAGTCTAAGTCAGAACGGCGACTACGTAGAGAAGTAGCTGAAAGGTGTAGCTAATTGTTACAAGTAAAACATTTCTGATGTTCACTGTGGTTTCAATTTGGCAATCAATCGGAGCTTACTTTCTGAACAGGCCTCGTATTACTGCGGGTACTGAAAGAAAATCGTATGTTTACTGAGATATATATTGTTTACAGTTTCATTAGATTATTGCCTTAAAGTCTTAGAAAGTATTATTCCATTTTCGAAAATTTGTGCTGTATATTCACTAAAATTTTGTTAGATTATATTTTCAGCAACGTCAATTTTTTGAGTTGATTATTGCTCTAGCAACACATTTTTTTCTTTCCTTGTCGATTATCCATTCATAGACAAGAGCAACTTCTGACGTCAATGAAGCAAACTGAATAACAATTCCCCAATATTTCATGTCATTAAATCAGAGGGCTGTAGTGTAGAATAGTAGTGGATAATGTGTAAAGAAAGATATCTGCAATATACAAAAATGCCGAAATGCGAATGAGATACGTGTAGTCTACAACTTTTGGAAAACAGCGAGTTCAGAGAAAAACCTTGCTTTTATATGAACTGTGTGCTCTACATGAACTGTATGTTCCATCTGAATTCGAAAAGATTAAACTTTGTGTTGCGTGGATCAAACATGGAGACACTGACTCAAGGTCAGATGCAGTACGACCGAAACCATCCAGCGAGTGGAATATGCAGCGGCTTTGTTGGGTGATCGTAAGTTTATGAAAATAATATTTAAGACAGTACCCAACTAAATCGCCTTTTTCGTGTACATGCTCATCATTAGCTCATGATATTGATCCAAATATTTCCAAATGACTACACAGATATATAATGATATCGAGATTGTTTCATAGAATAATTTACACTTTGCTTTACGTACATAGAGCTTCCTTTATAATTTGAATCTGTAATTCAAAAGTAGTAACAATTTTTTCGCAGAAAATTTCACCCATTTCTGTCTGTAATAAATATTTTCTAAAATGAAAGCATGCTTCATTTAGAATTAACTGTTAAGCTGCAAACCCATTATTGAAGTAATGTTTGTGGCAACTGCGAAAAACTAAGTCAATGGCTGTAGTGTATTCATAACAAAATTGATATAATTGGCCACAAGTTAAATCTAGGAACGAAGTTTTGAACCAAAACCAAAACGTATGATCTTATATTTCTGTAGTTTTGGAAATATTATAATTGTATTGCAGATCTTCGGCAAGATTCCCCATCGTTCAAAATTTCCGAAGTACGGAACGATTTAAACGCTAAACATAAAGGAAACGTCCTCCCTTGGCTTCACACCCTAATCACAGGAGGGCCGGCCGTGGTGGCCGAGCGGTTCTAGGCGCTACAGTCTGGCACCGCGCGACAGCTACGGTCGCAGGTTCGAATCCTGCCTCGGGCATGGATGTGTGTGATGTCCTTAGGTTAGTTAGGTTTAAGTAGTTCTAAGTTCTAGGGGACTGATGACCTTAGAAGTTAAGTCCCATAGTGCTCAGAGCCATTTGAACCATTTGAACCTAATCACAGGAGAATTTGCCGTTTCTCTGTGGTCAAAGAACACCGATGATGGTTTGCTGATTCATTCTGTTTCACTCGACACAGCTATTGTAGTAATTCAGAACAACGCCGTCATAGTGTACTATGGGCACACACATTTGTACTTAATCTATGAACCCAAACATGTATAAAAAATATCGTTTCTTCCCTAGAAGAAAAGTGTGAAACTGCAAGATTGGAAAGACTTTTTTCCGGGAATTTGGACCTAGTATTGGTTGAAAAAATCGTACCCGTGGTCTAGGGGTAGCGTCTTTGATTCATAATCAAAACTTCTTCGGTCCCGGGTTCGATCCTCGCCACTGCCTAAATTTTGATGAATAATCAGCATTTGCGGCCGAAGACTTCCGGTATAAGAAGTCAGCCTCATTCTGCCAACGGCCTTAACAAAGAGGGCGGAGGAGCGGGTAGAGGTTCAGGGCACTCTCTTGTCCTAGGGGTGGGAAATTGCCCCTAAAGGCGGAAGAATCAGCAATGATCAACGACATGAGGATGCAGAAGGCAATGGAAACCACTGCATTAAAGACACGTAACGTGTATCCACAGGACATGTGGCCTGTAATTGAAGTTTCATGATGATCTCTCCATTGGCAAAAGATTCCGGAATAGTCCCCCATTCGGATCTCCGGGAGGGGACTGCCAAGGGGGAGGTTACCATGAGAAAAAGATGGAATAATCAACGAAATGATAACGTTCTACGAATCGGGGCGTGGAATGTCAGAAGCTTGAACGTGGTAAGGAAACTAGAAAATCTGAAAAGGGAAATGCAAAGGCTCAATCTAGATATAGTAGGGGTCAGTGAAGTGAAGTGGAAGGAAGACAAGGATTTCTGGTCAGATGAGTATCGGGTAATATCAACAGCAGCAGAAAATGGCTCTGAGCACTATGGGACTTAACTTCTGAGGTCATCAGTCCCCTAGAACTTAGAACTACTTAAACCTAACTAACCTAAGGACATCACACACATCCATGCCCGAGGCAGGATTCGAACCTGCGACCGTAGCGGTCACGCGGTTCCAGACTGAAGCGCCTAGAACCGCACGGCCACAGAAAATGGTTCAAATGGTTCAAATGGCTCTGAGCACCATGGGACTCAACTGCTGTGGTTATCAGTCCCCTAGAACTCAGAACTACTTAAACCTAACCAACCTAAGGACATCACACACATCCATGCCCGAGGCAGGATTCGAACCTGCGACCGTGGCAGTCGCACGGTTCCGGACTGCGCGCCTAGAACCGCGAGACCACCGCGGCCGGCGCGGAAAATGGTATAACAGGTGTAGGATTCGTTATGAATAGGAAGGTAGGGCAGAGGGTGTGTTACTGTGAACAGTTCAGTGACCGGGTTGTTCTAATCAGAATCGACAGCAGACCAACACCGGCAACTATAGTTCAGGTATACATGCCGACGTCGCAAGCTGAAGATGAACAGATAGAGAAAGTGTATGAGGATATTGAAAGGGTAATGCAGTATGTAAAGGGGGACGAAAATCTAATAGTCATGGGCGACTGGAATGCAGTTGTAGGGGAAGGAGTAGAAGAAAAGGTTACAGGAGAATATGGGCTTGGGACGAGGAATGAAAGAGGAGAAAGACTAATTGAGTTCTGTAACAAGTTTCAGCTAGTAATAGCGAATACCCTGTTCAAGAATCACAAGAGGAGGAGGTATACTTGGAAAAGGCCGGGAGATACGGGAAGATTTCAATTCGATTGCATCATGGTCAGACAGAGATTCCGAAATCAGATACTGGATTGTAAGGCGTACCCAGGAGCAGATATAGACTCAGATCACAGTATAGTAGTGATGAAGAGTAGGCTGAAGTTCAAGACATTAGTCAGGAAGAATCAATACGCAAAGAAGTGGGATACGGAAGTACTAAGGAATGACGAGATACGTTTGAAGTTCTCTAACGCTATAGATACAGTAATAAGGAATAGCGCAGTAGGCAGTACAGTTGAAGAGGAATGGACATCTCTTAAAAGGGCCATCACAGAAGTCGGGAAGGAAAACATAGGTACAAAGAAGGTAGCTGTGAAGGAACCATGGGTAACAGAAGAAATACTTCAGTTGATTGATGAAAGGAGGGAGTACAAACATGTTCCGGGAAAATCAGGAATACAGAAATACAAGTCGCTGAGGAATGAAATAAATAGGAAGTGCAGGGAAGCTAAGACGAAATGGCTGCAGGAAAAATGTGAAGACATCGAAAAAGATATGATTGTCGGAAGGACAGACTCAGCATACAGGAAAGTCAAAACATACATTGGTGACATTAAAAGCAACGGTGGTAACATTAAGAGTGCAACGGGAATTCCACTGTTAAATGCAGAGGAGAGAGCAGATAGGTGGAAAGAATACACTGAAAGCCTCTATGAGGGTGAAGATTTGTCTGATGTGATAGAAGAAGAATCAGGAGTCGATTTAGAAGAGATAGGGGATCCAGTATTAGAATCGGAATTTAAAAGAGCTTTGGAGGACTTACGGTCAAATAAGGCAGAAGGGATAGATAACATTCCATCAGAATTTCTAAAATCATTGGGGGAAGTGGTAACAAAACGACTATTCACGTTTGTGTGTAGACTATATGAGTCTGGCGACATAACATCTGACTTTCGAAAAAGCATCATCCACACAATTCCGAAGACGGCAAGAGCTGACAAGTGCGAGAATTATCGCACAATCAGCTTAACAGCTCATGCATCGAAGCTGCTTACAAGAATAATATACAGAAGAATGGAGAAGAAAACTGAGAATGTGCTAGGTGACGATCAGTTTGGCTTTAGGAAAAGTAAAGGGACGAGAGAGGCAATTCTGACGTTACTGCTAATAATGGAAACAAGGCTAAAGAAAAATCAAGACACTTTCATAGGATTTGTCGACCTGGAAAAAGCGTTCGACAATATAAAATGGTGCAAGCTGTTCGAGATTCTGAAAAAAGTAGGGGTAAGCTATAGGGAGAGACGGGTCATATACAATATGTACAACAACCAAGAGGGAATAATAAGAGTGGACGATCAAGAACGAAGTGCTCGTATAAAGAAGGGTGTAAGGCAAGGCTGTAGCCTTTCGCCCCTACTCTTCATTTTGTACATCGAGGAAGCAATGATGGAAATAAAAGAAAGGTTCAGGAGTGGAATTAAAATACAAGGTGAAAGGATATCAATGATACGATTCGCTGATGACATTGCTATCCTGAGTGAAAGTGAAGAAGAATTAAATGATCTGCTGAACGGAATGAACAGTCTAATGAGTACACAGTATGGTTTGGGAGTAAATCGGAGAAAGACGAAGGTAATGAGAAGTAGTAGAAATGAGAACAGCGAGAAACTTAACATCAGGATTGATGGTCACGAAGTCAATGAAGTTAAAGAATTCTGCTACCTAGGCAGTAAAATAACCAATGACGGACGGAGCAACGAGGACATCAAAAGCAGACTCGCTATGGCAGAAAAGGCATTTCTGGCCAAGAGAAGTCTACTAATATCAAATACCGGCCTTAATTTGAGGAAGAAATTTCTGAGGATGTACGTCTGGAGTACAGCATTGTATGGTAGTGAAACATGGACTGTGGGAAAACCGGAACAGAAGAGAATCGAAGCATTTGAGATGTGGTGCTATAGACGAATGTTGAAAAGTAGGTGGACTGATAAGGTAAGGAATGAGGAGGTTCTACGCAGAATCGGAGAGGAAAGGAATATGTGGAAAACACTGATAAGGAGAAGGGACAGGATGATAGGACATCTGCTAAGACATGAGGGAATGACTTCCATGGTACTAGAGGAAGCTGTAGAGGGCAAAAACTGTAGAGGAAGACAGAGATTGGAACACGTCAAGCAAATAATTGAGGACGTAGGTTGCAAGTGCTACTCTGAGATGAAGAGGTTAGCACAGGAAAGGAATTCGTGGCGGGCCGCATCAGACCAGTCAGTAGACTGATGACAAAAAAAAAAAAAAAAAAAAAAAAAAAGTTGTTATAAGATGCCACATACAGTCATATAACTACTAATTTCGGAGTTCAGTTGGCGACAAGTCAGTATCTGATAAACAACGTGACAGTGAGTGTTCGGGAACACTGTTTGCATACCCTGTAAAGACATAATTCAGCAGGACGCAGTTTATGTGAATATGAAGCCCTTCCCATTCACCAACTTACAAAGCCCGTTCGTAATCATCATATCCCCACAATATTTTCGAAAACTGTTCCTTTAATCCAACATAGTCAGAAATTAAAACTACGATGTAGTGCTGACAAAATGGTTCAAATGGCTCTGAGCACTATGGGACTCAACTGCTGTGGTTATCAGTCCCCTAGAACTTAGAACTACTTAAACCTAACTAACCTAAGGACATCACACACATCCATGCCCGAGGCAGGATTCGAACCTGCGACCGTAGCAGTCGCACGGTTCCGGACTGCGCGCCTAGAACCGCGAGACCACCGCGGCCGGCAAGTGCTGACAGGGTATATAATATACCGACAGTGCCATAATCGTAACAACCGCGAAACGGAAAAAGCAATAGTTTTATTTTAGGCCTAACATTCTGGTAAATAGACGTAACATAACACTGAAAAAAAAGCTGATCATTTGCAGATGTAAACTGGACTAAAATATCAGTCATACCGCAAATGTTAGACAGCCACGAAACATCAGTATGTGATACTAAAGTATATCTTTTTCTGTTAATAGTTTTACTAATATAAACAGCATAATCTCAAAACCATATGTTTTATTATACTAAATTTATTTACATGTTATTTGCCAGAAAGTATACGAAGCCTATAACGATGGTGAATCTTCAACGAAACATGCTCGAGTGTTAAACAAGAGTTGTGTTTTCTCAATGCAATAATTTCCATAATTATACAGACTGTAAGAATTTCCTGGTGCGCTTTCGGTAAATTAAACAGAGGGAATCTAGACACAGCGAACATTAGGAATTAACATACAGACGAGGCGGTGAAGACTGCGTATTATTGGCTTTTTCATTACTGGTTTCAATGAACGAGGGCATCTTCAGATTCCATCGCCTGATAGCAACACAGTAAAAATTCGGACCTACTCTCAGCATCGTCATCAAACCCTAAAGGTCACTTTGCCTTGCTATGAGGTGACGAATGTCTGAATATACTCTCGTTGTTAGACTGAAACAGCTAATAAAAAAGAGACATGATGGTTTGGCTTCGTATTGAACTAAATAGAGTTTACAGAACTAAACTTCCATTTTGTCTGAAACAGAAAGTTTGCAGTCGTTATGACGTATGACAGCGATACGTGAACTATTAATGTGAAAACTCTAATATCCCCACAAACGGTTGACATCGACAGCAGCTCAGAGACGCTGTTGATCACAGTTGACGAACACCGTCAGTGGTGTGTCAAGTGGTCGAGCAGCTCATAGCAAGGGGCCAGACAGACAGCTGTGATTTAACTAGGACTTGTAGTACATTCTGCGTATCCAGTTCTACTTATTGCATTTCGAACCTGCATTGAACCTGGACTTGTTCTCGTTATTGACTTCCTTTCAGTGTTCTACCTTCGATGACATCGACTTTGTGTTTGTATTACGTATTCATATCGATAGCGGACAGAAAAATGGCGACAAGGATGTGATCCCACTGTTTTGTTCGCTCTTGATACAGACATGTAGTCAAAAGCCATATGTCATCTAAATCAGAAGACTGAATTAATGCCTCTAACGGGAACAAGAAAGTGTACGTACAATGCAAGGTCGAAATTCCATATACACAATGGCGTGATTGACGGTAACTCATGAACAGATAGTACTATATTGAAATCACGGTCTTCCTGGCCCCGTCGCTACGAGCGAGACGCTCCCATATGACATTTAGAGCACGCCCCTGGCAGTGTTCGTCAGCGGTCGTCTATGGCGCATCTGAAACACCACCGATATCAGCCGCTGGCGGGGATACGAAGAAAATCATTGATTACTTGAGGTTTTCTCAGCGAGCATTAAGATGATTTACTGAGTGGTTACAATTAAACTGACGGTGTTCCGAGTGTTGTAGTTTGGGCTGTATAACCGCAGTATGTACATTAATCTGTGCGCTCGTGGGGTATGCTCAAAAAAACGTGCCACTTTCTGCCGCCAGATGAAACAATGGCGCTGTAAGCAACCAGTATGTGGCGTGGTGCAGGAAAAGGGGAGAAACGATCAAACACACAATAACGGTGGTTCTCTGACGTTTATTGCGATACGGTCACAAGTTACAACATGTGTTCAATATGGTCTCGCGACTCAGAAACATACTGCATCCATAACACGTCATGGTCGACAGTTGCTCGCAGCACATCCGGTGTAATGAGAGCGACATGTCGTAGTATGCTATCCTTCAGATCAGGAAGAGTCCGGCCGGATACATCCAGATATCAAAATGGTTCAAATGGCTCTGAGCACTATGGGACTTAACTGCTGAGGTCATTAGTCCCCTAGAACTTAGAACTAGTTAAACCTAACTAACCTAAGGACATCACAAACATCCATGCCCGAGGCAGGATTCGAACCTGCGACCGTAGCGGTCTTGCGGTTCCAGACTGCAGCGCCTTTAACCGCACGGCCACTTCGGCCGGCCATCCAGATATCTCCATAACCACAAGTCACATGGATTTAGGTGAGGTATCTGGAAGGCCACACATCTTGAAATTGCCTAGAAATGATGCGGTCATTACCGGCGGTTTTCGAAGCAAATCTTTCACCTGACAATCGACATGTGATGTAGCCCCCCTCTTGCATAAAAAAGTGGTGTCGAAACTGTTGTGTTCTTGCAAATCTGGCATCAAATGTTGCACATCGAGGCCCTTATAATGTGCAGATTTCACGGTACGCCTAACAGGCCCATGAGGTATTATCTCGAAGAAAAACGGATCGAAAATGAAGCAACTTGTGAATCCACACGACACAGCCAAGTAAGTTGGGTACACTGGATGTTCCTGCACTATATGTTGCGGAGTAGAACCCCATATGCGACAGTTTTGTGCATTCATGACATCGTGCAGAGAAAAATGTGCCTCGTCCGTCCAAAAAATATTTATTCCCCGGCCACATTTCATCCATTTCGATGTGTATCAAAACGCAAAGGGCAAAGTCACGATATTGTAGCTTACCTTGGAGCTTCCTTCGGTGTACATTCCGAATGTAATAGGGGTACCAGTGTGAAGCGACCCGCAAAATATTTTGAACTTTTGACCGGGGAGGAGACAATTCAGATGACACAACCCGAGCACTGGATGCAGAATTTGAGGCATATGCGGTACAGCAGTTCCATCAACAACTACCATGGGAATGAGCTGTCTCCCTCTCCCTGCTGCACCACCTAATTCACCTCTTTCTTTAAATTTCTTTATCATATTCCTTAGCCCATTTATTGACATGAGGCTTCTTCGCAGCTGTTACTGTCGCCGGTATTCCCGCAGTGCCATTCCTATAAGACAAATTTGCCTGCAGAGCACGGTCTTTTTCTCAATGACCATTGCGTTTCGCATGGAAAACTTCAACCTTCTTAACGCTTTGCACGACAGGCGATGCACAAAAGAAATTAACACATGTTGCTAAGCGACAAACTGCATACTGGCGTCAAAACAGGAGACATTTCACATTTTGACTACTTACAGAGCCATATTTTCGCCTGGTGACAGGTAGTGGAATCACTTTTTTAAGAACACTCCGCGAGCGCATCGATTAATGAACATATCTACGATGTTTCAGCGTCCTACACTGTATATAGCATGCACTGCAGCCCTCGGAACGCTGTCAGTTTAATTATAACCACTCGGTACGTTGGGAATTACTAGGAGAAGCAGGAAAACAAATTGATCAAAGAACGGGCTGAAGTAAAAGAAACGTAATGAAACTGAGTTGAAGGAGAGCCGATCATATAGGCAGGCGATTAGATGACAGAGGGACAAAGTTCGTCCTTTACTGGATTCCAAGAGAGAAGTAATAACTAGGATGATACCAAATGGAAAGTGGAAATATGCTTAGAAGAGTCTAGAGGAATCTTTCTTCGACAATGGGTGATAAATAGATGATGAGGATGTTGAAACGCAGTTTGAAAACTGAAAGAATTTCATTAATAACTTTGGGAGCTCATGAGAGTAGAGGAAACTGCTCTGTTGGTCCACCTGGTGCTTTTGAAGCGACGTTTCCCTCGACTGGCAGAGATGCGCGAAAGACACAAAGTACGTTGTGGAACAGGGGAACAGGAGGCGACGAAACAAGGCTGCCAACTGGCGACGCGTGTGCGGCCGAGGCTCATTGCGTGCGTCGTAAATTACGGACGCGGGCCGCGCGGCCTGCCCACGCGAAATGTACGCGGGATTTATGGCCACGGGAAGCGCCTCGTTACGGAGACCGATCAGCCGGTCGCTCCGAACCCGCCCCAGCAGCCGCTCTGGCCGGCAAGCTTCCAACACCAGCTGCTCCTCATTTCCTCCTCACCACAACCCGTTTAAGATTGTGGCTCTCAGGATACCTTGAGGAAGCGGTCCACACTCTGATAGGAAGCAAAGGGACGTCTTCGGTGGGTGGGTGACGCTGGAGACAAATTGCAATCGGTGTTCCACATGCATCGATATCACAACCGCTCCTATTTTATTATTGTTTTTCTTATATGTAAATGACCATATATTTTACTTTAATAATTAAAATGGAGAAACAGTGCTGATATGGCACTGAATAATTTTTTAAGTCGTCTGATGTGAGGTGACAGGTTTATTGACGAGTTTCGATTACAGTCGTCATCATCATAAAATCTTAAAAGATTACAAAAAACGCAAGAAGAGCACAGTGAAGATTGATAAGAGACAGAGAAGTAAGTACATGAAAGACACACATCAATTCAGGGGGAAGAACTTCGTACATACAGTATGAGGATATGTGAATGTAACACATTCCTAAACGTTAGTGAACTGCGTAACCACAAGGGAAAATATATGAAGTAACATAAATGGAAGTCATATAATGCATGTATATATGATGTACCAAATTAAAATGTAAAAAAAATGTACTATAGAAGTCGTTGCTCATAAAATGTTCCTAAAATAATATGGTATGTAACTAAAAGTAAGGATAAGGAGAGGTGAGGATAGGGAGGGGGAGAACGATAAACGAAGAGGGATGATTTTATTTGATTATTAAGTAAACTGTAAGAAACCAAAAGGAATAAAGAACATATTTAACAGAAAAGTTATTTATGAATGGAATATGTCGATTCACAGGACCCACACTGTCCGTATTAAGTTCTTTTCCATGAATTGGTATGTATCTTTCATGTTTTCTGTTATTGTATTTGGTCAATGAACCTGTCACCCCGCAATCAGTGACTCAGCACTGTTTCACCCATTTAATTCATAACAGGGGCACATGCCTCTTGCATGACTATATGTCACACTTTGTACGTGTACCTCACGCCCATAAAACACGAACAGTGCTTTTTCCTGATGATGAAGCAGCATAATCCAGCCCAACAGAGATCTACACATACAAAATCCCTTCAGTAGTTCCTGAGATTAGCGTTAACATAGACAGAAAACCTTGGCAAAGAAATTTATGCAGAGGTTAAATATTTAAAAATCCTAGGACTGTATGTTGATTAGAGCTTGAACTTCTTAAAAGCTTGCTTTCACCAATGTTTACTGTGTGTATGATTGTTGATTTTGGTGGGGAAAGCATTAAAGAATTCGCTTAGTTTGTGTTGTGTACTCAGTTACTGGTACACAGCGATGTTAATCAGAGGGCACCACCTTCCAGGCACTCCAACTGTGGCACCACACCGAGTGCCAATCTACTGTCGCCTAGATAGCGCTCGCGATATGAATAGATGTCTGATTGCGCTGGTAACATCACCTGCGATAGGGGACGCTGATATCCGGAAATACTTATGAAGATTATTACGCTAATCGTGGAATAAACAGAAACTCTCGGTCACTCAGCCATTTCAGTTGCAGTTGGCACCACAGCTCACGACAGTTCGTAATTCAGCACACATCGTTTTCGGTGACAATTCACCTCCGGCGCAGTTAACGCCGAGTTCACGTCCGTGTGCCTACAGGTCTACAGTTTGTCTATATCAGCCGACGCTGTCTATATTGCCACCGTACGAGTAATCGTCGGATTGTGCAAAAACACGTGTCTAGTGAAGTTATTAGTCAGATACAGAGTAGATTACAGTCTAATACAGCAATGTGGCTAAACAATTTTAAATTGTTAGGCTTGTCAGCGTGTTGGACTACGAATATCGAGCAACACATCTGTCAACGTATCTCTAAACTTAACAAATGTTTATTATTAGACTCATTTTGTGCTGCCCGTCTTACGAGTATGAGTGTTTTAGAATCCAGTATTTACATAAAGTTGCGTAGGGTGCAGGCCAGCCATCTTGCACTGCAACCACCGGTAAATATTTATAGCTGGGACGTTCGTTTCCTGCTACCTGTGGTGTTGGGAATCGTCAGGTTGTGGTGAATACGGCACTTTGCATAGTTAACATTCATTAATGTCATATGGAATAATTTTGTAGGTTAATACCACACTTAGACAAAAAGTATTCACTGCACACAAATGTGATGTAAGGCACCCCGCTGGGACGTCGTAGCGAGTTTCAAACATGATCTTCGAAACGTCTAAAGAGCTAAAACATACCCTACTGTCGCTTCAAGGCATGAAAGCGAGGTACTACACTATCCTGCAACGTTTCGCGACCCGCTTTCATTGGTTGCCAACTGCTCAGGAGCAGTTGTGTATCGTGTTGCAGTTCTTGTCCAACTGTTCTGCTAGTTGTTTCCGTCTATTAGTCATAAGACAGTGGGCTGTCGTCTAACCTGCGTGTTGATTTCAACGAATTTTGTAAACGTAACAGCGAGATGTCTGACGATGAGAGTTTGTGTCGAAACACGTATTTGTCTGTTTCTATTACTTTATTGTGACCATGTTTGCTGTGTTGTAGCACCAGTTAGAAGGATTGTCAAGTGATTCACTGGAGCCCAGAGGACGCCCGAATGTGAATATTATGTTTAGCACATTCTTCGGGCAATCTTCTTACTTCATAGTGTCTTGTATGCTATATCAATGCGATTGACGTAACTACTACCTAAGGTCCATAAGACGCATACTATCAGAATATTCGAACTAACAAGGCTTAAAATTTACTTTTTCAAAATTATCACGTAGTTTCTGAATGAAATGTGTTACTGTTTTAAACTATTGTATTCTACTCAACTCCTAATACTGCAATGAGCTCACCTAGTCCCTATATCTACTATGAGATAAGCTGCTACAAGTTTTGAAATGTTCTGGTTAGTGATTCTGTTGCTTCAGTCTACTGCCCGTTAACCATTTATTTGTAGCTACATTCCCGGTAGCATGTTCCACTCGTGAATGAGCGTGTGCGTCTTCAAACATTTGCTTTTAATTTCGCGATTCTAGTTATCCTCTCTGTTTTCGGTATTACCTAATTCGGTACTACTCTTTCACTGAGTGTCAACCTTTTAGAACTCGACTGTTTTTGACTTGGGTGACACAACGTGCTCTCCACGTGCCCGCACGAATACATGAATACGCTCGTAGACAGTTAGTTAGTTTCATGGATCATTTAGCATGATAAATCGTAATGATGTGCAACGAGTCATTTTACATTCACATCGGAAATTAATTTTTAAATATGGTTACACACACAGAACATTTCTAAGGTTTTCTTTCTTTAAAAAAAATACATATGTGAGTTAGTAATTCCTACCCACCACCTTTCACACATTACGATGACATAATTTCTTCTACAGAATGAAAGGACTGGTCAGGGAGAATTTTTTTCAGTTTATATTTCAAATTTTACTTTGCTGTCTTTCAGATATTTTATATCGTGGCTAATTGATCAACAATTTTTGCTACAACATTATGCATCCATTTTCGTGCTAAAGACAATCTTAATGTGAAGTAATGAATGTCATTTTTACTTCTGATATTGTAATTATGTATATCATTGTTCCTTTTACCCAGGTTTCACCATACTCCTTCCAGTGTTTGCCTACGTCTCGTGTACAGCGTTGCATCGACTAAAAATAGCACGCAAAATAAAAGTGCAGGTCATCTAGTAATGTCAATCACGTAAAGATGTTTCACACTAAAGTCTAGGAAGGTTTGGGTTAATGTCCGTCGATGATGAGGTAGTTGGAGTCCTTAAGCTCTAAGCCGCAAGATACAGTCATCCTATAATATACAATGGAAAGACACTGTAGGAATATCTACAGAATATGCCGATATTCACTGCATGATTTGCCAGAAAGTACTTACCGTAAGGGGGTGTACAATAAACGGAAGAAAGGAATGCTACACTCGCGGCTGTATAGTGCATTGAAAAGCAATCACCATTTGTTCACTCAAACAGATCAAAACTATATACAAAATGGAAAGCGATGTAATTTCTACATTTTGAAAGAAACTGGCGAATTATTTGAAAATTCTTCTCATATTTGCGATTGAGTGGCGGCCTGTTCTATGCCTGATCTCTCACTTACATGCCGTATCTATTTGTTTAAGTCTATATCATATCTCATATTCAACAGTCCTCTCTTTGAAAAGTAAATGACGTAAATCTTCTGCCACTGGAAACAATCTTTGTGATTTTCACCCTTTTTTTTAAAAAAAAGTCTGTATTTGTTACAAATCCAGCTGCACAAAATATTAATGAGGCTACTAACAGTAAATATGTCAGAAATATGATTGCCATACTCCGACGAATGAAGAAGAGGAGTAACAGGAGTAGTGTGAGAAACACTAGCAAAGGTGCAGGGGTAGTGGAACGGGTCTTGTTCTTTTCTGTATTTGCATTATATATGTACCTCCCTTCCCGTCCACCTTTCCCGATCTTCTTAATGGCCACACAAAGATTTTCTTATGATGTAGCAGTTCCCTTCAACCTTAAGGGAAACGTAAAGTCAGCCGAGATATCGTGTATATCATTTTACCATTGGTTTCGATCCTCTGATGACTTTACTGGACGGGTAATGACAGCATCAACTGCAAAAAATCTTAGAAGGCTTCTCAGATTGTCTCCTAAGCCGATTATGTAGGTTAGGAACAGCGAAGGACCTATAACATTTCCTTGGCGAGCGCTGGCTATCACTTCTGTTTTACTCGATGATTTTCCGTCGATTACTACGTACCATGATCTTTCTGACAGGAAATCACAACTGAAGTGATACTCCATAGGCACGCACTTCGATTAGAAGTCGCTTGTGGGGAACGGTGTCAAAAACTTTCTGGAAATCCAGAAACATGGAATCAATTTGAAATCCCCTGTAGATAGTACTAAATACTTAGTGTGAATAAAGAGCTAGTTGTGTTTCACAAGGATGATATTTTCTCAATCCATGCTTTGTGTCAATAGACCGATACGTTCGACGTTAACCATAATGTTTGAACACAGAACGTGTTCCGACATTCTTCCGCAGATCGACGTCAGCGATACGGTTGTGTAAGTCAGCGCATTACATCAATGACGAAGCCTTGCTGAAGGGGGAGACACTGTAGACAGAAATCAATTATCTGACATGACGTCTGTCCTTCCAATCAAAGAGATGGGATGTACTCCACCTTTCTGTGGGACACAACCGTCGTAAGGACAGCGTTTTGCTGCGGCAGGACGATTCTCTCGCCCATGGCATCGAAATTCGGCTAGCCATCTTTTAACGGAGTATATTTTAAATTCACAGAAGATAGTTGCTGTGCTGTGTGTTGGCATCTGCCCTGTGTGTTAGCCGAAGACGAGGTGAGGTTGATCCGTGTTTTAGAATTTTGTGTATTCTCTGGGCTCCAGCCAAAGCTTTTGTGTTTGTAGCGTGTTGCAGAGTGGCTGGCTTATCAATTACTTTTTCCTTCTGAAGTTTTATAGCCTTTCTTCAATGAGCATTTAGTTGTTTTATGATGAATTTTAATACCTGACATGGTGTGTGTTCTACCGTCAGTATGAGGATGTATGCATAGTGATGTAAGTATGTGCGTGTTTTACGATTTTAGATAAAATTTTAAACATTTATCTCTTTTTAACCACACCCGTCTCCGTGTATTGCCCTAAATTTGCTACATACGAGGCGACTTCAAAAGTAAGCTATACATTATTATTGCAGGTCAATTAACTTTTATTGAATTCTGCTCTGCAGTTCACAGTGACACAGATATGTTCTGCTATTTTTCAACATGATCACCAAGACTCTGTAAACAAAGGTCGGAACGTTATACCATTCGTTCAATTCCCTGACGACAGAAATCCGCCGGCCGCTGTGGCCGAGCTGTTCTAGGCGCTTCAGTCTGGAACCGCGCGACCGCTACGATTGCAGGTTCGAATCCTGCCTTGGGCATGGATGCGTGTGATGTCCTTAGGTTAGTTAGGTTTAAGTAGTTCTAGGGGACTGATGACCTCAGATGTTAAGTCCCATTGTACTCAGAGCCATTTGAACCATTTTTTTGAACGCAAATCCGCTTCTTGTCACAGAATCATTAGAGAGCCGATGTGTGAACGTCCCACTCATTGTAAAATCTCTTTCCCTTCAGACGTTCTTCCAGCTTACCGGAAAGATTTACATCGCATCGTGCAAGATCTGGACTTTTCGAGCAGCATCACCCAAATCTGTGCGGCCTCGGTCAAATTGTTGGCATCATTTCACTGCACCTGGACGCAACATTGCATTTGGCACATATACCGCAAGAATTTGACTGTGAATTTGTGTGAAATTTAGATGTTTTGCCTTCAAGAACTACAGTGTCCCGCATATTTCAGCTTTGCGGTACTTATTCAGTTTCCACGTCATTTCAGTCGCACGTCGTGATGCATCTTTTACCAGTACCGTGGCAGAACCGTGTATGCAGTAAGCAAGGAACAAGCAATCTCTTCTGACAATACACCACTCTTGTTGTTATGGTCTTAGTGTGGGACGACATATGTAAATTGCTTTCTGTAATCACTGCGTATCCTGATGTAGAGTGCCCAAACTCAATCGAGAGATCACACATTTTCCTTACCCAATAGACTCGCAATGTTTACGCACCTCAAGGCAATCTGCTGGCTTTCTACGATCGTGACCAATCAGATTGCCATCTTTTAACAGAATTTTTCATGCTACACAGGAAAAGCGCCTTATAGCCGACAGCTTCCGTTTTCGACAGTCTTCTGGGGTTTGATTTGTAGACTAGCTTCTGTAAATTTATCCTGATAAATGAGCTGCCTTACAATGTTGCTTTCGCAGCCCACCAACCACTGTCCGCCACCAGTAACCTCTTACAAGCTTATGGCACCAGTACTGTAGCGCATGTAAAAATAACGTTGCTTCCTAGCGGTTGTCCAACGGTTGTAGTGGGGACAGGAGGTTTATTTCAGATACAGCTGTTCTGTAACATGAAATCCCACACACACACACAACAACGTCAAACACCAAACTACCCCTGCTCCAAAAAGTCAACAGATTTGGATTTTGCCGCTATTCAGCGAATCAAAGTAGAAGTAAAACAGAATTACGTACCAACCTTAATCATACGTAGTGGTGTTCACATTGTATGGTCAAGGACAAATCGAAGTAAAATTATAACCTTTTTTTCATGCGTCTGATACAACTCGATGTCATTATATCAGTCGCATCAAAAAAGCGTTTGGGTTCCAAGTTCGCGTGATTTCGGAAACTTACCATATATTGTATACATTACAAGACTCGCAGGTTCTGGAGTTGATTAAGAAGATTTGTGAGAGCGTATGAAACTATCTTATTGCGTAACACTCTAACATGAGCAGCAAATTTTGTATTGTGGGCTTCCACAGCTATCGAATTGCACCATGTTGAATAAGTCTGCTTTACCTGAATGATAAATCTTTATTTTTGATCCAACTAGTTTCGCGCCGTTAGAGCCACATATTCAGGGAAAAATTATGAAATAAATGTGCAGCCCTGAAGATGTGGCTCTAACGCAGCGAAATTAGTTGGATATGAAATAATGATTTATCATACAGCTGAAGCGGTCTTATTCATCATGGTGCAACTCTAGCATCTGACATTATCGGTGGGGGGGGGGGGGGGGGGGGAGGAAGGGATGGCGGCAGGGAGATGGGGAATACTAAAAGTTAATCGTGAATGTAAGCCTTCCGAGGAAAGACATTAACATGTTTCATTGATCTTCATTGTGGATAATTTTAGTTAGTATGTTGGACATTATACACAGAAGGCGGGTAAGTCAACATTTTTTTATCTCTCAGCTATTTCGTTCCTTATTAAGTGAAACTATTACAACACTGTTCCTAGTTTCGGTATTTGTTTTGCCCTGCAGACATTTATGTGTAAGACCATTTTGTGTTGCTTTTCCCTTCGCCTTTAAGCAGATGTATTACCCATCATCACCATCTTCAAGCTTATCTCATTATTTCATATACCGAATGGCATCAGTCTCCTTACTGACACAACTTCATGAATGTCGTGTATACGTTAGTTCACGTAGTCTAAACAGTTAAGGGAAGTGAACTTGTGGAAGATTTTAGTGACAGTAAACTTGTTTTGTTTGCCGTGGTGGTTATAAGTTCATCTGAAAATAGTTGCTACTCTCGAGACGTCTTTCAGTTTTGTTCATTTGTATATTGGAGAAGCACCGTTAGTAAAAAGAAACATATAGCCCATCTGTACAGCAGACACCCAAGAGCCAAGATATTTCTTACCTGAGACGAATAGTCCCCTCGATTAATTCCTCTGCCAGCCGTCCCTGGCGGGCAGCGGGCGAGATGGCCTGGTATCTCGGAAATACGTTACGCCGCGAGCACGTTAGAAGTGCGCTTATGTTATTTTCAGGCGCTGTGCAGCCATGAAGTGGATTCACGGGCGCGCCTGCGGTCGTGCGCCAGCAGGCAGGAAAAGTGCACAGTCCGCTGTCTTCCGTCCTTTGTGTGAGCGCATTAATCACGCCGATTATGTCACTGGCCACTCTGGCCTTCAACTTCAGCTGAGGCGCGGTTTCTGAGTAGTCGTTAAAGCCTTCATACAATTGATTCAGTAAGGCGATAACTGGTTTCTGCACCACGGACCCTTAAGACTAATCCAATCTTTTTTCAGTGACATGTTTAGGAATGTACAGCCTGAACCAGAACTCCGCCGACAAACTTACAGAGGTTGTTCAGGGATGCCTTCTGAGTATTTTGGTATAAGGGACCCATTGCTTCTGCGGCTCGTTACATAGTAGTAATGTAATTGTGATTTATCCGTTTTGTTACCACAATCGCTCTTGTTACTGTGACAGCGCTTTCTCAACAGTGAAGAAGCCTGTAATATGTAATAAGCAAAACGGACAACACGCGACACAGAGTAATGTACAGATGCAAAAGTACTGTCATGCGGTTGCCGTCAGTGTAGGATCAGCTTAGACATTTCATTGCATTGAGTGAACCTATACACGAGATGCATATCCACCAACTCTTAATCCACAGACTCATGCATAATGCTGCTATGTATCTCTGTTAACGGACAACTAACCTTTGTGTCGTCTTGTAGTCACTGTAGGCTTGTACCAGGGGAAGCAAGGAGAGGATGTTGTTTGGTGGCCGGTATCCTCTTTCTGTAACACAAGTGCACGCATACATTAACAGGGTTCTTTATTAACATAAACAGAGAGCTACTTAAGATAGTCCAGGTGTTGCGGTAGACGCTGTTCCGTAACAGTGCACGTTAGCCTCACAGCTGGTGAGGTACAAAGTCCCGCTCTGTGCACTAATCTGGTCGCTAGGTACTGCCTGCTCTGAGCTAGAGGCTGAGCTAACTGTGACTGTGACTCAGACTGGGCTGCACCTGATGAGTCGACTCGCTGACTCACTGGATGACTGACTGGTTGGGTCTTCCGGTCCGCGGCAGCGATCTAAATATTAGCGGTCGAGAGGGCGTTGGCGGCACGTTGCTTGCGGGTCTGTATTTGGCCTCTCTCCTGATAGGCTCTTTGGTTGTGCCTACTATAAATCTCTTCACAACCTCTTTGCCACCTGGCGCGCTGGCGACAGCTTACCCCAGCACATTAACACCGGAGGAAAACAAAACCCTAGATAGAATCAAGTAATACTGAATGCAGACTCGAGGGCAATGTGGTGGTGAGGAAATGCATATCCTCCTATTTCCATCTATTGTACTATAATTTGTTTTTCTTATTTTTGTTACCTGAATATATGACATTTCTGTGTCTTTACATATTGTAATTGTTTTACTATTTGTATATATATATATATATATATATATATATATATATATATATATATATATATACATTTATGTCGATGTATAATTGGTTTGTTTCGTAAATATTATTTGTATTTTTACGCTGGGTCTTGCCTAGGGAAAACTGCTATCGAACGATTACATCGATAGGTCGCGTGAAGAATCAAAGTGTGTAGGATCTTTGGTAGTGTTAACTCTGCCGCGTGGAGCGCGGGGAGAGCAAGGGGGAGTCTCGCTGGAGTAGTGCAGTGGAGCAGGTGTGTTGTGTGAAGCTCCCGCGAGTTGCCGCGCTTTCGGGGTTTGGCAGCATGTAATTGCGCTCGACTTGCGATGATAGTTTCTGACATGGTGTCGCGGACGGGAAGCATTAGCTGGCGCACATCAAGAGCCCACTTCGTCTGGTGACCGTGTCGAGAAGAAGGCGCGCCAACATCCAGCTTCTGCAACAGCGACGGCCGACAATGAGTGACTGTCGCCACCTCCTTGATCGACGGCTTCAAACCTTCAATCAGCCAACAAGGAAGACTGGAAGCACGTAAAGTTTTAGAACTGTATGGCAGACCTCAGCTTTTCAAACTTTTAAAATTGTTGCATCACAAAATTACAGCTACTTAGCATGAACCTTTGTTGCTCATTGTCCCAATTGCATTACCAAGCAGGGTCCCTTCCTTTTCCGAAATGAACCCGAGTGTCGTTGAAATTCAAACGCCAGCATAATTCCATTTCACTGCTTTAATTTCAAAGTTCAGTTAAAGTATTCATAGCTGGCTACAATACTTAGATTACACAATCACAAATTAAGAGTGCTAGTTTTGTTACCATATTTTAGCTTACCTGTGACTGCAGCTCAGCTTGGTACGTACTAAATTTTACTATTGTTAATTGTTCAGAATCATTTAATTCAAGTTCAAAGTTAAATCTCTTATTTCTAAATTGCGTAGATTCAAGTAGCTTTTGAAATGATTGTTGAGGTAGTCCAAGACTAACCGTATTTTACTGAATTTCCATGTGCTTCAGAAAGAAAGCTCACTATTAACTTCAGTCACTAAATTAACTTTCGATTTTCCGGTTTTATTAATTCTTTTGCTAAATTAAGTGTAGCGAAATTTATTACTTCTGACAAACTTTCAGTTTTCACGCTACGCGTGTCAACCTTCAGTTGCCACGCTTCTAGTGCTAATTATATGTGTAATTACCTTTCTTTTTCAGTTACTATAGTAGTTGTCCTTAGGACTGGCGACCGTAATTTCCCCCAAATCTCAAATATCTAATTACCGCTAGTTGATTGTTAACGTAACGGCCGCACATTTACTTTCTTTATTAACTTTACCCCTATTTCCAAATTAATTTCCACCAGTTTCATTAGCATTTTTCCTTTCATTTAGATGTAACCCTTTCCTCCCTCATTACCGACAAATTAACCTCGGTGACGATTTCTTTTCCCAAATTTCCATTAGGTACACGCGGTTTAATTTTTCACTGTCATTAAGGTCGATAAGTGAGGGGGAGGTTACAGTAAGGAGGGCATCAAAATTTACCACGAGCGAATGGAAACAAGACACATAGCGCATATTGTCAACACTTCCGCTGTCATGTACTATTTTCAGCGCAATACAGATAATAAGCTAGTTGGGGCAAGAAACAATATGAAATTCAACAGTTCTGCAACGAGCCGCCAGAGACTGTGCTTCGCATATACCAAAATACTCGGAAGGTATCACTGAACAATCCCTGAAACTTTTTGGTTCACTTTGTATTTAAAATCCTGTGTCTGCATCCTAACCATAGAAAGCACTTAGGCCAGAAGAATTTCCAGATAAAATAGATGTCACTAGGAGTAGAGCTTCTAATAAGACAGTTCTGTCACGGCGTTGTTAAAGGCCAACATTCCGTAAACCGATGTTTGACACCTGCAGCGTCCTAGTGGCGGTTCACATTATCCTCCTCAGAAAACGGCGGTCATAGTTTTCGAGATAGCTTGTGTGCTTTTGAGCGAGCAAATAGGTCAGCCGAAGCGGTGGCACAGAGGTTACCTTCACGGCTTCACACTTTTATACCTCATGTTAGTCTAATGTTTCTCAGTGCATACTGAAATAACGTTGTCCTTATTCGTCTACTATTAGTACACTATGTGATAAAAAGTATTCAGACACCCTCAAACACACACGTTTTTCATATTAAGTGCATTATGCTGCTACCTGCTGCCAGCTACTCCATATCAGCGACCTCAGTAATCATTAGACTTCGTGAGAGACCAGAAGGGGGCGATTCCCAGCACTCATGGACTTTTAACGTGGTCAGGTGATTGGGTGTCACTTGTGTCATACGTCTGTACGCCAGATTTCCACACTCCTAAACATCCCTAGGTCCACTGTTTTCGATGTGATAGTGAAGTGGAGACGTGAAGGGACTCGTGCAGCACAAAAGCGCACAGCCGACATCGTCTGTTGACTGACACAGACCGCCGACAGTTAAAGAGGGTCGTAATGTGTAATAGGCAGACGTCTATCCAGACCATTACACAGGAAATCCAAACTGCATCAGGATCTACTGCAAGTACTATGAAAGTTAGGCGGGAAGTGAGAAAACTTGGATTTCATGGTCGAGCGGCAGCTCATAATCCACACATCACGCGAGTAAATAAGCAAATGACGCTTAGCTTCGTGTAAGAAGCGTAAACATTGGACGCCTGAACAACGGAAAAATGTTGTGTGGAGTGAAGAATCAAGGTACACAATGTGGCGATCCGATGGCAGGGTGTGGGTATGGCGAATGCGCGGTGAATCTGCCAGTGTGTGTAGTGCCAACAGTAAAATTCGGAGGCGGTGGTGTTATGGTGTGGTCGTGTTTTTCATGGAGTGGGCTTGCACCCCTTGTTGTTTTGCGTGACAGTATCACAGCACAGGCCTACATTGATGTTTTAAGCACCTTCTTGCTTCTCACAGTTCAAGAGCAATTCGGGGATAGCGATTGCATCTTTCAACACAATCGAGCACCTGCTCATAATGCACGGCCTGCGGCGGAGTGGTTACACAGCAATAACATCTCTGTAATGGACTGGACTGCACAGAGTCCTGACCTGAATTCTATAAAACACCTTTGGGATGTTTTGGAACTCCGACTTCGTGCCAGGCCTCACAGACTGATATCGATACCTCTCCTCAGTGCAGCTCTCCGCGAAAATGGGCTGCCATTCCCCAAAAAACCTTCCAGCACCTGATTCAGAGTATGTCTACGGGATTGGAAGCTGTCATCAAGGCCAAGAGTAGCCAACAGCGTATTGAATTCCAACATTACCGATGGAGGGCGCCACGAACTTGTAAGTCATTTTCAGCCAGGTGTCCGGATACTTTTGATCACATAGGGCATCATCACGAAGGAGGAATATAATACAAGCCGCCCGGAGTGGCCGTGCGGTTCTAGGCGGTACAGTCTGGAACCGAACGACCGCTACGGTCGCAGGTTCGAATCCTGCATCGGGCATGGATGTGTGTGATGTCCTTAGGTTAGTTAGGTTTAATTAGTTCTAAATTCTAGGTGACTGATAACCTCAGAAGTTAAGTCGCATAGTGAAAAAAAAAAAAAACATGATACAACCAGCCTAAGAATTCCGTGTGTCCACGTCACGTCGGTGGTATTACCAATTGCAGAGCATTCACAATGCCCTAAACGTTCTGACGGACAGCATATATACTGTCTGTTCAACAGTATCTGGACAGACCTACATAATATGGAGTGGATCACTAAATATCACGATCTGAGGACCTGCCAGTATAAAAGGAGGCGGGGTGGGGGGAGCAAGTCTAGTGTTAGTAGAGCAAAAGTAACAGAAGAATCGGTCAGTCAGTAGAGTTCTGCCACTTCTAACACATCCATCAGGGACATTTCAAACCTTCTAAGCTTCCCAAGTCGACTATTGGTCATACGACTGTGAAATGAAACGCAAGAGAACAATCAGAGGTAAATCAAGACCAGACAGACGGTATACTGACAGACAGTGACCCTTGAACATCATGGAAGTTGGTTGTAAAAAATAGCATGATATCAGCTGAAGGAATCAGGAGTGAGGTTTAAAGTGCTACCAGCATTCCAGCTAGTATAGTGACTGTGCGCAGGAAATAAGAAAGAATGGGATACATTTGTGTAGTCGGTGCTAAGCGACCATTGAGATGATGTAAAGAGTAACAACACTCGACAGTGGCTGAGTGGAAACGAGTGATTTCAAGTGATGAATCACGCTATAGCCTATGGCAATCCGATGGAGGGCTTGGGTTTGAAGAATGCCTGGAGGACGATACCTGCTCTCTTCCGCAGCGCCAGCAGTAAAGTACGGAAGAGATGGTGTCAACGTTATGGGGATGTTTTCTGTGGTCTGGATCTGATCCCCTTGTTATGCTTGAGGAAACAGTAAATGCGGAAGGATTTGAACATATGTGACAGCGTTTTGTACTACACAAAGTAGAGAAAAAGTTTGTAGACTTTGATTGTACCAGCGTGATAATGCATCTTGTCATAAACCAACATCTTTGAGGCTATGGTTTGTAGACAATAACATTCAAACCTACGTTTCTAGCATTTGTAGACTTAGAGAAAGCTTTTGAAAATGTTGACTGGAATACTCTCTTTCAAATTCTAAAGGTGGCAGGGATAAAATACAGGGAGCGAAAGGCTATTTACAATTTGTACAGAAACCAGATGGCAGTTTTAGAGTTGAAGGACATGAAAGGGAAGCAGTGTTTGGGAAGGGAGTGAGACAGGGTTGTAGCCTCTTCCCGATGATATTCAATCTGTATATTGAGCAAGCAGTAAAGGAAACAGAAGAAAAATTCGGAGTAGGTATTAAAATCTATGGAGAAGAAATAAAAACTTTGATGTTTGCCGATGACATTGTAATTCTGTCAGATACAGCAAAGGACTTGGAAGAGCAGTTGAACGGAATGGACAGTGTCTTGAAACGAGGATATAAGATGAACATCAACAAAAGCAAAAAGAGGATAATGGAATGTAGTCGAATTAAGTCGGGTGATGCTGAGGGAATTAGATTAGGAAATGAGACACTTAAAGTAATAAAGGAGTTTTGCTATTTGGGGAGCAAAATAACTGATGCTGATCGAAGTAGAGAGGATGTAAAATGTAGACTGGCAATGGCAAGAAAAGCGTTTCTGAAGAAGAGAAATTTGTTAACATCGAGTATAGATTTAAGTGTCAGGAAGTCGTTTCTGAAAGTATTTGTATGGAGTGTAACCATGTATGGAAGTGAAACTTGGACGACAAATAGTTTGGATAAGAAGGGAATAGAAGCTTTCGAAATGTGGTGCTACAGAAGAATGCTGAAGATTAGATGGGTAGATCACATAACTAATGAGGAGGTATTGAATAGAACTGGAGAGGAGTTTGAGGCACAACTTGACAAGAAGAAGGGACCGGTTGGTAGGACATGTTCTGAGGCATCAAGAGATCACAAATTTAGCATTGGAGCGCAGCGTGGAGGGTAAAAATCGTAGAGGGAGACCAAGAGATGAATACATTAAACAGATATAGAAGGATGTACGAGGGTCAGTCAAAAAGTAATGCCTCCTATTTTTTTTTTCTACGTTTAATTGTCAGGAAATTTAAATGCAATTACATAGGTTGAAAACCACAACATTGAGGATCATTTTGTCATTTTTCAATGTAATCTCCGCCCATCTCTACAGTTTTGGTCCATCTTTGAACAAGGGCATGTATCCCAGCACGGTAAAAATCACAGCTCTGCTTCCTAAGCCATTGACGCACGGATGTTTTGACGGCCTCCTCATCTTCAAAATGAATCCCACGATGAGCTTCTTTTAGTGGCCCGAACAGATGGAAGTCTGATGGTGCCAGGTCAGGGCTGTATGGGGGATGAGGCAAAACTTCCCATCCAATTTTGACAATCTCGTCAGAGGTGTGACGACTGGTGTGTGGTCTTGCATTGTCATGCAAAAGAAGAACATCTGCCATTGATTTTGTTGGGCGAACTCGCTGAAGACGTGCTTTAAGTTTTTTGAGGGTTGTGACGTATTGAACAGAATTTATTGTGCATCCCTGCTCCAAAAAATCAACCAGAATCACACCCTCTGTATCCCAGAAAACTGTTGCCATAACTTTCCCTGCCGATCGCACAGTTTTGAATTTTTTCTTCCTCGGCGAGCTTGTGTGACGCCACTCCATTGACTGCCTCTTTGATTCGGGTTCAAAAAAATGCACCCATGTTTCGTCCCCGGTCACAATTTTTTTCAGAAACTCATCTCCCTCCAAACGGAAGCGCTGCAAGTGTTGGGAGGCTATTGTTTTCCTTGCCTCTTTATTCTGATCGGTTAACATTCTTGGAACCCACCGTGCACAAACTTTTGAGTACCCCAATTGTTTAATAATCGTGATCACACTGCCTTTACTAAGAGAAATAATGCGACACACTTCATCTGCAGTCACCCGACGGTCACCACGAATGATGTCATCAACTTGCTGAATGTTGTGTAGAGTCACTGCACTCACCGGCCTGCCGCTCCGCTTTTCGTCAGTCAACGGTGTTTGCCCTTCAGCTTCCTTACAACGACGAACCCATCGTCTAACAGTGCTGACATCCACTGTCACAACACCATACACCTTCTTCAGTCTTTCATGAATGCGTATGGGCGTTTCACCTTCTGCATTCAAGAATTCAATCACACAACGCTGTCTCAAACGAACATCGATGTCGGCCATCTTACAAACTTCTGCTGTGCTGCCAATTGTTGACACAGAAAGTTACTACTGCAGTGGATTGCAGAAGAAGGTTTGAGGAATGGCGCCAAATTCAAATTTTTCACTTAACTTAATTTCTTTAAGTAGAAAAAAAATGGGAGGCATTACTTTTTGACCGACCCTCGTAGGTTGCAGTAGGTACAGGGAGATGAAGAAGCTTGCACAGGATAGAGTAGCATGGAGAGCTACATCAAACCAGTCTCTGGACTGAAGACCACAACAACAACAACATTCCTGAAATTGACAGAACTGCCCATAGTTCCCATGTGGACTCAATAGAACAACTTTTGGACGAATTACAACGTTAAGCGTTAAATATTTTTATATAAACCTCAGACAGTAGAGATCGCAATATTTTAACATTCATTGATTACTATAATAATTTCGACTGAGCAATCTTTGCCTGGTTCAGACCAACGAGCAGACTGGCTGATATTATGCATTCGGCCTCACAGGAAAAAAATACGTGCTTAGAGGTGGCACTGTGTTAAACTAAATCCTATATGTTTGTAACACAAATATTAGATGAAATTATGCGGAGTCGGTAACATAGGATAAAACTAGGAAGCAGATAACTTCTTAAATAAAACAGTGCACAGACTTAAGGGCAGTAGCACTCGAATATGGAGACCAAGATCGCAATGAGTTGCACATAAGTATACATACTTGAGTATAAGTGAAGTTTATGACAGTATAATTATACAGAGAAAATTTCTTGTTGAGCACAAAAATCAAACAACAATATGCTTCCTTAATACCGAAAAGTACAAAACATAAAATGACTCGAAGTGATACGTAATCGTAAGATCAGTACTGTATGTTGTTAGGCCAAGGAAAAATGTATGAAAGACACGGCAGATGTGTAAAAGTGTGGCATAAAACAATTACAAACATCCATATAACAAACAATATCAATCAATTGACAGTTCGTAGCACAGACCTACTGACTCTTTGTACTGCGTGTTGTCCATTGACTGAATACTGTCTGTTATTTGCATGTTTGTAATACATACGTAAAATACGGCGATCTGGACTATTGAAGAATTCTGTATAAAAAAATCTTTAACATTTAACATTTTCCAAGACGATGTCAGTAAATAAGAGTTACAACATGGACATCGCTCCAGACCCCGGCACCTAACATCACTACCTTTTTCGGTTTCCGCTCGTGAATAAAAGCGAGCTACCATTCCTCCACTGAAATTGCCCCCAACAGAGTTCAAGGCGAAAGGTGGACACACTCCGTATTAATGTCCATTCACAGGTGTCCGTATACTTTTGGTCAGACAGTGTTGATTCTAACCTAAGAAGAAATTCTAGGACTGATATCTCCCCGGGCGCCGCAGTCTCGCAGTTTCTTAACAACTGTATCTTTTTGTCTGCTGATTTTATAAGAACGCTTTCACTACCACTACTTCAAAACTATCACAGTATTCTAAAAGCTATTTTCTCCTATCGTACGACGGTCACTGCAAAAGAAATGCACGCTATTTTTTTAAAATCCATCTTTTATTCTACATGTTTGAAAGTTTTACAGTGTGTAGATACATCCTTTAGGAACAATATTTTCATTTCTCCACATAATTTCCATCCCTCTCAACTGCCTTACGCCATCTTGGAACCAGCGCCTGTATACCCGCACGGTAAAATTCTGGACTAATCTGCTGGAGCCACTGTTTGGCAGCGTGCACAAGGGAGTCAACATTTTCAAACCTTGTTCCACGAAGAGTCTTTCAGTTTTCCAAAGAGATGATAGTCACATGGAGCCAGGCCAGGACTGAAAGGCGGGTGTTTCAGTGTTGTCCATCCGAGCTTTGTGATCGCTTCCACGGTTTTTTGACTGACATGTGGCCGTGCATTGTCGTGCAACAACAAAACATCCTGCTTTTGCCGATTTGGTCGAACATGACTCAGTCGAGCTTGAAATTTCTTCAGTGTCGTCACATATGCATCAGAATTTATGGTAGTTCCACTTGGCATGATGTCCATAAGCAAGAGTCCTTCGGAATCGAAAAACACCGTAGCCATAACTTTTCCAGCAGAAGGTATGGTTTGGAATTATTTTTTCTTGTGTGAATTTGCATGATGCCGCTCCATTGACTGCCTCTTCGTGTCTGTTGAAAAATGATGGAGCCATGTTTCATCACCTGTCACAATTCTTCCAAGAAATTCATCCCCACCATTCTCGTACTGTTCCAAAAGTTCGCTGCATACCGTTTTTCTTGTTTCTTTGTGAGCCATTGTCAACATCCTGGGAACCCACCTGGCACAAACATGTTTTAACGCCAACACTTTCAGTATTCTGCTAACACTTCCTTCCCCTATCCCAATGTAGCGTGACAATTCGTTCACTGTGATGCGTCTGTCAGCAGTCAGCAATTCGTTAACACTCTGCACATTGTCTGGAGTGTGTGCGGTACGAGGTCTGCCGCTGGCGAGGACAATTCTCAATATTGCCGTGCCCGCTTTCATCACCTAACCTGCTTTCCCATCGACTAACTGTACTGCAATCGACAGCAGCATCTCCATACACCTTTTTCAACCTCTTGTGGATGTTTCCCACTGTCTCATTTTCACGGCACAAGAATAATATGACAGCACGTTGCTTTTGACGAACGTCAAGTGTAGCAGCCACCTTGAAGACATGCTGTGACGGCGCCACTCACGGGAACAGGTTGAACTAAGTTTGAAAACAAGCGGGAAGGCTGTATCTACACACTGTAAAACTTTCACACATGCAGAATGAAAACTGTATTTTTACAAATATAGTGTGCATTTCTTTTGGTGCGCCCTCGTATCTTCCACAATACTTCTGCTTTCTTCTCTCTTCCAATTTCGTCGAATTTCGCAGGCCTGAATTTCACATTTCTTTGTATATTTTCTTTTTTCCATGGCTCTGCCAAGAGTTGTTATATAATTTGCTGATGGTGTTATTAGCCAGATGAGGTATCTTTGTTCTCTGTCCATTTCGCTTCATTAATTCCTACTGACAGTGAGTGTAACCTGAACCTATTAATGCCCCTCCACTTTTTCCGTGAATATTTAAATTTTTTACATTCCATGCTTCAGTTCGTACTGTATTAATCTCTTCGTCACTTGGAGATCCAAATTAGTTTTTCTCTAGAATTGTTTGCAAAAAGTGGCCAACTCGAATATTTTAGAACTGTTCATTATTGGGATATGGTATTTACAATGTTGATCATTGCTGACTTTTTTTTAAATCTGAAACGTGAAGGGCAAGAGGACGACCTAAAACTCCATTTACTCTTTTGAAGGTCTACTGGTGGAACGTGAGATAATCCTCCTACAGGAAGGTTTGGAAATCGTAGCACGCTACTTTTGTTTGAAACATGTTATTAAGCTGATTATTTTTTGGTCGCAGTTTGATTCCTTCTGTTCAGAATCTATAATTAAAACTTTCTGGTTACACTTGAAAGATAATTTTGTAAATGTCGGTTGTCTTTTTTTTTTTTTAGGCTTCCTGTCATCCGCTTACGCAGTTATACAAGTAATATATGGATTATATTCTGTATTTCGCGATAGTAATAAATATCTCATTAAGACCAAAAGCGTCTCGCTTTATTTTAAAGTATCTTCAGCATGCAGATTTTTTGCACATCACTGACACTCGATATGTCTAGGGCGTGTATGTTCTAAAAATCGAGCAGCCATGTCTGAGAGACCATTAAGAATGAAGTACGAAACAAAAAATCTGATCTCTGAAGATAATCTGAATAAAACTTCTATTACAGTCGCAAAAGGCGGAATATAACCTTTATTACTTGCAAAACAACTCTTTTCAACGTAGCAGGTTACAGCCTGCACGGACGGTCTTCATGTCTTTATATATTCGACGACCACCGGTAGATGCTTCGCTGAGCAGGAATAACATCGACGATGGAATTAGTCGAGTTAGATGAAGAATATTACATGACTTGTTATCACATAAATCCAAAGATTATCCTTGGAAAACACCCGTTCTCGACGAAGAGTCTTGTGGACTCTTCCATAAGAGCAGTGCATCCCAACCTTTCTGAGGCCATTACCCCTGGGTGCAATCAGATATTAGCTGATCCCCCCCCCCCCTCCTTGTCCTACCCGTCCCTTCCCACGCCATCAACAACTTTATCACCTAACTAAACTTTACAAAGAAAAACAATTTACTTTGGCACTATTTTCAAAATGATGAAATATAAACTACGAGTATTTTTAATTTCTGTGGATGTTTTGTTAAATCACTAACGAGACAAGGGGTAATGCTTTTATTCTAGAAATCTTTTTTTATAGAACGCTGAAGCAGCAGTTCTCAGTGCATCGCAAGTGCCACCTGTTACTCCTGCCCAGAAAAGAAAAGTAATTGTCCAGATTGAGTGTAGACACTTGTTACAAAATATACTTCCTGTGCACCACTACCCTCTGTAGCAACACTTGTTTTATCCACGCCCTTTACCCCCATTTAAAATCAACAACTTAAGATGTGTGTGCTGTACCTAGGCCTGCTGTTTGTAAATCATTTGATTTCTGGACTCCTTACTTCTGAACTGACAGAAAGCGGAAGTCTTCTTGTCCCTGGCCACTGCCATCAATAGTAGTGGTGGTAGTAGTAGTAATAAACCAGTGAGACCCTACAACAGTGTAGTAACCACTACACAGTTCCTGTTTTGTTGTGCTGTCAATTATGTCGTTTATTTGTTGTGAAGTGAACATTGAAGCAATTTTTGGACCTTTTCGGCAACTACGTACGATTCGGAGAATGCATTTTCATGAGATATTTAAGCATATGTGACATATCCATCTCAGTTTTACTATCAGAGGTGCATGGTACAAAGTGTATAGTGGGTGGACTATGTGAAGAATGTGTCCTTCATACATTCGTTCCACAAGGTGTAACCTCCACCACATTGCGTCAGGTGTTAATGCCAATATTTGAAAAGAAATATAATTGTAGGTAACTTATGCAATCAGTTGTATAGCCATATCAAATAGTGATAATACTAAAGATCTTTAAAAAATAGTTTAGCTTCATTATCGAAACATAATCGAACCCTTCTGTCTCTACCCATCAGAAAATTACCCCTTCGAAGGTAATAACCCCAAGTTGTAAACCACTGCACGAGAGCTGGAACCGGCAGTGTTAAACCTGCGACCGGGTGAAATAATCAGTTACTGAGTATATTTCTGTCAGGTAATGTGAGCTCGCTCACAGAATTTGTACATTGGCACCCAAAAGTAATGACACAAACACCTTTTCGCACCTAATACAAAATACATAAATAATAGGAAGATATACAACTAACTCTGACTCAATAAAGGAAGTAAACTGGGGTGACAGTAGTCATAGGATAGCGATATGCACATATACAGTTGGCGGTAGTTTTGTGTGCACAAGGTATAAATGGGCAGGGCATTGGCGGAACTGTCGTTTGTAGTCAGCTGATTCCTGTGAAAAGGTTGGCCACGCGGTTATGACCGCACGACGGGACTTAAAAGATTTTGAACGTGGAATGGTAGCTGGAGGTAGACGCATGGAACATTCCATTCCGGAAATCGTTAGGGAATTCAGTATTCCGAGATTCACAGTGTCACGAGTGTGGCGAGAATACCGAATATCGGGAATTACCTCTCAATATCGACAATGCAGTGGCCGACGGCCTTGACTTAACGGCTGACAGCAGCAGCATTTGCGTAGAGGTGTCAGTGCTAACAAACAAGCAACACTGCGTGAAATAACCTCAGAATGCAATGTGGGACGTACGACGAACGTATACGTTAGGACGGTGCGGCGAAAGCTGGCGTTGATGGGATGTGTCAGCAAATAACCGACACGAGTGTGTTTGCTAACAGCACGACATCACTTGCAGCGCCTCTCCTGGGCTCGTGACCTTGGACCCGAGGCGACTGGAAAACCGTGGCCAGACAGATCGACCAACATGAATCCCATGGAACATAACTGAAAGGTCAGTTGATGCACAAAACATTCTGCACCGGCGACAATTTTGCAGTTATGGGCGGTTACAGAGGCAGCGTGGCTCAATATTTCTGCAGTGGACTTCTAACGACTTGTTGAGTCAATGCCGCGTCGATTAGCTGAACTACGGCGGGCAAAAGGAGGTCCTATACGACACTGGGAGATATCCCTTGACTTTTGTCACCTCTGTGTAATTTTTATGTTAAAATAAATTCCCAACACCACTGAAACATATGTAATCAATTAAATGAGGGGTTTCTCTTGCTCTAAAAAGTATTTCATACTGTAAGACGTTTGTTATTGTTTTTGACAGACAGCGCCGCTCATACCAGATCTGTACAATAGGTTCCCTGACCGTGAATGGAAGGAGCATTCTTTTGTCACGATGGGTCTGAAGGGGAAGGAGGATTCGTGTCTTTCCGTAACATGGAGGTTTTATTGCATTCGCCGGTAAAAGTTATGGTGAAATTAGTAAAGAACTTTCTGTTGATTACACAACAGTGCGGTAAATCATCGAGGAGTTTCAAGGGACCGTTACACTAGACAATACAAGCAGATGCGAACGTTGAGAGTTCTTACAGGTAGGAGCGTCGAAGGATAGTTCATCCCGCACAAAACGAGCCCTTTAAAAGTGCAGGATCATTGACATGCGGTCAACGACCAACAAACAGGTCAGTGTTGAAACTACTATATTTTCATGGCTGATCGCCCAGAAAGAATCCATTTACTTCGAAAAAAACCGCTTGCACTTCGCCAGACATATGACAATAAATCTGTTGAATTTTGGAATATTGTGCTGTTTTATCACGAATCCAAGTTTAACTTGGAAGGAGAAAAGTGTGGCGCAAACGAAATAAGCAGCTCCAGTTGCAACATATGCTACCTACAGTAAAACATGAGGAACGAAGTATAATAATTTGGGGATGCATGGCAGCTTCTGGTGTTGGTGACTTGGCAATTTGAAGGTGTTATAAGTAACGGAAAATATATCGATGTGTCACGATGCCATTTACGTAGCATGGCACAAAAACTGAGTCTTGATGGCGTCTTTTACTTTCAACAAGACAACGACCCTAAACACATGACTCTGGGAAATCTGGAGTGGTTACTATATAATGCTCCAAGAAGGGTTTTCAGTGCACCATAGAGCTCTGATTTTAACCCGATAGAACATCTTTGGGCACACTTGGATGCAAAATGTCGAAAACATCGTTCTGCAGGGAAGCGGAAATCTCAGACGGTGTTGTCAGAAGAATGGTCGAAGATGTCACTAGATACGACTCAACTTGCTTCACTTCATTCCAAGACCTCTGCAAGCTGTCATCAATGACAACGGTATGCATACAGGTTACCGGAGCTGAATTAGGTAAATTAAAGAATTTTAACTTTATTTTTGTGTATATGTATCAATACTTTTTTGATGTGTGGGGCAACTGACTTCATTTTGTGGACAAATATTTTTGTTGTGAGAAACCAATCATACTAGGGACCTTATGTTTACCACTGTACATTTAAATAAATATTAGTGTCGTGGTATCACGTTTATTTGTGTCGTACAGGGTGATTATAATTAAAATTAAACTTTCAAACTGCTGTAGAAATAACACCACTGGTCATTATGACGTCAAATTGCAATTAAATGTTATCGGAGAAGGGGGAAATCGTGTGACTGAAGAAAAATAAATAGTTACAAAATGTAGCAATAGCTGGCGCTGTAAGCATCATAATTTAATAGTGGGCGACTACAAATGACAAATGAATCATACAACAATGCCTAAGGTGTACGTTTTATGTTAAACAAACTGTAGCACTCAGTGTGATTGAGTGTACAGGAGTGATACTGTTAATTACGTAAGCCCATCCAACACGACAACGTCATATCACATCAGATGGGAAAAATCGGTTTTTAATTGTTCCGAGGCCAAAAACAGCATAAAAAGCATCAATCAGATCGGTTTTTAATTGTCCTGAGATCAAAAATCGCATTAAAAGCATCAATCAAAATCACATCGGATTATTAATTTACAAGTGACTGGCGCAAAACATGTTCAATATCCTATCCACCGTTTTCTGCAACAAGTTGAAATCGAGAAACAGCATGTTCCACAACTGATCGAAGTGTTTCCGGGGTCACGTTCAGAATGTGTTGCACAATGCATGCATTCAATGCAGCAAAGTTTGCAATCGGAAAACTGAACACAACATCTTTCAGAAAGTTCCACAGCCAGAAGTCACATGGATTAAGGTCAGGTGATCGGGACGGCCAGGCTGTAGGGAAATGGAGGCTGATAATTCTGGCATTCCCGAAATGGCGCTTCAGCAGCTGCTTAACTGGATTTGTAATTTGCGGAGGTGCGCCATATTGCATAAAAGTGATCCCATCTACACATCCACGCCGTTGGAGAGCTGGAATGATGTGGTTGGGCAAAAGACACTCACAGCGCTTACCAGTAACGGTACAGGTAACAGGACCGGAAGCACCTGTCTCTTCGAAAAAATATGGCCCTATGATAAATGATGCCGTACACCCGCACCACACAGTGACCTTTCAGGATGAAGATGTACTGGTTGATTTGCGTGTGGGTTTTTCTTTGCCCATATTCGACAATTCTGTGTATTGACGTGTCCTGTCAGATGGAAGTGGGCTTTGTCTGTCCGCAAAATCTTCCACGGCCAATCATTGTCCACTTCCATGCGAGCAAGAAATTCTAAAGCAAACGTCTCTCTTGCTGGCAAGCCAACAGCAAGCAACTCGTGCTCTTGGGTAATTTTGAATGGATAGCAAATGAGGATGTTTCGTAGGATTTTACGCACTGTGCTCACGGATGTCCAATGTTCCGGAAATTCTCCACGCACTACACGTTTGCACACAACCACTCGTCTCCTCCTGCTTTGCTGTGGCCACTGCTTCCACTGACGTCGAATCAATTCGTTTCCTCCCTCTACCAGGTTGCACACCAAAGGAACCCTTCTTTTCGAATTTCCGAATTATTTTCTCCAAACATACGGCAGTCATTGGACCAAAGCCTTTTTTCAAACCCTTCAGTGTCCGGAACTTCTGCAGAGCGACGTGTGCACAGTCATAATTCTTGTAATACAGCTTTACAAGCAGAGCGCTATCCTGCATTGAGACAGTCATGGTGAACGTCGCAGACGCGAAAGGAGGAAAAGCCGTGTACCCGGCGTGTTTATACCGACTTCAATGGGTCGTTAGCATGACAGGTGTTTTCATTTACGTATTCTGACATACAGCGCCATATATTTATCAATTTTGACACTATTTTTTTCTTCTGCCATAAGTTTTCCCCCTTCTCCGATAATATTCCGTTGCAATTTGACGTCATTCTGACCAGTGGTGCTATTTCTACAGTGTTTTGAAAGTTTTAATTATAATTACTGTTGTGTTGGCAGAAGAACCAACACCGTGTTACGAGAGGAGGCCGAAATGCACGCGTTTTAGCTCACGCAGGCTGGCGTGGGGAGGGAAGGACTATACTGAGGTGAGGTCTGGAACATGACAAGGAATTAGAATTAGAATTCAGAAAGCGGACGTAATTAGTTTGATTCTTAACTTTAATCCATTAATGATGAACGTCGCTCTTGACGGTACATGAGTCACAATGTTATCTGTTCAGAAGACATAGTAACTGAATATGGCGCCATGGTAGGTCGTAGCAAATGACGTAGCTGAAGGCTATGCTAAACTGTCGTCTCTGCAAATGAGAGCGTATGTAGTCAGTGAACCATCGCTAGCAAAGTCGGCTGTACAATTGGGGCTAGTGGTAGGGAGTACACTAGACATGCCGTGTGGCGGCGCTCGGTCTGCAATCATTGATAGTGGCGACACGCGGGTCCGACGTATACTAACGGACCGCTGCCGATTTAAAGGCTACCACCTAGCAAGTGTGGTGTCTGGCGGTGACACCACAATTACCCTGTATATATAATGGTAGGTGTGACAGTTCGTTGTGGTGCCACGGGTACATTAGTAGTTAAAGACGCGAATCACGAGGCCAAACAGCCAGTTTTTCTTTCCCATCTTCGGCACAACCTGTTATGTTTACGGAAGAAAAATCCACTCTAGTGCTTGCATCACAGGGGAGACTTGGCTATCCTATTAAAAGCAGAAGGACCGCTAGAGGCGCCCGTCTTTGGAGAAACATTCTGACGAGATGGCGTAGGGTCATTAGCAGGGCGCCATCGTAACTTAAGTCCCTACATGCTGCGCAAGCGCGCTGCCAGCAACGAAATACCGAAAGCCAATTAAGAGCGAGCCGGGTTAATTGAGCGGCTGCCGAATTCGCAGGAGGCCCGCTTTGCGGCGACGCATTCCACCGCGGGGATGCCGGAGATGGCCGCGAGCGGCGAGTTAAGTGCTTTGACCCACGCGGCAGTGAGTGGCTGACCTCACACAGGGAAAGCTAGCCCCCGGCTCGCCTCTGTACATCTCCTGGGACGGCCGGTCGGCTTGTGTCGCCGTGTTGCACAACCACCCGGCGCGCCACTTACTCCGACAATAAGCTGAGGGTCAAGCATTGCCGTGCGGAATTATTAGTCAATTCAAAAGCGTCGGAAATAATGTTTTTCTTCCGCATCTTATGAGTGATTTGGGTGGAGTACGGATTGGGCTGGGTGTTCCGCTTGCGTGAACTGTATCCTGGATACTTTCATTGGGACGAATATGACTTCCGATCTGGTCCCCCACGTGTTTTAGCGGGGACAGGTATGCGGCTTACTGCCACCGGCGTAACTCAACATCGCGCAGACAGTCCGTACAGTACTGGAAATAAGTATAAAGACGTGGTTACTTCCAGGAAAACTAATACTGTCGGTTGGAACATTTGGTTCAAATGGCTCTGAGCACTGAGGGACGTAACTTCTGAGGTCATCAGTCCCCTAGAACTTAGAACTACTTAAACCTAACTAGCCTAAGGACATCACACACATCCATGCCCGATGCAGGATTCGAACCTGCGACCGTAGCGGTCACGCGGCTCCAGTCTGTAGCGCCTATAACCGTCGGCCACTCCGGCCGGCTGGAACAGTTGCGCACAATGTATATACAATAGTACGCAAACCAGTATGCCGACAAATGCAGTCAAATGGTGTCATATTTGACGCCAGTAGTGCAGTGTATAGCAAGGCATCAACGAATCAGGCGATGGAGGGTGGAATTCGATATAAATGCAGTCGCGCCTGTGAGTTGTTAGTGTGTGCGAACGTGCCTTTA
Source organism: Schistocerca nitens (assembly GCF_023898315.1). NCBI lineage: Eukaryota > Metazoa > Arthropoda > Insecta > Orthoptera > Acrididae > Schistocerca > Schistocerca nitens. The sequence goes on from NC_064618.1 coordinate 410,544,579, forward strand.
CTGCAGACAGGAAATAGACACCATTAGTGACAGTGCGTATTGTGAACATAAACCACGATTGCGACAAAGCCATAGCCATGCGGAAAACAGTTATCAAGTGATGAAAAGCAAAAATCGGTACGTACAAGGAAATGGGACACTCTAATTGTCAAACTGCCAAGAAATTGAACTGCTTCAGTACAGCGGTTGATTATTTCATTAGAACGGGCGCACGATATGGACAGAGTGGAAAATATGGGCAAAGTAGAAAATTGTCTGAGCCATATAAAGGACACAAACCCTTATTCTTCTCAACTTGTTGCTGATTTACAGCTGCCAGCAACTGCCAGACGTGTACGAGAAATTTTGTTGCATGATAAGCATCTTGCATTCAAGAAACGGCTGCAGAAACACAACATAAGCAGGCTAGATTGGCGTTCGCAGAAAAACGTATGTCCTGGACTCCAGAATGGGTTGGTTCAAATGGCTCTGAGCACTATGGGACTTAACATCTGAGGTCATCAGTCCCCTAGAACTTAGAACTACTTAAACCTAACTAACCTAAGGACATCACACACATCCACGCCCGAGGCAGGATTCGAACCTGTGACCGTAGCCGTCGCGCGGTTCCAGACTGAAGCGCCTAGAACCGCTCGGCCACACCGGCCGGCTTCAGAATGGGATAAAGTGATCTTCAGTGATGAGAAGAAGCTTAATTTAAATAAGCAGGATGGATTTCAGTATTATTGGGATGATATGAGAACAGAGCAGCAGGTAAAAATGAGCACAAATTTTGATGGTGGAAATGTTAGCATTTGGGTAGCCTTCTACGCTAAAAGTAAATCACGCATTGCCTGGGTGAACACTAGGATGAACTCTAATATGTACACCTATATGTTAGAGACAGACTGGATTAGAACATATGAGGACCTAGGGGAGGAAAGTCTAATGTTTCAGCAAGATAATACGTCTGTTCCTATTTCCGCAACAACAAAAAGTGATTTGAAGATATCGATGTCTTGCCCTGACCTGATCGTAGCCCGGATTTGAACCCCTTAGGGGAATAATTGCAAGGCTTGTTTATTGCAATGGAAAGCAATATGAGGTTGTATGTGTGCTGGGAAGAGTGATAGGAGAAGAGTGAGCGACAATTTTACAAATTAGAAACCCTAACAAAATCAATGCAGAATTTTTGAAATAGTAACGAAGAACGGAGGGTGGGCAAACTACTAACAATGCTAAAACACAACAGGACAATAAATCATTTATACTAATTTCAATCCAGGAAATACAGATACCTTATTTTGTTACTCGTGTTATAAAAGGAACTATGTAGCTCCGTAATGATTGTTTACATCTTAGTGTAGCTATCTGATATGTATCTACTACTTTCATAATAAATTCGATATATGTATGCTTCAGACATTGTACTGCCATTTTGTGGAACCCTGCTTTTATAATGATTTACACTACTCCAGAGACAGGTTTCGTATGTGGACGAGCGTTATATTGTTGAAAAGCGGCACCAAGGAACTATCACATGAGAGATTGTAGCATTTCCCTCATCTACTGGTAGTGCTACTGACGTAAGTGCACATGCGTTGTCGGTGTTCAAGCCCCTTAGGTAATGTATGAACTCTTATAAATGACAGGGTTGCCACCAGCCCAAGCCCTTTTTACACATAAAAGATCGGACCGAACTGGGAAATTTTGTGTGACTGCATAATCAAAATTAAAAGTTTTTAAATTAATTCACTCAAGGTATGCAAAACCATATCACTTAATCAGACGATACAACAGGCGATAATGTAATAAAACGCGGGCTATGCACTCCGATGACGAGGGCTCCCTTTCAGATTACGTTTCGTTACTGTCACTGCCCCCTTTGTACACTCTGCATAAACAACACTGAAATATTCTGAGAAAGCATAAGCATTCGGCCCACTATGTTTGGCAATGAAGGTGACTACGTGGTAAGTCAGAAAGAATATAACCGGACATACGGTATTAGTTTTCAATGAGAACATTTTAACGTGGAACATGTGAACTCAGTAGCCAGTTGGTGCTGGAGCATGGAACAAGCTACGAAGTCACGTTAGAACAACACAACTGTGTACATCTCAGTTGACCGTGTTGAAGGTGAAAGGAGAATAAAAGGAACCTACAGTTTTCTTGCACTGAAGCTGGATTCACAGAAGAATATAATGTTTCGATAGAAAGTAACCATCACCATAAACATTCAACTACGGCAAGGAGGTTTATATCGACTGAAACCATTTTACTGATATAAGCATAATATATGCGAACTCGGGACCACAATATATATGAGAAAAGGGGAAAAAAACACGTGTGTGAATAAATCACTCATCGAGGGACACCTTGATGAAACAGATAAAACTCACAAAATTGCTGAACTAAATGTATACGATTACAAAAGTTAGATTATATCCTAAAGAACCGCGAACAGATCAACGAGACCAGGAAAGCTGAAGGTCCCACTGGTTCATGCAACACATGGTCTCCAGTAACAAAAGAGGTTATTTAGAGACCTCAAAAGTACGAAAATAGAGCTGATCAAATAACACATCAGACGCTGATATTCAATCTAACTAGAATCACGAGTTGAAGAACAGAAACTAGAGATGAGAACTCACTGAACGAGGAACATGTGGAAATCGATATATCAGAGCAGACATTAATATGAGGTAGGAAACGACCCAGAAATTATAATAGAAAGAACACGTACACGAAGGCACATTTATTCTCACATTCACACAAAGTAAAGTTCGCTGCAACGTGGCCTACTCATTAAGCGGTGTAGAACATTCCACACCCCAATGTTCCAAAGGAACAGAATAAACCCAGAATACGGAATAAATCGAAACTCCGAATCTTTTCTAACATTAATAAAGCATTATGATTTTAAATGAAGGCATCCACGAAAAAGAGAAAAGGCTGAAGAACTTAAAACATTCATGATGTAGCAAGAGCCGACAACAGAGTCCCTCCCGACCGGTAGCACCCAGAGAACCATCCAGGTAAAACGGGAAAGGCCAAAGGTATCGCCGTTTCCGCCACCAAGATAACAAACAGATAAGATACGTACGATAGGGATAGACATCTTTGCCCAGGTAAAGTAAATTTTATGGAAATTTGTGGTACGTTCCTATGGGACCAAACTGCTGAGGTCATAGGTCCCTAGGATTACACAATACTTAATCTAAATCTAACTTACGCTTAGGACAACACCAGAGACGGTGACAACACACACGCACCCGCGCCCGAGGGAAGACCCGAACCTCCGACAGGGGTGGGGTGGGGGGGGGGAGGGGAGGGGAGGGGGGCGAACCTTGGCAAGGCGTCACAGATCGCGCGGCTACCCCGCGCGGCCCAGGTAAAGGAGCGCTGCGTTGTTACCCTGTAACCCTAGCAGACGGAAAGCAGCTAGCCTGCAACATGCCATAAAGATACAGATAATCTCTCATTTCTTCACACGAAAGGCAAGGTAAAGGAGGAAATATGATAAAACAGAGTGCCATTACATAATTATGAATGTGGAATACACAGGATAGGTAACTGAATTACATAGTACATAAAAATCCTGATGAAGAGCGCAAGCTGCTTGCATTTAAACGTCAGATAAATACTGAATTTAATTAGGCCCGCAGCTCAATCCTTCTGCTCTACTTTGAAGTATTACACCGCCAACAAGCGGTACAAAAATATGAGCCGGGAACGAGATAAAACTCATCGAATGTATTATGAAACGATTCTATAGAGACGTTTCAAGGTAACACATGAGGACGCAAAAGGTCCGTGACGTACCGCTCTGCTGTCAAAGTTCCTCACTGGCTACCTGCCGTGTCCTGAAGCCATGCACAATGGCTCCCCAAACCACGGCACCAGACGTAATGCCGCGCCGCTATGGTATTTTTCGGGTCGACGAAAGCTTTCCTATCATACGCCGGAACGTCACCAGTAGAGGCTGGTAAAGGTACTCTATGGGATCTAAAGTATCCGGACACCCTCAAAAATATACGTTTTTCATATTAGATGCATTGTGCTGCCGGGTACTCCACATCAGCGACTTCAGTAGTCATTAGACATCCAGAGAGAGCAGAATGGGGCGCTCCGCGGAACGTGGTCAGGTGATCGGGTGTAACTTGTCACACGTCTGTACGCGAGATTTCCACACCCCTAGGTCCACTGTTTCCTATGTGATATTGAAGTGGAAACGTGAAGGGACACGTACAGCACAAAAGTGCGCAGGCCGACCTTGTCTGTTGACTGACAGAGAGCGCCGACAGTTGAAGAGGATCGTAATGTGTAATACGCAGACATCTATATAGACCATCTCACAGAAATTCCAAACTGCATCAGCATCCACTGCAAGTACTATGACAGTTATGGGGGAGGTAAGAAAACTAGGATTTCATGGTCGAGCTGCTGCTCATAAGTCACACATCACGCCGGTAAATGCCAAACGACGCCTCGCTTGCTGTAAAGAGCGTAAACACTGGACGACTGAACTGTGGAAATACGTTGTGTGGAGTGAAGAATCACGGTACACAATGCGGCGGTCCGATGGCAGGGCGTGGGCATGGCGAATGCCCGGTGGACGTCATCTGCCAGCGTGTGTAGTGCCCACAGTACAATTCGGAGACTGTCGTGTTATGGTGCGGTAGTGTTTTTCGTGGAGAGGGCTTGCACCCCTTGTTGTTTTGCATGGCACTATTACAGCACACGCCTACATTCCTACACTGATGTATTAAGCACCTTCTTGCTTCTCACTTTTGAAGAGCAACTCGGGGATGGCGATTGCATCTTTCAACACGATCGAGTACCGTTCATAATGCACGGCCTGTGGTGGAGTGGTTACACGACAGTAACATCCCTGTAATGAACTGGCCTGCACAGAGTCCTGACCTGAATCCTACAGAACACCTTTGGGATGTTTTGGAACGCCGACTTCGTGCCAGGCCTCACCTACCGACATTGATACATCTCCTCAGTGCAGTATACCGTCGGGAATGGGATGCCATTCCCCAAGAAACCTTCCAGCACCTGACTGAACGTATGTCTGCGAGAGTGGAAGCTATCATCAAGGGTAAGGGTGGGCCAACACCATACTGAATTGCAGTATTACCGATGGGGGGCGCCACGAACTGGTAAGTGATTTTCAGCCAGGTGTCCGGATACTTTCGACCACATAGTGTAAATGGTGCCACAGAGCAAACCTATGTCCGATGACATCCATTGATTTAGTAGAGATAAAAAATCACGCTCTTTTGTGGCTGCAAGACGTCATCTGCATGATTATCTATGTGGAATTTCAGCTGGTATGCTTGAGCGGTATCAAGATCTCATCATCGTTCCGGTGTACAGTGGGAGTGGCAAAAAATTCACTACTCAAAGTTGCTACTGGCAAGAGAAGAATCTACTTCTGTACAATAAGAAGGTCGTGCAAGATGTAGAACAAGCACAAAAGATGGGTATGGAGTACAGTAGGTGAAATGGGAACGGGTATGCTGCAGGAGCATCTTCTTAAGGTGCTTGTATATCTGGCATCGTTTCCGCCAGAATATTTCTCGGCGATTTCACAGTGTGGAGCTATATGCCTAAAATTTCTGTCCCTCGGAACTTACTATGGCATAAAATCTCACTTTTGTACAACAATAAATACATATTGATGTTTTTGTTTTCACTTTTGTTATTATTATTATTAGCAGTAGTGAAGCGAATAATAGTGGTTGTACTAGTACTACTGTAGCTAATATTTCTGCTATTAGTTCTCAGTGAGTACTGTTATTCCGAATGGCATTAGATAAACTCCAGTCTTGTTTTAAAGCAATTAATGTGTATTACTATCAATTCATTAATGTGAATCATATAAAAACTGTTGTGTAACCGAAATGTAAAAATTGTGTATGTCAAACGCTTGTCCGATGCAACAGAGAGCCTGATGACCGTAATATGATCATGTTAAATAAAATTTAATAAATCACTTGTATCGTCCATTTTGACAGACTTCTGTGCTGCACTAAACATAATAAATGTGATAAACCGCAGAGGACCTTGATGAAGTCCTCAGATAAGTTGCAGCTCAAAGTAATGGTTGTTTCTGAGCATCCGCCGTTGTGGGAAGGAGGAGGAATTCGCTACCACACCCAAGATATAGTGAGACAGAACAACTGTTGCGGAATTGGAAGAGTAGTCCCGGGCGGATGCCTACATTAATTCGAGAAGCTTACAGCGTACGGTTTCACTAGGTTCATTTGGATGGTATGGCTGTTGTAGCCAGATTGAGGGATTTTTTTCCGAAATGTAGTCTTTTCCCTTTCCACACAACCTACGGGTTCCCAAACCACTGGAGAGACTATATTCAGGGAATGGAGTGGTTTTCGCATGCACCAAATGAGAATCCTGTTGTCTGTTAGTGGGAAGACTTTTTTTTCCAGGCGTTGTGATCACCTAAGACCATTAAGGAGTTGGGTGTAACATACCTCCAAATGGCTTTGCAGAGAAGTAGAGTGTGCCCAAAACTGATGTAGACAATGTGTCGCTGTCCTTGCGGAGCGTACCCCTTCCTGATCGATCAGCACGCTTTCACGAGCAATAATTTCCATCTACAGACGGCTAAAAGTCCAAACCTTTTGAAACTGAACGCATTCCTGTTTGAACATTCCATTTCCTCCAATAGCCGTCACTAACTCTTAATAACTTTACCGCGAACCACCCTTATTTGAGTATTTGACATCCTGTTGGAATACCGGCTAATGCAATTAATGTAAATAAAGAATATCATTGCAGATCACTTTAATTTTATTGCCAGACAAAATTATAAAATACCTAACACATAATAGTTCTTTATAATAACAGCAGATGACACTCTATTCACATCAAGGAATCATAACAACGGTATCCTTTATAAGTTGGGGAATAATTGGTCCTATAGCTAACATTATTGTTATTAATACTAATTTTATATTTAGTTTAAATGTATTAGCAATTGAGAATACGGACAACCATCAGCCGTAGAATGGAATGACGACAGTGAAAATGTGTGCCGCACAGGGCGTCGAACCCGGATTTTCCGCTTATCGCGAGCGGTCGCCTTACCATTTGGCTATCCGCGCACAGCTCATTGCCAGACCTAAACTTTCATATCCCGTCAGCCAAGTGTCTACAACCTGTACTAGTATATCCATTACGAATAAACCCGTACAGGGGAGACATTTTACTTAAAAGTCGCTTGCTTGCATGCATGCATATTCAAGGGTACATTGCATCGTAATTTGGAATAACACAGACACTGCAATATCGTATTTATCCGCCGAAAGTGGAAAAGCGACTTTCAAGTAAAGTGTCTCACCTATAGCGGGATATACGTAATAGACATACTAGTACATGTTGTTGATATATGACTGACAACGTCTGGAAGTTTGGGCCTGGCCGTGGTTAAGGCGACCGCTCGCGATGAATGGGAAATCCAAATTCACAGATTTTCATGTTCGTCATTCCGTTCTACGGTTGATGGTTATCCATATCCGAAATTGCAAATACATTTAATCTGTTTCATAACAGCTGTAGTCGCCGCAGTGCCTGGTCATGCATACATGATCAAAAGCACACCGCATCGTAATTCGGAGCAACACAGACACTGTAATACTGTAATTTTATATTTCATCTGTGGTTGAAAGATCTGGAACACAGTGGCATACCCTTCCTCTTGATAATACCATAGGGAAACGCTACGGTACAACACCTGGGAGAGATATAATATGGTATTGGAATAATTTTCGTTTAGGATATTTAAGACATCCCATTGACACTGCAGAGGAAGGACCCGTACAAACAGGCTCTATCAATGAAATTCATAAAAAAGAAAGGAGAAGCTTAAGAATTCTAGTCCATGCATAACAGTTCCGGAAGACTGTCTCGGAGAAACGAGTAGACACAAGCGAAACAGAAGCTCACTTCATAATATTTGCATACACTCAGACACCTGAAGTCACAGAGTAAACACGTTATAAGCGCTGTTAACACCTATGCTGTCAGAACACTTATCCTTCAAACAATATTCGCTGGAAACACATGTTCGAAATACAAAAAGAAACGACTAAGCAGCGTTCGGCTTCCAGTGTCACTGCGTCACGCTTTCTGCTGAAGGTCATATCTAGACATTTACTGGCCGAAGAGGGAAAAAAATGAAGGAGCTTGCACAGAGGAGGCAAATAGAAGAACAAATCTGATATAGGCAGACAGTCGGCTTAATCTGTTTAGTTGTACATACGATTATACTTATGCAGAAACTACCTGATTTGTAATTATTAAATATAGAGCATGGTCGAGCCCATACAAAGAAGTACGCTGTGGTCAGTTAGAATGAGGAAAAGTGACTGTCTTTGAATGAATTCTCTTTGATCGCTCCGTAATACTTTTAAATATAGTTGTACCCACCGTTACCACAAATTCAAAGAGATCTGTGTCTCATATTCACAACTGCAAAAAATGTTTTGGTTCGTTCCACTTAGGGGCCTAATTTTTATGCAACAAAAATAGATAAAAGGGAAGCTAAAATTCCTAGATTTTGTGTCAATTTACATGAAGAATGGAGATAGCCCTTGTTCCCATGAAGACTCTAATCACAGGCGTCCTACATGACAGGATGGAATATGGAAGAAGCTATTGAGGACAATTTATTGCGTGTAATATCTTAGCTTTTCTGGGTGAGACTCACTGTACTACGGAATTTAGGAATTCGCAATAAAATAAAACACTTCTGGGACTCGAAAAATGAGGAAAAATGCCGCACACATGTATTTCTTCTGTGAACGTGTTTACTATTGTCTTTCACCGACTTGTTCGTGGCCTACAGCAATAAGTGCACTCTTTATGAGCGATTCGACAGGATGATACTTAACAGTCTAGTACTAGAATTGATCCATTAATTGTTCTAGAACAGACTTTACTTAGATAAATACTGCTGCTTTTTCTGAGTATAACCCAGAATATCCAAGGTGTCATCGAAAACAAAAATTGTAACAGGAGCCATCTTCACTGCCGTATCGGCTGTGCACTTTCTGTAACTGCCCAGCAAGGTGTTTCAAATTGTTACAGATTATGGCCTGACATAACTGTTGGCACATCATCTTCGATGCAAAATTCCGTTTTGAATTTCAAGGGACTCGACGTCATTGCAGAAACAAACGTCATAACATCCTCGTAGGCGCCGTCCTGTCACCCACACTTTCCAACGTTTATATTACTAACCAACTGTCACCTCAAGTTCAAAGATATTAGCAAATGCTGATGACGTAGTCTGACAATACTGTCTACTAAACTTGAAGATGTTGAACCAGTACTTCCTGTTACAGTCAACGGCGTAACATTAAAAAAAAGAATCGAACATTGCAATACACCTTAAAGACTTGTACTGGACTTTTGCTTTTAGGTCTGAAATTAAGGAAGCAGCTAGAAAACTAAAAAGGGGTTAAGTATTTGTGAATAACATGAGATTGTATGCTAGCTAACTGGACACGCTACCGAAACATCGAGCGATATGTTTCAGAGAAAGCAATGGTCTACCTGGAGTGTACATCCACAACCATTACAAACACCATGCTATTTACCAAATTGATAGTAGTTAACAAGTGCACTTCAAGTTGGTGTTGCGTTAAACTACTTGTGTAGAACTATGACTGGATATCTGAAACACTGTCTCTTTTACAAACTGACGTAGCAGCGGGTTATGTTCGCCGCAACTTTTTTTTTAGTTTAAACGAAGGATTTTTTTCTTTAGTATGAACGAACGCTAAAGCAAGAGTAGAAGATCAGGGTTTAATGACCCGTCATCAGAGACTGAATACAAATTTGCGAAGGGGAAGGCTGCGGGAGGAAAACATCGCGTCCTTTTTAAAGAAATCATCACGGCATACACCTTAAGAAATTTATGGAAACATCGAAAAACCTGAATGACTGAGCAGGTTTGAGTCCGCCGTGCTCCCGAATGCAAGTACAGTACCTGAGGTAGCTCACTCGCTGAATGTGAATAATCAAACGCAGCCAACAGCTAACAAATGCTCTTTTTGGACACGGCCTTCCATGCCCACCGCCAAGAGATATATTTTGAGGTCTAATTGAGAATTAATCGTCAGCCAAGAGAGCTGTAGAATAAATGGATAAACGTTACGGAATAAGTCCCTACTAATGTAGCAACTTGGAGATCTGGAAGACTGTCAAATGACTTAAGTATGGCTTTAAAAGTGGCAATAAAATGCTCTCTAGCACGAGTTTTCAAGGAAAATTAATTCTGTGAACGTAAATAATTTCGTGAATAAGTTTACTGATCATGCTACTGTAATAGGGAGTTACTTCAACTTAAAATGGGAGAGTCATCCGATCAAAACTGGTGCCAGAGACAGAGATTCGTGTGATGTTATTCTGATCACCTCGAGCAGATAGAGAACTAACTCGTGAAGAGTACATTTTAGACCTAGTAGCAACAAACGGACCTAAACTTTTGGAGTCAGTTAAAGTAAAAGAGGTTCTCAATGATCATAAGGCACTGGTAACATCTATGACTACGGGTATTACAAGGAAAAATATTTTTGGTCAGTGAGAGTGACAGCACATAAACTGCTGAATATCTGAGTAGTCAACGTCAAAAATTCAGTGCGTCGGAGGAAGATACAGAGCAAAAATGGAAAAAAAGAACTTGAAAGCATCGTTCAATAGACCGTATGTCTTAAACAAGTATGTTCCGGGGAGGGTTTTAACGGATGGGTAAAAACCACTGTGATTTAATAACCGTGTTAGAAAACAGCTGCGTAAAGAAAGAGAGCTTCATTGCAGAGAAGTCAAAAGCTGGCTGACAAGCAAAAGCTGAACGAGGCGGGAATAAGCGTACGGAGAGCAGCGTGAGAAGCTGAGAAGCGTTTAACGACTATGAAATAAAAAAAGATTGTCAACCGGTCTGACTAAATCAACTCTAAAATGAAAATAAACAACTTAAGAAATAGACATAATTTTATTGAGACTGATGTAATTGATGAATTGACAGCAAATATCAATATTTGGCTTCAGTTTTGCAAAGAATAACCTCAAATCTCCCCGTTCTGTGATGATCAATCTGCTACTTTCTTTTGTTAAGGGGCCCCGGAAAGGCTCAAAATCATGAGAAGTTCAATTTTTACTTTTTTGCGTTTTCTGAATCTGCAGACTATTACCTTTTAATAGATATATAATTTATTCAATTCCGAAGACTACAACTATTTTTAAATTTTGTTTTGAAATGTGTTCTACATGGGCGTGACCCACTGTGGCGCTGTTAAACTGCTGTCAAATGGTGTTATTATTAACGTCCGTGTTCATCAGGTACATTTTAGTGATGTGAGATAAAGTATGTGTTGTGGCTAACCTGTGATGGTTCAATATATATCGCTGGTGTGATTGTCGATTGTTTCATGTTTATTTACTCTGTCGTTATCTCGAAAATATTCGTAATTAAATCTGTTTCTTGAGTCTCTGTTTTGTTGAAGTATAATAATGAGTAAAAGTAAAGTTATTAGAAATCCTCTGAAGGCTTTTAAGAAAAGGAGAAATGTTGGAAAGCCAAAGGTATGTGTTATTACTGTAAACAATAAAGACGATGAAAATCCCCAACATAGCTTGTGTCCGAAAGAAGAAGACAGTTGGTGTAAATATAACAAAGGATTGCTAACTGGTGAAGTGTACACTCATAAGCATAGTCTGCCTCATGCAATAATGGAGGTGATAAAACCTATTTTCAGAGACTTAGCAGCACCTGAACTGTTGAAAAAGTGTATACACGGAAAAAACTCAAAACCCCAATGAAAGTGTAAATAGTGTTATATGGTCGAGAATCCCCAAGACTGTATTTGTTGGAATAGAAACACTTCACTTTGGTGTGTATGATGCTGTTGCGACTTTCAATGATGGCAACATTGTAAGGTGCAAGGTATTTAGAAATATGGGAATGAAGATAGGTTCTAACATGGTACGAGCGATGCTTGCTTTAGACAAGGAACGCCTTCGGGCTGCAGACAGGGCTGTAAAGAGTCTAGAAATACAAGCAAGAGTAAACAGGAGGAGGAACAAGAGGAAGCTGGAGGAGGAGTTTGCAGAGGATGAAGATAATCCATCCTATGGACCTGGAATGCACTAAAAAGTTAATCCAATCTTTGTCGCTCGATTCCCAAAACTTTTATTTTCTCATACTAATTACATGTTTTCTAAGGATCTTCCAAACATATTTGTTTCAAACTTTCAGTAAATGTTACGCAGTACCTTCTACATAATTTAACACAGCCTTTTTCCAAAAAACTGTATATTTTTGAATATATAAATAAAAAATTGCAAAACAATGTTGTGAATTTTCATTACAATTGAAAAAAAATCATCTTTAATAACTGAACTAAAATTTTGTAAAATCCCTGTGTCAAGTTGTAGCCCATATTCCAATAAATAATCCCCCCCTGCGGGTTCGGGGGTTAGAATAGGCCCGTGGTATTCCTGCCTGTCGTAAGAGGCGACTAAAAGGAGTCTCAAATGTTTCGGCCTTATGTGATGGTCCCCTCTCGGGTTTGACCTCCATCTTTCTAAATTATTCCGAAGAGCGAGCCAATTGGGGAAGGGCGCCTTACATGGTGCACTGTATCCGTCGTGCAATTAGACCTTTAGCCGGCTTTCTCGTCGTTGCAATGGTGTCCCGCTCGTTTTCCATCTCTTGGGCGATTACCACGCAGCACTCTGCAGTGTTTCTTTTAACTGCGACGACGACCTTGGACAGTTTTGCACCTAAGATCCAGCACGGTAGCCAGTCCGTTGTGGTGGGGCCGCCATGTACCCTCTTGGTTGTAGCCCCCTGACAACACAGGGATCGCTCTACTGATGCCTGCGCCGTTAACTCCCCACGTATGCCAAGGAGTAGATGCCCATCGCCTTGGGGCATCAGGACTCCCGGCAATGGCCGTCCTGCCAGATGGCTATTGCTGCGGCTGGGTGGCGCCCGTGGGGAGGGCCCTTGGTCGGAGTAGGTGGCATCAGGGCGGATGACCCGCAATGAAGCGTGGTACATCATCTCTCGCTGGCGGCCAGCCGTCAGCAGTCTCTAAGCGTTCCAAAGCTCACTTTAAGGCTAATGTGTATGACCCCAAATCGTTCCCCTCCCTGGCCACACCATGGGAGGAACGAGAGGCTATGAATGAGAGCGACAGGTATTCGCCCCGGTATCTCGTCTGTACCAGAGCTGACGGGGAATCGTTTGTGTCTGTGAAGCCTCAGTTTTTTGTGGAACATTTAGAGGACAAGTTCGGGGAGGTGGAGGGCTTGTCCAAGATGCGGTCAGGGTCAGTCTTAATAAAAACGGCATCCTCTGCCCAGTCACGAGCCTTGCTCGCTTGTACGAAGTTGGGGGATGTTCCTGTCACTATCACCCCCCATAAAAGCTTAAATATGGTTCAGGGAATTATTTTTCACCGCGATCTCCTTTTACAGTCCGATGACGAGCTGCGCGCCAACTTAGAGCGACGAGGTGTACATTTCGTCCGGCGTGTTCATCGGGGTCCGAGGGACAATCAGGTTGCTACCGGTGCCTTCATCTTGGCCTTCGAGGGTGATACGTTACCGGAAAAGGTCAAGGTGATGGTCTACCGATGTGACGTCAAGCCCTATATCCCTCCCCCGATGCGGTGCTTTAAGTGCTGGAAGTTCGGTCACATGTCCTCTCGCTGTACTTCTAGCCTCACATGTCGAGATTGTGGACGCCCATCTCATCCCGATACTCCATGTGCTCCGCCTCCCGTCTGTGTCAACTGTGGAGAGCCTCATTCCCCTTGCTCGCCGGACTGTAGTGTCTTACAGAAAGAACGCAAAATCATGGAATATAAGACCCTGGACCGACTGACTTACACTGAGGCCAAGCGGAAATTTGAACGGCTACATCCCGTGCGCATGATGTCATCTTATGCCTCCACTGTCACTCCTGCTCTAGCTCCTTCAGCTGCAAGATATACAGTCAGCTCTCGGAACCAGAGGACCTCGCCTGCCCCCTTGCCAATGGGGGCCCCTTCTCTTGCTGTTGCTCCCACACCATCTACCTCGGGAGCAGCACCCACTAAACCATCGGGGACGCCAGTCCCCCCTTCTCAGCCGGAGAAGCGTAAGTCTTCTTCGGCTTCTCTCGCTCGGAAGGGATCCCTTGGGTCACTCCCTTCCCAGGTTCCTACCAGCGGCACAGCAGACACCAGCCAGTGGCTGAAGCAGCCACAGGTCGCTGGTCGACGGGCTTCGCGTTCCACTTCGGTCCCAGAGACTGACTCCAATAAGCCCTCTCACCAACGGCAACCAAAGGAACAGCGAGAGAAAACGACTCTGAAGACCCGTAAGTCCAAGACACCTGCGGTGGCACCTACTCCACCGCTACATAAAAGCTCTGCATCTGAGGATGAGGTGGAGATCCTTGCGTCCGCTGAGGACCTCGATCTCGCCGATCCCTCAGACGCAATGGGTAGCACTTGCACGGGTGCTCCATCGGATGTGGCAGGTGACCCAGCGGCGTAATCTGCCTTCCCAGTCCCGTCACGCCTTTCTCCGCAATGGCTACTACCATCCTCCAGTGGAACTGCAGCGGTTTCTTCCACCATCTCGCTGAGCTCCGCCAACTTATCAGCCTTCACCCTTTCTTCTGCATTGCTCTCCAGGAAACTTGGTTTCCTGCAATGCGAACCCCCGCCCTCCGTGGCTATCGGGGTTATTATAAGAACCGAGCAGCTTATGAAAGGGTGTCTGGTGGCGTCTGCATATATGTCCTTCACACACTGCACAGCGAGTCTGTCCCTCTCCAGACGCCCTTAGAGGCTGTCGCTGTACGCGTGTGGACGCCACAGGCTGTTACCGTCTGCAGTGTCTACATTCCACCGGATGGTGATGTCTCGCAGCATGTCCTGGCTGCACTGGTCGCCCAATTGCCGCCACCTTTCTTGCTCTTGGGCGACTTCAACGCCCATAACCCTCTGTGGGGTGGGTCAGTGGCAACAGGTCGAGGCGCCATCGTTGAGGGTTTCTTGTCGCAGCTCGATCTCTCGCTGTTAAATGATGGTGCCTTCACACACTTCAGTGTGGCGCATGGCACCTACTCCGCCATTGACCTTTCAATCTGTAGCCATAGCCTCTTACCGTCTGTCCAATGGAGTGTGCATGACGACCTGTGTGGTAGTGACCACTTTCCGATCTTTCTGTCACTACCACAGCGCCACTCTTCTGGGCGCCCTAGCAGATGGGCTATGAATAAGGCTGACTGGGACTTGTTGTCCTCCACTGCCGCTATTGAGCCTCTCTCTCATGATGACATTGATGCGGTGGTTCAATCGGTCACCACCGGCATCGTTACTGCCGCCGAATCAGCCATTCCCCGTTCCTCTGGGTCCCCTCGGCGGCGGACTGTGCCTTGGTGGTCGCCTGAGATCGCTGAAGCGATTAAAGATCGCCGGCGAGCGCTCCAGCTTCACAAGCGACATCCCTCCATCGACCACCTTATCGCCTTCAAACGGCTGCGTGCGCGGGCCCGCCTCCTTATCCGCCAAGGCAAGAAGGAGTGCTGGGAGCGGTATGTATCCACCATTGGCCTCCATGTCACTCCATCGCAGGTCTGGGCCAAGATTCGACGCGTCTACGGCCATCGGACCCCTGCCAGCGTCCCTGCGCTCTCACTGAATGGAGCAGTTTGTACTGACTCCGACGTCATTGCAAATCGCTTAGCGGAGCATTTTGTTATGAGTTCCGCCTCTGCGAATTACCCCCAGGCCTTCCACTCCATTAAAGAGCGGATGGAACGTCGGAGCCTTTCGTTTCGCACCAACCACCTAGAATCTTACAATGCTCCATTTAGTGAGTGGGAATTTCGCAGTGCCCTAGCTGCTTGCCCTGATACCGCTCCTGGGCCAGATGGCATCCACTGTCAGATGCTGAAACACCTTTCAGTGGACTGCCAGCGGCGCCTTCTCGATCTTTACAACCGTCTTTGGGTCGAGGGGGAGTTTCCGTCGCAATGGCGGGAAGGCGTTGTCATCCCCGTTTTGAAACCTGGAAAGAACCCTCTGGAGGTGGACAGCTACCGTCCCATTAGCCTCACCAACGTTCTTTGCAAGTTGCTTGAACGGATGGTGAGCCGGCGCTTGAATTGGGTACTGGAGTCTCGGGGCCTTCTTGCTCCGTCTCAGGGTGGGTTCCGTAAAGGCCGCTCCGCCACCGACAATCTGGTGAGCCTGGAGTCGGCCATCCGTACTGCCTTTGCCCGCCGTCAGCACCTGGTCGCTGTCTTTTTCGACATGCGGAAGGCGTACGATACGACATGGCGTCATCACATCCTTTCTACGCTTCATGGATGGGGTCTTCGGGGTCCTCTGCCGATTTTTATCCGCAATTTTCTGTCGTGTCGTACCTTCCGCGTGCAAGTCGCGGCCTCGTATAGTTCCTCCCACGTCCAGGAGAACGGTGTGCCACAGGGTTCTGTTTTAAGTGTCTGTCTGTTTTTAATAGCCATTAACGGGCTTGCTGCGGCCGTGGGAAATTCTGTCTCCGCTTCCCTGTATGCTGACGACTTCTGCCTTTATTACAGCTCTACTGGCATTGCAGCGGTTGAACGTCAGCTACAGGGCGCTATCCGCAAGGCGCAGTCTTGGGCTGTAGCGCATGGGTTTCAGTTTTCGGCAGCCAAGACCCGCGTTATGCATTTCTGCCGGCGCCGAACAGTCCATCCTGAGCCGCAGCTTTATCTTGCCGACGAACTGCTTGCTGTGGTGGAGACCCACAGGTTTTTGGGGGTGGTTTTCGATGCCCGGTTGACTTGGCTGCCTCATATCCGGCAGCTCAAACAGGCATGTTGGCGGCATCTCAATGCTCTGCGATGTTTGAGCCACACCCGCTGGGGCGCCGACCGCTCTACCCTGTTACGGCTCTACCAGGCGCTCATCCAGTCCCGCCTGGATTATGGGAGCCTGGCTTATGGCTCAGCATCCCCATCTGCGTTACGGGTGCTGGACCCAATTCTCCACAGCGGGATACGCCTTGCCACTGGTGCTTTCCGCACCAGCCCTGTGGACAGCGTACTAGTGGAGGCAGGTGTACCTCCACTGCGGTTCCGACGCCAACGTTTGCTGGCCGCTTATACTGCCCATGTTCTAAGCTCGCCCGGGCATCCTAACTATCGTCTCCTGTTCCCGCGATCGGTCGTCCGTCTGCCAGAACGTCGGCCCCGGTCTGGTTGTACAATAGCGGTCCGCGTCAAAGAGCTTCTCTCTGGGCTTCGGGTTTTCGCTGTTCCACCTCCTTTCCGGGCTCCTTTGCATACACCCCCATGGTGTGTTCGTCGCCCTTGCCTTCGGCTCGACTTGGCACAGTGCCCGAAGGACTCAGTCCCTCCAGAGGCCTTCCGCCGCCGCTTTTTTTCCATCCTGGCCACGTATCAGGGCTCTGGAATTGTTTACACCGACGGTTCGATGGTTGCTGGTCGTGTCGGGTATGCGCTGACTCTAGGGGACCATTCCGAACAACGTTCCTTGCCGGATGGCTGCAGCGTTTACACTGCTGAGCTGGTCGCCCTCTTTCGTGCCCTAGAGTATATCCGCTCCTGCTCAGGTGAGTCCTTCGTTATCTGTAGCGATTCCCTGAGCGGTTTACGAGCTCTCGACCAGTGTTTTCCTCGTTCTCTTCTGGTGATGGCTATCCATGAGTCCCTGCATACTCTTGCGCGTTGCGGCCGCTCTGTGGTCTTTGTATGGACCCCCGGTCATGTCGGTATCCCGGGCAATGAACATGCTGACCGCCTGGCGAAGGAGGCCACGGGACAACCGTCTCTGGATGTTGGCCTCCCAGAGACTGATTTGCGGGCAGTCCTCTGCCGAAAAGTTTTTGCAATTTGGGACGCTGAATGGCACGATCGGATCACGCACAATAAACTCCGTGCCATTAAGGAGACGACGACTGTGTGGCGGTCATCCATGCGAGCCAACCGCAGGGACTCAGTCGTGCTTTGTCGGCTCCGCATTGGCCACTCCCGGCTGACACACAGTTATTTACTGCGACGGGAGGACCCACCTTTATGTCGCTGCGGCTCCATTTTGACGGCGGTCCACATTTTATTGGACTGTCCACTTTTAGCTGTGCTCAGGCAGTCGTTCGCACTGCCTGACCGGCTCCCTGCCCTTTTAACAGATGACTCGGCTATGGCTGACTTAGTTTTACGTTTTATTCGGGCAGGGGGCTTTTATCATTTAATCTGAGTGTTTCTGTTTTATGTTATTGTTTTGTTGATTCTGGCCTTTGGCCTATGCTTTTAAACTGGTTTTTTAACGTGTTTCTAAGTGGTTGGCTTTTCCTTTTTTTATTTCTATGGTCGGCCAACCACCGTCACACTCTGTGTGGTTTTAGTTCGTTTTGTCTTGTCTTTCTCAGTTTCTGTTGTTCTGTATCGTCTGTGTTCTATTCTGTTCCTCGTTTTTATTCTCTGTGGGTGTTCTTTGTATTTGGAAAAAGGGACCGATGACCGTAGCAGTCTGGTCCCTTTGCTCCCCCAAACCAACCAATCCAATAAATAATCTGTAAAAAGTTCAACTTCCTACCTCAAATACTTTGTGAGGAAAGATGTAATTTATAAGCGTTATTTTAACATTGCAAGTATAGGGCGTTCCGGAGCCCCTTAATAGGTTGATAACGACACTAAAACTTTTTTCAACAAGATATGACGAGGAGAACGCTATCAAAAATTTTCTCGCAATTTCCCACAGCCCAGGATATTTTTCGTGTATTTCTGCCTGCAGCCAAAATGTTTGCTAGCCTTTTTTTAAATTTCACCTTCAGCTCCTCATTGGTGCTAAGTTCAAGTAGCTCCTCTTGTAATACTACATCGCCACTTCCGTTTCATCAAATGGATTTATGATGCATGGTGGTATTTCCATCGTCAGAATATTTCTTCTTAGATTCAGCCATTTTTCGTATCAGTTGTAACCTGTAAAGAAAAAAAAATGTTTTACAGGAAATGGCTGTTTTAACAGAATAGAATAGAATTAATTGTTGCAATGAAAAAACCAAAATGCCAGCGGAAAAGCTGTTTTTAATTATTAAAAGCAATAAACTGTTAGACCCATTGTTTAATCGTCGAAGCTTTAGCAGCCACGAGATTAAATAGCCGGTTTTCAATTAATGATTAAAGAAAATAAATACCAAATTCACGAGACCAATGCCTCGTTTCATAGGCATAGATTTTCTTTATTAGTGGACTGTATTATTATTTAGTTGTATTGCACTCAATAAGAGCAACGCCTTATTGATTAGTACTAATTCTTATTGTTAATATAAAAAATAAGACTGAGAAGCTTGTAAAGCTATTTATTATAAATTTAGTATATCGCTAACAAATGGTCAACTACTTAATTATTCAACAGTGGCAAACACCGACATCGATTCATTCACACTTTTATTCCCAAAATTCCGGATACAAATGAGTAATCTTTCGCCCTTGAAGCTTTCAAGCACAGCACAAGTCGTATTTCGTCCCTCTGCACGTCTAAGCAAGCACCTCGGGCGAGCGGGCGCGCGGGCGGCACTTTGCAAGTCTGTACAAGCGTTGTACTGAATATCGAATATGCTTGTTTTTACAGGTTGCAGTCGCTGACCTTCTTAAAATCACTAAGTACTCAAGAAAATTAATGTGGTTAAAAATTTTCGTGGCCTCCCACTTACAAATTGTGAACCCCCTTATTTTTTTCACGCCGATGTGGACCCCCCTCTGGTTTCCCGTGGACCCCTGGGTGTCCACCTGGACCACTTTGGGAACCACGGATCTACAGACATTATGCGAAAGAACGTGCTCCCTTGTTAGGAGCAGTTCGTCGTTGGTCGTTGTAGCAACGAACGGTACCCAGCGACGGGAAAAACGAGCAGGCCATTCCCATTTTCAAGAAGGGTCGCAGGACAGATGCACATAATTTTAGGCCAACGTCGCTTACGTAAGGCCGTTGTAGAATTATGGAACATGTTTTATGCTCCCGTATTAGATAAATTAACATGGATTCTGAAAAAGGTTCTTGATAAACTCAGTTCGTCTTGGTCCTCTGTAATATCTACGACGCTGCTGGCATCAGCGCTCAGTTTCCTAGGCTCGGGTAAAGCATTTGACACCGTCCTGCACTGCTGTTTAGTGAAAGAAAAGGAGCATACTGAGTATCGACCTGATTTGAGAGAGGATTCAAGATTCTTTGCAGAGACCAATCAACAAGTCGCTCTTAACGGAACACAATCGACAAATGTAATTTCAAGAGTTTCTCCCGGAAGTGTGATATATACAGGGAGTATCATAATTAATGGCGTAAACGCATACCGTGGAAAGTACACGATACTAGAAGCAAAAAAGTCTCAGTAAACATAGGGTCAAAAATGCATACCTTAAGAGCAACGAGCAATCTTTTCATCTTCGATACTGTGAAACAAATCTCTTCTACCGCAAGTTCTTTGCTTTCCATATTTTGCGAAGTGGCAGTATGGACTAAAATCAGAAAAAAATGCCCAGAAAACATGTGCTCTAAAACGCGTTCAAGAAATGGTTCAAATGGCTCTGAGCACTATGGGACTTAACTTCTGAGGTCATCAGTCCCCTAGAACTTAGAACTACTTAAACCTAACAAACCTAACTAACCTAAGGACATCACACACATCCATACCCGAGGCAGGATTCGAGCGCGGTTCCACACTGTAGCGCCCAGAACCGCTCGGCCACTTCGGCCGGCCTAAAACGCGTACCTTAAAAGTTACGAGCACTTGATCATTAGAATAGTTGTGTTTCAAAGTAGCAAAGACGAACAAGTGCTCATAGCAGTTAAGGAATGCATTTTAGAGCACATTTTTACTGGACTTTTTTTTCTTGTTTTGGTCCATACTACCAGTTCCCAAAATATGGAAAGCAAAGAACTTTGCAGTAGAAGAGATTTGTTTCACAGTATCGAAATTGAAAAATTGCTCGTAGCTCTTAAGGTATGCATTTTCGACCCTATGTTTACTGAAACTTCTTTGCTTCTAGTATCGTGTATTTTCAACTTTACGCGTTTAGGCCAGTAATTATGATACACCCTGTATATAAATCATCTAGGAAAAAATGTCTGAAACTACATAAAACTGCTCGCAGATGATGCGTTTATCTACAAGAAAAAAGCAAAGCCAGAAGAGTGTATCAATTTGCGATTTGCAAAATGAGTTCGAGAAGACTGACGAATGGTGTACTGGCTGCCAGTTGACGCTGAACATAAATTAATGTAACATATTGCACATACATAGGAGAAGAAATCCGTTACTGTGCAACTACACTATCTATAACAAATTACTCGACATAATCTCTACCGTAAAATACCTAAGATTAACCAACCGGAGCAACCTTAAGTGTAATGACTACACCAAATATACAGGGTGTTACAAAAAGGTACGGCCAAACTTTCAGGAAACATTCCTCACACACAAAGAAAGAAAATATGTTATGTGGACATGTGTCCGGAAACGCTTACTTTCCATGTTAGAGCTCATTTTATTACTTCTCTTCAAATCACATTAATCATGGAATGGAAACACACAGCAACAGAATGAACCAGCGTGACTTCAAACACTTTGTTACAGGAAATGTTCAAAATGTCCTCCGTTAGCGAGGATACATGCATCCACCCTCCGTCGCATGGAATCCCTGATGCGCTGATGCAGCCCTGGAGAATGGCGTATTGTATCACATCCGTCCACAATACGAGCACGAGGAGTCTCTACATTTGGTACCGGGGTTGCGTAGACAAGAGCTTTCAAATGCCCCCATAAATGAAAGTCAAGAGGGTTGAGGTCAGGAGAACGTGGAGGCCATGGAATTAGTCCGCCTCTACCAATCCATCGGTCACCGAATCTGTTGTTGAGAAGCGTACGAACACTTCGACTGAAATGTGTAGGAGCTCTATCGTGCATGAACCACATGTTGTGTCGTACTTGTAAAGGCACATGTTCTAGCAGCACAGATAGAGTATCCCGTATGAAATCATGATAACGTGCTCCATCGAGCGTAGGTGGACGAAACTAAAATGAGCTCTAACATGGAAATTAAGCGTTTCCGGACACATGTCCACATAACATCTTTTCTTTATTTGTTTGTGGGGAATGTTTCCTGAACGTTTGGCCGTACCTTTTTGTAACAAACTGTATAGCAGAAAAAGCAGATGGCAGACTGAGACTCGTGGGGAGAATTTTAAAGGAATGTAACTCATCCAGCTGGCTTACAGGACACGTTCGACCGATTCTTGAGTATTGCTCATCACTCCGGGACACTTACCAGGGTGGACTAATAGGAGAGACAGAGAAGATCCAACGAAGAGCAGTGTTCTTAGTCACAGGGTCATTTAGTCGGCGTGAGAGCGTTACAGTGATACTCAAAAACTGCACTGGCAGGCTCTACGAAAGAGGCATTGTACATCATGGAATGGTTTACCATTGAATTTACGAAAGAATACGTCCGAGCAAAGGTCGGCCAACATACTACTTCCTTCCACGTACGTCTTGCAAAGTGACCACTGCGAGAAGTTTCGAGATATTAAAGGTAATACTGAGGTTTGTCGAAAGTCATTTTTCCCACACACGTTTCACGAATGGAACAGGGAAGGAGAGATCAGATAGTGCTACCAGAAGTACCCTCTGCCACTTACCGTCAGATGGCTTGAGGAGTATTGATGTAAATCGGACTTCAGGAATACAGCCTTTCATTGGTGAAATCTTCAACAAACTGCATTGATCTAAAAGGGGAATATGCCAAAAAATAAGCGTTTTGACCTGAATACTTCATACTCTCTCTGTCGGACCGAAATATTTTCACTTTGCCCTCGTAAGTGAATGATAGTAAACTATTTGTAAAAAATAACAATATTTTGTCATTGTCAGGACTTTTCTGATAGCTTTAGTTGGTGATTTTTCAACAGGAAGTAACTTGGATTATAAGTTTGTGCATCCCCTGTACTTTCAGTGCAATTCTTCCACTGTTCTTTACTACCAAGCTGTTGTGCAGTTTTCCCATATCCTTCAAAAATTTCGTCTGTGAGCTTCACAACACATTTCGCAACTCTAAAATGTAGTACAAAGACGACAATTTGACTGTTCAGTGAAACAGTAATTTTATAGTTCTTTCAAGCTTCACATTCTTCCATCCTTTGCGTATTTATTGTCACTGAAAGTATGAAATACCGCCCAAAATACTTGTTTTAGTCTATTCTCATTAGTGTTTGCGGCAGTTGAGTACGTCTTCTTGCGATTAATACAACTATACGGGTCCTTACAGATCGTTATTGTAATGGCCTACTAAGTTACTGAAACATGAGACGTCACTCTAGAAATACGAGAGTATAAAAATATTGAAGTAGAAAGTCTACCGAAAGCAGTTTTCTTTTTTTATTCGATTGTATACAAGTAGGTGAATACTGGGTGAATGTGCAGACTTGGGCTTCGCCAAAAACCCATATCGAGATCTATTTTGAAGTAGACGGTTAACACTTCAGAGACTGAAACCAGCCGGGAGGACTTAGATGGAGATAATAGTCGACGTACTGGGTATTAAATATTACCTGCGATTTTTGTGATTACCGGTAGATTTTTTTAAGGCTCCTCAAACATGGTCTGTTTCAGAAAAACCAAAGAACATAACACGACCAGCTACATGTGTTTCTTGTTCATTATACGATACATATAATATAAACATGGTCAAAAGACTGGAATTTCTGTGCTGAAAGTGTAGTTCATAGCCGGCCGTTGTGGCCGAGCAGTTCTGGGCGCTCCAGTCTGGAACCGCGCGACCGCTACGGTCGCAGGTTCGAATCCTGCCTCGGGCATGTTAGTTAGGTTTAAGTAGTTCTAAGTTCTAGGGGACTGATGACCTCAGAAGCTAAGTCCCATAGTGCTCAGAGCCATTTGAGCCATATGTAGTTCATAATAGCAATGTGGGGTATTCCTTAGCGTGGTGTTATGCCGTTCTGCATAGCTTTGTTGTTCAAAATAAAAATGGTTCAAATGGCTCTGAGCACTATGGGACTCAACTGCTGAGGTCATCAGTCCCCTAGAACTTAGAACTACTTAAACCTAACTAACCTAAGGACATCACAAACATCCATGCCCGAGGCAGGATTCGAACCTGCGACCGTAGCGGTCTCGCGGTTCCAGACTGCAGCGCCTTTAACCGCACGGCCACTTCGGCCGGCTTGTTCAAAATAATCATGTAGCATACTCATAATATAGTACTTAATGTAGCAACTGATTTATTATTTTCTTTTGTTTGTTGTAGGTACGTTCAGACGAAACCAGCAGTCTGCAGTCATCTGTCTTGCCCGTTGAGTAAGTAATTGAAGACAAATTATTAGGTAGCTATTGAAATTTGTGATATGAAGCCACATTGCACTCCGTGATTCTACCGACATGTTCGAAGCCTTCGTAGTACTTCCTCAGGTGCATACAGTGAGCATGTGGCTTGGTATTCATTTCAGCGATAATGTTGTAGTGCTTCAACAGGGAACATTGGCATTGAGAAACGTGAGAAAGCGAAACAGTAACCGTGAATATGTTAACATGCAAGTAGAAAATTAGAGAAAACATCAATTTTCAACATTTATGTGACGGCTGACATATCACGACTGGATAAATTCTCACTTTCGAAGCTGAAGGCTAAAGCTTACATTACACTGATCCATTTCAGTTATAGGCAAAAATAAAGAGTTAAAAATGCATATTTATATTTGTAATTTTCGTTTTTGATAAAGGTAATTTTGGGAGTGGCAACAAAATTAAGTTTAACGACAAGGGGTACTACAAATTTTGAAATATGTTCTTCAAAGTAATATATTGAACTTTGACAAATTACAGTGAGTTATTTGTTGTTTTGATTCTATTATCCTGTGTAGTTGCAGTTGGCCTAATCTCGAAATGACCGCTGTCAAAAAAATCTAACTTTATGCGAAATTTTAATTACTGGTAATTGCTTACGCTACTTAAATTACCTTACTAACAAAGGATGTAATTTCCATAATGAATTAGCGATCATTGTTAACATTTTTATAATATCGTCTGTAAGGCTTAGTGTATCTTTTATTTATTACATTAGTGACGTTTTTCTGCTACTGACATATTGGATAAAATTTCAGTGTCAGCTGCAATAAAACGTATGACGATGTGAAGCGCCAATTGCGTAACCCCGAACTTTTTTTCACGACCTTTGGATCTAATAATGGCAGTAGCTGACAGAAGACAATAATGTAACAAATGAAAAAATAAAGTAAGTCGTCTGATGATCATCTCTCTCTCCGCTTCAATGTGTGACTTGAATATAAGTTTATTGTTTAGAAAGACGCTTAGGTATCTGACCTGATTAGTCCACTGGATTTCTGTATTACTGATTCGTTGTCAGCCTCTCAGATCTGGTCCTGTGTGAGACTTCTCGGCGTTCACCCGTATCATGTTACACTTTGCCCAATGCTCTGTGACATTTAGTTGCCTCTGAAGGCGGATTGTCACTGCGTTCACTCGACAGCTGAGAAACGCTGTGTCGTTAGGAAGCTATGCGATTACTATTTCTGGCTGGTGGGAGCGGGGACTGTAGCCTCATGTTGCGCCTCCACTGCTGCTTGTGTATAGCTCCGCATCTCCAGTTCGTGCGGGCTGACAGACCGCCCCAGCAGTGTGTGCTTTCTGTCTGGCGTGGCCGCGTGGCCTGCGTCTGCGGTCGGCGGCGGTGTCATCTCTCGGGCCGTGACATCACTCGCCAACCTACTACCCTGTGGCGTTGCCTCGCGTTGCTGACTTCGGAGGAAGGAGTATGAGGGGTCATCATAGTTGGAGACACAACTTCCTGGCAGATTAAAACTGTGTGCCCGACCGAGACTCGAACTCGGGGCCTTTGCCTTTCGCGGGCAAGTGCTCTACCATCTGTGCTACCGAAGGACGACTCACGGCCAGTCCTCGCAGCTTTACTTCTGCCAGTATCTCGTCTCCTACCTTCCAAACTTTACAGAAGCTCTCCTGCGAACCTTGCAGAACTAGCACTCCTGAAAGAAAGAATACTGCGGAGACATGGCTTAGCCACAGCCTGGGGGATGTTTCCAGAATGAGACTTTCGCTCTGCAGCGGCGTGTGCGCTGATATGAAACTTCCTGGCAGATTAAAACTGTGTGCCCGACCGAGACTCGAACTCGGGACCTTTGCCTTTCGCGGGCAAGTGCTCTACCATCTGAGCTACCGAAGCACGACTCACGCCCAGTCCTCCCTTTTAATCTGCCAGGAAGTTTCATATCAGCGCACACTCCGCTGCAGAGTGAAAATCTCATTCTGATAGCCGTCGAGTTTAGTCTTGTTCTGTGCACCTACGTAAAGCATTCTCTGACAGCCAATGAACGTTCCGATGCGCTCTGAGCGCTCTGCTGTGGATGACTTAGTCAATGCGACCGTTAAACTGTGATCGCAGCGAGTTATTTGACGAATTTCTGTTCCATTTATTGCGAGTTGTCATCAGTGATGGTGGTGGTAAGCAACAGATTCTACATAAGCAAGCAAGAGACGTAATTTCCAGTGCACAGGCAAATGAGGTGCTTGCGCCTAAAGCACCTGTCGCCTGGAAGTTGCAATAATGCATTCCTTTCCCTGACTCGACCTACGAGAACGTGACCGGACTGTACAGACGGAGAAAAAGCTCGCGTTGGTTCAGGGAAATCGGCCTTCTCCTGTCAAAGGAACCATCCCATCATTTGCCTCCAGCAGAGGGAAATTAACGAGGAGAACACTGCAGGTGCCGTAACCTGACTTCCCAGAACCTTCGCTCAGCGGAAGACGAGTCAAAGTAACGAACACGCGTCTCAGCTTATCCATTGATACTCTACCGTTTCTGAGAAAACGGAGGACATAATTTTCGAAGTAGCTTGTGCATAAAAACGAGATTATTTTGTTCAGCTATATCTTTGGAATACGTTACCAAAGTTTATTGTTCAATTATTTTCTTCTGTGTACAACTGTTGTAATTTGTTTATAGACCATTAATTATTGTCACTTATTTTATCTCACTTAAAAAATCTTACATCACATTTACACTGAAATAATCCCTTTCGTTTTATTTCTAATTCTAACACTAACGTTTATTGTCTCTAGGAATGTCTGTAGTCCATTAATTATTGTGCCACATAGTTTATCTCAGTCTTACATCGCATTTACATTGAAAAAACCCCTCTTGTTTTAGTCCTGATTCTAACATTAACCTTTTGCTTCTCAGGAAATACAGATACTCTCTAGTTTAAAATCATTCATCCAACAATTTTCACTGCATCACATACTTAACGCGAACCTGATTATGGCGTAATAGCCGAAAACTGGTTGTTGTAAAAAATTATCAGTATTACATAATATTACATTAGTGTTATGTGTCTTTCATTCATAATGCATAAAACATTCTACCAAGAACCTAAGGAACAGACAATCAATGCAAGAAATACGTGGATTATGAGCAGCTGCTCGACCATTGTACGCTATTTATTTTTAACTCTGTACACAGGGTCATGTTGCTGGCTGAGCTGTTGCTGGCACTTCAGAACTCACGCGTAATTCCGTTTGCTGATTTAATGCGATTTTTTACATCCACCCCCACCCCCAATGCTCGATAGTCCCTGTCCGTCAGTACATAACATCCTCTTGATTTGGCTTCGCTTCTCAGGGTCAAATAAGGAAAGGCCAGATGCTTTATTTCAGTTTCTATAATAATGCCGGCCGGAGTGGCCGAGCGGTTCTAGGCGCTACAGTTTGGAGCCGCGCGACCGTTACGGTCGCAGGTTCGAATCCTGCCTCGGGCATGGATGTGTGTGATGTCCTGAGGTTAGTTAGGTTTAAGTAGTTCTAAGTTCTAGGGGGCTGATGACCTCAGCAGTTAAGTCCCATAGTGCTCAGAGCCATTTGAACCATTTTTTTCTATAATAATGCGTGTTTATTTCTTCGCATTTCCATGTCGCAATCACATCACCAGCCAGTCGACTTGGGCAAATTTAGACGGGTAGTCAAATGATGTCATATGACTAGCCTACGTTCGAAGTCACTGAACCCTACTGACCGACACGGTCTTTTGTTACTACTTCCGCATTAACAACAAAAAATGTGCCCCCCCTCCCCTCTCCATTCATACTGCCTGGTCCGGCTCCCACCACGTCTAGGGGCCACTTCAGCATTACATTCTGTTGGCACCCACCTACATAGGGAGAAATGATCATCACGATAAAATATGAGAAATCAGGGCTCGCACCGAAAAATTTAAGTGCTCGTTTTTCCCGCGTGCCCTTCGAGAGTGGAACGGTAGAGAGACAGCTTGAAGATGGTTCACTGAACCCTCTGCCAGGCACTTTATTGTGAATAGCAGAGTAATCACGTAGAGCCGGCCGAAGTGGCCGTGCGGTTAAAGGCGCTGCAGTCTGGAACCGCAAGACCGCTACGGTCGCAGGTTCGAATCCTGCCTCGGGCATGGATGTTTGTGATGTCCTTAGGTTAGTTAGGTTTAACTAGTTCTAAGTTCTAGGGGACTAATGACCTCAGCAGTTGAGTCCCATAGTGCTCAGAGCCATTTGAACCATTTGAGTAATCACGTAGATGTAAACATGGGGGTGTCCGAATACTTTGATGAGATAGAGTACGTATCCCTGTTCGTCCCAGGGTTGGTCCAAGCTGCCAGCTACAATCAACTGTCCAGGGTCTTCCCTACAGGGTGCTCTATGTACTGATCCATCGATCCTTGCAGAATACCTTGTGACACACTTTGCGACAGCAGTGGCATCCTCTTCCTATCCTGCTACCTTTCTCTGGCAGAAACTACGATTTGAAGAAACCCTCGTTTATTTGAAGCCTATAATGAACCCTTCACTGAATGGAAATTCTTGCAGGCTGTTATCTCTTCATATGACTTGACCTCGGCCTGGATTCCATCACACAACCAGGTGATCCAACACTTAGACGGTATCCAAAGGCAACATCTACTGAGAGTCTTCAACTGCATTTGGATCATGGGTGTCTTCCCCTCGCAATGGCGAGATGGCATAGTTATCCCTTTACTTAAGCCTGGGAAGAACCCAACATCTCTCGACAGCTACCGACCGATTAGCCTGACCAACTTACTTTGTAAACTGCTCGAGAGAATGGATAGCTTCCGATTATGTTGGGTACTAGAATTTCGGGTCCTTTTGCCCCTGTATCAACGAGGGTTCTGGGAAGAATGCCATTTACTCACACAGGAAACATAAATCCGACAGGCTTTTGCTAAACACCGACACCTTGTCGCATTCTTCTTTGACCTATGTAATGCGTACGACATGGCTTGGCACCGTCACATTTTAATTACCCACCAAGACTGGGGCTTCCGCGACCCCCTTCCTTTATCAACGAGTATTTTTATCCCACCGACTCTTCCGTGTAGAGTTGGCAGTTCCCTCAGCACTCCTAGGATCCAAAAGAACAGTTTCACAAAGTGTTCTGTGTTCAGTGTCACGCTCTTCCTCATCGCCATCAATGGGCTTATAAACTCTGCTGGCTCTCTAGTTACTCCAACGTTTTATGTCGACGATTTCTGCATTTGGTGCAGCACCCACTCGGAAGCATCTGCTGAATACTAGCTGCAAGGCACCATCTGACAGGCCGCTACGTGGGCCCTTCCCCATGGCTTTTCAGGTTTTTCGCTCCAAAATGAGGGCTGTGCACTTTTACATCGACCCATAGTGCACCCCGATCCAGAACTTTAGGCAACCAACACTTAGATGTTGTAGCAGAGTCCCATTTCATGGGCCTTTTCTTTGATAAAAAGCTCATGTGGATGCCCCATTTTCACCATCTGAAGACTACCTGCACACGGAAGCTTAATGCTCTTTGCATCCTGGCCCACATATCTTGGGGAGCAAACCGTGCCACTCTTCTCCATCTTTACCATGCTCTGGTTTTGTCCAGACTAGATTATGGTTGTCACGCTTGTGGCTGAGCAGCTCCTTCCACTCTGAAAGTACTTGACCCAGCTCAGCATTACGGCGTGCATCTGGCTGTCGGTGCCTTTCACACTAGGCCCATCGACAGTTTCCTCGCAGAAGCGGGGATTCCCCCTCTTTAATTAGGACATAACCAGCTCCTGGTTTCTTACACAACTGCCATTCGACGATTCCCTGATCGTCGCGTGTACCCCATCATCTTTGCAAATGAGGTATGTCTCTATCCTTATGCCCACCCTCCGGTGGGATTGCTGGTTGGAATGCACCTCGCTTACCTCTGGTGGGATCTCCATCTCCATTCACTGGAATGTGCCCCATCTATTTCCTCCCGCACCCCCTCCCCGTTGGATGGTGCCTACACCACGGATTAGGACCGACGTATTCCAGGGTTCTAAGGCCTCTGCCGCCCCTATGATATTCCAACGTCATGTACGTTCCATCTTGAAGAATTCCACAGTACTACCATCTTCTACATTGATGGTTCTCAAACAAGAGAACACGCTTTTACGTCTCCTACTGGCATGGACTACCATTTACTGACGGGGTCATGTAGTGTGTTCACAGCAGAACTGCTAGTCATTAACAGTGCCTTCCATTTTGCTGCACAGGCCTCCCTCCAGTGTTTTAATAAGTATCGACTGAATGAGTAGCCGACAGACTACAGACCGATGCTACTCTCATCATCCTTTGCTATCCCTGACCTTTCTGCCCTTGGCCGTGCCGCCTGCTCAGTTGTCTTTCTCTGGGTCCCAAGTCATATGGGCATCCGAGGGACCGTATTGGCTGACTGTATGGCTAAAGAGGCAGACACATGCCCTCCCCCACCCCCCATTCCCATTTACTTTCGTGTTTCCAGGTGCAGATATGCGGATACACATCAAATTTACCCAAAAGAGGATTGACAACAGATGTGCCACTGCTCTCAGTAACAAAACTCCGCACAATCAAGGAGACTACTGCTGTTCGGCGCTCTTCCTTCCTCTCCTCTCCTCTCGGAAGGAATGCACTGTCTTATGCCGTCTACACCGGGCAAAAGGAGATCCGACACGATATTGGGAGGTATCCCATGGATTTTGTCACCTCGATTTATTCATGGCGGTTGTCGTGATATTGGCTGAAGCGACATGAGCAAAGCCGGCTTGTCACGTCGCCAGCGCCACATTGCGCCCATGCCGGAGCGTTGAGCGGAGTGCAATTAGCGGGCGACGCGGCAGCTGAGCTGCGCCTCTGCGGGCAGTTAGCGGCAGTTAATTGGCCGTCGCGGCGCCGGCGCCGCACGCCAGCTGACTGGTGGAAGGAATGCGACGCCGCCGCGAGGCGCGTTGCCCAACACCGGCACCGGCGCACCGTGCGCCGGTCGTCGCTCTCCACTTCTAAGCGAGCGCTCTGTGCCAAGGTCGCCAAAACACATCACTCAATTCCGGACAGCCCCCTCTTTTCGGGTTAGAATGCATTTATCACCCACGATTGGATGTCACGAATCTGTCTTGCAGGCAACGTTAACACAAAAAATTATTTCGGTCTAAAATACAAAGCGATTGATTACTAATTGTCCCTATCTTGATTTCCGGTCGTTTATCAGGCGGCTTTAGGAACTGGAAATCTGTCTCAAATATTCTCTTCTGTCCCACCCCTAGTCCGTTCGGATATATTGCTGAAAAATCTAACAATTTTTTTATTGCTATTAATTTATTGGCTTTCGGACGTGCACGTACAGGCATCACAACACTGTAAATATTACGGGAGGCGTTCAGTAAGTTATTCAGCACATTTTTTTTCTGAAGGCAGGTTGGTTTTATTCTAGAGTCGAATATACCATATTGTTCCCCACTCTTATGGCTACAAAACCCTATTTTTCAACATAATCTCAGTTCAATGCGACGGTCTTACGCAACCTGGGAGGGCCTGTATGCCCGCATGGTACCACCCTCCTGGTCGACGTCAGAGCCAACATCTTGCTGCATCAGTAACCTCCCTGGCCTTCAAGTACACACTTCTCCCGGAGTGAATTCTTCATTACGCTAGACAGTGGACATCGGAAGGTGTGAGATATGGGCTGTAGAGTCAAGAAACCAGCGATCACACAGTTGAGCAGCGAGGTTTTTGATTGTGATCCGTTGATCACCTCGAATGAGTGCGTCCTCACGTTCCAACAATGCAGGGGTCACAGCTGCACGCGGCCGGCTGGCGCGCGGGAGATCGGACAGGCTTGCGCGACCTCGTTGCGATGACGACAAATTCCTCACCCAACGACACGACGTACTTTTTTTTCACCGCAAGGTCATTGCGATACTGTTGGTTTCCACCACAGAAACTCAATGACAGCTGTCTACTTGGAACGCACCTCTGTTGCAGGCGTCATTTTGAAGGCTACATATAGCGCAGCCACCTACCGGAACTTCATGAGACTATAGAGACTGAATTGCGTATATTCCAGAACGTCCCACAACAAATTCCGCATTTTTTTTCAGCTGAAACTGGTCGAAAACATGTATTACCTTATTTATTGAACGTCCCCCCCCTCCCCCGTATCTAAACCTTGGTTTCGACAGTTCAAGCATCCATAAGATTAAGACCTATCATAGCGCGAAGTTGCATAGCCTTAACAAAAGACAAATTCCGACATAAAACAAATTTTACATCCACATTGTACTGGAACGATCTAACAAAGTTCAACAGTTCGCCCTAAACTCGTCAGTAGGGGTGAAATTGGGCACGACAAATTAGTGGTGATATCAATAAAACACCACACTGCTCGCTTTGGAGCGCTGTAGGCGGTGTAGAACTTGTACCAGATGGTCACGTGACTAAGAATGTTTCGGTACAAGTAAGTATTAGATACTTTTGTTTCGAAAACGAGTACTTTTGGAAGCGATCATTCTTTCGATACTTACTGGGGATCGAATTGCATTCAAGAAAAAGTGACATCTGAAATCATAATTGATAGTGTGCCAGGCATCGTTCTCCAGGCATCTGCTAAACTTAACCTTCCTTGGAATTGCTACAGGAGCGTGATCATCATTCCAGATCACGCGCTTCCAGTGGCATAGCTCTTTGCACCACGTCGAGCGCCGCTTAGTTCCGACCACAGAAACGTGTGATATGTGAAGAGTTTCTCGACTGTTGTACCGCATCTTTTTAACTCCCTACACTGTCATTGTGCTTGCTGGAGTGCTGGCAGCACTTTGGAACACCAGTGATTTTTTTCCGAAGATTTCTTGCAATTTCTTCCGACCACCCTCAGCAATGCTGTCCGCCAGTACATGATGGAATTCATCTTGTCTTGGTATAGCTGTGATTTTTCTTTCGCCTTTCCATTTCATAGTCCAGTCAGCAACAGTCTACTTGGGCACCTTTAGAAAGGTTAAAATGTCCATGTTGGATTTCGTACTCGGTTGACATCCAGTGACTACTCCATGTTTGAAGTCACTGAGGTCTCCTATTCAACGGCCATGGTGAGGTGAATTCACTGGTTTCCGTCAGATCACGGAAGTTGAGCACCATCGAATGGGTCCCGTACTCGGATGGGTGACCGTCCGGCTACACGGCGCGTTGTTGACTGACACATTTTACTTTGCCTTTACGGCAGAGGGTACAAGAGGGGTGGCGGTGTAAAATCCCTGATCACGAGGTCTTTGTGCCAATGTCCTGGATTAAATTTAAGACCTCCCCGCAGTGTCTCATGACTTGATGGCAAGCGGCTCTGTTGATGTTGATCCGTCCTCCGGATGGAGACGTTACACTCGCCGGCCACCTTGATGCTCTTCGAAAGGAGTAGTCTATGTGCCAGCATTGGGTTTCACCTTGCTCCTTCTTTGAACGTCTCCACACGAACATGGCAAGACACTACACCCACGCTCATTACTGTCAACTGCACTATTAAGGGGCCACCATGGAAAGGTGGCTGCGGATGTGAAGGATAGGGAAGCCTTTCCAGTTAGGCGGCTGAACCTGCCCTTGGAGTGTTCCAGCCATTCATGCCATACGGCTTCGCTTTACTTTTTATCTGTGCTGTACTTTTTAGCTGCCCTGGCCGGCCAATAATGCCGTTACTGTTTCTCTATTGACAATACTCCCGCCTCCTTTTACGATAGCGGGTTCGCCTCTCATGACGTCTAGTGTTCATTCCGTATTACATAGTGATGTACGATCAGATTACATAAGCTTCATAAATCACCTTTAACCAGAGATAGTTACACAATTTGTTGTTTCAGTCGAGCTGGCGGTTTGTGTAATGGCTTCCAGTACGTCCTATAGCCACCTAGTAACTGCATATTTTGCTGTTTCAACCAATATAGTTTGTAAAGAATATTACGCAATGTTTCAAATACGATGCAATTCTGCGTCTTTTGTTGCATGGGATACAATACCAGGGAAGTGGACTCCGATTACCACGTACACTGCGGCCTCTTTCTAGGACTCCGGCAGGAGGCCTTTCGGTTTTAGGTTTTAGCAGACTCAAACGAGTTCGGAGCGTCTTTCAAAGATTTTTTTTAACACAGGTGGAGCTCCTCCACGCCTACACCAGCATGATGGCCAACTCAAAAGGTCTACTGCCATCTCTACATAAGGATTAGTTTTCACTGAAGTGAGGTGTCTCAGGATGTGGGTACTGCGATGTTTGCGTACGTCTGGTTAAGGTTAACCATTAATAAACGCTCATCTGGAGATAGATCGGGTCGAAGTCGAACGAAGGGTAGCGGTTTGAAGGGCAGAGGAAAAAAAGTGCCAAGGCAAGAGCCAAGGGAATAAAACCTCTGCGATAGCTAGGTCGGGTGGTAAGAGCAGTAGCGCATGTCTTGCTGCCTGCAATAGGTCGTGCAAGGGTAGGCTTTGTTAGTAGTGGGTATCCTGCATGTCGATACCTTTGACGTTGTGCGGTGCTGTTGCTCGGCGGCTGCCGCTGGGTGCCGGTGTTGATCTGTCGATCAGCGTCAGAAACCTGCAACAGTTAGCTTTATCATCGTTTTTGTGTCCGATAGGTCTTATATCGGATGCACAGTGTAGGGTGATGTTGGCGAATTGTTTGTGCGTCAGTGGGCGAGTTTGTCGGTTTCCCTACTGTGGCCTTTTGGTCGGCTCTAATAGCAGCTGGTAATTTCCAGTCAGTGTTGCTGATATGCAGGGGCTTGCCGTTGTTTGTCGCTTGTTGGTGTATGTTACCTTACCATAGGTGGCTATGCCGTAGCTAGTAGTGTCTTTGGTCGCTTGTGCTTCCACCAATGGTTGTGATCGTAGTTTCCCAGAGTGAGGGTGAAAGGATTGTTCGGGTGTCTTGAGTCCTGTGTAGTCGTGTGGCGTGTTCTTTAATACTTCCTTGAGGGTCTCAAGGCGGTACTCATGGTGAAGATCCACTGTGCGGGTGTAGTGTGGAGCGTTGCTTAAGATTCGTAGCACTCTGTTCTGCATGATCTGCAGGCGGCGCAGTCGTGTAGGAGCTGCATATCCCCAGACGGGAGCTGCGTACGTGATCAGAGGTCTAATCAGTGTCCTGTATATGGACCTCGACACCCTCCTATTCAGTGTGCTTTCCCAGTTGAGCATTGGGTAGAGCTGTTTGAGCCTCGCGTGCGCTCTATTGGCAACGTACTCGATGTGGTCCCCCATGTAAGCTTCCGGTCCAGCCAGACACAAAGATATCTGACTTTCTCTCGGAAAAGTATTAAGCGTTTATGTAGTGTTATCTGTCTACTGTATTGATGTCTGCGCAGTAGTTTCGGTCTGCGTGTAAACAGAAATGCTTCGTCTTTCAAAGACGACGAGCAGCAGTATATGAACTGGGCAGTCGATGCATTATCGTTACTTTATAAGGTTTCAGTTTGAGTCTGTACTAATTCGGCTGAAACCAGTCGGTCGTCTATGGCTGAATCATAATACACTGAAGAGCCTAAGAAACTGGTACACCTGCCTAATATCGTGTAGGGCCCCGCGAGCACGCAGAACTGCCGCAGCACCACGTGGCATGGACTCGACTAATGTCTGAAGTAGTCTGGAGGGAATTGACACCATGAATCCTGCAGAGCTGTCCATAAATCCGCAAGAGTACGAGAAGGTGGAGCTCTCTTTTGCATAGCACGTTGCAAGGCATCCCAGATATGCTCAATAATGTTCATGTCTGGGGAGTATGGTGGCCAGCGGAAACGTTTAAGATCAGAAGAGTGTTCCTGGAACCACTCTGTAGCAATTATCAACGTGAGGGGTGCCGCATAGTCCTGCTGGAATTGCCCAAGTCCGTCGGAATGCACAATGAACATGAGTGGATGCAGGTGACGAGACAGGATGATTACGTACGTGTCACCTGTCAGAGTCGTGTCTAGACGTATCTAGACGTATCAGCGGTCGCATGTCACTCCAACTGCACACGCCCCACGCCATTACAGACCCTCCACAGCTTGAACAGTCCCCTGCTGACATGCAGAGTCCATGGATTCATGAGGTTGTCTCCATACCCGCACACCTCCATCCGCTCAATACAATTTGAAACGAGACTCGTCCGACCAGGCAACATCTTTCCAGTTATCGACAGTCCAATGGCGGTGTTGACGGGCCCAGGCGAGACGTAAAGCTTTGTGTGGTGCAGTCATTGCGGGTACACAAGTGGGTCTTCGGATCCGAAATGCCATATCGATGATATTTCGTTGAATGGTTCGCACATTGACACTTGTTGGTGGCACAGCAATTTGCGGAATGGTTGCACTTCTGGCACGGTGAACGATTCCGTCGTCGTCGGTCGTCGTTGGTCACGTTCTCGCAGGACCTTTTTCCGGCCCCAGCGATGTTGCAGATTTGATATTTTACCGAATTCCTGATATTCACGGTACGCTCGTGAAATGATGGTACGGGAAAGTCCCCGCTTCATCGCTTCCTCGGAGATGCTGTCTCCCATCGCTCGTGCGCCGAATATAACTCCACGTTCAAACTCATTTAAATCTTGATAACCTGCCATTGTAGCGGCAGTAGCCGATTTAACAGCTGCGCAAGACACTTGTTGTCTTATAAAGGCGTTTAACGACCGCAGCGCCGTATTCTGCCTGTTTACACATCTCTGTATTTGAATACGCATACCTGTACAAGTTTCTTTGGCGCTTCAGTGTAAGACCACTGGATGAATGCGTTATGCATATATAACGTATTTTGTCGATGTACTAACGCGAATGAAACTCTGATACACGATAAAACAGCGAAGGTCTTAGTTAATCGTTGTGTTATGCGTTTAATTCACGTGGTTTTTGTATCAAATCTCACTGGATAATTTGATTCACATATGAACATGTCATTTGTATGCGTGTTTCGAAGCGAACCGTAGTGAAGTGGGCAGTGTTGTTGCAGGTTAAATGTGCCGGTAAATAGTGGGTTTCTTTCATCACCACGGGATCGCGCAGTGAAAAGCTTCTGAGGATATTTATGAGTGTGGCACTGACTTCAGCATCTTGTGAATGCAGTTTCATCACATTGAAGTGGATCAATAAAACTACTTCCAGTCGAGTATCGACGAAACCAGACCCAAGTTTAGCTATCTCGTCGACTGAATACGACACTGTTGATAAACTTGACTTCATTAATATGATTAATTATCCTCGCTCACAAGGAAAAGCAATGTGAAATTAAAACTCTGTTCTTGGAAAGAGAAATTTTCTCAACTCTTAGTTACAACCGTTTTTATTTCTGATAAATAACTTATGGACTATTAATAATTTATGAGGAGCAACTAAAACAAGGCTTTTATTATTCATCATACTAACATCAATGTACAAAATCTGCTATAACAACAAGATGTAGATTTTATTTTTCTTTCATTTTGTAGGAAGTTTGCACAATTTTTAATCTAGATAATAAAACAACACACATTTAATTTGTTTAGTGCAATAATTTTCTCAGTATAGTTCACTTAAGTAATATTTTTCAACACTGCTTCATTTTTATCAAATGGGCTGTGGTTTTGAATATCCTTTTTTTGTGAAGCGGAATAATGATTCTAATCTTGGAGAAAGATTTACCCCCACAAAAATTTTCTGGACAAGACTGTACCCATAGAGTGTTTTTCTTTTATGTTACTTTGCCAACAGCTTTGACCCTTTCTAGTAAATCGTCAATACATACATGCATCTTTGCTTTCTTCATACCTCGAATTCATTTACACTTCACATACGACATACCTACCTGCTTCCAGAATGTCATTCTTTTCATTATAAAGTATTGGTAATTCATCGCTTGAAAAATACAAACATTTAAAGATGAGTACTTATCAGCCATTTCTGTCGGTTGGCCGGCCGGTGTGGCCGTGCGGTTCTAGGCGCTTCAGTCTGGAACCGCGTGACCGCTACGGTTGCAGGTTCGAATCCTGCCTCGGGCATGGATGTGTGTGATGTCCTTAGGTTAGTTAGGTTTAAGTAGTTCTAAGTTCTAGGGGACTGATGACCTTAGATGTTAAGTACCATAGTGCTCAGAGCCATTTGAACCATTTTTTTCTGTCGGTTAAATGACATGATTTCTTCATTTATTATACATTTCAAGTTCTGGAGCAACATCCTAAGGCTTAGCTTTCTTTTCACTGTCGCATTTTGTTCACAGGAGTAACATGATATATAAGGACTAATATGCGCAATTTCTTCTTCATACCACTTTTCTCCCTTAGCCAGCTGTTGCTTTTTTTCTACCCCAAGGAGTTTTATGTTTCGAGGCCTTAGGCTGCCTTTCCTTCTACAACTCTCTATCACCAGTCCGCCAAAAAAGCAGGCATGGTGGTTAAGCTCAATTACCTTCAAGCTTCAGAACTGAACATTGGATTGAGAACAAACAACTGCGCGAAATTCGAAATATTTGTATTAAGATACTTTAAAAAGCCATCTGCGAAATCGTAGATTATAGAGGCAGTGGTGTGCCATCGCCACGAGTTTCACTGTAAGAAGAGTCTCGTTATGTGACAGAAAATATTTCTAAGCACCCCTCTGTTATTTACGCTCAATCTCGTACGCGGAGAAACACACCTGCACATTTTGTTGAACATTCCTGTACCCACGCTACTTCATCAGAACTACGTGTTCAGACTTCCCTGTTATTGTAAACTGAGAGATAACGGAAATGAGTTTACGGTATCTACACGTTAACAGTGCGTCTGCTTGTGATACGGATACTAGGCGCAAACAAAAAGCAACGTAACAGGATGTGGAGTCGGTAAAGAAGCACATATTTTTCGCAGGTAAATCTGCCAGGCCACACAACAAAAATGCTCGTGTGACTGTATTTTAATACTTATCACTTGAGAACTTCATTACACTTCCATTTATAATACGTTGGAATGAAAGCGCTACAGATGAAGATTCAAATTCCTGTTCAGAGACATTGAAAAGCAATCTGTTCCCTTCCTAAATCGTTAAGAAAAGACGCTGTTGTATTTCACACTGACAGCGCAATGCGGCGTTGTTTCACAAAAATGATTGCAGTCAGGCAGTACAGTGTTAGCATCAGCAAAAGAATTTTATAAACGACTGTAGAAGGAGTCGACCATTTTCTAGAAACCCATCGTCCAGTGGTTTGATTTCTGACCACTTGTGTTGTCTTCTATAGGAATATGTGCGACACTGAAAATGAGGTAACCTGAGCGTAGAGTGCATATTAATCCTTACATACAAAGTCACTCCGGCGAGTGAAATGTGAGAGCGAAAAGTAAACGGAACCGTAGTTTGTTGTCCAGAGCTTGAAATATCGACGACTGGTGGAGGTAAAGATTTTTCAGCCATCCATTCTCTTGGCTTAACTGCGATGTAAGATGGAACACTGGTTCACAGTGGACTCCCATTCGGAAACAACGTAGTTCAAATCCTCTCGTGGCCAACCAGGTAACCAGGTTTACGATTTCGTGGTTCCCCAAAATTCCGTACCCGCCAAGATATCCTTCTCTGTTGAGTGTGACATGGGGAACAACAAACAAAGGCAGTCACTTTTCCAGCCGTGGCTCGTGCCGACAGTGTTCGAGCACCGAAACAAGGTACTTGTGGCAGTGACATTTCTCGTTTGGTCAATTGATATTTGATACATACTATATCTTGCCATCGGCCTTGCCGCAGTGGTAACACCGGTTCCCGTCAGATCACCGAAGTTAAGCGCTGTCGGGCTGGACTACCACTTGGATGGGTGACCATCCGGTCTGCCGAGCGCTGTTTGCAAGCGGGGTGCACTCAGCCCTTGTGAGGCAAACTGAGGAGGTACTTCATCGAGAAGTAGCGGCTCCGGTCTCGTAAACTGACATACGGCCGGGAGAGCGGTGTGCTGACCACATGCCCCTCCATCTCCGCATCCAGTGACGCCTGTGGACTGAGGATGACACGGCGGTCATCGGTACCTTAGGGCCTTCATGGCCTGTGCGGGAGGAGTTATTTTTTTAGT
Organism: Schistocerca nitens; assembly: GCF_023898315.1. Taxonomy (NCBI): domain Eukaryota; kingdom Metazoa; phylum Arthropoda; class Insecta; order Orthoptera; family Acrididae; genus Schistocerca; species Schistocerca nitens. The sequence goes on from NC_064618.1 coordinate 410,585,012, forward strand.
TTATACTGTATCTTACGCTAATAGCTAGTTTACGTACAATTCACTGAGCAGGAGTAACAAAGAAAATATCTCGCGAAGCCCCAACACTTTCCGTGTGCAAATTATGTTTATAAGGTAATGACCATACTGTTGTTGTTGTTGTGGTCGTCAGTCCTGATACTGGTTTGATGCAGCTCTCCATGCTACTCTATGCTCTCTTGGTCGTTGTTGTTGTTGTTGTTGTTGTGGTCTTCAGTCCTGAGACTGGTTTGATGCAGCTCTCCATGCTACTCTATCCTGTGCAAGCTTCTTCATCTCCCAGTACCTACTGCAACCTACATCCTTCTGAATCTGCTTAGTGTATTTTACCTCCGGAATATTTTACCCAAGAGGACGCCATCATCATTTAATCATACAGTAAAGCTGCATGCCCTCGGGAAAAATTACGGCCGTAGTTTCCCCTTGGTTTCAGCCGTTCGCAGTACCAGCACAGCAAGGCCGTTTTGGTTATTGTTACAAGGCCAGATCAGTCAATCATCCAGACTGTTGCCCTTGCAACTACTGAAAAGGCTGCTGCCCCTCTTCAGGAACCACACGTTTGTCTGGCCTCTCAACAGATACCCCTCCGTTGTGGTTGTACCTACGGTACGGCTATCTGTATCGCTGAGGCACGCAAGCCTCCCCACCAACGGCAAGGTCCATGGTTCATGGGGGGGTCTCTTGGTCTACCTCTACGATTTTTACCCTCCACGCTGCCCTCCAGTGCTAAATTTGTGATCCCTTGATGCCTCAGGACATGTCCTACCAACCGATCGATTCTTATAGTCAAGTAGTGCCACAAACTTCTCTTCTCCCCAATTCTGTTCAATACCTCCTTATTAGTTACGTGATCTACCCATCTAATCTTCAGTATTCGTCTGTAGCACCATATTTCGAAAGCTTCTATTCTCTTCTTGTCCAAACTAGTTATCGTCCATGTTTCACTTCCATACATGGCTACGCTCCATACAAATACTTTCATAAATGACTTCCTGACACTTAAATCTATACTCGATGTTAACAAATTTCTCTTCTTCAGAAACGCTTTCCTTGCCATTGCCAGTCTACATTTTATATCTTCTCTACTTCGACCATCATCAGTTATTTTGCTCCCCAAATAGCAAAACTCTTTTACTACTTTAAGTGTCTCATTTCCCAATCTAATTCCGTCAGCATCACCCGACTTAAGTCGACTACATTCCATTATCCTCGTTTTGCTTTTGTTGATGTTCATCTTAAATCCTCCTTTCAAGACACTGTCCATTCTATTCTATACGAAATTGAATGGAAGGTCTGCATTAGGCATATTAGAAAGTGTAACGATCTGAAAAAATGAAGCTAGCCACTGTATTTTAAAAGTAAGCAATTTTATCACGTTAATATGCCTTAATATGTGGGAAACTAGGAGCATTATCTAAAGTGTTTTGACCTCTTTCTTCGACCGAAATAGCTCAATTGTCTCAAAAAGCACGCTATAAGAAATAAGTATACGACAAAATGCGGTGGTTTCATATGGTGGGCTTGGTGGGATTAGATTTAGCAGTTTGTCCCCACCAAACATATCTCACTTTGAAAATGATTGGTTCTCACTGTTAGCAAACACTATGGGACAGTTCCATGTAATATGGAACTGAACACTAGACTGTGCATAAATGTAGCACTGGGCGCTTTACTAAATGTACAAATGTCTGGGTTTAACGCTCTGTAAGGACATGAAGTGGAATGCTCTCAAAGGCTCAGTCGTGAGTAAAGCAGGTTGGAGATGTCGATTTACTGGTAGAGTACTAGGAAAATGAAACCTCTGTACAAAGAAGATTGCTTACAAATTACTCGTACGAGCAGTCGTTTGGTGCCCGTACCCTACACGACTATACAGACAAGGGCAGCACGAATGGTCACAAGTTTATTTGATCCTCGAGAGATATGTCGAAAGAAGTCAACTGGCAGACTCTTGTAGATAAACGTAAACTATTCCGAGAAAGGTAACGTATAAAGTTTCAAGAACCGGTTTTAAATGATGAGCCTATGAATACACTATAACCCACTATGTATGACTCCCGTAAGGATCGCGAGGATAAGAACAGATTAATTACAACACGCACAGAGGCATTTAACCAGTCATTCTTCCCGCGCTCAATACGTGAATGGAACGGGAAAAGCCATAATAACAGATACAATTGGACGTGATCCCTGCCACGCAGTTCATAGTGGTTCAGGGAATGGCTGTCGATGTAGATGTCACGAGAGGCAGCAGAGCCGCCAGTATATAAGGAGGCGGGGGTGTATGTATGTGCGAATTCCTAAGGGACCAAACTGCTGAGGTCATCGGTCCATAGACTTACACACTACTTAAACTAACTTAAAGCTAAGGGCAACACACACACCCATGCCCGAGGGAGGACTCGAACCTCCGGCGGGGATATTGTGTTATCAGTGGGGGAACTGTAACATCAGAACGGATCGGTCAGCAGGGCTAGGTGGCTTCAAACGTGGACTAGTCGTATGGTATCCCATCCCACCCCCCTCGGATTTAGTGGTAACATGGCCCGTCAAAACCCGAACAGAGATCAAGCGTGAAAACGAGAAGAAGGCGTACTGAACTGGGAAAAAAAAGTGAACGGTCAAAGGTCAAGATGGACAACATCGAGCCACGGGGCAGATCCGTGTTCAGATCTCTCTCGTGCCCCTTTTTCCACTTTTTTTTACAAAATTATGAACTGTCAGTAGGGTCATTGACATGTCTGTGCGCTATATTCAATTTGTGTCTGTATCGTGGCGTAACGTCCGTTTGCAACAGCGAGGTGTAAGGAAGGGACCTCCAGACGTACATATATCCTATTTTTTTTTTACGCAAGTACCACATGTTATGACTCTAGCGTTCCGTTTTGGAAGTTTTGACTTGAATTCCTTTGTAGTAACATAGTTCAGTCTACGTGGCATCCCGCCTGCTCTCACTATTTATCACATTTATTGCAACGGTAATATATTCTTACCAAATGACTCATATTCTATAACAAAGGTATAGTATGACAACTGCCAAGACTACAGAAGGAGAATGGATACGTCAATGACCGGACAGGAAGTTCATAATGTTGTGAAAAAAAAAGGGACACGAGGGAGGTTTGAACACGGATCACCCGCTTTGCAGTCCAACACCATGACCATACAATCACGACGCCGCGGTTCTCGCAATTCAGTCAGTGTTGCCCATCTTGAGCTGAGAGTATCCACTGCTTCTGTTCTGCTTCTTTTTATTTTTACAATTCAGCACACCTCCTTCCTGTTTTCATGCTTGACCTGTTGACCTGTTGACCTGTATTCATTGACGGGCTATTCACTAGGCCATTTTACCACTAGATCTAGGGTGGGGGTTGGGGGGGGGGAGGGCGGGGGTGCGGTGGGAAGTTTCCCTTATGAGTAACAATTCCATCATGGACAATTCAACCCTTCTAAATCTGCCCGACTACCGACTATTGGTTAAGTGATTGTGAAGTGGAAACCCGATGAACCAACCATAGCTAAACGAAGACCAGCCAGAGCTCTTGTACTGATGGACAGGAACCGTTGAGAATTGCGGAGCGTGGCTGTAAAAATCGCACGAAATCAGCGGAAGGAATCACTCGTGAGCTCCAAAGTGCTACCAGAAGTGTAGTTAGCACAATGACTGTGTGAAGGGAGTTAAAAATAATGAGTTACAGTGGTCGAGCGGCTCCTTGTAAGTCACACATTTATCTAGTCAGCGCTAAGCGACTCTTCAGGTGTTGTAAAGAGAGGCCCCACTAACAGTGAATGACTGGAAACGGGTGATTTGAAGTGGTGCATCATGGTATACCCTGCGGAAATCCAACAGAAGCATTTAGCTTTCTACGAATGCTTGGAGAACGTTACTTGCCATAACGTATAGTTTCAACAATGAAGTATGGAGAAGGTGATGTTACGGTACAGTGGTGTTTTTTGGTGTTAGCCCCTAAATGCGGAAAGATATGGACACATTTTACAGCATTCTGTACAGTGCGTACAGTAGAGAAACAGTTTACGGACGATGATTGTTTGTATCAGCAAGACAACCAGCCTGTCATAAAGCAGTATCTGCGAGACAATAGTTTGTGGACATTAACATTCTTGAAATGCCCAGAGCCTCGACGCAAATTCAATGGAGGATCTTTGGGATGAGTTAGAACGTGGACTTAGCTCCGACCGTAGCGACCAACATCGCTTCCTTATCTGGTTTCGGTTCTTGAGGAAGAATGGCCTGCCATTCCTCTGCAGACATTCAACACCTCATTAAATGTCCCCAGCAGAATTCAAGACGTCATTAAGGCGAAATTTGGACATACACCACATTAACGTCCATTAATAGATGAACGGATACTTTTGATCAAATAAAACTAAACTAAAATCCGTCCGAACAGGCCTTGGAAGGCCCAACAGTAGCGACCGGCCGCCGTGTCATCCTCAGCCCAGAGGCGTCACTGGATTCGGATACAGAGGGACATGTGGTCAGCACACCGCTCTCCCGGCCGTATGTCACTTTATGAGACCGGAGCCGCTACTTCTCAATCATGTAGCTCCGGTCACCCATCCAAACTCTAGCCGAGTCCGAAAGCGCTAACGTCGGTGATCTGACGGGAACCGGTGTGACCACTGCGGCAAGGCCGTTGGCTTTTCATCAGGTAGTGTACTTTTTTACTGTAATTTCGTGGTTTTCAGCTAATATACCTAAACTCGACAGCTCGAGCCGAAATAATTCTAGTAAAAACATAGTTTTGCAGATAGCAAACTGGACTTGCATTCGGGAGGACGACGGTTCAGACCCGCGTCCGGCCATCCAGATTTAGATTTTTCGTAATTTCCATTAAGAGCTCCAGGCAAATTCCGGGATGGTTCCTTTGAAAGGACACGGTCGATTTCCTTCCCAATTTTTGACACAATCCGAGCTTGTGCTCCCTCCCTAATGACCTCGATGTCGATGGGTCGTTATACCCAACCCTCCTCCCATCCTTTTGCAAATAACTCAGGATACCTAATATAAATCATTCAAAACAAAATAAATTTCTGCAGAATTTAGGACAATCTTCGATGACGGAAGGTTTTGCTATCATACTGTTTTATTGTCTATAAGTTTTAAAGACAAATTATGTCACCTTTCCGCAAAATAAATTTCGTTTCCAGGAAACGAATAATTTCTCTTATCTACAAATAATTATCTGTGATCCTCCTCGTGCAAATTTGTTACAACATCCCTTACAAACATTCATTTTTGGCACTATTTTTTCCTGATTGCTATTGCGTCTTTTATTTTTCATACGACACGACATCATTCATACTGTACGAGAATTTTTTCGAAGAATGTCCTTACAGGACATCAGATTAGATGTATATCGAAACGATGGGTATAAATACAGTGTGTTTGAATTACAAGTACTGAGATAGACATGGATCTAGAGATCGTCCGTTCGCTACAAGCAGGCGCACGTACACACACACACACACACACACACACACACACACACACACACACACACACACACACACGAGCGGAATGGCAAAGGAATATCTCGCTTGTTATGTTACATTTATTTATTCTTGTTTTGACTTTCCTTGTGGACTATAAAGCTGTTGTGTCTCGATAACACGCTTTGCATACAGCACCTGTAAATCAAATATGCTAACAGAGCAGTTTAACGAACACGATGCCCCACGAGTGTTTTGGAACAGAGTCAGACGCCAGCTGATCGTTATCAGTTGCCGCTACACGCTCATGTGTCTCTGTACAAAACAGGTTGCCGTCCAGGCACGCGAGAGCCTTCATGTGTGAATGTGTGTGTGTGTGTGTGTGTGTGTGTGTGTGTGTGTGTGTTTGTGTAGGAACACGCGCGCGTGTGTGCGGCCGATACGTCACTAGATTCCGAAGAAATCGTTAGTTTCCTCCAGTGCGTTCTCAAAGCGTTCCAGCTGGCTGGTTGCCAGTGTATCAACTCCACTGCAGCGAATCAAACTGCTGAACTTTTCTTTATTAATTGCGAGCTTGTCCATGAAACTGTCACTTCCTCATCACCGCAAGTGTTTTGTTTTATTAAATAAAATAAAACTTTGTTCATTGGTATGAAATTGCACATCCATTACAAGGTAAAGAGCAATACGATAATTAGATGCCGGCCGGGGTGGCCGAGCGGTTCTAGGCGCTACGACTAGAACCGCGCGACCGCTACGGTCGCAGGTTCGAATCCTGCCTCGGGCATGGATGTGTGTGATGTCCTTAGGTTAGTTAGGTTTAAGTAGTTCTAAGTTCTAGGGGACTGATGACCTCAGAAGTTAAAGTCCCCTAGTGCTCAGAGCCATTTGAACCATTTTTTTAAATATAATTAGATGTTATGTCTGCTTCCTATTACATCAAAATACGACGGGCGTTCACTGAGTACTGAAGAACATATTTTTTCTGAAAGCAGGTTGGTTTTCTTTTGGATTTCAATACATCGTATTATTCTCCACCCTTCTGGCAACGAAATGCTATTTTCCAACATTACCTCCTTTCTGTACGACGGTCTTATGCCAGTTTGCTCGGAAGGGCGTGTACGTTCGCATGGTACCACTGTACTGGTCGACGTCGGAGCCAACGCCTTGATGCGTCAGTAACCACCCAATCAGGCATGTACTGCTTCCCACGGATTGCATCCTTCATTGGGCTTAACAGGTGGAAGTCGGAAGGTGTGAGATTCGGGCTGTAGGGTGGATGAGGAATTACAGTCCACCGACCTTTTGTGAGATCCTCTCGGGTGCGCAGACTTTCGTGAAGCCTTTCGTTATCATGGAAAAGGGGAAGGTCATCTGCATTTTTGTGGTAACGAACACGCCGAAGTCGTTTTTTCAATTTCCTGATGGTAGGACAACACTTCAGAGTTGATCGTTGCACCATGAGGGAAGACCTCAAGCAGAAAAATCCCTTCTGAGTCCCTGAAGACTGTCGCCAAGACTTTGCCGGTTGAGGTTGCGGTTCTGAACTCTTTCTTGGGAGGAGAGGTGATGTGGAACCGGTCCATGAATTGGCGTTTCGTTTCCGATTCGAAGTTTCTGTTGTGTCGATTCCCTAAGGTCTCGACACAATGAGTGGCTAGGTGCACGCGAAACTAACGCAGACGGGCGTAAATTCTGAAACAGGAGACTGGATGAAAACTATCAAGAAAAGAAGAGAGATTTTAATATACTTAACTTTAATGTAGTCTTGTTCTTGTTGAAATACATCTCTTGCATAGTAGTAAGCAATTAGCAATGATACACATGGCGCCTTGCTAGGTAGTAGCGATGGACTAGCTGAAGGCTATTTAAACTGTCTCTCGGCAAATGAGAGGAAGACGTGATACGTCTTGTCGCAAGCTATGTCGTCCGTACAACTGGGCGAGGTCAAGTCCGTGTCTTGTGACCTGCCATGTGGTGGCGCTAGGATTGCGATTACACAGTGGCGACACGCGGGTCCGACATGTACTACAGGACCGCGGCCGATTTAAGTTACCACCTAGCAAGTGTGGTGTCTAGCGGTGACACCACATTCCTCCTCCGCAAATCGGCGAACGGTCGTGAGATAAGGCTTCCGCCCGCCGTGGGGAGGACCCCATGTTGACGTATGCGATGAGGTGGGGAGCCTAACAACAGGCGAGGCTGTGCCACCCGCACCCGGCCATTCGGTCCGAGGGGAGCTAGGAAACGCCTGCAAACCTAGTCCAGGGTGCACGTCAACATGAGGTGTTTGCGCACGGAATGATATAAGAGGAGCCGCGGGGTCGACCTCCATGTGGTCGGAGCACCCGACGGGCGAAGACGACATCTGGTCCGGAGCGGGCAAGAGGTCCATGGCGGAGGACGGCTGGTCACGGGAAGCAAGCGGCGGCGCGTGACCCAGAGAGGCGCGTGGCGGCTGCAGCGAAGCGTCCGCTGCTGGCGGCGCCGGCGGCGGCTGCGGCGGCGCGACGCCATGAGGCAAAATGGAAGGCATCGTCGGTAACACCTGGGGATGAGGCGAGCCAGTAGATGGGTCCCCAAGGCGCGGACCGGACGGCTCCGTCGCTGAAAGCAGACGGGGAGCGGCAGAACCCAGGCGACGACAGAGGCGCAGCTGATTGAGATGCCGACGCACCTCACCAGAGGCCCCCAAAACCAAATACATCGCGCGGCCGAGGCAGCGAAGAATGCGCCCTGCGAGCCAACGCCGTGAACCGCGATAGGTGCGATAATAGACAACGTCGCCAGGAGCAAAAGCAGGTCTCTGCCGCTGCACAGGAACCTGATGTGGCGGATGCAGCAAAGACATCAAAGTTCGATGAGGACGACCATGGAGCAATTCAGCCGGCGAGCGACCATCGCGACGCTGAGAGCGATATGAAGACAAAAAGAGCAACAAAGCGTCCTCCCGAGAATGCGACTCTTTCAACTTCAACATCTGCGACTTGAAAGTCCGGACCAATCGTTCAGCGGCACCGTTTGACTGAGGCGAAAACGGCGCGGATGTCAGATGTTGAATACCATTGGCCTGGCAGAATGACTGAAATTCTGCGGACAGGAATTGTGGGCCATTGTCGGAAACAATAGTCTGCGGAAGACCTTCAATGCAAAAGATAGCAGACAAGGCTTGGATGGTGGCAGAAGACGTCGTGGAAGACATCCGGACAACAAAAGGAAAATTACTGAAAGCATCGACCACAACCAACCATCGAGCATTCCAGAACGGCCCAGCAAAATCGATGTGCAATCGTTGCCAAGGGGAAGTGGCTTTCGGCCAAGCAAAGAATTTCCGCGGCGGTGCGGATTGTTGTTCGGCACACGCCACGCAAGAGGAGCACATATTCGTAATCGCAGCATCGATTCCGAACCAAGTACAGTGCTGACGAGCAAGTTGTTTCGTGCGCACTATACCCCAATGTCCTTGGTGAAGAAGCTTGAAGACAGAGGACTGTAACGAACGTGGGACCACGACTCGGGATTGATCATTATCGGAACGCAACAACAAAACACCACGTCGTACAAAAAGTCTCTCCTTGTGAGCAAAAAAACGGCGAACCAAAGGATCCTCGATCCGTGACTTTGACAAGGGCCATTGCGTAGCAACAAAACGCAAAACGGAAGCAAGGACAGGGTCAGCAGCTGTGGCTGTAGCTACACGACGAAAATCAATCGGAAACGATGCGACCACGTCATCGGCTTCCGAATCAATGAACATGCAAGCAAGTTCGGAAGAATCGAATGCTTTATCCTCAGCAACAGGCAAACGGGACAACGCATCAGCGTTTCCGTGCTTAGCAGTGGACCGATACAAGATATCGTAGCGGTACTGCGAGAGAAAAAGTGACCAGCGAATGAATTTCTGCGCTGTACGTGGAGGTACAGGCTTGTTCGGATGAAAAAGCGATGTCAAAGGTTTGTGGTCCGTGATGATGGTAAAGTGACGACCATACAAGAAGTCATGGAACTTGGAAACACCAAACACAAGAGCCAAAGCTTCCTTCTCTATTTGTGAATAATTTCTTTGCGCAGATGAGAGCAATTTGGACGCAAAGGCAATAGGGCGATCATGCGAGCCATCCTTGTGCGCAAGCACAGCACCGATCCCGAAATCCGATGCATCGACCATCAACAAAAGGGGTGTTCGGGGATCGAATGGCGTAAGGCAAGTATTGGAAAGTAACGCCGATTTCAACTGGCGAAAGGCGCGTTCGCATTCCGTCGTCCAGACGAACGGAACACCTTTACGGCGTAAGCGATGAAGCGGAGCTGAAATGGAAGAAGCATTGCGCACAAATCGATGATAATAATTTACCTTACCCAGCACACTCTGTAGCTGTTTTAAGTTCTGCGGTGACGGCAAGTCCTGAATGGCACGAAGGTGCTCTGGACTCGGATGTATACCTTGGGCGTTAAGGACATGGCCCAGGTACGGTAAGTCACGAGCAAAAAACACACATTTGTCCTTCCTCAAGCGAAGACCATTCTGACGCAATACCTGAAATAATGTCCGGAGATTCTGCAAATGTTCTGCTTCTGTCTTTCCTGAGATTACAATATCGTCCAGATAGTTCGCAGCAGTAGGGACCGACGCACAAATAGTTTGTAAATATTGCTGAAACAAAGCAGGGGCGGATGCACACCCGAATGGCAGTCTTTTGAAGCGATACAAGCCAAGATGCGTGTTTACCACTAAGACGCGCTGGGATTCTTCGTCCACAGGTATTTGCAAGTACGCATCTGCTAGGTCCAATTTTGAAAAACATTTTCCCGGGCACAGTTAGTCAAAAAGATCTTCCGGGCGGGGCAAAGGAAAAGTAGCAGTCACAAGTTGCGGATTCACAGTTGCCTTGAAGTCCACACAAAGTCTCAGTTTTCCGGAAGGTTTTGGCAAAATGACTAAGGGTGAGGCCCAGAGAGAAGCCTGCACACGTTCAATGACACCTTGAGATTCTAATTCGGCTAATGTTCTTGCGACCTCATCACGCAATGCGTGGGGAACATTGCGCGCTCTGAAAAATTTTGGTTGCGCGTTATCTTTCAGTTCCAAATGCGCTTCATAGTTCTTAGCGCAACCAAGGCCCGGAGCAAAAATGTCTGCAAATTCTTCACAAAGACTAGAAACGCTGGCGGAAGGCACAGTCTGATTCACAGATAGGACCTGATTTACAATAGACAAATTAAACAATTGAAACAAATCTAAGCCAAACAAGTTCACTGCACTAGAGGAACGAAGAACATAAAATGAGACAAGTTTTGTCTGTCCCTTGTATGTTGCAATAAGGCTGCACTGTCCCAACACAGGTATATGCTGTCCTGAGTAACTAGTTAACGTAACATTTGCGGCACGCAATGGCGGGGCGCCCAGTTGTTTGTACGTGTCGTGATTGAGCAATGAAACTGCAGCTCCGGTATCGAGCTGGAATGGTATCACTTTTCCTGCAAAGTCTAAGTCCACAAAAAGTTTATGGTCTTGTTGACGACAAGAGCGACTGTCACGTGCAAGTTGAACTGAGACAGGTACAGAAGCACTTGCAACTTTACGGGATTTCCGGCGACGTCGACGCACACTTTGGGTGGGACGAACACAGTCACTGTTAGCTAAAGTGTCACTGGACGGGTGGGAATGAACGACATGAATGTCCATGGGCGAAGGTCCACGAGCCTGATTGTCCTGGGTTCGATTCCGGCGCGAAGCAAAAGGCCTGGAATTATTGCGAGAGTCTGATCTAAGCTTTTTCTGGCAAACACTTTGTACATGTCCTTTCTTTTGACAGTAAAAGCAAATAGCTTGGCGTGACGGGCAATTTTCACGCGAATGTCTAGTTGCACACCGCGGGCAAGATTTCACTGCATTTGCTTGCTTACGCGGCGCACGTGGTTGCAAGCTAGGCGGCCGCTGCGAAGTCGGGCGCGAGGGCCGCTCAGCGTCCCGTGCAGCGGGCCGGGCGGGCCGATTAATGTGACACACTGCTGGCGAAGTTTCAAATGATGCCTGAGCAAAGTCAAGTGTGTCTTGCCTGTCCAATATGTCTATCACTTGTTGCAGGGAGGGATTAACTAGTTTCAAAATCTGTTCCCTTATGCGAACATCAGAAACGTTCTGTGCAATTGCATCACGCACCATAGTATCTGAATATGGGAGGCCACATTCACAGGCAAACGCGCAGTCTCTAGTAAGTCCTTGCAAAGTTGCTACCCACTCCCTATTAGTCTGACCGGCCGTACGTTTTGTACGAAAAAACGTATACCGTTTTGCAACTACATTTACTGTTTCTTTGAAATAGGCATCCAAAGCAGACAAAATTTCTTCGTAGGTCAGAGTTGCTACGTCGCGTCGGGGAAACAATTTCACTATCACCCGGTAGGTAGACACACCGACACAAGAAAGCAAAAACGGCTGCCGCTCTTTACCTTGAATTCCATAAGCAGTGAGGTGGAACCGGAACTGATCGGCCCACTCAGTCCAGCTTTCGGTTGTGGCCTCAAAGGGCCTAAATGGCGGTGCGACAGCGTTGTGTGGCTGCGGTAGCGAAGAAGCGGCTGCCGCCGCATCGGTTTGCAGCGCACGTTGACCCTGGACGAGCTGTCCAAGGGCTTCCAATAACGCCTGCGTCTGCTGATTCTGCAAGCGAAAAAATTCGGACAGTACATCTGGAGAATGCGGCGAAGCCATGATTCAAGCAAATTAGAGCAAGTATAACACAAAGACTGCAACGTGGGCGCGGCATCCCATCCTCGTCGCCAAAATATTGTTGTGTCGATTCCCTAAGGTCTCGACACAATGAGTGGCTAGGTGCACGCGAAACTAACGCAGACGGGCGTAAATTCTGAAACAGGAGACTGGATGAAAACTATCAAGAAAAGAAGAGAGATTTTAATATACTTAACTTTAATGTAGTCTTGTTCTTGTTGAAATACATCTCTTGCATAGTAGTAAGCAATTAGCAATGATACACATGGCGCCTTGCTAGGTAGTAGCGATGGACTAGCTGAAGGCTATTTAAACTGTCTCTCGGCAAATGAGAGGAAGACGTGATACGTCTTGTCGCAAGCTATGTCGTCCGTACAACTGGGCGAGGTCAAGTCCGTGTCTTGTGACCTGCCATGTGGTGGCGCTAGGATTGCGATTACACAGTGGCGACACGCGGGTCCGACATGTACTACAGGACCGCGGCCGATTTAAGTTACCACCTAGCAAGTGTGGTGTCTAGCGGTGACACCACAGTTTCATTGCCAGTGACCATTTTCGACAAAAAATTGTCACGATCAGCAAGCAATTCCGCACAGATGGTCCTTCGTTGCTCTTTATGGCCTTCTGCTAGGCGGCGAGGAACCCAACGGGCATACGCCTATGACTACCCCAGCTGATAGGAGAGTGTGTCAGCAGTACCAACAGAGACGTCCAGTTGAGCAGCGAGGTACTCATTGTGATACGCCTACCGGATCGAATGAGAGTCACCGCCCGTTCCAACATTGCTGGAATCACAGCTGTGTGTGCAGGAGATCGGACAGGTCGGCGCACCTCATTCCAATGATGATAGACGCCTCGCCCAACGACTCTCTGTGCTTTTGTTCACTGCCAGGTCTCCGCAGAAATTCTATAAGCGCCTATGAATATCTGAGATGCTCTGGTTTCCCGAGAAAAGGAATTCAATGACACCTCTCTGCTTGGAACGCAGCTCCGTTACAGACGCCACTTTGATGTCTACCTATAGCACTGCCACCTATCGGACTTTATGAAACTGTAGGAGCGGAAGCGGGAATATTCCACCATGTCCCACAACGAATTTGCATTTTTTGAACCGAAATTGGCAGAATCAAAAAGATGTGTTGCGTTGCTTATCGAACGCTCCTTGGACGATGAGCCAAAACACTATGATCACCGCCCACCGCGGGCTCCAGTGCCACCCGATGTCACTGCGTCGCGGTAAGGGAAGGATGTAAGCGGAACAGAGACGAATGGCGAGTCATTCTAGCAATAATTCCCTGATATAAGCGACTTTGGCGAAGCACAGTTTGCTGTGGTATGGTGCCTGGGTACGAACAACTCGGAAACTGGTCTCTTGTTGGCGTGCCGGTGTGAGCGTCTGAGGAATGTGGCTGACGGACGGTAGACCCATGACCAGGCGACAAAACCTTGGACGTCCTCGCCCCATCACAGAACGTGAGGGTCAGAGGCTTGCCCGCATAGCAAAGCAGGATAGGCGACGGTCAGTGGCGTATCTCTTTCGGGGCACACCATTCAACGCACATCATTAAACATGGAGATCGGAGACTTGCTAGCACTGTAAAGCAAGACAGACAGCATTCTGTGGCAAATACGAAGATGGAGTACAAAGCTGTTTGCAGCTACAACTTTTCTGAACACACCGCCCCGCGCACAGTTTTCGACATGGGGCTTCGCAGCAGAAGACATCTGTCTTCTCATGTCAACCCAGCGATATCGTCAACTGCTATGAGCAGAGCGCAGGATGTTCGAAGTTGGATCTTGGACCGGTGGAAAAGTGTCGCCTGCTCGGATGAAATAGGACTTTTGTTACACCAGGCGAACACTGTTCAAAAGTTGCAACGCTTAAGGACGTAATCCGGGTGGGGGTTATGTTATGTTATGGGGGACATGCACTAGGATTGCCATGGGACGTGTGGCAGTAATCGAAGGCGCCATGGAAGCCGTGGACGGCACTGACGTCTTGCGTGTCACAAGCCAGAATCGTTAGTTAGTTACATGTTCCATAGATCATTTGATGGATTCTTTTATCGAAATGGTGCGGAGCGGGTCAGTGTGCAGGATGTGTATACACGATTAGTGTTAACATTAATGAACACATTATAATTTTATTCCTACTCATGAAACTACACTTAAAAACAAATCTTTTTTAAGTAGAAATTCGTCAATGAAACAGGGGTTGTCCAGGAGAAAATATTTTAAAATATTTCATTGTTGCATATTGAACTCCGCTCTGAGCCAATGACAGCTTTAAATGGATACTCAAGATAATTATTCCCTCTAGTGCTTTAGGTGTGTACATCACTGTATTCTGAAATCGGATGGATTACTTATGACGAATTTCACTAGCGAATATATGTAGTTTGGCGGTGCGGTTAAAATGCCTAGATCCTTGAGAGGTACCTAAATAACGTCGGTGGATGAACACCACATATTATTCTTACTGCTCGGTTTTGTGCAATCTGCTTTCTAAGTGAGTTACCGCAGAAAATTATTCGGTACGACATTATTGCGTGGAAATACGGGCAATTTATGTGAGGAAGTTGATACATTTGTTTCCACCATTAGCAGTTATACGAAGAGCAGAAGTAGCTAAATTTAATTGTTTGAGAAGCTCTGTAATACACTTTTTCCATTTCAAGTAATCATCAACATTTGCACCCAAAAATTCGGAGTATTCTACCATGCTTACTGATTCATAGTATTTTACTACATCAGTTCTTGGTGTCACTCTATTCGTTGTACGAACTGAATGTAATGTGTTTTTTCAAAATTTAGGGAGAGTTCATTTTCAGAGAATCATTTAACAATTCTTTGTAAAGTATCATTTACCAACTCTTCTGTTGCTTTGGCTAGAATAGAATTTATTACAACAGTAGTGTCGTGTATAAATTTTGCTTCGTGAATGATACGCCCTCATGCGAGCTGTTGTTTGCCTTGTTTCCTCTGCGCAATCTGTACGGGATAGATACGTAGGAAGCTGAAAAATATTCTTAAGTCTGTCGTGAAAAACTCCTTTCTTGTACTGCCTGCCAGTTAACATTTTTTAACATTTCTGTTACACTCTTTACTTTCCAAGTCCCCTATTATTCCTATTTGAGCAGTGTCAAGAATTTTGTATGCAATCTTGTAGGCAAACTGGAGTTTCTTAGTATCCTACCAGTGAATTGAAGCCAACCGTTTTCTCTGCATCTAAAAGGTTGTTAGTGGGTGAACGGTTAACGGGAAAGTGATTTTCAAACAGAAAATGGAAGAAGTTAGCCGACGTGAAACTCTATTGTAAGTTCCGCGAAGCACAAAATTTTGCTGGGTCGACACCCAATTTCATTAAAACTGGGAATATTTAACGTAGGAACTGAATTCATCACTGAATTGATAAGCATTGTTAACTTGCTAACATTGGCAAAGAGTTCCAAGTGAATTCATAGAATGAGCACGCGAGAACAATTGTAAGAAGCAGGAGTTTAAGCCTCAAGGGAAAAAAAAAAGAATCTAGAAATATAAGGCCTGCGTTTGCGCTTCAGAAATGTCGGGTTGGATGTATTAAAATAATCTTACAATAGAGGATAGGTTTGTTTAAGAAACAACCATCACCGTTTAACACAGTTTATTGAAGTAAAACATCATAATAAAAATTTACAAACTAATTTTAAACTATGATTTGTCGTTGCCTATTATTTAATTATTTAACTCGCTCACACAATTATTATACTGAGTGCTGACGTATCTTGCAGTGACTAAAAAATAAAAATAAAAAAGGAAATCTTGGGCGCGCATGCGCATGCGCACATGCGATTCACACATACAAAAATAGAGATAGAAAGAATTTTACTCGTCACAATAGGTCAAAGGCTCACAGCTTCATCCTTATCGCTATGACTGAGTTATTGTGAATATGAATAAAATGGAACACTTTCCGACAAAGGATTTTACCTGCACCACTTTCTACGTGAAAATACGGTATACTGGCGTGAAAATCCCGCAAATACCGTGAATATTCAACAACAAAGCAAAATGAGTAAGAGTCATGAAATCTTCAAGAACACAAATTTAAACCTTATTGACGCAAAGAGCAATTAAATACCATGTGGAGTTAAGAATAAAATTTCTAAAAGATGGTGCTGAAGTTACACACAATGAAATTACCAACTCGTGATATGAGCAAAGCTACATAATCTTAAGGTTAAAACGAAATGAAAGGCAAAAGAAATAAAAACCATACACACGAGAAAACTTCACACATACATTAAAAATAAAAGAGAAGTCAGGCAACTGAATTTTAAACCTGTGCTGGAGTAATGAACTTCCAACACCACTTGTTCTGGTTACACAAAACAAGGACTGCAAAAAGTTACTAAATACAGAAAATATACTCGCGATTAAACTGAATCAGTTAGAAAAGCTACACGCCATCACACATTAACACACTCACCAGGGCCAAGTCGCCCTTAAAACTATGATCTCTCACCAGAGCAGTCCCGAGTGCCTTGAGCATGCTCTCCCTGCAACGAACTTCCCGCAGGTAGCCAGAAGAGATCAAAGGAGTCCTTTCCGCCCCCAACTTAACCCTTCGAATTACCACCGAAACGGCACAAAACTCTTTGACTTGACTGAGACAGATAAGTTGGATACACTGTCACTGCCACACCAGACAGCCCAGTGCTGTACCGCTACCACCATATAAAAGACATATCCAAAATATACACTCGCTCACTCATTAATGCTGAGGATAAAGAGAGAAAGGAAATTTGGATGCACAAAATGTAGATAATATAATAGGATTCGGAGCTCACTGGGAATATCGATACTTTACTGTACGAACGGCACGAAACACGAGTTATATAATGTGAACCGAACTAACAGAGACGCTCCAGTAACCAAAAATTGTGTGTGTTCGTTCCACTTCATATCGATACGCACTCCTACTTCCAAATATTGAGCGTTAAAAAAGATATTCCATACGTTGAGAGGCAGCAGTATGGACGAAAACAAGATGTCCAGTAAACATGCGCTGTTAAATGAAAGAGCTGTGAGGACTTATTGGGACTCCCTATGATGAAATACGTCTCATCTACTGCAAGCGCCATGCTATTACAAACGGTCTCCAGAACGCAGTAACAAATGCGGACACATTTCTCTGTTATTGTCCATGGATACAGCATGAAGTAAATAAAACTGTTAGTGTTGTTACTGTAAGCCACATTCACAGTTATGGGTAAGTGGAGCGCATACGTTAGATCTAATGCAACGTCTGTCTTTTGATAAGTTTGTGAAATACTCTTACATTGCAGTTTTATCTTTGAACTTGCCATCATAACGGGAAGTTATTATCCCTCACAAGAAGTGACACATAAATGTCTTCTATTATGGTATGGGAAATGAAAGCAACAGTCGAACCCATCTGTATCGTTTCCGTGTGGAATAAAACGCTTCCATTTTTCTGGTGAGTGTAAAGGTAAAACTACAGTCTAAAATTTTTTTACAAGTTTATCGAAACACAAACTGGTTGCATTAGAACTAATGACTGGCTTCTCTTATCCAGAACTACGAATACGGTTTACAGTAACAACACTAGAAATCACACTACTAATTCTCAATATATGTAATACATTTCTTAACACCCTGCATTGTATGACATAACTGGTTCTAATTATAACTCAGTAATTATGAAGTCAAAAGATACCGCACTTTTACATTTCTTGAACGTAACAGTTTTGTATCTACTTGGACTAAAAACTTATTGTCAGTCTTCTCGCCAGGCTAATATTTTGTTGAGGCCTGCCTAATTTTATATTAGTGCGATTTTTACTGGGCAGAATTTCCTCGTAAATAACTAAATCGTCTGCGAAAAGCCTGAGATTGCCACTAATGCTGTTTTCTAACCCATTAACGAATATACTGAGCAATGTCGATCCTGTTACGCTCCCCTGATGTTAGTTTAAAGTTTGTAGATGACTCTTCATCCAGAATAACATGCTGCGTCATACCCGTCAGGAAATTTTCCATCCGATCGCAGACCTGTTTAGATTACCCACAGGAATGTGTTCTCTCCAGGAGACATCGATGTGAGGCTGAATAAAAAGCTTTTTCAAAGGGGGGAAACACTGAATCAATCACGGTTTCCTCTTTACATGCTACTGAGAACACCATGTGTGAAGCGCACGAGTTGAGTATTGCAAGATCGATGTTTTCGGAATTCACTCTGATTTACGTGGAGAGAATTATTGCGCCTAGGTTAAGTCAAAATATTTGAACTCATAATATGTTCTAGTACTCTGCTACAAATGTATGAGAGTCGTTTAATACCGCATTTGTATGGCTCACTTATCACTTCTAGTTCCTTGTGTGTGTGTGTGTGTGTGTGTGTGTGTGTATGTGTGTGTGTGTGTGTGCGTGCGTTCTCTCCAAGGGGAGTATCTACAACTGTATTTTTCCTACTTGGTACATATTTTTGTACAGCTTGGTCAACTATCGATTGTCGGTTTATGCTTTTAGTTGTACCAGTTCAATCATTACAAAATTAACATCAAAATACATACCTCTGACTGTATCTTTCACACTGAGTCAGCGTTTTTTCACTACAACCAGGTAAATCTTTCTCCTCTATGAGTATTGCCACAGCCTATTAAATTTTAGAACTGTCGTTTTGGATGCTTTGACTATTTTCTCCGTGGATGTGCAGTTCGGCTAACAGTTGTCCCTCGTTTTGAGCATTTGCTCTTGGCAAACATCGGCTCTCTTCTGGGGGATTTTTTTTTTTCATGTGAAGCTGATTCTGTTAGGATATTGCGAAATCATGTGTAAGGAAAGAATACATCATTCGGAGATGTACGACAAGTTGGAATATTTGTCATGAGATCTGTCGCCATGTTTGCGCACCTCTATTGTTAAATTTAGCGTCGCTCTGACGTCGTAATAAAGTAAGACAAAGAAGTGATGATGAAGTTGTGCTTCGAAATTGACGTTCGGGAATAGTACAAATCGGCGTACAGGGTATCCATAAATAAAGTTCCAGTTTAAAAACGCTGTAGAAAGAAAACCGCTACTCAGAATGACTTCAAGTTTCAACAGGATGTTATTGATGCAAGGCGAAAGGTCATGGAACAAAAAAGAAAAAAAAAGAAACGACAATTTGACCAGTACACGGCACTGTAGGGGTCAGACCATGCACACCAACAGAGGTGCGGCATACGCCTTTTTTTCAAAAGTGGTTCAAATGGCTCTGAGCACTATGAGACTTAACATCTGAGGTCATCAGTGCCCTAGAAGTTAGAACTACTTAAACCTAATTAACCTAAGGACATCACACACATCCATGCCCGAGGCAGGATTCGAACCTGCGATCGTAGCAGTCGTGTGGTTTCGAACTGAAGCGCCTAGAACCGCTCGGTCACAGCGGCCGGCCCTTTTCTTCAGTTTGCGTGCGTGACGACCAATACGAATCTCTCCACGGTGGATCGCGTGCTGCTGGTAAAGCTCTTTTAAGAAGACCGTTTGCCTGTGCGCCAGTAGGCCAGTAGAAGTTCCGGACAATCAAGGGTATGAAAAAAGGCATTGGCCAGATGGCTGCTAAGGTCTGCAGAAAATGATTACAAAATTCGAAAAGACAGGTTCTTCTGAAATGCATTGTGGTAAAGGGAGGAAAGCAGTTGATCCTACGCCTGCTGAAGATGTGGCCACAGCATTTCAGGAGGTTCAAATGGCTCTGAGCACTATGGGACTTAACATCTATGGTCATCAGTCCCCTAGAACTTAGAACTACTTAAACCTAACTAACCTAAGGACAGCACACAACACCCAGCCATCACGTTTTCAGGAGGGATCGAGCGGTGTGATGTGCAAATATGCAGTGCCCGGAGAACTGCCCGAACGTTGAACATGCTTGCGAGCATGGTGCATAAGCCCTACTAAACATCCTGCATTGCTGTCTACATCTACATCGATACATCGCAATCCTTCGAACGGCGCGTAGCGGAGGGTACCCCGTACTACTTCTAGTCCATTCCCGAATGGTGAGGTGTCTTGTCACGGTCCGTGCGGCTTCCCCCGTCAGAGGTTCGAGTCCACCCTCAGGCATGGGTGTGTGTGTCGTTTTTAGCGTAAGCTCGTTTTAGTTAGAGTAAGTAGTGTGTAAGCTTAGGGACTGATGACCTAAGCAGTTTGGTCCCTTCAGACTTTACCTCATTTTTTTCCAATTTTGTTCCTTTCCTGTTCTAAACAGAGCGACGGAGAAACGACTGTCTGCTCGCATACGTCTCTGTATGAGCCCTAGTTTCTCATATCTTATCTTCGTAGTTCTTACGAGCAATAAATGTTGGAGACAGTAGAATCGTTCTGCACTCAGCTTTAAATGCCGATTCTCTAAATTTTCTCAGTAGTGATCCTCGAAAAGAACGTCACCTTCCTTCCGGGGGTTCCCATTTCAATGCCCGAAGCACCTCTATTGTTCGAGCCTACCAGTAACAAATGTAGCAGCCCGCCTCTGAATTCCTTCGATGTATTCCTTCAATCCGACCCCGGTACGGATTCCAAACACTCGATCATTACTCAAGAATAGGTCGTACTGGCGTCCTGTATGCTGTCTGCTTCACAGACGAAATGAACTTCCTAGAATTCTCCCAATAGTCACCCACGTTTATGAGCTGCTTCCTGCTGACCTTCAGCAAGACAAACTTCCGCTCTGGAATTTCTTGCTCACTTAGAAGTGGACAATAAATGGCCGTGGACCATTCTGTGGAGAGAGGGAGCCCATTTCCATCTCCAAGGATACGCCAATACGCAGAGCTTCAGAATATGGGCAACGGAAAATCCGCACGTTCATCGACCGGTGCCACTCCTTTCTGCGAAGGTGACAGTGTGGTGCGGGTTGATGGCATCGTTTACCGTAGGGCCACACTGTTTCGAGGAGATGAGTCCTGTGGGTCCTGTTACCTGTACCGTTACTGGTATAAGCTGTGAAAGACTTTGGTACACCCACGTCACTGCAAAGCTTCATTAGCTTGGATGTGTAGGTAAGATCATTTTATGCAAGATGGTGCTCCTCTGCACACTACAAAACTATTGAAACGGCTGCTGCCGAGGCATTTCGGAAATGCTAGTTATTAGCCGTCATTTCCCGACAACCCCTCCGTCCAGATCACCTCACCTTAATCCTCGTGACTTCCGGCTATGAGTTATCTGAAAGATGTTGTGTTTAGTGCTCCAATCACGTAGTAGCTGAACTGAAGGCACGCATTGCGCAACGCATGCTGAACGTGGCACCCGAGACACTCCGATCTTTTGCGGAACATGATCTTTCTAGATTTCAAGTGGCCGAACACGGTGGACAGCACATTGAACAAATCTTGCACAAGTTTCACGACACTTATAAACCGGTGTAATTTCGTTTTTTATCCGTTTGTTTGCCGCAGGATAATTAAAAAGTTATGTCACTTTGCTTTTTATGCGGTTTCTGCCCTCAGGACAGTTAAAAACAGATTTTCCCCATCCGATATGGAACAACCTTGCCGTTTTGGATGTGTTTCCCTAGTTAAAGTGTCACAAGTAACAAGTATTGACTGCCGAGCTTCTGCAGTCTTCCACGCTGAACATTACGGATGGTGTAATATGCAACTCAAATCATAGCCATCGTATTCCGATACGTCTGTCATCTAGGTTAAGACGCTTAGAGCGCCTTCTATTCGTAAAATTTTCGTGGTTCTTTTCCATGACGTTCCCTCTGATGTCATTCTGGGCAGTGGCTCCCTTTTTACAGCGTTCTGAAACAGCAGTTTTACTTACGGACACCCTGTGCTTACAACAGATAATGGAATCTGTTATTTAGCTCTTCATATACTTCAATGTTTGAGTCCCTGTGAGTACCTTGAAATTTATCTGACAGCGTTTTCTTATTTTTTTCTCAAAGTAATTTGCACTTAACACATACGTTAGTTCAAAACTCGGATAATTTACAGGGTTTTCCCAAAATGCTTCTTACTGTGGAATAGGTCTTAATACTTATTACAGATACTTTTCACATTTTATGTTTCCTCTGTCCTGTAAATAATTTGATATGAAAGCTTGTGAAATTCTCAGTGGAGACGGATAGCCTCGTATTTATGCTGGCTATGGAAATTACGATTAAACTAGTATTTTTCCTCATACAACTGTAATGATTTGCTGAATGTTATGAGCAAGGTTTTATTGGGATTCCACATTCATTTTTTATTTCTCTCAGATTCGAATTCCAGATAGAATTAGGAAAAAGCTTGATTTCCACGGTACACGTTCATCTGCTATACTGCATTCATCTTTCAGTACAGGTTGTGGCGAAGTTTTTCTTTTTATATTTATTTTATTTACATTGGTACTGAATATTTACTACCTATCTCAGGGATCCTCAGTTTTATATCCACCAAACGGTGTTGTTCGGTGATTTTAACTATCAATAACTGAGTGCAGACTGGAAGCAGATAGTGCAATAAATATGTCAGAATTTACATTCAGGCCTTGAATCGTGTATCGAGTTCGTTAACTAACTCAGCTACCACGCCCTACGCAACAGGTGTGGCCAGCACATTGATCTTTCTTACTTGCGGCATTAAATTCAACATGGCTAAACATCTTCGTTTAAATTAATAAAAACAAACTCTGATTGCCACAACAATCCAAACAAATATGATGGATTTCTCTCTAATTGCTGTACCTTCGTCATGTTACCCTCTAAGGTGTCACATTCGCCACGGACAGATGCGGAACGTTCTATTAGGACGTGCGGCTCTGTAACATCGTGGATCAGTCAGAGAAGAGATCACATGTTTTCCAGATTTGCTCCTCACTGAGCATTAAAAGCAACAACTCAAGAATGAAACCGATACGTAGAATTTCGCTTTCCATCCATAACTTCTGTTGACATCTAGAGTGATGTCTTTTTCATTTCTTTTTTATCGTCTGAGGATATACCGATACATGTAGAACTAATACATTCGGTGTGCTCAGTAATCTTTGATACACATGACAAGTTTTGCAGTCATCGAGACATCTTCTCATCCATTTTGTTCATAAGTACATCTAAATGACTACTCTGCAATTCATACTTAAGTGCCTGGCAGAGCGCTCATCGGACCACTTTCACACTATTTCTCTACCGTCCCATTCTCGAACTGTGCAAGGGAAAAATGAACACCTTTCTCTTTCGCAAGTGCTTTTATTTCTGTTATTTTATGACGACGATAATTTCTCCACACGTAGATGGGACTCAAAACAACATTTTCGATTTCGGAGCAGAAAGTTGATTGAAATTTCGTGAAAAGATCTCACCGAAATGAAAAACACGTGTTAATGATTGCCATCCCAATTCACGTATTATATCTTTGCCACCTTCGCGATTTCCTTAGCACATAAATTGCTCCAGAGACAGAAGCAGCAACAGTGACCAAATGTGAAAATTAAGCTAACTGACCACAAGTACCTAGATACCTATTATCGGACATTAATATGGGGCGTGTCGAAACTCCACCTTTATGACGGCTTAAACTCTGAGGGGGCCCCTTTCAATGAGACGTCTGAATGTCTGTGGAGGAATGGAAGTCCATTCTTCCTCGCGAGCCGAAACCAGAGAAGGTAGTGTTGTTGGATGCTGAGTTCCTGAATGACGTTCTAACTCACCCCAAAGGTATTCCATTGGTTTCAGGCCTAGAATGCCGAGCGGGGTAGCCGCGCGGTCTAAGGGGCGCCTTGTCACGGTTCGCGCTGCTTCCCCCGTCGGAGGTTCGAGTCCTCCATCGGGCATGGGTCTGTGTGTTGTCCTTAGCGTAAGATAGTTTAAATTAGATTACGTAGCGTGTAAGCTTAGGGACCGATGACTTCAGCAGTTTGGCCCAATAGGATCTTACCACAAATTTCCAATTTTCAGGTCGGGACTCTGCACTTGCCATCCCACTTCAGGAATGTTATTGTCCACAAATGATTCCCTCAGAGATTCTGCTTTATGACAGGTGCACCGTCTCCGAACTGTTCCACTGCTGTACGTAGAACTCAATGCAGCAAAACGTGTTCTTATTCTCCTGTATTTAACGTTTTCTTAAGCGCAGAAGGGGACCACATGCTAACCACGAAGAACGCCCGCATATCGATCGTAACATCAACTCCTCCGTACTTCAGTGTTCGAACCACACATGATGGCAGGTAACAATCTCCACGTCCACCTCTGTAGCTGCGCGGTTATCGCTGCGGATTGCCAAGCGAAGGGGCCCGGGCTCGGTTCCCAGCAGGGTCGGAGGTTTTCTTCGCTCGGAAAGTGGATGTTGTGTTATCTTTACGTTCGTATCGTGATAATTGGCATACCACTATTCAGATGGCTGAACGGGTACGCCGTGAAAGCCAATAACAAATAAGTAATAATAATAAAAAAATCCCCAAATCCTAACTCTTCCATCCTACTGCCATGGGGTATAGCATCATTCATTACACCAAATCAGTTTGCAGTGGCATCGCTGGTTACTCCACTTCAAGCGCCGTTTAGTACTGACTACAGAAATCTGTGGTTTATGAGAAGCTGATCGCCCACTGTAACTCATTCTACGTACAGTCATTGTGCTACCTCGACTGCTGCCAGTACTATGGATCCAAGCCACTGGATATTTTTCATTCGCAATGTCTTGAGATCTCAAGACGGACAGACGGTTCATCGTGAGGGTGGTGAAACAAGAAAGACTATTATAAAATCGTGTTCAGGAAGCAAAGCAGGAAATTTTAAAACTTACATAAGGCAACAAGGTTATCTACTTGCTGCCTTTTATGGTGGTGTATCTGTACGATCTGTTACAAAAATTCGAAAAGTGGGAATTTTCACAGGTGAATCCGCTTTGTGCTCCTATCAGGAAACGTCTAAGATCTGAAGTATATAAATTTCACTGTGACTACTTGAAAATGGATGTAATATGAGGCATTATATTACATGCATGCGGACACCACATTTTCAATGTAAGCTAGAAACAGTCGAAAGACCGCCATGAATGAGAATGTTTCAATTGGAGCGTAGTGATGAGAAATAGCATTTCAGTGGTTGCATGTGAGGTATCAGCATCAATAAACTAATTGCACTAGAGGCTATGCAGGTGAAGAATGCGGCCGGTATTATTCCGAAAGTATGAGTATCCTGAAAGAGTGTGGTGGTTTGATATATTTAATTTGCTAAATGTGTTGCTGACAAAGACATGCCTACATTCATGATAATATTTTCGAACCACATAAATTCTTCCGCTCAGAAGGCACTCCTATTCTGTCCGTACATCCATATCCCTGTCGCGCGCATTATTCTCAGCTTCTGATAGTCCACGGACCATCGTGCTACGCTGAGGATCAATTCTTTACGTTTCTCAGTAAAAACTCTTTCATTCGCGAGTCATACAGTTAGGCAAGCCGTAGGTGAGTAACCAGGGTCTGGCATGTGCGCGTTATTCCGCCTGAAGGGGCAAAATCGTCATAATTTTCAGATTGCTCGGATGAAGAACAGGACGAAAACCTTCGATGTTTCCATTCCATCTGTTCGCTATTAAAAATGCAGTGGGTTACGGAGATTCCACCAAATTGCAACAGAATTGGCGATTTAATTTTTTTGTGGATTGTTTACCTTTCTACATTTATTTTATTTCTCTTAATGACGGGTTAATTGTGCCTGTTGTGTCTAAACACAGAATAATTTGCACAGACTCAACTTGCAGTAACTACTGCGACAGAATCGTGAAATAGAGGGTCTCATTAATCAAGCAACTGGAGACCAGAGATGTCAAAAGCTTACGGAAAACCTCGCTGCGTCGCTTTGCAGTAACATAAAGATAAGAAATTTCACGTTCGTTTTCATACTAGGGATTGTTTTCACTACCTATGGACTACTCTTAAAAATTACCGTACAGCACTGAAAAAAAATAAATTAAAAACTGTAGTGTCTGCTATATCGCTCTAGATAAGAAAGTTCCGTGTGTTAACGATTTGACAAATACTCTCCTCCTTCTACACTACCATTTGCTAAAATTTCGTTTCAGTATCTCGACAGGCTTAGGAAATACGAGGGATGTTATGAACATTTCATTCTGGCGCACGTGGGATGGGGGGTGAACGGGCTACATACGATCAATTTTCTGAAGACTGGAGATAGGTAGAGACCTCTCGAGTCTGAACAAAAGTTCAATGTATTTGCTAAATTTCATACGCAGCAATATATAGTGTTACACGCGCCAAACGCAAAAATCATAACGAACCCTATTCGTTGCAAACGTTTCAACTTTTGCACAGTGTGTTATTTAAATGCAGATATATGAGACCATTAGCGAGACAAAGGGCACTTTCCTATCATGCTGACATATAAACCTACAAATAATGTACAGTGAAGAGTCAAAGAAGCTGGTACACTTGCTTGATATCGTGTAGGGCCCCCGCGAGCACGCAGAAGTGCCTCAACACTACGTGGCATGGACTCAACTAATGTGAGAAATAGTGGTGGAGTTAATTGACATCATGAATCCTGCAGACCTGTCCGTAAATTCGTAAGAGTAGTAGGGGGTGGAGATCTCTTCTGAACAACATGTTGCAAGGCATCCCAGATATGCTCAACCATGTTCATGTCTCGGGAGTTCGTTCGCCTGCGGAAGTGTTTAAACTCAGAAGAGTGTTCCTGGAGCCACTCTGTAGCAATTCTGGACGTGTAGGGTGTCGCATTGGCCTGCTCGATTTGCCCAAGTCCGTCAGAATGCACAATAGACATGAATGGATGCAGGTGGTCGGACAGGATGCTTACGTACGTGCTAGCGGCCAGAGTCGTACCTAGACGTAGCAGGGGTCCCATATCACTCCAACTGCACTCGCCCCACTCCATTACAGAGCCTCCACCAGCTTGAGCAATCGACTGTTGATATGCAGGGTCCATGAATTCATGAGGTTGTCTCCACACACGTACACGTCCATCTGCTCAATACGATTTGCAACCAGACTCGTCCGACCACGCAACATGTTTCCAGTCATCAACAGTCCAATGTTGGTTTTTTTTTTTTTTTTTTTTTAAGATGCGGCCCCTCCACGCCCGCACCAACGTGGTGACCAAACCAAAAGTTCTACTGTCACCTCCGTAAACATGTTAGTTACCTAGTAAGTGGATCACAGGATGCTGGGCCGTGACGTTGTCCGTGCGTCTGGGTAAGGCTACGCATTAACACGGTCCATCAGGTGATAGGTAGTGGACGAAACGCGAGTGAGGGTAGCGATTTGAAGAGCAGAGGGAAAAAAGTGCCATGGCTCGTGCCGTGGGAAAAAACCCTCTGCGACAGTGGGATGGGTAGTAAGAGCAGTAGTGGCTTACTAGCTGCGATAGCTCATGCAAGGTTGGATTTGTTAGTATAGGTATCATGCATCATTACCGTGACAAGCGATGGCGATGTGTCCCAGTTGCTGCAGCTGCTACATTCCTGGAACAATCAAGATCGTTATACAGTAGTGGGAGATCGGCCATAGATCATCTCACTGTGTGGGGGATGTGTGGAGCTTGTTTGCATGCAGTGTACGGTACGGCTTCCCTGTGTGGTGCCAGTTATTCGGCAGTGTATTTCAGCTGGATATCCAGTAATGGCGTCTGATTAACAGGGGCTCGCCTGTGCCGTTATGTTTGCGTATGCTTGGCCACAGATGTTATGTCCTTGCAAGTATGTCTTTTGGTCTTTTATGTTTCCATCTATGGTTGTGGTCCTAGTTCCCCAGATTCAGAATAAACGGTTTCTGCGAATGTCTGGAGTTTCTGTATAGTCTTGTGGTGAGTTTGTGGATTACCTCTGTGAGAGTCTCAAGTCGGTATTCCCGGTGAAGGTCCGCGATGCGTGTGTATCGTGGAGCATTGCTTATGATTTTGAGTACTTTGTTTTGTATGAGCTGCAGACGGCGCAGGCGTGTAGGCGCAGCGTATCCCCAGACGGGAGCTGCATACGTCATCAGGGGTCGGACAAGTGTCATGTACATGGACCTCGACACCCTTCTGTTCAGTGTGCTACGCCTGTTGAGCATAGGATAGAGCTGTTTGAGCCTCGCGCTAGCTCGGTTGGTCATGTGTTGTATGTGGTCCCCCCAGAGTAATTTCCGGTCCAGCCAGACACCGAGGTATTTGACTTTCTCGCGGAAACGTATTGGGCGTGCATGTAGAGTTATTGGTCTGCAGTAGCGGTGTTTGCGCAGTTGCTTCGGTCTTTTAGTGAACAGAACGGCTTCGCACTTGTCGACGTTTACTCTAACACGCCATTTCTCCAACCAAGGCTCGGCCACTCTGAGTGCAGTCTGTAGGCGTGACGTAATGTTTGATGGTTTCCAATCTTGCGCAAGGATGGCTGTGTCATCCGCGTAGATTGCCATCATTGTGTTGTGTGTGGTTGGGAGATCGATTATGTAAACAGTAGGGGCCCTAGGATGCTTCCCTGGGGTACTCCCGCGTGTATACCGTGTCGTGTTGATTGTTTTCCCTGCACGTCGTTGTTGAAACTCCTGTCTGTGAGGTATGAGTGTATTAGACGCAGCAGCCCGTCGGGGAATCCCGCGTCACTGAGTTTGCGGATGAGGCCGTTGTGCCATAGACGGTCGAAAGCCTTTTCGATGTCCAGGAACACTGCCCCTGTAGCTTTGTTTATGTTGAAGCCATGCGTTATGTGTTCAACGACCCGTAGGAGTTGTTGTGTTGTGGAGTGGTGATTCCTGAAGCCGAATTGCTCCGGTCTCAGGATGTCATTTGTTATGCAGTGCCTAGTGATGCGTTTGAGAATCACCTTCTCAACAATCTTACTGAGCGAGCTCAGAAGGCTGATGGGTCGGTAATTTTGTGGGAGGCTGTGGTCTTTCCCCGGCTTCCTGAACATCAGGACCTTGGCCGTCTTCCAAAAGGCGGGGAAGTGTTGGTGTTTTAGTATGGCATTCGTTATGTGTGTTAGGTACTCAGTTGCTTTATCCGTGAACTCTTGGAGGACACGGTTTTGAATGCCATCATGACCAGGGGCTTTCCTAGCAGCTGAATGCATTATAGCCCAGGAGACTTCGGCTGTGCTAGCATGTCGAATGTCGTCGCGCGATGGTTGGGCTAGAATGCGTGTAACCTCTTGGTCAGTAGCAAGTGTGAACACTGGATCTGATGGTACCAGGTTCAGTGTGAATGACGCTGAGAGTGTTCGAGCCATTAATTCTGCTTTCTCTTCCGCTGAGTATGCAGGTCCGTCAGGCCCTTGAAGCGTTGGGGTGTATATTTTCTCCCTGGTGAAGTGTCGGGCTAGTTGCCACACGCCAGGTCGTGTGGTGTCCAGCCCTTCGAGTTTTTGGTTCCACTGTTGTGTTCTATGTGTTTGTATTTTATCGTGTATGATGCCCTGTAGTCTGTTAATGTGCCGTTTGAAGTACGGGCGCCTGGTGCGCTGCCATTGTCTCCTGAGGCGATTCCTCATTGAGATTAGGCCCAGGATTTCCTGGGGCAGGGCCGCACTGCGTTGTTGTGAGGTGCGATCAGGTATGGTGCCTGCCATTGCGTCCTGGACGGCGTTGGTGAGGGTTTCTACTGCCTCGTCAATTTGTGCTGTTTCGTTAATTTCGTGTATAGGTGGGATGTGGCTATCAAGTGTTTGCTTGAACAATGTCCAATTCGCACGCCCGTAGTCCAACATCTTGCGTTGTTCCGTGTGCTGCAGTGTTTCCTCAATGTATAGTACTACAGGTTGGTGATTTGAGGGCAGATCGTTTTCAACGGCGACGTTGAGTGTCGCTGTTATGCCCTTGATGAGGGCCATGTCTATCACGTCTGGCCTGTGTCCCCTCTGATAGGGAATGTGCGTCGGTTCAGTGAATGTTCGTACAGTTTTTTGCCGTTGGGATTTCGTATGCGTGAATTCCATTCTGGGTGTTTTGCGTTCTGATCTCCAGCGACTATTACTCGCGGTGAAATGTTGAGTAATGTGCTGATATCGCGTGTTGAGATGCCTACAGGGCTGTTGTATACCGATATCAGTGTGGTGTAGGCTCCGTTGAACTTGACTCTGACGGCCGTAGCCTCAATTTTTTCCAGTTCAGGGAGCTCTATGTTTGTGTGCTTAATGTCTTTGTGTATGACGATTGCAGTTCCACCTGCCAGGGCGTCGTCCGGGTCGGTACGATAGACAAAATAGCCAGGAAAGTTTAATTGTTTGTGCGGTTTAAGTTTAGTCTCGCTCAGTAGCGCGACAAGGATTCCCTTGCGCTCCATGAACGCGGCAAATTCTGCCCTTTTGTTGTGGATCGAGTCAGCATTCCAGAACAGGATCTGTGATAGTGTGTGCGGGTCTGCGTTATGGGCCGGGTGTGGCATATTATTCATGTAAGAGTGTTGTGATGGCAGTGTGTATGACAGCCCAGTATTGCCCGGGTTGGGCGCTCATGAGCTGGGTGATGAGTGTAGCGACGGCCGTCAGCACCTTGGTAAGGATTTGAACGGTCGTGTGTCGGGGGAATAGTGTTTCCAGTATCCCCCAGGTGGTGTGTTGGTGTTGGGTGTGGCAGCCTGAGGTGCTGTTGTGGAGTTAGTGGCCGCAGGTGCGGGTATTGGTGTGTTGTTAGGAGCGGCATTTGTGCTTTGTGACAGAGGTTGTGGCGCCTGTGGTGAGGGGGATGGTAGTGTGAGTTACAGTCTCGGTGTCTTGTTGACTGTTTTCCTGTGTGTTGCTGTTCTGTTGTTGCTGCGTGGCCTGTTGTGGTGATGTCGTGTTCCCCGCCCTGTGTTTGCGTGTACGTCTATTCCTCCTCTGGGCTTGGGGTTCGGGGGGTTCTTGTGTGGATGTGTTTTCCTGTAAATGGTGCGTTTCTTCGCAGCACGTGATTTCAGGGAGTGGGGTCATGTTGTTTGGGGGCATAGGTGTTCGTACCGATGCTTGTTGGGTTTCAGGTGTTGCCTGTGGCTGTTGTGTGGCTGTTGCAGCGGTTGTTTCACGTGTGTGTAGGGCGCTGAGGTTCCGCAGCCTGTGCCGTTCCGCCAGGGCGTGCAACCGTGGCAAACGTTACGCCGTTCCTTATTGGGTTCGGCGCTGGCCTTGGGCGTGGTATGTCGTACAGTACCCTGCTTTTGTCTTGTTTTCGCTTCAGCGCCTGTTTGTATGAGTTGCACTGTCTGAAGTTTGCCGCATGGGGCCCACCGCAGTTAGCACAGCGTCGCTGGTTTGGCTGTGTTTGTGTGCAAGTGTTGGATTTGTGATTGCCAGCGCATCCGCGGCAGCGAGTTGCCAGGCCGCAGCGGAGGGCCGAGTGTTGACGATCCCAAGCGAGACGTAAAGCTTTGTGTCATGCAGTCATCAAAGGTACGCAATTGGGCCTTCGCTTCCGAAAGCCCACGTCGATGATAATTCGTTGAATGTATCGCACGCTGACACTTGTTGATGGCCCAGCATTGAAATCTGCAGCAATTTGCGGAAGGGTTGTACTTCTGCCACGTTGAACGATTGTCTTCAGTTGTCGTTGGTCCCGTTCTTGCAGGATCTTTTTCCGGCCGCAGCGATGTTTTACTGGATTCCTGATATTCACAGTACAGTCGCGAAATGGTCGTACGGGAAAAATCGACTTCATCGCTACATCGGGGACGCTGTGTCGCATCGCTTGAGGCGGGCCGATGCGGCCGAGCGGTTCTAGGCGCTACAGTCTGGAACCGCGGCACCGCTACGGTCGCAGGTTCGAATCCTGCCTCGGGCATGGATGTGTGTGATGTAGTTAGGTTGGTTAGGTTTAAGTAGTTCTGTTCTAGGGGACTGATGACCTCAGAAGTTAAGTCCCATAGTGCTCAGAGCCATTTGAAGCCTTTTGAACCATCGCTCGTGCGCCGAGTATAACACCACGTTCAAACTCACTTAAATCTTGATAACCTGCCATTATAACAGCAATAACCGATGTAACAACTGCGCCAGACACTTGTTGTTTTATATAGGCGTTGCCGACTGCAGCGCCGTATTCTGCCTGTTTACATTTCTGTATTTGAATACGCACGCCAGTACCAGTTTCTTTGGCGCTTCAGTGTAAAAAATCAATTATTTTTACCAAATAGTTTCCGTGAAATCGTTTGAGAAAGATTGCTGGGTGCACGCCTCGATTCTCAGCATAGTGCATCGCCAACCGGTCCGCGGAAAAAATGTCCTTGCGTCACAGCATGCGCAGGACCTGCTGACACGTGCAGAACGCGTCTAAAAATGGTTCAAATGGCTCTGAGCACTATGGGACTTAACATCTATGGTCATCAGTCCCCTAGAACTTAGAACGACTTAAACCTAACTAACCTAAGGACATCACACAACACCCAGCCATCACGAGGCAGAGAAAATCCCTGACCCCGCCGGGAATCGAACCCGGGCGTGGGAAGCGAGAACGCTACCGCACGACCACGAGATGCGGGCAGAACGCGTCTATACACTTCTCAGATTGCGCTTAGCCCAAGACCGTCTGTGCACATCTTGCTAACTAACAACCACGTGAATCTTTATCTACTGTATGTTAAAACGTATCCACAAAATGTAATGTAGACAGAAATGTGGCATAAATGTCACAAATATAGAAATGCTGGTACTTGCAATGTTACTTTCTGAATTAAAAATTTCTTTTCTCTCTCTCTCTCTCCCTCCCTCTCTCTCTCTCTCTCTCTCTCTCTCTCTCTCTCTCTCTCTCGCTCTTTTTACTTTGTTCTTTTTTTTTTAATTGCCTTTATTTTCTGACATGCAGTCGTATGTTGCGAACATGTTGGTTGGTTCAAATGGCTCTGAGCACTATGGGACTTAACATCTGAGGTCATCAGTCCCCTAGAACTTACAACTAGTTAAACCTAACTAACCTATGGACATCACACCCATCCATTCCCGAGGCAGTATTCGAACCTGCAACCGCAGCGGCCGCGCGATTCCAGACTGAAGCGCCTATAACCGCTCGCGGCTGGCGAAAATGTTGGTATCGATACTTTTGCTCCGATCACAGTGAGGTGTCGATACAATTTTAGGTATTGACGTCGATATAAGAAGTCGTATATATAACCGTTCAGCTATCAGAAAGAGAAAACATTGTTTTGCCCGCCATTTTGATTGTATTCTCTGTGCCCCCTCTGTTTATTACTCATTGTAAATCTCAAGGCTGAAGAGCGGCATACTCAGCTGCTGACAGCCCGCCTTGTGTAAGGTGATAAAAATCACAATAAAGTAAAAAAGAAAAATCAGAAAGAGGTTGACTCGGGCTGAGGCGCTGGCGACAGGTGCCGGCCGGGTCGTGCCGCGCCACGCGGAAGCGGTGCGCCTTTGGAAAGTTGTCCGAGGCGAGGCGAGGTGGTGAGGCCAAGCCGGCGTTATTCTGGTACGCGGCTCCGGGCCGACAGCGGCAGTAATAATTGCTGCAACGGGTTTGAGCGGGCCACGGGCCGGGCCGGGCCGGTGGGCAGGTTTTATTTGTGAGCCGCGGCGGGCGCCGGCGCCAAGCTGCCAGCAGCCCAACAGGGCGACCTTGCAGCCCGCACGGTCCTTGATCCCCTGCTCATCCATCAGGCGGCCGCCGCCTCTATCGCCACCGGGCACTGCTCATCGGGGAAAACAGGACTTCTTCTGGGGTCTCGTTTCCCCAGGGTGATCGAGGCCGACCCGCTGCTGTACCCTAGGCCAGTGGTTCCCAGACTTTTATCCACTTACGTTAGTAAATTGAGGGAGCTTCAAAACTCACGGCACAGCTTGAGGCAAGGGGTTAATGTGTGCTCTGAAAGACGCCACAATAGTGTTGGTCACGCAGTGGTATTGACGCGAGGTATACTGGAAAACTGGCGGCTGACCATGCACACTGAGGTGACGAAAGTCATGGCATAACAATATACACTTTTACAGATAGCGTTAGTATCGTGTACACAAGGTATAAAACGGCAGTGCATTGGCGGAGCTGTACTCAGGTGATTTATGTGAAATGACTTCCAACTTGATTATGGCCGCACGACGGGAATTAAACAGACTTCGGACGCGGAATGGTAGTTCGAGCTAGATGCATGAGGCACTCCATTTCGGAAATCATTAAGGAATTCGATATTCCGAGTTCCACAGTGTCGAGAGTGTGCCCAGAATACCAAAGTACAGGCATTACTTCTGACCACGGACAACGCAGTGGTCGACTGCCTTCACAAAGCGACCTAGAGCAGCGGAGTTTGTCAGTGCTAACAGACAAGCAACACTGCGTGAAATAGCCGCAGAAATCAATTTGGGACGTACGCGAAATTTGGCGCTACTGGGTTGTGGCAGCAGACTGCCGACGAGAATGCCTTTGCAAACAGTACGTCATCGCCTGCAGTCCCTCTCCTGGGCTGGGTCGGACCCTGGATGACTGGAAAACCGTGGCCTGCTGAGGCGCCATGGAGCCAAGCTGTCAACAAGGCACTGTGCCAGCTGGTGGTGTCTCCATAGTTGTGGGCTGTGTTTAGTGAAATGGACTGCGTCCTCTGGCCCAGCTGAACCTCTCGTAGAGCATTTGTAGCCATTCATAGACTTCATGTTACCAAACGAAAATGCACGATGTCACCGGGCCACAACTGTTCGCGTTTGGTTTGAAGAACATTCTGGACAGTTCGAGCAATGATCTAGCCACCCAGATCGCCCGACATGAATCCCATCGAACATTTATGGGACATAATCGAGAGGTCAGTTCGTGCACAAAATCCTGCACCGGCAACACTTTCGCAGTTATGGACTTCTGTAGAGGCAGCAGGGTTCAGTATTTCCTCAGGGGACGTCCAACGATGTGTTGAGTCCATGCCACGTCGAGCTACTGCACTACGCTGGGCAAAAGTAGGTCCGACACGATACTAGGAAGCATTCCACGACTTACGTCATCTCAGTGTAGTATATATGGTGCCTCTTCGTCTGTAGCATGTGGGAGTTCACTGTGAGGTCTGATGTTCTCGTGAGCAATACTCAATGCACAACATCTCCCCGTGCTGTGGTTTAGACTCTCCAACTGGGCTTGCAATAATGACGGCCGTCGCCACACGAGTACCCTCTGGACGTAAGCAGTGGTTGACTTGTGCCCGAATTACAGTGCAGTGCAAGTAGGCGACTGCGTCATGTCATCAGCGCAGCTGTCCCAAGCCACATACTCCAGCCGTCTCCTACCCAGCTAACTGACAATGCTAGGATACAATAACTGGGCAGAGCTACACGGGTACCCCTATTTAATGGTGAATTGACCTCTAGATCTCACGAAAAGCAGATCCGCCTGTATACAAAGATGCGAGGACTACTGTGTTGTCAATACAGGAGTGGTAACAAAGGAATTGGGTCGGTCATCGGAGCTCAATGACTTCGGTCGTGGACTTTTCAGTGTATGTCACCGGAGTAAGATAACCGTTGTGGAGGAAGAAGATATAGTCCCAGGGGCTAATGGCGCACCAATCATTGAATTGTGTGCTGTTCTTGAGAAAAGGAAAACAATAATGAAACAAACCAAAACAGCAAAATTGTTGTTGTTCTTGTGTTCTTCAGTCCAGAGGCTGGTTTGATGCAGCTATCCATGCTATTCTATCCTGTGCAAGCTTCTTCCTCTTCGAGTAACTACTGCAACCTACATCCTTCTGAATCTGCTTAGTGTATTCATCTCTTGGTCTCCCTCTACGATTTTTACCCTCAACGCTGCCCTCCAGTACTAAATTGGTGATTCCTTGATGCCTCAGAACATGTCCTACCAACCGATCCCTTCTTCTAGTCAAGTTGTGCCACAAATTTCTCTTCTCTCCAATTCTTTTCAATACCTCCTCATTAGTTATGTGATCTACCCATCTAATCTTCAACATTCTTCTGTAGCACCACATTTCAAAGGCTTCTATTCTCTTCTTGTCTAAACTATTTATCGTCCATACAAATACTGACACTTAAATCTATACTCGATGTTAACAAATTTCTCTTCTTCAGAAACGCTTTCCTTGCCATTACCATTCTACATTTTATATCTACTCTACTTCGACCATCATCAGTTATTTTGCGCCCCAAATATCAAAACTCATCTACTACTTTAAGTGTCTCATTTCCTAATCTAATTCCCTTTGCATCACCTGATTTAATTCGACTACATTCCATTATCTTCGTTTTGCTTTTGTTGATGTTCATCTTTTATCCTCCTTTCAAGAAACTGTCCATTCCGTTCAACTGCTCTTCCGGGTCCTTTACTGTCTCTGACAGAATTACAATGTCGTCGGCAAACCTCAAAGTTTTTATTTCTTCTCCATGGATTTTAATTCGTACTCCAAACTTTTCTTTTGTTGCCTTTACTGCTTGGTCAGTATACAGATTGAATAACATGGGGGTGAAGCTACAACCCGGTCTCACTCCCTTCTCAACCACTGCTTCCCTTTCGTGCCCCTCGACTCTCCTAACCGCCATCTGGTTTCTGTACGAATTATAATTATTATTACAGCAAAATCATGCAGATACAAATAACTGAAAAATATAATGCACTAACGAAGAAAGTTAGAGAGATTTAATGCCTAAAAACGAAACACTACTCGATGACAATAAGGTTTAGTAGAAAGGCAATATTTTTCGGACGGCCTAACATTACCACTGTCCGTAGGCGCGGTGCCGAAGGGAGCATATGGGGGGAGTGCTTACCCGCTCCGCTCAGCTCTCCCATACTATCGCCCTGGTGCCAGGAATCGTGCCACAACCACAAAGCCACGCGACCTGGCACAGGCGCGAGGCGCGTCACCATCGCGTCGCGTCCCAATTAGCGCGGTCGCACTTGAACCTGCTAAGTTATAAAAATGCGGGCTGCCCTGGTCCGCGCCACACGCACTATGCTCGTTTCAATTTGCGCCCAGCCTATGAGTTTCAGAACAGCGTAATGAGCGGCAGCTGTATTGTGCTGGATTCACTTACGAGGCTGGGCGCCAAAGAACGTAGCTTTCATTATTTATATTTAATGTTTAGATGTTAATATGCACATCACCAAAGGTGCTGCTGGTGTCACTTGCACTGAGAACTTGTTAACAATAATGTCTATCACGTTCGGTTCGCATTCGAAGACTAATTACAAATTTCAGTTACTGTTGATAGTCATTGCCATATACCAATAACGAATCACAAGCACTCCCCGCGCGGGCAGGCGCCATACTTTTAAGATAGTGACTATCAATCTGCGATTGGTTTCTGAGGAGGCAATACATGAATACGTGTGAAAATTCGACCTCGCGTAAAGACGGAATGATTTGTTATATGTTGCCTCGGTTGACGCACTCATGCGATTATAGATTAATGTAACCATTCTGCAGTCGGTTTGGGGGGGGGGGGGGGGGCATATATGTGCAATCTCGTGTAAATGCTAAGATCATATGGAGCATTTTGTTGAATTTTTACGTTTCTCTGGAAATAATTAGTATGATTATTAATAGTACACTGGCTCCCACAACCGTTTTCTTGATTTAGTGATTCTATCAAGAAAATGGAAAATAAAGTGGCGTATCAATAGTTCATAATTTCATTTTCTAGCAGCACTGAGATTTTTCCCATTTGCCACTTCGTTATGGACTGTTTCTTGCACGCACGCTGGCACCCACAACTGGCGGGGAAGAAACCATTCGGGACTACGGATACGAGTTATCTTCACAAGACAACAGATGAGCAACTTATCTCCAGCTTCGTTAAGACAATTGGGCACGGATGTTACATTCAAACACGCACAATTTTTGTTACACCTGGTATATCTGTTTTGGTGGAAAGTGTTACATTCATGAGATCATCAAACCACCGTGTGGCATATTTGGGTTACAATTTGCATTTGCCATGAAACTGCTAACAGTTGCAACAATTAATGCCATAATTATTATTCTAGTCATCCCCTAAAATCCAAATGTTTGTTACACAATGCATCCATGTACATGTATGTGTAATTAAAGTGGTAAACAAGTGCAATCCCCTCGTTATTCGGTAGGCTTGTCACCTCTTGCGTGGGGAAAATGCCGTTAAACAGAAGTAAATTTTAATAGGATGCATGTAACCTACATTAAACGTTACAACTTTACCCAACCCTATACGCGCTCAGTGCGTGTGTAAATACGCTTCCTGGTTGCGTCCTGGAATAAACTTCGTTGCATCAGGTATGTCTAACCTTGCACCACATCCAGAACTTCGTCATATGACAAAAAATTATAGGGGCGTGTGGGGTCTTAGGAACTGTTAGTCTTCGATTTTGATCTTACTTAGAGTCTGAAGGTGAGTCCCAGGCGTTAATTTCTGAATGCAACACTAAATAATTGTTTTGTGGCGCCATCACTATTTCCTGGCGATTCTGTGCATCGTTGCAGAAGCCCAAGTGCATAGAGGTTGGGGAAAGTTGTAACGTTTAAGATGGGTTACATGGGAGACAGACCAGACCCGGCACCGCGAACTTGCCAGCACAGCGAAAAGCTAGGGGTCTTACAGAACGGGCTAAACAGTTCGTGGGCCGCCGAGCCGCCGAAGTATTGTCAGGAACATGGCTAGAAGTGGCGCATCGGCGCAACAAATGAGCCGCTATCCCGTGTAAATAAGCACGACTTTTTACCAGAGATTCACAGCCCAGCATGCAGACTATGACGAGGAGGGTCCTAAGCCGCGCACTAACGCGCCACGGGTCAGCAAGCAGCCACCGCGAGCGCGGCCTACCGCCAGCACCGCAACATCCTCTAGCACCTGGCCCTCCTTCTGGGACTTGGTGCCTCTGCACTGGCGGGTCACATCCAGGCTCACTCCAGCAGAAGCTCGACTTCTGCCCAGGGGCCAGCAGGTCGTGACCGCAGTAGCACAGCCGCTCTCCCTTCTAGGCAGGTGCAGGCGCCGTGGTGCCTCACGCCGCCGCTTGTTGGGATGGGATTTCCCAGCACAGCCTGCAAGCGTTCCGGTCGTCGTCTGCACCTCTGACGTTGCTCGCACGCGATTCGACACACCTAACTGGGACTCGTGCTGCTAGCTCATCAAGGGTGTCAGCATTCCACGGTGCATAAGGCACGTCCCACCGGTTGGTCACCAGCCGTCGCCGCACCGCAAGCACCTACTTTGCCCCGCACCGCAGGGGGCGTGGCCGCCACACCGTGGCGTTAGAGTAGCTGCCCGTGTTGCGATAAAGTGATTGACTTGCTGTTGTCGTTTTGCGAATCTGCCACCGGCTTGCATCCTCACCACCACCCACTGCCCTTGCCAGTCCTATGGAGCAGTTGCCCGTCAACACTAGGACAACTCCACTTATCTTTAAAAAAAAATAATTAAAAAATGAAGTTCCTGGTTCGATTCTCACTAGGAACAACTTTTATTTAAGTTAGTAAACATTATCAACTATTAATAAGAGTTGAATCATGTTTTTTCTAATCATATTAAATTAAAATATGATAAAGATGTGGGTTCATTATTGTTAACTAAAAACCTTATACATGTCAATAATACAGTTCAATCTCCAGAAATAAAATATTTCGTTTACTTTGTGATATATTCCACTTTTGTGCCAAATTTTAATCTACCGGGTGATCAAAAAGTCAGTATAAATTTGAAAATTGAATAAATCACGGAATAATGTAGATAGAGAGGTACAAATTGACACACATGCTTGGAATGAGGTGGGGTTTTATTAGAACCAAAAAAATACAAAAGTTCAAAAAATGTTCGACAGATGGCGCTTCATCTGATCAGAATAGCAATAATTAGCATGACAGAGTAAGACAAAGCAAAGATGACGTTCTTTCAAGGAAATGTTCAATATGTCCACCATCATTCCTCAACAATAGCTGTAGTCGAGGAATAATGTTGTGAACAGCACTGTAAAGCATGTCAGGAGTTATGGTGAGGCATTGGCGTCGGATGTTGTCTTTCAGCATCTCTAGAGATGTCGGTCGATCACGATACACTTGCGACTTCAGGTAACCCCAAAGCCAATAATCGCACGGACTGAGGTCTGGGGACCTGGGAGGCCAAGCATGACGAAAGTAGCGGCTGAGCACACGATCATCACCAAACGACGCGCGCAAGGGATCTTTCACGCATCTAGCAATATTTGCTTTTTTTTTGGTTCTAATAAAACCCCATGTCATTCCAAGCAGGTGTCAATTTTTACCTCTCTATCTACATTATTCCGTGGTTTATTAAGTTTTCAAATTTATACTGACTTTTTGACCACCCGGTATTCTGACTCGCATTTTCATACGATCCTTAGTTAAGAAAACATGATCCTATTTTTATCAAAAAGCACAATTCAGTGTTTGTTAAGTAATTTTTCCATGTGACAATTATGTAATAGAACCAAATATGCTGTTCTCAAATTTCTTCTTGCAGCAAGTTATGTTATAATGGATTTTTCCCTCCAGTTTGATTCGCTATCTCTGTATTATTTGGTCTAGCCATTTAACCTTTAACACTGATCTATAACGCCTCATTTCAAAAGATTTTACTCTTTTCTTATAGGCATTTATGCGACAGCATGCACATAATATATTCCAAAACGCCGTGCATAAAAACGAGATTTTCCGGTGCTCATTCCTCGGGTTCCGTTGTTGATAAAAAGGTAGTACCCTTGGACTATTAGTATATCCAGTAGAACTGTCGTCTTATTGTCACTATCCAACAGTACAGGGTAAAGTATGAATATTACACACTTCTTTCTGCTTAGGCAATGGGAACAAACCGGTTGGTTCTCTCTGCATTTGATGTGGTTTATAGTGGGCTTGATGGAGCTTGTAGACGCACCATTAGTTTATAAGCGGTTCCTCGGAAAACCGCACAAAAAGGATTTCGTTACTATAGCTTCGCTGGGCCGGCCGAAGTGGCCGTGCGGTTAAAGGCGCTGCAGTCTGGAACCGCAAGACCGCTACGGTCGCAGGTTCGAATCCTGCCTCGGGCATGGATGTTTGTGATGTCCTTAGGTTAGTTAGGTTTAACTAGTTCTAAGTTCTAGGGGACTAATGACCTCAGCAGTTGAGTCCCATAGTGCTCAGAGCCATTTGAACCATTTTTAGCTTCGCTGGCACCAGCTGACCAAAACCCAGCCGAGGATTCCAAGGCGGCTATGCACAGCAAATGGCTGAATTTTCTGCGATATATTCCTAAGGTCCTGGTCTCTAAAAATATTGAAAATTTCCTCATATCTTTATCCGTTTCCAGGATACAGTGTTTCGAAGTTACCCCATTTCTTCACGTAAAATACGGTATGAAGCAAAATTTAAAAAATAAATAAATGCTGCAAATTGCTCAAATTTTAACGGTATATTCTCTAGGCGATTATCCAGAAGAACCATCTCCCCCTTTTCAAAAATCTTTATCCGTTATCGAGAAACACCCCAAAAAAATGAAACTTCCTGGCAGATTAAAACTGTGTGCCCGACCGAGACTCGAACTCGGGACCTTTGCCTTTCGCGGGCAAGCGCTCTACCATCTGAGCTACCGAAGCACGACTCACGCCCGGTTCTCACAGCTGTACTTCTGCCAGTATCTCGTCTCCTACCTTCCAAACTTTACAGAAGCTCTCCTGCGAACCTTGCAGAACTAGCACTCCTGAAAGAAAGGATATTGCGGAGACATGGCTTAGCCACAGCCTGGGGGAGGTTTCCAGAATGAGAAATCATATCAGCGCACACTCCGCTGCAGAGTGAAAATCTCATTCTGGACCCCAAACAAATGTTTTATGAGCATCAAAACCCAGCTGCGGATTCTGAGATGGCTATGCACAGCAAATGGCTCTTAATTTTCACGATATATTCCTAAGATTCCAGTCTTGGACAACCTTGAAAATTTTTTTCATATCTTTATCCATTTCCGAGATACAGGGGCTCAAAGTTACCCTAATTGTACATGTAAATTCCGGTGTGAGAGGAAAACGTGTTTAATAAAGTGACGCAGCACGAAGAAGTATGCTGTAAAGTGTCTCCTTTATCGTCTGGGAATCACACGTTGCAGTTCTGAAGCACATGCAGGAATTTTTTTGCACGCAAAATTCAGTAAGACGTGTAAAATTAGTTTTGCGTTATTTTACTTTCGCATAGCTAAACTATCTAAATTTTGCTGACTAACACATTTCTTTTCATATGAGCGACCTGCCTTGGTGTTTCATTTTCAAAAAAGACTACACTCATGACAAATATTTTCGGAAAAGGCTGCTCAACACTTAAATTATAAATTAATCTTAATGTATTTCTCTTTTTCAGAAAAGGTATTCTTCGTTATTGGCAATACGCATTTCATATCCTCATTAATTCCACGATCGTCATTTGATGCTTAAATAGCAAAAACTGTGAATTCCTTCGAGTGACTTATTTTCTAATCTAATTTCCGATACTATCTGACTTAATATCAGTTACACTGTAATTACCCTCGTTTTGCTTCATTAATGTTCATCTAATAACATCTCTTTCGCGTCACTATCCGTTCCGTTCAACATATCTTGTAACTTCACTGCCATCTTTGACAGAACTGCAATGTCACCCAGCAAACCTAAAAATTCAATTTCTTCCTTTTCAAACTTCTTCGGTGATTTCTTTGCTAATTATTCTATATACATGTAGAATATAGCCCTGTCTCATCCCCTTTTCAATCAGTACCTCCCTTTCATGTCCTTCGACTCCTATAATTGCAGTCTGGTTTCTGTACAAGTTGTAGAGGACCTTTCGCGCTCTGTAATTTTAGTGCGTGTATTCGAGCCAATGTTATCAAAAACTTTTCTGTACAAGTTGTAAATGATTTTTCGCTCGTTTTAATTTCAGATGGTGTATTCCAGTCAAATTTGTCAAAAACGTTTTCTAAATCCATGGTTTCTGTAAAGTTGTAGATGACTTTTCCCTTGCAGTAATTTCGGAAAGTGTGTTCGAGTCAACATTCTCAAAAACTTTTTGTAAACCCACAAATGGTATAAATGTGGGTTTTTTCTTTCTCCCATCTGTCTTGAAATTGAGTTGTATGGTGCCTCGTGTTTTCCTACATTTCTCGAGAACCCAACATTGATTAATGTAAGTGGAGACATTCGATGTGATATATTTCTTGTACGCCTCTTTCGTGGGAACAGATCGTGAATGTTGATTCCAGCTGCGTTTAAGACTAAATTTGGAACGTGCAAAGTAATTTTTCAATCACCTACTGATAGCA
Source organism: Schistocerca nitens (assembly GCF_023898315.1). Classification (NCBI taxonomy): domain Eukaryota; kingdom Metazoa; phylum Arthropoda; class Insecta; order Orthoptera; family Acrididae; genus Schistocerca; species Schistocerca nitens. The sequence goes on from NC_064618.1 coordinate 410,628,362, forward strand.
CAACTGTTGCCGTCCAGCCGGCCGGTGTGGCCGAGAGGTTCTAGGCGCTTCAGTCTGGAACCGCGCGATCGCTACGGTCGCAGGTTCGAATCCTGCCTCGGGTATGGATGTGTGTGATGTCCTTAGGTTAGTTAGGTTTAAGTAGTTCTAAGTTCTAGGGGACTGATGACCTCAGTCCCATAGTGCTCAGAGCCATTTGAACCATTTTTGTTGACGTCCAATCCCGAGCATTATTTCTTTTTATTTACAATCCATTTCTGCTCTGAAGATAATATGGCTCAATTTCGTTCATAAAGGCTTATTAGAGAGGCTGTTGCCGGTTTTCGTATAAGCACCTTGTAGCTCGAAATAAATTGTTGACGAGTGGAACATGAAGTATCAGTCACATTTGGACCTCTATACTAACAAAATCAGAACTAAAATCTGATAATGATACCAGCAAGTATAGCCGGCCGAAGTGGCCGTGCGGTTAAAGGCGCTGCAGTCTGGAACCGCAAGACCACTACGGTCGCAGGTTCGAATCCTGCCTCGGGCATGGATGTTTGTGATGTCCTTAGGTTAGTTAGGTTTAACTAGTTCTAAGTCCTAGGGGACTAATGACCTCAGCAGTTGAGTCCCATAGTGCTCAGAGCCATTTGAACCAGCAAGTATAAAGTTGTCTTCACACGGTCAGTATATGTTATTTGATGAAGCGTGAAATCAGCACATCACGAACTAACTTCAGTAGGGTTTTTGTTTATTTTTTCCTGAAAAGTTAATGGTACGTGTTAACCTCTTTTGTAGGTTATACGAATTTTTAGTTCAAAATTATTTACGTCAAAGGTGATTATAAGGTGTCAAACATTTGTCTTTAGTTTACATACGGTATACAGTTAAGACATACGTCACTGAGGTGCGGCATTATCTGTTCCTTACTTACGCCATACTTAAAAGATTCAGGTTTAGAATACTAAATTTGGAAATAATTTGGGTATACAGGGTGTCAGGATTTAGGTACAGGTATTGTGATAATTGGTACCTTAATATGCCAGCACATCAGTGTGTTAGTTGTTTCTTGTTCATTTCAGACTGACAGAACCCCTATAAATTACGTTTTTTAGCGTATTACGGTTTTTTAAGTTGTCTTGCTTCCCTTTTATTTGACGTTTTGAAGGACTTCATCTCATTTGTTGCTGTTCCATGCGTGTTAAAATGGTTCAAATGGCTCTGAGCACTATGGGACTTAACTTCTGAGGTCATCAGTCCCCTAGAACTTAGAACTACTTAAAACTAACCAACCTAAGGGCATCACACACATCCATGCCCGAAGCAGGATTCGAACCTGCGACCGTAGTGGTCGCGCGGTTCCAGACTGTAGCGCCTAGAACCGCTCGGCCACTCCGGCCGGCCATGAGTGTTAGTTAAAATGTCATTTCATTTGTTGCTGTCCCACGCTCGTTTGTTAAAATTTGTCATCAAAGCACAAGGTTTCTGATGTCATATGGTTATAGCTATGTGGTGTTCGTTTGTTTCGGTACGCGTTTGTTTGAGGTGTGGCGAATTCAAAGTGTTGTCGACGTTCGAGATGTTTCGCTTGTGTGTGTGTGTGTGTGTGTGTGTGTGTGTGTGTGTGTTCTGCAAAATCGGAAAGATGATACGGAAAAACGTTAGATCATAAGATTGTGGACTGTATTAATCCACATAATTGTTCTCCGCTGACAGATGGACAATTAACATAGAATGAAATTCTAATCGTCAAGAGGAAACCACTCAGTGTCAGACAACAGTGGAAACGTAATTGCTCCTTGCCGCGATAACAGACAGCCTTATCTAATTGAATCTCTGGCAGTTGCACGGCGTAATTTAGATTGCTAGTCAGCGATGTTTCGGCCACCGCAGAGTGGCCTTCATCCACGCCCGATGCAAGCTGCGAACAGCAGACTGCTGGCGGGCTGGCGTGGCTATTTTTGCCGGGCGGCAGAGAGTCGTCTGTCTGCAGTTTACATTAATCTCGCGAATACGTTACAACATGTCGGACAGAAATAATTCGTTACTCCGGCCACTGAACGCGCCTTATGCCACGCATGACGGCTGCACTCTTCGGCCGGCCGTTGTGGCCGAGCGGTTCTAGGCGCTTCAGACTGGTAGTTCTAAGTTATAGGGGACTGATGACCTCAGATGTTAAGTCCCATAGTGCTCAGAGCCATTTTAACCATTTTTTTGCACTCTTCGCAAGAGCTACTGTAGCTCTAAGCGAGAGGGGGGAGCAGTTGTACAGAAGCTGGACTCGTACGGGGCAGATGCGGTGTTCAAGCGCCCTCGTGGTAATCTTGAGTTAGACTTTTTGTGATTTAGTAAAATCATTCCATGAATTGAACTATTTGCATTCAAATGAAATGAATTAAAATGTTTGACACCACAAACGGTCGTCAAGACTCAGTCGCTAAAACAATGAAAACTTTAAAAGATTAAATGACTAGTTTCGACGCACTGAGACGTCATTTTCAAATGTAGCCAAAAACCTGCAAGACTGCATCAATAACTGCAACCACACTTCCTTCAAATATTACGAAAAATACATTAAAACTAGTGAACCGAAGCAAAGGCAGCAGACACAGGTCGTAAGGCGTCATGATAATTTTTAGTTGATCAGTCACTTCACACCTTAATGCAGTGTAGATGAAAACTGCATCGGGATGAAAGATATCATATACTCTTGCATTGCGTCTTGCAGTGATGCAACGATCAATTTGAAAACAAAGGCTCATACGTCGGAAAATTAAAAAAAAATAAAATCCGTGCACTTAACCAATATCATGGCGAAAGCTGGAATGACGTAAGTATTCAGTAAAGCCAAAACTAGAACACAGCATGCAATCGTACTGTGTTCTGCTAATGAAATATTACAAAGACGCTCCACTCCCATTTGGGGCTAACAAAAGACTAATCTGCAAGCATGACACCACTGCAGTTGCCTGGTTGCATATCAAATTTTCATTCAGTCACACTCCTTGCTGGCAGTTATGTCGAAAAAAGATGAAGTTCCTTTCGAAGTATGGTGAGGAAATAGCTCCATTTTAACAGTCATGTAGAATCGTTCACTCGACGAAAGATCAGCAACTTAAAAAATTGGAAAGCTGCACATGCCACAGTATCCAACGAGAAGGGAAATAGAGGTAGCTCCCAGAATTATAGACTCATATCACTGAAAGCGATATGGAGTAGGATTTTGGAACATACATTGTGTTCGAACATTATTAATTAGCTCGAAGAAAACAATCTGTTAACACATAACCAGGATTCAAAAAATATCGTTCTTATTTAACACAACTGGCGCTATATTCGCATGAAGTAATGAGAGCTCTCAACAGAGGATCTCAAGTTTATTCCATATTTATAGCTTTGCAGAAGAGATTTGACACCTTTCCTCACAAGGCGCTTCTAACCAAATTGCATGCCTCCAGAATATCGTCATAGTTGTGCTACTGGATTCGTGAATACCTTCAGTAAGGGAATACCCCAAGGAAACGTGATAGGACCGTTACTGTTTACAATGTGTACAAGAGATCTAGTAGAAAGCGTCGGAAACTCTAAGACTGTTAGTAGGTGATACGATTGCCTGTAAGAAAGCAACAACGCAAGAAGACTGCATCGATTTACAGAATGATCTGCAGAGGATAGATGAATAGTGCAGGCTGTGGCAGTTGACCCTGAACGTAAATAAATGAAACAATATTGCACATATATAGGAAAAGAAATCCACTACTGTACGACAACACTATTGATGAAAAACTGCTGGAAACAATATCTACCGTAAATTACCTGGGAGTCACTATCCAGAACGATCTTAAGTTAAATGATCACATAAAACAAATAGTACGAAAAGCAGATGCCAGATTGAAATTCATGGAAAGAATCTTAAGGAAAACTAACTCATCCACGAAGGAAGTGGCTTACAAGGCGCTTGTTCGACCGATTCTTGAGTGTTGTTCATCTGTTTGAGATCCTTACAAGGTAGGACTGATAGAAGAGATAAAGATGATCCAACGAAGAGCTGTGCATTTCGTCACGGGATCGCTTAGTCGCCGCGAGCGTTACAGAGATGCTCAACAAACTCCAATGCAGACGTTACAAGAGAGGCGTAGTGCAATGCGAAGTGTTTCACTGTTGAAATTTCGAGAGAGCACTATCGGAGAAGAATCGGACAACGTATTATTTCCTTCCACTTACAACTCGTGAAGTTACCACGATCGGAAAATTAGAGTCAATATAGAGGCTTACAAAAAATCATTCTTCCCATGCGCCATTCGCGCGTGGAACGAGGAAGCAGGATCAGTTAGTGTTACCAAAAGTACCCTCCGTCATACACCATTAGGCAGTTTGTGGACTGTGGTGCAGACGTAGAGAGAGGCCACAGTTCGTAGCAATTGACGGGAAATCTAGTGAAACAGAAGCGATATCTGGAGTTCCCCAATAAAATGTTATAGGTCATTTGCTGTTTTTAATCTGCATAAATAACTTAGGAGACAACTTTGAACAATCCTCTTAGTTTACATATATTCTTGACGTTTATCATCTATTAAGTTCATCAGAAGGTCAAAACGAATAAAAAACTGGTTTAGACGGAATATCTGTCTGGTTTGATAAATGACAATCGTTACTGAGCAATAAAAGGTGTGAGGTCCTTCGCAAGAGCACAGCAAAAAATGCCTAATTTCGGTTACACGATAAAACACAGAAATTTATTAGAGATCCTCGATTCACCTAAATATCAAAGGATTACAGTTACGAATAATTTAAATTTGGACCATGATACAGTAAATGTTGTGGGAAAGGCGAACCAAAGACTGCGTTTATAAGCAGACGACTTTGGAGATGAAACAAATCCACTAACGAAACTGCTTACAACACGCTAGTCTGTCTTCTTCTGGAGTATTCCTGTGCGGTATGGGATTCTTACCAGATAGGATTGACGGAGGACACTGAAAAATGTTTAAGAAGGGCAGCTTGTTTTCTGTTATTGCGAAAAAGGCGAGAGAGCGTCAGAGATATGACACAGATGTTGAGATGGTAATCATTAAAGCAAATGCGTTTTCCGTCGGGGCAGCGAGAACTTTCCACGTAATTTCAGTCTCCAACTTTCTCCTCCGAATACGAAAATATTTTGTTGACTCCCACTTGCTTATGGAGAAATAATCATCGCAATAAAATTAATCAGAGGTCACAACGCAAGATATACGTGTTAATTTTTTCCACATGCCATTTGAAGAAAGTTGAATGCTCGAGGGATAGTCTGTAAGTGATTCTAATGACATTAAGTCAGTATAAACTGTTTAGATATTCTGATCATGCATTGCAATGAATCATAGAAATAAAACCTGTGTGGTGCCAGTCACGGATCAACAGCTGCAACGCCCCGCTTTTCTGCTTTGCGATTGGTGCAGAATATTATTGTCTGGAGTTGTTAAACATCAACCGTGGTAGCAAACTCCACATCAAACTGAAAACAACAATGCACAAGATCACTTTCCTCCCAGTCATCAGCCTTCTGACTGGTTTGATGCTGTCCTCCACGAATTCCACTGTCTGTACCAACTCTTCATCTCACAATAGCACTTGCACCCTACGTCCTGAATTGTTTGTTGCATATATTCCATTCTCTGTCTTCCCCTACAAATTTTAACCTCTACAGCTCCCTTTAGTACTCCCTTTATTACTATGGAAGTTACTCTCTGATGTCTTCACAAACGTCCAATCATCCTGTCATTGTTTACTATACATATACCTCATCGCCGATTCTGCAGAGGACCTCCACTTCTTACCTTATCATTTCACATAATTATCAAGATCCTTCTGTAGTACCACATCTCAAACGCTTTGATGCTCATCTGTTCGGGTTTTGTCGCAGTCCGTGGTTTACTTCCATACCATGCCGTACTCCAAATGTACATATTCAGAAATTTCTTCCCTCAATCATTGATATGAAGTGTAATCACTGATTCATACTGCTGGAGAAGCTGCAAATCAGAGGACGGAAACCATGAACCGATTACGTGCATATTTAACAATTCTGAAAAGTTAATGTGCAGTTTTCTACTATAAAATCAATATTGCTAGGTATTCTAGACCCAACAATGTGTTGCTGAAGTAAACGCTCATCGGGTAAAAAGGTCAAAATAATTTAAATACCCACCAAGCCTAGTGTTTAAAAAAGCCCCAAGATGGCGTGAATAGTTGGAGTATAAGAGCTGTTTAGTTCAAGTTGGCTTGTCGCCAACACTGTCGCGGAGGAAGACGTCTATCTCAAGGGATGTCTGTGTGATGTTTCTTCAGAACGGCGTATTTAAGAGCCAGGGAACTTTTTACTACACTCCTGGAAATGGAAAAAAGAACACATTGACACCGGTGTGTCAGACCCACCATACTTGCTCCGGACACTGCGAGAGGGCTGTACAAGCAATGATCACACGCACGGCACAGCGGACACACCAGGAACCGCGGTGTTGGCCGTCGAATGGCGCTACCTGCGCAGCATTTGTGCACCGCCGCCGTCAGTGTCAGCCAGTTTGCCGTGGCATACGGAGCTCCATCGCAGTCTTTAACACTGGTAGCATGCCGCATCAGCGTGGACGTGAACCGTATGTGCAGTTGACGGACTTTGAGCGAGGGCGTATAGTGGGCATGCGGGAGGCCGGGTGGACGTACCGCCGAATTGCTCAACACGTGGGGCGGGAGGTCTCCACAGTACATCGATGTTGTCGCCAGTGGTCGGCGGAAGGTGCACGTGCCCGTCGACCTGGGACCGGACCGCAGCGACGCACGGATGCACGCCAAGACCGTAGGATCCTACGCAGTGCCGTAGGGGACCGCACCGCCACTTCCCAGCAAATTAGGGACACTGTTGCTCCTGGGGTATCGGCGAGGACCATTCGCAACCGTCTCCATGAAGCTGGGCTATGGTCCCGCACACCGTTAGGCCGTCTTCCGCTCACGCCCCAACATCGTGCAGCCCGCCTCCAGTGGTGTCGCGACAAGCGTGAATGGAGGGACGAATGGAGACGTGTCGTCTTCAGCGATGAGAGTCGCTTCTGCCTTGGTGCCAATGATGGTCGTATGCGTGTTTGGCGCCGTGCAGGTGAGCGCCACAATCAGGACTGCATACGACCGAGGCACACAGGGCCAACACCCGGCATCATGGTGTGGGGAGCGATCTCCTACACTGGCCGTACACCACTGGTGATCGTCGAGGGGACACTGAATAGTGCACGGTACATCCAAACCGTCATCGAACCCATCGTTCTACCATTCCTAGACCGGCAAGGGAACTTGCTGTTCCAACAGGACAATGCACGTCCGCATGTATCCCGTGCCACCCAACGTGCTCTAGAAGGTGTAAGTCAACTACCCTGGCCAGCAAGATCTCCGGATCTGTCCCCCATTGAGCATGTTTGGGACTGGATGAAGCGTCGTCTCACGCGGTCTGCACGTCCAGCACGAACGCTGGTCCAACTGAGGCGCCAGGTGGAAATGGCATGGCAAGCCGTTCCACAGGACTACATCCAGCATCTCTACGATTGTCTTCACGGGAGAATAGCAGCCTGCATTGCTGCGAAAGGTGGATATACACTGTACTAGTGCCGACATTGCGCATGCTCTGTTGCCTGTGTCTATGTGCCTGTGGTTCTGTCAGTGTGATCATGTGATGTATCTGACCCCAGGAATGTGTCAATAAAGTTTCCCCTTCCTGGGACAATGAATTCACGGTGTTCTTATTTCAATTTCCAGGAGTGTAGTTAGACGTCTACGACTCCACACAACGTGGGGTTCGGGGGCTTGTCTGCATCGTAAAATAGGACATCTGCCGAAAAAGCACATCGCTGGTGCACGCACAAGGAATTTCAGAACACACTGTTCATCAAACATTGTTGAACATGGAGCTCCGCTGCAGACCACCACTACGTGTTCACATGATGAGCCAACGAAATTCTCAATTACGACTGAAGTGGGCACGGGATTATCGGGATTTGATCGTCGATCAATGAAAACGTGTCGACTGTTCGGATGAATCATATTTTTGCTACACTAGTTCTATGGGCGTGCCTCGGGCATGGATGTGTGTGATGTCCTTAGGTTAGTTAGGTTTAATTAGTTCTAAGTTCTAGGCGACTGATGACCTCAGAAGTTAAGTCGCATAGTGCTCAGAGCCATCCGTCATCGAGGTGAACCAGCGCGCCACGGATGCAGGATGTTGGGAACAGTATTATACTGTGGGAGACATTCTCCTGAGCCTCCATGGGAGCTGCAGTAGTAATCGAAGACACGTTGACAGCTGCGAACCACCTGCGAACCTTCATGCTTGGTGTCCTCCCCGTCAGCGATGTCATCTTTCAGCAGTATAATTGTCCGTGTCTCGGAGCCAGAACCGTGCTGCAGTGGTCTGAGGAGTATTATAGTGAACTCACGTTGATATCTGGGCAACCAAATTAGCGGGATGAAAATCCTATGGAACCCATCTGGGTCGCTATCTTACGCCATCATCGAATATCCAAATCAGCGCCCAGTCATTTGCGCGGAATTACATGATCTGTGCGTAGATATCTAAAGCCATATACCTCTACAAACCTACCAACAAACTGTTGGATCCCTGATATGCAGAATCACTGATGTATTTCGTTCCTAAAACGGACAAAGAAGGTATTACGCAGGCGGTCGTAATGGTTTCGGTCATCAGTGTATACCAGTTGGCTTTCTGTCTATCCGTTACTCTTTGTGGTCCTCCCCCTGTCCCCTATTCTACAACATCCTCTTGTTGAGACACCTCCAATGCTGCCACTGTCAAGGAGAACGGGAGAGCTGCAGGCTAAACTACGAGGGCCGTTCAGAAAGTAACCTCCGGTTGATTTAAAAAAAATACACCAAGTTAAATAAAAATATTTTAATATATACATCTTACAACTACATCTTTGCACTATTTTTCTACATAGTCTCCATAGCGATTGAGGCACTTATCGTATCTCTTCACAAGCTTTGAAATTCCTTCTGCATAAAAATCACCCGCTTGTGCCTGGAGCCAGCCTGTGACCGCATCTTTGAGTCTTAGAAATCTGTGGAAAACCAGTAGACAACTCCGACATTGAGAAACGTCGATTTTCACGAACTTTTGCATCAACTGTCTGAACGAGTTCGTCAGTCACCAATGATGGTCTACCACTCCTCTCTTCATCATGAACGTTTTCTCGTCCACTTTTAAATAAACGTACCCATTCACGGACAACTCCTTCACTCATAACTCTTGGTCCGTACACGGCACAAAGCTCACGATGAATAGCTGCTGCAGAATATCCTTTGACTGTAAAAAACCTTATGACAGCACGCACTTCACATTTGGCGGGGTTTTCTATTGCAGCACACATTTCAAACTGCCACAAAAACTAAACTAGCGCAGGTACGACGTTCACTCGACCACGGCTTGATGCCGACTGACCTGTTGAGTGCGTGAACGCACAGATGGCGTCGCTACTCCCCCCACAACCCGCACTGTGACCAATCGGAGGTTACTTTCTGAACCGCCCTCGTATAATTTATCTGGAGATAGGAGAAGAAGCTGCAGTTAACGCAGCAGGTCCAATAGTCGCAATACATTGTTAATCTATCATTTAACGTGGTTATCTCTTTCGCAACATTTCTCTCAGACTACTTCTATACTCTTGCTTAAACACTCAGGCCGGCCGTTGTTGCCGAGCGGTTCTAGGCGCTTCAGTCTGGAACCGCGCGACCGCTACGGCCGCAGGTTCGAATCCTGCCGCGGGCATTGATGTGTGTGATGTCCTTAGGTTGGTTAGGTTTAAGTAGTTCTAAGTTCTAAGGGACAGATGACCACAGCTGTTAAGTCCCATAGTGCTCAGAGCCATTCGAACCATTTTTTTAAACACTTAAATATAGGCCAGCCCAACAACAACAGACCAGACAGACACACAAGCTACACGTCGCTAGATAAGTGGGACCCAAAGGATAACTGCAGTTTTAAGATACAGAACGCATACTTCAGACACATTCCTTATTTCGCTACATTCATAGACCTAACACATGCTGCAAAATCCTTTATAACAAAAGAACGTCCATTTAAAGTACGATTCACTGGGTTGAGATTTATTCTTCTATTAACGGATTGCTAATTAAAAGTGAACTTTCTTATAAGCCAAGTGCGTACCAAGGGTGAGAACTAAATTTCGCGACACACATACGCGCAGGCGACCGTTGTTAGACAATGCAACAGTTTAAAGTAACCGTGCACACCGAGCGAGATGGCGCAGTGGTTAGACACTGGATTCGCATTCGGGAGGACGACGGTTCAATCCCGCGTCCGGCCAACCTGATTTAGGTCTTCCGTGATTTCCCTAAATAGCTCCAGGCAAATGCCGGGATGGTTCCTTTGAAAGGGCACGGCCGACTTCCTTCCCCGTCCTTCCCTAATCCGATGAGACCGATGACCTCGCTGTCTGGTCTCCTTCCCCAAAGAACCCAACCCAACCCAACAGTGCACAGCGAGGGCTTAAGATCGCACGGGTTTTATAGCGCTGATTAACTGAAAAGCTCCTTTTCAGCAATACTTATTTCCAGAATGAGATTTTCACTCTGCAGCGGAGTGTGCGCTGATATGAAACTTCCTGGCAGATTAAAACTGTGTGCCCGACCGAGACTCGAACTCGGGACCTTTGCCTTTCGCGGGCAAGTGCTCTACCAACTGAGCTACCGTAGCACGACTCACGGCCGGTACTCACAGCTTTACTTCTGCCAGTACCTCGTCTCCTACCTTCCAAACTGCCAGGAAGTTTCATATCAGCGCACACTCCGCTGCAGAGTGAAAATCTCATTCTGGAAACATCCCCCAGGCTGTGGCTAAGCCATGTCTCCGCAGTATCCTTTCTTTCAGGAGTGCTAGTTCTGCAAGGTTCGCAGGAGAGCTTCTGTAAAGTTTGGAAGGTAGGAGACGAGGTACTGGCAGAAGTAAAGCTGTGAGTACCGGCCGTGAGTCGTGCTACGGTTGCTCAGTTGGTAGAGCACTTGCCCGTGAAAGGCAAAGGTCCCGAGTTCGAGTCTCGGTCGGGCACACAGTTTTAATCTGCCAGGAAGTTTCAATACATATTTCATTTTCTTTTTTTAAGGTATTATTTTACTGCCATAAAAAAATATGACGGTAACTGCAAACAAAAGTTTATTTCACTGATATGCGAGAACACATGCTGTGCACCCTGATTTTTGAGCCATTGTCAGACCAGCAAAATCACCATCATCACGCGAGGCAATAAAGCCATCCTACAACCCGTCTTTCTGGCTTCGTACACAAAAAAAAACAAGGGAAATAACTGATTACAATAAGTAATTAGTCTTTATCATAAATCTGGAATGAAAATTTGAGCCTCTACCTACATAGGCCATGAATACAGTAAAATTGTCCAAGTGATCAGGGTTCTATTACTCTTTATGTCAGTAAGTGGGACGACTAAAGTTAGCACTAATGCATGTTGTTAGCATCATCTGAATTACCTGAAGCAACTTCCAGTTGCCTGCCGTCGAAGGCGCTGAGCTGTACAAACTCGCTCGAAATCGCTTACAAATTATTAGAGGTCACTTAGAAAGATAAACGAATTTTATTAAATCTATATAGTGTAGGCCTCTAGCAAGAAACAATTTTCGCGACTCACTCCATACGACTATTTCCTACAATAAAATGTTGTGACACAACTGTTGTATTTACCGGTAAAAGCTGGAAACATAACGTTGTGACATTCAGATGGTCAGAATCAGCATGTTGGCGTTAATTATTGAAGTATGTACGAAAACCATGAAAAACTGCGTCGTAATATGGTTGAAAAACTCCAGACAAGGCTTCAAAAGTGCTAAACTAATCAATATCATTTTAATAGCTTCATTGTTTTATTAATCGCATTAATGTTACTATTATTTTTCTTGAAAATTATCTTTTGTTAATAATGAAAATTATTATTATTATTATTATTGAGTTTGTTATGTAACAACTAATTAATATCATTCTTAATTCCCCCATTATTTTATCATCATTATTAGTGTTACTCTTATTATCATCATTATTATTATTATTACTATTATTATCGATAGTTATTATTTCATTAGGAATGCCCATTATTATTGTTGTGATTGTTATATAATATTTGGTGCGTTTGTTGTTTCTGGTCAGATGTAAGAGAACGCCTTCTGGCTAAATAAGCAATAAACAAATAAATCCAATAACTGCTCTGAGGACACACCATTCCTGGATTAAAAACTCGTAGAAAGAACTGAAACATAATCGCAAGAACATTACTACATGAGTTAAATTGTCACTGATCTTAACTCAGATTCAGGATTCCGGAGTTTTCTGGTTGTTCGATTATTTCACGTAGCGGTCTAACACATTGTAAGCCGCAGTAAAGAAGATATAAATAAAACTTTTACGCCAATTTGTAATAAGTAAATTGTGGTTTAACGAAGTAGAATTATTTAGAATTCATTCTTCAAACATCCAAATATACGCACAGTTTTCCAGTGCTCTCAAAATAACGCAAATTCATGTACACGTATTCCTGAACAGTGTAATTATTATTTTCAGTTCAAAAGTACTAACGATTAATTCCCCCCCACCCCCCCTCCCCAAAATAGAAAGCGCAATGCAGACGCCTGTCAATGGGCTGCTTGTTGCTTCGCTTCTCAGAATTCTTCCCGATCCATTGTTTGTAGGCCGCGTTGCATGAAGTATCGTTTGCCTTGACATTGCAGGCGCCGTCAGATTAACGGTGCAGCCAGAAAAGCTTTCTTATCTGTATGTGAAGACGCGAGTCACTGAACACTGCTCCATTTACGGCCGTAAGAATGTCGTCCCGTCCCCGCCTCTACATCGGCCTGGCGATCTGCCATCGCCCTTGAGTGAGCGACTCGCGGCCGGTTTGTCAGATCCCTTCAAGTCCGGCGCCCGAAACAATGCGCTCGTTCTATTTTACGAACAGAGTCTCGGCTCAGAAGCGGCTGTCACATCAAGATCAAGATCTACTGTGGAAACGAGAGCTTTTAGCACTGCATACGAAAGTCGGTACACGTGACAACGCCCTCATTTGCACTAAAAGGGCCGGCGCATGCTTTGGAACGCCTTCGCATGTCTGAGGGACACGAGAAAGATAATACAAGCTAGCATTTAACGTCTCGCCGATGGCAAGGAGTCAGACGTAAGCTCAATAGAAAAGGCAGGTGGATGGCAACTGATCGACAATGTCCTGATCTCAACGTTTGCCTGTCGTAGTGCTACAAAGTGGTCCTGGCGATCTTGCTATATTCTTCGCTTGCGTGACGCTAGGTAAATATAGTATTTCAATGTACTTACGATAATTGTGTTTCTGTACTCTCAACAAGTTGACCCAAGCTGTACTTCGATGTGATCTCGAAAGAATGGTACGAGGGGTGTTCAATAAGTAGTTTCTTCTTACAGCAATTTAGTGTTATTGAGGATTCCAATACATCTGAATACTCCCCAAACCTTTGGTTATGAAACCCTGTTTTTCAACCTAATCTCCGTTCAGTGCGACAGCATTACACCACCTTACTGGGAGGGTCTGTATGCCCGCATGCTACCACTCTAGTGGTCGACATCGGAGCCAATGTCATGCTGCATCAATATCCTTCCCATCATTCACGTGCTCCCTCTCACAGAGTGCATCCTTCACTCTGCCAAACAGATGGAAGTCGGAAGGTGCAATAGCCTGGCTGCAGGATGGGTGAGGAAGAACAGTCTAATGACGTTTTGTGAGCTCCTCTCGCGTTGTAGGAGAGTTTGTTCGCAATTTTGTAGCGACGAACACACTGAAGTCGTTTCTTCAGTTTCCTGGACGTAGCACAACACACTTCGAAGTTGATCGTGGCACCATGAGGGAGGACAGCGAACAGAATACATCCTTCAGGGTCTCAGAAGACTTTCGCCATGGTTTTACCGGCTCAGGGTGCGGCTTTTAACTTTTTCTTCGGAGGAGAGATGGTGCGGCGCTTCTTCATGGATTGCCGTTTTGTTTCCGATTCGAAGTGATCAATCCATGCTTCATCGCCTCTGACGATTTTCGACAAAAAATTGCCACGATTAGCATCGATACGCGCAGGCAACTCCGCATAGTTGGTCCTCCATTCCTCTTTATGGTCTTCTGTTAGGAGATGAGGAACCACGCGGACACACGTCTTGGAGTGCTCCAACTGGTGGACGAGTGTGTCAGCACTACCAACAGAGACGTCCACTTATGCAGCGAGGTGTTTGGTTGTGTTCCGCCTTCACCTCGAACGAGAGTGTCAGCACGTTCCAACATTGCAGGAGTCACAGCTGTGTTCGGTCGGCCGGTACGCGGGAGACCGGACAGGTTTGCGCGACCTTTTCCGATTATGAAAGACGCCTCGTCAACGACTCACCTTACCTTTTTTTCATTTGAAGCCTCCGTAGACATTCTGCAAGCGCCTATTAACATCTGCGATGCTCTGGTCTTCCACCAAAAGAATTTCAGTGACAGAGCTAGGCTTGGAATGCACCTCCGTTACAGAGACCATTTTGAAGGCTGCGATTGCACCGCCACCTCTCGGATCTTCGTGCGTCTCCATTGACTGAAGCGGGAATATTCCACGATGCGCCATAACAAATACTGCATTTTTTCAGCCGAAACTGGCTGAGAAAAAAGTATTTTGCATTACTTACTGAACGACCCTCGTACTTAGGATACTTACGTTTCAATACCATCTTACAAGTTGACCCATGCTGTGGCTCGATATGAACCCGAAAGTATGATATAATCTCTTTGCCTGTGTAAGAGACCCGCTGCTTCTTATCTCGCCAGGGGAATGGGCACTCCCCATCGCGCTGACGTAACGGTTTTCAGCAAGAACCTACCTGCAGTCGTTTACCACCGATAACTGCCGGATGGCCATCCCAGGACAAGTACTGGGCGCTATGAGCATTGGCCACAGTTGAATACGACGCTGACGGGGTGTGTTATTCTCTATTCTACCAAGTTTCATGCCCGGGAAGCACGTCGCTTGGATTGGAAGTTTGTCTGCTCTTTGAGTTCACAGAATTCACGGGCAAAGTGGGATGAGTGAGCTGTAGTCATCGGCGTTTGTTGGACTTCTTTGGTGAGGATCTTTGTGAATATACTGTACGGACAGTTATTCAGAACTATCAGTTATGCTGTAGGGTTCTTTAAACTGTGTGTGTTACATTGTTCTAGTTTTGATTTAACGCCGACTTTGTTTAAAAAATTTACCGGTTCCAATCTGGCTGAATTACATTAATAGAATTGTTTATACTACTGTTATTCGAGGCAAGTTGTCTAGATCCTGTCTGTCGGGTTTGAACCCTGTCGGTAATGTACAATATTACTAGCTGCGCCCTGTGGTGTAGTCAGCGGTTAAAAAGTAACCGAATATGCACGCTCATGTACCATCGCAAAAGTTGTCTCTTTTAGGTATTGATGCGCAAACCACTCGCGTCTCAGCAAACGACGCGACATCGAAAACATAACCATTATATTTTAAGACGATGGGACATGTTAACAGAATACGTGTCGCTCACAACTCACTCGTTTACTTAAACAAAACAAAAAAAAACTAATTTCTACGCTACACTTGATGAATACATTTGGAAATTTGTGGTAAGGCCTTATGGGACAATAGGACCAAACTGCTAAGGTCATCGGTCTCTAAGCTTACGCACTACTTAATCTAACTTAAACTAATTTACGCTAAGGACGACACACACACACACACACACCGATGCTCGAGGGAGGACTCGAACCTCCGACGGGGGAAGCCGCGCCAACCGTGACAAGACGCCCCAAACCGCGCGGTGATTCACTCATTTCATTTTTAACTTTCATGGACGGCTTCAGTCACGATATCCGTCTCACGGGAACAGTAGTCACGTCGACCATCCCACTGGAACAGCGATTTTTCCGACATAGGGAAAGAAGGTAGCCTATGTGTTGATTGAAGGGTAAAGGCTATCTCCATTCCACAGTTCATCCAGATTCGACCAATTGCTACAGCTAGAAGGATTAACAAATGTATTACATCGACGCAATTTCGAGTTCGATGGAGTGCAAATTTTATAATATTTGGATGCGCAACAACATCTGCCCTCACGTATGTGCCTGATGCCATCGGTTGTGCTCGCGTATCTAAATCAGATGGAGCCTAACTAAAAGCACGTTCTGCAGGTAAAGGCACGACGTCTCTGTTTCGTGTAGCATTTACACTGAAGCGCCAAACAAACAGGTATAGGCCTGCGAATTCGAATAGAGAGAGATATGTAAACAGGCAGAATACGGCGCTGCTGTCGGCAACACCTATATAACACAAGTGTCTGGCGCAGTTCATAGATCGGTTTCTGGTGCTAAAATGCCAGATTTAAGTGACTTTGAACGTGGTGCTATAGTCGGCGCATGAGCGATGGTACACAGCATCTGCGAGGTAACGATGAAGTCGGATTTTCCCGTACGACCATTTCGCGAGTGAATCGTGAATATCACGAATCCGGTAAAACATCAAATCTCCGACATCGCGGCGGCCGAAGAAAGGTCCTGCAAGAATGGGACCAACGTCGACTGAAGACAATCGTTCAGAAAGAACTGCAACCCTTCCGCAAATTGCTGCAAATTTCAATGCTTTGCCATCAGAAGGTGTCAGCGTGCGAACCATTCAGCGAAACATCATCGCCATGGACTTTCTTAGCCGAAGGCCCACTCGTGTCCCCTTGGTGACTGCACGACACAAAGCTTTACGCCTCGTCTGGGCCCGTCAACACCGACATTGAACTGTTGATGACTGGAAACATGTTGCCTGGTCGGACGAGATTCGTTTCAAATTGTACTGAGCGGATGGACGTATACTTGTATGAAGACAACCTCATGAATCCATGGACCTTCCATGTCAGCAGGAGAGTGTTCAAGATGATAGGAGCTCTGTAATGGTGTGTGGTGTATGTAGTTGGCGTGAAATGGGACCCCTGATACGTCTACATACGACTCTTACAGGTGACACGTATCTAAGCATCCTGTCCGATCACCTGCATCCATTCATGTCCATTGTGCATTTCGAAGAATTTGGGCAATGCGACACCCCCTCACGTCCAGACATGCTACAGAGCGGCTTCAGAACATCCTTCTGAGTTTAAACACTTCCGCTAGCCACCAAACTCCCCAGACATGAACATTATTGAGCGCACCTGGGATGCCTCGCAACGTGTTCAACTCTTACGGATTTATGGACAGGCCTGCAGGATTCATGGTGTCAGTTCCCTCCAGCACTACTTCAGACATTGGTCGAGTGCACGCCACGTCGTGTTGCGGCGCTCCTGCGTGCTCGCGGGGGCCCTACACGCTATTAGGCAGTTGTACCAGTTTCTTTGGCTCTTCAGTGTGAGTGGCGTCGTCGTTGTGAGTATTCATGCGTCTCAGAAGCTATACGTCCGACTCTCAGCAACATAAATGTCATGGCGTTGTATGGAAATGTGGATTAAACACTTTGAGTAGCAGATAAGCATTGCATTCATTACGCTGAACCGTGTTATGTAGTAGATATTAATCAATAAAAGCATTTTCTCAATTACGACACAATTCAAAAGTCAAAGAGTAAATAGTTTTTTTCTAAGAGTAATTATTGTTCCACATTTCACATTATATTCTTCAAATCATTAAATACCTTGTACTAAATACTTTTAAAAGTACCCTATAAGTTAATTCAGGGTATAAGCTAATTCTGATCCAAATTTGTTCCAAATACATCCAGCAGTATTTGTGAAGGTCTAACAGACATACAAACAAATTTTATGATTTATAATAAATGTGGAATATGCCCTGGTTATGTGTAATTTATTTATGTAAGTTTAGTTTCACTGGCTGCTGTTTTAGTTAAAGCCATGTGGGGAAAGTCGCTTAAATTTTGTTTATAAATTCTTTTATGACGCTGGTGTGAGATACACAACTTAAATCTGTACAGTCTTGGCCGAGATCTGTATACTATACCACGTTTGGCTGGCTACCTAATGCTATGTTTGGCTGTTTGTTCCTAATATCGGGCTCTTAAATGTGACAGCCGATACCAACCTTTATGAGAGTTCAAATAATGTTTGTCTGACTTACGTAACGTTGTATTCCACTTTTTTTTAATTGCTCGTTGGTTGAAATGTTTTTCCTGTCTTTTCTAGTAGTATCTCAATTAATAATGTGCTTTATTGAATTTTTTTTTAGCCTGGAACTAGACTAGAAGAAGGGATCGGTTGGTAGGACATCTTTGGGGCATCAAGGGATCACAAATTTGGCATTGGAGGGCAGCGTGGAGGGTAAAAATCGTAGAGGGAGACCAAGAGATCAATGCACTAAGCAGATTCAGAAGGATGTAGGTTGCAGTAGGTACTGGGAGATGAAGAAGCTTGCACAGAATAGAGTAGCGTGGAGAGCTGCATCAAACCAGTCTCAGGACTGAAGACCACAACAACAACAACCTGGAACTACCAAAGTGAGGTCAGCTCTACGCACTGTCATGATTGGAAACCTCAAATTAATACTGATTAAATCTGAAATGCTTAACGTTTATTGCTGATTAACCTGAATTGTTATAAATAATAGCATTCATTTGAGTTTGTCAAACTACACGAGTTAAGGAAGTTCATAATAATTGTTTGCGCGGTTTGCTAAAGAAAATCAGTTTATATTTTCTGGATGGCATGTTCACTTCTAGATCCTCACTTCTTATCGTTTCCACATTGCGCTAATTAACTCTTTGTTTCGTGGAAATAGGAATAGTGACAATGCAGTATCGTCGTTTACAATTGGACTGGACCTTTGCTGAGCTAGATAATTCGATATCTTAGCCGATAGCCAGAAACCACGAGAAGATGGATGTCGCACAATCAAATGACTTTTGTTGTAAAAAAAAGAAAAAAAAGTATTGTGAATGTATAAATTCTTGGCTCACGGGTTTTCTGCCAGGTGACAGAATTGAGGTATTGCGACGTTTCGACGAGTGTCATGTCCATCATCTCCTGACAGTGTGTCGAGATGTTTATTTTACAAATAGTTTTCAACCCTGACAGTAAATGCCTGTGCCAACTACAGGCAAGCTGGTTGTGGTAGAGGATGAAAGGGAGTCGCGATTGGGAATGTCTGACAGGGGTTTTCCAGTTCCGGCATCTGCCTTACAACAAATGTAAACCTCCCTAATACCTTGGTCAAAACCGGCGATGACGTCCCAGACAAAAATTTAAAGTATAGCGGATGCCGAAGTGTATTTGTTCACGAGTACACTATGTGGAGTTGATCTCGTCGAGATATAGCGGATGTCCCATACTTACAGCGGTGCAGGGTGAGGGGGGGGGGGGGGGTGTGACGCCCGCTCCCCCCACCCTTCCTCACCACACGCACACAGGACTGAGAGGGCACTAAGTTCAAGTACGGCTTATGGGTTAGGAGCGGGCAGGGAAACGGGGTGGAGTGGCGTTGCACTGAACTTTGTGCTCGATCTCCACGTGGGTATTATTTTTTCGGCTTGTTTATGGTCAGGGTTCCCGACAGTACATCAAATTCGTTGAGTTGTTAGCAGCAAAAAAATGGTTCAAATGGTTCTGAGTACTATGGGACTTAACATCTATGGTCATCAGTCCCCTAGAACTTAGAACTACTTAAACCTAACTAACCTAAGGACATCACACACATCCATGCCCGAGGCAGGATTCGAACCTGCGACCGTAGCGGTCACGCGGTTCCAGACTGAAGCGCCTAGAACCGCACGGCCACACCAGCCGGCTGTTAGCAGCAGCGCGCTGTTTGGGTACCTCGGAGTCGCCTTACGAGCTGCACTCCCAGGTACTTTGTATGTGCTGGCAGCGTCCTTGCAATGTGTAGCTGGTATGCGAGCACGATTCGCGGTTTCCTGTCAAGGTCTCTCCGTATGAAGCGAATGCACTCTCTTCCGTCGTTATAATCGACTGATAATATCCGACCATTGTAAAGGAACTCTGTAATGTCCTGCAAGGGCACAAATTACTCTTTGTCTGTCCGTCAAAGTATGTAGATTGATCCTTCCTGAAGGGAGGGATGTAGGTGGAGTGGAATTCGATCTGGGAGTTGTGCAGACGTGGGTTCAGTTTTAATAACGATTTATTTAAAGTGCAGAATATCAAACATAAACCACACTGGCGTAACAATTAATTCTTAGCAGCCCGAATGAACTTTAGTAGGACTCAAACATTAACAGAAAAAAATCCTGTTTCAAATTGCAGTATCAAATATAGAATAAATAATTTGGCCCTAAAATTGGCAACCAAATGGAATATAGCAAGTAAAAGTACAGGATCCTTGCCCTCAGTACTCGTGACACTAGCAAGTCCTCGTATTAAAAAGTATTCACCTATTAGGATAGAAATGAGTATAGCCACCTACTACTCCTTGCTCTATTACTACTGGACCCTAATTACATGTAAATCACTAAGACAACAACTACTTAAAAACGCTGCCCATGCTTATGCCAAATCATCGGTAACCGACTTACAAATATGATAAATCAATGTCATCAGACAATATAACAATTTTCAGTGGGTCAGTTACAGCAAAATCTTAGCACAATTCAAAATTACTGCCTACAGAACCAATCTTGCACCAGAAACTATTTCAACTCCCATTTAACTACCATAGTCGCGCACCCAGCGTATACTGACTTCAGTCATGTTTACCGATGTAACATTCAGTATCACGCGACCGGCGTGCAATCCACAAAGAAACTTTTACAGAACGCTCACAAACGTTCACGGTACAGTGAATTACAAATGGTTCAAATGGCTCAAAGCATTGTGGGACTTAACATCTGAGGTCATCAGTCCCCTAGACTTGGAACTATCTATATCCGAATCCCAGCTACTGCCGGGTCTAGGTGCTGACGAGTCTTCTCCATTTGGCTCGGACCTCCCACCACTTTTCTTCCTCCACTTGCTGCCAGGTCACACCTCTCCTTTCTACAGATATTCTCACTCACATTTTCCACCATCTCCTTGGGCGCCCTCTAGGTCTTTTCCCATCCATCTTTAGTTGTTCCATAATTTTGGGGAGTCTCTGCCCATCCATCCTCTTAACATGCCCGTACCATCTTAATCTCTTTTTTTCAATTTCTTCTCTCATACTTTCTTGTTTAAGGTCCTTTCTAATCTCTACATTCCTTACTCTGTCCATTCTTGTTCTTCCCTTAACTGCTCTGAGAAATTTCATTTCCCCTGCTTGCAGTCTTCTCCCGTCCCTTTCTGTAATTGTCCATGTTTCTCCACCATAGGTGACAATAGGGAAGTAATAATTCTTATACACAAGTTTTGCTTTTTCTGAAACTTCCTTATTCCAAATCAGGTGTTTTATTGTTTGGTAGAAAATGCCTCCCTTCTGTAACCTCCTATTAATTTCGTTAGTTATTCTTCCATCCCTAGATATTTCACTCCCTAAATAAGTGAAACTTTCTACCACTTTGAGGGGTTCTCCATCCAAGGTAATATTTCCGTTGATCCCTTTCTCTCTTCCAAATACCATTATTTCACTCTTTCCAGACTTAGAACTACTTAAACCCAACTAATCTAAAGACACCACACACATCCATGCCCAGGCAGGATACGAATCTGCGACCGTAGCAGTAGCTCGGTTCCAGATTGAAGCGCCTAGAACAGCTCAGCCACAGCGGCCGGCAGTGAATTACAACTAGCAGCACTTAATACACTTCCACACATTTGAACATAACACTATTCTACAACTGAATGTCTCTAAAATCGGCAGTCACTAAGTTGGACAGATAAACATAGGTATAACGAAAATAACTGCTAAGAAAACTTGGGTAACGGATGAAAAACTTCAATTGGCTCAAATGGCTCTGAGCACATGGGACTAAACTTCTGAGGTCACCAGTCCCCTAGAACTTAGAACTACTTAAACCTAACTAACCTAAGGACATCACACACATCCATGCCAGAGGCAGGATTCGAACATGCGACCGTAGCGGTCGCGCGGTTCCAGACTGTAGAGCCTAGAACCGCTCGGCCACTTCGGCCCGCAAATACTTCAATTGATCAGTAAATTAGCAACGGAGGGGCCACAGGATCATCGAGATTGGACCGTGAATCAATGGAAACGTGCCGCCGGGTCGCTACATCAGATCGATGGTCGTGTCCGGATACCGCGTCGTCCAGGCGGACATGCACCGCGCCGCGAATGCGGCTTTGTGAAGGCAAGTATTAAGCTAAGAGAGACGTTCTACCTGGGCTTTCATGGGACATGCGGTAATAACTGAAGATACCATGACAGCTGTGGATTAGGTGAAATTTACTGCGAGCACCTGCATCCCTTCATGCTTGATGTCTTCCAGCAGGATAACTGTGCGCGTCACAAGGCCAGAAATGTGGTTTGAGGAGCATGAGAGTGAATTCACGTTGATGTCTCGTACACCAAATGCGCGCCCAATATGACGCTGATGGGACATACCTGGGACGCTATCGGGATCTTCGCCACAAACCACCGGCCTGTAATTTAGGGTAACTGCGTGACCTGTGCATAGATATCGAGTGACACATACCTCTACAAACCTACTAATGAGTTTTCGAATCCAAGCTATTCAGAATTCCTGCTGTATTGCTTTCCAAAGATGGATCAATATGCTATTAAGTAAGTGGCCATAATATTTTAGTACATCAGTGTTTCAGTGTTTACGGATGATCTGTTCTGTTAGCCTGCATTAACGCATCGTTGTGTTCAAATACGTAAAATGTTTTGACGATTGTGTATTGTCACATTACATTCAAATGCTTAATGAGTAAGCATCTTGGGTATTAATAAACCGCTTCAGCTGTATACAGTCCTCTATTTTTAGATCAGTACCGGTTTCATGGCGCTAAGAGCCGTATTTACAGATGAACATATGACTTCAGAGAAAATTTAATACCGAAATCCGCATTTGGTGCTATTTATTCCGGATCACCTGTGTCAACAGTTAAGAAGATCACATTCTTACCTGTAAAATGATCCATTTACATAGAGTACCTATACAGTCATTATTTATATTTATTCTTACAAATGAGAAAATGAAAATTCCATGTAATCATACCTTAAAAAATCTTGTTGTCATGCGTCCTGTTCCATTATGACTGTATCACACATACCGTGTTAACATGATACTGGATATTATGTAACATATTCCACACAGGTTTGTTAAAAATAAAAATAGGTACGTCACAAATAAAACAATACAGTTTATAAGCACCTTTTGTAGGGATGTCCACATACGTAATAGTGCACATTTCTGCACTAGTTTACGGTTACAAGAAGGGATAAATAGATCATGGAGCCTCTTTCTTTGAAGTACACAGTTCAACTGACTGACAGTAAGGCATAGGTAAAGCTTGCAAATATTTGCAGACACTTAGATGGGTCTTACATAGTTATCTGACAACCAGATCGTACATTTGTTTTCATTTCATTTAAAATTACAAATATCTTTGAGACTGGTTCTTGAACGTTTGAAAAGTATAATGATTTTTTTACTGATAATAAATTTTTATACACTTCTACAAAAAATTTTATTTACAATGTGATTTATAGATACCGTAAGATCTTAATATTAGTTTTATTATGTTATATTACTGTGCATGTGCCCGTTTTTTTCCCGCATACTACCCAATGTAACCACAAGACACATAAAACATAAGTCTTGACAGATTGGCGCGGTCTGGGAGGTGATGGTGGGGGAAGACGGGGAAAATAACTACATATAAATAACTTGACCACTACAAACTGGAAATTGCGATGTCTAGACCTAGGAAAAGAAAGGGAAGGTTCGGAGAAATGGGGAACAACTAGGGAATAAACAAGGCATTGGGGGAGGGGAAGGGGGGAGAATGGAAGGGATTATAGCATGGACCAGCAAATTGATGACAATTTATGCCGCATGGTTATCTAAATCTTGGGGGTACATAATTATACTATTATGACTTTGTTGAACTGTCAATCGAACATATGACTAAAAACATTAAACAGCTCTGAACTTAGTACAAAACATTC
Organism: Schistocerca nitens; assembly: GCF_023898315.1. Taxonomy (NCBI): domain Eukaryota; kingdom Metazoa; phylum Arthropoda; class Insecta; order Orthoptera; family Acrididae; genus Schistocerca; species Schistocerca nitens. The sequence continues at coordinate 410,652,460 of NC_064618.1, forward strand.
GTTGTCCGTCAGAATAAAACATCGTTAAAAGGGGGATATGTCGGTAAATAAACCAGTTGGATTCATGGATTCTAATCCAATGCGGTGGATGGAACCGCTTCTCCGATCTATACGCAACCGCGAAACGGGGAGGCGACCGCATGTTGTCTCCTACATTATGGGTATAAATTTAGAGCTTTTAGGTTCTAGTGTTTTAGTTGTATTTTCACCAGAAGATGTGGCTCTTAGTGCCATGAAAATGGTACTGATCTAAAAATAGAGGATTAAAAACAGCTAAGGTGGGTTATTAATACCCAAGATGAATATAGAGCCACTCAAGATGAATATGGAACTCATATTTCATAGTTCTCTCTCTCTCTCTCTCTCTCTCTCTCTCTCTCTCTCTCTCTCTCTCTGTCTCTCAGATCTTAAATTTCGTGTTACAGTTTCTATCCATGTTCGGGATTTGCGACCATGAGATTGCTGTGTGGCGAATTGCAGACGCACACCTACGCTGCTGGCCAGACAGCATGCGAGGCAGGTGGCCTGTTGGCAGAGCCAGACGCCTCCTGCAAAAAGCGTGGACAGGAGCAGTTTGATGGCAGCTCGCTGCAATTAGGAAGCGCATTCGTCTGACCGGCTGCAAAAATACGTCTGCCCCTGGAACCCCGCACGGCTTTGCGGGCGTCCGCTTTCGACAGTGGATGTGGCGAGAGCACCAGTACAACGAACAAGCAAAGTACCCCAGTTCGAACCGAGTGCGAATACGATACGAAGCTATGCCTGCACTACCACCTATAAGCGTTATTTATCTGTAAAACTCCACAGGATGTTTGAAGGATAACGAATCCAAAGACTAGAGAAGCACAAGTCGCTGATGATGTAATACCATGTAACAGACAGCCGTGAACAGGAGATCCACAAAAGACATAAATAGGTATTATATAGCAAAAAGCTATACAACATTTGCTGTAAACAATATAATGTATTAAGAGATGCAGTACGTACCTGTCATTATTTTCCAAGTTAGTGGATGCTGTGTTGTGGAACTTTCGTCCTTTATTCTTCATCAAAGAAAGGCAGCACGTTTTGTATTATCGCGAAATATGGGAGAGAGTGTCACAGAAATGATACAGGATTTGGGCTGGAAATCATTAAAAGAAAGGCGGCCGGCCGAAGTGGCCGTGCGGTTAAAGGCGCTGCAGTCTGGAACCGCAAGACCGCTACGTCGCAGGTTCGAATCCTGCCTCGGGCATGGACGTTTGTGATGTCCTTAGGTTAGTTAGGTTTAACTAGTTCTAAGTTCTAGGGGACTAATGACCTCAGCAGTTGAGTCCCATAGTGCTCAGAGCCATTTTTGAAAGAAAGGCGTTTTTCGTTGCGACGGAATCTTCTCACGAAATTCCAATCACCAACTTTCTCCTGCGAATGCGAAAATATTTTGTTGACACCGACCTACATAGGGAGGAACGATCACCACGATAAAATAAGGGAAATCAGAGCTCGTACGGAAAGATATAGGTGTTCATTGTTTACGCGCGCTATACGAGATTGGAATAATAGAGAATTGTGAAGGTGGTTCGATGAACCCTCTGCCAGGCACTTAAATGTGATTTACAGAGTATCCATGTAGATGTCGACTGGTAGATTTAAAAAGTGCAAAAGCGGACAATGGCAACTTGTGGACATACTACATTGTCTTCGGTTTATTCGCACTGTAGTAGTCCAACATCAAAGCAACGGTGATCACACTATCAAATGATGCGACAGGAACATTGATATCGGACCTTTGCCACGCATATGTTAACGTAGGTATAGCTCGGTTCAGAAAGTAGGTTGTAAATGAGTGAAGGCGGGCGGTGAAATACCGATCAGTTTGCTAGCGTACAGCATCAACAAAACGTCCGTAGTAGAGTCTGTAGCGCCTAAAGAAATGTACATAGAGAGGTTGGTAGTATTTGGTTGTCTTTGATGGCAGCATCTGTAAAGTAATATTCTTACTGGGAAAATATTCTTCTCCCAGACTGTAGTCTTCGTGCCCTGAACACGAATCACAAATAGACCATGCTTACCAACATTTTCACAAAATACCGAATTTAAAATGCTTTTCATGTGCTCTTGGTCACGTTTTCCACTTTTACGCGCTTCATTATCGATGCCCCCTGGACACATAGCTGCCAGTTTCTTTGCAACCTGCGGATCAAACGTTCCCTGTGTTTCCTACAAACAAATGTAAAGTTTGTTCGCTAATCTGCCGTCCGTCGACACAGCCACATCTGTTGTGGAACTGTGTGTGGCACTGTGAACAGATTGTACCACACCCGCAGTCGGTTTTTCACGTCTGTATGGTAACGTTGAAGACGGCGATAGTTCATAAAGAAATTGACTCTTGTCACTATTCTACAAGTGTGTCTTAACAATGTTTTTGTATTTCATGAACTTATTTATGTCTGCCACAAATGTTTATGCTCTCTTTCTAATAAAATGGTCTCTTCAATCTCTTTGCGCGCCACGACAGTACTTACGTGCCCGGACGGATTGCTATATTCCTCATTTAAGCCACTGACTAAACGCAAAGAAGCTTTAAAATTGCCCAGAGCATCTGGCTTAGGAGCTTCCAAAACCCACTAATGTGCCATTAGTGGACTACAAATCCATTGTCTGTGCCTTTGTCAAAGTGTGCTCTGACGGATTCTTGTACAACCTTCAATTTTGATGTTTTGCTTCTCTTGAAGTGGCCTGAGTCTTGCCTTTTGTGCGTCACGTAATCTAAAATTATCTTGCAATTGTTTCTTAAGTTTCTCTGTAAGAATGGTATCCGCGACTGAAACAATCGTCATAAATATTGTCCCGAGTTCGGTCTTCGCCGCGCGGTATTAGCCGAGCGGTTTCAGGCGCTGCAGCCATAGACTGTGCGGCTGGTCCCGGCGGAGGTTCGAGTCCTCCCTCGGGCACGGGTGTGTGTGTTTGTCCCTAGGATAATTTAGGTTAAGTAGTGTGTAAGTTTAGGGACTGATGACCTTAGCAGTTTAGTCCCATAGATTTTTTTTTGAAAAAAAAAAAAAAAAGAAAGACAGTTCGGTCTTCAATACACTGTAGCACACTGGGTCGTGATATTTTTGGTAGTGAAGGTGCCTATTAACTTTGACGTGTATTTCCTTAATTAGCTGGCGAGGACATTCCATAACTGCTGGAACCTTCATAGTCATGTGAAGTTGCTTCTCCGTCGTCAGACTCTCAAACACTATTCCTATCTACTGTGGCAGTATGTATTTCTGTTAAATCCCCGTACTCGCTTTGCATTACGATGTCACATAACATGCATGCAAACAGCTCATTCTCCACTCCAACTACATTCTCATTATCCGGTGTGTAAGATCGACGTGATTTTCCACGAAGCAGATTCACAACGTCCACAGGATTATCTGGCTTCATAAAAGAATTCTAAAGCTAAGGTCGCGTAAATATTTCTTTGTTTATAACAACCAGTTTCGGCAGACTTTGCTGTCATCTACAGGTCTTCAAAATTTTTGTCACGAAACGTGTTCATTTTGGCGTGGAACATTACGCCAAGTTGTCATTGTAGTGCATAAAATGTAGCACATTACACAAAGGTTTCTCATAAATAAAACAGTTACAGTCAAAAAGCACTTTGTGCACATGGTCGTGTCCAAATATGTAGCGCTCACAGATATTGTTACGTCGTAAAAATCACAGTATACAATAAAATGCGCAGTAGCACATTTGTTTACGATAGCTGGACACGTTTTAATCATTGAAGATCCACCATAGACGGCGTATCTGGAACAACTCAGTAAACCTACTGTGCATGTTATTGTGTACTGTGATTTTTATGGCTTAATAGTTATGTGTGAGCGCTACATATTTGGACGTGGTCTTGTGCACAAGGTGCTTTTTGCCTGTAAACGTTTTATTGATGACAAACCTTTGTATGATGTGCTACATTTTATCCACTGACATGACAAATTGGGGTGAGGTTCCAAACAGAAATGAACACGTTTCATAACAAAAATTGTTGAAGACCTAAAGATGACAGCAAAGTGTGTCGAAACCGGTTGTTGTAAATAAAGAAATATTTATGCAATTTTGTCTTTAAAATGTTTTTTCCAAGTAAAACAGATCGCTCGTCCCGATTTCTCAACATGGGAAAATTCAGTGTAATTGGCTTCAACCTCCTCGTGTTTGACGTCAGTACTTGCACTTCACTACCGAACACTGCACCGGTGACGCTCGTGTTATCTGCACGGCTATGGCGCTGTGGGGCTGGTACGTTGACCTTCATAAGGCGCTAGCGGCCGCACCTGTAGTTTTGCAAATGAATTACGTTGATAGGTACTCGAACAGGTACAACATTATATTTCAGACGCATTTTCAATCGATTTTTGCCTTTCTAACTGGGGTGCTTCCATTGTAACTAGAAATAAATATACAGGGTGAGTCACTATTTCCACCAAGAATAACTGCGAAAGTATGATAGGAGCTGAAATGTTTGTGGGACAAAAGTTCCATGGGACAACGGGGGCCATAATATGACATTCGTTTTTCCTTGCTAGGTGGGGTCGCTTTAGAAATGTGAAGGCCAACTTTGATCTTTTTAATGGGATGCTATAGTTTGGTCTTATTTTTTGATAGCGGCTATCGAAAAGAATCCAATGATGTGTAACAGTAAGGTCTTTGAAGGTCAACGAAGGTCACAAAGGTGACATGAACTTCGATTTACAGAAGGTGTTCGAACGAAATGATGACCGTTTGTGTCAGTGCAATGCTGCAATCTTCTTATCATGGATTGAATGGCATTCCTTATCACATCGGCACTTATCGATACACATGCTCTGACAGTTCTCTCTTGCATATCTTCAGGTGTAGTTAGAACGTCTTTATAAACAATATCTTTTACGAATCCCTACAAGAAAAAATCCAGAGGCGTCAAGTCTGGTGACCGAGCTGGCTACGACACATCTCCTCCGCGTCCAATTCAACGACTTGGGAATTGTCTCTGCAACTCATTTCTAGCGATCAGCGGAAAATGTGTCGGACACCCATCATGTTGATACCACAATTCTGTTCCTTATTCCTAAAGGCATTTCTTACAACAACAGACCTAATGTTTCTTGCAGGAATGTGGTGTACTTCCTACCATTAATATTTCCTTCGATGAAATAGGAACCTATAATTCTGCCCTCCAGAATCCCACACCATACATTCACTGACCACGGTTTTTGATGTGCAACTTGCCGCAGCCAACATGGATTTTCATTTGCCCAAAAATGCATGTTATTAAAATTAACATTTCCATGGTTCGTGAATATAGCCTCGTTAGTAAATAAAATCAAATTAATAAATGTGTCATCCCTCTGAATCTTAAGTTGAGCCCATCGGCAGAATTAAATGCGACGCATACAATCCGTACCCGTTAATTTTTGGTGAAGACTGATATGGTAAGGATGATACTTATGGCGATGCAGAACACGAACAACATTACTCTGGCTCATACTAGATTCATTTCCGATTTTACGCGAACTAACACAAGGATCTAGAACCACAGTGGCATGAGTAACGATTTCCGTTTCCTCGTTAGTAACTTCCCTTTGTCGGATGTGTTTCCGATGCGTTAAAGGTCCAGTTGTTCTCAGTTTATCATACACATATTGAAATGTACGACGTGTAGGGTGCGTACGTTGAGGATATCTTTCAGGGTATAAGGCTCTAGCTCTCACTGAATTCCGTAGGTATTCTCCGTAAATGAGAAGCATATCGACTTCTTCTTCGAAAGAATAGACCATTCACATTCACTTGATTCGACGATACTAGTCTTATCGTCCCTATTAGTGTTGTACTGCGAAATGGTCGAACGGTGTTTACACATCAGTGGCACGTTAGATGGATACGCCGCATTCGGCGAATATTTACTATTTGCACGATATACGGGAGCATGTGCTTCGATAAGTGCCGCAGTGATAGGGAATACCACACAATTCATGATAAGAAGAATGCAGCACTGCATTGATACCAGTGGTCGTCACTTCGAACACCTTCTGTAAATGGACATTCATGCCACCTTTCTCACCTTCGTTGACCTTGAAAGACCTTACTGTTACACAGCATTGGATTCGTCTCGATAGCCGCTATTAGAAAATAGGTACCAAACTATAGCATCCCATTTAAAAAAACAAAGTTGACCTTCATAGCTCTTACGCGACCCTACCTATCGACAAAAAACCAGAGTGATATTATGGCCCCCGTTGTCCCATGCAACATTTGTCCCACAAACTTTTCAGCTACTATCATTCTTTCAGAGTTATTCTAGGTGGTAATAAATAGTGACTGCCCTGTATAGAAGTTGTGTGTATGAGCAAAAGTATTATGACCACATGCACAGTGACATCTCGGTCCACCTTTGGAACACAATACAGCAGCGAGTCAGCGTGGCATGGATCATGAAGTCCTTGGAAGGTTCCTGAGGATGAATGGCACCGGCCATCTACACACAGCACACGCAGATCCCCAAATTTCCGGATCGAAGATTTACGAATGCGCAGCTGGGGCCCGATAGCGACCCAAATCTGTTCCATCAGTTTCAGATCAGACGAATTTGGCGCGAAGACGTCAACGTAACATCGTCTACAAGCCTTTTGAAAAAGACGCTTTGCTGCTGGTAGATGCCATCGCCCTCGACGAAGACATCAAGTTACGAAATTCTGTCACAATTGAGAATATTTTTGACGTCAGCTGTGATGCGCAGGGAATCACACGTATTGATGGCACATTTGCATCGGTCGTGGAAGCATGCACGAATAGCCGAGATGGTTAAGGCAACCGCTTGCGATAAGCGGGAAATACCACATTTTAGTCAGTTTTATGTTAATAAATAATATTTTCAACACAATCTCTGTGCTTTTGAGTGCATAATTTGATGTGCTTTGCAAGATTAAGGTGAACTCTATGGAATACGGGTTTCAGTCCTGGTCCGACACAAATTTTCGTAAGATTTACATGCGTAATATACAGGGCGTTTCAAAAATGACCGGTATATTTGAAACGGCAATAAAAACTAAACGAGCAGCGATAGAAATACACCGTTTGTTGCAATATGCTTGGGACAACAGTACATTTTCAGGCGGACAAACTTTCGAAATTACAGTAGTTACAATTTTCAACAACAGATGGCGCTGCAAGTGATGTGAAAGATATAGAAGACAACGCAGTCTGTGGGTGCGCCATTCTGTGCGTCGTCTTTCTGCTGTAAGCGTGTGCTGTTCACAACGTGCAAGTGTGCTGTAGACAACATGGTTTATTCCTTAGAACAGAGGATTTTTCTGGTGTTGGAATTCCACCACCTAGAACACAGTGTTGTTGCAACAAGACGAAGTTTTCAACGGAGGTTTAATGTAACCAAAGGACCGAAAAGCAATACAATAAAGGATCTGTTTGAAAAAATTCAACGGACTGGGAACGTGACGGATGAACGTGCTGGAAAGGTAGGGCGACCGCGTACGGCAACCGCAGAGGGCAACGCGCAGCTAGTGCAGCAGGTGATCCAACAGCGGCCTCGGGTTTCCGTTCGCCGTGTTGCAGCTGCGGTCCAAATGACGCCAACGTCCACGTATCGTCTCATGCGCCAGAGTTTACACCTCTATCCATACAAAATTCAAACGCGGCAACCCCTCAGCGCCGCTACCATTGCTGCACGAGAGACATTCGCTAACGATATAGTGCACAGGATTGATGACGGCGATATGCATGTGGGCAGCATTTGGTTTACTGACGAAGCTTATTTTTACCTGGACGGCTTCGTCAATAAACAGAACTGGCGCATATGGGGAACCGAAAAGCCCCATGTTGCAGTCCCATCGTCCCTGCATCCTCAAAAAGTACTGGTCTGGGCCGCCATTTCTTCCAAAGGAATCATTGGCCCATTTTTCAGATCCGAAACGATTACTGCATCACGCTATCTGGACATTCTTCGTGAATTTGTGGCGGTACAAACTGCCTAAGACGACACTGCGAACACCTCGTGGTTTATGTAAGATGGTGCCCGGCCACATCGCACGGCCGACGTCTTTAATTTCCTGAATGAATATTTCGATGATCGTGTGATTGCTTTGGGCTATCCGAAACATACAGGAGGTGGCGTGGATTGGCCTCCCTATTCGCCAGACATGAACCCCTGTGACTTCTTTCTGTGGGGACACTTGAAAGACCAGGTGTACCGCCAGAATCCAGAAACAATTGAACAGCTGAAGCAGTACATCTCATCTGCATGTGAAGCCATTCCGCCAGACACGTTGTCAAAGGTTTCGGGTAATTTCATTCAGAGACTACGCCATATTATTGCTACGCATGGTGGATATGTGGAAAATATCGTACTATAGAGTTTCCCAGACCGCAGCGCCATTTGTTGTTGAAGATTGTAACTACTGTAATTTCGAAAGTTTGTCTGCCTGAAAATGTACTGTTGTCCCAAGCATATTGCAACAAACGGTGTATTTCTATCGCTGCTCGTTTAGGTTTTATTGCCGTTTCAAATATACCGGTCATTTTTGAAACACCCTGTAGTTGCGAACGAAAATATTCTCAACCGCGACCAGATTTCATATTACTACAGCTGCAGATCGTCACCAATGTCTGTTCATTCAAACAAAAGTTCGTGTCTGAAGTAATAGACACTAATAATAATAAAACATCAAGCATGAACAGATAGCCCGCAATAATATTCATGAGTTCTAAATATCGTACTGCATCATAATGGGGAAAAAACTATGCTAGAGAATCCAACGTTTCGGCCACGGTTACAGTGGCCTTCTAAGAGACTAGTGAGTAGACCAAGAAGAAGCTCACTGTAATCGTGGCTGAAACGTTGGTTTCTCCAGCATAGGTTTTTGTCTGAATTTTTGACGCGGTATGATACTTAGAAAACTTTTATGTCAGCTGATTTGGCCGCGGAAGACTGCGCAATTATACAGGGTGTGTACAAAGTCTCTGTACATACGGAATTCTAATAAATAATAATAAACCACATTTTAGTCAGTTTTATGTTAATAAATAATATTTTCAACACAATCTCTGTGCTTTTGAGTGCATAATTTGATGTGCTTTGCAAGATTAAGGTGAACTCTATGGAATAGGTCTGAACTGCCGTCGATATTAGTATACTGACTGATAATGCGTTCTGTCAAGTGGCTTAAATTTGTAATCTTCATCGAGTAAACTTACTCTTCCAGAATACCCCAAAAAAATAAATCAAGGGGAGAAATGTCTGGGGAACGAGATCAGTCCACATGACCTCTTCTCCCAAAACTGTCATTCAAGCAATCTCTAACAGCTGCAGCAGAATGAGCTGTGGCCCCATCCTGCCGAAAACATTCTGGAAGACCCAAACGCTCAATATGAGGCATTAATTTGCCTCTCAGCCTGTTGAGATAAGTCTCACCCGTTACATGTTCAACGAAGAAGAAAGGTCATAGCGCATAAGCTTTGCACAAAACACAGCACACCACCATCTTTCGGCAGCCCTGCTGTTTGGATGGCCTCATCCAATGTGGATTGCCTTGTGGTCAGTATCGAAGATTTTGTCTGTTCACTTCACCGTTGACATAAAACAGAGCTCCTGCACTGGACAACTCAGAATCTTTAGTAAAATCGATATTTTCATCCAGTTTATCTGCAAACCATTCACACATCCGCATGCGTCTATCGGGGTCATAAAGTGATGCAATATCTGCTACTTGTACGGATGAAACTTCTCCCCTGTCGGGTTCAAAATGGTTCAAATGGCTCTGAGCACTACGGGACTTAACATCTGTGGTCATCAGTCCCCTAGAACTTAGAACTACTTAAACCTAACTAACCTAAGGACATCACACACACCCATGCCCGAGGCAGGATTCGAACCTGCGACCATAGCGGTCGCGCGTTTCCAGACTGAAGCGCCTAGAACCGCTCGGCCACACCGGTCGGCCCCTGTAAGGATTTTCTGGATGATTGACCTTGGAACACCGAACTCCGTTGATGTCCGACGAAGCGATTTCTGTGGGCTAGCATAAACCATGGCCAAGACAGTTTCTTTCGTTTAGTCTGAGGTCTTTGGTCGTACGGGACGAGTTTTGTCCAATACACTACCTGTTTCTTTAATGGAAACGGAAATGAAATCCCATGCCTCTTGACAGAGCGTAGCGGAACGATGCGGGAAACCCGCACCGACGTACTAGACAAGGTCCTAATGGAGGTGGTTGGCCATTGCCTTCCTCCGACCGTAATGGGGATGAATGATGATGATGAATATGACACAAGAACTTCCAGTCATCTCGGGTGAAAATCCCTGACCCTGACGGGAATCGAATCCGGGACCCCGTGCTCGGGAAGCGAGAACGCTACCGCGAGGCCTCGTGCTGCGGACTGTTTCTTTAAACTTCGTGCTTAATGTCCCCACGGCAGTAAAACAAATAGATTGACGTTGAGGCTGTCGAAGACTAAATTCTTCCGCAGTTTTGCGATAGACTATCCTTCTCGTCCACTTAAGAGTACCAACTCCACTCGTTCTTCTTCACACAGAGCCATCATTCAACCTGGTATGACAAATTTTATTAGAATGATTACAATTATTTTATTATTATTTATTTATCAATATTCACTGAATATCAAATATTCATTGGAATTCCCTATGTACCCAGACTTTATGGGCACTCTGTATATGTGCATTGCAGTCGATAGGTCTCATAATGCCTTCGATTACTACCACACGAACCATGAATGCCTATTTGAATGCCCTCATTGCTCAATATCGCCACCAATACGTCCGCTGCGCGATGCATGTTTCCAGCAGACGAACATCGACCTCGTGGCAGTACGAAACGTGGCTTATCCGTCCAGGTGACAAGTTTCTATTGATCCACAGTGCAGTCTCGATGATTCTTCTGTGCCTGCTGCAATCGCAGTGCACTGAAAGGCGTCTTCTGGAAAAGTTGTGCCTGCAACAGCATTGAAGTCTGTCGTCCACGTTCTGTGATGAGGCATAGACGGTGCTCACCACCGTAGAACGCGAACAGCCGTTCGAGGGTGCTCATTCCCATATGTCGGTCCATAGCAATCTGCTCTTCGTCACAGCCGCTTATGGCAGTGGTTTTTCTCGTTTCATGACAGTATCGTCGCAAAAACGATTCTCCGCTCGTCTCTGCTTCTCTTGTACACTCAGGTGACAAAAGTCATGGGATAGCGATATTCACAGATACAGACGGCGGCAGCATGGCGTGCAGAAAGTATAAAAGTGCAGTGCATCGGCGGAGCTGTCATTTGTGCTCAGTTGATTCGTGTGAAATGGTCTCCGTAGTGATTATGGCCGCACGATGGGAATTAACAGATTTCTAACGCGGAACTGTGGTTGGAGCTAGACGCATGGGACATTCCATTTCGGAAATCGTTAGGGAATTCAATACTGCGAGATCCACAGTGTCAAGAATAAACCGAGAGTACCAAATTTTAGGCATTTTTGTCTCAAGATGGACAACGCAGTGACAGACGGCCTTCACTTAACTACCGAGAGCAACGGTGTTTGCGCGGAGTTGCCAGTGCTGACAGACAAGCAACAATGCGTGAAATAACCGCTGAAATCAATGTGGGGCATACGACAAACGTATCCGTTAGGCAGCGCGGCGAAATTGGGCGTTAACAGACTATGGCAGCAGAGGATCGACACGAATGTGTTTGCTAACAGGCGGCATCGCCTGCAGCGCCTCTCCTGGGCTCGTGACCTTTTCGGTTGAGCCCTAGACGACTGGAGAACCGTTGCCTGGTCAGATAGTCCCAATTTCAGTTGGTAAGAGCTAATGGAAGGGCTTAAGTGCGTCGCAGATCATACGAAACCATGGACTCAAGTATATGAAGATGGTATCTGTTGTTTCGGACATGTCCGAAAGAACAGATACCATCTTCATATACTAAAATGTAAACTTTCACGGCCGGAAATATCATGTCCATTATAATTATCCGGGCTGTTATGCCGTGGTCGGTTGATGAATTCCGTATTGTTTCCCAACGTTTCGTCTCCGACTGCGGGAGACATCTTCAAGGGGGTCCGTAGCTTGATGGAAGGTCCAACACACACACTGGCTCGCTACAGTCAGTAGCCCGGATAATTATAATGGACATCTTCATATAGTTATGGCTAACCAGCTGTTGACCTTCTTCTTCTGTGTTGGATGCACACGCATTGCCCGAACTCTTACGGGACTCGGTAAGACTGTCTGCCGAAAATAATGAGTGTAACGGCAGGGGCACTACGAATGTAGTGTGTGGACATTAAGTTGGGAATGTGGGTCTCATGGGGAGCGTGCAAGGGATAAATTCTTGCGGTCGCACTATCCTCTGCCTTGTAAGCAGGAGATCCCGGGTACAAGTACCGGTCGGGGCACACATTTTCAATTGTCCCCGTTGATGTATATCAACGCCTGTCGACAGCTTAGGGTCTTCATTTAATTATCATTTCATGGACTCAAGTTGTCAACAAGGCACTGTGCAAGCTGGTGTTGGTTGCATAATGGTGTGGGCCGTGTTTAGGCTACATCGAATGGACCGGGTCTTCTGATCAAACTGAACCGATCATTGACTGCAAATGGTTATTTCGGCTACTTGGAGACTATTTTCAATTATCCATGGAGTTCATGTTCCCAAACAACGATGGAATTTTGATGGATGATAATGTGCCATGTAACTGGCTCACATTTGTTGGCGATTGGTTTGATGAACCTTCTGGACAGTTGGAGCAAATGATTTGGTAATCCACCTCGCTCGGTATGAATCTAATAGAACATTTATCGGACATAATCGAGAGGTCACTTCGTGCACAAAATCCTGCATCTGCAACACTTTCGCAATTATGAACGGCTATAGACGCAGCATGGCTCAATATTTTCGCAGGGGACTTCCAACGACTTGTTGAGCCCATGCCACGTCGAACTGCTGCACTACGCCGGGCAAAACGAGGTCCGGCACGATATTTGGAGGTATTACATGACTTTTGTCATCTCAGTGTATGCTTTCCTTATTGCGTACGTGACATGCCCGAACCGCCACGAGGCGACATTCAGTCACTTGAGTAGTGGGCATAATATTTTCTTCAGTGTAGAGAATTAAGATAGCATGTTCGTACTGTTCAAGATAAGCCAGTGGTATGACATTTATATACGACTGCGTGCTGAAAAGCAATGCCTCCGAAATTTTCTATGTGAAAACTCATAAAGCTCTTTAAATAAAACAAACTTTATTAACATGTTACATGTTTATTCTTTAGTTCTGCATATTTATTTCTCACGTAGTCACCGTGGCAACGAACGTATGTCTCTCAACGAGAGACCAATATTTCTATATCATCACTGCAGAATGTTCCACGGGACTGGAAGAAGGCCTAGGTCATGGCAATCTATAAAAAGGGTAGAAAATCAGATGCACATAATTACCGGTCAATTTCACTGACGTCGATTTGTTGTAGAATCATCGAACATATTTTGTGTTCAGACATAATGACCTTTCTAGACCCTGAGAAGCTCATCTGCAGAAACCAGCAAGGTTTTAGGAAACAGCGGTCATGCGAGACACAGATGGCCCTCTCTGTGCATGATATACAACAGGCTCTAGATACCGGCTCCCAGGTTGATGCCATATTTCTCGACTTTCGAAATGCATTTGACTCAGTTCCGCACTGTCGCTTGCTACAAAAAGTGCGCGCTTACGGTCTATCCAGTGACATATGCGGTTGGACAGAAAGTTTTCTAACAGACAGGGAGCAGTATGTCGTCCTGAACGGTTAACTTCAACAGAAACAAGAGTAACTTTAGGTGTGCCCCAGGGCAGCTTAATAGGTCCTCTGCTTTTTACGATCTACATAAACGATCTGGTTGATGGTATTGACGGCGGCCTTAGACTGTTTGCCGATGATGTTGTAGTCTACAGGAAAGTAGTATCACACGAAAGTTGTGAACAAATCAATGAGGATTTGCAGAAAATAAATGCGTGGTGTAATGACTGGCAGCTATTTCTCAATATTAGTAAGTGTAACCTACTGCGTATAACAAGGCGAAAATCTTCATTAATGTATGAGTACAAAATAAATGATCAGTCTTTAGAAGCGGTAACATCAGTCAAGTATCTGGGTGTGACTATTCGAAATGATCTCAAATGGAATGGTCAGATTACACAAGTAACGGGCAAGGCGAACTCTATATTGCGGTTTATTGGTAGAATCCTGAAGCGATGCAGTCCTTCAGCAAAGGAAATACGTTACAATACGTTAGTTCGTCCAGTCTTAGAGTATTGTTCGTCTGTATGGGGCCCTTACCAGTTGGGTCTGATTCAAGAGATTGAGAAGGTCCAAAGAAGAGCGGCAAGAAAAAGAGCGGCAAGATTCGTGACTGGTACATTTAGCCATCGCGAGAGCGTTACAAATCTCATAGAAAGTTTGAAGTGGGACACACTTGCAGATAGACGACGTGCCAAACAGAAGGGGCTGCTCACTAAATTCCGAAATCCATTCTTCACCGATGATGTAGAGCATATATTATTACCACCAACTTTCAGATCGCATAATGATCGTCATTCAAAGATAAGGGAAATAAGAGCTCGTACTGAGGCGTTCAGACAGTCGTTTTTCCCTCGCGCGATCCGTGAGTGGAACAGGGGGGGGGGGCGGAATATGACTTTGGCGCGAATTGTGCCCTCCGCCACACACCGTTTGGTGGCTAGCGGAGTATATATGTAGGTGTAGATGAAAGCGCATCCTCACCTCTGTTTGCACTGCTTTATCTCTATAAAAGTGAAGTCCTCGAAGGTGTTCTTTAAGTTTCTGAAACGCACTCGTCCACTACGAGTTTTGTCAAATGGTTCAAATGGCTCTGAGCACTATGGGACTCAACTGTTTAGGTCATAAGTCCCCTAGAACTTAGAACTACTTAAAACTAACTAACCTAAGGACAACACACACATCCATGCCCGAGGCAGGATTCGAACCTGCGACCGTAGCGGTCGCGCGGTTCCAGACTGTAGCGTCAGAACCGCTCGGCCACTAGCGGCCGGCACGAGTTTTGTCACACACCTTGAACCTAGCACCACACTTTCCTTCTTTACGAGCACGAACAACCGGACGTCGCACGTTACTGATGGCGGTACCATCATCGCGATACACAGTTTTCATTCTTCTACGGATTGAAATTGGAGGCACGTTTTCTGCGGCTAGAAGATTACAAAATGCTGTTTCTAACGCATCATAGTTACGCTACATACCGCCACGTTAAACGCTACAATTCGGAGCCCACTAGCGGCAGAGGGTTTCAGCTTGCGTCAGCGTAGCGGGAAAGTCGACCGCGTAATATGGATGGTTCAAATGGCTCTGAGCACTATGGGACTTAACATCTATGGTCATCAGTCCCCTAGAACTTAGAACTATTTAAACCTAACTAACCTAAGGACATCACACAACACCCAGTCATCACGAGGCAGAGAAAATCCCTGACCCCGCCGGGAATCGAACCCGGGAACCCGGGCGTGGGAAGCGAGAACGCTACCGCATGACCACGAGCTGCGGACGTAATATGGATGACATGTAATACCTCAACCGATGTTGAGAAGAAAATAAAAAAAATTACTTTTCAGCACGCTCTGTACTTTCACATTACATAGCAGAAAATATGTAGACTGAGAGCTTTCTTGAAATACACTTCAGTAGATACTTGCCTTCACTGTTGCCAACGTAAGCGGCGCAAAATAGACTTTATCTGTTTATTGCCGACTCAGGTAATACATATTACGAACTAATGGGTTGTTTGACAAGCTGTACAAGGTGACTTACTGAGAATTTCGCGGCATAGATCGCAGACAGTCTTGCCTGTTGCACGTGTTTGTAGAAGTAATTTTCCACTCTGTGAAGGGCACACTGATGTCAGCTGTGAGACCTCCTACTAGTATAAGCCGCCGCACAGTACTTCACTGACAGTTCTGTGATCCTGCCGGCTACTGCGAATGTCGAATTGGTCAGACAGTAAAAACAGCCATCTGTGCGGCTTACGTCACTGTCTATTGGTAGCTCATATTGTTTTCTTTCCCATTAGCTAATGCTAGAATGTATTTAGTGTCTGCTCATATTCGTTTTTCATGCTGCAGGTATTAACGTCACATTCATTTAATAACTGCAGTGAGAATTATACACATGACTATAAGAAGGTTTATCTACAGATAAAAATGTGTTTTTACTGTCTGTCTCCCATTTAACATCAACGTTAGCAGCTAAAGGGTGAACGTTAACACGTCAATTCGAATGAAACAGTTAACTGTTCGATTTGACGAAATTGACCGAAAGACGCTAGGTGTATAGTTGCTTACGGGCGTATGCGAAGCCTGTTAGAACGGGAGATATTAGGACGTCAACAGTAACTAAATTATTACAGAATCTAGGCCCATCCTCTGGCTTTGGCGTTATTTGTATGCGCTATGGATTGTAATGAGAGCCGCACATTGATCTTCTAGCCGTTGTGACTCTCCGTGCCTTGGAGCCGTTATTTCTCATTCAAGTAGCTCGTCATTTGGCATAACTGGGCTGGCTGCACCCACTTCCCTGCTTCTCACCGAGAAAAATTCCTTGTCATTGTCGAGTCCACCTCATTGCAGTCAAGCACCGTGACGGCTCAGACAAGGGACTAAATCAGTCACCGTGAACAAAACGGAGAAATGCAGTCATTTGTTTAGGTGGTGTCCCGAGTAGAGGACGCTTCTGCAATCTACCTAGGTACGTCATTTTCGGCCAAATTTCGATCAAACGCCGAAGAGATGAACGTTAATACTTGCCAATCACAGAAACAGTAGCGGCTAGAATAGTTGCCACCAGTAGTAAGCGTGAAAGTGAAAGGAAGACTATAAGGTAGTTCGAGACGGAGCACAAGTCCGGACTGTTGAAATATACCTGTACGGAAGGAGATCGGTCGTGCACTTGCAGAGAAACGATCACGACATTTACCTTACACGATTTAGGGCAATCACAGAAAGCCTACTCCTGGATGGCCAGAGAGGTTATTAGCCTCCGTCGTTTCGAATGCTGGTCCGGAGACGTACCAGTGCTCCACCTCGCTTGGTAAGCGCGAAAATTGGTTGACTGGATCGATAAACGAACAACTATTTTTTGCACTTGAAAACCGAGTTTACTCTTCCGTTTCACTTCGGTTTACATATTTTCGTTTCGTTCTATGCATCACATTGGAAGCGTTTGCCGGGCAGGTACTAGCTTCTGGACATGCGACTTAGCGAGATGGAACAGTGGTTCAGTCATTGGACAAGTATTTGGGACGAAGATAGTTCGTAGGTCGACCTGGCTATTTTGATTTATGTATTACCTTGCAAAAAAGTGAAGTGCCCCAGAAGGGGAAGAGGAAACGAAAAGAAACTTCATGGATTGAGACGGTATATTATGATATTTCAGTGATTAAAAATTCGAGTCAAATTTGCAAAGAACTTGGCGGTATAAGCCTTCATATCAGTATAACGTTGCTCCCTCTCCAGCCCGGATGCGTGCACTGATTCGACTGGGAAGGATGTCGTAAAGCCTTTGTATCCACTCCTGAGCTAACAACTGCTGTAGCTGGTGCTTAATATCCTTGCCACTGGCACTGGGGCAGAGCTGACCGAGTTGGTCACGCACATGTTCTATAGCGGCCAGATCAGCCTACGGGAATACTTCAACATCACGCATATACTTCATAGGAACACGTGCCATGTGCGGACGAGCATTGTCCAGTTGAAAAATGGCACCAAGGTACTGTCGTAGGAAGGGCCACAAATGAGGCGCAGAATCTCCGATTGTGGCGTCGAGAGTTCCCTCATCTCTACCAGATGCGGCCTGAAGTCAAACCCGATGGCTTCCCAGGCAGTGACGGCGCGAGTAACATCTTCCCAGGTCGCCGCCATAATCGCCGACTATGGTCATGTGGAGCTGTGCAGAACCGTGACTCATTGCTGAACACAATGCGACGGCGTCCATCAGCAGTCCATGCTTCCCGCTCAAGACACCATTTCATACGCATTTGTCATGTAACAATAACGGCAGCCGTGGGACAGTAATTCTGTAGACTTGCTGCTTCAAATTCCCGATCAGTGGTGCCAGATGACAGAGAATGTTGGAGGGGGTCTATTACAAGCTCTCGAATGTCGGGCCCAGAAGTTACGGCATTACGATGTGCTTAGCGGGCAGTACGAAGATCCTGCCTAATGGTGGTCAAACGTGGTCGACATGATCACTGACAAACACTGTGCTTGTCCTAAATTTCCCATGGTATCCCATATCGAATCACTGCCACATCTTAATGGATATTGCAGATCCGACCAGGTGGCCAAATAGGGACCCAAAATGAGGGTCACTACAACCTCTTGTCAGGTGCTGATAACGCTGCCTCACACGAAAAGGCGGGATCTCCGCGACCTTCAAGTGATCATTCAGCTTCTGACGTTGTTGACGCCTATTATGTACACTACCAGGCCTGGTAACAACACTAAAAGCGAACAACACTAAACCAGAATGAGATTTTCACTCTGCAACGGAGTGTGCGCCTATATGAAACTTCCTAGCAGATTAAAACTGTGCCGGACCGAGATTCGAACTCGGGACGCCGGTCGTTGTGGCCGTGCAGTTCTAGGCGCTTCAGTCTGGAACCGCGTGACCGCTACGGTCGCAGGTTCGAATCCTGCCTCGGGCATGGATGTGTGTGATGTCATTAGGTTAGTTAGGTTTAAGTAGTTCTAAGTTCTAGGGGACTGATGACCACAGTTGTTAAGTCCCATAGTGCTCAGAGCCATTTGAACGATTTGAACTGGGGACCTTTGCCTTTCGTGGGAAAAGCTCCTGAGTTCGAATCTCGGTCCGGCACACAGTTTTAATCTGCCAGGAAGTTTCATATCAGCGCACACTCCGCTGCAGAGTGAAAATCTCATTCTGGAAACATCCCCCACGCTGTGGCTAAGCCATGTCTCCGCAATATCCTTTCTTTCAGGAGTGCTAGTTCTGCAGGGTTCGCAGGAGAGCTTCTGCAAAGTTTGGAAGGTAGGAGACGAGATACTGGCGGAAGTAAGGCTGTGAGACCGGGCGTGAGTCGTGCTTCGGTAGCTCAGTTGGTAGAGCACTTGCCCGCGAAAGGCAAAGGTCCCGAGTTCGAGTCTCGGTCGGGCACACAGTTTTAATCTGCCAGGAAGTTTAGTTATTTATATGCCTGCCGATTGTGTGTACGCGTACGAGGTTACACTGACATCCAGCCGTGTCTTCTTGGTGCTTCTCTTTTTTTGTCACGCAGTTTAGTTTCCACATTTTCTGCATTTATGATTTCTTTAAAAGTCGGAGGCCAATTTCTTGTTCCTTGTCCAATACGAGTCTCTCTGCTGGTTATATTGCCTTTGATGTTGTAGAACCTTGAAACCTTCTCCTCTCCGACACCCAGTACTTTGCGATTAGTTCGCTGCCAACTGTACTTGCCAAGCACACCTGAAGCACAAGCCGAAAATCTCAACTTGCCACAGACGTTTTTCACTTTCATAAAGATGTAATTTGCACTACTTTTCATTAAATTATTAACACCATGGAAAATTCTGGAAACAGGAGTGGTAGCACTGGTCTGAAAAGACGACGTGCCACCTGTCACGTCGTTGGGTGTACCGCTGTCGGCACGGCTCCCATGCCAAGGGGAGCTCAACGCTGTGGGTACCTTTCCTGCTCCAAACAAGCCCATTCCTGAATTAATCTACGCGACTTCTACGCAACTTTGCTGTACGGCCCTGTGCGGCTGAGCGTGCACTGTGTCTCTCTGCTAGGGTGTTAATCGCGTGAGGGCATTGAGATCCTGCATGGCGTTGTGTACGACCCTCTTGAACCCTTCCTATTCGTCCTTGCATGACAGACGTAGAGTATCTACCGACGCGAGCGCCAATATGTCGGAACAATAAACTACAGCCTGCGTAGGTTATGATCCTGTCTCTCTCCAGTACCGACACTTGCTGTTAGACATTTCTCTTTACACGAGCTATTGTACGATATTCTCAGAAGTAAATTCAAATGCGATTTCTGCATGAGAAAATCGCAGCGTCATCTTTCCTTCTAAAACAGTTGTAGATGGCTTTACTCTTACCTGCTTTATGGGGATGCGTTGAGATGCTAATCGTTTGCATGTACAGATCTGTACTACACACTGACGGGAAAAAAGCGCAACTCTAAGAAGTAGTTGTACGATATAAACGAAGCTTGGTAGGCGTGTTTCCACATCTGAAAGACGATTATGAAACGTCCCCTTAGAAAAATTAATGAATTACTGTGCTGATAAAACTCTTACGCTACTTGATTTTGAAACAACTGAGCAAAACTGAACGTACTCAGACATTTCGCTCTTTACCTATTCTGATCAACTCTAAACTGACACACAATACTTTTAGCGCAACGCAATCTGACTTTCAATAATCCCTACAAAAGAATGGCCCTGACTAACATTAACCTATACCTTTCACAAATCACTTACCTCACAAAAATCTTCGTTACTCGAACTACTGCAATACAGCGAGCGCCACTACTGCCAGCTAAATAAGAGACTCAAACTACTGAAGGCACTAACTACTGATAGGCATAGTTAGCAAATGAAAGATTTTGATAGAGAAAAATGGTTCAAATGGTTCTGAGCACTATGGGACTCAACTGCTGAGGTCATTAGTCCCATAGAACTTAGAACTAGTTAAACCTAACTAACCTAAGGACATCACACACATCCATGCCCGAAGCAGGATTCGAACCTGCTACCGTAGCGATCTCGTGGTTCCAGACTGCAGCGCCTAGAACCGCTGATAGAGAACAAACAATGTATTTACCTTAATGGTGTTCAAAAGTCATTATATATATATATATATCAGTTCATGACATCCAGTCTTACAAATTTACTGTCTCTGATGGACACACGTCCAGATCATTCGCTCTCAAAACTCCACCATCTCTCTCCCCACATCCACTATTGCTGGCGGCTCACCTCCAACTGCGCAACGCTACGCGCTATAACAGCCAACTGCCCAACACTACAATAGCAAAAAACAACAATGCAAACCAGCCACAGACTGCACACAGAACAGCCAGTGATTTTCATACAGAGCGCTACGTGGCGTTACCAATATAAAAACCTAAACAGCCTACTTACACGATGTCTATTCAGATTTCGTACCAGTCGCGTAAACACGGCTCTGGTAGCGTCACTACGTGGATGAAAATGAGGTTTGCATCAAACAAACGCTGTAACGGTCGTGATAGTTACCTTTGAGACAGGATGTGCTGAGTTGATGCTGGTCAAGAATGCCTTTAAAACGACGGAGAGCCATTATCAACACCTCACTGAGTTTGAACAAGGTCGTGTACTAGGGCTACGCGAAGATGGATGTTCCTTCCGTGATATAACAGAAAGATTCGGAAGTAATGTAGCCACTGTACATAACTGCTGACAGCGGTGGTCACGAGTATGTACGGTCGAAAGAAGACGGCGCTACGAACTGCCACGTGACACTACCGAAAGGGAAGACCATCGTGTTCCGCATATGGCTCTGGCATGCCTACTGCATCCGCGGCAGCAATTTGAGCAGCAGTTGGCACCACAGTGACACAATGAACTGTTGCAAATTTGATACTTCAAGGAAAGCCCCGAGCCAGATGCCCCGTAGCTTGCATTCCACTGCCCCCAAAACACCTCCATTTGCGGCTTCAGTGGTGTCAAGCGAGAGTACTTTGCACGATAGGGTGGAGGTCTCTTTTCTGCCTCAGTGCCTGTGATGGCTTTGCGTTGTGTTACGGCTTCTGCACCACTTGTTAGCAGCAGACACAGTGGCTGCGCCAAAGACTGAGACAGCATGGAGTTTTACAATTATTTATTGAACTTTCTTTAAAATTTCTTCCTCGTCGTCGCTGCCCAGACCTGCGGATCCCTCCGCCTGGCTGCTGCTGTGTAGATTCTCCGACAATGCGCGCGGCTGATCGCACTCGGGAGCCTCAGGCCACCAGTGCTCCGCTGAAGCCAGGATGCCCTGTGGTTGAGATGAACTCGTCGCCGCTCGGCGCCCCAGTACGGGCACGCCCACGGAGCCGACGCCTGCTGCACCAGCGGCTGGGAAGCCGTCAGTCGCGATGTCCGCGAGGTCCCGTCATGGACGGACCACGCGCCGTGGGGCTGGGTTGCCGTGAAGTCCAGGCGTCAGTCCCCTGCGACGCCTGTGACCAAGACAGCGCTGCAGCCGGTCCTGCTGGAAGTTCTCGCTGTAGTTAGCCAGCCATGGTGCCGATCGAACTCGGGCCGACCTTCAGAGCTGAAGTTGACATCTGGCGGCGAACGGATGACTCCTGCAAGCTGAAACTGACTTTCGGAATTGTCACCTAAGAAGATTGAACATTCGGACACGGATAACGTGCGTCCTCTGATCCGAACTCCTTCCTAATGGCTTCTGTCTGTTGCTGCCTGCGTTCCACTATTTATATCCGGCAGGAGGACGTTTTTTACCCTCGGTGGTAGCTTTTTGTTATTACTCCCGCAGTATATTGCTTCGTAACTTAGTGTGCTGGCCTCACTTCCCCTTACTCAGCACTCTCCAGGCTTCGCTCGGTCTGTGTGCGTCCTTGCGCCAGCCTGTTGGTAGACTGCTGCTGTCAGCAAGGCTATCTGTGCCTGCCTACTTCGCAACGCCTCGGTCGCCGGCGTGCCTCTGTTTTGCCATTCTGCACTGCGTGAAGCAACTCTTACTACATGTGGCTCCAACAGTTGGTTAGGAGGAGGCCAGTTGAGAGCCTGCAACTAACCTGTCTGCGTGCTAGACACATTGAACCTACACATGAAGTCGCACCCCAGGCCATGACTCCATATGATAGCTGGAGCTCCCTCGTGGTTATCCCATATGTCCTGACTGCAAACTTGTACGTCATCCTGGTGATTCGATCTGTTGTGATGTCATTCATGAACAGCATTCCAGGGGTTGTTTTCCAACAGGATAACCCTCGCCCACTTACCGCTGTTGTAGCTCGGATATGCTCTACAGAGCGTCAATGTTTTGCGCCGGCCTGCGCGATCGCCAGATTTGTCAACAGTTGAGCACAAATGGGACATCATCTGGCGACAACTCCACCGTCATCCGCAAACGGCATTAACCGTCCCTGTATTGACCGACCAAGAGCAACAGGCATGGAACTCCATTCCACAAACTGACATCCAGCACCTGTACATCACAATTCTTGTACGCCTTCATTCTGGTGGTAGCACCAGTTATTACTGTACCAACATTCCACATTTGCAATGGCCTTTCTCGCGCTTACATTAGCATGTGATCTTGCAGTGTTAATCATTTAAATAAGTAATCTAGACAAATACATTTCAGAAATTTTATTACTCTATATTAATTATTTTTCCGTGTTGCGATTTTTTCTCTTCAAAGTAGATGTGCAAAGCCTTTGGTAGACACAAAAAATCGTGAAAAATTGAAGTAAAAGCTTTCTCTGAAAATTATTTTCAGAAATTAGTTTAGGAGCGAATGCATACTTGACCTCTTAGTAACAAATAATCCACCAAAAGGGAAAGTACGATATACCTATTTAAAAAAGCAAATAAAAAATCCACTTGACGCCTACCTAAGAGACAGTCTCCACTCTTCCGCGACTGTGTAACTGTACACCAGATGTGGCTTACATTCAATGAAAAAGTATCTGAGGCAGTTGAGAGGGTCATATCACAAAATAAATAAAAGATGGTACTGATCCTTCATGGTACACAAAATAGGTCACAACACTTTGCAGAAGCAACGGAAAGAGCAAGTCAAATTTATAAGAGCACCTGATCTTCAAGATTGGCGATGTTATACTGAAGGTCAAAACTTAGCGCAGACCTCAATGCGAAATGCTTTAAATGGCTTCCATAACGAAACGGTGTCTCGAGATCTGACAGAAAATCCAAAGAGATTCTAGTTGTATGTAAAGTATACCAGCGACAAGACACGTTGCCTTCACTGCGCGGTGACAGTGGTAATATTACTGATGACAGCGCTACTAAAGCGGAGTTATTGAGCAAAGTTTTCGTTAATTCCTTCACCAAAGAAGGCGAAGTAAATATTTCAGACTTAGAATCAAGAATAACTGTCAACATAAGCAGCTTAGAAGTAGATATCCTTGGTGTGGCGAAGCAGTTTAAAGCACTCAATAAAAGGCAAGTGTTCCGGTCAAGATAAAATACCAATTAGTTCCTTTCATAGTATGGCGGTACAATAACGCCGTACTTAGCAATGATATACAACTGTTCGCTCGACAAAAGATCCGCACCAAACATCTGGAAAGTTGCGTAGGTCTCACCAACACTCAAGAAAGGGAATAGGAGCAATCCGCTGTATTACAGACCCATATCACTGACGTAGATTTGCAGTAGGATTTTGGAAGATATACTGTGTTCGAGCATTATGGATTACCTCGAAGGTAACGGTCTATTGATACAAAGCACGGATTCAGAAACTATTTTTCTTGTGAAACACAAATAGCTCTTTATTCACACGAAGTAATGAGTGCTCTCGATAGGGGATGTCAAATTGATTCCATATTTCTAGATTTCCAGAAGGCTTTTGACACCACTCCTCACAAGAGACTATCTAATTGCGTGCCTAGGGAGCATCGCTTCATTTGTGCGACTGGATCCGTGATTCCCTTTCAAGAAGGATAGCAATCGACGGACAGTGATCGAGTACAACGGAACTGACATCCGACGTCCCCCAAGGAGGTGCTATAGGCCCTCCGGTGTTCCTTACCTAGGTAAACGCTTTTGAAGACAATCTGAGCAGCCCTCTTAGATTGTTTGCAGATGATGTTGTTATTTACTGTTTAGTAAAGGCGTCAGATGATCAAAGCCAATTAAAAAATGACTTAGACACGATATCTGTATGGTGCGAAAAGTGGCAATAGATTCTAAATAATGAAAAGTGTGAATACTCAAAGAAATCCGCTAAATTTGTATTACAAGAAAAATCACAAAGACCATAAATTCGGATAAATACTTCGGCGTTACATTTATGAATAGTTTAAATTGGACTAATCACACACACGATGAGGTGGGAAAGACAAACCAAAGACTGCGTTTTATTGGCAGAAGACTTAGGAGCTGCAACAAATCCACTAAAGAGAGAGCCTAAACTACGCTTGTTCGTCGTCTGTTAGAGTAATGCTGTGCAGTATGGCATCCTTACCACATAGGATTGACAGTGGACGTAGGGAAAGTGTAAAGAAGTGGCAGCTGATTTTGTATTATTGCGAAATAGATGAGAAAATGACACGGATATGACAAGCAAGTCTGGGTGGCAATCATTAAAACAAAGGCGTTTTACGTTGCGACGAGAAATCTTTTCTGAAAATTTCAGTCACCAACTTTTTCCTCTGTATGTAAATATATTTCACTGGTGCCAGCCTACATGTAGAGAAATGATTATCGTAGTAAAATTTAGACATCAGAGTTCTTACAGGAATATTTAAGTATTCATTTTCCCTATGTGCTGTTGGAGAGTGGAATGGTAGAGAACGTATGTTGAACAGAGCTACACACTGAATGTGGAAACATGACGCAATATTAATCACACGAAGTCCGAAATATGTTGTGATTTAAATAAACCACCATCATTTGTGATTGGTAGTCTGAGGTGTGGGGGGTTGATCTATTATTCTGTTATTCTGCGCAACGGATTAATCTGAGATGTACCGTTTACCCTGTGGCGCTTGCAAGATGCAATTTCCATCCCCACACTGCTACAGAAGTCAGACAGACGCTCCTAACGTTCTAAAGAGAAATGCCTGAAAAACTTTCAGCAATAAATATCTTCTGGAGTCGTCCGCTGTAAGGAAATAACACAAAAATTCACAGAATTTCTTACATAACTAGTGGGATACTTGGTTACTGGAATAGTGCTAGTTAGTGTAAGAAAAACATGGAACTAACGAAAGTTATTATTTTGCAAAAATTCTGAGAAATCACAATGGCACTTTTAGTTATGAATTGAACAAGTTATATCCTGGTTCTCTTCGGAATGTGAAGTTACCTCTCAAGGATAGGATTTGCTAATGAAATTTCTATACAAAGTTTAAGATGGTTGTTGACTTGGCAGAATGGCTGAGATGCGCCTACTCAAATTGAATAATTATCCTTTAGAATGTCGCTAGGTACGGTTGAGGCTGTCGTGTGTGAAATGCTGTGAAGTGTACTGTTGCGGAGGAAATATGGGGCTCGCAATAGCTGTAGTGCACAATACCATAAGCTGCGATGACTGCTGTCTGCGCCGCTCGCTGCTGACAAATAAGATAACTCTCGCTCTATCTGGATTGACCTTCGCCAATCAAACTCTCCCTATGCCTTGATGAAGTCAAGGATTCCTATTCGCCCCTAGTCTAACTATTGGCGTGGTTCACTGGTCAGATAACCAGTCCACCGCGATGCCACTCAAAATTCGCTCGCAGGCGTTTATCTATAACTCTGTCCGTTCACACTGCACAATAAGTGTGTTGGCCAACACAGTGAACAACGCTTAGTCT
This sequence comes from Schistocerca nitens, assembly GCF_023898315.1. Lineage (NCBI taxonomy): Eukaryota > Metazoa > Arthropoda > Insecta > Orthoptera > Acrididae > Schistocerca > Schistocerca nitens. Next base: position 410,679,041 of record NC_064618.1, read on the forward strand.
CAAGGACTCAGTATAGAGTAGCACTTTGATTCGCTCTCGACAGAGGTGCTCTCCCAGTGAAGTACTGAGGAGAGACTTGTTCCTCACTCCAAGAGCGACAACGGAACGGCGCCTCTCCACGCCAGACGTGAAGGGATATATTTTTCAGTCTCTTCCATTATTCCTTCAGCTCAAGGCGTCAGAAATAACATCTGCAATCAGCGTTGCCCTTCTAAAATGGGAGAATGACGTTTCGTTTAAGGCGATCAATCCGGAAGCTTGTAGCTTTGGCGTTTGGCGTTTGGCGTTTGCTGTCTCCCTGTGAAAATCTCTGAAACTGCGTGCTATGTGTAAAGAATGCATAGGCTGGCCGCTCCCACACAATGTAGCGGAATTTGCTTGTAAGCCGAACACGGGGTTGTTCCCCCCTTTCCACTCGGGCCCATGCTGTCCGCTATGGGCGGTCACTGGCCGACATGGGCTGGGTCGTCCTCTGAAGGGCCTGGCGTGCCGTTGTGCAGCCCCTCTCCTGAACTAAAAGCCTCTGTGACCGTCGTGTATGGAATGTATGTGTGCCCGCCAGCCTCGAGTATTTCAACCACGGTGCGCTCACTTGTCAATTGCATATGGTTTACATGAATTCATACAACATAGACTTTATCTTATCGAGTTTGGATTTGAATGAAGCGTCTTGATGTGCGGAACATGATTGTGAGGGCGGAACATGTAAGCAATGAAGGTCAGGAGACCGCAATGTCTTACAGTAGTCGATTTTGTACAACTTTATCCATTATGATGCCAGCTACATGTGACGGAATAAGTTGGAAGCAAAGCCACTACTTTGAGAAAACTGCTGCTTTCTGTGTTTATCTTTTATTTATGGCTTAATACACTCCTGGAAATGGAAAAAAGAACACATTGACACCGGTGTGTCAGACCCACCATACTTGCTCCGGACACTGCGAGAGGGCTGTACAAGCAATGATCACACGCACGGCACAGCGGACACACCAGGAACCGCGGTGTTGGCCGTCGAATGGCGCTAGCTGCGCAGCATTTGTGCACCGCCGCCGTCAGTGTCAGCCAGTTTGCCGTGGCATACGGAGCTCCATCGCAGTCTTTAACACTGGTAGCATGCCGCGACAGCGTGGACGTGAACCGTATGTGCAGTTGACGGACTTTGAGCGAGGGCGTATAGTGGGCATGCGGGAGGCCGGGTGGACGTACCGCCGAATTGCTCAACACGTGGGGCGTGAGGTCTCCACAGTACATCGATGTTGTCGCCAGTGGTCGGCGGAAGGTGCACGTGCCCGTCGACCTGGGACCGGACCGCAGCGACGCACGGATGCACGCCAAGACCGTAGGATCCTACGCAGTGCCGTAGGGGACCGCACCGCCACTTCCCAGCAAATTAGGGACACTGTTGCTCCTGGGGTATCGGCGAGGACCATTCGCAACCGTCTCCATGAAGCTGGGCTACGGTCCCGCACACCGTTAGGCCGTCTTCCGCTCACGCCCCAACATCGTGCAGCCCGCCTCCAGTGGTGTCGCGACAGGCGTGAATGGAGGGACGAATGGAGACGTGTCGTCTTCAGCGATGAGAGTCGCTTCTGCCTTGGTGCCAATGATGGTCGTATGCGTGTTTGGCGCCGTGCAGGTGAGCGCCACAATCAGGACTGCATACGACCGAGGCACACAGGGCCAACACCCGGCATCATGGTGTGGTGAGCGATCTCCTACACTGGCCGTACACCGCTGGTGATCGTCGAGGGGACACTGAATAATGCACGGTACATCCAAACCGTCATCGAACCCACCGTTCTACCATTCCTAGACCGGCAAGGGAACTTGCTGTTCCAACAGGACAATGCACGTCCGCATGTATCCCGTGCCACCCAACGTGCTCTAGAAGGTGTAAGTCAACTACCCTGGCCAGCAAGATCTCCGGATCTGTCCCCCATTGAGCATGTTTGGGACTGGATGAAGCGTCGTCTCACGCGGTCTGCACGTCCAGCACGAACGCTGGTCCAACTGAGGCGCCAGGCGCCAGGTGGAAATGGCATGGCAAGCCGTTCCACAGGACTACATCCAGCATCTCTACGATCGTCTCCATGGGAGAATAGCAGCCTGCATTGCTGCGAAAGGTGGATATACACTGTACTAGTGCCGACATTGTGCATGCTCTGTTGCCTGTGTGTATGTGCCTGTGGTTCTGTCAGTGTGATCATGTGATGTATCTGACCCCAGGAATGTGTCAATAAAGTTTCCCCTTCCTGGGACAATGAATTCACGGTGTTCTTATTTCAATTTCCAGGAGTGTATTTACTTAATTACATTAGTATTTTTTCATAATCGTTCATTTAGCCATTGTATTCCTCAAAATCGCGAAATGGATTTTTCAGGAATATGGAACGTCGTGAAGTTATATATTAAAGCAGCCACTAGAAGTTACTTATTTTAAGTAATCTGTCACAAAATAATTATATTCCTCTGGATGTCTAACCACGTCAAGGTATACCAAACCTACAGATGTTTCGGCTACCACTACATCAACTTTCCTTAGGGTGACTGATGGAGGCTGCCTGTTGCAACGTCGGTAATTTTATCACACGTGACATGTTCACAGGGTCGGAACAGTTTAATTGAAATGGACTCCGACGGCGATAGCCTGCGCTCTTACATCATAAATTATGATTAGCTCTTCTCTACTCGCAACTGATAACTGTGGAAATTACTTCCAGAATACTTTATAAAAATGAAGATAACAGCTACTTTGGAAAAGACCATAGCTCCTCCTGTTTTTCAATTCCGCAGCTATTTCTGCCCAATATTAAAAAAAAAGAAACAGCATTTATGCAATTTTACACAGAACACTATCAGCTTTCTATATACCGGCAAACTCCAATTCTGTGTAGTACAAACGTTAGAGTTAAGCGGATATTAAGCCGCTGGGTACTAACATTCTGACGAATTGCAGTATTTAGCAAGTCTCTTTTACGTTCTTTTTGAATGATTTGGGACCGGCCGCTGTGGCCGAGCGGTTCTAAGCGCTTCAGTCCGGAACCGCGCTGCTACTACGGTCGCAGGTTCGAATCCTGCCTCGGGCATGGGTGTGTGTGATGTCCTTAGGTTAGTTAGGTTTAAGTAGTTCTAAGTTCTAGAGGACTGATGATCTCAGATGTTAAGTCACATAGTGCTCAGAGCCATTTGAACCATTTGAATGATTTGGGTTTTCAAATTCCTACGACTTTTGAATTCCTACTTGATGTCTCTCTAACTGCAAAACAAACTGTACAGAACTTAGTGGCAAGCATGATATTGCCTCTTAGTGCTTGTTAACACCAAATGAATTCCTCATAAGTTCAGCCCAAGATCTTCTTTGCATGGAGACTGCCACAGTAAATGTTTTCTCACTCAATGCGGAAAATGGGTAACAGATTTTAATGCTTCCTTTGACAAAGTAAGATAGCCTTCAGGCAAAGAATTCCAAACATTTCCAAAATTACGCTGCTCACACAGTCGTGTTACAGCTCTGCCTGTAGATAATTCTATCAGACTCATCTGCAGTACAGGAGTCATTTCTTGCCTCTTTTTCGTAGAAGACTAGAAAACAAAACATTCGAAAGGACGGTAAGGGTGTACAGGAAACACTTCCTTCGTCAGGTGTTTCCGTCTTCAGTGACCTTACCCGCTACGTACACACTGAACACATTTATTTCGATACGTGTCTACATAAACTCACTTAAGGGTGGTATTTCATTCATTCTAGGTTTTCACAGACCTCCAGTTGCCTCCGTCCCCCTGATATGAATCACTGCTCTTGATCAGTGCAAGGCTGGTTCCCATCTCTGACTTAGGACCACAACACACAACGGAAATACGATTACTTACAAAACCAAATTTACGCAGTTCATATTACTCTTTTCATTCAGTGGTGCAGGGAGTAGCAATTGATCCTCAACACAAATAAATGTAATGTAGCGCGCATAAATAGGCAGAAAGCACCATTATTGTATAGCCACACGATTGCCGAACAAGCAGCAAAAGCAGTCACATCCATTTAATATCTTCAAGTATGCGTACGGAGATATTTAAAGAGGATCGACCACATAACACTAATTGCAGAAAAGGCAGATGCCAAACTGAGATTGATTGAAAGAACCTTCAGCGAGTGTAGTCCACTCACAAAGCAGATACATTACCTACTCATCATCTGGGATACGTCCATATAGGACTTATAGAAGAAGCAGAAAAGATCCAAAGAAGAACAGCGTGTTCTCGCACTGGTTCGTTTGTTAACACGAAAGCGTCACAGTGCTGCTCCTCCAACTTCAGCGACAAACGTTGCAACAGAGACGTTGATCACAGTGTGGTTTACGGTTAACATTGCTACAATGTATGTTACTAGAAGAATAAACCGATATATTGCTTCATCCCACTTGTATTTCGCCAAAAAAAGCAACATCTACACTCATGCTCATAAATGAAGGATAATTGCAGAATATGGTGCCACACAACGCGGCACTACAAAAAACTGTCGCTAATAGCATAGGCACGTAGAGAACACACACGGCGCAGATCTGTAAGTCCACTGTATTGGTGATAAGTTGAGAAAACCGTCCCGAAACACATGTGCTACAAAACGCCACTGTTTCCTGCGCATGTACCCCGACATCAGTATAGGATAAGATCACCGTGTACACTACACAGGCCGCACAACGGGTTGGCATACTCTGGATCAGGTGGTCGAGCAGCTGCCTCCCATTCTTGCACCTGTGCCTGTTGGAGCTCCTGAAGTGTCCTAGGGGCTTGAAGACGTGCAGCGATAGTTCGACCGAGAGCATCCCAGACGTGCTCGATGGGCTTTAGGTCTGGAGAACAGGCAGGCCACTCCATTCGCCTGATTTGTTTCAAGGTATTCCTCCACGATGGCAGCTCGGTGCTGCCGTGCGTTATCATCCATCACGAGGAAGGTGGGACCCACTGCACCCCTGAAAAGCTGGACATACTGGTGCAAAATGACGTCCCGATACACCTGACCTGATAGTTCCTCTGCGAAAGACAAGCAGGGGTGTACGTGCACCAATCATAATCACACCACAGACCATCAAACCACGACCTCCATATAGGTCCCTTTCAAGGACATTAAGGGGTTGGTATCAGGTTCCTGCTTCAGGCCAGAAGAAAAACGGCGGGAATCACTGTTCAGACTATACCTGGACTCGTCCGTGGACATAACGTGGGACCACTGTTCCAATGACCATGTACTGTGTTCTTGGCACTTCTACGGGCTCTCCTGTGACAAGGGGTCAGTGGAATGCACCTTGCAGCGCCACCGTTCGACGACCGCAGGTCAAATGCACCGCATGGTCATATCCCAGGGTTATTTAAACCCACAAACCGCCCACCAGAGCGTTGTTTCACAATGTATCAGCATTATCCTTAATTTATGATCATGAGTGTATACTCCGCAAGCCACTTTACGATGTGTGATGGAGGGTACATTCTGTAACACTGTCACTTGCCTGTTCCAGATGAAGGGAATTGCTTGCGGGAAGAACAATTGCCCGGAAGCGTCCGTGTGGTCTCGACTATCTCTAATTTAATCTTCATGGTCTTTTCGCAAAATATACGTAGAAAGGAGCAATATACACTAACGAAAAAAAAAGTCGCAATACCAAGGAGGAGTTGTGCGACGATAATGAAAGTTGATAGGCGTGTTTCTACATCTGAAAGATGGAATATATTCAGATTTCGCTCCAGTCGCATAAGAGTGGCGCTTCTAGCGCGCCAATGAGCATGCAAAACAGGTTTGCTTTAAATACACGATGTTACGGTCGTGAGAGTTAGTTACCTTTGACATTGGTCGTGGGGAGTTGATGTTTCTCAAGGAAGCTTTTAAGGCAACAAAGATGCCATTATCAACACCTCACAGAGTTTGAACGAAATTGTGTAATAGGGCTACGAGAAGATGGATGTTCCTTCTGCGATATTTAGAAAGACGTGGAAGTAATGTAGCCACTTTACATGAATGCTGGCAGCGGTGGTTACGACAATGTACGGTCGTAAGAAGACCGGGCTCCGGACGGCCTCGTTGCACTACCGAGAGGGAAGACCACGTTCGGCGTACGGCTCAGGTGCACCGTACTGCATCTGCAGCAGCAATTTGAACAGCGGTTGGCAGCACAGTGACAACGAAATGTTACAAAAATGGTTCAAATGGCTCTGAGCACTATGCGACTTAACTTCTGAGGTAGTCGCCTAGAACCTAGAACTAATTAAACCTAACTAACCTAAGGACATCACACACAACCATGCGCGAGGCAGGATTCGAACCTGCGACCGTAGCGGTCGCTCGGCTCCAGACTGTAGCGCCTAGAACCGCTCGGCCACTCCGGCCGACCGAAATGTTACAAATAGGTTACTTCAGGGACAGCTCTGGCCCACACGCCCTGTAGCGTGCACTCCATTGACCCCATACCGCTGCCATTTGCTACTTGTGGTGTCAAGCGAGAGCTTTTTGGAGGGCACGTTGGAGACCTGTTGCGTTTTCTAATGAAAACTGATTCTGCCTCGGTACCAGTGATGGCTGTGTCTTAGTTAGAAGGTGGCCACTTGAGGTCTTGGAACCAACCTGTCTTTGTGCTAGACACCCTGGACCTACAACTGGAGTTATGGTTTGGGGTCCGATTTCGTATGACAGGAGAAGCACTCTCGTGCTTATCCCACGCAACCTGACTACAAATTTGTACGTCAGTGTGGTGAATCTATTTGTTGTGCTACCATTCATGAGCTGCATTCCAAGGAGTCTTTTCCAGCAGGGTAACGATCGCTACATGTCGCTGTTCTAACCATCATGCTCTACAGTGTCGACATGTTGCCTTGGTTTGATCGGTCAACATATGTCTCCAATGAGCACATATGACGCATCATCGGACAACAACTTCAGCGTCATCCACAAACGGCATTAACCGTCCCTCTATTGATCGACCATGTCCCATAGGCATGGAGCCCCATCCCATAAACTGACATATAGAACCTGTACAACACATGGCAGCACGTTTTCCTGCTTCCTTTTAACATTATGACGGTTACACAGGCTATTAATGCACTAAAGTTTAACATTTGCGCTAGATAATAGCGCTTACATTAACGTGTGATCTTGCACTTAACTATGTTACCTAGACAAAGCACTCCATCTTCAGGCCACGAGTGGCCTACCGGGACCATCCGACCGCCGTGTCATCCTCAGGGGAGGATGTGGATAGGAGGGGCATGGTGTCAGCACACCGCTCTCCCGGTCGTAGTGTTGGTAGTCTTCACCGAAGCCGCTACTATTCGGTCGAGTAGCTCCTCAATTGGCATCACGAGGCTGAGAGCACCCCGAAAAATGGCAACAGCGCATGGCGGCCTGGATGGTCACCCATCCAAGCGCCGACCACGCCCGACAGCGCTTAACTTGGGTGATCTCACGGGAACCAATGTATCCACTGCGGCAAAGCCGTTGCCTACCTATACAAAAGTATTCATGAAATTTCGTTACTCTATTTTAATTATTTTTTGGTGTTACAGTTTTTTTTCCATAAATGGATTTGTTGACTCCTCTAGCAAAGTATGCTCTCGGAACTTTAACAATCAGTCACAACGTGATTCAGAACGCCTCACTTGCAGCGCCTACTACTGGAGTTGTTTCATCATCTCGTGAGGCTTTTGTGCTTAATAAATGAACCTGTAATGAAACGCCCTGCTCTTCTTTGGATCTCTCTACTTCCTCTATCAGTCCTGTCTGGTACGGATCACGTAATGACGAGCAGTATTTAAGTATTGGTGGAATGAGAATTTTGTAAGCTACTTACTTTCCTGCGGATTCTTCCAACGAAGCTCTGTCTAACATCTGCCTTACTCGCGATTAATTTTATGTGGTCTTAACATTTAAGATCGCTCTGTACGCATAGTCACGTTTTATGGAAGTAACTGCTTCTAGTGATTGTTCTGAAATTGTATAATTATACAATACAGGGTCTTTCTGACGTGAAGGTCGATGGCAGCATGTCATGATCTCACACAAATGCAGGATGGTTTTCGATCGGTACCCCTGGGATTTGCAGTGGGACGATAGAGGCTAGCACGAGTCGGGTGGTTGTAGGAATCTAGAACATTCTGTAATTCTATAATAATTAGTACTGGAATACTTTAGTAAATAACTTTTACTTAACTTTGTCCTGCTACTGCACTCCAGGAACATAACTAATAAAAGCAACTATCTTTCTTGAATACAAATGACCCTTTAACAAACATTAACTGGATTATACAAAAAGCAAGACAACACAATTCTGGTATTACGTGCGTAATACATGCGCGAACAAGAGGCTGCGAACCTAGCGAGCTGAATGCTATTCTAATCTGACTTCGCTCGCGACCTGTAGCTGACTAGGCCGGTGCGATCTGCAAGTCTCTGTCCGTGTGCCATACGGCGGCGCTGCAAGCGCCAGCGAGTCCAGAGAGGTTGCAAGTGCTGCACCTCTATCGATTGTCGCAACCTCTAGCGTGGTGTCTAACGTTGACACCAAATTTTATTTCTGTGAATTCGTAATACATTTGTTTAAGTTAAAGGTCAGCTGCCACTCCCTGCACCAAACGTCGATCCTCTGCGAATCTTCGTGCATTTCGCTACAATTTTCTCTATGTCCACGGCATCACCCGCGAAAAGCGTCATTGAACTTACGATGTTATCTTCTATGTCATTACAAATATTGTGAAAAGTAATGGTGCTGTAACACTCCCAGGGACAAGCCCGAAGTTACATTTACGTCTGAAGACTTCTCTCTTTTCTGAATGACCTGCTGTGTTCTGTTTGCCAGAAGCTTATCAGTCCAGTCACACATTTGGTCTTGTATGTCTCGTACATTGGTATTTTGTTCGTTAGGCAGCAGTGTGGAACTATAATGCCTTCCGGAAGCCAAGGAACACGGCATCCACCTGGGCGCCTGTAAATACTGTTTTCTGGTTCTCTTGGATGAACAGAGCGAGCTGTGTTTCACAGGGTCGCTGTTTTCGGAACCCATGTTGGCTCTTACAGACGAGATTTGCGGCCTCAACAAATGTCATAATAAGCGAGCACAAAACATGTTCTCTAAATCTACATTACTGGCCATTAAAATTGCTACACCACGAAGATGACGTGCTACAGATGCGAAATTTAACTGACATGAAGAAGATGCTGTGATATGCAAATGATTAGCTTTTCAGAGCATTCACACAAGTTTCCCACCGGTGGTGACACCTACAACGTGCTGACATGAGGAACGTTTCCAACCGATTTCTCATTCACAAACAGCAGTTGACCGGCGTCGCCTGGTGAAACGTTGTTGTGATGCCTCGTGTAAAGAGGAGAAATGCGTACCATCACGTTTCCGACTTTGATAAAGGTCGGATCGTAGCCTATCGCGATTGCGGTTTATCGTATCGCGACACTGCTGCTCGTGTTGGTCGAGATTCAATGACTGTTAGCAGAACATGGAATCGGTGGATTCAGGAGGGTAGCCGGCCGCGGTGGTCTCGCGATTCTAGGCGCGCAGTCCGGAACCGTGAGACTGCTACGGTCGCAGGTTCGAATCCTGCCTCGGGCATGGATGTGTGTGATGTCCTTAGGTTAGTTAGGTTTAAGTAGTCTTAAGTTCTAGGGGACTGATGACCACAGATGTTAAGTCCCATAGTGCTCAGAGCCGTTTGAACCATTTGAAGTCACGGTGGTGCACAAAGTATCCTCTGACACACTCCATAACGGAAAACAGACGGCGATGTAACGAAGCGACACTATTTGTGTGACTTGATTTGATTCAACTGATAGCAAAGAGAGGAGAGTTCAAGAAGCCGCTGTTTCTGCTCCTCCTGGAGTCTGGGCTGTAGACTATAAGAATTCCTGCAATAAAGCAGAGCGGACGAAATTATGGAAAATACTGACTACAATGTAGCACTAAATTTGTTGAAAGCCATTAAATCACTGTACGATAACACTCAAATTAATATAAACGAAGAGTTACCTACTGTAAACCAAGGCCTATTATAAAAATGTGCGCTGTCACCAATAATTTTTTATGTATATCAAAAGTTTAGGTGAATGGAATTCAAAAAATCCCGAGTGGCTGGACATGGAAAAGAACAGATTTATTAACACGGTTTCATTTGCGAACGACCAGGTTCTCTAGCAGATAGCAAAATTGCTTTACAAGAAAGCATGGTAAAGTGGAATAATGTTTTACAAAGATATCGAATGGCTTTAACTAATTAAAACAAAAGTAATGGCAATGAAACGGAAAGAGAAAGGAGAGAAAAAATTGTGATAAACAATAACGTAATAGAGCAGATAAATTCTTTTAAACATCTGGAGACAGATATATCAGTATACAAATTTGATTCAGATATGGTTCAATGACGCTATAAATGATTAATAAGGAGGTACCTTGGCATAGATGTAAGAAAAGATATAACACTAAGATAGATAGCACAACGTGGTGGCTAAGCCTGGTTTAATGCGGCTCGAAACGAGTTCCACTCCTGTGCCAACCCCTTTACCTCAGAGTATCACATGCAACCCGCGTTCTCAGTTACTTGCTGGATGTATTACAGTCTCTGTCTTCTTCTACAGTTTTTACTCTCTACGGCTATTTCTAGTACCGTGGAATCTATTCCCCGATGTATTAACAGATGCGCTCCCATCTTGTCCCTTCTTCTTGTCAGTGTTATCCGTACATTCTTACCTCTCCCCTTCTGCGGAGAACCTCTTCATTCCTTATCTTATCAGTCCACCTAATTTTCAATATTCTTCTGTAGCACCACATCCCTTCTGTTCCCGTTTCCCCACAGTTCATGTTTAACTACCATACACTGCTGGCTCCAAAAGTACATTCTCAGAAGTTTCTTCATCAGATTAAGTAAGATTGTCATTGATACTAGTAGACTTCTTTTGGCTAGGAATGCCCTTTTTCCTGGGCTAGTCAGGTTTTTAATGCCTTTCCTGCTCCGTCCATTATGGGTTATTTTACAGTAAATGCCGGCCGCGGTGGTCTAGCGGTTCTAGGCGCTCAGTCGGGAACCGCGCGACTGCTACAGTCGCAGGTTCGAATCCTGCCTGGGGCATGGATGTGTGTGATGTCCTTAGGTTAGTTAGGTTTAAGTAGTTCTAAGTTCTAGGGGACTGATGACCACAGATGTTAAGTCCCATAGTGCTCAGAGCCATTTGAACCATTTTTACAGTAAATGTAGTAGAATTCCTTAATTTCGTGTTCGCCAGTTCTGATGTTAAGTTTCCATTGTTCTCATTTCTGCTATTTCTCATTACTTCCGTCTTTCTTCAATTTACTCTGAATCCATATTCTGTACTCATTGGATAGCTTACTCTAGTCAACAGTTTCTGTAATTCTTCTTCCCTGAGTATAGAAATGTCATCAGTGCATCTTATCACCGATATCCTTAATCCCATTCTTGAACCTCCGTCATTGTTTCTTCGATGTGTAGATTGAAGAGTAGGGGCGAAAAACTACATCCCTGTCTTATACCGTTTTTAATCTGATCACTTAGTTCTTCGTCTTCCAGTCATTGTTCTCTCTTTGTTCTTGTACATACCATTTATCACCCGCCTGTGTATTGGCCTGTAGCCACCGCCATTTTTCTCAGAACTTCGAACATCTTGCACTATTTTGCATTGTCAGACGCTTTTTCCATGTCGATAAATACTATGAACGTGTTTTGATTTTTCTTTTGCTTCCATTATCAGCCGTAATGCCAGAATTGCTTTCTCTGTTCCCTTGACCTTTCCTAAAGCCGAACTAGTAGTCATCTAACAGAGCCTCAATTTTCTTTTCCATTCTTCTGCACATTATGCTTGTCGGCATCTTGGATGCATGATCTGTTAAGCTGATTGTGCAATAACCCTCGCATTTGTTGGCTGTTACTATCAATGAAAATTGTATGGATGATGCTTCTCCGAAAGTCTGATATTATTTCGCCAGTCTCATAGATTCTACACACTGACGTGAATACTAGTTTTGTTGCCACATCGCCGAATCATTTTGGTAATTCCTATTGAATGTTATCTATCCCTCATTTGGTCGTGCGGTAGCGTTCTCGCTTCCCACGCCCGGGTTCCCGGGATCGATTACCGGCGGGGTCAGGGATTTTCTCTGCCTCGTGATGACTGGGTGTTGTGTGATGTCCTTAGGTTAGTTAGGTTTAAGTAGTTCTAAGTTCTAGGGGACTGATGACCATAGATGTTAAGTCCCATAGTGCTCAGAGCCATTTATCCCTCATTTGGTGTTAGTTCTTAAAAGCTCTTTTAAATACTGATTCTAATACTGGATCCACTATCTGTTCCCTATCGACTCCTGTTTCTTCATTTATCACTTCATCAAACAAGTCGTCCCTCTCATAGAGGCCTTCAATGTACTCCTTTCACCTACCACCTCTCTCCTCTGCAGTCAACAGCGGAATTCTCATTGCGATCTTAATGTTACCGCCCTTGCTATTAATTTCACCCACGGTTGTTTTGACTTTCCTATATGCTGAGTGAGTGAGTGAGTGAGTGAGTGCTACCGACAATCATTTCTTTTTCGACGTCTTCACATTTTTCATGCAGCTATTTCACTTTGGCTTCCCTGCACTTCCTACATATTTCATTCCTAAGTCACTTGTTTTTCTATATTCCTGAGTTTCCTTGAACATTTCTCTGCTTCCTTCTTTCGTCGATCAACTGAAGTATTTTGTCCGTTATCCATTTTTTTTCTCAGTTGCCGTCTTTCTACCTACGTCTTTGTTTCCAACTTTTGGTGGCTGCCTTTTTTTAGATATGTCCGTATCTCTTCAAATAAAGTGCCTACTGAACTACCCGTTATCGCAGTATCTTTAGCCTCAGAAAACGTCAAGCGTATCTCATCATTCCTTAGTACTTCCGTATCCCACTTTTTTGCGCATTGATTCTTCCTGGATAGTCTCTTAAGCTTCAGCCTATTCTTCATCATTACTAAATTGTGATCTGAGTCTATATCTACTCCTGGTTACGCCTTACAATCCAATATCTGATTCCGGGATCTCTGCCTGACGATCATATAATTTAACTGGAATCTTCCCAGATCTCCCGGCCTTTTCCAAGTATACCTCCTCCCTTGTGAGCTTGGTAATAGGAACGAGAAAGGGGAAAGACTAATTGAGTTCTGGAAGTCTGCCCTTATTATAATGAAACTATATTCTAAGCAAAGAGGGGACTGAAGCAGCTGAGTTGAGGTTCATGAGGTCACTTCTTGGATTAAGAGACAAAGTGCGAAATGAAGACATAATATTGATCGAATTTTCTCATTTTGAGAAGACCGAAGGAGCGATTTCAAAATGGTTCAAATGGTTCTGAGCACTATGAGACTTAACATCTTAGGTCATCAGTCCCCTAGAACTTAGAACTACTTAAACCTAACTAACCTAAGGACGTCACACACATCCATGCCCGAGGCAGGATTCGAACCTGCGACCGTAGCGGTCGCGCGTTTCCAGACTGTAGCGCCTAGAACCGCTCGGCTACACGGGCCGGCAAGGAGCGATTTGTTTTACTTGCTAAAAACGTTCAACAGCCAAGATCACATAAACATTTCTTTATTTAAACCAACCTGTTTCAACAGGATTTGCTACCACCTTCAGGTCATAAAAATGTTTTGTTATGAAAAGTGTTCATTTTACGTTGGACCTCACACCAAGTTGTGTTAATGTGCTGATTTTTATCCACATGACAACTTGGCGTGAGGTCCACCGTAAAATGAACACGTTTCATAACAAAAGATTTTTAACACCTGAAGATGACGGCAAAGCCTGTCGAAATGGGTTGTTTTAATTAAAGAACAATGCATGCGATCTTGCCTGTTGAATGTTTTTAGAAGACATAGTACATCATCTAGACGTCAAAGCAACAATGACAGAAGAGATCAGGCACTACAAAACAGTGGTATGACCAGATCAAAAGGATGCCACCTGAGCACCAGACATAACGAGGTTGTTGTTGTTGTGGTCTTCAGTCCTGAGACTGATTTGATGCAGCTCTCCATGCTACCCTATCCTGTGCAAGCTGCTTCATCTCCCAGTACCTACTGCAGCCTACATCCTTCTCAATCTGCTTAGTGTATTCATCTCTTGGTCTCCCTCTACGATTTTTACCCTCCACACTGCCCTCCAATGCTAAATTTGTAATCCCTTGATGCCTCAGAACATGTCCTACCAACCGGTCCCTTCTTCTTGTCAAGTTGTGCCACAAACTCCTCTTCTCCCCAATTCTATTCAATACCTCCTCATTAGTTATGTGATCTACCCATCTAATCTTCAGCATTCTTCTGTAGCACCACATTTCGAAAGGTTCTGTTCTCTTATTGTCCAAATTATTTATCGTCCATGTTTCACTTCCATACATGGCTGCACTCCATACAAATACTTTCAGAAACTACTTCCTGACACATCTATACTCGATGTTAACAAATTGCTCTTCTTCAGAAACGCTTTCCTTGCCGTTGTCAGTCTACATTTTGTATCCTCTCTACTTCGACCATCATCAGTTATTTTGCTCCCCAAATAACAAAATTTCTTTACTACTTTAAGTGTCTCATTTCCTAATCTAATTCTCTCAGCATCACTCGACTTAATTCGACTACATTCCATTATCCTCGTTTTGCTGTTGTTGATGTTCATCTTATATCCTCGTTTCAAGACACTGTCCATTCCGTTCAACTGCTCTTCCAAGTCCTTTGCTGTATCTGACAGAATTACAATGTCATCGGCGAACATCAAAGTTTTTATTTCTTCCCCATGGATTTTAATACCTACTCCGAATTGCTCAATATACAGATTGAATAAGATGGGGGAGAGGCTACAACCCTGTCTCACTCCCTTCCCAACCACTGCTTCCGTTTCATGCCCCTCGACTCTTATAACTGCCATCTGGTTTCTGTACAAATTTTAATAGCCTTTCGCTCCATGTATATATAGCGAGGATTGCATTTTAACGAAGCTGGAAGACGGTACATATGGTGGCCGATGAGGAGAGGGAGACCACAGTTGAGTTAAATTCCTTTGGCACTGGAACGGGCAGTGGAAGACGGCATGAAATACATAATAAAAAACTTCTCGGAATATGGTCACAGTATTCCCTAAGGCAGTATGCAGAGTCTGTGTGACTATTACCAATATACTCGTATTTGCTATTTCAGTCTATTTCAGCACTGTGGGCATCATGAAAGAAAATGTGGCGTTAAAAAAGCGCACGGTACCAGAAGCTGAGAGGTCGCACTCGCGCACGTATTTTTACACGCAAATGTCCCGGACGGCCGCGCATCATCACTTCCGCAAGACGCTGTGCTGCGAGAGCGGCGTCGGCCCTGGAGCCGCGCCGGGTGCTGTCAGCCGTCGGCGGCGCACCGCTCGCTATCTGACGCGACGCAGAGCCGTGTCGGGCGCCAGTAGCGCGCCAGCGATAACCCAGCGTGCCGGGGAGGCTAGCGCCAGCTTTTCAATAAACACGCCGCCCGCCGCGATCCGTGGCGCCAGCGCCGGCCGCGACCTCCCGCCGACGTGCCGCAAAAAGCGCCCGCAAGGTGATTAATGCTGCGCCAGATACCGCCGCCCGCTGCCTGCTGCGTGTGACGTCACGCGCCCTCACAGGTGCCGCTCTGTCCGCCACGCCGCTCCTGGTCGGGAGTTTACTGAACCTGCCTCGCTTACCAACACGGATCCTGCTACAAGGGAGGTGACACACCTTACTAAAGGCTCGAGCCACATATACTAGAGAAAGACGACAAAACGTTCAAATGTGTGTGAATTCCTAAGGGACCAAACGCTGAGGTCATCGGGCCCTAGGCTTACACACTAATTTAAACTAACTTATGCTAAGAACAACACACACACCCATGCCCAAGGGAGGACTCGAACCTCCGGCAGGAGGGTCCGCGCAGTCCATGACATGGCGCCTCAAACCGCACCGCCACTCCGCGCGGCTAGAGAGACTCAGAGGGCCATAGACACGGGTTCCCAGGTAGATGCCGTGTTTCTTGACTTCCGCAAGGCGTTCGATACAGTTCCCCACAGTCGTTTAATGAACAAAGTAAGAGCATATGGACTATCAGACCAATTGTGTGATTGAATTGAAGAGTTCCCAGATAACAGAACGCTGCATGTCATTCTCAATGGAGAGAACTCTTCCGAAGTAAGAGTGATTTCAGGTGTGCCGCAGGGGAGTGTCGTAGGACCGTTGCTATTCACAATATACATAAACTTCGGAAGTTCACTGAGGATTTTTGCGGATGATGCTGTGGTATATCGAGAGGTTGTAACAATGGAAAATTGTACTGAAATGCAGGAGGATCTGCAGCGAATTGACGCATGGTGCAGGGAATGGCAATTGAATCTCAATGTAGACAAGTGTAATGTACTGCGAATACATAGAAAGAAAGATCCCTTATCATTTAGCTACAATATAGCAGGTCAACAACTGGAAGCAGTTAATTCCATAAATTATCTGGGAGTACGCATTAGGAGTGATTAAAAATGGAATGATCATATAAAGTTGATCGTCGGTAAAGCGGATGCCAGACTGAGATTCATTGGAAGGATCCTGGGGAAGTGCAATCCGAAAACAAAGGAAGTAGGTTACAGTACACTTGTTCGTCCACTGCTTGAATATTGCTCACCAGTGTGGGATCCGTACCAGATAGGGTTGATAGAAGAGATAGAAAAGATCCACCGGAGAGCAGGGCGCTTCGTTACAGGATCATTTAGTAATCGCGAAAGCGTTACGGAGACGATAGATAAACTCCAGTGGAAGACTCTGCAGGAGAGACGCTCAGTAGTTCGGTACGGGCTTTTGTTGAAGTTTCGAGAACATACCTTCACCGAGGAATCAAGCAGTATATTGCTCCCTCCTACGTATATCTTGCGTAGAGACCATGAGGATAAAATCAGAGAGATTAGAGCCCACACAGAGGCATACCGACAATCTTTCTTTCCACGAACAATACGAGACTGGAATAGAAGGGAGAGCCGATAGAAATACTCAAGGTACCCTCCGCCACACACTGTCAGGTGGCTTGCGGAGTATGGATGTAGATGTAGATGGATGGCGATTATCGCTGAAACAACCGGTTTTTCGTCGCCAGTTCAACCTGACACTTAAAACCGCTCAGAATAACCGGTTTCCGAAATAATCGATTTTTACAGTTGTTATTTCTAATAATATATGTAGACTTCGAACAAAGACTGAAAAATTCTAATGACTGTGAAGGAGTAAGAGATATGGGGTTGAGGCTGTGGCAGAAACCTATTTCATTGTCTCCATGAAAGATGGCAAAGGTGTAGGAGACAGTTGATGATGTGTGCGAAAGGTCACAAGTTGATCACTTTTCCACACCGTCACTTTTGGATGGTGTCACTTTTCACCCTGAAAGAATCACAAAATTAAGGGTTCAGTTATTATCACAAGTTTATAACATGCCAATAAAATTATGCAAATATTAATCAAATTTACCTTCTTTTTCGAGAAACAATTAGGATGTTTCCCTCTTGCATGTGGTAAATTTGAGCCTCCTTTTTAATCTTTTAAAGTAGAAAGGTGGAAGGAATATATAGAGGGTCTATACAAGGGCGATGTACTGGAAATGGAAGAGGACGTAGATGAAGATGAAATGAGAGATATGGCACTGCGTGATGAGTGTGATAGTACACTGAAAGACCTAAGTCGAAACAAGGTCGCGGGAGTATACAACATTCCATTAGAACTCCTGATAGCATTGGGAGACCCAGCCCTGACAAAACTCTACCATCTGGTAAGAAGAATACAATAATTCCAATCTCAAAAAAGCAGGTGGTGACAGATGTGAAAATTACCAAACTATCAGCCTAAAAGGCACGGCTACAAAATACTGACACAGATTCTTTACACACGAATGGGAAAACTGGTAGAAGCCGACCTTGGGGAAGATCAGTTCGGATTCCGTAGAAATGTCGGAACAGGTGAGGCAATACTGACCCTACGACTTATCTTAGACGATAGATTAAGGAAAGGCAAACCTACGTTTCTAGCATTTGTAGACTTAGAGAAAGCTTTTGACAATGTTGACTGGAATACTCTCTTTCAAATTCTGAAGGTGGCAGGGGTAAAATACAGCGAGCGAAAGGCCATTTACAATTTGTACAAAAACCAGATGGCAGTTATAAGAGTCGAGGGGTATGAAAGGGAAGCAGTGGTTGGGAAGGTGGTTAGACAGGGTTGTATTCCATCCCCAACGTTATTCAATCTGTATATTGAGCAATCAGTAAAGCAAACAAAAGAAAAATTTGGAGTACGAATTAAATTCCATGGAGAAGAAATAAAAAATTTGAGGTTCGCCGATGACATTGTAATTCTGTCAGAGACAGCAGAGCACCTGGAAGAGCACTTAAACGGAATGGACAGCTTCTTGAAAGGAGGATATAATATGAACATCAACAAAAACAAAACGAGGATAATGGAATGTAGTTTAATTAAATCAGGCGATGAAAGGGAATTAGATTAGGAAATGAGACACTTAAAGTAGTAAAGGAGTTTTGCTATTTAGGGAGTAAAATAACTGATGATGGTCGAAGTAGAGAGGATATAAAATGTAGACTGGCAATGGCAAGGAAATCGTTTCTGCAGAAGAGAAATTTGTTAACATCGAGTATAGATTTAAGTGTCAGGAAGTCGTTTCTGAAAGTATTTGTATGGAGTGTAGCCATGTATGGAAGTGCAACATGGACGATAAATAGTTTGGACAAGAAGAGAGTAGAAGATTTAGAAATGTGGTGCTACAGAAGAATGCGGTAGATGAGGTTGGTAGATCACGTAACTAATGAGGGGGTATTGAATAAAACTGAGGAGAAGAGGAGTTTGTGGCACAACTTGACTAGAAGAAGGTTACTGTTTTTTATTTAAGATACTATCGAAGCATCTGAAGAAATTCACTGATTCATTTTCAAGTTTTTCGTTTAATATTTTATCTTCATATTTCCTGTAATGTTAATATATCTGCAGTTCTTCTAGCAAATAGTAACACAAAGAAATAAGCACAAATGTAAATTATGAACCAAATTGTTAAGGTAAATAACCTCTGTACAAAAGCATATCATACTCTGTGAAAGACCTATAATTACATCTCTGTTGACTACTTGTAGGAATGTCTGTGTAACTTTTTTGTTTATGTAAAATGTTTTCGATTTTTCAAAGTGTACAGCGAGTTGTGTGTGATGTTTAGCGTGTGTGAGACTCTGCACAAATGGACCATAAGGAAACTGCAAGTACTAATTCTTCTAAATTTCGCCACTAACTTCACAAAAATATCGACAATCAACTAAAAATCGCATGTTTTCTTATATATTGCAGTAAAGTCAACGAAATGAAGCAGACTCTCACACATCGACAACATCACATAGAAATAGCACAAGAAACAAAAACGCACTTGAAAATGGGGACCATTTCCCGAAACGCATCGTGCGAAAAATAAAGTAAAGAACATATCGACTGGTAGCAGATGAGTTATTTATAAACAAACCTAGTGTACTTTATCTTTTCATGTATCATGCAGTTTGGTTGTGCGTTTGATGCTTAAAATTTCAGACTTTCTGCGATGTCACAAGGCGGCTTTTATGTTGCACGTGTGTAATTGCTTCATTGTTCTACATCGTCTACCTAGTTGCAAGGAAATGAACATCTACTGTTGATTCATGTTGCTGCTGTAGACAAAGATTGCAAGGTGTTTATTAAATTTCACTTGAGAGATTCGACTAGCTTAAAAAATATGGAAACGGCTATAGTTTTGCCAGACTTTTAATAAACTCCGGATTGTGCTACTTTGTCAATGTTCCTTCGTTTTTAGCAGTAGCTTGAGCAACAGTTTTCCTGAGTGTGCACAAACTATCGTGGGTTGTGAAATGTTTGACAATGTTAGCATTTTTATGAGAGGTTTGCAATAAATTCCAACAATGATAATTCTTAGTGGGTGAGGCTATAAGAACTGTGTCAGTCTTTGTACCACTTTTTTAAAGATGAAAGCTATGTTTTGTGAAATGTATGCATTTTAGGGGTTTGTTTGACAACTTATTACTCGTTTTCAATAGTTTCTGAAGATAATATTTGGACGACTCCGTGATCCAGTCGCAGAAAGAAAATTGTGTCGATACTTTGAATAAACTGAAACAAGTCAGCACTGTGGTTGTTCCTGTGACGATAGGAGGAGACCGACTCCTGTTCGCCTGCGCCATCTACGATATTACGCCGTTTTTCTAGTGACACCACAAAATATCAGAGCTGGTTAACGAAGCGATACCTCGGTGCGTTCCTTTATCAATCGCTTTAAATCCGGACAAGTGCAGTGTAAGGAAAAACATCTTCGACCTTGTTACTTATGAGCTCATCGTTTAAAAGCAGGAAAACAATCTTACTAATGCGACAAGCAGCTGCGCTTCGGCTCCAGTTGCGTTATCAGCCGTATGTCCTTTTAATCTGCTTAAAAGTTAGCTGTCATTCATAATTGACCCGGACACTGGAATTCTCGTGGCGCGGCGCTGTGTTGCTTTGAAACAATACGTATACAATCGACTTTTTTCACTCATCGGTTCAGTGAAAATAATCACTATTCAATTCCTTGGGTAGATCAACTTTTATGATCTTACGTTGTCCGTGTAATTTTGCTTTACGTCAAGCTATCGAACACGATGTACAGTTGAACCTAATTTATCCGGACTAAGTGCAACTGCAGTCATTTACATAAACACTCCAGAAGCCACCGTATGGGGTATGGTGGAGGCTACCATGTACCAATACAAGTTATTCCCTTTCCTGCTCCACTAGCAAATGGAACGAGGGGAAAAAACGACTGTCTATATGCCTGCATCCGGATGATCGAAAATCTGGATGACCGAAAACTCTAGAAAAAATTAAAATTTTTCGGTTGACTGCCATAAACCTACACATTATATTTATTTTCATATAAACACAAATTATACATTATTTTCATAAATTTGATCAAACGCTAAAAGCATTTTTTACACTGAAACAATCAGTAAGTTATTTTTGAGGCAGATTTGAAGGCCGTTTATGTTCAGGACGGACACGGAATAGTTCGGTCGAAGATTGATCCGCCTGACGTTCCAAATAAACAATTATTCTGTCTAATTGCGTTTTGCTTCTGTATGCGTCTTCAAAGCGCCATCTTCTTCAAGTAATCCATCATCGCTGTTTTGTAGCCATCGTACAATCGTCTCACGTATCGATACTGAGAATATTACTCTATCATTCTCAAATTTGTCCTATTTTCACCACCAAATGATTTAACATGTTCTATAGTACATCTATAGTTCATCTACTAAGAAACGTAACAGATTCATAATTTCCATGAGATGCGAAACTGTTGCAGGACTTAGTCTTTACGCTTACTTTACACAAAATGCTATATTCTCGACTGGATTTTCTTTGCTGTGATATACACAATGGCCTTATAAACGATTGTTCTATGGCGTTTATATTATGAACATGATGTATTTATTGGTCGCCATAACTTTAAGGCAAAAAATTAAAATGACAGTGTTTTTGATACTTCTCAACCCCCAATTAACGCTTCACTTATGACGAATATTTTCTGCAAACACAAACACAACACACACACACACACACACACACACACACACACACACACACACACACACACACACACACTTGGAACTCTCTCAGAAATTAGGCCTAATGAGAAATTCTTTCAAACGTCGCAAAAGCTACTGCTTTAAAATTTGCCAAACAACGAGACAGAATCGGAAAGTTATCTATGGACGAAAATGTCTGGGAAGTAGGTCGAAATGAGGAATTAATCAGCTGTATCATCAACACCAATTATGTTCTATGTGAAAATACAATCTAAGACAAAAGAAGCAACTCACCACGAAGGAATTATCGGAATAGGCTGGAAATCGGTACATGTGATGTATATATACAGAAAAACAAATGATAACTTCAGAAAAATTGGGTGATTTATTCAGGGGAAATAGATTCACATACAAAGCGTTGGTGCAGCTCATCACTGAACAGAATTGTGCTCTCTACTCCAGACATTGAGATTCCAGGCCGAAGATGCGTCTGAAGATCCCCAGACAGTAGTGGGATACCGTCCAGACTGTCGCTCGCCTTACAGACCGACAACCAGGAGTGCTGGTCTGGGATGCCATTACATTTCATAGCAGATTCCCTTTGGTTGTCATCCACAGCACCGTTACAGCACAGCGGTACGTCGACGATATTCTGTATCCCGTTTTGTTGCCCTTGGTGGAAAGTCATCCTGCGCTAACGTTTCAGCAAGATAATGCCGGCCCGCACACGGCGAGCGTACCTATTGCTTGTCTTCGTGCTTTCGAAACACTGCATTGGATGGCAAGGTCGCCAGATCTCTCTCCAGTTGAGAACGTTCTATATCTACATTCATACTCCGCTAGCCACTAAGCGGTGTGTGGTGGAGGGCACAATTCGCCCCAAAGTCATATTCCCCCCCCCCCTTCCCCCCTCTGTTCCACTCGCGGATCGCACGACGAAAAAACGACTGTCTGAACGCTTAAGTACGAGCTGTAATTTCCCTTATCTTTGAATGGTGATCATTGCGCGATTTGAAAGTTGCTGGTAATAATATATGCTCTACATCCTCGGTGAAGATCGGATTTCGGAGATTAGTGAGCAGCCCCTTCCGTTTAGCGCGCCGTCTATCTGCAAGTGTGTCCCTCTTCAAACTTTCTATGAGATTTGTAACGCTCTCGCGATAGCTAAATGTACCAGTCACGAGTCTTGCCGCTCTTCTTTGGACCTTCTCAATCTCTTGAATCAGACCCAACTGTTAAGGGTCCCATACAGATGAACAGTACTCTAAGACTGGACGAACTAACGTATTGTAAGCAATTTCCTTTGTTGAAGGACTGCGTCGCTTCAGGTACCAATAAACCGCAATCCAGAATTCGCCTTGCCCGTTACTTGTGTAATCTGACCATTCCATTTGAGATCATTTCGAATAGTCACACCCAGATACTTGACGGATGTTACCGCTTCCAAAGACTGGGCATTTATTTTGTACTCGTACATTAATGAAGATCTTCGCTTTGTTATACGCAGTGGGTTACACTTACTAATATTGAGAAATAGCTGCCAGTCATTACACCAAGCATTTATTTTCTGCAAATCCTCATTGATTTGTTCACAACTTTTGTGTGAGACTACTTTCCTGTAGACTACAGCATAATCGGCAAACAGTCTAATGCCGCTGTCAATACCATCAACCAGATCGTTTATGTAAATCATAAAAAGCAGCGGACTTATTACACTGCCCTGGGGCACACCTGAAGTTACGCTTGTTTCTGTTGAAGTCGCCCCATTCAGGACGACATACTGCTCCCTGTCTGTTAGAAAACTTTGGGAGAATAATGGGCAAGGCCCTCCAACCACCATGGTATTTTGACGATCTAACGCGCCAGTTGGATCACATCTACCGATTTCCGCACCATTCGGATAATTCCTTAGTGCTGCGTCGTTTTTTCTTTTCTTCTTTTGTTTTTCTTTGTCTGAGAATGTATTTCGATAACTGCACATACGCTGGTGATTCCTTCCTCCAGTAGTAAGAACTAACGAGAAACTCAGAAACTCGTCTAACGGCAGAGGATTTCCCACGCACAAAGAGGAGAGATGTTGCTAAACATCACTCAGTCTCGGTTGAAGGTTGTCTGTCTAACGACTTCCAAGGTCAACAAGCATTTGATTTTCTGTATTTCATATAGGTATTGGCAGAGTTTAAAAATCATATATGCTGTCATAATCTACTCATTAAAAGTTAAAGGTTTAAAGCATTAAGTCAAGTATAAAATTAGAAACAGTGTACATATTTTAAGGCTGCGTAATTCACGGGGTGCAAATTAACAAGACTACATTAACCGTATTAACGAATTTCTACACATTTTTCACATAATTTTAAATTTGCCTTTGTGACATATGTTTGCTATAATCAAACATAAAATAAACGTTAAGAAGATTCGCATTATTGGCCAAAAGGGTCTTACACGACCATATAAAACAGTTAGCACCTTTTCAGCTAACAAGTTTTGGTTTTGGTTTTGACTTTATCATTACTCTGTGAGTGAATAATCCGAAGTCAACATAATTACGATTTTTCTTATTCTACCATCAAGGTTTTACGTGCTCAACGTCAAATAGTCAACACATTAACTCATTTGTAAAGTAATCAGTCACTTGAAGCTGTTTTGATTATTTGATGTCATGTCAGGTTAAGGAATCAGTGAGCTGAAGTTATTGGTTAATCATAAATTACAATACCAATACAGCGTCCATTTAAGTCTCGAAATCGATCATGGCATAAAAATTGAAGACCATTTAACTGCAGCCTGAAGAAATTTATTATTAAACATATGACCGCGTGTCCTACGCCCAAGAACGATGGAAAGCTTTAATATCAGCTATCTTGGTGCAGGAAGAAATTTTCTTCATCAGTAATTTGTCGGAATGAGCAAGAGAATTTGTTCAGTAAAGTTGCTAATCAGCAGGTCTTGCGCCAGTGGCCCAGAACGAATCACGAATCTCCGCGGATTATCATCGATTTATGTCACGTGACGCCGTCGATGGGGAGGCATCTCTTTTATCCACTTGGAACTATGTTAGTGCTGTAACATTAACTGCTAGCAAAGGGTTTCACCGTCTCCTTCTCTCCATCCTCATAAACAAGATGAACACAGTACTTCGTTCTGTGTTGTATTCACGATAGCAACCAAAGCACTAATATTATACGAGTACATCTTGCCGGCCGGACACGCAAGTCTCCGAAAGGGCTGCCGTTTGAAACTCTTGCACCAGTCAACGAGCCAGGCGAAATGGAAACACCCTTTGGTATTCCGTAACGTGTACTTCCTGTGTAAAAAATTTTGCAGTAGCCAAGTTCACATAAATTCGTCTTTTTGACACCTGGTTTCGATAGATGACTCATTTTGTGGTCTTATTTGATTGCTCTGAAAAAAAAAGAAAAAAGAAAAAAAAAAGAACCTCCCATGCTGAAAGTGAATGACTGACTGCAGTAGATTCAAAGTATGGAAGTCATGAAAATGTCAAGAGAAACTATAAATAAGATACTCTTTTGGTCAGATACCTAATTATGCACCGAATGTTCGTTGTGTGATACGAAATAGACATGGATTGCTCGAAAAGCACGGCTCTGCCGAAGAAACATGCTATTAGGCTATTAAAAAGTTACATATTTTCCTGGCTGTCGTATTCATGACTCACGTTTCCCGGTTAACACAAGGAGAAGCGTTCTTCCATCGTGTTGCTGCTGACGCAGAACGATATTGGGGAACGCTCAAGGAATGTGTGGCGGGTTGCAGTTCTCCACCGCTGCAGGCGCAAGAGAGTTCTACTCTGCACTTGATTCCGACGTTTTATGTAATCGATCTACCATCAGAATAAGTATGTGTCACCAGCCTTTTTGCTGCCCCTGTAAAGCAACGATTCACTAGTAATCTGACTGACCGCTGTGAAATCTGAACGTTTAGTAGGCGAGAGATTGTTACGGAGATGAGTAACTAACTCCAGAAGATGCTACAATAGGGCCGTTGTGTGTCACGGAGAAGTTTGCTGTTGAAATTCCCAGACCGTACGTTCGAGATTCCGGGAACGTATTACTTCGTCCCACATACGCCTCACAAAATTACCGCGACCAGAAAACCAGAGAAGTGAGCTTTATCCAAAGGTCTTTCCTTACACGAGAGATGGGCATAACACGAATACATTTCTTTCTCTATCATTACTCTGATAAATGACTCAAATTTTGTTCCAGACTAAATTACCCACGAATAAAGAAATTATTCGTCTCTGCGAAAACAGATAATTAGTTGTTATAAGTATATAAGTAACCTCGTTTCTTTTTTTTCTACTCGATCAGCGTGCCTGTTTTCTCCTCGATAAATAATTTTTTTAATCTTGCATGTACAGACGTGCCTAGATGGCTCATGCAGATGCTTAGATACAATTGTACTATTTAGTACAACTATGAATCTTCCTAATTTTTTACAGTAAAAGCGAATAAAATTGTATGATTTGCATTTCACATCCAACTATACAATGTGTAAGGTTCAATTAACAAGAATTTGGGCAAACAACTTTTATCTACAACAATATAATTTTCATCATTTATATAAATGTAACTTTTTCACTTTCTTGTAATGCACGTGGAATTTTTATTTTAGGAAAAAATTATTCTGAAGCAGTTGTTACTATTCCACTATTAAATTTCGCACAGTTACATCTAGAAGCAGATCAAATAATAGATCAACATAGCACAGAGTAACTTTTCTGTAAGAAGATGTTAAGATTAATTTATGTTGTTATATATATATTCTCAAAATACAAATGTACGCTGACATCGCTTCCTATTTTCTCGTTGGTTTATTTAATTTTTTTATTTATTACTTGCTTAATGTAATTATTTGAAGGATGTGTTGGTAGTAGCTGCTGATGTGTCTTCCCCGTTGCAAAAAAATGGTTCAAATGACTCTGAGCACTGTGGGACTTAACTTCTGAGGTCATCAGTCTCCTAGAACTTAGAACTACTTAAACCTAACTAACCTAAGGACATCACACACATTCATGCCCGAGGCAGGATTCGAAACTGCGACCAGAGCGGTAGCGCGGTTCCAGACTGTAGCACCTAGAACCGCTCGGCCATCCCGGCCGGCTTCCCGGTTGCATTGATTAACCGTTAGGAATGGGAAAGATCCGTGGACCACAGGTATGCAGCCGAGAACTTTCACTAGCAGCTTGTGACAGAACTGCCAATACTGCACCCTCCCACTCAACCCCCCCCCCCCGCCTCCCCTCCCCCAAAGAAAATCCTATCGTTCTGCAATTTTTGTACGCATATTTAACAAAATTGAAATCTGCAGGTTGGGTTAATGTAAATGTGTTAAAAGTTTAAATAAGTCATTAGGAACGAACATTAAGATTCACAATAAACAGCAATAAAAACTTGATACACAGTTAAGGACTACTTTCAGTGGTATTACGGTAGCAGATGCTTGAGCATTGCAACCCATGAACAAATGGCAGAGCATAAATTTGCTTATGTAAGAGTTCAGTGTAGATAGACTGAATAGAGCTGTCTGTAAGCACAACAATTGTTCACTCCTGGCTATCAGCCGAAATTGGTGAGGAGCAAAAGTACTGGTTGGAAGAACAAATGAATCTCACATCTCCTTCATCTTGTTTTTGCGGGCTTGCTCCATCGTTCCGTCACGCTCCAGTCCTCAGTCGGCAGAAATCGGCAAAATTCGGAAGGCTTCGGTCAAATACCATATAAGCTTCAGCATCCGTTCGCCGACTTTTGAGATCCTACAAGCGAGTTCGTGGCAAAAGCACTGCTGTCACACAAGCCCTGTTAGCAACAGACTTCGGTTCGGTAGTATTCGTTCCTTTATTGTATAACTGGGACGAAATACAACTACAGAAATGACACCGTGACACCGGTGTGCGTTTATAATCGCAGGCAGACGGAAAGGCTACTTCTCATAGGTGAAAGATAGAAACACTTGGTGTAGGAGATCTCACGTACCTCAACTTGTTAATACTTAACCTTTCTTTTTTTCTGGTCAGTTTTTGCGCCACCCTCTGTATCTCCGCCCTTAGCGAGCACTTATCTCACCACGCCCTCGCTACAGCACTGGCTAAGATACTCTTTCTTGAAAGCCTCCATTGTGTTGCTAGTTCTTAAGTCTTGGATCACATATATAAAGCATTGTAATTCATTGTATTTCAGCACAATAAAAGATTTTAGTGTAAGACAAAACTGGGTGGGAACGAGGCTACAAATCAAACGTTGGGCAAAGGATTCGTTCTGTCACTTGCTACTTCTGGCAATGATCTGCTAATGTGAAAAATACCGAGTTACATCGTGGTTCATAGTTCATGTTTAACTGGCCATCTATAAAACGCTAGATGAACCAATTCAGCCTTCAGAGATAGGCAATAGCATACCATCTGCAATGAGACATGCCTAATAAAGCAGTGCGGTGTTTAAGCCTACCTTTGGATTAAGCACGGGTATAGTTACTTTACTGCATAACATACGTGAAAATAGCGTTCGCAGTTGTACTACTGACGCGGCCCAATTCAATTGAGTCTACCCCTCCCATACCCCTGGCAAAGCTGACAAATGTGGATTTCACTGATATAATTACGCAGTTATATCATGTTTCAGTGCTAACAAAATGAGTGAACGAAGTAAGGATTCGGTGGTGGTAGTGTTCAACATCAACAGACTTTAAATCTGTCTCCTAAAATAGCAACATCAGGCTGCTTATATGAATGTAGTTCACTCGAAAACGATTCACCATTGTTACTGGCCTTATTCGCTGACATATTTTTCAAACATTGATATTGAGACTTTAAACTCAAAGCGCAGTGTAGTCACGTGTTTAAGTTTCGCACTTAAGGTTATACGAATTAATAGAAGTGTAAATTTGATGTCAAACACTATGTGTCACTCAAAACGAAAACGCCCTTCTAGATCTAAGAGATTACAACTATTTCAGCACTGTCTTACCCATATAATAACAAATGGTTCATTTGTATTGCTGTCCATGATCATCAAAGGATTAAAACAAACTTCAGCTACATAGTAGCCAAAGAGATATTGACAAAATTGAACGACGAGTCTGAAAATAAATTTCTGGAAAGAGAAGAAAATTTTTCTGTTTTAATTCAGATTCGTTGGGGGAAACTGACACGGAATCCAAAAAATTAATCGCCACAAGCTACAGAGGAATTTTTTGCTGAGAAAGGTGGTGGTCTGAAGATCGCAAATAGTCATTATGGAATAAAGGCGATTTTCAAAAGATATCACACGCCACAACCCTCTCCGGCATTTGTGGAACGTATTTTTTCCATGTGCAATATCAATTCCTCCAATAAAAGAAACTTTGTGAAGAGATGTTCGCAAAAAGAATTGTTTTGAAAACTAATCAAAAAGAAACAAAAATACATTTGTGTAACTGACAACGAATTGTAGTAATAAATATTTTTTATTTGAAATTCATCCTTTATTCGTGTATCCTTTTATTCAGAAATGATAAATAAATGTTTTTATTTGTGTAAATGAACAACAGTTCCAATAAATATTTTTGTTCCTTTCTCATGAATGCCGACTAGCAATCTTAACTGTGTTCGGTATTCGTCACTGGAATAAATTTTGCCTTACTCTGCAACGCACCATTCGCGAATGGAGCAGAGAAGGGGAGAAATGATTGAGGTGACGGTATCATGAGGAAGCACTCACATTTCGTAAGTTTACTTGCAGAGTATAGATATAGTCACACATGATTAGGTAAAGAAGCAAACATCTGGGCAACGAAATTCTCTTCTGTGGGTCGGAAGCAAGGAGACAAGTCGTCTTCAATTAAAGTTCGATAATGTCATCAATATATATATATATATATATATATATATATATATATATATATATATATATATATATATCTGCAATTCAGACAAATTCTTGCACATCAAAAATCGATAATCCATGATTATAATTTTAAGATTTGTAGGTCTTTCCGTCTTAAAGCACTTCCAGTTGCAATTATTATATTTTCTAACTCAAACATTATATGAGGGCTGGAACGTTAATAGTGGCAACTATTTGTTTATAGCTCGTACAAAATAGATACGTGTTTCAAAGTTTTGCTGACCTTCAAAGTAGTCACCAGCATTGTGTATACCCCGTTGCCAACGATGTGAAAGTCGTAGGATGCTCTTAGCAGTGCCAGTTGTGTTGACAATTCGAGCGGCGCGATCTATTGCCCGACGAATTTGTAGCAGTTCTGAAGCGAATGCCGTGAAGTGTTTTCTTCAGCTTAGAAATCGAGTTGAACTCACGAGGGCTTAAGTCAGGGGAGTGCAGTAGGTGGTATAGCACTTAGCAGCCCCATCAGTCAAACAAAGCAGTAACAGCTTGCACTGTACGCGCTTGAGCATTGTCATGCAAAATGACGGTCAGGTCCTGCAGAAAGTGTCATAACTTCTGTCTCTATGCTGTTCATTTTTGGAACACAACCTAAGACCAGTTCTGCAGTGACGTCCACCCTCTTACTTTTCGTCAAAATCCTCTTCAAAGATCGTCTGCACAGTCACTCAACACACACTTTCATTCGCGTTGTGACTTAGCGCTTTCTCTGTATGCCGTATAAACCTTCGTTACGGTTCTTCTTAAAATACGAAAGACTTCGGCTCCCTCGGTTACGGAAACACCTACCACACGAGCGCCAACAATTTGCTTACGTTCGAATTCGCTTAACTCCGACATAATGCCCTCACAACTTCACGCAACACTGATCTGATCAGGACCGACAACTTCATCGTATTGACGACATTGCACAGGTGCCATTTATGGTAAAATACAACAGCACAACATGCAAACTTCGCCAGCATCTGCTTTCATGTTAAAGCATGTATTTCTCACGGTTTTTCCATATTTTTGTCCACCCCCTACATGTCTATTACAGTCCTTCAAAATGCAGCGACTTACGTTAAGAAGTTGCAACTTTTCCCTGTCACTTCTACTTGTTGACATAGATCTCCCTAATGATTCAAGTTCTAGATAGCTACTACGTTCAGATTGCTTAGTTTCCTCGCTTGAGGATCAGTTGTAGGCAAAGCCGGCGGTAGATTTCGTTTCATTGACTGGATACAGGGAATATTCAATCTGTATACAAAGGAAGATTGCTTGTAAGACAGTCACCAACAAAACGCCTCGTTACACAGTCTTACAATATAAATCTTGTAAGTTGTCTGTGGATTGCGGATAGCTGCTTGCTACAATCGACGAAGATTCAAAGCTGATAATTAAACTGCGCAGGGGAGGCGTAGGTGTTACTACGCATCGCAGTTCTTCTCTTTACTGACTGGTATCTTTCACTGAACACAAATTATTTTCATTTAAGGGGAACTTGCAGGGCCTAAGCGGTTAACCTTAAATAAGGCTAGTTTATGTACCTTTGTCTCTGAAATCAACGAAGATAACAGTCTAAAATTTTCACAAGTAACCTATCAATGTTATTTATGACTGCTGAGACCAAACTAAGAGATAAAGTGCAAACGAACCATATACTATTTTTATTATGAATATTTGTAGAGGTAAGCCTCTTGATTCGTATCTATTCAAATCAGCACCATGATTATGCTTCAGTAGGCATGGTATGCCATAGTAAAACAGGTCACGAAGTTTCACGTAGCGGTCAAAAGCAATTTTTGTTACATCAAGTATAAAAAAAACGTAATTTTGTAAGAATTGCGTTTAAAGTTTACAATGATAAAAACTCACACATATTTTTAAATTAGGGTTCAAAAGCACCCAGCAGCATGATGAGCATCATCTTGTTTGCCACCCTCCTTCTCTAAAAGCTTCTTCCTTCTCGTTGATGGCTTGGCAATTCTCAACCTGTCTAATAGTTTCTATCCCTTTAACAGTATGATAGCCTGGTGTGATGTTGAGACGGGTTATAACTCTTATCCTCTTCATATTTCCATCATTAAATGTTAATATAACATCTCTAACTCTCCACGTGAGTGTATTTAACACTACAAACACTTTTTGGACACTCACGTCCAGATAACATTTATGAAAGACTCATTGGGATTCTGACATTGCCCATGTACATTTTCAGAGGAGATCTGAGTGAGCTAGGTTCCTCTACATTGGCTTTATGGCTTCCATAACAGCTTCAGGCAAGACACTCCTGAATCTTTAGCCTCCTTGGGTTTACTCCACGATTCAGGTCCATGTGGACAACGTAAATGTATCGGTGTTGTGTTAGAGTTTGTGGAAGTATGAAGCCTAGATTGTTTGTTTCATACTTTCTAAGTTATTTCCCTTATTCATGGTGGGAATTCCGTAATACCACTGAAGCTGATACATGGTTTTATCAGTCAGTCCATCCCTCAGTGGCTTGCCATCTTGCAATGTGATGGTGCAAAGAGTTTGTTTTAACTTCCAAACCAAAAATAGTCAAGGGACAGACATACTATAAACAGCAGTGTAGCCAGCATTCATCGGCACGTATTTTCTTTCGATAGGCGAAAAACACAGCCTTCTGTATGGTGTAGTTTCCAAGATACCCGCATATAAAGAGATGCACATCCGAAATAACTTACTTTCAGATATATGCAAGAAATATAATAAAATTAAAAAAATACACCTAAACGTCACACAAAGATTATATATACATCACTTTGTGCAGGGAAGAGTGAAGAATATTGTATCTTGTAAAATGTCAAAACTTTCGACTTTTTGCCTACAAGTTCCCCTTAAGTGAAATCAGTATTAGAGACAATTAACGTAACTTTGCAGTTAGGTTCTCATTAAAATTGCATTAGTATAAGACCATATACTTTACTTGTGCCGCATTCGAAATCATCTCACTTGCTGTACTTGAACAAACCTGGCTTTTAAACCCTGCAATAAATCCTCTGCAGTCTGCGTTTATTGCCGGACCGCGAACGCTGACGGGCAGTTAATTTCGTGGTAAATATGACGCCTCTGGAAGCCTTCATGCATGCATAAGAGCAATATTCAAAGTCACAAGATGCTGTTACGTTCTCAGGCGTGATTATGTGTCTGCGAGGGTCTATTATTCATTTGTAAACGAAATGCAAGCCGCATCATCGGTGCAGCCGGAGCCCTAACATGGAGAAATAAAAGCTTACGCTCTCGCGGATTAGTTGCGTCACGACTGTACAAACAGCATAGTAAATTACAACAATGAAGTAAAACATGGTGTGCCGACTGGACGATTACCTCATCATAGCGGCAGTCGCCGGCTTCGTTGAGTCGCGGTCGCAAGTCCGGCGCGAATCCTCGTAAATTGGTACGGGATGCCCCTACAGCGATAAATCACGCTAGCGCAACTTACGGCGGTCGTATCGGTTCGTGATGTCGTTAAAGCAATTGGCAGAGTTCTCGGCCTCGAGCTTTAGTTCTAACCTAGTGCAGCTGCGCGCTCCAGTTTGGAAGGTGTATCACAACCGTTGGACAGGACGTGTAGTTTGGCAGAAGCCTTCAAGTGCCCTGTGTTTGGCTTCGTCGTCATTACCCGCAGCTTTTGCGGTTGTGCGAACAATATTTGCAATAACGAATTCATAAATCAAAAGCACTTGTTCAGTTGCCAAGTGGGCCCAAGTGCACATACTCATTACGCTAATTACTCTAAGGCATTATCGATTTGAATCAATGAGAATAACGAAGTTGGAAACGCAAACAACCAGCTTGGTTCGAGCCAGGCGCATTGTATGTGGTAAACAAATATACAAATAATGAAAAGCTGACTAGCAGTTTGGCTTTCGGAATGGTAAAAGCGCCAGTCAGTGATTCTGACTTCCCGCTGGGGAATGGAAGCAAGATGTAAGAAAAATCAAGACACGTACATAGGATTATTCAACCCAGAAAAAGCGACTGACAATGTAATATGGCGCAAGACGTTCGAAATTCTCAGGGAAACAAGACGTAAGCTATAGCGAAGGACGGGTAATATACAAATGTAGAAAAGCCAAAGTGAGCAATAAGAATGGAAGACCAAGTACGAAGTCTTCAGTCTTGTGACTGGCTTGATGATGCCCGCCACAAATTTCTCTCCCTCCTTGACTTGCTCATCTCGGAGCACCACTTCCACCCTACATCCTCAACTTTTATGCTGGATGTATTCCAGTCTCCGTCTTCCCCACAGTTTTTACTCTATACAGCATATACAAAGCTGTGTTGCAAACGTAGATTCTCAGAAATCTCTTCCTCTAATTAAGGCTTATGATTGATACCAGTAGACTTCTCTTGGCCAGGAATGCCTTCTTGGCCTGTACTAGTCGGCTTTATATTTCAAGATAGCAAAATTCCCAAACTTCCTCTAATTTGCGATTGCCAATTTCGCTGTTAAGTTTCTCGCTATTCCTATTACTGC
Source organism: Schistocerca nitens (assembly GCF_023898315.1). NCBI lineage: Eukaryota > Metazoa > Arthropoda > Insecta > Orthoptera > Acrididae > Schistocerca > Schistocerca nitens. The sequence goes on from NC_064618.1 coordinate 410,713,079, forward strand.
TATTTCTTATTACTTTTGTCTTTCTCCAGTTTATTCTCGATCCATATTCTGCACTTATTAGACTGTTCATTCCATTCACTAGGTTCTGTAATACATCTTCACCTTCCAAAAGGATAACAATGTTACCAGCGAATCTTATTATTCATATGCTTTCATCCTGAACTACTCTCTCACTCTTGAACCTTTTTTCCCGTCGTTGTTTTTTCGATGTATACGTTGAACATCAGAGGCGAAAGACTGCATTCCATTTTTACATGCTTCATAGTCCGAGCACTTCATTCTTGGTCTTCCAGTCTTATTCTTCCCTCCTGGTTTTTCTACATATTGTATATTACCCGTCTTTCCCTACAGCTTACTTCTGTTTTCCTCAAAATTTCGCAGATCTAGCACCATTTTACACTGACTAACCCTTTCTCAAGGTCGACAAGTCGTATGAACGTGTCTTGATTGTTCGTCGGTTTTGCTTTCCATTATCTAGCGCAGAGTCAGAACTGCTTCCCTGGTACCGATGGTCATCTACCACATCCTTGATTATCTTTTCCATTCTTCTGTGTATTATTTTTGTCAGCAGCTTGGAAGTGTGATCTGTTAACCTGATCGTCAGATAGATCTCGTACTTAGCTGCCCTTTCCTTCTGCAGAATTGTGTGGATGATCGTTTTCCAAAAGTCAGATTGTATATCGCCAGACTTATAATTCTACACACTAAAGTGAATAGACGTTTTGTTACCACTTCTCCCAATTATCTAGGAAATGCGAATATTCCTAAATCTTTTGCTAATGGAGAGATCATCATGACAGTTTTCAATTGCATGACACATGTCGTGTGGTTACAAGTTATGTGTCTTTAATGTAGTGGTTTCCATTGTTTTCTGCATCCTCTCGCCGTTGATCATTGCTGATTCTTCCGCCTTTTAGTGACAGTTTCCCCACCCCAAGCGCAGGAGAGTGCCCTGAGCCTCTGTCCGATTCTTCGCCCTTTTTGGAAAGGGCTTTGGCAGAAAGGGGGTGACTTCTTATGCCGGAAGTTTCGGCCACCGTTGCTGATGATTTTTATTCAAAATTTAAGCAGTAGCTGGCTTCGAACTCTGGACCCAGGACGTTTTGATTAATGGTCAAAGACGCTACTCCTACACAACGGTGTCGAACTGAAGTACTCGTATTAAAAAGGATGGAAGACGGGGATGTAGTCTTTCGCCCTTAATGTTCCATGTGTACATCGAAGAAGCAATGACGGAAACGAAAAAAAAAAATGGAGGGTAATCCGAAAGACAAAAGTAATGAAATAAGTTAAATGATATCAGCGATAAACTTATCGAAATTAGTCATCACGAAGTAGGTTAACTGAATAGGTTCTGCTGTCTTAGAAGCAAAATATCATATGAAGGAGAAAGCAAGAAAAGTCATAAAAAGCAGATTAGCAAAGTCAAAGAGAACATTACTTGCCAAAATAAGTCTACTAGTGTCAAACATAGTTCTTAATTTAGGGAGGAAATTTCTGAGAATATACGTTTGGAGCACGCAACAGAATAGGATAATGGGTGTCTACGCATTGTTCAGTGATTTCGGCTACATACATGTAAAAATGTACACTTATTTACGTATTGTTCCGCATAAAATATCTAAAATGGAATAACATTCTAATAAAATTGTTGTCGTTTGCATAACTGTGATATCGCTGGCTGAACATCTACGGTGACAAATTTATTCTGTTCTTGTACCATTTGCAACGAGCTGTTTTGCGCTTGCGCTGTTTCCAATAACAATTGCAGTATTTCGTCTCAGACATTTTTAAATAATACTATTCAGAAGACAGATTCGCTTTTGTGAGTTGTCTTCATTGTTACACCAATACTGAGCCAAAAGAAAGGAACGTAGGTTATATTTTAATGAAGCATCTTTGTAGAGATCATTAAGGACAGGACACAGGGTCAACTGGGTAGATATGTGAAGGAAATCGCTGTTGGCCTTGTCAAGGGAAATTCCACCTGAGATGACGTAGGGCAATGCAGGGAAGCTAAATGAAGATAGCAGATTAGGATTGTGAAACTTACCCCACTGAGTTCATTGTCTGCTTGCCGTGATAAAGTCTTACAGGCTACTGTCTGCGGCTACAACGACTGTTCGGATCCTTTTAAACACTTTTAAAACCTTTACTGCTCTGGATGTGTGGTCTCCTTCATAGCAGTACTCGATTTCTTGTTTTCTTCAAGCGACAGTAAAATCTAAATGAGAATCTCTATTAAACTCTTTGTGTTTATCGATTATCTGCTTTATCGTAAAACAACATCTGCCTTTGGACTTATTGACTTAAATTCTATTTATTACCTATTGAAAAGGCTCTCCGCTTACACTTGTGATCATTCAAAATACAAAGGTACGCGATATGTGCTGTGTCTAGTAGCATGTATGTAGTTTTCCCAGCTGCTACGATCGAGTTTGTAAGAAAAAGTACGGGATGGCTATAATTTAACTTTGGCTACGTGAGAGAACCACATGAGAAACTACTGAACGTAGGACACTGAAACTTTGTGGAAACATTTGTAAGGGTGTACGAAGGAGATTAGCGAACAGAGCTTTGAAAAAACACATTCTAATTTCAACAGGAGAGGGTAACATTTGTTAAAAGTGTACTATGTTTACGTTCCATGTTACAAACGTTGCTCAATGGGACGACCGTCTGCATCAAAGAGTAATGCGAAGTTTGTACGGATACGACTTCACAGTGATTTGTGGCACTTGACTATGGAATGTTCAGCTGTCGTGACACAGTTCGTACACTGCTTGTAGACCGCACATCGCCACATTCTCAGTCATGGCAACAGTAGCTTCTGCGACAATTTGCGGCGCAACTAACAGTCGGCCTACCCCAGGAGCAATTCCCAAACCGCCAGTTAATTCGAACTTCCGAATCTTGTTCTTAAACACCGGTGCGTAAAGAGGATCTTTCTGAATTCCTTTAATTTGTCGATACTCTTGAAGAGCAGCAGCACTATTTCTGTTGATTTCATAAAACATCTTCACGAATAAAGCCCTGCTCACCTTGTCCGGAACAGTCTTGACTGTCTGTATCTGTAATGCATACTGATGCTTTGTGTTTCACCCTTACGCCGCCGTACCAGTACCAGTACCAGCGCCTAGCGGCAAACCATGACACTAACACTACTAACAACGCAACTCCTTCAGCGCACAGTCTGAACACCCAGAAAGTTAGGTACCTATACAGTCAATTGTCTTCCGTCTACATTTGCTCAATTAGCGAAAGTTTAGTTATAACCACCGTTTATTTCGTCTTCTCTCTGCACCAACAAAAATCTTTGATCGTTTGTCTATTAAGTTAACAATTTATGATAGGTAGCAAAGCAAATTTTAAATCCCATTTAAATTCATTTCTTCCTGGCAGCTCCTTCTGTTCCCTAGTTGAATTTTTAATCAAAAACTGTCTGCTGATGTAGGTGCAAAACAAAAAAAAAAGGATAACATGAGCAGTAGTAAAGACTAACATGTTCACTCTTATCAAATTTAAACCTTTGTGCTTTGTGCTTATTTGCAACCTATAACTGACATACAGTAGCCACAATCACAAACAAAATTCATGTAATCATAGCTCATAAACCGACTCGCCTCACAAAATTTGAGTAAAAGTCATACAAACATGTAACTAAAAACTCTGCCATGTTTTCATACGATCCTCCTTTCCAAGTACATAATGAATAAATGTAGCTACGTAGGAACTAGAAACAAACCGCCCGGCTGTAACAGTCCACGGCTTGTGCCATTTACACTTGGGGCACTTCTCTTTCTAAGGGTCTTAATAGCTTCTGTCACTTCTCCTCGACATAAGTTATGCACGCTTCTTATGCCATTAGAGCTGCGTGCGTTTCTTCATACCAGAGAGATTTACAATTGCCCATTTCTCTTGCCGTATGATGGTTACGTGTTAGAGTCTTTCTCTGTTCTGCAGAACTTTTCCGTGGCTTTGTTTGCAGCACTTTGTGTCCCATGTCGCGTCATCCTCAACTTTAGCTATGAATCGCTCTCTGTGATGAGATGCTCCTACTGCACATTTTATCATCTTTGTTCTTTTTTGAGAAGCTACTGGCTTTTGGTTGACAGATTGTGACGAATTTCAGACGTATTTCCTGCCTTTGTTTTACACCTGCTTCCATCTTGAAGCTCACCGTCTTATTGTTTGCTTTTGCTTCTGCAGCCACAACACCAGTCTTCCTACAGGCTTTTTTGGAGTATACTTGCTGTAAACATTTCCCATTGTCCCAAGTCACTTAGTATTGTTATTTGGTAAGACTTCCTCTTAGAGTAACCGTGCTATACCAACTTTCACATTCACGATTCTCCCTGAAATTTGTTCCGTATAACGTGTGGTTCTGTGGGAAAGTGGCGGAATAAAAATTCCAGAAGCCCAGAGCTCAACCTCGGTCGTTCCTAGGAATTATTGTACGGAAAGGTGTCCTAAAATGACCTACCATAAGGAAAAAATTCTCTATGAGTGCATTTTTTGAATTAAAAGCTTCATTTTTTGTAAGTTGAGAGTAAAAACTGTTAGTTACAAGGTGGTTCATGAAATGAAACTATGTTACATCTTCTGTCAGTATTATAATGTATTATTAGAAACCTGACACACTGTCATGTTATGAGAGTCGTTGGGCAAAATGGCATACTCTTATGTCTTCTATAGATGTTCACTTTTATTTGCAAATGTAACATCTTTGCCCTCTGTGAAACATTATCACAGTTTCTGTGAGCCGACACTGGGCACTTAATACACCTGTGCCACGTCGTTTTGGGTTTAGAGTGACTAAATAAGTCAGGAAAATATAGACAAAAATATCACCATCATCATCATTTCCAATTTCATTCCACTTGACTAAGTGAAATGCCAGTTTCTTTGCGTCAATCAATGTAAATTCAAATAGCATGAATTCAAGGCCTTTAATGTCCTGGACTAGCTCAATTTCCTGCTCTGTTGGAAGCGCTTGCTGGAATCGACCTAACCCTTTATCAGCTCCTTTAATTTGCTTATTCTTGCCCTGTCTTAGTTTTTGAGGCACACTGCCAGCCGCATTACTTGTTATAAACAGCGTCAACAGCGTTCTGTGTGTGCTCTCTCAGTTCCATGAATGGTGATTACTGATTATCTCGTAATTTCCAACCATCATTACTGAAATTATTATTATAATTGTAATAATAATAATAATAATGAACTGCGTGTTATAACATTATCATAAACAGAAACGAATGGAAAGACCGAAAGCATAAAAAGAGATATCTATGTCATTATACACCTATTCATAGTATATCATTTTACCACCAGTTACAGTATTCCGTGTACAAGGACACTGCTCATAAACGTGTTTACCAGCATACCCCGAAATATGCTTAAAATGTTTTCAAATGAGGTATTTACTCACCCTTCTGAGTAAAAAAATTAGAGTGTGACAATTATTGAACTATCGGGAATAAAATCATCATAACTTCTCAACGGCTTGCCTTAGTACGTTCAAACTACACGATTGGCCGCAGGGCATGATGGGAAGTTGCATGGTTTGATTTAGCGATGAAGCCCACTATCATTTAGAGGGGTTCGTCACTAAGCAAAATTGGCGCATTTGGGCGACTGAGAATCTGCATCTCGCTATCGAGGAGTCTCTTCACCCTCAACGGGTTACTCTGTGGCGAGCAATGTCCAATCACGGAATAATCGGTGCGATAATCCGTGATGGTACGGTGACTACCGAACGGTACGTGAATGTTTTGGAAGATGATTTCATCCCCACTATCCAAAGAGACCCTGATTTCGACAATTTGTGGTTCATGCAAGACGGAGCTCGACCCCCTCGAAGCAGGAGAGTGTTTCATCCCCTAGAGGAGCAATCTATGGACCGCATTCTGGCTCTAGGATACCCACACGCCACTGACATGGGCCTCAAATGGTTCAAATGGCTCTAAGCACTATGGGACTTAACATCTGAGGTCATCAGTCACCTAGACATCACACACATCCTTGCCCGAGGCAGGATTCGAGCCTGCGACCGTAGCAGCAGCGCGGTTCCGGACTGAAGCGCCTAGAACCACTCGGCCACAACGGCCGGCTCATGGGCCTCGATTGGCCGTCATATTCTCCGGATCTGAACGCATGCGACTCCTTTTTTTGGGGTATATTAAAGACAAGATGTACAGCAATAACCCCAAGCTGAAAACAGCCATTCAGAAGGTCATCGAGAGCATCGATGTGCCGACACTTCAGCGGGTCATGCAGAATAGCGCTAGTCGTCTGCACCACATCATCGCCAATGATGGCAGGCATATCGAACATGTCATAATCTAAGTGCGAATATCTGCGATGACGTTTATATGTTGAGTAAAGTGTGTGCACGCCGTAGTTTGTACTTGTTTACGTTTTTTTTTCCATATAGCTCAATAATTGTCACCCTGTATAAATCAAATGTCCAGATGTAATATGCCACAAAACAATAAGTGTCACACCTTCTGAAACCCACTGAGTACGGATTCTCCACATAACACGCAAGCGTCCAAGCAAACGGCCTCGCCGCATCTGGTGTAACAGTGTCGCCAACAGAACAACATAATCTTGTGCCATTAAGTTCTGCCTCTTGTGGCAGTAACAAGAAATACGAGGTATCTCATTTTACCAGACTACGTCATTTTAGGATACTTTTCCTAAAACAATTTCGTGTAGCAATACCCTCAGCTGGTTCGCTGACGACGTTGCTGTTTAAGGGAAAATAACAGCACTGGACGTCAAGGAAATGCAGAACGACTCAGACACGTGATTTACTGAAACGCAGCTTACATTAAATGCAGTTCTCATTAAAAAAAATAGAAGAAACCGGTATTATCTGCCACCACAACTCGCACAGCCAAGTGGAACGTTCTTAGGTGTGGCCGTAGTATGAAGACAAACGCATTTCTACTTTATGTCTTATAGTATACTGCCGTACGTTACTAATTATTTGCTTCCAAGCATATTATCACAAGATCGCTTTGCCTTACTATCGACTGTGGATTTTATTCGAAAGGGTTTTTGTAGGGTGCTATTAGATTTCGGCAGTGACCCTGGACTTTCTCCACGTAAAGTACCAGGCTGTGACGGCAACCTCTCGTTGTTGTAATGTTGCCTCGAGCTCTAGTTGGGTATTGCTGTGTTCACAGTTCTTGTACAAGATAAACCACTATACGACGTAGAAAGAGTAATAATTTATAATATGTTCAACACAAAAATATCTTAAGTTTTTCAAAGTAATCAGTAACGAATGTCGTTAACAGATCTAAAATTCGTACATTGACATCGTAAGATCAGAACTGCTCTCCACACTCACATTTTCACAATGGAATTCATGAACAGACAAATTATTTCTATTTAGAATGTAATATTTGTTTCTATTCAATTTTCAGTGTACAGTAGAAAAGAAGCAGAAATAATAAAGTAGGATATTGTGGCTCTCTGACACATGCCTAGTAAATGGAAGAGCTTGTCAAAGCGAAAACATACTATAATCTCTCCATTATATTGCAAGAACTTAAAAAAACTGAACTTTAAAGAATCGTACGGAAGAATCAGTATGGAAGTAAGTGGGATACTAAAATACTGAAGAGCAATGAGATGCGTTTGAAGCTCGCTAAAGACGTAGATACTACGAGAAGGAATACCATAATAGACAGTTCACTATGTAGAGGAGACGATGAGTCGCAGACAGGCACAACAAAAAGACTGCTTTACATTTCTGCTTTAGGCGAAATGGCCACTTCTAATGCAGAACAACACCTTTTGACCGAAAGTTTAAATGTACAACAGTCTTTTTGTTGAGCCTGTGTGTGGCTCATCGGCTCCTCTATATGGTGAGAAGCAATCAGTCCTTTTCGTGATACTGTTGTTATTCCATCCTGGGTCTTCCATTGTTTGATGGTAGACGGTTTAGTTAAAGAGGAGTGGATCTCTACAAAGAGCAATCACAGACGTTAGACAGATGAACAAAGGTACTAGGAAGTAAGTGCGAAGAAGTCTTGCATAACAGGAGAAGTACTTCAACTGATCAGTGCAACAAGAAGGTACAAAACTGTTCAGGGGTATACAGGAATACATCAACATGAAACAAATAGTAAGTGCAGGGTGGACAGGGTGAAATGGCAGCAGAAAAGATATAACCAAATAGAAAGAGAAATGGTCTTCGGGAGAACTGGCTCAGCATAAAGAAAAGTCAAAACAGTCGTCGGTGAAATTAAAAGCAAGTGCAGTAACGGGAATTTCACTGTTAAACGGAGAAGAAAGAGCGGGGAGGTAGAAAGAGTACACTGAAATCCTCCATGAGGGGACGATTCTGATAACGCGATAGAAGAAATCTGAGTCGCTTCAGAAGACATAGGGGATCCAGTATTAGAATCAGAATTTAAATAACCTGTACAAGCCCTGGAATCAAATAAGGCAGAAGGGATAGGTAACATTCCAGTGGACTTTCTACAGCTCAATGGGGGAAGTGACTGTACCGATATTCAAGTTGGTGTGTAGAATCTATGAGATTAGCGGCGTAGGTTCAGACTTTCAGATAAATACTGTCCACACAATTCCGAAAATAGCAAGTGTGATAAGTGCGAGAACTATTCTACTATCAGCTTGACAGCTAATGCATGAAAGTTGGTGAGCAGAAAAATATACAGAAGAATACTAAATAAACTTTTTGGAACTTTAGATGACGAACAGTTTGTCTTTAGGAAAAGTAGAGGCAGTCCTGATGTAGCGCTTGATAATGGAAGCAAATCTGAAGAAAAATCAAGTTAATAAGATTTGTCAACCTAGAAAAAGCGTTCGACAATTTAAAATGGTGTAGTGTGTTGAAATTATGCGAAAAATAGCAGTAAATTCGAGGGAAAGACGAGTAATATGCAATATGTACAATAATAATGAGGGAACTATAATTGTGGAAGACTAAGAACGAAGTGCTCGGATTAAAAAGGGATAAGACAGCGATGCAGCCCTTTGCCCCTACTAAACATCGAACAAGCAATACGGAAATAAGAGAAAAGTTAAACAGCGGGATAAAATTGAGGCTGCAAGAACATAAATGATAAGATTAGCTGATGACATTGCTATCCTCAATGAAAGTGAAGAATAATTACAGGATCTGTTGAATGGAGTGAATAGTCTAATGAGTACGGAATATGTAATGAGAGAAAAATCGAAGAAAATTGGGGATCACGAAGTAGATGAAGTTAAGGAATTATGTTATCTAAGCAGCAAAATAAGCTAGGTTGGACGGAGCAAGCAGAACATAAAAAACGTAGCACTGGGAAGAAGGGCATTACTGACCAACAGGAGTCTACTAGTATCAAACATAGGCCTTTCATGTCTAATGTTCAGTCTGTATATCTAATAACAAATGACATAAATAAGGGAAAGGTACGAGAATAGGATTAAAATTTAGGGTGGAAGAATGTGGTAAGTTTGGTGAAGACATTGCTGTCTTCAGTGAAAGAGAAGAAGAATTACTATAGGCCCTGTTGAATGTAATGAACAGTTTGATGATTATGGATTACGTATTAAGGGTAAACGAAAGAAAGATGAAAGTATTGAGATGTAGCGGAAATGACAATAGCAAGAAGTTAACATCAAAACTGGTGATCACGAAGTAGACAAAGTCGAGTAATTCACGTACGTTGGAAGCAAAGTAGCCCATGACGAACGAAACAAGAAACGTAAAAAGCAGACTAGCACCGGCAAAGAGACCATTCCTGGCCAAACGAATTAATTTGAGGAAGAAATGTATGAGAATGTACGTTTGGAGCACAGCATTCTATGGTAGTGAATTATAGACTATAGGAAAATCGGTACAGACGAGAACGCCACATTTGAGATGTGGCACTGAAAAGGAATGTTGAAAATTAGTGATGTGATCAGGTAAGGAAGCGAGAGGTTCTGCTCATAATCGATGAAGAAAAGAAGATATGTAAAACATTGACAAAGAGAAGGGACATAATTATAGGCTATATGTTACGACATCACATAATAACCTCCATGGTACTAGAGGAAGCCGTAGATTGGAATATATCCAATAAATAATTTAGAACGTAGGGTGCAAGTGCTACTCTGTGGGAAGGTGTTAACACAGGAGAGGAATTCGTTGGTGGTCGCAGCAAACTAATCAGAAGACTGATGACTCGATTAAAACTTTTTAAAAAAATGTGGTTTGGAAGGAAGTCACACAATACCCGAAACTGAAAACGCAAATCACACTCATCAGTGCAAAGGGCTGCAGCTCAGGAATACTTACTCCCACCATCAAAAAAAGACTTCAATGTAAAATTGTATAGCAAGCGCACCACATATCGATGTGTCATCTTGGTACAAAAGAAAGCCTTACATCAATGAGTTATTGTCGTGATCGCCTGCGGCTGAAGGGCGGTGAAACCACGCCTCGTTACAGAACGTGGAGGTCAGCTGTTTGCTCGCTCTGTAAAACAGGGTAGGCAGCGATCTGTGGCAGTTCTGACGACAGAGTACAGTGTTACTGCAGGCACAAGCACCCCGTTCAAGGCACATCGTTTAACGTAGGGCACCACAATAGACGTCAGTTACGACTGCACAATTGTACCTTTTGTGGGATCGCAGTCTCGTACAATTATTTAACTGACATCATATTCACCATCGACTGTAGTATTTATTGTAATTTACACGAATCGTAATAAACAGTACAGTTAATTGGAAGTATGGTATCATTTTCAAAAATTAATCAAGATTGGATCGTTTATCAATGGAAATGTGTCACCTAGTCGGATGAATAACGTTGCTTGTTACATCACGTCGATGTCGTCTCCGGATAAGCCGTCATCCAGCCGAACGGCTGCAAGAAACATGTACCAACCACGAATGCACCCCGGTGGGGGCAGCATTATGCCATGGGGAACAATCACCTGGGCTTCCATGGGACCTGAGGTAGTAATCGGACTCACCATGACAGCTGTGGACCACATGAACATTATTGTGGATCACCTGCACCCCTTTATGTTTGACGTCTTCCTCGACGACGATAGCCACTTCTAGCAGAATAATTGTCCCCTGCCGCAAGGCTAGAATCGTGATACAGAGGTTCCAGGAGGATAACAATGAGCGCACGTTAATGTCTTGACCACCAAATTCGCCTGATGTGAACTCATTCTACATGTCTGCGACGCGCTGTGGCCTAGTGGTTCTAGACGCTGCTGCTGCTACGATCGCAGGTTCGAATCCTGCCTCGAGCATGGGTGTGTGTGATATCCTTAGGTTATTTAGGTTTAAGTTGTTGTAAGTCTAGGGGACTGATGACCTCAGATGTTAAGTCCCATAGTTTGTAGAGCCATTAGCCATAACCACTACGCTACACTAGCACGGTGGCTTCGTGCAACAGCACGGACTTCCGTAGCACGTCTCCCTCCTCGATCCAAATTCCGATTCACGTCTCAGCCCACTTTGTATTCCCCGTAAACGCGAACAGCATTGTAGGGGCTCTCCAGCTCTATTCGAATAGCACCTCAGCTTTGAACGAAACTTCGCTTTGTTTGACACTTGAAAAAGTCTCTAGAGCTATATAGTTTCATTTCAAATCCATGTCAATTGCTCCTTTTTCCTCGCAGAACTCGTCTCGAAATTATCCTTACTGTCCTCCATACATAATTCAAACTGACCTTTTCTTACGTTAACGGTCTTTCGTGTCTAACACCTGTGCAATAACTCAACGGAACAGGCTTGTTTATCGCAAAGAAATCAAACATGTTCTTTCCTTTCAATTGTATGGACAGCTAATGAATTGCAGCATAAGGCAGGTCACGAGAATAAATTGAAATCAGAGACAGCCGCTTGTCAGTAACGGTTACAGTACTGGAAGCTGTCACTTTGTCAAACATTGGCGCCCTCGAGGGCATCTCCAAGATCTTCTTGGAGAGGTCCTCTTTTGTCACGAGGCAGCTTGCTTCGCCATGACTCTCGCATTCGCATCTGCCGCTAATTAAGTCGAACCGGCAGACGAGGTGATTCAGCGAGTATGTGCAGCACTTGCAGAGAAACCGCCGGTTCCATTCTCGGCGATGATATTTTTGTCAGAGCTGACCTTCAACGGCTCAGTTATATAGTAGTAATGAAAGCGGAACAGCAATCAGGCAGTGGCGAGTGCATGAAAAATGTTTCTCGGGTTAGCAGTGAAAGACAGGTAAAAAAAGAAAGAGCACAGTTGTCTGGCGTAGATGTCCTTTTAGGGTCTAGGGCCTAGTACCAACTGCCACTCCACACCTGAAGTGCATTCCTGGAAGGTTCAAATGGCTCTGAGCTCTATGGGACTTAACTTCTGAGGTCATCAGTCCCCTAGAACTTAGAACTACTTAAACCTAACCAACCGAAGGACATCACACACATCCATGCCCGAGGCAGCATTCGAACCTGCGACCGTAGCGGTCGCGCGGTTCCAGACTGTAGCGCCTAGAACCGCTCGGCCACGCCGGCCGGCATTCCTGGAAGGTCTGCAGTAGATTCCACATTTATTCTTACTACCCAAATGATTATCCAGCCACAAATCAGCAACTACGTAGGTGCAGTGATGAGGGTACCGGACTCTCATGTGAGAGGAGCGTGATACAAATCCTCGTTCGACTGTTCACTTTACGTTTTATTTAGTTTCCTCAGTTTAACAAATACGAATGTCGGTGTGGTTCCTTCAAAAGGATTCGGTAGCTTTGTTCTAAACAATGCGCAATGTTGTTGTCTAATTGTCTCAGCGTTGACGAGACATTAAACCCAAATATTTCTTTCCTTTAGCCACAAATTCCTTTAGAGCAGGAAGAATGGTAGAAAGTCAGAGACTAGATGCTTGATTTCATATTTCAGATACTCCTCGTCACCCGCTGCCAAAGCACCTTTTATAATGATTTTTCCCTTTTAATATGTCTTATCTCGCGTATTTTTTGGCCCGACTACAAGATGCTACAGGATTTATTTCAGAAATTACGTTAATTAAAACACAGAGAATCAGAGATATCCGTGAAATTTATGCTGCACACTCTTTAAATTAGCTGACATTCTGCCGCGATGGACGGTGAAGGTCGTGGAGAATTAAGTCTGTTTACTAGTTGTACAATATGACGCAAACGCCACCCGTTACATATTCTTTACATAAAACACGTGTATGTATTTAATTGAAATTCATATCCGCCAGCATGTTGGCCATTTGCGTATAATAATTTGTCCTCGTCCTGCGACTAACTGTCCGCGTTTCTATAATGTAAGAAACAAATTGTACTTGATGGCTAAATGAGTTGGCACAGCGCTCGAAGACAACTGAAACAAAACTAAAAGTGATTATCAGGGTTTTTAATAAGAAAATAAAAATCCCAAAGCTCTCCACAGTATCTCCTAAGAGTCTTGACATATGGCAATGTTGACTGTAATCTGTCCACTACATTCGGACGTTAATCAAGAGAAGTTGATTATTCGCCAGGACAGGATTTCACTCGCGTCCTTCTTTTCATTTCCATACTCATTTTTAACAACAGAGGCTTTCGCAGCCGTTTCATCTTCAGTAGTACTTTCCCAAGTATACTCATAAGAGAGCGTCATCGCATTCCTGTACATACCAACGATTTAGCTATTTGCAACCGTGACCAAACGATGGTCAGTATAACAGGATGATGCGGTCACATATCCAAAAGAAAAAAAATAGTTGGGGTTGAGCCACAGTGATGAAATACTTTTAAAAAGAGTAAGCTGCCACTTGACTGTGTATCATTTATCAGATTTGGACTGCCTTAATAAATATGACCTTATAACGGTCTAACAACTTTAAGCATTGTACTTGATAATGGCATAAAAGCCAGAATCTGGATAGTACAAAAGGTAAATATAATAATGCTCAGTCAAATATCGGTTTACTTTTTGCAAAAATATCCAGAACAATTTTATAGAAAAACAGAGAACAGAAACTCTACACAATTGCAATTATGTAAAAGCTTTCATCGCACGATTCTTTATTACATGTTAATCGTTTCGAAAAAATCATTGTCCGACATGAGCTGTGGAGCAATGTACTGAAGCTAAGAAAAATAAGTAATATAAACATGATCATGACAAACACCGTAACATAGTGGGTGTGTTACTATTAAATTTCGCTGCACATTTTAGTATCATTTAGCGTTTATTTACCTACAGAATTTAAAATATCTTCTTTTGTAACAGTTACTACGTCATTTTGCAGAGAAATTAATATTATCATCTTCAACTTTTTTAGTCCTGTCTTCCTCATTTTGCGTGTAATATTACGGTATATTGATAATTTTTACTTATGGACCGTCTGACAGCAACTGAATAAAACACAATTTTAGTTCCATACGCGTTTCGCCTTTATTTTCTGCAAGGCATCATCAGTGGCCTGGAATATGCACATATGTTAGCTATTTATTTTACATTTTTGTCACTGTGCCTATAGGTTATAAACAGTTCTGGTGGTTGGTATTTCCTATTAAGTAGTAATGTTTTGAACTGTACGTACAGGTTGTGTGGACAATTTCATACAGATAAAGGCGAAACGCGTATGACACTAAAATTGTGTTTTATTCAGTTGCTGTCAGACGGTCCATAAGTAAAAATTATCAATATACCGTAATATTACACGCAACTGAGGAAGACAGGACTAAAAAATTGAAGATGTCAATACAGCTATGTCAAGCATTCCCTGTCAACGTGTACAACAGGTTCAAGAAAATACATCTGAGACTCCATAAGACGATACAGCACATAAAATTCAACAAAACATGCAAAAAGAACGATTTAATTCCAAGTTACATTAATGTAAAGGTTAAAAACAATTCTACAGTGGCACAAAAGTCGAAATCATTTGCAGAACGATATTGGTTACTACATGAAATTAAGATGCTCTATTCGAAAAAACAGCACCTAAGCTTGACGCTCTATGAGACTCATCTAGAATTGGCAGAAAACGTAGAAAACGCCACAGTTTTCATGGCACTAGTAGAAAAAACTGAACACAACACATACACAGTAATGAAACATTTACAAAACAAACATACACAGAAGATAATGAAACTAACAGTAAAAAAGACGCAAAAATACATTTACATTTTAAATGTGAAACCACATGAACAGCAACACACATTCTATCCACGTTTAATTAACCTAACAGAGACAGACCTACACGAAAATGAAAAAATGCTCTTGGAAAAAGGTTTGAAACACTGCACCAATAGCAAAGTGAACAATCAATACATAGAAAATCTCATAGTAGAAACTGAACACATCCTTACACGTGAAGAACAACAAATTAATTGTGAAATAAACATAGGACTGACAAGAGAACTAGTAAAAGAAGAAATAAAAGGCATAATAAAACAAACACAGGAGACACACAATAAGAACAACCAAACAGAAGCAGCCACTATGAAAAGGTTAAAACAAAAGTTAACAAACAATAACATACTAATAACAAGAGCAGACAAGGAAAATTTAACAGTACTCATGGAAAAAGAGCAATACATCACAAAAACCAAGGAATACATAAACACCAATGCCATACAAAAACTGTAGTCAGATCCAGCTAAACGATTCCAGGCAAACGTGAAACGAACACTGAAAAACATTGAACACACACTCACAGACAAACAGAAATACTACATAACTCAGAAAAACCCACAAGCACCAACACTCCGCAGTCAACCGAAAGTGCATAAAGACGGAATGCCAATGAGAGCTGTTATCAACTTCAAGAAAGCCCCAAGATACCACATAGCCAAACACCTCCAAAAGTTAGTTACAAAACACTATAAAGTAGAAAACAACAGAACAGTGAAAAACACAGGAAACCTAATAGAAAACATACAGAACATACTGGTACCACACACAGCATCACTGATGTCATTCGATATAGAAAAAATGTATACCTCCATCCCTGTCACAGAAACAATAGAAATCATAGAATAAAATCTCTCATCCCACAGCAACCTCACCACAGACGCAATGAAAGAAATATGCTCAGACTGACAACTGAACAAAACTACTTTCAGTTTGAGAAACAAATTATCTACAAAGTGATGGACTGCCCATGGGATCCTCAATATCAGGAACACTAGCAAACATTTTCATCAGTCACCTAGAAAATCAGACATTTGAAAAGATAACCACTAATAAAAGTTTCAAAATCATATATTGGTACAAATATGTGGATGACATTATTTGTCTGGTAGATGAGCCAAGTGAAAAAATAGATGAACTCCGTTCAGAAATAAACAAAGCTCATCAGAACATAAAATTCACACTTGAAAAAGGAAAAGAAAATCAAATAAATTTTCTTGACATTACAATAAAAAAAAGAAAATGGCAAACATACATTTAACATCTTTAGAAAACCAACAGCCACAGACACAACAGTACAGTCCACATCCAACCACCCCCACAGCCATAAACTTGCAGCACTAAGACATATGTTATGTAGATTAAACAGAATCCCACTGAGCAAGAGAAGCTATGAACAAGAAATGAGTACAATCATACAAATAGCTAAGAACAATGGGTATGACACACATGTGGTACACAGGCTCAATCAAAAAAGAAAAACACAAATACAAAACAAACACAACATTTCCAGAATACAAAAGATCACACAAGCTGAAAACTTACAAACACACTCTACAAACACACACAATGACAACACTGCACAGAAAAGAACCAGATGGTACACCATGACCTACACACATAAACTAAAACACAGAGTTGCAAACATCCTAAAGAGACAGGACTTCAAAATAGCATATAAGCCTGGGCAGACCCTCCAATCACACCTAAACCAGCCAGCTACCAAGAGAGACAAATTCCAACAATCAGGAATATATAAACTTGAATGTCAAAGTTGTGATGCAGTATACATAGGCACGACATGCAGGAATTTTGAAACAAGATACAAAGAATATATCAGATGTTGGAAGTATGAAACAAACCATTCCACATTTGCAGAGCATTTAAAACACCATAACCATCATCCTACAAACATGGAACAAGAAATGAAAATAATGAGAATAAGCAACCATGACGAACATCTTATACAAACGCAAGAAAACTTCCACATTCATAAAGCTATAGCAGAAAACAAACATGTGATAAATGAACAAACACACATCAGCACAGGCTCCCTACTACACTTAATAAAGGAAATGATAGCATAAAACAAAAAAACTCTTCCCCACACCATCTCGACACACACAGACACACACACACAGCCCAAAAAAAAAAAATAAAAAAATATACCACACACACACACACACACACACACACACACACACACACACACACACACACACACGGCACAAAAAATTGTATCACACCAAAACAAACACACACACACACACACACACACACACACACACACACACAAATGCACACACGAACAGAACACCGATACTTCAATAATTATACTCGAAAGTTTGGCAATAACATTCGACCTTTGGCAAAAACATTTGACAGTCGGCAACAGAAACCAAAACATTGAATTGAAACAAGCGTTCAGTTCATAGTGCTGTGGAATGTGGGAAAAAAGCCGCAGATTGGCATTCTTAAGAAGAAGAAGAAGAACTCCAAAAATGCAACAGGAGCGTAGTATGTAAGAAATTGTCCACACAACCTGTAAGTACAGTTCAAAACATTACTACTTAATAGGAAATACCAACCACCAGAACTGTTTATAACCTATAGGCACAGTGACAAAATTGTAAATTAAATAGCTAACATATGTACATATTCCAGGCCACTGATGATGCCTTGCAGAAAATAAAGGCGAAACGCGTATGGCACTAAAATTGTGTTTTATTCAGTTGCTGTCAGACGGTCCATAAGTAAAAATTATCAATATACCGTAATAATCTTAGCATATTTACTCATCGACGTCAATTGTGTTTGGTTAATGCTTAGGCTATCTTTCGCTGTAGTTTACTTCTTTGACAGTTTAATGCGATGACACTCGCTTTCTTTGAATTGAAACTGTAATACCATTGCAGACTTTATGAAATGAGAATTGTTTAACTCCAAACAATCTATGCTCTTAATTTGTTGAGCCTAAAACTAGACCTGTATGTAGGTATTGTACTAATTGGTCATACAAAGTGTCTGATGGTCATGCATTATACTGATATGGTTCGTTCGTTTGTTCGTTAGTTAGTTAGTTAGTTGATCCATAGATTATCTGAACGATTCTTTTATCGAAATGATGTGAAACGAGTCATTTTACAAGATATGTATGCATGATTAGTCTTAACATTAATGAACACGTGACCATTTTATTCCTACTCATGCAACTACACTAAAAAACTAGTTGTTAGGTTTCTCTGGCTACCAGTTTTTACGTAGAAATTCGTCAATGGAATAGAAAGAGTTGTTCAGGAGTAATGATTTTAAATTAGGTTTAAAACTTGCTTCGCTACCTGTCAGACATTTATCTTATTGGGCAAATGACCAAAAAAAGAGTTGTCCAAGAGTGATGATTTTAAATTAGATTTAAAACTTGCTTGGCTACCTGTCAGAAAATTTATTTTATTGGGCAAATGATCAGAAAATTTTATTGCTGCATATTGAACTTCCCTCTGAGCCACTGAGACCTTTAACAGTGGGAATTAAAGGCAATTTTTCATCCTAGTGTTGTCGGTATTTACATTACTGTTATTCTCAAATTGTGATGGATTATTTATGACGAGTTTCATTAGCGGAAATATGTATTGTGACTGCGCAATTAAGATGCCTAGCTCTTTGAAGATGTGCCTATATGACGTCCGGGAGTGAACACATATTGTTCTTACTGCTCGCTTTTGTCCAATCAGTACTTTGTTTATCAGTTATCAGTTGCCCCACAAAGTTATTCAGCACGACATTACTGCTTGGAAATATACTAAATATGACAAAAAGTCGATAGGTTTGTTTCCAAGATTGGCAGTTATACGGAGAGTAAAATTAGCGGACTAACTGTTTGAGAAGTCCAGTGGTATGCTTCTCTCATTTCAAGTTTTCATCAATACATCGACCCAAAATTTTGGAGCGTTCTGTCCCTCCTCGTGACTCCTACTTATATACTGCATCAATTTTTGGTATGACTCTATTTGTTGTACAGAACTGAATGTAATGTAGTTATTCTTTTTTTTTCCAAAATTTAGTGGAGAATCAATTTTCAACAGTGAAGCTAGTTTTGCCAGATGATTTCATGTATCAGGAATGCTGTTCTGGGTGTTAAAAACCAGCGTATCTCCCTCCCCAGGTCTTTCAAAGAAGACCACTTGCGCTGTGAACCAAACTCTTTTGCTATTCTCCAATATTTCTATATCGGCAAAAAGATGTCAAAATTTCTGGCTCAACAAATCTTATTTTTTAAATCCACCAATCGCTTTTCAAATTTGCTTACTTAACCCAACTTACATTAACTTATGCTAAGGACACACACACACACACAAAAACCATGCCCGAGGTAGGACTCGAACCTCCGACTTGGGGCGCCGCACGGACCGTGACAAAGCGCATTACGGCCGGCCGCGGTGGTCTAGCGGTTCTGGCGCTGCAGTCCGGAACCGCGGGACTGCTGCGGTCGCAGGTTCGAATCCTGCCTCGGGCATGGGTGTGTGTGATGTCCTTAGGTTAGTTAGGTTTAAGTAGTTCTAAGTTCTAGGGGACTTATGACCTAAGATGTTGAGTCCCATAGTGCTCAGAGCCATTTGAACCATTTTTGAAAGCGCATTAGACCGCTCGGCTAGTAAGCGCGGCCAAAACTGTTGTTCGAGAAGTTCATATGTAAATCACTGTGTCCAGCTAATGGATCAAAATGTGCCAGATAACAAAGGGAATTACAGTTTCTCGAGATAACACGACAGCGGCAGTTGCACTTTTACCATAACCGGCTTCGGCCACCAAGGCCATTTCCAGTGCTCATATGTCTGTCGTCGTGGGAGAACACAGTAATAGTAATCAAAATATTTTCTGACACGTGTTTCGTATTAATATGTAATTTACCAACCTGTTTAACACAACAGTTAAGTAGCGTAGTATATGATTACAGAACAGGTAAACCGCAAGTTTAGACGGTCGCTGGCCGCTGGCCGCTGTGTGTCCGATGGGCCAATGCCGGTTTTTTTTTTTTTTTCCGACGCTGCCGTAGCATTCTCTCAGCACTGAACGTTTGAGGCTTTTTCGATAGCTTTTAACGCAAACTTGCATCTTACTTGCGTTTTCTATATTCCGAGCATATTTACAAGTAATATGAGGCGGCATGTTTCGTTATTCTGTAGTTTTAGTGTAATGCCAGTTTTCACAGATATTTCGCCGAACATTTTTGTTGTCTCATTTTGGCTCCTAGAAGTGCCCCAGTAGCTCTTCACAATGACACCAAAACCAGCCTCATGGCTGAACGCGTTCCCACGCCACACCAATTTATTACGGTATACAGAACTAATTCGTAAGAATCACGCGCGTGAGCTTATACCAGCACGATGACGTCACAGCCAAATCAAATACTTCGTGGTGTAATACGCCTCTTCAAGAACGTCTGAATAATGACTTGGCCTCTGAACAGATTTTTGTCATCATTTTCAAGACAATGGCACTGAGGGACATTTTCGCTTTACTAAAATATAGCCGTTTGTGTTGCAGGTGGTCTCGTCGTCTTCAGATCAGAAGTGTGATTATGGGCATAGGTGTCGATTATGCGAAGAATATACAGAGCGTTTCTCCCAAGAGTCGTCACGCTCATTTTAGTGGAGTTTCCGGGCATATTGTATATCACCTATGACACTGTTGCTGGTTTAGCAACACCCGGGGGTCACGTGTAGGGTAATACAGGTTATACCTACGGACGTGAGCAACAATCGACCCCCCCAACGCTGTCCACTTCATTCATACCCCGGAATTCCCGATGACTTGTTCACTCTCACACCCAGCTTAATTAACTGGTTGAAAAACACGGACTTTAAGGTTTAATCTTGTCTAATATCATATGTATATTGTATAAAATCATTTGCCTTATATCAACTGTATATTGTATAAAATCGCCATACGAGAAGTGGTGTTTCGGCAAATATTTACAATTTTCGTTTTTGTAATTTGTGACTGGAACAAGCCTAAACAAATAGTGCTCATCACATCTTTCATACGACACCCAGTGCGATGAATCTTAAAGCGGAATTTTACGTGTCCTTTCGGCGAGCGGTCCCAGGTTAGTCTAGCACGATATGCATTGACAGGGAGAAGAATAACCAGTATTCCAGCAGCTGCACCACTGCCCTGGCTCGCTCTGACTGCTAGCGCCAAGCATCCAACGCTACTGACTCGCTGTTGGATTGCCGTTTATCCTTCGTGGTTTACTGTCCCTGTTAATACATATCGATAAATCGAATATCGGGCTAGATTAACATGGGAGTTGTCTATGGAATGGACGGGTAAAATTCGATTTAAAAATAATTTGGTTTGTAATAGCAAACGAAAGGAAACTTTCTGTTGACACTGAGCGTCGCATGAAACACGTGACAAACAGTAATTGTTTGTGCTGACTCTAGCTACACAATACAAAAACGTAATTGCAAATATCTGCCGAAACACCAGAGAAAATGCACCTGACGACGCTTAGGATGGGCCGGCCGAAGTGGCCGTGCGGTTAAAGGCGCTGCAGTCTGGAACCGCAAGACCGCTACGGTCGCAGGTTCGAATCCTGCCTCGGGCATGGATGTTTGTGATGTCCTTAGGTTAGGTAGGTTTAACTAGTTCTAAGTTCTAGGGGACTAATGACCTCAGCAGTTGAGTCCCATAGTGCTCAGAGCCATTTGAACCATTTGAACCACGCTTAGGAGGGCCGCCCGGTATATACTGATGCCAGGTTTGTGAATGTTCGAATAACTAAATGGCTCTGAGCACTATGCGACTTAATTTCTGAGGTCATCAGTCGCCTAGAACTTAGAACTAATTAAACCTAACTAACCTAAGGACATCACACACATCCATGCCCGAGGCAGGATTCGAACCTGCGACCGTAGCGGTCTCTCGGTTCCAGATTGTAGCGCCTAGAACCGCACGGCCACTCCGGCCGGCTCGAATAACTAACTTAAATGTTCACACCTTTAACTTTTGTGTTTGCAGCTCTTCAACTATTAGACTGACAACATTTAACATCCACTCACTCCCTTTAGTCACTCCTTCCTAGCCGGATCCTGCCTCGGGCATGGATATGTGTGATGTCCTTAGGTTAGTTAGGTTTAAGTAGTTCTAAGTTCTAGGGGACTGATGACCACAGATGTTAAGTCCCATAGTGCTCAGAGCCAACTCCTTCCTACATGGTCACAACACATGACTCGACTCCAGTCTTCCTGCTAAGTGCGAAGAAGAAGAACGGCGAAGATTACATCTGACGCAAAGAGATTTGAATGACTCACATCGTCGTCAAAAACATTGCGTTTATTAACTGCTACATAATTTAGCAAAATTTAGTAAAATTAAATTTACAGGCCTTCAAAATTATTACGATTACAAAGAATATAAATAGTTATACATGAAGTAATGAATTTATGGTAGATATCATTTTGAAAGAGCTTTTCTACATATTAATGAATTTACCGATAGCCAAGGGTATGGAAGGTATCAGAATGTGTATCAGACTCGATTACATCACAGCGGGAAATACGTACCTATCCGATGTAGGCTCGATCATTGTTTACACATAATTGATATAGTAGTTATAACCGATTCAAATCTGACAGTACTGAATCACACGAGAAAGTTCGACAGACGAGCGAACAGACCTTTTCACGTCAGAATAAAGAGTGCATCTGGTGCTGTCATTCGAATCCGAGTAATGGCACAGTTGCTCCACCTTGTTGCACATGCTGGTCAAGGAATTAATTACAATTTCATAACCACGAGGGTCGTTCAATAAGTAATGCAACACATTTTTTTGTGAAATCTGGTTGATTTCATTCAGGATTCCAATACCCGTATTATTCCCCACGTTTCTCGCAACAAAAATCTTATTTTTCAACATACTCTCCGTCCAATGCGACGGCCTTAAACGACCTTACTGGGAGGGCGTGTATGCCCGCATGGTACCACTCTGATAGTCGAAGTCAATAACGTTCCCATCAACCAAGTACTGCCTCTCGCGGATTACATCCTTCATTGGGCTTAACAGGTGGAAGTAGGAAGGCGCGAGATCCGGGCGCCGGCCGCGGTGGTCTCGCGGTTCTAGGCGCGAAGACCGGAACCGTGGGACTGCTACGGTCGCAGGTTCGAATCCTGCCTCGGGCATGGATGTGTGTGCTTTCCTTAGGTTAGTTAGGTTTAAGTAGTTCTAAGTTCTAGGGGACTGATAACCACAGCAGTTGAGTCCCATAGTGCTCAGAGCCATTTTTGAGATCCGGGCTGTAGAGTGGAAGAGGAAAAAGAGTCCAATGATATTTTGTGAGCTCTACTCGGGTCTGAGACTTGTCAGGCCTTGCATTGTCATGGAGAAGAAGTAGTTCGTTTGCGTTTTTGTGGCGACGTGCATACTGAAGTCGTTTCTTCAATATCCTGAGGGTAGCACAATACATTTTTCTGTTGATCCTTGCTCGATGAGGGAGGACATCAAACAGAATAACACAGTCTCAGAAGACTGTCGCCACGAACAGATTGTCACGATCAGCCTCGTACAGTTCAAACAACTCCGCAGAGATGGTCCTTCGTTGCTCTCTGTAGTCTGGCGTTAGGCGGCGAGTAACCCAGCGTGCACACACCTTTGAGTACCTCCACTGGTCGACGAGCGTGGCAGTACCACCAACGGAGACGGGCAGTTGGGCAGCGATGTGTTGGTGATCCGTCAGTTGCCTCGAATGAGTGTGTCTGCAGGTTCGAAAATTGTATGAGTGCCTCCTACTGGCACTCAGGAGATCGGACAGGTTTACGCGACCTCTTTGCGATGATGACAGACGCCTCGCCCTCACAGACGCTAGTCGTAATAATAATGATGATGATGATGATGATCATGATGACAAACTTATTTTATCTAGCTCGGGGGGGGGGGGGAGGGGCGCGGGCATACAGTCATCGTTCACCCCTGTCTTGAACGGCGTGTGGTGCACCACATCCACAGTTGCCTTGGCACCAGTTTTGTTTGTCACTATTTTGCCATGTGTGGTGTACGTTAACGATGGTGGAATGCGAAACTTAGAGCCGTTCGGAAATGCCTCCATCCTCGGCCTGAAATCCAATGATGAATAAATCTCTTCATTTCCACATTACGACTACACTGTTTTGTTTTCCGCACCCCCCCCCCCCTCCGCGACACGATTTAGACACCCTCCACTGTGTGTGGCCATTTCGCACTGAAGTCGGACATTGCTGCTGGTGACACTAATGTGGCTGGACTTTGTAGTTTGATTAGTATTGCGCAAGTCTTCAGTGGAATAATGTTTGAACAGGGCGTTGTGCAAGCGTGGTATTATTTTACAATAGCGTTTATTAAGAGTATATATCACTTTATCAAACTTAAATGACATAAACAGACAGAAATACTTGGCAGTAAATAACGACATGAATCATATTACCCCGAAACTAATTCTTGCTTACAAATCAACATATCGCAAATAATAATAATCATAGTAATAGTGATGATGATGACGATGGCGACCCTATTCTTAAGGGATACAAAATTTTCAAATAGTAATTTTATCTTGCTGAGGTGGCAGAGAATTGGGAACCGACTCCAAACAAACACCGTGCGTTTGTTCTCTGACTGGTTTCCGTACACATTTTACAAGCGCCTATGAGTATCTACGATGATCTGGCTTTCCACCAAGTATTTTTTCAACCGAAACTGGCCGAGAAAAAAGAATGTTGTACTAATCACTGAATGTCCCCCGTACTTGGTAGTCATTTCGTAAGTACAACTCAAATTTCAACGCTGCCAGAACCGTATTTTCTTAATTAAGGGACGATATAAAGTTAGTTCGCAGTAAAAATACCCGGCCGCTGTGGCCGAGCGGTTCTAGGCGCTTGAGTCCGGAACTGCACTGCTGCTACGGTCGCAGGCTCCAATCCTGCCTAGTGCCTGGATGTTGTGATATCCTTAAGTTACTTAGGTTTAAGTAGTTCTAAGTCTTGGGGACTGATGACCTCTGATGTTAAGTCCCATTGTGCTTGGAGCCATTTGAACCATTTGAGCAGTAAAAATATTTCTGTTACTGATAAATCAGATATATGTACACTATTTAACAATCATTTTCCGAGCGTTACAGTGAATTAAATAAAAGTTTAGTTCTACAAGCAATCATATAACTCTCTCGGCAAATGACTTACTTGGCTATTAAGCCCTCTAAAAACATTATAAGGAGCACGCAGAAGGCAAGACAAAAGTTCTGCTAGCTCGGGACCTTCCGGCTGGAGCCTGATACTGGTTGCTGTGCTTCGTAGACTGTTGGTTCAAAGCATTAGGAGCATCCAGGAGCTCGGGTACAAAAGAAAGCGGCGGTATTACGTGTGCTCAAACAGATTAAGCGGGGGGATTATCTGTGCGCGCGGCCCTTGTGAACGGCGAGCGGCTTAGGATCTGGGAGCAAACAGCGGTGCATTAGGGGACTTTGTTTGCGGGATAAGAAGGGTCCCAGTGTGCGCCGCAAACAAGGCGTGCTCGTCTCCGCCTCGGCGCCGGCGGACCACGTGTCCGTGCAACCGCCTCTCTGGCTGCAAGTCGCCGCATCGCATCCGTCTCACATTCGTCTTCCTGGAGAGCAGGCCGGAGGAGAGGACAGTGCAATACGAGAGAGCGTCCTGCTGCACGGCCCCCTAAGTGGGACACGTCACGCTGCCGGCCTGCAGGCGCCGCTCTGCATCACTGCCGGCTCTGTGTGTTGCCCTCAGAGGCTCTTTGTTTCGCCGCACGCCGGGAAGTCAGTCGTAAGTGATGCTTGCGATTCTCTCTCAAGCGAGCAGCCCGTCTGTTCTTCTTTAAACTTTTACCAGTATGCGCGGTTGGAACTCTGTGGCGTCTACACTACTGGCCATTAAAATTGCTACACCAAGAAGAAATGCAGATGATAAACGGGTATTCATTGGACAAATATATTATACTAGAACTGACATGTGATTACATTTTCACGCAATTTGGGTGCATAGGTTCTGAAAAATCAGTGCCCAGAACAACCACCTCTGGCCGTAATAACGGCCTTCATACGCCTGGGCATTGAGTCAAACAGAGCTTCGATGGCGTGCTCAGGTACAGCTGCCCATGCAGCTTCAACACGATACCACAGTTCATAAAGAGTAGTGACTGGCGTATTGCGACGAGACAGTTCCTCGGCCACCATTGACCAGACGTTTTCAATTGGTGAGAAATCTGGAGAATGTGCTGGCCATGGTAGTAGTCGAACATTTTCTGTATCCAGAAAGGCCCGTACAGGACCTGCAACATGCGGTCGTGCATTATCCTGCTGAAATGTAGGGTTTCGCAGGGATCGAATGAAGGGTAGAGCCACGGGTCGTAACACATCTGAAATGTAACGTCCACTGTTCAAAGTGCCATCAAAGCGAACAAGAGGTGACCGACACGTGTAACCAATGGCACCCCATACCATCACGCCGGGTGATACGCCAGTATGGCGATGACGAATACACGCTTCCAATGTGCGTTCACCGCGATGTCGCCAAACACGGATGTGACCACCATGATGCTGTAAACAGAACCTGGATTCATCCTGAAAAAAATGACGTTTTGCCATTCGTGCACCCAGGTTCGTCGTTGAGTACACCATCGCAAGCGCTCCTGTCTGTGATGCAGCGCCAAGGGTAACCGCAGCCATGGTCTCCGAGCTGATAGTCCATGCTGCTGCAAGCGTCGTCGAACTGTTTGTGCACATGGTTGTTGTCTTGCAAACGTCCCCATCTGTTGACTCAGGGATCGAGACGTGGCTACACGATCCGTTACAGCCGTGCGGAGAAGATGCCTGTCATCTCGACTGCTAGTGATACACCATCGCAAGCGCTCCTGTCTGTGATGCAGCGTCAAGGGTAACCGCAGCCATGGTCTCCGAGCTGATAGTCCATGCTGCTGCAAGCGTCGTCGAACTGTTCGTGCACATGGTTGTTGTCTTGCAAACGTCCCCATCTGTTGACTCAGGGATCGAGACGTGGTTGCACGATCCGTTACAGCCGTGCGGATAAGATGCCTGTCATCTCGACTGCTAGTGATAGGAGGCCGTTGGGATCCAGCACGGCGTTCCGTATTACCCTCCCGAACCCACCGATTCCATATTCTGCTAACATGTATCTCGACCAACGCGAGCAGCAATGTCGCGATACGATAAACCGCAATCGCGATAGGCTACAATTCGACCTTCATCAAAGTCGGAAACGTGATGGTACGCATTTCTCCTCCTTACACGAGGCATCACAACAACGTTTCACCAGGCAACGCCGGTCAACTGCTGTTTGTGTATGAGAAATCGGTTGGAAACTTTCCTCATGTCAGCACGTTTTAGGTGTCGCCTCCGGTGCGAACCTTGTGTGAATGCTCTGAAAAGATAATAATTTGCATATCACAGCATCTTCTTCCTGTCGGTTAAATTTCGCGTCTGTAGCACGTCATCTTCGTGGTGTAGCAGTTTTAATGGCCAGTAGTGTATTTATTTACGATACAATACATGTTTCAAAGTTCTACTATCCTTCAAAGCCGTCTTCAGCATTGTGTATAACCCGTTGCCAGCGATGTGCAAGTCATCCGATACCTTTAGGAGTGCCAGGTGTGTTCATGATGAATCTCCATAACAGCTGCACATCTACATCTGTACTCAGCTAGCCACCTTATAGTGTGTGGCGGAGGGTACGTTGCATACCAGTGCCACTTTTCCCTTTCGCTCTTCAGAAGCGAATGGTTTGCAGGGAGAACATTTGTTGCTAATCCACCGGGTGAGCCCTACTGTCTCTAATGTTGCTTTTATGGTATTTTCGCAGAATATACGTATGTGGCAGCAATATATTGGTTGACTCTTGTAGGAACGTAAGCTGTTGGAACAACACTGTGATGCAGAACGCCTCTCTTGCATCATCTGCCACTGGAGTTGGCTGAGTATCGTGCCGCTTCGTATCACTTGAAGTCTATAAACAATTGAATCGGTGAGGTGGACAAGGGGCCATGCTCCACAAAATAGATTTTTAATGACACTCAATAAACTGTTTTACTGCACTACGTGTTTAAGCATGGTGTCTTTGAGTCACCATGTACAAGGGGTGTCCAGAAAGTAACGCACCGCATTTTCACGAAAGAATGGTGTTTTATATACACATCCTATTTTTTCCACGTAATCTCCATCCCGTTGTATGGACTTCCTCCAGCGCGAAAGAAGGGCGCGTACGTCCTGTCGGTAGCAATCCTTGTCCCGGTGGCGGAGCCAGTGCTTCACTGTGTGAATCACTTCCTCATCGTCCTCAAAATGTCTTCACGAATCTCATCATTTAATTGCCCAAACAAATGGAAGTCCGTGGGGAAGGGGGGGGGGGGCTAGGTCAGGACTGCAGGGTGGATGGGATAGCACTATCCAACCCTGTTGAGTGCTGTGTTCAGCAGTGCTCACATTTTTGTGGAGCCGAGCGTTATCGTGTTGCAGCAAAACATCTCCTGGGTTGCTGTGGCACCGACGACGCTGGAATCGCGTCTTGAGTTTTGTTTATGTGTTGACACATGATTCTGAATTAACGGTACCGCCTCTTGCATTACCTACACAGTCCCAGAACACGGTGATCTTGACTTTACCGGCGGAAGTAGTTGCTTTGAATTTTTTCTTCTCTGGGGAGTGGGAATGGTGCCATTCCATCGACTTTCGTTTTGTTTCGGGCTCCAAATAGTGAACCCAGGTTTCGTCACCTGTCACAATGCGGGACAAGATTCAAACCGTTGCAACAAATAAAGATAAATATTTTTTCTGTGCGATTTGTCATCCGAAGTTAGACAGCGCGGGACCCATCTTGCACACACTTTTGAGCAGGAAGAGGAGATTAGTGTTTAGAGTCCCGTCGTCAAAGAGGTCATTAGAGACGGAGCAGGAGCTCGGATTAGGGAAGGGTGATGAAGAAAATCGGCCGTGCTCTTTCAAAGGAACCATCTTTGCCTGAAAACCTAAATCAGGATGGGCGGAGACTGGTTTGAACCGTCGCTCTCCCGAATGCGAGTCCAGTGTGCTAACCACAGCGCCACCTCGCTCGGTTTTGAGTATCCAAGAATGCGAATAATTGCGTCCATACTTCCTTTGCTGATTGACACATGCAGCGCCAACTGCCGAGTCGTAATGCGTCTATCCTCCCAAATGTCAACATCAGCTCGCTCCAACATGTCAGGTGTGACAGCCGTGGATGGTCTCCCCGACCTTCTGATGACCTCACTTTCCGTGCCCAGTGACTAACTGTACTTCTGTCGACAGCAGATGCCCCATAGACTTTGCACAAGAGCTTGTGAATATTCCTCACAGTTTCTTTCTCCCCAGTGAGAAATTCAATGATGTCACGTTTGTTGTAACGTTTTGAAACTGTCCTGCAGCTACGCTATCTGTCGGAAGTGACGGAAACTTGGCGTGCTCACTCAGGAGACTTCAAATAATACATACGCAGCGTTTCGCATTCGATGCACTGTTTTCGGTTGAGAAAAGAAAATGCGGTGCATTACTTTCTGGGCAACCCTCGGAGCAATCGGCTCCAGGGTGTAACAATATACACGATTACAACATACTCAGCCATCGACTATGGTCATGCCCGAGTATGTAGTAGTAGAACTGACCCCTTCTCGAACCCGATGATGTTGATGAGGCCACTAACGTTCTGTTTGCTGCGGAAAGATTGTGTTCTCCAAGTTTATTTTATTCATATTCGTTATAGCAATACAGGTTTCTTTGTAATGTATCACAAATACAACCACAAGCAAAATACAGCAAAGTAGACAATACTGGCGGATATTGTTATAAAATAGTTTCTGCTCGTCAGGTAAGTGTTGTAGAATTTTCTTTACGATCGTCTAGTTCCTTCTATTTTAATGGAGCAGGTCCACTATTTCCTTGTTTATATGGACATGGCCTCTTCTGTAACTCAATACTCATCTAAAGAGAACTTCTTTTGATGGGACATGACCCTCGTTACACCAAACAATACCTACAGACATAAAGATCAGCTGCCTCCGGTAAACGTAATTTGAAAACAAAAGGGGACATGATTCCTTTTCGAACTCATCGATTCAATTAAGTCCCATAAAGTACGCTACAAATCCATACCAGGAATTTCATCAACAACAATGATGAATTAGACTGGGTGCAGTCCATTCCGGGCTATTGGTCCCAATATTCACTTGTGCTAGAGGTGCTGTGTTAGACCAATGAGGTAACAAGTCAAAACGCTTTTCGTAGTATGTGTTTTATTAGTAAACACAATTCACATAACAACAGTCAGTCACGTTCTTTTCACGGTTGCCAACTTAATTCTCGCAGGACTTCACAAAAATAAAGCACAGGACGTCTTAACGACCTACCTCAACATCAACTCAATTACGACGGCCTGTGGTACCCCTTAAGAATCTATCAATAAACATACCTCTCCCAACAAGATTACAAGATGTGAAGTCACAAAACCGCACTTTGTAGAAGAATTAAGCTACCTGGTGGCAAGTAGTATTTTAATTTAGAAGGCTTTTAAGATAAAAACAGGTTGTATATTAAATTAGTATGAATGTATACAAATGTTGTAAGCAACAATATTTGAATCAGTTATGCCTACCACAACTCGTTCTGCCATATTAGGAAAATAAAATAAACGGAATTTTTAAGAATTGTAAAATTACTGAAAACATGTGTCTCATCTTTGGCAACTGGTCTGCTAATTCCAAAACTGGTCTTAGATTTTGCGAGACAGACATACTTCCCAAGTTATGGAGAAGTCAATAATGTAATAAATATTTTATCGACATCTGTTTAGGATCAGATTGTATGTTAAAGCATTATCTTTGGTTCTCCAACGTTAGTTGAATGAAAATTATTTTTGGAAATATCTTTAATTGAATCTCCGCATAACACGTTCATTTGTCAATAAGTGATAGAGTTTTGTAATGAGCCAAAAAGAGTGGATCCTCCATGAAACCTATTATCCTAACGAGATCTTCAATTGTTGTAGAGATCCTCAGTTCATGGTAGTAAAGTATGGGGTAAAGAATTTATCTGGTTTCAACAGCCGAAATATCGATTTATTACAGGGATCTGAAAACACAATTTCATAAGGATTTATGATATCTACGAAATAACATACAATCAGCAATGTTCTGCTATTGTTAAAAACACGGTCTGTGTATAACAAAAATGGAAATTACTTAATGTCAGGTTAGGATCAAACCGTCCGCTTTAAGGTGCTGCAATCGACTTTGCTTCAATAATCGATAATCGATTACTCTAATTATATCTCAACATTTCAGTGACGTTTTCGCGTTTAGTAAATGTGCATGTAACGAAACGCGCTGCTCTTTGTATCTTCTCTGTTTCCCCTATCAATCTGGTACGGATCCCAAATGACGAGCAATATTCAATTATTGGTAGGAGGATGATTTTATATGTTACATCTTTATGGGTGGACCACATTTCCTTTAGATTCTTCCAGTGAATCTCAGTCTGACATCTCCAATTCCGCGATTACTTTCATGTGGTTTCCCTTTTGCTGATGCTGTTCTTCACTCAGCCCCAATTTTTTCACCTCCTCGGGTGAAAACGCCAATGTATTTTTTTTCGAACTGGACCAGACTTTCAGTGATGAAAAGTTATATGCTATGTCATGAACTTTTCAAGAGTCATTGAAAAGAAAAGTAAAACCGGAATGATTAAACATAGAATTGAGGCGCTAAGAACCATAAAGTTTAATTTTGAAATTGTAGCATGTATGCATGCTCTTGACATACGTTGGATCTGACTGTGAGCCAGCTTTATCAGTGCTGTACTCTCACATTGTATATGTGAAGGTTTTTCGAAAAGCTGTTTCTCCACGTTACCCTTTTTTTTTAAGTCTCCTGATAGGATTGATGAGCCCGCCACGAATTTCTCTCCTGTGCCAGCCTCTCCATCTCGGAGTAGCACTTGCTGCCTAGGTCTCCAGTTATTTGCTGGGTGTTTTCCAATCTCTGTCTTCCGTCTACAGTTTTTAACCTCTTCAGCTCCCTCTAGAACCATGGAAGTTATTCCGTAATACTTGTTCTATCATCCTGTCCCTCCTTCTTATCAGTGTTTTTCATGTATTCCTGTCCTCCCAATTCCTAACTTTCAACATCCTTCTGTAGCACCACGTCGCAGCTTCGAACTCTTCTGTTCCTGTTTTCCTATAGTCAATGTTTTACTATCATACAATGGTGTGCTCGAAACGCACTTTCTTAGAAATTTCTTCCTCAAACTAAGGACTATGTTTGATACTAATAGACTTCTCTTGGCTAGGAAAGCCCTTTTTGCCAGTGCTAGTTAGCTTTTCATGTCCTTATGTCCTTATTCCGTCCGTCGTGACCTATTTTGCTGCTTAGATTGCAGAATTCCTTAATTACTTCGGGTCACCAATCCTGAGATGAAGCTTCTCGCTGTTCTCATTTCCATTACTTCTCATTGCTTGCATCTTCCTTCGATTTATTCTTAATCCATATAAGGTACTCATTA
Organism: Schistocerca nitens; assembly: GCF_023898315.1. Classification (NCBI taxonomy): domain Eukaryota; kingdom Metazoa; phylum Arthropoda; class Insecta; order Orthoptera; family Acrididae; genus Schistocerca; species Schistocerca nitens. The sequence continues at coordinate 410,745,784 of NC_064618.1, forward strand.
GATTGTTCATTCCATTCAACACAACCTGTAATTCTTTTTCACTTTCATTGCGAATAGCAATGTCATCAGCGAATCTTATCTCTAATATCGTTTCACTTTGAATTTTGATCCCACTCTTGAACCTTTCCTTTATTTCCGTCATTGCTTCTTCGATGTATAGATTGAACAGTAGGGGTGAAAGACTACATCCCTCCCTTACACCCTTTTTAACCCGAGCACCTTCGTACTTGTTCTGTGTGGCAGCTCTAGTAATCTTGATAGTTCTTGGCTAGTTGACAGCGGTTAGTCGCTGTTAATATTGGTTTGTTTCTGATTTCAGAGCGCGGTAATTGTTAATTTTCTTTGCGAGAGTACGACATAATTTACTGTCTTTAAAATTCGTCGTGGAACAGGGTTCGTAGTGGAACTGAATATTACTTAGTACCTTTCTCTCTTAAACTTTGAAGGATTAACCAATGTATACAGACGATAATCTTCAAGAAATTCCTGTCCAAATTAATTTTACACGCTTGAAAGTAAATTAAATTTCCGTCAAAAGTTATTTTTACAAGTTAATATAAGTCAACGTTCATTAATGATGGCAGTCAAATATCCTATGCCTATGTTAACTTCCGTTCGATTGGATGAAAACATGACGATCTTTTATCCCTTTGCGCTAATTTTCTGTCTCGTTCTGTTTCCTTTTCCTGAAGATCAGCGATCAATCGCTTATCCCTTTCGGATTGTCCCTTCACAATTTCCTTATCTCGCTCATCTAATCTCATTAGAAGAGCAGTAAATTGGACAAAAATGATTCTCCAACTGGATAACTCATTGTATTTTGCTATAGATTCTACGGTTTCATCAAGTAGTTTATGCAAAACCGCTTCAGGACATGCTTCGCTGTGTTCAGTAATTGATTCAGAGAGTCCTGGGTTCGATGTGTCACGTGTACCAAATTTTCTGTTTACTGACATTGGAAAATTTTTTACCTCTGTATCGTCTAAATCAGTTAATTTTTTCCCGTGATCCCAGATCGATCAACCTATAAGATACCATCGTTCCCTTATGTGTTCTTACTATTCCCCATAAAAGCACCATAGCTTCAGTTAAGCCAGCCGGGGTGGCCGAGCGGTTCTAGGCGCTACAGTCTGGGACCGTGCGACCGCTACGGTCGCAGGTTCGAATCCTGCCTCGGGCATGGATGTGTGTGATGTCTTTAGGTTTAAGTAGTTCTAAGTCTAGTGGACTGATGACCTCGTATGTTAAGTCCCATAGTGCCTAGAGCCATTTTTTTTAACCTGCCCAAATTCATTTTACACTCTTGCAAGTGAATTAAATTCACGCCAAAAGTTATTTTTGCGATTTATTATAAAGTCAACGTTCATTAATGCTGGCTGTCAAAGATCCTGTGCCTGTCTTAACTTTCGTTCGATTTGATGAAAAAATGAGGATCGCTGCGTTGTGTAATGTAGCGATCGAAAATAATAAAAGTTCTTACAGTTTCAATTTTGAATTAATTCCTATCCACGCAACTCCCTATCTGACTTTCCTGCATTCACTTAAAAAAATTATTATGAGTTCATTTTAATAACAAAACTTTTCCCTTTTACAAAGATAATTACTTTCAAATAAGATGGAAGGTACTTCTGAAATTAAAGTTTGGATACTTTCACACTACATATTTCAACAATTGCAAACATGAGACAAGATGTGCTGAGAAGAAATGACAAAATGAGAACAATGAGAGCGAGACACTATAATCTCGACTATTTATAGACTTATACAAAACGAAAGTTGATGTAACTTTAACTTCTTACGCCTAGAAGTTCTTAATAAACTACTCAACCTTTTGAAATGGTTATTCTTAAATAATTCACAGCTATGCAAGATTTTAACAAAATTATTTAAAATCATGGCTTGTGGCCTTGTAAAAGTGGCTTCATCTTTCACTCTTATTATTCTCTCTTGGCTCTTGTGTATATTGTATATCATCGTCTTTCCCTGTAGCTTAACCATAGTTTTCTCAGAATTTCGAACGTTTTACAACGTTTTACGTTATCGAACGCTTTTTCCAGATGGGCTAATGCTATGAACACGCCTTGGATTTTTCTTTAGTCTCGCTTCCATTATACCAACCGCGACGTCAGAATTGTCTTTCCTAAAGCCTACCTAATAGTCATATAAGAAATCCTCAGCTCTATTTTTCATTCTTCTGTGTACTATTCTTGTCAGCAACTTGGATGCATGAGCTGTTAAATTGATTGTGCGACAGTTGTCGTACTTGCCGGCTCTTGCAATTTTTGGAATTGTGTGGATGAGATTTTTCCGAAAGTCAGATTGTTGCCAGACTCATACAGTCTGCACACCAACGTGAATAGTCGTTTTGTTGCCACTTCCCCCAATGATTTTATAAATTCTCATGGAATATTATCTGTCCCTTATGCCTCATTTGACTTTAAGTATTCCAGAGCTCTTTTAAATTCTGATTCTAATACTGGATCCCTTATCTGTTTTATATCGACTCCTGTTTCTTCTTCTATAATCATCTCAGAAGTCCTCCCAATCGTAGAGACTTTGGATCTATTCTTTCCACCTATCCCCTGTATCCTCTGTATATAGCAGTGGTATTTCCATTGGACTCTTCATGTTACCACCTTTGCTTATAGTTTCAGCGAAGGTTGTTTTGACTTTCCTGTATGCTGAGTCAGTCCTAGTAACAATCGATTCGTTTTCGATTTCTCCACATTTTTCACTCAGCCATTCCGCCTTAGCTTCCCTGCACTTCTTATTTATTTCATTCCTAAGTGACATGTACTTCTGGATTCCTGAATTTCCTTGAACAGTTTTTTACTTCTTTTTTTTTCATCTATCAACTGAAGTATTTCTTCTGTTAGCCATGATTTCTTCGCAGTTACCTTCTTTATACCGACGGTTTTCTTTCCAACTTCTGTGACCGCCCTTTTTAGAGATGCCCATTTCTCTTCAACTGAACCACCTGCTGAGATATTTCTTATCGCAGTATCTGTAGCCTCAGCGAACTTGAGGCGTATCTCTTCATTCCTTAGTGCTTCAGTATTCCACTTCTTTTCGCATTTATCCTCCCTCACTAGTCTCTTAAACTTCAGCCTACTCGTCATCACTACTAAATTGTGATCTGAAGCTATATCTCCTCCTGGTTACGCCTTACAACCTAGTATCCGATTTTGGAATCTCTGCCTGACCATCATGTAATATAATTAAAATCTGCCCTTATCCCCCAGTCTTTTCCAAGTATCCCTCTTCCTCTTGTGATTCTTGAACAGAGTACTCGCTATTACTAGCTGAAAGTTATTGTGGAACTCCGTTAATATTTCTCTTATCTCATTCCTAGTATCAAGCCCATATTCTACCGTAACCCTTTCTTCTAGTCCTTCCCCTACAGCTATATTCCAATACCCCATGATTATTGGATCGCCCTTTACGTACTGAATTACCCTTTCAGTATCCTGATATATTTTGTCTATGTCTTCATCTTCAGCTTGCGACGTCGGCATGTATATTTGAACTATCATTGTCGGTGTTGGCTTGCTGTCGTTTCTGATGATAACCGTCCTATCACTCCACTGTTCGCAGTAACTCACACTCTGCCCTACCTTCCTATACGTGACGAACCGTACTCCCTTTATACCATTTTCTTCCATTGTTGATATTACCCTACAGTCATCTGCCCACACCGAGCCGGGTGGCGCAGTGGTTAGCACACTGGACTCGCATTCGGGAGGACGATGGTTCAATCCCGCCTCCGGCCATCCTGGTTTAGGTTTTCCGTGATTCCCTAAATCGCTCCAGGCAAATACCATGTTGGTTCCCTCTGAAAGGGCACGGCCGACTTCCTTCCCCGCCTTTCCCTAATCCGATGAGACCGATGACCCCGCTATTTGGTCTCTTCCCCCAAAAACCCAAACCAACTCATCTTCCCAGAAATCGTTGTCTTCTTTCCTTTTCGCTTCACCGACTCCCACTGAGTCTTAGCATTTCCCTTTTCATACTTTGTAGCTTTGCTTCCACGTTCAGACTTCTGACATTCACTTCAGTATGGGACCTTAGGAGAAATTTTCTTTGCTGTAGGAGTGCTCACTGGTTACACTCACACCCGTTTCTTCACAAGAGCTGGAAGTTATTGACGAGCTGCCCCACCGTAACCTCATGTTCCATGGTTTCATTATTACAGTCTGTAACGTGGATACTGAGGATGTAGGAGCCCTTAAAAGTGTTACTGATCACACTACCAAGCCAAACGTTCATTTTCGTGGTGACAATGCACATTTCAGAAACTTTACATCGATGTTTTCAACAGGTTGCCATGAACTGATGTTTACAGTAATATATTCTCACTGGAGTCGTGGGAGGCCACCATTTTCTTCAAGTGACATCGAGGTAGACCAAAATTTGTTTTTTCCCCACAGTTTGTAGATAACTTGCAAAATCTGGTGCCCAAATACGTAGATGGGAGGCAAATATCAACCTCGAAACACAAAGACTTAACAAAACTTGAAATACATTGGCTTAACAGAACTACTAGATTTCATGTAGTTTTATCTGAACCTCAAACAAGAGAATGTGCTTAACGCAAACGATGATACGAGGGCCATGAAGTGTTAGGAGAGGTCGTAATTGTGTATTTGTGGAACTTTAAGTACCTGTTCTTTATGTTCTGATTCGAGTTTCACTTTAACTACAAACCACACAATAGTACAAAAGGCACTTTTGCCATATTTGTAATGTTTTCATAAGGTGAGGTTCAACAACCTTAAGGTATTTTATAAAACGCATTTTAACCATCAGCTGTTCATTTGTATCATTAGTCATCTACCGGTTTCGGTTATTAACTATCATCCACGATGTAGGGTGCAACAGATTAGTTAAAACCATCCCATATTCCTTCGAAGCTCAACAATATCGAAATTATCCAGTGAAATTGTATAAACCATTTGTCTTAGAACACTGACAGTCACATCTTACGTCAAACAGACATACGTGACTAATGTCACAGATTAACAGCTGAAGCTAAAATGCATTATAAAATAGCTACTGCTGTAGCCTATATATGAAAATTTAGTGGATTAACATTAATAATAATAATAATAATAATAATAATAATAATAATAATAAATATTAATCAAAATTTCATTGCGTGTAGTGGGTACATATTTTTTATAGGAAATATTATACTCGAGTGAAAAACAAGTCAAACCTTTGCGACTAGTGGTTTGCCTACAAATTTGATTCTGACAAACATCTATTTTTCACAAAACTTTGTGTTTGTGCTTGGGCCCTTGTGGTTCTCAGTGCCCCAATTGTAAAACGCAAGAATGGAAACGGTACTCAACAAAATAACACTAACAGAAATAGTAATGATCGTATTAATATTATTGATAAGCGCTCAGTAAAAAATATATATTTTTTTAAAGTATTAAAATGGGCAAGGAAAGGTGCAGTGAGAATCTCGGTCCATTAGAAAGAACCAACCCAGCAGTTCCTCTGAGTTGGGTATACCATAGGAAATCACGACGCATTAGAAAAAAAAAAAATGTATCCCTTTATACGGCTAGTTTTTATACTGCCCAGAGCAATGTAATGATTTATACCATTAGTAACGCTATGCAACATTCTGTTTTACATGTTCCAATCTCTGCCTAGCCCTGCCGGCTGCGGTGGTCTAGCGGTTCTAGGCGCTCAGTCCGGAGCCGCGCGACTGCTACGGTCGCAGGTTCGAATCCTGCCTCGGGCATGGATGTGTGTGATGTCCTTAGGTTAGTTAGGTTTAAGTAGTTCTAAGTTCTAGGGGACTGATGACCATAGATGTTAAGTCCCATAGTGCTCAGAGCCATTTGAACCTTTTTTTTTTTTTTTTTTTTTTTTTTTTTTTTTTTTTTTTTTTTTTTTCCTAGTCCTACAATTTGTTCTTTCTGCAGGTCCTTCCACATCAATTTAGCTTCTCCTGGAAGCCTGCTATAATGTACAAGTAATCTGAGCCTTTTGCCGTACCATTTTATCCTCGTTCACTACATCTGCATTTTACACTGTACCCATCTTCCGATTCTCCAAAGGATTCAAACATCTAACCCATCATATCCATATCGGAGAATTCTGTATCGTTAGAACAGGCTGATATTACACCGTTTGAATCGACGAGTTAACTTGGCATTTGCTTCACGTTTCCATTTTATTTGGCAGAGATTCTTACGTTCTTGGCTACTCAACCGAAGTCGCTGTTGCACACCATTTCTCTGCATGGCTGGTTTCCTGTCCCACACGTCTCCCAATTTGGATTAATTTGGGCTGTCCTTTCTGGGAGTCGCAGTGGTAAAGAAATTAGTCTACTACCAGGTTGGTAGCACCACATCCGTCTGTGCACTGCATCCTCCATTCTAGTGGGAAAGCTCTCTGAGTTCGCGTGGCTGGTGACGGAATATTACAGAACGCGGTCCAAAAATACTCTGCGTGCTCTGCGAACAGGATTCCTGTCCGCAATAAATACATCGGGTAGTAAAAGCGAGCAACGATGACAGTTTGGGAACTCAGCGGGCAGTAACCGCAGATCAGAGTAAGACCAACGTTGCCCCGCTACGCACAGTGCGTTCCATTCCTGTGTATGAAACGTGTTAGTAATGTCACGTATCAGCTAATATTAGACTTCCCTTTTCATCGCATTTTTAGAACGTAAGTTGTTTTGTCAAGGAACGGAGCACAGCATGTTTCAAAATAAGAAAATTTGAAAACATTAAAAAGTATAAAATTAAAAGAAGACACTCAAAATAGATTTACCGCGTCGTATACAACAAATAATGTGTTAGCGCGAGGCTCTAAGCTATTGCGAGAGGCAGTGAACAGCATTACAAGTGAATACGTCTGACTAGTTGGTTTTTAGGATTCCGTACCTCAGTCGGTACAAACGGAGCCCGGTAGGGCCACTTTGTTGTCTGTCTGACTGATTTAAAAACACTTTTCTCAAGGAAGGGCAAACGTATCAATGTGAAATTTGTACCAGATTGTAAAGTCTATATTCTGTTGGTGATGCAAAAAAATGAAACTTCTAAGTGAATGCAGTCAAAAGATATAGCCATTTATGTCACATGTTTTGATACGAACTCACTCATCAAAACCTGTAAGTTCCTCTCTTTGGCCTAGAATCATGAAATCTGGCAAGAAGCTAGGCTTCACAGTACAAGAAACGGAAAAAAAATCAGAAATTGTTGATATGTAATTACGTCACATGAAAAAAAAATTTCATTTGTTATCCGGCTGTATGTCTGTCCCCTGAAACCCCGTTTTCTCAGGAACTTTAGACGTATCAAGTTGAACTGTATGTCACGTACTAAGGTCTATGGTCATTTTCCACTTGCACATTGACGTAGGTTTTACAGCACCTAGCTATTTTTAAAAAAAAATTTAAACATTTTAGAAAAAATTTGTTTTTTGTCTTTGTGTTTTGCGGCGTGTAAAAATTATCTCCCGTCTTTTGCTATTTCCAGTATGACACCTGAGGATGGGCTTATAACAGTCCGAAACCGGTCGTGTGAAAATAAAGTAATTTACAACTGAAGCGGTATTTTCAGCCTATGCTATAATGCTCAGTTGCGGATGCTCCTCCAACAGGATTGTTTGTAATAATATTAAGCTTCTAAGTCAGTGCAGTCAAAAGATACGGCCATTTGTCACATAAACTGACTCATCAAAACGTATTAGGTACTTCCCGTTGACCCAGAATCATGACATTTGGCAAGAAGCAAGGTTGTACAGTACAAGTAAAGGAAAAAAATCAGAAATTGTTAATTTGCAATTGTATCACACACAAAAATATGTCTTTTGTCATTTGTTATCCGACTTCAAACTTAAAATTAAAGCATTCTTGAAAGCCCTGGAATTCCTGGGAACCGATATCTTGCCAGTATCAAGAACGATAACACACAAAAAGTGTCGATATTCTCAATTCTCAGTATGGATGAACTGTCTATATACATAATTAATAATTATATTTAATTATATTAATAATTATAATTAATAATACGAGTCCTACTCGCATCTTGCCAATTCTTTTGTGATGGAAATGTCTATGTATGACTGCCAAATAACGTTGGACATTCTCTACAAAGATGAATAGCGTTCCGACTAGATTCTTTTCCATGCTGCTCGTTTACTTCGACTTACGAAGGCAAAATCTGACACCAATTTTTGGCACAGTTCAGTGATCCGATGTTGCAATAAATTGAAATACGACAAACTGCAAGACTCTTGGTGCTTTCTCTTTTACAGACGAACTGTTAATACGCCAGTAGCTAATACCGTGTCGCAAGTTACGTAAATTTAAGGATGTCCCTAGATCAGATAAAAGTTACGCATTGCTGCAATGATCGGCCGAAAAATACTAACTAAGACAAATGGCGTCCTTGCTTTATGTTTTGGAAACTATACACAATAATTTCGTGAGAACGGGTTTTAACATGTATTCTAGTGTCCTTGCCGATCATATGGAAGATAGTAATGTGGTCAGAACATAACACTGAGATGCGCCGAGAACAGAACGAGATGGGAGCGGGTAACATACTGCACTTGCGTTAGGGGGGAGCCGGGTCCAAGTCCCATTGCGGTTTCGCAGGTGTTCCATGGTTACCGAACCTCATAGGTTGTCACTTAAGTCATTTCTGGGCCATAGTGTTCTTCCAGTATTGCTAGTCACACAAGATACGCTACCTGATCAAAAGCATACGCACACCCATATGTAATGCGAGATTGACAGTTGAATGTCACGAGAGGCGCAACCACCAGTATAAAAGGAGGCGGGGAGTATTGTGATGTCTGGAGAAAAACAGTAACCGTGCAACGGTTCGGACAGGAGAGCTCATTGGCTTCGCACGTGGAAGAGTCAGTGGATGCCGCTGGAAGAACAAATCCATCTTGGATATTTCAACATTTTTAAAGCTGCCCAAGTCGTCTGTTGATAATGTTATTGTGAAGGAAAAACGAACGGAAAAGACCCATGCCAAACCAAGAGCAGGCAGGCCTCATGTACCCACGGACAAGGACCATAGAGCGCTGTGGAGGCTGGTTGTAAAAAATCGCATGAAGTCATCGGTATTAATCACTCGTGGGTTCCAAAGTACTACCAGCAATCCACCTAACGCAATGTGTTTAGGAAGTTAAAAACAATGGGGTACAACAGTAGAGCAGCACGTCATAAGCCACAAATTTCTGTGGTGTGCAAGAATAATAAAAGAAACTAATGGGATTGCGAATGATTGCTGTGTTCCAATCCTTCCTTATAATAACATACAGTCGCTGTGCACAACGGTTCCGTGTGGAGTCAAAGCTGGTGCTTCAGTGTTGTCTACGCCTAAGGTGTGTCCTATGTCACCGTGCGGTTGTGCTGGCTGATGTCCCGGGCGCGTAATTTATCTGTCTGCTGGTGGGAGAGCCGCAAACTGTAAGCTAGTAGTTTTTTTTACTTCTCTTGCTTTCTAAATTTTACTGAATACTAATCAGTGCAGGACGCCCTTCAGGCCCCTGAGTTGTTTGTCGTATTCCATTTAAAGAAGTTGACTTAACGCTTTTATTGTAATAGAATTTCCGTTGTATTTATTTATACTTGTTATGTCGCCTAAGGGTCTCGTTATCTTATCTCTGTTGGTCAGCACTTGCTACCAAGGTAACTGTATTGGATACGTCCTTGCATTTCGGCCAATAATTTACGACTTTGTCAGTCTAAAATGTAAATATTAAGCACGAAGACTTACTTAATAGTATTGAACCAAGGCTGTGGTTCAGCGCCATGTTTTTCCGCTCTGTTTGGGTAATGTGAAGATCTGGTATTCGTATCTTACCTACTCGTAATAAGATTTTCAGTATCTGAGGTGTGCCAGTCATATTTGTCCTAACTTAGTGCCCGCTGCTTCGCTTGCGTAAGGCCTGCAGAGATTTTTTGTTTTTATTTAATCGAATTTTCATGTTGTTCACAAACTGCAACATCTTCTAAGCTTTTCCTACTAACTAAAGCCATATAAGAATGGTCTTTTCCGAATATACTTCTGACCAAAAAGCGATTCTGGTCCAGGATTTGCAACTTCCAAAGCAACTTTGAACCCCTAACAAGTATTTGTTTATATCTAACGGAGAAGTGAGATACCAATTTTCATAAATTTAGCTTTAAAATCTTTTTAATGCAACGAAATATTTACTAAAAATTTTAATGCCTTGTTGCACTCCCTTAGGGGCTGTATTTCCAGAAACACTGAAATGCGTATTTTATTTCTAACCGCGAAGTACCAATTGCCATAGATGTAGCCTTAAAAAGCATTTTGTAGTTCTTTAGTAATTATTTATTTTCCAAAAAAAGCTTCACCCATTATTTTGCCCTCTTAGTGGTTGAATTTCCAAAAGTGCTTAAACCCGTATATTTTGTTTTCAAACTGAGTAAGCAAATAACAGTTTTCGTAGTGCTAGCGTCAGATTCCCTTAATAGCGACATACTTTGAAAAAGGTTTTCATCCCCTACTTCACCCCCTTGGGAGAGGAATTTTCACAATCCCTTCTTTAACGATTTCTATTGTACAAGACGAAGTAGAGAGGATATAAAATGTAGACTGGCAATGGCAAGGAAAGCGTTTCTGAAGAGAAATTTGTTAACATCGAGTATAGATTTAAGTGTCAGGAAGTCATTTCTGAAAGTATTTGTATGGAGTGTAGCCATGTATGGAAGTGAAACATGGACGGTAAATAGTTTGGACAAGAAGAGAATAGAAGCTTTCGAAATGTGGTGCTACAGAAGAATGCTGAAAATTAGATGGGTAGATCACATAACTAATGAGGAGGTACTGAGTAGGATTGGGGAGAAGAGGAGTTTGTGGCACAACTTGACCAGAAGAAGGGATCGGTTGGTAGGACATGTTCTGAGGCATCAAGGGATCACCAATTTAGTATTGGAGGGCAGCGTGGAGGGTAAAAATCGTAGGGGGAGACCAAGAGATGAATACACTAAGCAGATTCAGAAGGATGTAGGTTGCAGTAGGCACTGGGAGATGAAGAAGCTTGCATAGGATAGAGTAGCATGGAGAGCTGCATCAAACCAGTCTCAGGACTGAAGACCACAACAACAACAACATTGCATAAGATCCACACCCTCTCCAAACTTCAAGTTTGTAGGCTTAGCGGTTGGGCATGGGCGACCCCCTTAGGTACTGAATATCCACAAAAAGCGAAACACACTTTTTTTCATCTCTAACCGAGAAACCAAACACCAGTTTTCAAAGATATAACTTTGGAAATTCTTTGGCAATGAAATATTCTCATTAAACGTTTCACCACTATTTCACCCCCTTAGGTGTTGAATTTCCAAAATAGAAATACAAATTTTCATAGATGTAGCTTCAAAAATGCTTGCACAATGAAATATTTCCATAAAAACTTTCATCCTCCGTTTTACCGCCCAGGCATTGAATTTCTAAAAACAATGAAACACGTTTTCTTTATTTCTAACTGAGAAGTTAAACTTAAATTTTCACAGATTTAGCTTTAAAATACTTTCACAATAAAATATTTTCATAAAAAATCTCATCCACTATTTCACTCCCTTTGGGGTTCAGTTTCCGTAAATACCGAAACACACTTTTTTTTTAATTTGTAACCGAGGAGTCAAATACCAACGTTCATAGATGTAGTTTTAAAAATGCTTTAATAATGATATATTTTCAAGAAAAGCTTTCACCCACTATTTCATCCCGTCTGCGTTAAATTTCCAAAAACACTGAAACACGTATTTCTTTATTTCTGACCGAGAAACCAAACGTCAATTTTCGTAGGCCCGGCTTCAAAACTGCCTCAATAGCGACATTTTTCAAAAAAAAACGTTCATCGCCTATTTCGCCCGCTTATTCGAAAAATCCCATCTTGAACGACGCCTACAGTATAAGATCCACACCTTCCCCAAATTTCAAGTTTCTATCCTTAGCGGTTTGGGCTGGGCGATGATGGGTTAGTTAGTTAGTTAATCAGTCAGGACATAATCTTTTATATATAGGGTTTTAAGTTCGGCTGGGCTCTTCCACTCGCGGGAGCAAGCTCGGGTCCCTTCGAAGCGTTCAGTCGGTTCCACCAGCTTCCTGGTTTCCGCACAGGCAACATACACGTCGGAAATGCTAAGCGGTGTGTTCAGCGGTGGCAATTGGTTTTCAGTCAGTACAAGAAAAAAAAAGTGTGTGAAATCTTATGGGACTTAACTGCTAAGGTCATCAGTCCCTAAGCTTACACACTACTTAACCTAAATTATCCGAAGGACAAACACACATGCCCGAGGGAGGACTCGAACCTCCGCCAGGATCAGCCTCACAGCCCATGACTGCAGCGCCTTAGACAGTCAGTACATAGAGCCTGCCTCTCTCACTGTGCCGATATCGTAGACAATTTAAGCTTATTGTCAAAAATTACTGTGTACGCTTTTGGCTACCTTGTTTTGAGATTTGATCTAATAGTTATATTTCGAATCTTATGAGATTTTGATCTGTTTCCTGTTATACTGTACCAACGAAAGAAGTGGTTCCAATTGTCAATTTCTTTAAAAGCAAATTTTTAATGTTGAATGTTTTTATAATTATTTCTCTTCTTGGCAATTTTACGCCAGTTAATTATTCCTAGAGTCCCTTTGAATTTTCCCTAAATAAGTACTCGTTTTTTTTTTTTTTTTTTTTTTTTTTTTTTTTTTTTAGATTTATTGCCTGAAGTGATACTGAATACTTAAGAAATTGTGGAAGTAATTGCTTTTCGTGTTAGTGCCCTGATAATGGCAGTAATTTCGTATTATACTATCTATTTTAACCTCTTTGGAAACATGTTGCGTCATTCTTAGAAGATTCTTTATCTTGTTTCTTGTTAGCTTTGTAGAATAATATTGTGTGGCTTTAAATTTTTTCCTTGTTGATGGATCTGGATCCATTTAGAGCGCCCTTTAATTTTCTAATTAATCAGTTGCTCTTGTTAGCTCCTGGCACTTGTTACTTATGTAAGACAAGTTTTTATATTTATCGAACGGTGAATGTTGTTGAAAAGAAAACCTCAAGAATCCAGTCCTATTTGGGTCCTTTCCCGAAAATCCTCAGAGCGTCGGATCAGTAACTCAAAGAATCAGTGCAACGTATTAAGTCAAACAGTACCTGATCGAATACACTCAGTATACTAAGTACGCACTTACTCAGTACAGTTATGTATTACTTGACCTAATACATAGTATTTATTACGTAAGTTATACGTAGTATTATTATGTATGTTATTGACATGTTGATGGTAATCTGCTGAAACGCTTGATTGGAACAAATGAAATGCGATCAACACAGAAGAACTTTGTGTATAACGTTGCCAAATTAGTACTGGGGTGTACAGCAGAATGCTCAGAATACGAATAGATTTTGTTTGTATTTTTAGTTTGTTTTATACACTGATAAGCCGAAATATTATGGCCACTGCTCGGCTAGAAGGATGCCGCTTGATGGCGTTGCGGGCACGTGACGCAGTAACAAAAGAATGTAAACAGAGATATGGGTTGAAAATGGGGAAATGAATTGAGGAGCGCCGGAACAAAACCCGATATATCCACTTTTGCTGTATTCGCGTGTTTGAGCTGTAGGGGGGAGATACGGGAGTAATAATACATGCTGTCACAAAATAATTTTCAGCACAACACGACATCAAGTGTTTCATGGTGTGTTTCTTCTTTTCATAGCTTGTGGAGCCATTTAGAGATCACTATTTGTTACTTGCTGTATTAACAGCAAATGCGGATTAATCGGTTTTTGTTCCGGCGCTCCACCTTGATATAAGCGACTTTGACAAAGGGCAGTTTGCTATTACGCAGAGCCTGTGAACGAGTATCAGCGACAAAGCTGGTTGAATGCTCCCGTGCTACTGTCCTGAGCACCTCCGGAAAGAGACAGATGAAGATGAAACTAGCATTGGCGCTAAACGGTTGCAAGTTCAGGACTCTTCTTAAAGCGTGGGGTGCGGAGCGTTGTCTGCTCTGTAAAGGAGGATAGATGGTGATTTGTGGTATCTCTGCCGGAAAAGAACAATTCTGGTGTACGCGCAAGTGTTTCGGAGCACACCATTCATCGTACATTGTCGAAAATGGAGTTGCGCAGCAGACCACCCCTATGTGTTCACATGTTGACTCTACGACATCAACTACGATTGCAGTGGGCACGTGAACATTGGTCGTCTCTACATCTACATGATTACTCTGCAATTCACATTTAAGTGCCTGGCAGAGGGTTCATCGAACCACAATCATACTATCTCCCTACCATTCCACTCCCGAACAGCGCGCGGGAAAAACGAACACCTAAACCTTTCTGTTCGAGCTCTGATTTCTCTTATTTTATTTTGATGATCATTTCTACCTATGTAGGTTGGGCTCAACAAAATATTTTCGCATTCGGAAGAGAAAGTTGGTGACTGAAAATTAGTAAATAGATCTCGCCGCGACGAAAAACGTCTTTGCTGTAATGACTTCCATCCCAACTCGCGTATCATATCTGCTACACTCTCCCCCCTATTACGCGATAATACAAAATGAGCTGCCCTTTTTTGCACCCTTTCAATGTCCTCCGTCAATCCCACCTGGTAAGGATCCCACACCGCGCAGCAATATTCTAACAGAGAACGAACGAGTGTAGTGTAAGCTGTCTCTTTAGTGGACTTATTGCATCTTCTAAGTGTCCTGCCAATGAAACGCAACCTTTGGCTCACCTTCCCCACAATATTATCTATGTGGTCTTTCCAACTGAAGTTGTTCGTAATTTTTACACCCAGGCACTTAGTTGAATTGACAGCCTTGAGAATTGTACTATTTATCGAGTAATCGAATTCCAACGGATTTCTTTTGGAAGTCATGTGGATCACCTCACACTTTTCGTTATATAGCGTCAACTGCCACCGGCCACACCATACAACAATCTTTTCTAAATCGCTTTGCAACTGATACTGGTCTTCGAATGACCTTACTAGACGGTAAATTACAGCATCATCGCGAACAACGTAAGAGAACTGCTCAGATTGTCACCCAGGTCATTTATATAGATAAGTAACAGCAGAGGTTGGTTCAAATGGCTCTGAGCACTATGGGACTCAACTTCTCAGGTCATTAGTCCCCTAGAACTTAGAACTAGTTAAACCTAACTAACCTAAGGACATCACACACATCCATGCCCGAGGCAGGATTCGAACCTGCGACCGTAGCGGTCAACAGCAGAGGTCCCAGGACGCTTCCCTGGGGAACACCTGATATCACTTCAGTTTTACTCGATGATTTGCAGTCTATTACTACGAACTGCGACCTTCCTGACAGGAAATCACGAATCCAGTCGCACAACTGAGACGATACCCCACAGGCCCGCAGCTTGATTAGAAGTTGCTTGTGAGAAACGGTGTCAAAACCCTTCCGGAAATCCAGAAACACGGAATCAACCTGAGATCCCCTGTCGATAGCGACCATTACGTCGTGCGAATAAAGAGCTAGCTGCGTTGCACAAGAACGATGTTTTCTGAAACCATGCTGATTACGTATCAATAGATCGTTCCCTTCGAGGTGATTCATAATGTTTGAATACAGTATATGCTCCTAAACCTACTGCAAACCGACGTCAATGATATAGGTCTGCAGTTCGATGGATTACTCCTACTACCCTTCTTAAACACTGGTGCGACCTGCGCATTTTCCAATCTGTAGGTACAGATCTATCGGTGAGCGAGCGGTTGTATATGATTGCTAAGTAGGGAGCTATTGTATGAGCGTAATCTGAAAGGAACCTAATCGGTATACAATCTGGACCTGAAGACTTGCCCGTATCAAGCGATTTGAGTTGCTTCGCAACCCCTAAGGTATCTACTACTAGGAAACTCATGCTAGCAGCTGTTCGTGTTTCAAATTCTGGAATATTCCATTCGTCTTCCCTGGTGAAGGAATTTCGGAAAACTGCGTTCAATAACTCCGCTTTAGCAGCGCAGTCGTCGGTAACAGTACCATCGGCACTGCGCAGCGAAGGTATTGACTGCGTCTTGCCGCTTGTGTACTTTACATACGACCAGAATTTCTTCGGATTTTCTACCAAATTTCGAGACAATATTTCGTTGTGGAACCTATTAAAGGCATCGCGCATTGAATTTCGCGCGTCAGTAAATTTTAGCCAATCTTCGGGATTTCGCGTTCTTCTGAACTTTGCATGCTTTTCCGCCATCATCGAGGTGAACCGTGGCCCGAAACGTGCACCGCGCCAAGGACACACTGGTGGGAGCAGTACGAGTATTATGCTATGGGAGACATTCTCCTGCGCTTGCATGGTACCTGTTTTGTAATCGAAGACACACTGGCAGCTGCGAACCACCCGCATCCCTTCATGCTTGATGTTTTTCCCGACGGCAGTGTCATCTTTCAGCAGTATAATTCTTCGAGTCTAGAAGCCAAAAGTGGCTTCATTGGTTTGAGGAGCATTCTAGTGAACTCACGTTGATGTCTCGGCGACCAGTTTCGCCTGATGTAAATCATGTGGAATCCATCTGGGTCGCTATCGGGCGCCATTACCGCATACGCAAACCAGCGGCCCGTTATTTACGGTAATTACGTGACCTGTGCGTAGACATATAATGCCACGTACCTCCAAAAACCTACCAACAAAATGTCGGATCCCTGATACGCAGAATTCGTGATGTACACTATTGGCCATTAAAATTGCTACACCACGAAGATGACGTGCTACAGACGCGAAATTTAACCGACTGGAAGAAGATGCTGTGATATGCTAATGATTAGCTTTTCAGAGTATTCACACAAGGTTCGCGCCGATGGCGACACCTACAACGAGCTGACATGAGCAAAGTTTCCAACCGATTTCTCCTACACAAGCAGCAGTTGACCAGCGTTGCGTGGTGAAACGTTGTTGTGATGCCTCTTGTAAGGAGAGAAATGCGTACCATCACGTTTCCGACTTTGATAAAGGACGGATTGTAGCCTATCGCGATTGCAGTTTATCGTATCGCGACACTGCTGCTCGTGTTGGTCGAGATCGAATGACTGTTAGCACAATATGGAATCGGTGGATTCAGAAGGGTAATACGGAACGCCGTGCTGGATACCAACGGCCTCGTATCACTATCAGTCGAGATGATAGGCATCTTATCCGCATGGCTGTAACGGATCCGTGCAGCCACGTCTCGATCCGTGAGTCAACAGATGGGGACGTTTGCAAGACAACAACCATGTGCAAAAACAGCTCGACGACGCTTGCAGCAGCATGGACTATCAGCTCAGAGACCATGGCTGCGGTTACCCTTGACGCTGCATCACAGACAGGAGCGCCTGTGATGGTGTACTCAACGGCGAACCGGGTGCACGAATGTCAAAACGTCATTTTTTCGGATGAATCCAGGTTCTGTTTACAGCATCATGATGGTCGCATCCGTGTTTGGTGACATCGCGGTGAACGCACATTGGAAGCGTGTATTCGTCATCGCCATACTGGCCTATCACCCGGCGTGATGGTATGGAGTGCCATTGGTTACACGTCTCGGTCACCTCTTGTTCGCATTGACGGCACTCTGAAGAGTGCACGTAACATTTCAGATGTGTTACGACCCGTGGCTCTACCCTTCATTCGATCGCTGCGAAACCCTACATTTCAGCAGGATAATGCACGACCGCATGTTGCAGGTCCTGTACGGGCCTTTCTGGATACAGAAAATGTTGGACTGCTGCCCTGGCCAGCACATTCTCCAGATCTCTCACCAATTAAAAACGTACGGTCAATGGAGGCCGAGCAAGTGGCTCGTCACAATACGCCAGTCACTACTCTTGATGAACTGTGGTATCGTGTTGAAGCTGCACGGGCAGGTGTAGCTGTACACGCCATCCAAGCTCTGTTTGACGTAATGTCCAGGCGTATCAAGGCCTTTAGTACGGCCAGAGGTGGTGGTTCTGGGTACTGATATCTCAGGATCTATGCACCCAAATTGCATAAAAATGTAATCACATGTCGGTTCTAGTATAATATATTTGTCCAATTAATACCCGTTTATCATCTGCATTTCTTCTTCGTGTAGCAATTTTAATGGCCAGTAGTGTATTTCTTTCCAAAAAAAAGGACAAACTATTAAGCAGGTGGTCATAATGCTTTGGCTCATAAGTGCATATCGACAGCCCTTCTAGATTGCCATCAGTATGATGGGACGGCATTGCGTCGTGTTGCAGGAGTCTCAGCTGGTGGTGGAGCGGTGCGAGGCGCAGCTGCGGCAGTGCGAGCGCAGCCGGGCGCAGGGCGGAGGCTCCGTCTGCGGCTCCGACAACAACACCTACCACACGCTCTGCCTGCTCGAGCAGGCCGCCTGCAAGGGCGACAACGTCACGCTGCTGCACCGCGGACGCTGCAAGCGTGAGTCCTCCAGCCTGTAGTCTTCTACAATCGTGCAACGCTGTAGGAGCCTCAGTTTTTTTGTGGAACATTGTGTCATTAATACAAGCATGAATTTTTTCTGACGTAGCAAAGGAAATCATTAGTTGAGCTTCACGAAGTTCAATATTAGGTCCAATCTTCTTTCTCATATTTTTAAATGGTCTATCATTCAATACATATCAAGAGGAATTAGCTCTTTCTCACTGACATGAAAGTGAGCATTTTGTGACTTTTTGGGGAGGAGAGGACGGGGGAAGCGAGGAAGGGAAATCATTGTTGAAGCTTCACTAGGTTATCGGATCAATCTTTTTTCTTGTACATCTAAATGGTCTGTCATTTCATACAAAAGAAGCAGAATTAGTTCTTTATCAATGACATGAGCATGAGCAGTTTCTAGTTCTTTTTGGAGGAGGGGGAGGGGATGTGGGGACAGAGGCAGGAGGAGGGAGAGAAATTATTTTTTAAGTACCACAAGGTTCAATATTAGACCCAATCTTCACTGAATAACAAACAACGTTGCAAGTTGCGAGACGTGCCGCCTAAAGTCCGTCAGCGTACACAGTCGCATTTTCTGCCGAAAGGGTGGCAAGTGCTGGCGCCTATAACTTCGACGCTCTGTAGCGTCGTTGAGTAACGTTTCTGGACACGGGTTTCTATCCTCCATTTGTTTCTCAAGTCACCCTCCACAACCCCTTGAAGTTTGTCGCAACATTTGTGGGACACCCTGTATGGAGAATGGGGATGAGTTAGTACGTAAAGCGGAATCTTAAAAACCTTTGCCCGCAGCTCGTGGTCGTGCGGTAGCGTTCTCGCTTCCCACGCCCGGGTTCCCGGGTTCGATTCCCGGCGGGGTCAGGGATTTTCTCTGCCTCGTGATGGCTGGCTGTTGTGTGATGTCCTTAGGTTAGTTAGGCTTAAGTAGTTCTAAGTTCTAGGGGACTGATGACCATAGATGTTAAGTCCCATAGTGCTCAGAGCCATTTTTTAAAAAAACCTTTGCATTTACAAATTGACGAAAATTTAAAGTGGAAGAAGCATGTCAGAGACCCTTAAACACTCATTTCAGCCTCTTTTACAATTTATTGTCACCGTAAGTCTTGTAGAGAACCAAATCAGCAAAATAATGTCCTTTTCTGGGATACCAGTGCGTAATCTTAAAGACATATAATTTCCATTGCACAAACGTATGTCATGATTATAATATGTGATGCTTATCCACGATCGTCTTCTAGACAATTATGTAAGGCATTGTGTAATTTAACTACTCTATCGCAGTAAATATTTTCTATCACGAAGTTTCTTGTAAATGTTCCATCGGAATTCAGAACGAATAACGACGTCCAAAATTACTAAATTAAAAAAAGTTCATTACATAATTTTACTTTTTCTTACAAAGGGGTGGATAACGCTGTTATGAAAATCCTTGAACAATTGCCGAGAGACACTAAATAACAGACAGAAAGTTAACTGCTAGAAAGCAATACTGTATTTGAAATTTAGCAATGAAAGTTCATTCTGGGCAACCCTTACTGTTCCACTGAAGATTTTTTTCACTTGTTAGTTTATTTAGTTCAAAAACATAAGGTACTTACTTCTGTTACTAAACCAAATATTTTTTCTGTTGCGTGAACTTATCTGTAAATGTTCAGAATTCGATCATGTTAATAAAACTAAAGACCTGTAAATTAACTCATTGCAGTTCATAACGATCTATCGAAAAACTGACCCAAGCAACATGTAACTGACCGACTAAATACACTAGTTTTCTGGAAGACGTGGTCGATAGTATCGTTAGGGACCGTGAACGCTATGTGCGGGTGCAATGTGATTGCTGTGCGCAGGTGCAAGCCGAGTTAGTGACACTTTCCTCTCAGCTCCAGGTTTTGTTTGGCTTTGCACAACTCGAGGCCTCAGTAGATGGGCATCACTTTTGAGGGTGGGCCGTGGGGATCCAATGGATGTCCAGCACGAACCACGATTCTGCCGATTGGACCGCACCAATGAACCAGCTCGCACTGAGGTTGACCTGTCACTCGTGGACGAGTGGGAGTTCGCCTCATGACCTCATGACGTGGCGTGCTACAAAAGACTTCCTGGGCGGCCGAACGTAAGGCCTCCCCGATTACTCTGACGAACAGGTTCCAGGTGCTTTCTGGGCTGACACTGTCCCTCAGCCAGATGTCAGAGGAAACCTCTCAGACAGCAAGATCCACGCAATCACTGAGAATGGGATAGTTGGTAGTTGGGTGCTCAAATATTAGACATGTTATGGAGGCCCTTTGAGACATTGCTGCGAGGAGGGGAAGAAAGCCAATGTGCAATCCGCGTGTATTCTGAGTGGAATCATTCCAGACGTGGAACGGGTCCTTCCAGATGCCACGAAGAGTACAGGCTGCAGCCAATGCAGGTGGCAGCTCACGTTGGTACGAATGACGTGTGTCGCACTGGATTAGAAGAGATTCTTTTTCTAGTTTCTAGCGGCTATCAGAAGAGATAAAGGCTGTCAGTCTTGCTTGCGAGATGAAAACATCTCACCATGTGCACGTAGTCGACAGGACATATTGCGGACTTCTAGTATAAAGCCGAGAGGATGGTCTGAATCAGAGGCTCATACGGTTCCGCGACCATGTAGGCTGAAGATTCCTCGACTTCCGCCATAGCGTGGCGGGATTCCGGGTTCAGCTGAATAAGTCATGAGTCCATTACACGAAGGAGGCAGCTACAGCGGTAGCGGGGGCGGTGTGGTGTCGACTGGGCGGTGTTTTAGGGTCGAGAGTCACGGGGAAACACAAAAAGAGCTTCAGTCGCAAAGGGTGCAGAACGAATAAAGGAGAACGTAGATCTAGGAACCATCGGTATAACGGTTGTAGATCGTCGTAACTATGTTGGAAAACTCCCGGAGTTCCAAGCGCTAAAAGAAAGCACTGATGCTCAAATCGTTATAGGCACTGAAATTAGCTCAAACCGGAAGTAATTTCAGCCGAAATTTTTGCGAAAGACCTAACTTTGTTCAGAGAGGACATGCTAAATACTACTGGCGGTGGCGTGTTTATTGCTGTTAGAAGTACTCGTAGCTTATCTTGTACCGGAACTGAGGTAGATAGTTCCTTCGAGTTAGTATGGACAGAGGTCATTCTTGGCAACCGGAATAAAATAGTAATTGGATCGTTTCATCGTCCTCTCAACTCAGATGATACAATTGCTGAAAGGTTCAAAGAAAACTTGAGTCTAACAGTTACCCGACACATACAATTATAGTTGGTGTTGGCTTCAATGTACCCTCATATGTTAGCGAAAATACATGTTTAAATACGGAGATACACATAAAAAAACATACGAAATTGTGCTAAATTCATTCTCTGAAAATTATTTCGAGCGTTTAGTTCATGAGCTCACTTGAATAATAAACGGTTGTGAAAACACCCTTGACCCTTTGGCAACAAACAATTCTGAGCAAATAAAAAGCATCAAAACGCATACAGGGATTGGTGAACATAGGGTTGTCGTAGCGAGACTGAATACCGTAACTCCCAAATCCAAAATATATCCATTAAAAAAAAACTGATAAAAGTTCACTTGACGCCTTCCCGGGAGACAATCTCCAACCCTTCCGAAATAACAATGTGAGTGTAGACCAGTTGTGGTTAGAATTCAAAGAAATATTATCGACAGCTATTGAGAGATTTATACGAAACAAATTAACAAATGACCGAGTTGATCCTCAATGGTATATAAAACAGGTCAGAACACTGTTGGAGAAACAACGAAAAAACCCTGTCAAATTTAAACGCAAAATCTTCAAGATTGGCGATCTTTTACAGAAACTCGAAATTTATCGCGAACTTCAGTGCGAGATGTTTACAATAGTTTCCACAACGAATTTTTGAAACCTGGCAGAATATCCAAAGAAATTCTGGTCGTATGTGAAGAACAAGAGCGGCAACCGGAATAAAATAGTAATTGGATCGTTTCATACCATCAATGCCTTCTCTGCGCGGTAGCAACTGAAGTACTATCGATGACAGTGCTGCTAAAGCAGAGTTACTAAACAAAGCCTTCCAAAATTCCTTCACCAAAGAAGATGAGGTAAATATAGTAGAATTCGTATCAAGAATAGCTGCCAACATGAGTAAATTAGAAGTATCCTCGGAGTAGTGAAGCAACTTAAATCACTTAACAAATGCATGTCTTCCAGTGCGGGTTATATATAAGAATTAGGTTCCCTTCAGAGTATGCTGATGCATACTTCACAATCATATAAAACCGCTCGCTTGACGAAAGATCCTTACCCAAAGACTGGGCAGTTGCACGGGTCCAACCAATATTCAAGAAAGGCAATCCACTAAATTACAGGCTCACATCATTAACAGCGATGTGCAACAGGATTTTGGAACATATATTGTGTTCGAACATCGTGAATTACCTAGAACAGAACGGTCTATTGGCACACAATCAACACAGATTTAGAAAACATCTTTCTTGTGAAACACAAAACACTCACAGGAGGCGTTCAGTACTATCGACAAGGGACTTCAAATTGATTCCATATTTCTAGATTACTAGAAGGCTTTTGACAATGTACCTCACAGTCGGTTTGTAAGCAAATTGCGTGCTTATGGAATATCGTCTCAGTTATGCGACTGGATTCGTGATTTCCTGTCAGAGAAGTAACAAATAGTAGCGATCGACGGAAAGTCATCGAGTAAAGCAGAAGTGATTTCTGACTTTCCTCAGGGTAGCGTTGTAGGCCCTCTGCTGTTCCATCTCTATAAACACAGTTTAGGAGACAATCTGAGTAGCCATCTTAGGTTGTTTGCAAATGAGCTGTCGTTTATCGTCTTGTAAAGTCACCAGAAGATCAAAACAAATTGCAAAACGATTTAGAAAAGATATCGGAATAGTGCGAAACTTGGCAGTTGACCCTAAATTATGGAAAGTGTGAGATCACCCACATGAGTGCTAAAAGGAATCCATTAAACTTCGGTTACACAATAAATCAGTCAAATCTAAAGGCCGTTAATTCAAATAAATACCTAGGAATTACAATTACGAACAACTTAAATTGGAAAGAGCACACAGAAAATGTTGTGAGGAAGGTGAACCGAAGACTGTGAAACGACAGTGCTGGAAAACCTCTTACGTTATTTGATTTTCAAACAGCTGAGCAAAACTGAACGTACACAGACATTTCTCTCTTTACTTATTCTGATCATCACTAAACTGACACAATATTTTTAGCGCAACGCAGTCTGACTTTTCCCCACAAAAGAATGGCCCAGACTAATAATAACCTATACCTTTCATGAATCACTTACCTCACAAAAATCTTCGTTACTCGAACTACTACAACACAGCGAGCGCCAATACTGCCAGCTAAATAATAGATTCTAACTACTGAAGGCACTAACTACTGATAGGCATAGTTAGCAAATGAAAGATTTTGATAGAGAACAAACAGTGTATTTACCTTAATAACGTTCAAATGTTATCATATACATATCTATCAATTCATCACATCCATCTTTAAAAATTTCCTTTTTCTGGCGGACACACGTCCAGGTCGTCCGCTTACAGTAATCTCTAAAAATTCTGCCATCGCTCTCCCCACATCCACTGCTGCTGGCGGCTCACCTCCAACTGCCCAACGCTACGCGCTGTTCACATGCAACTGCCCAACACTAAAATAGCGAATATTCCAACAATGAGTCCAACCAGCCACAGACTGCACACAGCACAGTCAGTGATTTTCATACAGAGCGCTACGTGGCGTTACCAGCGTAAAAACCTAAATAGCCTAATTACAACTGCGTTTTGTTGGCAGAAGACTTGGAAGATGCAACAGATCTACTAAAGAGACTGCCTACACTACGCTTGTCCATCCTCTTTTGGAGGACTGCTGCGCGGCGTGAGATCCTTACCAGATATGATTAACGGAGTGCACCGAGAAAGTTCAGAGAAGAACAGTACGTTTCGTGTTATCGAGAAACAGGAGAGAGAGTGTCACAAACATGATACAGGATTTGGGGTGGACATCATTAAAACAAAGGCGTTTTTCGTTGGGGCGGGATCTCCTCACGAAATTTCAGTCACCAACTTTCTTCTCGGAACGTGAAAATATTTCACTAACGCCGACCCACATAAAGGGAGAAACGATCATAATAATAAAATAAGGGCAATCAGAGCTCGCACGGAAAGGTACAGGTGTTCGTTTTTTCCGCTTGCTGTGCGAGAGTTGAATAACAGAGAATAATAATGAAGGTGGTTTTATGAACCCTCCGCCAGACACTTACGTGTGATTTGCTGAGTATCACTATAGATGTAGATGTAGAGCAGCATGCTCCGTTTTTCTCGGCAATACTAAGCTGACGAGCTCAGTTGTCTCTATGATGGTCATAGTTTGAACTACATAGGTTCCCAGTACTCCGACAGAGCTGCACGAAGGGTTACTGGTTTCACAAGATTGTCAAAGGTTTCTCCCATTTCTGAAAATCAGGATTGTTAATAATAGCACGAAAGCTCTTGCCAAGTGGCGGCACAGTACAGTGTGTTGCAATTAGAAGTAGAGAGGACAGATCCAACGGGAATACCCATGACAGAGGTTAAGTGTTTATTGGCTAAAAGACAGAAAAGTTAAACACTGTAATTGCAGCAGCTGTAGTACTAGCACTGAAGAAGATTCTGCAGAATTTTAAATCACCATGACTATATTAGAGACTTTACTTCAATTCACGGTCAGCTAGCGAAAATCGTCCATTGTCAACTGGTAGGTGCATGTAAAAAGCGCAAACATTAATTTCGAAGTAGCTCTTCATCCTATCACACAAATAAAACCCCGCCGAAATCCATAGTTTTGACACAGTGTGATCATCAAATAGCCAGTGAGCCATAAGGGCAATAGTCACGTTACCTACTCATTAAAACGTAGTTATTACTAGCGATCGCCAACGACTTAATAAGCTTCATTATATATGTATTCAGCGCCACAAAATTATCTTGAAATCGCAAGAACTTGTCAACTTGTTAGGATGGATTGTGTAACAAAGTCGATTGTTCTATATATTTTTTAAACTAGAAATTGACCGTTTTTGTAGACTTTGGCCTAAACTTGACTTCTATGTTTTTTTTTTTTTTTTTTTTTTGTCATCAGTCTACTGACTGGTTTGATGCGGCCCGCCACGAATTCCTTTCCTGTGCCAACCTCTTCGTCTCAGTGTAGCACTTGCAACCTACGTCCTCAATTATTTGCTTGACGTATTCCAATCTCTGTCTTCCTCTATAGTTTTTGCCCTCTACAGCTCCCTCTAGTACCATGGAAGTCATTCCCTCATGTCTTAGCAGATGTCCTATCATCCTGTCCCTTCTCCTTATCAGTGTTTTCCACAGATTCCTTTCCTCTCCGATTCTGCGTAGAACCTCCTCATTCCTTACCTTGTCAGTCCACCTAATTTTCAACATTCGTCTATAGCACCACGTTTCAAATGCTTCGATTCTCTTCTGTTCCGGTTTTCCCACAGTCCATGTTTCACTACCATACAATGCTGTACTCCAGACGTACATCCTCAGAAATTTCTTCCTCAAATTAAGGCCGGTATTTGATATTAGTAGACTTCTCTTGGCCAGAAATGCCTTTTTTGCCATAGCGAGTCTGCTTTTTATGTCCTCCTTGCTCCGTCCGTCATTGGTTATTTTACTGCCTAGGTAGCAGAATTCCTTAACTTCATTGACTTCGTGACCATCAATTCTGATGTTAAGTTTCTCGCTGTTCTCATTTCTACTACTTCTCACTACCTTCGTCTTTCTCCGATTTACTCCCAAACCATACTGTGTACTCATTAGACTGTTCATTCCGTTCAGCAGATCATTTAGTTCTTCTTCACTTTCACTCAGGACAGCAATGTCATCAGCGAATCGTATCATTGATATCCTTTCACCTTGTGTTTTAGTTCCACTCCTGAACCTTTCTTTTATTTCCATCATTGCTTCCTCGATGTACAGATTGAAGAGTAGGGGCGAAAGGCTACAGCCTTGTCTTACACCCTTCTTAATACGAGCACTTCGTTCTTGATCGTCCACTCTTATTATTCCCTCTTGGTTGTTGTACATATTGTATATGACCCGTCTCTCACTATAGCTTACCCCTACTTTTTTCAGAATCTCGAACAGCTTGCACCATTTTATATTGTCGAACGCTTTTTCCAGGTCGACAAATTCTATGAAAGTGTCTTGATTTTTCTTTAGCCTTGCTTCCATTATTAGCCGTAACGTCAGGATTGCCTCTCTCGTCCCTTTACTTTTCCTAAAGCTAAACTGATCGTCACCTAGCGCATTCTCAATTTTCTTTTCCATTCTTCTGTATATTATTCTTGTAAGCAGCTTCAATGCATGAGCTGTTAAGCTGGTTGTGCGATAATTCTCGCAATTGTCAACTCTTGCCGTCTTCGGAATTGTGTGGATGATGCTTTTCCGAAAGTCAGATGGTATGTCGCCAGACTCATATATTCTACACACCAACGTGAATAGTCGTTTTGTTGCCACTTCCCCCAATTATTTTAGAAATTCTGATGGAATGTTATCTATCCCTTCTGCCTTATTTGACCGTAAGTCCTCCAAAGCTCTTTTAAATTCCGATTCTAATACTGGATCCCCTATCTCTTCTAAATCGACTCCTGTTTCTTCTTCTATCACATCAGACAAATCTTCACCCTCATAGAGGCTTTCAGTGTATTCTTTCCACCAATCTGCTCTCTCCTCTGCATTTAACAGTGGAATTCCCGTTGCGCTCTTACAAGGGGAGGCCGCCAATTGGGAAATTCAGATTCAATTCATACTGCGCATAATAAAAACACATGGCCAGAGGTGTAATGTGGCAAAGCACCAAGATGCACTTCTCAGTCGTTGTCGAGAAAATCGACAGTTAAAAGAAACGATTGTGGTGAAATACTCTCTACGATTAATAATTTTCTACAGCGTCGTGGCGCAGCGGTAAGCGCTCGGGTTCGTAATCCAAAGATCGCCGGATCGAATCTCGCGCCATGCAACTTTTTTTTGTATTTGTTTTTTGTAATTCAAATGTGTGTATATACACACACACACACACACACACACACACACATATATATATATATATATATATATATATATATATATATATATATATATAAAATTCCCGGTAATCTGTTGCAACAATTATGCATATAATAAGTTGTTGAAAGTCGTTTGTCGTGGAAAAACTGGCGACTTCGAACATCATTATGTTTTCCGCAAACAAAGTTGTATTTCACAAATGTTATTAATTGTCTTCATAATGTCAACCACGTATAGTTAACGGAAGACATAGAAACGATATTCCGAAACGAATACGTATAGCGTATGTCAGACGTTCGAATTAGAATAGAAACCCCACGAACACAAATTTGCTGTGGCAGGTATGAAATATAAACTCCGTTACTCGCTCGTTACACTTGAAGGACAGATGTTGAATGGGCCGAAACGAGCCGCCGCATAACAGCGTAGTTGCCTGCTAACTTCGCAAGAAGGTAGATGCGGTCCCTAGCGCAAGTTATATAACATCGTCGAAAATCAGTGCGGACGTGACAGTTTTGGTACACCCTGTTAAACAAACGCAAAAATGGAGGCGGTACAATTGGAGAGCGATCCGCCTTCAACATGTATAAGCAATTCATTAATATATTTGAATTACAAAAAGCTAATAATAAAAAATGTAGAAAATTATTAATCGTAGAGAGTATTTCACCGCAACGGTTTCTTTTAACTGTCAATTTTCTCGACAACGGCTGAGAAGTGCATCTTGGTGCTTTGCCACATTACACCTCTGGCCATGAGCTTTTATTATGCGCAGTATGAATCGAATCTGAATTTCACAATTGGCGGCCTCCCCTTGTTAATGTTACCACCGTTGCTTTTAATGTTACCAAAGGTTGTTTTGACTTTCCTGTATGCTGAGTCTGTCCTTCCGACAATCATATCTTTTTCGATGTCTTCACATTTTTCCTGCAGCCATTTCGTCTTAGCTTCCCTGCACTTCCTATTTATTTCATTCCTCAGCGACTTGTATTTCTGTATTCCTGATTTTCCCGGAACATGTTTGTACTTCCTCCTTTCATCAATCAACTGAAGTATTTCTTCTGTTACCCGTGGTTTCTTCGTAGCTACCTTCTTTGTACCTATGTTCTCCTTCCCAACTTCTGTGATGGCCCTTTTTAGAGATGTCCATTCCTCTTCAACTGTACTGCCTACTGCGCTATTCCTTATTGCTGTATCTATAGCGTTAGAGAACTTCAAACGTATCTCGTCATTTCTTAATACTTCCGTATCCCACTTCTTTGCGTATTGATTCTTCCTGACTAATGTCTTGAACTTCAGCCTACTCTTCATCACTACTATATTGTGATCTGAGTCTATATGTGCTCCTGGGTACGCCTTACAGTCCAGTATCTGATTTCGGAATCTCTGTCTGACCATGATGTAATCTAATTGAAATCTTCCCGTATCTCCCGGCCTATGTTATGTTATTTAAATCTGCTGATTAACACATGATTTAAGTCTCCAACGAAACATGACCAATAAAATTGATTTAATTCACCGTTCGACCCTCTACTCTTCTCCAAAGCCAAACAAAACACTCGTTTACTATGACAATAGAGAGCTCAAAATCAGAAACTTAGTGACATTAAATTTGGCTACCTGTTGGATTGTAGTGCGATTATTGAGACATAACACTACGTCCGCAAGCCAAACTCCCATTATCAATGCCCACCATCGTCTTCGCAAACTCTCGTTACGTGCGGTTCTAGGCGCTTCAGTATGGAACCGCGTGACCGCTACGGTCGCAGGTTCGAATCCTGCCTCGGGCATGGATGTGTGTGATGTCCTTAGGTTAGTTAGGTTTAAGTAGTTCTAAGTTCTAGGGGACTGATGACCACAGATGTTAAGTCCCATAGTGCTCAGAGCCATTTGAACCATTTTTGAACTCTCGTTACAAACATGCTTATTTATACATTCAACTCTTTGATTTAATTATACGTTTGCAACTACAGAAATTTGTTATATTAAGAGGGCTGTTCGGAAAGTAAGGTCTGATCAGTCGCGAAATGAAAACCATACCAAAAATTTTTTATCCGCAACAGTTAGCCACACCTTTTAGCTACCTCTCTAAACAGTCGCCGCTCTGACTTTGACATTTCTCGTGGCGTTGTACAAACTTTCCGATACCCTTGTCACAGAAAGTAGCCGCCTGTGCTTTCCGCCAATTCTCTACGCTGGTCCGCCTTTCGTTGTTTCTGCCAACTGTTGTCATCGTAGCCAGTGGGTCACATGAGCAGAGATGAACAACGGAGGGAGCCAATTAAGGGCTGCATTGTGGGTATCAAACACTTTGCACGGAAAAAAGCTGCAGGAGCGTCTTCATTGCCCCCTGCAGAATGCGGCTGAAAATTGTCTTGAAGAAAGAAACGCATGACATTTATGTTATGTGGACTGCATAGCTTCAGGCGAAATCTCTCACCAGAGCCACTTACTTGGCAGGAGACATTGTTTCAGGCATTTCTACATGATCAGTTTGCGCTCTGAACTGAAAATACCGACGTGAAACGATTGAATGGCACAATAAAGACACCGCCCAATACATCTGTGAAAAGTTCTATCGAATTTTCGCGGTGGTTTCCATTTCGCGCCTGATTGGACCCTACTTTCCGAATACGTCTCGTGTTATCGATCTATCACTCACTTGCTTAGCTGGTTGGTAACGTACTAACCTCCCATGCACTGGACCCGGGTTCGGTTCCCGGCCGGGTTGCAGATTTTCTCCACTCGTGAACTGGGTGTTGTGTTGGCCTCATCATTTCATCCCTGTCGTTGGCCAGAAGTCGCCCAATGTGGCACCAGCTGAAATAAGACTTGCACTTGGCGGCCGAACCCGAATGGAACCTCTCGGCCAACAATACCATATGATCATTTCATTTTTCATTGACCTATCAAATCATCTCAGACTCTTGGTGATACAAACGATGTCCCTCTCCGCACTCTTAGATGTTGTTTGGATCCTCAGTTCTTGCAGGTTCGTTCCGGAGCTTTCTTTGCTGTCCACTATCCAACTTCTCCTTGGTTCCCCTTCTTTCTGTTCTTGGGAACATTACAGCTTTTACCAGTCCGTTTTCAACTCTCGCGATACGCCTTGAAATATCATATACCATAATTTTCATCTGCAGTTTCTTGGTCTCCACAAACACATTTTTTTTATTTTATTCTTACTATTTCACCCTTGAAATTCTCAAGATCATTCTCCAAATCCATATTTCAAAAGAAACAATCTTCTTGTAATGCACTTTTCTCATTGTCCACGACTCATTGCCATGTGGGAAGGATCAAAGTTTCAGGCATTTTTACTTTTGTCGGTAGTGACAGTTTCATTTTTTTTTTAAATTTGCTTAACGCAATTGTAGTAGTTTTTTTCAAGCTGTACCTCTCTTCCTATGTTCTCAGTACAGGAGCAACTCTTTGTTATCAGAGATCCTAAAAATCTATGTTGATCGACTTCCTGAATAACGTTTCCGTCTATCTCCACATTAGTCTTTATTCTTGTTGTCAAAATTTATCTGATCAAGCTTTAGGCTTAGGCCAACTTTTCCATTATGTTCCGTATTTTTTCCAGTACCCTATTAATATCTTAAGCTGTACCCACCCCCTCCCCCTTTCCCAATTTTAATTCCAGTTTACAAAAATACATTTATAGTAATAAGACATTTTAAAATGAAATTAATAAAAAGAAAAAAAATATTTACAAGAGCTCCTCATTATCTAAAGTAATGTCTTTTCTCTTGCGTACCCTAAACAATAACCTCCCTGATTTCACAGAAGGTAAACTTTTAAAGAATGTGAATAAATACTCGTATTTCTGGAAACAACAGTTATTTTGTGACAGGCATGAGGAAATTATTCAGCTATATGTTGTCCACAAGAATTCGATCTGTAAGACGTGTAATACGAGGGTGGTTAGAAAGTAAGATCCGATCGGTAGCGAAATGGAAACTACAGTGAAAACCAGAAACGTTTTATTTTCAACAGTTAGGTACACCTTCCATCTCCTTCTCTACATAGTAGCCGCTCCAACTTAGAGTTCTGTCGTGGTGTTGTATCAACTTTCCAATACCCTCGTCATAGAAAGCAGCCACCTGTGCTTTCGGGCAGTTATCTGCACTGGTCTGCAGCTCGTTGTCAAAGGAAAACGTTTCTCTTCATAGCCAGCGGTTCTTGTGAGCAGAGATGAGACTCAAGGGAAGCCAAGTACGGACTGTGCTGTGGGTGATCAAACACTTCTCATCGGAAACGCTGCAGGAGCGTCTTCATTGCCCCTGCAGTGTGCGGCCGACAATTGACATGAGGAAGGAACTGCTCGACAGTTGTGTTATGTGCGCTGCATGACACAGGCGAAGTCTCTAACCAGGTCCTCATACTTGGCGGGAGATGCTATTCCCTACGCATCTTTACGTGCTCACTGTTCACTCAAAACTGAAAAGAGCGACACGACACGATTGACGGGCATACTAGGATTTTCCCAGTGGCTTCCATTTCGCGACCGATCGGAACTTACTTTCTAGACAACCCTTGTATACAACATATGCGTGAAAGAAGACGGAACAATAAGAATCAAAGCTCAAGAACAAAGTGCTCAAATTAAAAAGAATATAAGACAGGAAAACAGTCTCTCCCCAAGCACTGAAGGAAACAAAAGAAAGATTCAGAGTGGCATTAAAATTTAAAATAAAAATATCCCCGACAAGATTCGCCAATGGCATTGCTACCCTCAGTGAAAATGTGAAAGAATTACAGTACCTGTTGAATCGAATGAACAGTCTAATGAGCTCATATTCCTTGGGACAGACTATACTACTGGATTCTTCGTGCTTTTATTCCCCCACTCTTTACCAGAATGTAGTACGATATTTCACGTATCTACGATATTTCACGTATCTCTTGCCGGAACTGTCGAAGAGAAGTCTCAAACCGAATGTACATTCAGTCGACCTAGACAGGTCGATAAACACTAACATCTAAACACTTCATGGTTCCCTTGTTGATGTACTGGAATCCTGATGAGAAACAACGATCTCGTAGCCAGTAGAAAGTTAAATATGCATCTGTGTCGTTGTGCAAACAGAGTCCGCTTGTTCAGTTCATGTCTTTGCTTTCTGCTGGCTTTTGGAACGGTTCCCATTCTTCTTGTTCTTTTCAAGCGATAGTCGTTATTCCTGAATCTGCATATGATGGACGCTCACCCTCGCTGGGTTTAGTGTCTGTAGTCCACATCTGTCATCAAAAAAGCATGTTAGAAAAATACAAAGTTGCAGTCAACCTCATTGAATTGTTGCAATAGTATCCTACGTGTTTTTTTGTTATGAGTCTGAAATGTGAAACTGTGTAAAGCCCGAATCCTAATTCACCGCTGTACGAAACGAAATGTTGTCTCTCCTCAGATTCAATCCTAATCTTGCGCCCATTCCTGTCTCGCAAGATAGAGCTCTGTCCGCCCCCGGTAGCTGAGTGGACGACACGGTAGCTCAGCGTGTTCGGTCAGAGGGTTAGCTGCTCTCTATAATAATAAAAAAATGAGTTAATCGATCAACGACGAACTTAAAAGATGGTTCAAATGGCTCTGAGCACTATGGGACTTAACATCTGAGATCAGTCCCCTAGAACATAGAACTACTTAAACCTAACTAACCTAAGGACATCACACACATCCATGCCCGAGGCAGGATTCGAACCTGCGACAGTAGCGGTCACGCGGTTCCACACTGAAGCGCCTAGAACCGCTCAGCCGACGAACTTAAACGGGTGTCTTACGACGTCCGCCCCGAGCAGATGCAACGAGCGAAAGCGAAAAAAAAAGTGGTCAGCGCGACAGAATGTCAACCCTGACAATCCTAAGAGCCCGGGTTCGATTCCCGGCTGGGTCGGAGATTTTCTCCGCTCTGGGAGTTTTATTTAGTTAGAGCTCTGTGCAATAAACAACACTAAATGGTCGTGGAACTTCTCACATCGGTGTTTTTAAAGACTGCAAAATGTATGGCAACAAGGGAAAATAGTTTTCTTGTCAGTTTAATGGAAGTAGTGGACTCTCGGAGAAGCAGAAAAACGTAAAATACACTCCTGGAAATGGAAAAAAGAACACATTGACACCGGTGTGTCAGACCCACCATACCTGCTCCGGACACTGCGAGAGGGCTGTACAAGCAATGATCACACGCACGGCACAGCGGACACACCAGGAACCGCGGTGTTGGCCGTCGAATGGCGCTAGCTGCGCAGCATTTGTGCACCGCCGCCGTCAGTGTCAGCCAGTTTGCCGTGGCATACGGAGCTCCATCGCAGTCTTTAACACTGGTAGCATGCCGCGACAGCGTGGACGTGAACCGTATGTGCAGTTGACGGACTTTGAGCGAGGGCGTATAGTGGGCATGCGGGAGGCCGGGTGGACGTACCGCCGAATTGCTTAACACGTGGGGCGTGAGGTCTCCACAGTACATCGATGTTGTCGCCAGTGGTCGGCGGAAGGTGCACGTGCCCGTCGACCTGGGACCGGACCGCAGCGACGCACGGATGCACGCCAAGACCGTAGGATCCTACGCAGTGCCGTAGGGGACCGCACCGCCACTTCCCAGCAAATTAGGGACACTGTTGCTCCTGGGGTATTGGCGAGGACCATTCGCAACCGTCTCCATGAAGCTGGGCTACGTTCCCGCACACCGTTAGGCCGTCTTCCGCTCACGCCCCAACATCGTGCAGCCCGCCTCCAGTGGTGTCGCGACAGGCGTGAATGGAGGGACGAATGGAGACGTGTCGTCTTCAGCGATGAGAGTCGCTTCTGCCTTGGTGCCAATGATGGTCGTATGCGTGTTTGGCGCCGTGCAGGTGAGCGCCACAATCAGGACTGCATACGACCGAGGCACACAGGGCCAACACCCGGCATCATGGTGTGGGGAGCGATCTCCTACACTGGCCGTACACCACTGGTGATCGTCGAGGGGACACTGAATAGTGCACGGTACATCCAAATCGTCATCGAACCCATCGTTATACCATTCCTAGACCGGCAAGGGAACTTGCTGTTCCAACAGGACAATGCACGTCCGCATGTATCCCGTGCCACACAACGTGCTCTAGAAGGTGTAAGTCAACTACCCTGGCCAGCAAGATCTCCGGATCTGTCCCCCATTGAGCATGTTTGGGACTGGATGAAGCGTCGTCTCACGCGGTCTGCACGTCCAGCACGAACGCTGGTCCAACTGAGGCGCCAGGTGGAAATGGCATGGCAAGCCGTTCCACAGGACTACATCCAGCATCTCTACGATCGTCTCCATGGGAGAATAGCAGCCTGCATTGCTGCGAAAGGTGGATATACACTGTACTAGTGCCGACATTGTGCATGCTCTGTTGCCTGTGTCTATGTGCCTGTGGTTCTGTCAGTGTGATCATGTGATGTATCTGACCCCAGGAATGTGTCAATAAAGTTTCCCCTTCCTGGGACAATGAATTCACGGTGTTCTTATTTCAATTTCCAGGAGTGTATTAACCTTCGACATGTGACGCTACCGCAGAATGCTCAAGATTTTCTGGATAGAAAAGATATCAAACGAAGAGATGCTCCACAGAGTGGAGGAATAGAAGTCTTGTCTCCTAAAGGTAATCGGACGCAGGAGGGAGACATGGATAGCCATCTGCTGAGACTAGATGGTATCATTAAAAGTATCATTGAAGGAACAGTAGAAGCGGTAAATATAGGAGGTACACCGAGACTAGAATAGATTAGGCAGATCGTGGAGGATACCAGCTGCACCGCCCACACAGCACTCAAGACGAAGGCTGAAGAGAGAATTTAATGGCGAACTACTGCTAACCATCCTGATGGTTGAAGGCCTAAGAAGAGGTAGTGCTAGGCGGGGTGTATTCAAGATTTAATAAACGGAAAAAGTAGAGGTCTTGTGGCATTGTTGGCTGAGAGATCCCTTGAGCACACTCAGCAGCCTAATTGCATAGGTTCTCTTCCTTCGCGATCGTTGGCACCTTTACTTCGTTAAGTATATTACGTTGTCACAACTTTACGCCAGATTAAGATACTGCTTCAACGAATGACATGCCACTATATAAACACCTACACACATCAAAAAAAGTTTTGCATCACCCCGGTTCCCAGAACGTCTGAAGACAGACGTTGACTGTGGGTATTGTCCTTTGACTGTTCAGAGATGTCACTAAACCTGCCCAAAGATGTAAACAACCATGCATGAGCAGCGCCAATTGGACGGAGGGGCTCCGACAGCCAATCAGTTCGTCATTCTACCAGGAATGAGGTACACTGCTCGTGTTGTCTGTAGTTCAACCATGCCTAGACGGTCGATACCGTGGTTCGATCGCGTCCGCATTGTTACTTTGTGCCAGGAAGGGCTCTCAACAAGGGAAGTGTCCGGGCGTCTCGGAGTGAACCAAAGCGATGTTGTTCGGATATGGAGGAGATACAGAGGGAGACAGGAACTGTCTATGACATGCCTTGCTCAGGCCGCCCAAGTACTACTACTGCCTACGGATTATGGCTCGGAGGAACCCTGAGAGTAACGCCACCATGTTGAATAATGCTTTTCGTGCAACCACGGGACGTCGTGTTAAGACTCAAACTGTGTGCGATAGACTGTATTATGCGCAACTTCACTACCGACGTCCACGGCGAGGTCCATCTTTGCAACCACGACACCATGCAGCGCGGCACAGATGGGCCCAACAACATGCCGAATAGACCGCTCAGGATTGGCATCACGTTCTCTTCACCGATGAGAGTCGCATATGCCTTCAACCAGACAATCGTCGGAGACGTGTTTACAGGCAACCCGGTCAGTCTAAACGCCTTAGACACACTGTCCAGCGAGTGCAGCAAGGTGGAGGTTCCCTGCTGTTTTGGGGTTGCATTATGTGGGGCCGACGTACGCCGCTGGTGGTCATGTAAGGCGCCGTAACGGCTGTATGCTATGTGAATGCCATCCTCCGACGGATAGAGCAACCGTATTGGCAGCATATTGGCGAGGCATTCGTCTCCATGTGCGACAATTCGCGCCCCCAACGTGCACATCTTGTGAATGACTTAAGATAACGACGTCACTCGACTAGAGTGGCCAGCATGTTCTCCAGACATGAACCCTATTGAACATGCCTGGGATAGATTGAAAAGGGCTGTTTATCGACGAGGTGAGCCAACAACCACTCTGAGGGATCTACGCCGAATCGCCGTTGAGGAGTGGGACAATCTGTACCAATAGTGCCTTCATGAACTTGTGGGTAGTATGCCACGACGAATACAGGCATGCATCAATGCAAGATGACGAGCTACTAGGTATTAGAGGTGTGTACAGCAATCCGGACCATCACCTCTGAAGGTTTCGCTTTGTGGTGGTGTACAACATGCAATGTGTGGCTTTTATGACCAATAAAAAGGGCGGAAATGATGTTTATGTTGATCTCTATTCCAGTTTTCTGTACAGGTTACAGAACTCTCGGAACCGAGGTGATGCAAAACTTGTTTGATGTTTGTATATAACTTTTTAACGACGGAACTCACTATGATTTAATGACTATGTTTACAACCAATGTACAAGGTGACAGATATTGAACTACATGAAATAAAATCGTCTTAACTTCTAACGGTTTGCGTTAAGACGTTCAAACTGCACGGTTGGCCGCCAGACATGATGGGAATTAGCATGCGCATTGTTGTTTGGTTTACTGACGAAGACCACTTTTACTTGAATGGGTTCGCCAACAAGCAAAATTGGCGCATTTGGGGGACTGAGGATCCGCATTTCTTGATCGAAAAATATCTTCACCCTCAACGGGCGACTGTGTGGTGCACAATGTCCAGTCACGGAATAATCTGTGCGATATTCCTTAATGGCACGGTGACTACTGAACGGTACATGAAGGTTTTGGAAGATGGTTTCATCCCCATTATCCAAAGTGACCTTGATTTTGACACGATGTGGTTCATTCAAGACGGAGCTCGACCCCATCGAAGGAAGAGAGTATTTCATGTCTTGGAGGAGCACTTTGGGGACCGCATTCTGGCTCTGGGGTCCCCAGACGCCACTGGCATGCACGTCGATTGGCCGCCATATTCTCCGATCTGAACACATGCGACTCCTTTTTTGGGGAGGTATACTGAACACAAGGTGTACAGCAATAACGCCAAAACCATTGCTGAGCTGAAAACAGTCATTTAGGAGGTCATCGACAGCATCGATGTTCCGACACTTCGGCGGCGCATGCAGAATTTCGCTATTCGTCTGCGTCACATCATCGCCAATGATGGCAGGCATATCGAACTTGTCATAACCTAAATCCGAATATCTGTGTGTGTGTGTGTGTGTGTGTGTGGTGTGTGTGTGTGTGTGTGCGCGCGTGGTTCAGTGATTCAGTATGTCTTTTATTTACTAAAATAAGTGTTACTCACTCTAATTTGTAGCATATCATGTACCAGAAGCCGACTAAATGGATCATACCTGGTCACAAATAAAAAAAGAAAAACAGCGTATATGTTGAGAGTAGGTGACTGTGATGAGAATGTGTCAAGTTACAATGTCAAGTTTGTGTCGTTGATAACCGAGAATCTGCAGATAGGCTACTGCCCTTGCGTAGCACCACCGGAAGTAGCAACCCACTGGCACGCAGTGACCGCCCTTAACAATGCTATAAACGAGCGGACATCGGATATTGAGCTACACATGTCGCCCCAGTGAAATGCTATCAAAATTCACCAAAGACCGCACTTACGAGGCCGAGGCTGATCGGGAAGGAAGGCCATCGATATCGACCACACAGACGGCAGTGCCCAGACAGTCGAGGAACTGATTCGCAAAAATCGCACATTTTCCCACGATGCGGACGTACACAGAGAGGTCCTTAAGTGACTCCGTGAAGAAGGAATGGATTTCTATCGTCGAGGGATGAACCAACTGGTAGAACGTTCCGATCATTGTTCAGAGAGACTTAGATCTATGTTGAAAAATGGTGTCCTGTACCTGTGTCACTTTCCAGTGTAGTGCAGCATTCAGTAAATGTTACTTGGCCTGCCATAATACCCTGTAAATCACTTTATGAACTCCCCTTATACCACAGCCCCATGAGACGCTGCGGACAATATAACCATGGGGATCGATGCAAAGTTCGGTGATCAGTTACTGCCGCCATCTCCTCTTCTCATATTTCCAGCCAAATAATGGTGGGGAAATTTTCTTCCAGTACCAAGAGTCAAACCAGCTATTTTTGGAATCGAGTGTATCACGACCTCGTTGCGAGGCACGGAACGACAAGCAGAGATAACAACTGGCGCGCTTCAGATCAGAGTGATGATGATTATTATTTTACTTCATGAATGGCCCTGTGTCCCTTGGTTCTTGTAGAATCTGCAACGGCCACGGACAATAGACTGTGCACAACGTAACAGTGTTTGTTCATATCGTCAGTACCATTTGAGGCAAGAGCAAAATCATATTTACGTTTAACTGGACTTTAGCCGTGGCTGTACGTCCTTCCGTCACACTTCGTTGAGGCGAAGCTGGAGCCAATTCGCCCCAGATGTGCTCCATCGGGTTCATATCATGCGAAGCTGGTGATCAGGGCGACGCTGTGAGTTCACTAGTTCACTACCGTGTTCC
Organism: Schistocerca nitens; assembly: GCF_023898315.1. Lineage (NCBI taxonomy): Eukaryota > Metazoa > Arthropoda > Insecta > Orthoptera > Acrididae > Schistocerca > Schistocerca nitens. The sequence goes on from NC_064618.1 coordinate 410,784,947, forward strand.
TCAAACCGCTGTGGCAAGATTCTGTCTGGCCTTCTGACATCTCTGCTAGAAGATGCCATCGCCACCGGGGAAGACATCATGCATCAGCGGATGCAGGTCGTCTGCAATAACGTTCATGGAGTCCACAGTTGTCATGATGTATTCGATTACTGTCACATGTCCCATGGAAGCGCAGGTGAATGTGACTCATACCATAATACTCATCGACCGAGCGAGGTGGCGCAGTGGTTAGCACACTGGACTCGCATTCGGGAGGACGACGCTTCAATCCCGCGTCCGGCCATCCTGATTTAGGTCTTCCGTGATTTCCCTAAATCGCTCCAGGCAAATGCCGGGATGGTTCCTCTGAAAGGGCACGGCCGACTTCCTTCTCCGTCCTTCCCTAATCCGATGAGACTGATGACCTCGCTGTTTGGTCTCCTCCGACCAAACCAACCAACCAGCCAACCATAATACCCATCATGTACGACCGTGTGTAGTGTCCCTTTTGCAATATCACCCTTATCGAGGTGAAACATAAATAAAAATGACTGTATGTGACCCAAAATGAACTGCAAACATCGATTTATCTGCGAAAGGTAATAACACTAACTGTAAAAATATACAATATACACTCCTGGAAATTGAAATAAGAACACCGTGAACTCATTGTCCCAGGAAGGGGAAACTTTATTGACACATTCCTGGGGTCAGATACATCACATGATCACACTGACAGAACCACAGGCACATAGACACAGGCAACAGAGCATGCACAATGTCAGCACTAGTACAGTGTATATCCACCTTTCGCAGCAATGCAGGCTGCTATTCTCCCATGGAGACGATCGTAGAGATGCTGGATGTAGTCCTGTGGAACGGCTTGCCATGCCATTTCCACCTGGCGCCTCAGTTGGACCAGCGTTCGTGCTGGACGTGCAGACCGCGTGAGACGACGCTTCATCCAGTCCCAAACATGCTCAATGGGGGACAGATCCGGAGATCTTGCTGGCCAGGGTAGTTGACTTACACCTTCTAGAGCACGTTGGGTGGCACGGGATACATGCGGACGTGCATTGTCCTGTTGGAACAGCAAGTTCCCTTGCCGGTCTAGGAATGGTAGAACGATGGGTTCGATGACGGTTTGGATGTACCGTGCACTATTCAGTGTCCCCTCGACGATCACCAGTGGTGTACGGCCAGTGTAGGAGATCGCTCCCCACACCATGATGCCGGGTGTTGGCCCTGTGTGCCTCGGTCGTATGCAGTCCTGATTGTGGCGCTCACCTGCACGGCGCCAAACACGCATACGACCATCATTGGCACCAAGGCAGAAGCGACTCTCATCGCTGAAGACGACACGTCTCCATTCGTCCCTCCATTCACGCCTGTCGCGACACCACTGGAGGCGGGCTGCACGATGTTGGGGCGTGAGCGGAAGACGGCCTAACGGTGTGCGGGACCGTAGCCCAGCTTCATGGAGACGGTTGCGAATGGTCCTCGCCGATACCCCAGGAGCAACAGTGTCCCTAATTTGCTGGGAAGTGGCGGTGCGGTCCCCTACGGCACTGCGTAGGATCCTACGGTCTTGGCGTGCATCCCTGCGTCGCTGCGGTCCGGTCCCAGGTCGACGGGCACGTGCACCTTCCGCCGACCACTGGCGACAACATCGATGTACTGTGGAGGCCTCACGCCCCACGTGTTGAGCAATTCGGCGGTACGTCCACCCGGCCTCCCGCATGCCCACTATACGCCCTCGCTCTAAGTCCGTCAACTGCACATACGGTTCACGTCCACGCTGTCGCGGCATGCTACCAGTGTTAAAGACTGCGATGGAGCTCCGTATGCCACGGCAAACTGGCTGACACTGACGGCGGCGGTGCACAAATGCTGCGCAGCTAGCGCCATTCGACGGCCAACACCGCGGTTCCTGGTGTGTCCGCTGTGCCGTGCGTGTGATCATTGCTTGTACAGCCCTCTCGCAGTGTCCGGAGCAAGTATGGTGGGTCTGACACACCGGTGTCAATGTGTTCTTTTTTCCATTTCCAGGAGTGTAGATCGATAGATGCAGAAAAGACATTATTTTTAGTGTATGAGATTATAATGTGTAAGTAATTAAAAGAAGTATTATCATCTCTGTAAGAGTATAAAAAACAATGCAATGTTCATTCTTCTGTCTAGTCTGTTTTGTTCTGTTCGTTCTGGTGTTCGCTGGAATAAGGTACGCAAGCTATTGTGCTGCGCTAGCATTTGTTTCTGTCTTAACGTAATTGCAAATATTTAATGGTGTAAACTGTGTCCTAGTAAGAATATATTAGTACAAAGTGATCTCCGTGTGTTATTTCAAGAACCTACGCCACATTTATCTTATGGAAAGAATATTTAATGAAAATTATTTAGCATGTTTCCAGCTGCTGCGGAGCGAGTAACAGTGATCTCTGATTGTAAACAATTAGCCGCCATTACGCGGTACATTTAAAAATATTTTTTCACAGCACAATGTCTGATAGCCGGAGCGGAAGAAATTATGTATAAATATTCAGTGAGATTAATTGAAGTAATCCAGTGAAATAATTTTATTAAAACTAATCTATTTTCTGTGATAGTAAACTGGAGCTGAGTAACACTACGCTATTGCATTTACAGTAATTTTTAGGGAGCCTGGCGCTCGATAAAACCAGATATAATACGTAATTGGCAACCTACGAAATTCATTATTTTCCTCATTATATCTCTTTTGTATTTTTTTGAAAGCTAAAAGTAAAAACTAACTCCACTAAAAATCAGTAACAGATCACGATAAATCAAAGGACAAACAAATTTACTAGGAGAGTGTTTCCTCTAAATAAATAGTTACATTATTTTTTTATGAGATATAATACGTGGCGCAGTGCATGTTTCACGCAGTCGTCCGCCAGAATGCCAGCGTATCCGAATACGATCAGTCAGCTTGGTCTAATAGGAAATGTGATTCACCTACATCTACATACATACTACGCTAGCCACCAAGAGGTGTGTGGCAGAGGACATAATTTGCGCTAAACTCATATTCCCCCCCCCCCCCCCCTCCCTTAATCCCCACTGTTCAACTCGCGGATCGCTCAAGGGAAAAACGACTGTCTGAACGCCTCAGGGCGAGCTCTAAGTTTCCTTATATTTGAATGGTGATCATTGCGCGATTTGAAAGTTGGTGGTAACAATACATGCTCTACAGCCTCGGCGAAGATCGGATTTCGAAATTTAGTAAGCAGCCCCTTCCATTTAGCGCGTCGTCTATCTGCAAATGTGTTCGAAAAATGGTTCAAATGGCTCTGAGCACTATGGCACTATGGGACTTAATATCTGAGGTCATCACTCCCCTAGACTTAGAACTACTTAAACTTAACTAACCTAAGGACATCACAAACATCCATGCCCGAGGCAGGATTCGAACCTGCGGCCGTAGCAGCAGCGCGGTTCCGAACTGAAGCGCCTAGAACCGCTCGGCCACAAAGGCCGGCTGCAGACATGTCCCACTTCAAACTTTCTATGAGATTTGTAACGTTCTCGCGATGGCTAAATGTACCAGTCACGAATCTTGCCGCTCTTCTTTGGACCTTTTCAATCTCTTTAATCAGACTCAACTGGTATGGGTCCCATACAGACGAACAATACTTTAAGACTGGACGAACTAACGTATTGAAAGCAATTTCCTTTGTTGAATGACTGCATCGCTTCAGGATTCTACCAATACACCGCAATCTAGAGTTCGCCTTACCCGTTACTTGTGTAATCTGATCATTCCGTTTGAGATCATTTCGAATAGTCACACCCAGATACTTGACGGATGTTTCAGCTTCCAAATACTGGGCACTTATTTTGTACTCTTACATTAACGGGGATTTTCGCCTTGTTATTGGCAGTAGGTTACACTTTCTAATATTGAGAGATAACTGCTAGTCATTACATCCCGCATTTATTTTCTGCAAGCCCTCATTGATTTGTTCACAACTTTTGCGTGATACTACTTTCCTATAGACTACAACATCATCGTCAAACAGTCTAATGCCGCTGTTAATACCATCAACCAGATCATTTATGTAAATCGTAAAAAGCAGAGGACCTATTACGCTGCCCTGGGGCACACCTGAAGTTACGCTTGTTTCTGTTGAAGTCACCCCTTTCAGAACGACTTACTGCTCTCTGTCTGTTATAAAACTTTCTATCCAACCGCATATGTCATGGATAGACCGTAAGCGCGCACTTTTTGGAGCAAGTGACAGTGCGCAACCGAGTCGAACGCCTTTCGAAAGTCGAGAGATATGGCATCAGCCTGGGAGCCGGTATCTATAGCCTGTTGTATATCAAGCACAAAGAAGGCCAGCTGTGTCTCGCATGACCGCTGTTTCCTAAAATCGTGCTGGTTTCTGCAGATGAGCTTCTCAGAGTCTAGAAAGGTCATTATGTCTGTACACAAAATATGTTCCATGATTCTACAACAAAGCGATGTCAGTGAAATTGGCTGATAATTATGTGCATCCGATTTTATGCCCTTTTTATACATTGCTATGGCCTGGGTCTTCTTCCAGTCCCGTGGAACTTTCCGCTGTTCCAATGATCTCTGATAGATGATGGATAAGAATGGTGCTTTATTGGTAGCTTAGTCAACATATAATCTTACGTGGATACCGTCTGGGCCAGATGCCTTCCTGGCGTCTAAGGATCCTAACTGTTTTACAATCCCAGATACATTAAACACTATATCAGCCATCCTTGCGTTTGTTAGATAACTGAAAGGGGGAATGGTGCTGCAGTCCTCTACAGTAAACGAGTTTTTGAAAGCTAGGTTCAGAATTTCGGCCTTCTGTTTATCATCATCCGTTACATTACCCGTGCTATCAGCAAGAGAAGGTATTGAATTATTAGTAGCGTTCATAGATTTTACGTACTACAAACTTTTTGGGGCTATTTTTAGAATCTGCAGATAAAATATTGATTTCAAATTCTTTAAAAGAGTCTCTCATTGACCTTTTGACAGCTGCTTTCATTTCGCATAATTTCTGTTTGTCATCGGGGCAGTGACTACATTTAAAACGGCTGTGCAAAATTCTCTGCTTTATCAGCAACCTTGTACCAAGGTGGATCCTTTCCCTCCCCTATATTTTTGCCAGGCACATACTTCTCTAGCATGTGGTGGACAATACCGGGCAGGTGACACCTTTGCAAGCACGGTCCTGTGTCGATGATCGCGTGTCCACTGAAGCTGTGATTGATTACATCGTTGGGGGGAACTTGGGAACATGCAGGGTTCGTCTGCTTCAGAGAGCAGAACTGTGAGCTCCCAAAACACTTGTGCCTCCACCGGCATTGTATTCTGTCGTCAGACCTGCAACAGATCGCCACCTGTCGTGCTTTACAAAAAAATGGTTCAAATGGCTCTGAGCACTATGGGACTTAACATCTGAGGTCATCAGTCCCCTAGAACTTAGAACTACTTAAACCTAACTAACCTAAAGACATCACACACATCCATGCCCGAGGCAGGATTCGAACCTGCGACCGTAGCGGTCGCGCGGTTCCAGACTGTAACGCCTAGAACCGCTCGGCCACTCCGGCCGGCCATGCTTTACAGAGAGAGCAAGCGTCCCACCTGTGATGCGGGGTCGACGTCCAACGCCTGGACGCCTATTCAGCTTCCTTCAGCAACTTTCCTCAGATGTTCAGGACAGTAGCTTGCAAGCAGCCGACCAGCTTCGTCTTTTCCAAGATGCTCGTGGCAGGCGCCCGGTCATAAGAACCTTCCATTTGTCGAAGTCACTTACGTGAAAGATCTTCCCACTTTCGGCTCATATCGTCGCTAGAATGATTCCTCATTCGCCTCTCCTCCGCTTATATATTTTCCTTACTCCGTCACTTGTCCGCAGCTCCACCAAACGGTAATCCCTCTATCGTTAGGCAGTGTTTTGGCTCTTCTGTGTTTACTGATGAGTCCAAGAACTCCGTTGGGGTAGGCAGGGCATACTTAAAATTTGTGACGCGACGGTAAGGCGAGATTAAACCTCTGGCAGCAGCATCCGTCGTTATATCTGAACTTCCAGAGGGAGTCAGTTGCACCAAATCTCTCTTGGACAACACGTTTATATTACCAGACTCGCGAATGGCGCTAATGATAATAAAGCGCCACAGTAACAACAACACAAGGCAATTACCTAGTGTACCGCATCTTAGAAGAAGCGTAGCGAGTTTCAGTGCAGAACAAAACCATTTTCAGCGTGTACAGTGGTCGCAGTGGAATTAATATCAGTGAAGAAGTCAATGCCTGAACTAAGAAAACTGTGTACTGCATATGAATAAAGTACGGTAAACTATCTCCGTGCGATTGAGGCCAAAATTAGGTATCAGTGGAATGACGAGTTACATATTTCATACGAAGGTAAGGGAAGAGATATGCAGCGGTGACCCCTAATCAGCCAAAATATCCTTCATATAGAAATTAATTACAAAAGGAACTTCCAAATGACAGTATCATGGTGTATACACAGACAAAAAAAAATTGCAACACTCAGAAGGAATTGTGCGACAAAAAACGAAAGTTGGTAGGCATGTTTCTACATCCTAAATATTATGTGTGTTTAAATTTCACGCCAGCAACAAAAGAGTGGCGTCAGTAGTACCACTATGAGGATGCAAATCAGGCTTGCTTTAAATACGCGCTTTAAATATCTTTAAGAAAGGGCGTGGTGAGTTGATGTTAGTCAAGGACGCCTTTAAGGCGACAAAGACGTCATTATCAACAGCTCACTGACTTTGAATGAGGCGTGTAACAGGGTTACTAGCAGCTGGATATTCATTCTGCGATACTGCAGAAAGATTTGGCAAGAATGTAGCCACTGTACATGATTGCTGGCAGCGGTGGTCGTGGGAATGTACGGTCGCAAGGCGACCGGATTCCGGATGGTCACGTGACACAACTGCATCTGCAGCAGCAATCTGAGCAGCAGTTGGCGCCATAGTGACACAACCAACTGCTACAAATCGGTTACTTCAAGGACAGCGCTGAGCCAGACGTCCTGTAGGGTGCATTCCACTGACCCCTCACCACCACCATTTGCGACTTCAGTTATGTCAAGCGAGAACTCATTGGAAGGCAGGGTGGAGGTCTGTTGTGTTTTCTGATGAAAGCTGGTTCTGCCTTCGTCAAGTGTGACCTATCAGTTTTCTCTAAGGTCCTCAAACACAGTTTTATTAACTTGTCTGGGCCACAAGTGAAGCACGGTACTTTAGTTGTGCTGTTGTCTGCCACTTCATTTGTTCTTGCCTTCTTGTTGGTACCTAGAGCTTTCCTGTCAACTCAGTATTCCTTCATTTACCTCGGACCATTTCCTGGTCTCATTGTGATCTGTAAGTGACATTAGGAAGGGTCTGGTTGTGAATAGCTAATTGATAGTAATCCCTTTTAGTTATTATATCTCGTGTAATATGAAGTTCTGCAAGGTCTTTCTCTATTTGCTTGATCCACAGGGATCCATTGGGTTTTCCCTTGTTGGTTACTTTGAATATTGTACAGGACAGCCTAAGGGGGGTCCACTCTATACAGGTGCTAACAGAAATCTTGTCGTCTTCTCCTGATGGCATCAGCGAGGTTTTCTTGGTGTGGTAGAGTTAACGATTAGGTTTGTGCCATACCTCCCTTCTCGTAGGAGCCACGCTGCCACTGTATTTTGAAGGAATTTCCTAAGTCGAGGAGTCTCATTGGGATCTTCCTGATTAGGTACAGGCATTCTGCTACGTAGAAAACTGACGGTCGGAGTGCTGTGTTACAGTGTCTCAGTTTGATATTCACCGGTAGTTGTTTTGAGGCGTACATTTTTCTGCAAGGGTAGTATGCCCAATCTAGTTTTATTTTCCTTTGTTCCAGGGCGACCGTTTCACTGAGATGATTTCAGATCCATTCTTCGAGGTATTTCTTGGTTTTGTTAGCACAAAATATCGGCCTTTTAGGAGTGTCTTTAATATTTTTAATGAATTCGGTCTTTCCGTTGTAGCTCAATAAACCTGTCTTCAATGCTGTTAAATCCAGCGTTTTGAGTTGCATTGAAGGCCCTTGCATGTTTTTCACCAGTAAGGTCAGATCAGGTCATAAGGAAACGCCAGGCATGGGATCGTTAGGTTGTCTGCTTTGATCCTCATGCTTAATCCCGTGTTTGCTAGTAGAGAACCATTCTTTAAAAATTTTTTACAGGACACAGTTAAATAATATACATGAAATACCGTCTTTTTGCGTCACTCCTGTGTTGATCGAGAAAATCTCTAAGACTTGTGCTCTAAACTATACTATGGGTTTGATGTTGTACAGGATGGTGTACACCATTCTACTGACTTTTCCCTTAAGACTTAGTTCTTTTAGAATTCCAAAGAGAGTGGTTGCATCCACGGACTTGCATAACTTTTGGAAGTATAGGCATGAACTACACAATTATGAAACGGATTTTTTCAGTTTTTCGCATTATTACTAAAGATATAGTGTACCAATTACAGAACTGAAATCTAAAAATAAAATTTAAAATATTATTTAAAATGTCAGAGTAAAAATGATAAGTACGAGGTGCGACAATTAAGTAATGAGACTGATTTTCTTTGCAAGATGTGGAAACCCTGCAGGCTTGCATAGGCACAAGATCTTTGACCTTGGGCTACAAGCTGCTTCTACTCCAAGCAGCACATCGATGCAACTGGTCAGTAGTGAGTTGTGCTGTAATAAGTTAACATCTGTTTGTGTCTCTCGTTACGGAAATGGAACTGCACAATATTGCGCAATGGTATGCCATTTCTTTTTGCGTTAAATTGGGTGAAAACGTGACGACAACTTACAGTAAGCTTCAGAAGGCTTTTGGAGAGGAGGTTATGTCAAGAGCTCAAGTATTTCGTTGGCATAAAATGTTTAGTGAAGGCAGAACGAATGTTGAAGATGAAGACCGCAGTGGGCGTCCATCAACTTCACGGACGGATGTCAACTTGGCCAGGGTGCGTGAACTCGTACGATCTGATCGAAGATTATCCGTGAAAATGATTGCAGAAGAACTGAATACCAATCGAGAAACGGTTAGTCTAATAATAACTGAAGGTCTTGGTATGAGAAAGATTTGTGCAAAAATGGTTCCCAAAAATCTCCCACCACAACACCGAGAAACACGGAAAAATGTGGCAGCCGATCTGTTAGAGCAAACGGAAATCAATCCAAAATTGTTGAGCCATGTTATCACTGGTGATGAAAGTTGTTTTTTTCAGTACGATCCAGAGACAAAACGCCAAAGTTCGCAATGGTGTTCAAAGGGATCACCCAGACCAAAAAAAAGCTCGCATGTCAAGATCAAAAGTGAAATGCATGCTTGTGTGCTTCTTTGATTCCAAGGGAATTGTTCATAAAGAGTTAGTGCCTCCTGGACAAACAGTTAACCAATATTACTACAAAGAAATTTTAGAAAGACTTCGTAAAAGAGTTCTTCGTGTCCGTGCCAACATTGCTGATAGTTGGATTCTGCGTCACGATAATGCGGCATCCCATACTGCTCTGTTAGTACAGCAATTTTTAACCTCAAAATAAATTTTAGTGCTACCACAGCCACCTTACTCACAAGATATCGCTCCGTGCGATTTTTTTTCTATTACCAAGAGTCAAAACGGCGGTGAAGGGACACAATTTTCAAACAAGATGTTCAAAAAGCTGTGACGAGGGTCTTGGAGGATATTACAGAAGATGAGTTCCAGAAATGTTACCATCAATGGAAAAAGCACTGGAAAAAGTGTGCGCAATCAGAAGGGAACTACTTTGAGGGAGACAACACTAAACTTGACTAAAACAGTAAGCAACATTTTTTTTCACATCCGTCTCATTACTTTATTGTCGCACCACGTATAGCTTGCTAAATGCGTCTAAAAATTATTTCTTCTTGTCTGCATGTATTAATGCGTACAAGTGTTGATTATTTTCACCACTTGTAAACAGCTTTCTCGAAAGTAGTAGACCATGGATGATCGGAGGAAAAACTGGTCACGGAAGTGCCCTAGGCATCTAGAAAAAAGCGCGATAATTCATGAATCTGTGACATTAGCAATACCATTGATTTATTTGACGTCTTCTCTTCGAAATCATCATATCGTTCTGCTTGTAAGAAGAGTACTCCTTGGCAGAATCGAAATTTTGCACCCAGCGTACCGCTGGCAGCAGCTTGACGCGTGGTTTGTTATTCGTATCTTTTATTTTTGCTGCTCTCATCTCCATTCGCAATGAGATAATGACGAGGCTCTGTAACTCTCACGATCAAGAAGCGAGCAACAACACGCGGGAAATTACACGTTGCGTGGCTGTCAGTGAAACATCGCTTGTGTTTAAACTGGACGCATTATTGCGTTCCCAAACCTTAACGAGGCGACGCGTCGTTTTTACGCCGTGATTTGCCATCGCATAATCAGTAGTATTTACGTCCTTTAATGTTAGCTTTTGGAGGCTGCGCCACGACACCTGCGAACACGTCGCTGCGCCACATGCTTCCACACTTCTGCTTTATGAACTAGCTCTGAACCACGCTGTTGAACAACGAAACAAGCGGAGGACTGGCATAATAGTTTAACAAAGCAAATATTATGCCACTGTGAGCGATTACTTGTTTTCATACACTGTTCGCAAAACACAATGGTATGCGATACTTAAGCCGGCCGGAGTGACCGAGCGGTTCTAGGCGCTACAGTCTGGAACCGCGTGGCTGCTACGGTCGCAGGTTCGAATCCTGCCTCGGGCATGGATGTGTGTGATGTCCTTAGGTTAGTTACGTTTAAGTAGTTCTACGTTCTAGGGTACTGACGACCTCAGATGTAAAGTCCCATAGTGCTCAGAGCCATTTTGCAATACTTAAGAACGAAAGTAACTTTAGTATGATGTGTCACTGCCAAATAACAAAGCTTGATGAAACTTGGACCACACATAGAAAGTGTTGCTACACTATTGTACAGCAGGTAACTGAAAGAAATACGCAATGAAAAGAACAGAAATGAAACTTTTATTCAAATATAGTAGTTGCACTGAGCTCACCGTGGTTTAAGATAATCACCTGAAAATTAAAATAAGGCAGTACTTGGTTCTTAATAGTGTTTGTAACGGCAATGCAGGCTCTGCAACGTGATTGCTAAGGTTCCTCTGGTATAGCGTTCCACACCTCCACCAGTTCGGCTGACAACTGCTGGACGTCATTGGTACATGTGGCCGTGCTGTATAACGTCACCCCAACGGATTCCACATGTGTTCGATGAGATTTAAGATGAGGGAACGGCTAGGCCAATTCCTTCACCGATATATCGTCTCCTTCCAAGAGAACTCCTCCGCCTGCTCTGTACGATGCGGTCGCGCATTGTCGTCTACACTGAAGGTCCAAAGAAACTGATATAGGCATGCGTATTCAAATATAGAGATATGTAAACAGGCAGAATACAGCGCTGCGGTCGGCAACGACTCAGTTGTTAGATCGGTTACTCCTACTACAATGTCAGGCTATCCAGATTTAAGTGAGTTTGAACGTGGTTTTGTAGTCGGCGCACGAGCGGTGGTCCACAGCATCTCCAAGGTAGTACTGAAGAGGGCATTTACTCGTACGACCATATCACGAATGTACCGAGAATATCATGAATACGGTAAAATATCACATCTCCGACAATGCTGCGGCCGCAAAAAGATCCTGCAAGAAGGGGACCAACGACGACTCAAGAGAATCGTTCAATGTGACAGAAGTGCAACCTTCGCACATATTGCTGCAGATTCAGTGCCAACCATTCAACGAAACATAATCGATATGAGCTTTCGGAGCAGAAGGCCCACTCGTGTACCCTTGATGACTGCACGATACAAAGCTTTACGTCTCGCCTGGGCCCGTCAACACCGACTTTGGGCTGCTGATGACTGGAAACATGTTGCCTGGTCGGACGGGTCTCGTTTAAAATTGTATCGAGCAGATGGACGTGTACGGGTATGGAGACAACCTCGTGAATCCATGGGCCTTGCAAGCCAGAAGGGGATTGTTCCATCTGGTGGAGGTTCTGTACTGGTGTGGGGCGTGTGTAGTTAGAGTGATATGGGACCCCTGATACGTCTAGATAAGACTGTGACAGATGACACGTCGTAAGCATCCTGTCTGATCACCTGCATCCATTCATGTCCATTGTTCATTACGACGGACTTCGGCAATTCCAGCAGGACAATGCGACACCCCATACGTCCAGAATCGCTACAGAGTGACTCCAGGAACACTCTTCTGAGTTCATGGAAATTAATTGAGCATATCTGGGATGCCTTGCAACGTGATGCTCACAAGACATCTCCACCGCTGGTCCTCTTACGGATTTATGGATAGCCCTGCAGGATTCATGGTGTCAGTTCCCTCCTGAACTACTTCAGACTTTAGTCGAGTCCATGCCACGTGGTATTGCGGCACTTCTGCGTGCTCGCGGGGCCCTACACGATATTAGGCAGGTGTTCCAGTTCCTTTGCCTGTTCAGTGTATAAAAATGAAGTCATGACCAAATACACAACTGAAAACTCACACATATGGAAGGAATACAGTGTCACAATGACGCTGGCCGGTGAGTATATAGTGTTAATAAATTTGGAGGTCAGTTTGCCAATGCAACGTTATGCCTCCCCAATAGTAGCATCTGATTACCAAAATAATCATGTTCGACAATACTGGAATACCCTCGTATGGTGAGAGGTGAGAACACGAAGTGCACCCAGGAATATTGTCGAACATGTATGTGGTTCCGGTGTTATGGCGTGGGGAGCCATAATGTTTCATGGAGGGAAAGATCTCCAAATGTATGGTAATTGAATAAAACTTCACGAGCCAAGACCGGTAAAAAAAAGCATTTTATTGGGTTGCCAGCTGGTAGTGAACATGAACTCTTTCAGTCGTTGCAGTATAGTTAAACTTATGATTTACGTACACTGAAGAGCCAAAGAAACTGGTACACCTGTCTAATATCGCGCGCAGAAATGCCGCAACACGACGTGGCATGGACTCGGCTAATGTCTGAAGTAGTTCTGGAGGGAATTGATGCCATGAATCCTGCAAGGCTGTCATAAATCCATAAGAGTACGACGGGGTGGTGATCTCTTCTGAACAGCATGTTGCAAGGCACCCCAGATAAGCTCAATAATGATCATTTCTGGGGAATTTTGTGGCCAAGAACACTCAGAAGGGTGTTCCTGTAGCCACTCTGTAGCAATTCTGCACATGTGGGGTGTCACAATGTCCTGCTGGAATTGTCCAAGTCCGTCGAATGCACAATGGACATGTATGGATGCAGGTGATCAGATAGGATGCTTATGTGCATGTCGCTTGTCAGAGTTTTATCTAGACGTATCAGGGTTCCCATATCACTCTAACTGCACACACCCCACACCATTACAGAGCCTCCACCAGCTGGAACAATCCCCTTCTGGGTTGCAAGGCCCATGGATTCACGAGGTTGTCTCGTTACCCGTACACGTCCATCCGCTCGATACAATTTGAAACGAGACTCGTCCGACCAGGCAAAACGCTTTCCAGTCATTAACAGTCCAATGTCGGTGTTGACAAACCCAGGCGAGGCCTAAAGCTTTGTGTCGTGGAGTCATCATGGGTACACGAGTGGGCCTTCGGCTCCGAAAGCCCATATCGAGAATGTTTCGTTGAATAGTTAGCACACTGACACTTTTTGATGGCCTAGCATTGAAATCCTGCAGCAATTTGCGGAAGGGTTGCACTTCCGTCACGTTAAACGATTCTCTTCAGTCGTCGTTGGTCCCGTTATTGCAGGATCTTTTTCCAGCCATAGCTATTTCGGAGATTTTATGTTTTACCGGATTAAAAAAAAAAAAATAAGAAGGTTCAAATGGCTGTAAGCACTATGGGACTTAACATCTGAGGTCATCAGTCCCCTAGGCTTAGAACTATTTAAACCTACCTAACCTAAGAACATTACACACATCCATGCCCAAGGCAGGATTCGAACCTGCAACTGTTGCAGCAACGCGTTTCGGGACTGGAGCGCCTAGTACAGCTCGGCCATTACCGGATTCCTGATATTCACGGTACTCTCGTAAAATGGTCGAACGGGAAAATCCCCACTTCATCGCTACCTCGGAGATGCTGTATCCCATCGGTCGTGCCACCACGTTCAAACTCACATAAATGTTGACAACCTACCATTGTCGCAGCAGTAACCGAACTAACTACTGCGCCAGGCAGTTGTGTCTTATATAGGCGTTGCCGACCGCAGCGCCGTGTTCTGCATGTTTACATATTTCAGTATTTGAATACGTATGCCTATACCAGTTGCTTTGGCGCTTCAGTGTAATACCTTTATATGTCAAATACCGACGTGTAGTGATCTTCATGGTGGTGGGGTGTCCATATACAGTGAGAAGCTACTTGTAATACTGATGGGTAATACGTTGTAAAAATTCAAAAGCATGCTTTCGATGATGACAGCATAGCTCTGACGAAATCAGTCATCCAAGAAAATGCTTTTTTAACGATCTTGGCTTGTGAAGATTCCTTCAGTTACCTCACATTGCAGATCCACCCCTAGACTGATCATGTCTGGAATATATGACCTCCAAAGCTTTGAACACGGTCCGCGTCGTTGCCTCAGTGTGCTCCTTTCCCATGAGCTTTTCAGGGGTGCATCCGGCCCTGACTTCATTTTCGTGGATGACAATGCGCGACCGCGCCGATCTGCGCAGATAGAAGCGCTCTTGGATCGAGAGGACATTCAGCGAATGGACTGGCCCGCCTGTTCCCCCTACTTAACTTCCATCGGGCATGTGTGGGATACGTTGTGGAAGACGTACTGCGGCATGTTCACGTGCATCAACGACCATCCAGCAATTGTCAACAGCGCTGGTGCAGGATTGGAAGCCCCGGCCAGAAGAACTCCTTCCCAAGCTTATGGCGAACATGGAAGCACGTTGTAGAGCAACATGCATTGTGTCTGTCCTAATCTCACACACCTTTTTATGAACCATGTACCACCTGTTGCAATATCCAATCGCGG
Organism: Schistocerca nitens; assembly: GCF_023898315.1. Taxonomy (NCBI): domain Eukaryota; kingdom Metazoa; phylum Arthropoda; class Insecta; order Orthoptera; family Acrididae; genus Schistocerca; species Schistocerca nitens. The sequence continues at coordinate 410,799,989 of NC_064618.1, forward strand.
TGACTTCAGTGTCCCAAGTGCCATCTTTGAATAAAAGTACACTACTGGCCATTAAAATTGCTACACCGAGAAGAAATGCAGATGATAAACGGGTATTCATTGGACAAATATATTATACTTTAACTGACATGTGACACCATTTTCACGCAATTTGGGTGCATAGGTCCTGAGAAACCAGTACCCAGAACAACCACCTCTGGCCGTAATAACGGCCTTGATACGCCGGCGCATTGAGTCAAACAGAGCTTGGATGGCGTGTACAGGTACAGCTGCCCATGCAGCTTCATCACGATACCAAAGTTCTTCAAGAGTAGTGACTGGCGTATTGTGACGAGCCAGTTGCTCGGCCACCATTGACCAGACGTTTCAAATTGGTGAGAGATCTGCAGAATGTGTTGGCCAGGGCAGCAGTTGAACATTTTCTGTATCCAGAAAGGCCCGTACAGGACCTGCAACATGCGGTCGTGCATTATCCTGCTGAAATGTAGGGTTCCACAGGGATCGAATGAAGGGTAGAGCCACGGGTCGTAACACATCTGAAATGTAACGTCCACTGTTCAAAGTGCCGTCAATGCGAACAAGAGGTGACCGAGACATGTAACCAATCGCACCCCATACCATCAAAATGGCTCTGAGCACTATGGGACTTAACTTCGGAGGTCATCAGTCCCCTAGAACTTAGAACTACTTAAACCTAACTAACCTACGGACATCACACACAACCATGCCCGAGGCAGGATTCGAACCTGCGACCGTAGCGGTCGCGCGGTTCTGGTCTGTAGCGCCTAGAACCGCTCGGCCGCTCTGGCCCATACCATCACGCCGGGTGATAGGCCAGTATGGCGATGACGAATACACGCTTCCAATGTGCGTTCACTGCGATGTCGAAAAACACCGATGCGAACATCATGATGCTGTAAACACAACCTGGATTCATCCGAAAAAATGACGTTTTGCCATTCCTGCACCCGGGTTCATCGTTGAGTACACCGTCGCAGGCGCTCCTGTCTGTGATGCAGCGTCAACGGCAACCGCAGCCATGGTCTCCGAGCTGATAGTCCATGCTGCTGCAAACGTCGTCGAACCGTTCGTGCAGATGGTTGTTGTCTTGCATACGTCCCCTTCTGTTGACTCAGGGATCGAGACGTGGCTGCACGATCCGTTACAGCCATGTGAATAAGATGCCTGTCATCTCGACTGCTAGTGATAAGAGGCCGTTGGGATCCAGCAGGGCGTTCCGTATTACCCTCCTGAACCCACCGATTCCATATTCTGCTATCAGTCATTGAATCTCGACCAACGCGAGCAGCAATGTCGCGATACGAAGAACCGCAATCGCTATAGGCTACAATCCGTCCTTTATGAAAGTCGGAAACGTGATGGTACGCATTTCTCCTCTTACACGAGGTATCACAACGTTTCACCAGGCAACGCCGGTCAATTGCTGTTTGTGTACGAGAAATCGGTTGGAAACTTTCCTCATGTCAGTACGTTGTAGGTGTCGCCACCGGCGCCAACCTTGTGTGAATGCTGTGAAATGCTAATCATTTCCATAACACAGCATCTTCTTCCTGTCGGTTAAACTTCGCGTCTGTAGCACGTCATCTTCGTGGTGTAGCGATTGTAATGGCCAGTAGTGTATCTTTTTTGTTCGTCTCATTGCGTAGTTCTTTCATTTACCTTCTGTACTATACTGTATCAGCCCTTTACGTGTGTAGTACGAGTACCATCCAGCTGTATTACTTGGCGCTGACACATACTGTGAAAGTTACTTTTATCCTTACTTTAACACACCAGTTTATGTTTTGCTTCATTCTCAGCGCCAAAGTCAACTACTTGAAATAAACTCTCATAGAAACGGGTTCTTCGTGGTATTGCAAATCAAGTACAGTGCCGGTGTGGTTATGACACTGAATTCTAATGCAGGAGATAGCGAGGTTCGAGTCCCTGTACTGCTATTGTATTGCTGTGATTTTCAGTCACAAGACTGGTCTGTTGCATCTCTCCATGCTGATCTATTCTGCACAAGCTTTTTCATTCCTGCACAAGTATGCAACCGAAATCCAATTGCACCTGTTTACTGCAGCCATGTTTTGGATGCTCTCCCTCTACAATAACTCACGTTTTATCCTCCATATTACCAAGTTAACTACTGGGAGATTATAATTAAAGTTTAGCTACTCACAGAGGTCCAGTGTAAGCTGTAATTATGCCAACGAAACTTGGTAGATATTCTAATGCGCTAATGCGGAACCGATTGATGCTGAAAAAAATTAGTTCCAATTTTGGCCACCAGATGCAAATCTGCAGCTGTATAGCATCTCGACAACGTCTCCAATGGTCATACTGAACATATTGTGTATGTGGCGGTTAATAATATCAACATTATGCGTTTCTCAGTTCCTCGAGCTTTCCGTCCTCGTCGCATTCTTAGGCCATTACGTATGCAAACATTCCATACGTCTTTCTTGCATTCACAACGCTAGTTTTGGGTATGGTGGCCAAAATTTAAGCTAGAATGAGATTCTCACTCTGCAGCGGAATGTGAAACTTCCTGGCAGATTAAAACTGTGTGCCGAACCGAGACTCGAACTCGGGACCTTTGCCTTTCGCGGGCAAGAGCTCTACCATCTGAGCTACCCAAGCGGGACTCACGCCCCGTCCTCACAGCTTTACTTCTGCCAGTTTCATATCAGAGCACACTCCGCTGCAGAGTGAAAATCTCATTCTGGAAACATCCCCAGGCTGTGGCTAAGCCATGTCTCCGCAGTAGCCTTTCTTTCAGGAATGCTAGTTCTGCAACGTTCGCAGGAGAGCTTCTGTAAAGTTTGGAAGGTAGGAGACGAGGTACTGGCAGAAGGAAAGCCGTGAGACGAGGCGTGAGTCGTGCTTGAGTAGCTCAGACGGTAGAGCACTTGCCCGCGTAAGGCAAAGGTCCCGATTTCGAGTCTCGATCCGGCACACAGTTTTAACCTGCCAGGAAGTTTCAAAATTTAAACTAATTTTTTCCTAGCGTAAATCGGTTCCGCGTTCACGCATTAGAATATCTAGCAAGTTTCGCTCCTGTACAATAACTGGATCTCTGTTGAGTAGCTACATTTTAATTATACCCACCTGGTGCTATTTGGTGCCTCAGGATGCGTGCTGTCAACCAAAACCTTCTTTTAGTCAGGTTGTGCCATAAATTTCTCCCCAATTCCATTCAGCACATCTTTATTGCTGTCAGATCCACCTATCAAATCTTCAGCTTTCTTTTGCGGCACCACATTCTAAAAGCTTCTTGTCAGAACTGTTTATCGTCCACGTTTCATTTTGTACGAGGCTTTACTCGAGACAAAACCAACACTTTCAGAAAAGACTTACTAATACTTATATTTGTATTAGAAATTGAAATATTTTTTTCAGGAACTATTTTCTTGCTGTGCGGTAACCTTGATTTAAGTCTTCCGTAATTTCTGTAAATCATTGTGCTTTTCAGCTGTCCTTCCGGTTAGTTCATGTCAACAGAAAAACTGTATTAGGTTTTCGGTCTTCTTTGAAGCAAACTCTTCATTTACTATATCTGGGCTACTTACAATCATAATTTCACCATCGTCAGTGGGTTTTTATTATTTTCTCATTCTAACCGTTAATTGTTGCGTATTTTCTACTTCACATAGAATCTCATGGTTTGGTCTCCATTAGCTATTTTTAAAAAGTTATTATTGTGATTAAAAGTGAAATTCATCAGTCCACTGTGATTATGTGGTCACATTAGGTGTTTGTGTGGATATCACGTCAGAGGAGTTTCACTTTCAGTGAACATCTCTAGTGCGCTCTGTTTCAGTTAAATTCAATACACGGTCATAGGTACCTACATCTACTTCAGACCCGTCAAGCTACCTAATGGTATGTGGAAGAGGGCACTTCTGGTACCACTAACTGATCCTCAACATCCTGTTTCACTCGCGAGTAACGCTTGGGAAAAAAGATTGTCGGTAGCCTCTGTATTGGCTCTAATTTGATCGCCTTGGTTATTACGTGAGATATATGTGGAAGGAATTAACATGTTGTCCGTCTCTTCCCGGAAAGAACTCTCTCGAAATTTCAATAGTAAACATCTCCGTGATGTACAACGCCTCTCTTGCAATGTATGCCGATGGGTTTTGTTGAGCATCCCCGTAACGCTCACGCGCCGGCTAAAAGATCCCGCGACGAACCGCGCCGCTCTTCGTTGGACCTTTTCTGTCTCTTGTATCAGTCCTACATGGTAACGACCCCAAATCGATGAACAGTACTCAAGAATCGGTCGAACAATCGTCTTGCAAGCCACTTCTACATCTACATCCATACTCCGCAAGCCACCTGACGGTGCGTGGCGGAGGGTACCCTGAGTACCTCTATCGGTTCTCCCTTCTGTTCCAGTCCCGTATTGTTCGTGGAAAGAAGGATAGTCGGTATGCTTCTGTGTGGGCTCTAATCTCTCTGATTTTATCCTCATGGTCCTTTCGCGAGATATACGTAGGAGGGAGCAATACTGCTTGACTCTTCGGTGAAGGTATGTTCTCGAAACTTTAACAAAAGCCCGTACCGAGCTACTGAGAGTCTCTCCTGCAGAGTCTTCCACTGGAATTTATCTGTCATTTCCGTAACGCTTTCGCGATTACTAAATGATCCTGTAACGAAGCGCGCTGCTCTCCGTTGGATCTTCTCTATCTCTTCTATCAACCCTATCTGGTACGGATCCCACACTGCTGAGCAGTATTCAAGCAGTGGGCGAACAAGCGTACTGTAACCTACTTCCTTTGTTTTCGGATTTCATTTCCTTAGGATCCTTCCAATGAATCTCAGTCTGGCGTCTGCTTTACCGACGATCAACTTTATATGATCATTCCATTTTAAATCACTCCTAATGCACACTCCCTGATAATTTATGGAATTAACTGCTTCCAGTTGTTGACCTGCTATTTTGTAGCTAAATGATAAGGGATCTATCTTTCTATGTATTCGCAGCACATTACACTTGTCTACATTGAGATTCAATTGCCATTCCCTGCACCATGCGTCAATTCGCTGCAGATCCTCCTGCATTTCAGTACAATTTTCCATTGTTACAACCTCTCGATACACCACAGCATCATCTGCAAAAAGCCTCAGTGAACTTCCGATGCCATCCACAAGGTCATTTATGTATATTGTGAATAGCAACGGTCCTATGACACTACCCTGCGGCACACCTGAAATCACTTTTACTTCGGAAGACTTCTCTCCATTGAGAATGACATGCTGCGTTCTGTTATCTAGGAACTCTTCAATCCAATCACACAATTGGTCTGATAGTCCATATGCTCTTACTTTGTTCATTAAACGACAGTGGGGAACTGTATCGAACGCCTTGCGGAAGTCAAGAAACACGGCATCTACCTGGGGACCCGTGTCTATGGCCCTCTGAGTCTCTGGGTTTCACACGACCGTCTTTTTCGAAACCCATGCTGATTCCTACAGAGTAGATTTCTAGTCTCCAGAAAAGTCATTATACTCGAACATAATACGTGTTCCAAAATTCTACAACTGATCGACGGTAGAGATATAGGTCTATAGTTCTGCACATCTGTTCGACGTCCTTTCTTGAAAACGGGGTTGACCTGTGCCCTTTTCCAATCCTTTGGAACGCCACGCTCTTCTAGAGACCTACGGTACACCGCTGCAAGAAGGGGGGCAAGTTCCTTCGCGTACTCTGTGTAAAATCGAACTGGTATCCCATCAGGTCCAGCGGCCTTTCCTCTTTTGAGCGATTTTAATTGTTTCTCTACCCCTCTGTCGCCTATTTCGATATCTACCATTTTGTCATCTGTACGACAATCTAGAGAAGGAACTATAGTGCAGTCTTCCTCTGTGAAACAGCTTTGGAAAAAGACATTTAGTATCTCGGCCTTTAGTCTGTCATCCTGTTTCAGTACCATTTTGGTCACAGAGTGTCTGGACATTTTGTTTTGATCCACCTACCGCTTTGACATAAGACCAAAATTTCTTAGGATTTTCTGCCAAGTCAATACATAGAACTTTACTTTCGAATTCATTGAACGCCTCTCGCATAGCCCTCCTCACACTACATTTCGCTTCGCGTAATTTTTGTTTGTCTGCAAGGCTTTGGCTATTTTTATGTTTGCTGTGAAGTTCCCTTTGCTTCCCCTGCAGTTTTCTAACTCGGTTGTTGTACCAAGGTGGCTCTTTTCCATCTCTTACGATCTTGCTTGGCACATACTCATCTAACGCATATTGTACGATGGTTTTGAACTTTGTCCACTGATCCTCAACACTATCTGTACTTGAGACAAAACTTTTGTGTTGAGCCGTCAGGTACTCTGTAATCTGCTTTTTGTCACTTTTGCTAAACAGAAAAATCTTACTACCTTTTTTAATATTTCTATTTACGGCTGAAATCATTGATGCAGTAACCGCTTTTTGATCGCTGATTTTCTGTTCTGCGTTAACTGTTTCAAATAGTTCGGGTCTGTTTGTCACCAGAAGGTCTAATATGTTATCACCACGAGTCGGTTCTCTGTTTAACTGCTCAAGGTAGTTTTCAGATAAAGCACTTAAAAAAATTTCACTGGATTCTTTGTCCCTGCCACCCGTTATAAACGTTTGAGTCTCCCAGTCTATATTTGGCAAATTAAAATCTCCACCCAGAACTATAACATGGTGGGGAAATCTACTCGAAATATTTTCCAAATTATCCTTCAGGTGCTCAGCCACAACAGCTGCTGAGCCAGGGGGCCTATAGAGACATCCAATTACCATGTATGAGCCTGCTTTAACCGTGACCTTCACCCAAATCATTTCACATTTCGGATCTCCGTCAATTTCCTTCGATACTATTGCACTTCTTATCGCTATAAACACGCCTCCCCCTTCACTGTCTAGCCTGTCTCTGCGGTATACATTCCAATCTGAGTTTAGGATTTCATTACTGTTTACGTCTGGTTTCAGCCAACTTTCTGTCCCTATTACTATATGGGCGTTGTGACCGTTTATTAATGAGAGCAGTTCTGGGACCTTTCTATAGACGCTCCTGCACAGCACATTAATATTGTTATTACCTGTTGCATTTTGCCTACTCCTACCTTGCCGCGTCTCAGGAGGCGTCTTGTCGGGCCTAGGGAGAGAATTCTCTAACCTAAAAAACCTCCATGTGAACTCCACACGTACTCCGCTATCCTTGTAGCCGCTTCCGGCGTGTAGTGCACGCCTGACCTATTCAGGGGGACCCTACATTTCTCCACCCGATAGCGGAGGTCGAGAAATTTGCTCCCCAGATCTCCGCAGAATCGTCTGAGCCTCTGGTTTAAGCCTTCCACTCGGCTTCAAACCAGAGGACCGCGATCGGTTCTGGGAACGATACTACAAATAGTTAGCTCTGATTCCACCCCGCGAGCGAGGCTTTCCCCCTTCACCAATTCCGCCAAGGCGCCTGTACGAACTGAGGATGACCTCTGAACCCAGACGGCAGGAGTCATTGGTACCGACATGAGCAACAATTTGCAGTCGGGTGCACCCAGTGCTCTCTATCGCCGCCGGCAGGGCCTCCTCCACATCTCGGATGAGACCCCCCGGCAAGCAGACAGACCGTTCCGCTATTTCCCTAAGGGGCTCCATCACCCGCCTAACGTTGGAGCTCCCAATAACTAATAAACCCCTCCCCCCGTGTGCCTGCTCGGACCTTGCTGAAGGAGCAGCCACATGTCCACTCACAGGCAGAGCGAGCGATGCCACACGGCCAGCCTCCACATTTACCCTCCGCCTCGTGCGCCGCGAACGCCGCTGAACCCGCCACTCCCCTTGGGGAGAGGGTGGCCCAGCCGCGCCCGGTACCCGCGAAGATGTCTCGACAGCAGGGACAGTGGGTGAAGCATGTAACACCTGGGGTGTACCATGCGACACACCAGACTCCCCACTGCCGCTACACTCCGAGGCAGCAGCCTGAAGACCGCTGACCGCGGCCATCAACATGCTCAGCTGTTCGCGAACAGTGGCTAGCTGCTCCTGCGTCCGTACACAGCAGTCACACATGTTATCCATCCTAAGAAATCAATTTACTATAGAGAGTTAATCAACTTTTAACTAGACTGCTAATTCACTAAAGGCGGCTGATTGTTGACTAAGCTGTGATTGCTAGCCACTTCTTGTAGAAAACAATGAAAATAGCACTACCTGTCTCTGGACTGTATTGAAAACAATCACTAGCACTACTGGATGAGTTACATTTCTTTAAGATTGTTTACGGAGCAGTTTTCTAACACAACTATTGAACCACGGTGATTCCTTCCCAACCCTTATGACCTTGCTCGGAACATACTTATCAAAAGCATGCTGAACGAATCTTTTGATTTTTTCCATTTGTGCTCTACATCTTCTTCTTCCTTTGATGCTGACTACTCAGATACTCTACAATTGGTATACTGTCACTCTTGCTAAGCAAAAATGTCTTCCTACCTTTCTTAATATTGCTCGTAAAATCTGTAGCCATAGTCGCTATAACAGAGTTATGATCACTGATATCTTCCTCTACGTCAACTGATTCGATAAATTCAGGTCTGTTTGTTGCCAGGACGTGTAAGACGTTATCTTCACGAGCTGGTTCTGCTCAAAGTAATTTTTCGAGTAAACATTCAGAATAATGTTACACGAACCCCTATCTTTGGCACAAGTTTTGATAGCTTCACTCTCCCAATCTTTACCCGGCAATTTGAAGTCACTCTCCCCCCCCCCCCCCCCCCTATTAGGACATTACTAACGATATTCTGTAATTTCTCTATGAAGCGTTCTAACACTACAGCTCATGACCCAGGCGGACCAAAAGCATCTGACGCATTTGTTATCGACATTCGATGCTTATGTTCACGCAGATCAATTTACATTCGGTATCCGTGATAACCTCGCTAACATTATCGAGTTCTTTACTGCAATACATACGCCGCCACCATTGACTAACCTATCCTTACGATAAATATTCTAGTCTGAACTTAGGATTTCATTGCTATTCACTTCCGGTTTCAACCAGCTTTTTGTTCCCAATACTATCTAGACATTATAACTTTCAACAAGCGCTATTAATTCTGGAATCTTTTCTTCGATGCACCTGCAGTTTACTAATTAATATTAACGTTTTCTATAACCGATCTGCGAGGGCAAGCATTCTCTGGAAGCTTTGTAGTTGATGTAACCTCGATTTCAGCAGACGATTCGTCTCTGACCCAAAAAAAAAAAGTGCACACCTTATGTACTCCACTACTCTCGTGGCCGCTTCCTGGCGTTAGTGCACGCCTGGCCTATTAAGAGGAACCCAACAGCTCTCCTTCCAACAGCGGTGGTCGAGAAATTTGCATCCGATACCACTGCAGAGTCGGTCGAGCGTCTGGTGTAGACCTTCCATTCTGCTCCAAACCAGAGGACCGCGATCGACCCTGGATATAATACCACAAATAGACAGATTAGATCAGATCCCGCGTGCGATGCTAGTTCTCTTCACGAAATCAGCCACCCGCCGAAAGGAGCCGAGGATGGCCTCAGAACCAAGCAGCAGGCATATTCGGGCCGATGTGCGCCACTATTTGAAGTCGATAGCCGCCGGCAGGGTCTTCTATACGTCCGGCAATCGTACCAAGTGCACACTGGCATTTTTCCCCGCTCTGCACGCCATTTCCTTGAGGGGCTCCATCACCCGCCTAACGATGGAACTCCCAGAGACTAGCATACCAACCCTCCGCACTTCTTCGGAGTGGGCAGGAAAACGGGCTGCAGACCGAACAGGAGAGGCATCCCGTCCTGGCTCACAAGTTTTAACCAACCCTGGGTAGCACCTCGTACCTGCTTAAGGAGCCAGCCGTGCAGTCCGTTCCCTCTCTTTGCCTTCCGCCCAGTAACACGAGAACCCACCACTGTCTGCACTCACTCTCGAATTAAGACAGACCGGTCAGATGTTGCATATCGGAAAACACAGCAACAACATGGCCACTGCGAGATTACAACGGCATTAAATGTTTCGCAGGTCTCGTCAACGGTACCCCGATGTTGCCACAGCTTCTGAGCATTTGCCAGAACCCTGTCGACGACGGCCAACGCAGCTTCTATCTGTTTACAGACAGCAACCAATTCTTGTGTCCGTTCACAACAAGGACAGTCCCCATCCTTATAAAAAAAAGTTTAAAAGGTTGATATAAGCCCTCAAGAAATACAAACAAAATAGTCAAGATGAACTAGCAGACCCCGCAAAAGAGAGAAGTATCCGAACGTACGCAGTATATAAGGATAGGAATAAACAAACACCAAAATCTGCTTTCCAGCGTTCTCGCTGTAGCCAGAGACTGCAAGATCCGCAAGATCTTAAAACAGATATAAATGTCTCTACATATCAACAGTTACTGTTTACTAGAAACTCCGCTTACCCAAAACCTACCACAGAAAATAAATATGCTAACTCCAATGCATTGATCTAAACTACGACGAAGAGCCAAAGAAACAGGTACACGTGCCTAAGATCGTGTAGGGCCCCGCGAGCATGCAAAAGTGTCGCAACACGACGTGGCATAGACTCGACTAATGTCTGAAGTGGTGCTGGAGGGAATTGACACCATGAATCCTGCAGGGCTGTCCGTAAATCCGTGAGAGTACGACGCGGTGGAGAGCTTTTCTGAACAGCACGTTGCAAGGCATCCCAGATATGATCAATAATGTTGTCTGGGGAATTTGGTGACCAGCGGAAGTGTTTAAACACAGAAGAGTGTTTCTGGAGTCACCCTGTAGCAATTCTGGACATGTGGAGTGTCACATTGTCCTGCTGGAATTGCCCAGGTCCCTCGGAATGCACAATAAACATGAGTGGATGCAGGTGATCAGACCGGATGATTACGTTCGTGTCACCTATCAGAATCGTATCTAGACGTATCTGTGGTCCCATATCACTCCAACTGCACTACGAAGCCTCCACCAGCTTGAACAGTTCTCTGACAATATGCAGGGTCCATGGATTCACGAGATTGTCTCCATATCCGTACACTTCCAACCACCCGATAGAATCCGCTCGATACAATTTGAAACGAGATTCGTCTGACCATGCAACATGTTTCCAATCATCAACAGTCCAATGTCTGTGTTGACGGGCCCAGATGAGGTGTAAAGTTTTGTGTCGTGCAGTCATCAATGGTACACGAGTGGGCCTTCGGCTCCAAAAGCGCATATCGATGATCTTTCGTTGAATGGTTCGCACGCTGACACTTGTTGATGGCCCAGCATTGAAATCTGCAGCAATTTGCGGAAAGGTTGCACTTCTATCACGTTGAATGATTTACTTCAGTCCTCGTTAGTCCCGTTCTTGCAGGATCTCTTTCCGGCTGCAGCGATGTCGGAGATTTCATGTTTCGCCGGATTCCTGATATTCACGACACACTCGTCTAATGGTCTTGGACTAAGGTTTACGCAAAAATGAAAACTTAGAATAATTTTCTAAATACTAGTCCACACAGTAAAACATCTAAGTATAGTTCACTTCTTCGCGGAAGTATGTAAAGAAAAATACGAACTAAACTAAATTACTGTGTAGCAGACACCTACAACTTCTGCCATCGCTCCAGGCGCGTCCTGTCGCCTTGGCCTCTGCCGCTGGACTATATTTTACTTGCAGTCCGTCGCGTGACCTCCTAAGTCATTGAGTCTTTTTTTCAAGCGTTTTCCTGTTCATGTTGAGAGCTTCCTCCCGCACAGACCATGAAGGGCCAACGGTACTGACCGGCCGCCGTGTCATTCTCAGCTCATAGACGTCACTGGATGCGGATATGGAGGTTCAAATGGCTCTGAGCACTATGGGACTCAACTGCTGTGGTCATCAGTCACCTAGAACTTAGAACTACTTAAACCTAACTAACCTAAGGACATCACACACATCCATGCCCGAGGCAGGATTCGAACCTGCGACCGTAGCAGTCGCACGGTTCCGGACTGCGCGCCTAGAACCGCGAGACCACCTCGGCCGGCGGATATGGAGGGGCATGTGGTCAGCACACCGCTCTCTCGGCCGTACGTCAGTTACCGGGACTGGAGCCGCCACTTCTCAATCAAGTAGCTCCTCAGTTTGCCCCACAAGGGCTGAGTGCACCCCGCTTGCCAACAGCGCTCGGCAGACCGGATGGTCACCCGTCCAAGTGCTAGCCCAGCCCGACAGCGGTTTACTTCGGTGATCTGACGGGAACCGGTGTTACCACTGCGGCAAGGCCGATGGCGAAATGTATCTTCGCAGTTGAGTAATTCTTGCGAGTATCACTGGCATCTACATTATTCCATGACAAAGCATTCCCACAGGAACCAATCTTCACCACGTAGGCACTTGGTGCAGGGAGTGGCAACTGACCCTTAACATAGATAAATGTAATGTATTGCGAATACATAGAAAGAAGGATCCTTTATTGTATGATTATACGATAGCGGAACAAACATTGGTAGCAGTTACTTCTGTAAAATATCTGGGAGTATTCGTACGGAAGTGGAATGATCATATAAAATTAATTATTGATAAGGCGGGTATCAGGTTGAGATTCATTGGGACAGTCCTTAGAAAATGTAGTTCATCAACAAAGGAGGTGGCTTACAAAACACTCGTTCGACCTATACTTGAGTATTGCTCATCAGTGTAGGATCCGTACCAGATCGGGTTGACGGAGGAGATAGAGAAGATCCAAAGAAGAGCGGCGCGTTTCGTCACAGGGTTATTTGGTAACCGTGATAGCGTTACGGAGATGTTTAGCAAACTCAAGTGGCAGACTCTGCAAGAGAGTCGCTCTGCATCGCGGTGTAGCTTGCTGTCCAGGTTTCGAGAGGGTGCGTTTCTGGATGAGGTATCGAATATATTGCTTCCCCCTACTTATACCTCCCAAGGGGATCACGAATGTAAAATTAGAGAGATTCGAGCTCGCACGGAGGCTTTCAGACAGTCGTTCTTCCCGCGAACCATACGCGACTGGAACAGAAAAGGGAGGTAATGACAGTGGCATGTAAAGTGCCCTCCGTCACACACCGTTGGGTGGCTTGCGGAGTATAAATGTAGATGTAGATGTAGAACTAGTAAAAATTTTGCGTACAAACAGTGAACCAGACTGTGGTTCTGCTTCAGTGTAAACCACGACCTTGTCAAGAAGCTTAATTTTCTAATCGCAGATTTACAGTTAGATTTTACTTTCGATAATGATTTTATTTATTATGGTATGTGGCTAAATATATCATGAAATCGACCAGATAATAATTCTGGTAAGTTTACCCCTCTCCCCACTAACCCTCACCCGCCCATCCACCCACCCTCACACACACACACACACACACACACACACACACACACACACACACACATTCATGGACAAATGACAAGAGAAAAAGACCAATGCTTGAATTCAAAGTCATCAAAAAAGTTGATTCTTTTTAAATCGATGCTTAGAGTGAAAAATAATATAATTTAGAAATATATTAATAAAGTACCTTGTATAAAATAGCTTGAAGTGTTCCTGGAAGTATTGTAAAATTTATTACTGCATCTGATGTTAAATCAACTGCCACACATGAGTGTGCCGACAGCAAAAAAGTTGCACTGGCAGAAAAGCACTTAACATAAAACAATAACGAAAAGAATTATTGTTGCTTCTAACTAAAAAGATAATACTTATTGTTTCGAATAAGGGTATCAGAATTACCAAAAAACGTACTTTTAATGATACTGTTTTTGCCAAACGGAAACATATTCTTACGCTTAAGTCAAAATGGAGCAACGTGTATTTCTGGTATGGAAACTGCTGCAATGAATTTTGAAATTTGAGGCAGACAGGTCGTCCGTGATATTCATATTTTTTTCGTTTGATTCGTTTCCACTCAAGACCTACGGAGAAAATTAGAGGGAATTCCACCACTTAACCACATCCATTGATCTCGTGAATGGAACACTAACGGAGGCAGCAAATTTTGGTTTGATAGGTGTAGCGGGATATATAGACACTAAATTTCCCAGAGACACCATGCGAAACGTGTTAGATGTGTATCTCTACAAATAATTTGACCATTAATCCAAAATAAACTTAATCTCGTTGAAGTATGATTGGTCTTCTGTAATTACCTGAAATAGGCTGCTAACTGAGATCTTGGCACACAAACTGCAGCAAGATCGAGTCAACAGTGTGAATTACTCTTTGTCGTTTTTCATCTTGGGCATCGTATCGTTTATCCTCATTCTTGGCAAACATATGTAAACACTTAACTTCAGGAAAAGCTAGTTGAATGTATTTTTAAACACGGGGTAGTCTTTGTGGACCAGCGTCCGCCCAAGTTTAGGATCCAGCAGGAAAAAGACATGAAAAGTATAAGCGCATGTTGTAATTCATGTATAATGCTCGGTAAGTCCAACAGATATTTTTCAGGTATAACATCGGCAACAGGAATATACACAGTTCGTGTTTTACTTACAATGAAGATTTCGTAACAATAGAAAACTAGTTCTTGCACGCCCTTGGCAGAACACTGTGCAACAAGAGGCCTAGGTGCATTTTGTTATTCCTGTCTTTTGCGTCGCTGTCAGTGGTATATTGGAAACAGATGGCTTTCGGAAATCTTTAACTCGATAACAATATCGGATTTAGCTCGCTTTAGCAATATGGAAAAGACTGCTAGGGAACTTAGTCAACGAATTAGAAGCAAAAGAATATTATAAAATCAATCCAGACTTGTAAATAGCTAACAAACGACTGAGCAGATTTCATGGTTGTTTAGTGCTGTTATAAGGATGCCGATCTTGTTCGTTTTACATTTAATTTCTAATGCCCATTCTGTTTGACGTACCATTGTCCTGCACCTTGCGATGCTCTGGATATTTTGCCTTGGGATCTTTGTCTCTTTTGTTAGACTACTCTTGAATCTAGCATTTCCAAGATATTTATATCTGAAAATTTCCCTTTTCATGATGTTAACATGACATTTTGAAGATTACTACATGGGCTATAGAGCTAAATAACTTAATAAGTCCGTGAAGTTTCCTGATACCGTTTCTAAGTCTAGAGTGTCTCTTTCGTGATTTACTTGTTTACGAAATTCAGATCGGACTGATTGCGCTACAGAACAATTGCGACGAAGCACATACACTCCTGGAAATTGAAATAAGAACACCGTGAATTCATTGTCCCAGGAAGGGGAAACTTTATTGACACATTCCTGGGGTCAGATACATCACATGATCACACTGACAGAACCACAGGCACATAGACACAGGCAACAGAGCATGCACAATGTCGGCACTAGTACAGTGTATATCCACCTTTCGCAGCAATGCAGGCTGCTATTCTCCCATGGAGACGATCGTAGAGATGCTGGATGTAGTCCTGTGGAACGGCTTGCCATGCCATTTCCACCTGGCGCCTCAGTTGGACCAGCGTTCGTGCTGGACGTGCAGACCGCGTGAGACGACGCTTCATCCAGTCCCAAACATGCTCAATGGGGGACAGATCCGGAGATCTTGCTGGCCAGGGTAGTTGACTTACACCTTCTAGAGCACGTTCGGTGGCACGGGATACATGCGGACGTGCATTGTCCTGTTGGAACAGCAAGTTCCCTTGCCGGTCTAGGAACGGTAGAACGATGGGTTCGATGACGGTTTGGATGTACCGTGCACTATTCAGTCCCCTCGACGATCACCAGTGGTGTACGGCCAGTGTAGGAGATCGCTCCCCACACCATGATGCCGGGTGTTGGCCCTGTGTGCCTCGGTCGTATGCAGTCCTGATTGTGGCGCTCACCTGCACGGCGCCAAACACGCATACGACCATCATTGGCACCAAGGCAGAAGCGACTCTCATCGCTGAAGACGACACGTCTCCATTCGTCCCTCCATTCACGCCTGTCGCGACACCACTGGAGGCGGGCTGCACGATGTTGGGGCGTGAGCGGAAGACGGCCTAACGGTGTGCGGGACCGTAGCCCAGCTTCATGGAGACGGTTGCGAATGGTCCTCGCCGATACCCCAGGAGCAACAGTGTCCCTAATTTGCTGGGAAGTGGCGGTGCGGTCCCCTACGGCACTGCGTAGGATCCTACGGTCTTGGCGTGCATCCCTGCGTCGCTGCGGTCCGGTCCCAGGTCGACGGGCACGTGCACCTTCCGCCGACCACTGGCGACAACATCGATGTACTGTGGAGACCTCACGCCCCACGTGTTGAGCAATTCGGCGGTACGTCCACCCGGCCTCCCGCATGCCCACTATACGCCCTCGCTCCAAGTCCGTCAACTGCACATACCGTTCACGTCCACGCTGTCGCGGCATGCTACCAGTGTTAAAGACTGCGATGGAGCTCCGTATGCCACGGCAAACTGGCTGACACTGACGGCGGCGGTGCACAAATGCTGCGCAGCTAGCGCCATTCGACGGCCAACACCGCGGTTCCTGGTGTGTCCGCTGTGCCGTGCGTGTGATCATTGCTTGTACAGCCCTCTCGCAGTGTCCGGAGCAAGTATGGTGGGTCTGACACACCGGTGTCAATGTGTTCTTTTTTCCATTTCCAGGAGTGTATGTTTCCTAACTCCAAAGACGCGGGTTGGTCATGGATCGTGCTTGAGAACATTACTTTCTTATACCTATGTAGCACGCCTTCTTCCCTTCCCCCGACAAACACTAGGGCGTTCTCCTCACTCTCTCAGCATCTTGGGCCAAAATGAGAAAGTAATAGAGGCCTCGTAAACGAGTTTATTGAGATACGAAACCTGTGTGAGACTCTAGTTAATCAGTCATAGTTAAATTGGTATTTGCTGTCACCAAGTGTAATAACAATAGCCAAAAAGATTTGTGACGAAGGTGTAAGAGGTGAACCCAAAATCCATAAGAAAACTCTTGAAGATGGTTTTTGTATCACACACGATCAAAACATAGCGCCTATGCTTTGTTCATAACAGGCTTCTATGAAAGAAGTAATTCATCCTACTTCTGTCATTGCCAGGCAGATTTCTCACGGGATGGTCCACTTCATTCCGAATGATGCGATTGCATTCTTTCTTCTGCTTCTCCAGACATTTGTTATAAATTGCAGGGCCAGCTCTTTCTTTCTTTTTTCATTTTTTTTTAAATCGAGGTTCTAACTGGTTCGGTGCGGCCAAATTCCCATATACCTCGATTATGCCAATTTCTTCATCTTGAAGTAGCTCTCGCACACTAGGCCCTCAATTATGTATTTGTGTATTTATGTATTCCGATCTCTGTCCTCCCCTGCACCCACTACAGCTCGCTCTAGTATCGTGGAAATTGATCCGTGATGTCTTAACACATTTCCAATGATCAAGTCCCTTCTTCCTACCAGTGTTTCACGTGAGTCCATTTCTTCGCCGTTTCTGCCGGGAACCTCCTCAATCCTTATCTTAACAGTCCATCTAATTGCCACCATCTTTCTATAGCACCAAGTGTCAGATGGTTCGATTCTCTTTTTTTCTGGTTGTCCACATTCCGTACATTGGTGTGCTCCAAACGTACATTCTCCGAAAGTCCTTCCTCAAATTAAGGCCGATACTAGCAGACTCGTTTGGCCATGAATGCGCTCTTTGCAGGTGCTAATCTCCTTTTTTATGCCCTCATTGCCTAATCCGCCATGCGCTATTTCGCTTCGAAGGTAGCAGAATTCCCTAAGTTCATCAACCTCGTGGTCACCAGTTTTGATGTTAATTTTCTCGCTGATCTTATTTATGCAACCCCTCATTAGTTTCGTCTTTCTTCGATTTAGACTCAGTTTGTATTATGTGCTCATTAGACTGTTCACACCGTTCAGTACGTTCTGGGGTTCTTCATCACGTTTACTGAAGATAGCAACGTCATCAGCAACTCTTATTATTGATAGCCTTTCAGCATGAGTTTTAATCCCACTCTTGAAACTATCTAAACTGCCGTCATTGCTTCTTTGATGTACAAATTGAATAGTAGTGGCGAAAGACTACATCTTGTATTACCTCTTTTTTTAATCCGACATCCAATTTCTTAGTCTTCCATTTACTGTCTCCTCTAGGTTTTCAGCAAACTGTGTATTACCGGTCTTTCTCTATGGCTTACGCCTATTTTCTTCAGAATTTCGAATATCGTGTAACATTTTACATTGCCAAATGCTTTTATGGGTCCACAGCTCCTATGAACGAGTCTTTTTCTTGTCTTGCTTCCATTAATAAACGCAATTTCACAACAGTCTGTCTAGTGCCTTTATGTTTACTAAAGCCAAACTGACGGTCACCGAAGAGATTCTCAAATTTCTTTCCCATTCTTCTGTCCTTTATTCTTTTCAACAACTTGTATCCATGACCCATTAAGCTGACTGTGCGATAGTTCTCGGACGTATCAGCTCTTGCTGTCTTCTGGATTATGTGGATTATATTTTTCGGAAAATCGGATGGTATGTCTCCAGACTCAAAGTTTATGCCTATAAACTTGAATAGTCGTTATGTTAATATTTCCTCCCATAATTTAAGATATTCCGATGGTATGTTATCCACCTTTCTGTCTTACTTGATCAAGTTTTCCAGAGCTCTCCAATGTTTTCCACGTAGACTCCCACTTCTTCTTCTATCACATCATCAAGCAAGTCCTTCCCCTCATAGAAGCGTTCACTGTACACTCTCCACGTATGCGACCTGTCCTCTGCGCTTAACAGTGGAATTACCTTTGCACTGTTAATGTTGATGACGTTGCTTTCAATATCGCGTTAGGTTGTTTCTACTTTTCTATAAGCTGCATCAGTCTTTCCGACGACCCTTTCCTTTCCGCTTTTCTTCATATTCCTCCTGCAGCCATTTCGCCGTGGTTTCCCTGCACATCTATTAATTTCATTCGTAAGTGACTTGTGTGCCGGCCGCTGTGGCTGAGTGGTTCTGGGCGCTTCAGTCCGGAACCGCGCTGCTGCTACGGTCGCAGGTTCGAATCCTGCCTCGGGCATGGATGTGTGTGATGTCCTTAGGTTAGTTAGGTTTAAGTAGTTTTAAGTTCTAGGGGACTGATTACCTCAGATGTTAAGTCCCTTAGTCCTTGGAGCCATTTGAATTTTGACTTGTATTTCTGCATTCCTGAAGGTCTCTGAACATTTTTGTACCTCCTTCTCTCAACGGTCAATTGAAGTATTTCTTCTGTTATCCATTGTTTCTTCGCTGTTTCTTCCCTCTACCTATGTTTGTCTGTCTCACAGTTTGATAAACCAAGCACAGCCCTGTGTCGATGTCGACGGTGGCCATTTCCAGCATGTTTTTGATGGTAGCGAAGAAAGGCCAGTTTCATTTTGGGCACACAGTACTTTCGTTACCGCTTGCAACCCAACCAGGCGGCGTTCAGAGTTGGTGAACAATGCTCATAATCCTTGGTTCATCAGTGTAATTGTGCTAGTGTTAATGTTGATGTTGTAAGCTCAACTTAAAAGGGCACCTTCGTCTCTTTGGAGTGCTGTAGACGTAGAATTGGTACTAGGCGCTCATGAGACCCTCTACCGTTGCCGTTGTATTGCGTTTGTTAACCTGTATGGCTGCTTGTATAAAACTTCTTGCAAAAATGAATGAGAGCCAGATTAGAAAAAAACGTAATCTGAATATTCTCACTTCTGACTCTACAGATACCCATTCTTACACTGTCCAGTCACATTAACGTGACCACTTGTTCAAATGGCTCTAAGCACTATGGGACTTAACATCTGAGGTCATCCGTCCCTTAGACTTAGAACTACCTAAACCTTGCTAACCTAAGGACATCACATACACCCATGCTCGAGGCAGGATTCGAACCTGCGACCGTAGCAGCTGCGTGGTTCCGGACTGAAGCGCCTAGAACCGCTCGACCACAGCGGCCAGCTGACCGCCTGTCAGAAGCCTGAATAACCACCTTTTTCAGGGTGGATCGTTGCGACACGTGCAGGAATACACTCAGTGAGTTTATGGAGATACTGATAGGGATGTGTATTCATGCCGCTAGGTGTCTCGGTTGAGCACCCATGATGTGAACAGCCCGATCGAGGAGGTCCCACAAACCCTCGATTAGGTTTAAATGCGGGGAGTTTAGGAGCCAGGGGAGTACGGTAAACTCACCCTGGTGCTCTTCGAACTACTCACGTGCACTGCTAGCTGTGTGACACGTTGCATTGTCCTGCTGCTAGATGCTATCGTGCCGAGGAAAAACAAACTGAATGTAGGAGTTGACGTCGTCCCCTTGTTGATTCACCATGTACTCCAAAATGACATCACCCGGGGAACGTCACGAAAACATTCCCCAAATGGGGAGACTCCTACATACTTTACAAAATACAAACAAATCAAAGGGTGTGGCTGTTTTGTCACCAAATTGTTTGTGGAGGCAGAGATTTTCTTTGCTCATTTTCGTTTTGTCGCCACTGGTGGAGAAGTGCCTGTTTCACTTAACATTGAATGATACTGGAAAGCATACAATATGTTCTCCAGAGCAGTGCTTACCACAAGAATAAAAACAGTGAGTAATACCATCAAATTAATCTTACAATCTTAATATTCTTCCCACATACAGTGCTCACTTTTTCGTCTCTATATGTGCCACAGATCACGACCCCCACAATACTTTAAAACAAATTGTACCATCTGATGATGAATCACCACGCGATTCGAAACCGGTCATGAATACGTAAAAATTGAATAAAAAACGGCGACTGGTTGCAGTAATTCCCGAAACCTTTAGCAATTCAGTCGCAGTGTTCCAAATCCAGAATGAATAAAAGTTCTATTAAATTTTCTAAGTGTTCTGCCAATAAAACGCAGTTTTTGGTTTTCCTACCCCAAAACATTTGCTATGTGTTCTTCCCACTTTAACTTGTTCGTAACTGTTTTTCCTAGGTATTTAGTTAAATTTACGGACTTTAGGTTTGACTGATTTATCGTGTAACGGAAGCTTAACGGATTCCTTTTAGTACTCATGTGGATGACTCACACTTTTCATTATTTATGATCAATTTTCAATTTTCGCACCATTCAGATATATCTTCTAAATCGTTTTCCAATTTGTTTCGATCTTCTGACTACTTTATTAGACAATAAATCTTTTCTAAATCGTTTTGCAATTTGTTTTGATCGTGTGATGACTTTAGTAGACGATAAACGACGGCATCATCTGCAAACAACCTAAGGCGGCTGCTCGTAATAGAGTGGCGTGGCCTGACGAGGACTAACTTCTACCTCTACATCTACACTCCGCTATCCACCAAGCAGTGTGTGGCGGAGGGCACAATTCGCGCCAAAGTCATATTTCCCCCCCTCCGTCCCACTCGCAGATCGCACGAGGAAAAAACGACTCTCTGAACGCCTAAGTACGAGCTCTAATTTCCCTTATCTTTGAATGGTGATTATTGCGCGATTTGAAAGTTGCTGGTAATAATATATGCTCTACATCCTCGGTGAAGATCGGATTTCGGAATTTAGTGAGCAGCCCCTTCCGTTTAGCGTGCCGTCTATCTGCAAGTGTGTCCCACTTCAAACTTTCTATGAGATTCGTAACGCTCTCGCGATTGCAAAATGTACCAGTCACGAATCTTGCCGCTCTTCTTTGAACCTTCTCAATCTCTCGAAGCAGACCCAACTGGTAAGGGTCCCATACAGACGACCAATACTCTAAGACTGGACGAACTAACGTATTGTAAGCTATTTCCTTTGTTGAATGACTGCATCGCTTCAGGATTCTACCAATACACCGCAATCTAGAGTTCGCCTTACCCGTTACTTGTGTAATCTGATCATTCCGTTTGAGATCATTAAGAATAGTCACACCCAGATACTTGACTGATGTTACCGCTTTCAAAGACTGATCATTTATTTTGTACTCATACATTAATGGGGATTTTCGCCTTGTTAAACGCAGTAGGTTACACCTACTAATATTGACAGATTACACCATGCATTTATTTTCTGCAAATCCTCACTGATTTGTTCACAGCTTTCTTGTGATACTACTTTCCTGTAGACTACAGCATCATCGGCAAACAGTCTAAGGCCGCTGTCAATACCATCAACCCGATGGTTTATGTAAATCGTAAAAAGCAGAGGACATATTAGTTGTTGTCTGGTGTGCTGATGTGTGCCTGCGTGTGTGTCGGCAGACGCGCGGCTGTGCTGGAGCGACCGCGAGTTCGCGCTGGGGCTGTCGCGCGCGCCGCAGACGCCGGCGCCGTTCGTGCCCCGCTGCGAGCCGGACGGGACGTACGCGCGCGTGCAGTGCCACGACGCCACCGGCTACTGCTGGTGCGTGACGCCGGCCGGCCGCCTGCTGCCCGGCACCACGCAGCCCAAGGAGCGGCCGCCGCGCTGCGACGGCGGCCACGGTGAGCCCCACACCTCTCCCTCCTCCCCTGTCTCACTACCTAACACGGCTAACTTCCTCAACATCGGGCGCTACGGGTTACAATTTTTGTTTTAGGGGAACAGCAGTTCTTACGAGTCGGCGGATACAATGTGGGGACAGAAAAAGCCGTTTATGTTTCGGCATTTGTTCGGTTTCAGTTACAACATGTCTCTTTTTATTTTTTACTAATTACCGAGTAAACAAATCGTAAATACACTACTCCCCATTAAAGTTGTTACACCAAGAAGAAATAAATAATGTAAACGGGTATTCATTGAATAAATGTATTATACTACAACTGACATGTGATTACATTTTCACGCAGTTTAGGTGCATAGATCATGAGAAATCAGTACCCAGAACAACCACCTCTGGCCGTAATAACAGCCTTGATACGCCCGGGCATTGAGTCAAACAGAGCTTCGATGGCGTGTACAGGTACAGCTGCCCATGCAGCTTCAACACGATACCACAGTTCATCAAGAGTAGTGACTGGCGTATTGTGACGAGCCAGTTGCTCGGCCACCATTGACCAGACCTTTTCAGTTGGTGAGAGATCTGCAGAATGTGTTGGTCAGGGCAGCAGTCGAACATTTTCTGTATCCAGAAAGGCCCGTACAGGACCTGCAACATGCGGTCGTGCATTATCCTGCTGAAATGTAGGGTTCCACAGGGATCGAATGAAGGGTAGAGCCACGGGTCGTAACACATCTGAAATGTAACGTCCACTGTTAAAAGTGCCGTCAATGTGAACAAGAGGTGACCGAGACGTGTAACCAATGGCACCCCATACCATCACGCCGGGTGATAGGTCAGTATGGCGATGACGAATACACGCTTCCAATATGCGTTCACCGCGATGTCGCCAAACACGGATGCGACCATCATGATGCTGTAAACAGAACCTGGATTCATCCGAAAAAATAACGTTTTGCTATTCGTGCACCCAGGTTCGTCGTTGAGTACACCATCACAGGCGCTCCTGTCTGTGATGCAGCGTCAAGAGTAACCGCTGCCATCGTCTCCTAGCTGATAGTTCATGCTGCTGCAAACGTCGTCGAACTGTTCGTGCAGATGGTTGTTGTCTTGCACACGTCCCCATCTGTTGACTCAGGGATCGAGACGTGGCTGCACGATCCGTTACAGCCATGCGGATAAGATGCCTGTCATCTGGACTGCTAGTGATACGAGGTCGTTGGGATCCAGCACGGCGTTCCGTATTACCCTCCTGAACCCACCGATTCCATATTCTGCTAACAGTCATTGGATCTCGACCAACGCGAGCAGCAGTGTCGCGATACGTTAAACCGCAATCGCGATAGCCTACAATCCGACCTTTACCAAAGTCGGAAAAGTGATGGTACGCATTTCTCCTTACACGAGGCATCACAACAACGTTTCACCAGGCAACGCCGGTCAACTGCTGTTTGTGTATGAGGAATCGGTTGGAAACTTTCCTCATGTCAGCACGTTGTAGGTGTCGCCATCGGCGCCAACTTTGTGTGAATGCTCTGAAAAGCTAATAATTTGCACATCACAGCATCTTCTTCCTGTCTGTTAAATTTCGCGCCTGTAGCACGTCATCTTCGTGGTGTAGCAATTTTAATGGCCAGTACATTAACTTTTACTGTGTTTTAGCTGACACAGAGATATTTTTTCCCAATGGAAATCTCATGTATGTATTTTTGAGTGTTCAATCTTTTCATCACGCGCAAGTACTGCCAGCTGTTGGGCATCAGCATAAAAATGTCAACTAGTCAATGTAGCATTGCGCAGGAGCTTGTTGACCGCCAGGATAAGCGGAAGTGGTCGGTTAGTTACAGGGTGACAGTTATTGAACCATATGAAGTAAAATCGTCATAACTTGTGAACGGTTTGCCTTAGGACGTTAAAATTGCAAGGTTGTCCACGGGGCATGATGGAAGTTAGTATGGTCTGGTTTAGCGACAAAGACCACTTTCATTTTGATGGGTTCGTCAGTAAGCAGAATTGGCGCATTTGTGGGACTGAGAATCTGCATTTCGCGAACGCGCCAGGTTAGCTGAGAGGGCTAATGCGCTGCTTCCTGGACTCGGGTAGGGGGCGCCGGCCCCGGATCGAATCCGACCGGCGGATTAACGACGTGGACCGGTGTGTCGGGCAGCCTGGATGTGGATTTTAGGCGGTTTTCCACATCCCGCTAGGTGAATACCGGGCTGGTCCCCACATCCCACCTCAGTTACACGACACGCAGACATTCTGCACTATTTCACGATTTACACTAGACGCAGACAGCTGGGGTACACTGATTCCTTCCTGGGGGGTATAGGGTGGCGGCAGGAAGGGCATCCGGCCACCCCTTTCAATTAACCTTGCCAACTCCGTTGTCACCACGCCGACCCTGCGTCCATTGCGGGAAAAAGGCGCAAGTGAAAGAAAGAAAAAAACAGAAGAATCTGCATTTCGCTATCGAGAAGTCTCTTCACCCTCAACAAGTGACTGTGTAGTGTGCAATGTCCAGCACGGAATAATCGGCGAGGTATTCCTTGATGCCAAGGTCACTACCGAACATTACGTGATGGTTTTGAAAGATAATTTCATCCCCATTATCCAAAGTGACGCTGATTTCGACGAGATGTGATCCAAGCGAGATGGGGCTCGTCCCCATCGAAGCCGGGGACCGCATACTGCTCTGGGGCACGCAGAGGCTATTGGCATGGACCTCGATAGGCGGCCATATTCTCCGGATCTGATCACATGCGACTCCTTTCCGAGGGGCTGTATTAAAGACAAGGTGTAGGGCAACATCGCCAAAACCATTACAGAGCTGAAGAAAAGCCAATCAGGATGTCATCGACAGCATCGATGTTCCAATACTTCAGCGGGTCATGCAGAATTTCGCAATTCGTCCACGCCACATCATCGCCAGTAATGGCAGACTTATCGAACATGTCATAGCCTAAATCCGAATATCTGTAGCGACGTTAATACGTTGAATAAAGTGTATGCAGGCCGTACTTTGTAACTAATTTTCCTTTTCTTCATATAGTTCAATAATTGTCACCCTGTCTGTTCCACTGCATAATTAAATATTATTTTTGTTATTTGCGTGGTAATTAGTGAATGACCAGTTTATTTATTACAATAGTGAATGTTTCAAAATAAGTTATTTTAGTCCTTAAAAAGAAGCCAAGTGTCAAAAGTGTATTTTGAATTCTGGTACATATTTTTGTATAAATCATGCATCTAAAATCATTAAAAAATTCCCTAAAGGAATAACAGGCAAATAAAAATTTTCCTTTGTCCAGAAAAAAATTCAAATCTGAAGGGGTTAAGTAAACTTTTTTTTAAAAAATGACTAATTTTTATTCGCAAAATTTGCTTTGGTTTGAAATATAAGGTTATTGCACAGAATGGGGGAAAAGCGGTCAGTGCTATTTTAATAACAGTGCTGACAGAAACTAGCAATAAACACATGGCAAAAGAACTGTCACAGCATTGTTCAGACAATAATGTCTCTGTTGCCGTGTGTCGTGGCTAAAGGCACGCGTGCACGTGCAGTGTGCAAGACTTGACCCCACCTTGAATATACAGTAGTTTCTCGCTGTCGTCGCCAGACATCCGTTGTATTGCACAATCGGACCATGCCTCGCGTGAAAAAATTCTTACGAACTAACGTAGCAACGAAGTACAATGCATCATTTACTTTAAAAGATTAACCATTTGGCTGTCATTTCTATGAAATAACAAAAATTGGAAATTATGGTAACAGCAATAAATTAGAAACTTAACAATTCATTCACAGTACACAGCAGCTGAATTGGTGCCTGTCTCTTCATAATATGCCTGCATCTGCTTGTAGCCCCTGAAACTGACAAATTAACACGGAAAAAACAGTTCAACCTCAGTTTTTACCCTGATTACAATATGAGTTTTGAGCAGAATTTCAAACAATAAGAATCAATGGGAGAATGCTGGTTATTTCTTGTAGTATTCAACCACTTGACATTTTTCGAGAAACTCCACGAAGGACAGAGGGACTAAGTTTCCTTTTTTGGTCTATTTAATTTAATATTTTGATTCTACGTCTATTCTAGGAAGTAATAGGAATAAAAACCGAAAATTGGTTATTTCATAAACTGGTTATTTTGAGCGGTTTTAAGTGTCGTGGAAAAAGACCCGATATTAGCGAAAATCGGTTTACAGCGATGACCACCATCCCTAATACAATGGGCCTATGGGCCTCTTGGTGTTTCTCGAGTTCGCCACTAGACAATGCCACATGCATTGATGGGAATAAAACGCATTCATCACTCCCCCCAAACGCCCCCCCCCCCCCTACCCAATTGTTACACCTTGAGTGGTGTACCTGTAAACATTGTGTCACACTAAATTTTATTTGATTTTGAGTGTCGAAGCTGGTGAACAGCGTAAATCTCAGCACCGGTTTCCACTTTTAAAGGTAACAAGTAATAGTATCATAGTAGTACTAATATTTCAGTTTTCTGTTTCCACCATATTTTAATGTGCAGTGTCTATCGGGTACTGCGGGTTGTACCAAAGCCAGGTGATATGGGGCACATAAGTACGAGAGGCGTCTAATAACTAATGCAATACATTTATTTTCTGAATGCAGATTGGTTTTATTGAAGATTCCAATACACCATATTATTCCCCATCTTTTTGGCTACAAAAACTGCCTTCCACCACTTTACTGGAAGAGCCTGTATGCCCACTCTACTGGCCGATGTTGGAGCTGCATCCATAACCTCCCCATCACCCACCTACTGCTTCCCGTGGTGTGCATCATTCACTGGGTCAAACAGAGGGAAGTCGGAATCTGCGAGATCCGGGCTATAGAGTGGACGAGGAAGAACAATCTAATGAAGTTTTGGGTTCCCCTTGTGTGCATAGATGCCTTGCATTATCATGAAAAAGGAGAGGTTCGTTTACATTTTGGTGACGACAAATTTCTTTAATGTCGTGAAGATACACCTGAGAGTTGCCCTTTGCGCCATCAGGGAGGACATCAAACACAATAACACTTTCAGAGACCCTAAAGACCGTCGCCATGACTTTACGGAGATGTCGCTTTGAACATTTTCTTCAGTGGAGAGATGAAGTGTCGCCATTCTATGGATTGTAAGTGATGAACCCTTGTGTCATCGCCTTGATGATATCTGACAAAAAAATCACGATCAGCCTCGTAACGCGCGTGATATTCCGCATAGATGGTCCTTCGTTGCTCTTTATGGCCTTCAGTTAGGTGACGAGGAATGCAGCGGGTACTCACCTTTGCGTATTCAAACTGGTGGACGAGTTCGTCAGCACTAACAGCAGAAACGCCCAGTTGAGCAGCGAGGTGTTTATTTGCGATCCATCGATCACCTCGAATGAGGGTATCCCCACTTTCCAACACTACAGGAGTCACAGCTATGTGCGGCCGGCCGGAACGGGGAAGATCGGACACGTTCGCGCCACCTTGTTGCGATGATGATAGACTGCTATGACTGAGTCCTCGCCAAATGACCTACCGCGATTTTCGGCATATCCATCCTCATTAAACAGGAATAGACCATCATATCCGATAGGAGGATCACAATTTGCATCACTACCATCAGCAGCAATTTCATTGTCAGTTTAATGGCAATCGGCTTTGACGATACACTTAATCATCAGGCTCCTTAAGTACATAGTGGCTAAATTTTCCCGAAAGTTATCAATCAGAAAGCCCCACG
Source organism: Schistocerca nitens (assembly GCF_023898315.1). NCBI lineage: Eukaryota > Metazoa > Arthropoda > Insecta > Orthoptera > Acrididae > Schistocerca > Schistocerca nitens. The sequence continues at coordinate 410,828,074 of NC_064618.1, forward strand.
TGAAAGTAAATGGTATCCGCATCAGCTCTTGTTAGCAACTACCTACAGCGTTTGCTGTCTCATCATGTGTGGTTGCTTATAAGAGCTGACGTGGATACCGGTTACTTTCACGTGGGACTTTGACTGAAGTCTTTCGGGAAAATTGTGCCACTGTGTATTTAGAGGGCCTGATGATGAAGTGTATCGTCGTAAACGGTTGCCAATAACTTGATAATGAAATTACAGCTCAAGGTAGTGTTGAAAATTTTGCTATACCCTGCTATTGTTCACTGCCAGTTCTTGGTAGACATTTTGCAACGTCCATGAATATCTGCGATACTCTGGTTTTGTGCCAAAAGAAACTCAATGATATCTATCTGCTTTGAACGCACCTCCGTTATAGACGCCATTTTGAAGGCTACGTATAGTGCCGCCACCTATCGGAACTTCATGAAACTATAGGGGTCGAAGCGGAAATATTTCACGATAAGCGGAAATATTTCACGATGTCACACAAGAAATTCCGCATTTTTTCTCCGGAAATTGACCGAGAAAAAATGTGTTTTACTTATTGAACTCCCCTCGTACACGCACACACAGGAAATTTTATATTTTTCACGGTCTTTGGACTACAAGAATCTACAAATTGTTACCAGCACGATATAGACTGGTGTCCGTTCAGGCTGCTAGACCATAACGGCAAGCAAGAAACGTCATATTGGCGTGAAGCGTACTACGTGTTTGAATGTGGAAACGATTATCATTTCAGTGCAACCGCGCAAAGGAGGCAAGAGTAATCCCAGCTACATTCTACATAAAACGAAAGACTACACAGAAGATTTCACATTCAGAAGATGCGTTTTATTGTCATTTGTTGGTGAGAAGATCGTGTTATGCTCCGTGTAAGAAGGAGAAATGCCTTCTACCTCGTGTCGGATTCGACAGCGGCAGGATTGTGACCATTGGGGAGAGGGATTTATTGTTCCCCGATACTGCTGCTCGCTGGTCGGGTTCGCACGTCTGTCATTAGAATATGGAATTGATTGGTTCAAGAGGGCGATACTCCATGCAAGTACTAAGCGGCCTCGAGCGACAAGCTGCCAGTATGACTAGGATACAGAAACTAAAACTAAACTCCTTCCGAACAGGCCATGAAGGCCCAACGGTACTGACCGGCCGCCGTGTCATTCTCAGCTCATAGACGTCACTGGATGCGGATATGGAGGGGCATGTGATCAGCACACCGCTCTCCCGGCCGTAAGTCAGTTTCCGAGACCGGAGCCGCTACTTCTCAATCAAGTTGCTCCTCAGTTTGCCTCACAAGGGCTGAGTGCACTCCGCTTGCCAACAGCGCTCAGCAGACCGGATGGCCACCCATCCAAATGCTAGCCCAGCCCGACAGCGCTTAACTTTGGTGATCTGACGGGAACCGGTGTTAACACTGCGGCAAGGCCATTGGCACTAGGATACAGACGTGGGCAAAAATATAGAAACACCACAGACAACACAGTATCACGTCTAATATGGCGTAGCAAAACTTTCGGTGTTCAAAACAGCTTCCAGTTGTCGCGGAATATATAAGAACAGGACGCTTGTGGTTTTCAAGGCTATCTTATACCATCCTCCCTGCAAAATAGTGGCAAGTTCAAATAACGATGGTGTAGGTGTATAGCGATCACACACCATTCTCTGCAGACTATGCCACAAAGGCTCAAGAATGTTAAGATCTGGTAACCGTGCCGGCCAGGGGAGAAGGGAAAAGATCGTCCTTGTGAACGCTAAACCAGTCGTGGACGATACGTTCTGTGTGGACAACAGTCACGTCATTTTGGAAAACAGCGTCCCACTGGGGAACAAACATTGTACCATGGAATGGACATGATCAACTGAAATGGTCACACTATCCTTGGCAGTAATGCTACCTTGCACAGTAAACATGGGCCTATGGAATACAGCGATCATTGAACCTGCATCACGTTTCACTCTCGGGACGTAAACTCTGTCAGAAGTTGGAAACAGTGAGAAACAAGACTCAAACGACCATGACTTTCTTCTATTGCCCCACAGACCACGTTTTATTGCTACGGCACCACGTTTTCCTGGTACAGGCATTTGCGTCAGTGGTGAGTTGCTTTGGAATTCCAGTTATTCCTGCAATTCCCTGGTTATGGAGCTCCCTTCGTGTTGTTTTGGTGCTGAAAGGGCTTGCAAATGAGATTCCAACTTCTGCAGTGAACTTTGCACCTGTCGTTCTCTTATTTCTCGTCACAATTCTCTCCAATGCCATCTGTCACAACCACTCAACACACACTCGCGTCCGCGTTGCGACATAGAGGATAATGTTTTTTCGGTTTCCCTTTACGCGATATAAATTTTCGATACGGTCATCTGGAAACACCGAACATTTCGACGCCCTTGCTTACGCAAGCAACCATCATGCGAGCACCAGCAAAGCACTCAAAACTACACAGATCGCTCTTCTGACCACGACTGAGACTTTAACGTATTGTGGACATTGAACAGGTGCCGTCCATGCTCAAATAAAACAGCGCAACCGGCTTGCCTAAATAGCACTGCATATATGCATTTCTCGTGGTGTTTCCATACTTCCACACCACCCCCGTATGCTTCTTTGGGCACTGATGATGGTACAGCCAGATCGCGTATCTGAAGTCAAGAAATAGGTCTTTCTGCAGCAAGGCAAATAACCACAACGACAGTGCGACTACGTCTGGAGCACCACGGGCTTTAACACGACCATCATCATTGCGTTTACCCTAACGGAACAGCAGAGAGAAGCTCGCCGACAGTGGTGCACCAAACTGCAATGCTGCGCTCGTGTTTGGCACCGTGTCATCTTTTCAGAAGAGTCCCCGTCTGGATACGTCACCTCGATAAACGTGTCCGTGTGTAGAGGGTCCGAGACGAACGAACGTCCCAAGGTAGAATGGCCATACGAGCCTAATACGTTGCATGGTGTAAGGGGTGCCAATGGGTACACAATACTACCTCCTTTCGTTCACATAACTGGTTATTCGGACAGCAGGCGTTATTATGGATATGCCCTACATCGAGATCTCACTGAGTTTATTTTCCAACGAGATAACGCAAGACCGCATGTTACCCGTGCTGTCCTGATCAATCTCGACACAGGAGGTGTTCGACTGTAGCACTTACGAGTATGTTCCCGAAACTTCTTGGGTCACATCGACCATTTGCCAGCTACAACAACTGAATAACTCTGGCACAGAGCTGAAGTAGCATGGAATGTCGTCATCTCTGTTTGAAATCCAAGCTCAGCTCAAATGAATGCGCAGATGGTCTAGAATCATCGTTGCAGCCAGAGGTGGCAGCCCCGTCTATTAAAGTTCCCACCCTGTGACGCCTGAAAATTAATCATATCTTCTCCTTCCTATACTGCTCACATAAGCAAACGAAATTTCGTTTTCTTCGTAAAAGAATACCACAGCCGTAAATTTATCGAACGTTATATATATATATATATATATATATATATATATATATATATATATATATAGTTCCACCTTGGCAATTGACTTTCAAGTAATTTTTATTTTGTAGATTTTATACGTGTGGTTTGATAAGTCTGGCAAGAAAGCAAGAAGAAATGTTTGTTTCGTAAAGAACTCACCTAAATTCTCGACATAGTCCGCTTTGAGGAATACAAACTTGGTTCAGCGGACCACCAGCTTTTTCATCCCATCGGAAAAATAGAACCTGTGAAACTTTGCAAAATACCAGTTGACCGCAGCTATCACTTCCTCATTTCATGAAAATTTCTTCCCAGCAAGCCAAAGCTTCGAGTTAGGGAACAGGAAGAAGTCACTTGGGATTAAATGTGGGGAACAGGTAGATGAAGAATCAATTCAAAGCTCAAGCAGAGTACTTGCGCCTTTCTAATAGCCGATGTGTGAGTTGATGAGTTGTCCAGGTGCAAACTTTCACCATTTTTTCAGCCAATGCAGGTTTCAAAAGTTCCAACAATGAAGCATAATCGAGTCCACTTATGATTCTACCTTTTTTCAAGAAATCTGAAGTTTATTCGTGGAGAATTTAAAAAAAAAACTGTGGCCATCACCATACCAGTTGACAAAATGGTCTCGGGCTTCCTCAGTAAAATTTTATCAGTTTTTGTCCATTGTTTTGACTGCCATTTCGACTCTGGTGTGTAATGGTGGATGCATTTTTCATCAGCAGTAACAAATCGGAACAAAACTTCTTGCAGGCTGCAGTTAAACATCACCAGACATTTTGTTGAAATGTGCCGGGTGCGTGGACTATGAGCAACCGCGGCACCCAACTCGCACACAGCTTCTTCATAGACAATTTTCCGCGCAGGATATCATGCATTCATTCAGTTAAGATGCCTACAGTCTCAGCAATCTCACGAAGTTTTATTCAACGGTCTTGCATTACAATATTATGGATTTTGTCAATGGTTTCCTTTGTGATGACGTTAATTCGACAGCCGTACCACGATTCGACTTCGGTGCTCGTCGACCACGTTTAAATTCATTCATCCGAAAGTAAATGGTCTTCAATGACGGTGCAGAGTCCGCGTGAAATTCATTCTATTCTGTTTTGATTTGTGCAGCAATCCAACCCTTGAAACGAAAACGTTTATTAACACTACGAAACTTTTTCTCCATTATCAGTCGCAGTTGGCACACAGACCAATTCAGGCGGCTATCAGCAATGAACTGTATGCTGTACATTAATGAAATTCTGTACACGATCCTTGGAATAATCAAGGTTAACAACAATAAAGGCGCAAGAAAAATGTTCCATTCTTTAATGGGAATTTACCAGACTTGTCAAACCACCCTCGTATACATTTCAACTGTTTCGGCCTAATAGATCATTCTTAAGTGCTCTAGGTATCGAAACACAGACAGTATCCCTCATTGTTTTGTTATTTTGAGGACTATAGCACCTTAAAATGAAGAGACTTTGAACTATGGGCTGTTCAGTCTCTACGCACAATCTAGATTGAACATAGTCCCGCTAAAAATGGGAAGAAGCTGCAGCTAATTTAAAGGTGGATGGTCACACAGTGATTTGAATTCTTCTCTCTTGAATACCACTGGGCGTTATTCCCTGTCCCGTAATACTGGTGAGCAATTGCATATCATAGTGGGGGACAGATTGTGTGAGCGAGACTCTGCACTGACGCATGTACGAACTCCTGCACGACGTTGGCATCGGCTCATGGGGGGGGGGGGGGGGGGGCAGAAATTGTAAAACAGCCGTTGGATGTTTATTGTCCCATGATCTGGCTCATTAGAGGTTCACATACATCTTTACAGATCAGTAAATGGAACGACATGTTTAAAGACATGGCGCTCACTGGAACAACTGCCTGGAGTGGTACTTACTATACGTGCACGAAACTGAGTGTACCAGATATGTGATCGCTTTGACGAACGCTGCTTAAGATTTCGTGGAACTGAGAGGATGTAAATTACCGCTCTCGAGTAATTTCGTTGACCGCATGTCGCATACGTACGATTTAGTGTTGATCATTGTCAGAAAAAAGTGTCTATCGTTTTGCGCAATATAGACGAGATTTATGGAGTACCTACATCAATATCATTTACTGTATCATAGGTACATCATGCATGACAGGATATAAGAATGAATTAAAAGTGTATCTTCGCATAATTTCTTTCGGTCCCCTTAATTTTGCGACGAGTATGTTACACAAGTTAACGAGTAAAGCAAAATACGAATGTACAATTATCTTACCGTGAAAGACAAACTTTTTCAAGCCATTTTTATAGATATATCACATGACATCAATTGAAATGTTGCAATTCTTGCAGAAGAAACATATTTGTCCGGTAAATGTAAATCTAGAAAAGAGAAGCAACTATACTGTAAGTGACGTAAAAGTATTTAACATCTTTAGGAACTATCCCCTATTTATGCTATATTTTTTTGCAGAAGTATCTATTCTTGTCTAGGGCACTGATAATAACCTTAACCGAATGCCAGTATAGCTTTAGCCTCATGTCACGTTTGTTCTGTGCCGATATCATTTACAGAAATATGAATTTAAGAAAGGTGTCATTTATGTTTCAAATTATTTATGTCGGCATTTTTATTTACAGGGAAACGGGCAACTAGAACGCCACCTCCGAAGAAAGGTAAGCCAAAAATTACTCCACAGAATCAAAATAGATACTGAACATGGTTTGTTTGAAAACAATTATACTCGGAAATCCAGACCTCCTGCTGATGAGTCTCTGAATACCTGCAGTGGCAGTCTCTCAGGGGACATTCTCAATAAGCATTATAACTATTCATTCTGGTACTCTTTCACATCTTTCACTAGGCCAATTGTGAACAAAATGATTCCGTAAGTCAGCACATCTGATTTCTCCCTTCAGCTTAAGCCAAACATAAATATATTAGAAAACTATTTTCTAGTGCTTCTTTCTTTTCCAATTTCTTACTCTCAAAATCCATGGTTGACCTGCATATAGTATTACTGACTTTGATACTAAATTTTGTACCTGCTTTTCTCTTTTCTGGTGATTGCTCTCCCCTTTTCCACCCCTTAGATATATTTTAGTGCATCCATTTATCTTGCTATATTTTTTGCGTGTTCTCTAAATCTGCGCTGCTCGAATAAATTGATCTTTGAATGAACCAGCTTGTTCTATTAGTTTATCATGTACATTCTTTCATTATATTTCCTTATTAATACTATGACTTCCTTTTTATTTACTAAAATTCTCATATTGTAGCTTCGCTAACGCCATATTTAACCTTTTACTTTTTTGGAGATGGTCAGTTATTAGTGCTTTCTCTGCATAGCGTAGGATACTGAATATTGTTTTATTGTTACATGTATTTATACATTTGCGGTCGATCTCTTTTCATTCCTACAGAATTTTGTATATGTTAACGTACAGGGTAGAATCCATATCTGTGTTTTAAGTCCTCATTTAATTTTTAGATAGTAGTTGATAATGGCTATGTATATGTTATCGTTGAATGACTTAATGACATTAAGTACGAGGGACGTTCCGAAAGTAAGTTTCATAATTGTTTTTGAAAGGGAAGATGGTACACGAGGTAACACAAACAAATGACATATGAATCCACAGGCGTTGCTGGTTAAACTGCGAACGAGGCGTCCGGTGAAGGAGGAACGACACATGCGCACATCCGACACATCCGCAGAGCGCCGAAGAGGAGGTAGTAGCAGAAAATCTACGCGCCCGAGATTATTCGAGTAGGAATCACGATGGCAGTGTACTGACAGTTTGATAGCCAATGGAAATACGTGCTGTTACTCGGTTTGAATGGGCACGTGGGACTAGCGTGCTCTTCATACATGAACGTCTACAGACGTGTGTGGTGAAGAGATCATTTCTCGTCAAAGGGTTGGTCGCTGGTGTTGCATGTTCAGAAAAGGGGTGGACATCATTAAAACAAAGGTGTTTTTCAAAAAAATGGTTCAAATGGCTCTGAGCACTATGAGACTTAACATCTATGGTCATCAGTCCCCTAGAACTTAGAATTACTTAAACCTAACTAACCTAAGGACATCACACACAACACCCAGCCATCACGAGGCAGAGAAAATCCCTGACTCCGCCGGGAATCGAACCCGGGAACCCGGGCGTGGGAAGCGAGAACGCTACCGCACGACCACGAGATGCGGGCAAAGGTGTTTTTCGTTGCGGCGGAATCTTCTCACGAAATTCCAGTCAACAGCTTTCTCCTCGCAACGCGAAAATATTTTGTCGATACAGACCTAGGGAGAAATGATCACCATGATAAAATAAGGGCAATCAGAGTTCGTACGGAATGATATAGGTGTTCGTTATTTCCGCGCGCTATACGAGATTGGAACAATAGAGAATTGTGAAGGCGACTCGATGGGCCCTCTGCCAGGCACTTAAATGTAATTTGCAGAGGATCGATGTAGATGAAGTGAGAACTTACGTTAGATCAGAGGGTCTCAAAACAAAACTGTGACTACGGGACAAAGCGATACTCTGGCTTCTTCAAATAGCAATGAGTAACTGAGGGGGTTTCGAGTAACACATTTATGCAGTTCTTGTAAGATTGTAGCGCTGTACAGACACACAGATTCAAATGGCCGTTATCCATGTCCTGGGAATTATGCTCGCACTATCCCTACCACTCCCGTAGGTGGATTTTAATAGCACAAACCCTTGTTCCCAACATAGTTCTAAAAAAAGATAGAGCTTAAGCTTCCTTATTTAGGTATTGGCCTGTTTTTTGTTTTGATCCCCCTTCACCCGTGGAAAGTAGCTTAATTACGGAAGCATAAAGGCCTCTGCTCTGAAATAAACAGAACTTCGTCATTAAGGTTTCTGTTGTAATGTCAACTTCATGTACATTTTCGGATCAAGCATATTTACCTGTTCCTAAAATAAGATATTTAAAACTTATCGCACGATCATCCTCTTCAATGTCCTATGCCTGCAGTCATAGATTTTCCTAGGTATCTGACTTTGATCCATGCGTAGTAGATGGTCATGCTGTTCTTTTCTGTACTACTGGATCTCTTCTGCTATTTCTAGGACATTATTTCACTGCTCCTCTTATAATCTTGCAATTTGTAACCTAATAAAGTTCTTAGAAGTCTCATTTCTGCCGCTTCAAATCTCTGTAATTATTTTGTCTTTAAAGTGCGTACTTCGGATCCATTGGGCGGTAAAAGCATAGTCATAGTATTACAGAATTTAAGAACTCTCTCTTTCCTTATTTTGTCCAGCAGCGCTCTCTCTCTCTCTCTCTCTCTCTCTCTCTCTCTCTCTCTCTTTTTTTTTTTTTTCATGTGTTGTGCCCAAGCGCACCCGCCTTTTGGTTTCTACTTGTTTTTATGTTGTGAGGAAGGGTAGGTTTTTCTCGATCTTTATTAGCACGTTGAGAAGGAAAGACTCTCCTATGTGTCCTTCGTTCTTATGCCTATTTGTCCTTCTTTATTGTTAGATTTTTGTGTTTCGGCATTCTATTTGTCGTCTTGAAATCTTGTCTATTTGTTTTTCTTTTGAAGTTCTTATGCAGGTTTGTAGGTATCATCCTGAAATGGAATGCCTTCTTCGGTAGAATTTTGTAGTGTTATCTAGATATTATAGATTTCGGGACTCTATATCTGTGCCATGGCTGTGGGTCTACTGTGGCAACGTTTGTGAGTTGAGGGTTTCGGTCCTAAGAAGCGTGTAAGTACATTTTTAATTTCTTATCAGTATCATTAATTTTTTTAATGGAGGTGGAGACCCTCCACGCCCACACCGGCATGATGGCCAGCTGTAGAGCTCTGTTGCCATCTCTGCATAAGGGTTAGTTTTCACCAAAGTGAGGTGTTGCAGGATGTGGGTACAGCGATGTTTGCGTACGTCTGATTGAGATTAACCATTAATACGCACTCATCTGGAGATACATTGGGTCGAATGTAAGCGAAGGGTAGCGGTTTGATGGGCAGAGAGAAAAAATGCCAAGGAAAGAGCCAAGGGAAAAGACCTCTGCGATAGTAGGTCGGGTAGTAAGAGCAGTAGCGGATGTCTTGCCGCCTGCGACAACTCATGCAAGGGTAGGCTTTGTTAGTAGTGGGTATCATGAAGGTCGATACCTTAGACGTTGTGCGGTGCTGTTACTCGGCGGCTACAGCTGGGTGCCGGTGTTGGTCTCTCGGTCAGCGTCAGCATACCTGTAACAGTAAGGTTCATCATTGTTTTGTGTCCGACAGGTCATTTATCAGATACACAGTATAGGGTAATGTTGGCGATTTGTTTGTGCGTCAGTGTGCGAGCTCGTCGATTTCCCTGCTACAGCCTGTTGATTGGCTTTAATAGCAGCTGGTATATCCAGTCAACGTTGCTGACATGCAGGGGCCTGCCGTCGTTTGTCGCTTGTTGGTGTATGTTAGCTTGCCATAGGTGGTTAAGCCCTACGAATCATTAACATACGCCCAGGTAGTTGAATATATGGACTTGTCCTCATATTACCGATTACGATTTTAGATCTAAAATGTTCTTTTTTCATAAAAGGACATAACTGTTTTCTTTGTGGATGTAGTTAAATTATATGTAAGGACCATGAAGCTCGCTGTAGGTTGTCTCCGTAGCTGCTACTATAACCTGTCATCTGTAAAAAGGAGTGAGTTCAATACGACACATCTCGGAGGGTAAGGATCTTCTATTTTCAGTTGGCCGATAAGACAGCCTTGTCTGACTCCTTCTGTGTCTTCTCATTCCTGTTCTAATAGCTGAGTCGACACATTTCTTGATACTGTTATCAGCACAAAACTCTGGATGGATGTTATTAAATGCTGAGGACTGTCATACTTTCATGAAATTTCCCATGACCTACCATCCTGTAGAAGTTCTTTTCATAATCCACAAAAGCTATATGCGTTGAGACATTGAAGTGTCTATGCTTATCTATTATCTGGTTTATCGAGAAAAAACAATCCATACATAATCTTCTCGATCTAAAAACCCCCTGTCAGAAAAGTTTCTGTTAATATATTTAATCTTTCGGAAAGCTCTTACAGTTAAGTAGGCTTATACCTCTACAGTTATTAGTCATTCCGGGCTCTTTATTACTACTACTACTGCCGCGCGGTTTGGCCGGGTGGTTAGAGGCGTCATGCCACGAATTGCGCGGCCTGCCATCGGAGGTTCGAGTCCTCCCTCGGACATGGGTGTGTGTATTCTTCTTAGCATAAGTTAATTTAAGTAGTTTGTAAATCTAGGGACCGATGACCTCAGTAGTTTGGTTCCTTAGGAATTCATACATATTTCAAAATTATTATCTTTCCTTTCTCAGACGTTATGTCTGGTTAAAAATGGAAAGTGACGCGGACCTTGATCAAGCGTGACTTCCTTTTAACTGTACGGTATATGTTACAATGCATTTAGGAACTTTCGGGTAATAGAACACGTATCAATAATTACAGATTTCTGTAGTTGTATATATACGTTTGGATGTAGCTGTATTGCGTTGATGTACTGGTGGATATTGTGTGGTATGACTCCTGTCGTTGATAGTATAATTTGTATAATGTCAACTTTATACTGATGCTACATGTCCTTGACTTCCTCAGCCAGTTGGATGTATTTTTCAACTTTTTCTCCTGTTTTCTTCTGTATATTTGTTGTATTGGGTATGGATATTTCGATGAGTTGTGTTAATTTCTTCTTTTTGTTGGTGAGTATGATGTCAGGTTTGTTATGTAGTGTTGTTTAATCTGTTATAATGGTTCTGTTCCAGTATAATTTGTATTCATCATTCTCCAGTACATTTTGTGGTTCACACTTGTATGTGGAAACGTGTTGTTTTATTAGTTTATGTTGTATAGCAAGTTGTTGATGTATTATTTTTTCTACATTGTCATGTCTTCTGGTGTATTCTGTATTTGCTAGTATTGTACATCCGTTTGTGATGTGATCTACTGTTTCTATTTGTAGTTTGCAAAGTCTGCATTTATCTGTTGTGGTATTGGGATCTTTAATAATATGCTTGCTCTAATATCTGGTGTTTATTGTTTGATCCTGTACTGCAATCATGAATCCTTCCGTCTCACTGTATATATTGCCTTTTCTTAGCCATGTGATGGATGCGTCTTGATCGATGTGTGGCTGTGTTAGATGATACGGGTGCTTGCCATGTAGTGATTTCTTTTTCCAATTTACTTTCTTCGTATCTGTTGATGTTATGTGATCTAAAGGGTTGTAGAAGTGGTTATGAAAATGCAGTGGTGTAGCAGATGTATTTATATGAGTGATTGCTTTGTGTATTTTGCTAGTTTCTGCTCGTTCTATAAAGAATTTTCTTAAATTGTCTACCTGCCCATAATGTAGGTTTTTTATGTCGATAAATCCCATTCCTCCTTCCTTTCTGCAGCAACAAATGAAATCTTCTTGTACAAATAGCCAATCAGTTGCGAAAGGGAAGGTTTGGTAAAACCTCCTTTACCATGATTTCAACGTTTATAAAAACGTCGTCTTTAGAAGGAAATATTGACAAATGGATTGCATGTTGTGGCAGAAGTACGTTAAAATATAGCCGAAAAGCGTTAGTCAAGTATAAAATTTTACCTTCAGAATAATTAAAACATGCACAACATGGTTGTTGTCATTTGGTATTTCCTCGCCAATGCAGAGGAGCTTTCCTTAGCCCAAGCATTGCGTACGTGACGCTAGTGGACTAGCTGAATATTGGTGAGGAAATACCAAATGACAGCAAACGTGTTGTGCATGTTTCGATTATTATGGAGGTGAAATTTTATATTTGATTGACGCCTATCAACTATGTTTTATTTTACGTCTGCCACAATAGTTGTCAATATTTCCTTCTGAAGAAGACGTTTTTATAAACGTTGAAATCATGATACAGGGGTTTTAATGAACTTTACATTTTGTAACAGATTGGCTGTTTACTATTTCTACAAGATGAGTTTTTTTAAAGTGCAGGCTAGACTACTGAGATTGTCAATTTTTGAAATATGCCCAGTTGCATAAATTTATAGCATTTAGAAGCTTAATCATAAAATTTTGAGTTGTAATGTAAGGATCTTAATTACGACGCCAACACGCCAGAGCTGTGTATGTGTAGGAGTTATCGTACATTGACATAGCGGTGATGGTTCTTACATAAGAACTGAAGCCCTGATGGGAAGCTGCACTTCCAAATGTACATTGGCGAAGTATAAACGCTTCTGAAAACACAGTATACGGATTTTAGAGTTAGGTTTCGCTTTGCTCTTTCCGGTTGCGGATTCTACGGTGTACCTCTGAAGTGGGTCTGTTGGTTTCACTTGCTAATTACCACGCTATTAAACGTTCTTGACCCACAACCGAGGACAACAATCTGTCGGTTTTCTAGTCCTTCGGCGGCCGCATATCGGTCTGTAAAGGTCTTCTGCGCCTTACAGTAGACAACTCTGCGAAACACATGGGTCGAACAGCGGAGTTGTTAATTTTTTTTTTAAATCTCCGTATGCATTTTTGTTTTGTTTCTTTCGAGTGGTAGCGAAAGTCAACTGAGGCTACACTGCGAAGGTGGAAAAGATCGCATATGGCGGATAGTTTGTGTCACTAGCAGAGGTAGTCTTCCACATATAGGAAAACAGGTGCACAAATCACAGAGGACATCTGAGCACAAAATTATGCTTTTGTCCTGTAAGCACCATGAATTAAAACGTATGTTACATCCAAGAAGTCAACGGGAAGAGAGATTTATTTTTCAATTCCATGATCATTGCTTTGTATAAAAGAGATAAAAACAGATCTTTCGTTTTATTTGCAACATGAGTTCATATAGAGCACCATCTTTGTCGCACGCTTAACAGTAGTCAGTGAGTATTGCAGTACTTCCAACATTTTAACGAGAAAGTTAATGGAAAATGCTTTACAATAGTTGCAGAGAGATACTCAACTGTTTCCTCCTTAGAACTGTCTATGAGTGAGGCCTTCCTTGTTACATTATTTTTTCTGTGCCAGCTCTAGGTCACTTGTTATTTTGCAGTCGTTAGTTTTCTCATTTGTTCAAATTTTCCAGTAATCTGCCTGTTGAATGGATGAGGGGTAGTAAAATGAAAACAGAGCACTTGCCAATATGGGACCGAATGGTTACATTCAAAAGTAATCACCACAAGCGTTAAGACATTTGTCCCCACTGGATTCGTAGAACACAATCGGAGGCTGACGGATCCAATACCGCACCCACTCTTGCAATTCCTCGTCCGACTAGAACCGACGTCCATGCAGGTAGCCAAAGATGTGAAGATCACACGGTGAAAGATCCAGGCTGAACGGAGGATGTTGCAATGTTTCCCAGCCAAATCACTGATGCTTTGCCTACGTCCGATTGGCAGTGCCGCTTCGGGCGTTATCGTGCTACGGGATGATTCTGCTCTTCGTCGAGTTCCCCGAGCGTGGAACCGCAATCATTGCGTAGCGCTATGAAGACACTTTGCAGAAACTGCGACGTGCCATTAAGTCCAAACGCCAAGGAATACTGCCGGACGGAATCACCGTGTTGCACTATAACGCCAGGCCCCGCACTTCCAATCGGATGAAGGCTGCTCTTCAGCGATTAGGCTGGGAAACACTGCCACATCCTCCGTTCAGCCTGGATTTTTCACCGTGTGATTTTCACAGCTTTGACGACCTGAAGAAAGACAGGCGTGGATGTCAGTTGCAGTCGGACGAGGAAGTGCAAGAATGAGTGCGATTATGAATCCGCCAGTGGCCGATCGCGTTCAACGAAACAGGAACTGGTCGTTTCGTCTCCCAGTTGGATAAATATCTTAACATGTGTGGTGATTATTTTTGAATGGAGCATTCCATGGTCCCGTTGGGCGGGCGTTAGGTTCTTATTTGACTGTTCCTCATATCTGATTACAACTCTAAAGAAAGTGGTTACCGACTTAAAGTACCGCCGGACATATAATTCATTGCGGATGGTGGATTATCACATAGAAGGACGAAAGGGGGTGGAATCATTTGTAGTGATCCCGAGTAGTTAAAGAAACCCTCTCTTCGCGCACATTAACTCATTTACGGAGGCCCAAGAAACCTAAACAGGAATGGCTAACCCCCGTGTAGTAAGCCAGTATTCCAACCACTGCACCGTGCAGCTCGGTCATCTATGAAGTATTGTCACCAATATCAACAACACGCGGAACTGAGTTTGGAAGTTCATATCTTTGTAGCGAAATAGCACAACCAGTCATCAGCTTTGAACATAACCGATAACCACGCCACTCTGTCGTACGCTTCACATTTTCTGCCACCAGTCTATGATATTCCTGGCAGCATGTACTGCCTGAAACTTTTCAACGGAATAAAACATCAATTTTGTGCGTTGTAGACAACCAGTAAACCCCCGATTCTCTAAAGAATCGAGCTCCCCTGTACGAAACAGCTGGAAACTTCTGATTGCTTTACAAATGAGTTAATGTTGGCGTTAAGCGCATAAGAGAGAAAAGGTTTATAAAAGGTTTGAAATTGTATTTAAAATTTCTTGGATGTCGCTAAGTGCTCTCATTATCAAAAATCTGAATAATTTGCGCTCCGTTTTAAGCAAAAACTAGTGTTTCATGATTCTTAGTGTTTATAACGTCATGTTTCAAGAAGCAAGAGTCGTAGAATAATATAGCTTTGTGGGAACATTCATTGCTTTACGTGGACACCGCCTGTAAAAAGTATTGCGAATACAGTTAGTAGCAAAGAATAAATGAATTAAAATGTCATGCATGATGAAGCAGTTTTACTGCCTGAAAAGCTAAAGTGTATTGATAAAACTTCTTTTCCTTTTGTCATTTTCTGGGGGTGTCAGCCAGAAAGTTTCGAAGAGGTGTGGAATTGCGAGTAAAGTTTGTTGCAAGTCACTAAATTCTCTCGTTCTCAAATGCTGGCTGACTGCAGTCTGGTCGTGTGACTAGGGAGGGCCTCCCGTCGTGTAGACCCTTCGCCGGGTGCAAGTCCTTCGATTTGACGCCACTTCGGCGAGTTGCACGTCGATGGGGATGAAATGATGATGATTAGGACAACACAACACCCAGCCCCTGAGCGGATAAAATCTCCGACCCAACCAGGAATCGAACCCGGGCCCTTAGGAGTGACATTCTGTCACGCTGACCACTCAGCTACTGGGGGCGGACTGTAGTCTGGTTGTTTACGCGCGGTGAACTCGCTGCTTCAAGATCTACACACAGTTTCTAACTGTTATACTTGTCTTGTTGTCTTGTTGTCTTGAACTTTTCACATAAGATGGTGATATTGCTAACAAATTTATATCGTTATTCAAGTGACAACTAGAGTTAAATTGGCACAAAGTTTAAGTTCACTGCAACAAAGCTATTTCAACAGCTCTTTTTGCTAAATACTCTGCATTGTTACTTGACTGACACGCCCGAGTGTTTACAAGGTCCAAATCTATTGGATTATGTTGTTTTGCAGGCTGCGCTCACAATGACCGATCCAAGTTCAGCCACAACTTGATCAAGAACTTCCGCATCGAGTACAACCGTCTGCCCCAGTCGTCGCCAACTGCCACCAAAGGTGAGATGACCTCTTCTATTTGTCATTTCACAACTACATCATTTTGCGCTTTGGAATCACGTTACTATTTTTACTGTTTACTGTGTACAAGAAAATTCAATATTGAATGAGTCCTCTTAATCGCCCTTCTTGCAAATTACAGCTTTATACCATCTTCGTAACATTGTCTGAATCTAAGCAGAAGGTCAAATACTAGATTTCAAAGCTTGAACGTGTATAACAATGTTCTCGACCTTATCAAACGGAAGTAAAAATTCGATCTTTCGAAGGCAGCGCCCATCTTCGTCTGAAGCAAGTCACCCCTACCGCTGACGACGATGGGTGCAGTCATCGAAAGCCCGATTTTTTAATCTGACGCGAAAAAAGAAGAGAACATTCTATTCAAGGATTTCATGATGGGAAACGTTACCATCACAAAACTTCTTGGAATCATGTTCGATAAAATTGGAATGCAAACGACGGAGGATACACAACCAACTCCTTGCACCTCTCGCAAAAGGACATTGGAAAACAAGGTTTTCTGTTCTCACGAAATTCTTATCCATTGTCACTAAGTATAACAAGCGTAACTTTGCATGATATTGCTGGCAGTCATAATAGACCATTAAGTAACCCGCTGGATAAACCCTTAGACCTTGGTAAAAGGGTGCTGACTTGATCAAAAATAAAGTTGCTCCTGTTTCCATACTGATGATTGGTATTGGTGTGTACCGGTTCAGGACACGAACACTGATATTTGTCTTTCGTTACCAGTGCTCCGACCACATCCCACACTTCTTATACTGCTGCAAATTTTGGACGAGATGACGAGTGTACTGACAGATGTAGCAAGTTATTTCCTATATCTTACCTGCGGCTGGTACTGAAATACGAGCCCAAATAAGCTCCGCTAGTCTAAGGACATGGAACAGGATTGAGGTCTTCTTAAGAACATCGACGTGAATTGATGGACATGGTAACACCACAACGTCAATTAGAAGGAATCTGGTATGCATAGCAATTGCATAGATGCGTAAAAATGAATTATTACACTGAGGAGTAGGAAATGTTAAATCATGAACACGTTTATCGAACGACCTACTCCAGTACTTTCATGTCCGTGGAATATGTTGCTAAATATTTCATCTATATGCGAGCTATTTTTCACTACGAAAAAAGGCCATTCCTACAGATTAATTATTGCGTGACTACGTGATAACTGGTGTGTGCGTGTGCCTGTGTGTGTGTGTGTGTGTGTGTGTGTGTGTGTGTGAAGTTCCTGGAAAGTTTCAGGTGTAGATCGCAACACAGTATGCTCGGAGGGAGCCCGCCCGTTTGGCCGTGCTGTCTAACGCACGGCTTTCCGGGCGGGAAGGAGCGCCGGTCTCCGGCACGAAACCGCCCGGCGCATCTGTGTCGAGGTCCGGTGAACCGGCCAGTCTGTGGATGGTTTTCGGCGGTTTTCCATCTGCCTCGGCGAATGCGGGCTGGTTCCTCTTATTCCGCCTCAGTTACACTATGTCGGCGATTGCTGCACAAACAAGTTCTCCACGTACGCGTACACCACCATTACTCTACCACGGAAACAATGGGGTTACACTCGTCTGGTGTGAGACGTTCCCTGGGGGGTCCACCGGGGGCCGAACCGCACAACCACCCTGGGTTCGTTGTGGGGCGGTTGTGGGGGGGGGGGGGGGGGGTGAAGTGGATAGCGGCAGTCGTCGTGGGGTTGTCGACCACTGCGGCTGCGGCGGGGACGTAGCCTCTCGGTCGTTTCTAGGTTCTCGGTTAACATACAATACAATACAATGCTCGGAGGACGTGCACATGCAGTTCATTGTCATCTTTCGGGCACTTTGAAAAAGGGCGAATCATTGATATGTTGGACGTGGGCGTACCGTACAAACAGATTGCACAGGTGATTTGCTGTAGTGCAGCGGCTACAGAACAAGTACCGAGGGGCACTCAGGACAACGGTGTCGTAAGAAGAGTTTCCGAGCGTCGTTTACAGCTGACTTTATAACGCAGATGGTTCAAATGGCTCTGAGCACTATGGGACTTAACATCTTAGGTCATCAGTCCCCTAGAACTTAGAACTAGTTAAACCTAACTAACCTAAGGACATCACACACATCCATGCCCGAGGCAGGATTCGAACCTGCGATCGTAGCAGTCGCGCGGTTCCGGACTGCGCGCCTAGAACCGCGAGACCACCGCGGCCGGCTATAACGCAGACTCGCATGACATAGAGCTAGAGCCAACTGAAACGTTGAGTGGCAATCTGTGGTGTTCAGCGATGTCAAGCGTCGGTTTGTGGCGGTCGTATCGACAGCAACGCGTAGACGAGCTGGTGAAGAGTCACAGGAAGCAGCGATTCTCAAGACTACACCTATCCAGCTCTAGAGTCATGGTATGAGGAGCTATTGGACATGACGAAAGGGCTGATGTGTAATTCTTGAAAGGGCATTGCTTGAATGCTAGCCACTATTTGACCAGAGCGGTAAACGCTATTGCCATACATTTCGTAATCATGGTACGCAATGGCATATCCGAGATAATGCAGGCATATTCCAGCAGGATAACACGTGATCCCGCACCGCAGTCCACACTAAAAACGCCTTGAGGCATGTATGGGCCCTTGACAGGCATGTCGAGTATCCCATTCTCTCACCCATAGAGCATGTTTGGGATGATATGAAAGAGGTATACTTTCAGGTTGCTGTGTCTGCCAAAGACGCGCTACACAGCCGTACGCTATGAAACTAAAACATAAAAGGCACTCCACACACACGAGCGCGCGCGCGCGCACACACACACACACACACACACTTTTTATCAACTGGGTTTTTATCAAGGCTTGTGTAAGCGGGGAGTGCCTTTTTTGTTTGATTTCATATAATGTAACATAGCAGTTTTATAACACATTCTCTAAGATCATATGACGACAGATTAAGACTGTTGAAACTGGTCATCGTGGAACAACAAGTTCCTACACTGCTATCGCGGCGTATGAGGTGTGTTCATTTCCAATCACGCAAATAGTTCCCGAGTCAACATCCATCCGCTAAGTGGAGCATGTCTCCATTCAGAGAATGTAACAATAGTTACTTGGACAGTACAAGTGCTGTGCCTCAATACAATGTTAGGACTTACCTACAATCGTCGCAGAGAAGAGTCCAACTGGTTATTCTACTGGTTCAGTGATATCGGTCACTGGATCCAACGCTAGATCAGGGTTGAGAGATAGATCAGTGCAAGTGAACTTTGAACAACATTTCCACCCACCTTTATCACACTCGCATTACGTAATGTGTAATTTATATTAATATATCATTCAGGCAAACTATAGCAATATTTAGGGCAACACACCCTCAGTTGTGCCGTAGCTTGCCTAAACCTATTTGGCCCTTTGACGAAGCTGTATAGCTGCTGGGTGCAAGCAAGCCACCTCAACAGCAGCAACTACTGGTTGGTTATAACTAAAGTGCAGCCACTCACAGAGGTCCAGTGTGAGCTATAATTATAGCATGGCAGCCGAACTTGCTGAATATTCTAATGCGTTAATGCAGAAACGACTTAAGCTGGAAAAAAATAGTTCCAATTTCGGCCGTCAGGAGTAAATCTGGCGCTGGACATCATGTCGTGGAAGTCCCCGGTGTTCATATTGAACGAACTGTGTAAGCGGCAGTTAATATTATCAACACTGTGCCTTTCCCACTTGTCTGACCACTTCTGCTCACGTCCCGTTGCTACCCATTACATATAGAAACATTCCTATACGTCTTTTTTTCATTGACAGTGCCAGGTTTTAACTTGATGGCCAAAACTGGAACTAATATTTTTCCAGCATAAATCGGTACCGTATTAACGCATTAGAATATTGACAAGTTTCGCTGTCATGCGATAAATACAACCCACAGTGGGAATCTGCGAGTAGCTGCACTTTAATTATAACCACCCAGTACTTTCGCTGATGGGCGGTTCTCTTCCTGCCACATTTATGTGTGACGCCAACAGTAATTGGTGAGTTCAGCACATACCAGCCTTCACCAAGCAATCTTCATGAACTGACACAGTTTGTGTTGCAGGCATCGCAAGATGTTCCCCAGTATGACGATCTGAGGCTGTTTGCTTCCACGCCACAAAGAACACAAGAGCGTATTCTTGACCGTAGCAGTCACACTTCATAATGATGTTGATGATGGGTATTATCCGAATGGAATAACAGTTCAATAATTTAATACCCGTTATGTGATGAATACTTTCACGTAGTTTGGTAAATATTGGACTAGTGTTTCATGGTGAAACACGTTCCATTTCAGTGCATGTAAGATGAGAAGACCATCGTAGTAACGGCGGCAACATAACGAGAGGTACTGTGCATTTAGTCCCAGACTGATCTTAATGGAATGCTTTTTTCAAACAGAGACATCGCTTCCACCATGCAGTTAGGTTGTATAGGAAAGTTCTCAAGCACAACTGAAGCTTGTGTGGCGCCTCGCGAAGCCACATTCGCGGCTACGGCCACTGCCCACGCACTTCTTGCTACGTGTGGCACGCGACACAAATTAGACGATGTATTGCTCCGCGGATTTAAGTGGAAACGTTTGTTGGCGGAGTCAGATTAAGCCTCTGCTCTGCTACGTAATTGAATGTCTAAATACGGGTCACCATCGTTGCTCTGACACGCGAGACAGGGACAGTTTCAAAGTCATCAGGTAAAAGTCCTGTAGCAAACTAATCGCGTTCAGAAAGGTCTCGATGTACCACCACTCGACTGGATCATGTTCACCTCTAACTGTTCATTTCGGCGCCCCCTGTTGTTCACTAGCCGGTAATCATCTCAACAACAAAATAGGAACTAATCATCTCAACAACAAAATAAGAACAGCGTTCCAAGTTAATAAGGAAACAGTCACACAGAAACAAAACACTGAAATTCGCAAAGAAGTGACATTTAGTCGTATCATCTAATCCAAGTCAAGTGCTCGCTCTGCTCTGTTACCTCAGTTGACCGAATGAGGCCACATTCACGAACTCTGACTACTCTTCGAGAAAAACAGGAATATGCTTATGCAGAACTGGACGCCCTCACACTGGAACACACTGTCGAATGATTTGTACTGGGTGGTTGTAATTAAAGTGCAGCTACTGACATTGGTCCATTGTGGGCTGTAATTATGGTATGGCAGCGAAACTTGGTAGATATTCTAATGCTTTAACGCAAAACCGATTTACACTGGAAAAAAGTAATTCCAATTTCGGCCACCACAAGCAGATCTGGCGCTGTGAATGCAAGAAAGATGGCTCTGAGCACTATGGGACTCAACTGCTGAGGTCATAAGTCCCCTAGAACTTAGAACTACTTAAACCTAACTAACCTAAGGACAACACACACATCCATGCCCGAGGCAGGATTCGAACCTGCGACCTTAGCGGTCGCGCGGTTCCAGACTGTAGCGCCAGAACCGCTCGGCCACCAGCGGCCGGCTGCAAGAAAGACTTACGAGGTGCTATCCATCGGTTGAAAACCTTACCTTTGGACTAATGGTCACTTTCAGCCTCGAGGTAGTTCCCATCTGCACGTACACACCGGTCCCGGCGCTTCTGCCACTGTTCAAACGTTTTCTCGAAGTCCTGTTCTTTGAGGGTGTTTATCACCGGCAGCGATGCTTCTCCAATCCTATCTAGAGTGTCGAACCGACGGCCTTTCAACTTGAGTTTCAGTTTTGGGAATAGCGCGAAGTCGCAAGGTGCCAAATCTGGCGAGTACGGTGGATGGGGTACAACCGCCATTTTGTTTTTGCCAAAAAGCCTGGTGAGCAAGGACGTGTGACAGGGCGCGTTGTCGTGATGCAGCAGCCGGTTCCCTTGACGCCAAAGTTCGGGCCGTCGTCGCCGCAAGTTTTCACGGAGCGGTCGCAAAACGTCACAATACTACACGGAATTCACTGTTTGGTTGGGTGGGACGAATTTTTTGTGCACAATTCCCTTGGTATCAAAGAAAACGATGATCAAGCTCTTCACTTTGCTCTTCACTTGTCTCGCCTTTTTGGGTCTTGGAGAGCCTGGGCTCTTCCACTGGAACGATTGTTTCTTTGTCTCTGGGTCATAACCGTAAATCCAGCTCTCGTCGCCAGTGACAACCCGTGACAAGAAGGCTGGATCATCAGATGTGGTCTGACGAAAGTCCGTACACACTTGAACACGCTGTGCCTTCTGATCGGCAGTCAAGATCCTTGACACAAATTTTGCGGCGACACGATGCATGCCCAATTCATCATTCGTTGACATGTCCCATAACCAATACCCACTTCATCCGGAAGGTCTTGAATGGTTCGACGTCGATCCGCACGAACCAGTTGTTGAATTTTGGTAACAATGTCTGGCGTTGTGCGGCTAACGGGCCATCTTCGACGTCTGTACGGCCGACCCTGAACCGATCATGCCACTCAAACACACGCTTACGGCTCATGATCTGTCCCCCAAACACGTGTTGAATCATTGCGAGGGTCCCAGTAGCACTTTTCCCAAGATTCGCACAGAATTTGATACACACGCGCTGTTCTGTTCGCGGATCCATCGTAAAATCGCCACTCACCAAACACAGAGTATTACGGAAATCGCTGTGGACAAGCAACACGTCCTCCCAGCTGAATGCCGCTCCGCACACTGACTCATCAGATATGCAGCAGCTCCTGCCACCTAGCGGTGTGCTACTCCTACTTTCCTGGTGGCAGCACCAGTCCCGAAAATTTTGGATTCCTCCTTGTATAGAAATGTTTCCACATGTAATGGATTAGGAATGCGACTAGGTTAGAAAAGTCTAACAAGTGAGAAAGGCATATATTTTTAACTGCGGCTTACACAGAATGTTCAGTATGAGCAATGAAGACGAGATGCTGTACCGCGCCAAGCTGTTACATTGGTCATTTCCCGTTTGCGCTAATAGCACTTCCGTAAGGTATTGCATCCTGCGTGATCTTTTTCTGCAGTGGATGTCTGAAAACACCGGCCGTCAT
Organism: Schistocerca nitens; assembly: GCF_023898315.1. Lineage (NCBI taxonomy): Eukaryota > Metazoa > Arthropoda > Insecta > Orthoptera > Acrididae > Schistocerca > Schistocerca nitens. The sequence continues at coordinate 410,851,127 of NC_064618.1, forward strand.
GGGAAAATTACTTGCCCTAAAGAACAGCCTACGCAGCTCCACAGACACCCATTTAGGAGGATTATGAAATGTTAAGCACATCTTTTTCAGGCCGAAACAAAACCCTCTTCACCTACAACCGGATACTGGCTGAGGCCATTATCACGAACAGGATTAACATACGTGGGCGATCATGGAATCATACTTACTAGAAGCTACTCGTAAAGGACTCGTGTAAACCAGCAGTTTGGTGGAAATGTTCTTTAATCGAGTCTGTAGTCAACACTCAGAAGAAAACTACAGTGTTTTTTGCTCGATACTGTGTGACGGATGAAAACATGTGACTGATCGGGTATTAAGCATAAATCAAAGCTAAGTGAATAGAGCTGTAATACAATATGAAAATTCATGTTAAAACTGCAACTACGTAAGAAGTCTTATCTCCTCTGCGACACTCTGATGCCATGTATATTTCCGCATTGCTCTAGAGCTAATGTGGCGCTCTAGAGCTTATGTACCGATATCGACCATGTTATAAATTACCGTTCATCCATCTTCAGATACATCGTGGAACGGCAGTCACTATATGTTTATGTGGTAGGGATGACGCCTTAATCTGTATTATTATTATTATTATTATTATTATTATTATTTTCAGTCGATTTCAGGGTTCCGTAAGCTACTATAACGTAAGCAGGAAAGAAGGTTCAGCACAATTGATACAAGTTTTTCGTAGTCTGTATGAAATGTATAATAATGGTTACCGGGTATCCACGTGATCAGCTGCTACCTTAGGCGGGCCTGAAGATGGTGTAATGTAACACCTAAATCTGTTTCCAACAAAATAAAACCTTCAACTACAGACGAAGGCGTCACTTCTACTGCATAAAGGAGTGCTAAAAATGTTTGCCAAATTTTCATAATTTAGCATGGAGTTACATGGATCATTGTGTAATTCCTTCCGCTTGCTACGGCTTCTGTCCTGCCTGTAGCAAACACTCCTTTCAACGGCTCCTGCAGATAAGCGGTGTCTTAGTCAAAAGTTTCATTCTGTGAGCGTAACTTTCAACGTTTTCTCTGAAAACTAGTACGAAGTACGCACTACCAACTAAAAACAGCTGCATGATTCTGTCGATAGCACCGTACAGCTGTCACGCATCTAGAATTCCGTGCTACATGACGATTTCGTTAGTTTGTGCGCTCGACGTGTAAATACGTCAACGCCCCCGTAGCGAACGTGCCGGCAGCGAGGTCGCCAGCAGCATAAATACAATAATGTTAGGAGTGTGGCACCAGCTTCTCTCTCAATACATCTTCCTTTACTCCTCGAGAACACGAGAATGGGAGGTTTAAAGCATCCAGCGTCGGAGCAGAGAAGCGGCTGACATCATAAATCAGTATTTACAGAGCTGTAAAGCGATACGTGCGGACTGAGCCGTCGCCCTTCGCACGAAGCGATGACGCGGGAAACAAAATAGTCTGTCTCTGTCAAGAGAGCTTTTTTTTTTCCTTCTTCGCTTGGCCCGTTCGTCTGTCGCTTATAATCAGAGGAGCTTTGCATTCCACAGCAAGCGTCATGCGGCTAAAATGCAGAGCAGGTTTATCGCGCCGCTCCAAAAACTGATCCGTTACGATGACGACAGAAACCGCGTGTGGGGCCAGCCATCCTGTCTTCTGAGTAGTGCAGCTCCACCGTTACTCGTCTGCACGACTCAAAAGAAAACTTCAGTTGGCCCAACGTCAGAACACCAGAAAACCAGTTTGACAGAAAGTATCGTATCGAATGAAAGATTGGGTTTAATGTCCCGGAAGGGGAAGGAAATCGGCCGTCAATTTCAAAGGAACCATCCCGACGTTTGCCTGGAGCGATTTAGGGAAATCACGAAAAAACTAAATCTGGATGGCCGGACGCGGGTTTGAACAGTCGTCCTCCCAAATGCGAATCCAGCGTGCTCATCTCTGCACCACTTCGGTCGGTAACTACCAGATGCCATACAGGTTAAAAACTGGAAACATTCAGGATATCCAGAATCCCTCACTAACATAATGAATGTGTCAAAATTATAGGAGTGGTCGGTAAAATACCTAGTGAATATGAGAGGCACCCACATGCCTTGCTCATACTATGGCATCAAGCAGTCAGACCTGCAAGATGAGTGGTCTGCCAAGCGAGTGGGTTCATTCTTATTTATCGAGTAACATGAACTCTCGTACACACAATCAAGTCACAAATTAACCTCCTGTAGGAATAATACGCAACGGAAACGCACATCTGACTATCAGTGATTTACAGAACTCTGACTGTTCACTACGCACTGGCAATACCACATTTTCTTTTTGTCTTTTATTTAACGGCTTTTATCAACACGTGGCCACCGCACTGAATATGAGTGGCGCACACATTATAAATTCGGGACATCATGACAACATACAGTTCGAAGGAAAAGTCCACCAATCTTTTTCTTTTCACTATCTTATTTATTCCGATAAATTCTCTAACCTAAACACACAAATTCTATAACCTACAACAATAACACATGAGAAATTCCGCCCAGTGGGCATGGCTTTACATTGGTGAATCTCTATATTATGGTCTCGTAATTATTTAACGCTACAGTGCACTTTCTGGATAGGATGGTGGATCTTTTATTATTTCTCACACTTCGACTCTCACAATCATCATCACGAAACTTTCCTCCAGACCGAGCAGTACAAAAGGAACACGCATAACCCACTAATCTATTGAAACTACCTCGCTACTCTCCCATGCAAACCACACATACCCAAATTACATGACATACACCACACTACGACATGGAATACAAAACACTAAATAGTCACAACACTATCACTTTCAGCTTTCCCACTTCAATTAGTATTTATCCCAGTTTCACACGACACTGCCCCACTTTGTAATTCTACTTTCCTACTATGAACTCTGGAGATATTTGCACGTCTTCCTGTGCAATGCAAACCAAGTGGCGTTGCTGGATAGATGGCCAACTCACCTTGCTTCTCTCTCAGAGTTTGAATCTAGCGTCACACGGAATCATATCACGCAAAGTAATATTAAGAACATATTCATCACACACGCGAGTCCTCAACTGATACCATGGACGAGTACTTCTCTTTATCCTTTGTCTCATACACAGATTGAGACTCACACAGTACTCACCACGTGGAAGTACTCGTCTCTAATTTCAAGTCCTGCACACGCCATTTCTTAAATATTTCAACTTATGGTACACATGCTATTTCTTAAATATTTCAACTTATTGTACACACGCTAGTAATTCAGCTTAACTTAAGCACACGGAAGTATTTCAACTTATTGCTACACGTGGTTTCATTGTGACCGTTGGTCACTTCCGAAGCTTACTACAATCCCATTAATATTACCTGCCTGACATTTAATTCTCCCCACAAAAGTTCCTGAAATAGAGAAATTATTATTTCAAACTACTCTTAAATATTCCACATGCATACCATGTCTCCACTCTTTTGTCATTACGGAGCACAACTAAAACAGGTCTTAACAGCACAAGATCCAGCGGCAGAGTGCCGAAACATGGCTGTTCTCCAGGTCCTCTCGCACCTCTGCTGAAGTGGGGGAGCACCTTGCTACCGTATTGGTCAGCCACATTTCAGGCGCTCAAAGCTCAGGTAAATTTCATCTCTTTGGTCCCACCAAAGGTGGCCAAAGGATCGTCTCAAAGATGATCATATATTCACATTCACTATCTGCGGTTAGCAGACGACCATACATTCATTCATTTCACAGATCTCACCAAACTGGATGTAGGGATTTATTTTGTGGGAGTGCACATGTGATCAATTAAATAAATAAATTGTCATTCTTTCCCACACTGGTATCCGGCTTCGCTGTATTAATTGAAATTGAGTTATTTTACAAAAAAAAAAAATGTGTTGTTCTGACAAAAATAATGAAGTATGTTGTACCTATTTTCAATGTCAGGCGGTACTGTACCCTTTCAAATACACAGTAGCTTACAGCTGCTTCAGCAAACTTTCCACTGTAACGGTTGAAAGTAGGCAGCAATCGAAGAATGGTGCCGTTCAGGAGCGTCTGGTTTACTAACGAGTCGAAAACAGATAGGGTTGCTGAGGCGGGGGTGTATGAGGTACAGCCTATACTAGTGAGCCCAGTCTCTCTAGGGAAGCTAGACATCCCAGGTGGAGATATTGGCAGTGGCAGTGTAAGCGGTGGAGAATCTACGTAAGTGCTACAAGAATCGTAGCATCTACATTCATTCATTCATACAGACAGCCAAGCAGCTCTCCGATGAGATGGACAGCCATGAATCTAGAGGAAAACAACAAAATAAATCAGCTACAGCTCCCTCATCGCTCAGAAATTGATGGTAGTGAACAAGCAATTAGGCTGCCCGAGGCAGGATTCGAACCTCCGACCTAGCAGCAGCGCGGTTCCGGACTGAAGCGCCTAGTACCGCTCGGCCACAGCGGCCGGCGTTAAGCAAAAGAGACTAAATGCTATAAACAAGTCGTTATACTATTTATATCTAGTGCCGCTCTCAAATTAAATTTTGTTGCAGTACTGTTAATCAGTAAGACTTAATAATAGCAGATCCCAGTAGAGGTTGCGATCCTCGTTGGTACGTACACGTCCAGTTGCGGGTTAACAGGTTTAGAAACGAATTTTGTCTGCTGAGCTTCGCGATCAAGCGAGTTCAGGCTTACCTTCGTGACGTACGTGCCGCGTCCTGTATTTCTCGTGGGTCTCGCCCTGAGAATCTGTGAAGTCACGCCCAGCCGCTAGACTACGTACGGACTTACCAACAGCTCACCAGCTGTCACTCCACTTGACGATGTGTAAGCCATAGTCTTTTCGTAGGCAGAGACAGCACGTGACAAAGCCACCAACACTGCCCTATCAAGAACCAGAGAGAGAGAATTAATTCAAGTAAATCCGATTACTCATTCATGTTGCTGGCGAGATGTCGAGTTCATTGACACCGAGCACGGACCTATCAACTGAGTTGCGAAAAGTTCCGTAGTTAAATAATTCATTTTGAGTATCAAAGCTAATTATCTCCGACCAACAAACACTGATGTCGCCTAATGGGTGGAGGGGCTAACTATTTTTTCATGTTCACGATTTCATTAATATTAAAATACTTCGAGGTGGTGGCTTTCTTAAAACTTGCAGTCGTTAGATTCGAATATGACCAGAAGACACGCAGTGGGGATGGAAAAAACCGACCGGTTAAAATCGACACCGGTATTTTAATTCGGAAGAACTGGTGTTTCTCGGGTTTGTTTCTTCTCGGCTATAATTGTTATTTTTAGTTTTTCTAATAACAGAGTAAAAAGCTGGTATATCAGTTTGTCATAGCAGCACTGATAATGTGTTTTTAAGAAACTCTTTTTTAAACGAGTTAATGCTGATTTGTAAAATTTCCATATCTTTTAAATATTGGGTTATTACACAGAATGGAAAAAGCGATCAGTGCTATTTTAATAACAATACCGACGATTAAAAACAAGCAACACAGACGACATAAGAAGTGGCACATCATTGCTAAGATAGTATTGTGCCTGTTGTTATATACTCCTCAGAACCGGTGATCCAACCATGTTATGGGAGCAGTAAAAAGCGCGTCAAGCCTGTCATTTGTAGGTCAACGATATTTATCATTATTAGGAAGTTACGTGGCTTCTGAAAGATTGGTACCGTCTTTTAATGATATTGTTTCTGATGAAAGGAGTCGACTTACATATCAACACATAATAGGGCGAGTATTTCTGAACAGACTGGATAATAAATATTGGCCATAGGATTAGTTCATTGCTGAAATATGAACTATTTTCATGTTATTGTTCCTGATAAATGTTTTATTTCACCTACTATCTAAATGGTTCGTCTGTATTTTTGGAAGAGCATTTTTAGTTCTGTCAGCGAAAAATTAATTGTATTTAAACTGCCGTTAAAAAATAAATGTTTGATTACAAAACTGATTTTTCATTCAAAATAATTAAAGGAAAAGAACGGTACAATTTTTTTTTACACAGAAGCTTTTTATATCTGCCGGTTGTTTCTATGAAAGAATAAAAGAGAAAGGGATGAAGGCAACAGTGATAAATTAAAAACTTAATAATACGTAGTTTATAATGAAGATACAAAGCTGTTAATCAGCTGGCTGTGTCGACGTAATATGCCTTTATGTACCTGTAGCCCCTAGACTCAGGACAACTTAAGACGAAAATCAGAGTTCTTCAAATTCAGTTTCCTTGACTATTCGTAATGCCCAAATAGTGGTGTAATCCTCGATTACAACATGGTTTTGAGCCGATATTCAAAACAATTAGAATCAGTAGGAGAATTCCGTTTTTTTATGATTTATTCAACTCCTCATTACTTTTCGACAAAGCAATGGACTTATCTTGAGCGGCGTTAAGTCAGGTTAAACCGGAAATGAAAAAAATCGGTGTAACCGAAAACCGGTTGTTTCAGCTATAGCCGCCATACCTAACCGGGAGACCAATTCCTCGTGAGCTTCGAACAGTTGCCGCCAAAGCAGGCCCGGCAACCTAATCATCAAACGGCTGAGCCGCGCCTCCCGTCCGAAACACAAGAACTGATAGCGCCTTCGCCTCGAGTTATGTTGGCTGCTGCGCCTTTTGGCCTGCTACGGAGGTGCACTGTGGAGAGATGCCCAAGGCTACTAAATTCCTGAGAAACCATCTCCCAGCCACAGACGTACGCAGCTGCTTGAAGATGCTAGACGTGTCACTTCGTGAGTAGCCTTAACGAGGAAGTTACAGCAGTCTTAGTTCAAGGCTAACTTTCCATCACTTTGCAGGCAGTAACCTTTAAAACCCTGCTGCTATCCAGTATCATTAGTGCCGATCGCAAGCCGGCAGCAACTACAAGTTACGATGCCCCGCCCTTGATTCTGCTTTCGCACCTCAACTCCTGTGGTCTCGATTTCATTGCTTCATCGAACTTGTGTCTTTTGTATTCCACACTACCCGGAAGCTAGCCATTTATGACAATATTTGTTTGGTTCATAGTAGCTTTTGGAACAGGGGTATCTCAATTTTCGTTCTCTTGCGGTTACAATACATTTTCAAATTAACGTCTCAAGAGGCCATTCACTGACTGTGCAAGTAGGCTCTTTAGTTTTTTATGTTGGTAACGCCACGTAGCGCTCTGTATGAAAATCACTGGTTGTGCTGTGTGAAGTCTGTGGCTGGTTTGCATTGTTGGAATTTGCTATTGTAGTGTTGGGCAGTTGGCTGTTAACAGCGCGTAGCGTTGCGCAGTTGGAGGTGAGCCGCCAGCAGTGGTGGATGTGGGGAGAGAGATGGCGGAGTTTTGAGAGCGGATGATCTGGACGTGTGTCCATCAGAGACAGTAAATTTGTAAGACTGGATGTCATGAACTGATATATATTATGACTTTTGAACACTATTAAGGTAAATACATTGTTTGTTTCTATCGAAATCTTTCATTTGCTAGCTATGCCTATCAGTAGTTAGTGCCTTCAGTAGTTAGAATCTTTTATTTAGCTGGCAGTAGTGGCGCTCGCTGTATTGCAGTAGTTCGAGTAACGAAGATTTTTGTGAGGTAAGTGATTCATGAAAGTTATAGGTTATTGTTAGTCAGGGCCATTCTTTTGTAGAAATCGTTGAAAGTCAGATTGCGTTTCGCTAAAAATATTGTGTGTCAGTTTAGTGTTGATCAGAATAAGTAAAGAGAGAAATGTCTGAGTACGTTCAGTTCTGCTCAGCCGTTTGAAGATCAAATAATGTAAGAGGTTTATCAGCACAGTAATTCATAAATTTGTCTAAGTGGACGTTTCATAACTGTAGCTTTCCCTGTTCTCTATTTGTTAATTCTATCAACGTTTAGACAACCAGCTCCGGTGCCAGTAGGAGAATACGGGTTTTTACGTGATAAAAGAGCAGAAGAACAGAAAGCGAGTGACTGTCAGTCTGTCTGATACGGAAAAGATTTGAGGTAATTTGTCAATCTTTAATCACAGTCGCTGCGGACTCGTCAGTTGACTCGATCACACTATTACGTCCAAGTGATTAATAGTTCTCCAGTCGCCACAAATGGCGAAAATTTGCTTAGCAGAAAGCTCGTAGCATTTTCACCACCTGACACGACTGGGAGGCCGAGAACGTTTTATTCAGCGCTACCCCCGTGGCACTGCATTCATGAACATGCTTTTGTTTCATGCAGTGTCAAAGACAACCTGCGTACTGGACGTAAGAACACAAGAGTGAAACGTTTGCTATCGCCGGCCGGTGTGACCGAGCCGTTCTAGGCGCTTCAGTCTGGAACCGCGCGACCGCTACGGTCGCATGTTCGAATCCTGCCTCGGGCATGGATGTGTGTGATGTCCTTAGGTTAGTTAGGTTTAAGTAGTTCTAAGTTCTAGGTGACTGATGAACTCAGATGTTGAGTCCCATAGTGCTCAGAGCCATTTGTTTGCTACTGTCGCGTAGTCAAATGAGCAGTCATCTTCAGCTAAAACTCGAGGACCGCGGTTTACAATTCACCACTACGCGAGAAAAATATTTGACAATAAAAGGGTTTAGAACAACGTTTGTGAATGGATTATTTGACGACGACACGGAGCAGCGAGCTGCAGTTACATGCTTTGCTGGCTCAGTGTCAAAATGCTGTATCTCCCTCAAGAGCGTTACTTTCTGATTAACGTACAATATAACACAGTTCACGAAAGAGGGACCTGTTTTTGTCTAAGGAAAATCTCTATTATGTACAAGAGTGGTGAAGGAAAATGCACCTCATACACTGCTGGCCACCGTAAATGCAACACCCTGAAGGAAGCATCCGAATCAAGTGAAATTTACACCATGGGTTTGCAGCGATGAGATATGCAACTGATTAGAATTTCAGCGCAGACGCACATCACGCGCGCCTGTGGCGCCACCTCATAGCGCCATTTAAGGCTTGGCGATTTCGACAAGTGTACGTTCGGCACGTGTGTTTACTTTGTGGTTGTTTCACAAGACGATCAGTTATGCCTCGTAGACAACAGCGAACATCGTTTGATCAGGTATCCGAGTTCGACAGAGGAAGGATAGTGGCTTACCGAGATTGTGGATTATCATACAGAGAAATCGCTAGTCGTGTTGGACGAAACCAAACAACTGTAATGCGGATATGTGTCCGTTGGATGCAGGAGGGTACGACGGACCGACGTGGTCGATCGCATTCACCTCGGTGCACCACTGCACGTGCTGATAGGCAAATTGTGCGCATGGCAGTGACTGATCGCTCAGTGACATCCCGAACCATAGCACAGCACATTGCGTCTGTAGCGCATCATCCAGTGTCTGCGCGTACCATTCGACGCCGTTTACAGCAGAGTGGTCTGTCCGCAAGACGTCCATTGCTTCGTCTACCATTGACGCAGAACCACAGACGTCTCCGTCGCCAATGGTGTGATGACAGACGGATGTGGACGGCAGAATGGAATGACGTTGTCTTTACTGACGAGGCACGCTTCTGTCTGCAGCACCACGATGGTCGGATTCGAGTGTGGAGACACCGTGGAGAGAGGATGCTGGACAGCTGCATTATGCACCGCCACACTGGTCTTGCACCGGGTATTATGGTATGGGGCGGTATTGGATATTACTCTCGCACGCCTCTAGTACGCATTGCCGGTACTTTAAATAGCCGGCGCTACATATCCGAGGTGCTGGAGCCAGTTGTCCTTCCTTACCTTCAGGGCTCGGCCACAGCCATATTTCAACAGGATAATGCGCGACCACACGTGGCACGCATTGTCCAAAGGTTCTTTGTCAATAACCAGATTGAAGTGCTTCCCTGGCCGGCTCGCTCTCCGGATCTTTCGCCGATAGAAAACATGTGGTCCATGGTTGTTCAACGAGTGACCCAGATTACATCCCCAGCTGCCACACCATATGATCTTTGGCAACGTGTGGAAGCTGCTTGGGCTGCTGTACCCCAGGAACACATCCAACGTCTCTTTGACTCAATGCCGAGACGTGTGGCAGCGGTGATCTCCAACAATGGCGGCTACTCTGGCTACTGATTCTGGCAGGAACCACATGTCACAGACGTCTGTAAACGTAATCATTTGATACTTGGTCAACATGTTATCTACAAAATAAATTTAGTTGTGCTACCTCTTGTCTTTCTTGGTGTTGCCTTTACGGTGGCCAACAGTGTATTATGAAAACGACCAAGATGTCACCACGATATCTGCTTGAACCCAACTTCTGTGAAGGTTACGTGCGTCGCACATAAGGGAATCGTGTATAATGTGTGGTCACAGCACGATGGAGCTGCTGAGCTCTTTGCTATTCACGTACTTGAGTTGCCTCATGAAAAATTTCGTGGCCGCTGGATTCAGCGTGGTTCAGAAAGCTGTCCAGCCGCATTGAAATGCCCATCATCAATCCGGATTTTATCAGAGCAGACAACTGTTAGAGAGAATAATCAAGTCCCATGTTAAAAGAAGATCGCTTTTTCGAGAACTCGTTTCGTACGTCGAGAACTCGTTTCGTACGTCGAGAACTCGTTTCGTACGTCGAGAACTTGTTCCGTACATCGAGAACTAGTTTCTACATCACGAACCCGCGCTATATATAAGTCATTTGTCCAGTCAGACGATCATTCACCAGCCGTCCCTATTCGCGGGAGCAGTATATCTTTGCCGAACAGAAAAGAGCAGGAATCTCTCGTAGCAACGCTAGAGCTTTGATCGATGGTGACCAATCAGAGCGTTGGGCGTGCCTAGTTAAGTTGGTCGCCTTACAAAAGCACACCTGGGCAGCACAGCGGAGCAAAAGTAGTTCTGACTCTTGTCTCAAGTATTTAGCATTGGCCCATTCGACCAGAAAGTTTCAACACAAAGGTGAGGCTGCAGCAAGCTACGAGCATTCGGGTTGCATTCACACGATCGGAAATCGCGAGAGTGTTGAAGTTATTCGCGTGTGGACTTGTTTTATATAGAGCTGCGTTTTTGTTGTTTTCATTTGCGTCAGAACACGTGGTGATCGATATTCGTCTCTGAGTTAACGGTTAGTTCAAATGGCTTGCAGATTCTCTCTCACACAAAGCTTCTTAAAAACAGTTTGTAAAATTATTTTTACTTAATTTTATGTTCTGATATTCGGAAGGAATGATTCATATTATGATTTGATGTTTGTACTTGACTATAACGGTTGACTTCGTATATCAGATGTATCCGCGTATTATACTGAAATTTTCATGCTTTTGGGTTCCCTGAATGCATTAGCTTATTTTAGCTTATACCTTTCCATTGTTCACAAATTCTACCTTCTACCATATGTACTCACCTCCATCTTTGAATATTTATTTCTGTCAAGCAGAACATAACACTGATTTATTCTGCAATTTGTTCAGGGGCGGCGCCAAGCATGCTTGGAGTTCTTGCATTCATCTTTCATAAGAAATTTTCAGCAATGCCGGTAAGGCATCAGTAAAGCAGTTCTTCGAGTTACACGGCGGCGGAGACGACATCATCGTAAATTATTGCTTTCACCAGACAAGCCCCCTGTCGTTGAGCTTTGCGTAAGCTCTGACGTCTCAGAAAATGTTTGAAGCGAGATAACGTTGGTAATCGGTCATATTGTGTGTTTTGGGATATGTTACACAGCATAAACTGGGTTCATATTTATATATCAACAATAACGTATAGTTTCAGAAGGAGTGGTAGACTTACAGGTTGTCTCATCGCCGGTACAAGAATAATGAACAATTGCTCAAAAGAGTCGAGGGAGCCTTAAGAAGCTTAGATCATGAGATGCTTGACAAAATTTGAAGGACGACAGGTTGACACATACAGGGTGTCCACAATCAAAACTCCAGTTTCGAAACGCTGCAGAAAGAGAATCACTGCTCAAAATGACGTAGAATTTGAACAGCATGTTACTGACTAAGGGCGAAATGTCATGGAACGAAAACATTTAACGCAAATTTTACCAACAGATGGCATCTTAACGTAAATAGGGTCGGCTACAAATGACAGATGAATGCCAGTACGACGGCTATGGGGTTCGTATTATATATTAAATCGTCCGTACTGTTCAATGTAGATGACTGCACAAGTTCGGCAGTTAACAGTTGCGGCATTATTAATTTGGTAAGCCCGTGCACTACGGTTAGGTCGTATCATATCTGATAGGAAAAATCGGTTTTTAATTTTCCTGACGCCAAAAGCAGCTTAGAAAGCAAAATGATGTCGAGAATGGTAGTAGTCGAGCACTTACCCGCGAAAGACAAAAGTCCCAGGTTCGAGTCACGGTCCGGCACACAGTTTCAATCTGCCAGGAAGTTCCAAATGATATCGCTTTCTAATTGTCCTGAAACTGGCGCAAGACATGCTTAATATACTGTCCACCGTTATTTGCGATTAGTTAAAATCAAGAAACAGCATGTTCCACAACAAATCGGAGTGGCCCGGGGTTGGGCAGTGCCTGCCTTCGATTCGGCTACGTTCGTGACCGGAGCAATGGACATATCATCTTTTAGATAGCCCCACAGCCGGAAGCCGCGTGGATTAAGATCAGGTGATGTGGACGGCCAGGCTGTAGGGGAATGGCAGCTGATAATTCTAGCAATTCCGAAATGTCTGTCCAGCTGCTGCCTCATAGGCTGTGCAATGTGAGGAGGAGTGCCATCTCGAATAAAAATGATCCCCTCGAAAAACTACAGCCCTATGATAAACGATGCCGTCAACCCGCTCCACACAGTCAGCTTTGCACAATGAACAGGTGAGCGCATGAGAAATTTCTGTTGCCAGTATTCTGCAAGTCCGCGTACTGGCATATACCTGGAGATGGAAATGGGCACCATCAGTCTACAGAATGTTCCATGGCCACTCATTGTCCACTTCCAAGCGAGCAAGAAATTCCATATAGAACGTTTCTCTTGCTGGCAGGTCACCAGAAAGCAACTCCTGAACGTGGGCGATCCTGTATGGGTAGCAATGCAAGATGTTTCATAGAATTTTATGGATCGTGCTCACAGGCATTTCCAACGTTCGGGCAATTCCCCACGCACTACATGTTTGTACACTGTCGCTCGACTTCTCCTACAGTGCTGTGGTCACATCTTCAACAGACGTCGGATGAACTGCTTTGTTCCATCTCCCACATTGCACTTCAGAAGAACCTGTCTATTAGAATTTTCTAATCATGTTCTCCAGACCCACAACAGACATTGAACCAACGCCTTTGTTCATACCCTTGCGTGTCCGGAACTTCTGCAGGGCTCCTGGCGCACAGTCACCGTTCTTGTGCAACAGCTTTAGCAGCAGCGAGCGATCCTTCATGAAGACAGTCATGTTCGGCGTCTCGGACGAAAACTGAGGAACAGCCATGTGCCACGCGTCTGTTGGTGTGGATATTATGACGCTTACAGCGCCGTCTATTGGTCAAAGTTGCGTTAATTTTATTTGTTTATTTCTTTTGTACCATGACGTTTCCGTCTCCGTCACTAACGTGCTGTTCAAATTTGATGTCATTCTGAGCAGTGATTCACTTCCTATAGAGTTTTGGGACTGGAACTTTAATTATGGACACCCTTTGTATCTCTGTTAATTATGGACAACCTGTATATCTCTGTATGGGGCCCTACGCTGCATACACGGATCTGTTGGAAACATAATTTGTGCGTCTTTGAACTCAAACGTTATAATATTTTGACCTAGGGAGACGGAGACTTCTCATGTACATTATACATCTGTACTGCTCAACCCACTGTACTGTGTGCGGCGTATTGCAGGTAATGTAACAGAATTTTGTTCCGCTTTTGAATGATTCGCAGGAAGAAGGGATATTGGCACACAACTGTATTTACCCTAATTTCTCTGATGTTCTCCTCATTATTCGAGTGGCCCCCGCCAAGTTCAGTGTAAAGAAACTAACGACCAGGTAGACAATGAACAATAGACATATTATTAATGGAGCAAACTCACTCTTATCCATCTTGGATCACAGATATGAACTGGCTTACAAAACACTTCTGACTGTTAAGCCAAAGTTTAACGGATCGGCTTGAAAGGCTAAAAAAAGTCTTACGGAACAGTCGGTGAGACAACTGTCAGTAAACCAAATCAATGGAATGAGCCGATGTACCAAGGTCCAGGAGGCTCAAGTGGGTAGAGGCAGAGTTTTTGCATGGATGGGATGAAAACTGCTGGCGGCCCCACGTCGCTCCTGAAAGCGGCGATCCCAGGTTGGGTGGCAGGCTGGCTGCAACTGCTGAATAGGAACCGGACAGCGAAGTACGGTGGGCGGATTAATTCCTGGTGAACCGTTTGCGGCAACGTGACTGGCGGAGGCAGTTATTGCCGTAGTAGATAGTGTCGGAAGTTCCATGCGGCTTTTCGCGGATGATGCTGTAGTATACAGAGAAGTTGCAGCATTAGAAAATTGCAGTGAAATGCAGGAAGATCTGCAGCGGATAGGCACTTGGTGCAGGGAGTGGCAACTGACCCTTAACATAGATAAATGTAATGTATTGCGAATACATAGAAAGAAGGATCCTTTATTGTATGAGTATATGATAGCGGAACAAGCACTGGTAGCAGTTACTTCTGTAAAATATCTGTGAGTATGCGTGCGGAACGATTTGAAGTGGAATGATCACATAAAATTAATTGTTGGTAAGGCGGGTACCAGGATGAGATTCATTGGGAGAGTCCTTAGAAAATGTAGTCCATCGACAAAGGAGGTGGCTTACAAAACACTCGTTCGACCTATACTTGAGTATTGCTCATCAGTGTGGGGTCTGTACCAGATCGGGTTGACGGAGGAGATAGAGAAGATCCGAAGAAGAGCGGCGCGTTTCGTCACAGGGTTATTTGGTAACCGTGATAGCGTTACGGAGATGTTTATCAAACTCAAGTGGCAGACTCTGCAAGAGAGGCGCTCTGCATCGCGGTGTAGCTTGCTCGCCAGGTTTCGAGAGGGTGCGTTTCTGGATGAGATATCGAATATATTGCTTCCCCCTACTTATACCTCCCGAGGAGATCACGAATGTAAAATTAGAGAGATTCTAGCGCGCACGGAGGCTTTCAGACAGTCGTTCTTCCCGCGAACCATACGCGACTGGAACAGAAAAGGGAGGTAATGACAGTGGCATGTAAAGTGCCCTCCGCCACACACCGTTTGGTGGCTTGCGGAGTATAAATGTAGATGTACGGGCTAGCTGGGGCTCCTAGGTGCGATGCCGCTGCCCTGTAGCATGGTTTGTTATTGTTATTGCCGTACTGACAAACTTTTGTTTTACTTGCGCTGTCGTGGCCCCTGCGCTCTCGGGCGTAGGCAACTCGTGGCGCAATACTGCCATGTTGGTGGGCTATGTGCTACGAGTAAGCAGCTATCATTATACACTAAAGCGCCAAAGGAATTGGTATAGGCATGATATTCAAATACAAAGATATGTAAACAGGCAGAGTACGGCGCAGCGGTCGGGAACGCCTGTATGACAACAAGTGTCTGGCGCACTTGTTAGATCGTTTAGCGCTGCTACAAAGCCAGGTTACCAAGATTTAAGTGAGTTTGAATGTGGTGTTACGGTCGGCGCACGAGCAAAGGTACACAACATCTCCGAGGTAGCAATGAAGTGGGACCTTTCCCGCAAGACCATTTCTCGAGTGTACCGTGAGTATCAGGAATCCGGTAAAACATCAAATCTCCGACGTCGCTGCGGCCGGAAAAAGATCCTGCAAGAACGGGACCAACGACAGCTGAAGAGAATCGTTCAACGTGACAGAAGTGCAACCCTTCCGCAAATTGCTGCAGATTTCAATGCTGGCCCAGCAACAAGTGTCAGCGTGCGAATCAGTCAACGAAACATCATTGATACAGGCTTTCTGAGCCGAAGGCCCACTGGTGTACCGTTGATGACCGCACGACACAAAGCTTTACGCCTCACCTGGGCCCGTCAACACAGACATTGATCTGTTGATTAATGAAAACATGTTGCCTGGTTGGACGAGTCTCATTTTAAATTTTATCGAGTGTATGGACGTGTACGGGTATGGAGACAACCTCATGAATCCATGGACCCTGTACGTCAGCAGGGGACTATTCAAGCTGGTGGAGGGTCTGTAATAGTGTGACTCTGATAGGTGACACGTTCGTAAGCATCCTGTGTGATCACCTGCATCCATTTGTGCCCATTGCGCATTCCAACGGATTTGGGAAAGTCCAGCAGCACAATGTGACACTCCACGCGTCTAGAATTGCTACAGAGTGGCTCCAGGAACGCTCTTCTGAGTTTAAACCCTTCCGCTGCCACCAAACTCCTCAGACGTGAACATTAATTGGGGTGGTGGGGATTGGCAGTGAGATCGCTGTAGGGGAAATGCCGTTCTAAACTGAAGCCTACGCTCGCATTGTTTGTAAATATTACGTCAGGCCCCTACACGCCCACACTTGCATGGCGACCATTCGAAAAGATCTACTGTCACCTCTGCTTTCGTTAGTATCTAAAAGGAACTCGTCCTGGCTTGTTAACTGGTTGTAACTTTCAGAGAAGCGTCATGAGGGGGCGAACTTTGAGTAAAACCTACACATTTCTGTGGCTGCTATGTCAAAATTGGCTTCTTTTGCCATAACACAGCGGAGTTTACACTGTCTCAAGTCACTGAAATGTCGTGCAGACACAATTGCGAGAGAATTCTGAAAAAGTGATTTATTAAGTGAGGAACTGAGGAAAAGTAAAGCCAGTAGCTTATGGAAAAGCAAAAACGTGTAATGTCTTCACATATGTTGTTCCAAAAACCATAGCATTTATCGTTTCACCAGCTGTAGACGCCTTTAAAAATTACATTCTTTCACCGAAAAAGTCTGTAGTTACTGGAATAACACGGTAGATAATGAAGTTTCACATAATAACAATATTGAATAATTCTCTCCTCTTTGCAAGCTATCATTTTCCAAAATATCATTTAGATATCTGAAACCGTTTATGAAGTATGAGTAATGTTGTGGTTATTCCACTCTGTGTTTCTCGCTGGCGCGGCGCAACCGCAAATGAGTGTGCTACATCAGGCCAATTTTCTCGACATTGGTGACGTATAGATACCCACATTCAAGTCAAAAGAAAAATTCAATATTTTAGCTACGTGTCATATGCAACAACATATTATGTAATAAGCACCAAACGCACAATCATAGCAACCTCTATTTTTCATTGAACATTTTCCCGAATTTCGCGCAGTGTCTTACTTTTCACGTAAATATCACAGCAACTATGACCATTAACGAAATGATGGGCACATCATCATGAATCTGGCATATAAAGCTGTAAGTAAAGCAAAAACCATTATTTTTTACCGAATAGTGTCTGTAAAATTGTTTGAGAAGGATTGCAGGGTGCGCACCTCGATTCTGCCATCGCTGACCGACTGCAACGTGGCAAACTTTTATCAGCCTCCCCATTTGAACAAATTAAAGAACAAATTGGACGAAAACTGGTCACTGCGCTGAGGGCACCGTATCCTTGCCGAACTACACACGCGGCACGTGGTCAGAGGAACCTCCATTCGTCAGCGCCATCTACCGTGGCATCGATGCATTCCAGATACACGTTCATAGCACCATCTTTCCTCCATTTCCTGGCAGGAATCCTTCCCTACAGTTTGTCGCTTTTATTAGTGTTCATCCTGTATATGATACAGCTGAAAATACCGAAGGGCTTTGCAGTTAAATGATATGGGGCGAATTTACACAACCAGATTTTAGCCAACTTTCTCGTATACAACCACACTACTGGCCATTAAAATTGCTACACCAAGAAGAAATGCAGAAGATAAACGGGTATTCATTGGACAAATATATTATACTAGAACTGACATGTGATTGCATTTTCACGCAATGTGGGTGCATAGATCCTGAGAAATCAGTACCCAAAACAACCAACTCTGGCCGTAATAACGGTCTTGATACGTCTGGGCACTGACTCAATCAGAGCTTGGATGGTGTGTACAGGTAGAGCTGCCAATGTAGCTTCAACACGATACCACAGTTCATCAAGAGTAGTGACTGGCGTATTTTGACGAGCCAATTGCTCGGCCACCATTGACCAGGGCAGCAGTCGAACATTTTCTGTATCCAGAAAGGCCCGTACAGGACCTGCAACATGCGGTCGTGCATTATCCTGCTGAAATGTAGGGTTTCGCAGGGATCGAATGAAGGCTAGAGCCACGCGTCGTAACAAATGTGAAATGTAACGTCCACTGTTAAAAGTGCCGTCAATGCGAACAACAGGTGGCCGAGACGGGTAACCAATAGCACCCCATAGCATCACGCCGGGTGATACGCCAGTATGGCGATGACGAATACACGTTTCCAATGTGCGTTCACCGCGATGTCGCCAAACACGGATGCGACCATCATGATGCTGTAAACTGAACCTGGATTCATGCGAAAAAATGACGTTTTGCCATTCGTGCAGCCAGGTTCGTCGTTGAGTACACCATCGCAGGCGCTCCTGTCTGTGATGCAGCGTCAAGGGTAACCGCAGCCATGGTCTCCTATCTGAATGTCCATGCTGCTGCAAACGTCGTCGAACTGTTCGTACAGATGGTTGTTGTCTTGCGAACGTCCCCATCTGTTGACTCAGGGATCGAGACGTGGCTGAACTGTCCGTTACAGCCACTCGGATAAGATTCCTGTCATCTCGACTGATAGTGATAAGAGGCCGTTGGGATCCAGCACGGCGCTCCGTATTACCCTCCTGAACCCACCGATTCCATATTGTGCTAACAGTCATTGGATCTCGACCAACGCGAGCAGCAATGTCGCGATACGATGAACCTCAATCGCGATAGGCTACAATCCGACCTTTATCAAATTCGGAAACGTGATGGTACGCATGTTTCCTCCTTACACGAGGCATCACAACGTTTCACCAGGCAACGCCGGTCAACTGCTGTTTGTGTATGAGAAATCGGTTGGAAACGTTACTCATGTCAGCACGTTGTAGGTGTCGCCCCGGCGCCAACCTTGTGTGAATGGTCTGAAAAGCTAATCATTTGCACATCACAGCATCTTCTTCCTGTCGGTTAAATTTCGCGTCTGTAGCTCGTCATCTTCGTGGTGTAGCAATTTTAGTGGCCAGTAGTGTATAATTAACAACAGGCTCGCAACTGCTGCGTAAGAAAATCGGTTCTGCATGGCGCCATGTAGCGTGGTGAGAGCCAGCAGAGAGCAGTAAAACGTTTGGTGTGTTTGTGGTCAAAGTAACCACGGCGGTGAAAGTATACCCAGTCTACGGTGCGATGTTTCTTCACTCGCAACGGAACTGGAATTCTTGTAATTCTGAGAGCAAAGTTTCCCTTTTTGAATAACGCCTCTCTTGCAGCGTCTGCCACTAGTTTAACCAGCTTTTCCTGTTCGAATATTCTCTCTCTTCTAGTAGGCCAGCTTGTGGTAGATTCCCAACGACGAATTAAAGGAGGCTTTTCTTTTTCACGGCAGCCGAGGTGCTGGACTGGAAGTTCTCGACGCTGGACGGAGACGGTGACGCGCTGCTGTCGCGCGAGGAGAGCGCCTCGCTGCGGCGCCTGGTCCGGGGCTCGGTGCGGCCGCGCCGCTGCGCCAAGCAGTTTGCCCGCCTCTGCGACAGGGACCGCGACGGCCGCATCTCGCGCAACGAGTGGCACGCCTGCATAGACCTCGACGTCAGCCGTGAGTACCTGCTCAGCTCACTCTCTCTACCTGCCTACTCACCTCCTATCCTCCTCCTCACTACACTGCAGGTGTACGAGGGCCAGGCAGAAAGTAAAACATCCCAATGTTTCTTCTGCTTCGTTAAGTTGGTAATGTCAGCTGGTGTACTTCTGAAAACCACTTTCTACACGAAACTCCAGTAACTGCGTCCCACATCAACAGATGGGAGCACTGTACAAGTTTAGAAAATGGCCGACATTGACGTCCGCATAATGCCGGGTTTACTTACATGTGCGTCTCGCCACAACTAACCTTAAATGCAAGTTACCGTTTCCACACGCCGTAGTTTGAAACGATGATTACGCGACTTCCAAGATAGTGACACGTAAAGTTCTTCGTAAGGAGAAGCTTGTCACCTGAAGTCCACAGCAAGCTTCGGTGAAAGTATCTTCTTCCTGAATAGGAGTTAATATGGTCGCGCAGCTCAGCCCAAGACCTTATTCTGTCGTTGGCGAAGAAGAAACGGATATATAAAGGTTAACTACGCGAATAGACATCTCGTAGAAATGGTGTGGAGTCAACAAGTACGCTCATATGAGAGCTGTCTGCAGAGGACGAAAATTTTCGTTACTGCAGTACACGTGTCACATTCCGAAGAGCACTATATCTAAAAAAAATTATGTTTATTACTTGTATGCTGTCTATAATACGGCGAAGGTATATCGGAAAGTGAGATTTTTGTCGTAACACCTCTGTAGTTTCGCGTTGGTCAGGATTCTGATAGGTCATAGGATTATGATAGGTCACAAATGAGACGGTACGGGACTTAGTTACAAAATTAACTTTCCACTACTGTGTAGAACAGTCATTGCTCAGTGATTGTGCTAATGACAATACTGTTGTGGTTACACGGGATTAATTCACTAGAGGCACAAATGAAATTTTGTTTCTTCTTCACCGTAATATTTACACTCACTGGCTGAAGCAAAATATTATTGTACTGAAACAAAAAAATACCTTTACAATATTTAATGACCAACATATATATGAACCTGTTAAAGTCCACAATCCGTTACAATATTTTTGAATGCGTACGCCACTTCAAACAGTGCTGTATTACTTTGTTACAAATACGTGGGTATAAGGAATTGCAGAATGCTAGAATAACACTCCTATTATCATATGGTTTGAGAAAATCTTGACACTTCAGAGTATTTATTTATGTAATCGGACAGTAAGACCACTGTTTCGTCACAACGTTACTATCGGGGCCAACGAGATAGATACACGGGCCCAGTAACGAACTTGTGACGTCACACTTCGCGAACGCTCGGCTCCATGCAGGGCTCACGGGAAATCAATATTTAATTGAAAATGTACCCACTAAAGGTTTTAATTTTGTCGTATGCATGTATTTAAAAACGCAGTCAAGAATTATTAAACTCGTCTGAAATACGAGTAGTTACTCGCTCTCCGTCGGAGACAGCTGCTGGTTCTCGTAAGACCTGCAGTGTCACGTTCTGTGACGTTTCCGCTACGGGCTGACTTCCTTGTGAGCCTCTGCTACTATTCACGTGTATAAACAAGCGATTCAAGACATATACAGTCCAATGAACGAGAGCAGAATGGGAGCAAATCCACCTAGCGGCAGTTGCGCAAGCTCGTAGGCGATGGTGGAGGAAGCGGCATCGTGTAAGAAAATTAAACGGCTTTTAACTTTCGTAACTTACGTTTATGTTGACATGAGTGTGCTAGTACGGTGTTCCCAAATGTTAGTTGACTTACACAAGTGGTAGTGGGGCAGGCACTTGTAAGTAATTAAAGCCTAGCTTAAGCCAGCGTTCTGTGATCAAATTCCTTACTGCAGAAGGTGAAACGTCCCGCCGCATTCACGAACGGGTGAAGCTGGTTGCTACGATGGAAATAAACACCTTTAAGACACCTTACACCAGAAAACAATTTGTCGAACTTTACTAGGTTTGTCAAATATTTGACCATGTACAGCGCTGTTTGGCCCTTTTGTCAAGATAAAGCGTGTTGCACGTGTTAGAGATACAATTTGATTTGCAGCAGGTTTCGTGAGATGTGTTGTTTCTCCGTGCATGTTTATTAAAGAAGAGTTTTATTACAGTTTTTCTCACTGTATCGTTAGTGCCCACAAGTACGAAAACTATGACCAAGGATAAAAATAAAATACCACTGACAATCACTAATATGATAGAGGTGTTGCATCTTTTCCAGCTATGTATTACGCAGGAAGAGGTTAAGAAGAAAAGCAATATTCTACGCACAACATACAAACGGGAGGGCAATGAAGTTAAAAATTTGAAACTTTCCGGTTCTTCCTTGGCGATATTTTAATGAACTGTCTTCAAGGGACCATGTAGAAACAAATTTTCGCATAATTGTGCCTTCTAATTTTGATTCAATTGCGAAGTATCTCGGTTATTAAAAGTTTGAGTCTCCATTCTGAGAAAGTTGATATAATCATCAGGTTCAGAGTGAAATATTTCCTGTAGCAGATTTTAAGGATATATTTGTTTCCACCATTCTCTGAAACAGCATCTTCTTTTCTTTTTGTTCTGTATACACAATACTAAAGTCAGTGCAAGAAACTCTGTTTGCAGTGGCATCTAGTTCCACTAGCATCAAAATACTTCGCGACACGAACAACGTCTGCTTCAAAAGTGGGTTAAATGGAGAAACTTTGTTGGTACGTGTATGGGCTTGACAAAAATAGAAAAGAGCGAATTTGACAAACCGGTTTGATGGTGTACGGGGGCCTTTACGCTGCGGTAATAGCGGCACCAACGTGCGGTCATTCCGCCGACGACCGACATGAGTCGATCTTTTCAGATCAGTACACCAGTGAGTGCGCGGTCTCGGTGCAACCGATCATAACGCCCGACCATACACATTCTGGACGACGGTCAGCGAAATGCATATCATTCGATCGAGTATGGCTACGATTCCACATTCAAAAAAATGATTGTGAGAAACTGTTTTAAAGTTCAGCCCAAGAGCGAAGAATTAGTGGCATCTTGGGGATGAGAAATATAATAAGACAGGTCTCGGATTCTATGGTCTGAAATCGCTATTTTGTTGTAAACACCAAGTTTCGAATAAATCAGAAATTGAATAACTTACTGAAAGTTACCTTATATTGAATTACGTACGTTCTGTGTCTAGCCATTTCAGCCTCATGTCAGTACTTCATGATCACGGGATCTGCAACACAGTTAACTCTGTATCGGAAATTTTTAGGCCTACCTTATACCCTTAAAAAATTGTTCGAGAAAGGTCGCTTACGTAAACTTTGGTGCTTAAAGTTATAGTAGTGGATATTTTTTTTTTTTTTTTTTTTTTTGGTGATAGGTGGGTATTAGCCGCCTATGAATGGTCTTTTTATACCAGTAAGGTGATGATTCTGTTATGTGAGGCGATTTGCAAATGTGGTTTATACGTTTCTGCTGTTTACTGTTTTATGTGTTCATAGTATCTCATTCTAAAGTTTACCTTTCACACACATGCTGAATGATTATCATTGAAGATTGACATACGCGGGTTTTGCTGAATTTATTCGAAGTTGTCAGTGTGTTTGTAATCTTACTTTTCAGTGTTCCCAAGAATACATTCGTAAAATTTGTATGGTATTCCAGTATCTGAGAAGAGTATACAATACTTTCGACGTTCTTTAGAGATATACGAGCTTGAAACCATCAGAAGAATCATAACGGTAAGTCATGCTTCGACAAACTTTTTACTATTTATTTATTCGTCCGTAGACCATTCAGTACAACATAAACAATATCAAAATGGGAGAAAGAGGCAAAGATAGGCCAGAAGTCGACCATGGGCTGATCAAAGGAATCTTCCCAGCAGTCACCTTAGCAGCTTGGTGACACTTGGAAGACGCAGGTCTGGATGGCCAGGCGTGTTACACTTAGCGACAACTAACTATACGCCTATGCTTCGCAAAGGAAGTAAAAGAAGTGCCTTTGCATACCGTCGCTGTTTGGGGTTCCGGACCTAAATCGGCGAAAATTGAAATATTGAAAGATCACTTTGGCAATAAATCCGTTTCTGCTAGCCAAGAAGTCAAATATAAATAAAACCTATCGAAAGAAGCAGTGATTTCGTTAATTTTTTATACACAAAGCAAAATCAGTAAATCCGTGTATCACGGCCATCAAAATTCAATGTTAGTTTGTATTAGTAAAGATTAGTTTACGGCGCTTAATTCTGTCACTGACAACTTCCGAAAATACTTATGTCCCTGGGTAAAAACATTAGTGCCATCTGTTGGTACTTTTGGTACTATGCCATGATCGTGTCATTTAGGTAAACATCCGAACTACTAAGCTGAGCAGACTCCTAAAATTTTTAATTTCGATACTTTTTTTGTGATCCGATTTAGATGAAATAAAGCTTACAGTATATGTCGACCCAAGCTGCAGTCAAGGAGCTTGTGGAAGCGCGATGAAAATCCGTGTAGTACTTTTGGAGATTACTCTGTTTAAACAGAGACAGATACGACGGAGTTACATATTTTATTATTAGCATAGACGTGGCCAACCTTGTACTTTCGTTAAGCACCAATTAACTAGAAGACATGATCTGAGCTAGACATAGTATCGGTGCTGTTAAGGCCAGTATTATACATAGTTACTGATTCTTTAGTGTGATTTAAGAATAGTTGTTAATCAACCGAAACCGGCAATCAGAAAATGATAATTCTGTTTTTTATTGCGATCAAGAGTATAACACTTATTAACGTATAATACATACCGCTGCATCTCCTTCACCCGACGATGTCAAGTCTTACAAATTATGTATCTAACATTTAGTTTTCTCGTAAAATGAAGATGATAAAATTGAAGGCACTATTTTCTGATTGACCCTCGTATCTCTCGCATCGTACACGATGCTGAACGCTGTCATTGTGTAAATACGTAGGCTCCCACTACCGCTCTCAAATGAATTGAAATTCTTCTGGGCGTACTGCCGTTTCAGTACACGAAAAACTCGATAAAGCTATCCTCAGATTGAAGCCTGGTTTGAACACCATGGAGCCATAGTAACCATATCTACTTTGAGGGAATACGTACTTCATCTATCCAACCAGTCAAAGGCTGGCCTATAACATGGCAGTTTTCTTATTACCAAATCATCTTACATAGGTGAAAGAAATGATAAACGACAAAAAAAAAGACCGGCTGGAGATCGAAACCAGACGACTGGATTTGAAGTCTAGCACCTACTGGCAAGTTTTAGGTGTTACAGAACCACACCAGAAAAAACGAGAATGATGCACGTCTGGACCGTGTTGCCGTGGTCGTGCTACGCGTGTAAAGTGGGTACTTCATCGTATTGCTTCTCTTCCCATGTCACAAGATGTTGATGCTACAAGGTTTTACTGGCCCTAAAACAACCCCAGCAGAAGAGAGGAACTGCAGATTTCACAGCTAGCTGATGATTCTGAGCCCACAGCGAATAGGCGAGAAGCTTCCGGCGGCTGTCGACTAGCTCCTGGACGTTTCTATCGTTTATCATTCGTTACCTCCGTGTTGCAACTACACAGGTCAGACGTAGATCTCAAACTTTGCTGCTGTCTTTAACACTGCCCTACCACTCTCGCTTATATATTCTTGATATTTCATTTTTCTGCCTGCCCCCCTCCAATTACACTTGCAACGTTGTGCAACATCTTATGAAAACAGCAGAAAGCCTGTTCAAACAATATTTTGTTTTTATAAAAATTATAAGCTACAATGACTCACTCTGTAAATTATTTGCACTGTTGTTCCTGTTGTTATTCCTGTTCCTGTTAGTGTTGTTCATGTTGTTCTTGTTCCTGTTTCGGTCTCAACACTGCAATTAGTATGATGTAATTCTTGCCTCGTACGATTTAATTCTGCATGAGGAATTTGTTCAGACATCCACCTCAGTGCCTGCTCAGAGCTGTACGCAGCAACCAGTTGCAGCCTGTCGCATGGGAATAGATGGTAACCAATGCGTCGGGATGCGGTAGCAATTAACGTTGTTACTTTACGGTTTCAGTCGCCTCTTTATTCGAGTGTGCCGCAGCGGCCTCGCAAGTACTAGAGCTTCCCGGAACTCTATTCGTAGGTTGCTTCAATCACGATGATGATCCTCTAGCGCCGATTTGTAGTGCTGCACCAATCGATCAACAGTATTCGCGTTCTGCTGTGAAGATGCTAACAAGCCTTCGTCTCCCTCATATAGTCAGCACTGCGCTCAATATATCTTGTGCACATCTGCAGTATTGGTAACTTTTACTGCATTCTTGGTGGACACTGTCAAATCAGTGATCATGGCGCCACGCCGCAAACTGGTACGAGCTGACTCTGCAGGTAGATCTAGCGTTACATTCCCGCAACTTCCAGCACGGTAACGCCACCCAATATAATTACAGCCGATTCAATGTGGCTTGGTAATTGCCACGCAGCTTTTAAATGTACGAATATTCTCCCATATATTACCTTCCTGTGCCCCACAACAGACCAATGATATTTTAAGGCCAAAGAAAACTTAAAATATTGTCATTGGTAGTCGTATAACACAGAGAAGCAATATATTGAAATACCAAACGTGCGTCTTCAGAATGACCTCTGAAACACCGATGAAACATCGCTTATTTAAGCATTTTTAAGTATTCTATATGGTCACGCAGCAGAACTGATAGAGAAAAAGGAAACAAGTGATTTTTATCTTTTGGGAGTTTTATCCCTCCATTGACTACCTTTGTACCGTCAACTGACTATCATCACATGGTAAAATTTATAAAAGTCGGTAGTACAAACAGCGAACAGGTCACAAAAAAAGCTCTTGCGCTGTTGAAAACAGATGCTTTTGAAGGGAACCTCATACTCGGACAAACACGAAACGATTGGATGATAAGTCGTATTGCTCCTTACCTATTACGGTTAACACTTTGCTACCCCCCGACCCTGTAAAAATATTTTGTGATGTTCTTTCATTTCAAAACAACAGCTGTAACGTTGATGGATCTCATATGCTATCCAGATAATTTGTCTCCCAGAATTTGTACACCTTCATGTTCTACGTGGCAGTAATGTTTTATGGCCCTTGCTTCTTAGAGCTTTGCTTTGCCCACTGTGTACCATTACTGACTCTGCACACAAAGTCCAGTGTGAAGTCTCTCCCATAATTGTAATGGCGCTCATGCGGTCTCACTCCTTTCCGTTATACTAACGTATCATAGTCTAATGAGTAAGGAGGCTTTGCGATATTTTATAGAAGACTATTGTATCATTTTTAGCGAGTGACACGGTAATAGAAAAAATTCTATCAAACACCTTTTTTCCTACAGCATATGCCCTCCCAATGTGACAGGGTCCGTTAAATAATTCGCCCATCGACGACTTTCCAGTAATTTAAATTTAAATCCGTAATCAGATGCTCTTCCTATCATAGAAATCGGTGGAAAGTTTTGCTCTCAACAGCTGTATATGTAATCTGTACGCATTCTTATGTTGCCCAGCCCAGATGTACTCACTTGAAATACTGGTTGTGAAAACGTCTCATTGCCAGGATTGGACAGGCAAGAACATGAGAGGTGCGGGAGTGAAAGAGCATCAACAGATTTTGCATGAATGTCCTGGATTAAATTCAAAAGCCTCGCACAATATTTCATTGAGTAAGGGAATGTGAGACTGTTGATGCTGATTCGTCTATCAAATGAGGACGTTGAGATCGGCGACCCCTTTGATGCTATTCGAGAGGAGTAGAGTACGTGCCAGCATGAAGTTTCAACCACTCGCTCTCTTTCATGTGCAGCATAAACACAACAGTACACTACATATGCACTCTTCAGCGTCAGCTACACGAAAAGGTTCCAGTTGAGAAACAAGACACACAAGCATTCCAAATGACATTACCTCAGTTCGTGAATTACACAAGTAAAATTGGCCTGCAAATCGTGTACACTTTGTTCTGCGTGTAATCATATTTCAACTGTGAGTCTTGTGTATCTAAGAAGAAGAGAGGGACACCGTCCAGCACTTACCTAGGAGAGTGTGGAAAACTGCCTAAATACAATAGATTGGCTGGCCGGTGCTCGAGGTATATGGTAATTATCCCAACGAATACTGCGTTGCATGAGTACACCATTGAACCTAAAAGAGTGCGTCACGTATGTAAATGTGGAACAGTGAGTTCAAATACACAGGATAATAAGCAGCTGCTTCGCTGAAATTACAGTAGACATAAATTTAATAATGGTGAAAGTATAAATTATTACGCCAATTGGAGATGGATGATAATTAATTGAAACCCTCAGCTGCCGACAGGTGTTGCTGACATACTTAGATGGGGACAGCTGAAAATGTGTGCCCCGACCGGGACCCGAACCCGGAATCTCCTGCTTACATGGCAGACGCTCTGTCCATTTGAGCCACCGAGGACACAGATCAATAGCGCGACTGCAGGGACTTATCCCCTGCACGGTCATCAATGGTATCTGTTCTTTCGAGAACAGTTACTATCTTCTTATATAACTGAAGAGGGATTAAAATTCGAAGCGAGTCATGACATAAATAAAGTTACGGGAAAAGAGCTACGTTTATTCAAGAAACATCTGAAAAGTTCTTGATTTACTTACGCTGTGTGATCTGCCTCCCTTTGATGCATAATACTGGATTGGACGTTCACTCTAGCCCAACTAGCTCACTCTAGCTCAACTTACATGCTTGTGCAAGTTCGGCAAATGTACGATCCTGCCTAAAGCTTGCTTGTTATCTTTCGCTGGCGTGGGTCAG
Organism: Schistocerca nitens; assembly: GCF_023898315.1. Classification (NCBI taxonomy): domain Eukaryota; kingdom Metazoa; phylum Arthropoda; class Insecta; order Orthoptera; family Acrididae; genus Schistocerca; species Schistocerca nitens. Next base: position 410,879,602 of record NC_064618.1, read on the forward strand.
GTGCTGTTACGTTTATGCCATGCTAGCTGAACGCAAACAGGCCAAACAAGTAATTCTACAATCGAAATTCTAAGGGTGGCAAGTCTGACTAATCCCTTAAGGATAACAGTAGTAGATAAAACAGTTACGTAACTTTTGATGAAAAAGGCAACAAATGGAATAGAGATCTTACAAAGGATGTGCACACGTCAAGTTAAAAGTAACTTATACGTAATAAACACACATCGAGAAGAGCACCTCTCTTCGCCGGTCCGTTGTCAGACATCAGTGTAGAACCTAAGCCATTCGGTTCCTTTACGAGCGCGCGCGCGCGCGCGCTCACGCACGCACCCTCTGACAGATCCCTCTCTCGTCTTCACAAAACTTTCGTTATTGGGTGTCTTCTTACGACAGCAGTTCGAGTTTTATCACTCGAAATTTCGAGATCTAACATCGGATATTTCATTAATTTATCATCTTTAATGCGATGAATTTGAAGTGATAGACAACATTCCATACATTGCCTCGATTTAATCTGTTATATGTAACATTTCGGAACAGGAGGATTCTACCACTTACTTTGGTAGCACATTCCATATAAATTTTATCGCCACCGCTACAAATTTCGCAATGATTTTAATGTTGCTTGCTGTGGAGTCTACTTTAAATGTAATCGAAGAGCGTATTGACACTTGAAAGCTACCTCACTGACAAACAAACAATAACATTCCCGCCTGGTGCTGTTATAATGTACGGAAACACATTTTTATGTAGCAGCAAGTTACCTTACAAACTGTTGACAACAATTTATTAGGTTGCTTTGTGTGTGTGTGTGACTGTGTGTGTGTGTGTGTGTGTGTGTGTGTGTGTCATACGGGCCGCGACGAATTCTGCTCCCGTGCCAATCTTTTCATCTCAAAGAAGCAATTGCGCCCTACGTCCTCAATTATTTGTTGCATATATTTCAGTCTCTGTCTTAGTCTATAATTTTTACCTTCTACAGCTCCCACAAGTGCCGTCTAGTACCAAGGTAGTTATTCCCTGAGACCTTAACACATGTTCTACAATCCTGTCCATCCTTCTTGTCAGTGTTTTCCATATATTCCTTTCCTCGCTGATTGTCCGGAGAATCTCCTCATTCCTTACCTTATCAGTCCACTTAATCTTCAGTATTATTCTATAGCACCATATTTCAAACACTTCGATTCTCTCCTGTTTCGGTTTTCCCACAGTCCACTATCGCTACCATACAATGCTGTGCTCCAAACGTTCATTCTCAGAAATTTCTCAGACTAAACCCAATGTCTGACACTAGCAGAGTTCTCTTGACAGACTATGTCCTCATTGCCTACGCTAATCTGCTTTTTACGTCCTCCTTGTTTCGTCTGTCATGTACAACTTGGCTTTCGAGGTAGCAGAATTCCTTAAATACTTTTATTTTGCGGTCCGCAATTATAAGTTTATCACTAATTTCTTTTCTGATACTTTCTTCTTCCTTCGCATTCAGCGCGTCGTGTAATTCTTCTTCACGTTCAGAGGATAGCAATGTCATTAACGAACGTTATCAACGATACCCTTTCACCCTGAAATTCAACCTACTTCTTGAACATTTATTTCTGTAATTGCTTCTTCCTCGTATAGATTGAAAGGTAGGGGAGAAAGACTACACCCCTGTCTTACAACCTTTTCAATCCGAGCACTTCGTTATTGGTCTTATATTATTATTGTTGCCTTTTGCTTCTTCTCAAAGTTATCGGTCGAGTAATTGTGTGGTATAATGATGCTGCTTTTCGGAAGCTTTCTTACTTAGTAATTGGCAACCAATGCTGTACAATCGCAATAAAGTCATGAGATGTTCAATTGACTCTTTTATTAGAACATGTTACGCGTTTCGGGATTACATCCATCTTCAGACATCACAAAATTCAACTCCTTCCTAACCAATCAGGCGTACATCCTTGACAACTCAGTGTCGAATATATGACTGTGGCACAAGCTTAAAGACTGCTTGCACCGCAGTCATATGTTATTGGACACTTCCTTTGCGTTGTCAAGGCTGTACGCCTGGTTGGTTAGGAAGGAGTTGAAATTTGTGATGTCTGAAGATGGGTCTAATCCCGAATCGTGCAACATGTTCTAATAAGAGTCAACTGCACATCTCATAACTTTATTGCGATTGTACAGCATTGGTTGCCAATTATTAACATAAAAATGATCGCAGGCCTCAGACAGGATTTTATGTCCTGTATATCAGCTTTCTTACTGTTAATCTTCTTATGAGGATGCTAATCTTACACTGATATACGACGCGAGAAGATTTCCTACCACTTATGTTTGACTGGTCGAGCACTATGTTTTGTGTTTCCTTTACATAAACACGAGTAAACATAAGCCATTTTATGGATTATCAGCCAGTCAACAGCGATGTCTTGAACTCGATTTCGTTGCCCCAATCGGTAACATACATTTCTACAGCGTCGCTCATCGCAGAGATAGTGAGTTAGAATTCTGTTGGTCGGAAATTTCGATACAAAATAAATGCTATTTAATTACTTTATTAATTCTATAGCTGACAGCTATACTTATTGTTCTCTAATTTAATTGTTGTGATTTTCTACATTACAAGACTCAATTTTCAACCATAAGAATGCGACAATCTGGATACAGAACATTAGCAAGTATATCATCTGCACATGAGCAAACTTCTCATCAGTCCACCAGCTAAAACGGAAAGACGCTATGCTCAGATGATATATCGGGAGTTTGAATTAATTATCGCTGTTGACGAAGAGGGGGCAGTATTTGTATTAGTGCAGCGTAGTGGAAAGCAACATGAGCTTTCTTTAACAGTAGAAATATTAGGCTTTCAGATCTATGTGTGACTTTAGAGTACAGCGAAAGGAACATTCCTATTTAATGCTCGAATTTGTCAGGTTTTGTATATCCGGCATTTGCGGAATGTTATTCTTCTGCTTCCATGCCAAGAAATGTGGTGCTGAAAGTCATCGTTTGCGAGTGGAAGTGTATGGACAACATGTTCTGTTGGAAGCAACAAGCAGAGATTAATTTCGACGATTCAAAGGCAATGATTCTGAGGTGAGAGACAATGTGCCCTGTCGGTGTGATGTCGCATCAGCTGCTACAACCGGATCAGATGGTGAATGCTGGACACTGCAAAACACAATCAGACTCGCGCACTTACAGCCAAAGGCCGCAACATGCTCAGTGACATGAGTCACTCTGCTTCATGACAATGGCACACCACCTTCTGCAAATGGTGAAGGAAATCTTAGAGCTTTCGATGGGTTGTCTTACCCCACCCGCCATCTTCACCAGACATGATACCTTCCGATTAACATTTGTTTCGGGCCTTGCAGCATGACATTTCTGGGCAACACATTATTGTAGCTATGTCGAAAACTGGCTCTGTGAGTCGGTCACCTCAAAAGAACATAATTTTTTAATCGTGGAATCCATTAGTTACCCGAAAAGTGGGAAAAGATTGTAGCTGCTGGAGGACAATGCTTTCAGTAACTTCTTATACCAGTCTATTAAAATAAATATATTTTTTTGTCCAACATGCAGTGAGAATTCAAATAAATGGCTCCAGCACTATGGGACTTAACTTCTTAGGTCATCAGTCCCGTAGAACTTAGAACTACTTAAACCTAACTAACCTAAGGACATTACACACATCCATGTCCGAGACAGGATTCGAACCTGCGACCGTAGCGGTCCTGCGGTTCCAGACTAGCGCCTAGAACCGCTCGGCCACCGCAGCCGGCCAGTGAGAATTAAAGTATTCGATACTTGGGGATGTACTGCACACAAATTAACGGCTTATTGTCAGATGATCATGCTTCGAAAGCGATAGCAATTAAATACGCAAATAGTAAATGCACATTTTTTAATATATCGACGTTTGTTTACATCTACACACTCACTCACCCCCCCCCCCTCTCTCTCTCTCTCTCTCTCTCTCTCTCTCTCTCTCTCTCTCCCCCCCTCCCTCCCCCCCCCCCCCCCGCAAGCCAGCGTATGGTGCATAGCGGAGTGTACATTGTACTACTGCTACTATTATTATTTATTATTTTTCCTTTTCCACTCGCGAAGGAAAAATGACTATCTTATGCCTCCGTACAGATCCTAATGTCTCTTCTCTTTTCCGTCCTTACGCGAATAGCACGTTTATGGCAGTAGAATCGCTCTGCAGTCATTCAAATACCGGTTCTATAAATTTTCTCAACTGTGTTCCTCAAAAAGGACGTCGCCTTTCCTCCAGGGATTCCCATTTGAGTTCCCAAAGCATCTCCATAATACTTGTATTTGATCTAACCAGCGGGTAACAAAAACAGCAGCCGGCCTCTGAGTTGCTTCAGTGTCTTTCTTTAATCAGACCTGACAGATCCCAAACACTCAAGCAGTACTCAAGAACGGGTCGCACTAGTGTTCTGTACTTGTTCTCCTTCAGACAGCCCACACTTTTCTAAACTTCTTCCAATAAACCGAAGTCGACCACTCGCCTTCCCTACTATAATCGTTACCTGCTCGTTCCATTTTATATCGCATTGAAACGTTGCGTCTATGTATTTAACAGACGTGACTGTGTCAAGCAACAATTATTAATGCTGTATTCGAACATTACGGAGTTTTCTCCCATTCGTCTGTATTAAGCTAAATTTTTCTACATTTAGAGCTAGCTGCCATTCATCACATCAACTAGAAATTTTGTTGAAGTGATCTTGTATCCTCCTATAGTCGCTCAACTTAGACCCCTTCCTGTACACGACTGCATAGTTTGCAAACAGCCACTGATTACTGCTCGCACTGTCAGATCGTTTTTGTATATAAACAATTAAAGCGGTCCTGTCACACTTCCCTTGGGCACTCTTGGCCGTATCCTTGTCTCTGATGAACCTTCGCCGTTGAGGACAATATAATAGGCTCTATTACTTAAGAAGCTTCGAGCCACTGACATACTTGGGGAACCTACTTCGTATGCTCGTAGCGTCATTAACAGATTGCAGTGGGGCACCTTGCTTTACGGAAATTGAGGGATATGGTATCTGCCCGTTGCCCTTCATCCATGGTTCGCGGAACATCTTGTGAGAAAGGGGCAAGCTGAGTTTAATACAGAAATAAGAAAGGGAATAAAGTTTCATTTTCCGCCGAGAAAGTCTTAGCAGCTAACGCCTCCGCTATCGTTCACACTATAAAATCCGGCAATCACCACCAGCATTTGGCCGGAAAGTGAGACGAGAAGGTGCTATACGGTTCCTGATTACAAGACTTCAAGACTTTGTGCCAGTGTCCTGGATGAAATAAAAATCTGTGCCCAATTTCTCGTCGAGTGAGAATATGTGACACCGTCGACGGTATTCGACTGGAGAACTGAGGGCACCAAATGTTTGTGCGACCCGTGGCTGAACTGTATAGTAAAATAATTTGGAAGGAATTTCTTTCGCAATGTTTGAGTGCTGTTTAATGTGTATATATTTGGTGTAGATGAGTGTTACGAGACAAAGTAGAGTGTAGTGTTATGATGAAGGGAGCCGATGCATCGCAAAGTTCTCTCGAACAGCAACACAGAGGCCTTCGAGATTAGCGTTGTGGCTGTTTTTATGATAAAAGTCTAGTCTTCAGTTCCAGACTGCTCACTTCAAGCTAAATATGGGTTCTTCTAATCTGGCTCGGGTGAACCGCCCATAAAAAGAGCCTAACGTAAAAATTCCAGATTATGCACAAAGGATACAGTACGTAAAGTCTTACTAGAGTCCTAAATTTGAATCTGACTGTCTAAACGCAAGTGATTCTTAGAACAGGAAAGTTCCGCCGCTATGAGCGAATAACGATTCCAAGGAGTAATCTCGACAATCAAAGATAATTATACATGTGTTGTCAGTTCGGACATGTCCAAAAGAACACACAGTTTTGATCCTATAGGCACTATGAATCAAGACATAAAGGAATTAAAGACATTAGCTGCCAACAGCATTGATTAATATCAATAGAAAAAGTTAAAAATTGGTGCCGGACCGGGATTCGAACGCAGCTCTTCTGCTTACTACGCAGGTGCGCTGACCACTACTCCATCCAGACACAGTGACCACAACTGCACGCCTCCGGTCAGGCTCAGATTCTCAACTTACACGATACCCTACCGATAACAGCCAATGATCCCTCCAGTTCAGGTGCATACCAAGCACGAACTTCTACCGGAATCTGGGAGCGCCATGAGCAATGAGGCGAATGAGCAGGGGCACTGTCAGTAGTGTGTGGTATAAGTTGAGAATTAGGGTCTGACGGCTGTTGGGCTAGCGTAGTCAGTGCGGTTGTGCGGACTACTGTTTCTGGACGACGTAGTGGTCAGGGCATTTGCCTAGTAAGCGGGAGACCTGGGTTCAAATCCCCAGTCTGGCACAAATTTTCAACTTGTCCCATTGATATAAATCAATCCCCCAATGGCAGCTAATACCTTTAATTCATTTGCGCAAAGAATAATTCTCTCCCTTAAAACGTGTGTATTCACTAAATGAAAAGAAATTTGCACAGCGTTGTAATAAATGAAAAAGTCAAGTCAGTCGTTGAGTGCTATCAATTTGTAAAAGAAAAATAGTAGATCGCTGAACTCTCTACTTTAAAGTACATTCTGAAACCACGGTTATACTCAACGAGTGTCTAATATTTGATTAACGTTCTTTAACAGAATCAATAATGTTTATAGTCAGTCAATTATTCTGGCTTGGCGCAACTAAAAATAGTCCTGACTGACGTAATTGATACGCCCGCTAAACACGCTGGGCAGAACAGGTGATTAGGATTGTGGAAAGGGCCAAATAAGGTTCGGGTCAGTATAACCTTCTAATTGTAATTTAATAACACTTTTACACTCAAAGCGACACATAGCGGACCTTTACCGAATGCAAATCTTTCACGGCTGAAGGCCTCCAAACAATAAATCTTAACAAATCAAGTAGATTAAAATCCAATTAAGATAGCAATAAAATAATTTTAAAAAAATCACAGCAAAGTAGATAGAACAAACATATGCAAGGTGCAATACCAAAGGCTGAAGGCCACAATTAAGTTTCAAAATTTTAAAATATATTGCCATAATCTTTTAAAGGCAGAAGGCCGCAATGTTTCAGCTTGAAAGATAAATTAAGGAATTAATTTTGCAAAATTTTTATGAAAAGGGAAAAAACCATAAGACTTAAATTTTACGCAGCTGTAAACAGATAAACACCGGTGGCACTCAGAAGCCTCCAGGGAGGTCGGTCTGCCCTCGTTCACTTATGCGAGACAGGTGGTGAGCCCAACTACACTTGATCCGTCGAAATCCAACCAGGGGACAGCCACGGACCGACCGACACAACAACTTGCTTCCCATCAACCAGTACACGAGAACTCAAACAGAACGGGTTACAAACATAATAATCCACAATGGAGTATGTATCAGCTGTCAAAATTACACACCATGTTAGACAGAGACACAAGGTGAGGAAAGGACGCTGTCTGAAATTAGGTTAGTGGCCATGGCAGGTAACCGGAACACTAACGGCCACAAGGCAGAAAATTCCACTGGTGCACTCAAATTGTAGTCAACCAAAACAGTTAACTGCACCGCATGGCGGCTGAATTTCAGCAGTAGAAACACTTAGTGTTGCTCACAGGCAAACCTCCCCAACAGCAAACCACCGAAACGAACCACCGCAGCATGAATGGACTTAGCTTGGGTAGTTGAAACCACTGCTCAACCTTGTCGTCCTGGGTCGGTGAACCACGAAGCTCGTAGCGATCGGACAGCTCCACACACGCTCCGACACAGCGCAGGGGCTGCCAGCGGACCCAGTCGACTGCACCGCAACAACCGACAGACTGCCTGCAGAATGCCGACAACATCTAAAATCGTCGTCATTGGAAATAACACCAACTACACACACGAGCTGACACAGTTGCACGAAGACCTGAACGATACACGACAGTAACTAAGCACGCACGAAGACAAATCGGGAGTCGATGCACGCACACGCACACGCACACAACTCATGAACGATCGGCGAGCCAAAACGCGTCGTCCAGTAGGACGACCGACCGACGAGCCACCAAGACCGCGGCCCGGCTCAAGTGATGCGTGGCGGCAATGGTCGGGCGAACCATGTCGACGCAGGCCTCACTGCTGTTCCAACCCTACTGCACTAGTGCTGCATTGCAGCTCCCCGACTGGCAGGTCCGGACTGCGCTCCAGACAAGTTCCAACTGACTGGCCGCCCGAACTCGCGACCCGAACTCCTCTACGACAGACAACGACCGGGAAGTAATAGCAACCGAGCAAAGATACTAAGAGAGGGGATATATCTATTGTTGTGTCTAGACAAGACAGCCTAGACACAATGAGAGGAAGCCGAAAGGCACGCGCTTAAACTCACGCAGGCTGGCGTGAGGTCTGAAACAGGATACGTGATGAATGCTATAAAGAAAAGTACGTAGCTTCTGGAATACTTAACTTTAATCCACATTTGTAGAACATCTCTCGTTACGGCACATGCTTAATAATATTAATTATCAATTGAATACGGCGCCTTGCTAGGTCGTAGCAAATGTAGCTGAAGGCTATGCTAACTATCGTCTCAGCAAATGAGAGCGTATTTGTCAGTGAACCTTTCCTTGCAAAGTCGGCTGTACAACTGGGGCGAGTGCTAGTAAGTCTCTCTAGACCTGCCGTGTGGTGGCGCTCGGTCTGCTATCACTGACAGTGGCGACACGCGGGTCCGGCGTATACTAATGGACCGCGGCCGATTTAAAGGCTACCACCTAGCAAGTGTGGTGTCTGGCGGTGACACCACATCTATACGTGCTGCTAGCGCCGGTCACGGTCAGGCAAAGCAGCAACTCAGTGACGGTAGTAATTTAAATTAACGTAATGAGGTGGAAGTGCGTTAAAAACAGGGTGTAAAATAGAGGATGGCGGAATACGAACCACGCACGGCTCAGTAATATTTCAGTCAAGTATGGATACAATGCTACGACTGTCGTTAAGAAATTATTATAGGATCTTAGTTTGGTTCGGCTACAGATTCCGTAAGTTCCGTGCTGCCCAAGCCATTGTTATGTTGGCGACACTACCCACACCCCTCCGTCCAAGTACTTCCTTCCCTGATGGGTTGAAATACGGTATGGTAGCTCGTTACACAACGTGAAACAATTTCCAAAACAGTTTGTAAATGATTATCCCCACTTGTAGCTCTAATTCTATCACTCAGCAAACGTTTTCAGTGAACCACTTAGCATTATTATGTTAGAGGGAATTAAAAAAATGGCCATGTACAGGCGATATAGTTAGTCTGTCACATTTTGTCGTCCTGCGAGACTTTATGCAGGAATTTGGACTTCATCAGGATGTTGGCGCAGAGTCTGGTATGCACAATTGCACACCACCTCACGTCCTTCCTTTAGTGGCCACAACTGGCCTTCGATAATTTCTTCCAGATAAAAACCTTTTAATTCCGCGTCGTTGTCGCTGTAGGAAAGGAGATGACTTGAAGGTAAGAGAAACCTTGTCACTCATAGTGAATTAGATAAACAAAGATGTTTTGCCATAGTATCTATAGAGATGGAGAGTGGCTTGAACAGATCTTACAAGAAAATATAGTAGATGAGAGGTCTAGAGACAGAACAGTATACAATGAAAGTCACCGACATACATTCCCAGCAGTTAGTGTGGTATCGATAGCTACGATGCCACGGCGTAGGTGCAAGTTCGTAGGTTGGCACTACACAGACACCGACGATAGCGCCCTCTAGCCGGCGCTGTGCAGCTCTACGAGCGCCGCTGAAGATACAGCCCATTAGATTCCGAGGAGACGACCTAGCAACATCGTTTCTACTTCATAGGGGGCCATTACAGACTTTATTACTTCAGTTACTTCAATGATAGTTTGTCCAACTACCAGCAGCAGTTAGCTTCGATACCTGTACAGCTTCGCACCTACGTGCTCATCACAGCCAAAGTTAAGTAAAACTACTTTTAATTGCAGTACCAAGCATTTCGCATTTTCCTGCTCCTACTCACTTCCTACATTCGGCCTACCCTTCAGTTTACAGGAGCAGACCCACGCGCCACCTTCCAAGCAGGATATAAAACTTAGCAAGAGAGGCTGCGGAACATTTCTGGGAGTGGCTGTTTGGCTGAGAAAGTAATACAAAATTTCTCGATAATTTTCTTTCTTCTATACCGGTGAAGGTGTATTAGATTTACCTGCTCGTGGTAAAATACACTGTCCTGTCACATTGTGACCGCCTGTCAAAAGGCTGAATAACCACCATTTGCAGCGCGGTCCGCTGCGAGACGTGCAGGAAGTGTCAGTGAGATTCTTGAAGGTGGCGACGACAGGGTTGTGGAATCGTGCCGACTCCAGTGCTTTCTCGGTTGAGGATCCATGGCGCGAACAGCCCGTTGATCCATTGTGCCTTCCAGAAAGACGAGATCGCCCAGCGAATGCCACGAAACCATTTCCCAGACTAAAACTCTCCCTCCTCCTGCCTGGGCCCTACCGGCGATTGTTGTAAGGCCGTACACGCCAACGGCCATCTGTCCGATGGAATATAAATGTGAGTCATCTGATAGGGCCACTTTTTTTTTTGTCATCAGTCTACTGACTTTGATGCGGCCCGCCACGAATTTCTTTCCTGTGCTAACCTCTTCATCTCAGAGTAGCACTTGCAACCAAAGTCCTCAATTATTTGGTTGACGTATTGCAATCTCTGTCTTCCTCTACAGTTTTTGCCCTCTACAGCTCCCTCTAGTACCATGGAAGTCATTCCCTCATGTCTTAGCAGATGTCCTATCATCCTGTCCCTTCTCCTTATCAGTGTTTTCCACATATTCCTTTCCTCTCCGATTCTGCGTAGAACCTCCTCATTCCTTACCTTATCAGTCCACCTAATTTTCAACATTCGTCTATAGCACCACATCTCAAATGCTTCGATTCTCTTCTGTTCCGGTTTTCCCACAGTCCATGTTTCACTACCATACAATGCTGTACTCCAGACGTACATCCTCAGAAATTTCTTCCTCAAATTAAGGCCGGTATTTTATATTAGTAGACTTCTCTTGGCCAGAAATGCCTTTTTTGCCATAGCGAGTCTGCTTTTGATGTCCTCCTTGCTCCGTCCGTCATTGGTTATTTTACTGCCTAGGTAGCAGAATTCCTTAACTTCATTGACTTCGTGACCATCAATCCTGATAAGTTTTTCGCTGTTCTCATTTCTACTACTTCCCATTACCTTCGTCTTTCTCCGATTTACTCTCAAACCATACTGTGTACTCATTAGACTGTTCATTCCGTTCAGCAGATCATTTAATTCTTCTTCACTTTCACTCAGGATAGCAATGTCATCAGCGAATCGTATCATTGATATCCTTTCACCTTGTATTTTAATTCCACTCCTGAACCTTTCTTTTATTTCCATCATTGCTTCCTCGATGTACAGATTGAAGAGTAGGGGCGAAAGGCTACGGCCTTGACTTACACCCTTCTTAATACGAGCACTTCGTTCTTGATCGTCCACTCTTATTATTCCCTCTTGGTTGTTGTACATATTGTATATGACCCGTCTCTCCCTATAGCTTACCCCTACTTTTTTCAGAATCTCGAACAGCTTGCACCATTTTATATTGTCGAACGCTTTTTCCAGGTCGACAAATCCTATGAAAGTGTCTTGATTTTTCTTTAGCCTTGTTTCCATTATTAGCCGTAACGTCAGAATTGCCTCTCTCGTCCCTTTACTTTTCCTAAAGCCAAACTGATCGCCACCTAGCGCATTCTCAATTTTCTTTTCCATTCTTCTGTATATTATTCTTGTAAGCAGCTTCGACGCATGAGCTGTTAAGCTGATTGTGCGATAATTCTCGCACTTGTCAGCTCTTGCCGTCTTCGGAATTGTGTGGATGATGCTTTTCCGAAAGTCAGATGTTATGTCGCCAGACTCATATAGTCTACACACCAACGTGAATAGTCGTTTTGTTACCACTTCCCCCAATGATTTTAGAAATTCTGATGGAATGTTATCTATCCCTTCTGCCTTATTTAACCGTAAGTCCTCCAAAGCTCTTTTAAATTCCGATTCTAATACTGGATCCCCTATCTCTTCTAAATCGACTCCTATTTCTTCTTCTATCACATCAGACAAATCTTCACCCTCATAGAAGCTTTCAATGTATTATTTCCACCTATCTGCTCTCTCCTCTGCATTTAACAGTGGAATTCCCGTTGCACTCTTAATGTTACCACCGTTGCTTTTAATGTCACCAAAGGTTGTTTTGACTTTCCTGTATGCTGAGTCAGTTGCGGTATTGGCTTGTAACTTCCAGCCTTCGTCGTCGATGAAAAACAGTCAGAATGGGTGTATGAACCAGGCGCCTGATGCAGGAGCACATACGCATCAACATTCGCTGAAAACTCGTTGAGGAGACACTGTTGGTAGCCCCTTGTTTCATTTGGGTGGTTAGTTGCACATCTGTTCGCCTGTACACACATCCACAGACATCGTTCACACGTCATCTATTGCCTCGACACCGGTTTTGGAGAGCGAAATTTTGCCATGCATGGTCTACTTTAACTGTGATGGATCGCAAACGGTTTACAAACGTAGCCGTTTCGGAAATGCGTTCACCTTTGGCTCGAAAGCCGATGATCATGCCCTGCCATTTTGGACGTCTGATAAATCGCTCCGTTTCCGCCCTGAGACAATCACCGCACTGTTTACCGCGCGTTACCTACACCCCCCCCCCCCCTCCCCGACACATGGTGTCTTGTTGGTATGCCCTAGACTTCCACCGACCTCGAACTAGTACAACCATTTTGTTATTAGGAAACCTACAGCTCAACTTTAAATCCCTACCGATGTATTATACTGTCAAGGTGAAATCGGATCAAGCACCTTAAACGGCTCCTAGTACTAATTGGAGCCAAGCCTCAGCTCTGAAACACGAAATCGGAAACTATTATGCCACAGATATAATAATTGTAAGTCTAATAGTGATGCGAAACATTTCGTTAGATCTCATGTAGCAGACTTGCCTAAAATTGTTCTCTATCTTTCAAGCAAACGACAATATCACTCACGAACACGAAATAGTTGTATCCTCATCGCTCCCCTCCATATACCTACCCACAACTCCACTTCTACTTTCCATTATTTTGCTGACCTCCCACAGTTGTAGAGATAAGAGAGGTATATTTCCATAAAGATCTAAAACGAATTTCTAAAAATCAGTGGTTTTTGTGCTTTCGAATTTCTATGGCTTCTTTAACGGAGGAGGAGGAGGAGGATTGAAATTAGACAGTTTGTGAGCTAAGTCAAATTAAGTAACCAGAATCGCTACAAGCTCCATAACAAACGTCGGCGCGACTACGCGATCTTCGGCAGCGGTCAGATGATGTCACGAACCGCTCTTTGTCTTAATATGTGTACAAACAACTCGGCTTGCTGAGCTTGTTTGATAATGTAACTGCTTTCTGAGTCGTTATTGCCTCTGATGATGCCACCAACATTGGAAGACGAAACTTTAGGCTGAAAAATGTGTTGGACGAATGCTTAATGACCTTAAAACAGAAATCATCAAGAACGCAAATATCCTTCGTGACAGCTTACATTGCATGATGAAGCTTTACTGTTAAAAAGAAACAAGGTAAAGTGAAGCAGAACTTTAAAGTGAAGCATTTCACGTTGTTGCAGAGCTGAAGCTAAAAATAACAGCCCTAGCTGATTTAGGCAGCATGCCTACTTAGAACACGGACACACATCGAAGGTTTCCAAGAACAGAGCCGTGGCACTGGTTAGCGAAACTGTTTCCGTTGCGCATGCAACGCTAAGAGCGGGGCAGTGATGTCCGTAGGGAGTACTTGGCTCGCCGTGAAAAACACAGATTTGTTTTTGATTTAATCAGTCGTATGTAAGGTAAAATGTTGAGACGATAAGAATAGTAGTGCTTTTCTTTTATCGCCAAAAATTATTTACATGTTATTTTGAAAGCTCCCACTTATAAGCGTAAATCCGAAAAAGGGGGGGGGGGGGGGGGAGGAGAGGAGGAATTACTAAAAGGCATAATTTCTCGGTTGTAAAGTAACTGATCCGAAATTTTAGTATATGGTAACAACACAAAAACGGGGGGCCCTTGAATCCACTTCCATCAGATGTATTTAAATGAAACTCTTACAGTTGTCCCGAATGAAAGATATTTTTATGCCGTGCGACTAATTTCGCTGTTCTGGGTGTCCTTTCTCGCTCTCGTAGCACTACCTACCTTCCTACTGTTTAAACATGGAGCTGTTTGCTTCATACAACTGACACAAATAGATTGTAGCACCATTGTCCGTAAGTGGCAGCAGTGGTAACATATTCAACTTCATCTCCGTTACTTTGATTTCCCAAGCTATTGCTATTTAATAAGAAAATGAAGAAAACAGATGCTGAACTTCTAGCCATGGACAGTTATAAAGCGAATTAAATACCAATATTTAATCTTCCAATGTTTTGTTTCTTTGTATAGTGTCTTTTTTCGTTACTCATTTGATTTTGAACTTTTCATCTTATTAGCTAAGTTTTGATCCGATGTCAAATCCGTCAAATGGGTATACTATGGAGCCTAGTAATTATTAATCCGATGGTTAGATGGTTAGCGTCTTTGTCTTTTAACATGAAGAACCGAAATTTCAAATGACAAAAATGTTGTTCTTATATTAGATGAAAGGTATATTTTGAAGAGTCAGAGCCGAAATGAATTCCTGGAGCGAAATGAGATCCAGTGCTGGCTCCACATGCTGTAGTAGGTCACCTTCGGTGATCTGTGCCTTTCTTTTAACTAGGACTTCGTAGGTTTAGTTCACTTAATTGTGGGTGTGGTTCGGTTACATAGACCAAAACGGAGTAAAAGCAATTAAGATCTATCGCGTATAAAGAGAATTCACACTGTTGCAGGAATAACAGAGTAAAAAATCTCATACATGCTCGCAAAGATACTATACTGAAAAGAGTTATAACATTCTTCATATTTTTTAAAGAAACAACAGCGTTAACAGTCGTCGACGAAATCATTCCGGATCCTATCCCTTCCACATGTCAACTAAAGTAGTTCACGAGACCAGGACCATTGGGACTACTTACTTCCATTCAAAAAAGTTCATTGTAACACATTCTGTACGCTAAATGCATGTTCTATGATGCACCAAAGTACATAAGGTTCATAAATCCAAAACCAACTGCCACAAAGAGAGTATCTGTAGCTCACAGACTGATAAAGACCAACATGCGCTTTCGAGACGCAAGTACAGGCATACTACAAAAAGGTCTGTAACAGAATTTCAGCTCGTGTAAAATATCGCTAGGAAATGTCTATCAAAGGAAGAAAATTTGCTATCGCTTAATCACATGTATGACAAGTGTCTTGATCCAGTACCGTGTAACTGTGCTACCGCCCGCATCTCGTGGTCGTGCGGTAGCGTTCCCGCTTCCCACGCCCGGGTTCCCGGGTTCGATTCCCGGCGGGGTCGGGGATTTTCTCTGCCTCGTGATGGCTGGGCGTTGTGTGCTGTCCTTAGGTTAGTTAGGTTTAAGTAGTTCTAACTTCTAGGGGACTTATGACCACAGCAGTTGAGTCCCATAGTGCTCAGAGCCATTTGAACCATTTTTGAACTGTGCTACCCAGTTAATGCAGTGGGTAGATTTTTCCATACTAGAGTTAAACGTTCTGGGTCTAGCTGCATTTTTTGTCTTCTGATTTTAGGCAGCGTGATATGGAGCATCAAAGGATCAAAACCAATTGTGAAATGACTTTGCACGATCTGTCTATGGTGCGAAAAGTGACAGTTGTCTCTAAATAAGGAAAAGTGTAAGGTCACCCACAAGAGTACGAAAAGAAATACGTAAAATTACGTTACACGATACATCACAAAAAATTTAAAGTACGTGGATTCAACTAAATATCTAGGAATTACATTTACGAACAACTAAAATTGGAACGATCACAAAGCTACCGTTATAGGGTAGGCAGACTGAGTTTTGTTGGTAGAACACGTAGAAGATGCAACAGGTCTAATAGAGAGACTGCCTACACCACGCTTGTTCGTCCTCTACAAGAGTATTACTGTGCAGGATGGGATCCTTACCAGATTGGTTTGACGGAGGACGTTGGAAAAGTCCGGATAAAGGCAGCTCGTTTTTTATTATCGTGAAATAGGGGAGGTGGTGTCACGGATGTGATAAGCGAATTCGGGTGGCAACCATTAGAACAAAAGCGTTTTTCATTGCAGCGAGATCTTTTCACGAAACTGCAATCACCAGCTTTCTCCTCTGAATCTGAAAATATTTTACTGTCGCCGAGCTACATGGGTAGAAATGAACATCGTAATAAAATGAGAAATCAGAGCTAGTACAGAATAATTAGTGTTCATTTTCCCACGCGTTGTTAGAGAATGGAACGGTAGAGAAATAGTCTGAAAGTTGATCGCACAACCCTCTGACAAGCACTTAAATGTGAACTGCAGAGCAGTGGTACAGCTGTAGATCTTCGGTGGAGCCAATCGCCATGATGACGGTGTATGTGTACACGACCATCGACCTGATGTAACAAGAAACTTGATTCATTCAACCAGGCGACACGTTTCTATTGATGCAGAGTCCAGTTTCGATAATTCTGTGGCCTCTGAAAATACAACTGACGACGTCGTTCAGTAACCATATGAATACGTCGGAGTCGTCAGCTGCGGAGAACCATGTTCAACAATGTGCGCTGAACATTGCGCTTTACAGAGTGGGAAAGCCTACTACCACCACGTTCTGGTATGATGCGTGGCCGACAGCTAATCGTGCTTTCACCGCCGTTCGACCAGTTTACATACAACGGTTTGACGAAATACGGAAACACCGAGGGAAATTTATGCTTGAACATAAATGCAGGTGCTAGCCAAGCCTGCAGTTTATGCTGATGTATTTGACCACGGACGGTGGATATGTAATGTCCTCAATACGTTGCAAGTTTACTCGTGGTCGTAACAGCGATCCGTGTAGTTGGGAGTGCGTTGCGCGAGACCTACGTGAATTAGAATGTAAGCAAATTGTCGGTGCTCGTATGATGGGTGCTTCCGTCACTAAGGTAACCGAAGAGTTTAGTGTTAAGGGACACAGTATCGAATTTTTACACAGCAAATAGGGAAACTGGAAAAGACATCATCCGCTAAGCCACAACGCGGACGAAAGTGTGTGTTGAGTGATCGTAACGGACGCGTTGAAGAGGATTGTGTGGAAAAATACAGTTGCAAATGTCACTGAAAAACTGAATGACGCACTCGCGGAACATGTCAACACCACGAAGGGGCTCCATAAATATGGAATTTCAGGACGCACTGGAATTCCAAAACCATTCATCAGTGGCCTTAACAGGAAAATTTAGTGCCGAAGGCATAAAACTAGGATTATGCTGCAGTAGAAGAGTCATTTGGTCGGATACGTCTTTTTTCACACCGTTTCCAATTTCTGGCCGAGCTTACGTTCCAAGAGCGAAACACAGCGGGGAATAAGTGATGTTTCGTGCAGCCATACTGTGGTATTCCGTGGGTTACGTAGTACTCGGCAAGAACACATTCTGCCAAGGATTATGTGACCATTTTGGTTGATCAGGGCCATCCTATGGTACTGTTTGTTTCCCAATAGTGATGCTATGTTTTAAGATGACAGGGCCCCCTGTTCACATAGGTCACATCGTCCAGGATTGGCTTTGTGGGCACGAAGATGAACTGCCGCATCTATCTGGGCCACAGTCACCAAACCTCAATATTATGAGCCTTTGTGGTCTTCTTCGGAGAGAAGTGTGCGTGATCGTTATCTATCTCCACCATTATTACCTGCAGTTGCCACTATTTTGCAGGAAGAATGGTGTAATATTCTGTAGAAAACGCTGCAGGACCTGCGACTTGCGTTTATCCGTTCCGAGATCACCGGAAGCTGTTTTGAATGCAAACATTTTTCCTGCAACGTGTTAGACATGGTAACGTGTTGCGTTTTTGATGTGTGTGTGTGTGTGTGTGTGTGTGTGTGTGTGTGTGTGTGTGTGTGTGTGTGTGTGTGCTTTTTTTCCATCCCCTGTACATGCTCGCGACAATAGGATGCGAACAGCCTACCAACTTCGCCGTTTCCGAGATGGTCATTGGCAGGCGCCGGATCACAGTAATGCCGTTTACGGCACTGGATTTCCCCATTTGCACCCCGTATCGTCGCTATAACGACCCTTCCTCCCCCCCCCCCCCACTCCACCCCCGCCACAATGACCCAATGCGTCCCTTTTCCGCTTATATACACTCCTGGAAATTGAAATAAGAACACCCTGAATTCATTGTCCCAGGAAGGGGAAACTTTATTGACACATTCCTGGGGTCAGATACATCACATGATCACACTGACAGAACCACAGGCACATAGACACAGGCAACAGAGCATGCACAATGTCGGCACTAGTACAGTGTATATCCACCTTTCGCAGCAATGCAGGCTGCTATTCTCCCATGGAGACGATCGTAGAGATGCTGGATGTAGTCCTGTGGAACAGCTTGCCATGCCATTTCCACCTGGCGCCTCAGTTGGACCAGCGTTCGTGCTGGACGTGCAGACCGCGTGAGACGACGCTTCATCCAGTCCCAAACATGCTCAATGGGGGACAGATCCGGAGATCTTGCTGGCCAGGGTAGTTGACTTACACCTTCTAGAGCACGTTGGGTGGCACGGGATACATGCGGACGCATTGTCCTGTTGGAACAGCAAGTTCCCTTGCCGGTCTAGGAATGGTAGAACGATGGGTTCGATGACGGTTTGGATGTACCGTGCACTATTCAGTGTCCCCTCGACGATCACCAGTGGTGTACGGCCAGTGTAGGAGATCGCTCCCCACACCATGATGCCGGGTGTTGGCCCTGTGTGCCTCGGTCGTATGCAGTCCTGATTGTGGCGCTCACCTGCACGGCGCCAAACACGCATACGACCATCATTGGCACCAAGGCAGAAGCGACTCTCATCGCTGAAGACGACACGTCTCCATTCGTCCCTCCATTCACGCCTGTCGCGACACCACTGGAGGCGGGCTGCACGATGTTGGGGCGTGAGCGGAAGACGGCCTAACGGTGTGCGGGACCGTAGCCCAGCTTCATGGAGACGGTTGCGAATGGTCCTCGCCGATACCCCAGGAGCAACAGTGTCCCTAATTTGCTGGGAAGTGGCGGTGCGGTCCCCTACGGCACTGCGTAGGATCCTACGGTCTTGGCGTGCATCCGTGCGTCGCTGCGGTCCGGTCCCAGGTCGACGGGCACGTGCACCTTCCGCCGACCACTGGCGACAACATCGATGTACTGTGGAGACCTCACGCCCCACGTGTTGAGCAATTCGGCGGTACGTCCACCCGGCCTCCCGCATGCCCACTATACGCCCTCGCTCAAAGTCCGTCAACTGCACATACGGTTCACGTCCACGCTGTCGCGGCATGCTACCAGTGTTAAAGACTGCGATGGAGCTCCGTATGCCACGGCAAACTGGCTGACACTGACGGCGGCGGTGCACAAATACTGCGCAGCTAGCGCCATTCGACGGCCAACACCGCGGTTCCTGGTGTGTCCGCTGTGCCGTGCGTGTGATCATTGCTTGTACAGCCCTCTCGCAGTGTCCGGAGCAAGTATGGTGGGTCTGACACACCGGTGTCAATGTGTTCTTTTCTCCATTTCCAGGAGTGTAGTTTCCATTATCATATGGACGCGTTCAGTCTTGCGCTGGGCAATAGTCAGAATATGTTGGCTCATTAGTGTACGTCCAGCTTTTACTTCACTCTGCTTGCACTCAGCACATATACCAAACGAAGCGTTTCACATCTGCGGATTCTCATGTGGTCAAAGACCTGCAAAGTTTCCGATAGTTTTTCGCATAACCATGCGTTGATTTTACATCAATGTGTGGTGTTGTGTTATGCATTTTTTACATTTAAGAAAAATCAGATAACACTGAAAGGAAACTTCCTGGCAGATTAAAACTGTGTGCCGGACCAAGACTCGCACTGAGGACCTTTGCGTTTAGCGGGAAAGTGCTCTACAAACTGAGCTACCGAAGCACGACTCACGACCTGTCCTCACAGCCTTACTTCCGCCAGTACCGCGTCTCCTACCTTTCTTCCAGAAGCGCTACTTCTGCAAGTCTCGCAGGTGAGTTTCTGTGAAGTTTGGAAGGTAGGAGACAAAGCACTGGCGGACGTGAAGCTGTGAAGGCAGACCGTGAATCGTGCTTGGGTAGCTCAGTTAATAGAGTACTTGCACCGGAAAGGCAAAGGGCCCGATTTCGAGTCTCGGTTCGGCACACAGTTTTAATCTGCCAGGAAGTTTCATACCAGCGCACACTCCGCTGCGGAGTGAAAATTTCATTCTGGCAGTGCTGAAAGGAATCGAAAAGTTGTTGTACCATTTTAATGGAAACCAATAATTCAGGGGCTATCACTACTTTTCTGTAGTTCACTAACAAGACAGAACAACATAAACGCATCTAATTCGTACGCAAAAGGATCATAAACTTTTTTGTGAAGCTGAACTAAAAACTGAACTCCGTCCGAACAGTCCTGGAAGGCCCAGTGGTACTGACCGACCGCCGTGTCATCCTTAGCCCTCGGTCATTAGGCGTCACTGGATGCGAATATTGAGGGGCATGTGGCAAGCACATCGCTCTACTGATCGTTGTCAGCCTTCGTGACCAGAGCCTCTAGTTATGTCAATTAGCTCCTCCATTAGCCTCACAAGGACTGAGTGCACCCCGCTGGCCAACGGCGCTCGACAGACCTGGACAGGCACCTATTCAGGTACCAGTCATGCCCGACAGCGCTTAACTTCGGTGATCTGACGGGAATTAGTGTTAAAACTGTGGTAAGGCCGCTTGCTCGTTGCTGACAAAATGCACGGATAGTTTCAATAGTTAAACAGGTGAAAGAGCGTCGTAATGTTCAAAACGGTTGCTTTCTCACAGTTTGGATGGCATAGTCTCGTGTCGAATGTGGCAGTCTTCCTTGTACGCATTTGGGCATACTTCAACATAACCCGAGAAAGTCCCGCGCGACTGCTTGTCCCGACATCGGAGTGCGGCTGGTTGGCTGTTCTTGACTAAATGTTTCTCCAAGCAAAATACGGAAACAGAGTTTTCGGTCACAGGTTATCAGTGTTTCCCGCATACGATGTTCCCGTATGCACTAAAAGGTCACCCTATTTTGTACAAAGTGTTTTTCCTGGTGAAGACCAGTTGCAGGAAACGATTCCAGAGACGATAAGGGGAAAAAAAAGGGCTTGTAGCCTGAAATGTGTTCCAAGGGAAGTATATCCACCTGAAGGTGAAGATGAAAGAGCTTTGATAGTGTGTCAGTGACTGAAAGTACAGACGAGAACTCACTGGGCAAGTGAATTTTCTGTCTGTAGCAGTGTTTTAGTGACGGATGGCAGTGAGCCATCAGCACCAGTTCAGCCTCAACGAGTATGCGCGGATTATTAGTGACCGCCTTGTGGAGCGTCATCCTTCCAGAACGCCCCACAGGCGAGGCGTATCTGGCACTTAATGCGGGTGAAACTGCCTCCGCTGATGGAAAACGTGCCTTCGGTGGCACAAAGCGTAATGTCTACTGCGTGATGGTGCTCCAGGTCACCTTCGCATTTCCGTGCAGAGACATTTCGACAAAATCTACCCCCGACCACCCAATGAGGCAGACCAGGTGCTGATGGTAAGCAGCCACCAAACCACTAGAACACTAGTACCGAGAGAACATTAACCCTTACCTCATCTAAAACTTACATACCTATATTTCCTGAACGACTCAGGAGACATCAAAACGAGCTTTGTAGCCAGAGCGGCGCGTAATTTTGTTGGATATTAACTCTTGTATTGTATCGAAGGAGATATTGAAGCAGATACTCTGTGATCAAAAGTATCCGCACACCTGGCTGATAATTACTTAAAAGTTCGTGGCGCTCTCCATCAGTAATGTTGGAATTCAATATGGTGTTGGCCCACCCTTAGCCTTGATGACAGCTTCCACTCTCGCAGGCATACGTTCAATCAGGTGTTGGGACGTTTCTTGGGGAATGGCAGCCCATTCTTAACGGAGTGTTGCACTGAGGAGAGGCATCGATGTCGGTCGGTGAGGCCTGGCACGAAGTCGGCGTTCCAAAACATCCCAAATGTATTCTATGGGATTCAGGTCAGGATTCTGTGCAGGCCAGTCCATTGCAAGGATGTTGTTGTTGTCTAACCACTCCGCCACAGGCCGTGCATTATGAACAGGTACTCGATCGTGTTGAAAGATGCAATCGCCATCCCCGAATTATTCTTCAACAGTGGGAAGCAAGAATGTGCTTAAAGCATCAATGTAGACCTGTGCTGTGATAGTGCCATGCAAAACAAGAGGTGCAAACCCCCCTCCAGGAAAAACACGACCACGCCATAACACCCTCGCCTCCGAACTTCACTGTTGGCACTACATACGCTGGAAGATGATGTTCACCGCGCATTCGCCATACCCACACCCTGCCATCGGATCGCGACATTGTGTACCGTGATTCGTCACTCCACAAATGTTTTCCGCTGTTCAATCGCCCAATGTTTACACTCCTTACACCAAGCGAGGCGTCGTTTGGCATTTACCGGAGTGATGTGTGGCTTATGAGCAGCCTCTCGACCATGAAATCCAAGTTTTCTCATCTCCCGCCTACCTGTCATAGTACTTGCAGTGGATGCTAATGTAGTTTGGAATTCCTGTGTGATGGTATGGATAGATGTCTGCCTATTACAAATTACGACCCTCTTCATCTATTGGCGGGCTCTGCCAGTCAACAGACGAAGTCGGCCTGTACTTTGTGCTGTACGTATCCTTTCACGTTTCCACTTCACTATCACATCGGAAACATTGGACCTAGGGATGTTTAGGAGTGTGGAAATCTCGCATACAGACGTATGACACAAGTGACACCCGATCACCTGACGACATTCGAAGTCCGTTAGTTCCTCGGAGCGCCACATTTTGCTCTCTCGTGATGTGTAATGACTACTGAGGTCGCTGATGTGGAGTACCTGGCAGTAGGTGGCAGCACAATGCACCTAATATGAAAAACGTAAGGTGTTTGGGGGTGCCCGGATACTTTTGATCACATAGTGTAAGTTTCCTTTTTTATGGAAAGATGTACTTCTTCTGACGGCATCCCAAAGCTATTGAAAACAAGAGTAGAATGATGCTAAGCTTGTCAATATTCGCGTTTTAGCTTTTCGGAAAAATATCAGAGAAATGTGCTAAAATTGAATGGCAAGGCGTTTGGATTCGATTAGGGTGATGCCGTGTGTTCGTCTCCGTCATTCTATGCAGCGTAAAGATACATTCATACTACTAAGATAAGTGTTTCCTCTTGGCCCTATTTTATACGACGTAGATACATGATCAGCATCCATTGTCGTGAGTGGAAAGAAAGTGAAGCACCGACAAAGGGAGGGGAATCGAAATGAAACTTCATGGGTGAGAGGGTAAGTAATGTTACTTCTTCGATTACAAAATCGGGTCAGATTTAGAAAAAGCTAGGGAATATGAGCCTATCCATTAGTATGACGTTACACTTCAACTGGTCTGGATGCTTGATCTGTTTCGGGTGGAAAGGTTGTCATAATGCCGTCGTATCTTCTCTTCAGGCAAGTTGGTTTGAAATGTTGTAACTATGCTTTGATATCCTGGATACTGATACTGGGACAGATTTGACACCCGACCTGGTTCCAAAAACGTGCTGTCTGGGAATCTTTTGGCCACAGGAGAGCCTCACCACCAAGCAGACAGTTAACAGCGACAGGTGCCAAGTGTTGACGAGCATTGTCCTATTGAAAAATGACACCACCATACTGTCGCATGAAGGTAACACATGAGTGCAGATTGTCTGTGACGTACCGTTGTACTAAGAGAGATCCGTCAATCACTACCAGCCGTGACGTGGTCATACCCGATGGCACCCCACACCAAGGACGTCAGGGATAACACCACTGTGCTCATCCAAAACTCTTCCCAGATGAACACCATACTCGACAGTGATCGTCACCCAGAGAAATACAGAAGCATGTTTCATCGTTGAACACAATGCGATACCATACTTCCCGGTCACGGCACCGCTCCGAACTCAGCCATTTGTCTTGTGGGACGTGTGGTTTGAGGCGCCTTGTCACAGTCTTACGGTCAGCGCGGCTCCACCCGTCGAAGGTTCGAGTCCTCTCTCGGGCATGGGTGTGTATGTCATCCTTAGCGTAAGTTAGTTTAAGTAGTGTGTAAGCCTAGGGACCGATGACTTCAGCAGTTTGGTCCCATAAGATGTTACCACAAAACTCCAAATTTTTGTCTAGTGGTGTTAACGGCAGCCTACGGACGGGAGGGTAAGTCCCCACTCCGGCTGCTAATGCTCTTCTACCAATGGAGCGGGATGACACAGAACGTTGAGGGAAGAGCATCACTTGTTCTCGGATGACAGGCGTAGACGTGAATACTTTACGACGTGGTTCGCGCACAATCGATGATTCTCCCTTGTGGTGGGCAGACACACTAGACCGGAATGTTGCCTTGAAATCCAACACCGAACCACTATCACATCCGTATGCCGCACAAAACGAGATATTGCACGATTCGACCAGACGGCCAAATGGAGACCCACAATGAGGTCATTTTCGAACTCGGTCAGGTGCTGATAACGCTGTCTCATACGAGTAAGCGGCTTCTGTGTCCTGAGTGATCACTCAGGATCTGACGCCGTTCACGCTCCTTAGGTACATTACCAGGCCCAGTAACAACACGATACACCAAGTATTTTATCCCTCCTCAGCATCTTTAGTTGTATTAACGAAATAATAAGAAACCAGTTGCAATAATAGAAATTTAATTTATTTACCGTTTTCGGATACTTAGTACCCTTTTTCAGAAGGTCGTACCTATCGCATTATTTGCGCGTGTAAACAATAACAGGCATACAACAAAATGTCGTGGTCATCTGGTTCATAGTGTCTGCACAATTACACTGGGTTGACCATGTATTGTGGGTAGTTTACTTTATTTAGGCAGTGTATGCGCTAATTTCTAGTGTATCAGAATGGCCTTAGGAAAACTATATCAAATATTGTACATAGTATGTGTAAGGGAACTACTTTTTGTGGAAACAGGCAAATAGTCGAAAGGCTTGACTCAACGGCGGAACCTGACATGATGGCCCCCATCTGGTTGTGTTTATGCAACAATAGCCGATTCCAGCAGCCTTACCTCTCAATTTCAGAACATTTCTGCAATATTTTTGCGAAAAGTTTTACACCGACATTCACAAACATATCACTGTACTCGTCTTTCGCCGGCCGTTGTGGCCGAACGGTTCTAGGCGCTTCAGTCCGGAACCGCGCTGCTGCTACGGTAGCAGGTTCGAATCCTGCCTCGGGCATGGATGTGTGTGGTGGCCTTAGGTTAGTTAGGTTTAAGTAGTTCTAAATCTAGGAGGACTGATGACCTGAGATGTTAAGTCCCATACTGCTTAGAGCCATTTGAACTCTTCTTTCCAAGGGCTTTCAAATGCCGTATAAAGAGTACATCATCACACTGAAAAAATCTATCTCGGGTGATACAGCAATTAAGAGTATTGCCCATGTAACAAAATTACGTCTCCTTCTTACTATTATAATACTGAGGTGACAAAAGCCATGGAATACATCGTAATATCGTGTCGGACGTAATCCTGCCCGGCGTGGTGCAGCAACCCGGAAACGACTCAACGAGTCTTTGGAAGTCCACTGCAGAAATATTGAGCCATGCTGCCTGTATAGCCGTCTTTAATTGCGAAAATGTTGCCGGTGCAGGACTTCGTGCACGAAGGGACCTCTCGACTATGTCCCATAAATGTTCGATGCGATTCATGTCGGGCTCGAATTGTCGAAAATGTTCTTCAAACAAATCACGAACAATTGAGACCGGATGCCAATGAACATTGTCATTCATAAAAATTCCTTCGTTATTTGAGAACATGAAGTCCATGAATGGATGCAAATCGCCTCCAGTAGCCGAACATAACCGTTTCCAGCCAATGATCGGTTCGGTTGGACCAGAGGACCCAGTCCATTCCATGTAAACAGCCCACACCATTATGGAACCGCCACCAGCATGCACATTGTTGGCAACTTGGGTCCATGGGTCTGCGCCACGCTAGAAACCTACCATCAGCTCTTGCCAACTGAAACTGACTTACCTGACCAGGCCACGGTTTTCCAGTGTAGTGTCCAACCGATACGGTCACGAGCCCAGGAGAGGCTCTGCAGGCATTCGCGTCGGTCGTCTGCTGCCATAATAGTCCATTAACGCCAGATTTCCCCGCAGTGTCCTAACGTATACTTTCGTCTTACGTTCCACATTGGTTTTTACGGTTATTTCATGCAATGTTACTTCTGTTAGCAAAGACAATTCTACGCAAACTCCCTGCTCTCGGACCTTATGTGAAGGCAGTCAGCCACTGCGTTGTCCGCGGTGAGATGTAATGCCACAAATTTGATATTCTCGGCAAACTCTTCACACTTTGGATCTCGGAATATTGAATTTCCTTAAGATTTCCGAAATTAAATGTTCCATGCATCTATCTCCAGCTACCATTCCGTGTTCAAAGTCTGTTAATTCCCGACGTACGGCTATAATCACGTCGGACACCTTTTCACATGAATCACCTGCGTGAAAATGACAGCTCCGTCAATGCAATGCCGTTTTATATCATGTGTAAGAGATACTACCGCCATCTGTATATGTGCATATCGCTATCCCATGACTTTTGTCATACTCCCCAGTATATTAGCCAAAAACATCAGTTTCGATAAATTGAACCGTTCACGAAACAAAGACGATGCAGGCAGCTAATGTCTCACCCTATCGTTAGATTGTAGTAAACATGTGTCTTGCAGTCCTTGTACGTAAATTGGCTGTCTGTAACAAATTGGTTCTCAATTGGGCGTCAAAGTCCAGTTCTTAAAAGAAGTTTCCTGGTGAGTTAATGGTGTTTATCTCCTAGAACGAAAATTACCAACAACATATTACTGCAGTAACGTATCAGTCAGTTAAATTTCTCAATAGAGTAAAGCAGCAACATTCCCTCAACCGCGATACAGACCTTCGAATCGAGCACACTTTCTGTTAAGACAACGTCACAAGTACACCATTACGTTGCAGAAACAAACCGGTAGACTTTCACTGGGAGGCTCTAACACCCAGAACACAGACCCCACGCGACCTTCGTAAAGTGCCTCTTTCATAGCCTCCGGAAATTCTCCCATCACGACAAAACCACAAGAGCGACGCACGTTAGAACAACACAGAGTGGACGTACTGTACAATTATGAGTGTGTGAGTGTGTGTGTGGGGAGGGGGGGATGGGGGGGCGTGGGTGTGTTTGTAAAAGAGAAGGAAGAGTAGAGAAACGTAATTTCAAGTTGTCGAATTTTTAGTTTTCTTTAGAAAACTTAAGACTTACCAGTGGTAAAAATACACACCAAAGCAAATTTAGTTCACACTGGGTGATAAAATACGTCCGTTCCACGAACCTCCATTTTTCTCTTAAGCTCTTCACGCTCCCGCTTCTTTCAAATTACTTCAAATGAAAGTCGCGTAATGTGTTGATTCTTCTCTGCTGGTCCGAAAAGTGATAAAATAATTTCCTCGAATATAGATTAAGATTATGGCTTCCTGTAAACAAAATTCTTGCGAGCCCTGTATACAAATTTTCTTTCAACAAAGTACATATATAATCGAAAGGTAGCAATTATAATGATAAATACTATTTGAACACCACGATGAGCCCTCTATTTAAGTCGGTATGCTTTCACCTTCTCGAACTTAAGAATCCGCTTCTAGGGCTTTCTATAATGAGGGCACTAGTGTAATGTGGAGTCCGGAGAATGAGTTTGATGTGTCCAGAAACAATGCAAGTGAATGCCAGTAAGATTCGTCCAACGCGTTCACGGTGTATGTTCCTTCCTTGCCTCTGCCCTCATTCTTGTCCAAATAGCCCAACATTCATCGAACGTTAAATTCGAACCGTCCTTACTTTATCCAAAATGTCAGACCTCCACAGCTGTTCATGATATTAATAGCAAAGAAAAGTTAGTCGAGATTTCGGTAAATGGATTTATTTTTTTGGCGTTAGCAGTGTGTAATATTTTTTTGTAAATTACTTATTCGCGCAAATTTCTCAGGACACGAGAATGGACAGATACAAAACTAGTTACAATTAAATAAACCATTCGTTCGACAAGACTATAACTTTCTTGCAGATCTCTTTCCTTTTCTCCTTAGCCAATTCTCATTCTGTCCATCATTCTATCTTGGTAACATCGGCTTTTTGGAACTGTAGACAGTTTCGAATGCTGCTGTGGAAGACGTTTTCAAAGATGTGCCGGAGGAAGCGGTGGTGGTGGAATGTGTCTGGGGTTTGGTTTGGTGTAAATCCTTACCAATATATAACTCTACGTATTAATAAATTTCAAGAACTCCGATCGCACCCACAAGATGACACACTCAAAGTAATCAGCGCTCAGTTTCCCAAAATGCAGAAAACTTAATTTGTGACTGAATAGTTCACATAGTGAAATTCTCCCTCTGAATATTACCAAACTTACAATAAAAGGAGTAAGAAATATTAAACCAAAAATAACAACGCTACAGCAAAAGAACAAAAGACAATACACTACTGGCCATTAAAATTGCTACACCAAGAAGAAATGCAGATGATAAACGGGTATTCATTGGACAAATATTTTATTCTAGAACTGACATGTGATTACATTTTCACGCAATTTGGGTGCATAGATCCTGAGAAATCAGTACCCAGAACAACCGCCTCTGGCCGTAATAACGGCCTTGATACGACTGGGCATTGAGTCAAACAGAGCTTGGATGGCGTGTACAGGTACAGCTGCCCATGCAGTTTCAACACGATACCACAGTTCATCAAGAGTAGTGACTGGCGTATTGTGACGAGCCAGTTGCTCGGCCACCATTGACCAGACGTTTTCAATTGGTGAGAGATCTGGAGAGAGCAGTAGAACATTTTCTGTATCCAGAAAGGCCCGTACAGGATCTGCAACATGCGGTCGTGCGTTATTCTGCTGAAATGTAGGGTTTCACAGGGATCGAATGAAGGGTTGAGCCACGGGTCGTAACACGTCTGAAATGTAACGTCCACTGTTCAAAGTGCCGTCAATGCGAACAAGAGGTGACCGAGACGTGTAACCAATGGCACCCCATACCATCACGCCGGGTGATACGCCAGTATGGCGATGACGAATACACGCTTCCAATGTGCGTTCACCGCGATGTCACCAAACACGGATGCGACCATCATGATGCTGTAAACAGAACCTGGATTCATCCGAAAAAATGGCGTTTTGCCATTCGTCCACCCAGGTTCGTCGTTGAGTACAGCATCGCAGACGCTCCTGACTATGATGCAGCGTCAAGGGTAATCGGAGCCATGGTCTCAGAGCTGATAGTCCACGCTGCTGCAAACGTCGTCGAACTGTTCGTACAGATGGTTGTTGTCTTGCAAACGTCCCCATCTGTTGACTCGGGGATCGAGACGTGGCTGCACGATCCGTTACAGCCTTGCGGATAAGATGCCTGTCATCTCGACTGTTAGTGATACGAGGCCGTTGGGATCAAGCTTGGCGTTCCGTATTACCCTCCTGAAGCGACCGATTCCATATTCTGCTAACAGTCATTGGATCTCGACCAACGTGAGCAGCAATGTCGCGATACGATAAACCGCAATCGCGATAGGCTACAATCCGACCTTTATCAAAGTCGGAAACGTGATGGTACGCATTTCTCCTTCTTACACGAGGCATCACAACAACGTTTCACCAGGCAACGCCAGTCAACTGCTGTTTGTGTATGAGAAATCGGTTGGAAACTTTCCTCATGTCAGCACGTTGTAGGTGTCGCCACCGGCGGCAACCTTGTGTGAATGCCCTGAAAAGCTAATAATTTGCACATCACAGCATCTTCTTCCTGTCTGTTAAATTTCGCGTATGTAGCACGTCATCTTTGTGGTGTATCAATTTTAATGGGCAGTAGTGTATATTAGCCAGAACTGAAAAGTCTAAAATATACTCAACCTCTAGCTGATACCCTAACAAACACTACATAAAAACAAGAGAGTTAAAATAAGCAATCGAGTATACCAATCCAAGTTTCCCTCTGCCGGCCACAATAAATGAAAACAAGACAGCGAATGCCAACTACAAAGGGATTAAAATTTCACTGACCAAAAAACATTAAAATAAACTTTTCCAACACTACGCGGCTTTTCTCAGTTGAAAATTATGTTCTCTTGGTAAGTTAATATGATCAGCTTCGGCACACTGCTCCGCACTAAAAGACTGTACTGCTCACAACTGGGACATTTTCTTTAACCGTCGTAGCCGAAAACATACCGCAGGTTGACTCGTGGCCGCACTACCTTCCATGGATCCAACAAGTCCTGTCTGCTGTCCAGGCCGGAAGGTGTCCCATGTTGACAGCAAGCCACCACCAGTCCCAGCTGCAAGTCCACGAGGCTGCCTCGCTCTACGACTTCCGGGTTCGCCACAGCCAACCGGATGCTCTCCTCGGAAGTTGCTAGCTATTTGTAACGTCTACAGCTTTAAAAAGCGAATATTTTGAACATTTTACTGGTCCACAAACATAACCGTGCAAGGATTGTCGTGTCGTCGTCGTCGTGTCGTCGTCGTCGTCGTCGTCGTCCGTACATTGTCTAAGAGCGCAGAGTCCACCCTTAGTGTACCCTGGAGCTGGTTTGGCGGTTAGTTATCACTGTTTTATTTATCATTAAGGCCCACAACTTTTAAAATTTAAGCCCTTCATATTTTCTGTTTACCTTCGTTTTGTGCATATTTTCTGTTTTCCTTAGTTTTGTGGAATTTAAGGCCTCTCTAAGCATTGCTGTTGTAATGATGGGACCTGTTCGGAACTTCAGTTTTGGAGTAACGTATTTGGGATCCTCGTGAAACCAGCACATGACCTGACAATAAAGATGTATCTGTGTACTTTTAACGAGGCTTTAATGGATGCTACTTTCAGCGATTACCAAGTGCGTCTGACGACATGTGCGAAGTACACTCTGTACTCTGCCCTTGCTAGCGAAGGAAGCAGGTCATTCTTCTGGAATTCTGATACGCATGCACTTTTCTGTTCTAAATATTGCGCCAATACAGTGTCTTCTCAGGTAGAAACCCAAAGAGGTGATGTGTCCAACGAGGTAAACATTGGTGTGAAAGTCGTCTGCAGTGCACTTCATTACTTCTTCTGCTCGTAGCAGAAACATTTACACGACAGCGTAACTCAAGAAATGTAGACTGAGTTTTCCTTTTTCCTTTATTTCATGGTTATCGAGGAGTAAGTAGGTGCATTTTCTAATTCATAAGGGGGAATTAAATCAAAATTAGACAGATGGAAAAAAGTAAGCAAACTGTTTATTTCAGAAGCAGTCGCCATAACAATTTATTTATCCCACTGCGAGACAAGATGGTCAATGCCTTCATGGAAAAACGTTTGTGGTTGCTTACGGAACCATCGTTGTAACCAGGTGTCACCCCTTCGTCCGAAAGAAATTGACAGCCACGAATGTCTTCCTTGGGTAGCCTTATCAACCTCGGCAACATGTAAGTGAAATTCGTGTCCGTCGATTTGCTTCGGATGACGAGATGCACGTCTGGGTAGAATCACGGGTCCGTAGGCAACTGCAGACTTTCTTCCATGAAGGGATTGACCGTCTTGTCTCGCACCTCTTTTTTGCATTTACTGGCTTTTTACCCCTGTGCTTCCGAACGAGAAGGTGCACACACATGAGATTCCAGGTTATCATCTAAACGAGAAGATGGATAAAATCCTGCAAATATAGGTAATAAAGTCACCGTGGTAATTAGGACTCCTTCAACGTTGCTTGGAGTCTCGAAATCGGATTAAATTTATAGCGCGCCTTAGTATCAACACTCCTATTTGTAAGTAAAACAAGTACTATAGTTTAGACTATGACCAACTACCGTTGACTGGAAAACTGATGCATGGAAACACGTCTAAAGCTTAACAGGGCTGTACCGTAATGTTATTTGAGTGCTGGTACAAAGAGCCTACCCGGGTTCTGCAACACGGTTGCAGGGGGATGGGGCAACTTACGTTAGTTTCCAGGTGAATGACGAAATGGTTGAGATTTCACGACCAGTTGCTGCTAATCAATATCTGTTACATGTTCTGACACTCTTCAGGTTGAAATTGAATTCATACGTCTATTCGGCAGAGCAGGACACAAGTTTGCAAATACCGGTACCGTTCTCATAGAGCGGAAAGGGGGCAGCTGCCTAAATGTTATTCTCTTACACGTATAGCTTATCAATTTTTTATTTTAGCCTGTACATTCAAGTGAACAGAGAACTTCTGGTGAAACGTTTTATTTCATACTGATTCGTTGGGAACGAAGGTAATAAGTGTGTGTGGGGAGAATGGAACGTATGGACCATTGGACGTCGTGAATGCAATGAGATGTAGAGCAGTGATGCCCAACCTTCCAGCTTACCCGGGCCACATTGGAAGAAGACATTTATGGGCCGCAAACAATATGCTTAATACTAACTTCTGGAAAAAAAACCAGGACGGTCGGAGGTACATTCTATATATGAGATTTCATAAATAATTTTATGTAAAATTAGTTGTAAGACGTAGGATTAATGTGATATTTCACTTAGAATTTGGGAAAGTAGTGCATCAGTATCAGGTTCGATGGAAGCAGTTCTCAATATGTTCACCTGAGATTTTGGTTCTATTCTGACTCGTTGTGTACTTCACTCTTGAAAATAACTTTTCACAAACATAGGTACTTCCAAAGAAAGATGACATCTATAACGCATGACTTTGCGGCAAGGGGCATTTGTCTCTGGACAGGTATGACAGAAAGTTAAACAACTAGGCCTATACACGAGCAAATTTTTCTATTAGCTGAATGCCAGACTGCAATTTCGTGCATTCCACCTGAAAATCTTTTGAAAACTGCCTGTGGGTCTCGCAGAAATACAAAAATTTTAATGATTTTTTTCGAAAATCCTGAAATCGATTTTCAGATTCGTGCATCAAATAGAAAAGTGTGGCCACAGGTCTCATCCTGTCTTTAAGATTATGTTAGGCCAACGTACTGAAATGAAAAAAATTGCCTTTATTTGTGGTTCCCATAATTTCAGTTTACTGTTTTAAATGTTGTAGTGATAAGTAGGCTTCGAACCTTGAAGAGGCCTGTTTGTCACCTAGGTGACCACTCAGATCTACCTAAAATGCAAAAACTGCCACGCAGTTGGTATCAAGCTCCAGCACAGATTTTGCTTTTTGATAAAATTAAAGATTTGATTTAATTAATTATGCTATAAGATCTTTAACATTTGGCCTCGACCGAGTCACCTTACTTCTGCGAAATATACGATATCATCATACTCAGCATCCAAACTTCTGAGGAATTCCTGGAACTGACGACGATTCAATCCTGTAGGAAGCTAGTCTATGGTCTGTCCAATGAAGAAATTGAATTGAATTAAAGCTCATCTTTTTGTACTGATCATCTGCTATGGTAGTTTGTACACGGGAGTAAAAAGACTTCGTGAAAGCCCATTATCTACATCTACATGGTTACTCTGCAATTCACACTTCAGTGCCGAGCAGAGGGTTCATCGAACCATTTTCATACTACTTCTCTGCCATTCCACTCTCGAATGGCGCGTGGGAAAAAGGAACACCTAAATCTTTCCGTTCGAGCTCTGATTTATTTTGATAATCTTTTCTTCCTATGTAGGTGGGTGTCAAGAAAATATTTTCGCATTCGGAAGAGAAAGTTGGTGATTGAAATTTCGTAAATACATCTCGCCACAAAGAAAACCGCCTTTGTTTCAGTGAGTGCCACCCCAACTCGCGTATCGTATCAGTGACACTCTCACCCCTATTGCTTGATAACACGAAACGAGCTGCCCTTCTTTGCACTTTTTCGATGTCCTCCGTCAATCCTACCTGGTAAGGATCCCATACCGCGCAGCAATATTTCAGCAGGGGACGGACAAGAGTAATGTGGCTGTCTCTTTAGTGGGTTTGTCGCATCTTCTAAGTGTTCTGCCAACAAAGCGCAGTCTTTGTTTCGCCTTACCCACGATATTATCCATGTGGTCTTTCCAATTTAAGTTGCTCGTAATTGTAATTCCTAGGTATTTATAGTTCAATTCTTTTTTAACGGGATTCTCGCAATTCTGTAAATGCGGATCGAACAAATTTAGTGTACTTAGTTAACGGGAATATGATTCAGTATTGGAAATATTGCTCATTTTTATTTTTGAGAAGGGAGAACCGCTAATCAAGACAAATCTCCTGTATCGACATATTTTTACTCGTCAAAACTAGCGAATACTAAAATATTTATTACGACTCGGGTCGTTATTAAGAACAATGACGCTAACAAGAATGGTTCAAATGGCTCTGAGCACTATGGGACTTAACGTCTTAGGTCATCAGTCCCCTAGAACTTAGAACTACATCTTGGCGGCTCGCACATGCCTACCCAGACGCGGGAGATTGCTGCATTGCCAGTTGTACGCGCCAAGAGGAGCAGCGCCATAGTATATAGTTCGCAAACTTACGTTTAGGGGGAGCGCACAGTTTATGAAATAAAGCCACCACGGCCGCATTAACCCTTTCGCTGCTACAGAGACGTGCTCCCCGCATTCCACGATGTGCGCCATTTTGTCATCACTGCACTGATCGCCTGTGCAGACACAAGGTGTTTAGACTGCTTTGACACAGTTTATCATTCGATTTCACAAAAAGTATTTGGCCCAAAAATTTTATTTTTACACATCTTCTTGACTGATACCTTCCCCTCATAAATGACTTAATTTTGTTTCGAAGTTCAACGTAGTTATTGTGCAGCATCAGATGTAGTAAACCATTGCACGAAATTTTGAAGAGTTTGCAGAGGTAAAAGTCCATAGCGTATACTTTCCGTATGGTCGATTTTAGTTGCCACTAGAAATTTCAAAAAATTACATTCAAACTAATAAAATTCATGAAGTAATACACTTTGATATTGTTTTTAAATAAAGAAAATATTAAGCACTGAACAAGGTTTGAACTCGGAACCTTCTGCTTAGCAGTCATACACTTGAACCATTACACATCACAGCTCATCGATCAATATATGTCCCAGAGTACTTTAAAATATCACGCAAAATACCGACACACACTGTTGGTAGGACTATGAATTACTCACGTTTCGTCGAAGTACAATAGGAAATAAACAATTACCGCTGTTCTTTATTGCGAAAAAGCGGTTAGTGAGAATGATACAAATACCTTTCCTTGTATCGCCTGAATTAGGAGGCTTATTGCTTGTTTGGTTTAATAAATTAATATAATATGAAGCAATTGATATAAAGAATGCTTTTTCCAAACTTTCTATAAAAGAAAGTCTGCTATCAAGACACTGCTTTCGTTCAGTTACTTTATTTATGACTGAAAGTTTCTAAAACTGAAGACACTCGTCCGTGCTCTGCACTGCAGTCGAGCTCTGGCAACGTCGTTCTCTGTTCATTGGCTGACTGTGTTTTGTGACGTCAGATGCGCAGAACGAACCTAAACTCGGCCGCCGTCATAAATGACGAGCACTTTAGTCGAATTGACAGCCCTTAGATACGTGCGATTTATCGCATACATTCATGTTCAAATGTGGTTCTTATTTGTATCACTGCACATGATATATAACAAAACCTGTTACAACAAAGTTACGGTACTGATCGACAGTAAACATTGGCAGAAACTGCAGTCCACTTGAAGATTTCTAACTTTCACCGACTTGTAGTGATCTGAACTACGGTGAAAATGGTTCCTTTCTTTCCTATCGTGTGACAGATGCTCACTTCTTGGGCTGTGCTGATGCTCGCCTTGGCACTGATTGCACACCACTGGCGGCGAGCAAAGCAGAGCATCCCACCAGGTCGCACAGACGTGTCTGCACAGTGCACGCGGACCGAGGTGAGCCGTCGTGCGGGATCAAAGCGCAGCCGGAGGGAAAGTCGACGCGGCACACACAAGCAGCGGCGGGAGCCCGCCGGCCCGTCCCACGCTGAGTGCTGCATCCGCTGCAGCCCACAGCCGCCCTCCACAGGAAGGCGCGTATTATGCCGAGCCGGCCACCCGCCACCCGCTACCCGTTAGCCTAGACTCCGGCACCAAAACAGGCCGGCGAACGTCATCTTTGGACTCAGTTAAGCCCTTTTACACGGACGATTTCCTGGTGAAAACAGGCTGCTAATCGCGCAATCCAAACTGAGTCTCGGCGCATCGGCCCATGGGAGCGACTGTAACGCGAGGTTTACGTAGGGAAAATATAGATAAGTAAAACTTTATTGTTAACAGGTTAACTTTCCTTCGCATCATACTGTCTGCCGTCATACTATCTGCATCTTAATACCTACGTACAGTCGTGGACAAAACGAGCGAGACCCCTCGCCTTTTCATTATGCTGATCCGCACAACTTTAAAGTTTGCTACACAGTATAACAGGCAAGGCGACGAAGTGCTACCAACATACTACGCACAGGCGTTAAATTGACGAACTATCCAAACTTTGTCAGACTGTTTTCAATCATATGTAAGACTATACGAGGATTGGAACCTAAATAGCGGCAACTATATATTCACAACCGATGCAAAAGAGTTACATGTTTGCACCTGTTACTGTCCTTCAAAGTAGTCACCAGCGTTGTGTAGAACCCGTTGCCGTTACTCGCTAATAACAGTATTTTGTTATTTCGATAAACATTACGAATGATCGTCACATAAGCGGTGACATAAAGGTAGAAAATCCATGTTTTACAGTCCAGAAAGCTCTATGCAGCACAGTGCAGTTCATTTTGCCATTTTAATTGCGAAATTGCCGGCTTATTCATGTCTATGGTAATAATAGAGGGCTGTTTGCCTGGGTTGTCTGCTAGCATAGTGAAAGGTGTTTCTTACTGCAAGGGAGGTCTGGTTTGTTTTCGGTTCTAATCTCGATGGAGGCAGATAGATTATCAGTAAAGCAATTTTAAGAAATTCTCGTGTCCCCAATACGTTTTATTGCTACATTTATTCTGTACTGGCGCCCTGTGGATGTCAATATGCAACACTTGTAGAATTTCATACTTGTTACTGCCTTTCATTTTCCGATTCTGTCAATAATTGACTTGGCTTACGTGTGGCACTGACTGATTTTTAATTGAATTTCGTTATGAATGTTCACGCATTGCTAAATTTGCACACTTTCATTGTAGGTCAGCAACGGTAATCTACTATGACTGGTCTGAAAGTTGGCACAAACCGTTTCGCGGCCGAATGCGCATCATATTTTGCTAATTCGTAACGATCTGGGATACTTTGTCTTACTAGAACAGTTGTGTTATCTCGATAAGCTGAAAT
The DNA here is from genome assembly GCF_023898315.1 of Schistocerca nitens. Taxonomy (NCBI): domain Eukaryota; kingdom Metazoa; phylum Arthropoda; class Insecta; order Orthoptera; family Acrididae; genus Schistocerca; species Schistocerca nitens. Next base: position 410,917,160 of record NC_064618.1, read on the forward strand.
TCATTTTTATTCAAAAAATGGCTCTGAGCACTATGGGACTCAACTGCTGAGGTCATTAGTCCCCTAGAACTTAGAACTAGTTAAACCTAACTAACCTAAGGACATCACAAACATCCATGCCCGAGGCAGGATTCGAACCTGCGACCGTAGCGGTCTTGCGGTTCCAGACTGCAGCGCCTGTAACTAATTAGCATTGATATAGTCTTACACGTGATTGAAAAGTCTGACAAAGTTCGGATACTTTGTCAATTTAACGCCTGTGCATAGTATGTTGGTAGCACTTCGTCGTCTTGCCTGTTACGCTGTGTAGCAGACTTTAAAGCTGTGCGGATCAGTATAACGAAAAGGCGAGGGGTCTTGCTCGTTTTGTCCACGACTGTACATTGAAGGAATACTTGGTAAATTTAGTTAGAAAGTTATCCGCTGATGAAATGTTCTGTCCTTGTATACTTGTGAGAAGTTTTCATGTATAAATCCATCTCTCAAAGGAGCATGATTGTGAAGTAGGCCTACTGTAGCCGCTTTCACAACGTGTTTGGCACACACCACACGGACGTGAGACAACGGTATCATCAGGAGTGCCCCAGCCATGGGTGAAACGACCGACATTATTTTCTATATACAGTGAAACTTGCTTAAATTTGCACGTGTATAATTCGGAGATCTGCCCAAACCGTACAAGTATTTCAGTCCCGACGCATTCAGTGCACTTTTATATGCTGAAGCGGAACGTGCCCAACGCGGAAACGAAAAGCAAATCTTAGAACATACAGTACTTAATAATTCATTGTTTAATGCAGAAAAGAGCCTGTACAGTACTACTGTATTACAGTTCATTAGTTATTCACGACTCTACAAGGACTTCACTTTTAAACCTCAGTTAAGCAGCGCAAAAACAAGAAAAGCTGTCCAACGCAGCGTGGCGCCGCTGAGGTAGATCTAAAACCGCGCCGCTCTGTGCAACAACGAATAAGTTACGCTCAGGGTCGGTACAGTACAACAAACGAAGCGGTTCGTTCGTCAGCGCTCTGTTTGTCGGCTTTCTCGTTTTCCTCATTATTGACGCACGCCGGCGCATACAAGAACATTGTTGCACATCTACCAACACCCAGTGAAAGAGATGGGTATTGTTCCGTGAAACAATGGTTTTATCCGGCAAGGTAATTATTTTCTGCAGTTTCAATTGAATAGTTAGCACTTTAAGAGATACAGTAACATGATGTCGAACAAGCGGTATGTGTCGTTAACACTTGACGAAAAGATTAATGTAATCGAGGCGAGTGACAGAGACAAACTATCTGTGCTCCAAATCATACTGCGTTTCAAATGCGCTAAAACACAAATTTAAGAGACTTTAAAAAACAAGGATAAGATTCTGGACGAATGGATGAAAGGGAACGGGCAGACGAAAAGGAAGACCGGAAATGAATAAATTAACAAAATAGTGTGTGAATGGTTTGTAAGTGCGCGGGCAAAAAACTTACCTTTATTTGGACCTATGTCGCACAGTGAGGCTCCGAAAGTCGCTAAAGAGGTTAGAATTAAGGCGTTTACGGCATTCACAGGATGGCTGAACAGTTTCAAAGCTAGGCACAACATCGTGTGGAATGAACTGTGTGGGGAAGCTAAGGATGTGGGAGGAAGTGTAGCAACAGAATGGAAGACAATACTGTCCAACTTAATTGTGAATTATGACCCGAAAGACGTGTTCAGTGCCGATGAAACGGGACTGTTTTATCGCACGTTGCCTAGAAAATCGCTAGGAATTAGAGTTTAAAAGTGCACCGGCGGAAAAAATGTCCAAGGAAAGACTCACTGTACTGCCGTGTGGAAACAAGTTAGGAGAAATGGAGAAGCCACTGGTTATTGGAAAGGCTGCAAAACCACGTTGTTTCAAAAACATAGACGTCAGTAAACTTCCAGTCACATGGAGAAACAATAGAAACGCGTGGGTACTGTGTGGTATTTTGGAAGAACGGCTGGGCTCTTCGAATGCCAAAATGAAAAAAGGAAATCGCCAAGTTCTCCTTTTTCTAGCCAATGCAACCTGCCACCCGAAAGTAACGTTGTCAAATGTGAAATTGGCTTGGTTCCCTCCAGGTTCAATTAGCCTCACACAACCAATGGACCAGGGGATCATTTACAAATTCAAGTGTCATTATATGTGATTACTGATGCAATCTCTTATTCTTAGTGTTGAAGACGAAAGTGCGTTTGCTCTTGCACGGTCAGCTTCTGTCGTGGATGCCCTGGATGCAATAAATTGGATTGGTTTGGTAGTAAAGGAAATAAAACCCGAAACTGTCACCAACTGCTTCAACAAAGCGGGGTTTGGGGGTCAAGAACAAGACGCTTCTGTGGCCATCGAAGTTCAGGAAAATGCAGGAGCAATTGCTGAATTAAGGAAATGCGAAACATTTCATGTAGTGCAGATGATTACATTCGAAGTCATAACTTTATCAACTCACTCGACTTTTACTGCACCAACAGATTTAGTAGAAATCCGCAACACAGAGGACGAGGAGGAGGAGGAGGAGGAAGAAGAAGAAGACGAATAGGAGCAAAATGATGTCCCTATAAAAATTAATACGCATGAAGAAGCCATTGCATGTATAAACGATGTTATGCCTTTTGCAGCACACAAAAATTCTCCCAACTTGTTGGAACTATTGTATAGTGCAAAAAATTGCCTAGAAAAACAATTTTGAACAGGAAATTAGAACAAGTTTCCCTCCTTGATACGTGGCGAAAAAAAAGCGAAACTTAAAGCAAATAAATATGGGAATAATATGTATGTACATACAATAATAAACGAATTTAAAGTTAGAGTAAAAATATAAAAACGACGTGTTATTTACCAATTAGAGTAATAGTCAAGTGTTATATTGTCCAGTATACAGTACACGAACGTCTACTGTGCTGGAGTGAAGGTACGTACATACAGTATATGCATAATTAAAAAACTTTACTGTATGTTTGTGCATGATACCTGACAAATTTTACGTAGCCCAGTGAGTTTTGTGTAATCCGGAAACTTGTCCAATTTGGAAAATTATTTTAGTCCCAGGCGGTTCCGTTCTGAGCAAATTTTACTGTACATAAATGATAAGGCGGGCGAGGGGAGCAGCAGCGTGCGGATGTTTACTGATAATGCTGTAGTGTACGGCAAGGTGTCGAAGTTGAATTACTTCAGGAGGATACAAGATGACTTAGACAAAATTTCTAGTTGGTGTGCTGAATGGCAGCTAGCTCTAAATATAGTAAAATGTGAGTTAATGCGGATGAATAGGAAAAACAAACTGTTCGGATACGTTACTACTATATTTTGTACACCATAAGAATAAACCTAATGTAAACAAACAGAAACGCGATGTTCGTCAGCAGCCATAGCACGCAAAGTGGTGTAGTTGCGCTCCTGGAAGTACGACCTAATTGTGTATTAGATATCTTGTTACTGTGTTATGTTAATTGAAATTTTAAGATATTCTAATGTATTAACACCCATCAACGTTTCTGTTATTGATACTCTTGCTATGTCGCTTTTATTTCAAAAAATCGTGTCGCAGTCTGTGTACGGTTGTCTTTGATTGTCACGCTGTAGATACGCAGTGTGAAAATGTCTGGCGCAGTTTGCTGCTCGCTAGTGAAATATGCGTGTGGAACACCGTTAAAAAGTGTCGAGAAATAGTGTTCTCAAAGATTTTCACAAGTTTACAGAAAAAATCGGCTTTGAACTTTTGTGAGGATATTTTTACTTAAGGGAGTTCGAAAAATGTGGTGCATAACTGAATCGGTAGCATTGTAGAGTTGTTTATCTGGGATAGTCCGAATATTGCTAATTCAAATCTCGCATTGGTCTTCTTTTATTTGTTCAGTTTGGAAATTTTCATCTTTTTAATATAAAATTCATCAAATATATGTTAACACATCTAATCATCACTATTTATGAAAATGAACGTATTCTTGTTTCTAATTATACATTGCACGCAAAATTCCAGATTTCATTGCAAATATAAATTGACATCAAAGGTTGCTAAATTAAGGAAACGTAGTCAAGATTTCAGGACAAAAATAAAAAATCAAATTATCTTTATTTAGACTATATCCGTTGTTTTATATCAGATCTAGTCCGCACGTGCGAAAATGGTTACCATCGTAGAAATTTGGAAAACAATTTTCACACATCGAGCACACCTTACAAATACTGCATCTTCACAAATGTCACCGTACCACTGCAACATGAACCCAAAAGAACTGATTTGGAACCAACGTAAGGTATTTGCCACGAGAAATGCGTAAAGATATGTAAGCTGACAGACGTACTGGAACTAATGCACGAAGCTTCATCGTACACCAATGCCGAACGCTGGCGGGATGATAGATCCGTTATCAGCGTGGCAGAGGAGAGTTCCAGTATTTAAATGCATTTCTCGGAGTCGGATATGTAAGGAGCTCAGAATTACCAGACGGCTGACTGTAATACCTTCAGTGGCTTCAATATTTAACTATGCGGAGAAATCCCTGCAACACGCTTTTGAGTCACATATAGCCGGCGCTGAAAAATTACCCGGTGTTTAACTTAGGAATTTTCATTACTCTCGTTTTTAATTACAATAGTACGTTAGCTGAGCACGACAGCTTGTTATGCTTTTCATCTGGTCCCTTAAGAACGGTGCGGTACTGCTGGAATTTTGTCGAATATTGTTTCATTCTGTTTAAAAATTAAATGACATTAGAATCCGTATTGTTTCTCTGCTTGTCTTTTTTTTTACGTCATAATTGTAACTGCTCGTATCGCTGCTACTGTCCCTCATTATCGCTCAGTCGACGTGCGCGTAACGCACAGCATCAAACGTATCCGGCGTCCTTGACTGTCCATGAAACGGTTTTGCTTCTGCTCCACGTGAAACGGAAGCCATTAGATTCCAGCAAACTTGGAAGAACACATGGTGTAATGTTTACATTAGATTTATTCTTACGATGAACGCAGTGTAGTGTCCTGCTTGGCACAGTAACGACGTCTACATATGTGAGTGTAACGTTGCAGATCGATATGAAACAGAACGCGCATGAGAAGTTGTGGTAAGGAAGGCAAAAGGTAGACTTCGGTTTACTGGGAAAATTTTCGGAAAGTGTGATTCATCTGTAATGGTGGCAGAGTATAGGTCGCTAGTGCTACCTGTTCTTGAGTATTTGTAGAGTGTTTGGGATTAAAGGAAGACATTGAAACAATTCAGCCGTGAGCTGCCAGGTTTGTTGCTGGTAGGTTCGAACAATACACAGTTCTTATAGAGATGCTTCGGGAACTCAAATGGGAATCACTGGAGGGAAGGTGACATTCTTATCAAGGAACACTGTTGAGAAATTGTAGGGAACCGGCCTTTGAAGCTGACTGAATGAAGATTCCACTGCTGCCAACATACATTTCGCGTAATGGCCACGAAGATACGAGAAAATAGAGCTCTATATAGATAGTCGTTTTTTCACTCTCTCTATTTGCTAGTGGAACAGGAAAAAGAATGACTCCTTGTGGTACAGGGTACTCTCCTCCATGTACCGTACGATGGCTTGCGCAGTACATATATAGGTATGTAATGGGAAATGTCGTATACTCCACTCATTACACGCTATACCAAAAGTACACTCAACATTCGTATGTACTAAAGTTAGCCGGTAGTTAAATATCTTTTTTTCATGTCCGCTTCATTCCATCTTAAGATCTCTCTAAATTTTCCATCAGCCCAAATGCTTTATCACCTACGCTCACGTAAGGGAGTGGTATCGCGTGGTTTGCTGTTAAGAGTCTGTTTCGGTGCATTCCATTAGTTTTTTAATAGAACGGAGTCTCTGAAAATTTCTGAATCGCTGTCTTTACCATACGAATGTCTAACAAGATAAAGTGATAGTAAATCATACAGCGCCAACATCACTAGAGAAGAAAACGTTTTTATTATTATTCTCGTGTCAAACATGCAGGTACATGTACATACATTTTACACATTTGATTAAATTACTTTTGACGAAAACTTTGCCATTTCCAGTGCATTTTCTGTTGCTTGTTGAAGGTCATCTTCTGTACAGGAGACTGGACACAATCGACACAGAAGCATGTGCTGGATGTCTGCTCTTCTCCACAGTCACACGAAATATCATTTGGATCAGTGTATCCCCATTTTTCCAGGTTAACTTTTGATCTTCCAACTCCGGATCTGTCTATTCAGGGACTTCCAAGTTGTCCATTCCCTATCATGGCATGGAGGTAAAGCTTGAGCAACTCTTTCCCAAAGAGGGGGAAGATAGGTCGTTGCCCTCCATAATTGCAACCTAGCTATCGTATTTCAGCAGTGGCTCTAAGTTCCTCTGATGTCCTAAGGAAACTCTTCCTTGACTTCAGTCGTTGCGGATGCGATTCATGCCCATACAGAGGATGAGTAATTTCTTGTTCCACTGCCTTTCTTTCCCTGTTCGCAGCTATCTCTCTTCGAACAGGTGGTAGTGCTGCTATTCCTGCGAGGTGCTAAAGCCATTCGAATGGAGTGGGGTTCAAGCAACCTGTTAGAATTCTGCAGGTTTCGTTGAGAGCTACATCCACATGTTTGTCAGGAGTTGAAGTATACCAAACAGGACAGGCATACTCTGCTGCATAACAGCAGTGCCATTGCAGATGTTCATATTGTTTCAGGGTGACTACCCCCACTGTGATCCGGCCAGTTTCCGTAGGAGATTGTACCTGGTGGAGACTTTAGACTTGCATTTCATGCGGTGCTTTTTGAAACTGAGATATCTGTCAAGTGTCACTCCTAGGTATTTGGTGTCTCGTAGTGTTCCTGTTCAACCCCTGACCATACTATTTTCAGCTTGCGAGTGGTTTCCTTGTTTCTCAAATGAAAAGCACACACTTGGTTCTTTGGAGGATTTGGTTTAACCTGGTTTGTGTTGTAGTATCTGGTTAGATCTTAAAGGTTATTCGTGAGGTTGTTCTCCACTGATTCAAAATCAGTGCTCTGGGTGGCTAGAGCGAGTTCGTCAGCATGTAAGAAGCTCCTCGTGTTTGGGGCTGTAGGTTGGTCGTTCGTGTATATAGTAAACAAAATTGGAGCCAAAACACTTCCTTGCAGGAGGCCATTCTTCTGTAGTCTCCATAGACTACGCTCTCCTTGAAAGTCGACGAAGAACCTGAGATTCTGCGGAAGGGAGGCGATGAGTCTGGTTAGACCTAAATCTTTGGTCAGATTGTAGACCTTGACTAGTAGTAGCTCGTGATTGACCGTATCATATGCCGCTGATAAGTCGACAAATGCCACTCCTGTCACCTTCCGAACTTCAAAGCCATCTTCTATAAAATGTGAGAGATTTAGCAATTGTCCAGTACAGCTTTTGCCTGGACGAAATCCAGATTGCTGAGGGGTCAATTACAAGTGATAGGGGATTCAGAATCAGTCTTTCCAGTAATTTGTAAAGATAACAAAGTAGTGCAACTGGTCTAAAATTCTTTGCCAGGTTTCAGAAAAGCAATCACTCGACTCTTCCGCCATATCTTTGGAATTTGGTTTCTGCTTTGTATTTAAGCAGAAGTGTTTGGTTTGCTCGGTTCGTATATCATCCAAGCCAGCTGATTTGCCATTTTTACTTCGTTTGATAGCCTTCTGTAGTTTATTCCATGCTCACTGATGATGCAAGGTGATTACTCTCCTCATTCTCTTCTCTTGCAATTTCGGTTTATGTGGTTTGTGTGTTGGCTTCCCTTTCATCAGTAACTCACGTGCTATTTGATTGGCAGTGATATTATGAAGTGTAAGTCGGATCATTGTGTAGCCGTCTCAGAAGTTTCCAAGCTTTATGTCCGTCTCTTTTGAGATCCAAGTTTTCTATAGTTTTTATCAACTTATCCCATTTTGTCTCCCTTATAGAGGAAATAAGCTTGTTCCCGGCTTCCACAGTTGCTTCACTAAAAGGGTTTTCTTCAAATAAGTATCTGTATTCCGCTAGTAGGGTGGCTTGGTCTGTAGTAAGCCCGCGGATATGTTAGCCAGCCGCGAGGAATAGACATTCTCGAACATCTCCTTATAGCTGCCGTGAAGGTTTCATAGTTTTCGGGTATTGGTTCTACATTAGATACTTCAATTTCCAGCAATTCCGCAAGTCTTGACCAATCAGCCTTCTTAAATTTAAACCTTCTCCGAAAAGATACCTTCTGTGGTCTTATACCAGCAAGTAATTGACACATTATTGGTCTATGCTGTGAGTTGGGTATTTGGGAGCAGACAGATTTTACATACTGTTGGCTGATACTGGTGGTACCAGAAATTAAGTCAGGATTGTAACTCGCCTCCACCAGCCGCTGTTAAAAGCTCCAGGCAGTTTTGCACCATGGGTTAAAGTCAGATGACTTTCTTCTGCCCACACTTGTACTGCTGTCCCATTCTCATCTTCGTGACCATAGCCCCAAACTGCACTATGGCTGTTGAAATCGCCTATCACAATTTGCACACGTTCATTTAAAAATTGGGTGGTTTTTTAACACTGAACTCAGCACCAGGTGGCTTATAAAGCGATGTAATGGTGCAATTAACTGTTTCTAGAGTAAGAATTTCAATGTTGTTTTCCTCCGTAAATGCTGTGGATCAGATCTGGATGAACAAAGATAGCACTTCCATATTTATCGTGTGGTCTTTCAATAGCGAGACGCATTACGTCTATGTTTTGGTCTGCGCGCGTCACAACTTGTGCTGACTGCATAGTTCTCGTAGCAGTTCTTCTTTGGCTGGTGTTAACTGCGGCCCTGAAAAGGCCTCAGGTATATACACTGCTGGCCACCGTAAATGCAACACCAAGAAAGACAAGAGGTAGCACAACAAAATTTATTTTGTAGATAACATGTTGACCAAGTATCAAATGATTACGTTTACAGACGTCTGTGACATGTGGTTCCTGCCAGAATCAGTAGCCAGAGTAGCCGCCATTGATGGAGATCACCGCTGCCACACGTCTCGGCATTGAGTCAAAGAGACGTTGGATGTGTTTCTGGGGTACAGCAGCCCAAGCAGCTTCCACACGTTGCCAAAGATCATCTGATGTGGCAGCTGGGGATGTAATCTGGGTCACTCGTTAAGCAACCATGGACCACATGTTTTCTATCGGCGAAAGATCCGGAGAGCGAGCCGGCCAGGGAAGTAATTCAATCTGGTTATTGACGAAGAACCTTTGGACAATGCGTGCCACGTGTGGCTGCGCATTATCCTGTTGAAATATGGCTGTGGCCGAGCCCTGAAGGTAAGGAAGGACAACTGGCTCCAGCACCTCGGATATGTAGCGCCGGCTATTTAAAGTACCGGCAATGCGTACTAGAGGCGTGCGAGAGTAATATCCAATACCGCCCCATACCATAATACCCGGTGCAAGACCAGTGTGGCGGTGCATAATGCAGCTGTCCAGCATCCTCTCTCCACGGTGTCTCCACACTCGAATCCGACCATCGTGGTGCTGCAGACAGAAGCGTGCCTCGTCAGTAAAGACAACGTCATTCCATTCTGCCGTCCACATCCGTCTGTCATCACACCATTGGCGACGGAGACGTCTGTGGTTCTGCGTCAATGGTAGACGAAGCAATGGGCGTCTTGCGGACAGACCACTCTGCTGTAAACGGCGTCGAATGGTACGCGCAGACACTGGATGATGCGTTACAGACGCAATGTGCTGTGCTATGGTTCGGGATGTCACTGAGCGATCCGTCACTGCCATGCGCACAATTTGCCTATCAGCACGTGCAGTGGTGCACCGAGGTGAATGCGATCGACCACGTCGGTCCGTCGTACCCTCCTGCATCCAACGGTCACATATCCGCATTACAGTTGTTTGGTTTCGTCCAACACGACTAGCGATTTCTCTGTATGATAATCCACAATCTCGGTAAGCCACTATCCTTCCTCTTCCGAACTCGGATACTTGATCAAACGATGTTCGCTGTTGTCTACGAGGCATAACTGATCGTCTTGTGAAACAACCACAAGGTAAACACACGTGCCGAACGTACACTCGTCGAAATCGCCAAGCCTTAAATGGCGCTATGAGGTGGCGCCACAGGCGCGCGTGATGTGCGTCTGCGCTGAAATTTTAATCAGTTGCATATCTCATCGCTGCAAACCCATGGTGTAAATTTCACTTGATTCGGATGCTTCCTTCAGGGTGTTGCATTTGCGGTGGCCAGCAGTGTATATTTCTGGTGTGAAAGGATCAGCCGTCAGATTATTTTGAATCACATTCTGACGTTGCCCAGGATACGCCCGATTGCTTTTATCATTCTGACCGCAGATCATGGCAATCTTCTCGGAGGCTCCTTTCGTGTACCCCGTATTCTGACATGGTTACCATCGAGTGCTCCCACTCCGTGAGGAGCCACTGCGTACTGTTCAAACCCTTGAATACTTCAATCCATTTTTATTCATCTGCTATTAGCATCATAATGTCTTCTATTTCATCCAGATAACTTCGCATACTTCACGAATTATCCCAGATATAGTCGATTTTCCAATTTATATGTATAGTGTAGTTCCACCACTGAATATCCTCTTAAGATATCTGCGGTGTGGGATCCGTAACAGATAGGGTTGATAGAAGAGATACAGAAGATCCAACGGAGAGCAGCGCGCTTCGTTACAGGATCATTTAGTAATCACGAAAGCGTTACGGAGATGATAAATAAACTCCAGTGGAAGACTCTGCAGGAGAGACGCTCAGTAGCTCGGTACGGGCTTTTGTTAAAGTTTCGAGAACATACCTTCACCGAAGAGTCCAGCAGTATATTGCTCCCTCCTACGTATATCTCGCGAAGAGACCATGAGGATAAAATCAGTTAGATTAGAGCCCACACAGAGGCATACCGACAATCCTTCTTGCCACGAACAATACGAGACTGGAATAGAAGGGAGAACCGATAGAGGTACTCAGGGTACCCTCCGCCACACACCGTCAGGTGGCTTGCGGAGTATGGATGTAGATGTAGAAACCGAAATAGACGGCATGTAGCAGCTGCACGGACTATTGCTCTCTACAGTTAGTCTCCTGAACGTTTTGGGAATTCGATCGCACGTTTAGTGCGCACCGCCGTGCGTTACATCTGAAGTTAACCCAAATGGGAAATGGCCTTACTGTCCCATCACCCACCGCGCGGACTGTCAAATTGCATTTCGTTGTGGGAACGCGTCACGTGCTTGCGTGCAAATTGATCTTCAGCCACGTCACGAGTAGGACAATGACGTCAGTGATCAATTGACTGTGCCGTGTCAGGAGTTCTAAAATCTTCAGTAGGCTGCAGACTACGCATTGAGAAACGAAATATAGATGCCTTTGTTGATCGATGTAAATGATATGAGCTGCCTGTCACTGTTTACCTGTTGCTGTTGTTGTGGTTTTCAGTCCGAAGGCTGGTTTGATGCAGCTCTCCATGCTACTATATCCTGTGCAAGCCTCATCTTCGAATAATTACCGCACGCTACATCGTGAATCTGCTTACTGTATTCATCTCTCGAGCTACCTCTACGATTTTTATCCCACACACTTCCATGTATCCTATCAACAGATCCCTACTTCTAGTTATATTTGCCACAAATTTCTCCTTCCCAGTTCTGTTCAGTGCCTTCTCATTAGTTAAGTGATCTACCAATCTAATCTTCAGCATTCTTATTTAGCACCACATTTCAAAAGCTCCCATTCTCCTTGTGCCTGAACTGTTTATCGTCCATGTTTCACTTCCATACATGACTACACTCCATACAAAGTCTTTCAAAAAAGATTTCCTGAAACTTAAATTTATTTCTGATATTAAAAAATTTCTCTTTCACAGAAACGATTTCCTTGCCAGTTACCAGTCTACATTTTATATCTTCTTCGGCCATCATCCTTTATTTTACTGCCCAAATAGCATATATATGATTCCCTCAGCTTCACCTGATTTAATTCTACTGCATTCCATTATTCTTGTTTCGCGTTTGCTGATGCTCATCACATATCTACCTTTCAAGACGTTGTCCATTCCGTTCAACTACTCTTCCAGTTCCTTTGCTGTCTGACAGAATTAAAATGTCGTCGGCAAACCTCAAAGTTTTTGTTTCTTCTATCTGAACTTTAAGTCCTTCTCTAAATTTTTCTTTGGTTTCTTTTACTCCTTGCCCAATGTACAGCTTGCATAACATCAGGGATAGATTACAAGCTTCTCACACACCGTTCTCAATCATTGCTTCCTTTTCATGCCCTCGACTCACGTAACTGGCGTCTGGCGCCAGTACAAGTTGCAAATAGCGTTTCACTCCCTGTATTTAACCACAGCTACATTCAGCAGCTCGTGGTCTTGCGGTAACGTTCTCGCTTCCCGCGCGTGGGGTCCCGGGTTCGATTCACGGCGGGGTCAGGGATTTTTCCTGCCTCGAGATGACTGGGTGTTGTGTCTTCATCATCATCATTTATCATCCCCAATGCGGTCGGAGGAAGACAATGGCAAACCACCTCCGCTAGGACCTTGCCTAGTACAGCGGTGCGGGTCTCCCGCGTGTCCCCTACGCTCCTCAGAGTATGGAACCTCATCATCACATTCAGAATTTCAAAGAGTATTTCAGACAACATTGTCAAAAGCTTTCTCTAAATCTACAAATGCAATAAATGTAGGTTTGCCTTTCCTTAATCTATGTTCCAAGATAACACTGTGTCAATATTGCTTCTCGTGTGCTCACATTTCTCCAGAATCCAAACTGATCTTCCCCGAGGTCGGCTTTTGTCAGTTTTCCCATTCTTGTGCAAAGAATTCATGTTAGTATTTTGCAGCCGTGTCTTATTAAACTGATAGTTAGGTAATATTGACACCTAGCACCGGCTTTCTTTGGAATCTGAATGATTATAGCCTTCTTGAAGTCCGAGGATATTTCGCCTGATTCATGTATCTCGCACAGCGCAAGGGAGAGTTTAGTCATGGCAGGTTCTCCTAAGGCCATCAGTAGTTCCGACGGAGTGTCGTGTACTCGTGGGGCCTTGTTTCGACTTAGGTCTTTAATTGCTCTGTCAAATTCTGCTCGCAGTATCATGTCTCTCGTCTCATTTTCATGTGTGTGCTCTTCCATTTCTATAACATTGCCTGCAAGTTATTTTCCCTTTCATGGACTCTCTATATACTCCTTCCACCTTTTCTTTCTATGATTAGGACTGGTTTTCCATCTGAGCTCTTGGTATTCAGACTGCTGCTTCACTTTTCTCCAAAGGCCTCTTTAATTTTTAATTTTCATATAGGTGGTGTGTCTCTCCCCTAGTGATATATGCTTCCAAATACTTAAATTTGTCCTCAATATCTTCTTTGTCGTCCGAGGATTTCTACTAGGATTTGTCATTTTACCTATTTGATCCTCTGCTGCCTTCACTATTTCATCTCTTAATGCTACCCATTCGTCTTATACTGTATTCTTTTCCACTGTTCTAGTCAACTCTTGCCTAATGTTCTCTCTGAAACGCTCAGCAACCCCTGGTTCTTTCAAATTATCTCTGTAATTTTGCAGTTTATTTATCTTTAAACTACTGTTCATAACCAATGAATTGTGTGCAGAGTCCACATCTGCCCTTGCAAATGTCATAAAATTTAAAATCTAGTTCTGAAATCAGTCTTACAATCATATAACCATCTGAAACCTACCGGTGTCTCCAGTTCTCTTCCACGTGTACAACCTTCTTTCATGATTCCTAAACTATGTATTAGCAATGATTAAATTATGCTCTGTGCAAATTATAGCAGGCGGCTTCCTCTTTCATTCCTTTCGCCCAGTCCATATTCACCCACTATTTTTCCTCCTCCTTCCTTTTCCTACTATCGAATTACAGTTCTTTTATCTCACCATATATTTTTTCCATCGCTTCATCTGTGGAGCTAGTTGGCATATAAATTCTTACTATTGTGGTGCGAGAGGGCTTTGTGTCTGTCTTCTCTACGATAATGCGTTCATTATGCTGTCCATAGTAGCTTACCCGCATTCTTATTTTCTTATTCATTATTAAACTTATTCCTGCCTTATCCCTATTTGAGTCTGTATTTATAACCCTATATTCATCTGACAAGAAGTCCTGTACGTGTTGCCACTGAACTTCACTAATTCTCATTATATCTAACTTCAACCTATCCAGTTTCGTTGTTAAATTTTCTAACCTACCTACCTGATTAGGGGATCTAACAGTCCACGCTACGATCCGCAGAGCGCCAGCTTTTTCGCCTAATGACAACATCCTCAGTAGTCCTTGTCCGAAGATTCAAATGGGGGACTACTTTACTGTTTCTTTATCAGCAGATAAAGAACTCTCACCTGCCAAACTTCTCCCCCCGGACTTGGAGACATCAGTCCTGTTCTATAACAAGTGTCACTATTGCCTGGATCAATAACTCAGTTAAAGGGGGGGGGGGGGGGGGGGGAAGACACTACTTGGAAAAACTGGTAAACGTGTCTGTCCCAATAGTAGTTAGTTGGGAAAAAAAACACGCATAACACAACAAATAAAACTGACTTCTATACCCTTTTATGTACAAAGCTATCATACGCCATTCTATTTCTTCGTGATAATTTTGAATTAATTAAATTATATTAGTTAAAACCGTCTCTGCTCTGTTATATTTGGACTAATAACTTAGTCCATTGAAAACGGTCTGCTGCATCCGCGTTACGTCCTTTCACATAAAAGGGCGTGAAGATGCCTAGAAAATGCGCCCGAGAATCAGAAAAACAAACATGGTGTCCTGTTGTGATGACACTGGCCACAGTACCCGATAAGGTTCGAAACACTTGTCACTACGTATACCTTCAGAAAAATATACATAGTTCCAATATTCTATTCTACTACAGAGAATTAACACAGTGAATTGAAAATAATCAAATACACTGACGATAAAACCACGATAAATGCGACGTAGTGCTGTCACATAATTAGAACTCAATCAACCCACAATTCTGCGACGCTTGGCAAGCTGCCGTCTTGCTGAAGGACAAGAAAAAATACATCAAAAACATTAATAATGATAAATTGTCCAGCCCTTTCGAGAAAGTGATAATTGGAAAACTTACATGAATTCTTGTAAATGAAAATCATGAAAGTTGTTAGCCATGACTAAATACCTAAAATGAACACACAGGCAGGTTAGATTAATACCATAGATCATGAATACGACACTTCGTAATGGTGTGGAACGTGTCGGTTAATAAAAGATGTCTGTACAAGATATTACATTACACAAAATATTGCATGACACTAATGTTTAAGTTTTTTTTTCCCCGTTAATTTATATCTAAAAATTCAGCCAATGAGTAGAAGGAGTTGTCATCTAGAAATTCTTTTAACTTATTTTTAAATGTTAGTTGGCTATCTGTCAGGCTTTTGATGCTGTTTGGTAGGTGACCAAAGACTTTTGTGGCAGCATAATTTACCCCTTTCTGTGCCAAAGTCAGATTTAACCCTGCATAGTGAAGATCATCCTTTCTCCTGGTGTTATAGCTATGCACACTGCTGTTACTTTTGAACTGGGCTGGATTATTAACAACAAATTTCATAAGTGAATATATATACTGTGAGGATCCCTAGATCCTTAAATAGATGTCTGCAGGATGACCGTGGGTGGGCTCCAGCAATTATTCTGATTACACGTTTTTGAGCAATGAATACTTTTCTACTCAACGATGAATTACCCCAGAATATGATTCCATACGAAAGCAGGGGCAGCCTGGTAAAGATGACCTTGTTAGCATAGGTGAAATCACAACTCCGGTCGCTTGTGGTGCAAACGGCGTATTTCCGTAATGACAACCAAAGTTGCCACGAGCGTTCTACCGCGAAACATCTTGACTGTGAGTCTACACACGGCTGTTCCGAAGGTGATGAAAGCCAAATGATGTACAATGAAAATGGCGGGACCTCGCACACTACTACTAATAAAGTTGTGAATCCGAGCAAGAACTGAAATATAACGGGAGTGTCAGAGCATCTCTCCATGCTTCCGTAAACTCGGCTGCAACATAGGAAATTTGTATCCTCCGTAGAAAAAGGTTCCTGTAGCCAATTTGACGGGGGGCGGCAGTGAAAATGGTGGTGGTGCTTTCAGCCAGTTGGGCAGCTCGGCTTCCTGGCGTACGGTTTGGGGCGCCAGTTCTCTGGATGCGGGTGAAATTAGTGTCCCTATGTGTCGGTGTGGCTGCAGCTCAAATTTAAAAGCAACAACTGTGAACTACTACAGATATTCACAATTTCATGGATTTTCTGATCTGTGAACATGAAAATAGCTCCTGTCCCCCATTCGATGGTCGTCTACTCAGGTTGAAACAATCCTCCTCGGAGATGTTGTAACGTCTGGCGAATCCTATCGCGGCCGTGGCCAGAGTGTACCAACTCTTAGCCTCGTGCGGTGTGCGAGACAAACCACGTGACGTATTGCTCCGTGGAGTTCTTCACAGGCGTTTGTTGGTGGACCTGAATAATATCTAAGCCCTGCTACACATGCGCTGCGGTGGGTCGCCAGCCTCGCTTAGATGCGGGAGACAGAGTTAAAACAGTCACTAACTCTATACCTATACTCAATGACCTTAAGCCGTCTCATTACTTTCAAAACCTCCCCAGTACGACCACTGGACTGGACAACGAACGTCACACAGTCGCCACGCCGTCACCAACCGGTTTCTCCCGTCTTCTCTGTAAACAACACAGGAGCACATTCTAGGTAAGGCAGTGGTCGTCAAGCGTTTTTGCTTATGAGCCAATGTTGACAAAGCAGGGCACCTCCTTGGGTCGCATACAAAGGGAGGGGCGGTTAACGTGGCCACTGAAAGAGAAATTCGATTTTCACCAAACTATGGTTATTAATAGAAGCTTGCCGCTTAAAATATTTTGAATCTACATGTCATAAGGTATCACACCAAATTTTTAAGTGAAAGCAGAGTAGAATATTGGAACTATGTATATTTTTCTGAAGGTATACGTAGTGACAAGTGTTTCGAACCTTAGCGGGTACTGTGGCTAGTGTCATCGTAACAGGGCGTCATGTTTGTTTTTCTGATTCTCGGGCGCATTTTCTAGGCATCTTCACGCCCTTTTATGTGAAAGAACGTAACGCGGATACAGCAGACCGTTTTCAATGGACTAAGTTATTAGTCCAAATATAACAGAGCAGAGACGGTTTTAACTAATATAATTTAATTGATTCAAAATTATCACGAAGAAATAGAATGGCGGATGATAATTTTGTACATAAAAGGGTTTACAAGTCAGTTTTATTTGTTGTGATATGGGTTTTTTTTTTCAAGTAACTACTATTGGGACAGACACCTTGACCAGTTTTTTCCAAGTAGTGTGGCCACTGTTCCCTACCGGATGCCATGCGTGCATTACTGGTTCAGAGAAGAAACTATCAATCTGAAATAAATAACAAGGAACTTTATCTGTAGACCAAAGACGTTGTTTAAACACTGATAATGTAAAAAAATTCTTGCTCTCCATACAGGTGAGGTAACAAGAATAGTTTACGAATGGCCGAGCGGTTCTAAGCGCTTCAGTCCGGAACCGCGCCACCGCTACGGTCGCAGGTTCAAAAACAAGATTTTAGTAAAACATTGGAATAAGATTCCTTTGTCGATCTCTGACAGCAGTGGCGATGTACTCGTATATTATAACTAGTTTGACCACATCTCGGCAGGCAGCAGCGCTGTTAGACAATAGGCAATGGCCAATTTTCCCTTACTGGCCACTTTACCACAGCTTCCCATACTGATCTTTACTATTAATTAGTAACCTACGTTAATTAGTATGTTACGTCCATTAATAACAGTAACTACAATATGAGGCACAATCACAAATGTTTACTAAATGTTTTGAATCTCAAAAGGGTTCAATTGGCTCTGAGCACTATGGGACTTAACACCTGAGGTCATCAGTCCCCTAGAACTTAGAACTACTTAAACCTAAGGACATCACACTTATCCATGCCCGAGGCAGGATTCAAACCACGACCGTAGCGGTGGCGCGGTTCCGGACTGAAGCTCTTAGAACCGCTCGGCCATAACGGCCGGCTTTTGAATGTCATTTTTCTTTTTTGCGCATTGCATTGTAGTAGAACAGCCTTAATTTGATTTCATGTTACTTCTGACTCGGACCACATTTGAAGATGACGGTCTCTGTAATGCCCATTCTCGAATCCATGTTACTTCTGTTTGACTATCATACCATATCAGCTGCTCGGTGCTAGTCGTGCACGCTCTACCTCTCACTTCTATTAACACCGCAGTGGCCGCGCTACATACCACTTTGTTCCTGACGTAAGCGTTAAACGTTAATTTGCTCACGTCAATTAAAGTTAAGCACATCTTAAAATATTACTCTGAGCAAGAAAAATACACTCTTAAGAAGCTCTTAACGTTAGTTGACGTTTTTGGATTCTCCTGTTAGTTGCGAGAACAACATTATTATAAAATACGGCTGAGAACCGCGAGCCGCACGAACACATGATTGGACCGCATGCGGCACTTTGCCGGCGACTCGTATAACTATGGGCAGAGGGTAAAGATATGCACGAAACTTCAAACTTCTATTGAACAAAAAGTCAGCGTATTCCTCTAACAACCCTCGCCAAGTCCGCTTTGTTCGTTACACAACACCCCCAGCTAGCTAGTTGCCCCACACTCTGTTAGGCGGCGTTTACTTAAGTCTCCGTTACGTGCGCTAACATAAACACAAACCTCGAAAATCAGCAGTAGATTAAGACGTTTCCCACGCGCGCGAAAGGGAAAGGTCTCTCGAACACATTCTGAACGTTCCATACACAAAAGCAACCTTACTTGTCCCTGACTACAAACTTCCGTAATACGCACCTTCTTCGTCCCAGAGGGCTCTAACCCGCATTCTCCACACTATCAGGGCAACCAACCGAACCCTCGATTTCGCGAGCTGCCCACAGCTCCACGACATTATTTTCACATACCGACATTCCGGCCAATCAGCCTCCAGTGCAGAAAGTAGTCGCTGAGATTTGCCATTTCCTGCTAACGCTCAGAGCACATCTGTAAAGTGCTGCCGCCTGCCGACACTTCCAGTACTAACACCCAAACCTCCAGATGTCAGACACTCAGATCGATACCAAATGTTGTTTCGATAGGGTATCAACCAAAGCACCGATTTAGTTCGTGCTGTGCGGTGTCGTCCAGTAAAACACGTGTACCATCGGAACTACGGAGTGCAGAAAAAACGTATCTGTGAGCACTTAATATGGAGATAAATGGTAGATGAGTTGATTGCCGGTACGGTAGCTCAACGTGTTTGGTCAGATGGATAGCTGCCCTCTGTAATAATAAAATAAAAAAAGAGTGAATGGTTCAACGATGAACTTCAACAAGCGTCATGGTACATCCGCCCCGAACAAATACAAAGACCAGCAACGAACAAAATCAGATAAAAAAAGTTGGTAGAATGTCAAATTGCTGTACGTAAGGTCCAGAGTTCGAAACCTATTTATGACGGATTTTTTAACACTTCACGCCTGAAATTGTTGTACGGAGAACATTCTTGACAACTAAAAGGACGTTTCGGGGTTTGTAACATTGTTCTTTCGGAAGTTTGCTTTCGCTTTATTAGTTGAAAGTAGCGAACCTATACAGTACATTTGTATTCAGAGCTGTGGTGTTATCTATACAAATTTATCATCCATCAAGATGCAACTGTCACAAAAATGCTGACGATGAAGTCTCTATCGGCTGCAAAATCTCATCACTGTACCGTAAAGTAGTGACACTGTCCTCGACAACCACGAAAGGCGTATGTAATGGCAACCAGAATATCTCTCTACCACAAAGTTTTGCACATGTGGGACACAGTGTTGGAGACGTTCAGTATTATCGGGATGTCTCCAGGCACCTGATTTGTGACTATCAGGTTACAAACAGATCCGAATTTCGTCTTTAAACAACACCTGATGTGAATCCTGGGGGCGTCCATTCTGCTTAATTTATTGTCCATCTGTAACGGAGTCTGTAGTGTTGTGGTGTAGCACATGGTGCTCCCCATTTTCGTGGTCTGATGCTATATGTGAAGTTCTGTAGGCTCTTCGAATGTTACATTCATTTCTGAAGCACCCAGTCCACGGTTCCTTTGACTCCGTAGTCGTATATGTCGATCATCCTGTGCACCTGTCTGTCTGGGTGTAAGTTCTCAACTATACTTGCCAATCGGAACCTTTTCCATGTCCGCACCACGTCATTTTGACTCCGGTGCACACAAGTAAATTACCCGGTTGAACAGCCATCTGCACGTAACGTGATAATACTGATTCGATCACTGGTCATGACTGTCCTTCGTGGCATGATGGATGCTCTGCTGTTCCACAGATGTCTCTAATGCGTCCCTGCTGCTGCTTTATTTCCAAATGAAATGCTGCAATACTTAAGATTGCGGTGTTCTGTACGTTTGTAGCTCATAGCAACTGTGTTTACAAACTGCCTATTGGCTTCTGTCTCTGGTTCTTCGGCCGACGTTCGTATGATGGTTTTGCTGGCGAAACGTCAGTAAAATCATCAGACAAACATCGCCCGAAGAACCTGAGACAGAAGCCAATTGACAGTTTGTCAACAGGTGGCCATGAAAATCTTAACAATTTTGTGACTGTGTTTACGTTTACAATCAATGTCCGGGGTGACCTTCCTGTCGGTAAAGGAACAGCCACAATATCAACAGACCTACCCTACATATTGGTGTGATGCAAAACTTTTATTGATGGGTGTGCCTTATCAAACAAATAACAAACGTTTTGAAATGTTTGGACGACACTTTCCATATTCTTTCAGTTCTCAGGAGTTGGGAGAATTTACCGTACAGGGGAGAATTTACCGTACAGTATGACTTGTGTTGTAAAACATCCACTATGAATTTTGCCTTGATCATTAAGAAACTCTTATCATTGTTTTTTCCTAAATTCCGTTACTGTATTTAGATTTTTTCGTAAAATGGATGGTCCCTCGTATCCTCACTTTCTCCGTTAAAGTGTCAAAACACTCAGCAGGCACCTCTCACTACACACGAAATTTTGACGGTGGTTTGTGAAACGAAACCAAACACTTGTCACAAACAAGACTCAATACGATACCTTCATCGTTAGTGTCTGCAGGCTGCCTCGTGCGTGCCTGAGGAACATACATTTGCTTAGGGAATGATGTGGTTCGCCTACAACAGTATCACAATGACATCATCATGGAGTGGTCCTCATCCCAATATTGTATGCCATTGGCGGGGGGGGGGGGGGGGGAGGGGGAAAAACACAGTTTGTGGTCAGAGCTAAGTAGGGTACGATGAATCGAGCAAAATTTTCCAGGTAACCATAGGTTGGAAATACACCCTTGTGGAACTAAAACTGCAAAATGACTGCCAATCAGTGGCGAGTGTCCAGTAAGCAAACATGTTTGTGTGTATCAGCAGGGCTGTACAGAACCGAGTGGTTGTGAGGTAGGACCCCACCAAGAGGGCACACAAAAACTGACAAAAAAAGAAACATGGGTTAAGAAGAATCCAGGAGATATCTGATTTCTCTCTCTCTCTCTCTCTCTCTCTCTCTCTCTCTCTCTCTCTCTCTCATGTTCCTTTTTCTGCCCACGAGAGGAAGCGTTTCCCTCAGCCAATAACTCTAAATGCACTTTTTTCAGAAACCACAAGTGGGCAGATCTTCCTCAGAAATTTGTGTGGATTATAACCTTGAAAAGCAATTTGTTCAAATGAGGATAGTGCGTCTTATAATTAAAGTTGCTGTAGTGGATCTTTTGGGTCATTGTGGGTTGACATTAGCTGTCTGCAAATTTTTGTTACTGCTTATTGGCATTTTTATGCCAGTACGCTAGTTATTCTGTTACATGAAGTGGTTTGTCAATGTGGTGTACATATGTGTTTCCACTTTACAGTGTTTTAGGTGTTTGGGGTATTTTATTCCAGACTTTGTATTTGTTTTTCACAGGTATGCTGAATGACAGCCATTCAAGGCTAACTGACACGTGTCTGCACAACTTCAAATAAATTCAGCAAAACGTATTTAGAGTGCTTGCCTAGAGGTGTGGTTTGAGCTCTGTTAAAAAACCCAATACTCACATGAAAGATGCAATTCTAGCTCAAGTAAAACCAGAAGTGGCAGTCTGATATTTGACAACTGGTGATATTGTCTCCCAATGATTGGGCGTATTCTGTGTTCTGAAAAGTAAAATTTCAAGTTTGTGTGGTATGTTGGATGCTAGTTACTATTCCCCTAAATACTAATTTAATGTTTCCTCTCTTGCAGCCCAAGTATTATGAAATTTTAATTTATCCTATACTTAATTTTGGATCTCTGTTTAGTGCAAGTGCTCAATAAGACACTGTAATATAGTTGAATTTCTTTATCAAAAGCTCCACTGAATCTGAAATAATACTGCTTGTCACGTCCTTCCTCAAAGCTACTGGGCAAGTGTACAGAGACAGTGAAGTTTCTAGCACTAGAATTTAATTATCTGAATTACCTTTCTTACTGTTAAAATGGGAGGAAATGACCTACCACATTTAATGAACTCTTTTAATTTAACAGCACTGGTTGATTTTTCCCACACAGCTAATTCTGAGAGTTGAATTGACATCATCTTCGGAAGAAGCAGAAATCTAAACACAACTGTAAAACATATATTAAATGGGCTCTGAGACCATGATGGTCAGCTACTTTCAATTGAAGGTGTTAGCCCTCTTAGTAAGAACAATTCCTGCAGTAAAACTTTCAGAGTAATTAACACACAGCTGGCCGGGGTGGCCGAGCGGTTCTAGGCGCTACAGTCTCGAACTGCGCAACTGCTGCGGTCGCAGGTTCAGATCCTGCCTCAGGCATGGATGTGTGTGATGTCCTTAGGTTAGTTAGGTTTAAGTAGTTCTAAGTTCAAGGGAACTGATGACCTCAGCAGTTAAGTCCCACAGTGCTCAGAGCCAATTAACACACAATCTATCAATACACAATCTATCAATAACTTTTCTAGTTCCCTACAAGAAGTTGACTGGGACCAGTTTGAGCTCTTTGACAATGTTAATGAGAAGTATAATGCTTTTCTAAATAAATTTATCTGCCTATTCGAAGCAGTCTTTCATGAAAGGACTGTCAGATTCAAACGTGAAACATATTCTTATTAGAATCAGAAGGAAAAGGAATGTGTATGCCTCACTCAAGTCCAGTTATAATCTAGAAAAGGAAAAATATTACAAAGTATACTGCTCTATTCTTTAAAAAGGTCTAAGAATGGCAAAGAGCATTTCTATAAAATCAGAAATTAGTGTTTCTAATAATACAATTAAAAGCATGTGGGACATAATAAAAAGAGAAACAGGTAAAATCCCTGCTGCTGGAAATACCACAGAAATTAAAACAAATGATACCAGTCATCAAATGTTAAAACAATTACTGACACTTTTAACAACAACTTTTTGGCACCAGCAGCCCAAACATGAAAAACATGTTCTATTAATGAAGCCAAGTTAACCCTTCAAAAAGCTATTAGTAAAAAAAACCAAGCAGATTAAAATGTCCTCCATCACAGTACATGAAACTGAGAATATAATTAGAGAGATGAAAAGCAGGAAAGCTGTTGGCATTGATGGTATCTCTTAAAGATTACTGAAGAAAGGCTATAAGCAAAATTCTGTGCTGGATATTCAATGAATCCACCCAGTGCGGAATTGTTCCTGAGAGACTAACGTCTGCTATTGTCAAACCTCTCTTTAAAAAAGATGATAAAAGTGACATTACCAGCTATCGGCCTATCTCCCTTTTTACAACCTTATCTAAAATTCTTGATAAATTGATTTGCAAAAGACTTATTGACCACCTCATTCATTACAAGGTGTTAAACAGTAGCCAGTTTGGATTTCAACAGGGTGTATCAACAAAACATGCTATTTTCTCCTTCACGCACCAAATTTTAGAGTCTTTAATAATAAAGTATCTCATGTTGGTATCTTCTGTGACCTTTCTAAGGCCTTCGATGGTGTTAATCATGAAATTCTCTTGGCAAAGACTGAGTATTATGGTATAAGTGGATCAACTGTCTCATGGATTAAATCTTATGTAATTGGAAGAAAGCAGGTTGTTATGTTGAATGACTCAAGGAGTGCTCTTTGTCATCTAGCTAAGGCTCTATTGGCTGTGGTGTTCCTCAGGGCTCTGTACTTGGCCCTCTTCTCTCCTTCATCTTCATCAGTGACCTTCCCTTGTGTACTAGCTGTAAAACTCACTTTACTCTTTTCGCTGATGACATGTCCATCCTCAACAACAAAACTCCCTCCTACAATCTTGAGGAATTGGCCAATATTGTGTTTAATGAAGTACTTAACTGGTTTGAAAACAACGGGTTATCACGAAATGTTAACAAGACCCAGTTTGTTCATTTCAAAGTACGTAAAAAAGTGGAGGATCAATGAAGTATTAAATGTAATGGTAGTGAGTTACTACAAGTTGAGTTTCTGGCTGTTCATATTGACAGCAATCTAAAATAGTCTGAACATGTTTTACAACTTATAAAAAAAACTCAGCTTGGCAACATTCACTATTGGTATTATTTCCTCCATCGGTGACAGAGACACCACGAAAACTGCTTATTTTAGTTATGTCAATGCACTGTTGTTGTATGGCATAGTTTTCTGGGGGTAATCAGCCACTTAAAAAAAAATATTTCCTAAAAGAAAGTTATTAGGATAATGAGTAGAGTTCAGCCTAGACATTCTTGTAGAAACCTTTTTACAAAATTAGGAATACTGACAACTGCATGTCGATATATCCACTCCTTGGTATGTTTCATTAGTAAAATTGAGCAACTGTACTAAACAAATGATTCATACCATACCCACAATACCAGGAGGAATATGGACCACCGTTATGGATTAAAAAACCTTAGTATTGTACGAAAAGGAGTCCACTACATGAGCTGCAAGGTGTTAAGTGCTCTCCCACCATCACTGAAATCCCTTTTTCATGAGCTTCCCAAATTTAAACAGCACCTCAAACTCTATCTAACAGATAATTCCTTTTATTTGGTTGAAGAATATTTCAACTGTGTTAACTTTAATTGATGTTTTCTTTTAATTAAATCTGATGTACTCTTATGCATTGATAGTTGGAATCATTGTTAATATTACTGTGTCTTTTATGTAGCTGTTAAGATCTACCTCTATTTACACTTTTGTAAGTGTAATTTTGTCTATACCTATTAATGTGTATTTTGTCTTGTACCTACATCTTCTCTTGCAAGAGGGTTTTTTATTTGTTTCTTTGCATAATTTGTAATAATCTGACATGTTCTGCACACATGTGAATGTCTCATTGTATTGGTTTTATGGGATATAAATAAATAAATAAATAAAAATAAAGAATATACCTGCTGTCAGTATTCCATTAATAGTCGTTCTTTTTAAAATAAAGTGAGCTGCTGTGAAACCACAAATCTGCATTTCATTAATTAAATAATATTTGTCTGCTCTCACACAATTTTATCCATTCATCATATAACAGAAAAGTCTACTTTCCCCATGTAAATTAACCATTTTGTGCTCATAACCTCACTGGCAAAATATTTATACACCAAAGTCGCCACTGTAGCACAATAAACCATGCTCTGATCAAAGTGTTTTTGAGAGAGCCTTAGTGCTGTGTATTTTCCAGCAACTGAATAAAGTGTGTACAGCACACGAAATGTTCTTTTAGAGACAGATATAGCTCTTTCAGTATCTCTTTAATAGCAAATGCCACATTGCAGCATTCGTAATCAATCACAGAGGTGTCATGGTGTCCATCCTGCCCTTAGAGGTTAAAATCTAACCTACTTCACACACAGCATAGATTCTAAACTAACCTAAACTGTTTGAGTTTATGAATGAGATCGGACGCACAGTGATCAAGCTGTCATCCGATGTTATCAAGTAACCTCTGACAACAGTGTCTGATGACCTTTGTTGGTGTCACTGTGAACACAGCCTTAGTTGAAGTCTTCTGACTTTACTGATTAAAGTTTAGGGAGCCAATCAGTTAGCTTAAAGTCAACAGTCTACACACTGTGTGTTGTGCTTATTCTGCAGTTTGCAAACCACTATTAAGTGTTTGGCAGAGGGTGCCAAATGCTAGGATTTCTACCCTTTCCAACTACATTTGGAGATGGGTAAGAATGACTTAATGATCCCTAAGAGAGAGCAAGTCATAGGGGGCTGAAGAAAATATCTAAATTCTTCTCTTAATGCTGAGTATAGAAATTTTGTATGTAGGCTTTTGCAGGGTCATTGGTGTCTCTGTCAGTTTAGGTTTTCAATATTTCTCCCTTCAGTCAAACAAACATGTAACCATGTATGCTACCCATCTCTGTATATGTTCAATATCTCCATTAGTCCTATTTGCTATCTGTCTGGTACACTTGAACAATAATATTCTAAAATGGGAGTCACAAGTGATTTGTAAGCTACCTCCTTTTCTTTCGTCTGGCACCTGCTATACTGTGACTGAGCCTGTGTAATCATTCCATTTCATAGTACTGCAAATTATTAAATGTAGGTATTTATATGAACTGAGTTATTGTAATTGTGACTCATTTATGTTGTAGTTGTAGGATACATATTTTCTGCTTTTCGTGAAGTGCACAATTTTACATTTCTGAACATTTAAAGCAAGTTGCCATGCTTTGCCCCATGTTGAAAGCTTATTGAGATGATTATCAAGAGGGTTGGTGCAATTTTGTTCAGGCACTACTTGATTATAGATAATTGAGTAATCTGCGAAAAATCTGATCATGCTATTGAGAGTACCATTTAAGAATGGATGGACAAATGCTCATTATGACAGAGGTGTATGTCCATTAATAATGGGCATCAAAATGATGAACGGAATATGGGGAAAAAATTGTGAAAGGATAATTCCATGTCAGTTCAAAGCAGAAAAGTGACTTTTTCAACCTGAACATCTCAGATTTCTTTCAAATTAGGTGCATTCAGTGATGGGAGGGAACCTCCATGGCATACAGTCTCTCCTAAGAAACTTCTTAGGAAACAGATTACTGCATAAGAGGTGTCACACAAAGTGTATGGCTGTAGATCACAAGATACTGAATGAAACATGTTTGACTGTCAAGAGAGCAATGTGTGATGCCTTCAATGCCTACCATAGCAGAATACTGTTAAGTGCTCTTTCACAAAACCCAAAAAAAAAATTCTAGTTGTCTACACTACACCTATCCTCTGGATACCAATGTGATGGGCATGACAGAGGGTCCTTGTAACAGTAATTAGGGTTTCTTCCTTTTCCATTCACATATGGAGAGTGGAAAGAATTATTGGTTGAATGCCTTTGTGTGTACAGTAATTATTCTAATCTTATCCTCATGATCCCAATGTGGGTGATACATAGGGGGTTATAGTATATTCCTAGAGTAATCATTTCAAGCCAGTTCTTGAAGCTCTATTAACAGACTTTTGTGGTATAGTTTACATCTATCTTAGTCTTCCAGTTCAGTTCCTTCAGTATCTCTGCAGCACTTTCACACACATTAAACAAACCTGTGACCATTCATGCTGCCCTTCTCTGTGTACTTTAAATATACCTCATTAGACTTACTTGGTATGAGCCCCACACCTTGAGCAATATCCTAGAGCTGGCCACCCAAGTGATTTGTAAGCAATCTACTTTGTAGATTGATTGCAAGTCCCCAGTATTCTACCAATAAATGAAAGTCTATCACCTGCTTTACCCATGACTGAACCCATGTAATCATTTCATTTCATATCCATGCAAACACTGAGGTATATGTATGAGTTGACCAATTCAAACAGTGGCTTACTAATATTGTAGTCAAGGGATAATATACTTTTCTCGTTTTGTGAAGTACAAAATTTTTACATTTCTGAACATTTAAAGCCAGTTGCCAATCCCTGCAGAACTTTGAAATGTTATAGAGATCTGACTGAATATTTGCAAAGCTTCTTTCAGATAGTACTTAATTATAGATAACTGCATCATCTGCAAAAAGCCTGATTATACTATTAATATTGTCTGCAAGGTCATTAATGTAAGACATGATTAGCAAAGGCCCTAACACGCTTCACTGGGACACACCTGAAGTTACATCTGATGACAACTCACCATCTAACATAATACTCTACATCCTCCCTACCAAAATGTCCTCAGTCCAGCTACAAATTTCACCTAATATCCCATATATCATACTTTTGACAATAAGCATAGGTGTGATACTGAGTCAAATGCGTTTTATAAATCAGGAAATACAGCCTCTACCTGATTGCCTTGATTCAAAGCTTTCAGTATGTCATGTGAGAAAAATGTGAGTTGGGTTCCACATGATTAGTGTTTTTGAAATCCATGCTGGTTGGCATTGAAGAAGTTGTTCTGTTCAAGATAACTCATTGTTTGAGGTTAGAACAACAAATAGATGTCAAGGATATTGGACTGCAGTTTTGTGGATACCTTCCACTACCCTTCTTGCAGACGGGTGTGTCCAGTGCCTTTTCTAAGAACTGGGCACAGCTTTTTGTTGGAGGGATCTGCAATAGGTTCAACAGTACTTAGAAGAGGGTCTAACTCAATATGTAAAGGCTGTTAGTGGCATCGAAGTTAGTGTCCAGTCCCTAGTGAACTGAAATTGAGGGTAGCAAAGCAAAAGCTGAAATGCTTAACTCAGTTTCCAAACTTTCCTTTATAAAGGAAAACCCAGGAGAATTGCCCAGTTTAATCCTCATACCACTGAGAAGATGATTAAAATAAGTATTAGTGTCAATGGTGTTGAGAAACAGCTGAAATCATTAAAATTGAGCAAAGCTCCATGGCCCAAGGGAATCCCTGTCACATTCTAAACTGAATTTGCATCTGATTTAGCCCCTCTACTAACTATAGTCTTATCATAGATCACTCAAACAAAAAGAAGTGTCCAGTTCCTGGAAAAAGACACATGTCATACCAATCTACAAGAAGGGTAGCAGAAGTGATCCACAGAAATTACTGTCCACTATTTTTGACATAGATTTGTTGTAGAATCTTGCACCCAAACCTCCAGATGTCAGATTGGTACCAAAAATTGTAGGTTGATAGAGTATCGACCAGAACTCTGATTTAGTTCATACTATGTGCGGTCATGTAGCAGAACAGATGTAAAAGTTAATTAAAAGTGACACCAGATCTGCAGAATGCATGAAAAGCATGGGTGTGTCTCCGGGAAGAGACTGACGATCAGTTGCACCACATGTGGTTGATGAAATCACTGTGCTATGGCAGACAATGCAGCACACAATTCTTGATCAGGCAGTGCATGTGCTGTGTCGCAAGAGTTGAACACCCCGTAGTCTACTGTACAGAGGGTGCTTAGTCATTCTCAAATGGAATCAGTACAAGATGCAAGTTCACCTGCTTCTCCAAAACATGTTGGGAAATTATTGAATTATCAGTCAATCGTTTCCAAATGCTTGGACAACATGATCACTTGATCTCACTCCCTGTGATATCTGGTTGTGGGGCTACCTGAAGGAGAGGGTTTACCAGAGGAACATTCACACATGTGCTGATGTGAAGCACAGCACATTGGGAGGTAGCCAGCAGACCTACAGACATGCTTTGTTCTGCTGTGCAGAATGCAGTCCTGTAATTTCAGACTCTTCTGTACATCGATGGGTGCCATATTGAGCCCCTTTTGTAGCAGTAATGGTACTGGTATGTAATGATACGATGTACCATAGCAGCACATTAAAAATGTTTCAGTTGCATTGATTCTGGATTATTTCTCATCCCCGTGTCCTTGACATGAATGCTACAAAGTTTGATCCTCATATCATAATTAGTTTCTGTGTTATAGTGTGTTAAATTTGGAAAGTTCAATTATAACCACCCAGTAGTATTCTGAAGGAAATATTAAAATAGTTACCACAGGTAACTAAAGATAAACAGATTTCTTCCCTCAACAATGTAAAGTGTTTCTAAGATATGCAAACATTGTACAGGGTGAGTTAGAACACCACATACCAACTTTTAGATGCCTATTAGAGTGTAAAACATTTCACTTATGAAATACGCAAAAAAAAGTGTGTATCAGGAATGAGAAGTTCTCAAGTGAAATGTGATCATGAAGGTACAAGAGTTTTGTTAACACTGAATACTGTCAGTCAGTAGTGATGTTTACTTTGCAGATATAATGCACATGCTACGATAGATTCATTTTCACTGGTATTCTCACAATACAGGCCCGAAAGAAATTAGGGTAAATAACTGATTGAACTACTCTGTGGCAAGCACTTGTAGTCAGTTCCTTATGTAAAAACACTCTTGATCAACCTTTGATATCTCACTGGTAGAATTCAGATTCACCCTGTGACGTGAAGTGCAGATAAGCAAACTTGGGAGAGAGGCACACAGCAGTCAATTGCAATCCCATTAGTTTTTTATTATGCCTGCAAATCTAGATTCCATCTATAAAAAGTCATCTTCAGTGCATTTTTGTTACAATTCAGTATACTCGTGGCAGCACACATCACCCTAACTTCTTACAGGTGTATAGGCTATTTGTAGCTGAAAGATTCGCATGAATAATAAAAACTAATGGGATTGCGACTGACTGATGTGTGCCTGTCCTCCTTATGATCTAAGGTTATTGTGCACAATGGTTCATAATGGAATCAAAGTTGGTCAAAATTACATTGACTGCTCAAGTGGAACACACAAACTATCTTGAAAAAAATTATTTGATCATGCTTTTCAGACTTTGCCCCCACAAGTGATACTGTCATACGGTTTACTTAAAAACACAGAAAAAAGGGGAAAAGTAAAACACTAGAAAACCAAATTGCAAAATCAGAAGAACTTTTGTATTCAACTACAAGCAGTTGAATATATTACAGTTACCCGTCACAGTAAAACTGCATAAGCTAAAGAAAGGCTCTCTGCTTCCAACAGAGTGCACATATGTTTACATTGTTAAGTGTACAGAGCTGAAAATAGATGTTGGTTTGACTTTATAATTTAGTTTTTAGTATTTACTGTTCTTCTTCTCTTCTTCTTCTTCTTCTTCTTCTTTTTAAATACATCTTTGGCAATGACTTTCTAAAAGGTCAAAATTAATTGTAATATTGCTTTATATCGTGTGCTGAAAAAAATGCAATAAGAGAATTCTGCCAACCCAAAATTATTATAATTTTACTCTGTGTTGTAGCACAGTTTCCAAATTTGAAGTAAACTGTTTTTAGTTTATTTATAAGAAATTATGGGAGAACTTCGAACAGAGACGAATTGGGTGGTATGGACTTTCAGATGCTTCTCTTACAGACCTTATGTATATTAACTTTGAGTTTCAAAATATGGTTTAGTAGTTGCATTGTATCTTAATAGGGCATTTCGACCACATAGTGAAAATAACAAAACTGTCTAT
Organism: Schistocerca nitens; assembly: GCF_023898315.1. Lineage (NCBI taxonomy): Eukaryota > Metazoa > Arthropoda > Insecta > Orthoptera > Acrididae > Schistocerca > Schistocerca nitens. Next base: position 410,948,608 of record NC_064618.1, read on the forward strand.
AGCTGGGCAATAAAAAATGTGCAATATTTTTCCAGCCCTTGAGTCAAAATAATATTGCAATGGTAGGAGATGGAAATAAGTGCTCTTGGTGCTAAAATTGAATATGAAACCATTATTTTTTTAGGCTATATTTATTTTCATTGAAAGCAAATTGTTGGATGGGTGTTTCAGGATAGAGAACAGAAAGTAAGCTTGATACTAAGAACATGAAGCAGGTCTTGGTGCATCACTTACAAAACCAGCTATGTATTCAAGCACTGTGACAGATAACAGATTTTCACCACTTAGAATTCTATTTGGCTTATATTTAAAAATAATTTTGTCAGATAGTTTAGTTGTCTTTTTCTTTGTGTCAGTTCCTCACTTAAGACTGTCATATACTGTGAACAGTATAAGCCATGCTAAGTGAAACATCTCATTCAGTTGAGGTGTGAAGCAGAGAGTGAGCATTTTATTCATTTGTGTTCACTGAAACTGTGAAACCTTCATCAGAAATATCTCCTAAACAATCTTATTAGTATGGCTATAGATAATCCTCTATTAAATGGGGTGAATTTTATGAGGAAAGAATTTCTCACCATCTTGATGAAGTATTGAGCAGGAGATAGGTGCATAAATTCTGTGTAAACAACTATAGTTTAGCTGTTGTGCTTGTATTCTTTATTGAAGACCTTGGAAGATAGCCAATCACTCTCTCTTCTCTGAACCTCATTTGTTTGTTTGTTCTGACCCAGAATAAGAGTTCGGTAGCTGAAGTACTCATCACATTTATTATGTCCTGACTACCTATGATTGCTGTTTCTATATTATGGGTAACTGTTGTTATTCAAAACAGTGTTTTACATAGTGATAAAATTACTGCAGCCAACCAGATTTGGTCTATGTTATTTCATTAAAATACATCACTAATTTGAAGTTAATAACCACTCATCTTCAGATTTTTTAAATGTGAGTTTTTACATATGTATTTCCAACAACTCTCAATAATAAACATCTCACTGAAAATTTTCATTGTAATTCTGCAGACAAATGACAGCACTATAAGATGTAACAACTTGCATCTGCATAAAGCAATAAAATGTTAACATTTTCTGCTTATATGCATGTGTGACACACATTCCTCCAAGATGTATTGCGTAAAAATGGGAATGAGTGGTGTTAAGAGACATTCATCATGTAAACACTATGTCAATCCTATGATGAATTCCTTATAACATGACTCATTCACGTGTTTACACAATATATCTTGGAGAAACATATTTGTAGAATGGAAAACATTCATTATTATTTATGCAAAGTGTATCATAGGACACTAAAATTTGTAGTGCCACATTTTATCTGCACATTTAAATCGAACAGAAAAGACTCAAAAGTAGTTATTTATTTTCAATAAGTAACAAAAACCCAAATGTGACAGACTTTGATGATATGTTTATATCTAAATTGTGTTAGTCATGCGGTGTAAGTCTATAAAGATAAAAGTAAATTGTTTACACTTGGAAATTTAAAAGTGTACATATATATTTCTAGTTTGTCTTTATTTTGATGCATAAGATATGTGAATAATAGTTAAAGAATGTGTACATACATCAGACATTATTATTTAGTGTTTTTCCGTGTTTTATCATCGCTGTCTTCTGAAGAAAATACCGTGGAGGGTAGAAGAGTAAGGGTGGTACATGAAGGTGAGTGGGAGTCTGTGTCTGTTGTGTGAACTGTACAGACAGCAGGGTTGCTTGAGTTCATGCAGGAGTCAGTTGTGCATATACCCTTAACAGGGGCTGTTTTAGTAGCATGATTTGTGTGCTGACTTGTGTAGATGTTGTCATTCCTTTGCTTTTGTGATTGAGATCCCCTGTAATCTTTGCATTCTTCTGTACTAAGCTGTAAAATTTGTACACATTTAATCAGTTTTTATATTTAATGTGGTTTACCAAATCATAGATAAATCATAACTGTGAGTGTGTTACTTAAAATGTTTCATTATTAATTTATGCACATTTTTTTTAACCCTGTAACTTCTATTATTTAGGGGAATTTCATCTGATTTGAGAGGTAGAGGAAATAAAGTTCACAGTTAAATGGAAGATAAATTGCTGCTTCACCCCTTATGAAGTCCAGTTTTTCATATCCTGCCAATCACCTAGTTCTTTCTTTCACATATCATATATTTTAGGCTGTGTTTTTCATTTGATACCATAGGCTGTTAGTCTCAAAAGTTACAAAACTAACAATGTAACATGCAGAATTGCCAGACATGTAAATAAAGTCACCTTCGATATCTACGTTTGTACTCCGCATATGACTTGACGTACATGGCAGGCAGTATTCCCCATTCTGCCAGTTATTAAGGCTTCTTCCCATTTCATTCATGTATGGAGTGTGTGAAGGATGATTGCTTAAACACATCTGTGCATGCTATAATTAATGATATGAATATAATAGAGGGAATCATTCCAGGTGGGAAAAATATATCTAAAAGCACAGATGATGTGACTTACCGAACGAAAGTGCTGGCAGGTTGATAGACACACAAACATACACACGAAATTCAAGCTTTCGCAACAAACTGTTGCCTCATCAGGAAAGAGGGAAGGAGAGGGAAAGGCGAAAGGATGTGGGTTTTAAGGGAGAGGGTAAGGAGTCATTCCAATCCCGGGAGTGGAAAGACTTACCTTAGGGGGACAAAAGGACACGCACACACACACACACACACACACACACACACACACACACACACACACACACACACACACATATCCATCTGCACATACACAGACACAAGCAGACTCTAGTCTTGTCTTCGTGATCCCTTTAGGGATGATGTGTAGGGGGCAGTGATGTATCTAGATTCATCACTGAAAGTTGGTTCTTGAAACGTTTTATATAAGCTTTTCCAAGATGGTTTGCATCTATTTTCAGATATTTACGAGTTCAGTTTTTTACCTTCTGCTTGACACTCTACAATGGATCAGACAAACCTGTGATCAGTTGTACTGCTCTGCTTTGTGTATGCTCAATATCCCCTGCTAGTTCTCTTTGGACAGGTCCCACAGACTTGAGCAATATTTTAGGATGGGTTTTGTGAGTGTTCTATAAGCAATCTCCTTAGCATACTGACTGTGTTTCCCTAGTATTCTGCCAACTAAGAGAAGCCTGCCACCAGCTTTGTCCTGCAACTTAGCCTATGTGATCGTTTCATTTCATATCCCCAAAAATTGTTGTATCCAGATATTTGTACAAGTTGATTAGTTGCTACTGTGATTATTTGATGCTGTAGCCATAGGATATTACTTTTTTGTGAAGGGCAAAGTTTTACATTTCTGAACATTTAACACAGTTGCCAATCCTTGTAGCACCTTGAAATCCATTCACAATTTGGCTGAATATTTGTGCAGTTGTTTTCAGACAGTACTTTTCTACAGATCATTGCCGTCATCTACAAAAAGTGTGAGGTTGTCTGAAAGGTCACTAATAAACAACATGAACAGCAGGGATCGCAACACAGTTTGCTGGGGCACATCAGAAGTTACTTATACATCCATGATAATATGCTACATCCCCCTTATCAAGAAATCCTTAAACCAGTCACAAATTTCACATGATACTACATATAATCATATTTTCAATAACAAGTGTAGATACAGTACTGAGACAAATACTTTTTGCAAGTTAAGAAATGCTGCATCTACCTGATTCAACTGCAATTTGCATGGAAATGCTGAGAGATGATGCAGCCATCTGGATAAACTTTTAATAACTTTACGTATGTCTTGACCACACTTTTTTCGTCAACCTTATGCATTTCAACTTCCCATCATTTTCTAAGGCTAAGCCAGTCATATAAAGACATTAGATACTTTTGAAAATGATGAAAATTCGAAATACGTAAGGTTGATGAAAAATAAGTGTGTCCAAGACATAAGTAAAGATATTAAAAGTGCGTCGACCTGATTACCTTGATTCATGACTTTCAGGATGTCATGAGAGAAAAGGAAGAGTTCAGTTTCACATTATCATGTTTTCAGAATCCATGCTGGTTGGTATCCAGGAGGTTACTCTGTTCTAGCTGTGCCATTACATTTGGGTTAATAGCAGTTCATAACAGATGAAACTATGGGCACCTCAATCAGATTGTTGTTGTACCAGCTAGAGCTTTTTCTGCTGTCAGAAAACTGTGTAATAATTGTCAGTTCCATATGTCAGCAGAAATATATGATTACTTGAATTTGACAATTTCATATTTCAAGATACCATTTTAAATGTATTCATGCAGTGAAAAAGAAATCAGAAAGAGGGTAAATATAATTTGAAACTTTATTAAATAAATACAAACTAAACAACAGTTTGAAGACCTGTTGTTAAGAAAGAAAAAAAAGTACAATGTTGACTTATTCTTCGTTGAACAAGAACTAAAATAATCAGTTAGTATAGATGAGTAAAAGTGAAAAATTATAGGGCAATTCAGAAAGATGGACACAATTTCAGGTGGCTTATTTCCTGCGCTATAGATTGTACTTGAATTCCGTCAAGTATATTTGAAAGAGGATGTTGTAAAGTTTGACACTACTGCAAGAATGCTCCAGATATGTACTGCCTGTAGTGCATGCTGTGTCAGATGAGAGATGGTTTTCAGCACAAGATTTTTGCATTCATCAGTTCAGTAAAAGTGTGTCTGTGAATGCAGTGCACCATGCATTTCAGCATGAGTTTGACATTGAACCTCCAGTGATCAAGAGCATTAATCATTGGAATAAACAGTTTGATGAAACTGGCTCTGTGTGTATAGGTAAAAGCCCAGGCTGACTGATTGTATTGGAGGAGCACAGGGGATGTATTAAAGTGAGCTTTGAATATCGCCCAGAAATCAACCCGTAGAGCAAGTGGGGAACTTGGACTACTGCAAACAACTGTCTTGGGATGCATTCAGGTGCCAGTTGGTGTATAAACCATACCATCGACAACTGTCACAGGCTCTTTGTGCAAATGATAAGGTAAAGTATGTAGAATTTTGTGACAGTATGTTCTGAAACATGGAAAAAGATGAACTTCTTTCTGCCTTGTGTAATTTTATGTGATGAAACTATGTTTCACCTAAATGGGAAAGTCAACAGGCACAGTGTTTGGACATGGAACCCACAAAATCCCCCTGTAGCACTGGAACATGAGCGGGACACCCCTAAAGTTAATGTGTTTTGAGCCATATCAATGACAAATGTTTATGGACCTCCCTTTTTGACAATAATATTATCAGAGTAACATATCTGAGAATCCTACAAAAATGGCTTGTTTCTCAAATGAATAAAGATTCAGGAGATTACACATTCTAGCAAGATGGAGCTCCACCCCTTTGGCATTGGAATATTTGATGTTTCCTGAATGAATCTCAATCTCAGTTATGGATAGATCACAGGGAAATGAAGACTAAGCATTTCACTTCTGACCACTAAGGCCTACTGATCTCACGCCCCGTGGTTATTTTCTTGTGGAGTTTATGAAAGATGCAGTTTATGTATCCGTATTGTCACAGCAGATTTGAATGATCTAAGAAAGTGCATCACTGCTGTGTTGAACTCGGTGACAAGACATTCATCATCAATGAATCCAGTTACAGTCTAGATGTTATCTGGTGTAGCTGGAAGATAGTGTATAGAACACGTGTTAACTTCCGTGTAGGTACAATCAAATGTAATTTACTGAATTAAAATACTACACAGAGCTCAGAGAATTGCACCAACTGAAATTGTCTCCTCCATTTTTAATCATCCTGTATAGATGTAGGAACTCATTAAACAGCAAATGTATCAGTATAAGATATTATTTTCAGTCATAATAAGTGAAATTAATAACATGTTAAACTATGGACAAACATACATGTTACATTCATGTAACAAAAAAATCATTCTTTACAGACATCAGAGTTAGATAAAAGAACAAAATGATAAAGTAAAATAGATGAAATCAAAAGACAAAATGTGAGTTAAGTAATAGGTTACAAAATTTGCCTAATTCATTTTCATAAAAATTGAGATTTCCTTTTTTATTACTCGAAAATATGTAGATTTAATTTTAAATTCTCACTGAAATTCTTTGAAAGATACTTGTCATTAGACTCCATAGTCTGTTTAACAAAGACTTGACAGTAGAAATAAACAACGAAAAGAGCCGTTCTTATTAGAGACTTTCTAGAAACGTGCAATGGACAGAACATCCCAGATTTAAAATAATTTTGGGGCTTTAATACTGCAATACTGATCATTGTCACTTATGAGAATGATTTCTGATTGTAATATGATGTGAAATTTTTAAGCAGAGAAGGGTTTTATGCATATTGGTAACCATTGCATTATAATCTTATGACTTAATATCACTTGAGCATCCCATAGAAAGACAGCAAGTATCATTTATCAGGGTCACTTAGCATAGAAAACTGAGAGGTGCATTTTCTCTTGGACACTCATTACTTATCTTGTGTGTTGATCAGACATTTTCAAGTTAAGGAGAAAGGAAAAGGTAAACATCTAATATGGATGATCAAAAAGCTGGGGATAAAGGCCACACATTTCTATCCATCTTGCGATTGGCAGAACACACTTGCATTTGCAAAGAGGAAAGGAGTTCCAGATATCAGTGTCCATTGTGGCAGCTATTATCACTAGCAGTGGATAAATTGGATGCTTCCACAGCCATATAGCAGAAGCAAAAATCAGTCCCATATTTTGAGTCACATCCAGACATAAATATATTGCAACTGTGTGACATCACAGCTGGAGTGCTTGGATGGTGACACCTCTAAGTGCACGCTGCTGTGTACCAGTGACTGAATACACAGCATACCTCGTGGAGAAGTTGAGAAAACTGGCTTTATAGGTTTCACGTTTCCTGGCTTTCCGTTGTATGAATATGCCTGAGATTTGCCTGTGGCACCAAGGAAAATCCACACAAAACAGCAGTGAGAGGGCGATTGGCTAAGTGTTACACCTGTCTATCTCTGTAGGCTCAGTTCATCTGTGGTATCAGCTGCAACACCTGGCATTCATCTGTATATCACTGGCTGGGCCCCTGCATTTGTCTGGGCATCACTGGTTGGGCACCTGCATTCATCTGGGCATCACTGGTTGGGCACCTGCATTCATCTGGGCATCACTGGTTGGCTGCAGCTGGGCCCTGCTGCTGGAGATGAATTTGGGTGCTGGCTGCATTGAAGTCCTCTGAGTCTGGAAAAGGGAACTGCCTAGAGTTGTACCTATATGTGAATGAGTGTGTTGTGGCTTGATTTGATTCCTATGGCATGTTATGACACCTTGGTGACATTTTATTCTAAACATTACATTACCAAGTTGCTTTATGAGTGTACCGTGTACCCAAGATTTCTTACCATGCTTATACATAGTAAAGAGTATGAGCTTATTTTAAAGAATTCTGTCTTGCCTGTTGACAAAGTTCGGGCTGTGGATGCTAAAGTAGCCTTAAAATTGACATTAAAGTGTGATGCAGCCTCCTATGTAATTTCTCAGATGGAGATCTGAGTGACTAAGATGCTGTGTGACTCTGTAGTGAGAGAGAGAAATCAATAAAGCATTGTCTTTGTTGTACTGCTAATAAGCATTGTCATGTGAAAGTTGAAAGTTAGTACAAATTGTTCTGCAAGTCTAGGATGAAATGGTGTGATTTGTAGTGTAAAATACAATTCCTTTAACAAAACTTTTGAATTTGTGAAATCAAAATTGAGTGTTGTCCATTACAAATGCTTTCCGCGATCTATCAGTGGAGAAGATCCTCAGCAAAGCCTGAATGTTTTCATTGACACAATCAGTAATATTTTAATCACAAAGGGATATTTTGAAAATGCAGTGATGACAGTCAGTAGCTTTCTAAAACTGGTACTGCAAAATCAGCATGCAGACATGACTAGGGTTTGAATGCCTCTGAGCAGGGACAATATTATCAACTAAGAGCTGACTAGTATTTTTTAAATAAGTGTCTATGCCTATATTTTTCCAGCAGCAATGCTCTCTGGCAATGCATTTAGTACAAATTATGGCCCAGTGGCATTGATGTAAGATTTGAAACATGTTGGATTTAGTACCTCAGAAATTACCACTGATTATGAATGTACCAGAAGACACCTTTGTACACTGTGAGTGCATGTTCCCTGTTACCTTCAAGATTTAATTTCATGTTGATTAATCTATTTCCTGTCAGTAGCCTTCTACATCTGAATGTACTGTTAAATGTTAGATAGAACTGGACCTTTGGCACAAGTGTCATGGTTAAACTGGCTTTAAACATGAATTTTACACATACTTTCACTAATGAAATACAGGGTTATTACAAATGATTGAAGCGATTTCACAGCTCTACAATAACTTTATTATTTGAGATATTTTCACAATGCTTTGCACACACATACAAAAACTCAAAAAGTTTTTTAGGCATTCACAAATGTTCGATATGTGCCCCTTTAGTGATTCGGCAGACATCAAGCCGATAATAAAGTTCCTCCCACACTCGGCGCAGAATGTCCCCGTCAATGAGTTCGAAAGCATCGTTGATGCGAGCTCGCAGTTCTGGCACGTTTCTTGGTAGAGGAGGTTTAAACACTGAATCTTTCACATAACCCCACAGAAAGAAATCGCATGGGGTTAAGTTGGGAGAGCGTGGAGGCCATGACATGAATTGCTGATCATGATCTCCACCATGACCGATCCATCGGTTTTCCAATCTCCTGTTGAAGAAATGCCGAACATCATGATGGAAGTGCGGTGGAGCACCATCCTGTTGAAAGATGAAGTCGGCGCTGTCGGTCTCCCAGTTGTGGCATGAGCCAATTTTTCCAGCATGTCCAGATACACGTGTCCTGTAACATTTTTTTCGCAGAAGAAAAAGGGGCCGTAAACTTTAAACCGTGAGATTGCACAAAACACATTAACTTTTGGTGAATTGCGAATTTGCTGCATGAATGCGTGAGGATTCTCTACCACCCAGATTCGCACATTGTGTCTGTTCACTTCACCATTAAGAAAAAATGTTGCTTCATCACTGAAAACAAGTTTCGCACTGAACACATCCTCTTCCATGAGCTGTTGCAACCGCGCCGAAAATTCAAAGCGTTTGACTTTGTCAGGGCTTGTAGCAATTGTTAACGGTAAGGCTTCTGCTTTAGCCTTTTCCGTAAGATTTTCCAAACCGTCGGCTGTGGTACGTTTAGCTCCCTGCTTGCTTTATTCGTCGACTTCCGCGGGCTACGCGTGAAACTTGCCCACATGCCTTCAACCGTTTCTTCGCTCACTGCAGGCCGACCCGTTGATTTCCCCTTACAGAGGCATCCAGAAGGTTTAAACTGTGCATACCATCGCCGAATGGAGTAAGCAGTTGGTGGATCTTTGTTGAACTTTGTCCTGAAGTGTCGTTCCACTGTTATGACTGACTGATGTGAGTGCATTTCAAGCACGACATACACTTTCTCGGCTCCTGTCGCCATTTTGTCTCACTGCGCTCTCGAGCGCTCTGGCGGCAGAAACCTGAAGTGGGGCTTCAGCCGAACAAAACTTTGAGTTTTTCTACGTATCTGTAGTGTGTCGTGACCTTATGTCAATGAATGGAGCTACAGTGAATTTATGAAATTGCTTCAGTCATTTGTAATAGCCCTGTATAAAGGAAAAATATGTACCTGCTGATGAATCAGTTTTTGTCTTGCCCTATTTTCAGATGGGAAAGCAAATCTGCAATCATGTATTGTGTACTGGACATGAAAATAATTTTGTATTCATACTTTGACAAAAGCAGTGTACAGTGCTGCAGATGTTGAAGGAAAAGTATTGTTTGGTCTGAAGACAACCACTGAAGGCTTGAGGACAATGAATTTTTGACCATACAAGTATTCATGAAATTTTTCACAGCAAAAATAATCACAAGAACCTTCTCCTCAATCTAACCACAGTTTGTGAGCTACAGCTAGTGTTTTTGATGTGAATGCTTTTGGTCATCCAAATCCATGTTGTTGAAGCAACAAAATGGTGCCTATGTATATTCCAAAGCTTCAGCTGCAAATGCTGTCATTTTAAGTGGATAATATGTCATAACATTTGTAGCATCAAGCAAACTTTGCTTCAATTTGTTAAATACAAATTGGCATTCATTGTTCCATTCATTGTTCCATTCCTGCTTTATTCCTTTGGGTAATAATTTGCAAGGTGGTTCACCTATTGAAGCAGCATGTGAGATGGACCTCCTGTACTAAATTACATGTCCTAATATGCTACATACTCACATGATGGCTTTGGGAGGTGGAAGGCTCTTAATTACTTCAGTATGCTGTGGCATTGGTCTATTGCTGTGTGCAGACTTAATGTGACCTAAGTATTGTATTTTTCTGTGGAAGAAAATGCACTTCTCTTTATTACATTTTACATTTGCTGCTTGCAGAAGTTTGAAGACAGAGTCCAAATTACATAACAGTTCAGCCAAAGTTTTTCCTAAGACAGATGATTTTGTCAAGATTGTTTGCAGCATTCGGGCATTCTGAAGTACTTGTTCTAAATATTGCTTGAACAAACTTGGTGTGCTGGCAGTTCCAAATGATAACCTTTTGCATTGGTATACACAAAGTGGAATATTGATATGTATGAATATTTGTGTTTCTTCGTTCAGTAAAATTTCGAAGCCTCCATGAGATGGAGTTTTGCAAAGTAAACTCCATCGGCTAATTTTGAAATTATTTCTTCTGTCTCCAAATTGGATAAAAATCATTGATTGACTGTGCAAGGACTTTGAAGTTGCCACGGGTCCATAATGTGCCACATCGTTCCTCTACTACCATAATTGTTATAGCCCACTGGTTCACTGGCTGGTTATAGATTCTGCGATACCATTGTGTTTGGGGCAGTCAAGTTGCTGTTTGACTTTTTCTTTTAAACACAAATGAAATGTTGTGGGCTTTACAAAATTTTGGCAAAAAAAAGCAAATGTATTACTTTCTGAGAATTGAAAACTAAGAACTATGATTGTTTGTTAAATTGCTTTTATGCCACATCTGTTGTAAATTGGCCTTTTACTGGAATCTGCTGGTTGCTGTAACGCAATAGTGAACACTGAAATTTTGTTAATTTCAGTGATCTTAATTTGTGGTACACCTGTAGATTAATTATTTAAATCGACAAGCCTATATAAATTTGAATTTTAATTGCACTTTGTCATTCCTTGTATGTGAAAATTTGTCTGTTTCTTTAAGTTCATTGTGAAACTAATTTGAATTTTTATCCTTAATCACTTTTGTATGCTTCAAATTGCTGGTGTCTGCTGTGTGCCCTGTCTTGTGATAGTAATTGTATTTAGCAAACAGACAATTTTCACATGTGTGTGTTACTCAACAGCATGCACAAGTTTTTAATTCTGAAATATTACTTGAAAGTAATCAGGGTATATGGAATTAAGGATCTTAGTGAGTTGAAGCAAAATTTTTGTCCAAATTTTTGTAGCCAAATGAAGAGTGGGAAATGAGAAAAATGGGTACCAAATTGACCAGTGTGAGGTCTAGTTTTGTAAAAATAAAAATATTTAATTGAAGCTTCCTGCCACTGTGTGCCGGATGGAGACTCAAACCTGGGACCTTTGCCTTTCATTTGCAATTGCTCTACTGACTGAGCTATCCAAGCATAACTCATGACCAGTCCTCACAGCTTCACTTCTGCCAGTACCACATTTCCTACCTTCCACACCATGCAGGACTTTCCTGAAAAAAGTATAAAAGTTTGGAAGATAGGAGGCTAGGTACTGCCAGAAGTAAAGCTTTGAGGGATGTTTGCGAGTCGTGCTTGGGTAACTTAGTTGGTAGAGCACGTGCCCATGTATTCAAGGATCCCTGTTTAGACCCCCGATCCATCACAGAGTTGTAATCTGTCAGGAATTTTTAAATCCATTCATTCTCTGCTTCAGAGTAAAAATTTATTATATTTTTATGCTTTCTGAACAAAATGTGGGGGAAAAATGTTTTGTGAAATAATTTGTCTAAAGGTAAGAAATGAAATAGGTTAAAGAAACTTTTGACATGCTTTTGAATGATACTTGAAATCATGAACAGAATGAGCTGTTATTTAAAAATTTGAAGTTCAATGTTTAACTTAGAATCAAAGAATTTTATTCAGTATTATAGGTTATTTTTCTGGACAATATTTCAGTTTCAGAATTTTTTCAATAGAGAATCCTCCAAAGATTGAGAAAGAGAATGAGCATGGCACTAGAAGTAATGTCTCCCTTAAAAATGCTGTCAACATCGTTATTCTTGATCACTCTCTTTTCCCAATATGAGAAAAAAAGCAAAAATACTGTAAATTGGAACCATAAATCAGAGCAGTTCCAATAAAATTGTGACTACTACTTAAATGTTCTTTCTACATAACTAACATATGAGTGTTCAAAGTGGTACAGTTCATTGTACATGCTTTAAAATTTTGTTTTTACAGAGCAATGTCAGCCACATTGTTGCTTCAGTGTTCCAATTACTGTGTATGATTTGGAGTATCATTCTAATGCACCACATCTTTCTCCAATCTATTTTATTTCTTATTTTTACAAATAATTTTACACATTTGACTTCTCCCCCCCCCCCCCCCCCCCCCCCCCAACATTTTTTTAATAAACTGCTGAACTGAATGTAGGATTTCTGTGGTATTGATCAATCATAGATTTTAAAGTGTAAACAAGTGGAAATTTCTTGTCAAATCTGTGAAAATCAACTCCAAGCTATTCAACATATTATTTGTAGCAAATCTCAGAACATATACATTACACAGGACAGAAAATTATCAACAGGGGAAAGTATAGCCGAATGTCCAATGAGGAAATATAATAGGACTTCAGAGAGAGAGAGAGAGAGAGAGAGAGAGAGAGACCTATAAGTAATAAGAGAAGAGCAATAAAGTGATGTGAAATGGGAAAACCTAATGAAAACAGTGGCAGGGGCAGCAAGTACAAGGAAGTGTTTTTTGGATTCTCAGGGCAATCTTATGGGCGGATTCTGAAAAGTGCAGGAGAGTTGCATACAATGTGCTTACAAGACCAGTTCTAGAATAATGTATCAGTGTTCTGAGTATTTATAAAAGTAGGCATGCCAACAGACATGTAATGAATTCTGAGGCATATTGCTAAGACTAAGTGATTAGAACAATACCTACAAAAGTGTGACAGGGTGATCAGAGATTCTCTCGAACAAAGGTGATGTTGGTTTTGCAAAATCTTTTTGGGTGCTCTTACAAAAATTATGGTGCCTATGGAGCTGTCCAGTCTTTTACCCCCTCATTCCATTGCAAAATTCATCCTTTGCATCCTTGTATTAGAGCTTGCTTTAACACTATCACTAGCAAAACCTACTACCTAATTGAAAGTCCACCTCCCTACTGAGTTTTTAGTGCCATAATGAATGCAGTGATGCCATTCAGACTGACTTGATGCAATGTGTTTGTACTGTTAACACAAATAATCCAAATATAGAGAACACTCGGCAACCTTTGATGCATGCTTCAGCATGCAGATTCTTCCTTGCAACAGTAGTTCCATAGAACTTGTAGGTAGGAATATTCAGCATGTTCACCGTCCTCTAGTTCCTGCCACATTTTTCTTGTTTCCAAGCTATTTTCTTCTTCTTTTATTCTAGTTTGTAGTGTCTTTGTTTTCACTTTTTTCCATTTTTCTTTGTTACTGTCGATTTTCTCTCATTTCTGTAGTTCTATTCATTATGCACTTTCATATCTCTGACTTTTCATCTGATTTTTCTGCCACTTCTATGGTGCTGATACAGAGAATAAATACATGTCAAAACTGAAATGAAAATTATATCGTTTCACTTTTGGCAGCAATGCTGTTTCCACTATTGTAGGCAGGATTTTTCACAACTAACCAGTCTTTAGTTTTGACATGGTTGGCTTCAAGGCGAGTTAAAATTTGTACATAATTGCAAATATAAAGTGTTCACTTTGTAAGAATGAGCAAATGATCTAGTAACAGCATTATGATTGATAAGTTTGCCGAGCACTAGAAAATAAAGAACATTCGACTAAATGATTTTAAAAAACGAGACACTTCAACTAGAATTGGTAGTCTCCTTCCAAAGCAGAAAAGAATCATTTATCATCAAATGTTTGCTTCAAGGGCTTACTAACAATACTGATGTATTCTGTGAAATGGTAAAAGAAAGCTGTATCACACTATTTCTCACAGAGTGACCAATGTGTTCATGGAAAATTTGTATGCACCTGAGAGACACAATCTTTCAGAATGAAAATTATGTTATTTGTTAACATGCCATCTGAATTTTGTGCCTCTGTGAAACTGAGGAAACAGACAGGTGGAAAGGATTTTGGTACTTAATCATGTTGCTTAGTATGTGGTGATAAATTAAATGTAATAATAAACAAAGCACTTAATTAATGATGCAAAAATTTAATGCTACTAGTATACATACTATTAGTAGTCAGCTACATATGGTAATAGCTAATAATTATGTGAAATAGCAGTGAAATGTGTGTTCTAAATATAACGTAAATTTTACAAAATCTGTTTGATGGTTTCTAGATTGCTTGTTGAGTAACCGCAATAATTTCACAAATTTTTATGTAACTGCTGAGTTCCCTGTTGTACTGCCTGGATGTATTAAGTTGTGCTAATCTTGCTAAAACCTCACTTAATGTTTGTTTATCAAAGATGGACCCCACCCCCCCTCTCTCTCTCTCTCTCTCTCTCTCTCTCTCTCTCTCTCTCTCTCTCTCTCTGGGGGTGTGTGCACATGTGAGTTAAAATTATCATGTACTGTTTAGTTACAAAATACAGATATCAGTCATGGCATGGTAATTTTTTTGGGATTGGACCTTTAGAATGTATGTCTTTTGAATTGAAGGCACAACTAATATTGGCCATTTACTTCTAAAATCAATCTTTAAGTATCTTTGGAGTAGTAACACAAATCCATAGTAAAATATAAAGCCTACTAGAAGAATTTTGCAATGTATTGTCATTTATTTGACTTTCTAAAACCAATTTCCATCTCTGTCTTTCAAAACTGAAGATACATGAGAAAACGGGTCATCAACTTTTAGACAAAGCTGTTTTGGTATATATTTGTAACAGTATGAGAAAGTTACGTAAAGCATATTCAAATTTAAACATCAAAAACTCAACACTGCATTATTTTACACATTTTTTTATGAACACAGTCAATTCATTGTTCAGTTTGAGTGTTTATAATATTGGAGAAGTGACAGTTTTCCAGCATGTGATCCTCAGTCTGTCATTTTATTTTCCTTTTGATTGGTATGAAATGTTGCATACCTTACAATGTGTTAATATCCGGCATGACAAAATGTACAAAATTTGTTGTAGTCGTTTACTTCTAAACTATTTAATTTTAAATTGAATTAATTAATGAATTGAATTTTAATCTGTGATGTAATAGAGCATGAGCTGTGGCTCTTCACAGTAACACTTGGCCTCAACATTTAGTATGAAATATTATTATACCCATGTTATTAAATATATTATTTTTTTACTGTGTGCAGTGTTAATGTATTATACAGTGTGTTATAGTTTTTCTCTCTCCAATTTAATCTTTATTGTAATGAATTAGCTATTATGTATACAAATATTGAGCAGAAGTATCACATTACAAAGCTTTTCTCTTATTTCACCATATGTAATACAAATTCAAGTCCTAATCTCGTATATTACCTTCTGTCATTCAGAAGATTACAGGCTTCTGTGATCAATACATTGTCACAAAGTTCTGAAGTCGTCATAAAGCTGTCTTTCTTCTTACATCCACATTATTAAGCATATACAGACCTATTGTACACTAAGGACATGTCAATGACTTAATGTCTAACAAACTTCATTTGTATTTTGCTTCTGTGAAGCACACAGTATTTGAGAGAACAAATTAATGCTGATACAGGTTACACCTTGACTCCCAGGTGTTTACAGAGTTGATGCCATTTAATTTTGACATCCCTAGCACAATGCAATTACAGGGAAGACTCATTGTGAAATACCCAATTCATGTTAAGAGTGCCACTGAGCACACCTGCAATAAGTGTCCTCATGATAAGATTGCAAGCAATTGGCAGCAAATCCACACCATACTCAGTCCTGGCAAAGATTTCCAAAATGGAAACACTAGCTGAAAAGTTGATTAAATAACTTCTCAGTGAATGACCAGAAGTCAGTGTCCAGGGCACAGCGGCCCATTGGACACTGACGTCCAGCTGTTCACCCATAAAATACTTCATCATGAGGTATGCCAGGAAAAGTTGAAGGATCACAGATGAAAAATTATCAAAATAGTGTTCCCACAATGAAACAACTATCAAGAGAGTGTGTGCTAATCAAAGGAAAAGTCAGCAATGAAATACACTGATGTGATGAACTATTGTAGTGGGTCCAACCTAAGTTTTAGGATTTTTCCCATAGTCTTAAGACACAGTCTCCTCCGCTTCAAGGAAGTTATCTAAATTTACATTGTAAAAGACTACTAATGTGCCCAACCTATAATCTCACTCAAACAAAGGAAGCCACTAGGCCCAATATTAAATATTTTTGCAGTTTAGAGATCAACAAATACTAAAATAAAAACAATGTAACCTCCGATAAACTTATCAGCTGCAAATGGCAATAAGGCGATCTTATCTCAGCCCATTCTCCATTTTGAGAAGAGGGTAGGAAATAATTTAAAAAATAAAAACATCACAAAATACATCCACAGCAGAATTCAGCATTGCTTTCAGTGCCACAGGAAATTCTACACAGTACTAGATGGATGTCTACAATACGTCATTCAACTCTTGTAGTTAGGTACAAAGGCTGCATGCTGATCTAAATTGAAATTAAGGGTTCTTTTTAACAAGCTAATACGTAAAAGACAGTAAACAAACCTGATAGGCTTTTGATGTAGATCTTTGTCTAAATATCAACTATTTCTTAGTTAAAAAACGATAGATTGGTTATATGTTTCAGAAAGAATAGAAAGTTATAGTATTCCGTCATAAGACTTCCATTTGGGGGAATCGCAATACCTGAGAATAAATCAATGTACTCTTTCCCCCCCCACCCTCCCCCACCCCCCTTTTTGATTAAATCAGCGTGCCTTTTGTTGTGCTGTGCCCTCTTGGAATGTTTTGTGGTTTCTGGCTGGATGAAGAGAGGGTGGTATGATAGGGGGGTGGCCGGTTTCCTCTCACTAAAACACAAAATGCACAAGTGGTTAAAATACGCTTTATTACAGGAACCAACTGATGTCCAGTCTGAAGTTCCATGGTTAACAGCAATCAAAGATTCTTGAATCTTGTCCTTGTACATATCACAACTATGTACAATAACTAACATTCCCTCACGCTAGCTAACATGTGAGGCGATGATGACTACCACCATGGAAGACAAGAGCACAGTATGATGTATTGAGTCATGATACAACATACTGAGGTTGAGAGATTGAGACAGCTCGGTCGGTGGCAGCAACCTATATGCACACTGCCCAGAGGGCATTATCAGCGCGTAGCCTGGGGGTGTGTCTTGGTCTTCTCTTGTCATAGGCGCGCTAAGTTCAGCGCTTGCTATATAACTTTATAAGGTTTCCTAGTGCCAACCGGTGTGCTGGTGGAGACATAAGCCAGCACATTCCTCCTGCCCCCCCCCCCCCCCCAGAATAAAAATGCTGCACCATTGCCATGTTACTCGAAATGAAAACAATGGAAGGGGTGGGGTGGGGGGGAGGAAGAGGCAGGCAGGCAGGCAGAAGCTGTAGGTGTGGAGGATGCCATACTCCCAGCCAGACCCTGCCATCTGGCTCACAAGAGCAGAGGGATATCCTCGTGAAAACACTGCTCAGGATACACGTCCAGTCCTGAGGGCGGCATCTCCTGGGGGCAATGACAGCGACGACAAAGGCAATGGTGGGTCCAGGTCCATCGGGTCGGAGAGCAGTGATGGTGGAGGCAATGGTGAAGGTGAGGGTGTGACATCCGTTAGTTCATTCTGGAGTTCCATGGAGGCACCAGCGGGCAGCTGCAAAGGTTGCATGGTCCCATGAGGCTGTGAATCAAGGGGAAGAAAAGTAGCAGAATGACAAATATGAATTTGATTCTGGTGACAGTGTTGCAAACCATTGGGACCAGCAATTAGATACATGTACGTGTCAATGTGTTGTTGACCAAAAGAACAAGATCACATGGTGCAAAGTGATACTAGTGGACCAATGGTGGCGGCCATGCAGAAGTTCTGTAGGTGATGGTTCGTCACATGGGTGGGAGCGATAGGAGGCCAGGAAGAGTTGCAGAACCTGTTCTTGCATTTGGGGGATGCCAAGCTTGGCCATCTGTTGTTTAAAAATGCATCAAAGTGTTCTGCTTCTCCGTTGAACTGGGGCTAAAACAGAGCACTTGTTAGATAATGAATGCCATTTCGTTCACAAACTGTTCAGACATGTGACATGAACAGAGTTCCACTGTCTGCGACAATGACTTAAGGCAATCCTTCAATGCAAAAAATTGAGGACAACACTTGAATGGTGCTTGGTGACGTGGTAGATTTAATAGGCACCACAAATGGGAACTTGCTAAAAGAGTCTACCACTATGAGCCAACAAGTGTTCCAGAATGCTCCTGGAAAGTCTGTGTGTATTTGTTGCCATGGGGATTGAGTTTTAGGCCAAGCTGAGAATGTCTGGCAGAGCAGATTGGTTTCCCGCGCATGCACGATACTGTGATGTCATTTGTTCAGCGTGGGCAACCATACCCTGCCAAGTACAGTGCCAGGATGCTAGCTGTGAAGTGTGAACAATTCCCCAATGTTCTTCATGAAGAGTTGTAACATGTCCTTTTGCAGCACTGTGGGAATGAGCGCATACTGTTTTCCACTGTCAGATTGTACTAAGATCACACGTTGTTGTACTGAAAGGTTATGGCGACAAGCAAAGTGTCTGCACACTACTGAGTTCTGAATACTATTCAATGAGTGAGGCCAATATGTGCAAATGTAGTGCAACAAAATCTTCAGATCAGGGTCCACTTCCATGACCTGTGCAATTTTTCTGTAACTCAATCAAAAAGATTGCAGCAATTCAGAGTACAGAGATCTGGCAACAAGATGCATCAGAGGAACCAAAATCAGAGTCACGGCCGATCAGAAGGCAAGAAAGGGGTCAGCGTTGCCATGCTTTACCACAGGTCTGTACACAATTTCGTACTAATACTGGGATTGAAGCAAAGCCAAACATTGTAATTTTTGAGCAGTTCATGTAGGAACTGGCTTTGAAGGAGGAAATGAGGACAGCAAAGGCTTGTGATCTGTCATTAAATAGAACTTGTGACCAAACAGATATGATGGAATTTCATCACACCATACACAATAGCGAGAACTTCTTTTTCAATTTGTGAATAATGGCACAGTGTGAGAGTTAATAACTTTGAGGCAAAATAAGTAGGCCTCTGCTGGTACCAATTCTGTGCAAAAGCACAGTGCTAATTCCATAAAAGGAAACATCTATTTGCAAAAACACTGGTTTTGCAGGTTCAAAATATACTAAACATCTGTACTGAGCAAGGCATTTTTGAGTTTCTAAAATGCGTCATGACACTCTTTGGTCCACACAAAAGGCACATTTTTCTGATGCATTGGTGCCGTGATCTGTGAAGCATTCAGAATGAAACAAATGTAGTATGTCAATTTGCCTAGCACTGACTGCAGTTCAGATACATTGCTAGGAACAGGCAGTTCATGGATTGCAAGCAATTGAGAAAGGAGCAGGTTCACACTCGGAGTGTTTATCACATGATCTAAATATTGTATTTCTGTCTGAAAAAGTCACACTTTTTGATTTGATACTAGAGTTCTGCATCTGGCAACCCTCGATAAAGAGTACACAAATCTGCAATGTGTTCCTGTGGCATATGACTTGAGATGACAATGTTGTCAAGGTAGTTCGAACATAATGGCACTTCAGCAGTCAGCTGTTCAAGTAATGTTGAGAAATGGTGGGTGCAGAGGCACTGCCGAAGGGCAAATGCAAATACCAGAACAGGCCTAAGTGTTTGTTAACAACAATCAGTTTCTGTGATTCTTCCACTACTGTTATTTGCAGATAAGCATCACGCAAATCTATCTTAGAAAAGTAACAGCCTGTGCCAAGCCTGTCCACAAGTTTCTCAGGATGTGGCAATGGATAAGTGTCAATTATTGTCTGTGGATTGACTCTAGAAGGCTTAGCATCAAAACCAATGGACTTGGCCACTAAGTAACTTGTATTGGAGCAATAATACCATTGTTTTGCAATTCTTTTAATTCACTAGCTATTTTGTCTTGTAAAGCAATGGGAACAGGCTGAGCCCATAAAAACTTAGGCTGTGCATTGTCTGTTAGGGTAATGAGCACTAGAAAATTGTTAGCTTTTCCAAGTCCCTCAGAAAAGAGTTCAGGAAATTCCTTAAGGAAACTAGCTACACTGTCTTTTGGAATAAAAGCAGTCATTGCAAGTACATTGTCTTGGATGCTAAGGCCACATGAGTCAAACGAATCTAAGCCAAAAGTATTTTCATTGTCTCTTGATTGCAACACAGTAAATTTAATTGTCCTTGTGTGAGATTTGTAAGTGGCAGGCAAACTACGCTGTCAAAGTACTGGAATTTTCTGTCTGTTGTATTCAATGAGGTGCATACTAGATTTGGACAGGCATGGTGAGCCCAACTGTTAATATTTTGCATGATTAAGCAAAGTTACAGAAGCACCTGTATCCAATTGAAAGTCAACATGACAGCCAGCTATTTGTACTGTTACAAATAGTTTGTTGGGATGGCGTCATACTGCACTGGGATGAGATGAGGGCACACCTTACTTGAATTACTGCTAGAACCTGTAGTGGGTTCTGGAAACACTGCATTCACAGAAAGTGCACGAGATCTGTTGTGAGAATGGGCAGAATTGGCATTCTTTTGCTGTTGCAAGCAAACTGCCTGGACATGGCTTTTCGTTCCACATGAATAACATGTGTTGAGTGACAGGCAATATTGCTGCTTACGGCAAGCAAAAGAGTGAGGGCAAGGCTTCACTAGATTTACGGACCGGGCCACTTGTTTACTAGGACATCTGCACATCTGTGTACATGCTTGTGGTGGCTGAGTGGGTCGGTCATGAGCAAGAGGCAACTTGACCCAACAAATCGTGACCTGATTGTAGATTGTATTTTATTGGTCCTGTTGTCTACATAGCAGCTTATGCATAACACATTGGACAAGTCAAGTTATAAATATACAGGCTGAAAGTCATTTCAAGGCATACATATTTAAGCTTACAATAATACACTTTACACGTAAGTATTTATATAACACATTTCATAAATTTAAATATTCTTCAATGGAGTAAAAGCAGTGATGCTGTAAATATGACTTTAGAGATTTTCCAAATGTATTGACCTCAGTGATAGCTTTTATGTTTTCAGGAAGTTTGTTATAAAGCTTAACTCCCATGTGAAAAGTACCTTTTTGGCACAGCGCTGTGCTGATTTGAGTCATATGTAAGTTTCTGTTTTGTCTGGTAAAGTGCTCATGTATATCACAGTTTTTTTGCAGTCTCCGGTCCTTGCCTATTACATTTAATTTAAAGAACAAAAGAGTTTCCATAATGTATACACATGGTAATGGAGGAATACCAGATTTCTTAAACAGGGGTTTACAAGAGTCTCTAGGCTTGCACCTAAACAAGATTCTAATGGCCCTTTTTTGTAGTTTAAAAGTGCTATTAGCTGTTTTAGAGTTTCCCCAGAAGGTGACCCCATATCTAAGATGAGAATGAAAGTACGCATGATATGCATTCAATACTGTTTTCTCACTACAGCATGATTATAATGAACAAAGAAGGTAACATGTTTTGCTCAGTTCTGCATTGAGATATTCAATATGCTTATTCCATCTGGTGTTACTCTGCAGCCAAAGTCCCAAGAATTTGGTTTCAGTGAAGAAACAGAAGGGGCCCCAATACTGATCCTTGGGGTACACCACATTTTATTTGTTTATAGTCAGATAAGTGATTAGATACAGTTTTTAGTTCAATATTTGTGTGCTTGACGCACACTGCCTGCATACGATTAGTCAGGAAGGAACTAAACCACTTGTTGGACAGACCTCTAATACCATATCTTTCTAGCTTTGATAGCAGAATTTTATGGTCCATCATGTCAAAAGCTTTTGATAAGTCAATAAAGACTCCTATTGTTTCCTGTTTTTGTCCATCAGGTTTAGGATGGAATTGATGCACTCACAGACTGCAGTTGTCGTTGACCTCTTATTTCTGAATCCATGTTGTTCATTACATAGGATGCTGTTTTTATTTATAAATTTCATAAGTTTCTCATACATAACTTTTCCAGTACTTTAGAGATGCAGGAGGAAATTGTGATGGGTCTGTAGTTATTTACATTGTCTTTATCCCCTTTTTTATATACAGGAATAACTTCCGATGTTTTCAACACATCAAGGAAAGTGCCTGCCTGAAGTGAGCAGTCGCATAAATGTGTGAGTACTTCAATTAGGTTTGATGCGCTCTTCTTTAACATTTTTGCAGGTATACCATCAATACCTGCCGATTTGGAATTTTTTAGTCCTTTTATTGCTTTAGCTACTTCATCTTGTGAAACAGAACTGATGTACATTGATCCTCTACATGCACTTATTTTATATTCATTTGCCTGGGTGCTCTTAAAGTTTGATTGCAACATATTTTCAGCAACACCTGTGAAAAAGTTGTTAAATGTGTCGGCTACTTCTAACAGGTTTGTTACTTTTTTATTTTTATGTTGTTGTTGTTGTGGTCTTCAGTCCTGAGACTGGTTTGATGCAGCTCTCCATGCTACTCTACCCTGTGCAAGCTTCTTCATCTCCCAGTACCTACTGCGGCCTACATCCTTCTGAATCTGCTTAGTGTATTGATCTTTTGGTCTCCCTCTACGATTTTTACCCTCCACGCTGCCCTCCAATGCTAAATTTGTGATCCCTTGATGCCTCAGAACATGTCCTACCAACCGATCCCTTCTTCTAGTCAAGTTGTGCCACAAACTTCTCTTCTCCCCAATCCTATTCAATACCTCCTCATTAGTTACGTGATCTACCCACCTTATCTTCAGCATTCTTCTGTAGCACCACATTTCGAAAGCTTCTATTCTCTTCTTGTCCAAACTGGTTATCGTCCATGTTTCACTTCCATACATGGCTACACTCCATACAAATACTTTCATAAACTACTTCCTGACACTTAAATCTATACTCGATGTTAACAAATTTCTCTTCTTCAGAAACGATTTCCTTGCCATTGCCAGTCTACATTTTATATCCTCTCTACTTCGACCATCATCAGTTATTTTACTCCCTAAATAGCAAAACTCCTTTATTACTTTAAGTGTCTCATTTCCTAATCTAATCCCCTCAGCATCACCCGATTTAATTTGACTACATTCCATTATCCTCGTTTTGCTTTTGTTGATGTTCATCTTATATCCTCCTTTCAAGACACTGTCCATTCCGTTCAACTGCTCTTCCAAGTCCTTTGCTGTCTCTGACAGAATTACAATGTCATCGGCGAACCTCAAAGTTTTTACTTCTTCTCCATGAATTTTAATACCTACTCCGAATTTTTCTTTTGTTTCCTTTACTGCTTGCTCAATATACAGATTGAATAACATCGGGGAGAGGCTACAACCCTGTCTCACTCCTTTCCCAACCACTGCTTCCCTTTCATGCACCTCGACTCTTATAACTGCCATCTGGTTTCTGTACAAATTGTAAATAGCCTTTCGCTCCTTGTATTTTACCCCTGCCACCTTCAGAATTTGAAAGAGAGTATTCCAGTTAACGTTGTCAAAAGCTTTCTCTAAGTCTACAAATGCTAGAAATGTGTGTTTGCCCTCCTTAATCTTTCTTCTAAGATAAGTCGTAAGGTTAGTATTGCCTCACGTGTTCCAACATTTCTACGGAATCCAAACTGATCTTCCCCGAGGTCCGCTTCTACCAGTTTTTCCATTCGTCTGTAAAGAATTCGCGTTAGTATTTTGCAGCTGTGACTTATTAAACTGATAGTTCAGTAATTTTCACATCTGTCAACACCTGCTTTCTTTGGGATTGGAATTATTATATTCTTCTTTAAGTCTGTGGGTATTTCGCCTGTCTCATACATCTTGCTCACCAGATGGTAGAGTTTTGTCATGACTGGCTCTCCCAAGGCTGTCAGTAGTTCTAATGGAATGTTGTCTACTCCCGGGGCCTTGTTTCGACTCAGGTCTTTCAGTGCTCTGTCAAACTCTTCACGCAGTATCTTATCTCCCATTTCATCTTCATCTACATCCTCTTCCATTTCCATAATATTGTCCTCAAGTACATCGCCCTTGTATAAACCCTCTATATACTCCTTCCACCTTTCTGCCTTCCCTTCTTTGCTTAGAGCTGGGTTGCCATCTGAGTTCTTGATATTCATACAAGTGGTTCTCTTCTCTCCAAAGGTCTCTTTAATTTTCCTGTCGGCAGTATCTATCTTACCCCTAGTGAGACAAGCCTCTACATCCTTACATTTGTCCTCTAGCCATCCCTGCTTAGCCATTTTGCACTTCCTGTCGATCTCATTTTTGAGACGTTTGTATTCCTTTTTGCCTGCTTCATTTACTGCATTTTTATATTTTCTCCTTTCATCAATTAAATTCAATATTTCTTCTGTTACCCAAGGATTTCTATTAGCCCTCGTCTTTTTACCTACTTGATCCTCTGCTGCCTTCACTACTTCATCCCTCAGAGCTACCCATTCTTCTTCTACTGTATTTCTTTCCCCCATTTCTGTCAAGTGTTCCCTTATGCTCTCCCTGAAACGCTTACAACCTCTGGTTCTTTCAGTTTATCCAGGTCCCATGTCCTTAAATTCCCACCTTTTTGCAGTTTCTTCAGTTTCAATCTGCAGTTCATAACCAATAGATTGTGGTCAGAATCCACATCTGCCCCTGGAAATGTCTTACAATTTAAAACCTGGTTCCTAAATCTCTGTCTTACCATTATATAATCTATCTGATACCTATTAGTATCTCCAGGATTCTTCCAGGTATACAACCTTCTTTTATGATTCTTGAACCAAGTGTTAGCTATGATTAAGTTATGCTCTGTGCAAAATTCTACAAGGCAGCTTCCTCTTTCATTTCTTCCCCCCAATCCATATTCACCTACTATGTTTCCTTCTCTCCCTTTTCCTACTGACGAATTTCAGTCACCCATGACTATTAAATTTTCGTCTCCCTTCACTACCTGAATAATTTCTTTTATCTCGTCATACATTTCATCAATTTCTTCATCATCTGCAGAGTTAGTTGGCATATAAACTTGTACTACTGTAGTAGGCATGGGCTTTGTGTCTATCTTGGCCACAATAATGCGTTCACTATGATGTTTGTAGTAGCTAACCCACACTCCTATTTTTTTATTCATTATTAAACCTACTCCTGCATTACCCCTATTTGATTTTGTATTTATAACCCTGTAATCACCTGACCAAAAGTCTTGTTCCTCCTGCCACAGAACTTCACTAATTCCCACTATATCTAACTTTAACCTATCCATTTCCCTTTTTAAATTTTCTAACCTACCTGCCCGATTAAGGGATCTGACATTCCACGCTCCAATCTGTAGAATGCCAGTTTTCTTTCTCCTGATAACGACGTCCTCTTGAGTAGTCCCCGCCCGGAGATCCGAATGGGGGACTATTTTACCTCCGGAATATTTTACCCAAGAGGACGCCATCAACATTTAATCATACAGTAAAGCTGCATGTCCTCGGGAAAAATTACGGCTGTAGTTTCCCCTTGCTTTCAGCAGTTCGCAGTACCAGCACAGCAAGGCCGTTTTGGTTAATGTTACAAGGCCAGATCAGTCAATCTTCCAGACTGTTGCCCCTGCAACTACTGAAAAGGCTGCTGCCCCTCTTCAGGAACCACATGTTTGTCTGGCCTCTCAACAGATACTCCTCCGTTGTGGTTGCACCTACGGTACGGCCATCTGTATCCCCGAGGCACGCAAGCCTCCCCACCAACGGCAAGGTCCATGGTTCATGGGGGAAGTATTTTTATGTGATGGTGTTATATTTTTGCAAGGTTGTCTGTATTCTCCACATTCTTTTTTTTATAACACTCCACATATCCTTTGATTTATTAGCTGAATTATAAATGATTTCATCATTATGCATTATTTTTGCTGCTCTTATTACTTTTCTTAATATTTTGGAGTATTTTTTATAGTATGCGCGTACTACAGGTGAGGAATTTTTGGAGTTACATATGTCATGAAGTAGTCTTTTTCTTCTGGCATGAAATCCTTATTCCCTTTATGATCCAGCTGTTTGTTCTAGAGTTTCCCCATATGGTTAATGTTTTCAGTGGGAATGCAAGTTCAAAGAAATGGGTTAATGTATCAATGAAAGTGTTGAATTTTTCATTTATATCGTTCATTTTGTACACTCCTAGCCATTTTTCTTTCTGTAATAAGTTGTTGAAGTAGTTCACATTATGCTGATTATAACTTCGATATGCTGTTCTGAGAGACATGTTGTTAATAATACTGCCTTGTACATTTATGCTTAATATTTGAGCAAGATGATCACTAAAACCTGCATTGAAAATTTTTAGTGAGGTGTTGTGTAAACTCTTCTTGACTAGAAACTAATCAAGAGCTGTTTGGCAAGTTTCTGATACTCGGGTAGCTGCTTTTACTTCAGCCTTTAAATTGTAGGACATTGCAAGGTTCAAAATGGTCTCCCTATTTCCACTATTCGTGAGGAAGTCAATATTGAAGTCGTCACATATTATCAATTCACAATCCATTTTATTTACTTTATTTAGCAATGACTCCATTTTGTTTAAGAAAAGTTCAAACTTCCCGGATGGTGATCGGTAAACCGTAGCAATAACCAGGTTGAACTGAGTAATTTTTATAGCTGCAATTTCATAATCCTTTTCGACATTTGCCCTAGTTAAGTCAGGTAGTATAATAAAATCTACATTTTCCTTTGTGTAAATTGCTACCCCACCCTGCTTGCTGTTTTTCCTGCAGTAGTAAGCAGCCAAGACAAATTTGTTTATTTTCGTATTCTGGATTAATTCTGGGTTAAGCCAGTGCTCAGAAATGCATAACACTGAGGTATCATTAAGTTAATGTGTTAATAGAACATTAATTTCATCGATCTTATTATGCAGGGATTGCACATTATGGTGATAAATTTTTAGTTCGGGCGTATTCACGATTTGGTAATTGGGAATCATATTTACAGCATCACATACCTCTAATTTATCATTCGCTATGGTGCCAGAATCGAATTGTTCTATTATTTGCAACACTTGATGGAATGAAGGATCTGAGCCCTTGAGAATATGTTCTCTAATTCTGCTGTCAGGGACAATGTATGTGACTGCAGTACAGTTCATGATGTCACTATAAAAGTTGCCACAAATAAACTTGAATTTGTACTTGCTAATGAGACACTGTAAGTCGATATACCACTCACAGTACATCTGTTCCAGCTTTTTCTTAAGGCGAAAGATATGAAATCTGGCTGCTGTGACCTGAATCTGATGTCTGTAATACTGACTTAATGCACCTACTACTTCATTATAGGGGTGAGAGTCGGGAGCCGACCTAGGGAAGAATTTTTGAATTCGGCAAAATGCAGGGCTTTCTGCAATGGAGAGGAAATAGTGAGATTTCACACTTTGAATTCAATGGACGTTGGGCCACTCCTCTTCCTTGTCATTGAAGTGCTGAAATGGTGGAACATTGTTGGGAGGCAGTTGTTGTATCGGTTGCTAAGTCAGTTGGGCAGCTGACACAGCTTGTGTGGCAAGCAACTGCTGTACAGTAAACAACAGTGTAGTGATTTGCTGGTTCTGAAAATGAAAAATCTGATCTGGTTCCAGAGCAGGCTGAGGCACAGGACAAGGGGTGGAGGGGGTGGGGTAACCATTCTAATGCTAATTACAGCAAAACATTAAAAGACAAAGAGAAAAACAATTTGCAAAGCCTCTGAAAATTGAAATAGATTAGTTATGCATCTCCCTTCTTGTAATACAAGCAATAACAAGAACAAATGAGCAAATAGAATCACTGTAACAACAGTTCCCCCTGCAGCAACCTAGAGCACATGAAAAGCAAACAAAGCTTGTGTATCAGACTCGTCACCATTTGTTGTGGCTGTGCCCTCTTGTAATGTTTTGTACTTCTTGGGTGGATGAAGAGAGGGTGGTATGATAGGAAGGTGGCCGGTTTCCTCTCACTACTGTACAATACAAAATGCATATGTGGTTAAAATACACTTTATTACAGGAACAAATTGAGTACTTAATGTCAGTGATGTCCAATCTGAAATTCTATGGTTAACTGCCTTGTCCATGTCCATATCACAGGTATATGCAATGACTAACATTCCCTCACAGCTAGCTAAGATCTGAGGCTACAACTATCACTGTAGAAGACTAGAGCACAGTGCACAGTGCAACAGTCCCAATGTGATGTACTGAGTACTGAGATTGAGACAGCTCGGTCGGTGGTTGCAGCCTATATGCATGCTGCCAAGGGAGCATTATTAGTGCATAGCCTGGAGTGGTGTCTTGGTCTTCTCTTGTCATAGGCGCACTTAGTTCAGCCCCTCCTATACAATGTGTCCTAGTGCCAACTGGTGTGCTAGTGAATGCGTACACCAGCACACTTTTGGTCATATGTTTTTCTCTGGGTAGCACACAGGCATTATTCTATGTCGTATGGTATGGCAATATTGAGTGGTTTTATATTTTCCTGGTGTGGGACGATTTCGAACAGTTCTTGCATATTCAACCAGGTGGCGTCATTGAGATGGTTCACTATTTCGGCAAGCTGACTTGTTGCCATCTTCAAGTGGTCGTGATGACTTATTGCATTCCACCCAGTGCCATATTATATATCCCCTTCTTCCTGCTGTCAGTCCTGGGCCACTTGTGCCTATGGTGGCTTTTCTGGAGAGGTCGAGGAGAAAGTGTGCTGCTGTATACTCCGTTGATATAAAACTCCTACTGGGCTCATGTCACTGCTGAAATGGAGGATGTGCATCTCCATGGTGTGGTCCTAGTTCTTCAGTTGGCATGGTATGGAAAGACCTGCAAAGCTTTCCACAGGCTATTGCTGTGCTTTAAGTACTTTTAAGGCTGTATCCCAAGCCTTAGCTAGTCAAAAACTGATGTCTTCATTTAGAAGTTCATTATGTAGCTAAGAGAGTTGATAGACTCCTGATTTCTGAAGTCCTGGTCATCTTTAACAGATTCCAACAAACCGTTTAACTTGAGTGGTAGGCAAATTGCACACCTGAAGTAATACTTCTGGAGTCTGTGCTCATGACTAAGGGATATATGCCATCTAAACAGATTTTTCTTCTTCAGTCAAACATTGATCTAGGCTCCTTCTATTCCATGACACACTCAATCTTGTGGTTAACTGTTCTTTCAGAAAGATGTCTGAAGGTGCAGTATTCCACTGTTAACATCCCTTGGCCAGAGATGTATACCTTTTTTGTTGTGTTTGGGAATGACAGCTGGAGGCATGCAAGCATAATAAATCTTTATGTATTGGCTTGTTGTAAATACTGTGTCCTGTTCTGTCATTTGGCATTCACTTGATGAGTACATCTAGTTACAGAAGTTGGTTGTTTATTCTATCTACATTGTGCTTTTTGTGTAGCAAATTCAGATGTTGCAATAGTCTTGCAGAAGATATCACCGATGTGGCCAGATTATGAAAATATCAGAAGGAAACACGAGGCTTGTGAAATATTAACTTTAGCCCCCTCTTTGAAATATTTCTGTAAGTATTTTCAGTATCACTGATGACAGCAAGAAGCTCATCATCTTCCCATGACTCTGTTTGTAGTTATTACTGTCTAACAGGAAGTAAGGATCATGGAGTCTTCACCTCTAAATAATTTGCAATAGAGTTACAGCACCCGCAGACAACTTTCCAGGTCCTACACCCCATAAAGCAGAAGGAACAAATAGTCTGATTAAAATTACTTGTTGGTTGATTCTTCATGCAGTGAAGCTATTTTCCTCCATTAGAGCACTCAACACCATGACTGAACTGTTCACCACACATTTATATTGCTAAAGATGGTGTAGGAAAGATGCACGAACCATAAGTGTCACACAGATAAAGAATAACCTACAAATTCAGCTGTAAGAGAACACTGCATCTCTAGAGACATAAGTGGATTTATTGGCACAAAGTTGTTATGACAGGCCAGCCCATGCTGCGAGAGCATCTTAAAGACTTTGTAGAGATATTGCTACATGATGAACTTATAAATAAAGACAGTATTTGCCAAGTAAGGCTTGGGATCCAGCCTTGAGCATACTGAAAGCTCAATTGCAGTTTGTGGGAAGATCAGACACACTGTGGCAAAAGAAGTCAAGACAACACCTTGTAGATGTGATTCCTTCACTGTAGCAGTGTTCTGAGGCTGATGGAGCTGCCACACTGACTGAGGACTGTGGACTGTGGATTAATTCATGGGAGCTGGAGCTTGTAACTAATGAAATCCTTTGAATTTATGGTCATTCCAACCAACTTCATGTTTGCTTGAAATTGTTGCAAATGGTCCAATGAACTCGTGACAAGCTGCTCACTATCATCTGTGGTAGTCAACATGTGAAAGCATGTGACCATAAAAACAATGGTTTTGTTTTTACTGTAAAAAAAATTATTCTCGCCAGTAAAGACTGATTGCAGTATATGTTTTGATAACAAAAATGAAACTGTAATCTCTACAGATTTTACAAGACAGAGAGAGACAGACACTTCGGTGCCTACAAAGGACATGAGTAAGATACAAACAATGGAAGGTTAAAGGATGCTCAAGATTAGACAGAATACTTACAAAGACGTTAGAACAAAACTTGATGTTTATAACATTGGGGGAAGTGAATAATTACATAAGAAGATGGAACAGCATGTTAACATAATCAATGAAGATAGATTCCCGAAATAGAAACGTCTTAAAAACTAAAAGGTAGAAGAGATTCTGAAAGATTTCAGAAAAGGAGGATACAACTCTGAATGTGAAGTCAAGGTAGGCAGTTTTGTCTAGACCATGAAGTGCAGAAGAAGAAAAAGATCTGAAACTATATCTTCTCTGTGCAAGATCTTAATGGAAGAAGTGGTGAGTGCACAATGTATCAGTCATTATTCCCTCTTATCCCTCCTCCCACATTATTCCATTCATGGATGGTACAAAGGCAGACAGTTGTCTACAACATCTGTATAAACTCAAATGATCTGTCATGATCATGATGCTTTATGCATTTACACACAGGTAAAAATATATTCTTTGACTTCACTTGAAGGTGGTGTATTATAACTTAGATGAATCCTTGCCACAATGCACATTTTCTTTGTTTTGGTCTCTGGGATCATTCATTGAGTACATCTTTATGTCCTGAGTCAAACTAACTCATTCAAATAATGCAGTTGTTAATTTAGTTTACAGGGATGCTAAACATTAGGAAGTGAGACTACAATTTGCTGTTATGTCAGTGAAGAGAGCATTAGGGATGAAGCCCAAGCTCAGTTGGAGAAGACTAGAAAATTGGCAAACTTTTCAAAGGAAACATGCCAGCTTTAGCTTTCAGTGGTTTATCTAAATTGCAGAAAACAGTGTGGAAGACCATAGGAGGAGTTAAACTCCACTTCTTTCAAATGAAAATCCTGTAGTTTAACCTTTACACACTACTTCATATCAATCAGCCCCACACAGATGATTATTAAAAAGTTTCCTTTTTACACTTCTTTGAATAAATATATATATATTGGTCTTTGAATATGTCTGCTTGTGTGTGTGTGTGTGTGTGTGTGTGCGCGCGCGAAAGGATGTGGGTTTTAAGGGAGAGGGTAATAAGTCATTCCAATCCCAGGAGCGGAAAGACTTACCTTAGGGGGAAAAAAGGACGGGTATACACTCGCGCGCGTCCTTTTTTCCCCCTAAGGTAAGTCTTTCCGCTCCTGGGATTGGAATGACTTATTACCCTCTCCCTTAAAACCCACATCCTTTCGTCTTCCCCTCTCCTTCCCTCTTTCCTGACGAGGCAACCGTTGGTTGCGAAAGCAGAATTTTGTGTGTATGTTTGTGTCTCTATCGACCTGCCAGCGCTTTCGTTTGGTAAGTCACATCATCTTTGTTTTTACATATATTTTTCCCACGTGGAATGTTCCCCCCCCCCCTCCCTCCCCCCCCCTCCCCCCCATGAAGAGCAGTTTAACTGGTATCAACTAAATGTTTGATGATTGTGCATGGTTATATCATACAACATATTGTATAGTCAAACAAAATTGAGTTCTTTCCCTTGTCCATCTACTGTACATTAACTTGCAATAATCTATCATTATTACATTGCCACAATTTGTGCTGCATGCAGAGTGACATAGCAGTTAGCATTGCTAGATGGCATGCTTCAGTTTACCAGTTCAAATCCAACCATTGGCAATTATTTAATGCTCAGTATGTACTATTTCTGGAAGATTTTCGAAATTTCTTGTGTTTGTAATGTTTAAGCACCACACTCCATCCAAGAGTTGAGTTCTCTTCTATCTGTACATTGCTGTTCATGATCAACATGCTTTGAGTGCTAAGAGTTATAATTCGTTGATGACCCTTTTGGATTTGCACTTGATTGTGGTTACAATGTAATACAAGTCAGGATACAGGGTTCCCAGGGTCTGTATATTCAGGAAACAAGAAGTCAGCTGCACTTAAGGTATCCATCAGTGTTTCCAGGAGATGCTGGTCAGGACCCAATGAAATGGTTGAAAAGATTCAATCAGGTCAGGAAATAAAACAGTTGGGGTGACATTATTTGTTTGGCAAATGAGTACTTTTACTTGGATGACAAAGCTCATCAGTGATTCAAGAATGGCAAATGCATATTTTTACTGCAGGACAATGCCCAATAGCGATTAGAAACCAACGAAGAGAAGCTCATTAGCTGAGACAAATTTCAGGTAAAACTGATGAAAATGTTTGGTGATAGTGAGCAACAAGTCTGTTTAGTGGAAGAACAATTGAAGAGCGGGGCCAAATGTTGTGGAGAAATGACAGTCTTATATACAGGATGTTTTGGCCCTATGCTATATTGTGAATCTGAATACTGACAAAAGCTGACAAAATCGCACCCTTGATGGAAGGAGCTGCAGAAGAAATTACCAAGTTCTTCTGATAAAGGATGTCATAACAACTGAGGAATTCATTGGGTGGTACCGGTGCTTCTAGGAAATGCAACAGAAAAGAGTCGCACATTGCCCCTCTCATACACCAGATAGTACGAGAAGAAATAAAGCAGTTTATGGCAGCCAGATGTCAGACCAAGTACACAAGAGATAGTAGCCATGAATGTCAACCCCATATGTCAGGAGGTAATAGAGAATGTTGAAGTAGTAGTGTATTGACCCACAGCATCACTCCACCATCAGCTACACACACCAGGAAGAATGGACTTGGCCAACTCAGACTCATGCCACAGATGTCAAATGACAACCCAGCATCCACCCAACATAGGTGCAATCAAGTTTTGACAAGGACTATGCTGCAAGAAATCAACCATCACATTTACCCTACTCATGCCAGTTAGCTGCAGATGATTAAAGTTGACTTGAGGGACAAAGTTCATTGCTGTACCCTAGACAATATCACTCTTCAACACACCATAGCTATTCCCCATCACTGTGCAGAAGTACCAGCCACTCATTTGCCTAGTCACTGAATTCACGAACACTAGATGAGGTTTGACTGCTGGAGGTGAAAATCCTTTGGCCAGCCGGAGTGGCCGAACGGTTGTAGGCGCTACAGTCTGGAACCGCACAACCGCTACGGTCGCAGGTTCGAATCCTGCCTCGGCCATGGATGTGTTTGATGATGTCCTTAGGTTAGTTAGGTTTAAGTAGTTCTAAGTTCTAGGGGACTGATGACCACAGCAGTTAAGTCCCATACTGCTCAGAGCCATTTGAACCATTTTGAAAATCCTTTGGGCAACAGATACAAAGTTCAGTCAAGCATGAGAACTAAAAGATCCTGAAAATTTGACCATATAGAAGAAATATGACAGGGCCTAACAACCTAGATCACCATACCTTAAATCACAATGGTCACAAAAGCATGCACACACATAATTATCTAGATGTCAGGAAATTTCACCCATGTCATCATTGATGGCCAAGCCGTCTGAGCACTAGTTAGCTCAGGGGCTTCTTTTTTTTTTAGATGTGAAAAGCTTGTTATTACCAGCTCAGGAAGACTTCTCTCTGTGAAATGAAAGCATTTGTGTAGATCACAAATGGGAAATATACTTGCAATAAATACATGTTCCTAGCTGCTGGATATAATTATCAGTGGCAGTTCCAGCCTTTCATATGTCATTTTAGCAGAATGTAGTGATAATGTTCTCCTTGGGTGGCACTTCTTGCAATTGTCCCAAGCAGTTATAGCCAGTGGATGGTCAGAGCGGCAGATTGATGAAGCTATCCAACAAGCTCATATTAACAAAGACCACTCTGCATGGTTGTTTGCCGTTGGGAATGTTATCCTGTAGTCATCAATGAGAAGAAACCCAGTTGTCAATATAGATGCTCAGTTAAACTATGAAGCTCTTCTCAATTAAAAGGAAAAAAAAACTACTTAGGCTCACAAATAAAATCTATATCCTAGTGATGATCATAAATAGAACAAGTGGTCAATGAGAGCTTTGGATGACTAATTTTTATCAGGAGCCACAACTTATCCCTAAAGGTATATGCTTAAGAGCAAGTGAACCAGTCCAGGATAGGCAGTTCAGTGCCATCAATGAACACTCTTGCTCCACTGCTGCTACAGACAACGCAATGGAGCAAGCTACTACAGAAATGCTAATAGGGTCTGGTCTGACTGAGGAACAACATTGAGTTTTAGCCATTCTGTGCCAATTTTCAGATTCTTTCAAACTGGAGGAAGGCAGACCAATGGGTCCATGGTAAAAAAACTGCATCAACACTAGAGATCGTCCATGAATCAGTTAGCACATTTGCTGTGTGTCACCAGCTAAGCTACATATAATTCAGGAGGATGTGGAGATGATGATGCAGGATGACATCATTGAGAGTCCTTGGTCCTGTTTTGTGGCCCTTGTGAGGAAGAAAGATGGCAGATAACATTTATATGTCAACTGCCAGTGACTAAACAAAATCATGAAAAAAGGTGTTTATCCGCTGCTCCGCATTGATGACACCCTAGACTGCTTGAAAGGAGCAAAGTATTTCTCAACTATTGACATGCAGAAAGGCCACTGGCAAATAGAGGTTGATTGGGAAAAAGACTGTGTTCACAACACCTGATGGCCTCTGATTCAAATTTACGCTTTTTGGCCAATGTAACACTCTAGTTACCTTCAAATGTGTAATGGAGAGTGTCCTTTGATGCCTTAAATGGATGACATGTCTTTGCTATGTAGACACATTACTGTTTTTTCGAAGACATCCAAGCAGCCTGACAACTGACAACTGTGTTGAAGTGTGTTCTGACTGCAAGTCTCTGCCGGAATGTGAAAGAGTGCCTCTGCATCAATGACATAAAACACACACACACACACACACACACACCATGGAGCATTTAGTAATAGCAGTGAAGTTCATTCCAACCCAGAGAAAATTAGAGCAGTCACTGATTTTAGAAGTCCTCAGGACATTTGCAATATGTGAAGTTTTCTCATCATGTGCTCATACTACCAGTGATTCATAATACTGTATCAAGGCACTTTTCATATAAGAACTACTGTACGGAAAAGGCAAAATTTTCTTAGAATGAGGTGGAAGAAAGAGCTTTCCTTGTCCTTATGGGGGTACTAACATCATCTACAGTCATAATGTTGTATGACAAGAATGCAGAGACAAAACTTCACATTAACACTAATGGTTTGAAATAGATGCAGTTCAGGTACAAATTCAGGAAGAAGTGAAAAAGTAATAACTTTTGCTCTGGGAGTACTCTCCATTTCTAAGATGAACTACTGCACAACCAAGAAAGAATGCTTTGCAGTTGTCGGGTTCCCAGTTCGAGCTGTATTTATTTGACAAACCATTCACTATTGTGACAGACCATCATTCTCTTCACTGGGCACGAGGCTTCACATTGGTATACAAAGGTAGACACAAACACAAGGACATTCATTGCCATTCCAGGAGTCCTTTGGCACTTGACGTCCTTTGGCACTTGACAGAACATGATAGAATAGACAAAATCTCAGTCATCATTGCTATGTTGCTGCTAAACAGTAGGAAGATCCAGCATTGCTGAAAACCACAGAAACCTTAGAGGAGGAGTAGGAACCAACAAAAGGAGGATTCCAGTCACTAAACGGAATGTTCTTTCAGAGGAACTATGATCTGCTGCTGTGGAAATGACTGCTTACCATCCTAGCTCATCTATAACAAACTATCCTGAAGTGTTTCCTCAACACTTAAACATCTTGTCGTCTGGGACTTGGGAAGACTCTAGACAGTATCAGATGTAGGTATAACTAGCCAGATCTCTGGTGACCCATTAGACCCCATGTGAGCTGCTGTAAAGAATGCCAATGACAGAAGCATGTGCTGCAATCACCCCCAAGGCATCTGGTACCAATTTTACCTCTAACAGTACCATTCCACAGAACTGAAATTGACGTCTTGGGAAGTTCTTGTCAACAAATGGGTATCAGTGGATGATAGTCGGCACTGAGAAGCTAGCAAGACACTACAGGATTTACATTATTATGTCTGTTCTAGCAGGCATATGAGGCCAGAACAACAATGGATACACTGTTTCCATTCAAACTGTTTCAGTGTGATGATACTCAGATTGACCCTGTGAAACGTCTCATTGTGAGGATAGAAGCAGCAAGACAGCTGGCTTGCATACAGACCCTGAATGCACAGGGATGGACAGAGAGAGTTGTAACACGATATACCAGCCAGTAAGATAAAGCCCAAGACACTTCGTATGGATAGAAAGACATTCGAAGCAGCTCTACAACAGTCGTGAGGCACAAATCAATAATGGAGACTTCATATTTGAAGAAACTGAAAACCTGCTTACAACTGTGAAACTTCAATAGGAGGGGATGATTTTATGCTCTTCATAGTGAGAAGGATGTAAGAGCAAGACCAGAATGTGCCATACAGGTGACCATTGACAAGTGCTCTATCAAGGGTGCTGTAGTGGGCTCTGATGAGAACTGCTAAAACAGCAGGTCGCTGTTTCTCCAGGAGATGGAGCAGTGCTGTGACCTGTGCTGTATGCATTGTGGCTTAGCAATTACCGTTGGCAGATGGGGTACTACAGGTTGCCATTGAAAACCCAACTACCAGAAATTATTTGATATTTAGTACCTGTCATTTGCAAAAAGTTCCTGAAATTTATTTTATTTATAATTTTTGTATGTTCTGGAATACTTAATGTCTGAATAAATAGTAGCACACACTGTCCAGGAATTGAATACATTGATATTGGTAATAAATGTACTATAAGTGTGTAGTGTTGTACTTCATTTATGAACCTGCTTTTGGATTTGGATGTGATCATTGTCAATGCATGACAGTATTGTGGTTAGAAATTGCATACTAAGTGCCTGATAAGTATTTTGCTTACCGAATATTTCCACACAGGACAATGTACTGGATTCTGCCTGCTAGGAAATCTCCAGTCTAATAGCAGATTTGTCCAGTGATATGAAGCAATAAGTTTTAATTACTAAGTGACAGTATAGAATCTAGTAAATGTTTTCTGAAAGTCAAAAAACATGGGTATTTTTATTCAATAGATCTTGACTGTTGTGGCTGGATGGCTGAGTTTCACTCAATCACAACTAGGAAAATTTCCACTAGTTTGTAGAGTAGTGTTGTTCAGTCTCTCCATGTCATCATATGTCATCCCAAAACATTTTGAATAGTGTACAACAATTTTACAATGATTGTCATCCATTTTGTTCAGTGTTCCTAGTATGATGATTTACATTAATAGCATATATATGCATTATTAAGCAAACCTTTGTCACTGTACATATTACAAAATTCAGACAAGGGATTTTTTGTGAGAGTCCCATCTAGAAACTGGAAACAATTTGCATTTTTGCAGTACGTCACATTTGATTAGCTTTTAAACTATAGTTATTTTGAATTTCATTATGAAAGGGCTTCATATTTTTAAAAAGAAAATTTGTCTTGTTTCTCAGTTCTGTTCGATGATCCCCCTTCCCCCGACATTGTGGTGGATCCACTTAACAGAAGGAACAGCCAACCAGAGGGTGAGTCTTGGGAACAGTATATTTCAGAATTAAACAGCAGCTAGTACTGATCATTTAATTCATTCTTGGTCATAACAGACTGAAGTGTTCAGGTAACATTTGTTCAGATTAAAAAATGAACAAATAAGTATAAGTTTTGCTATGGTAAATGTATTCCACACTGTAGATATATTACAGAAATACCTTCATAAAGCTGCTAAAATATTAATTAACATTAGTTGCTGTTAACAGTCATTCAGAGATTGCATAATCTAAAAGTAATTTTTGTATTAAATAATGAGAAACCATGTTTATGAAGAGTTAATGTGGAAGAAAAATTGTAACCCTCTGAGGAACAAGGTGGAGACATTAGGTACCCAAGAGACCCAATAAATGTATTTTAGTATCTATTTGAATCCAATTTACTATTGGTTTTCATTTATTTGTTGGTTTTCATTTGTTTGTTGGTTTTCATTTGTTTGTTGGTTTTCATTTGTTTGTTGGTTTTCATTTGTTTGTTGGTTTTCATTTGTTTGTTGGTTTTCATTTGTTTGTTGGTTTTCATTTGTTTGTTGGTTTTCATTTGTTTGTTGGTTTTCATTTGTTTGTTGGTTTTCATTTGTTTGTTGGTTTTCATTTGTTTGTTGGTTTTCATTTGTTTGTTGGTTTTCATTTGTTTGTTGGTTTTCATTTGTTTGTTGGTTTTCATTTGTTTGTTGGTTTTCATTTGTTTGTTGGTTTTCATTTGTTTGTTGGTCTTCATTTGTTTGTTGGTCTTCATTTGTTTGTTGGTCTTCATTTGTTTGTTGGTTTTCATTTGTTTGTTGGTTTTCATTTGTTTGTTGGTTTTCATTTGTTTGTTGGTTTTCATTTGTTTGTTGGTTTTCATTTGTTTGTTGGTTTTCATTTGTTTGTTGGTTTTCATTTGTTTGTTGGTTTTCATTTGTTTGTTGGTTTTCATTTGTTTGTTGGTTTTCATTTGTTCGTTGGTTTTCATTTGTTCGTTGGTTTTCATTTGTTCGTTGGTTTTCATTTGTTCGTTGGTTTTCATTTGTTCGTTGGTTTTCATTTGTTCGTTGGTTTTCATTTATTCGTTGGTTTTCATTTATTCGTTAGTTTTCATTTATTCATCTCATACACCTTGTGTGCTTCACTTGGTATTTGGTCTTAAGTTTCTTATGATTCCATCTTCTCATTTCACCTGTCCTGAATTTTCTGAAATTTCCCTTTCATAGTAATGTTTTCACATTCACCTTTCTTGTTTATATTTTACAAAACTGCTTCATCAGTAAATACTCATGTCTTTAAGGAGATACAATTTGTTTGCAAGAATGTAATTAACTGAAGTAAAGATTTCATGATATGCTGCCTTCTTCTATGCTGTGAATCTAATTTTTCTTCATATGAACACCTGAAGCTTTATTCCCCAATGTGATACACCTTACTTTTTTCATGTTTTTTTTTAGAAGAGGACATTGCTGTCAACACGATACATTATTTTTGTTTATTATTATTTCTTTCTTGTCTCAGACGTTAAGTCTGGTTAAGAATGGAAAGTGACGCGGACCTTGATCAAGCGTCACTTCCTATTAACTGTACGGTATGTGTTATATTGCATTTAGGAACTTTCGGGTAATTGAACATGTATCAATAATTACGGATTTCTGTAGTTGTATATATATGTTTGGATGTAGCTGTATTGCATTGATGTACTGGTGGATATTGTGTGGTATGACTCCTGTAGTTGATAGTATAATTGGTATGATGTCAACTTTATCCTGATGCCACATGTCTTTGACTTCCTCAGCCAGTTGGATGTAATTTTCAATTTTTTCTATTGTTTTCTTTTGTATATTTGTTGTATTGGGTATGGATATTTCGATTAGTTGTGTTAATTTCTTCTTTTTATTGGTGAGTATGATGTCAGGTTTGTTATGTGGCGTTGTTTTATCTGTTATAATGGTTCTGTTCCAGTATAATTTGTATTCATCGTTCTCCAGTACATTTTGTGGTGCATACTTGTATGTAGGAACTTGTTGTTTTAAAAGTTTATGTTGTAAGGCAAGCTGTTGATGTATTATTTTTGCGACATTGTCATGTCTTCTGGGGTATTCTGTATTTGCTAGTATTGTACATCCGCTTGTGATGTGATCTACTGTTTCTATTTGTTGTTTACAAAGTCTGCATTTATCTGTTGTGGTATTGGGATCTTTAATAATATCCTTTCTGTAATACCTGGTGTTTATTGTTTGATCCTGTATTGCAATCATGAATCCTTCTGCCTCACTATATATATTGCCTTTTCTTAGCCATGTGTTGGATGCGTCTTGATCAATGTGTGGCTCTGTTAGATGATA
Source organism: Schistocerca nitens (assembly GCF_023898315.1). Classification (NCBI taxonomy): domain Eukaryota; kingdom Metazoa; phylum Arthropoda; class Insecta; order Orthoptera; family Acrididae; genus Schistocerca; species Schistocerca nitens. Next base: position 410,989,315 of record NC_064618.1, read on the forward strand.
CGGGTGCTTGCCATGAAGTGTTTTCTTTTTCCAATTTACTTTCTTCGTATCTGTTGATGTTACATGATCTAAAGGGTTGTAGAAGTGGTTATGAAATTGCAGTGGTGTAGCCGATGTATTTATATGAGTGATTGCCTTGTGTATTTTGCTAGTTTCTGCTCGTTCTATAAAGAATTTTCTTAAATTGTCTACCTGTCCATAATGTAGGTTTTTTATGTCGATAAATCCCCTTTCTCCTTCCTTTCTGCTTAATGTGAATCTTTCTGTTGCTGAATGTATGTGATGTATTCTATATTTGTGGCATTGTGATCGTGTAAGTGTATTGAGTGCTTCTAGGTCTGTGTTACTCCATTTCACTACTCCAAATGAGTAGGTCAATATTGGTATGGCATAAGTATTTATAGCTTTTGTCTTGTTTCTTGCTGTCAATTCTGTTTTCAGTATTTTTGTTTGTCTTTGTCTATATTTTTCTTTTAGTTCTTCTTTAATATTTGTATTATCTATTCCTATTTTTTGTCTGTTTCCTAGATATTTATAGGCATCCGTTTTTTCCATCGCTTCTATGCAGTCGCTGTGGTTATCCAATATGTAATCTTCTTGTTTAGTGTGTTTTCCCTTGACTATGCTATTTTTCTTACATTTGTCTGTTCCAAAAGCCATACTTATATCATTGCTGAATACTTCTGTTATCTTTAGTAATCGGTTGAGTTGTTGATTTGTTGCTGCCAGTAGTTTTAGATCATCCATGTATAGCAAATGTGTGATTTTGTATGGGTATGTTCCAGTAATATTGTATCCATAATTTGTATTATTTAGCATGTTGGATAGTGGGTTCAGAGCAAGGCAGAACCAGAAAGGACTTAATGAGACTCCTTGGTATATTCCACACTTAATCTGTATTGGCTGTGATGTGATATTATTTGAATTTGTTTGGATATTAAGTGTGGTTTTCCAATTTTTCATTACTATGTTTAGGAACTGTATCAATCTAGGGTCTACTTTGTATATTTCGAATATTTGTAGTAACCATGAGTGGGGTACACTATCAAAAGCTTTTTGGTAATCAATGTATGCGTAGTGTAGCGACCTTTGTTTAGTTTTAGCTTGATATGTCACCTCTGCATCTATTATCAGTTGCTCTTTACATCCTCATGCTCCTTTGCAACAGCCTTTTTGTTCTTCATTTATAATTCTGTTCTGTGTTGTATGTGTCATTAATTTCTGTTTAATGACTGAATTTAATATTTTGTATATTGTTGGTAGGCATGTTGTGGGGCGATATTTAGCTGGGTTCGCTGTGTCTGCTTGATCTTTAGGTTTCAGATAAGTTATTCCATGTTTAAATGTATCGGGGAATGTGTATGGGTGAGCAATGTAACTGTTAAATAATTTAGTTAGATGTGTATGTGTTGAGGTGAACCTCTTTAGCCAGAAATTTGCTATTTTATCTTTTCCAGGGGCTTTCCAGTTGTGAGTAGAATTAATTGCTTGGGTGACTTCATGTTGCAAAATTATCACTTTAGGCATTTGTGGTATCATCTTGTATGTGTCTGTTTCTGCTTGTATCCACCGTGCATGCCTGTTATGTTGTACCGGGTTTGACCATATGTTGCTCCAGAAGTGTTCCATGTCTGTTATGTTTGGTGGATTGTTTATTTTAATGTGTGTGTTATCTATTGTCTGGTAAAATTTCTTTTGGTTTGTGTTGAATGTTTGGTTTTGTTTCCTTCTATTTTCCCTTTTTTTGTATCTTCTGAGTTGTTTGGCTAATGCTTGTAATTTCTGCTTCTTTTCGTCTAATTGTTCTGTTGCTTCTTGTTGTGAGATTTTACCTAACTTTTTTTTCGTTTTTTTTTCCGAGATTTCATTTCTTATAAATTGTGTTAGCTGTCCAATGTCTTTTCTCAGTTTTCTATTTTGATCTGTAGCCTGTGTTGCCATGCTGGTTTTGTGGGTTTCTTCTGTGTGTTGGTTGGTTCTGATCTCTGCCTAGTGTATATATTTAGTGTAGTGAGTGCTCCTATATAAACCAGTAGTTGTAACTCTTCCATAGTTGTGTTTTCATTTATTTTGTTGTGTATGATTGTGTTGATAGTTTTTATTGTTGTTTCGACTTGTGGGTTATTTGGTGGTCTATGCAAGAATGGTCTAATGTCTGTATTTGTGTCTTTGTATTCTATATATGTTAGCTGAAATTTTTCTTCTATATCTAACATCTGTGTCACTTCGTGTTCTATTTGTGCTTGTTCTGGTGGCTGTCTTAAGATTTCGTTTTCCTCTGATTGTTTAATTGGTGCGTGTTGTTCTTTGTTTGTTTGCTCTGGGATGTTTGAGTCCATTACTGTATTTTCTTCTTCTTCTGATTGCACATTATTTTGTTCCAGTATTTGTTGTACTTGTTGTTTGATGTTTTCTAATTCTGACTGGGGTATCCTGTTATTTTTGATTATTACACGGATCTGATCAGCTAGTAGTTGTTCTGTTAAAAATTTTAATTCTGGGTAACTGGTAATAAATGTTGTGTATACTTGTGATCTGTATCCAGTTGTGTTGGTTCCTAGGTTTGTTGCTTGGTAATAACAGAACATGAGGTGTTGATTAACTTCATCTGACCATCTCATCCTCTGTCTTTGTTTTCCTTCTAGCGTGGTCGCAGGAAGCATATCCTGCAAAACACCTCTATTTGGATTTAAATCATTTTCCAGTTGGCTAGCAGTGTCGTTACCATTGTGGGCGGGCATAGGGTTCAAGCGTCGTCCCCGACCATGACGGCGCTTGTCCGAGGCTTCTTTAGTTCTGTCCTGAACCAACTAATCACACTAAAAGGGGGTTAGCCCTATTAGTGGTTTGTTCTTTTTGTCGCATTTTACGACTGGCAGAACATACCGGAGGCCTATTCTTTTCCCGGGCCTCCATGGGGATTATTATTATTATTATTATTATTATTATTATTATTGTTGTTGTTGTTCTTGTTATTCGCATGATATTTGTCTATGTATCTGTCTACCCTCTAAAAAAACGGAAAATCCAGGATGGCTCTTAGCACACGAATTGTGTGTGTGTGTGTGTGTGTGTGTGTGTGTGTGTTGTGTCTACATCTGATGAAGGAGTTGGGCTGATAGCCAAATATATCTAGCACTCATTTCCAATGTGCCTGTCAGCAACTCAACACCACCAGTACATTGTTATCTGTATCTTCTGACAGCCAATTAAGTTCTGGGATCATATGCCAGTTCTTGGTAGTCCACTGTGATTTTTAATCAAGAAAATATTGAAATTAACATAAATTATGTGGCAGCTAAAAATATTAATAGGAAAAGGATAAAAGTGCTACTCATCCTAAACATGACCAGATGAGTTTCAGAGAGGCACAACGGAAAGACTGTTACATATTATAGCTTTCAGCAAAAGTTTCCTTCAGCAATGAAAATACACACACATTCACACATGCAAGCACATTTCATGCACACATCCACTACCACTGGGAGTTGATATCAGAATGGGACTGTAATGTGAATAGCAATCTGGAGTGGGGCTGGGAGGGGGAAGGGATAGCAGGGTCCAGATGAGGGAGAGCAGCACTGTTCCCTACTAGTCACTGTTGGTGCCACTTCCCTATACACCGGCATTGCTCATGTCGATGGTCTTGCTGCAATTGAACACTACTGTTTCTAATGTCCGTCAGACTCCAAACCCTCTAACGCATTTGCCTACCCAACTTTATCCTAACACATAACTACTTCTCCTTTGAAGAAAATGTACACTGACAAACTTGCAGCATAGCCATGGGCACCCGTGTGGCATACTCCTATACCAAACTGTTTATGGGTAATCTAGCAGAAACCTTCCTAGCCTTCGAAAACCCCCAAACATCTGGTATGGTTCAGGTTCATTGACAGTATCTTCATGATATTGACTCGGGGCCAAGACACCATGCCCTCATTCCTTCATGATCTCAACACCTTCTCTTCCATCCGCTTCATCTTATTCTCCTCCAACCTATCATGCCACCTTTCTAATGACTCCATCCACATCTCTGTCCACATCAAACATGCTAACCACCAACAGTACCTACATTTTGATTGCTGCCACCCCTTCCTTATCAAAAAATCCCTCCCATACAGTCTTACCAGATGGAGACAACATATCTGCTGTGAGAACAATTCCCTTTCCCGGTGTCCTAAAGGTATCACCAAGGCCTTCACAGAGAGGCACTACTCCCTGGACCTAGTCCACAAACGGATTTCCTATGCAATTTTCCCACACACCCCCAATCCTCCCACCACCCAAGAGCCAGCTACAAAAGGCTGCCACCCCCCCCCCCCCTTTTGTCGCCTCAGACTGAAACAACTGAACCATATCCTTTGTCAGGGCTTTGATTATCTATCATCATGACCTGAAATGAGGAACATCCTACCCAAGATCCATACCACCCCTCCAAAGTCCTTCCCACCTCGCCTAAATCGGTGTTCCGTTGCCCACACATCATTGTCCATCCCTAAGCCACTCACAATCCCTTGTCACACGAATCATATCCCCATGAAAGGCTCAGGCGCAAGACCTGCCCAATCCACCCACCTAGCATTTCCTATTACAGTCTTTTCACAGGCTTACCTTACCCCATCAAAGACTGGGCCATATGTGAAAGCAGCTGTGTTGTACACTAGCTCTGCTGCAACCGTTGAACAGTTTTTTATATTGACATGACTACCAACCACCTGTCAACCAGGATGCACGGCCATATCCAAACTGTGGTAAAGAGTGAAGTAGACCACCCTGTGGCACAGCAGTGCAGCTGAACGTAAAATGCTTGATTTCAGTGGCTGCTTTACAACACAGGCCATCTTAATCCTCTCCTCCACCACCGGATTTACTGAATTACACAGATGAGAGTCATCCTTACAACTTGTTCTCTGTTCCCAAAATTACCCCAGCCTCAACGTACAGTAACTTACTGTCCTCACACCCTCCATCCAACAGAGAAGAGAAATAGAAGAGAGAAAGTACTATGTAGGTGTGTGGGCAGGGTAGAAGGCATGTGTAGTACTAGATACTACCCACCCCAGCTAGACTGCTCCTCACATCAGATGCAGATGCAGTTGGGCCTTAGCCTCTGGGGACAGTGGCCAGGTATGTGCAAGTTGTTCGTATGTTGATATCTGAGTTTTCTGCTTCTGAAGGAGGGCATAGTCCAGAAGTTGAAATATTTCAAATATTTCTAGCATTCTTTTTCATTGTGCCTGTCTGTGACTCAGTGTTCCCTCAATCTGGGGAGCAGCACTGTCTCCTTTCAATATTGTTGCTATTCTATCATGGGCTTTCCATTTTTTGTGTAACAAACTAGCAAAACTGACTAGTTTTTTTAGTAAATGATGCATTTTTGGAAACAGAAAAGGCAGTTCTGTAAAACTGTGATAATTCTGAATAAAAAAGTTTTTGGAAGAGTAGAACATTTGTGAAAAAGAGCAGAATGAAGGATTTCAGTGGGCTGTACCAGTTTATTAACAGACAGCTTTCAGTTCATCGACAACTTCACTTTCTTCTAATTTACATGTACATTAGATCACTAATAATTCTTCAAATAAAATATTCACAGGTGAACTAATGATACTATTGTCTTCATTAATTGGAAAACTACATGTGAAGAATAAAGTTTTGTGAACCCCAGTGTGAGAAAGAAATTTAATATTTTGATTAACTACTGTACTATTAACAAAAAGAAAAAGACAAGGAAAAAGTGGTATTAATGTCAGGAGTGATATTCCTTGGTATGTTAATACACATCGTAGCATCCTGTCCCCTGTTCTTGTCAATGTTTATGACATGTTCCTCGTCTTTCTCCTTCTGTGGAAAGCGTCCACATTAATTATCAGTCCACTAAATTGTCAACATTCATTCATCTTTAGTACCACATCTCAAATGCCTCATTTGTATTCTTTTCCAATTTTCTCAAAGTCCATGATTCACTTTCATACAATGCTGTGCTCCAAATGTACATTCTCAGAATTTTCTTTTTCAGATTAAGGATGATGTCAGATATTAGCAGATTTCTTTAGACCATGAATGCTAACTTTTTCTGTGCTAGTCTACTGTTTTTGTTTTCATTGTTCATCTGTTATGTATTATTTTGCTTCCAAGGCAGCAGCATTCCTTCACTCTGTCTACTTTGTGGCCCTAAACTTTGGTTTTAATCTCATTTCTGCTAGGACTCATTACCTAAGTCTGTCTTCTGTTTAGAGTCAGTCCATAGTGTGTGCTCATTAGATCATTCATTCCATTGCACGTCCTGCAGTTCTTCCATATGTCCATTGAGGCTAGCAGTGTCATCAGGGAATCTTATCATTGATATCCTTTCACCCTGAATTTTAATCTTACTCTTGAACTTTCTTTTATTTCTATTCTTCTTCAATGTATAGATTGAACAGTAGGGGGTACAAGGCTACATCCCCGTCTTTACACCCTTCCTAGTCCAAACACTTCATTCTTGGTGTTCAATTCTTTTTTCCCCTCTTGGTTTTTACCTTTCATTCCCCACACCTAATGCCTGTTTTTCTGAGAATTTTGAAGATCAGGGATTTTTACATTGGTGAATGCATTTTCTAGGGTCAGATCCTATAAAGGTGTCTTGCTTTCTTTTCACTCTGCTTTCCATAATAAAACACATTGTCAGAACTGCTTCAGTGGAGCCTTTAGCTTTACTAAAGTCAAACTGATCACCACATAACAGATACTCAATTTCTTTTGCATTCTTCTGTATGTTATTTTCGTGAGAAATTTGGATTCAGAAGCTGTTTAGCTGACAGTGTGATAGTTGTCACACTTATCCACCTTTGCTATCTTCAAAATTATGTGGATGATATTTTCCTGAAATTATGTTGGTATGTCATCTTGAGCATCTAGTTCGACAGCCCACACAGTGGAAATATTTTAGATCTTGTAGTTACAAACAGGCCTGGCCTTTTGACGACATTAGTATAGAGATATGGATTAGTGACCATGATTTCATCATTAGCAACTTTTATTACTAAAGTTATTAAATCAATCAAGAAGGCTAGGAGAGTATTTCTGTTAGAAAGAGCAGTAGACAGTTGTTAGCATCCCACTTAGACAATGAACTGACACCATTTAGTTCCAGTACGATGGATGTAGAGGAATTATGGGCAAAGTTTAAATGGACTGTAAACCCATACTGTGGAGAAGTATGTGCCAAATAAGTGAATTAAGGATGGAATTGAAGCACCATGGTTTAACAACAAAATTTTAAAAAATGCTGAGGAAGCAAGGGCTGTCGCACTCTGAGTTCAAAAAAGGACATGCAAATGATGACAGGCAAAAGGTAATAGGAAATTCATGTCTGTAAAAAGATTGATGCACAGAGCTTACAACTACTGGCACAGTCACACCTTAGCAATAAATTTTTCTGAGAACTCAAGAAAAATCTGGTCCTACATAAAATTGCTAGGTTGGATTACAGGCTTCTGTCCAGTCACTCATTGACCAGTCTGGTATGCCAGAGAAGACAGCAAAAGTAAAGCCAAAGTCATAAATTTTGCATTTAAGAAATTGTTCACACAGGAGAATAATATAAACATACCGCTATTTGACCATCACATGAAGTCCTGTATGGATGACAGTAATAAGTATCTCTGGTGCGGAGAAACAATGAAAGAGTTGGAAGCAAATAAGTTGCCAGGTCCTGATGGAATTGCAGTTCGGTTTCACAGAGTACTCTACACCATTGGCTCCTCACTTAGCTTGCATTTATCATGAATCTCATGGCCACTGCAAAGTCCCAAGCAGCTGGAAAAAAGTGTAAGTGACTCTTGTATACAAGAAGGGTAAAAGAATAGACCTGCAAAATTTAAGGCCAATATCTTTAACATTGATTTGCTGCAGAATCCTTGAACATACTCACAGTTCAAATATATTAAATTTCCTTGGCGTGGCTTTAGAAGGCATTGCCCATGCAAAATTCAGTTTGCCCTTTTCTCACTAGAGATCCTGTGAACTGTGGATGAAGGGCAACAGGCAGATTCCATATTTCTAGATTTCCGTAAAGCATTTGACATGGTGCCCCACTGCCGACTGTTAATAAAGGCACAAGCGTACAGAATATATTCCCAGGTATGTGAGTGACTCAAAGACTTCTTAAGTAACATAACTCGGTATGTTGTCCTCTATGGCATGTGTTCATCAGAGACAAGGATATCATCAGGAGTGCTCCAGGCAAGGATGATAGAACTGCTGCTATTTTCTTTATATATAAATGACTTGGCAGACCAGGTAAGTAGCAGTCTGCACCTGTTTGTTGATGATGCTGTGGTGCATGGCAAGCTGTCATCAGTGAGTGACAGTAAGAGGATACAAGATCACTTAGAGAAAATTCCAGTTGGTTTGATAAATGGCAACTAGCACTAAATGTAGAAACATGTAAATTAATTCAGTTGAGTAGAAAAACAAACCCATAATGTTTGAATACAGTATTAGTAGTATGCTGCTTGACACAATCAAGTCAATTAAATATCTAAGACATTACATTGCAAAGCCAAATGAAAGTGAATGAGCATGTAAGGAATGTAGTAGAGGAGGCGAATGGTTGACTTAGGTTTATTGGGAAAATTTTAGGAAAGTGTGGTTAATCTGTAAAGGAGATTGCTTATAGGGCACTAAAGTGGCCCATTGTTGAATACTGTTTGAGTATTTGGATCCACATCAGGCTGGATTAAAGGAAGACATCGAAGCAATTCAGAGGTGGGCTGCTAGATTTGTTACCAGTAGGTTCGAACAATACACAGGTATTATGGAGATGCTTCAAGAACTGAAATGGAAATCACTGGAGGGAAGGCGGCATTCTTTTCAAGGAGCACTATTGAGAAAATATACAAAACCAACATTTGAGGCTGACTGCAGAGCGATTCTACTGCCACCAACATACATTTCACATAAGGACAATGAAGGTAAGATTAGATAGATTAGGGCTCGTACAGAGACATATAGATAGTCATTTTTCTCTCACTCTGTATGTGATTGGAACAGAAAAGGAAATGAGTAACACTGATACCGGGTACCCTCTACCGTGCTCCATACAGTCACTAGTGGAGGATGTATGTAGATGTAGATCTCTCTCTCCAGAGCCATAGATTCTACAAACTAACTTGATTAGTCACTTGGCTGCTGCTGCTTCCACCAATGATTTTAGATATTTTGAAGGAATGTTATCTATGCCTTCCACCTTATTTAAGCACAAGTCTTCCAGAGCAAGCTCTGGCTCTAATACTGCATCCTCTGTGTCTACCGTATTGATTGTGATATCATTGACCACTTACTCCATTTCGGAGGAGCCTTAATTGTACTTTTTCCATCTACTTACTCTCTCTGCCTTTGACAGTGGAATTCCCATTGTACTCTTAAAGTTGATGCCTTAAGTTTTAATTTCACAAAAGACTGTTTTGACTTTTCTATATGCTGAATCAGACCTTCTGATAACCATTGTTCAGAGTTTCTGGTCATTTTTTGACACCTTGAGGCATCGACCGAGTGAGGTGGCGCAGTGGTTAGCACACTGGACTCACATTCGGGAGGACGACGGTTCAATCCCACGTCTGGGCATCCTGATTTAGGTTTTCTGTGATTTCCCTAAATCGCTCCAGGCAAATGCCGGGATGGTTCCTCTGAAAGGGCATGGCCAACTTCCTTCCCTAATCCGATGAGACCCATGACCTCGCTGTTTGGTCTCTTCCCCCAAAAACCAACCAACCAACCTTGAGGCATCAACTATACTGCGGTAGATGAGCATCATTCTTGCACAGTATTTCAGTGTGAGTCTTCATCTTCATCAAGTGCTAGTTGAGACAAGTCATTGAGTGGAACAGGTCTAGTCTTGGGTAGCACCTGAAGATAATGAGTCACATGTTGAAATATTGTGCAAGAATGACACAGTTATTCTGCAGAATAACTAACACCTCAAATTGTCAGTTCTTTTTTGATTTCTTCACCTTTTTCTGTAGCCATTTTGTTTTGTCATCCCTACAGTTATTATTTATTTCTGAACATTTCTTTCATCAATCACTTGATGTATTTCTTCTGTTACCCAAATTTCTTCACAGTTGCGCTCCTTATACCTATATTTATCTGTCCAACTTATGTGACTGCCATTTTTAGAGATATCCACCCTCTTCAGGTGAACTGTCTATTATGCTATCCGTTATTGAAAAATATATACCCTTAAAGAACTTTGAACACCCGCCACAACTCCTCAGTACTTCAGTGTCCCACTTCTTTACACATTGATTCTTCTAGACGATTCTCTCAAACCTGTCTACTTGTCACATTACTAAATTGTTATGTGGATCTGCATCTGCTTCTGCATACGCCTTATAATAAAAATCTGATTTCAGAATGTCATGATTAAATTCTTGGTTACTATTTACCTGTGATGGTGATGATTGCACAAATGATTGTGAATTAAACTACTTGAAGGAAGAGGATAACCATCCTCTTTTTTGGACTTCATTTATTTATGTCAAAATGCATTTTGAATTTGCACCCATCTTCAGTTGGCTTAATGTAGTTTTTATTTATTTGTTTTTATATGTAATATGATACATATTCCATACATTCATTATTGTGTGATAGCACTTAGATGTGAAACAAGTCAAAACATTTAACACATTATGATATTCAGGTCATTAACAGTCACACAGAGAGGTGGAAAATACGAATTCCAGATGTTACCTAAACACAGAGTTGTATATATAAAATACAAAGACCATTCAGGTGACACAAAAAAATGTGATTTATAAGGCATAATTGATTTTTCAAGCAGGAAGTCCTTTAGCTTACTTTTAAATAATCAACTTTTTCACTTAGGCCATTGATAACTTGGAAGTGAGTTAATTTTTGTGCTAGTGTATTTTACACCTTTTTGCATCAGAGGCAAATCTTCTGGTCACATGTATGTCACGTTTCCTCCTGTTATGGTTGTGACTCCTTTGTTTCATACGGAGTAACACTGTGAAGCATGACTGAATGGAGGCACTCTAAAAACTTCTTTTGATAAATGGTGAATTGACCCAAAAGATTATTCCATAACACTTCAGGAAATTAAAGCAGGCAGATTTCAAGACAGTGATGTCTCCAATTTTGATATTATTCTGGTAGGAAATGTACCGGAGCTAAGCCTTTTCAAGGTTTGAAGGATGCAATGTTCCCTGTTACACCTATTGTCTAACTGGATGCCTAAGAGTTTTGAACGATGTGCCCTCTATATTTGCTGGCTTTTATGTGCAATAACAATCTCCTCCTGGCTTTCTTTATGAGTGTGGAAGTGAATATAATAAATTTTTCTGAGTTTTTTGGTAGATAATTTACTGTGAACCAGTTCAGAATATCTGCAAGTAACTGGTTACCAATAAATTCTGAAGCCATATTTTATTGTCTGTCACAATGCTTGATATCTGCCAACATTTTGAAGTTGCTTGCTTTGTTGTAGGTCAGAAGTAGGCCATTGGTGTAGGTAAGAAACAGCAGGAGATCAACGAGAGAATCTTGTGGAACTCCGTAATCCACGTCTCCCCAGTCAGACTGTACTTCTCCTACCTGCATGTTGTTTCCTTCTAATGCTATTTTCTGTTGTCTGTCCTGTAGACAGAATTTCAGCAAGTTTCCTAATTATCCTTGGATCCATTAGTGGCAGGCTTTCTCTATACATATTCGATTACTGGCACAGTCAAAAGCCTTGGACAGGTCACAGAATATGCCAACAGGCTGTCTCTTCTTGTCAAAACATTCCAAAACATTATTTGTTAATGAAAATATGGCTTCAGTTGTAGTGGACCATATTCTGAATCCACTTTCATTTTTGCTAGTTATTTCAAATTTTTCAAGGTGATAGGCAATCTTGCCAAAATTTAATTTTTCAGCGACTTTGTAAAATGCAGTCAGAAAGGAGATAAAATTATAATTTGTAGCATCTGTGGTAACATCTTTTTGTAGAGGAGCTTCACAAAAGCAAATTTTATTCTGCCAGGAAAGTGACCTTGGCTGAGGAAGATGCTGAATATATGAGCCAAGAGTTTGAACTGATTACAGCAGAGTTTTTGCAGTTTGCTTGAAATATTGTTGACACTTAAATTTTTGCTTTTTAGTGATGGTTTACCTTACTTGCTGATCTGTTATGGGGGCTGCATCTGTCTGCTGAATAGAATCAGAGAAATGTTCTTTCAGTTGCCTATGTATCATCAGTAAGTCTGCATTAAGTAGCTCCTAGTTCCAGTATTATACATGTATCATACATAATACACACTTTTATGCACATTGATATACAATTGGAACATGATATTTACCATGTGGCTAGATTTTTTGTTTTAATTGAGAACTAATTCATACTGAAAAAAGATGGGGAATGTTATGGATTATGGCTTTGTTCAAGAAATAATCCCAGTTTTCACCTAATGTGATTTAAGGATGCCGCAGAAAATTGCCAGATGCTGCTCTTAACCATTCTCCTTTTCGATAATGAATCTTGTGTCTTAAATGCTGAGCCATATCTTTCATCAGCTGGCTATTTATAAGTGGTGATCAGGAATTTTCATTTTGAAGGCTGTACAGTCAAGATTTACTATGCCAGTCATGCAAATTCACCATGAGGATTGAGGTGATCATCCCAGTGACACACCAAGTTGAAGATACCTATTTTGTAAATGACTGTGTCCTCCTGCAAGTAGTAGTCCATAATTGCCTGCTGCAAGTGCTTGTCTGACAGGAAACCTCAACCCTTTGAGGCCATTTATAAGGGATAATCGCATGGAATGACATCAGGGCTATAGGATGCATGTTCAACTATCTCCCACTTGAGTGAGAATAACTTCTGCATCGCAAAATTCACAATATTAGATTTTGTGTGGAATCACAACCAGCACAGAAGCTGGTGCACAATTCCACAATGGTGCTTTTTGACAGACATGCCAAATTCTACCAGTGAATGTCTGAAAGTGTTCATCCTGCAGCAGCCAAGAAATGAATAACAGCATGTTTGCCTCATGTGGACACATTTTCATAATAACATCGCTATAATTTTCATTTCCATATTTACTGGATGCATATCAGAAAGACATGAATGCTACACTAATCCCTTGCCTACGTGTTGGTGCTTATATACTCACCTCAGAGTCAAACTGTCTTCCATACACATTCAAGTAAGGTCCTCAAATGCAAACTTATTGTTGCCCCCTTATAGTAACTATTATTAAATTGTATTCACTATAATGTAGTGTTAATGTTAGGGCCATATGATGTCTACCTTGAGGGTCTATGAGCTCTCACGGTCCTGTTTTGCTTATATGTCCCACCTACTTTCTAAGTTTGCCCTAAGCAAAGCTAGCCATATCATAGTTGTTGTAAACACCAAAAATTTTACTGGGCATGATTATAATTTCCTTACCTTCCTGGGACCTTCAAATTGGCTTATGCACCCAGCTATAGGGGGATTGATAGTTCAGCATAATCTTTGAACTGTAGTGCAATGTGGCATTTTTCAAGGTAACAAATGATTTTTGTAGGTAAAGGAAGTGACAGAAAAAATCCAAGGGACTACTAGGGATTGAGTGCCGGACCTTCAGATATTTAGTCCTGTGCTTACCCACTGATGTACAGTACTGCATATGATTTCATTATCACTGCTGCATCACTTCTCTCAAGCTGTATCCATAAGGACCACAGCATGGAAAACAACTATTTGTAGATTCTTTGTTCTTCATGATACAAAGTTTGTCTTTGAGGGATCCATGTGGCACAAATCTTTGTATACCCTAACCTATGAGTGATTGCAATGACATTGACACGCAGTGTCAATTTCAGCTTACAGGTCACTGACTGAATAGCTGAAATAACAGCATTAAGGTGTGTTCTGAAACTGGAGACATCATTGCAGTGAATGGTTGGCTGGAGTATGGAGATCACAAATATTATGTATTGTTTGGGTCACATGTGTTACTTGAATAACAAGTTTTGACATGTAATACTTGTTATCCTTAGATCTGTGTATCAAATGATCCATATGATGTCATCCTTCATTATAGTTACAGTGGTGACTATTTACAAACACTTTATGCCTGAAACTATGAACCTATGTGGTTATTCAAACACACATGTCCTGTAGGGGCAAGGAAACATGCAAACAGTATCAAATAATATGCTTAACCATTAAACTAACTCCAATACTTGCAGTTTATTAAAATGCAGCTCACTGCAAGGCTCATTAGTAACCCATGAAAACTGCTGAAACTGTATTTAATAATGGAAGGCGCTTCAATGAGGAGGCGGGAAAAGACCTAGAAATTACATTTTCAATTAACTGGTTGAGAAAAAGAGAGTTCAGAACCATTATTAGAGTTAATAGCGGCCAAAAATGATCACATGACTGGCTAATGATTTAAAGCTTCAAAGTGTAGGTTTTCATTTTATCACAACTATCAACTGATCAGAAAAAAGAAATGGAGTAGAGCAAACAAAAAGTCCCAAACTGTATGTATGATAGTGGTACATACATTGATCATGTAAAACATTATGACCACTGCCCACCATGATGTTGGATGCCACCTGGTGGCACTGAGGGCATGTGACATGATAACAAAAGTATGTAAGTGGAGTAGACGCAGACAGAGGATCACCCTTGTGAAGATATGGGCTGCAAATGGGGAAATCCATTGAGACAAGTAACTTTGACAAATGGCAGATGATTATTACATAGTGCCTGTGAATGAGTATCTCAAACATGGCAAAGTTGGTTGAGTGTTTACCTGCTATTGTCATGGGCATCTACAAAAACAGGTATGATGACAGTGAAACTACCACTAGGCACTAAACAGCTGGACGTCCATGACTCTTCACTGAATGTGGGGTTCAGAGGCTTGTCTGCTCTGTAAAGTAGGGGATAGATGGTGATCTATGCCATCTCTGCCGAAAGAACATAATGCTTGTGCATTGCTGTAGCATAGACAGAAATTAATAAATTAGAGTATGGATGATGGAATTATTTGGGCAGTTGGTAGGAAGCAAGCTGTACCCACCAAGGGTGAAATAGGAATAGGGAGAGACAAATGGTGTTCAGTGGTAGTATCAAAATGACCAGACTATCACACTAACTTTAAAGCTTACACTCTTCTCTTAATTATCTGACCTTTAAGTGTGGCTTTGCTTTCTCTGTAATTGAATGTTTACATGACATCATTTTTATACATCCTTAAGAAACATCTAGCAAAGCATCCATGGTGTAGGGGTAGCATCTCTGGTTTGTAATCAAAATGTCCTTTGTCACAGGTTTGAATCCTGCCACTGCTTAAATTTTGAATAAAAATCATCAGCAATGGTGACCTTATCAAAGATGGCAGAGGAGCGGACAGACATTCAGAGCACTCTATTGCCTCTGTGGTGGAAAACTGCTCCTGAAGGTGAAGAATCAGCAGTGATCAATGGCATGAGGATGCAGATGGTGATAGAAGCCACAGCATTAAAGATGCATAATGTGTATTCACAAGACATGTGGCCTGTAATTGAAAAGTGTGGTGGTGATGTCTCCAGTGGCAAAAGGTTCTGGACTAGATCCCCCATTCCGATCTCCAGAAGGGGGCTGCCAAGGGGGAGGCAAACAGCAGAAAAAGATTGAGTAACCAACAAAAGGATAATGTTCTAAGTGTCGGGGCACTGAATGTCAGAAGTTTGAATGTGTTAGGGAAGCTAGAAAATACAAAAAGGAAAATGATAAGGCTCAATCTAAATAAAGTGGGAGCACGTGAAGTGAAATGGAAAGAAGACAAGCATTCCGGTCAGATGAATATAGGGTAATATCAACAGCAGCAGAAAATAATGGAAGTAAGATTCTTTGTGAATAGGCAGGTAGAGCAGTGTGTGTGTTACTGTAACCAGTTCAGTCATAGGGTTGTTCTTATCAGAATCAACAGCAAACCATCACCTACAACAATAGTTCAGGCATACATGATGATGTCACATGCAGCAGATGAAGAGATGAGAAAGTATATGAGGATATCGAGTGGATAAATCAGTGCATAAAGTGAGATTGAAAATGTGGTTGTAGAGGAAAGTGTAGAAGAAAGGGTTAAGGGAGAATATAGGCTTGGTAGCAGGAATGAGGCGGGAGAAAGACTAAGTCCTGAAATAAATTTCAGACAGCAATGGTGAATACTCTGTTCAAGAATCATATGAGGTAGAGGTCTACTTGGAAAAGGCCAGGATGCACGGGAAGATTTCATTTAATGCAAAATCAGATATTGGATTATAGGACACACCCAGGAGCAGATATGGATTCGGATCACAATTTAGAAATGATGAAGAATAGGCTGAAGTTTAAGAGACAAGTGAGGAAAAATCAATGCACAAAGAAATGGGATATGGAAATATTGAGGAATAAAGAGATAAACTTGAAGGTGTCTGAGGCTATAGATACAGCAGTAATTAATAATTCAGTAAGTACTGCGGTTGAAGAGGAAAGGACATCTCTAAAAGGTGTTCTCACAGAAGTTGAAAACAAAAGTGTAAGTACGAGGAAGGTAACAGTGAAGGAACCATGGGTAACTGAAAAAAATGCTTAAACTGATTTACTAAAGAAGTAAGTACAAAAAGGGTCAAGCAAATTCAAGAATAAAGAAATAAGTCACTTAGTAACGAAATAAGTGGGAAGTGCAGGGAAGCTAAGATGAAATGGCTGCATGAAAAATGTGATGAAATTGAGAAATAAGATTGTCAGAAGGACTGATTCAGTGTATAAGAAATTAAAGACATCCTCTGGGGCAATTAAAAGCAAGGTTGGCATTATTAAGTGTGTAATGGGAATTCCACTGTTAAATGTTGAGGAGAGAGTGAATAGGTGGAAAGAGTACATTGCAGGCCTCTATGAGAGGGAGGACTTGCATGATGATATGATATAAGAAGAAGTGGGAGTTTATAGGGAAAAATAGGGGATCCAGTATTAGAATCAAAACGTTAAAGAGCTGTGGAAGAGTTAAGATCAAATGAGAGAGAAGGATGGATAACATTCATTGGGGGAAGTGGTAACAGAACAACTCATCACGTTGACTTGTAGAATGTATGACACTTTCAGAAAAACACCATCAACACAGTTCAGAAGATAGCAACAGCCAATAAGTTCAAGAATTATTGCACAATCAGCATAACTGCTCAGGCATCCAGGTTGCCAACAAAAATAATATACAGGGAATGGAAAATAAAATTGAGTATCTGTTAGGTGACAATCAGTTTGGCTTTATTAAAGATAAGGCACCAGATGCACAATTCTGACATTTTGATTGATAAAGGAAGCTAGACTGAAGAAAAATCAAGGCATTTTCTAAGGAATTGTCAACATTAAATAAGCATTTGACAATGTAAAATGGTGCAAAATGTTAGAAATTCTGAGAAAAATAGGGGCAAGCATGGGGAAAGACAGGTAATATACACTCATGGAAATTGAAATAAGAACACCGTGAATTCATTGTCCCAGGAAGGGGAAACTTTATTGACACATTCCTGGGGTCAGATACATCACATGATCACACTGACAGAACCACAGGCACATAGACACAGGCAACAGAGCATGCACAATGTCGGCACTAGTACAGTGTATATCCACCTTTCGCAGCAATGCAGGCTGCTATTCTCCCATGGAGACGATCGTAGAGATGCTGGATGTAGTCCTGTGGAACGGCTTGCCATGCCATTTCCACCTGGCGCCTCAGTTGGACCAGCGTTCGTGCTGGACGTGCAGACCGCGTGAGACGATGCTTCATCCAGTCCCAAACATGCTCAATGGGGGACAGATCCGGAGATCTTGCTGGCCAGGGTAGTTGACTTACACCTTCTAGAGCACGTTGGGTGGCACGGGATACATGCGGACGTGCATTGTCCTGTTGGAACAGCAAGTTCCCTTGCTGGTCTAGGAATGGTAGAACGATGGGTTCGATGACGGTTTGGATGTACCGTGCACTATTCAGTGTCCCCTCGACGATCACCAGTGATGTACGGCCAGTGTAGGAGATCGCTCCCCACACCATGATGCCGGGTGTTGGCCCTGTGTGCCTCGGTCGTATGCAGTCCTGATTGTGGCGCTCACCTGCACGGCGCCAAACACGCATACGACCATCATTGGCACTGAGGCAGAAGTGACTCTCATCGCTGAAGACGACACGTCTCCATTCGTCCCTCCATTCACGCCTGTCGCGACACCACTGGAGGCGGGCTGCACGATGTTGGGGCGTGAGCGGAAGACGGCCTAACGGTGTGCGGGACCGTAGCCCAGCTTCATGGAGACGGTTGCGAATGGTCCTCGCCGATACCCCAGGAGCAACAGTGTCCCTAATTTGCTGGGAAGTGGCGGTGCGGTCCCCTATGGCACTGCGTAGGATCCTACGGTCTTGGCGTGCATCCGTGCGTCGCTGCGGTCCGGTCCCAGGTCGACGGGCACGTGCACCTTCCGCCGACCACTGGCGACAACATCGATGTACTGTGGAGACCTCACGCCCCACGTGTTGAGCAATTCAGCGGTACGTCCACCCGGCCTCCCGCATGTCCACTATACGCCCTCGCTCAAAGTCTGTCAACTGCAC
Organism: Schistocerca nitens; assembly: GCF_023898315.1. NCBI lineage: Eukaryota > Metazoa > Arthropoda > Insecta > Orthoptera > Acrididae > Schistocerca > Schistocerca nitens. The sequence goes on from NC_064618.1 coordinate 411,007,932, forward strand.
ATATGGTTCACGTCCACGCTGTCGCAGCATGCTACCAGTGTTAAAGACTGCGATGGAGCTCTGTATGCCACGGCAAACTGGCTGACACTGACGGCGGTGGTGCACAAATGCTGCGCAGCTAGCGCCATTCGACGGCCAACACCGCGGTTCCTGGTGTGTCCGCTGTGCTGTGCGTGTGATCATTGCTTGTACAGCCCTCTCGCAGTGTCCGGAGCAAGTATGGTGGGTCTGACACACCGGTGTCAATGTGTTCTTTTTTCTATTTCCAGGAGTGTACAATATGTACAAAAACCAAGAGGAAACAATAACAGTGGAAACCAAGAAAAAAAGTTCCCAGGCTAAGAAGAGTGTAAGATAGGAATGTAACCTTTTGCTTCTACTGTTCAAGCTATACATCGAAGAAGCAATGATGGAAATAAAAGTAAGGTTAAAGAGTTGGATTACCATACAAGGTGAAAGGATATCAGTGGTAAGATTGGCTGATAACATTGCTATCCTCAGTGAAAGCGAAGAAGAATTACAGGATTTGTTGACTGGAATGAACATTCTGATGAGTATAGAATATGGTTGATAATAAATCTAAGAAAGACAAAACTAATGAGAAGTAGCAGAAATCAGAACTGTGAGAAACTTGACAACAGAATTGGGGATTACAAAATAGATGAAGTTAGGGAATTCTGTTGCCTAGCCAGCAAAATAATGTGTGGTGGATGGAGCAAGGAGGACATAGAAAGCAGACTAGCTCTGGCAAAAAGGGCATTCCTGGCCAAGAGAATTCTTTTAGTGTCAAACATAGGTCTTAGTTTGATATGTAAGTTTCAGAGAATGCACATTTGGAGCTTTAGATGACAGGAAAACTGGAAGAGATGAGAAGTATTTGAGATGTGGTGCTACAGAAGAATGCTGAAAATTAAGTGGACTGGTAAGGTAAGGAATGAGGTGGTTATCCTCAAAATCAGCGAAGAAAAAATGTATGGAAAACACAGACAAGGAGACTGGACAGGGTGATAGGACATCAGGGAATGACTTCCATGGTACTAGAAGGAACAGTAGAGGGTAAAAACTGTAGAGGAAGACAGAGATTCGAATACATTCAGCAAATAATTGAGGATGTAGGTTGCAAGTTCTACTCTGAGATGAAAAGGTTGGCACAGGAGAGGAATTAGTGATGGGTGTGGGGCATGTCATACCAGTCCGAAGACAGAGGTCTTAAAAAAGCAACACCTGCCTTGTGGCGTATAGCACTCCCTTTTATCCTCAAGATGGTAACAACATGTTGTGGTGTTAACTCCTAAACTCCAAAACCATTCTGATGAATGACCTCTTGGCTACCTTGATACGAGACATGTTTTTTTAAGTAAGTACCGATTTGAAATTAAAAAAAAGAGATGCAAAGATATCTCAATAATTTTATTTTTACATGAAAGCCTGTACCTTAAACTATGCACTGACACCATTACAGTCTGATACTTCCTTGTTTACGTTGTGTCCTGAGTGTTTAAGGTGCCTCTGATAATCGTGAGTCCCGTCGACTGTGAAGTACGGGCTGTTATAAGATTTCTTAGTGCTAACGGTCTAAAAGAGATCAATATTCATTGTGAGATCTGTGCAGTTTACAGAGAAAACATTGAGTGATGGAATGGTAAGAAAGTGGGTGAGAGCATCTAAAGATGGCCGCACAAATGTGCATGATGAACAAGGGAGTGGGCGTCCTTCGGTCATTAATGAAAGTTTGGTGCAGGAAGTGGACAATAAGGTGAGAGAAAACAGACTCTTTACGATTTCCTCCTTGCGAGATGACTTTCCTAATGTTTCTCATAGTGTTTTGTATGGCATTGTGACCGAGCACTTGAATTACCAAAAATTGTCCACACGTTGGTTACCGAAAATGTTGACAGATGTGCACAAAACCAAACGTCTAGACAGTGCATTGACTTTCCTTGAGCGGTACCACTACGGCGGTGATGATTTCTTAAGCCAAATTGTTACAGGCAATGAAACATGGATGGCCTAAGTCACACTAGAATCAAAGCAACAGTCCATAGAAGTTGAGCAAGGGCATCGTTTTGCAGCGAGACAATGCCCGTCCGCATGTGGCAAATCAGACCAAAGATCTCATCACATCTTTTCGATGGGAAACTCTAGATCATCCTCCATACAGCCCCGATCTTATGCCCAGTGACTACCATCTGTTCCTGCACTTACAGAAACACCTGGGAGGTCAGCGTCTTAAAGACGATGACGAAGTCAAAACAATGGTGATGCAGTGGTTAACAAGTCAGGTGGCAGACTTTTGTGAGGAGGGTATTCAAAAACTGGCACAACATTATGACAAGTGTCTCAATATTGATGGAAATTATGCAGAAAAGTAGATTAAGGTACAGGCTTTCTTGTGAAAATAAAATTATTGAGATATCTTACCACATCTTTTTTTAATTTCAAGATGGTACTTACTTAAAAAACACACCTCATAAGTGTGGTGATGGGTCAGACATGGGTATAAAGAAAACACATCATGATCAAAGGCACACCAGATGTGTTAAACAGGAATGAAATCAGATACCATATCTGTGGAGTATTTTTCAAACAATTTAGAAATTGGTGAATTATCTTGTTGAAGGTGCAGGTCACCACAGTGTAATGTAAGCAAAACAAATCTATTGGGCACTAGATTTCTGTATCACTTGATGGTGAGGAATAATGACAAACATAGGTGAGATATAATTTCATTCCTAATGAAAATACCTTCTGACTAAACAGTAGTCTATTGGCACATGGAAGACACAATCTCATATTGGTTTTCATTTATTCATACCATGATACTGACATGCACCACAATTCATCAGTCCAGGCATCCTTTTTCTATGCTTTGAGTATCCAATAGAGGGGTTACTGCATGAATGTTAATCTCTGCACTGCACATTGTCAAGTGAGAACAATTAACTGTGTAGGGTGGTGACTTCTGCATCCCATAGGAAAAAGATTTTTCCAGTTGGCATAGCTACTCACCAGTTATCATCAGGCATTGAACTGGTGAGTAGATGTAATCTGACACATATCATTGCTATAACAATCTACAATAGGTATGGTGACCCCTTTTATTGACTTTTTGTTGTTCACGGCAGTAGGCTTGAAATGAGATATTCAAGATACACCAATGGTATAGTTGCATGTGAAAACTGCAGTGCTTATGTGAACCATCCCACAAGTAAGGTACCCTCCATCTGGCCTCAGTCAAATGAACTGATACCCTAGGTGTTGCCCATTACCACAATAGCCTGTACCAGGTTTGACAACATTCTAGTCACATGATATAATGAACTGTTCCATTCACTGTGCCAACAGGCATACTCTCTAATCCACTTGTTCATCAGTTTACGTCTTGAAATGTCAATTACAATGTGTCAATTAAAATAAATAATGACAGTGAAATGTTAAGCTCCAAATATAGGGAGAAATTTACTTTAGTATAGGCCATGACTTTACAAAAACTACTTATCTGTATAACATAATCATTACAGGAAACTAACCCAATTCCCATGGTTTTACCCATGTGTATGTTCAACACATATGTTGTACTCATCTCTTACTCCCCCTCTCTTGGTCCATTTCTTTCTCCACCCTCATCTCCTCCTCCCCCTCATCTCCTCCTCCCCCTCATCTCCTCCTCCCCCTCACCTCCTCCTCCCCCTCACCTCCTCCTCCCCCTCACCTCCTCCTCCCCCTCACCTCCTCCTCCCCCTCACCTCCTCCTCCCCCTCACCTCCTCCTCCCCCTCACCTCCTCCTCCCCCTCACCTCCTCCTCCCCCTCACCTCCTCCTCCCCCTCACCTCCTCCTCCCCCTCACCTCCTCCTCCCCCTCACCTCCTCCTCCCCCTCACCTCCTCCTCCCCCTCACCTCCTCCTCCCCCTCACCTCCTCCTCCCCCTCACCTCCTCCTCCCCCTCACCTCCTCCTCCCCCTCACCTCCTCCTCCCCCTCACCTCCTCCTCCCCCTCACCTCCTCCTCCCCCTCACCTCCTCCTCCCCCTCACCTCCTCCTCCCCCTCACCTCCTCCTCCCCCTCACAATGACCTTTCCCCATCTCCCTGTCCACCACTCCCTTCTACCCCCTCTGCCCTTCTCTTGTCCATTCCCTCCTCTTCTCTCTCTCTCTCTCTCTCTCTCTCTCTCTCTCTCTCTCTCTCCCCACCCTCCCTCTTCCCTTCCTCCCTCCCTCCCCCCACCTCTCTCTACTTCCTCACTGCTATCTGTCCCCCCCTTCCGCCTGTCTCTCCATACCGTCAAGTCCCCCCTCTCTCTGTATCATTACCCTACTGATCCCTTACCCTGTCCATCCCCTCCTCCATCTATCTCTACCTACCCACAGCAATGCCCATCTGCACATGAAGCCCCCTGCACTACAGTCAGATGAAATACGCTAATACTACTCACATAACATGGCTGTCATAAAGGGCAGCCTACCAGTTAATAGTTTGAAAACTGTTTCTTGCCCTGATGTGCAGGCTGTTCTGCAAAGCAGGTCGATAATGCAGTGCCGATACTATTCTCATATAACACACCTATTGTTCTGGCCAGCCTATATGTCGGGCTGTGGAAAAACACTTCTTTTGCTCATATCTCCATTCCTATTGGATCTAGGTGGTCAGTACAGATACTCATGATGCCTGCTGTAACTGTGCTAGGTATGGTTGAAATTGAGCCAGGGGTTTGGTGAGAGGTCTGTGGAATGGGAGACTGCAGGCTGTGTGCACTGTTCAGTATGTTGACATGCCTTGAAAGATTATTTCAAGCTTGTTAGACAGTGTGTTGTAAACAACTTAATGGAAATAAGTGTTGCCAAATTGATGTCATGATGTCGTTCAAAAATTCATGTTTTTATTCTGGCATTTCATGAAACCCCCATTAGTAGATGCCCAAATTCAAAACTTTCATGAATACACCTATCTTCATTCATGAAATTTCACCTTGGATTACAAGGCTTTGGCTTCATTTGATGTCTGACATGATATAGAAATGTACAGAACTTTACAGAATGTTTCTTTATGACAAACATCAACCAAAACTTGTATCTTATGTACCATTACTCAAAGATGATAATATGGTGCCATCATAAATGATATTCCTGCTGTCAGGCCAACTGCTGCTGCCTGTCCCTGCTCATACTCTTCCAAAATCTGCCCACACCTTGCTCCTCTTCAGATGAGGCAGCATCTTTTGCAGTGGTGATGTGTGACTTGAACGTTATGTGTCAACAAAAGTATATCACAGAATTACAATGTGTGTTTCTATTATAAGTGTATTTTATATAATACATAATTATACTGAAGGCCATCTTATGGAAGATTCAGTGCATCAAAATAAAAAAAAAAGATTGCAGGTTCTGTTTACATGCAAATCATGATTTTAACAATAATATGAAAAAGATAGATTGCTACTCTCTACATGTAGGGTGCATTGAGTGGTAAACAGGCACAATTAAAAAAATTGTTAAATATTCAGCTATTGGACTAAGTCGTCCTTCAGAAATACAAAACAAAAACCGCACACAGTCAAACACAACTTGCACACACGTGGCCACTGCCATCTCCAGGCCAGTCCACCACTCACCATCTCTTCTGTATGGTGAGTAGCTAGTTTCATGTTCCATGGGTCATTTGCATGATAAATCATAATGATGTGGAACAGGTCATTTTATATTCATATCACATATTATTTTGTAAATGTGGCTGCATGCTGATCATTTTAAAGTGTTGCTGTCCACATAAGAGTTAGTAATTCCCACTCACCACCTTTTACAAATGACAATAACAAAAATTCTTCTATAGAATGGGAAGAGTTAGTTCAGAAATTTTGGATGCAACATTGTGCACTCCTTTTTGTGCTAAAGACAACCTTAAAGTAGATTGATGAATATTATCTTTTCTTCTGGTACTATAGTTATGTACATCGTTGTTCCTTTTTAACTGCAGTGGATTTTTACAACAAACTTCATGAGGGAATCCATATACTGTGAAGCAATAGTCAAAAACCTAATTTCACAAACAGATTTCTAAAAGATGATCATGGATGAGCACCACATATTATGTTTACAGCATGTTCTTGAGAAATGAAGGTTGTTTTTTTTCTTCTTCTTCTTCTTCTTCTACTACTACTACTACTACTACTACTAAAGATCAATTACTCCAAAACAGTATTCCATACATCATTAATGAATTAAAATAAGCACAATGTGTCGTCTTACTGAGTTCTCTCTCCATAAGGTTTGCAATGATTGTAAGTGCAAATGGGAATGAACTAAGTTATTTTAGGAGTTACAAAGTGTGCTTATTCCATTTAAAGTTTTCATCAATATTGATACCTAAGAATTTCGAAGTTTCAATCCTGCGTATTTCCTCACACTGTGTTAAACATCATTCGTGTAGTACCTCTAGATGTGCGGAATTGAATATGTTGTGTCGTTTTAAAATTGAGAGTGAGACCTTACACAGAAAACCAGTCAATGATACTTTAAGAACATGTTTACCATTTCTTCTGTTTCTATATGTATACTTGGATTGATTATAAAACTAGTGTCATCCACAAAGAGAGCTAATTCTGCATTTCTGCATTGTATGTTAGACAGAAGTGCATTTACACATGTGAGGAACAGTAATGGATCTAAGATTGAGCCTTGAGGAATCCCATATGATTTCTCCTCAGTCATAAGTATCTCCTCTGGCTGCATTGTATGAATTACTAATAACTAACAAGGGAAACTCCATGCCATAATAGCCCATCAAAAACTGAAAAAGATCAAGCACGAAAACAGGAAGAAGGCGTACTGAACTGTGAAAAAAGGAGCAAAATATAAATTGTGAAGATCAAAATTTGCAAAGTCGAGAGAATTGGAAGGACAAAGGAATGGTTGTGTAGTTACATTGTTGGTCTGCAAAGCAGATCCGTCTTCAAATTCCCCTGCCTTCCCCCCCCCCCCCTCCCACACACACACACACACACACACACACACACACACACACACACACACACACAACACAGGTATATAATTATGAACTGTCTGTCCACTCACTGATGTGTCCGTTCTCCTTCTCTGGTCTTGGCAGTTGTCATACTATAAATCAGTTATAGAATGTCATGTGGCAAGAATACAATACTGTTCACAAGTAAATGTGATGAATAATGAGAGCAAGCAAGATGCTGCATAGACCTCACAGAAATGAAAACAACAAATATAAAACAAAGGAATCAAAGAGCCAAAACTACCAAAACGGAACGCAAGAGTCATGACGTGTTGTACTTTGGCAGAACAAATAGGAGGTTTGTACATCTGGAGGTTCCTTTCTCCAACAAACAGATATTGCACCATGACACACACACACACACACACACACACACACACACACACATTTGAATACAGCAAACACATAACACATAAGTCAGTGACCAGATGGACAGTTCATAATTTCATGAAAAAAGGGCAGGGGTGCACAAGGGAGATCAGAACATGGATCTACCCCTTCGCAGTCCAATGCCATAACCACATAACCATGATGCCAGGGTTATTCATACTCGTGCAATGTTGTACATCTTGAGCTTGGACTGTTCACTGTTTCTATTTTGCTTCTTTTTACAGTTCAGTATACCTCCTTCCTGTTTTCATGCCTGATCCGAGTTCAGTTTTTGATGGGTTATCCAATGGACCTTCTCACCACTAAATCTGATGGGGGGGGGGGGGGGGGGGTTGCGATGTAGAGTTTCCCTTGTAAATAAAAATTTCTGCACTCCTTTAATTAAGTGCACCATCAATACCATAAAAACTCAGATTAACACAAGGAGACTGTGATTCACACAGTCAAATGCCTTAGGCAGGTCTCATAAAATAACAACTGGCACTATTTTGTTATTTAATAGTTGTAAAATTTGGTTGTACGTAATCTGAAGTCCACTACTTCTGAATTAGAGTCCTGTATGCTAACCAGTTCAACAATTCACTCCCTCTGAAAGTGATCCAGTAATCGCTGCACCACTTCACCCAGTCTGCCATCTGACAATGACAGTAAATGCTGTTGTGCTCATGGTTTATAGTATTCTTGATATTACTTGCCCCTTTGGGGCGTAGGCTACAAGAAAAGTCAAAGCAATTACTTAGAAACTGTCTTGGTGAGTATAGATTGAGCAAAACTTCACTACATATACATGTATAAACCACTGTCAAGTGCGTGGCAGAAAGTACGTCCCATTGTACCACTTATTAGGATTTCTTACTACTCCATTCACATATGTAGAGTGGGAAACGTTTTAGTAGACTTTCTTGGGATAGTTTACATCTATCTTAAAGGGTCTGAGAGCTCAGTTTCTTCAGCATCTCTGTGACACTCTCCTGATGGTCAAACAAGTCTGTTAACATGCATTTTATACACTGAAGAGCCAAATAAACTGGTATACCTGCATAATATCATGTATGACCCCCAGGAACGTGCAGAAGTGCCGCAAGATGATGTGGCAAGGACTCGAATAATGTCTGAAGTAGTGCTGCAGGGAATTGACATCCTGAATCCTACAGGGGTCCATAAATCTGTAAGAGTACAACAAGGGTGGAGATCTCTTCTGAACAGCACATTGAAAGGCATCCCAAATACACTCAATAATGTTCCTGTCTGGTGAGTTTGGTGGCCAGAGGAAATGTTTCAACTCAGAAGTGTGTTCCTGGAGCCACTCTGTAGCAATGCTGGGCATGTGGAGTGTCACTCTCTCCTGCTGGAATTGCCCAAGTCCGTCGGAATGCACAATGGGCATGAGTGGATGCAGGTGATCAGACAGAATGCTTACGTAGTGCACCTGTCAGTCGTATCTAGATGTATCAGGGGTCCCACATCACTCCAACTGCACATGCCCCACACCATTACAGAGCCCCTGCCAGCTTGAACAGTCCCCTGCTGACATGCGGGTCCATGGATTCATGAGGTTATCTCTATAGCCGTACACGTCCTGCCACTTGATACAATTTGAAACGAGACTCGCCTTACCAGGCAACATGTTTCCAGTCCTCAACAGCCCAATGACGGGTGTTAACGAGCCCAGGTGAGGTGCAAAGCTTTGTGTTGTGCTGTCAGCAAGGGTACACGTGTGAGCTTTTGGCTCTGAAATCCCATATCGATGATGTTTCATTGACTGTTCTGTATGCTGACACTTGATGATGGCCCAGCATTGAAATTTGCAGCAATTTGTTGATGGGTTGCACTTCTGTCAATTTGAACGATTTCTTCCATTGTCATTGACCATGTTCTTGCAGGATCTTTTTCTGGCTGCAGCAATGTTGGAGATTTGATGTTTCACTGGAATCCTGATAATCACAGTACACTAGTGAAATGGTCATATGGGAAAATCCCTACTTCATTGCCACCTCAGAGATGCTGTGTCTCATTGCTCATGTGCCAACTATAGCACCATGTTCACACTCAGTTAAATCCAAATAACCTGCCATTGTATCAACAGTAACTGATCTAACAACTGCGGCAGACACTTGTTGTCTTAATAGAAATTGCCAACTGCAGTGCTGTATTCTGCCGGTCTACAGATCTCTAAATTTGAATAAGCATGCCTATACCAGTTTCTTTGGTGCTTCAGTGTATATTCAATACCCAATGTTATTACTATTTGGTACAGAATCCACATACTTGAGCAGTATTCTAGAATGGATTGCATGATTGATTTGTAAGCAATCTCCCTTGTAAACCGATTGCACTTCCCCAGTATTATATCAATAAACCAAAATCTACCACCTGCTTTACCTATGACTGGGCCTATGTGATGATTCCATTTCATATTGTTACAGTGTATTACATACAAAGGTTTGTATGGGCTGGCCAATTCCAGCAGTGACTCATTGAAGTTACAGTCCTAGGGTACTACACTTTTTTGTTTCATGAAGTGTACAATTTTACATTTCTGAACACTTCACACAAGTTGTCAATCCTTGTACTGCTCTGAAATATTCTCAAGGTTTGACTGAACAATTCTGCATCTTCTTTTAGTCATTGCAGATAACTGCATCATCTGCAAAAAGTCTGAGGTTACTATTAATACTGTCTGTAAGCTCATTGACACACATCAGGAGCAGCAAGGGTCCCAACACACTTCCCTGGGGCACATCTGAAGTTAATCTACATCTGATGACTATCTATGCAAGGTAACATGCTACATCCTGCCCACCAAAAAGTCATCAAATTTCACTTGAAATCCCATATGGTTGTACTTTTGATAATAAGCATAGGTGTCAAACTCTTTCCAGAATTCAAGAAATACTGTAGCTACTTGACTGCCTTGTCTCACATGATTGATATTTCTGGAATCAATGCTGGTTGACATGGAGAAGATCATTCTGTTTGAGATAGTTCATTATGTTTGAGCTTAGAATATGTTTGAAGATTCTACAAGAAAACGATGTCAAAGATATGGGATGGTAGTTTGTGAATCACTTCTGTTAACCTTTTTGTAGACCCTGGGCTTTCTTCGAACTGCTGGGCATGAGTTTTTGTTAAACGGATCTCTGATACACTATAGTTAGAAGAAGGGATACATCTGCTGCAAAGTCAGTATAGAATCTGAAAAAAATTCCTTTGTGCACTGGAACTTTGTTCAGTTTCAAAAAATGCAGCTGTACCTTGACATTAAAGAAACCAACATTTATTTCACTCATCTTTTCAGTGGTAGAGGGATTAAACTGGGGCAATTTTCTTGAGTTTTCCTTTTTAAAAGAACATTTGAAAACAGAGTAAAGCATTTCAGCTTTTGGTTGGAATCGCAGACACTGATTTACTATGAAATAACTTATCCAAAACACTCTTACCACTAACTTATGAAAATATAGTCCCCAAAATATTGACATTCATTGCAATAGGTGAAAGTATCATCTGTTCAGTTTATTTTTAAATTAACTATAATGCGGGTAAAAACACACAAATATCGATACAATAGAAATGAGTTCTTCTGAACAGGTATTTGACAGACTACATAAGCCAAATATAGTTTAATTCAGTGACCCCAGCATTCAACATACTAAGCCTAAAATATCTGATAGGCAATCTGGATCATAAATTTGACAATATTAGAGAAGGAAAGTTGCTACTCACCATATAACTGAGATGGTGAGTCGCGATAGGCACAACAAAAAGATTCACACAATTACAGCTTTCGGCCATTACAGCCTTTGTCAGCAACACACACACACACACACACACACACACACACACACACACACACACATATCTGCAGTCTCAGACACTGAAACAACACTGCGAGCAGCAGCACCAGTGCATGATGAGAGTGGCGACTGGGTGGTGGTAAGGAGGAGGCTGGGGTGGGGTGGGGCAGTGCCTATCACAATTCAGCATCTCCACTATATGGTGAATAGCAACTTTCCTTCTCTAATACTGTTGCATTCCATCCTGGATTTTCCATTGTTGGATCATAAATTTAATTGTTACAGACTAATTTTTTGTATCAATTTTATGTTACTAATATTTGCCTCTTTTTCAGCTAATGATTGTCTGTCTGACAGGCGGTCAGTATTGGAAGAACAGAAAGCTGGCAGTGATAAACTGTATGTGCCAGAGTGCACTCCTGATGGGCGCTTTCAGAAAATACAATGCTACAATTCAACAGGTTTGCTTATATTCATATTTTTCTCGATGCTTTAAAATGTGGAGATACGAATTAATTTTGTATAATATTTATTTTCTAATTAAATAAGTCTGCTGAAAAGTCTGTAAATAATAAAGGCATTACTCTTCAGCTTACATAGGGTATTCCTGTTATTATAAAGTAACTACAGTACTTCTTTAAACTTCCCTTTAGCCACCAAACAATTATTGTGGGTAAAACTTAATTGTGGCCATCACAGACAACAGACAAAGTTAGAAAGGAACAGTTCGGCAGCAAAGACACAAGTTAGAAAACGATAAGGAAATGTACTGCATGATGAGGACCATTAAAACCTAACAAAGCAACTGGAACATGACATCACAGGAATACAGAACCATTTTCAGGAATAAATATAAATAAAAATAATACAATATTGTATCCTACCCAACATGTATGTACATTTGTAGATGGTGCAAATAAAAGTTCTGATTGATAGGTAGTGTTGTATTGTCATATTCAATTAAATATTTCACACAGAATGTGACATCTTTCATGTTGTTAATTATGATACCATATGCAGGTTATTGTTGGTGTGTTCATGAAGACAGCGGCAAGCCAATACCAGGAACACCTGTGAAAGATCAGATACCAAAATGTGATGCAGTTCCTGCTCCAAGGAGGCCAATGAATGGTAATGATGTTAGAGTAAGGCATAAATAAAATAAGTTCAATGTGTTTCACAAGTAATTTTAAAATTGGTGTACTTTGATTTAGGTTGTTCTGAGCCCCGTAAGCAGTTGTTCCTTAAAGAGCTTATGGACATGATGTCAAAGAAAATGATATCTGCAAGGAACAGGACCAGTCAGGAAAGGTAATAAACAACACATCTTAGTATATTACCTCACTATGTTCAGCAGTGTGTGTGTGTGTGTGTGTGTGTGTGTGTGTGTGTGTGTGTGTGTGTGTGTGTGTGTGTGTGTGTGTGTGTGTGTGTTTCCTAATGCATCCCCCAGTTTTTTACTCTTTTTGTAAGGGTTAGAAAACTAAATAGCAAAGGAAATAATTTGTTGTCCTGTCAGTATATTTTAAATGAAAAATGACTTGTGTAAAGCCTAAGGCAGCCACACTCTAAAGATTTATAAAGATTATTTTTGGATCAATTATGAATGTAAGTAGTTATCTGTAGAATCTAGCATTTAAAGAAGTTAGAGAGCATTCAAATAACAAAGTAAAGTTAAAGTGTAAGTACCCTTGACTGAAAACTTTTTTAAGTACCATCTCAATTATGTATGTCCTCATAATCAAAGAATAATGAATTGTCTAAAGTTTCCCACTACACAATTGACACAAAGCATTGGAACAAGATAACTGGCATTCTACGAATTGGGGCATGGATGTCAGATCCCTTAATCCGGCAGGTAGGTTAGAAAATTTAAAAAGAGAAATGGATAGGTTAACGTTAGATATAGTGGGAATTAGTGAAGTTTGGTGGCAGGAGGAACAAGACTTCTGGTCAGGTGAATACAGGGTTATAAATACAAAATCGAATAGGGGTAATGCAGGAGTAGGTTTAATAATGAATAAAAAAATAGGAGTGTGGGTAAGCTACTAAAAACAGCATAGTGAACACATTATTGTGGCCAAGATAGATACAAAGCCCATGCCTACCACAGTAGTACAAGTTTATATGCCAACTAGCTCCGCAGATGATGAAGAGATTGATGAAATGTATAATGAGATAAAAGAAATTATTCAGATAGTGAAGGGAGATGAAAATTTAATAGTCATGTGGGATTGGAATTCGACAGTAGGAAAAGGAAGAGAAGGAAATGTAGTAGGTGACTATGGAATGGGGGTAAGAAATGAAAGAGGAAGCTGCCTGATAGAATTTTGCACAGAGCACAACTTAATCATAGCTAACACTTGGTTCAAGAATCGTGAAAGAAGGTTGTATACATGGAAGAGGCCTGGAGATACTGGAAGGTTTCAGATAAATTATAAAATGTTAAGACAGAGATTTAGGAATCAGGTTTTAAATTGTAAGACATTTCCGGGGGCAGATGTGGACTCTGACCACAATCTATTGGTTATGAACTGTAGATTAGAACTGAAGAAACTGCAAAAAGGTGGGAATTGAAGGAGATGTGACAGGCAAAATACCCTCAGGCTTCAAAAAGAATATAATAATTCCAATCCCAAAGAAAGCAGGTGTTGACAGATGTAAAAATTACCGAACTATCAGTTTAATAAGCCACAGCTGCAAAATACTAACATGAATTCTTTACAGACGAATGGAAAAACTGGTAGAGGCCGACCTCGGGGAAGATCAGTTTGGATTCTGTTGAAACGTTGGAACATGTGAGGCAATACTGACCTTATGACTTATCTTAGAAAATAGATTAAGGAAAAGCAAACCTACATTTCTAGCATTTTTAGACTTAGAGAAAGCTTTTGACAATGTTGACTGAAATACTCTCTTTCAAATTCTGAAGGTGGCTGGGGTAAAATACAGGGAGCAAAACGCTATTTACAATTTGTACAGAAACCAGATGGCAGTTATAAGAATCGACGGGCATGAAAGGGAAGCAGCGGTTGGGAAGGGATTGAGACAGGGTTGTAGCCTATTCCCAATGTTATTCAATCTGTATATTGAACAAGCATTAAAGGAAACAACCACTGGACTCGCATTCGGAAGGACGACGGTTCAATCCTGTCTCCGGCCATCCTGATTTAGGTTTTCCGTGATTTCCCTAAATCGTTTCAGGCAAATGTTGGGATGGTTCCTTTGAAAGGGCACGGCCGATTTCCTTCCACATCCTTCCGTAACCCGAACTTGCGCTCCGTCTCTAATGACCTCGTTGTCAACGGGACGTTAAACACTAATCTCCTCCTCCTCCGTAAAGGAAACAAAAGAAAAATTCAGAATAGGAATTGAAATCCATGGAGAAGAAATAAAAACTTTGAGGTTTGCTGATGACATCGTGATTGTCAGAGACAGCAAAGAACCTGGAAGAGCAGTTGAACGGAATGGACAGTGTCTTGAAAGAAGGATATAAGATGAACATCAACAAAAGCAAAAAGAGGATAATGGGATGTAGTCAAATTAAATCGGGCGATGCTGCAGGAATTAGATTAGGAAATGAGACACCTAAAGTAGGAAAGGAGTTTTGCTATTAGGGGTGCAAAATAACTGTTGGTTGAAGTAGAGAGGATGTAAAATGTAGACTGGTAATGGCAAGGAAAGCATTTCCGAAAAAGAGAAATTTGTTAACATCGAGTATAGATTTAAATGTCAGGAAGTCTTTTCTGAAAGTATTTGTATGTAGTGTAGCCATGTATGGAAGTGAAATGCAGATGATAAATAGCTTGGACAAGAAGAGAATAGAAGTTTAAAAAATGTGGTGCTACAGAAGAATGCTGAAGATTAGACGGGTAGGTCACATAACTAATGAAGAGGTATTGAATAGAATTGGGGAGAAGAGAGATTTGTGGCACAACTTGATTAGAAGAAGGGATTGGTTGGAAGGACACATTCTGAGGCATCAAGGGATCACAAATTTAGTATTGGATGCCAGTGTGGAAGGTAAAAATTGCAGAGGGAGACCAAGGGATGAATACACTAAGCAGATTCAGGAGGATGTAGGCTGCAGTAGGTACTGGGAGATGAAGAAGCTTGCACAGGATAGAGTAGCATGGAGAGCTGCATCAAAGCAGTCTCTGGACTGAAGACAACAGCAACATCCTCTCAGGTTCAGTAGGTGAAGAGATCTCTCTCATACCCTGTATATCAATGGCCACAACAAATTTAGCCATTCATTTTAAGTGACTTCAGTTCCCAATGAAGGTTTCATTTGTAGTAACAATAAATAAGACTCATGGTCAGAGGAGGGGGGGGAGTTCAGGGTAGATATATATCCAATACCCATAAATATTTAGTAATGGCAAAGTATTGCCAGGTTCACTAGTACTTAATATTACAATAATACCACAGTTTAAAAATGTGTCTTACTACAACTTTTAGATACATAGGGTAGATTGTACTTTTATATGTGAACTATACGTGGAGGGTGCATATGAAAGCCTGTTAGTTACCTAAATGTCTGGAGTAGATGCATGGTTTATATCAAGGCTTATTTACTTACCTAGATGTCTGGAGTCTTATCAGTTTATATATATATATATATAGAGGGGAAACATTCCACCACGTAGGAAAAATATATCTAAAAACAAAGATGATGTGACTTACCAAATGAAAGTGCTGGCAGGTCGACAGACACACAAACATACACACAAAATTCAAGCTTTCGCAACAAACTGTTGCCTCATCAGGAAAGAGGGAAGGAGAGGGAAAGACGAAAGGATGTGGGTTTTAAGGGAGAAGGTAAGGAGTCATTCCAATCCCGGGAGCGGAAAGACTTACCTTAGGGGGAAAAAAGGACGGGTATACACTCGCACACACACATATCCATCCACACATATACAGACACAAGCAGACATCTCACAAGCAGTCATATTTAAAGACCTTATATGACCTTTAAATATGTCTGCTTGTGAGATGTCTGCTTGTGTCTGTATATGTGTGGATGGATATGTGTGTGTGTGAGAGTGTATACCCGTCCTTTTTTCCCCCTAAGGTAAGTCTTTCCACTCCCGGGATTGGAATGACTCCTTACCTTCTCCCTTAAAACCCACATCCTTTCATCTTTGTTTGTGTGTCTGTCGACCTGCCAGCACTTTCATTTGGTAAGTCACATCATCTTATATATATATATATATATATATATATATATATATATATATATATATATATATATATATATATATATATATATAAAGATGATGTGACTTACCAAACGAAAGCGCTGGCACGTCGATAGACACACAAACATACACACAAAATTCAAGCATTCGCAACAGGGGGAAAAAAGGACAGGTATACACTCGCGCGCGTGCGCACACACACACACACATATCCAGCCACACATATACAGACACAAGCAGACATATTTAAAGACAAAGAGTTTGGGCAGAGTTGTCAGTCGAGGTGGAAGTGAAGAGGCAAAGATGATGTTGAATGACAGGTGAGGTATGAGTGGCAGCAACTTGAAATTAGCAGAGATTGAGGCCTGGTGGGTAATGGGAAGAGAGGATATATTGAAGAGCAAGTTCCCATCTCCGGAGTTCGGATAGGTTGGTGTTGGTGGGAAGTATCCAGATAACCTGGACAGTGTAACACTGTGCCAAGATGTGCTGGCCGTGCACCAAGGCATGTTTAGCCACAGGGTGATCCTCATTACCAACAAACACTGTCTGCCTGTGTCCATTCATGCGAATGGACAGTTTGTTGCTGGTCATTCCCACATAGAATGCATCACAGTGTAAGCAGGTCAGTTGGTAAATCACATGGGTGCTTTCACATGTGGCTCTGCCTTTGATCGTGTACACCTTCCGGGTTACAGGACTGGAGTAGGTGGTGGTGGGAGGGTGCATGGGACAGGTTTTACACCAGGGACGGTTACAAGGATAGGAGCCAGAGGGCAGGGAAGGTGGTTTGGGGATTTCATAGGGATGAACTAACAGGTTACGAAGGTTAGGTGGACGGCAGAAAGACACTCTTGGTGGAGTGGGGAGGATTTCATGAAGGATGGAGCTCATTTCAGGGCAGGATTTGAGGAAGTCGTATCCCTGCTGGAGAGCCACATTCAGAGCCTGGTCCAGTCCCGGAAAGTATCCTGTCACAAGTGGGGCACTTTTGTGGTTCTTCTGTGGGGGATTCTGGGTTCGAGGGGATGAGGAAGTGGCTCTGGTTATTTGCTTCTGTACCAGGTCGGGAGGGTAGTTGCGATATGCGAAAGCTGTTGTCAGGTTGTTGGTGTAATGGTTCAGGGATTCTGAACTGGAGCAGATTCGTTTGCCACGAAGACCTAGGCTGTAGGAAAGGGACCGTTTGATGTGGAATGGGTGGCAGCTGTCATAATGCAGGTACTGTTGCTTGTTGGTGGGTTTGATGTTGACGGACGTGTGAAGCTGGCCATTGGACAGGTAGAGGTCAACGTCAACGTCAAGGAAAGTGGCATGGAATTTGGAGTAGGACCAGGTGAATCTGATGGAACCAAAGGAGTTGAGGTTGGAGAGGAAATTCTGAAGTTCTTCTTCACTGTGAGTCCAGATCATGAAGATGTCATCAATAAATCTGTACCAAACTTTGGGTTGGAAGGCCTGGGTAACCAAGAAGGCTTCCTCTAAGCGACCCATGAATAGGTTGGCGTACGAGGGGGCCATCCTGGTACCCATGGCTGTTCCCTTTAATTGTTGGTATGTCTGGCCTTCAAAAGTGAAGAAGTTGTGGGTCAGGATGAAGCTGGCTAAGGCGATGAGGAAAGAGGTTTTAGGTAGGGTGGCAGGTGATCGGCATGAAAGGAAGTGCTCCATCGCAGCGAGGCCCTGGACATCCGGAATACTTGTGTATAAGGAAGTGGC
The DNA here is from genome assembly GCF_023898315.1 of Schistocerca nitens. Classification (NCBI taxonomy): domain Eukaryota; kingdom Metazoa; phylum Arthropoda; class Insecta; order Orthoptera; family Acrididae; genus Schistocerca; species Schistocerca nitens. The sequence continues at coordinate 411,026,056 of NC_064618.1, forward strand.
ATCAATGGTTACAAGGATGGTTTCCGGGGGGTTACAGATTGGGTAAGGATTCCAGGCATTTGAGAAAGTGGTTGGTGTCTTTGATGAAGGATGAGAGACTGCATGTAATGGGTTGAAGGTGTTTGATCTACGTAGGCAGAGATCCGTTCTGTGGGGGCTTGGTAACCAGCTACAATGGGGCGGCCGGGATGATTGGGTTTGTGGATTTTAGGTAGAAGGTAGGGGTGCGGGGTGTCGGTGGGGTCAGGAGGTTGATGGAGTCAGGTGAAAGGTTTTGCAGGGGGCCTAAGGTTCTGAGGATTCCTTGAAGCTCCGCCTCGACATCGGGAATGGGGTTACCATGGCAAACTTTGTATGTGGTGTTGTCTGAAAGCTGATGCAGTCCCTCAGCCACATACTCCTGACGATCAAGTACCACGGTCGTGGAACCCTTGTCTGCCGGAAGAATGACGATGGATCGGTCAGCCCTCAGATCACGGATAGCCTGGGCTTCAGCAGTGGTGATGTTGGGAGTAGGATTAAGGTTTTTTAAGAAGGATTGAGATGCAAGGCTGGAAGTCAGCAATTCCTGGAAGGTTTGGAGAGGGTGATTTTGAGGAAGAGGAGGTGGGTCCCGCTGCTACGGAGGATGGAACTGTTCCAGGCAGGGTTCAATTTGGATGGTGTCTTGGGGAGTTGGATCATTAGGAGTAGGATCATTAGGAGTAGGATTAGGATCATTTTTCTTCGTGGCAAAGTGATATTTCCAGCAGGTAGTACGAGTGTAGGACAGTAAATCTTTGATGAGGGCTGTTTGGTTGAATCTGGGAGTGGGGCTGAAGGTGAGGCCTTTGGATAGGACAGAGGTTTCGGATTGGGAGAGGCGTTGTGGTTCCAGGTTGTGTTGATTGGAATTTTGAGGTTTTGGAGGGAGTGGAGCTGGAAGTGGGAGATTGAGTAGATGGGAGAGAATGGGTTGGTGTGCACTGAGAGGAGGTTGAGGTTTGCTGGAAAGGTTGTGAAGGGTGAGTGAGTTGCCTTTCCGGAGGCGGGAAACCAGGAGATTGGATAGTATTTTGAGGTGGAGTGTGGCATGCTGTTCTAATTTACGGTTGGCCTGTAGGAGGATGCTCTGAACAGCCGGTGTGGATGTGGGAGAGGAAAGATTAAGGACTTTTATTAGGATAGGAGTTGACGGGTGTGTTCATTGGCTGAGTTGATGTGTAGGTGAAGGATTAGGTGGGTGAGGGCAATGGTTTGTTCAGTTTGGAACTGGTATAGGGACTGATGGAAAGAAGGGTTGCAGCCAGAGATGGGAACTTTAAGTATGAGGCCTTTGGGGGTAATGCCAAATGTCAGACAAGCCTGAGAAAATAGAATATGGGAGCGTAATCTGGCTAGGGCGAAGGCATGTTTGCGGAGGGAATGTAAATAAAACTTAATGGGGTCGTTGTGGGGGTGTTGTGAGAGTGACATGGTATTAGAAGGTGGAAAGTGTAACATGAGGCTGAAATGAAAATGAAAATAAAAATGTATGGGGAGAGATAAAGGTGGACTGGAAAGAAACTGGAGATCTGGTGTGAAAAAAGGTGAGAAGGTGTTGGTTACAGCTGTGATATGTTGGACTTGAGTTGGTTGACAACGATGTGCACAAAGGTTAGGTGGTTGTGTTGCCGCCAAAACACGTTAAAGGACGGAGAAATTCGGGAAAATTTCGAAAAAACTGCGTGTAATATATTAAAAGGAGTGGTTTTGTGGTGGCAGATTATGAAAATGAGGCTAACAATTGTCTGACGAAGAAATAATGACGTTAAAACCTGTGTGAAGCGGATAAAAATTATCAGTGATGTGGGAAAAACGGAAATGGAAATAAAGCGAAAGTTATTAGAACCAGCCGAAATGGTTGTTTAAAAGGTGAAAGGAACTGTTTGTGAACTAGAAATGGTGGATTTTATAGCGGCGGTAGTGTTGAAAGCGGTAAAAAAATTTTTTTGGTTATGGTTTGGAAGTGGGTTACGTATTATTAAGTATATATAGGCGGGATAAAATTGTATAGCAGATTACGGTAAAAAGGAGAAGGTGAATACAAAGTGAAACTACTGGCAAAAACAGAAAGAGAATATAAGACGACAGAAAAGATTTCGAAATGCAACAGTGACAATAACAAACGTAATTGTTGGGTTCAAATTACTGATATCAATATAATAGAGGGAAACATTCCACGTGGGAAAAATATATCTAAAAACAAAGGTGATGTGACTTACCGAATGAAAGCGCTGGCAGGTTGATAGACACACAAACACACACACAAAATTCAAGCTTTCGCAACAAACTGTTGCCTCATCAGGAAAGAGGGGAAGGAGAGGGAAAGACAAAAGGATGTGGGTTTTAAGGGAGAGGGTAAGGAGTCATTCCAATCCCGGGAGCGGAAAGACTTACCTTAGGGGGAAAAAAGGACAGGTATGCACTCGCGCGCGCGCACACACACACATATCCATCCACACATATACAGACACAAGCAGACACATTTAAAGACAAAGAATTTGGGCAGAGATGTCAGTCGAGGCGGAAGTGAAGAGGCAAAGATGATGTTGAACGACAGGTGAGGTATGAGTGGCGGCAACTTGAAATTAGCGGAGATTGAGGCCTGGTGGGTAACGGGAAGAGAGGATATATTGAAGAGCAAGTTCCCATCTCCGGAGTTTGGATAGGTTGGTGTTGGTGGGAAGTATCCAGATAACCCGGATGGCGTAACACTGTGCCAAGATGTGCTGGCCGTGCACCAAGGCATGTTTAGCCACAGGGTGATCCTCATTACCAACAAACACTGTCTGCCTGTGTCCATTCATGTGAATGGACAGTTTGTTGCTGGTCATTCCCACATAGAATGCATCACAGTGTAGGCAGGTCAGTTGGTAAATCACGTGGGTGCTTTCACATGTGGCTCTGCCTTTGATCGTGTACACCTTCCGGGTTACAGGACTGGAGTAGGTGGTGGTGGGAGGGTGTATGGGACAGGTTTTACACCGGGGGCAGTTAAAAGGATAGGAGCCAGAGGGCGGGGAAGGTGGTTTGGGGATTTCATAGGGATGAACTAACAGGTTACGAAGGTTAGGTGGACGGCAGAGAGACACTCTTGGTGGAGTGGGGAGGATTTAAATTAGAACAGCATGCCACCCTCCACCTCAAAAAACTATCCAATCTCCTGGTTTCCCGCCTCCGGAAAGGCAACTCACTCACCCTTCACAACCTTTCCAGCAAACCTCAACCTCCTCTCAGTGCACACCAACCCAGTCTCTCCCATCTACTCAATCTCCCACTTCCAGCTCCACTCCCTCCAAAACCTCAAAATTCCAATCAACACAACCTGGAACCACAACGCGCTAATTCAGTAGTTAACCTTTCCTCCAAACCTCTCTCCCAATCCAAAACCTCTGTCCTATCCAAAGGCCTCACCTTCAGCCCCACTCCCAGATTCAACCAAACAGCCCTCATCAAAGATTTACTGTCCTACACTCGTACTCTCTGCTGGAAATATCACTTTGCCACGAAGAAAAATGATACTAATCCTACTCCTAATGATCCTACTCCCCAAGACACCATCCAAATTGAACCCTGCCTGGAACAGTTCCATCCTCCATCGCAGCGGGACCCACCTCCTCTTCCTCAAAATCACCCTCTCCAAACCTTCCAGGAATTGCTGACTTCCAGCCTTGCAATTCAATCCTTCTTAAAAAACCTTAATCCTACTCCCAACATCACCACTGCTGAAACCCAGGCTATCTGTGATCTGAAGGCTGACCGATCCATCGTCATTCTTCCGGCAGACAAGGGTTCCACGACCGTGGTACTTGATCGTCAGGAGTATGTGGCTGAGGGACTGCATCAGCTTTCAGACAACACCACATACAAAGTTTGCCATGGTAACCCCATTCCCGATGTCGAGGCGGAGCTTCAAGGAATCCTCAGAACCTTAGGCCCCCTGCAAAACCTTTCACCTGACTCCATCAACCTCCTGACCCCACCGACACCCCGCACCCCTACCTTCTACCTAAAATCCACAAACCCAATCATCCCGGCCGCCCCATTGTAGCTGGTTACCAAGCCCCCACAGAACGGATCTCTGCCTACGTAGATCAACACCTTCAACCCATTACATGCAGTCTCCCATCCTTCATCAAAGACACCAACCACTTTCTCGAATGCCTGGAATCCTTACCCAATCTGTTACCCCCGGAAACCATCCGTGTAACCATTGATGCCACTTCCTTATACTCAAATATTCCGCACATCCAGGGCCTCGCTGCGATGGAGCACTTCCTTTCACGCCGATCACCTGCCACCCTACCTAAAACCTCTTTCCTCATCGCCTTAGCCAGCTTCATCCTGACCCACAACTTCTTCACTTTTGAAGGCCAGACATACCAACAATTAAAGGGAACAGCCATGGGTACCAGGATGGCCCCCTCGTACGCCAACCTATTCATGGGTTGCTTAGAGGAAGCCTTCTTGGTTACCCAGGCCTTCCAACCCAAAGTTTGGTACAGATTTATTGATGACATCTTCATGATCTGGACTCACAGTGAAGAAGAACTTCAGAATTTCCTCTCCAACCTCAACTCCTTTGGTTCCATCAGATTCACCTGGTCCTACTCCAAATTCCATGCCACTTTCCTTGACGTTGACGTTGACCTCTACCTGTCCAATGGCCAGCTTCACACGTCCGTCAACATCAAACCCACCAACAAGCAACAGTACCTGCATTATGACAGCTGCCACCCATTCCACATCAAAAGGTCCGTTCCCTACAGCCTAGATCTTCGTGGCAAACGAATCTGCTCCAGTCCGGAATCCCTGAACCATTACACCAACAATCTGACAACAGCTTTCGCATATCGCAACTACCCTCCCGACCTGGTACAGAAGCAAATAACCAGAGCCACTTCCTCATCCCCTCGAACCCAGAATCCCCCACAGAAGAACCACAAAAGTGCCCCACTTGTGACAGGATACTTTCCGGGACTGGACCAGACTCTGAATGTGGCTCTCCAGCAGGGATACGATTTCCTCAAATCCTGCCCTGAAATGAGCTCCATTCTTCATGAAATCCTCCCCACTCCACCAAGAGTGTCTTTCTGCCGTCCACCTAACCTTCGTAACCTGTTAGTTCATCCCTATGAAATCCCCAAACCACCTTCCCTGCCCTCTGGCTCCTATCCTTGTAACCGTCCCCAGTGTAAAACCTGTCCCATGCACCCTCCCACCACCACCTACTCCAGTCCTGTAACCCGGAAGGTGTACACGATCAAAGGCAGAGCCACATGTGAAAGCACCCACGTGATTTACCAACTGACCTGCCTACACTGTGATGCATTCTATGTGGGAATGACCAGCAACAAACTGTCCATTCGCATGAATGGACACAGGCAGACAGTGTTTGTTGGTAATGAGGATCACCCTGTGGCTAAACATGCCTTGGTGCATGGCCAGCACATCTTGGCACAGTGTTGCACCATCCAGGTTATCTGGATACTTCCCGCCAACACCAACCTATCCGAACTCCGGAGATGGGAACTTGCTCTTCAATATATCCTCTCTTCCCGTTACCCACCAGGCCTCAATCTCCGCTAATTTTAAGTTGCCGCCACTCATACCTCACCTGTCATTCAACATCATCTTTGCCTCTTCACTTCCGCCTCGACTGACATCTCTGCCCAAACTCTTTGTTTTTAAATATGTCTGCTTGTGTTTGTATATGTGTGGATGGATATGTGTGTGTGTGTGCGCGCGCGAGTGTATACCTGTCCTTTTTTCCCCCTAAGGTAAGTCTTTCTGCTCCCGGGATTGGAATGACTCCTTACCCTCTCCCTTAAAACCCACATCCTTTTGTCTTTCCCTCTCCTTCCCTCTTTCCTGATGAGGCAACAGTTTGTGCGAAAGCTTGAATTTTGTGTGTGTGTTTTTGTTTGTGTGTCTGTCGACCTGCCAGCACTTTCATTTGGTAAGTCACATCATCTTTGTTTCATATATATATACTTTGTAGATGCTTTTAATTTATTATTGGTATGTTTGAAGATACATGAAATATTTGTGAGTATGTGTTCAGAAGGATTTGAGCTGAAACATACTAGTATAAAAGAGAAGATTAGGATTTTAATGTTCCATCAGTGTCAAGTCATAAGGGGCAGAGCACATGCTCGGATAGGGGAAGGACAAGAAAAAAAATCTGGTTTTTCCATTTCGAAACAATCATCTTGACATATGCTTTGATTTTGGGAAATCATGGAAGAGCTAAATCTGGGTGGTCAGGCAAGAATTTAAAACACCATCCTCGATAATGCATCTTTGGAGTCTTACCATAAAGACTTTGGTAGAACTATTCTTGAATATCCCTCATCAATTAAGAATCTTAGAATTGTGCACTCGATCACAAGTTTATTAATTCAGATTGACAGTTTTGTGAGAATGCTACTTGAAATACAATGGGAAACATGTTATGCATCATTGAGGATTTCCTTGGAATTCCAAGAGTGCACATTCAAATTTCAGTATTATGCCAAACTTGCTCAGTGAAATAGCCATCTAACCGAGGGTAAAAATGAGACCGAGTGTCAGTATGCAACAATAATATCAAAGGGTGTAATATTAGATGATGTGTAAATTCAAGAGACAGTGAACAGTCTCCAAGAAATGAGTACACAAATGCACAAATGTGACCACAAGATGGGATGGCTGCCATCTTATCTACAGGGCTGTACTGACTCTCACAGCTTGATTAAGAATGTTACCTCAACTTGGAATACTGTGATTGGTATTGACCTGTCTGTGCCAACAGTTTGGCAACCTCTGATGTTGACTTGTTTGATGACATGAACTACAAAGCATTGGCTTCCATTGTCCAGAAGTTATGAAGGCCTCTGACTGCAGTAGGTACTTGAGTACCATCACTTGCACACTGAGTGATGAAATGTAATGTTTTCAGATGAACCCTGTTTTAACCTGCATTACAGCAATCGCTACACACAATTTAAATTCCATAATGGTGATCACAATCTGCCAACCTATAATCTGAACAGCAAGTAATAAATGAGGGAGATTTTAAAGGCCTAGGAACTTGCACTTCTTCAGGAAGCATCATATTCCACATTTCAGCAGAATCATACCCTCCCACATTTTGCAAGGGATATGCAAACCATCTTGATAGAATGTGTGCCACTACCCCCGGGTCTACACATTCAGTATGATGTGCGCCGTACAAAACATGTCTGGCGTATGGTTGGTCAGAAAGATATACGAGGGTTATTCCAAAAGTAAGGTCCGGTTATAAAAAAAAAATCAAAACTAAAATGTTTTTTCAAAACAATTGTTTTATTTACATTCCTTACATCTTTATCTATTTTTCTACATAACTTCCATACGTATTTAAACATTTGTCACATCGTTCTACAAGCTTTTGAATGCCCATGTTATAGAAATCGGCCGCCTGTGACGATAACCAGTCCTTAACTGCTTCTTTCACTTCATCATCTGTGTCGAAGCGCTTGCCGCCGAGAAACTCCTTTAAGTAACGGAACAGGTGGAAATCACTTGGCGCCAGGTCCGGACTGTAAGGAGGATGGTCCATCTGTTCCCATCCAAATTTCTTGATCAGAGCATGCGTTTCATTTGCAGTGTGGGGTATGGCATTGTCATGCAACAACAAGATTCCAGACGACAAAAGACCACGTCACTTATTCTGGATTGCACGTCGAAGTTTAGTCAGGGTAGCGCAGTAGGCGGCTTTATTAATCGTTGTTCCTCTCTCCATAAAGTCGACTAACAATACTCCACGTCTATCCCAGAACACAGTCGCCATAACCTTACGTGTTGAGATTGTCTGCTTTGCCTTGACCTTGACTGGCGATGACGTGTGACGCCATTGCATTGACTGACGTTTAGACTCTGGAGTGATGTGAGAAACCCATGTCTCATCCCCTGTGACAACATGGTCTAAAAGACTGTCACCTTCCTTATGATATCGCTCCAAAAAATCAAGAGCAAAAGCCATTCTTTTCATTCGTTGGGGCTCAGTAAGCAGCCTGGGAACCCAACGGGCACACAATTTGTGAAACTTCAAATGTTCAGACACAATTCTGTACAAAGTTGTTCTACTCACATTCGAAAAATGCATCTCTACGTCTGTAATAGTGAATCGGCGATCTTCACGAATTTTTTTGTCAACCGCATTGACCAAATCGTCTGAAATCACTGATGGTCGGCCACACCGTGGTTCATCGTGCACATTATCCCGTCCTTCATTAAAAGCTCGCACCCACTTGCGCACTTTACTGTCGCTCATTATGTTAGGACCGTACACTTCAGTAATCTGCCGATGGATTTCCGCCGCTGAATTGTTTCTTGCAGACAAAAACCGTATCACTGCCCTTACTTCACAATCGGCGGGCTGATCAATTGTCTTAAACATTGTAAAGTGACACTGTGAACTACACTCAGCAACAGTAACAAAGCGAATGGCGGCGTTTGACGCGCAAGGCTTGCCGGGAGTCGGCGCGCATGCGTGTTTTGTCATTGGCGCCAAATTTCAATAGTTACGGCGAATCGGACCTTACTTTTGGAATAACCCTCGTAGCTTGTCATCCAGCAACCACTATTGATGTTTTGTCGGCTTGTAAACAAACCATATAAAAAGAGTGCTCTAAGGACATGTTCATATCCTCTGTGATTCCATGCCATGATGTTTAGGGGCTCTAATTGCAGTAGGTAGTGACTTCACACCATACAGAATTAATACCAATCATAAATGCAGTGCCATGTACACAACATCGTGATACAAAGTTTAATTGCATGGTATTTCAAACATTTATTGTGTTACTTCGTTCCATACATATGTCTTCGAATGAGCATGATGGTAAAATCTGAGCATTTGACAGGTTTACTGCCAGTCATTTATGTGATACACTATTTACAAATCAACCAGAAAAGGGTAGGGGTGAGTAGTGGCTTGGCTTTGGTACACAATGTATCCTCCATCCACACACTCCAAGGTGTCTTATAGTGCATAAATGTAAATAAGGGTTTTCAAAAATGGTGAGTTTGAAATAATAAAGCATGTATAGGTAAACTGGTCCCTTCCTGAAAAATGCATCCAAATCATTATTTCCTAGAAACATGAATATGCAAATCTTTAGGAAATGGGGGCTTATAAAGTTCCCTCTTTAAAAAATTCATTGGATTAATCTGAACTTCAAACATTTACAAACACATTTTAAATTGAGTCACTTAAGACTGGGCTTTCTCAGAAATACCCCTGTTTATCTACATATGTCTCATTAACCAATCACTCTGCACCTGCTGTAGATAACTCTTTGAGTTGTAAGCTTACAAGGCATACTGCCTTTTAAAAAAAGTAGGGTACACTTATCTATGAGAGTTAAATAATGTATCAGTGTTCTTAAAAGCTCCAGAAAGAAATACTTTCTAAATTGTTTCTAGAACAAGTTACCAATTGTACCTTTGATTTTGTGACTATTATAAATAAGTTTTATACTTTTTACGGTACCTATGACTACTGAGCAATTAAATAGAAAATATTCAAGTAATCAAACCAGAAAAACATCATATATGGATAACATGGCTCAACTAATAAAATGGTAGTAAGAGTATAGGGGGATGAAATTTAAGTGGGTGATAAGTCTGAAGATTTTTTTTTTTTTGTTCTGCAGCCAATCTCGACCCTTGCTACCATCATCACCAGAAGAGGAAATTGCTGTGTGGAATTTCAATGCACTTGATAAGAATAAAAGCAAGGTAAGTATACATTTAAATCATTACAAACTCATAATTCATACATCTGGCTTTTTTCCCTTTTCTCTTACAGGTCAACTAAGAACTAGGTGTAAGCTGCTTATTCAACTTTGTTTCCTCCAATACTAATCTGCCTTCTCTTCTGCTATTCATTTTCTTCTTGTTGGTGTTCTTGATACATTTTCTCTTGAAACCTTCTCACTTCGTAATTATGTTTCTATAATTTGATCTATCTTCAATTTTTGGTTATTTGTTCCACAACGAGCTTTTATTGGCAATTGTTATTTATACCAGTTTGCATCAAATAGTCATGCACTTTGAATGAAAAGGAGAATATTTCTTAGTCTGGAACAGAGATGAAAACAGTATTAACGAAGTTTATTTTCTATAGTGATGGTACATATCACACAATAATGTGTGTCATTTTTAGTGTTACCTGCAAAATATTTTGTGTACAGCTTTCCAAAGTACTGTTGTGTTTGTTTCACTTTAATTGATGAACTAGATATTGTGTAGCATCATAAAATTGTTTCAAACATTTTACTGTCAATGTAAACTTATTAAGCCATTTAAGGTTCATAAGGTGTATAACAGACTAGTGTGTCAAGAACCAAAAGCAGATCCAACTGAAAACAGAATAACCAAATATTGCAACATCTGGTATGAACATATACGAAGAATGGACAGTAAACAACTTCCCAAACTAGCCTCAGCTTACAAACTGGCAGCAGTAAGAGACAATCCATGAAGGTGGAATAGGCTTAGTGCCTAAACCATGAAATGTAGGTGAAGATCAAGAATAAGTGGTCTGATCCTTCACTTTCAACTGTTAAAAAAATGTTTGATTTTGAACATGCTGTACTTCTCGTTAACATGATTATCTTGAATGACATTCCAAAGCTGCAACCAGAGATGAAAACAGCCAGAAAGTCCACAATATGATCTGGATGGTCAATAATTAAAAATATATGAAATAGCTGACACCATATCAGAAAAGTGTCAACAGACTACGAGGTCATTCTGAGCAAGATAGGCTCTCATTTTGTGTGCTGACCAACGACAAATACTAAGATAAATTACTTGGTACTGTTCCAACATTTTAAAAAGAATCGTAAGTATTTTGTACAGCAATCTGTTACAGTGGGCACCACTTAGGTCTACTGCTGCATTTTAAAACAAAACAGTAATCAAAGCAGTGGGAAGGATTAAGTCTAGCAATGAGGAACATACTAATCAGTCATCCTCAACCCTCTCAAAGTGGCATTCTGGTGCTAACCCAAGGTGTGAAATACACTCTTTTAACTTTCAGCCACACCTACACCCAACCACTTGTAACATGAAAGATCCAGGTATCTCCCCTATGCACTCTCACAGCATGTCATCCTCCAGACCCATCAGGGGCAGGGCCTTCAGGGAAAACAATCGTATCATATACCAACTCTGCTGTAATTTCTGTACAGTCTTGTACATGAGCATGCCCACCAATCAGCTGTCCACCAGGAGGAATGGTCACCACCAAATTGAGACCAGGAGCAGAGTTGACCATCCATTGGCAGAACATGCTCCTGAACCCAACAGCTCAACTTAAATGGCTGCTTCACAAACTATGCCATCGGTATCCCAAACGCTCTCCTCCATATCAGCTTCTCTGAACTACACAAATGGGATTTTCCTTACAACACATACTTCTACCCAGTAATCCTCCTAGCCTCAACCTTTGCTAGCTACCACTCCACACTTATCTCCAACACTGTCCCCATTATACCCACTCACTCATTCTACTCTCATTTCTGCTTTCTCATTCTTCCTCTGTTCTATCTTCCCTTTCCAGTTCACTCGTTCACGCCATTGTACATCCCACAGAAATCCCTTTGCCTTCACCAGACAAAGCTCACCAGTGCAATATCCCTAGCCAGTGGGATTACTGGTTTCGCCTCTCACCAGTTAGCCTTCCTGCCTTCATTCATTCATTCATTCATTCCACCCTCCATAACCATTTTTGCCTCCATTTTCCCTTGCTCAGTCCACTTACTACAAACCTTCACACCAGTCAAGCTGCAGTGCCAGTACAATGTTATCAACCTGTACTAGTTATATTTGAAGGAGGATGTTGAATGCTTAACAGTGTTTCCAGTCGTGTGCATTAGTTTATCAACCTCTTAATGCTTCGAGTATAAGGGGGAGTGTCACCTTTACTCCTTTTATTATCTATATTCTCTCAAAGACTTCCCATTAACAAATTTTAATAATTTTTGTTATCTTCAGTTGTACTTGAATAATGTTCACAGATTTAAGAATGCTGATGCAGAAGTATATTTATCTATAATAATTTGCTGTGAAAATACTAATTATCCAAAGTATACATGTAGATGAAAATTATTTTTCCAGAAGAGGTCAATGCTTAGTGAAGAAGCTTCAATCTTGAGTTTACAGTATCTGAATTTTCTAAGTGTCCTTGAAAGGTCACTGGAAGGGATGCTCCCCCCCCCCCCCCTCTCTCTCTCTCTCTCTCTCTGTCTGTCTGTCTGTCTGTCTGTCTCTCTCTCTCTCTCTCTCTCTCTCTCTGTCTGTCTGTCTGTCTCTCTCTGTCTGTCTCTCTCTCTCTCTCTCTCTCTCTCTGTCTCTGTCTCTCTCTCTCTCTCTCTCTCTCTCTCTCTCTCTCTCTCTCTCTCTCTCTCTCTGTCTCTCTCTCTCTCTATAAAAATTTCTGTGCCAAATGGGTCACATTCTTGTAGAGTTCTTAGAAGCAAAACTTTGAAGTAGTATAGAGTTGCCTTTAATGGCCAATTACTTCACATGAATGAATTGAAAATTGGTCAGCATTTCACTTTCTTGTTAAATGGCAGCAATAAGTAGGGTACTAAATAAATTTAAAAGAGTTAGAAAAATACACAAGCACACTTATTTACACAGATGTCTTCACCTAAGTAATTACAACATACTTCAGATAAATTTTTTGGTTTCCTAATGTTGAAGGCTAGATCGAGAAAAAATAAATTTTGAAATGGCATAATTTAATAGTGTTCTTTTTCCCTTTTTAATACAGGTCCTAGAGAGAAAGGAGTGGAAACACTTCCGAACAATGGTAACTGCCAACAAGCTGTTGCGGAAATGTGGTAAAAGATTTCCAAGATACTGCGACATCAATCTTGATAGGAAAATCAGTCTGACAGAGTGGCTGAACTGTTTAAGCAGCAGTGAAGAAAGCATTTGTAAGTTATTTCTTCCTTTATAGTATCAATTTTTCAAATCCAACAATCCAGTTCAGTCAAGAGATAGTGAGTCATAAAGTAGAAGTAAATTGGCAACATTACATGATGTGAACACTCAAACATCCCATGAGGGGATACTACAATGTTTGAGTATGCATTTACACATCAGAAAACTAAGATGTGGAACAGGATAAAGAGAGACAAAAATTGATATGACATTCATTGATGCACTTCATTCCAGTTTTCCCATTACAGCTCTTACTGGTATAAATATTGAACATAGTAACACCACAGTTTTTGAAAATCTGTGTATTTCAGTGGTAACTTTGGCTGGAAAATAAAATGCCAGTATCAGATTTATCCAATCACTGATTCAGATGTTCTCAAGGACCACTAATTGTGTACACAATGGGCATTTAGTGACACTCAAGGTTAAGTGTCAAGACATTCATATCCATTTTGGCTCAATATAATCATTCTTGGTACGTATTGTTATTGTTTGTGAAACGTGGATCCAGCATCATACTCCAGAAATCGAAAAGTAGTAGTCACAATTTGTTGCATACTTTTTCTACAGTCAAGAGCTGGTTCTACCTGAAATCCTGTGTCAGTAGTATCCTTTTCAATCTTCTGGCATATGAATGGGCTGATTTTTTTAACATTATTGGGAGTGGTGTGAATAATCCAATGTAGCTAAAGAAAATAGTTAAAGCCAGACTGCAGTGGAGAATTTCTGTCCTCAAGAGGACTTGATGATTTATGAAAGTTATTGACTGGTTTTGCACAAACAAGATAGCTTTAACTAGCCATGGGCAACCTTTGGTGGCTTGTGGGCTTGATTCACATACTTACATAAGCTAACAGGCCACTTTGTCATGTGACCCAACAGTGGCACTCCTAGCACATAAAGAAAAAACTATTGTGTCCATGGTTTGGTGCTAAGATGTCAAGCTTGCCAACACAATAAATTATACTCTGAATACATTTTTTCAAGAGAACAAGAATTTATTATACAACGAAAATCTCAAACTTTTTATCCAAACTGGAAATTGTTGTTTTAATTTTGTCTTCCCACAGTTGTTTTTTAGGCTGTTTTTGAGCAGTGTGTTTTGTAGAACAACGCCTTTTTATACTATATTCCTTCAAAAGAGATAGTCATTCACTACACAACATCTTTGTACGTGATAAAGAACTGGTGACATTCAAAATCTGTTTTTCTCTTCTTAACTCCAAGTAATTTTGTGAATAAAATCAGTAAAGGTGCGTGGAAAGACTTGTAAAACTAACAAACAAGTAACATAGAACTTTACAAGTGAATTGACAGCAAATAACTAGTTTGTTCATTAAGTTATGGCCCCTTGTTCAAATTACCATATTTCACAACTACTCACTAATTTTCATGCCAGTTTTGCCTACAACCAAAGTTTGCAATCTATCAATGTGTAGTGCAGATGAAGACAGTAAGTACTAAATAACATGTGTTTGTTGACGGCACTGATCCAGAGACCAAAATACTTCCCACACCTCTTCAAGGTAGTGAGCTGTTTCTCATAGTCTTCACATGCATATAACTTCGCTCTCTGACTAGGAGCATATTTCTCTTTGCTGTTCAGATGCAGTGGGGGCAAAATGGCATTGCACACAAGAGAGAAATCCAAAATTCATTGGTATGCGTCATGAGCTGCTAAATCAGAGAGAGCTGAGTGTCCGCAGCAATATCCAAAAATTCATTCTTGGTGGAGTGCAATATGTGCACCTCTCTCCCTTGCCCACAGATTTCTTCTGCAGGCCCTAATGAAACCAACTGAGGGCCACATCTGTCCTGCCAGTGCTTTAAATTTTCAGAAAACGTAGATCATCTAGTTTAGCACAGTGAAAAATATTCCACTACCTGTTAACCTGGTACACTAACAAGAAGTGATGAACAGGGTAGGAAATTCTGAGTTTTGGGTATGAATAAAATCTTGTGGGTTTTTGGGTTACATCATTTCGAATAAAACACTCAAGTTTCCGATGGCTCTCTGTGCCATCGTTGCCAGGAGTAAATAACTTCTGAATGCTAGGCCTGGCTCTGTTTCCCACTTATATAGGCATGATCGCAGCAACTGTCATCAACTTATATCTACATAGATATTCCACAAACCACTGTATGGTGCATAGTGAAGGATACACTGCAACACTACTAAGCATTTCCTTTCCTGTTCCGCTCGCAAATAGAGTGAGGGAAAGAAGACTGTCTGTATGCCTCCACATGAGCCCTAATTTCTCGTATCTTATCTTCATGGTCCTTGCGCACAATTTATGTTGGCGGCAATAGACTCATTTGGCAGTCATCTTCAAATGCCAGTTCTCTAAATTTTCTCAAGAGTGTGTCTCAAAAAGAACGTTACCTTCCCTCTAGGGATTCTTATTTGTGTTCATGAAGCATCTCTGCAACACTTACATGTTGTTCAAACTTACCGGTAACAAATTTAGCAGCCTTGCCTCTGAATTGATTCAAAGTCATCCTTCAGTCCAACCTGGTATGGATCCCAAACATTCGAACAGTACTCAAGAATAGGTCACACCAGTTTCCTATGTGATCTCCTTTACCGTTGAACCACTCTCGCCTAAAATTTTCCCAATAAACTGAAGTCGACCATTTGCCTTTTCTACCACAGTTCTCACATACTAGCTCTATTTCTTATAGAGAGTGAAAATGATGCATGCACATAAGGCAAGTTGCACAGCTCACAGCAGCTCCAGTCTGTTGCATACATGTTAATGAAAACTTGAAGTAGAAAATCCAAATAGTAGACCAGCTAAAACATTAGGTTTAGCTACTTTAGCTGTAAGAATAATTGTTGACTTTGGGGATACAGGAGTCAGTAAGATCTTTTTATTCACTGATGTCTTGCCAGATAACACCTTGATTAGGCAAAAACTATTTGTTGCACAAAAGAAAGTAATTAGAATTATATGTGGGGTTCACTCACTTAAAATTTGTAGGCGTCTCTTTTAACACCATCATGCCCAGCTTAGATCTATCCAAAAGAACACCCATGGAAGGTCAACTGACTGCTAAGGTTTTTATCACATTTTTAAAAAGCTTTATTTTAGAAAATGTAATGATATTTGATCCTGTGGTCTAGGGGTAGCGTCTTTAATTCATAATCAAAACGTCTTCGGTCCCGGGTTCGATCCCCGCCACTGCCTAAATTTTGATAAATAATCAGCATTGGCGGCCGAAGACTTCCGGCATAAGAAGTCAGCCTCATTCTGCCAACGGCCTTGTCAAAGAGGGCGGAGGAGCGGATAGAGGTTCAGGGCACTCTCTTGTCCTAGGGGTGGGAAATTGCCCCTAAAGGCAGAAGAATCAGCAATGATCAACGACATGAGGATGCAGAAGGCAATGGAAACCACTGCATGAAAGACACGTAACGTGTATCCACAGGACATGTGGCCTGTAATTGAAGAAGTGTCATGATGATATCTCCATTGGCAAAAGATTCTGGAATAGTCCCCCATTCAGATCTCCGGGAGGGGACTGCCAAGGGGGAGGTTACCATGAGAAAAGATTGAATAATCAACGAAAGGATAACGTTGTACGAGTCGGGGCGTGGAATGTCAGAAGCTTGAACGTGGTAGGGAAACTAGAAAATCTGAAAAGGGAAATGCAAAGGCTCAATCTAGATATAGTAGGGGTCAGTGAAGTGAAGTGGAAGGAAGACAAGGATTTCTGGTCAGATGAGTATCGGGTAATATCAACAGCAGCAGAAAATGGTATAATAGGTGTGGAATTCATTATGAATAGGAAGGTAGGGCAGAGGGTGTGTTACTGTGAACAGTTCAGTGACCGGGTTGTTCTAATCAGAATCGACAGCAGACCAACACCGACAATGATAGTTCAGGTATACATGCCGACGTCGCAAGCTGAAGATGAACAGATAGAGAAAGTGTATGAGGATATTGAAAGGGTAATGCAGTATGTAAAGGGGGACGAAAATCTAATAGTCATGGGCGACTGAAATGCAGTTGTAGGGGAAGGAGTAGAAGAAAAGGTTACAGGAGAATATGGGCTTGGGACGAGGAATGAAAGAGGAGAAAGACTAATTGAGTTCTGTAACAAGTTTCAGCTAGTAATAGCAAATACCCTGTTCAAGAATCACAAGAGGAGGAGGCATACTTGCAAAAGGCTGGGAGATACGGGAAGATTTCAATTAGATTACATCATGGTCAGACAGAGATTCCGAAATCAGATACTGGATTGTAAGCCGTACCCAGGAGCACATATAGACTCAGATCACAATATAGTAGTGATGAAGAGTAGGCTGAAGTTCAAGACATTAGTCAGGAAGAATCAATACACAAAGAAGTGGGATACGGAAGTATTAAGAAATGGCGAGATACGTTTGAAGTTCTCTAACGCTATAGATACAGCAATAAGGAATAGTGCAGTAGGCAGTACAGTTGAAGAGGAATGGACATCTCTAAAAAGGGCCATCACAGAAGTTGGGAAGGAAAACATAGGTACAAAGAAGGTAGCTGCAAAGAAACCATGGGTAACAGAAGAAATACTTCAGTTGATTGATGAAAGGAGGAAGTACAAACATGTTCCGGGAAAATCAGGAATACAGAAATGCAAGTTGCTGAGGAATGAAATGAATAGGAAGTGCAAGGAAGCTAAGACGAAATGGTTGCAGGAAAAATGTGAAGACATTGAAAAAGATATGATTGTCGGAAGGACAGACTCAGCATACAGGAAAGTCAAAACAAACTTTGGTGGCATTAAAAGCAACGGTGGTAACATTAAGAGTGCAACGGGAATTCCACTGTTAAATGCAGAGAAGAGAGCAGATAGGTGGAAAGAATACATTGAAAGCCTCTATGAGGGTGAAGATTTGTCTGATGTGATAGAAGAAGAAACAGGAGTCGATTTAGAAGAGATAGGGGATCCAGTATTAGAATCGGAATTTAAAAGAGCTTTGGAGGACTTACGGTCAAATAAGGCAGAAGGGATAGATAACATTCCATCAGAATTTCTAAAATCATTGGGGGAAGTGGCAACAAAATGACTATTCATGTTGGTGTGTAGAATATATGAGTCTGGCGACATAACACTGACTTTCGGAAAAGCATCATCCACACAATTCCGAAGACGGCAAGAGCTGACACGTGCGAGAATTACGCACAATCATCTTAACAGCTCATGCATCGAAGCTGCTTACAAGAATAATATACAGAAGAATGGAAAAGAAAATTGAGAATGCGCTAGGTGACGATCAGTTTGGCTTTAGGAAAAGTAAAGGGACGAGAGAGGCAATTCTGACGTTACGGCTAATAATGAAAGCAAGGCTAAAGAAAAATCAAGACAATTTCATAGGATTTGTCGACCTGGAAAAAGTGTTCGACAATATAAAATGGTGCAAGCTGTTCGAGATTCTGAAAAAAGTAGGGGTAAGCTATAGGGAGAGATGGGTCATATACAATATGTACAACAACCAAGAGGGAATAATAAGAGTGGACAATCAAGAACGAAGTGCTCATATTAAGAAGGGTGTAAGACAAGGCTGTAGCCTTTCGCCCCTACTCTTCAATCTGTACATCGAGGAAGCAATGATGGAAATAAAAGAAAGGTTCAGGAGTGGAATTAAAGTACAAGGTGAAAGGATATCAATGATACGATTCGCTGATGACATTGCTATCCTGAGTGAAAGTGAAGAAGAATTAAATGATCTGCTGAACGGAATGAACAGTCTAATGAGTACACAGTATGGTTTGAGAGTAAATCGGAGAAAGACGAAGGTAATGAAAAGTAGTAGAAATGAGAACAGCGAGAAATTTAACATCAGGATTGATGGTCACGAAGTCAATGAAGTTAAGGAATTCTGCTACCTAGGCAGTAAAATAACCAATGACGGATGGAGGAAGGAGGACATCAAAAGCAGACTCGCTATGGCAAAAAAGGCATTTCTGGCCAAGAGAAGTCTACTAATATCAAATACCGGCCTTAATTTGAGGAAGAAATTTCTGAGGATGTACGTCTGGAGTACAGCATTGTATGGTAGTGAAACATAGAATGTGGGAAAACTGGAACAGAAGAGAATCGAAGCATTTGAGATTTGGTGCTATAGACGAATGTTGAAAATTAGGTGGACTGATAAGGTAAGGAACGAGGAGGTTCTACGCAGAATTGGAGAGGAAAGGAATATGTGGAAAACACTGATAAGGAGAAGGGACTGGATGATAGGACATCTGCTAAGACATGAGGGAATGACTTCCATGGTACTAGAGGGAGCTGTAGAGGGCAAACACTGTAGAGGAAGACAGAGATTGGAATACGTCAAGCAAATAATTGAGGACGTAGGTTGCAAGTGCTACTCTGAGATGGAGGTTAGCACAGGAAAGGAATTCGTGGCGGGCCGCATCAAACCAGTCAGTAGACTGATGCCAAAAAAAAAAAAGATATTTCATATTTGTCATTAATAATGATTTTACTGTTTTTTCATATATAATAATAATAATAATAATAATAATAATAATGTGGGCCATTCTTACTTGAACTTGATAGATTTTATTTTTATGTTGCATAATACAAAAATAAGTGACACCATATTAGAGATACATAAAATTGCTTACATTTTCAATGTTTGTGTTTTACATGATATAACATAGATGTCAAATGTTTTCAGAGGATTTATTAGCTATATACTTTCATCCAGAACAAGTAAGTACTGTTTTACTAAGCTACTCTGGTGTGCTTTTTACACATCTGTTTAATTAGACATGAACCACGTGCTATTTTTTCACACATAAAACACACACATCTAGCTTTTTATGTTGCACAATCCAACCTGGCAAGGTTTTCATTTAGTTTGCTTAGATGTTCCTCTTCCTCTTCCTCCTCCTCCTCCTCCTCCTCCTCCTCCTCCTCCTCCATCAGCTACCAAAGTAGATGAAGTATGGAGTTGTCAAGAGTGAGAATTTCTGTCTTGTACCACTAATTCTTCTACAGCCTTCATTATAAAAGACAATAAAGAGATGATAGAATCTGTTATCAACTTGTGAAGGGTGTGAGCATTAATCATAGCCAGATTCAGAGTGATATAGAAGTGTCCTGGCCATCACCTCATCATACCTCTTTATGCTGAATTCAGTGTTATTATATAAAATGACTGACTGTGGAGTGTTTGTTTCTGCAGCGTCATTGTTTGTTACACTGGAGTGCACAGAAATAAGAATAAGCACATTTTTCTAACTCTTTCCTTGGTAAGATATTACAGAAATGTCGTCAGCCTTATAAACAACACTTAAAGTACGCCTTGTCCTTTACTCACAGACGGTGGCACTTCCCTTGTACTCCTGCTCAAATTGCCCTCAATGCTTGTAGCCCTCTGTTCCAGCCTTTTTACCAGCTTGAGAGAAGTGAAGAAGCTGTCTGTTGTAAAATTTCTCACCTTTCATAAGCAAGGTTTCACGAGATGTAGTGTTCTGTTCTCCCAGGCTAGTATTCACAGGTCTCGGCTTTTCCCAAATAAGGAAAACCATTTAGAACATACCTAACTTTAGTGTCTGTGAGTAACCAGTGCTTTATGCCATACTTATCATGTTTGCTCCTCATTTATTGAGTGAATGGACATCAGTATTTCATCAAATATAACTGCTCACCCACAGTTAAGATTCAGTGGGTTTGTAACATGCAATGCAGTAAACTTTAAACATGTGCTAGATTTCAGATGCCAAACAAAATTTGTCTGCTTCTTTACATTGTTAAAAAACTATTTTGCTATTGTTTGAGTAAAAACGGCAGGACCCACTCATGGCTCCACAAATTTCTCACATAAAGAACCCATGCACCATACATACCTCGAGCATACAGTATGGCTAATAAATGCTTCCAACTCCTCTGAATTCAAGTTCCACAAATTATTGTTGCGTGCAATGCATACTTCTGTTTCAGTGAATTTTTTTCACCATGCACAACATATTTTCAATAATAAATAGACGAAGCGCACTAGCTGAGGTGACTTCCCTAACAGTATGCTTTGCATACTGTATAGGTCCAGCAATCTCTTCCTTCCTGCAGAGTTTGTAGGAGAAATGCGTGTCTGTGCTGGTCCATCAGTCCCAAACTCTTGTTGACCAATATCAGCCCTCATTCCAATATTTTTTACCGTAGCACTTCTAAAAATTTGGACATTAAGAGATAAAATCAACACAAATACTTCGTTGTCGTCGTCGTCGTCGTCTCAGCCTTTTCCCACACCATGTGGGGTGGATGCTGCTTCGCTGGATCTTGTCTATCCAATGCTTCTTCTCTGAGCCATCCATTCTCCCATAGGTCCCCTGCTACCTTGTCCTTCCATCTCAGTTTTGGTCTTCCTCTTCTCCTTGGTCCTTTGATTTCTAGGTCTTCAATTCTTCTCCCTACATATTACTCCCCTCTTCCCTGCATATGCCCATACCATCTTAGCCTACTTTCTTTGATCTTCTTCCCTATGGGCCCTACTTTCACTGTTGCCCTGATGTACTCATTCCTTAGTCTATCCTTTTGTGTCACACCACTCATCCACCTTAACATACTCATTTCTGTCACTTCCATCTTTTTCTTTTGGGCTTTCGTACTTGGCCACATTTCTGCACTATACAGCATCACAGGTCTCACCACAGACTTGTAAAGCTTTCCTTTCATTCTGATGCTAACCTTATCATCACACAGTACTCGCTCTGAAAGAGTACCAATACTTGCATTTTGCAAATCAATCTATATACACAAGTTACAGTATCATTGTGGTCAGAAGAAACTCTTGGTTGGTCATTATCATCTCTGCTTTCTGATGAATTACTAGTTGAATGTGCAGGAGGAAAATGTGTATATCTACATGGATACTCTGGAAAATGCACTCAAGTGCCTGGTAAATTTTTAGCATGTAGCTATATAAATATTTTCTTCTCTCTCTCTCTCTCTCTCTCTCTCTCTCTCTATCTCTATCTCTCTCTCTCTCTGCTTGACAATAGAAATGAAGCATCCATAAGACGTAGTCGGATGTCAATTGTCAGTGTAACATCATTCATGTATACACCATTGGCAAATATGTAAGTGATTAGAGATGCGATTCTCTGTGACAAATATAACAGCCACCAGAGAATGCTACTGTTGTTATCAGGCTTGATGCTATATATAAGGGCCATAAATGGCATAAGATGCCAAGTGGTCACTGTGAAGGACACAGAGATGCCATGTACATATGTGGGACAGCATTATCAGCATCTGACATTTTGGAAGGGACATCATTGTAAGTCTCCATTTGACCATCTGATCAAATTGTGTAATATCCAGATTTGTGGGGCATTCAGAAGTGACAGTGGGGCTGTATGGAAAAGGGAAAAGTGAGGGCAGGCATACTCGTTGTGGTTCCCAGCAATCGTGTCTGACCACCGCAATGGAGGATCACTTAATTGTGCACCGAGCACATCGTAATTCCTTCACAGCTGTGCCAGCCATCTGAAAACGAGCAATGGACTCACTGAAACATTGTGTCATCCCACATCATTGGTTGGAGACTAGCAACAGTTGTACTAGTGAAATACTGGCTCATGCTGAGGCTGCTGTTAACATCACAAGACAAACAGCTGTATTTGGGTTGGTGTCATGGCTGGGAACCGTGGACTGTTGATGAACAATGTCACTTTGTGTTTAGCAAAGAATTACATTTTGACAATAACTCAGGTGAGGCATGGCACTGATCTGGGGAGAGGTCCAGATATTCAAATGTTTTGGAGAGACACTGCATTGTTACTTCTGATGTCGTGGTGTGGGGAGCCATCAGGTATGACTTCAGGTCACAGCTGGTAGTGATTAGGGGAACTCAGATGGCACAATGGCACAGCACACTTCCTGTGTCCTATCATTTTACCTTTCACGCAGTTGGATGGTGGTGCCATTTTTCAGGGCAATGCTCATCCACTGTTTCCTGGAATATTTCTTTATCCCAGTAAAGCCTTTGATGTTACTGATTGTGACATTCTGTTGCATAAGTTCAGTAATTATGGAATTTTACTTCAACAATTGTAAAATGCAATGATAGTGAAACACACAAAAATTCTAGTTTTTTCAGTAATAACCAAACAATCCAGTATGGACTCCCACAAGATTCAATTTTGGGATAAGCTCCATGGTGACAGCTAGACTAACTGTGCTAATTCTATTTTTCAGCAGGTGAAATGATTATCGAGAGGGGGGCGGCTAGTGTTGCACGGGTCGGGTGGAGGGAGATGAGGTGATAGGCAGGGGCTGACACAGGGGACGGGTGGCTAGCAGCTCGGAGAGGTGGCCGGTTTGCCGGCTAGGAATGCGGGAGGGCGGGCTGGCAGATACGTGGGCTAGCACGGTTGTAGGAGCTGGTGGTAAGCAGCACATGCTAAAGGTGACATTGGTACAGGTACTGGGAGGAGGTGACAGGATGGAGGAAGTGGAAACTGTTGGGTGGAGGGTGCAGGGACAGTGTGTTACCTTAGATTGAGACCAGAATGATTACAGGAGTGGAGAATGTGTTGCAAGGATAACTCCCATCTGTGTAGTTCAGAGACTCTGGTGGTGGAGGGAAGGATCCACTTGGCTTGGTTTGTAAAGCAGTCATTGTAATTAAGCATGTTGTACTCAGCTGAATGTGGTGCCACTGGGTTGACATTTTGGTTTTGGCAGCAGTTTGTCTGTCTTGGCAGCAGTTTGGCATTGGCCATTTATCTTGGTGGATGGTTAGTTGGTTGTCATATCAACATAAAAGCCTGTACAGTGTTTGCAGCAGAATTGGTATTGACATGGCTGCTTTCACAGGTGACCTGGCCTCTGATGGGGTACAGTAAGCCTGTGAAAGGAGTGGAGTAGGAAGTCCTGGATGAGTGGATTGGGCAGGTGCCTGTGACAAGGGGGTTGGGAATGGAAATAGGAGTGGCATAGAGATGGACTAGGATGTTGTGTAGGTTGGGAGGGCAACGGAACACCACTTTAGGAAGGTTTGGAAGGATATTGGATAGGATGCCCCTCATTTCAGTGCAAAATGAGACAATCAGTGTCAAAGAATATGGTTCAGTGGTACTAGTCCCAGGTGATATTGGATCACAGAGGGCCAATCCTTTCTAGCTGATACTTCAGGATTGTGGGAGGAGTCTGAGTATGTAAGGATATGGTACAGGAAATCCATTTTTGGACAAGGTTTGAGTGGCATTGCCTGTCTGGAGGCCTTTGTTAGGCCTTCCACATACTGGGCAAGGGAGTTATCAGCATTGCTAATGCATCATCCACAGGTGGTTAGGCTGTATGGGAGGGATTTTTTGGTGTGGAAGGGATAGCAGCTGTCGAAAAGCAGGTAGTGTTGATAGTTAGTGGGTTTAATGTGGGCAGATGTGTGGATGGAGCCATTAGAGGTGGAGGTTAACATCCAGCAAGGTGACTTGTTGGGTGGAGGAAGACAGGGTGAAGCAGATGGGAGAAAAGATGTTCAGGTTGTGAAGGATTGTGGATAGGGTGTCTTGGTCCAGAGTCCAGATCATGAAGATATCATCAATAAACCTGAACCAGACTAGGGGTTAGGAGTTCTGGAAGGCTAAGGTGGTTTCCTCTAGATGGCCTATAAACAGGTTGGTGGCCATGGCTGTGCCACATATTTGTGTGTAAACCTTCCCTTCTTAGAAAGAATAGATGTGGGTCAGGGTACAGTTGATAAGGTGTATAAAGAATAAGGTGGTGGGTTTGGCATCTGAAGGATATTGGGAGAGGTAGTGTTTGATAGTGGCAAGGCCTTGGGCAGGAGGGATTTTGGTGCATAGGGAGGTGGCATCAACATTATCTCTTTTAATTGTAAAGTACTTACATTCCACAAGATCTTTGCTACAACATTTAAAAAATGGAATATACTTATGTATGCTATTATGTTTCTCACTCCAACTACAAATGCTTATCAGTGATGACAGTTTACTATGGCAATATAGAGTCATTACTGACATGCAGAATAATTTCTGGGGGAATTCCACAATTAATTAAAATACAGAAGAAGATTATTACAGTGATAAAGAAAGTTAAAGGCAGTGATTCCTGTAGACCCATTTTGAAACAAAAGTGAGCATCTTAAAAAAAATCTTTAAACATAACTATGATATACATGCATATGAAACTAGACAGAATCAACCTACACATAAACTCAGTACGTACAAACTTATGCAAAAGAGGAGTGTACCATACTAGAGTTATGTAATATAACCATGTGCCTTGGTACTTAAAATGCCACTGACATTAAATACATTAAACAGTTCTTGTTCGACACTGCTTCTACTATCTCTGAATTTCTGGGCCATCATAATAAGTAAACATCATTTACCAAACATGGTTAATTATGTGTTATGTCACTTCATACTATAATTTACTTTGTGTTGATCATGTAGTTTCCTTAAGAACTACTGCTATCATATGTAGAAGCAATGAAGTATGTCAATTTATATTACCACACGCTTTTGATTGTGTTCACCACATAGTCACAATGACTACTGTAATCATAACTTAATTATGTTTACCCTTGTCCAGTATCATGTGTACAAACAGTGTACTAAAAGTAATTCTTGGACCAAATAAATGCATAAATAAAACTGAGAGCAGGTTAGATTAGATTAGATTAGATTAGATTTACTCTCATTCCAATTGCTCCGTTTTGAGGTGGTCCTCCAGGATCTAGAACATGTCAGAAAAACAACAATACATGACAAATATTTACAACTAAAACAAATAAGCTAATGTACCACTCCACAGGTCCCAAGTGGAATGATCATCATTTTTAATGAACACTATATGAAAATCATTTTACAAATACTAATGCACTGAATTTAAAATAAAGTTTATTTATAAGGTACTAAACGTGTAATACAACTACTATAATACTTATTAACAGTGAACACATTACTGCACTGAAATGGTGCTGAAGTTTAATCAGTTGGTTTTACTGAGAAATTCATCAATGGAGTAGGAGTTGGCCACCAGTAAATCCTTTAGGCTTCTCTTAAACTGAATTTCATTGGTTGTTAAGCTTTTTATGGCTGCTGGCAAGTTATTGAAAATGTGTGTTCCTGAATAATGCACACCTTTTTGTACAAGACTAAGTGACTTTAAATCCTTGTGGAGATTATTCTTATTTCTAGTATTGATTCCATAAATTGAGCTGTTGGTTTGAAAAAGTGATATATTTTTGATGACAAATTTCATTAAGGAATAAATATATTGGGAAGCAGTAGTTAGTATCCTTAGTTCCCTAAACAGGCTTCTGCAGGATGTTCTTGAGATCACACCACATATAACTCTTACTGCACATTTTTGTGCCCAGAAAACTTGAGCTTGGCTTGATGAATTACCCCAAAAAATAACCCCATGTGACATTATGGAATGAAACTAAGCATAGTATGCCAGCTTTTTCATTTTATATCCCCTATGTCTGACACAATTCACATTGCAAATAGAGATTTGTTAAGACACTTCAGCAGTTCTGTGGTGTGCTTCTCCCAGTTGAATTTATTATCAAGCTGTAATCCCAAGAATTTAACACCGTCCACTTCTTCTATCTGCTTGTCATCATATGTTAGGCATATACTCGTGGGACACCCCTTACAAGTTCTGAACTGCATGTAGTGTGTGTTTTCAAAGTTTAGTGACAAAGAATTGGCTAGGAACTGTGATTAATGTCCACAAATATTTTATTAGCTGATCTTTCTAAGACTACACTTGATTTGATATTTATTGCAATGTTTGTATCATCAGCAAACAAAACGAGCTTGGCATCTGGTAAGTTTATGAGTCATGCTTGGATAGCACAGCCAGTTGAGCACTTGTCCATGAAAAGCAAAGGTTCCAGGTTCAGGTTCTGGTCTCACATAATGTTTTAATTTGCCAGGAAGTTTTAAACTGATACACAATTTGCTGCAGAGTGAAAAAATTATTTGGGGAATAACAAAGGTTATATAATGATATGATCAATATGTTGGAACTGATTTTCATTATATAGAGAAATTATATACCTTTAGTATTTTGTCTTCATCATCTCCTCCTCCTCCTCCTCCTCCTCCTCTTGCCTTTTTATGCTGTTTACCACCTGTAACAGCTCGCATGTTTTCCATTTGCTTTGTAATTATTTATTTTTACTGGTACTCTTTCAGGATACATTCTTTGTAGGTGTTTCTTTATCATCTTATTTTCATCTAACTTTTTTATGTTGTATATATTTAGTTCACTACAGATTCTGTTAGATCCATTGGCACTTCTTAGGAATTTTATCTGTATACTCTGGATATGTATTACTTGTTTTCTAATTCAGTAATATACCTTAGAAAAATTCAGTGTGGTGTTACTCTTTGAAACAGTGTCATAAATAAAGATAATGCCAGAGAGAAAATTGGATTATACATGTTTTAGAGATCCACATACAACATTTAACACAATGGAAGTTTGAAAGTTTTTGAATGTGTAAAAGAGCTTTACAAATCTTATGCAAGGAAAACAGAGATAGGACTATGTAAACAACGTAGTTGAAAATTGTGTTTCATTTATAACTGAGAATGGGTGTTGACAATTCCAAGAAAAATACAGTTGCAATATTTTGCAGACTGAAATGTTTGCTTTATTTACTCTAGCTGTACACAGTGAGTCACACCACACCCCCATTGTAAGCTGTTACTGTGTTCTCATTGACCTACCATTAGCATGGCTGTGAAATCAATTAGTTGACTGCAAGGTGTTTTTTCCATTCCTGCTGCAGTAAAACGAAGCAAAAGCCGAATCTGTCCATTATTTGCACTGTTACCTTTAAATAATTACTTTGTTATTGATGTTTGTAGCAGGATTATGATTATATTTATTTTGTTCCATAGATTCTATCATTAATAAGACACTAAAGCTACACATTGTTACACTAAAGCTCAATGAGAGTGCAAATTTAACAACCCAAACGTGTAATTCATTATTTTCCAATTCTCCATTTGCGTTTACACAATTTTTCTTATTTTTTCAGCAAGGACTTCGCAGACATCAAGTTTCAGAAGAGTAAAAGGAGAAAACCCTTTACAGATGTTACTTAAGCAAGAATAATGACCATTAGTGAGAAAAAGGAATTCGCTAATATTGTGTTTACAATCTGATGCTAACCTGATTATTCGGTTCATCAGGTGTCAGCATCATTTACTAGAGCAGAGAGATGCTCATCAATATGAAAAGACTAAGAAGTGCACAGGAAACACTCAAAAATTGCCGAAACAGTTTGGTGCTCTGACTGTGCAACAAAGACTTGGAGCTCTCTTGCCATATTCCATGATTTTTTTTTATAATTTGTGTACATAAGACTGTTTAATGTGAAGCTTTGAAGAGTGGATGAAAGAAACTCAGGATGCCTGTTTTTTAGCAGTGTATTAAAGTGAGATGTTGATTATTTATTTTCTATGCATTCAGTCAAATATAGACATATACTTATGAAATATGAACAATGCTGTGATTCTTTGTTTAACAGCAATTATTTATAATAGCTAAATTTCTTTCTTCCATTGTGTACATTAGCTCATCAGATTCTGACATACACTTTCAACATTTGTAAGTGTAATGAAGTATGTATTACATCTGGTGTCTTTAAGTATGATTATGTGCACTCTGTGAAAGATTAGATCTCATTTCTGTATTTTTTTTCTCCTATTTCCTTCAGATTCACAATGAACCACACAAATATGATCAGCTTTAATATTTTAAGATGTAAATGTGATGTAATATCCAAAAGTTTTAACATATTGTAACAATTAAGATGGTGATTATGGAGTCATTCATGTAAAAGTGACAAAAACATTATCTGTCCCTACATTTTAGATGTAAATAAATAAAAAATTTTTGATATTTTTAAACAGTACAGACTATAACAAGAATTATTTACTCTTTAATCACAATTCCTTCAATATCCAGAAATCATAAATTTCATAAAAAAGACAGAAAACAGTTTGACATGACTGGTGTTAACTTCCCCAACCTATTACTCTCTCCTCCATGAGGAAGGAACCAATAATTCCGGAAGATAGGATACTGTCATCACTTTTATATGTTCTGTCATCAGTTATGAAATGTGCAGCCTGAATTACCTTCAGGGTAGCACTTCTGTGTCAAGGTTTCATTGTTAATGCTGTAGGTATTCAATAGACATGAAAAATGTGATCAGTATGCTTATTTTATTCTGTACTTTAATTATTTATTCGTTTTCTTTGCATTAGTTGCAGTGGAATTCTTAGCCCTTCAGTCCTCTCTCTCTCTCTCTCTCTCTCTCTCTCTCTCTCTCTCCTTCCTTCCCCCCCTCCCCCCCTCTTTTCCATGTATGTCATTACTTTGCAAAGAACTGTGAGGCGCATGGCAGAGGGTACGTCCCATTGTATCAGTTATTAGGGTTTCTTCCTGTTTCATTCACATATGAAGCATGGGAAGAGTGTTTGTTTGAATGCCTCCAGGCGTGTAGTAACTATTCTAATCTTATTCTCACGATCCCCATGTGAGTGATACATAGGGGATTGTACTATAATCCTAGAGTCACCATTTCAAGCTGGTTCTTGGAACTTTGTTAATAGACTTTCCTGGAATACTTTACAGCTGTCTTTAAGAGTCTTCCAGTTCAGTTCCTTCAATATCTCTGTGACACTCTCCCATTGATTAAACAAACCTGTGACCATTTGTGATGTCCCTTTTCTGTATATTTTCAAATCCCTTGTTAGTACAATTTGGTACAGGTTTCACATACTTGACCATTATTCTAGAATTGATTCCTGGAGTGATTTGTAAGCAATCTCCTTTACAGACTGACCACACTTCTCCAGTATTCTACCAATAAAATGAAGCCTATAACCTGCTTTACCCATGACTGAGCCTATGTGATCATTCCATTTCATATCTGTACAGTGTGTTACACCTATGTATTTGAGTTGGCTGATTCAAACAGTGACTCAATGATATTACAATCATAGGTAACTATGTTTTTCATTTTGTGAAGTGCCAATTTTACATTTCTGAACACTTAAAGTAGGTTGCCAATCTTTGCGTCACTGTGAACAATCTTTGCATCACTGTGAAATCTTATCAAGATCCGACTCAATATTTTTGCAACTTCTTTCAGATAGTACCTCATTATAGATCTCTGCATCATCTGCAAACAGTCTCAGATTACAATTGATATTGTCCTCTA
This sequence comes from Schistocerca nitens, assembly GCF_023898315.1. Classification (NCBI taxonomy): domain Eukaryota; kingdom Metazoa; phylum Arthropoda; class Insecta; order Orthoptera; family Acrididae; genus Schistocerca; species Schistocerca nitens. The sequence continues at coordinate 411,056,270 of NC_064618.1, forward strand.
GGTCATTAATATACCGGGTGATCAAAAAGTCAGTATAAATCTGAAAACTGAATAAATCACAGAATAATGTAGATAGAGGGGTACAAATTGACACACATGCTTGGAATGACATGGGGTTTTATTAGAACCAAAAAAATACAAAAGTTCAAAAAATGTCCGACAGATGGCGCTTCATCTGATCAGCATAGCAATAATTAGCATAACAAAGTAAGACAAAGCAAAGATGATGATCTTTACAGGAAATGCTCAATATGCCCACCATCATTCCTCAAAAATAGCTGTAGTCGAGGAATAATGTTGTGAACAGCACTGTAAAGCATGTCCGGAGTTATGGTGAGGCATTGGCGTCGGATGTTGTCTTTCAGCACCCCTAGAGATGTCGGTCGATCACGATACACTTGCGACTTCAGGTAGCCCCAAAGCCAATAATCACACGCACTGAGGTCTGGGGACCTGGGAGGCCAAGCATGACGAAAGTGGCGGCTGAGCACACGATCATCATCAAACGATGCGCGCAAGAGATCTTTCACGCGTCTAGCAATATTGGGTGGAGCGCCATCCCGCATAAACATCGTACGTTCCAGCAGGTGTTTATCAGCCAGGCTGGGGATGATGTGATTCTGTAACATATCGGCGTACCTCTCACCCGTCACGGTAGCAGTTACAAAACCAGAATCACGTATTTCCTCGAAGAAAAAAGGCCCGATAACAGTAGATGAGGTAAATCCAACCCATACTGTGACTTTCTCGTCGTGCAATGGAGTTTCTACGACAGTTCTAGGATTTTCGGTAGCCCAATTTCTGCAGTTGTGGGCGTTGACAGACCCTTGGAGCGTGAAATGAGCTTCGTCAGTCCACAACACGTTACTCAACCAATCGTCATATTCCGCCATCTGTTGAAACGCCCACACCGCAAATGCCCTCCGCTTCACTAAATCGCCAGGTAACAGTTCATGATGCCAATGGATTTTGTACAGATAGCATCGGAGGGTACGCCTCAGTGCCAACCAAACAGTAGTGTATGGAATGCCGGTGCGAAGTGCAACTGCACGAGCGCCATCTTCCCTGTGCATAGACGAACACAGTACAGTCTCCATTTCTTCCTGAACTGTCTTGGCAGCATTATGCCTTGTGCTCGGTCGGCCACTACGGGGTCTATCGTCTAAACAACCCATGGCTTCAAACTTCAAAATCATTCTCACCACAGCTGCATTTGTCAACAGACCTTTACCTGTTCTAATCCCCTTCCTATGGCGAAAGGATCTTAACGCTGACCTAGCACATTCCCCATTCTGATAACACAGCTTCACTAAATGTGCCTTTTCAGGTAACGTCAACATGCTGCGACTGCTGACGCATCTAATTCTCTCTCTCATTACAGCTCCTTTTATACACGATTGTCATGCACAGTCACTGACGTTTTGCTGTCCAGCGCCATCTGCCGAACATTTTGTGAACTTTTTTTTTTTCCCTAGTAAAACCCCATGTCATTCCACTCATGTGTGTCAATTTTTACATCTCTATCTACATTATTCCGTGATTTATTAAGTTTTCAAAATTATACTGACTTTTTGATCACCCAGTACATCCTGAACAGCAAGGGTCCGAAGACCTTTCCCTGGGGTACAACTGAAGTTACATTTACATCTGATGGTGGCTCTCCATCCAAGACAACATGTTGTGTCCTCCCTACCAAAAAGTCCTCAAGCAGGTCACAGATTTCACTTGATACCCCATATGATCGTACTTTTGACAATAAGTATAGGTGTGATACTAAGTCAAATGCATTTTATAAATCAAGACATACAGCCTATAACTGACCCCCTTGATCCAAGGCTTTCAGTACGTCATGTGCAACAAGTGCAAGTTGGATTTCATATGATTGGTGTTTTCAGAATCCATGCTGGTTGGCACTTGATAGTGTATGCAAAAGTGTCCTGAAAGCATTCACAGTGCAATGTATTTTCCTTAATCACCACTGTGCTTGTTTACAGTAAAATCACTGTATGTTTCCAATAACAGGCACAGGAGGCCAAGTGCTAGAATATTGAGGTTGAGTAGTACAGATCATGGAAGAAAAGTATTGTATCATAGAATCATAAACAATGACATCATCATGGTGTTTAGAGAGAAATTGTGAAAAGAACTCTGGGGAACAAGTCATTAAGCAGATGGTATGGTAATTTCTTCCTTAAACATATTTCTACAGTACTTTGAGTCTTGTTTTCCTCTAAATCAAACAAGAATAAAATTGAGCAGAAGCACAAGGGTAAGAATGAAAAACTTATGGGATTAAAGTATCTTGTGCTAGGGAGAAAGAGCTTTATCTAATGCAGACAACAAGTTGTAAGCAACAGCTGAAACTCTGTCATCAGTAATGTAAAATCCTCCAAAATTTTTATTAAAAGGAAATGAAGAGAAATGAACTGGCAGATACAGCAGCCAAGAGGCATGTTGTTTGCCATTCCACCTGCAAACTATTTCACCTCTGCTGAAGAGACGCCATAGATTCACCGTGTAAAGCTGTTTCCTGTAACTTTGCAAGTAGGCTTTCTCAGTATAATTTGCATCTGTCTTCAAGCATCTACAAATTCAGTTTTTCGGCATCTCTGTGACACTGTCCCATGGGTCAAACAAATATATGACCATCTGTGCTGCCCTTTTCTGTATATGTTCTTTATCAACTGTTGGTCTGGTTTGGTATGTGTCCCTTACATTTGAGTAATATTCTATGATGGCTCACACAAGTGTTTTGTAAGCAATCCCATGTGTAAACTCATTGCATTTGCCTAGTATTCTACCAATGAATTTAAGTCTGGAATCTGATTTACCTGAGTCTATGTGATCATTCCATTTCATATCTCTACAAACTGTTAGACTCGGTATTTCTGTGTGTTGACCACTTCCGCTGTAAAAGTTTCCATTGTTAAGTAATGGGAGAGTCCATTTTCTTCGTTTAATGAATTTCCCAATTTCACATTTCTATTCTATTCTGAACATTAAAAGCAAATGCTAGACTTTCCACCACACTGAAATCCTGTCAAGGCCTGACTGAACAGTTGCACAACTTTTTTCAGATAGTACTTGTAGATAACTGCACCAGCTAAGATAGGCTTGAGGTTACTGTTAATATTGTCTGCAAAGTTGTTAGCATACAACATGAACAAGGAATGTCCCAACATACCTCCCCAGGAGAACACTTGGAGTTATTTCTACACCAGTCAATGATTCTTCATCCAAGAGAAGAGCATTACTGAGCACAGATTTTTGTTCAAGGGGTCTACAGCACATTATGGTTAAAAGAGAGGGTAGTTCAGCTGCAAATTTTGTGTAAAATCTGTTATTATGTGGCTCTAATCTAGTGAGAATGGTCTTAGTACCAGACATAGATATTATAGCTCATACACAAAATGAAACACAGACTACAAAATTCCTTGCTATACAGTGGATAATAAAATGGAGCCAACACATTGTTAAACTAATCAAGAAGCACATTTAAGTGAGTTTTGCCCTTAGAAAAGCTCTTTGTGTTGACATAAAGATGAGTGTTAGCTTATTCTGCATATTTTCTTACTATCTTGTGTACTGTGGGGTTATCTCATTGGGCAATGCACCTAAAGTAAGTAAAATGTTTATTCAGCAGAAGTGAACAGTAAGAATATTGTGTACAGCAGATAACATTACATCTTGCAGAAGTCTAATGACCTTCGAATTCTTACTCATTTCCCAGTACATTTACTACTTAAGGTTTTTTGTTGCTAATAATACAGCTGAACTTTGAGACAACTTGTGGCTGGACTGAAAATTTATTGGTAAGGATGGCACAATGTTATCTTGGATAAAGTGCCATCAACTGATATGCCCCAGGGAAATGTGCTGGGATCCTCATTTCTCATGTTGTCTATTAGACCAATGCTTCTATTCAGTGACAGAATTCTTAAATCATGAGAGTACAACAGACTTGAAGCAAGAATATGCAAAAACTACTACTACTGCTGCTAAAACAAGATCAAATATAATGAATTTATCCTCTCAACCTATTTGCACTGGCAATGCTGAAATTGTGTGAAACAATGCAGTACTGTCTGGGATCATTACCTAGCACCAATTCTGACTGGCCTGCCCCAGATATCATTTCCTATGCACAAAATTGACAGTTATATCCAGTACAGAATACATTTCCAGTGCTAGAATTCCTTAAAGGAGGGCCCAATTAAATGTGTATCGAAATTAGTTATGTAGCAGCTTTCAGTAAGAATTAGCTTAGTGACTGATTGTGCACTCATACATTAGGCAGATAAGGAAGTCATTTGGGTTGGCCTGTCAAAACTGCAACATTTCCACTGATGCCTCATTTTGATAGGCTTTTTGAATGGGAATGATCATTCACAGAATCCAGTAGGCAGTGCACTATGTCATGCTCAATATGGTGTATAAGTAACTGAAAACCGATACATGATTGATTTTCATTTTTTCCACTATTGCCTTGATAGTGATATGCCAGTCTTTGACCACAAGGGCTGCCACTTCTTTCGTAATATCCAATTCTTCACAAAGAAATGGTCTGCCACTTCATTTGTCATTCAGTTTTGTTTAATGACACTGAGAGTGTCTGCACCATTTAAAAACTGTCACACTCTGACATAAGAGCCATGGGATACCTCCTAAAATCATAGCGGACCACCTTTTGCCTGGCATAGTGCAACAACTCAACAGGGCATGGACTCAATAAGTCGTTGGACTCCTCTGCATAAATACTGAAACATGCTGCCTCTATAGCCATTCATAATTGTGAAAATGTTGCTGGTGCAGAATTTTGTACACAAACTGACCTCTCGATTATGTGCCACAAATGTTTGATGGAAATGAGGTTGGGTGATACGGGTGGCCAACTTATTCGTTCCAATACTCCAGAAGTTCTTCAAACCAGTCACTAAATACTGTGGGCTGGTGCTATGGTGCACTGTCATCCAAAAAATTTCATGATTGTTTGGGAATATGAAGTCCATGAATGGCTGCAAGTGGTCTCCAAGTAACTGTTTATAACCATTTCCAGTCAATGATCAGTTCAGTTGGACAAGAGGATCCAGTCCAATCCATGTATACACAGCCCACACCTTTAACACTTTCGCTGCGGCTGACGCTTATAAGCGTCACAACAAGCCATGAGCCAGTGCGGCTGATGCTTAAAAGCGTCCGCACTCACAGTGGCTACGCCATGTCTCCGCTATATCCTTTCTTTCAGCAGTGCTAGTTCTGCAAGGTTTGCAGGAGAGCTTCTGTAAAGTTTGGAAGGTAGGAGACGAGATACTGGCAGAAGTAAAGCTGTGAGTACCGGGCGTGAGTCGTGCTTCGGTAGCTCAGATGGTAGAGCACTTGCCCGCGAAAGGCAAAGGTCCTGATTTCGAGTCTCAGTCGGGCACACAGTTTTAACCTTCCAGGAAGTTTCATATAAGTGCACACTCTGCTGCAGAGTGAAAATCTCATTCTGGAAACTGTCCATTCCGTTCAACTGCTCTTCCAAGTCCTTTGCTGTCTCTGACAGAATTACAATGTCATCGGCGAACCTCAAAGTTTTTATTTCTTCTCCATGGATTTTAATACCTGCTCCTAACTTTTCTTTTGTTTCCTTTATTGATTGCTCAATATACAGATTGAATAACATCGGGGATAGGCTACAACGCTGCCTCACTCCCTTCCCAACTGCTGCTTCCCTTTCATGCCCCTCGACTCTTATAACTGCCATCTGGTTTCTGTACAAATTGTAAATAGCCTTTCGCTCCCTGTTATTTTTATATTTGGAATTATGTCACACAAAAAATATTTCTTTTGTCATTTTTTTATCCAACTAGAAACTTAAAATTAAGATATTCTCAAAAATCTTGAAATTCTTGGGACAAATATCTCATCAGTATCAATGTTGATAATAGATAAAAACTGTCAAGATTATCCATTCATGGGTGAACTGTCTATATACATAATTATATTTGTATGGAACCCTCAGCATGAGTGTTACTTGCACGTTGCCTTTTTTCTTATTTGATGTCACTTCAGCAACTTGGACATCAATGATGATGAAACAGTGATGAGAACAATGCATATACCCACTTCTGAGTGGAGAAAATCCCTGACCCAGCCAGGAATCAAACCTGGGGCTGCATGAATGAGGATCAGCAACACTATGCATAACACTACAGGCTGCTGAAAATTATCTAGTCCACATCAAATTCACCAAACACCAACAGTATTTCCATTTTGATAGCTGCCCTCCCCATCACACTAAAAAGTCTTCCCCATGAAGTCTAGTCACATGCAGACAATTTATCCACAGTAACAAGCAATCCCTTGGCCAGTCCACCCTGTGGTAGAACACATGGATGAGCACAAAATACTGAACATAAATTGCTGCTTCAGAATTCATATTGCCTGGAGACCACCCTGCCCCCACTCCCAATACCAGCCCTGATGGTTTGTCATGAAGTTTTAATTATATTGCACAATTAATTTTTTTGTTTGTTTCTATGTACACTCTTTGACATAAAACTCGACTGGCGGCCGGCTGCGTCAGAGGCTAAGTCCGCGCCGATCGCGACATGGGACAAAAAAACTGGCCAACTCGCTAATTCTCTAAGTCCGGTTATCTGCACAATCTGGCAACACTGTAGACTGCAGCACTTCCTGGAGGAAAACTTGTCCCATGATAGAGAAACCCTAAGGTGATTACGCCTGTGGTCTAGCGGTAGCGTGCGTTGTTTCTGTTCATAAAGTCAGTGGATCGAGAGCAGCTGGCATAAAATATTTTTATAGCCTCTTCTGTCTGAATGCTGAAGACGTGTATGTAATGGTAGCGCAGATTCAATCTATTTCGCTTTCTGACACACCGATATCAAAATTTTATCCAGTAACGACTTTGCGGCAGATTTCCTGCAGATTGTCCTCCTCTGGACGCCGTATGCGGCAAAGCTCCGGGATCCACTGGCTGGCTACTGGCAGCGGCCATGGCGACAGCAGTGGGGCTGCACTCCCCCGTTCTTTATCGAAAGCGCCTGCTACCGCTCATCGCTTATAATGATTTAAAACGCTTTATTATTAAATGTTGCTTCACAGAAAATTTCTACTATTTCCATTCACGCTCAAAAGCAACGGAGAAAGACGCCCTGATTAGTAGGCGGGTATTATATTACATTAATCGGCAAGAGCTGAGTATGGCCCGAAATTAATTTTATAGACTGGGACGAAATTAAACCACATCACTACATTCGATGAATTTATAAATGCTTCAGACCTCGTTTCTTTTCCTTTCAAACTCAATTATTTGAGCAACTTTTGGTCAATGTTCGGATGTTTTCGTCAAGCCAGAGTGAGCGTCTGTGGTGTAAAGTGTATTACAGTTCTTGTTTCATTCCTTATGGTAAGTCTATGCGATAAACTGTGTGAATACCTTGCAATGCATGCTCTGTAGCAGTGCATGAACACTGCACATTTGGAGTTCCATGTATGGGTTCATGTTGATCGGAAGTGATAGTTAAGGTCATCAGATTTAAACCAGAAAAAATTGTCGTTTTGGAGGTTTCAGAGAACGGAAAGGAATTGCTAACGCCGGTGTTAGAAAACGTCTACAGTTAAATGCTATTGCAAAAATTTAGAAGAGGGGAACTATATTAATCAACATGTGCACTTCATAAACAACCTTCTGACATGTTAGACCTATATGACGAACAAAGCTCAAATTTATATCATTGACAGTCGGTTTGAATCTTTTCAGGATCTATTTTACAGTGAAGCACCTTGGCATTTGCAAAGCAGACATCCATGATATTAACTTAATTTACTAAGTCGAAATCGGACGAAGATTGATGTTTAAAGGCATTCTTCAGATTTCGTATAAGGAATTTTTACTAGCAGTTTGCAACTCCATTAATTAAAATGGAAAATAAAAGGTTGTAGTCAGCGGCTTCTACCGTGATTGGAACTGCTATGTCATATAGTACGAGCACTGCAACGCACAAGGGAACCTCTGAGTTGACGACACACTGGCAGCAAGAGACGGACTATAGTCACTGCGATGTTGCCTGAGCCTCAAAACGCAAACACACAAACAGAGGAGGAGGAGATTACTGTTTTAACGTCCCGTCGACAACGATGTCATTAGAGACGGAGCACAAGCTCGGATTAGGGAAGGGTGGGGAAGGTAATCGGCCGTGCCCTTTCTAAGGAACCATCCCGGCATTAGCCTGAGGCGATTTAGGGAAATCACTGAAAACCTAAATCAGGATGGCCGGGGCGCGGGATTGCACTGTCGTCCTCCCGAATGCACACACAAACAGGTGTTACTTATGTGAAGAACGCCGTTCTTGGAGTCCAGAAATTAAATATACTTTCTAATTGTGTCATCTTACAGTGGATTATATCGATCGGGTCTTCGATGTGGAAAACGAATGTCAAGTGAATTTAGCGAGGTAATGTCGGCCTACACCCGGAAGTAAATGCACTATCAGAGTGTTGAGAAATACTTGCTACGACGCTGCCATTTCTCGGCTCTCTTATGAGGCAGCTCTTCAGCGAAATGCTTGCCGTGATTCTCCGATACGGTTCTTCAGAGTGGAGACGCGCGCGCACGTTTGGTTTTTATGCGGCGTTCTCCCCTGATGGTTTCTGACGTCGCCTTGTGGGCTATGTATACATTTGAGACATTCAATTATCATTAATCCAGAATGATACAAGTTTCAGCTTCTGGCGTGGAAGAAGGCTGTTGCCGCCGACATTATATCATTTCAACGCAGGGAAAGCAAAACGGGTCATTCAATGTTTCTCATTTAACATAAAGCATGTGAGATAATTTTCCGTAACGTTCATAATCATAGAATGTCATGATTACCACGAGAATGAAGAGATATGTTGGTAAGAATGGAAGCAAGAAGAGACGCAGTCAACAAATATTCGATTCCTCATGGCATTCATTTCATTTGAGACGTAAGAACAGGTAGAGCGGGATATTACTTTCGTTAACACGAAAGATATGCCACACATATTGATAACGAGGAAGTCTGCGTCTTCATACGTTTCCTCCTTGAAATACGTATGCTCTATTATATACTAAGTAGCCTGATCATTGTTTCAGTAATGTTACCCTCTTGTTTGACCCCGTAACGATGAACAGATTCCAAATGCATGTCTCTGCATGAAAGTAGCTGTTCGAACCCTTCCTGGGTTGTTTTTTGTGTTTTATTGCTTGGAATTCCTGAAGCAGACCACTGTGCCTTCCCCCCTCGTGGGTTAGGTCTCAAAACTAAACCGCTTTTTATCCAATGGCATAATTTATTCAGATAGCATCAGCACAAGACTATCAAACAAAGCCTTCCATTTACAGTTGCAACACTCTAACCAGCACTGACCGAAGTGTAATCCACGATCATGGTCCGAAATTAGCAGCTGTCTGCTACTGTGGCAAAGTCCGTACTACACTTTCGATTCCGCAGCACCATTTTATCTGGTAACACTGTGTAGTTGCAGAGTTGTGCCAGCATGTCTGCCCTCACACTGTCAACTTTATGTATCTCACTTCTCCTGTAGCATTGATCACGAGGAGCCGAAGTAAATGAGTGTATTCTGCATGACGTAACATTCAGTATTCCCTTCTTTCATAGCCACTCTTCATGTGCATCGATACCAAATAGGAATGTGAAAACTCTTGCGAGTGAGAGAATGACAACAACAATCGTAACAAGAACAAGCAAATAATGAATGATGTTTATTCCAACGCAGAACGAGAATGGCTTTAAATATAAAAATCTATATCTATATCCATATCTATTGATCTTTGAGTAGGCACAATGCAAATATATTCTTAGCATTTAGTTACTGAATTTAGTTCTGGATGTTTGCAGAGAAAAGGAAAAGTCGGTACTTCTCGCTAGTGTAATATAATGTGAACCAGCAACTACCCTTTCCTTAGAACACGACTCAAGCAGGTCCCCAAGTAGGTACCAAGGCACTGCTGCATTCTGTTCCCTGACATTGCTCTGATGACGCTTAATGCAGATAGTTCCGATTATGAAATACAAAACGTATTGCAGGTTAGTTCCTAGGATAGTAACATTAAATTTGCATTGTAGACGGCACATGAACGTGACGACTATCCATATTACTCATCAATATAAAAAGACAATATTATGGGAATTTAGCAGGATTACTCAACATGAATTCTGAAATTGGGTGACTGTGCCGCACAGGTGCTAAACGCCGTCAGAGTATACGATGTTCTAATCGCATTAGGAATATGAAGATCGTCTTCGACAGCTCGCAACTTTCACATTGCTATCTCCACCCTACTCCAGACAGTCCTCGGTGGAGCTGCACTACGTTGCCGATGCAATGGAAGGCCTTCAAACCGACAACAGACCACATATTGAAAAATACAAGCGAATTCTCTTGCAGCGTAAGCTTATTGTAACTAATCTAAAAATTATTGGAGAGGAACATTGTCCTATTCAAAAAAAGTAAAATGTTACACACTGTTGACGTCAAACGGACATTATCTATGCCCTGTCTTGTGTCCTACTCATCTATAACATCAAGTGTACTATCAAAATGATTATATATAATGGTTGATAATGTAATGCATTGATACCAGATGGTGGGTTCACAACAGTATTGATGCGAAAATAAAACAGAAGTTCGCAAAAGTGCAGTTGTGCATTTTCGTACATTTTCACCTCGAGATGTACAGTCGTGCTCAAAAGTATCCGAACGACCTGAATTGCATTTCGCCTGATTCGCATGCAACCGGCATAACGCAGCTGTCTAGCAGGTCCTCTAATCGCTCCTTGGTACAGTCGTTTGACTATTGAAAATGGTTCCAACAAGTCACCACTAGAAAACACTGCTCTGTATCGCAATAACTCAAGATGTAAAGTAATACCACGATACTACAAATATCAGGGAACACCTTATCACAGATAAGACTGTCCTTAAGGCTTGTAAGCTCACATTTATTACAATAAATGACATACCTGAAATGTTACCACTATCATTATTACGTCAGATTGGTAATGCACGTAGTAAGTTCGTCGTATTCATGATTTCCTCTTCAAAGTAACATACCGTACTTATTATTTAACACAAAATGACATTAAAAATTTAAGTTATTCACGAGCAGCTAGTTGAGAATATGTATGAACTTCAAATGACTCGACGAACCGTCTTGTTCCGCATATGGATTCAAACCCAGCTCATGCAGACTAAGCAAAGATTTCGTGACTGACGGAAACTAACAGTCATTCCTGATTAGGCATACAGAGAGTGTTATACCTCGATTTTAGATAGTATCAGTTAGCAAATATCAGCTTTAAATTGCATAACGCAAACATTTTTAACAGACGCGAATTCCTACCCAGCATCTATTGTCCCTGTTAACGAACTACGAGAGATGTTAAATATTGCTTCTTCACAAGTAACTTACTTGGAATGCCGTGAGGTAAAGCTTTGTGTTGGACACGGATTCGAACCCAGAACCTAATCGGATTGCTATCGAAGCACAGTCAAATGTGACATATCGGATTTTCGCGGCAGTAGCTAGATGTTTTAACTGAAATGACGGACGAAACATTAATTTTTTCCTTCCCAGGCACCAACCCGGCACCTATCGCTGTTATATTCTAGAGAAAACGAACGTTAAATATGGGTTTGTTGCACCAGACGTGACATGTGAGCATGTTTGAACTAGAAATAATATGACGAAGAGTTCAGCGCTCACTGGGAATAGAGCCCCACACATATCGTTGTTGACTACACACAAAGAGACGTCAGCTACCGAATTTTTCTCCACCAGCTGCTCAGAATAACATCTTGAACTTACAGTCATCTCGCAAATAGTTCTGTCTCTCACTGGGAGTTAAAAACGTCAGATATCGTTAGTGTTGACAACGAATGAAAATACATTAAAAACCAAAATTGTTATCCACCAGCAGATAGGTGTTCTCATGCTAGAGCTTGATAATACATAATTAAATCTTTATTGCCGGGCCAGGATTCGATCCCATTGTGGAGATGTTGAGGAATCTGCAGTTTTGAACGAACAACAAATTGTAGCCGAGCTGTATTGTCACGAAGGGATCAAATTCCGCGTTAAGGGCGGTCTGAGTTGCATTCCCAGTTCAGAACCAATTTTATCGACATACAGAAGCTCAGATAAACGATGGAGTAAGTGTCCTGTGACCATATATAGCGTTTGTTTCGTCGCTTGAAATAAATAACTAGTATAAGAAAGGTTACTGATGATAGAGTTTCTACATATCGCCACTCCAGACTTTATTGTGGTTCAACCTACCGTCTACTTGGTAGAGAAGGAATATAATGTGAATTTTCAGACCACACTGCCATTATATCTTCTTCACTTGGTGTAGCCAGGAGAGAATGGAATCTGTCTCTCCCTATCTAAAATCATTGACAGACGTGGGAATCGAATCCAGACCATAGGTATAACAAAATTACCATCCGTCCAACAGACCACGAAATCCTCTTCTCTGCGACTCATTTTTCTATCGTAACGCCGTAGCGCCACACTGGATGAGAATTGTGACACACACGCTCCCTGTAGTAATTTGCAGCATGTTCAGTAAATTCATTTACTTGGTTGACAGAATCACCATGAACTAGCTGCCTCGGCTACCCAGTGCATACATTCGACTCTATTTTGTAATCACCGAAATAAAATCACGTAACTGCCACCTACACAGAACTGCCAACAGTGTAGGATGCAGCAGTTTAAATAGGAAGTGTTCCTCTCCACTTGAGCTATTCTATTGCGCTATCTGTTTGTAGAAAACGTCGTTCAGTCCAAAATAAAAACTGTAACTGTTTGTCTCTCAGAAGTCAAGACCTGGCCATATGCATAATCTCACAGTGCTGTGGAATCCGAAAGTTCTGGAGGAATAGTTGTCGAGCTCTGGAACTGTTGTAGCTACGTGTCAGCTAGTAGCGTAGATAAGATGTCGCGAGTTCGAATACATTCAGTGCTACATTTTTTAAAACGCAATTCTGCTGTCTGCTGAAGTTATCAATCTAATGGAACTTTGAACATAATTCCCTTCACTTCTCAACCCAAGTAGTCGCATGTGGAAAAAGGGCTAACTACTGTGACATTTTGTTCTATTCAGGTTTAATAGACACCAGGCAGCAGATGGATCTCGAAGATGTGTAGGGAGAGCGCATCGTGCCATAATATGTCAGAAAAGTATTTTCTACATTAGCTGTCGTGTGGTAGTGAGATTTTATTCTTTTTCAAACTTTGTTTGACAGCTTTAACTCAGAACAAGTTTTCTACATGCATGTAATCAATAAACTGCATGTGCATTGTCAGACTGTCATAGGTAACATCAGAGAATTCGCATATATCGTTGATGATTAATTTCTCTCTCATGTTTACTATTGTTTTAACAACACTAAAGGAAACCTTACGAAAAGTGTGCACTGTATTATAAGAAATGAAATAAAACTAACCACGATAAACTTACGATGAAAGTCTGTTTTAATAAAACCGAGTATCTGTACACAAGTGTGCCTCTATCGACACGAATTAGTAACTTAGATTTTGATTGGGTCTGTGTTTAGATGGTATGCTGTGTCATACTCAAGAGGTATGCAAATGTGGCATTTCATAAATATAGTTACGTATTCCTAGAAACCCAAAATTCGCTTGTCAGCAGCGGAAAGAGGCGTTACCTGTTGTGCAGCATTGTAAGTTTTTCAACATTGCACTATGAGCTGAAGGCGTTTTCTTGCGATTTCCTTATTGATGTTTGATCTGACTGCTTGTAGCTCTTTCACAGAAGGGATAAAAAACGTTACAGTCAGTGAGACTGGAACTGCGAACCGTAACAGACGCTGTTTCACAGGTCAGCACGTTACCACAGAGCTGGCGAGGAGGTATGGGTCTCAGCTTCCTATTTCGAAGGCAATAGTAACTAGAACTCGTAAACCGCTATTTAAAGGTCGAGATTAGTTGCGATTTCCACCTGAAACGACTTTCCTGGGCTGAAAACCGTAAATTTTCAGTCTTTTGTTACCCTTCAAACGATAATAACTCAGATTATTCAATGGAAATGACAGGTAAAATCAAGTGAACTTTGAGGCTTAATTCCGTGCACACCAGGAAGTAACTCGTCGATCACAGAGTTGCCAAACATACGTTGCCTTGTTGCCAAATCTCAGTTACAGTACCAGCAGGAAGAAGACGTACCGATGTGATCCTACAGCAGGCTGGGAAGTGACCATGGCTGGTGTCTCCAAGTCGCGGCTGCTACGGCCTGGAATACGTAATGCGTCTGATTCGCTTTCTGTAACTAGGTTTAGGGACTGGAGCGTAGTTACTAATAATACTCAGAACTGACTGCAAACTAAGCATCATAAATCAGTAACTCTCATTGTTGTATATATATATATATATATATATATATATATATATATATATATATATATATACAGGGCGTTTCAAAAAGAAAGAGCAGATTTCAAACATTTATTTCTCAAAAACTACAAATGATAGAAACACAATTCCAACGGTCCTTCACTCAATATGAGTACCAAATGTTACACAACAAATATCAAAACTGTACCTCAATATGAGCACCATTTGTTACACGACAAATATCAAACCGGTATCTCATTTCTTGCCACACACGACGCAACTGGTCTTTAGTTACCGAATTCACGGCCGCAACAATTCGATGTCGTACCTCTTGAAGAGTAGCGGGCATAGGTGGGACATAAACACAGTCCTTTATGTACCCCCACAAATAAAAATCGCAGGGAGTAAGGTCTGGTGACCTGGGAGGCCACAGACGATGACATTGATCTTGTGCTCCTGCTCTTCCAATCCACCGTCCTGGAATGGTGTTATTTAGGTACCGTCGTACAGGTTCAGAGAAGTGTGGTGGGGCGCCATCTTGCATGAAGATGAAGTGATTTGAATCTTCCTGAAGTTGAGGAAATAGCCAGTTTTCTAACATGTCCAGGTAAATGGTTCCTGTGATAGTTTTCTCCATGAAAAAGAAAGGTCCATAAACTTTGTTTACCGAAATTGCACAAAAGACGTTAACCTTTGGTGAGTCTCTTTCATGTTGAATAACGTCCCTCGGAGTTTCACTCGCCCAAATTCGTACGTTATGCCGATTAACTTTACCAGAAATGTGAAACGTTGATTCATCTGAAAAAATTAATCGTTCGGCAAAATTGTCCTCTTCCATGTCCTGTAGAATTGCAGTTGAAAATTCGAACCTTTTGTTGTGGTCGTCAGGACGCAATGCTTGCAATAACTGCAGTTTGTACGGCTTCATGTGCAGACGGTTACTCAGAACGCGCCATACCGTTGTTTTAGACATGTTTAGTTCGTGA
Source organism: Schistocerca nitens (assembly GCF_023898315.1). Classification (NCBI taxonomy): domain Eukaryota; kingdom Metazoa; phylum Arthropoda; class Insecta; order Orthoptera; family Acrididae; genus Schistocerca; species Schistocerca nitens. The sequence continues at coordinate 411,071,663 of NC_064618.1, forward strand.
CTTGCCCGTGCCGTGGATTTTCTAGGGCTCCTTTCGTAAGCTGCACGGACACGCTCGACATTTTCATCCGATGTGCGTGGACGACCCGTGCTTTTTCGCTTGCAGATGCAACCATCTTCTACGAATCTGTGATGCCACTCATAAATTTGCTTATGACGAGGCGGCTGTTTGTTGAATTGACGGCGGAATGCACGTTGCACACCAACAATGGACTCTAACTTTGCAAATTGCAGCACACAAAATGATCGTTCCTGTGGTGTCGTCGCCATTTTCCTACAAACAAACGCCAGCGCCACTGCGGATTTGCATGGAACTTCTGCGCGGACCATTGAAAAACTTTGAACCTTTCTCTGACAAGAAACGTTTGAATTGTGTTTCTATCATTTGTAGTTTTTGAGAAATAAATGTTTGAAATCTGCTCTTTCTTTTTGAAACGCCCTGTATATATATATATATATATATATATATATATATATATATATATATATATATATATATATATATGGAACAAGAATTAATCTAATGTAATCTAATCTAATCTAATCACATCATATTGATGACTAGCCATGAAGAGTCATGCCAATACCAGTAACCAAATCTAAGCTTGAAAATAAAAGACGACAATTTTTGTAATAAACCGTGACTCCTATCAAGACCCTTTCGTCTCTGTTATCTAACCACAAAACTAAGAAACTCATTCACAGGCGTTTTCGTGCCTCACCGATAGTCGAGCACAACAAACAAATAAAAATTAAAAAGAATGTGTATGTGTGTGTGTGTGAGAGAGAGAGAGAGAGAGAGAGAGAGAGAGAGAGAGGGAGAGAGAGAGAGAGAGAGAAATAAAAAGGAATGAGAGAGAGTGTAAAAAATTGTTGTAAAGAAATTGAGTCATGGTATTTAAAGAAATCTTTCATTAAAATGACACGTTCCACATCATTACGAAACGTCATATTCATGATGTATGGAACAAGAATTAATCTAATGTAATCTAATCTAATCTAATCACATCATATTGATGACTAGCCATGAAGAGTCATGCCAATACCAGTAACCAAATCTAAGCTTGAAAATAAAAGACGACAATTTTTGTAATAAACCGTGACTCCTATCAAGACCCTTTCGTCTCTGTTATCTAACCACAAAAGCGAACCCAACATATAATCGGATTGTTAATTAAGAAAAATCAAATGCTACGTATCGGTTTTTCTTATGAGCCGCTAGGTGTCTGAATCTAAAATAAGGCCCGCATCTCGTGGTCGTGCGGTAGCGTTCTCGCTTCCCACGCCCGGGTTCCCGGGTTCGATTCCCGGCGGGGTCAGGGATTTTCTCTGCCTCGTGATGGCTGGGTGTTGTGTGCTGTCCTTAGGTTAGTTAGGTTTAAGTAGTTCTAAGTTCTAGGGGACTTATGACCACAGCAGTTGAGTCCCATAGTGCTCAGAGTCATTTGAACCAGCCAATCTAATATAAGGATACAAACTTTTGTGCCTAATCGACAATCGAACTGCACACCTACCGTGCATCCACGAATATAGCTTAAGTATCAGTTGCTTACTCATGAACAGTAAGATGTGTGCGTGTTTGACCAGAAATAATGACACCTGTTTCGATTGTTGGCAACACATGAACAGACATTAAAAATGCGCGTTAATTTTCACTAGCAGGTGGGTGTGCACTTGATAAAGCTTGAAATGAAATTATGAATATTTTTGTACTGGATCAGGGTTCAGACCCACATACTTACCTTTGGAGGAGACCTAGAGAAGATTGCAGTCTTGGGAAAAGGAACGAAATGATTGAACTATACTGTTCCGAGAGATTCAGATCCTCAAAAGAGGAGATACGAATTCGAATCACAGTCCAGCACCAAATTTTTCAACGTCTCTAGTTTAATCAAGTACAAGTAAAATAAGAGCCCTGTCCCTTTAAATGGCTATCGGTTCATCAAATAAAATAAAATTTTCTAATGTAAGTAAGCTTACTGGCGACTATATTTCTGTTTACCATGACTTCCGCTATGTCATTTCCCAACGTAAACCGGCTCTGCCCAGTTGATAATGAAGGAACGTGATGTTTAATGCGGATTCTGGATTATAACGTCTTTCTCTTGAGGTTACCAGAGGTAAAATAAATCTGTTTGTGCCTCTTAAAAGTAAATGCCTGAACCCACGCATTGCACCTGTGATAGTTCGTTTCACCAGACCATTGAGGCCACATTTTCCAGCCCCAGGAGTGTGATGTAACGGATGATTTGCGTAGCTTACAAAATTAGTCACGCTGGAAAAAATGCCAGTCTATTAAATGGTCAAGTAGAAGCAAGCTTCTGACGCAGAGATTATGCTATTCTCGTGTCAGCAGGATGTAAAGACTCTTCTAGGCATCATAGGCTGGATGTGAAGCCATTTTGATTTTTCACAAATTCAGCAAATTTCTTAGTTCGAGAAAATCCACTGTCAAGTGTGAAGTTGCCGGATAATTCGATTATTACTGTTATTATTACTATCATTTTATTCATACAGCTGCTGGAACACAAGTGCTTGAAGATCATTTAATGCCTTTTGGTCACTATAGAAGTAGTTTCCCAAGAACAGGTTCTTTCCCTGTCTACGGAATCCTTTTCATGTTAATATCAAACATCAGCAATTACTCGTAGATTAGATTAAAACTAAAGTAATTGATGAAGACGTTACTTGATGACAAAAACGCGCTGCCTTTCTTCATTTACTTGCCCCTAGAAATGGCTATCGACTACTGACAAACCAAAAGGCAAGAGATCTTACTGCCTTCCGATTTTTCTTAGTTAACAATCCGATTACGTGTTGGGTTCATATCTCCGTCACAGAACTTCACATCATGCACTTCATCTTTAAATGCATGCACACTTTGTTACTTCAGAATGGAGGTATATCAGACATCTTTTGTGGTTAGATAACAGGGACGAAAAGGTCTTGATAGGAGTCACGGTTTATTACAAAAATTGTCGTCTTTTATTTTCAAGTTTAGATTTGGTTACTGGTATTGGCATGACTCTTCATGGCTAGTCATCAATATGATGTGATTAGATTAGATTAGATTACATTAGATTAATTCTTGTTCCATACATCATGAATACGACATTTCGTAATGATGTGGAGCGTGTCATTTTAATGAAAGATTTCTTTCAATACCATGACTCAATTTCTTTACAACAATTTTTTACACTCTCTCTCATTCCTTTTTATTTCTCTCTCTCTCTCTCTCTCTCTCTCTCTCTCTCTCTCACACACACACACACACACACACACACATACACATTCTTTTTAATTTTTACTTGTTTGTTGTGCTCGACTATCGGTGAGGCACGAAAACGCCTGTGAATGAGTTTCTTAGTTTTGAGTACACTTACGAAAGAAATATAAAAACAACAATGAGAGTTACTGATTTATGATGCTTAGTTTGCAGTCAGTTCTGAGTATTATTAGTAACTACGCTCCAGTCCCTAAACCTAGTTACAGAAAGCGAATCAGACGCATTACGTATTCCAGGCCGTAGCAGCCGCGACTTGGAGACACCAGCCATGGTCACTTCCCAGCCTGCTGTAGGATCACATCGGTACGTCTTCTTCCTGCTGGTACTGTAACTGAGATTTGGCAACAAGGCAACGTATGTTTGGCAACTCTGTGATCGGCGAGTTACTTCCTGGTGTGCACGGAATTAAGCCTCAAAGTTCACTTGATTTTACCTGTCATTTCCATTGAATAATCTGAGTTATTATCGTTTGAAGGGTAACAAAAGACTGAAAATTTACGGTTTTCAGCCCAGGAAAGTCGTTTCAGGTGGAAATCGCAACTAATCTCGACCTTTAAATAGCGGTTTACGAGTTCTAGTTACTATTGCCTTCGAAATAGGAAGCTGAGACCCATACCTCCTCGCCAGCTCTGTGGTAACGTGCTGACCTGTGAAACAGCGTCTGTTACGGTTCGCAGTTCCAGTCTCACTGACTGTAACGTTTTTTATCCCTTCTGTGAAAGAGCTACAAGCAGTCAGATCAAACATCAATAAGGAAATCGCAAGAAAACGCCTTCAGCTCATAGTGCAATGTTGAAAAACTTACAATGCTGCACAACAGGTAACGCCTCTTTCCGCTGCTGACAAGCGAATTTTGGGTTTCTAGGAATACGTAACTATATTTATGAAATGCCACATTTGCATACCTCTTGAGTATGACACAGCATACCATCTAAACACAGACCCAATCAAAATCTAAGTTACTAATTCGTGTCGATAGAGGCACACTTGTGTACAGATACTCGGTTTTATTAAAACAGACTTTCATCGTAAGTTTATCGTGGTTAGTTTTATTTCATTTCTTATAATACAGTGCACACTTTTCGTAAGGTTTCCTTTAGTGTTGTTAAAACAATAGTAAACATGAGAGAGAAATTAATCATCAACGATATATGCGAATTCTCTGATGTTACCTGTGACAGTCTGACAATGCACATGCAGTTTATTGATTACATGCATGTAGAAAACTTGTTCTGAGTTAAAGCTGTCAAACAAAGTTTGAAAAAGAATAAAATCTCACTACCACACGACAGCTAATGTAGAAAATACTTTTCTGACATATTATGGCACGATGCGCTCTCCCTACACATCTTCGAGATCCATCTGCTGCCTGGTGTCTATTAAACCTGAATAGAACAAAATGTCACAGTAGTTAGCCCTTTTTCCACATGCGACTACTTGGGTTGAGAAGTGAAGGGAATTATGTTCAAAGTTCCATTAGATTGATAACTTCAGCAGACAGCAGAATTGCGTTTTAAAAAATGTAGCACTGAATGTATTCGAACTCGCGACATCTTATCTACGCTACTAGCTGACACGTAGCTACAACAGTTCCAGAGCTCGACAACTATTCCTCCAGAACTTTCGGATTCCACAGCACTGTGAGATTATGCATATGGCCAGGTCTTGACTTCTGAGAGACAAACAGTTACAGTTTTTATTTTGGACTGAACGACGTTTTCTACAAACAGATAGCGCAATAGAATAGCTCAAGTGGAGAGGAACACTTCCTATTTAAACTGCTGCATCCTACACTGTTGGCAGTTCTGTGTAGGTGGCAGTTACGTGATTTTATTTCGGTGATTACAAAATAGAGTCGAATGTATGCACTGGGTAGCCGAGGCAGCTAGTTCATGGTGATTCTGTCAACCAAGTAAATGAATTTACTGAACATGCTGCAAATTACTACAGGGAGCGTGTGTGTCACAATTCTCATCCAGTGTGGCGCTACGGCGTTACGATAGAAAAATGAGTCGCAGAGAAGAGGATTTCGTGGTCTGTTGGACGGATGGTAATTTTGTTATACCTATGGTCTGGATTCGATTCCCACGTCTGTCAATGATTTTAGATAGGGAGAGACAGATTCCATTCTCTCCTGGCTACACCAAGTGAAGAAGATATAATGGCAGTGTGGTCTGAAAATTCACATTATATTCCTTCTCTACCAAGTAGACGGTAGGTTGAACCACAATAAAGTCTGGAGTGGCGATATGTAGAAACTCTATCATCAGTAACCTTTCTTATACTAGTTATTTATTTCAAGCGACGAAACAAACGCTATATATGGTCACAGGACACTTACTCCATCGTTTATCTGAGCTTCTGTATGTCGATAAAATTGGTTCTGAACTGGGAATGCAACTCAGACCGCCCTTAACGCGGAATTTGATCCCTTCGTGACAATACAGCTCGGCTACAATTTGTTGTTCGTTCAAAACTGCAGATTCCTCAACATCTCCACAATGGGATCGAATCCTGGCCCGGCAATAAAGATTTAATTATGTATTATCAAGCTCTAGCATGAGAACACCTATCTGCTGGTGGATAATAATTTTGGTTTTTAATGTATTTTCATTCGTTGTCAACACTAACGATATCTGACGTTTTTAACTCCCAGTGAGAGACAGAACTATTTGCGAGATGACTGTAAGTTCAAGATGTTATTCTGAGCAGCTGGTGGAGAAAAATTCGGTAGCTGACGTCTCTTTGTGTGTAGTCAACAACGATATGTGTGGGGCTCTATTCCCAGTGAGCGCTGAACTCTTCGTCATATTATTTCTAGTTCAAACATGCTCACATGTCACGTCTGGTGCAACAAACCCATATTTAACGTTCGTTTTCTCTAGAATATAACAGCGATAGGTGCCGGGTTGGTGCCTGGGAAGGAAAAAATTAATGTTTCGTCCGTCATTTCAGTTAAAACATCTAGCTACTGCCGCGAAAATCCGATATGTCACATTTGACTGTGCTTCGATAGCAATCCGATTAGGTTCTGGGTTCGAATCCGTGTCCAACACAAAGCTTTACCTCACGGCATTCCAAGTAAGTTACTTGTGAAGAAGCAATATTTAACATCTCTCGTAGTTCGTTAACAGGGACAATAGATGCTGGGTAGGAATTCGCGTCTTTTAAAAATGTTTGCGTTATGCAATTTAAAGCTGATATTTGCTAACTGATACTATCTAAAATCGAGGTATAACACTCTCTGTATGCCTAATCAGGAATGACTGTTAGTTTCCGTCAGTCACGAAATCTTTGCTTAGTCTGCATGAGCTGGGTTTGAATCCATATGCGGAACAAGACGGTTCGTCGAGTCATTTGAAGTTCATACATATTCTCAACTAGCTGCTCGTGAATAACTTAAATTTTTAATGTCATTTTGTGTTAAATAATAAGTACGGTATGTTACTTTGAAGAGGAAATCATGAATACGACGAACTTACTACGTGCATTACCAATCTGACGTAATAATGATAGTGGTAACATTTCAGGTATGTCATTTATTGTAATAAATGTGAGCTTACAAGCCTTAAGGACAGTCTTATCTGTGATAAGGTGTTCCCTGATATTTGTAGTATCGTGGTATTACTTTACATCTTGAGTTATTGCGATACAGAGCAGTGTTTTCTAGTGGTGACTTGTTGGAACCATTTTCAATAGTCAAACGACTGTACCAAGGAGCGATTAGAGGACCTGCTAGACAGCTGCGTTATGCCGGTTGCATGCGAATCAGGCGAAATGCAATTCAGGTCGTTCGGATACTTTTGAGCACGACTGTACATCTCGAGGTGAAAATGTACGAAAATGCACAACTGCACTTTTGCGAACTTCTGTTTTATTTTCGCATCAATACTGTTGTGAACCCACCATCTGGTATCAATGCATTACATTATCAACCATTATATATAATCATTTTGATAGTACACTTGATGTTATAGATGAGTAGGACACAAGACAGGGCATAGATAATGTCCGTTTGACGTCAACAGTGTGTAACATTTTACTTTTTTTGAATAGGACAATGTTCCTCTCCAATAATTTTTAGATTAGTTACAATAAGCTTACGCTGCAAGAGAATTCGCTTGTATTTTTCAATATGTGGTCTGTTGTCGGTTTGAAGGCCTTCCATTGCATCGGCAACGTAGTGCAGCTCCACCGAGGACTGTCTGGAGTAGGGTGGAGATAGCAATGTGAAAGTTGCGAGCTGTCGAAGACGAACTTCATATTCCTAATGCGATCAGAACATCGTATACTCTGACGGCGTTTAGCACCTGTGCGGCACAGTCACCCAATTTCAGAATTCATGTTGAGTAATCCTGCTAAATTCCCATAATATTGTCTTTTTATATTGATGAGTAATATGGATAGTCGTCACGTTCATGTACCGTCTACAATGCAAATTTAATGTTACTATCCTAGGAACTAACCTGCAATACGTTTTGTATTTCATAATCGGAACTATCTGCATTAAGCGTCATCAGAGCAATGTCAGGGAACAGAATGCAGCAGTGCCTTGGTACCTACTTGGGGACCTGCTTGAGTCGTGTTCTAAGGAAAGGGTAGTTGCTGGTTCACATTATATTACACTAGCGAGAAGTACCGACTTTTCCTTTTCTCTGCAAACATCCAGAACTAAATTCAGTAACTAAATGCTAAGCATATATCTGCATTGTGCCTACTCAAAGATCAATAGATATGGATATAGATATAGATTTTTATATTTAAAGCCATTCTCGTTCTGCGTTGGAATAAACATCATTCATTATTTGCTTGTTCTTGTTACGATTGTTGTTGTCATTCTCTCACTCGCAAGAGTTTTCACATTCCTATTTGGTATCGATGCACATGAAGAGTGGCTATGAAAGAAGGGAATACTGAATGTTACGTCATGCAGAATACACTCATTTACTTCGGCTCCTCGTGATCAATGCTACAGGAGAAGTGAGATACATAAAGTTGACAGTGTGAGGGCAGACATGCTGGCACAACTCTGCAACTACACAGTGTTACCAGATAAAATGGTGCTGCGGAATCGAAAGTGTAGTACGGACTTTGCCACAGTAGCAGACAGCTGCTAATTTCGGACCATGATCGTGGATTACACTTCGGTCAGTGCTGGTTAGAGTGTTGCAACTGTAAATGGAAGGCTTTGTTTGATAGTCTTGTGCTGATGCTATCTGAATAAATTATGCCATTGGATAAAAAGCGGTTTAGTTTTGAGACCTAACCCACGAGGGGGGAAGGCACAGTGGTCTGCTTCAGGAATTCCAAGCAATAAAACACAAAAAACAACCCAGGAAGGGTTCGAACAGCTACTTTCATGCAGAGACATGCATTTGGAATCTGTTCATCGTTACGGGGTCAAACAAGAGGGTAACATTACTGAAACAATGATCAGGCTACTTAGTATATAATAGAGCATACGTATTTCAAGGAGGAAACGTATGAAGACGCAGACTTCCTCGTTATCAATATGTGTGGCATATCTTTCGTGTTAACGAAAGTAATATCCCGCTCTACCTGTTCTTACGTCTCAAATGAAATGAATGCCATGAGGAATCGAATATTTGTTGACTGCGTCTCTTCTTGCTTCCATTCTTACCAACATATCTCTTCATTCTCGTGGTAATCATGACATTCTATGATTATGAACGTTACGGAAAATTATCTCACATGCTTTATGTTAAATGAGAAACATTGAATGACCCGTTTTGCTTTCCCTGCGTTGAAATGATATAATGTCGGCGGCAACAGCCTTCTTCCACGCCAGAAGCTGAAACTTGTATCATTCTGGATTAATGATAATTGAATGTCTCAAATGTATACATAGCCCACAAGGCGACGTCAGAAACCATCAGGGGAGAACGCCGCATAAAAACCAAACGTGCGCGCGCGTCTCCACTCTGAAGAACCGTATCGGAGAATCACGGCAAGCATTTCGCTGAAGAGCTGCCTCATAAGAGAGCCGAGAAATGGCAGCGTCGTAGCAAGTATTTCTCAACACTCTGATAGTGCATTTACTTCCGGGTGTAGGCCGACATTACCTCGCTAAATTCACTTGACATTCGTTTTCCACATCGAAGACCCGATCGATATAATCCACTGTAAGATGACACAATTAGAAAGTATATTTAATTTCTGGACTCCAAGAACGGCGTTCTTCACATAAGTAACACCTGTTTGTGTGTGCATTCGGGAGGACGACAGTGCAATCCCGCGCCCCGGCCATCCTGATTTAGGTTTTCAGTGATTTCCCTAAATCGCCTCAGGCTAATGCCGGGATGGTTCCTTAGAAAGGGCACGGCCGATTACCTTCCCCACCCTTCCCTAATCCGAGCTTGTGCTCCGTCTCTAATGACATCGTTGTCGACGGGACGTTAAAACAGTAATCTCCTCCTCCTCTGTTTGTGTGTTTGCGTTTTGAGGCTCAGGCAACATCGCAGTGACTATAGTCCGTCTCTTGCTGCCAGTGTGTCGTCAACTCAGAGGTTCCCTTGTGCGTTGCAGTGCTCGTACTATATGACATAGCAGTTCCAATCACGGTAGAAGCCGCTGACTACAACCTTTTATTTTCCATTTTAATTAATGGAGTTGCAAACTGCTAGTAAAAATTCCTTATACGAAATCTGAAGAATGCCTTTAAACATCAATCTTCGTCCGATTTCGACTTAGTAAATTAAGTTAATATCATGGATGTCTGCTTTGCAAATGCCAAGGTGCTTCACTGTAAAATAGATCCTGAAAAGATTCAAACCGACTGTCAATGATATAAATTTGAGCTTTGTTCGTCATATAGGTCTAACATGTCAGAAGGTTGTTTATGAAGTGCACATGTTGATTAATATAGTTCCCCTCTTCTAAATTTTTGCAATAGCATTTAACTGTAGACGTTTTCTAACACCGGCGTTAGCAATTCCTTTCCGTTCTCTGAAACCTCCAAAACGACAATTTTTTCTGGTTTAAATCTGATGACCTTAACTATCACTTCCGATCAACATGAACCCATACATGGAACTCCAAATGTGCAGTGTTCATGCACTGCTACAGAGCATGCATTGCAAGGTATTCACACAGTTTATCGCATAGACTTACCATAAGGAATGAAACAAGAACTGTAATACACTTTACACCACAGACGCTCACTCTGGCTTGACGAAAACATCCGAACATTGACCAAAAGTTGCTCAAATAATTGAGTTTGAAAGGAAAAGAAACGAGGTCTGAAGCATTTATAAATTCATCGAATGTAGTGATGTGGTTTAATTTCGTCCCAGTCTATAAAATTAATTTCGGGCCATACTCAGCTCTTGCCGATTAATGTAATATAATACCCGCCTACTAATCAGGGCGTCTGTCTCCGTTGCTTTTGAGCGTGAATGGAAATAGTAGAAATTTTCTGTGAAGCAACATTTAATAATAAAGCGTTTTAAATCATTATAAGCGATGAGCGGTAGCAGGCGCTTTCGATAAAGAACGGGACAGTGCAGCCCCACTGCTGTCGCCGCGGCCGCTGCCGGTAGCCAGCCAGTGGATCCCGGAGCTTTGCCGCATACGGCGTCCAGAGGAGGACAATCTGCAGGAAATCTGCCGCAAAGTCGTTACTGGATAAAATTTTGATATCGGTGTGTCAGAAAGCGTAATAGATTGAATCTGCGCTACCATTACATACACGTCTTCAGCATTCAGACAGAAGAGGCTATAAAAATATTTTATGCCAGCTGCTCTCGATCCACTGACTTTATGAACAGAAACAACGCACGCTACCGCTAGACCACAGGCGTAATCACCTTAGGGTTTCTCTATCATGGGACAAGTTTTCCTCCAGGAAGTGCCGCAGTCTACAGTGTTGCCAGATTGTGCAGATAACCGGACTTAGAGAATTAGCGAGTTGGCCAGTTTTTTTGTCCCATGTCGCGATCGGCGCGGACTTAGCCGTCTGAAGCGGCCGGCCGCCGGTCGAGATTTATGTCAAAGAGTGTACATAGAAACAAACAAAAAAATTAATTGTGCAATATAATTAAAACTTCATGACAAACCATCAGGGCTGGTATTGGGAGTGGGGGCAGGGTGGTCTCCAGGCAATATGAATTCTGAAGCAGCAATTTATGTTCAGTATTTTGTGCTCATCCATGTGTTCTACCACAGGGTGGACTGGCCAAGGGATTGCTTGTTACTATGGATAAATTGTCTGCATGTGACTAGACTTCATGGGGAAGACTTTTTAGTGTGATGGGGAGGGCAGCTATCAAAATGGAAATACTGTTGGTGTTTGGTGAATTTGATGTGGACGGAGAGTATTATGGAGCAGTTGGAAGGGAGGTGCTACTATATAGGACCATGCGAATCATATAAGAGAGAATGCGTTCAGGCTGTAGAGGAATGAGAATAGTGTGCCTTGATTCTAGAGTAAAGGATGGGTTCTCAAGTGGACATTTGGAAAGGTTGCATCACTGAATAAAAACCAGCAAAATCTGGTAAAAACTCTTAGGGCATTTATTCATCACAAGGGAATACAGATGGCACACATAGGGAATCTGTCATCCACTTAGAGGTTGCCCTTACAGCCAAAGTTCCAAATGGAAGATAGGAGAACAGGGGAGGAACATGTTAGTGGACTGGAAGCCAGCAGCCGAGAGAGTGAGCCATCTCTGCCATGGCTACCCACAACCGAGACCTCGCATAATAGTTTCCTACCCTTCTATTGGTCAAAGGTTGCACCTCATGCTCTGCCAAGACCTCCATTGGTCAGCACTCCACATACATGAACCATGTTTAGCCCAGCATTAAAATCAAAGCTATAAAGTTACTAGATAATTTTCAGCAGCAACCATGTTTAGCCCAGCATTAAAATCAAAGCTATAAAGTTACTAGATAATTTTCAGCAGCCTGTAGTCTTATGCATAGTGTTGCTGATCCTCATTCATGCAGCCCCAGGTTTGATTCCTGGCTGGGTCAGGGATTTTCTCCACTCAGAAGTGGGTATATGCATTGTTCTCATCACTGTTTCATCATCATTGATGTCCAAGTTGCTGAAGTGACATCAAATAAGAAAAAAGGCAACATGCAAGTAACACTCATGCTGAGGGTTCCATACAAATATAATTATGTATATAGACAGTTCATCCATGAATGGATAATCTTGACAGTTTTTATCTATTATCAACATTGATACTGATGAGATATTTGTCCCAAGAATTTCAAGATTTTTGAGAATATCTTAATTTTAAGTTTCAAGTTGGATAAAAAAATGACAAAAGAAATATTTTTTGTGTGACATAATTCCAAATATAAAAATAACAGGGAGCGAAAGGCTATTTACAATTTGTACAGAAACCAGATGGCAGTTATAAGAGTCGAGGGGCATGAAAGGGAAGCAGCAGTTGGGAAGGGAGTGAGGCAGCGTTGTAGCCTATCCCCGATGTTATTCAATCTGTATATTGAGCAATCAATAAAGGAAACAAAAGAAAAGTTAGGAGCAGGTATTAAAATCCATGGAGAAGAAATAAAAACTTTGAGGTTCGCCGATGACATTGTAATTCTGTCAGAGACAGCAAAGGACTTGGAAGAGCAGTTGAACGGAATGGACAGTTTCCAGAATGAGATTTTCACTCTGCAGCAGAGTGTGCGCTTATATGAAACTTTCTGGCAGATTAAAACTGTGTGCCCAACCGAGACTCGAACTCGGAACCTTTGCCTTTCACGGGCAAGTGCTCTACCATCTGAGCTACCGAAGCACGACTCACGCCCAGTACTCACAGCTTTACTTCTGCCAGTATCTCGTCTCCAACCTTCCAAACTTTACAGAAGCTTTCCTGCGAACCTTGCAGAACTAGCACTCCTGAAAGAAAGGATATAGCGGAGACATGGCTTAGCCACAGCCTGTGGCTAAGCCATGTCTCTGCTATATCCTTTCTTTCAGGAGTGCTAGTTCTGCAAGGTTCACAGGAGAGCATCTGTAAAGCTTGGAAGGTAGGAGACGAGATACTGGCAGAAGTAAAGCTGTGAGTACCGGGCGTGAGTCGTGCTTCGGTAGCTCAGATGGTAAAGCACTTGCCCACGAAAGGCAAAGGTCCCGAGTTCGAGTCTCGGTCGGGCACACAGTTTTAATCTGCCAGGAAGGAATGGACAGTGTCTTGAAAGGAGAGTATAAGATTAACATCAACAAAAGCAAAACAAGGATAATGGAATGTAGTCGAATTAAGTCGGGTGACGCTGAGGGAATTACACTCCTGGAAATAGAACACATTGACACCGGTGTGTCAGACCCACCATACTTGCTCCGGACACTGCGAGAGGGCTGTACAAGCAATGATCACACGCACGGAACAGCGGACACACCAGGAACCGTGGTGTTGGCCGTCGAATGGCGCTAGCTGCACAGCATTTGTGCACCGCCGCCGTCAGTGTCAGCCAGTTTGCCGTGGCATACGGAGCTCCATCGCAGTCTTTAACACTGGTAGCATGCCGCGACAGCGTGGACGTGAACCGTATGTGCAGTTGACGGACTTTGAGCGAGGGCGTATAGTGGGCATGCGGGAGGCCGGGTGGACGTACCGCCGAATTGCTCAACACGTGGTGCGTTAGGTCTCCACAGTACATCGATGTTGTCGCCAGTGGTCGGCGGAAGGTGCACGTGCCCGTCGACCTGGGACCGGACCGCAGCGACGCACGGATGCACGCCAAGACCGTAGGATCCTACGCAATGCCGTAGGGGACCGCACCGCCACTTCCCAGCAAATTAGGGACACTGTTGCTCCTGGGGTATCGGCGAGGACCATTCGCAACCGTCTCCATGAAGCTGGGCTATGGTCCCGTACACCGTTAGGCCGTCTTCCGCTCACGCCCCAACATCGTGCAGCCCGTCTCCAGTGGTGTCGCGACAGGCGTGAATGGAGGGACGAATGGAGACGTGTCGTCTTCAGCGATGAGAGTCGCTTCTGCCTTGGTGCCAATGATGGTCGTATGCGTGTTTGGCGCCGTGCAGGTGAGCGCCACAATCAGGACTGCATACGACCGAGGCACACAGGGCCAACACCCGGCATCATGGTGTGGGGAGCGATCTCCTACACTGGCCGTACACCACTGGTGATCGTCGAGGGGACACTGAATAGTGCACGGTACATCCAAACCGTCATCGAACCCATCGTCCTACCATTCCTAGACCGGCAAGGGAACTTGCTGTTCCAACAGGACAATGCACGTCCGCATGTATCCCGTGCCACCCAACGTGCTCTAGAAGGTGTAAGTCAACTACCCTGGCCAGCAAGATCTCCGGATCTGTCCCCCATTGAGCATGTTTGGGACTGGATGAAGCGTCGTCTCACGCGGTCTGCACGTCCAGCACGAACGCTGGTCCAACTGAGGCGCCAGGTGGAAATGGCATGGCAAGCCGTTCCACAGGACTACATCCAGCATCTCTACGATCGTCTCCATGGGAGAATAGCAGCCTGCATTGCTGCGAAAGGTGGATATACACTGTACTAGTGCCGACATTGTGCATGCTCTGTTGCCTGTGTCTATGTGCCTGTGGTTCTGTCAGTGTGATCATGTGATGTATCTGACCCCAGGAATGTGTCAATAAAGTTTCCCCTTCCTGGGACAATGAATTCACCGTGTTCTTATTTCAATTTCCAGGAGTGTAGATTAGGAAATGAGACACTTAAAGTAGTAAAGGAGTTTTGCTATTTGGGGAGCAAAATAACTGATGATGGTCGAAGTAGAGAGGATATAAAATGTAGACTGGCAAAGGCAAGGAAAGCGTTTTTGAAGAAGAGAAATTTGTTAACATCGAGTATGGATTTAAGTGTCAGGAAGTCGTTTCTGAAAGTATTTGTATGGAGTGTAGCCATGTATGGAAGTGAAACATGGGCGATAAATAGTTTGGACAAGAAGAGTAGAAGCTTTCGAAATGTGGTGCTACAGAAGAATGCTGAAGATTAGATGGATAGATCACATAACTAATGAGGAGGTATTGAATAGGATTGGGGAGAAGAGAAGTTTGTGGCTTAACTTGACTAGAAGAAGGGATCGGTTGGTAGGACATGTTTTAAGGCATCAAGGGATCACAAATTTAGCATTGGAGGGCAGCGTGGAGGGTAAAAATCGTAGAGGGAGACCAAGAGATGAATACACTAAGCAGATTCAGAAGGATGTAGGTTGCAGTAGGTACTGGGAGATGAAGAAGCTTGCACAGGATAGAGTAGCATGGAGAGCTGCATCAAACCAGTCTCAGGACTGAAGACAACAACAACAACAACAACAACAACAACAACAAAAAGTCCAAATTTACAATTTTCTGATTTTTTTTCCTTTACTTGTACTGTGAGACCGTGCTTTGTTCCAAATTTCATGATTCTAGGTCAATGCGAAGCATACTACAGCTTTTGATGAGTGAGTTAGCAAGTATCAAAATATGTGACATAAATGGCCTTATCTTTTGGTTCCATTGACATAGAAACTTAACTTTTTTACGCCACCAATGGACAACAGACCATAGTATGTGACATAAATACCAACTTGATACATCTGACCGGTATCTTAACAGGTGGATAGACAGGGAGACAGTCATATAGTAATAGCAGTAATAATAATAGGGATAGTAATAATAATACAGCAGAGATGCTGAGTCACAGATAGGCACAACAAAAAGACTGTCATATCATAAGCTTTTGACTAACGAAGGCTGAGGCCAGGAGGGTTACATGAACATAAGATATATTAAAGGGATAGTTCCCACCTGCACAATTCAGAAAATCTGGTGGTGGTGGGAAGGATTCATGCTGTGAAGCAGTCATTGAAATGAAGAGCGTTATACTAGGCGGCATGCTCAGCAACAGGGCGGTCCACTTGTTTCTTGGCTACAGTTTGTTGGTGGCAATTCATGCAGACAGACAGCTTGTTGGTTGTCATGCCCACATAGAATGCAGCACAGTGTTTGCAGCTTAGCTTGTAGATCACATTACTGGTTTCACAGGTAGCCCTGCCTTTGATGGGATAGATGATGCTTGTGACCAGACTGGGGAAGGTGGTGATGGGAGGACGTATGGAACAGGTCTTGCATCTAGGTTTACTACAGAGACATGAGCCATGAGGTAAGGGGTTGGGAGTGGGTCTTATGTAGGGATGGATGAGTATCTTGCGTAGGTTTGGTGGACCAGTGGAATACCTTTGTGGGAGGGGTGGGAAAGATAATGGGCAGAACATTTCTCATTTTAGGACATGGCGAGAGGTCGTGAAAACCCTGGCGGAGAATGTAATTCAGTTGCTCCAGTCCTGTGTGTTACTGAGCTACAAGAGGAATACTCCTTTGTGGCCAGATGGTGAGTCTTTGGGAGATGGTGTGTGACTGAAAGATAAGGCACAGGAGATTTGTTTTTGTACAAAGTTGGGAGGATAATTATGATCTGTAAAGGTATATTTCAAGAGAGACCACTTGTCACTGCAGATGTGACAGACACGGGTGGCTAGGCTGTACGGAAGGGACTTCTTGGTATGGTATGTGTAGCAGCTGGTGAAACTGAGTTATTGCTGGTGGTTAGTAGGTTTGATATAGACAGAGGTACTGATGTAGCCATCTTTGAAGTGGAGGTCAACATCTAGGGAGATAGCTTATTGGGTTGAGTAGGACCAGGTGAAGCGAATGGAGGAGAAGCTATTGAGATTTGGAGGAATGTGGATAGGGCGTCCTCATCCTTGATCCAGTTTGCAAAGATGTCATCAGTGAATCTGAATCAGGTGAGACGTTTAGGATTCTGGGTGTTTAGGAAGGATTCCTCTAGACGGCTCATGAATAGGTTTGCATAGCATGGTGCCATGCATGTGCCCATACCCATACCCTGGATTTGTTGGTAGTTAATGCTTTCAAAGGAGAAGTAATTGCAGGTGGGTATGTAGTTGGTTATGGCGACTAGAAAGGTGGTGGTTTGCTTGGAATCCATCAGATGTTGGAAAAGGAAGTGTTCAAAAGTGGTAAGGCCATGGGCATTAGGTATTTTAGTGTAAAGGGAGGTGCCAGCAATAGTGACCAGCAGGTCACCGTGCGGTAAAGGAACAGGAATTGTGGAGATTCGGTGGAGGAAATGGTTGGTATCTTTTATATAGTTGGATAGGTTCCGGATTGTTATATTCCAGCCTGGATTTTCCATTGGTTAACAACAACAACAACAACAACAATAAATTCATGGGATATAATTACGAATTAACAGTTTGATATTTTCCTTACTTGTACCGTTGTACTGTGAACCTTGCTTCTTCCAAGATATCATGACTCTAGGCCAACAGGAAGTACCCTAATATTCTGATGAGTGAGTTTATGAGTTTCAAAATATCTAACTCTACATCTATACACTGCAAACCACCGTGAGATACATGGCAGAGAGTATGTTCCATTGTACCAGTTATTAGGTTTTCTTCCTGTTCCATTCACATTTGGAGTGCAGGAAAAATAATCATTTGAATGCAACTGCATATGCAGCAATTACTGTAATATTATCCTCAGGATCAATATGTGAGTAATACATAGGGGATTGTACTACATCCCTAGAGTAATCATTTAAAGCTGCTTCTTGAAATTTTGTTAATAGAGTTTCTCAGGATAGTTTACATCTAGCTTCAAGAGTTTTCCAGTTCAGTTCCTTCAGAATCTCTGTGACACTTTCTCATGGATTAAACAAGCCAGCAAAAAGACTGATTTTACTATTAATATTGTCGTCAAGGTCATTAATATAGAATACAAGCAGCAGGGGTTCCAACACACTTCCCTCGAGTACACCCGAAGTTACTTCTACATCTGACGATGACTCTCCAGCCAAGATAACATGCTGTATCCTCCCTACCAAAAAGTCCTCAGACCAGTCACAAATTTCACTTGGTATCCCATATGATCATACTTTTGGCAATAAGTGTAGGTGTGGTAGAGTCAAATACTTTTCAGAAATCAAGAAATACTGCCTTGATCCAAAGCTTTCAGTGTGTCATGGGATAAAAGTGTGAGTTGGGTTCCACATGATCAATGTGTTTGAAATCTATGCTGGTTGGCCTTGAAGAGCTAATTCTGTTCAAGGTACCTATTATGTTTGAGCTCTGAATATGTTCTAAGATTCTACAACAAATCGATGTCAAGGATATTGGACGGTAGTTTTGTAGATCACTTCTACTACTCTTCTTGTGCCTTTTTCCAAGAACTGGGCATGGTTTTTTGTTCAAGGGATCTACGATAGGTTATAGTTACAAGAGGGGCTAACTCAGCTGCAAATTCAGTATAGGGCCTTTGAGCTTTGCTCAGTTTTAACAATTTCAATTGTTTCTCAACACCACTGACACTAATATTTGTTTCATTCATCTTTTCAGTGGTACGAAGATTAAATTGGGGTAATACTCTTGGGTTTTCCTTTGCAACGGAACATTTGAAAATGGAGTTAAATTCAGATTTTGCTTTGCTATCCTCAGTTTCAGTTCTTGTCTCATTCACTAAGGATTGGACACTAACTTTGATGTCACTGACAGCATTTACATATGATCAGAATGTCTTTGGGTTCTGCGAAAGATCACTTGCCAGTATTCTGCTACTGAAGGCATCATGCATTGCTCTCTTGCAGCCAAACACGTTTCATTCAGCACCTCTCTATGTATAGCCCTGCACTTTATTTTACACCTATTATGCAATAATCTCTGTTTCTTTAGAAGTTCTTTTACAGTGACTGTATAACATGGAGGCTCCCTCTCATTGTGCACTGTTCTACTGGGTACATAACTATCCAGTGCTCGGTCAACTATTCTTTTCAACTTGAACCAAATTCTGCACCTACGAGATTCCGCCACCTAGATTTTGTAGCACAGTTCACAACTGATGAGTGATATATTAAAGGTGTCAAAAGTATTGGGACAGATTATCCTTCCCGTATAGCAACTACCTCCACCCAGCTGGACTTTGAGAGGATCGCAACTGCACAAGTGACAAATTCCAATCTCCGCAGTTTGTTTAACAAACTAGACACTGGGCTCCAATTGCAACAATGCACGCTGCCCAGCACCACCAAACAAGTCTGGTGTGACATTTCAAATGGACTGGTCCAACCAGTCATCCCAGAGCTGTATGGCAGGACAATTTTGGCCTTCTCCACAACCTTGCAAATTCGGGCGTGCACCCTACTATACGCCTCATCACAGAATGGTTTGTCTGGTCTAGCATTAAAAAGGATTGTGGCACATGGACCAGGACCTGTATTCTGTGTCAGCAAGCAAAAACTGGCCACCACACACAGCACGCCTTTGGTAAATTCCTGATTCCAAAGGGGTTGTTCCAGGACATTCACACTGGCGTAATAGGGCCACTCCCTGAATTCCAAGGTTACTTTTACATTCTGCCAGTGATAGATCCCATGACACAATGGGTGGAGGCCACACCCTTCACTGACATACCAGTAGAGACAGCCATTTCCCAACATATCAGCATAGACAATAGCAAAAACTTTCATCAACAGTGGGATTGCCAGAATCATCTGCCTTGCTCTTTTAACATCAGACCAGGGTCGGCATTTTGAATCCTAACTGTTCAATGACTTATGCCACCTATGTGGATGTTACCAGTTCCACACAACCACCAACCACCACCAATCCAAAGGCCTCATGGAATGGTGGTGCCAGATAATGAAAGCTGATATCATGTGTTGCTCAAAATCGTGGGTGGATCTTCCATGGATTCTACTGGTCACAGCACATAAAGGTGACCTCAACGCATTGTTTGCCAAAACACTATATGGTGATTCCCTCATTCTATCTGCTGAATTTGTAGCGCATGAAATAGTCCCCTCCGACCACAACTTACCAGACTTAGTCATATGTGTCTGCACACATTCACAAACATCCACGTGCCACCCCTTCCAATCATGTGTCACAAGGAATTTTTATTCATAAAGACCTGTTCACATGTTCTCCTGTGATCCTACATACAGACACAGTGAAACGCCATTACAATGACCATTTACAGGACCATACCGAGTGTTGAAATGTGATACAAACACTTTTGATATTGTAATGAACAACAGTGTTGGTGAATCAGTTTAAAACAGCATGGGCTTTAGCAGACTTGCCACAACAGACATGCCCCATTCCTCCACCTCCTATAAACCTGTTAGTCAATTTCCAAGTACATGTAAATCTCTACGATTTTCTGCCTGATGACATATCTGTCACAGTATGTGATATTGACTTCATGATTACCACTACCTACATGGACAGGCTGTCGGATGCAAACACTGTCACACATAGTTTCATGCACATCACTCCCATTCCACCAGAAGTTGACATGGCAGGACTCACCTCATGTTTTTCGGCAGACGGTACACTTACCATCACTGCTCTGACTTACATGGACCTGTAATGTCTCCTGTGGATGCAAAAATGCAACGCAATGCTGCCAACATATCTCCTTCTTCAAATGCCACTGCTGAGCCAGCAACAACTAAAGACACCATTGAGACTACTTCCTTATCTGCTAACACCGCCAGCAGGAAACCATTAGTTGCACCACCAACATCATGCTTTGGGCGTGCCCTGCATCCCCCCAGCGAACCTTGCTGACTACAACTTGTCTTCCATCACATCCACCTTCACACAGTCACCCATATCACTTAAGACAGATGACATCCTGCCGCAGCTTCTCATGTGTCCCACTCTTGAGGGGTGTGGGGGAGGGGGCAGGGGGGTGGCAAGCTCTGGGGTGGCAGTGAAACATCACTAACTCTGTAAATGAGGATTGCTGCCCCATGAGGCGTTAGGAGTTAGTATGCTCTGTACACTCACAATGCTTATGTCTGTTACATATATGGGCTTACTAATAAATAGTGTGGAAATTGTATTCCTATGCTGTGTCACTATTCTGCTGTCACACTGCTCGTAACTCCATTTCCCACAGCTCCAACAAGGACGAAGTTCATACTGATCTCTCTAAATATCAGTTAGTACAACAGGTAAATTTTATAGCCATGGTACAAATCATGAGTCAGTGCAACACAGGCATCTCTCACCTACTACACAGAAGTCTATTTCCATTTTCAAGTTCAGCATAATGTCATTACTAGGGACATTTGTTCATCTTACGTGCTCAGATTGTATCACCACTTGAGCCACAAATCTATAACAGTTACCTAAAAACCTTAACTTCCTCATGCCTTGAAGCATGATATCTATGGATCTCCCTTCATGACAAATGACGGTAGTACCCCTATCTACTGGGATGACACACAGCCATTCATTATTACTCAATGGTGTCCTTCTGCATGCAGTCTTTCTGGAGTTGTTGCACTGGTTGCAGCATCTTAGCCTCACATCCCTCAGGTTCAAATGTGAACAAAGTATAAGTCTTATTTGCATGTTCTGGAGCTCTGCTCTACTTTTTTACATTGAGCTGCTCACTAATTAACTTTGCACACTGCTCTTTCACATCAGTTAGCAGCAGCTCCTTTTTGGGGAAAATATACATAAATAAATGCCTCATTCCACCCTGTTCTGAGGGCAATGGTAATATTCTACACAGGTTGTGCACATTGTCTTCCACTAATGGGATATTGAACACATAACTTAAGATGTTCCCACCAATAAAAATATCCAGATCAATAATTCTGCTCAATTGGTAACCATTGTCTGTCATAAGGATGATAGGGGACTGCTTGTCCTCGAAGTCATCTTTTATCAGTTCTAAATACTTTAGAATCTGAGTTAGATTGATTATATACCGTTCCAAAATACCCTTCAAGGTACTGACAATTGCTGATATCAACATATTGTATACCTATTCTAACTCACAGAAAATGCCTATGAGTTAGATTTGTTTTTTGTTACCAGTGATCAAAATTGCTGCCCTCTGCAATCATCAGTCTGTGCTGTTCTCATAGTATCCTATGCGCCAGCTCTAATATTCCATTCTCTGTGTGATAATCTCTTCATTTTTTGCTATTGAACTTGCTGTTTGATTAAAACTAGTCAAGCTTACTTTAACTATGGTCACTTGTTCCTTCAAAAGCCTGAGTAGCTGTTTCTGTTCTCCTCCTAAGACAGCTATCTTTGGCTCGAAGTATGTGGCACCATCTTCATGTTCCAACAAAATCTTAATGATTCTTTCAGAAAATTTAACATCCCTTGCTCTTTTATATGAATACAAGTCATACCAATTGTCCAATTAGACCCTGCAGTTTTTCAGTTCTACCTACATGCCAATGCAACACAAGTTCTTCACTTATACTGTCTGCTGCAGTCATAATCAATAATGCTGACCTACCTTTACAATATCCAATTGCTCATCCCACAACCTCAGTGTTGTCTAATTTCTCTTTCAGTTCCATCAAACTGAAATAACTCACAGCTCTCAATGTTACACAGTAAATTTTCACCTTTGTATAATACACAGTAAAAGTCATGTATGGTTGTTAAGCATACAGGACAACTTTGACTAGAAAAATTCTTTCAGTCTGTTGGCATGAACCATAAGGTATTTGTTTCTTTTAAGAGTACAACACTTAGTCCCTTTGTTCATACTACTGTATATTGACCTCATCACTGTGTAGCAAACTTAACAGTCTACCTCGTTGTATGACTGATCATACAACAGAACCTTATCCCCATAAAGTAACCGTTTCTGATTCTGTGTTCTATCATAGTATTATTTATTTTATATTGTGCATTCTGTTCTCTTGCACATAGGTAAATTTCTTCCATGTGCTCTTTTGCTATGCCACATAATCATCAGACTTATATCTCAGTCCAGCTGGATCTTTCTGTAATATCCCTGGAATGTTGCATGTTCTTCCAAAGGAAAATTCATCTGGTGTATGCCCTGTTACATTGTGCGGTGTCATATTATACACGAAAACCACAAATGGGACTCAACTTTCCCAGTCTGTTTGTGGTCTGTTTAGACAGTATTGCAACTTCTCTGTTGGATGCAACTTCTCTGCTCCGTTTGTTTGAGAGTGGTAGATGGTAATCTGTGTCTTCTCAATATGCAACAGTTTACACACTATTTTCATGGTTTGACTCATGAAATTACTTCCCATGTCACTTAACAATACTGATGGTATTCCATACCTCAGTATAATTTCCTTAGTTAACATCTGTATTGCTGTGTCGGCATCTTACCATTCAGTACATCAGTGCATCATGAAACGTAAGTATATACTTCTTGCCTTAATCTGTCTGGTTCAACTGACCTGCTACATCACTTTTCCTTGTGAGTTTGTTCTATTGGAAGCTCTTACATTTCTGAATTTATTTTTCCATATCCTTCTTCATACATTTCCATACTCGGTATTTTTTATTTAATTATACGTTCTTCCTATATCCTAGTTTCCTCCAGTGGGAGAGTTGTGAAACTGTTTTAACACTGCAGCTTTTTCATTTTCTTTTATTGCTTCTGCTGGGTCACTCACCTGATCATGTCTCTCGATAAATTCTCCTGTATCCTTGACACAGCTTTCACATTTCCAAATATAATCTTGCATTAATCTCAACTCATCTGCCTCATGTGCCGTGTCTTTGATGATTGCACCTGCTGTCTGCTGCTGTGTGTCAACAGCTCTGCTGTCCCTGACTTCTTGTGGATCTGTGACCCATGCTATGACTTCCTCTTCTGACATAGACTACTGTTGTATTTGGGTCACACACCATCCACCCAAAGCTCACTCACTTGCAACGGTGTGTCAGCATACTTAATTTCATTTGCCACTTTTATACTTGATTTGATAGTCATATTCCTCCAGCTTTAACCTAAACTTCATCAATCTGGATGACAGATCTGATCTAGTACCTACCCATATTAAGGGTTTATAGTCAGTAAATATTGCGGACTTTCTGGCAAATACATACAGTCTAAAGTATTTTACTGCCCAGTAAATGGCTAACATCTCCCTTTCAATCATGCTGTACCCTCTTTCCATCTTATTCACCATCCTGAAGCCTCAAAACTGCCCCAATAGATGTCTGACTAGTGCCTGTGGTGATTGTGAAGTCCTTTTCAGAATCTGGATACTGCAGTTTCAGTGAGCTGATCAGCTTCTCTTTTAAATACTAAGAAGCATTTTCCTGCTCAACACTCCAGGTGTAAGGCACTCCCTTTTTGTTAATAATTCATGTAGCAGCTTTGTGATTTTGCTGAAGTCACTTACAAAACACCTGGAGTATCCCACCTAGATATGCTATTAGTTGCTTTGTTGTTTTGGGTTGTGGACAGTCCTTTTTCGCTTTGAACTTCTACAGGTCTGGCTTCAAGCCCTTTGCCGACAGGATGTGACTCAAAAACACACCCCATTTTCACAGAAAATTGCAGTTGTCCACCTATAGCTTTAAAGTCTTTCAAATACTTCCTTCCATCAGTGTACATTGTGTTTCTCTAAGGAAGAGCCAAATATCACCATGTCATCCAAGTAAATAACAACTTTTCAACTTCGTAACCAATATAATCTGTATAATTCATCTCCTGGCAAATGGTAAACATTGACATGTTCCACATCCACGAGGATCTCCTCAGCACGGATCTATGGAACGAAAACTAATCTAATCTAATCTAAACTAATCTAATCTAATCTACTGTACAAGCTGCATAGCTCTATTACTGTTGCTTTATCTTCCACATTCAAATGACTCACCCAGATATGTCTGCTTGTGTCTGTATATGTGTGGATGGATATGTGTGTGTGTGTGCGAGTGTATACCCGTCCTTTTTTCCCCCTAAGGTAAGTCTTTCCGCTCCCGGGATTGGAATGACTCCTTACCCTCTCCCTTAAAACCCACATCCTTTCGTCTTTCCCTCTCCTTCCCTCTTTCCTGATGAGGCAACAGTTTGTTGCGAAAGCTTGAATTTTGTGTGTATGTTTGTGTTTGTTTGTGTGTCTATCGACGTGCCAACGCTTTCGTTTGGTAAGTCACATCATCTTTGTTTTTAGATATTCTCTTTTAGCGTACTTAGTCTCACTTTCAACAGTGATTTGTTTTTACTGGCACAATTCACTCTGAATGATTTCCAAAATAATGCCTGCTCCGGGGATGCTTCTGCTACTAACTGGGGGCATTCTACAGACACACTCTCATCCGTAGTGTTCAGCATACTTGTTAGGGCATTCTCTCAATTCTACCTTTACTAACACCTCAGGTAGATACATGCCCTTGCCCTTGGTGATCTGTTTTGGAACGATAGCCTCTCTCATTCTGTTTGCTTCTGTTTTTATTCAACATAACCATTCATATTGTTAGCCTTATTTTATTTTGTTTGCTTCTCTCAAGCAATCCCTGTTGCTTGCCTCTGCCTTACTTTCACTTGTTTTTCCACATGTTTCTCACATCGTGCTTAAGCCTTTCTTAACAAAGCCATCTCTTTCCTTTGAATGTACTGTGCAGAATTCATCCTCACTCTGTCTGCATTTCTCTATGCACTTTTTGCTCTGCATCTGATCTTTTCCTGAAAGGGCCTTCTCTTTACTGTACTTGTGCATCTGTACTAGCAAGCTTCTGACTTCTGATACCTAACTGCACTGTATATAACTCATTCTCTTGCTCTGTCTTCATTTTGACCCATTCCCTTTGGATCCATAGGTGTCTTGTGCCCTGATAAATTACAACTCCATTTTCCTTGAAGAAGTCTTGGCCCACCAGCCTATCAAATGGAAAATCCGTAACTTCCCCAATTACATGGAAGCAGTGCCTCACTTGCATTCTGCTCCCATTTGTAAGCCCATGGTTACATTTATCCCTGTCCTTGATTTCCCAAACTCTCTTACATTTGGCCAGATTATACATTCTGCCATTTCAAACTACTTCTTTGAACTGCACTCCACCACCTATGAGAAATCTCAGGTGACTCTTCTTATTTTCCTGAAGCTCCAGTTCTATATATTAATTTTTGTTTTCATAGTCTTTAATACATTTCTGGGCAAGCCATAGAGTGATTGCTTTCTCATGCCCTTACTAAGTTTTCCTGCCTTTTAATTTTTGTATGTGCATTCTGTGAATGGCAAGTGCTCTCTAGGTAGTCCCTTGCTTAGTGACTGGTACAGTTGCATTTAAAACACATCATTGCCATCATCTGTACATGTAGACCTCTGTGATTTGGCCAGTTACACTGTGAGCATCTCACTAATCACTATTGGTCCATTTCCCTACAATTTCCAGCTACAAATGACACTGACCACCTTATTATTTTATCTATGTGACAATGTTGGTCATGTGAACTGGCTTCCCACATGTGAAGCACTTCATGGGCTTCACTTCATTCTGTGGCACCACTCCACCACTTTGGATGATCATCTTTTCCTGATCACGGCTATTATTGTCTCCTCTGTCTGAGTCATCTCTGTCACCACTGCTAATGTTAACTACTCACTGAGTGCACATGCTATGGCCTTTATCCTGTCATCATAAATCTCTTGGATATACACTACCCTGCTTAACTTCTGAATGAGAGCAAGGCTGCCTTCTGACCCTGATTCTTGCTCAGTACCTGTGATGGCTTTCCTGAAGTGGTGCTGCATTGTATCCAACTTTGAGTCCCACTGTTCTATGCTTTCCCCACATTCCTGGTGACTTTCAAACCTCTGAAATGCATAGAAACAAGCATCCTTTTGCTGGCACTGTTTCCAGTTAGTGTGAAGACACATCTCAACAAGTGGTGCTTAGGTCTCTAACAACCTGTATGTGCTGACATAACTATTATAGTTTTCACAAGTTTTAACAGAGTATTTGATACTCTGGTTCAATAACTTCAAATTCAATATAACAGTTGTCAAGAGTTTCATTTGGAGTACTTTTAGTGCTACTGAATGATTGTGGTAATAATTTTAGCACATCACATAAATTAACAACTTTCTTACCACATCATGCTGGCTGCCTTGTCCCCAGGTGGTGTCCATTACTGGGCTTCTCCTAACCTCTTTTCTTTCTTCTCACAGTGCCATCTACTCCTTGGTGCTGGAAAGGGCCTACCTTCTTCTTCTCAAGAGTAGGAGAGGTGCACTCTTTTACTTTGCTGGTTCTGCCACTGGCCTGTGTATTTGTTGTTCAAGTAACACAAAAGGGGTTCTCAAAAACATTCCTTGTTTTACAAAATATTGAGCTGAGCACATTTGATATTCCAAAGAAGGGTGATGTATTTTGATAACACACAGCATGGCAACAATTGCATGTGAAGCCATGATTAACCCCACATCTACACCAGAAAATATTAATTTCTATGCTGTGTCCAGTCTAGACACTTAATGGCACAGGAGGCTAAAGAAGGCCCACTGAGTCAGCTAATATGGTGACAGTTAACTAATGCGTTGAACGAAAAATGGAACCTGCTCAGGAAATATATGAACAAAATGCAAACTAGAACAACAGTCATGTTTAATGCTTGTCTGAGCAGAAAGTGAATGAAACACTCAAAGAAATTATACTATTCTGACTATCAGCATCTCCTGGAGGGAGGTACCTGGCTAAGTATGAATGTGAGCAGAGCCAGAGTGAATATTACCTAAGTTCAGGCCCTAGTCCTGACCCATATGGGTGTCCCTCTGGGCCTACTGTCTGAACAGAAATTCTGTTTTGAGTACCGCTTCCTCCGCCTTTATACTGTGCATAGCTCCTTCCATGTTGGTGTTTCTGGCCACTGCTGTGCAAGGCCTCTTGTGTGACCATATATGGTCTCTGCTAAAGCCTTGTAATGTCTCAAGGCTTCTTCACTTGAAGTCATGTGAGCTATACATTGATTTCCTGCTATGCCCTACTGTGCTCTACTGGTAGTTTTTTCTTTGTACTCTCTAGCAAACTTATTCATTCTGGCTTCTGTTCTTTGCCTTGCGGTGTCTCATTTTCTAAATATGAGACAACTGATTAAATCATTAAGAACAACTTTCTGCATTCTTTTGATAAGATGTGAGATTATGCATTGGTGTCTACACCATCAGTTACATAAAACCTCAGTTTATCTAGGAGAATATAGTGATCTACACAGTCAAATGTCTTAGATGGGCCACAGAAAATACTGACTGGCACTGTTTTGTTATTTAATGCTTGTAAAATTCACTGAATGGATGTGTAAATGGCATTCTCAGTTGATAATTATTCTGAATTGTGGAGGATATTACTGTTGCTCATATGCCTCCATAGCTCAGTGGTAAGCACGTCTTGCTGCTATGTGGAGAATACAGGTTCAGTTCCCAGTACGACCAAGGATTTTCCATTTGTTGGGAGGATTGGAAGGGCCAAACTTAGCCTCATGATGCCAGTTGAGTAGCTAGTTGAATGGGAAGTAGTGGCTCCAACATCAAGAAAGCTGACAACGGCAGGGAGAGCGGTGTGCGGACCTCATGCCCCTCCATGTGACATCAGAGTTATGCCGTTGGCAGAGGATGACATGTCTGTTGGTCAGTCCTGATTGACCTGTCTGGACCAGAATGTAGAGTTAATTGTTGTTCAGGTGGGATGTTATTCTAGGATACCTCATGTCCTCAAAAATTTTGGAAAATAATGTCAGTAGAGAAAACCAGTCGGTTGTTATTGGCATTTCTCTTATCACCTTTCTTATATAGGGATTTAACAACGGCATATTTCAATCTCTCTGGAAAAATGCTCTGAGTTAATGATGCATTACATATTTCAGTAAAGTCTGTATTTATTATGTGGAAACAAGTCTTTTTTACTCTGTCAGAAACAATGTCAAATCCAGAGAGCTTTTATTTTTGAGAGAATGTATAATTTTCTTAATTTCAGGAGACATGAGTGAGGCATCCACATGACTGAATTTTACGCGAGTTGTTTTTTCAGAATTCGGCTTTGATTCTTCTATTGAACAGTTTGTCCCTATATTTTATACTTCATTTAAGAAAGGATTATTAAGCATACCTGCCACTTGTTATTGATCATTTATTGCCCTTCCAGTTGAAGAGTGTCTGCAGATGACAGCTGTTATATTCAAGTGGGATGGTGTTGAGTTCTATGGCAAAAAGTATTGATTGAAAAACATATAAAATGGTAAAAATTTAACATAACTGCATACTTAACTTGGTTAAATGAGTCCACTGAATGTCCTGATAGAAATCCAGATGAAGTATGTACAGGTATTGCTACTAGCAAGAAGTTCTACTTGCACTTTAATCAGTGTCTGATAACAGGCAGAGACCTGAGTCTGTTGCACTTGTACTCTTAACTTCATGTCAATTAAGCTGACTTTCTGATGTACACCGAAAACTGAAAAGCCTGAGGACTTGAACACTGTAGCCAGAATGCTGGAGCCCGAACACTGGAGACTCCTTGTGGCAACCTTTTATCAGTGTGGTGTGTAGTGTTGGTGGCACCAATCCAAGAGGGCATGTCCCTCATACAGCCAGCAGTTGGAGAAAGCCGTTGGTCATGTCTACCTCTCTGCACAACCACTACTGCCAAATTCCTGTAGCAGAATGTTGTCCTCTGTGGTATCAATTACTGATGATACCACAGCGACCACTCAGGCACCACTCCGGAGAGTGCAGTTGCTCTTGGAGGACTGAGTGGTGGTGGGAAGGGCCCAGTGAAAATACTGTTGGCAGTAAGGAATGACTTTATGTAACTACAATACACGATTTGTCACGACCCAGCAAGACAAATACGCCTCTTTTTATTGTCCATGGCTGGCACTACATATGAGCCATGGATGCTGAGCTGGTGCCCTGTGATACTGGTGGCAGGCCAGTGGTAGACCAGCAGCCTCTAGAGGCCATGGTCATCAATGTCAGTGGCAACCTATTTCCGTCAGCTGTGCGGAGCCCTGGTGGCCCCTCAGCTCTTCACGCATCACCGCAGCAGTACGTGTAGATGGCTGTGCACGGGATTCGACTCACTGCCCTCTAGCAGGAGCCAGATGGTGGCTGGCACTGAGGCACTGAGCCCCATTAGGAAATCATTGTCGGCACCTAAAGGCACGGGTGGCAGGTTAGTGGTGCTGCAGCACCAAGTCCTGTGAAAAACTTAGTGCCGATGGTGGATGGTGCAGCCCAGCCTTGAACCCATGGCTGCTGCTGGTGATGCCCAGTTGTCTCACTGTTTGGCATAGCACTGGCATTTTGGTAGTGGTGCTGGACTGCAGTGAAAAAAATTACCCCCTTTCTCAAAATTCAGACTGGTTTATATAACTCTGGCATGCATTTGTTTCAATGAAACCGGGTACCTAGTTACATACCCTTAAGAAGGGACTTACCCTGGATTGGTGACATCGACCTGCCCATTAGGGTCAATACTGTTGTGGGGTACAGTTTTTCACTGAGTGCAGCTAGCCTCGTCTTGCAATCTCCTTACTTGTATGCTATTCTGACCCACATATTGCCGCCTGCTTGCAGATGCTAATACAATACTTCATAGCAGCCTTCTCACTACTTCTCATTATTTTTGCTAAAGACTTTTTACTTTAGATCAAGGACTGGGCAGTGACATTACACTGCAGCCCTCTACAGAGAAGATCTGACCCCTGGGTCTTGCTAAGACCTGATTCTCTATTGCAATTACATTTTCACTTACTCTGTAAAACAAGTACATACTACTACATCAGCTACTCTCTACTGTGCAATTACTATTTTAATCTCCAACTTCATAAATCTGATTTTCATCCCTTGCTCAGGGAATCCAGTCTAAGGGAACTTGAAATACCCCTGAATTGGGTTTCTGCACAGCTCCTTGTTTCAAATACATAAGAGCTTAAAAGCTAGGCAGAGCAAGATTGGAGTCACTATGCGCTAGGAACTGTGACACTCAATGTCATTATTATCTTATGTCTACCATCTGATTACTGTTCCACAATTGCTCTGTAGTAATCTACCCCTCCTGTGCTGCTATTGCCTGACTTAGTGAACATTCCAGGCCTAGTTCCAAGTTGCCATTAAGGAGGGTAAGGCATTGTTTGGACAACACCTCTGGAGGTTTGTCTGTCCAGTACAGGCATGGCTGTGTCAAATTCATCAGAGTTCCTCTTGTCACAGTAGCTGGTAAAAGGAAGGTGAGTCCGGTAATATCATAAATAGTCCCATTAAGAGTTCACTACCTCACAACTCTAAATGTCTTGCTCCCCATGAGATTCCCTTTCCCATAGTAACTAGCAACTACTACTATGTTACTGTATGCTGAGTATATCCAATGTAAATCTGCTCTCTGAAAATAATGTTTTTGGCAAGAATATCCCTCTGTTTTACCTCTGAAAAATTGCATGATGCACATGCTCTCATCTATTGCAGTCTTGAAAGGTGGGCATATAATGACTAACCCCCTCGACACTTCTGAAGCTCACCCTCAGTCAGCACCACATGTTGATACCAATCTTATGCCAATAGTAACACACCTTCTTCTCTCACTTACACAAACTTTCCTACTGCTGCTGAGCACCATATAAAATCTAAACACTGCAGGCTTGCTTGCTGCCAATATCCTTACTGATGTGTACAACCGTTCATTATCCATTGTTACACCCACCATAGCACCTTGGTAGCAGAGCAGCATGTTCTGACTGCTCGGTTCCACTACAAACTGTAATTCTGGTGGTAATTCTCCTTGTACCTTTCTTGTTCCTCTTGGATACTTGCTCAGGTGACAGCAAGACTGCATTTAACTGTCCATGTAATGCTTGACGAACAGCTTCCTGTAAGTTCGTTAACTCCACTCATGTGTCCCAGATACTATCCCCTAATGACTGCAATAGTGTTGTCATCATTAGTCTTGCATCTTGTACTTGCATCCATATTTTTGCTGCTTCCAAATACCAGTTTAGATTGCTAGGCTTTTATCACCCACCAGACCCATCTCCTGATGTAACCAGATATGTTAGACAAAACCTCAGTTCACTTATACGTAAGTATATACATATGAATATAATAGAGGGAAACATTCCATGTGGGAAAAATATATCTAAAAACAAAGATGATGTAACTTATCAAATGAAAGCATTGGTATGTTGATAGAGACACTTCCTTGCACATGGAGTTTCAATGAAGCTCACAATTTGAACTATTGTTCTCAGAATTGATCGTGGGTCTTTTGTTCTGAGTCGAGTGGAAGGATTGAACCAGGGACTTCAAAAGTTCTGTGACAAGCTAGGCTGCTACTTCCTGGACTTGCGCCATAGGGCTAAAAACTATAGGGTCCCCCTAAATAGGTCAGGTGTACACTAACATCAGAGGCTGCAACTCAGGTAGCTGACTGTGTCTGGGATGCATACAAGGGTTTTTCAAATTAGGCAACTCTCCATCCGATCCAGATAATGACTGCTGTAGGAAACCCAAAAGCATTGGTGTATGATCGAAAGAAATGTCTCCCACAGGTGAGAGTATGAAAATCCTGATGGTAAACTACCTAAGCAACAAATTGCCAGAGTTTGAATGTTCACGAAAAGCAGTGAAGCTCATATAATACTAGGTACAGAAAGCTGGTTGAAACCTGAAATTGATAGTAGTGAGATTTTTGGGGAAAATTTGTGTGTGTATTGAAAGGACAGGCAAATGGTAAATGGAAGTGGTGTATTTATTGCAGTAGATAAGAAACTCAAGTCCATCAAGATAGGATTGAAGCTGCATGTGAGACTGTTTGGGCAAGAGTCAGTATCAGTGGTGGGTATAAAATGATAATTGGATCCTTTTATCATCCACCAGACCCATCTCCTGATGTAACCAGATATGTTAGATAAAACCTCAGTTCACTTATATGTAAGTATATACATATGAATATAATAGAGGGAAACATTCCATGTGGGAAAAATATATCTAAAAACAAAGATGATGTAACTTACCAAACGAAAGCATTGGTATGTTGATAGACACACTAACAAACACAAACACACACACACAAAATTCAAGCTTTCGCAACCCACGGTTGCTTCATCAGGAAAGACTTTAAAAACAGTTATTTGACATGGTATTAGAAGGTGGAAAGTGTAACATGAGGCTGAAATGACTTTAAAAACAGTTATTTGACATGGTATTATATATGTTTGGTATTCATATATACTGTAATCAGTGGTGGAGATTTATCATCCAACAATTAACTGGGAAAATTACAGTTTTCTTAGTGGTGGTTGTGACAAGACATCCTTCAAAACTTTACTAAATGCCTTATCTAAAAACTGCCTAGAATAGATAATTAGGAACCCTACTCATTATGGAAATATATTGGATCTAATGGCAACAAATAGATCTGACATCTGTGAGGATATCCACATAAAAACTGGTATCAGTGAACTAAAATAAGCAGAAAGATACATGTGTTTAGTAAAACCAGATAAAAAATCAGTAGTGTCATATCTCATTGAGGAACCTGAAACTTTCAGCACAGATAAGAAACACGTAGAGGCACTCTGGCTCAAGTTTAAAAGAATAGTTGACCACACACTGGATAGATAGGTACCCAGTAGAATAATTCATAGTACACAGTCATTGTAAAGAAACTTCTAAAGAAACAGAGATTTTTGCATAACAGATGTAAAACAAATTGTAGAGCTACAGATAGAGAGATGTTGAATGAAGCAATTTAGCTGTCAAGAGAGCAATGCATGATGGCTTCAGTGACTACAGTAGTAGAATATTAGCAAGTGATCTTTTGCATATCCCAAAGAAATTCTGAACATATGTGCAGGCTGTTAGTGGCACCAGAGTTAGTGCCCAGTTCCTAGCGAATGAAACAGGAACTGAAACTGAGGGTAGCAAACAAAAGGTTAAACACTTAACTGCATTTTCAAATGTTCCTTTGCTAAGGAAAACCAAAGAGAATTACCCCAATTTAATCCTCATACCACTGAAAAGATGAATGAAACAAGTATTAGTGTCAGTGGTGTTGAGAAACAGCTGAAATTGTTAAAATTGAACAAAGCTCCAGGGCCCAAAAGAATCTCTGTGAGATTCTGTACTGAATTTACACCTGAGTTAGCCCCTCTTCTAACTATAATCTATCGTAGATCCCTTGAACAAAAAACCATCCCCAGTTCTTGGAATAAGGCATGGTCATGCCCATCTACAAGAAGAGTAGTAGAAGTGATCTACAAAGCTACCGTCCAATATCCTTGACATCGATTTGTTGTAGAATCTTAGAACATATTCGGAGCACAAACATAATGAGCTACCTTGGACAGAATGACCTCCTACATGCCAACCAGCATGAATTTCGAAATATCGATCACATGAAACCCAACTTGCACTTTTCTCACATGACATACTGAAAACTTTGGATCAAGGCAACCAGTCAGATGCAATTTTTTTGATTTCCGATAAGCATTCGACTCAGTACCACACCTACATTTACTGTCAAAAGTATGACCATATGTGGTGTCAAGAAAAATTTGTGACTGGATTGAGGACTACTTGTAGGGAGAATACAGCATGTTGTCTTGGATGGAGAGTCATCATCAGATGCAGAAGTATTACGGGTGTGGCCCAGGGAAGTGTGTTGGGATCCTTCCTGTTCATGTTGCGTATTAATGACCTTGCAGACAATATTAATCAGAAAATCAGGCTTTTTACAGATGATACAATTACCTGTAATGAAGCGCTGTATGAAAGTAGAAGTTATGTAAATATTCAGTCAGATCTTGATAAGATTTCAATGTGGTGCAGAGATTGGCAACTTGCTCTAAATGTTCAGAAATATAAAATTTTGAACTTCACAAAACGAAAAAAAACATAGTATCCTATGACTACAATACCAATGAGTCACTGTTGGGATTGGCCAACTCGCACAAGTACCTGGGTGTATCAACAATGTAGGAAAAGACAGATTGCGACTTACTATAAAGAAACATGTCAGGTTGCAGACAGGCACAATTAAAAGACACATATGTAAAGCTTTCGGCCACAGCCCTCATCTGTAAAAGAGAAACACACACCATTCACACACAAAAGCAAGCACACCTCATGCACACATTACCGCCAACTCCAGCATCTCGGGCCAGAATGTGTGTGTGTGTGTGTGTGTGTGTGTGTGTGTGTGTGTGTGGTTGGTTGGTTGTTTTGGGGGAAGAGACCAGACAGCGTGGTCATCGGTCTCATCGGATTAGGGAAAGATGGGGAAGGAAGTCGGCCGTATCCTTTCAGAGGAAACATCCCGGCATTTGCCTGGATTGATTTAGGGAAATCACGGAAAACCTAAATCAGGATGGCCGGACGCAGGATTGAACCGTCGTCCTCCCGAATGCGAGTCCAGTGTCTAACCACTGCGCCACCTCGCTCGGTGTGTGTGTGTGTGTGTGTGTGTGTGTGTGTGTGTGTGTGTGTGTGTGTGTGACTCTCTTTTGCTGATGAAGGCTGTGGTTGAAAGCTTTACATAAGTGTCTTTTAATTGTGCCTGTTGTAATGGATCGTAAATGGTGAAAAACTTTGAATCAGGTGCGGCGAATTATTAATGCCGTGAGTAGTATAAACTGCCTGTGAGAATTGGATGTTCCATGCTATGGACACATCTCTCTGGAATAAATAACCAAAGGTGTATATTTGAGTACTCAGCGTGAAGCGATTACAGATATCAGACGTGTTTTATGTTAGAGAGATTTTTCTATTGTTGTGCTACGTTATTAAGCTCCATTGTGAATGTTTAGTTAGTTGATGGCACAATAAACATTTTCAAGAAAATAATATGCATTCAAGGTGTGTATTTATCAATTTATAAAAGATTTGACAAACATTTTTCAGATATCACATGACGTAGATCGATCGGAGGTGCGAGCCTGCATCTTTTCATGGTCAATATTCTTCGAGAGAATATCTCAGAAGCAATAAACTTTTTGTTGATAAAAAAGTTAGACACATCATACAACATAGCACCTAGTTGTGCTGAATGATCTTCATAGCAAAATAAACATTTTAGAGATTTCAGGTGGAGCAGTTCCAACGAGGAGTATCGGCGAGATCGACGCTGCGGGACACATATCTAGCCCTCCTGTGGTATTTAAAACCAAAGACTTACATTCTTTAGCTTTTAAAAGACTGAAGCTAAAACCTAAATAAAACCACTGGAAATCATAATTAAAAGTACCAAAAATAAATAAGAAGTACAGAATTTTCTTAAACAAAATTTCTTAAATAAATAAATTAATTAATTAAAATATGATAAACTGTCTATAACTCAACATGCCTCTGGAGTTTCCATTGTTTGAAATACCTGGGTATAATACTTTGTAGGGATATGAAATTGAATGATTGAGTTGTGAGTAAAGCAGATGGTGGGCTTTGGTTTATTGGTAAAATACTGAAGAGTGCAAACAGGCTACAGTAAAATACTGAGGAGTGCAAACAGTCTACAAAAGAGGTTGCTTACAAATCTTTTGAGTGACCAGGTCTAGAATACTGTTAAAGTGTGTGGGGCCCTTACCAGATAGGACTAACAGGGGATATCGAACATATACAGAGAAGGGCAGCACAAATGATCACAGGTTTGTTTAATATGTGGGAGAGTGTCACAGAGATACTGAAGGAACTGAACTGGCAGACTCTTAAAGACAAATGTAAAGTATTCCAGGAGAGTCTATTAACAAAGTTCCAAGAACTGGTTTTAAATGATGACTCTAGGGATATACTACAGCCCCCTACATATCGCTGACATAGGTATTATGAGGATAAGATTAGAAAATTATTGCATGCATAGAAGCATTCAAACAATCATTCTTCCTTTGCTCCATAAGTGAAACCCTAATAACTGTTACAATGGGACGTACCCTCACCAAGCACCTC
This sequence comes from Schistocerca nitens, assembly GCF_023898315.1. Lineage (NCBI taxonomy): Eukaryota > Metazoa > Arthropoda > Insecta > Orthoptera > Acrididae > Schistocerca > Schistocerca nitens. The sequence continues at coordinate 411,108,679 of NC_064618.1, forward strand.
ACAGTGGTTTTCAGATCTGCTAATTGTTGTACCTCTGAAAACAGTTCCTCCAGTCTCAAGTTTGTTCTGCAATTCCCATGCATTAAAATTTAATGACCATCTGTGACTGGATAACACTACATCTGGTTGCCTGAAAAAAGAAAACTCCTCCATCTGGTGAGGATCTCGCAGCGCCACCACTCCACTCCTCAGTGAAGAGGTTCAGCACTTCCAAATCTACTCTATGGTAACCTGAAGACATTGATCAATATCAAATCACATCACCTCCCCTCCCTTCAAAAATGGTTCAAATGGCTCTGAGCACTATGGGACTCAACTGCTGAGGTCATAAGTCCCCTAGAACTTAGAACTAGTTAAACCTAACTAACCTAAGGACAACACACACATCCATGCCCAAGGCAGGATTCGAACCTGCGACCGTAGCGGTCGCGCGGTTCCAGACTGTAGCGCCAGAGCCGCTCGGCCACCAGCGGCCGGCCCCTCCCTTCAAATGCCTACTGTCTCTGAGCAGCACATCTTAACATACTAATGATAAACCCTACTAACACAAACATACAACCTTATCTTCAACAGCATAAATGCCCTACACTATACACAAATAAAAAATTCTGAAAAATTAGAAAACATAATACATATTACTGTAATTGTCCTCTGGTCTCAGTGGATACTGAGCACGAGGTATTTGGACCTCCTCCTCTTCTCGCTCATCCTTCTGCTTCTTCTTCTTTGCCTCTTTCCTTGCTTTCATTAATACCTCTCATGAAACTGCTTCCAGTGCACTCTTGAATGGTCATAGATGCTCAACATGCACTATTGTGACCTTCTTGGCAGCTGCAGCTTTACATTTTCTGGTGATATGGTTTCATTTACTTGGTACAAGCCCCATACCATGTTACTAACTTCTTCATTTTTCCCTCTCAAATTTATGGGCTTGATAACATTGCTCATTGGATTATTTTATACTGAAGTAATGTTCCCACTCACTTTACTGCCTCTTCCGCTTTCTCCAATGCCTTAGTATTTGCTCACCAGGTCTCCCTGCACACTTTCTTCGATGTTCCTGCAAATTTTCAGACTGAGCCTTCATTCCTGCCTCCTTTCTGTGTAATCATGTCATATAGCAACAGCATCTTCTCTCCATAAACACCATGAATGGCAACAACCAATGCTAGTGTGCACTTTAGAAATGTTCGCATCCACTATGAAGGGTAAATATGTGTTCCAATACAAATGGTGTGCGTTAACATCATAACTAAGCATTCTTCCAGTCATCCAATGAACTTTCTCGGTCCTTCCATTAGCTGGCAGATGAAGTGGACTAGTTCTCAGGTTTTTTTTTTCCGTTTAATAAGTGACATAACTTTTTCATCAGGTCTGATATGAAGTTTGTCCCTTGATCTGTAATTATTGTCTCCATCATTCCAAACTTCAATATTCATCCATTAACCAATGCTTGCATGGCTGTGACTGCCTGCTGGTCTAGCATCAGTGCCATCTCATTGTAACAAGAAAAATGATCTATTATGGTCAGTACAAAATGATTACCTGCTGGGTTTGGTTAAATGATCCTACCACGTCTACCGCAATCAAACTAAATGTTCCCATTGCATCTAGCAATCTCTGCAAAAGTACTGCTTCAGATTCCAATCCACATGCTGTGCACTCCCCACACATTTTCTCATTTCCTGACAGACAACACCCCCCCCCCCCCTCTTCTGCCAGTACTTATCCACCACTCTCTGATTCATTGCCCTGCATCCCCCATGATTGCTAAGACATGATAGTACATTTCATGTACTACTTCTTGTTTCAACTCTGTGGCACAAACACGCATGGTCCTAATTTCATTTCTCTACACAATAATGCATCATGCATGCTAAACACCAAACAATGATGCGGTTTTAATCCCTTCAGCACTCCATCCAATAAATACTGGAATGTTGCTGGTGTATTTTTTACACCAAATGGCTCTCTTCTACACTGATAGTGTCACCAAGGTGCTGAAAACTCCATTTTTGGTCTATTCTCCAGAGCAGCTTCTAATTGATGGTATCCACTCTTCATGTCCACTGTCAAGGCGTACTGGCATTTCCCTACATTATTTATAGTATCTGTGATGTTGGGAATTGGGTGGCATCTGTAGCAGCCTTACTGTGCAAATGGTGGTAATTTCAACAAGAGTGATACTTCTTTGAGCCATCCATAGTCTTGCTGGGCACGATTACAATTCCCATCCCATAGCACTGAAATACCTGAGTCGAAACAAGGCCCCCGGAGTAGACAACATTCCATTAGAACTACTGACAGCCTTGGGAGAGCCAGTCCTGACAAAACTCTACCATCCTTGTAAGCAAGATGTATGAGACAGGCGAAATACCCTCAGACTTCAAGAAGAATATAATAATTCCAAACCCAAAGAAAGCAGGCGTTGACAGATGTGAAAATTACCGAACTATCAGTTTAATAAGTCACAGCTGCAAAATACTAACACAAATTCTTTACAGACGAAAGGAAAAACTGATAGAAGCCGACCTCAAGGAAGATCAGTTTGGATTCCATAGAAATGTTGGAACACGTGAGGCAATACTGACCCTACGACTTATCTTAGAAGAAAGATTAAACCTATGTTTCTAGCATTTGTAGAATTAGAGAAAGCTTTTGACAATGTTGATTGGAATACTCTCTTTCAAATTCTGAAGGTGGCAGGGGTAAAATACAGGGAGCGAAAGGCTATTTACAATTTGTACAGAAACCAGATGGTAGTTATAAGAGTCGAAGGGTATGAAAGGGAAGCAGTACTCCCCCGCCAACCACCTCTCTCTTTACCCCTATATCGCTGCTGTGATTTGTACTGTCCCTACCGCTGTTTGCATTAAATCATTGGGAGACCACGCCATACCTGTTACCTCTCTGTGGCTGGTAGCATTGCCTCTGCACTTGGCCCACATGCCCACAATTAAAACATTTTACATTTGATACAAATACACTTCTTCGATCCCTTGACACATCAATTTCCTCATACCCTAGTGATAATCTAATTGCTGCATGAAGATCTTTAGATGCTTCCCCCTAAATATCTCTGGTGCCAGACCTCTCAGAAAAGCATAAGCCCATGATGCTCAGCTTCCTGTGACAATACTTTATTCACCTCTACACTCTGCATTATCTCATAAGTATGTACATTCAACTTCCTAATCCTATCCACAAAATCGTCAACTGCTTTATTATATCTTTTGGAAATCGCACTCAACTGCCCATGGAAAAACCATGCACTGTTCTGTTTCCTACACTTTAGCTCTAATCCTGGCCTGAGTTGATCAAATGTCTCTGCATTGTGCAGCACCTCCTTTGCACCATACACATGACATACACATGACTTTGCTTCTCCTGTTAAACATAACACATTCTCAGGTGACCAACTAGAAATGGTAGAAACAAGGTTAGCAACAGCTGGATACACTCCTAGACCCTGTGACCTTAATACCTCCATTTCCTCATTTTCCTCCACTAGTTTATTGTCTGAAACCATTTCACCAGACTGAGCTACCTGATTCACCAATGACTGTATAGCCTCCTCACTGGTGACACCTTGTGTCTCTGATTTTTCCAGTGCCTCACTGTTACTTGTCTTCATGAGTCAGAATTAATACACCAGAGCAACACAATAATTATAATCCACGAATAACCCAGGTAGAACAGCTACCTTACCTACTTCTTTCGTCTAATCATGAGCCACCTGGACTCTCTACACTATCTAGCCATGTGGCCAAAACAATAACAGGTAAAGCAAACAACTGCTACAGACCGTGGCAAGGGGCAGAATGCCCAGCAAATTGCACTGTGTACAATGCACAGGTACTAACCATTCATCTCTAGAGTTCCCCTTAAACCATGATTAGTCATCTGATTCCTCTGGTTTTACAAAAGTAACCAAACTATCATCATGCCTTTTAATATTTGACCCCATGATTGTCGCCACAAAAGAAGAAAATAGTTTTGCTCTTCCTGAATGACAATACTGTTGGCTGTGGTGTAGATGTCAGGCTGTTGAGGGTGCCACATCCTCTGCTGCTGATTATGGGGATGTCAGCACACCTGACGAGTGCCCAGTGGTGATGAGCACTTGGACACCACTCTGGAGTGTGCAGTTGCATTCAGAGAGGTGCGTGGTGATGGTGATGGGTTGAAGGGTCCAGTGGACACACTGTTGACAGTACAGAATGACTTCATTTAACTCCAATACATGGTGTGTGATGTTGCACACATGATGTGTGATATGCACCCATGGTCTAAGGATAGTATCTCTGATTAGTAATCAAAATGTCTTTGGTCCTGGTTTTGAAACCCACCACTGCTTAAATTTTGATTAATAATCAGCATTGGCGGCAGAAGACTTCAGGCATATGAAGTCACCGTCACGGCCTTATCAAAGAGGGTGGAGGAGTGGGCAGATGTACAGGGCACTCTCTTCTCCTAGGGGTGGGAAACTGCCCCAAAAGGCAGAAGAATCAGTGATGATCATTGGCTTGAGACTGCAGAAGGCAATGGAAACCACTGCATTAGAGGCACGTAATGTGTATCCACTGGACATGTGGCATGTAATTGAAAAATGATCTCTCCATTGGCAAAAGATTCTGGAATAGTCCCTCATTCAGATCTCTGGGAGGGGACTGCCAAGGGGTGGATGACCATGAGAAAAAGATTGAATAATCAACAAAAGGATAACGTTCTACGAGTCAGGTTGGGGAATGTCATAAGCTTGAATGTATTAGCAAAGCTAGAGAATCCGAAAAGGGAAATGCAAAGGCTCAATCTAGATATAGTAGGTGTCAGAGAAGAGAAATGGAAAGAAGACAAGGATTTATGGTCAGATGAGTATAGGGTAGTATCAACAGCAGCAGAAAATGGTATAATGAGAGAAGGATTCGTTATGAATAGGAAGATAGGGCAGAGACACTGTTACCATGAACAGTTCAGTGATAGGGTTGTTCTTATCAGAATCGACAGCAGACCAACACTGACAACAACAATTGAGGTATACATGCCGACGTCACAAGCCGAAGATGAAGAGACAGAGAAAGTACATGACGATATTGAAAGATTAATATAGTATGTAAAGGGAGATGAAAATCTAATAGTTATGGGGGACTGGAGTGTAGTTATAGGGAAAGGAGGAGATGAAAAGGTTACAGGAGAATATGGGCTTGGGACAAGGAATGAGAGAGGAGAAAGACTAAATGAGTTCTGTAATAAATTTCAGCTAGTAATAGTGAATACTCTTTCAAGAATCACAAGAGGAGGAGGTATATACTTGGAAAAGGACAGATGACACAGAAAGATTTTAGTTAGATTACATCATGGTCAGACAGAGATTCTGAAATCAGATACTGGATTGTAAGGCATACCCAGGAGCAGATATAGACTCAGATCACAATATAGTAGTGATGAAGAGTAGGCTGAAGTTTAAGACATTAGTCAGGAAGATTCAATATGCCAGGAAGTGGGATACAGAAGTATTAAGGAAAGATAAGATACTCTTAAAGTTCTCTAAGGCTATAGATACAGCAATAAGGAATAGCTTAATAGGCAACAAAGTTGAAGAGGAATGGAAATCTCTAAAAAGGGCCATCACATTAGTTGGAAAGAAAAACATAGGCACAAAGAAAGTAACTGCAAAGAAACTATGGGTAACAGGCGAAATATTTCACTTGACCGATAAAAGGAGGAAGTACAAAAATGTTCCAGGGAACTCAGGAATACAGAAATACAAGTCGCTGAGGAATGAAATAAATAGAAAGTGCAAGGAAGCTAACAAGGGAACCTCCCCATCGCATCCCCCTCAGAATTAGTTATAAGTTGGTACAGTGGATAGGCCTTGAAAAACTGAACACAGATCAATCGAGAAAACAGGAAGAAGTTGTGTGGAACTATGAAAAAATAAGCAAAATATACAAACTGAGTAGTCCATGTGTAATATAGGCAACAACCAGGTGTTTGTAAATGCATGATCGCCGTGGTCCTGTGGTTAGCGTGTGCAGCTGTGGAACCTTAGGTCCTTGGTTCAAGTCTTCCCTCGGGAGAAAATTTTAATTTTTTATTTTCAGACAATTATCAAAGTTCAGGCACTCACATATAATCAACTTCGCTCTCCAAAATTCCAGACATGTTCAGATTTGCTTGGACATATGCAGCATTTGACGGCCTACACACGGAAAAATTTGAAAACGTTAAAAACATGTTTTGACAGAGCACAGACAAAACTGTGCGACTGTGAAACTGTTGCATTCATTTGTTGCAGTTTATGTGACAGACTCTTATGTTTTCACACTTTTTTGGGAGTGATTATCACATCCACAAGAAAAGCTAAATTGGGCAAGGTAGAAGAATCTTTTTACCCATTCACCAAGTGTACAAGTTAGGTGGGTCGACAACATATTCCTGTCATGTGATGCACATGCCGTCACCAGTGTCGTATAGAATATATCAGACGTGTTTTCCTGTGGAGGAATCGGTTGACCTATGACCTTGCAATCAAATGTTTTCGGTTTCCATTGGACAGACACGTCCTTTCGGCTACTAATCGCACGGTTTTGTGGTGCGGTCGCAAAACACAGACACTAAACTTATTACACTGAACAGAGACGTCAATGAACGAACGGACAGATCATAACTTTGCAAAAATAAAGAAAGTAAACTTTTCACTCTAGGAAAGATCTGAAGCAGGAACTTCTCGCTCTGCAGTTGCTCACGCTCACCACGGGACCACGGCGCTCCTGAACTCAGACTCTCCTAGATGTTGCATATCTTGCACATGGACTACTCAGTTTGTATATTTTGCTTAGTTTTTTCATAGTTCCACACAACTTCTTCCTGTTTTCTCGATTGATCTGTGTTCAGCTTTTCAAGGCCTATCCACTGTACCAACTTATAACTAAATCTGAGGGGGGTGCGATGGGGAGGTTCCCTTGTAAGACAAAATGGCTGCATGGAAAATGTGAAAAACTGAAAGAGAAATATTTGTTAGAAGTACAATGTGAAAAATTGAAACAAAATTATCAGAAGTACAGACTCAGCATACAGGAAAGTCAAAACAACCAGTGGCTTGAAAGCTAGGGTGGTAACATTAAGAGTGCAATGGGAATTCCACAGTTAAATGCAGAGATGAGACTGGATACCCTCTACAAGGGGGAAGATTTGTCCGATGTGATAGAAGACGAAACAGGAGTTGATTTAGAAGATATAGGGGATCCAGTATTAAACCAGAGTTTAAAAGAGCTTTGGAGGGCTTAAGATCAAATTAGGCAGAAGGGATCAATAACATTCCATCAGAATTTGTAAAATAAATGTATGAGTCTGGTGACATACCATCTGACTTTAGGAAAAATATCATCCACACAATTCTGAGGACTGCAAGAGCTGACAAGTGTGAGAATTATCACACAGTCAGCTTAACAGCTCATACATTGAAGTTGTTGACAAGAATAATATACAGAAGAATGGAAAAGAAAATTGAGGATGTGCTAGATGATGATCAGTTTGGTTTTAGAAAAGATAAATGCATGAGAGAGGCAATTCTGATATTGATAATGGAAGCAAGACTAAAGAAAAATCAAGACACGTTCAAAGAATTTGTCAATCTGGAAAATGTGTATGACAGTTTCAAATGGTGTACGATATTCAAAATTCTTAGGAAAATAGGGGTAAGCTGTAGGGAGAGGTGGGTAATATGCAATATGTACAAGAGCCAAGAGGGAATAATAAGAGTGGATGACCAAGAATGAAGTGTGCGGATTAATAAGGGTCTAAGACAGGGATGTAGTCTTTCGCCACTACTGTTCAATCTGTACATCAAAGAAGCAATGGTGGAAATAAAAGAAAGGTCCAGGAATGGAATTAAAATTCAAGGTGAAACGATATCAATGATACGATTCGCTGATGACATTGTTATGCTCAGTGAAAGTGAAGAAGAATTACACAATCTGATGAATGAAATGACCAACCTAATGAGTACAGAATGTGGATTGAGAGTAAATTGAAGAAAGATGGAAGTAATGAGAACAGCAAAAAACTTAACATCAGGATTGATGGTCAAGAGACCCTTTGTAGCTTAGCAGCGTCTGGAGGCCACGATCGTTGATGTCAGCGGCATCCTATTTCCCTCGGAGGCATGGAACTGTTGTGGCCCCCTGGTTCCTTATGCATCACTGCAGTGGTGCATGGAGACAGCTGTGAGGAGGACTCAACTCACTGTACTCTGGCAGGAATTGGATGGCGGCTCATGCTGAAGCACCAAATCCCTTTGGCGCCAAGTCCCATGAAGAACTTAGTGCTGATGGCAGCTGGCGCAGCCCAGTATCGAATCCATCGCTGCTGCTGGCAATACCCAATCATCTTACTTCTGGTGTAGCCCTGTCGTAGTGGTGTTGCTGCACCTCGGTGACAAGGATTGTACTCTTCCTCAAAATTTAGACTTATTTATATGCCTCTGGCATACATTTGTTTTAGTGAAACTTGACACCTAGTCACATTGCCCATAACAAGAAACTTGCCCGGTGTGGTGACATTGACTCAACCGCTACGGTCATTAACGCTGTGCAGCACACTTTTCTGCCGAGTGCAGCTAGCCTCATCTTGCAGTCTCCTTATATGTATGTTATTCTGATCCATTACTGTGGCTGCCTTCCTGTGGCTGTTAATGCCATACTTCACGGCAGCCTTCTCACTACTTCTTATTACTTTTGCTAATTACTTTTGCTCAGAGACTGGGTAGCAACATAATACATTTAAATCAATAGTGATGTTATCCTGTTCTGTGGTGTGTTGTTCTGTCTTTATCCATATAGACTTTAGTCTGTTGTCAGAATTATTTATTTCTGACATAATGTGCCCATTCCTTGATTTTTAAGTAACTATTCTTAGCGATTTTGAGAAATTTTTGTAGTGTGCAGCTACTGCGGGATCTTTATTTACTTGTTCTTGCCAACAGACACAGTCCCTTTTCCTTTCACAAAATAATGTAAACCCTCTAATGGTCCACATTTCAGCAGTATGATAACTGCTTGAGCATATCCGTATTTTCTCTTCTTCCATAGTCATATTTAGATTGCGTCCTTCCATGATTTGGGAAAGTGTCATGTATCTCAGGTTAGACTGAATAGTGTGAGAATAATTTCTTCAGTTGCCTAGGTGACACGGTTCTCTAAGTACAAATTGTTCTGTGTTCCAAATAGCTACATGTTTGTTTGGTGATAGTGATACATTTACAACTGCAAGAGTTTGTGCCAACAGCATTTCATGCCGTCTGGTGTCAGCAGTCATCCTCAAAATGGTTGCTATGTTAACTACAAGCATTTGTGAGGACTGTATTGCTTTAAGTGTCTTCTTTGCTTCAATTTACAGTACTTGTTGATGGTTGAGTAATATTTGTGTCCCAGAGTTATTTATTTGTACACTCCGTGGATCACAGTTGTGGCCTCTTGTTACGATGCTGAACGAGTCAGTTTTATAATAGAACCTCTGACAATAAAGCCCAGTGAATGAGGTCAGAACAGTCGATTGGGCAACACTGGTGACTCACAATGCTGCACCTGTATAGCGACCGGTGTTGACAACCTGCCCCCATCATAGTTCAGTTGAGCATCATGTGTGTACAGTGTTAGACCTGTTGGTCGAATAGCTTTTTTAGGGCATTGGTTCTAAAATGAGAACAGGACAACAAACGAGCAAAGGATCAATCTAAAGTTTTGTTTGAAGCCTGGCAAGACATCAAAAGAAACACATGCAATGCTGGTATGTGTTTATGAGGATCAAGCACTATTCATAAAGTGTATGTACAAGTGGTTCGCCCGTTTTCGAGGAGGCTCGGGAAGTGTTTCCGACAATCCGCGCAGCAACAGAGCAGCAACCTCTGTCAGTGACGAAAACATTGAGAATGTGAGGAAATTATTTATGAACAATCATCGATTAACTGTGCGCATGATAGCAGATGAGCTACAGATGAACCATGAATCCGTGCAACTAATCTTTACCCAAGAGTTAGAAAAGAGGGAAACGTGTTGTCATCTTATGACACATCACGTGACTGACAATAAGAAGCAGACACATTTAGGGGCTTCACAGGATTTTGTAGAAATGGTGGATGCAACACCCAATTTATTAAACTGTATTGTCACTGAGGATGAAACTTGGTGTCTCCAGTACAACCCTGAAACAAAACAGCAAAGCATGGAATGGCATTCTCCATCACCTCGTCGGAAAAAGATCAGAGCCGAAAAATCACACATCAAAACGATGCTCATCATCTTTTTCGATATTCAAGGCTTTAACCACAAAGAATTTCTACCTGAGGGAACGACGCTGAACGCTGCACGGTACACTGAAATTTTGACCCATCTCACGCACTGTCTACGCAGGGTATGACGCCAGTATGCACAACAAGTTCCTCGCTTTTTATTCACAACAACGCTTGCTCACACACAGTCAATATCATCAAACAGTTCCTGGCAAAAAAGGGGTTGGTGCAACTTCGACATCCACCATACTCGCCATATCTAAATCCTCCAGAATTCTTCCTATTCCCTCCACTAAAATTCGCTTTGAAAGGAAAGAGATTTGTCAATATTCCTGACATCCAACAAAATGTGATGCGGCTTTTGAACACCATCCCAAAGGAAGACTTCGTGCAAAGTTTCCAGGACATGTATCACAGAGCTCAGCAGTGCATAGTTATGGGAGGTGACTATTTCAGAGGACATTAAGGTAACTGTACTTCATAGTTCATCCACATTAATATTACATGACTATTCGCCGAACTTTATTGTCAGAGGTTGTATAATACACTTTCTCAGTGAAATATGGCAACATGCTGACCATTTACATATTTTCTTAAGTTGTGTACTTTTTTCATGCATACAGTAATTTAGGTTTAACTATGTTCAGTCTGTCTGTCTCTCCCTCTCTGGATGTAAAGACACTCAGTGGCACAAGCTGGAATTCAGACACTCATGGATGACACAGGAGCTGAACATTCATTTGATTCTTCCTTGAAAATTGCTCGAATGTGAGAGACGAATGCCGTATAGGGTCTAACAGATGATACTGAATACACACAAAGCACATCATGAATGGTGATAGGTTTATTTAACTCAAAGGAAAGTTCCATGGGTATGCTGAGAAACCTGAACGGGTAGATTCTTGAAGATGGACACCAATAATATTGTGAAAATCAAGTAAGTGTCAAGAACCAATATGAAACGATGAGTCTGGAAATACACTATTGCCTTCCCTATGTCACTCCTGCAGGAACAACAAATACGCGGTTAGATTAATTACCGCATACACAGATGCACTGAAGCAATCATTCTTCCAACATCCTATGTTCGAAATGGACAGGAGTCGGCGATGCCAACGAATTTGAAGGAAAAAACGGTTATGGTGACACACTGATCTGCAGTTTGGCCCAAGGTAGAGATCTGGTTGCAAGCGAGAAGTTTGGTTGTGCGATGGCGAAGCCAAAGAATGTGATGCTAAAAAACCGTTCGAAAGAAGTCGCCAATAACATCACATTATACTCGCCAGTCACCATATTGTCTACGGCATTGGTCATATGTATCCTACGTCACTAGACAAAGCCTTATCGAACATTCCTCTACATCTTATTTTGCCGATTATTGCAATAAGGAACCAGCTGCAGACCATATACTACCAGGCAGTATTTATCTGGAGGATACTCAGTGGCAGATGATAAGTTCCTGGAGGTCATCATCATGCAGAAATATTCCAAATTGCTCTAATACTTTCACTTCGTGCAAGATCTCTCAATAATCATTAATCAATTCTCTTGTTTCATTACCGACCAAAGATTATGATTAATGGCTGAAAGGAGAACTTTAAAAAAATATTTACCACATGAAAATTCCATGCACAGGCATCCATTTAAAACTTCAGTGGGACGGTATTTCTGATGAAACTCATATTTATCGTACAAATACAAAAGAAGCAACAAAACATTGTAACTTTACGCAGTGCTCTGTATTATCATTGACAATAAATTCGACATGCTGCAGCCTACGCTTCTGTACGATATACGAATTAGATGAAAACACATTCTCCAGAAAACTGTGGAACATAAAAGTTTAGATTGTCCTGGACTCCTGGGACTACTAGCGTATTGCGGGGAAGAGTTTAAAATTTCAGTTATGAGGACAGAAAATATTTACAATCATTTGCTTCACGATGAAATCATATCAGGTCTGACTTATTGACACAATATTATTATTTACATTAAATTCTAGGAAACATCTACAGCCATAATCTGTAGCTTGTTAATATGCATTGTTCACCTTTGCTGTTGGACTGCTATTTTGTGAGCGTTTTAGTGATGGCAATTTGATGTTAGCACATTAGAAATTCTATTCATTTTCGTAGATTGCAGAAAGACATTTGTAAAGATCAGTTGTAAGAATTGATGGCGGTAATAAATCGGTCAGGGACCCATGCTATGGTAGTAAAACACTTTTTGTAGAAGAGATTGAGGCTGATAGAGAACTTTAATAAGTTTTGTGTAGGGTAGAGAAAAGTAAAATTTAAGTTATGTAATCATGCATTGGAAAATTATTATTCCAGTAACATCAGAATTTTGAAGTCGGATAACGCGTAGAGAAGACAGCAAATAACGAGCAACGAGGGAGGGAGGTAGGTAGGTAGGTCTAAATAAACTAGCCACAACTGGGTTATTGCCGGTGGCAGTGTAATTATTCGTCATAGGTTTATCTATATCACGGTGGGTTTTGCGGGAAGGATTTGTCACTGAAGTGCAACGTTATCCAACATTCCCCTTTGTGTTTCTACATTATTTGTGAAGCGCCAGTAGGATTGTATTGTACCATGTCTTCATATCTTCGTTTTCCGCTGTAATATAGCAGTAAGCAGCCGATGATCTCCATGGCGAGCGTCATATGTTCTGCTAGTAAGGACCAATCAGCGATCGGGTTAGCTGTGGTATGTAGGTTTGGGTAGCGTGCATGGAAGTTTGAAAACGGTTAACTGAACGATAAGTGCAATGTGGATATCTGAGTATTTCAAGAATTCTGGATATCTCCGAATCAGTTCAGATCTAGTAGTACTATGCCGACGAACTTCAGAATCATGCTATATAAGGGAGTATCGTGATCGTAACTGAGGTGAGAAAATGAATTGAGTACGTAGACCGCAGCAAGCAGCAACTGGAGGTAATTTTTGGAATTAAGACCTACTAATGGTTTAGAAGTAAATTTTTGGTTGTGCATTTTAATTAACTATTGTCGTAGGTAGCGACAAATGTAATGTCAGGCGTTGCTTTGCACGCGCTCGTGTAAACAATTCAGACGCATTTGCTAAATGCCCTTATAATCGAGCGGTTTCAAATGTATGGAAGTTCACCTTAAAATTGTTCAGATACCAGGGTGCCCGTAGAATTAGGCTCAAAATTACAAACAGATTTTAAGCTTGAAAGTTGTATCGTGCGTCTGACAGCATCTCGCAGCCCGTGAAGTTATTTTGTAGGCGTGTACCACAACAGATGATGCTTTGCAAAAATTTCTTTGTCTGCTTATCGGACTGAATATTGGACTTCAAAGGTATATTTGAATATCCAGTTTCACACCACAACCAATGAAATTTTTCAATATGTAACCATGCTTTGCGATATTCTAGTCAGTAGGTATTTTATCGTTGTCAACCATTACCAAATTTTAAACTACACACAAGTAATGTGAAAACCATGATATCCTTATATAACAGGTTACAGTGTGAAAGCTTTTTTAATGTCGGTTACATATAAAGGAAGTCGTGCCATGAGTTTGAGACACTTATTTTGTTGCAAATTCTTAACGCATCCGAAGTAATTCATAATACTGATCATTTTAAAAGAATTCGATCAATGAACACACAATCTAGTGTGCCACTCAACGTGGAAATACATTGTAAAGTGTCTCTCTCTCTCTCTCTCTCTCTCTCTCTCTCTCTCTCTGTGTGTGTGTGTGTGTGTGTGTGTGTGTGTGTGTGTGTGTGTGAGAGAGAGAGAGTGGGGGGGGGGGGGGAGAAGCTGCAGTGAAGATACTTAACTAATGTTAAAGAGAAGCTGCAATCAGTGCTTCCCAGGGCCGTACTGTTGTGGGGTTTTCTTTATTCATTTTGTGTAACTGCTAGAACAATTTCTTCAGCAAGGTCTCAGTGGACTTCCTACAGTCTTCATCAGACAAGTTGTTATGATCTCAGTGTCAAAGTATGAAACAATGGTCTTCTTCCTTCCATTTTATTTAACTAGCACTGTGTTAATGTTCTCATGCTACAAACCTTATCCAAGTGTCTTGATATTTTTTTGCCATTTCTAGATTTGTTTCCATAATTTACAAGATTTTTGTGGTTACATGCCCTACCTATCAGTCTTATTACACTATCTGTTCAAAAATATTGGGCCACCAATTGGCGGACATTAATGTGGCGTGTGCCCACACATAACCTTTGTGACTGCTTGAAGTCAGTCAGGATCACGTTCAATTATTTCTCAAGAGCTGTAACCAGAGAAGGTAGGATGTTGGTTGGTGGGGATCCGGAGTGAAGTACGTGTTCAAACTATCCCAAAGCTGTTTCAGTGGGCTCGGCTTGGGAGATTTTATTGTCCTCACAGAAACTGTTTTATGACAGTGCACTGTTGTGCTGATGCAGTAGTCTCCAAACTGTTCCTCTGCCATAAGCAGTACACAGTGTTGTAATGCTGTAAAAAATGTGTTCTTATCCTCCCGCATTGAATGTTTCCTTGACTCCAATAAAGGGACTGCACCCGAACCACGAAAAACACTTGCGGGCACATCCATGTCAAATCAACAAGTGCTACAACCTGACCTTTCTGATTTTTATGAAATTAAGTATACTACTCATAAATCATGACACAAATTAATTTTTTCACATTTTTCTGAGGAAAAGTTACCGAGTAATGCCCCTTCAAAAATTGAAAAGACGTGATTAGCAGGTTAACCACAGTTATTGGTAGAGATGGGACATTAACAAAGCCTGAGAAGAAATAGTCATAGGATACGAGATCAGGAGATCTTGATGGCCAGAAGTGTAGATCAGATCTTGATTTCCCATGTGAGCTATCCATTGCCGAGGAACTTTTTGATTTAAAAATCTTCTGACATGATGGTGCCAGTGGGGCAGAGGGCCATCCTGCTGGAAAATCAAATCTTTGAATCTTTGTAACGTTTAGGAAAAAAACATTGTTCCAGTGTGTCCAAGTACATTATTCCACTTACAGTGCTGTCTGCGAAAAAGAACAGTCCATAAACTTTTGTCCATGATAAGGCACCAACACTTTTAGCTTTGCTGAGTCTCTCTCTCATGCTGCAGTGTTGTATGGGGATTCTGCTGGCCCCATATGCGAACATTGTGTCTTTTCACTTTTCCACTAAGATGGAACATAACTTCATCACTACAAATGAAGTGTGATAGAAACGTCATCCTCCATCTTTCTAGCATATCGCCACAAAATTCAATACACTGTTCTTCGTAATTCTCTTGACACATGTTGCGGCCTAGGCTTTTTCTTTGCATACACATCCTGTTTGTTAAAACTGCTTAAACCAATGGATTAAACATTTCCTAGTTGGTGGTTCAATGCTGAATTGGAGACGAAATGCCCACTGCACTGAAACTGCCCACGTACTTCATGCAAACTCAAGAAAGCAGAAAAATGTCTGCTGCCTTGTAGCTAACTTACTCACAACTGCCTATTGGCATGCATACCCAATGGCCATTTACTCAAGTATCACTGCCCTGTGGCTGTTTAGCAACTAGAGGTTAAAAAATAAAACTTAGGGCCTTCCAATTTCCTTTGGTATGTAGATTGTTCATGTTCCATTTACGTGTTGTGCATTGCAAATTAATTAAATTGGGTCCATCTGTTTGAAATGATTTAATTATCCATCACTCACTACTAATGTAGCCTGCATTATATACATCATAAACCTAAAAATATTTGTATAGTAGCTAAACTTTTTAGTCTATGAAATACAGCTTTTGTAAAATGTTTTACTGTTTCAATACACAAAGTCCACTTAATGAATTTTCATTCCATCTAAGTTTTCTGTCCTGTAAGGAAGGTAAGCCTCTGCTTTTTTTGTTATCAGAAAGGGCTCTCCTGTCAGGTAGGAGGAATTATAACGTTTGCATATCTCAGCATTTGCCTTCAGGGTCTCAGCATTGATTTGCTGGGTACAGGCTTGGCGACCCAGGTGTTGCAGAGTTGGGTACTGGTAAGCACTGCCAGTGCCCTGTGTCTGTAAGCTCTGGGCATGCTTCAGCAACCACCGTGCAGAGCGGCGGTGGAATGTTGTGTATCTCAGGGAACAGGGATATTGACTTGACTGTCCGCATTGTGAGGACAAGATAAACCTCTGTAAAAATAACCCTTACTCTCAAGGTGTGCTGTGCGCTGATGGGATGCCTGGCTGTTTAGGTGGAACAGTCACTAGTGGGCAACGTCTTGGGAACCTGCCACACCTCTGCGGTGATCGTTGAATCTCCACCACATGGGAACATCGATGTGATGGTTGAGCAGGTGACTATAACAATTGTTTCTGTGGCAGAAAAGATGGTCCCTCACTCTTTAGGGTGGGCCCGGTGAAAGACAGTCCTTCAGTGGTTGCTGGAAGTCGCTGAAGCAATTAAGGAGCGTCGGCGAGCTCTACAGCGGCATAAGCGGTACCCTTCCCTGGACAACCTCATAGTCTTTAAACGGTCCGTGCTTCGTTCGCCAACATGTCAAACAACGGAAGCAGGAGTGTTTGGAGAGATATGTCTCGTCCATTGGGTGCCATACATCACCTTCCCAAGTCTGGGTGAATATCAAACGTGTTTTCAGGGTCCAGACTTTGCTGAGCACTATGCTCGAGCCTCTGCGTCGTAGACTTACCCCCCAGCCTTTCGTACTCTCTCACGGCAGCTGGAAGGGAAAATCCTCTCATTTACTACACGCCACAGTGAATCTTTTAACACCCCATTTACAGAGTGGGAGCTCGTCAGTGTCCTTGCAAGTTACCCTGACACAGCTCCTGGACCGGATCGGATCCACAGCCAGATGATTAAACATCTCTCATCTGACTACAAGCGACATCTTCTCGTCATCTTCAACCGGATCTGGTGCAATGGCGTTGTTCCATCACAATGGCAGGAGAGCACCACCATTCCGGTGCTCATACCCGGTAAAAACCTACTTGGTGTGGATAGCTATCGGCCCATCAGCCTCACCAACGTTCTTTGTAAGTTGCTGGAATGTGTGGTGTGTCAGCGGTTGGGATGGGTCCTGGAGTCACGTGGCCTACTGGCTCCATGTTAGGGTGGCTTCCACCAGGTGCACTCTACCACTGATAATCTTGTGCCCCTAGAGTCTGCCATCCAAACAGTCTTTTCCAGACGCCAACACCTGGTTGCCATCTTTCTTGATTTGTGTAAAGTGTATGACACGACCTGGCGACGTAATATCCTTGCCACATTAGACGAGTGGGGTCTCCGAGGCCCACTGCCGATTTTTATCCAGAATTTCCTGTCACTTCATACTTTCCATGTCCAAGTTGGTGCCTCCCATACGCGGAAGAATGGGGTCCCACTGGGCTCTGCAGTGAGTGTCTCTGCTTTTAGTGGCCATTAATGGTCTAGCAGCAGCTATAGGGCCGTCCATCTCACCTTCTCTGTATGCAGACGACTTCTGCATTTCATGCTGCTCCACCATTACTGGTGTTGCTGAGCGGCGCCTACAGGGAGCCATCCACAAGGCACAGTCATCGACTCTAGCCCACGGTTTCCAGTTTTCTGCCGCAAAGTCGTGTGTTATGCACTTCTGTCGGCACCGTACCGTTCATCCAGAACCTGAACTTTACCTTAATGATGATCCACTCACTGTAGTGGAGATTATCGATTCTTAGAACTGGTTTTCGACACCTGATTGACTTGGCTACCTCACCTTCGTCAGCTTAAGGTGAGATCAGACCCCAAATTAAAAAAAAGACAATTTAGTTTTTTTCTGCTATATAAATATTTGGACTTTCATGGAGATGTTGGTACATAATTTTTTGAAAAAATTGCATTTAAATGTATTTTTAATGTCTTTTTAACTTTTAATTGACACACCGTGATGTGTACATTGATTTTGTCATCCTCTCACATTTATATTCAAATCTCAGAAATACATGCTGTAGAAGGCTGTGGTTTTTTTCTCTCTCTTTTTCATTGTTTACCAGGGGTTGGCTGCGCTGATTATTTAACATCCCTTGCCCATACACTTGCATATCTTTGAAAACAAGGGAAATGTTTACACGTTCGGTAGTTTGCTGTGTTTATAGTGAAAATGTGAATTGTTGCTCTTATTAAAATGACAAAACCAAAAGGTATCTTCGTGAGATGCCAAAACAAAGGAAATAGGTACTATAGAACTTCATCAATTGTGGATAATATGAATTGAATCAAAATAATAGCTGTAAAGGCTAGAAGACTGTTGGCACTCTTCCCAGTGCATCATAAAGAAAATTGCAAGCTCAGTGTGAAGGAGATGCATTATCTTTCCATGAATGCAGTTGTGTGAATATAATTATAGATTTGAATATTTTAACAGCAGTGTTGAAAGAGGCTTTAGCATGCAAGTTACGTGGTCGAGATATAGTGCTTTCAGAATATGACATTGCTAGGGACGGAATAGTGTGTAAACTTAAAATTATATGCAAAAATTGTGGTGTTGAAAAATCATTTCTATCTTCTGCCAAATTTCAGGAATACAATGGCAAAGCCATAAGAGAAAACCCACATGATTTGGAAAGCATGAAAAGAGCGGTGTGGGCAACATACTTTCACAGGCTATCCACAGACACTAACCCTGTACATAGCTTGTGCCTGCCTGCACAAGGTACATGATGCAAGTATAAAAAAGCAGTGACAGCAGGAAAATTAAATGTATTTAAACATAAACAATCAATACCTGAAGCAGTAATGGAGGCCATTAAGCCTATATTCAGAGAGTTAGCACATCCAGACTTGCTAAGGAAATGCCTCCATGGGAAGACACAGAATGCTAATGAGGCATTTAACAATATTGTGTGGACACGGAAACCAAAAAAAAAGTGTTTGTAGGCATAAAAACTTGAAGACTAGGTGTGTGAGATGCAGTTACTTCTTTCAATAATGCGAATTATGGGAGATTAAAAGTCCTGGATCAGCTGGGAATAAATATAGGGCAGAGTACGGCAACTACATTGGAAGCTATGGACTGATTAAGAGTGCGTAAAGTTGAAATTTCTGCTCAGCCAATGACTAAGGAGGCAAGAAAGAAGAGAAGAATGAAGAATCAGATTACGGAGCAGGCTGCTTTTAGCCAGTTTTTTTAAGAAGAAAGGTGTGCTCCTATAGTCTTCTTATTTAAACTTGAAGTATATCAAAACTGTAAATTTTCATGCAAAAGACCCATTTTCTCATGAACCAATTAACATAAAAACATAAAATTTATGGGGATTGTTTATAGGCCTATAGAGGTGGTGATTATACGAGTCTCCAATCAGTGTTTTGAGAGTTACATAATTGATGCTGTGTTATATAAAACACAAGAATTTATTCAAATAAACAGGCATATTTATAAAAAATTGTATCTCTATTTCCACTGTGTGTACTTTTTCCATTCTTATCAGTGAACTAAATACATTCAGATAGTCAATTGGTAAAAATTTGGTGGTCATATCTTCAATAGTTTTAGAAATAATAGGTTAAAAGTTGAAAGAATTTAGCATTGACAGCATAGGGGGTCTGATCTCACCTAAAGTGGAAGTGCTGGTAGCACCTCAATACTCTCCACTGCCTGAGCAACACCAACAGGGGTGCAGATCACTCTACGCTGCTGCAGCTCTACAGAGCCGTTGTTCAAACCCGCCTTTACTATGGGCGTCTGGTATCTACATCTACATCTACATCCATACTCCGCAAGCCACCTGACGGTGTGTGGCGGAGGGTACCCTGAGTACCTCTATCGGTTCTCCCGTCTATTCCAGTCTCGTATTGTTCGTGGAAAGAAGGATTGTCGGTATGCATCTGTGTGGGCTCTAATCTCTCTGATTTTATCCTCATATACGTGGGAGGGAGCAATATACTGCTTGACTCTTCAGTGAAGGTATGTTCTCGAAACTTTAACAAAAGCCCGTACCGAGCTACTGAGCGTCTCTCCTGCAGAGTCTTCCACTGGAGTTTATCTATCATCTCCGTAACGCTTTCGCGATTACTAAATGATCCTGTAACGAAGCGCGCTGCTCTCCGTTGGATCTTCTCTATCTCTTCTATCAACCCTATCTGGTACGGATCCCACACTGCTGAGCAGTATTCAAGCAGTGGGCGAACAAGCGTACTGTAACCTACTTCCTTTGTTTTCGCATTGCACTTCCGTAGGATTCTTCCAATGAATGGTTCGATGGTGCCCTCAGGGTTGCATTTACTGACCCAGTGCATCACTGTGGTGTTCGCCTAGCGACAGGAGCTTTTAGGAAGAGTGTGCCTCCATTGCAGGTTAGGCGTGCACAACTGCTGACCAGTTACGTAGCACACATTTGTAGTTCTCCTCCCGCGTAGGTGGCCTAGGTCAAGGCTTCCTATTGTAGTTCATGTCTGATCCCTTGTTTCTGGAGTCCTTGCTTTTACCACCTATACTTGAGGTCCATTCATGCACACCTCCATGTTGTACACCTAGGCAGCAGCTTCCTCTCGATTCTTGACAAGTACTGTACAAGCTCTTGACCAGTGCTACCCTCGGCATCCTTTGATAGCAACCATCCGGGAGTCCATCTATGCCCTTGAACAGTCCAGTTGTTCAGTGGTGTTTTTCTGGACCCCAGGTCACGTTGGAATACCAGGCAACAAACTTGCTGACAGGCTGGCCAAAAAGGCCACGCGGAAATCACTTATGGAGATCGGCTTCTCTGCAACTGACCTATGTTCAGTGCTACGCCACAAGGTTATGCGGCTTTGGGAGACAAAATGGCATAACCTCAGGACGCACATCTAACTGTGTTCCATTAAGGAGACTATGAATATATGGCAGTCCTCCACGTGGGCCTCTCGCAGGGACTCTGTGGTTCTCTGCCGGCTCCGCATTGGCCACGCTTGGTGACACATGGCCACCTCCTGTGCTGTGATGACCCACCTCAGTGTCGGTGCAGCACCTGGCTGATAGTGGCCCATATCTTGGTGAGCTGTCCTTCTTTGGTTGCCCTGCGACAGACTCTTCAGTTACTTGACTTGTTGCCATTAATTTTACCTGGCAATGCCTCATCACCTAATTTAGTTTTACGTTTTATACGCAACTGTGGGTTTTATTATATTAGACAAGTTTTAGCGCATGTCCTTTGTCCATTTGTGTTCTCCACTCTAATGCTTTTAGGGTGGATGTTTAAATGTGTCGCAGAGTGACTGGCTTCTCCTTTTTATTCTCGTGGTCGTCCAGCCACGGTCATCTGTTCTCTTGTTTTTACCCCTTGTACCTGTTTCTTGCTTTTCTCTATGGTTTTCTTTTCCTGTTTTTGTCCATAGTAGTGTTGTTCGTCCTTCTGTCATTCTTTTAGTTCTTCCTATCTCTTGTTGTTGTGCTGTACGTCTCCTTTCTTTTCTTCTTTCCGTTGTGTAATTATTTTACTGGGAACAAGGGACCGATGACCTTGCAGTTTGGTCCATTCTGCCCTCCCCCCCTCCCCCCCTTTTAAACCAACCAACATCTTATGGCGGGGTTCCTTTGACTTAATGTCCAGCCTTACATTCCAAACCCTATGCCGTGCTATAAACACCAGTGTTTTGGTCATACAACCATGAGTTGTGGAGGTGAAGCAATCTGTGGGAACTGCAGAAAAGCAACTCGTGACACTGGGACTGGCTGCCCGTCTCCAGTGATCTGCATCAATTGCTCTGGGAACCATCCAGTCTGGAGCCGAGACTGCCCTGTTTCTGCTGAAGAATGTAGAATACAGGAGATAAAAGTGACTAAGCAGATCCACTATGCCGAAGCCGTAAAAGAATATATGGTGACGAAATACCCTGCCTTTGCCACCTCGTTTTCTTCCATGGTGCAGAAACCTGTTACCGGCACAGACACTTCGACACAGATGACACAGTGTGTGCTTGTATCCACCACAAGCACATGTACTTGCCCATGTACATATCAAGGGAAAAAGATAAGGACAAAGCAATCTCGGCAGCTGCACCAGGAATGACCATCATCAGTTCCGCAACGAGCATCCAGAAGATACAAGAAAAGCACAGTGCCTCTCAACACCTCCTTTCTCCCTCATCATCAAAGGGACAGGGCACAGGGAAAGGCTCACGATGTTTGGGTCAAAAGCTGTCCCAAGCGCCTTCAGATGTCATTCTTTACCGTCTGACTGGTGATGAGGATATCATGGAGTTAGATGCCTTGGATCTAGGCAGCCCCTCCACTCCCCCTCACTTTTAAAGTGCTTTACCTCCCCGGTTCAGAGATAGGGGTAAATGAAACTGCACCGATGACATGGCTTCCATACAACATTGGAACATGAATGGGTTCAGGACTCGTGTGGAGGAACTGAAACTTCTAGCACAGGCATGTCCGTTGTGCTTTTGTTTAAAAAAAAAAATGTGTTTGAAAGATGCAGATGTCCCTATGCAACAGGGATATATGCTATACCGCAAGAATGACCTATCGGAGGGAAAGGGCCAAGGGAGGTGTCGCAGTGTTTGTCACTATTGCACACCACTCTTCTGCTCTCCTCTTGGCTACTGACCTGCAAGCAGTTACAGTTCAAATTCATGTGTGTCGAAGGATCACTGTTTGTTCACTGTATTTGCCTCTGCAAGATGCACTAGACTCTGAGGCTCTCAGGGATCTTATCGCACAACTCCTGCGACCATTCCTCATCCTGGGAGACTTCAGTGCCCATCACATCCTGTGGGGCTTGACCAATACTTGTCCTCAGGCTCTGGTTTTGGAGGGCCTCATGATGTTTCACGAGCTGTGCATCCTCAACACAGATACTCGCACACATTTCTGTACCGCTACTGGGTCATTGTAAGCCCTCGACCTCTCTTTCTGTTGTGCCCTCACCGACTCTGTTCAGTGGGAGGTCATTGGCGACCTTCATTCCAGTGACCACTTCCCAATCTGCTTTCATCTACTAAATGGCTTACCAACTGGAGTTAAGCCCCCAAAATGGATGGTCAGCAGGGTTAACTAGATTCATTTCGGCCAGCTGGCTGTGTTCGAACACTGCGACAGTGTCCAAGGACGGGTTGACCACTTCACATGAGAGATCTATTGTGCCGCTGACTTCTCCATTCCACAGTCGTCAGGTCATCTTGGGAGGCGACCAGTACCTTGGTGAACAGATGAGTGCCGTTCCGTGATCCGGGAAAGGCGTGCGGCGATTCTACATTTTAAATGCCAACCAACAGCAGACCACCTTAGGGCCTTTCAAGTCGTGAAGACCAAGACTCGACCTTTCATTAGGGAGAGTAAGAAAAGGTGATGGCAATCGTTCCTGGACTCCATCAATTGTTCCACTTCTTTTATGTAAGTATGGGAAGCCATCCGGAGGATTTCCGGTAAACGCAGCTGTTTACTGATAGCAGCAGTGCTGAAACAGGGGTGTCTCCAAACAACACCCAGAGACATTGCTCAGGCACATGCTGAACATTTTGCACAAACTACTGTCAATGCAAGCCAGGATCTGGCGTTTCGTCGCTATCGTGCGACTATAGAGAGGGAAAAGTTGGACTTCAGGTCCAACAGTTCTGAGGCCTACAACTCCCCTTTCTCCATGTGGGAGCTCAAATCAGCACTGATGAGACTTGTGACACTGCACCTGGTCGCGACCAAATCCGGTACTGCAAGCTTTGACATTTGCCAGCGGCATAAAAGGAAATCCTCCTCGAATGTTTTAATCTAATATGGCATGCAGGCAACTTCCTCAACTCATGGAAGGAGGCAATTCTGATCCCTCTCCTCAAACCAGAAAAGGACTGCACATGTCCCAGTAGTTATCGGAGTATCGCCTTAACGAGCTGTGCAGGAAAGACCCTGGAGCAAATGGTTAACTGTTGTCTGGTCTGGTTGCTAGAGACCAGGCATCTCCTTAGCTGCTAAGTAAGGCATACAATACTACTTGGAGACATTGTATTCTCACACAACTGCATCAATGGGGCTTACGTGGCCACCTCCCTACCTTCTTGCAGTCTTTCCTGTCTCAGCGGTTTTTTAGGACCCGAGTTGGTTATACGCTGTCCAATCGATTTGAGCAGGAGAAGTGTGTTCCTCAGGGCAGTGTTTCAAGTGTTACCCTGTTTGCCATAGCCATCAACAGTATCACACCTGTGGTAAGTAGTCCTGTACAGTGCACCTTATTCATAGATGATTTTGCTGTTTTCTGTTCCTCCTCCAGTGTTGCAACGCGAGCCATCAATTGCAACTTACAGTGCGGAGGTTAGAGGAGTGGGCTGCAAAGACAATGGGTTTTCAGTTTTCTGCAAATAAGTGTGTGTGTGTGGTTTTTTTTAAATCATTCTTGTCATCTTTTTAATTTGCCTGCCTTGAATATGGGGGGACACCATCCTACATTTTAGATACACAGTGCGGTTTCTGGGCCTCATTTTTGACTCCCGATTGTCGTGGTTGCCACACCTGCAAGACAGAACCCAGAAGGCACTGAACATCATCAAGTGCCTCAGCCACAGGTCTTGGGGAGCGGACATGGTGCGTCTCCTTCAGTTTTATCAGGCTTTTTTGTGTTCGCGGCTGGACTATGGTTGCACTATGTATGGGTCAGTGAGGTCCTCTTACTTGGTATCATTGACACTGTCCATCATGAGAGGATTCGGCTGGCCTCAGGTGCTTATCAGACAGTCCCATACCTAGCGTCTGTGCTGAGGTGGGGGAACTGCCACTTGCCATACGGTGCCAGCTCCTCGTGGTGCATCAGGCATGTAAGTTCCTTGCAGCTCCAACTTCCCCCATACACCACACTGTTGCTCGTCCACCTCTGGAATGCCTTTTCTCCAACTGTACATGAGCCACGATGCCTTTGGGATCCACATGCAGCATTTGCTGAAGTCACTTGGTGTGGAGCCAGTACGACCCCAAATCCAAGGTTTTAACCGCCTGCCACCCTGGTTACTGGAGAAGCCCAGTGTGATTTTAGATTTGGTGCGGTACAGGAGAGATAGCACTCCTTCTGTTTTTAATGCAATATTCTCTGATATTTTATCTGAGTACCGTGACCATATAGCTGTTTTACAGATGAGGTCCAAGCAGGGGAACTCTGTTGGTTGCTCAGTCGTTTTCCAGGAGTGTGTCCTCAAGGTCAGACTGCCTACAGAATTTATAGTCTTCGACGTTGAATTATATGCGATTTTGCGAGCACTGGAGCAGATGAGACATTCTCCCGATGTTAGATTTCTTGCCAGCTCAGATTCTCTGAGTGCCATTTACTCTCTCCAACATTTGTAGCCAGTAGATACAGTAACCCAGAATATCCAGGATGCCCTCCTACAATTACGACAACTGGAGAAGGAGGTGTTTTTCTGCTGGGTACCTGTACACACTGGAATTGCAGGGAATGAAAGGGCAGATTGAGCAGCCAAGGAAGCATGTCGTGATCCTCTGGTATTTAGATGTGCTACCCCTCTGCATGCTATCACCTCGCTGTTGAGGTACAAAGTCATGTTTCGGTGGGAAGACGAGTGGCTGGCAGTGACTGATAATAAGCTGTGGAGTACTTCCTTCCAGCCACGTCTGCGGGTCGAGGTCCTTCTTAATCATCTTCACATAGGCCACACCCCTATGACCAGGATTCTTACTTTGGCGAGAGGACCCTCCAATGTGTGGTGTGCAGATCACAGTGCGCCACATTTTATTGGACTGCATTTTATTCGCCGACCAGCAGACTGGTGGATTTGCCAGTGGATCTGTCGTCTATTTTGTGGAATGATCAAACTAATGTAGTTAGGGCTTTAAAGTTTTATGAATAGTCCACATTTTAGGGAGATGGTCTTAATTTGTCGAAGGGTGGCTGGTTCACCCTAAATTTTTGTATGTTGTCAGCCAGTCACATTTCCCTGTAGTTCTTGTGTGTTTTGTTTCTCTGTGTTTTAATTTCTTGATTGGCTCTCTTCCCTCCTAATTGGTTTTAATGCATGTGATACAGAGTGATTGTGTGGTCATTTCTAGTGCATGCACGTACAACACTTTTAGTTCATCTCCACATTCATTTGTTTTTATAAGTGTAAAGGCACTGATAACCTTGCCATTGGGTGCCCATCAAATCCGAACGCATGCATGCATGCATGCATGCACGCGCGCGCCCACACACACACACACACACACACACACACACACACACACACACACACACACTGACACATACACAGCCTATGCTCCTACGTGACGCCAGCTAGACTGACAGTACAAATGAGCAGGTGGACTGGTTGTAGTGAGCGTAATATCATGGGAGTTGTGAAAGGGAAGCAGGAGAGGTAGCTGGTTTGCCAGGTGTGTGTGTGTGTGTGTGTGTGTGTGTGTGTGTGTGTGTGTGTGTGTGTGTGTGTGTGTTGAGAGAGAGAGAGGGGGGGGAGGTGGTAGGTATAATTGGCTGGCAAGATTGTAGTGGCCAGTGAGAAGTGGTACACGTGAAAGGTGATGTGAACTGGGAGGGGGTGACAGGATGGAGGAAGGAGGAATTGTTGGGCGGAGAGTGCGGAGGTAGTGGGTTACCTGAGCTGAGACCAGGACTATTAAAAGTGCAGAGGACGTGTTGTGAGGAAAGTCCAATCTGCGTAGTTAGAGAAGCTGGTGGTGGGTGGAAGGATACAGACTGCTTGAGTTTTGAAGCTGCCATTGAAATTGAGCATGTAGTGCCCAGCTGCATGTTGAGCCACTGGGTATGCAACTTCGTTCTTGACAACAGTTTGACAGTGGTCATTCATTCTGGTGAACAGCTGGTTGGTAGTCATACCAGCCCAAAAGTTGTGCAGTGTTCGCAGCAGTGTTGGTATATGACATGGCTACTTTCACATGTGGCCCGGGCTCTGATGGGGTAGGATAAGCCTTTGACAGGACTGGAGTAGGAAGTGCTGGGTGGGTGGATAGGACAGCTGTTGCACCCTGATGGATCACAGCGATAAGACCCCTGTGGTGAGGGGTTGGGAGTGGAGTGGTTTAGGGATGGACTGGGATGTTATGTAGGTTGAGTAGGCAATGGAACCACTCTTAGAGTGGCATTCTGTCACCCAGTAAACCTACACAACATCCTAGTCCATCCCTATGCCACTCCCACTCCCATCCACTTGCCACTGGGATCAAATCCCTATGGCAGACCAAGGTACAAGACTTGCCCATTCCACCCACCCAGCACCCCCTACTCCCATCCTGTCACAGGCTTATCGTACCTCATCAGAGGTCAGGCCACCAGTGAAAGCACCCATGTCATATATCGACTCTACTGCAAACACTGTACAGCCTTTTGATGTTGGAATGACTACCAACCAGCTGTTCACCAGAATGAATGGCCACCATCAAACTGTTGTCAAGAAACAAAGCTGACCACACAGTGGCATAACATGCAGATGAGCACAACATGCTCAGTTTCAGTGGCTGCTTCACACCAAGCCACCTCCCTAACACCAGCTTCTCTGAACTACGCAAATGGCAGTTATCCTTACAACACATCCTCTCCTCTTGTAATCATCCTAGCCTCAATCTCAGGTTACCCACTGTCCCTTCACCGTCCACCCAACAGCTTCCTCTTCCTCCATCCTATCACCCCCTCCCAATTCCTGTTCCTGCATTGCCTTCAGTGTGTGCCACTTCCCACTGGCAGCTACAGTTGTGCTAGCCTGTTATACCTGCCAGCCCACACTAAATCTACATATGCGGTTCATAGTGGAGAGTACCTTGTACCATTTAAAGTTGTTTCATTTCCTGTTCCATTTGCAAATAGATACAGGTAAAAACAACTTTATCGTATCATTCATATTATTATTTCCCTGTCTGAGTGGACAATTTTTTCTTCTAAAGAAGCTTGCCTTTCTTGCTGTATTGCCTATGTACTTCACACACAGGTACAACTTTCTCTTGATATGAACAACAGTGTAATGAGATGGTTTGTCTGTGAGTGAGGGAGCATCTTTCGGTGACACTACAAAACAAACATATCCATAACATTACAAAATCAGCATATGTCAAGTTCTTGTGGCATAGAAATTGTACAAAACACAGTAATTGTATATGGACATGAAATAATTCATATGTTCAAAATTTTAAATGAATGATTTGTCCTTGATCATAACATTCACCCACTAGATTATCTCAGATGTAAAGAAATTATACAATGTATGGGCAGCTGGAGTCAAACCAGTTAACAGCAGCAAAGGAAAGAAAGTTCAACATCAAATTGTCGAATAAATAGGTATCCTACTCTGAAAAATGAGAATCATAAATGAAACATCAAGCACAACTTACATACTGCAAGGCTTTGGCATGAACACGTGATGTTGAAGTTAAATTAATATCAACCTCACAGAAACACTGAGAACATTTTGTGCTATGTACTATTGGTATGCTATATTTCTCAACAATGCCTTGATCCACACCCTCTTCCTTGTGCTGTCCTTCATGAAGTTACATTTGTAAACATAAAAATTTGAAGCCAGTACTTGCGAACATCGAAATGAATAGTCCGTATCTAAACAAAAAGTACTAGTTCAGCTAAAGGATTTATCTGTAGATAGTCAACTGACTTTCCACTTCCGTTTATGCAACCATAGACAGCATAAGGCATCATTTTTGCACAAATTTGCATTTTTGTCTTGGTGAATAACACTACTGCACAAACACTTCTCTCACAGTGTTTTGACCTCACTACTACAGTGGAGTGTAGAAGTCTCTTTGTTTTCTGCCTTAGAGCACCTCCATAGATTCTAACCTCCTTGGTAGTTTCAGCAGATTCTGTTGTTCAGGTTGGAGTTCGTTCAGTGAGTAAAATCCTTTATTACAATTAATACAAAGCCCAGACACCACTCTGCATTATTGAAACAACTATTTAACTACTGTCACATTGCGACCACAATAAAGTCCAAGTCTGAAATCAGGGTTATCGGTGAAGTAAGGCAGTTAGCACCAAAAGCATGTTTATTGTGGACACAAGTGTGCAAACAGAACAGCTTCAAGACAGTGTGTGCTGCTATTTTTACAAACGGTGAATATTTGAGAATATGAAAACATTACAAACATTAGAAATTTAGAGATCCTTGCAGAAATGATAATTAAAAAAAAATATTTGCTGGTAATTGTATTTGACGATAACTGCTACATAACAGTGCATGCAGCTCAGCTTATGGCATTGCTCCCTCTCCTTCAGAAATTCTCACTGGAGCCATCTACACTATCCAAGGTCTAGATCATGTCAGTGGTCCTTTGCATGGCAGCACTTGAGGATCCTCTTGTTATAATCATGTTGTCACATCCTCTTCCCTGTGATGACCTTTGAAGATAGGTCCCACCACCCCATTGAAGCTTTGCGGTCATCAAGTGGGTCATTAATTTCCTAGAATAAGAAGCCTCCATTGTCTACCCGTGCCCCAGTACTGCAGTAAGGCTTCATACAGAGGATATGGACGATATCTCCGCACTTCATTGTTTTCTTGATGAAGAGTCATAATCCTCAACATTGAATGTGATGACCAACAAACAATGAAGTATAAGATGCAGCCCAAAGTAGCATTTTAGTAACTGTTCCAGTAGTCTCAACTTTTGCGCAGGCATAAAAGTCGTTACTGAGTATCCCGGGTTGTATATCATTCGCTGGTACTTGACGTATCAGCGCTTTCAGCTTTTCTCCTGGGTGTCCATATGCAGGCCAGCTGTCTTGCTCTTTGGTCGTAGTGATGCAATGTTTCCATAGTCATCCTGAGTATCATCTGCTTGAAATGGGAACATTGTATTCATCGTTGTTTCAGCTATGCAACTGCGGTGCAGATAGACCAGTCTCGAGCATGTAGTGTCTTGCTTTATTGTGTTACGTGTGTATGTCACCATGGGCCGGCCGCCGTGGCCAAGTGGTTCTAGGCACTTCAGTCCGGAACCGCGCTGCTGCTACGGTTGCAGGTTCGAATCCTGCCTCGGGCATGAATGTGTGTGATGTCCTTAGGTTAGTTAGATTTAAATAGTTCTAAGTTTAGGGGACTCATGACCTCATATGTTAAGTCCCATAGTGCTTAGACACATTTGAACCATTTGTCACTGTGGATAGTATTGTATCCTGCTAATCATTCTGTCCAACATTAAGGAACATTGAGAGCACATCTGCCAACATCTTATTAAATCTTTCTGTGAGACCATTCACCTGTTGGTGATTGGTAGTTGTCATCTTCTGGTTTATGTAATGTGAAATTACCTCTGATTCTGGTCGCCACTGGAAAACTTTTCTGTGATCCGAGATTATCACTCGGGGTGCTCCGTGCTTCAAAATGATGTCTTCTATAAGCAACATTGCAGTTTCTGGAGCTTCTGGAAATGGCACAGCTTTGATGAAAGCATAGCAGATGAGGTACTCAGTACTGACTATTGTTCATAAAGTCCCATTTGTAGACCTCGAGAACCTGCACAAGACGTTGATTTTACTAGGGTAGAATGAAGCTGCTGAAAACAGAATTGGTATCAGATGCCATGGAGGTAATTGCAGCATGTGTTTTCCTCACCCCCCAAGGCACACTTGGCTTGCTTATTTCTGCACTTGGTCACATTACCAACCACTGTAGTCAAGCCTGCTACTCTCCTTGTCACCTTCTTGAATTTCTTTTACACTGGTTTGCGTACATTATATTTAATAAACATATTCAAAAATATGTGTATGGTTTTTTGTCCTATATCTTAACACCTACATTTTATCCTTTTATGTTGTTAATTTGCATTCATTCTGAGAGGATAAATAGGGCCAAAAATTGGGCCCAAACAATTGCAAAGCACTCTTTCCTGGTTGAAGAGCAGTTTGTATTGGACATGGAGTGTACTCTAGAAGCTTATGCTATTACTTTTTCAAACCATCACAAATTTGCACTAGAACTGCAACTATTCCGTAACTACAAACGTTGGTGGAAAGTTCTGCCTCGTCACTCTTGTCCAGTGCTGGAGCTGTAGATGTTAATACCTTCTTAAAGACAAGGGAAAACCTATCGTGCTTCTCATTTGAGGAAAATTTGGTATCTTCAGACATTAGGTCTCGAAAAAGGCAAGCCTTGGTACGAAAGTCCTTTTTGAATTGGCGGTAGTCTAAGCCCATACCAAGGAAACCTTTCAGATCATGAGTGTGACTGCTCTTATTGTCATATAGATTGCAAAGACATCTCGACCATTTAAGTTGTAGGAGCAGGTTGTTCATCATATGTTTGAAGGTAGCTAGAGTATTACACAGGCCAAACAGCGAACTTTGAATTCAATAGAGGCTTTCAGGAGTTATGAAGGCTGTCTATTTCGAGTCAACTCATCAGCATTTATTTACCAGTAGCCTTTCTACGTGTATGTAGTTGAGAGATACTTTGCTCCTTTCAAGCAGTCTAGGATGTCATCAATTCGTGGCATCTTTTTTTGTGATTTTGTTCAGTCATTGGTAGTCGATGTAGAAACACCATGTACCATCCTTCATGAGAAGGATTGCAGGAGAGGATGAAAGACTCCTTGTAGGTTCAGGATGTCATCTTGCTGCCTCTTCGTCACTTTCTCTGAATTATGCATTGTCAGCCAGCAACACTGTACACAAGTGCTGGCTAATTGATGGATATGTTTTCCATGGATCACTTAGTCTGTCTTTTCTTCACTCCTGATTCGAAACCATTCGAAATTTGGCACAGAATGGTTAATACTTCCTGATGTTCCTCAGTTGACTAGATCCTATTGGCAGTTTGATAGTAGATTCTCCATTATGTTATCTATAATGGTAGCAGAGCATAGTTCTTCATTGATGGCACTGAGCTGCCCATCATGGACTGCTTCAGTTATTCCTATGCACATACATTCAGGGACGAGTCATGGCTGACCTGTGACTTTTATGATAGTTCCCCAAGACCACCTGTAAAGCTTTTGATTGTTGTTAAGATGTAGATTTCTTTTGTGTGTGTGTGTGTGTGTGTGTGTGTGTGTGTGTGTGTTAGTAACATTTTACAGTTCACAAAGGCTTCATACATGAAGCTTCACAACATGACTGGAACTCATCTTGTTGATGACTATGGGATGTCAATAACTTCAATTACAAAGAGCTGCCCAGAACGATATAAAATTTTGTATGAACAATTGCACATGGTCCCAGTGAACATTGGCAGAGTTTCATGATCGTAAATTCAATACTTCAGAGATATAGTCATTTGTTTGAACCCCATAGTGTGAGTTTTCGGCAAACTTGAGACTTAATCTCTCTCTCTCTCTCTCCCTTTTTTTGAAAGAAACAAAAAGTCATATTGCATATGGAAAAGTTGAAGAGCAAAGTTAAATAGATACTCGAGTAACTGTCAAGTCCTAGCATTTTATACCTCAGAAAGTAATGGGCAATGCACCTGAAACCTTGCATGTAATATCTTACCAATACAAGGGTCTTAGAATATAAAATTTCATTCTCCTACTACTTTCCATTAGTTTATAAATAGAGGGCGAAGTTGACAGTTCTAAAAACTCCAGAAATAGCTATTTTTGGCCCCCTTTTACAGAAAATGTGTTCTGCAAACTAGATTAGATTAGATTAATACTTGTTCCATAGATCATGAATACGACACTTCGTAATGATGTGGAACGAGTCGGTTAATAAATTTCAATTGTTTTGTTTAGAAAGACCTTGTTCTAAACCACCAAAAAAACTATATTTGGTTTTGCAATACAAGCAGACAAGGCCCTAAAAAAGAACAGGTTAGAGATGCATTGAAAATGGGGCCCATATTCCGCTGATAAATTAAATCTGACATCTTTTATTATGTCTGCAGTGTTTAGCACTCTCTGTTTAAGATAATATCAGAAGTCCTGATTACTAGAAAATGAGCTTGAATAAAAAAAACTGCAAGTAAGTAGTAGTATTTTCCTTTTTATATATCTCTACTGCATTCAGCTCTATAAAATCCTTTTTATAAAAAATGAAAGCTTTTCCTTACTTGTGGCTCTAATAATCTGAGGTAATCACATTTGAAAAATGTATTTTTTTGGGTTCAGTCTCATCAAAATTTTTTCCCAAACAATCCCATCAGTGACATCATCTGGCCAGCAGTATAATTTTTCTCATGGTACTCTACAGAACATTAATGAAGCCTATAAAAAATTCAGCTAACTTGAATTAAACATAAGCTTAGGATCCTAAAAGAGACCTCTTCTAGCTTTGGCCTCTGACACTTAAAGTGTATCTTCAACTTGTGATCTTGTATAAAGAAAACCTTAACTGCAAACTTTGCCAACACATCATGCACTGTACGTTAAACCAGAATTGAACTAGCATATCAGTAGCATTGCTTAAGAAAAAGATATACTAATAATCCTCTAGAACTTGAATACGTTCCAAAAAAGTCTGGAAAACTGCAATGAACTTCGCCATAATATACACACGGGGACAATGGTCTTAAACCTGAAGGCCATTTGCACAATGTGTGCCGCAGCTGTTATGCATCAATTTTGCTAAAATGATCTCCAGTGCCTTGGTAATGCACAGTTAAACTGTGATGTTTATAATTACTTTCGCTCTGTAGTTCTAGCAGAAAACCATGACTGAAATATGTCATGATGAGTCATATAAGAAGTCACCTTTTTGAAGTTTTTCACATTATTCAGACTTTCGCACTTCCTAGTCATCAAGACTTTTGATATTGCTCTCCTCATAGAGTACTGGAAAACTGCAATGAACTTCGCCATGATATACACACAGGGACAATGGTCTTAAACCTGAAGGCCATTTGCACAATGTGTGCCGCAGCTGTTATGCATCAATTTTGCTAAAATGATCTCCAGTGCCTTGGTAATGCACAGTTAAACTGTGATGTTTATAATTACTTTCGCTCTGTAGTTCTAGCAGAAAACCATGACTGAAATATGTCATGATGAGTCATATAAGAAGTCACCTTTTTGAAGTTTTTCACATTATTCAGACTTTCGCACTTCCTAGTCATCAAGACTTTTGATATTGCTCTCCTCATAGAGTACTAAACAACTGTAAAATATAATAAAATATGTCAGATTTAAGTTAAGTACCATTGGAATATTGGCCCAATTTCAATGTGCCTCCACCTTGTCGTTTTTTAGTCTTATATGATCACAATGCAAAATCAGAGATATACCCCCTGCAGGACTGGGGGTTAGCATAGGCCTGAGGTATTCCTTTCTGCCGTAAGAGGTGACTAAATGGAGTCTCACACCTTTTGGCCTTTGTGACTGCTGTAGGGTTTGACCTACATTTTTCAAAATTTTCCTGAAGAGCGAGCCAGTTGGGGAAGGGTGCTTTACATGGTGCATCGTGTCCATCGTGCATTGAAATATTTAGCCCACTTTCTCGTGGCATTGCAGTCCCGCTCATACTCCATCTCTTGGGCGAGGGCACCTTCCTAGGTGCGTTTTCCTCCACCCACTATGCAGTGTCATTTTCTGCACCTACGATGATCATGGAATTCTTTGCATCTCATATCCAGCACGGTAGCCAGTCCGTTGTGGTGGGGCCACCATGTACCCTGCTGGTTGGAGCCCCCCGACTACACAGGGATCGCTCTACTGATGCCTGCGGCGTTAACTCCGCACATATGCTAAGGAGTAGATGCCCATCATCCTGGGGCATCAGGACTCCCGGCAATGGCCATTCTGCCAGGTGGCCTTTGCTGTGGCGCCAGTGGGGAGGGCCGCTGGCCAGAGTGGGTGGCATCAGGGTGGATGACAAGCCATGAAGTGTAGTATGTCATCTCTTGCTGGTGGTCAAACACCAGCAGTGTCTAAGTGGACAAGGTCTTAACTTCAGTGCTAAGAAATACAACCCCCAAATCTTCCCCCTCCCTGGCCACACCACGGGATGAACGCCTGGCCAAGGATGGCACCTCGTATGTACGAGAGATGATGCAGAATCTTTATTGTCAATGAAACCTAAGTTTTTTGTGGAGCATTAAGAGGACAAGTTTGGGGAAGTGGAGGGCTTGTCCAAAATGCGGTCAGGGTGAGTCTTGATAAAAACAACATCCTCTGCCCAGTAATGGGCATTACTCGCTTGTGACAAGCTGGGGGATGTTTCCGTTACAATCACGCCTCATAAGAGCTTAAATGTGACTCAGGGTATTATATTCCACAGGGACCTTCTTTTGCAGTCTGCCGATGAGCTGCGCGCCAGCTTAGAGCGACGAGGAGTTCATTTCATCCAGCACGTCCATCAGGGTCCGAGGGACAATCAGGTTGCCACCGGTGCCTTTATCTTGGCCTTCGAGGGTGACACATTACCCGAGAAGATTAAGGTGATGCTCTACTGCTGTGATGTCAACGATATATGTGATGTCAGGGATATATATCCCTCCCCAATGCGGTGCTTTAAGTGCAGGAAGTTCTGCCATATGTCTTCCCGCTGTACTTTCAGCATCACATGTCGACATTGTGGACGTCTATCCCACTGCAATACTCAATGTGCCCTGCCTCCCATCTGTGTCAACTGTGGAGAGCAATATTCCCCAGACTCCAGGATTTTACAGCGAGAAAGGAAAATAATGGAATACAAGACGCAGGATGCCACCCACTCCGCTAGTTGCTGAAGTGCCCAAAAACTGCTGGTCGTAGGGCTTCATGATCATCCTCTGTCACAGAGACTGAATCAGTGAAGCCCCCCCTCCTCCCCCCCCCCCCCCACGCAGCCAGAGAAACCCACGAATCTGCGAGAGAAATTCAGAATGTAGACCCCCCCCCCCCCCCAAGACAAAGGGGCACCAACACCACCTCTGAGTACAAGCTCTGCATCTGAGGATAAGGTGAAGATTCTGGCGTCTGCTGAGGACCTAGATCTCACCAGACCCTCAGACACTATGGATACAGCCTGTTCAGGAAATAAGTCTGTGGCAGCAGGTGACCCTGAGGTGTAGACTGCCTCATTGAGTGTTTCATGACTTCCCAGTCTCACAATCACATCATCCTCCTGTGAAATTGTGGCGTTTTTTTCCGCCACCTGGCTGAGCTACAGCAACTGTTTTTACACCTGCTTTCTGCATTGCCCTCCAGGAAACCTGGTTCCCGTCAATGCAGACCCCTGCCCTTTGCGGCTACAGGGGATATTACAAGAACCATAGCACGTATAATAGTGTGTCAGGTGGAGTTTGCATTTATGTCCTGAACTCGGTATGTAGTGAACCTGTTCCCCTTCAATCTCCTCTTGAAGCTGTATCTTCCTCTAGATGGTGCAGTACCCCTGAATGTATTGGCTGCACTGATTGGTCAACTCCCTAAACCTTTCCTACTTCTGGGAGATTTTAACACCTATAACCCCTTGTGGGGTAGCACCATGTTTACTCTCCGTGGCAGAGATGTCGAAAATTTACTGCCCCAACTCGACCTCTGCCTCTTAAATACTGGGGCTGCCACACATTTCAGTGTGGCTCATGGTAGTTACTCAGCCATTGATTTATCAATTTGCAGCCTAGGACTTCTCCCATCTATCCACAGGAGAGCACATGATGACCTTTGTTGTAGTGACCACTTCCCCATCTTCCTGTCACTCCCGTGGCGCATGCCCACGGACACCTACTCGATGGGCTTTAAACAAGGCAGAATGGGTAGCCTTCACCTCTGCTGTCACCATTGAATCTCCCTCACGTGGTGCCATTGATGTTGTGATTGAGCAGATCACTACAACGATAATTTATGCGGCGGAAAATGGGATCCCTCGTTCTCTAGGATGTGTCCCCCCCCCCCCGGCAAAAAAGACAAGTCACTTGATGGTCGCCGGAAGTTGCTGAAGCAATTAAAGAGCATCAGCAAGCTGTACAGCGACATTAGTGGCACCCTTCCCTAGAGCACCTAATAGCCTTTAAGTGGCTCCGTGCCAGTGTTCACCTGCTTATAAAACAACAGAAGCAGGAGTGTTGGGACAGGTATGTGTCGACCATTGGGTGCCATACGTCACTTTCCCACGTCTGGATAAAGATCAAAAGATCAGATGTCTTTTTGGGTACCAGACCCCAACAGGTGTCACTGGCGTTAACATCAATAGCGTGCTCTCTACCGACGCAAACGCGATTGCCGAACACTTTGCTAAGCACTAAGCTCAAGCCTCGGCGTTGGAGAACTCCCCCTACCGCCAGCCTTTCACGTTCTCAAACGGCGCATGGAGGGGAAAGTTCTCTCATTCCCTACACGCCACAAGTGAACCCTGTAACGCCCCATTTACAGAGTGGGATCTCCTCAGCGCCCTTGCACGTTGCCCCGACACAGCTCCTGGGCTGGATTGGATCCACAGTCAGATGATTAAACATCTCTCTTCTGACTACAAGCGATATCTCCTCGTCATCTTCAACTGGATCTGGTGCAATGGCATCTTTCCATCACAACGGCAGGAGAACACCATCATTCCAGTGCTAAAACCCGGTAAAAATCTGCTTGATGTGGATAGCTATTGGCCCATCAGCCTCACCAGCATTCTCTGTAAGCTGCTGGAACATAGGATGTGTTGGCGGTTGGGTTGGGTTGGTTCCTGGAGTCACATGGCCTGCTGGCTCCATGTCAGGGCGGCTTCCGCCAGGGAAGTTCTACCACTGATAATCTTGTGTCCTTAGAGTCTGCCATCCGAACAGCCTTTCCCAGATGTCACCACTTGGTTGCCATCTTTTTTGATGTAAAGTGTACGACACGACCTGGCGACATCATATCCTTGCCACATTGTATGAGTGAGGTCCCTGGGGCCCACTCCCGATTTTTATCCGAAACTTCTTGTCGCTCCGTACTTTCTGTGTCCAAGCTCGTGCCTCCCATAGTTCCCCCCTCCCACCACTGTGGCGTTCACCTAGCGACAGGAACTTTTAGAATGAGTCCGGTGACCGGTGTTCTGGTGGAGACCGGAGTCCCTCCCTTGCGGATCTGATGTGCACAACTGCTCGCCATTATGTTGCACACATTTGTAGTTCTCCTGGGCATCTGAATTACCATCTCCTTTTCCCACATGTGGCAATTCATCTCCCGCATCAGTGGCCCAGGTTCAGGCTCACGATTGTGGTTCGCGTGTGATCCCTTCTCTCCGAACTGGAGTCCTTCCCTTTACCACATCTACTTGAGGTCCATTCACGTACACCTCCATGGTGTACACCTTGGCCGAAGCTTCATCTGGACCTTTTGCATGGCCCTAAGGACTCAGTTAGCCCTGCTGCTCTCCACTGTCACTTCCTCTTGATTCTTGACGTGTTCCAAGGCTCGATGGCTGATGGTAATGTTGGCTTCGCCTAAGTCCACGGAGGCCATATTGCACAGTATTCCTTGCCTGCTGGCTGCAGTGTATTCCCTGCAGAGCTTGTGGCCATATCTCGTACATTTCAGTACATCTGTTCCTTTTCTGGTGAGTCGTTTCTTCTCTGTTCTGACTCTCTGAGCACCTTACAAACTGTTGACCAGTGCCACCCTCGCCACCCTTTGGTAGCAAACATCCAGGAGTCCATCTCTCCCCTGGAACGGTCCAGTCGTTCAGTGGTCTTTGTGTGGACTCCAGGACATGTCGGAATCCCAGGCAACGAACTTGCTGACAGGCTGGCCAAACAGGCTACGCGGAAACCGCTCATAGAGATGGGCATTTCTGAAACTGACCTGTGTTCTGTCTTATGCTGCATGGTTTTTCGGCTTTGGGAGACAGAGAGGCATAACAGTATGCACAACAAACTATGTGTCATTAAGGAGACTGTGAATGTATGGAAGTCTTCTTCTGCGGGCTTCTCGCAGGGAATCAGTTGTCCTTTGTCGACTCTGCTTTGCCCGCACATGGTTACCTCCTCCGTCACGAGGAGCCACTTAAGTGTCGCTGTGGCTCCCAACTGACAGTTGTCCACCTTTTGCTGGACTGTCCATTTTAGCTGCTCTGTGGCGGACTTTTAAATTTCCCAGCACCCTACCTTTGGCATTGGGGGACAGTGCCTCAACAGCAGCTTTAGTTTTACTTTTTAATCGTAAGGGTGGGTTTATCATTTGATCTGAGTTTAAGTGCATGTCCTTTGTCCCTCTGTGTCATCCACCCTAGGGCTTGTAGGGTGGAGGTTTTAATGTGTTGCAGAGTGGCTGGCTTCTCCTTTTTTATTCTCATGGTCAGCCAGCCTTGGTCATCTGCTTTCTTGTTTTTAATCTCTTCTTCCTGTTTCTTGCATCTCTCTGTGGTTTTCTTGTCCTGTTTTGTCCATTGTAGTGTGTTTTGTCCTTCTGTCATTCTTTTGGTTCTTCCTTTCTCCTGTTATTGGGCCTTACGTCGTCTTTGTTTTCTTATTTCCCTTGGTTAATTGTGCTATACTGGGAACAAGGGACCGATGACCACGCTGTTTGCCCCCCCCCCCCCCCCCCTTCAGGTGATTTAGGACATTGTCTTTCTAATGAAAATGTTTTGAATTTGTGGGAGACAATTTTTTTTGTTAAAGTAGTCAAAAATAGTCATTTTTGGCATTAGTTAGAAAAATCGTCAACTTTGCCCCCAATTTGTAAACTATTGAAAACAGTAGGAGAATGAAATATTATATGCCAAGACCTTACATTGGTAAGTCATTACATGCAAAGTTTGAACTCTTTATCCCATAATTACTTCAGAATCTACAAAAAGCTAAACTGCACTTTTGTTTTAGAATCTACTTTTCTGCCGTCTATGCTTCAAATTATCCATATGCGAACCGCTCAGGAAATTTTTTTGTTATTTCACTTAAGAAAATGCAACAAGCTGTGCAAGATGACGTAGCTTTGTTTCTTTCAAGAAAATATTGCTGAAGGTATTATGTCTCAAAGTTGCCGAAAACTCGCAAGTGCACTGCTGATAGCTGTGCTATGGGTTCAAACAAAGGACTCTATCTCCAGAAGTATTGAATTAATGGTCTTGAAACTTTACTGATATTCATTGGGAACGTGTGCGGTTGTTCATACGAAATTTCATCAAAATGCGTATAGTCATACAGGAACCTCCAGACTACTTGCCATGGAATGACCCATCATTATAAGCACATTCTGTTAAAACAGCAAATACGAAGTGCTATATTCTATCATTGATAATTATTCTTAAAATTTGTGTTTGTGTTGACTGTACAAATTTTCCATTCGCAAACTTCAATTCAATTGGTTTTGTATCACTGAAGATATTCTTCTTGAGCCAGCGAGAATAAGCATCTGACATTATAGCAAATGAAGAACAATTTTGTCTGCTGGTGATGACATCGAAGATGTTTCCTGGCATGTTGGTGACTGTCATCCAATGAAGATTTTCATTTATGATGACCTCACCTACATATATGATCTTCTCATCATTTAGTTTTCCTGAATTTGACAGCTAGACAAGTGGTTGGTACCTCAGTACAGTGGCAGGGAATGTCTATGACATGTTGGGGAGTGATCTTGTGCAGGTACAGTGATGGACTTTGCCTGGCAGGTTCACTTAATCTGCATTTGATTGGCATGAATGGGACTGTTGTGGTAGATGTCATGGAGCTTAATAGTAGACAAACACTCGTCAACTTTCTTTGCAGTAGAATATAGTGTGCCCGGGGCATCCACAGTGGAAACATAGTGGTACATTGTCCTCCATCCTCCAAATGTCTCTCTTTCTGCAGGGCATTGTGCTTGGCAGAGAAGTTGATTGCACCTGCATTGGTTGTATGCTGGGCCTGTGGCATAATACCGAGATGGCAGAGTCCATTCTCTCTACTTCATATATTACCTTCTGACACATGGGGTTGACATTTATGGCTACTATGTCTTGTTTACTTGGTCCAACATTGCTGGCTGCTCTTCTCTTACTACCTTGCATATGAGAGAAGCAAGGTCATGGTGGTCTTCCACAACTGCCATACAGAATATAGTCAGGAGTCGATCATAGCTCTTTTAACAGACTCTTTTTCTCTCACATTTCCTTGATGTGCGGGTACCACTTGATGAATTGCTCCTATACTAGACAAGCTAGGTACATTTCTTCTGTGACTCCTTTCATCAAGTAAGAGATGTTGTTGGTTTCTGTTGTATTTGGACTCTTTATGTGATATAGAGCCAAGACAGTCTGTATGTAAGAAAGTGCCTTTCCTTGTTTTTCTGCTAAGTAGTGGCTTTTATGCTGATTGCCACCAAATGATTTCTTCAGTTCAGCTGGAATTTACCTCCAACTATTGATAGTTCTTGAACCACCACGGGGGCTGTACTGTCCAAGTAAAAGTACATCTCGTGTCAGCCCACCTGTTGTATTTGGGGACTCATAGGCATTCTTTCAGCAGTTCTGTTGGGGCCAGACCATTGTCTCCAGTAAACACTGATGGATGTCCAATGTGCAGCTGATTTATTGGTGTTTTGGAATTATTAGTCTTCTGAATAAACAGACCTCATCGGGAACGATTCACTGCTTGCGTTCTGGTCCTTGTCCACGTAGGTATGCCTTTTACACTAACTAATTGGAGCCATGGTGATGCAGATGTATTGAACTATCTGGCATCTCCACCAAACAGTATCATGTTATAACCTCAGTAATGTAAATTCCAAATAGGTTTGGCAGTGAAGTACAACATAGCACTGAAAATGCATTTGTTGCAGATACAAATGTATAGATGGAACAGAACTGCGTCTT
Organism: Schistocerca nitens; assembly: GCF_023898315.1. NCBI lineage: Eukaryota > Metazoa > Arthropoda > Insecta > Orthoptera > Acrididae > Schistocerca > Schistocerca nitens. The sequence goes on from NC_064618.1 coordinate 411,150,519, forward strand.
GGAGAGTGTGTGCTGCTATTTACATAAATATAAAATATTACGAAGTATGTGGAAGGTTACAAACATTAGAAACTGCAAGAATGTTCTAGAAATAACTGCAATATGAAAATGGTAGAATGCTGCTCACCACATAGGGAAGACATTGAGTTGTAGACAGGCACAATGAAACAGACTGGAAAAGATTTAAGCCTATGAACAAAATCCTTCTTCTGTAATAGAAAAACAAACCAATTTGCATGGGCACAACTCTCCAGGATCTGAGGCCTGACTTGACTGCTGATTTACTGGTGATTGTATCTTAACTGGTGACCCACAGCATGCCAGCCAGTGACACTAACTGCTACTCCACAGAACATGCAGCACAGATCACAGCAATGTTCTTTGAGGGATACTGTAAATATGATTCAAAGATTTTTCCAAAGGTTTTGGCATCGGTATTTGCTCTTTTGTTTTGAAGAAGTTTGTTTCGAAGTTTAACTCTCAGGTGGAAAGTAACTTTTTGACACACAGAAATGTTGATTTGGGTCCCTGATGCCTCCAAGAGATCCTACAAACAATTTTAAGGCCCTACACATGTGAAGTCGGTGACAAATTCATCCTATTAGATGTCAATGGAGGTCTGGACAGTACTCTAGCAGTGTCTCAGTATCTTCAGAGCTGCATCAACTGAATGCATTGGCCAGTACAGTCCCCAGACATGAATGTAATTGAACATGCATGATACCTGTTGAAGATGGTCTTTGCATAGTGTCTCAATCTACAGGACCTCACTGAAGCTGCCATTGAGGAGTGGGACCTCATCCCCCCAGATAGACTTGATGGTCTCATCCAGAGCATGGTGTGCGGGGAGGACATACTCACTACTGAAGACTGATAATCATCGTCATGAGATGAAAATTTTCACTGTTTTTGTTTTCAAGAAGTACACTTTGGAGAGAGCCTGCTTTGTTCTGTAATGCTTTTTTGTAACCAACCCAAATTATTCTTATTTCCAGAAGGAATTATGTTTATTTTGTTAATAAAGTATTCTACAAACCTCAATGGGTGTACTACAAGAACTCATTGTAGTAAACTCTTTGATATTCCAAACATTTGTTGAGGTGTGTAGATACTTCCTACCCACCTCCCCTATGAACTATGTACCTTGCTGAGAAGCGATGGCTAGACTACCACAACAATACAGGTACCTGCAACGTATTTGCACACAATGGAGGGTTATCTGTGAAAAGACCAGAGAAACATGGGGGTCCTGAAGAGGGACTGCAGCCTTTTCAGTAGTTGCAGTTGAGTAAAAATCTGTGTGATTGATGGATCTGGCCTTGTGACATTAGCCAACATGGTCTTGCTGTGCTGTGACTGAATGGCTGAAAGCAAGGGGAAATTTTTCCTGAGAGCTTGGAGCTCTTCTGTGTGGTTAAATGATGGTAGCACCCTGTGGAAGTAAAGTAGTCCCCCATTTGGGTCTGCAGTTGGTGACTACTCAGGAGGATATGTCAACAGGAAAAACAAAACTGGCATTCTGTGGATTGGAGTGTGGAATGTTAGATCCCTTAATTGGGTAGAAAGGTTAAAAAATTTTAAAAGGGAAGTAGGTAGGTTGAAGTTAGATATAGTGGGTATTAGTGGCAGGAGGAATAGAAATTCTGGTCAGATAAATAAAGGTTTGTAAATACATAATGAAATCGGTAATGGAGGAGTAGTCTAAGTAAACAAGGAAATAGGACTGTGGGTGTGATACAATGAACAGCATAGTGAATGCTTTGTTGTAGCTAAGATAGGCAGTAGTACAAGCTTGAATGCCAACTAGCTCCAGAGATGATGGTTTTGAAAAAATGTATGACAATGAGATACAAGAAATTATTCATATAGTTAAAAGAGAGAAAAACATAATTTTGATGGGAGACTGGAATTAAGAAAAAGAAGAGAAGAAAAATAGGAGACCATGGACTGGTGGAAGAAATGGAAGAGGAAGCCACCTGGTAGAATTTTGCACAGAGCATAATTTAATCATTGCTAACCCTTGGTTTAAGAACCACGTAAAAAAAGTTGTATATGTGTAAGAGACCTGGAAAAACTGGAAGGTTTCAGATTGATTGTTTCAGATTGATTATATAATGGTAAGACTGAGCTTTTGAACCAGGTTTAACTGTAACATACTTTACTAGCAGTTATAGAATTTGACCATCTTTATTGGTTATGAACTGTAAGTTAAAATTAAACAAATTGCAAAAAGGGATTAAATTAAGGAGATGGGACTCAGATTAAGTTGAAAGAACCAGAGGCTGTTGAAAGTTTCTTGGGGAGCATTAGGCAATATTTGATACGGGGAAGGGAATACAGTAGAAGGCAAATGAATAACTGTGAAGAGATGAAATTGGAAAGACAGCAGATAATCAAGTAGGTAAAAAGACAAAGCCTTGTAGAAATCATGGGATAACATGAGAGTTATTGAATTTAATTGATGAAAGAAGAAAATATAAAAATGCAGCTGGCAAAGGGGAAGTAGATAAAAAGGAGATGAGAGATATGGTACTGAAAGACCTAAGCCCAAACAAGACCCATGGAGTTAATGACACTCCCTCAGTATTATTGAGATTCTTGGCAGAGCAAGCAGTGACAAAACTATTCCACTTGACGTGCAAGATCTATGTGATGAGCAAAATACCTCTGGACTACATGTAGAATGTACCAATTCCAGCTCAAAAGAAGGAAGGTGCCAAAGGGAGTTAAAACTACTGAACCATCAGTTTAATAAGTCATTGTTGCAAAATAGTGACACAAATTATTTACAAAAGGATGGAAAAACCAGTAGAAGCTGACCTTGTGGAAGATGTTTGGATTCCATAGAAACATGAGAACACGCTAGACAATACTTAATATTGTGACTTATCTTAGGTAGGTTGAAGAAAGGTGGACTTACATTTATAGCATTTGTAGTCTTGAAGAAAGCTTTTGACAATGTTAACTGGAATACAATTTTTGAAATTCTGAAGACAGCTGGGGTAAAATGCAGGGAAGAAAAGGTTATATACAGTTTGTACAGAAACCAGGCAACAATTTCAAGAGTTGAAAGAACATGAAAGGGAAGCAGTAGTTGAGAAGAGAGTGAAGCAAGGTGGTATCCTATCAGGCAAGGTGGTATCCTATCTCTGTGCTATTCACTCTGTACGTTAAGGAAGTAGTAAAGGAAACCGAAGGAAAATTGAGAAATGGATTTAAAGTTCAGAGAGAAGAAGTAAGAAGTTTGAGGTTTGCTGATGACACTGTAATTCTTTCAGAGACAGCAAAGGATTTGGAAGAGCAGTTGAATGTAATGGGCTGCATATTGCAAGGAGAATGTAGCTGTAAGATGAGCAACAGCAGAAGCAAAACAAGGGTAATGGAAAGTAATTAAATCAGGCTTGCTGTAAGAGAATTAGTAAAGTACCAGATGCGTTTTGCTATTTGGGCCGTGTGTGCTGAGTGCAGCCTTGTCAGACAAGAAGAGAATAGAAGCTTTTGAAATGTCCTGTAGAGAAATGCTGAAGATCAGATGTGTAGATCATGTAATTACTGAGAATGTACTGAACTGAATCGGATAGAAAATAAATTTATGGCAGAACTTGACTAAAAGAAGAAATTTGTTGACAGGACATATTCTGAGACATGGAGAAATTGTTTTGATATTTGAGGGAGGTGTGGAGGTAAAATTTGTCAAGGGAGACCTAGGGATAACTATAGTAAGCAGTTTCATATGGCTATAGTTTGCAGTAGTTATTTGGAGAGAGGAGGCTTGCACAGGATAGTCAAGCACGGAGAGCTTCATCAAACCAGTCTTCAGACTGAAGGCAACAACAGTGATGATGACAACATGGAAATGCCGTGTGGTTAGGTCCTCCAGTCAGGTAGACTGTTGCCTGGTGCAAGTCTTTTAGAGTTGACACCACTTTGGCGACTTGTGTGTCAATGGGGATGAAGTGATGATGATAAGTGTAGTAACCAAAACCAACCGCAGGAACGCCTTGGGCTGCGGATCGGAGCCGCCAGGCGGGGAAGCCGCCGGTGGTGGAGCACGCACCACCGGGTAAACCCAAGGATGAGTCGGACGACAGACCAACAACTGACAGCAACCGACCACGACCGACTATGACCGACACAACAAGGAAGAGATAAACAACGGAGGCTTGTGGAAACCACAACACCAAACACCAACAGTAAATCCACTCGGAACCAGAGCCAGGCAAATGTCAACAACGAGCAATGACCAGAACACAGTACCGCCGAGATAGAAACGCGATCCAGAGCGAGTACCAGACTGACTGGACTAGGGCAGAGCGGGTCCCTATATACGAAACCGGAGGGAGCGGCTATTGGCCGCTGTCTGCATGTGGCGTAGCGGTGGCGCCCTCACTGCGCTAGACCCGCTGTGCGGAATAGCCGCCGCGGAGGCGGAGCCCTCTATGGGCTGACCACGTCCATTTGTTCTGGCGCATCTTAGACTTATGCGGCGGAAGGTACTAGAATAAGGACAACACAACACCCAGTCCCTGAGCAGAGAGAATCTCCAACCATGTTGGGAATCGAACCCGGGCCATTAGGTATGACATTCTGTCACGCTGACCACTCAGCTACCAGGGGCGGACACAACAGTGTAGATACATGTTAAAGGAGAAATACCAGAGAGCTTAAACAGTAATTTACATGAGTTTGCATCCAGATATGATTCTAACGGCTCATTTTTGCCATTTGAATGTGCTGGTGGCAGCTTTCAAGTTTTCTCGAAATATGTCTCCATATTTCAGATAAGAATGAAATTAGTCAAGATTTGCCCTATTGACTGTTTTTTCACTAAAGTAGTGTGTTATGGAGCAAAGAAGGTAGCAGGTTTTGCTCTAGTTTCCATTTAAATATTTTATAGACATATATTTATTCCATTTTACTTTGCTTTGCAGCCATATTCATAAGTATTGGTTTCCATGCTGTTGCCAACTGTTTTATCATTGATATAGATAAATCAGATGTACCTATCCATTTTTCAAACATGGAGAAAATGATAGTTCCTTCACAAATTTGTTAAGTTCTTAACATCTTGGTAAGATGTGCTTCATGTTACTGGTATATTTACAGTAATGATGAAACAAGCTTACATTTTTGAATAATGTAGTGAAGATGATTGTCTGTATCCCTAACATTACACTTGTGTCAGCAGTGACTGCACCAGATGGTATACCTATTTGAATATTATATATTGAGTATGCAAAAGAACTGCTAGTCCTGTAGCAACAGTGTGTCATAGTTTGCTGGAGGAACAGAAGTGTTCAAAATCAGATGAAAAATACAAATATCCTCCTTGTTTTTATGAATGGTTGTCAAATATGCTCACAGTCTGGACTGGTGACATCTAACTGTAGAAATTTGGAACCTGTTTTATTCTTGTATATCATGACAAGTAGATACTGGTGCTCAGGTCACTGCTTTGTTGCATGATTACTGGAAGGTGTTTGACATTGTTTTGCAGTGTTACCTAATGAACAAAATATGAGTGAATGGAATCCCAGACCAGCTTTATGATTTGGGTTGAAGTGTATAGAATTAGCATAGAAAAATCTTGAGATGCAATAGTAGCAGTGGGCATACCATAAAGGAGTATTTAGGATCATTACTGTTCACACTAATATTCTAATGAAAAATTCCAGAGGCACCACGAGGCTGTTTGCGGATAATGCTATAGTATACAAAGTTATATTGCTAGAAGGTTTAGTGAAATGCAAGAGCAGCAGAGGATTAACATTTGGTGCAGTGATTGACAGCTGACACACACAACAGACAAATATGTAATATGTTGTTCATAAATGGTTGGAAAGTCTTTTTAATTGACCACACAGTTGCTGAACAATCACTGAAAACAGTTCAATCCATTAAATACCTGGGAGTGTGGGAATGGAGCAATCAAAGTGGAATAACCACTTAAAACTAATCTTAGGAAAGATAGATACCAGAAATAGGTTCATCGGAAGAGTCCTCATGAAATGTAGTCCACTCATGAAAGAGATAGTTTAGAAAATCGTGAGCTGATTCATATTTGAAAACTGCCCCTCAGACTGAGACCTTTACTATTTAGAACTGATAGGGAACATAGCGAAGAATGAAAGGAGAGTGATTCATTTCATAACAGGTTCTTTTAGTAAATGTGAAAACCTTATGGGAATGCTTAGCCAATTCCTATAGCAAACACTGTAAGAGAGGCATATAGTTATCACAGTGTGAATTACTAAAGTTCCTAAAATAAACATTCCCAGAAGACTGTGAAGTTAATTTCAGCCAGTGCGTACAGAATATGTAGTGGCTGTAGGCTTATACTATAAAGTAATTTGAATATTCCATAAATTTAGCTTGGTTGATGAGGGCATCAATACATCCTATTAGAGGACTAGAATAAGAATCTCAATGACATGTTGACTCCCTGCATGCTTTGACACAGCCATTGGCCTAGCAATATTTATATCATATTGATAATGACCGATAAATTTTAAATTGGTATAACCACTGAATTCTGTGGTCATTGACTGAAGTAACCTTTATAGTGAGAAAATAATATGCTCATTGATGTTCTTGGCCAATAAAATGGCAAACATGAACAAAATTTGGATAAGACTTTACCAAAATTTTGCCTGCTCTTATATACTCTTGGGGAAACACAATAAAGATAAAATTAGAGATATTTGAACCTGCATGGCAGCTACCAACGATCATCTTCATGAAACTTCCTGGCAGATTAAACTGTGTGTAGTACCAAGACTCTAACTCGGGACCATTGCCTTTTGCAGTCAAGAACTCTACCAATCTCGGTCCAGCACACAGTCTTAATCTGCCAAGAAGTTTCATATCGGCACACACTCCGCTGCAGAGTGAAAATCTCGTTCTGGAATCATCTTCATGGCCATCATTCGCAACTTGTAATTCTCAGTTAGAGCAGGTAAAGGTGGAGGGGGAAGCAGCTGAGGTGGGGGAATGACTGACACGTGAACTACATTGTGCCAAACACTGAAAGTTGACTTGCAGAGTATAGACGTGGGTGTGAGCAGTCTGCATAGTTGAATAATTGCTACCTTCCATCAATGGTATGGATGGCAACTATTCAATTATGTATAGTGTTATGAAAATGCAATTCTGCTTACGAACTACATTCTTCAATTACTTTCTTGTAATGTATTATACCTTCTTCTTTCTTCTTCTTATTGTTATTATTATTATTATTACTACTACTACTACTACTACTACTACTACTACTACTACTACTACTACTTCCAATTTGGCATTGTATAATTTCACGTTTTATTGCTCAATCTTTTTCATCTCTTTCAATAATTTGTATTTTATGACATTGTCATTTACATAACATCTAGGAACAAAAATATTGTTATCTTGTAATAAAGAATAACGGTATTTTCTTTCAGAACAGCAATGGACCATTCTGATATTAAGCTGGTAGAGAAATTAAGAAGGGAATATCCAGAACAGTTTTATACACTAGTGAGGATGCATCTGTCATTCATTCTGGATCTTAATACAGATGAGTAAGTTTTCATTAAAATAAAATGCATTATACCAACTACAACAGTAACATCATTTGAGTAGGATTGTTGAAATCAGGTATATTTACGATATCATGCCATCACATATTGACCACTTGACTTGTGCATTCAGTTTTTTTGATTGCTTATTGTTGAACTTGAGATATTTCAATTGTAAATATCTTTCTGTTTATTTATCTAACTTCTATGTGTTTTCATCTATTTTATATATCATCTATGTTGTAGATCCTGACCAATAAAGAATTTGGAATAGGTTAAAAATTGGTTGCTTTTATTGGTTTCATGCAGGAACACAGTTTCTAGTTACTGATTGACCTTAGTAGGATCAGTCATCTGTAATTAATAAATGTGCTTGTCTGCCTTAATACATTTTTGCTTTTACCTGAAACGTGTCCTGTAAGAGCAAAACTTTTGAAATGTCCCCTTTTCTGTTCTAGTAATTTGACAGCAACAAATGTTGCACAGTTTTCATCCATTTTCTTTGTGGTTAGTAATGGAATGCTTTGATGGAACACTGTGTTGCCGTAGTGGGCAATATTTACAAATCTGGTGAATGTTGTGCAGAAACTGTTTGCAATTTCTGTGGAACACTTGGTCAACAAAATACGCTAAGTAAATTGAGTGTAATGACGCTCACGTGGTAGTCATTCTCTGCAAAACATTGCTGTTGTGGATGAGTGATAGTGTTGCAGTAAGTCCAATGAAATATGTTTGCCAATCTTGACAACAAGTGGATATTCCCAGAATCAGCATGCAGTGAATTCTGAAAGTTCTGCACCTTTGGGCTTGCCTAAAAAATTCCAACTTAAACAAGAACTGAAGCTAAACAATTGTGAAACAAAGAAGACACAACAGTATCATCAAGAAAATAATGCACATTGGTGGGGCACTTTTTGTTGAATAGCTTTGTGAACAAGCAAAATTGTAGGAATAGGGGCACAGGAAACCCTCAAATTGTTGTGGAGAAACAATTACATCCACACTGTCTGTCTGTCTGTCTGTCTGTGTGTGGTGTGGCATTTGGGCTGAGGGCATAGTTGGACCATACCTTTTTGAAGATGGTGCCAGAAATGCATCAACAGTGGACAGTAAGTGCTACTGCAATATGTTCAGTGCTTTGTGGTTTTAACTGGATCATGTGAATGCCGAAGAGGTTTAATTTCAGCAAGATGGTGCAACATGTCACAGTTTGATTGCAACAATGGACTTTTTAGAGAGGTTCCCTGTTCGGATGATTACTTTCAACGGTGACTTTACCACTCAGATCTTGTGATTTGACACCAAGTGATTTCTTCCTGCAGAGGTATTTGAAATCTAGTGTATACATACGCCAACATACCATGATCACTTGCAGAGCTCAAGGCCAACATTTAGCGTGTGATTTCAGAATCGAGGTGCAGGCATGCTAGAAAGATATGGGCAATTTCATCGAAAGAAGTAGTTGTGCGTGCAGAATCGTGAAGGGCATTTGAATAATACCATATTTAATACATAATTACAGGTAACATACACTGAAGTAATTTACATATTATTCAGTTCCATCAAGTAACTTGCATGTTATTATGCACTGAAAAGTTGCAGTCTTTATGGGACACCCTTTTCTTCAAATATTTTGTTCCTAACTTTCTTTAGTTCTAGTAACTTCCGTAGTGTAACATGTAAGTTAGGTGTTGGGAGGTACAAGAAAGATAAGAAAGCAACAATCACTCTCACACACTTGCATGATCAGGTACAGGTCTGATCTTGATTAAGGGATGGAAATAAGAATCCTTCTAAGTGTAATATTACAAAGTTAAAGTAACACATAATCTGATAAATGTTCAGATACTAGCTCCGTGCCGCAGTATCACCCACTGATAAGCCAGTATGTATTTTTGTAAATCTTCCATTAGTCCACCACCTCCAGCCTCCTTTCTCTTCCCATCCCTTCCCCCCATTGCTCTTTCCATCTCCTCCTCCCCCTACCTGCGTCCATCGCCTCCTCCCCCCTTGCCTGTCCATATTATTACCTTCACCCCAGTAGGGGGCTGGTGGTTCTCACACCCACAATGTCTTTCCCGATCATAATTAATGTGTGTACCAGATTTGGTTGAAATAGATACAGAGGTGTGGGATGAGCTTTCTATCTGCACTCATATTGTACCTGCATCTCAAGCGAATTCCACCCTGCAGTTTAGTTCCCACACAGCTCGATGATGATGATGATGATGATGATGATGATATATGACATAATTTTGCTGGTGCATCCTGCGGTATACGTGAATACTGTGTGCAGAATGTCGTGAATACAGCCACTAGTGAAAAAGTAATGAATTAGAACATGCATCTGTGATAGTTTTACTGTGTGAACAGTGAAATACAGTAAGTGATAAACTTTTTTTTTCTTGTCGTCAATTTGTGGGGGTTGAAGAGAGAAGACATTTCTTAAAGGTTTGATTTGTATGTAAAGTTTGGTGAAAGTAAAAAAGTGTTGTCATTCTTAAATACTGGGTGAATAAAGAAAGAGTATTCGTGTGTTGTGGGCTGCACTTATTTTTTACCCCAAGGTAGGGGTGTAAAAGATAGCCTGTGTGCTAGTTCAGACTGTAAGCTATCTCCATTCCACATCTCATCCAAATCTGCCAAAGCGTTACAGTATGAATCAACATACTCTCCCATATGTTGGGTCCCCTGCACCACCATCAGAACATGTTGACCACTTAGCTGAGCAGGCAGATTAGAGAATTGATAATTCTGTAAAAATACAATCAGATTGAGTTGCTACCCAGTGCTTGCCTACAGGAGACAAAATACTGCTGTTGTCGCAAAGTATATTATTTTAAAACAGAAATAATTATTCCTAGCTTTTGGAACTGTTGCTCCTTCCTCAAGGAGGAAAGTGAGGTGGGTTAGAAAGGATGAGGAAGGAGGGCCAAGTCATACAGACTCTAGGTTGAGGAGGACCTACTGTATAGCCATTTGTACTTTTTGTATTACATGTCCTGAGATGTTGTCCTTTTTTTCAGATCTGAAGTTGCTCATGAAAAGAACAAGTTCAAGCCGTCAAAATGGGTGTCTGTTGCTTTCTCCAGAAAAGCAAAGTGTCCATCAAAAGGTGTCATGGAAGGTGCTCCTTTAACACAAGAAGGAATTTGTCAAGTGTATCAGCTTATTGAATTTCTAGGAAAAGAACAGAGTAAGTTATATGTAAAAGCAATAGCTAAACCTTGATTCTTTAAATGTTGAGAAATGGAATGACGAAGCTTAGAAAGCAGCAATTATAATTAAGGAGTACATGTAACATTGTTGCTTGCTCTTGTTGTTACATTATTGGAAACTGTCAGTAGGAGTAAGTAAATAAAAAATAGGGACTCAAACCATGATTCTGGTAGTAATAATGTAAACTGCAGCTATGCAAAAGGAAATGGTTGGCAGTCTAATTAGCAAAGTTGTACTGAGTAATAGAGAAGGTTAACAATTGGTATCTAGTTTACTTGATACTGAAATACTATTTTTGCTTATAGAACATGAGACAGTAGTACACTTAAGCAAGCAGTATACCAATGGTTTGTTATGAATAACACAGAGTATTAAAACTGGCTTTCTGTAACACTTAGTATCTGTACATTAAAGCAGAAAGCTAAAGATCATTACAGGTAATTGATTATTAATGTTAGAGCACTAGTAATTGGGACTTGAGGATCTTTTTATCAGTTTAATTATTGGGAAATACTGTCATTGAAATGGTATCCAAATCTTTATTTATGCAGGTTTTTGTTTGTTTTGTCAGGGACCATTTACATCTGTGTACTAAATAAAGCTAACAGAAGACATGTGGTTCCTGAATCTGTAGTTGTTTGAAGAGTGGTAGCCAATTATTTATTATAGCAAGCAAATGTTATAAAATTGGTAGCTGCACTTAATTAGTATAGTAACTGTAATTTGGAAAGCTAAACTGACTGAAGAGTTCGTGTGGGGGGAGTCAGAAACGTATCTATCAGTGACTAAGTTCAAGGCTGATTAGTTTAATTAAAAAACACTATTAATTGCAAACACATGAAATATATACATAATTACAAACCTAAACATTAATTATTCCTTAAGCCTATTTTTCAAGTTTACTAGACAGTAACTACTCTCATTGCAGTTGTATGCAAGTAACTTTGTACTGTACTGATATTTCAATAAGAATGACATTTAATAAAGCACTTTAGATCTTTTCTTGGCAGTTACACTTCAGTGAAACTTTATCTTTCTATGAAAAACATGAGGAGTCCTTCAGAAACAAAATTCACTGATAGTAAAGAAATCTACTACTCTACGAAAGTTATTAAATGTTGTTGTAGAAATAAATTACTTTTCAGTTCAGTAAAATAAAATACTTGGGAATATCGCAGCACTTAGAATAGGACCCTGTCTAGGTAAATGACTAAGGATAAAATATGGGTCTTCACAACAAAGTTTAAATGAAACAGCATTATTATTTGGATAACAAATCAAATAAATGGTGCATGAAATTTTGCAGTACTCAACTGGTTATTAGAGAAAAGATGGTGGCTGTGGTGATCAGCGGTGGCTACTAAAAAAAGGCGGCAAAAGTATGCATGTCTCTTGCTATGTAACAAGCTCTGAAAATACTCTTCTAACATCAGATTTTCGTAGTACAGAGATAACCAATGTATGCTATGAATAATGCGTGAAATTTCTTCAACAGCAGAGGCTATATTAAATAATTTTGCTGCTCTTCCTACCGCGTTCAGCACACAAGATGCGAACATTTTGCATGCTGGCCATCAACTAACTCTAAAAGGAGCTTTGCAGTTCAACTGCCAAATCCACTTTTTTTATTCCCACCATGTGGGTTTTATTGCACAGGGTCTTTGCTCCGCGTTTTACATAATTACAAACCTAAATACCCTATGCATGAACCATTGTTACTAGTAAAGTTGTACATTTTCATTCTTTTGCAGAACATTACTTTTAAGATTACATCCATAGATTAATTATGTTGACCTGAATAAAACATTTATATAGATGTTACCTCAGAGTATCGTCGCATTAAGTAAAAGCTGATGAAGTTTTATGAGATAAGTATAGATAGTATTGATATTGGTCTTACAAATGGAAGTCCTAGTTAAATGGCGGTGTTAGAAAGTTCCATTGAAATCAGAGAGAACTTCAGTACTGATTTAAGTGAATGCAAAGCCTAATTGATAATATCTAAATGAAGCCAACGGAGTGCGAGGAGAGCAATGCAATAAACATTTAATGAATTCAGGAGTAAAATTTTGCCAACAATCTGACTTATGCATACTGTATTTACTCGAATCTAAGTTGCACTTTTTTTCCCATTTTTGTAATCCAAAAAACCGCCTGCGGCTTGAATCGAGTGCAAAGTAAGTGGAAGTTCTGAAAAATGTTGGTAGGTGCCGCCACAACTAACTTCTGCCATCAGATATATGTAGTGCTCCACAGGCAAGCTTTGCAGGCACAAAGATAAATACTGGTGCAAAAACCTCTGTGTCAGTAAATAAATTTAAAAAACAGAGGTGGAAGACGAGCTTTTTTCTCTGTCCCGAGTTTCAACCACTGCATTTTCATACATTATCCAACGAAGTAAATACAAATTCCGTATTGTTCATCTTCGAATGTAGCAGCATTTCAGTGTACTACGAAAATCCGACTGGCAAGACTGTTTGGGATGTGTGTCAATAAGGCCAACTCTACGTTCTGAATTTTTTCCTATCTGTCAGAAGAGATGGTTGCTAAAAGGAACTTTTATGAATTGTAAATCACATGCAGTATTCTCTTCACCATAAGAATAATACGAATATAAACATTTTGCCATGTATTCTTTCATGTTTGTTGCTATCTCATTTAAATCCTGTCTGCCTAATAAACTATGAAACTAGAGTGAGACAACAGCAAACACGGAAGAATATACATATCATGTCATGTTTATATTCGTATTATTCTTATGCCTAATAGTGATACAGTCAGAAATGAAGCATGGCAGTTGACTAGATTTTTAAATCTAAGATGACTCTAATTTCTGTGCAGAGTGTAATGTACTAAAGAGGCGTCTGCAAAGATTTTCAAACGGAGAGAAATTTTCGCTGAACTCTCATTCAGAACATCTTCTATCATACGCAGTCTATTATTTGGTTCTTGTTGATCATTATCAAAGAAAGCAGCAGTGTAAGTAACAACAAATAGCAGTCTCTTGCCATTGTTTCGCTAATGAGACAATTCCTCTCTCTCTCTCTCTCTTTTTTTTTTTTTTAATTGTAAGCGGCAGTATTGTGCCCAAAAGCAAGCCATGCCGCGAGTGGCGACAGGTCGTAAACATTCATCATCAGAATGCGACAAACAATGCATGACACAGTACAGTAATGCATTTTCAGCTTAGAGTGGCGTAAACATCTATAACAAAGAGAACGGCACTTATCAGATCAAAGAGAAATAAGCAATCAATTCAAACTAGACGAAGCACGTGAAAAAGGAAGGGTACCTGTATAAATACAGATGGAGCGCCTGACGCATAGCAATGGCTACCTGGTAAAGCTTAACTGTTAAGCTTACGACTCGAACCAAACTACTGTGGCTGTATCATCATTCATTCGACCTAAATTGTGTCTCATATTACAATGGACCAACTTTGTTTTTATTTGGAGGTGGGGTCTAAAACTTTTCTCTCCCCTTGAATTTCAAGTCTCAAATTTCAGGTGCGGCTTAGATTCGGGAAAATTTTTATTCCTTGATTTAGAGTCTCATTTTTCATGTGCAGCTTAGATTCAAGTAAATACGGTAGTCAGTAAATGGTTCAAAATCATCTAGCGGTCGCCCAGTGACCATACTAGGGGCTGTAATATGTGGACATCGCACAGAAAATCTTTTTGCCGATCGACTGTGGAGAGTGAAGCCTTAGGAAGACCGTCAGCATTGTGGCCAAGGGGTCACTTGTCATTGCAGGTAACAGCTTCTTCGAGTTGGTCAGCATTTCTCACTCGTGTTATCCAATTCTAAAATTTACAGTCTTGGTATGCATGAATAGCAGATCTAAGCTGCAAATGTGTGTGCCAATTTTTCTACCATACATTATAATTTGTCATTAACTATAATGATAGTGAGCAACTCTTTCTGGGCAATGTCTTGACATAACAGTATCAGTTCTTTGTGGGAAGTACTGCATTTGGTTTAATGTCTGCACTTTTAAATGGTTGCTTCTGTTAGCGATCGACGAATTCTTCTGGCCCCACACAGGAAACTGCCGCCATGTAGCGAGTTGCAACAACTTGACAATGCTTTGCATGTCATGCAAAAATTGGGCAAGTATTAATGAATGAATTCTTAAAAAACGTAGAAAATCCATCTTTATCTTAGAGTGAAAGTAACTTTTCTGTATTAGAGATAGTTCGAATATTATTTCACGACATTCCTATGTTTTGGAGTGTTACACTGATCTGTATGATGCAAACAACACAAATAAGAGGATACCAGAAAACACAGAGGCAAACACAAACAGTCTGATGTAAATTAGCTCTGCATCATTATTAGGCACTTTACAAAAGTCATGACGTGCCAGATTTTTAATAGCCATGTGCAGTTATTATAATAAACATTCTCATAAAGATTGTCGCTTAGCAAGTGTTTCCAGTAGTAAGTGAAGCAGTAAGTGTACAATGAATGTTGAACATGACTGGAAAAAAGTCAGTCTTTGGCACAAGCCCACATCCAGACCATTGGCCTGAATGCAGGCTTAAAGTACAACTTGTTGAGATTGCAAGTTTTCCATAATGAATTCATGTATTTGACGCAGTAGCTTAGCAATTCTGGCATTGCAGCAGCTGAACAATATTCGGCAATTGTTGCCCTTCCTCACTCTTCTAAACATTAAATCATCACAAGCATTCTTTGGTAAAAATTAATTTATATACAGAGTTTATATCAGGAACAACACACACATCTAGGCTCCTGAATTTATTAAGATTCAAAAGCATATTATTCAAATGGTTTCAGCATACAAGCAAGTTTTCCAAATATTGAAGATCATGTCGTGCTCGGAACTCTTTTTAGCAAACTACAAACTCATTGAAAACCTTTGGTAGTGGCAGCAGATGCATCACGAAGTGAAATGTCTTGCTTCTTTCACACAGTAGTCTGAATAGTTCCAACTGACCAGAGGAATTTGCTTTTAAGATGCTCAAGACATTTCATGTAATTACTCACAAAAAAAAAAAAAAAATCATTGGCACAGTATAAGCAATCACAAGGTTTATATGTACTTATACTAAAATAGGATTTTTTTCCCTTGTAACAGGCTTCAAACTGTTAATAGATAGTTTTGCACCATGGATGGAGACACCAGGAAAGGCAGCTCAGAGTGCAAATATGGGCCTTATTCGTGTTGTGACATGATTTATTCTGTGTATTGTAAATGTTGGGCATTATTAGACATAGTTTATTGTTTTTACATATAATTTTTAGAATAATTCCAAATTGAATCAGTTCTTTGTAATTTTTATGGCTTAACAAAAACTATGAATTTTCAGATATTATTCAAGAAGGTATATTTCGCCGAAGTGGAAAAATGACTCGTCAGAATGAGCTGAAGATGTTGATGAACCAGGGAGTGCCTCTAAAGTTGGGAGAAGGGAACTTCTCTGTGCATGACTGTGCTTCAGTATTGAAGAACTTCCTGGCAGAATTACCAGAGCCATTGTTAACTGATGCACATTTTCCAGCGTACTACCAAATATCAGGTACAGTCAGCTGAAATATGATTTGTTTAGTAGTTGTTCACTGTTTGAAAATAGGACTTGCTACTACCTTTGGACACTTCCTCTTTCTGAAAGCTTATGTTACTTATATTTGTTGTTACTAATGATTAATAATACCATGAAGAGTAAATCTTTGAATTAATCTATGTGTACTTCATTTTTGTAGTACGCAACCTGTGTGATATAATTAGTTTGCCAGAAATTGTTGAGAATAGATTTTTCTTGCTGACCGAAATTATGAAATAATCAAAAATTCACTTTGCATGTTAATCACATGTAATATGTTTTTCTTAATTGTGTTCCTTTAAGTATCTTTATTTTGAAATAAAGAGATTTTGTGATGCATCATCAAACAGTGATACAGAAGTTATGACTCTCACAGCAACTGTTGCAGATGTTAAAAAGGTTACATGTATTTTCAAGGCACCACCAGTTTTATACCGACCATAAAGCATGAGTTACGAATGATTCCCATACTTTTACAATGAAAGAGCTGAGACACCACTATTATGGTTGTACTGAAGAGAAATTGAACAAACATACATGTAGTATTTTTAGTTGTACAGATGTACAAAATATTTTCTTACATTAGTATAATGTGTATTACAATGAAGGGAGGAGTAAAGTTAACCACTTACCATATAGTTAGGCTGTTAAGTTTTGCAGAGCTTTCAGACAGATGCCTTTCCTTGCAACTAACTAAAAAAAAAAAAAAAAAAAAACACTTACAAATGTAGACGCACACCGCTGGTGGATGATAAAGTTAATGACCAACCATGTCTCAGACATGTTCGAGGTACATTATATTAGAAGACGGAGCAAATTGGGGAAGCAGTGACGCCAAAGCCAGCTTTGCACATTCATCATTCAATGTAACTGAACATTCTGTTGCTGAAATAAGACATTTGGAGTTGCGTAAAGGAGAAGCAGTGTATCAGGCTCTGGAGACTTCCCTGGTGCTACATATGCTGTTGAGATGTGACCACTGTATTGGAGTAAACATCACACAGTTTAGTTAAAGTCATCCTAAAATGTCTCACTTCACATTTGTCCACTACACCTAGCAGTAATGCGGGCTACTATATAGCAATCAACATGTTAGTGTCGTAACATACATGCATAGCTACAGGAAGGCAGTTGAAGCAACATTTGACTGCAGACATTCTGTTTTGTCACTAAGAATGCCAGTAATAACATACAAGATTCGTTCAAAAAATTCCAGAACATTCATAATTTCATACTAACGGCGTATTGGAGCAAAATGTTGGCATCCCTACACACGCCTGTATTTAATGTGTAGCTGCCAGAAGTTTCATTGTTGTATGTCTGTTAATTACTGTTCAGTGCTGTATTGCATAGAACGTTGTCACACACAGTTTGCAAATTTTGAGATGGCAGAGATAGATGAGCAATGTGTGTGCGTTAAATTTTGCATGAAACTCGAGAAAACTCTACAGACACACATCAAATGATGCAAGAAACCTACTGTGATGAGTGCTTCAGCCATACTTGGAGCTATGAATGGTTCACGTGGTTTAAAAATGGCCAGGTGAAAGTTAAAGATGACCCTTTGATTTCTGCCAACAATGCTCATGTCAGCAACGTCAACGAAATTGTGTGTACCAATCGAAGACTGACTGTCCGAGAGATTGCGGAAGAATGTAACACTTCAGTTAGATAATGTCATGAAATTCTAACACAGTAACCTTGAAGGCTTTGTATTTCTGCCAAGTTCATCCCATGGCTCATGAATTAAGAGCAGAAAGACCTTTGCCTCACAATTGGTGAAGAGCATGTGGATTGCACAAATGAGAATACATGTTCCCTAAGGGAATCGTAACTGGTGATGAGACGTGGGTCTATGGTTATGATCTCGAGATCAAGGTCCAATTTTCAAAGTGGGTCGGGAAAGGTTCTTAAAGACCAAAAAAAGCTCATTAGGTCAGTCAAATGGCAAAACCATGCTGATAGTTTTCTTTGACTTGGAACGATTAGTTCATCAAGAATTCGTGCCACGGGGATAAACCGTTAATCGATAGTACTTTCAGGATGTGTTGAGATGCTTGGGAGAAAATGTGAAAAGGAAACGGCCTGAAATGTGGTGACACAATTCACGGCTCTTGCATCACAATAATGCACCCGCACGTTCATCCCTGTTGGTGCATAATTATTTCACAGAAAATGAAATCACTGTGCTGCCTCATCGTCCGTACTTTGCAGACCTGACAACTGTGGACCTTTTTTTTAAATTTCCAAAGATGAAAATCCCGTTGAAAGGATGAAGATTTGCAATGGTAGACGAGATAAAAGAAAATTCGCTGAGTGCGCTTCACACGATCCAGCAAAAGGCGTACCAAGACCACTTCCAGAAGTGGTATCAGTGTTGGGAGCGGTGTATCAGTTGTGGAGGAGAGTACAAAGGAGACCATGCCCAAAGGTGAGCATGGAAAAATTTTGGGACAAAGTTCTGGAACTTTATGAACGGAACTCGTACATGTGTTCATTTCAGTGTGAAGAATTTGGTACACATGGACAATGTAAGCTGCCACAAGTGTACCGCAGATCCTTCCTGCATCTGTTGACATATATTGGTCCACAAATGCAGCAGTGACAAGCCAACAGTGTTGGCGAATCTGCATATTCAAATATGGTCATGCAGACAATATGAGGGATGTACCATGCAGTGGTCACATTGCAGGGACAGTTGCGCATGAACGCGCGCCCAAGCCCACACACACCCATACCAAAAATCGTCACATAGCAGGATGCATTGTACGCTGTGAGTCTCTGTATTACAAACCATGTTTCCTTGAGACTGACTGTCAGTGATTCTCCTGCTCATTTCAGTCATTGACACGCTGATATTGTACACATTGATGTCAGTGAGGTGTACTGGTACTTTATTATGTTTCCTCATTGATTCTACTGCACTGGCACACTTTGGCAGTCAGTGACTTTTTCTGATCATTCAAATTAATGTATCATTGGGCCTAAAACGGTGCCATCTCTGGTAGTCTTAATCAGTTACTATTGCTACACAGTCCTACTCATCCTTTGAGTTTCGACTCATTCACAGAATCCCTTCTGAGATGTAATTTTCACAAACATTTCCGTGATTGATCTGTATGTTCCTCCCAAGGAAATTGCTGCATTTTATGACAAACTACATGTTTGTTTCAAACAAATTATTTTTTGCAGCAAAAGAAATCTTTTGTTCATGCAATTTACTCAACATAATTATGCAATGATCCTGTGCGTGAGTAAGTATTTGCGCAGCCAAAAATCTAACTTGCTTGAAACAAAGTTGAAGGTAAATGTTGTAGGATAGTTCTTGTAGAATGTAAATACTTTATGATTAAAGGAGACCATTCACTGAAAAGAAAAAGCATTGAGTTATTGATAGGTACATAGGAAAGAAGGAAAATTTGCTAGCTTTTGGAAACATCCTTTGATGAACAAGAGTAAAACACACACACACACACACACACACACACACACACACACACACACACATACGCATGTGTGTGTGCCCTCCTCTGCCCCTATATGGTG
The DNA here is from genome assembly GCF_023898315.1 of Schistocerca nitens. Lineage (NCBI taxonomy): Eukaryota > Metazoa > Arthropoda > Insecta > Orthoptera > Acrididae > Schistocerca > Schistocerca nitens. The sequence goes on from NC_064618.1 coordinate 411,170,404, forward strand.
GCAGCTACACTGACAGTGTCAATGCTATTTACGGCAAGTGGACAGGTTATGGTGAGAGTAGTGCTGGGTGGAGGGAGAGGGAGACGGGAGGCAGGGAGAGGGACCATGAGTGGTTGGCTAGCAGCTAGTAGGAAGGCCGGTGGTTTGCTGGCTATGAATGCGGAAGGAAGGGGTGGCCGGTATATGTAGTGACAAGTTTGTAGCAGCCAGTGGGAAGTGGCACACACTGAAGGTGGTGTGGGGACATTAATTGGGAGATAGGAGAAACTGTTGGGTGGAGGTTGCAGGGACAGTGGGTTACCTGAGATTGAGGCCAGGAGATGTACAGGAGCGTAGGATGTGTTGTAAGGATAACTCCCATCTGTGTAGTTCAGAGAAGATGGTTTTAGAGGGAAGGATCCAGATGACTCAGATTGTGAAGCAGCCACTGAAATTGAGCATCTTGTGCTCAACTGCATGTTGTGCATGGCACCATCAGCTTCTCTGAACTCCACAGATGGAAGTTATCCTTACAACTCGTCGTCTGCTCCCATGATCGTCCTGGCCTCAATCTCCGATAACCCTCTGTCCCCACACCCTCCACCTGTCAATTTCCCCTTCCTCCATCCTGTCACCCCCTTGTAATTCATGTCCCTACATTGACTTCAGCATGTACCATTTCCCACTGGCCGCAATTGTGCCAGTCCATATACTTGCCACCCCTCCCTCTCGCATTCGTAGCCAGCAAACAGACTTCATTTATATTTAATAATGCATTCTGACAATTGTGACAGTGCACATTGTTTTCGTATTTATCATATTTAACAGACTGCAAGGTGCACCTTAATTTTTAAGTAATTGATTTAAAAATAACATTTTTACCATTTTTATTATTAGATTGCACAGCCAGGCTAAAAAAATTATTAGTTAGAAACCTAATTGATGCTTAAAATCCTTGAAAAGGAACTTTCTTCTTCTTCTTCTTCTTCTTCTTCTCCTTCTTCTTCTTCGTCATCATCATTATTACTGTCCTCTTTATATATCATTTCACACCAGTCTCGTTCATCCAGCCTTTGTCGTGTATGTGAACACTACCACCCTGCAGTATTTCAGAAGGTTTTGGCATTGTTTTGCACTTGAAAATGGTCATTGGATTAAGTTTAGTATCATCAGCATGACATGAAAGGAAAACAGTGTAGCACATTTTTTTCATGTCCACTTGTTTTTATAGTTTTGGCACCTTTTGTGGCAACAGTTCTGTTACTCGAGACATCAAATGTGGGAGGAGTTTCGTCCATATTAGCTATTTGGCTTAGTTCCACACTGTTTTTTTTTTTATGTTGAATAATAAAGCAATGGAAAGATAATATTTTCTTTTCATACTCCTGTGACATTTTCAGAGAGATTTTGGTTTTCGTTAACATGTCAAGTCCATGATGCTTCATAAACCTGTACCACCAACCAACTTCACCCTTAATGTCTGTTAACTTCTACAGTAGTGCAAGCTATGAGCGTGTACTTAAATTATTTTTGTATTAATTCCAATGCCATTTTGACAGTGTCCTTGACTCCATTTCAGTATACCATCTAGTTTTCGCCATTTTTCCATTCAGTCCTCTATTTACACAATTAGTCTTTATCATCGTATTCAGTTCTTCTTTACTAGCCCACCAGTCGCGAATGGTTTTCCCTGTTGGTGGAGGGCCGAAATGCTGCTCAGATGCTCTGTTTCCAAGTTCCTCTGCATATGCTATTACTGTCCATTTATAGCCTGTCTCATATCTTGTTTTTTGTTTTTATATCTTACAAAATTAGCTACTAACAAAAATATTTTGCTGTCACCAGTAACACAAATAGCTTTCAATTCAAGTTAACTGGTACCACAGACTGCAATGTTGCATCATAGGCTAGACAGTGTTCTGGGTTTGTGATGGCAGGATGGGAGGGAGATAGTATTAGCAAGCTTGTGGATCCCTGGAACTCGTGTTCATCATGTCAGGGCACTGCTGCTACCAGTTGAACCCAATGTTGCCAGATAGAGATAGGCTTCCTGCAACATTAAATATATGGCCATTTTTAAGACTGGTGGGAATATTAAATCAAACACTGGACCTTTTTATATTAATTTCAAGTATAAGACACACACATTTTGGAGGCAATTTTTCGAAGAAAAAAGTGTCTTGTAGTCTGTAAAATATGCTATATGACTGTTAATTTTAAGGACAGAGTTTTAAGAATTTCTTACAACCGCAAATTAACTTTAGTGAACAATTACATCTGTTTTAAATTCCTGCACTCGAACAGTCACAATATGGGACATCACCAGAGTGTAATCTGTACGTAAATGGTAATAAATGAGACTCGATATGACCATACACACTAGGTTATTTAATGTCTAAGTGCCATTAAAGTGTGTGAGCTCACACTGGTATAGAACTTATCATTTGAAGTAGCCTACTTTCGACAACCACAAGCCAGATTTGAAGAGGCACTGCTACTGAGGGCACATTTGCACAGATGAAAACAATATACTACACACTATCAGTCTAGCTGGCACTATGTAGGTGTGTGTGAGTGAGGGCGCACGCGCGCATGTGGGTGTGTGTACTCAACGCTAGTGCCCCCTTTAATCCTAAAGTATTTACAAATTTGAAGATAAGCATTAAATGCTCCATCTTGCTCCAGAGAAATGCACACTCTGCCAATTGAATGAAGTAGTATAAAAAGGAAGAACTTGGAAATGAGAATAAATTCTTAGTTTTGTTGCGTATAACAATAGGCAATAACTAAGGTCTGACTGACAACAAAAAATGTACACACTCTACAAGAAATAGTCTTCTGTTTATACTGCCAAGTCTCTCCTTCAATAATTACGTAAAGGATCAAAAGAGGGTAAAATATTGGACTCATTGTGCAGGGCATTCGTACACTCTGATGTTGAACTTGATGTATTATTGTTTCAGTATCTTTGCAGGGCGTATAGGTTAGGTTTTTGCATTTTTACTCGTATGGGAGGGAACTCTGGGTATAATTTTAATGGTTAATGGAAACCAGCTCAGCATATGTTTATCGTGTTATGGCCATTCTTCTTCTTCTTCTTCTCTCTCTCTCTCTCTCTCTCTCTCTCTCTCTCTCTCTCTCTCTCTAATAACTCAGTAATTTGTTTTTCAAAGGAGCGTAATAGGAGAGAAACATAAGCCATATGTTCATGAATCTGTAGTTTACAATAACAGAATAGAGAATTCAAGATTGCAGAGGAGTTGTTGTTTTTTTTAAACAATTTTCGCTTGTTTGGCTTCTGTTTTTTAACAAACAACTGTATCTTTTACATGAAAGAGCTATAGTAATCTAATAAGCTCTGCTGTGGATTTTGCCTTTTCATTTTGTTGATTATCTGGTGACAAGCATGATGGAGAGCTCTTTCAGTGAGTCCTTGATTTTGATATGCAGCGTGTTGCCAAATTTTTTCCTATGACTGTCATCTTGGACAATTCAATAATAATCCACATTCAGTATAGGACTAGTGCTCCAAGAAGGTAGCCTGTGGATTTTCAGTTATGTAGGTGGCCTTATGTCTGGCCATACAAAGAGCTGACTTGTATTTAGTACTTGGATATCCCTCACTATCAGGCCACATCAATTCCGGAATGTTGAGATAGCGTGTGTTCATTCTATCAGCACTAGCTAGTTGGGGGTTGTGAAAATTCCATATATCCTGCACTGCTCCACAAACAAATCTGCATGTGAGTGAGTCAGCATTTACACATTTGTGCCAGGCAGCTGTTGCAACAAGGTGAATTCTGTGCATTTGTCATTCGTAGGAATTTTGTCATTGGCAGTCAGATAACATTGTGAGTGAATCTGTGAGGGCTGGAACATCTGCTGAATATGTCACCACCATACTGTCCAGTACACCTGGTCAAAGGATATGTGAGGGAGGCATGTGTCCTGATGCTGTTTCTTTTCTCATTCGGTTGGTTAGGAGCATTGCGAACTGGTGTCGAACGCTGATTAGCCCAAGTCCATCTTGGGAGAAAGGTAGGGTGAATGCCTTGAACAATACTTTAAAGATGTTACCACAAAGGAGCAGCCAGCTGAATACTGCCGCCAAAGCTTCAGGGAGTGCAAGTATTTGAGTCATTAGTACATTTTGCTAGCACTGGACACATGAATTGTTTGCACCTTTTTCAGGGAGTTCAGATGTCTGAGTGCTGATTCAGAATGGCTCTGATGCGGTTGAGGAGGTCCATGCAGTTGTTAGTTATCACGTGACCAGGTGTGGTGTCCCAGTAGATGTTAGAGAATGGGGTGAGGTCTGTTGTTTGGTTGATGTCACTTCTGGTATTTCATCAAAGCCCCCCCACGAAGGGGAAGTATGGTCATTTTCCTGCTGTTAATGTATGTAAATTCAAAGTACATCTACCAAGGAGGCTACATCATGCTGGAAAGATACAACAATGGATACACCGTCTTTGTATGCAGTGCAGCAGATCTGTGTGTTCTGAACCACTAGTCTTTGAATTACACTTCCAGTGAGACACAGTAGATGTTCAGTAACTCTGGCATACCGGATCATCGGTAGCTGGCGTTCTTGGCTGTCATATCAGCTGACATCGAGCATTTTTGTGAGGTGACCATTGATAAAAATCAGATACTACTCCACAGATGATTGTTGTGATATGATCTCAATATTCCATCATCATCACATTTATTAAAATCTCATGGCTCAGATGGTCCACTTTCCAACAGTATAAAAATATAATTGATAATCCAGTTTCAACCGATGTTGCGGAGCATATCATGACCCATAGTCCACACGTTCCAGAGAGGATGCTCCTATGAGGGACAGCATGATGTTGGTAGCTACATAAAGTCTTCTCCAGTAGTGTTTTCAAGCAAATCTTGGCTGCACACCTAATGGTTTTGAAATCTGCATTAAGCAGTGTGACGGGCTGGAGGTAGCGTACATGCACGCTACAGTTAGTTTTTGGGAGAATACTAGTGTCCCATTGTTCGTAGTGTTTCGTACCATTGCAGTTCATCACATGTCATTAGCAACAGCTTGAAGGGAGTTGTTGAGGATGTCCGCATAGCATTGGTAGAATTCTGTCCCTTGGCCATCAGGCCCTGGAACTTCCCTTAATCGCTCACAATGTTGCTTTCTCAGTTTCACTGATCGTGAATGCGTTTCCCAAAGGGACAATCCACCTCTTGCAGGTTGTGATGTTGGCCAGGTATATTACCAGTGGGAGGGATCTTATAAAATGGGAATATTGCTGGGACTATTTCTTTGGCCCGGAAGTTTCCCAAAAATTGGGAATTTATGAAAATTTTTAGATTTTGAACGTTTTAACACTTATTAACAGTAAAAAAACCTTAAAACTAGGTTAATTAAGTAAATTCGTACATTTCAATCAAGATTTATGATTCCATGCATTAATTTCTGTGCAAAGTCCAGGCAAAACATCATTTACTGGAAGTGTGGTGGAAAAAATAATTTAAAATATTTGCTAGGCCTATTTTTAGGCAAGTTGAAACCCCACAATTCTCTGAATGAAACCTAAACTTACAAAATATTTCTCTGGACGTGTAATTTTCAACCGGCCATTATCTGTAGTATTTTTTAATTTTTCCTAATGAATGACAAGAGGTGTTTCACTTTCAGAATTCAAAGACTCCTCATTTCCTGCGATGAATTATGATTTATAAATTTATTTTCCGAAATATCACTATCACTTTCACTTTTAGAATTGTTAATTAATATTTTACCATACTTTGTGTCAATAAAATCGCTTGTATTTTCAAGTACATCATAAATCTCGGCTGGTTTATTCGTATAATTTTTCCCTGAAATGCAATTTTCAATGACTAATGTTTACAAAATTCACGTAAGTTTATTTTAAACTTTATAACCTAAAATACCTCGAACATCGACAGAAAACTTAACAAATTGAATAAACAAACTTCCCTGTGTATTTTAGTAGCTTTAGTTACTCACTAGATGGCATATCAATATTATAAACTTGGTTTTTGTAAAGGTTGATTATTTCGATGTTAGCATTTGTAGGTAACGTAAGAATCGTAAATGTCGATGCTTGGCAACTCTAGGGCTAATTCTTTGCTCTGTAAAACTTTGAAAATAAAAAAATATGTTTATTTCTAACAAGGAGGTTAAGTCCAGATCCATATAAATTTGATTTAACCTATTTTTACCTATTAACAGTTTTTTGAGCTATCTTGCCAATTAATCATAAATTCCCAGGAGTTTATGAACTTGGGAATATTACCGGCAGTATTCCCTGGGAATATTTCTTTGATTTTAAATTACCGGGAATTTTACAACACCACTTGCAGGTGTTCCTGGATGGTGCTGACTACTGTGTGACAAGCCTGATTTTTGATGTCTTACCTATCATACAGCGTCAACTCCTTTCCTCGTGGCTCATGTCCTTCTAATAGACATACGTAGAAGACCTGGCCCATACACCCCTCCCACCACTATCTACTCCAGTCCGGTCATAAGTATCACCTGTCACAGTCCTACCTGTGAAAGCAATCGTGATCTACAAACTAAGCTGCAACTGCTGTGCTGTGTTCTGTGTGGGAATGATAACCAACAAGCTGTATCCGCATGAATAGTCACTGCCAGACTGTGGTCAAGAGACAGATGGATCACTCAGTTCCCAAAAATGCTGCCCAACACAACGTTCTTCGCTTCAGTGACTGCTTCACAGCCTGTGCCATCTGGATCCTTCCTACCTACACCAGCTTCTCTCATTGCGCAGGTGGGAACTCTCCCTGCAATATATCCTACATTCCCATATCCCACTTCGTCTTGACCTTCACTAGTCCCTGTCCTTCATCCACCTACCTGCTCCCACTCCACCATGACACAGCCTTCTATTCCACCAACGCACCCACTAGGGTCTCTTTTTTTCATTTTTTATCATAAAAATACTTAGATTTTACTTATGTTACAGTGTCTACAGCAGTAATTTCTGGTACAGGTCCTAATGCGTTGATAGTAAAACTTTATGCTTGATTTTTTACCAGAAGCTGTTCTGCCTGGTATACTGTTTCATAGGCATTGTGTAGCCAGTCCACCACGTTACTGTGTCAGGATGGCTGTGCGTATGAAAAGGAATTTGCTCCCATTTAAGTTTTATTTCATTTTTTAGCTCAAGAGTCCTGCAAGAGGCTATTTGGTTTCCAGTAGCCAAAACCAAGAGAGACCTGTTGAGTTGACATTGAAAGTATATAAAACGTGAGTAGGCACAGAAAAAAAGACTAGCTGTGTGTCATCGCTCATAACATGTAGCTGCAAAGTGGATGAGACAGATATCCTATCCAGTCTGCATGCTGCTCAGTGGGACAGATAGGTAAATGTCGTTGGTACCATGTAACTGTTCAAAGTGTCAGTGAGATGAAGACAGGTAACCAGTTTCCAATTCGTGACAGTTATGGGAGTGGGGTGTCTGGTCCTTTGTACATAGGATCCAGTTAATCTCCGGCAATGAGTAGCTGACTGCCATTGGTGCTGTTAATACTGGATAGCACTTTTTATTATTATTGTTACTGTTGTTGTTACTATTAATAGTAATAATAATAATAATAATAATAAACCCCGTGGAGGCCCGGGAGAAGAATAGGCCTCCGGTATGTTCTGCCAGTCGTAAAAGGCGACGAAAAGAACAAACCACTAATAGGGCTAACCCCCCTTTTAGTGTGATTAGTTGGTTCAGGACAGAACTAAAGAAGCCTCGGACAAGCGCCGTCATGGTCAGGGACGACGCTTGAACCCTATGCCCGCCCACAATGGTAACGACACTGCTAGCCAACTGGAAAATGATATAAATCCAAATAGAGGTGTTTTGCAGGATATGCTTCCTGCAACCACCCTAGAAGGAAAACAAAGACAGAGGATGAGATGTCAGATGAAGTTAATCAACACCTCATGTTCTGTTATTACCAAGCAACAAACCTAGGAACCAACACAACTGGATACAGATCACAAGTATACACAACATTTATTACCAGATACCCAGAATTAAAATTTTTAACAGGACGACGACTAGCTGATCAGATCCGTGTAATAATAAAAAATAACAGGATACCCCAGTCAGAATTAGAAAACATCAAACAACAAATACTGGAACAAAATAACGTGCAATCAGAAGAAGAAGAAAATACAGTAATGGACTCAAACATCACAGAGAAAACAAACAAAGAACAATACGCATCAATTAAACAATCAGAGGAAAACGAAATCTTAAGACAGCCACCAGAACAAGCACAAATAGAACACGAAGTGACACACATGTTAGATATAGAAGAAAAATTTCAGCTGACATATATAGAATACAAAGACACAAATACAGACATTAGACCATTCTTGCATAGACCGCCAAATAACCCACAAGTCGAAACAACAATAAAAACTATCAACACAATCATACACAACAAAATAAATGAAAACACAACTATGGAAGAGTTACAACTACTGGTTTATATAGGAGCACTCACTACACTAAATATACACACTAGGCAGAGATCAGAACCAACCAACACACAGAAGAAACCCACAAAACCAGCATGGCAACACAGGCTACAGATCAGAATAGAAAAACTGAGAAAAGACATCGGACAGCTAACACAATTTATAATAAATGAAATGTCAGAAAAAAAAACGAAAACGGTTAGGTAAAATCTCACAACAAGAAGCGATAGAGCAATTAGATGAAAAGAAGCAGAAATTACAAGCATTGGCCAAACGACTTAGAAGATACAAAAAAAAGTGAAAATAGAAGGAAACAAAGCCAAACATTCAACACAAACCAAAAGAAATTTTACCAGACAATAGATAACACACACATTAAAATAGACAATCCACCAAACATAAGACATGGAACACTTCTGGAGCAACATAAGGTCAAACCCGGTACAACATAACAGGCATGCACGGTGGATACAAGCAGAAACAGACACATACAAGATGATACCACAAATGCCTGAAGTGATAATTTTGCAACATGAAGCCACCCAAGCAATTAATTCTACTCACAATTGGAAAGCCCCTGGAAAAGATAAAATAGCAAATTTCTGGCTAAAGAAGTTCACCTCAACACATTCACATCTAACTAAATTATTTAACAGTATGAATATAACAGAGGGAAACATTCCACGTGGAAAAAAAAAATTATATATATATATATATATATATATATATATATATATATATATATTATTTAACAGTTACATTGCAGACCCATACATATTCCCTGATACACTTACACAAGGAATAACTTATCTGAAACCTAAAGATCAAGCAGACACAGCAAACCCAGCTAAATATCGCCCCATAACATGCCTACCAACAATATACAAAATATTAACTTCAGTCATTACACAGAAATTAATGACACATACAACACACAACAAAATTATAAATGAAGAACAAAAAGTCTGTTGCAAAGGAGCACGAGGATGTAAAGAGCAACTGATAATAGATGCAGAGGTGACATAATAAGCTAAAACTAAACAAAGGTCGCTACACTACGCATACATTGATTACCAAAAAGCTTTTGATAGTGTACCCCACTCATGGTTACTACAAATATTGGAAATATACAAAGTAGACCCTAGATTGATACAGTTCCTAAACATAGCAATGAAAAATTGGAAAACCACACTTAATATCCAAACAAATTCAAATAATATCACATCACAGCCAATACAGATTAAGCGAGGAATATACCAAGGAGACTCATTAAGTCCTTTCTGGTTCTGCCTTGCTCTGAACCCACTATCCAACATGCTAAATAATACAAATTATGGATACAATATTACTGGAACATACCAACACAAAATCACACACTTGCTATATATGGATGATCTAAAACCACTGGCAGCAACAAATCAACAACTCAACCAATTACTAAAGGTAACAGAAGTATTCAGCAATGATATAAATATGGCTTTTGGAACAGACAAATGTAAGAAAAATAGCATAGTCAAGGAAAAACATACTAAACAAGAAGATTACATATTGGATAACCACAGCGACTGCATAGAAGCGATGGAAAAAACAGATGCCTATAAATATCTAGGATACAGACAAAAAATAGGAATAGATAATACAAATATTAAAGAAGAACTAAAAGAAAAATATAGACAAAGACTAACAAAAATACTGAAAACAGAATTGACAGCAAGAAACAAGACAAAAGCTATAAATACTTACGCTATACCAATATTGACCTATTCATTTGGAGTAGTGAAATGGAGTAACACAGACCTAGAAGCACTCAATACACTTACACGATCACAATGCCACAAATATAGAATACATCACATACATTCAGCAACAGAAAGATTCACATTAAGCAGAAAGGAAGGAGGAAGGGGATTTATCGACATAAAAAGTCTACATTATGGACAGGTAGACAATTTAAGAAAATTCTTTATAGAACGAGCAGAAATTAGCAAAATACACAAAGCAATCACTCATATAAATACATCGGTTACACCATTGCAATTTCATAACCACCTCTACAACCTTTTAGATCACATAACATCAACAGATACGAAGAAAGTAAATTGGAAAAAGAAAACACTACATGGCAAGCACCCGTATCATCTAACACAGCCACACATCGATCAAGATGCATCCAACACATGGCTAAGAAAAGGCAATATATACAGTGAGACGGAAGGATTCATGATTGTAATACAGGATCAAACAATAAACACCAGATATTACAGCAAACATATTATTAAAGATCCCAATACCACAACAGATAAATGTAGACTTTGCAAACAACAAATAGAAACAGTAGATCACATCACAAGCGGATGTACAATACTAGCAAATACAGAATACCCCAGAAGACATGACAATGTAGCAAAAATAATACATCAACAACTTGCTATACAACGTAAACTAATAAAACAACACGTTCCCACATACAAGTATGCACCACAAAATGTACTGGAGAATGATGAATACAAATTACACTGGAACAGAACCATTATAACAGATAAAACACCACCACATAACAAACCTGACATCATACTCACCAATAAAAAGAAGAAATTAACACAACTAATCGAAATATCTATAGCCAATACAACAAATATACAAAAGAAAACAGGAGAAAAAATTGAAAAATACATCCAACTGGCTGAGGAAGTCAAGGACATGTGGCATCAGGATAAAGTTCACATTATACCAATTATACTATCAACTACAGGAGTCATACCACACAATATCCACCAGTACATCAATGCAATACAGCTACATCCAAACTTATATATACAACTACAGAAATTCGTAATTATTGATACATGTTCAATTACCCGAAAGTTCCTAAATGTAATATAACATATACCGTACAGTTAAAAGGAAGTCGCGCTTGATCAAGGTCTGCGTCACTTTCCATTTTTGACCAGACATAACGTCTGAGAAAAGAAAGAAAGATAATAGTAATAATAATAATAATAATAATAATAATATAAATGGGGAATTGTGTTGTTGTTTGGTGGAGCCTGATGGAGCATAGAGGTTTATCTCTCTCCTCTTGACGGTACATAAGATGGCTTGACTCTTAAGAAGACACTGCTCATTATTGAAGGGAATGCCACCATGCATCATGAGTGCGGTGACAGTAGAATATTTATAACCCATGTTAAAAATTGCAGTATAACCTACAACAATAGTATCGATACTGGTAACTTCCTGAAGAATAGTAATATACACCCCAGTTCCATAAACAAAGTCCACAAGAGCATGGATCTTATGGCTGCAAATAGTTAGGTTAATATGATTTTAGTGATGTTATCGGTTTGGCCCTGCTTCATGTAGCTATAGCTGCATTATAGCTAAAGATGGCATTCCCATCTCCACTTCTAACCCCCCGGGCAATGTTTCGGGCATCGTTGGTAGGTCGTCTTCCATCGTTGTAGTTCCAGCAGTGACATCAGGTTTAGGTTCCAAAGCGGTTGTAGATCCATTAATGGACGTGACCATTTCCTGTGGAGTAGGATTTATTTGTTCAGCTTTCTTTTGGTCCCTGGAACATGCAGTGCAAATTTTTTCAACTTGGGTTATAGAAATATTTAGTCTCCTTTCCCTTTGCCATTCATGTCCTTGTTATGTCACTCTTTAGGTTGTGTTTCATCTCTGGAATGTCGAATGGAGCTTCTGGTAGTAAGGACAGTGTTGCCATTATTTACAACTGAAGTTATACTGCATGTTTTGCGAGAAATTGCATTGAGGGTGCTTTCAGTGGGTCCAGGAGTGTCAACCACTTCTTTCACATCCTCCCTCGCCGTATTTTTTTCTGATCTGTGATTACGGTCTACAATAGGGCTAAGTCCAACTTCCAGCTCAGGCAGCAGAGCAACAGCAAAAGGTTTAATGTTAGCTGGCACGTAAGCCATGCCAGGTAAAACAGGGTGCAAGAATGCAGCAGCATAGCTCCTCATCTGCTGGGAGTAGTGACTGTCCCAGTTACGCTGTGGAAGTAATAACTTTTTTGCATAATTCAGAATTTTTTAGTCTAATAAAAAGAGTGTTAAAATGAAATCCAGTTGGAAACCAATAATATCATCATGCGCCATCTTAAGTTCCTCAAGATCCTGTTTTCGAATGTCAGAAGCATGAGAACACTGAGAGACCTGTTCAGTGATGCACTGAATACAATCTCTCTAATTTAAGTTCCACATTACTTACAGAACATTGTTAGGGCAGCTACAAAATAATGACTCTCATGTGTTGTGTAAACACACAGCAGCCACGCCACTGGATGAGAAACTGCTGCTGCACGTCTGCTCGTTACTATGGTTGCCTGCAGCTGGTGGTTTTCAGGTTGGGTTAGATTAGATTAGTACTTGTTCCATAGATCATGAATATGACACTTCGTAATGATGTGGAACTTGTCAGTTTAATAAAAGGTGTCTATACAAGATATTACATTCCACAAAATATGACATTACACCTTTCTTTCTTTCTTTCTTTCTTTCTTTTTTTTTGTGGGGGGGGGGGGGGGATATTACCCACTTATTATATCCAAAAATTCTTCTAATGAGTAGGAGGAGTTGCCATTAAGAAATTCTTTTAATTTCCTTTTAAATGGTATATGGCAATCTGTCAGACTTTTGATGCTATTAGGTAAGTGACCAAAGACTTCTGAGGCAGCATAATTTACCCTCTTCTGAGCCAAAGTTAGATTAGCAGGTTGCCAAGTAGTGCTAACCTGAAGAAGTTCTAAGAACAAAGCCAAACAAACACAATAAATTAGTAGTAATACGGCTAAAGTGGTTTTCATTAATCGTTAAAATTAGTGTCAACTCAGCTGTAGTGCTAAACATGATCAACAAGAGTATGGGAGTAATTGACTAATTATCAATGTTAAAAGGTCTATAGGAATATTACATACATTAGGTCATTTTGAGGGCTGTGGCAACAATTTTACTGTGTCGTGCATATTTCAGGTGTTACATATTGCAACAGCAAGACAATGGAGCTCAAAATAGACATTTTTAGAACTGTTTATGATACTACAGATGTTACTGTGTCAGCATATGGTACATATTACAGTAACCTTGATTGAAGTTCATATTTACTATTTCAGTAATTAATGTTTATTTTTATTTTTATAGATTTATGTAAAGAGGTAGCATCAGGACGTGGAAATGAGAAACGTTTACTCAGAGCACTTCAGCTACTTCTTCTTCTGTTACCAGTTGAAAACCGTTTGCTTCTGAGAGATCTGCTGCAGCTACTGCATCAAACAGCTTGTCATGAGGCTAAAAATAAGATGTCGGCAGACAACCTTGCAACACTGTTCACACCACATCTTATCTGCCCAAGAAAGGTTGTGACATGGTGCTTTCCTTAAAAGTTGTGACAAAGACTTGGTGATTTCACTTTACTAAGAGCATGCAACTAATATATGAATGTTAATTAGCAGATTATGCAAGAGAAATGAGCCATCTGCTTAACAAACATTAAATTCAAAGTAAAACCATGACTTATATTTATAGTGTTTCTATCTTTTGGTTATATTGTAGTATCTCTCTGTAAATATTATCATTGTAAATGCAGATGATGATAGCTCATTGAGATTTGTCACCATTAATATAAAAAAAGTTTTAGTCTGTATATGTAAAATGAGACAACCACTTATCTATAGAGGACTGGTACGTGGCTAACAGAAACACATAATAGAAGATAATTAACACTAGCTTTCAAACTCTTGCTCTTCTAGTAAGAGTACACACATACACAAACACAACCAGCAGCTATTGAGTGTACTGATTGTGTGTGTGAATGTATGTACTCTTACTAGAGAAAGAGCACGAAGTTGAAAAGCTAGTATTAAATGATTTCTATTATGTGTTTCTGTGTGCCACACCACAGACCTCTATAGGTTAGTAGTTCCCTTTGTCTTATATTACGTATTTTACCAACCAGGAATTTCCATTATTTTTATTCTGTGTAGATTAATATATGCGTGCGTGCGTGCGTGCGTGCGTGCGTGCGTGCGTGCGTGCGTGTTTGTGTAAATAAGATGACGTCTTGTAAATAGTAATTGTTTATACCCTGTGTATTAAAAATCTGTGTGTGTTTAGGAGGGAGGGGAGCTGTTATGAGATAACTGCAGCCAGGAAGTTTACAGTTATGTTTTTTAAGTTTAATTTTGACTGGTAATATCTAGATGGTCGGGTAATAATAACACTCAAAACTTTCAGCTGAAAAGGGGGAAATTAATACTGCTGCAAGAGTCCGTTTTAGTTAAACATGTTTAAGAAAGATTTGCTCTTTAAAGTGTATTTGAGTTCTCAAATTCAGTTATTTGTTGAAGTATGTTATGAAGTAATCGTATATCTGTTGTGGAAAAATTAACAGTGAAGTTTTACATTGAAATGTAAAGAATTGTAGCAACAATAATGTGTAGTTATCACTCTAAGTACTATAAATTCCTTTGATGTCTGAAGAAATGCGATAAGCAGTGCTCTCCAAATATGCATTTGAAGAAGAAGGGGAAGTGGAACATTATCTCTAATTCAGAATTAGTGGGAGAGAGAAAGGAGTGGAAGGAGTGGGGCATTCAGCAATAAAATCTTTAAACACTTACCAAAGTCTGTGAAAAATCAAATATATTTTTCTAGCCTGAAGTGCTTCAGTCCGCAGAGGAAAGAACAGCAGAACCTACCTTGTACGCAGTAATTAGTATAGTCTTTTCTTAAGTGCTTCTGTGAGGAGGAAGTAAAGACATTATCTATTTATCTGTTGAGTAGTGTTTATTAATTTTTTTGTGAGTGTTTATGTATTAGATGACCTTAAATGTCATTTGAGGTGGTTAACTGGGGTAGTAGTAGCAGCCAGAGGCAGTGTAGTGGCAGTACCTAAATGGTATTTTCTACTGCCTGAGTTAGTAATATGTTTCATGCATTGTTCACATCTGCATTATTATTTTCAGTTATTCAGACTGTGCTAGCCTCTAAACGATGTTGTGGGCATTAATGGAAATAAACTTTATAGCATCTAAACAGTATTATGAAAAGGATAGTTGCTGCTCATCATTAGCAGAGATGCTGAGTCGGAGATAGGCACAACAAAAAGATTGTCAGAAACTGAGCTTTCGATAACAAGGCCTTTGGACCTTTCCCCCCCCCCCCCCCCCCCAACACACACACACACACACACACACACACACACACACACACTCACACAAAATAACCAGTGTCTGGCAGCTGAAGCAAGGCTTAAAAATATCTTGTATTGTATAATGGAACACAGGTAAAGATGGGTATGGGTTTGCCTGTAGTGAAGGGACGCATGAGGAAGTGAATCCTGTTGAAACCTGCATTGACCATAGCCAACAAGTTTCAGACTGCTGCAGTGGACTGAGGTGGCATTCAAGCACCTGCAACACTAGACGTATCACCTATGATGCCCCTAGTCGTGTCTGCAAAACCTTAATGTCCCTACTCATTGTGATACAGCTGATATGAGTGGTTCATACTTATCTGCAGGTGAATGGGGAACAATGGCAGGTTCACAGTTTTGGATGAGAGGCGAAAGTGGGTGCCAGCTTCGCATCTGTCCCTTTATGCCTTAAAATTAGACACAAGGTCTTTCTAATTGCTGAGACTACATATTTGCCAGTACAGAATCCATGGTCTGTCTGGACTGCAGCTGAACTCCATAAAGGTTCAGACAATCGCATTGAGTGTGTGGTGGTCATTGGGAACTCCAGTGTTAGGTGGTTTATGGAGTCTACTCAGGTTACAAAGAAAGTCAGTGTCCACTCCATATGCTTACCACAAAGTCTCGGCCCAGATGTGGAGGCAGCTCTGCAGGCAGCTGTTAAGTGCACTTGTTGTAGCGAATTGTAAATCGAAAGGAATGATCCCTGCAGCCTACAGGTAACCTGTTGATTTGGTGAAGACCTATTGGGATGCTCTGGTTTCGAGCTAAATGCAAGGATTGCAGTTCCACTCACAATCACTTTCCCAGAAGAGCAAACTCAATTCCAGTGTGCTAAGTCTTTTGCATGGCTTGCTGAACTATACAGGGGGTGCCCATGCATTGTCACTTTCAAGTCCAAATCCTGACACGGGTAAGATTCCTCAAACCTTTTACTAATACAGACAAACTTACAAAAAACAATGAAATATCTAATAAATAGATAATTGGAATGAGAATGGAATATTTAAATTAGATCTTGTAGAATAATTACATTGCCTAAACCAAGTTGTTTAGAAATCGACCAAAGGTTTATTTCAAATAAGTACATAAATGGTGGTCACACATAAAATTCGTAAGTCAGGTGAATAATGTTTAAACTAGTAGTGCAAATTCTAATTATGTAGTGCAAGCAGGCAATTTACAAATGGTAGCCTATGCGAAATAAGTGCTTAATGTCTCGCATTTGTTACATGTTCATACTGTATTTTAAGGACTATAAGACACACTTTTTTCTTCAAAAAATTGCCTCCAAAATTCAAGTGCGTCTTATCCTCGACATTAATATAAAAAGTCTAGTGTTTGATTTAAGATTCCTGCCAGTCTTAAAAATAGCCATATATTCGATGCCGGGGGAAACCTGTCACTATCGGGCAACATTGGATTCAACTGGCAGCAGCTGTGCACTGATGCGAAAAATGTGAGTTGCGAGGAACCACAGACTTGCTAACACTGTTTACCTCATGCTCTGCCATCAAAAACCCATAACACTGTCTAACCTATGATGCGTCATTACAGTCTACAGTGCCAGTGAACTTGAATTGAAAGCGATTTATGTTATTGGTGACAGTAAAATATTTTTGTTAGTAGCTAGTTTTGTAATGTATAAAAATAAAAGGTATTCATATTATGTGGGCTGTAAACTGAAAGTAATAGCATATGCAAAAGGACATGGAAACAGAGCAGCTGAGAGGCATTTCAGCCCTCCACCCAACAGAAAAAAACCATTTGCGATTGGCGGGCTTACTATGAAGAACTTAAAAAGTTGAGGAAGACTAAATATGTAAATATAGTACCGAATTCAAAAATGGCCAAAACTAGAAGATGACATACTGAAATGGAGTCAAGGACACCATAACAATGGCATTGGAGTTAATACAAAAATTATTCAAATGCAGGTTCATGAAGCGTCATGGACTTGGCATGCGAACGAAAAACAAAATCTCTCAGAAAATGCCACAAGAGTATGAAGAGAGAATATTATCTTTCCATCGCTTTATTATTCAACACTGAAAGAAAACCAGTGTGGAACAAAGCGAAATAGTGAATGTGGATGAAACTCCTCCCACAGTTGATGTGCCGAGTAACAGAACTATTGCCATGAAAGGTGCTAAAACTGTAACTAGAAAAACAAGTGGACATGAAAAAATGCACATCACTGTTTTCCTTTCATGTCATGCTGATGGAACTAAACTTAATCCAAGTGCTAAACAGTGCCAGAACCTTCTGAAATATACCAAGGTGGTGGTGTTTGCATACATGACAAGGGTTGGATGGATGAAGCTGGTGTGAAATTATGGATTAACAGAGTGAGAGAGAAGGAAAGGTGCTTTATTAAAGAAGAGTTATCTTCTGGTGCTACATCAGTTTAGTACACATTTGAAAAATTCTCTGAAAGAGTAATTGAGACTGGGAAATACAGATTTTGCTGTTATTCCGAGAGGACTTACTTCACAATGGCAGCCTCTTGATGTCTCGATAAATAAACCATTTAAAGTGTATATGAGGGAGTAATGGAACAAATGGATCATGGGTGAAGCCCAACATGAATTCACTCCAAAGGGAGCTTTTAAACAACCTACAGTCAAACAAGTGTGTCAATGGATAAGAGTCGTAGTCTAGGGTGAGGTAAGACGTTATTGTTAAGTTTTTCGAAAATTGCGGCATACGTAATGCTCTAGATTCCAGTGAAAAACATCTTATATATAAAGAGGACAGTGATGATGATGACGAAGAAGAAGAAGAAGAAGAAGAAGAAGAAGAAAGTTCAGATGATGATTTTCAAGGATTTTAAGCATCAATTAGGTTTTGTAAACTAAGAATGTTTTAGCCTGGCTGTGCAAACTAATAATAAAAATGGTAAAAATGTTATTTTTTTAAAAAATTGCTTAAAAATGAAGGTGCAGTTCGTAGTTTGTAGTGTCTAATAAGCTGTAAAATACGGTACATCATTTGAACAGTTCTGTTATCGAAATGATCAGTAGTGAGTTGATTCATAGGATATGTGTATGTGATTAATGTTAATGAACACATTATTTTTTAGTCCCACCCATGTAACTACACTTAAAAACAACTAGTTTTCAAATAAAAATTTGTCCATTGAGTGGAAAGTGTTGTTCAGGAAAAATGGTTTTAGTCTAGCTTTAACACTTGCTTTTCTGCCTGTCAGACATTGTGTTATTAATATTTATTTATTTATTTTTTTGCTGCGTTTTGAATTCCTTTCTGAGCCACCAACAATTTTATCAATGGTTAAATAAAGGCCATTTTTCTCATCTGGTGTTGCAGGTGTAGACATCACTATTTCTCTGTAATTGTGATGCGTTATTTGTGATGATTTTGATTTGCGGAT
Source organism: Schistocerca nitens (assembly GCF_023898315.1). NCBI lineage: Eukaryota > Metazoa > Arthropoda > Insecta > Orthoptera > Acrididae > Schistocerca > Schistocerca nitens. Next base: position 411,189,486 of record NC_064618.1, read on the forward strand.
ATGCAGGGTCAACCACAATTCCATCTGTAAGCTTTCAGTGGTTGTTCAGGAATATCATCGTAGTATTTTGGTATACAGGTTCCACAGTCCCTGGGCTTCATTACAGAGTTATAGCATTTTGTTTGGTCTCGTGGCCCAAATATATTTGTTTCCGTATTTCACTGAAAATGGTGCACAACAGTGCAGATGTTGACGGTATGTGCGTCTTGTTTGTATTCACTCACGGTACCTGCTATCATCAACAGTAGTATCCATTTTACTCTCTGCCTTCAAGCTTGCTTTAAGTACTGCTCTTTTCTCTCGTGGATTTGTTTTCCTGGCAATATTAGTTGTAAATTAACAGTGTTACACAGCTGTATGGATAGGTTTACTGATTAAAAGTTGGTTGTTAATTACTTTGTGTATGGTTTCATGTAATGTTATGGAAGAACAGCACAACAACAGTATTCTGAGCTTTTCTTGCAGTGATGGCAACCCCGTTCACAGTTCAATAGACACGAAGCACCCAACATAAGTGCAAAGAGGAACTAGTCCATTATGGCCAATAGGAGACGCTGACTCCAGTCATGTGATTTCCATTCCAGTCATAGCAAGACGTTCCCACACTGAGCAGCTGTTAGCATTAGTTTGTCATAATAATATTGCATAGTGCTAATATTAATAATTATTACTATGAGGACACAGTTACTTACCTGCTGACTAAGTTTTCATTAAACAAACTTCTATAAGAAAGGCCAACAAATGTAATACAAGAAGAATATAAAGAGGTGTACGAGTCGGTCGGTGAAGTAAGAAACCATTATAAAGATTGGAGAGTGATAAGACGTGAAATCTTGATCTGAAGGCCTGCAAAATTTAGATCGTGTAAGTTAAACAAATTTTTATATACAAGTATGAAGCTGTGGGAAACAATCATATTGACCCGGAGGCAGCTGTGTTCTGCAGGTCACAGCAAGATGTAAATGATGCAAAACAGTTGATGAATAAAACAGTGGAAAATCCAAGATGGAATGTAACATTGTTATGAAAAGGATAGTTGCTACTCACCATATAACAGAGATGCTGAGTTGCAGATAGGCACAAGAAGAAGACTGTTGTAAAGTGAGCTTTTGGCCAGCAGAGCCTTTGTCAAAAAACACACACACACACACACACAGAGTGAGTGTGTGTCACTCACACAAACACAACTCTCACACATGATCACAGTCTCTGGCAGCACTCGTGTGTGTGTGTGTGTGTGTGTGTGTGTGTGTGTGTGTGTGTGTGTATTTTTGGCAAAGGCATTGTTGGCCTAAAGCTCACTTTCCGACAGTCTTTTTTTGTTGTGCCTATTTGTGACTCGGCACCTCCGCTGTTTGGTGAGTAGCAGCTATCCTTCTCATATTATTCGTGAATAAGTATTCATAGTTTAAATAATAAATCATCTAGAATGCTGGTGTTTTTGTTTGCTTCTTGTACAGAATTCTAAAACTGCTGTTCATTCTCCTGGCTCAGTGCAGTTTCTGTTTCATAACTTAATTTATCTATGATTTTTACAGAAATATGGCTCAGTGGGTTAAGTTCCAGGCTACAAAAGTAAAAGTTTGGGGTTCAATCCCCTGTTGGTCCTACAATTTTATCTGTTACTTGTTACTTCTTCCACCCCTAACAATGACATAAATGCCAATTCAAGTTGCACTATGTTTCGGAGTGCATGATGAAATGTAGGTCCGACTCCAACTGGCTATGTTAGTCAGTTCATATGTGGGAGAACATCGAGGGCACACCACTATGCCTAGTAGAGCACTATAGTGTTAAGGTCAACCTTCAGGTTGAGCTTTACTTGCTTTACAAGTGCAACATGAAAATATTAATGGGCAGATGACCTTAGCAGTTACATTACTTAAAGAGTCCAGTTCAACTGTCTCTGCACCTGTTGGTACTTTCTCCCTTCCCCTACCAACATGCATGAATACGCTAATTAAGGTGCCAAAGGGGAGTAAGCAGCTGACGAAAACTCTAAATCTGCAGCGTCTTCCTTAGGTTGTTAATACTGTTGGTTGTGGGTGTCTGCTTGATATAATTATGTAATTCGTTCATGTTTATGATGCTACAAAATGAGCGAACCAAGCAAGAACTTGATGTTTACTAGTGACTAGCATTGACAAACATTTAATGTAAAGTCTCCTAATACTTTTATGGAATGCTGCTGAACATCCCGGGTCATTCGAAAATATTTTAGGATTAACTCTGAGTAAGCTTTCCTTTAGAATAGGAACAGTTTTTTGGTCCACTATGTGTGTTCATAATATTGCAGCACTCCGGCAATGTTTTTGATTGAGAAGGTGCCAAGAGACAGTGGGAATAATTTTTCCAACTATCTACACAAACTGCAGTAATTGCTTATCATCCACGATTTAAAAATAAATAGTTCACCTGCATTGCTACCTGTGACCAAGGGAGACCTACAATAACCCACATACATATAAAAAGAGAAAGAATTAGGCCACTAGTTTCAAATGATGTTACATCATAAAAAGTTAATTTTATTTTAAACGTGATGTGTGTGGAGAAGCTAAGATTGAATTACAACTAATTTTGCAAAAAGATTACAGCAGAATTGATGATTTCTCAGTTTTTGCTGAAGGTGGTGTGATTTGAAAGTTACTGTGAGCCCTTGATATTCACGTGATTGTGGAGAAGTGTGTGACATCCGCATGGCTGCATCCAAATGCTCACACGCTTATGTTGTTAGGCAAGGAAGCATCAGTCATATTCGTCAAGTTCCGCCAACATTCTCGAAGTGTATTTGTGTGCTCTCTCAAACAGCAGGCATGTGCAGACCATGTAGATAAACCACATGTTTGCAGGGCTCTATTTCCTTGACTTCGGGAAAGCACTCAATACAGGTTTACTCTGTCACCATATGAGCCAAATGCAGGTGTGCAGAATATCAGACCAGCTTTGTAATTGGATTGAAGAGTTTGTTGCAAACAGAACGCAGTATGCCATTCTTAACTAATAGAAATCTTCAGATACAAAAATGGGAAAGACAGAGGCCAGACAGATTCATTGCAGAAATCCTCAAGAAGTATAGTCCACCTGTGAGAGAAGTTACAAAACTCATTCAACTGACACTTGAATATGGTTCCTGAATACATTGCCCTTACCAGGTAAAATTAATAGAGAGAATAAAGAAGCTTCATTCAAATAGAGCATTGCTTTTCATTTCTGGTTTGCTTAGTAAGTCCAGTGCCAGTCATGACTAGAGAGGTGTCGTACATTGTGAAGAAGTTTGTCACAATTCTGAGAGTGCACATTCCTGGAAGAGTTGCCCCGTCTTTTGCTTTCTCCCCCAAAAAGATTATGAGGATAAAATACAGGAGATTGAAGCTCATGCAGAGGATTAACAAAAGTCATTCTTTTTGCATGCTACTCATGCCTGGTGTTGGAACTGAGGAAGTGTCAATGGTATATGACTTTCACTACATTCCATAAGATGCTTTGGAGAATATAGATGTGTATGTAGATACTCCAAGGAATAATTTTTCAAAATGTAATGTGTGTGTGTGTGTGTGTTTTATTGAACATACTTGTTTATAAATCACTGTACACAAAACTCAAAATAATAATAATAATAATAATAATAATGGATTAGGGTTAATGTTAGACAGTCATGTAAATGATCAGCCTGTTGTCATTGTGAAAATATCTAACTCCATGTTGCTTGTTATTATAGCTGACACCAGAAGCTTTGCATGACAATTCTCAGAAAATGTGTGGTGTAATTGCTTTCATGATCAAGCAGGAAAAGAACTTGTTCAATATTCCACCAAAATTGGCTACAGATGTTCGTGCTTTCTGGATTGAGCATAATAAATCAAGAATAACACCGAAGGTTTGACAAATTTCATTTTCCTTAATCTTTTTTCACAGTTGTATCAATGTGCTCCAATGTCTGAATGAACAAATTTTGTACATAATTTATCAAAAACTTTTATTATTACTGTTTCAGTTTATTATTACTGTTTCAGTTTATTATTTTAGGAAGTATGTACTAAAGACGAGAACTCAAGGCTCTCAACTTTTGGGAGTTATGTACGTTATTTCTGTTGGCTTATTAAGTACAGTAGAGAATTGATTATCTAAATAGGATTAGCTGGAATTGTGGTTAAGCGAAAATGTTCCAGTCAGCAAATTCAAATTTGTGCACATCCTATTTTGAAGTTCCATTGATGCAGCATTTATTGATTTCTGGAAAGCATTCGACTCAGTACCACACCTACACTTTTGAATGTTGGGCTCCATAAGGTTCCCTTGCTGTGCAGCGGCCGTGGAATATAAAATTATAAAGAATGTAGCAACCAGTCGCAGAAACATAATTTATCTATCTTGTTGCAAGTAGATTTCGACTGATATCAGTCATCATTGGTGCATTTTTCTAACTGATACATGCCATAAGTAGAAGTACTGTCCTTGGCTTCATGATAGAAATCTTCCAAGGACAGTACTTCTACTTATGGCATGTATCGGTTAGAAAAATGCACCGATGATGACTGATATCAGTCAAAATTGATTTGTAACAAGATAAATTATGTTTCCGCGACTCGTTGCTACATTCTTTATAATTTTATACCTACACTTGTAAAAATTTTGATCATATGGTGTATCAACTGAAATCTGTGGCTGGATTGACTACTTTATGGCAGAGAGGTCACAGCGTGTTACCTTGGATGGAGCGTCATCATTAGATGTAAAAGTAACTTCAGGTGTGCCTCAGGGAAGTGTGTTGGGACTCTTGTTCATGTTGTCTATTAATGACTTTGCAAATAATATTAATAGTAACCTCAGACTGTTTGCAGATGATGCAGTTGTCTGTAATGAACTGCTGAATCAAAGAGACTGCATAAATATTCAGTCAGATCTTTATAAGATTTCAAAGCAGTACAGAGATTGGCAACTTGCTTTAAACGTTTAGAAATGTAAAATTGTGCATGTCGCAAAACGAAGAAAGGGGGGGGGGGAACTTAGTGTTCTATGACTATAATATCAGTGAGTCACAGTTGGAATCAGCCAATTCGTACAAATATCTGGATGTGTAACCCTTTGTAGGGAGATGAAATGGAATAACAGCATAGGCTTGGTCATGGGTGAAGCATGTGGTAGCCTTGGTTGATCGCTAGACTATTGAGGAAGTGCACTCAATCTCCAAAGGAATTTACTTAAAAATCACTTGTGCATCTCATTCTAGAGTATCACTCAAGTGTGTGAGACCTGTACCAAATAGGACTAACAGGGGATATTGAACTTACACAGAAAAGGGCAGCACGAATGGTGACAGGATTGTCTGACACATGGGAGAGTGTTGCAGTGATGCTGAATAAACTGAACCGGTAGTCTCTTGAAAATACACGTAAACTATCCTGAGAAAGTCTGTTAATGCAGTTTCAAGGAGCGGTTTTAAATGTTGACTCTAGGAACGTACTACAATCTCATACATATTGTTCACATAGTAATCATGAGAACAAGATTAGAATAACTACAGCATACACAGAGGCATTCAATTAATCATTCTTCCTTTGTGCCATATACAAACAGAACGAGAAGAAACTGTAATGACTGGTACTATGGGATGTACCCTCTCCCTTGCACTTCACAGTGATTTGCAGTGTAAATATAGAAGCAGTTGCTGGCAAAAGACTGGACAATTTGGCAGTTTCTGCCTATCGACCTATAGCAACCTGTAGTGACTGGTGGAGGTGAAGTGCAGGCTGCTGCAGAAGCTGCGTACGAAGCATGGCCAGCAGCAGATGGAAAAGGAAAAGCAGGCTTGATTTTTATCCATCAGTCCCATTGAGCTGAAGCAAGTAAGGAACTGTGTATCACATCAGGTGTGGCTTAAATCTATGGGTCCAAAGGACTTACTTGCGAAGCGACACCTCTCAAATGCCTCACTCTTTACAAAATGCAACATAGTTATGATGTGACACAATATAGTACTGAATTCTTCAGTGTTCTTGACAAGTTACAAGCAAAGGGTGATCAGTTGTCAATAATTCTGCACTACAATCTTAAAGATGTCTACACCTTTTGAAGCCCATGACAGTCTACCAGATGTCGAGATTTTAAAAGTAAAAATGTTGAAAGAAAAACACAAGAATTCAGAAAAGCGGTGAAAATGAGTGTGCCATAATGTTTATTACATTGGATCAATGTTTCATGAACAAGACAAGAAGTACTGTGAGTGACAGTGACACATTGGAACAAAAATCAAAACTGAAACAAGAAAGGAAAGAATCATCATACAAACGCAGCTTTTGTAATAAGAGTGGACACAAAGAAGATAAGAGTTTTTCAAGAAGAAACTAAGTGTGCAAGTTGCAAAGACTGTCAACAAACTCAGTGTTGTTCCTCTATGAATGAGCCCTCTCTGTAGTTTGGTGCTTTCAATATTAGTTAGTGCATAGTCAGTGGTTGCACATCACACATGTGCAATTATCGAAAATTCACACAACAGATACACAGGCGAATTTAATGCTTGCAGACAAATGCCACACTAGTAATAGCTAAAGGTAACATATGCATCGTAAGCGAAGGTAGTGGCACCAACTGCATAATGCTGAAAAACTCTTTATATGTGCTAGAACTCTGAACCAATCTCATTTCATTGGCAAAGATTGTGGACGACAGTCGCACAGCAACATTTGAAAAAAAGCTCTTGCAGTTACATAAGATACTAACGGTAAAGCCAAAGTGACTGCAAACAGAGTTGAAACTTGTTTTATTTACAAGAAAATGGGCCAAGGAAGTGTGTCGTATCAAGCTGAAAGTTACAAAAAGTGATATGTTAATGTGGCATGGTTGATTAGGCCTCTTGAACATGCACGATATGATCAAAATGACCAAAAAAGAGAATATGGCAGGTTTGAAAATCAGTGATGTCAATCTCACTAGATCACTAAGGGTCTTTCCCCCTGCGGGTCCGGGGTAAGAATAGGCCCGAGTTATTCCTGCCTGTCGTAAGAGGCGACTAAAAGGAGTTTCAACCATTTCGGCCTTCCATGTGATGGTCCCCCTTGGGGTTTGACCTCCATTTTTCAAAATTCTACAGAAGTACGAGCCTTTTGGGGAAGGACGCCTTACGTGGTGTACCACTGGTCCTCAGTGCACTAAGACCTTGGCACTCAGCATTGTAACGGCGTTGTAACCATACCCACTATTCCTCAAATTGGGCCTAAACGCCTGATGGGTTGTACAAGTTACGCCCATAGTGCGTCCCCATCTGCACCTACGATCATGATGGACTTTCCATGGCACACAAAATCCAGCACGGTAGCCAGCCCGTTGTGGTGGGGTTGTCATGTACCCTCTAGGTTGTAGCCCCCTGACAACACAGGAATCGTACTGCCGATACCTGAGCTGCACCCTCCCCACGTCGGCCAAGGAGTAGATGCCCGTCTCCTTGGGGCATCAGGACTCCCGGCAACGGTCATCCTGCCAGGTGGCCCTTGCTGAGGCTGGGTGGCACCCGTGGGGAGAGCCCCTGGTCGGAGTGGGTGGTATCGGGGCGGACGTTTCGCAGATGAAACGTCAACACGTATCAGGTCGCTCTGCGGCCAAGTCTTTCAAAAGGAAAGGTACTGTTTCTAGTTCTGGTTCTCCTGCCCTTTCCCCCTTGGCCACTCCCTGGGAGGAGGGACAGGCCCGCCGGCTTGGGGCGAAGTACTTCCCCCGCTATTTGGTCTGTTCTCGAACCGATGGGGGGACATTCGCCACCTCCAAGCCCATGTTCTTTGTTCAGCACATTGAGGACATCTTCGGGGAAATCGAGGCTCTCAGTAAGATGCGTTCGGGGTCCGTTCTTATAAAGACCACCTCCGCCACACAGTCGGCGGCGCTCCAGGCGTGCGACCGCCTAGGGGACATCCCAGTGTCCATTGCCCCGCATCTGGCAGTAAATAGGACGCAGGGGGTTATTTTTCATCGGGACCTCCTGCTGCAATCTGATGAGGAGCTCAGGGCCAACCTGGAGCGCCGAGGTGTGCATTTCGTCCGGCGAGTCCAGCGCGGCCCCAAAGACCGTCGCATCGACACCGGGGCCTTTATCCTCGCCTTCGAGGGGGACGTTCTCCCGGAGAAGGTAAAGGTGATGTGCTACCGGTGCGACGTGCGACCTTACGTCCCACCTCCTATGCGCTGTTTTCGGTGTTTGCACTTTGGGCACATGTCGTCACGGTGTGAGGCTGAGCCCCTTTGTGGCGATTGTGGACGTCCTCTTCGTGAGGAACATACATGCACCCCACCACCTCGGTGCGTTAATTGTCCTGGCATCCACTCGCCAAGATCTTTAGACTGCCTCGCGTATCAGAAGGAGAAGAAGATTCAAGAACTTAAAACTTTGGATCGTCTCTCTTATTCTGAGGCCAGGAAGAAGTATGACCGCCTCCATCACGTGCCGTTGACAACTTCGTTTGCCTCAGTCGTGTCCACTCCTTCCACAGTATCCTCACCCATATCCTGTCCCCCCTCCACCTCCTCCCCCCATCCTGGGTCTATGCCTCCGCATCCCAAATCCCTCCCTTCCAAATCCTCCTCCCCCGCAGCCCCCGCCCCCTCTGCCCCAGGGGCCACCCTTCGTCCTCCCCCCCTCCTCCCCCCCTCCCCCCCCCCTTCCGCCTGAGAAGCGATCCTCTTCTCAGGCGTCCATCGGCGAAACGTTCCGGACCCCGGCTTCTGAGGTCCGGCGTTCCAAAACGGACCCCGCGCGTGAGGACCTTCTTCGGGTCCAGCCCACCATCCCTGTGCCTCCTCGGACTTCCAAGAAGGCCTCCAAAAAGAAGTCTCTATCCCCCTCTCCACCACGGCGCGTTTCGTCTGACGCTCCATCCGTGAGTCGCTGCTCCCGGCCGTCCTCAGTTTCGCCGGGACGCTCTGCTGCCAGGCGCTCAGCTGGCCTCTCGTCGGCAAATGATGCTGCCCCTCCTACACAACCAGGGACAGCGGCCGCAGCTGAAGACGACTCGATGGAACAGGATCCGCCTCCCGCCGGTTGTAGCGTTGTTCCCTCGAAACCTGGCCCTCCGCGGCCGTCGAGGTGACCAGCTCTGCCCCCGTCTCGTTCCCCCTCTTTTTTGACTAGCGATGGCCTTGTTACATTGGAACACAAGAGGTATTCGATCTAATCGGGAGGAATTACAACTGCTCCTCCGCCTGCACTGTCCGCTCGTCCTTGGTCTCCAGGAAACCAAGTTGCGCCCGACTGACCGTATTGCCTTTACCCACTATACCTCGGAGCGGTATGTCCTCACCCCTGTGGACGGTATCCCAGCTCATAGTGGGGTCATGTTGCTGGTTCGGGACGATGTCTATTACCATCCCATCCCATTGACCACCCCACTCCAAGCAATAGCTGTCCATATTACTCTTTCTGCTTTTACTTTTTCAGTTCGTACCATCTACACTCCATCGTCATCTGCTGTTAGTCGGGCTGACATGATGCACCTGATTGTTCAGCTTCCCCCGCTGTTTTTATTGTTTGGCGACTTCAATGCCCATCATCCCCTTTGGGGCTCTCCTGCATCCTGTCAAAGAGGCTCACTCTTGGTGGATGTCTTCAACCATCTCAATCTTGTCTGCCTCAATACTGGTGCCCCGACTTTCCTCTCGGACTCTACTCATACCTACTCCCACTTGGACCTCTCGATCTGGTCTACCACTCTTGCCCGTCGGTTCGAGTGGTATGTCCTTTCTGACACCTATTCGAGCGACCACTTCCCCTGTGTCGTTCGTCTCCTGCACCACACCCCGAACGTTCCATTCCTCGTACTACCTCTTCTTCACGTCGCGTTTCCGTCCCCTGGTGGAACGAGGCTTGTAGAGACGCTATCTGTGCTCGACGACGTGCTTTACGCACTTTTCGCCGCCATCCTACGTTGGCGAATTGTATTGGATACAAACGACTCCGAGCGCAATGCCGTAGAGTCATCAAAGACAGCAAAAAAGCTTGTTGGGCCTCTTTCACCAGCTCCTTTAACAGTTTCACTCTCTCTTCTGTCGTATGGGGTGGCCTGTGCTGGCTGTCGGGCATTAAGGCCCACTCCTCGGTACCTGGCCTGACCTCAGGTAACGAGGTCCTCGTTGATCCTGTGGCTGTCTCCAACGCCTTCGGCCGGTTTTTCACGGAGGTTTCAAGCTCCGCCCATTACCACCCTGCCTTCCTTCCCAGGAAAGAGGCAGAAGAGGCTCGGCGACCTTCCTTCCACTCGCTGAATCTGGAAACTTATAATGCCCCCTTTACTATGCGGGAACTCGAACGTGCGATTGCACCGTCCCGGTCCTCTGCTCCGGGGCCAGATGCCATTCACGTTCAGATGCTGGCACACCTTTCTCCGGCGGGCAAAAGCTTCCTTCTTCGTACCTACAATCGCGTCTGGACCGAAGGTCAGGTCCCCATGCGTTGGTGTGACGCCGTCGTTGTTCCTATACCCAAACCCGGGAAGGATAGACACCTTCCTTCTAGTTACCGCCCCATTTCTCTTACAAGCTGTGTCTGTAAGGTGATGGAGCGCATGGTTAACACTCGGTTAGTTTGGATTCTTGAATCTCGACGGCTACTTACCAATGTTCAATGCGGCTTTCGTCACCGCCGCTCCGCTGTTGACCACCTTGTGACCTTGTCGACATTCATCATGAACAACTTTTTGCGAAAGCGCCAAACGGTAGCCGTGTTCTTCGATTTGGAGAAGGCTTATGATACCTGTTGGAGAGGAGGTATCCTCCGCACTATGCACAGGTGGGGCCTACGCGGTCGCCTGCCCCTTTTTATTGATTCCTTTTTAACGGATCGAAAGTTTAGGGTACGTGTGGGTTCCGTATTGTCCGACATCTTCCTCCAGGAGAACGGAGTGCCTCAGGGCTCTGTCTTGAGCGTAGCCCTTTTTGCCATCGCGATCAATCCAATTATGGATTGCATTCCACCTAATGTCTCAGGCTCTCTCTTTGTCGATGACTTCACGATCTACTGCAGTGCCCAGAGAACATGCCTCCTGGAGCGCTGCCTTCAGCGTTGTCTAGACAGCCTATACTCATGGAGCGTGGCAAATGGCTTCCGGTTCTCTGAAGAGAAGACGGTTTGTATTAACTTTTGGCGATATAAAGCGTTCCTTCCGCCATCCTTACATCTCGGTCCCGTTGTTCTCCCATTCGTGGAAACAACTAAGTTTCTAGGGCTCACGTTGGACAGGAAACTGTGTTGGTCTCCGCATGTCTCTTATTTGGCGGCCCGTTGTACATGTTCCCTTAATGTCCTCAGAGTTCTTAGTGGTTCATCTTGGGGAGCGGACCGCACTGTCCTGCTTCGCTTGTATCGGTCCATAGTCCGATCGAAGCTGGATTATGGGAGCTTCGTCTACTCGTCTGCTCGGCCATCTCTCTTACGCCGTCTCAACTCCATCCACCATCGGGGGTTACGTCTTGCGACCGGAGCCTTCTACACTAGTCCTGTAGAGAGTCTTTATGCTGAAGCTGCCGAATTACCATTGACATACCGGCGCGACGTACTGCTGTGTCGGTATGCCTGCCGGCTGTTGTCAATGCCCGACCACCCCTCTTACCAGTCCTTCTTCGCCGATTCTCTCGACCGTCAGTACGGGTTGTATGTTTCTGCCCTGCTGCCCCCCGGAGTCCGCTTCCGTCGCCTGCTTCGACAATTGGATTTTGCCCTCCCTACCACCTTCAGAGAGGGTGAGAGCCTGACACCACCTTGGCTCCAGGCTCCGGTTCATATTTATCTCAACCTCAGCTCACTCCCGAAGGAGGGTACTCCGGCTGCAGTGTATTGCTCACGGTTTGTCGAACTTCGTGCTCGACTTGCCGGTCACACCTTTATTTACACCGATGGCTCCAAAACTGACGATGGTGTCGGCTGTGCCTTTGTCGTCGGGGCCGCCACCTTTAAATACCAGCTCCTCGACCAATGTTCGAGCTTTACGGCCGAGCTTTTAGCTCTCCATCAGGCCGTTCAGTATGCCCGCCGCCACCACCATTCATCGTATGTACTCTGCTCTGACTCACTCAGTGCTCTTCAGAGCCTTGGAGCTCCCTATCCTGTCCATCCCTTGATTCAACGTATACATCAGTCCCTCCATTCTTTCGCTGATCATGGTTCTCCTGTCAGCTTTCTGTGGGTTCCCGGACATGTAGGAGTGCCTGGGAATGAGGCTGCGGATGCTGCAGCCAAGGCTGCAGTCCTCCTGCCTCGGCCAGCCTCCCATTGTGTCCCGTCATCTGACGTTCGTGGGGTTGTTTGTAAGAGGCTTGTGTCGTTGTGGTGGGATGCTTGGTCATCCCTCCAAAGAAACAAGCTCCGGGCAGTAAAACCGCTCCCAACTGCTTGGACAACCTCCTCCCGACCATCTCGGCGAGAGGAGGTCCTTCTGACCAGGTTGCGGATTGGACATTGCCGGTTTAGCCACCGCTACTTGCTCTCCGGTGACCCAGCCCCACAGTGCCCTTGTGGTCAGGCATTAACAGTGCGCCATGTTTTATTGTCGTGTCCCCGCTGTAGTCAATCTCGTGTTGTCCTGTCCCTGCCATCTACTTTACCGTATATTTTAGCTGATGACGCTCAAGTAGCTGCTCGTGTTCTGTGTTTTATAACTTTGACTGGCTTGTCCAAAGACATCTAACCTTTTTACTTATTTTATCTGCATCTTTGTCAGGACTTTCTGGTGTCCCCCCCTCCCCTTGAGTTTTACTAGATTCCATGTGCTCTAACAACAGTGACTGGGCGCTTATGACCTCGGTAGTTGAGCGCCCTTAAACCCCACAAAAAAAAAAAAAAAAAAAAAAAAAAAAAAAACACCAAGGGTCTTGAAGGAAAAAGTGTCTCCATTCCTGTTACCAAACAAGAAGGTAACACAAACAAATTTCTGGAGTTTATCTACTCTGATGTCTGTGGGCCAAGGAGACAGACACCTCAAGGTGGTACAACATTTTTATGTGATTTTCGTATATGAACACTCTAGATGGTGTCAAGTATATTTCCTTCAACATAATGAGGAAGTTCTCAACAGATTCGTTGATTTCAAAAACCTATCTGAAAGTCAAAGTAGTCATAAAATTAAATTCTTTGAGTCAGACAAAGGAGTACTGCAATAAAAGACTGGACTCCTTCCCCAGGATGGCAGGAATACACTAACAGTTCCATACACCATTAAAATGGTGTTGCTGAAGAAAAGGGCTGCTCATTGGTCAAAGTGGCCCATTATATGCTGCTTGAGTCAGGGCAACGACCTTTGTTTTGGGCCGAAACCACCAACACAACTAACTACATCCAAAATTGTTCCTTTACATCTACATCCATACTCTGCAAACCACTATGAAATGCATGGCAAGGGCATGTCCGATTGTACCTGTTATTAGGGTTTCTTCCTGTACCATTCACATACAGGGCGGGAAAGAATGATAGTTAGAGAGACTCTGTGCATGCTGTAATTGTTCTAATCTTGTTCTCAAGATCCCTATGCGAACAAAACGTAAGGGGTTGTAGCATATTCGCAGAATCATCGTTTGAACCTGGTTCATGAAACTTTGTTAGTAGACATTTTCGGGATAGTTAATGTCTATCTTCAAGAGTCTGCCAATCCAATTTTATTCAGCGTCGCTTAAACAGTTTCCCATGGGTCAAACAAACCTGTGGCCATTCGTGCCGCCCGCTCTGTATATGTTCATATTCTAAAATGGGTCGTACAAGTGATTCGTAAGCAATCTTCCTTGTAGACTGATTGCACTTTCCCAGTATTTTACCAGTCAACCAAAGTCTACCACCTGCTTTACCCACAACTGCGCCTAGTGATCGTTCTACTTAATGTCCCTACAAAGTGCTATACCCAGGTATTTGTATGAGTTGGCTGATTCTCACTGTGACTCATTGATATTATAGTCATGAAATACTACACTTTTCATTTTGTGACGTATACAATTTTACATTTCTGAACATTTAAAGCAAGTTTCCAATCTCTGCACCATGTTGAAATCTTATCAAAATCTGACTGAATATTTATACAGACTCTTTCAGACAGTACTTCTTTGTAGATAACTGCATCATCTGCAAACTGTCTGTCCACAGAGTCACTGATACACAACATGGACAGCAAGGGTCGTAACACACCTGGGCCACACCAAAAGTTACTTCATCTAATGCTGACTCTCCATCCAAGATAACATGCTATGTCCTCCCTCCCAAAAAGTCTTGCATACAGTCACTAATTTCACGTGATACCCGATATGATCAAACTTTTGTCAACAAATGAAGGTGTGGTACCGAGTCAAATGCTTTTCAGAAATTAAGAAATACTGCATCTACCTGACTGCCTTGCTCCAAAGCTTTCAGCATGTCATGTGATAAAAGTACGAGTTGAGTTTCACATTTTTGGACTCCATGCTGGTTGGTGTGGATGTGGTTATCTGTTCATTATGTTAGAGCTCAGAATATGTTCTAAGATTCAACAGAAAATTGATTGTCAAGGATATTGGAAGTAGTTTTGTGGATCACTTCTACTAGCCATCTTGTAGACTGTTGTGACCTGTGCTTTCTTCCAACTACTGGGCACAGTTTTCTGTACGAGCAATCTATGATAGATTATAGACTGAAGAGAGGCTATCTCAGCTGAAATACTGGTTTAGAATCTATAGAGTTTTGATCGGGCCCTGGAGCTTTGTTCAGATTTAACGATTTCATTTGTTTTTCAACACCGCTGACACTGATACTGATTTCAGTCATCTTTTCAATGATAGGAGGATGAAATTGGGGCAGTTCTCCTGGGTTTCCCTTTGTAAAGAGCATTTGAAAATGGAGTTAAGTATTTCAGCGTTTGCTTTACTACCCTCAATTTCAGTTCCTGTCTCATTTGCGACATACTGGATACTAACTTTGGTGCCACTAGCAGCCTGTACACATGACCAGAATTTCTTTATTTCTTTGGCCTTTGGGGGAGATCATTTGACAATATTGTGCTACGGTAGTCATTAAAGGGTTCACCATTGCTCTCTTTACAGGGAAATGTGATTCATTCAACATCTCTCTACCTATAGCCGTATGCATTATTTTTATGTCAAATATGTAGTTATCACTGTTTCGTGAGAAGTGTATTTACAGTGACTGTATACTATCGAAGTTCCCTCCCTTTATGAACTGTTCTACTGGGCTTATCTATTCAGTGCATTGTCAACTGTCCTCTTAAACTTGAGCCATAATTCCTCCACATGCTTCTGCAATGTGCTAAAGGTTTCATGTTCCTCATTCAGATACGATGCTACTGATTTTTTATGTAGTTTACTGAAAATATATATCTTTCTGCTTGTTTTAGTTGCTTGTTGTACTTTGGTAATCATTGTTGTTACAACCACATCATGGTCACTTAGTACCAATTTCACTGTGGACATCCTCAAAGAGATCAGCTCTGTCATTATATCTAATATATATTTCCATCATGAATGGGATTCTGAACTATCTGTTGTAGATAGTTTCCAGAGAAGACATTCAGTACTGTTTCATAGCATATCTTGTCATGCCCAGCACTAACAAAACTGTAATTTTCTTAATTAATTGGATTATTAAATTCTTCATCTATGATTACAAAACAATTGGAGAGCTTACGTACAATGGAATTGAGATTATCTCTCTAAGTTTTTGATTACATCAGGATATGAGTCTGGTGGACAGTAGAAGGATCTAATTACCAATCTATGCCCACCCCTGATACTGTGGAGTGTGATTGGCGCTGAAGGGATTTTTGTTGGCTATTCATACTGTGTGTAGGTATCAAGAGATAACAAGATTCACATGTTGAAATGTGATGTCCTTCGATCAGTTTCTAGCCCAAACAAGCTGATGATAAATTTGATATCAGCGTGAATTCCATTGGAGGAGATTTCAATAATGATACAAATACTGAATCAGAGGCATCATCAGGCAATGAACCTCTGAAGGAGACTGACTTCCAATCAATACAGGCCAAGAATTCAGTCCCTACAATGACTTGTTAAATTATGAAGACAAAAATTCTTAAAGCATCACACCTGCTCAACAGTTTGTGCCAAAGACTTATCTGATATTTCCATCATGATACTGACTTCATTGCAAATGTGACAAAGGTCAGTGACAGTGATGCATTGTGTGGTCCAGATCATCAAGAGTGTTATGAAGCTATATATGATTATATCAGGTCGTTATTGAAAAATGATACCTGGGGCCATTGTAGACAAATCAACAAATGAAAGGGTAATTGACTGCAGGACTGTTTTGAGGAATAAATTCAGAAGTTATATATCTTCACTGAGAAGGTAACCGTGAATGGTTGCATGAGGATTCAACCATTGGCCTGGAGTTGACTTTGTGGAAATATTTGCAATAATCGACAAATCATTTAGGCTACCCAGGGCTCTGTCAGTCAAATCTGAATTGCTTGTCTTGCAGCTGGATATCACCACTGCATTTCTCAGTGGTGTAATTAACACAGAAATATTCACTGGTCATATTCTTGGTCTAAAGATGAAAGGTGAGGAGAAAGATAATCATATAGTCAAGAAGGCAAATGACATGCTCCAAACACTGAAATTCTGTGATTAAGTGCACAAACTTAGAAGAGCCATTTTTAAGTTGAATGCAACCTTAAAATCAATTATATTGCAGTCTACAGATTCAAATCTGTGTGTTTATAAACAATGTAAGAAACATCCAGTCTTCCTACTCATTTATGTAGATGACACTGTAATTGCTTCAGCAGACAAAGAAAGGACAAAACAAATCAAGAATGGTTTATTAATGAGATTTCACGTCGAGGCTCATGGTGCTGTAAGATGTTATCTGGCCATTGAATTAAATCATCTATTGACATAATTACATTATATCAGAGTGGTTATATCAGAGAAGTTTTTACATGAATGCAAGCCAGTAAGGACTCCATTGCCAGTTCGGAGCAAGTTGGATACAACAGCCATGAACACAGAAGATGGTATTCATTATTCAGTCTGAGAACTTATTGTATTATTGATGTACATTGCTTTCAGTCCTTGACCTGTCATACACTGTACAGTCAGTAAGCTAAGCCAGTACAATAACAGTCATAATTCTGTTCACTGGCAAGAGGCTAAGACAAGAAACTGACAAACATCAAGGAGAAGGAAGGACATCGTCTCAAAAGGTGGTTACACTACATTTTATTGGAAAGTTGAGTGCAGTTGTGTGTTCATGCATCAGTTGTTGCGAGAAGCTCATATTTGTTGAGTTGTTACAGACACAAGGGAGTTTGCATTAAAACAAAAATTTACATTGTCGAGTGTTACGTAAAAACACATTGTTGAGTGTTACGTAAAGACACACTTTATCAAGAAATGTAAAGGAATGTTTCAAGCAAAGTCTCCTGCTAGGAAATTCCCCTTGACCAGCACTATTCGAGATCTGTAAAAGAAATGGACGCTGTGATAAGATGCGTTGTCCATTACAAGAATGCTGGAGGGCTCTAATTTGGCCAGAACATCTCTAAACCACTTACGAAGCACTTCACCATTCATTTCTTTGTGATAGTCTCCTGTTTTCTTAGATTCAAAAATTAAATCACCGCCTTCCACAAAACCACAGTTGCTACCTACATGCATAATAATTCCTTTTCCCGTCGGGTTTTTTATCATTTGCAACAGACCTGCAACAAAAGATTGCCTCTTATCAGTAACTGTTTCCAGCCCATACTTTTTGTCTGACATGTCCCGCATTAACGCAAGTCTCATCAAGGTAATAAATATTATGTTTTTCATGTCTAAATTCATGATTCTCATGAAGATAATGCCTCTCCACAAAGAAATATGATCTCTGTCTGTTACTATACTATTTCGTTTCCTTTTTTTTTTTTTCAAACTGGGAACCAATGACTTGCATTAGCTTTTAAAATGTTGTCCTTTTAAAACTGGGCAAGTCATCGTCATTTACCAGGTTAAGTGCCTTATCTATTGTGGGTGCTTCGTGCCTAGTTTCTGAGGAAAAATGCGTGCCCCTTTGAATGCACAGCACTTTTCACAAAATCATCACTCTTTCGTAAGACATATGATTGATGTTTCCACATCTTCCCTGGTGTGGAAAGTTTGCCGGTATTCTGTGTTTCTTTCCACACACTCAGAACACTTGACACAGAGATACCAGTAAATTCAGAAGTCACTTCTGCAATCTGCCATATCACTAGCAACAGATACTTTTCTGTAAACTTGTTAAAAACATTCAGAACAATCTGTTTCTCATCACTTTTTAATCGTGTTCCATGCACATTTCACAACGGAGGTGGAAGCAGCCTTAAGATATTTATAAGGACTTACTTTCAGGAGCGTAACAACACTGGTGTATGTGTGCTACAACTGCTGACCAATCAGCGCATGTTTGTTCACATCAGATTTATCTTTGTGATGAACAGAGTGTAGAGGTGATTAACCAGTACATGAGGTGTACCAGTTTTACTTGGGACATCCTCTATATCTGGTCTGGTGCTAAACTTCCTTTTTTAAATTTATTTCTTACTGTTTGATCCATGATACAAAGCATAAGAGTAGTCAATAACACGTGGGGTTAAGAGTAGTCAATAACACGTGGGGTAAAAAAAGGAAACATCCAAGATACGATGTATTCTTTTGTAGAAGTTTGCTTTATAGTGGAGTTCTTACTGTCAAGAATAGATTGCCAGTGGGATAGTGATAATCATATTCCATATTTAAACTGGGAACAATTTGCGTTAAATCACATACTGTGTTCAGAAATGGGCACATGCATGACATTTCCCTGTTGTGCGAAGGTATATTGACTGTGCTTTGTGTGTTTCCACAAAACCTGTACAGTTACATTGTGCCGGCTGTTGCGACTGACAATTCGCAATGTTTCACAAACACTTTTATTGATGTAAGTTCACAAGGTTGATGACTGAACATACAAACAAAAGGTAAAAATAGTGAAAAAACTTTACTAATTGAGGCAAACAAAAGTTCACTTCCAAGTTTCTACAAAGGTTCTTGGTAACACACTCACACACACGAGTAACAGTCAAATTCCAAGACAAAGACGTAATCTTCAATGGTCGCAGTACACGAGGTCGGCATCCGGCGTGAACTGAACTTCGGGCCTGGTTCTAACCCCTAAATAGCTGTCTCCAGCCAATCAGGTTTTGGCGTAGTGGTACTTCCTGCAGGCCATGGCTCGAGCTCCCCTGCAGGAAGTAGTGCTTGACATGTCTGTTTACATTATCTTGTATGTAAATAGCTGGTGTTTACCATGGTGCTTTTGGGTACGCCTTGGGCATAGACAATCTCGTCCTCTGTGGTGTTATATGGGTTATCGGCCCTCAGGGGCTACCTTGGCTCCGGTATAACACTGGCTGAATGTACAATGCTGGGACTGCAGTTCTCCAGCTTGAATGGGGTCAGGGTTTGTCTGGTAGAATGGAAGAGGGGAAGAAAGGAGGTGTGGAGGGGAAGGGTGGGAAGGTTGAGGAAAGGGTCACTAATGGCTTGAAGGGAGGAAACAGGTGCACAGAATAGGAATACAACAGGCACCAGCACCAGTAAATTTGTAGTGTGTCCAGTCATGAGAGTGATATGGGGGAGAGGATTGGGATGGGATGCCAGAACACAGGAAGGGTAGACGTGGGGAACATCGTGTGAGTGCAAGATGGGTTAAGTGTGTGAAGCTAGATGTTCGTGGGACAGGGGACAGGAGTTGTTTGTTAATAAAAATAGAAGATTTCAATATGATTCATATTTCACTTTGAGCTGTATCTATATTTCACTTTGAGCTGTAGCTACGCACATAACTGACAGGGGTTAAAGGCAAAAGGTTATTTCCTTCATTAAGATCATGCCTTTAGAAAGTTCTGTGCTGTTTAAACCAAAAATTGGTGGTTCTGACACACAAATTGTTTTCTCTTGTTACACACCACAAGCTAAAAATCTAATACATCACACACTATTTAAAAAGTTAAATGAGACGTTCCACGTTTCCTGTGTGTTCCTAGGTCATCATCTCATTTATCTTGACTGAAAAGTAAAGTTCCTTAAATAGTTATCTTTATCTATTTACAGGTATGTAGAGTAAGCACTGATGGTTTAACAGCAAGTACAGTGTTCTCATTTGTCGATCGTGAACGCTCGGCAGAAGTTCATAAACAGGTGGGAGATCCTACTGAGGTAGCACTGGCCCAACTCTATGCCCACATTCAGACACTGCCAGAGTCTCAACACAAACGACGTCTTGTGAAACAGTTTAATCGAGAAAATGGTCATGGTACACCGTTACGTTTCAAACCACACGGCCGAAGCCGTAGTTTGGGTGATTCTATTAAGGTATGTCATTTTTAATCAAATTGTTTTTGTTGTAACAATAACTCTGAGATCATGTTTTTGCACATAAATTGTTCTCTCTCCCTCTCCCCTCCCCTCCCCTCCCCCTCCCCCTCCCTCCTCCCCTCTTGACATTCTGCATTCCATTTTTACTTTTGTGATGATTACCTAATAATGATTGGTGGTACCCTAAGTGCTTCACTGTTGTATAAATAGACTGCTGTTCATTACTACATTTTTGTCATTATTTGAAGGCTAACACCAAATACCTAACAGTAACATTTCCACTGTTTTAACAAGTTTTGGCAAATGTTGAAACAATATGTCCTCTTGTGAAGCTTAAATACGCATTGCCACTGTTGGGATAAGTGTGTTGTGTTTTATCCTCGTGAGACCTGCTGAGTTTCTAATAAAATAGACAGGGTGCATCTGTGATTAAATGCCTATGTGGTGACATTGTAAGAGGGGTGATGGCGATGTGATGCTATGCATATATGACAGTTGGCAGCAACAGCAGCTTGTCATTTTTACAAGAAGAATTTTGTATTCAACCATTTTTGTTGACCACCTTTAGCTGAATGCTTAGTGTTGCCGTCTTCAGCTTGGAAGAACCTAGGTTTGATTGCCAGTACCTCTTCAGACTTTTCATGAGGTAGTGAAGTCTGGTATGGGGACCTCTCAGCCCTTATGGTATCAAATGAGGAGCTGCATAGATAAGAAGCAGTGACATAATCAGGACTTATCTGGTGGCAATAATGGCTGGAGGGGTTGACAGCATGCTGATTACAAGTCCCACGATCGTATATCGCATCTCACTCTGCCCTGTAAGGCAGCAGCCAGCCAGTCAGAGCAGGCCTAAGACCTAATCTGTGAGTGGTGTTTACTTTTCTTGCTTTGCCATTATTATTTAGATTAATAGAGGCATTTTTCAGTAGCATTCTGATCAAAACATGTCAGGCTGTGTTGAAGGGTGTCCACCAATAGAAGTCCAGGGTATGTTCTAGGGAATCTTTCTCCATGCTGTTTGAGTAAGAATCCCTAGAATATTGACATTGCTTGCTGGAAGATTGCAAGAACCAAACAAGTTGCTAACCAACACTATCATAAACATGTTTGATGGTGAAGATGATGATCGAATGTGAAAGCACTGTAAGTAGAGGGCTTGGTTACTCTTCAAGAGGATTATATTTCTCATCATACATGATTGTGCAGTGTTCTGCTAAGGAATGACATGTGAACTTATCTGAAGGAAGTTAAACACCTAGTGCTCTAACTGCCCTCCCCTCCCCTTTTCCAATTGCAATGTGCGTACTGTTCAGAGTCTTTTCTGTATGTGGAAGTGAAGATTTTATGTTCGCATTCATTGGTGACAATGAATTGGCATTTGTGCTCTGTAACACTCAGCAGTACAGCGACATTGTAATGTGTATGAGGGCAGTGCTGTAGGGGAGGATAACTAACTAAAACCTGCAAACTTCCAATCAGCACATGAATTTTTTTCATGTAGACAGTGCAATCTAAGATATTTGCGGTTTCTGGGTGAAGGGAGCCAATGCAATATCATAGATGCTTCAGTCCATTCCAGGACATGGTGACAAAATTGTGCCAGCATATAGTGACAAATTGTGAGCACAGGCACATTCATGCCTATTGTAGCGCTACAGCTCTGGCCAACACTCACTGCTGATAACTCTGTTACGGCTATATGTACAAAGTGGCAGTCATTTTATCCTGTGGTCACATAATGGGTTGTATGAATAAACCAAAGAATATAAATTATACTCAAAAGTTTGGAGAAAGTTCTCTGGTTTGCTTGAGTAAAGTGAGTCTGAGAATATACTTCACCTGAGTATGTTCTCAATGTGAATTGAAGAATGGGGGAAGTTGCTCAAAACAAAGAATATTCTCAGATTTCATATGAATAAAACCAGAGAAGTTTCTCACAAGTGGAGAACATTCTCTGTTTCTGTGAGTTAGCTCCGTAGCATACGTTGAGCTGTGTTGTGGTTAAGTGTTACCGGGTGGTTTTAGTGAAAATGACAGGATCTATGGTTCTCCAAAGGCAAAAAAAAAAAAAAAAGATATATGTAGTATGAAGGAACATAGAAGAAATAAACTGTAGAAGTTTATATAGATTTAACAGTGGAAACATTATTTGGCTGGTGAATCACGTTTTCCCTAAAAATTGCAAAAGAGGAGGAGGCACCCTTTCCAACGAATGAAATAAAATACTCACATAGTGAGAAATTACTCCCAGATCAGAGGTTATGCTTCGAAGTTTTCATTCATACGAAATTGAGAACTTTCTGTGAGAATGTGCTTTTGCTCAGAGTATCTACTCTGGAGAATGTTCTTGTTTTTATTTATACGACTCAATGTAATCCAGCAGCCAGTCAGTATAGCTAAGTGTTACAGAGGACAAATGCCATTTCATGACCACGAAGAATGCAATATAATATTTATTTCTACACACAGAAATCACTCGTGCACACTACCATCAGAAGGGGGGAGGAGGGGGGGGGGTGAGAGCACTAGGTACTAAAAACTGCAAGTCATGTTTCAGCAGGACGTTACCCAGCCACTACTTTATGATACAATTCTGTTCATTAGTTCCTTCTGTCTCCTATTGACCTTGCTGTCAATGGGACATTAAAACCTAATGTCCTTCCTTTTTGTTCATACGTTCCATTCCTGTATCACTCATGTTCACTACTTTGTTCCTGCATTTTGTTTTCGTAGCTGTATATTTTGTCATAAATTTGTGTGTCTTGCAGACCTTGTCACTCCTACAGTGGTTTTGCCCTTACTCTCCTGATTTATGTTTTCATTATTTGTGGTTGATGTGGTTGTTACTATATCATCACACGTCATATCGATGAGGGTTATTGGGGTTGTTCTTTCTTCATCACACAGCACATCTTTGGGAATTGGTACTGATACCCCTACTTCATCACAAGTCACATCTTCAGGGATTGGTGGTGGTACCCGTACTTCATCACTTGCCACATCTTTAGGGGTTGGTGGAGGTTTCCTTCCTTCTCACATGCCACGTTTTTGGTATTAAAGGTGGTCTCCATTCACAATCATTCACTAAATTTTTCTTTTCTTACCCAATACACTATTGTTGTTGATCTGTTTTGTGGGCATTGCTATGGGTGGATGCAATGGCCTCTCATTGGTAGCAGAAGGGGTTTCCCCTGGGTTGTAGTATCCTCCTGAGATAGACTATCTAACTTATCTATTATGTACATTTTGTCGTGTCATATCTATCTGCATATTCAGGATTTGTTTGATATATAATTGATAGTTTTATGTTTTGTAGATGTTGTTGTGAGATGCATTTTGACACCCTCTATTTTGTGACTGAACTGCGTATGTGTAACGTTTTGAGCCTCTTTCAATTAGTTCATGTTCCAGTTCATCCACCATTAAAATTAATGCACTCTGAAACATAGTCCATTGCAAGAGTTCAGGTTTTACTGTATGTGTAACTATTGGACCTACCTTACCTACAGCACACATTTTGTCCAGATAATCTGTATTATCGATATATGTGTCTTGGGTGGCTTGCATGAATATTTACTGACTTTTTTAAAAAAATATTAGATTAAAAAAATCTACTCGCCAAGTGGCAGCAGAACACACACACATAATACTGTTGTAATTGGCAAGATGTTGGAGTTAGTCGCTCCTCCTTCAGGCATGAGGGTTGAAGGGGAAGGAAGAAGGATGAAAGAAAAGAACTGTAGAGGTCTAGGAAAAGGGGTAAATCTCGGGGAAAGTCTCGCAGAACCGTGGGTCAGGGGAGACTTAACCATACGGGAATGAGAAGGAAAGACTAATTGTTGGGGACTGCATCAGACGAGATTTGAAAACCTGAGAGCTTAAAGGTGGAAGACAGGGTGATACGCAAGACAGAGATTACTACTAAAACATCATGCACTGACTGGTTTGATATGGCCCTCCACAAATTCCTCTTCTGTGCCAACCTCTTCATCTGAGAGTAACACCTGCAACCTATGTCTTCAGTTATTTCCAGGATGTATTACAATCTGTCTTCAGTCTTCCTCTACATTTTTTACCCTCTACAGCTCCCTCTAGTGCCATGGCTGTTACTTCCTGAGGCCTCAACCCATGTCCTATAATCCTGTCCCTTCACATTGTCAGTGTTTCCCACATATTCCTTTCGTCCGCGATTTTGTGCAAAACCTCCTCATCCTCCTCATTTCTTACCATATCAGTCTACGTAATTTTCAAAATTCGTCTGTAACACCACATCTCAAATGCTTCGATACTCTTCTGTTTCGGCTTTCCCAATGTCCATGTCTCATTAACATACAATGATGTCCTCCAAACGTATATTCTCTTGGCCAGGAATGCCTCTTTTGTCAGCACTAGCCTGCTTTTGATGTCATCCTTGCTGTGTCTGTCATTGGTTATTTTGCTCCCTAGGTAACAGAATTCCTTAACTTCATCTACTTTGTGACCATTAATCCTGATGTTAAGTTTCTCACTGTTTACATTTCTGCTACTTCTCATTACTTTGGTCTTTCTTGGATTTGCTCTCAGTCCATATTCTGTACTCATTAGACTGTTCATTCCATTCAGCAGATCGTAATTCTTCACTTTCAGTCAGCATAGCAATGTCATCAGCGAATTATATCACTGGTATCCTTTCACTTTGAATTCTAATTCCACTCCTGAACCTTTCTTTTATTTCCATCATTGCTTTTTCATTGTACAGATTGAACAGTAGGGGCGAAAGACAACATCTCTGTCCTACAGTCTTTTTAATCCGTCCACTTCATCCTTAGTTGTCCACCCTTATTATTCCCTCTTGGCTCTCGTGTATTACCCATCTCTCCCAGTATCTTACTCCTATTTGTCAGAATTTTGAGCATCTTACACTATTTTACATTGTCGAATGCTTTTTCCAGGTTAACAAATCCTATGAATGTATCTTGATTTTTCTTTAGTCTTGCTTCCATTATCAACTGCAATGGCAGAATTGCCTCTCTCATGCCTTTACCTTTCCTAAAGCCAAACTGATCGTAATCCAATGCATCCTCAATTTTCTTTTCCATTCTTCTGTATATTATTCTTGTCAGGAACTTGGATGCAATAGCTGTTAAGCTGACTATGTGATAATTCTCACACTTGTCAGCTCTTGGCAGTTTTTGGAATTGTGTGGATGATTTTTTCCGAAAGTCAGATGGTATGTCACCAGACTTGTACATTTTGCATAACAATGTGAATAGACGTTTTGTTGCCACTTCCTCCAATAATTTTAGAAATTCTGATGGCATGTTACCTAGCTCTACTTCCGTATTTGCCCTTAATCTTACAAAGCTCTTTTAAATTCTGATTCTAATACTGGATCCCCTATATCTTCTAAATCGACTCCTGTTTCTTTTTCTATCACATCAGACAGATCTTCCCCCTAATAGAGGCCTTCAGTGTACTCTTCCCACCTATCTGCTCTTTCTTCTGCATTTCACAGTGGATTCCTGTTGAATTCTTAATGTTACCACCCTTGTTTTTTTTTTTTTTTTCGCTGAAAGTTGTTTTGACTTTCCTACATGCTGAGTCAGTCGTCCTGCCGATCCTTTCTTTTTCAATTTCTCCACATTTTCCAAGCTGCCATTTTGTTTTAGCTTTCCTGGACTTCCTATTTATGTCATTCCTCAGCGACTTGTGTTTCTGTATTCCTGAATTTTCCCCGCACATTTTTGTACTTCGTTCTTTCATCGATCAACTGAAGTATTTCTTCTGTTACTCATGGTTTCTTCACAATTACCTTCTTTGTCCTTATGTTTTTCTTTCCATCTTCTCTGATTGCCTTTTTTTGAGTTGTTCATTCCTCCTCAGCTGTATTGCCTACTGAGCTATTCCTTATTGCTGTCTCTATAGCCTTAGAGAACTTAAAATGTGTCTCGACATTCCTTAGTACTTTCGTGTTCCACTTCCTGACTAATCTCTTAGTTCACCCTACTCTTCGTCGCTACTACAATGTGATCTGAGTTGTATCTGCTCCTGGCTGCGCCTTACAATCCACTACCTGATTCCGGAATCTCTGATACGTTCTCTATTCATCTTCAGCTTGCGATGTTGACATGTATACCTGAACTATCATTGTCAGTGTTGGTTTGCTGTCAATTTTGATAAGAACAACTCACTCTCTGCCCTACCTTCCTATTCATAACAAATCCTACTCCCGTTACACCATTTTCTGCTGCTGTTAATATTACCCTATACTCACCTGACCAGAAATCCTTGTCTTCTTCACTTAACTCACCCCTCTTTATCTAGATTGAGCCTTTGCATTTCCATTTTCAGATTTTCTAGCTTCCCTGTCATATTCAAGCTTTTGACATTCCATGCCCCAACTTGTAGAACATTATCCTTTTGTTGGCTATTCAATCTTTTTCCTCATGGTGGTTTCCATTGCCTTCTGCATCCTTATGCCCATGATAATTGCTAATTCTCCCATCTTTAGGTCCAGTTTCCCACCCCAAGGACAAGAGAGTGCACTGAACCTCCCTCCGTTCCTCCGCCATATTTCACGAGGCTTTTGGCAGAATGAGGGTGACTTTGTATGCCAGAAGTCTTCAGTCACCAATACTGATGATTAATCAAAAGTTAAGTGGTGGCGAGATTCAAACCTGCGACTGGTATCTTTTTGATTACTAGAGTGGGTGTCACGTATCATGGCGGGTGGTGGGGGAGTTCTGTGCAGCCAGCAGTTAATGGTGGGGGGAGCCAGCTGCCAGCCGTGACAGTCAGTGTAGCCACATTGTGTGTTTCCGCTCCATTCGACTGTCGGCTACTGACCGCCGCCCATTGCAGTATGCGCGCATGCAGGAAAGGAGACAAGCGCAGTAATACCTACCGTATACGTCTTTGTGAGAAAGGTGTTGTCATCGAAACGTCTGCCTTTAAAATATGCAGTTGTATAAAATATGTAAAAAAAAAAAGCTATGAACATTGGCAAGAAAAATAGACAAACTTGCATTGTTTATTGTGTGTGTTTATCAACACAAGAATACCATGCTGAGTAACTGGGAAAACTGCTGCGCATTTATTTATCTTTCCTACTCTAACTCATAAAATACAATCTTCTTGTGCTGCCTTGAAAAATAAAATTTGAAAAGTAGAAGAACCAGCGTGAAGCACAATAAGGCGTCTCCCTTTTCCCACAGGAACCTTCAGGCCACCAACATCGTCACTTGTCTTCCAGCACATTGGTCTTGAATAGTTCCGGTGAACGTAATGTTTCATTGAGATAATAAATACGTGCTTTTTCTGCTTGTTTTATCTAGTGCATTTCTCTCAAGAACACAGTTCTTGCTGCTACAATGTCACTTCTCTCTAAGAGCAGTTTTCTTCCGTCATTGCTCTTTCTGTATTTAAATCCCATCTCCCTTAATATTCTGAGCATAGTAGATTTGCTGCCATTGAATCTTTCAGCTTCTTTCATGTAGGAACATAATTTAGCTGCCTTAGGATATTCACCTTGGCTATACATGTCGAATATTTTGCGCCGTAACACATTCTTGCTGAAATCTTCGAGCTCACTTACGAATTTCTTTCGATTTCGGCACTTACCAGGCGACTTAAAAATAGGTGCTTCGTTCTCTTCAGTAGATGCTTTGGCTTCGCTGGCGATCCGTTGTACAGTTCTCAAACCGATACCACACACCTCAACTGTTCATTCTTGGCACTTGGCAAGACTGGGCGACACTTTTTTGTCTGCTGTGGCTGCTGCTTCCAGCTCCCGTCTAAAGAACTGATACATGCGAAATATTATTTCTCTCGCCTGCCTGTGTAATACTGGGTGAGATTTGCTGTTGCCACTCACATTACCACAATACCTGGCAATAACTTCTAAAAAAGCACGACACACAATGCTAAAACCAGCCGTAAACTTGCTACGCACAGAATGACGTTAAATCGGGCGCTCGCTATTGCTGACTGACTCCTATTGGTCGGCAGGTCACGTGACTTCCGTGCTACTGTGCATCCAGTCCTCACCCGCCAAGTAACATGACGCCCGCTCTAATCAAAGACGCAGCCCCTAGACCATGGGCATGATGTCATTTCATTTTTACTGTTTAATGTATCCTACTGCAGTAAACGATGCTGCCATCGCCATGCCACAGTGGGGCTCCAGCTTCTGCTTTTTGTGTATGTAGATCATTTTTTCATCTTTTGTAGAAATGTCCGATTCTGGATTTACTGTGTATAGAGGCTGGAATTCGTATTCCAGTTAGAGGCTATAGTCAGTCTTCTCAATTTGTCTGATGTACGAGAGTTTGTAAGTTAAGACACTCAGTCTTTCTGCCCCTGGTGCAGGTCCTGCCTCATTTCTTACAGGCATTGGATCCTATTTTATGCTCCGGTCTTAGACATTTAGCTTTTTTATGCCCTTCTTCACCGCATGTGCCACAAATTATTCGAGGGGCTCTGCAACACTTCAGTGTGTCCCAGATTACAACACTTGAAACATTTTGCGCCTGAAAACCTTAATCTTGTGGCCTGGATTTAAATCTGTTTCACTTCATTTGTAAATTCCTCTCTGGATATGTGTTCTGATAAATTTAACTTGCATAGTTCATCCAGAAACTAATTTTCCTAGTAAGTTGTTGGCACCTGATAATTACCACTAGCAGTCTTCTCCCCCCCCCAATCTCCCCCCCGATCTCCCTCCCCCCGATCTCCCTCCCCCCCGATCTCCCTCCCCCCGATCTCCCTCCCCCCGATCTCCCTCCCCCCGATCTCCCTCCCCCCGATCTCCCTCCCCCCGATCTCCCTCCCCCCGATCTCCCTCCCCCCGATCTCCCTCCCCCCGATCTCCCTCCCCCCGATCTCCCTCCCCCCCGATCTCCCTCCCCCCCGATCTCCCTCCCCCCGATCTCCCTCCCCCCCGATCTCCCTCCCCCCCCCGATCTCCCTCCCCCCCGATCTCCCTCCCCCCGATCTCCCTCCCCCCCGATCTCCCTCCCCCCCGATCTCCCTCCCCCCCG
The DNA here is from genome assembly GCF_023898315.1 of Schistocerca nitens. Taxonomy (NCBI): domain Eukaryota; kingdom Metazoa; phylum Arthropoda; class Insecta; order Orthoptera; family Acrididae; genus Schistocerca; species Schistocerca nitens. The sequence continues at coordinate 411,218,861 of NC_064618.1, forward strand.
ATCTCCCTCCCCCCCGATCTCCCTCCCCGCCATCTCCCTCCCCCCCACCGTCTGTGGCCCCCCCCCACCGTCTGTGCCCCCCCCCACCGTCTGTGCGCCCCCCCACCGTCTGTGGCCCCCCCCACCGTCTGTGGCCCCCCCCACCGTCTGTGGCCCCCCCCCCACCGTCTGTGGCCCCCCCCCACCGTCTGTGGCCCCCCCCCCCCACCGTCTGTGGCCCCCCCACCGTCTGTGGCCCCCCCCCCACAGTCTGTGCCCCCCCCACCGTCTGTGCCCCCCCCCACCGTCTGTGACGCCCCCCCACCGTCTGTGACGCCCCCCCCACCGTCTGTGCCCCCCCGCCACCGTCTGTGACGCCCCCCACCGTCTGTGCCCCCCCCAACCGTCTGTGCCCCCCCCCCACCGTCTGTGCCCCCCCCCCACCGTCTGTGCCCCCCCCCCACCGTCTGTGCCCCCCCCACCGTCTGTGCCCCCCCCCCCACCGTCTGTGCCCCCCCCCCCACCGTCTGTGCCCCGCCCCCCACCGTCTGTGCCCCGCCCCCCACCGTCTGTGCCCGCCCCCCACCGTCTGTGCCCGCCCCCCACCGTCTGTGCCCGCCCCCCACCGTCTGTGCCCGCCCCCCACCGTCTGTGCCCGCCCCCCACCGTCTGTGCCCGCCCCCCACCGTCTGTGCCCGCCCCCCACCGTCTGTGCCCGCCCCCTCTCCACAGCCTGTGCCCGCCCCCTCTCCACAGCCTGTGCCCCCCCCCCTCTCCACAGCCTGTGCCCCCCCCCTCTCCACAGCCTGTGCCCCCCCCCCTCTCCACAGCCTGTGCCCCCCCCCCTCTCCACAGCCTGTGCCCCCCCCCCTCTCCACAGCCTGTGCCCCCCCCCCTCTCCACAGCCTGTGCCCCCCCCCCTCTCCACAGCCTGTGCCCCCCCCCCCCTCTCCACAGCCTGTGCCCCCCCCCCTCTCCACAGCCTGTGCCCCCCCCCTCTCCACAGCCTGTGCCCCTCCCCCTCCACCGCTTTAGTGCCCTGATGAATTTTGCAATCACCTTAAAGGTTATATTTTCAAAATTGATGTCTACTGGTGGTGCATGCAATGTCTGCACAAGTAAATATACTACATCTGTATTAAGTTGTTTATAACTGGGTACAGTGTTTGCTGGCACAGTGAGAAAGTAATCATTGAATTTGGTAGTCAGTAAGGTGAAAGTGTCACCAAGATAAGTGTGTCTGAAATTTTGTCACAGAGGCCTAATTTTTCCTTTTACTTGATGTATGTCAGGAATCATATGATCAGTCAATTGAGGGAGATGGTGCAGTGGTTGAGGCAGTAGAGTCATATGCAGGGATGGGGTACACATCCCTAAATAAGCACTGAGCGAGGTGGCACAGTGGCTAGCACACTGGACTCGCATTCGGGAGGACGACGGTTTAATCCTGTGTCCAGCCATCCCGATTTAGGTTTTCCATGATTTCTCTAAATCGCTGCAGGCAAATGCTGGGATGGTTTCTTTGAAAGAGCACAGCTGACTTCCTTCGCCATCCTTCCCTAATCCGATGAGACCGATGACCTCGCTGTCTGGTGTCCTCCCACAAACAACCCCTAAATGAGCATTCAAATTTAATTAATCATAAGCAAAGGTTTTAAGAAGTCTACAACTGTGTTGTTAATAATTAAAATAATAAATTTAATGCACCAGTTAAGTTTCTTTCATGTGTGGCACAGTGTGTTTCAAGAATTCAATCTCATTTTCAAGTGCTGTAGAAGTTAACTTCATTTTTGAATCAAATCAGTTCATGTGCAGATGTACGAGGTCTGTTCAAAAAATTTCAGAACTTTGTCCACAAAATTTTTCTAACTTACTGTTTACTTATTGTGCATGGTCTCCTTCGAAATACAATTGTCCACAATTGATACACTGCTCCCAACACTGTTTCCACTTTTGGAAGCAGTCATGGTATGCCATTTTCATTTTCTGTGCAGTAGTCACGCACCAACATGGATGAATGTGTGGGTGCATTATCGTGATGCAAGAGCCAGGAATTGTCTCTCACATTACAGGCCATTTCCTTCTCACATTTTCTCGCAGGCATTGCAATGTGGCCCAATAACACTATCAATTAACAGTTTGTTCCTGTGGCATGAATACATGATGAACTAATACTTTAAAAGTCAAAGGAAAGTATCATCATGGCTTTGACATTTGACATTTGATCTGACCTGACCTGACTGGTCTTGGAGAGAGCCTTTCCCAACCCATTGTGAAGACTGAACATTGATCTCGACATCGTCTACATCGATACTCTGCAAGCCACTGTAATGCGTGTGGTGGATGGTACCATGCTCCACTAATCATTTCCTTTCTTGTTCTATTCGCGAATAGAGCAAGGGAAAAACTATTGTGTATATGCCTCCATATGAGCCTTAATTTCTCGTATCTTGCCTTTGTGGTCCTTACGTGCAATGTATGTTGGCAGCAGCAGAATCGTTTGGCAGTCCTCTTCAAATGCTGATTCTCTAAATTTTCTCAATAGTTTCTCGAAAAGAATGTCGCCTTCTCTAAGGGTTTCCCATTTGAGTTCCTGAAGCATCTCCGTAATACTTCCATGTTGTTCAAACCTACCTGTAACAAATCTAGCAGCCTGCAACTGAATTGCTTTGACATCTTCCTTCAACCTGAGCTGGTATGGATCCCAAACACTTGAGCAGTGCTCAAGAAGTGGTCACGCCACCGTCCTATATGTGGTCTTCTGTACAGGTGAACCACTGTCTCCTAAAATTTTCAAATAAACCAAAGTCGACTATTTGACTTTCGTACCACAGTTCTCACAAGCTTGTTCCATTTCATATCGCTTTGCACTATTACGCCCAGATATTTAAACAACATGACTGTGTCAAGGATACTAGTAACATTGTATTCGAACGTTACAGGTTTGATCTTCCTACTCATCCACATTAACTTAAGATTTCCCACATTTAGGCCTAAGTGCCATTCATCGCACCAACTGGAAATTTTGTTTAAGTTGTCTTGTATCTTCCTACAGTCAATCAACTTCGACATCTTACGGTACATCATGGCATCATCAGCAAACGGCCTCAGATTGCTGCCCACCCTGTCCACCAAATCATTTATGTATATAGAGAACAGCAGGAGGTCTATCACACTTCCCTGGGGGCACTGCTGGCTATACCCTTGTCTCTGATGAACACTTGCCTGTGAGGACAACATCCTGGGTTCTGTTGTTTAAGAAGTCTTCAAGCCACTCGCATATCTGTGTTCATACCTTCAACGGGCGTCCTGAACAAGGGTTATCTTTAACTTCCACCAGGCCATTTCTAAACCATGTGAACCATTTGTAACACAGAGTTTGTCTTAAGCGCTCATCACTGTAGGCTTCCTATGTCGTTTGGTGTGTCTCTGTAAAGGCTTTCTTGAGTTCCATAGAAAATTTATTGCAGACACCTTGCTCCTCTAACTTTGCTATCTTGAAATTCGCAAACTGTGCACCACAACACTCTACTCAATACAGCACTGAACAATAAGTAACAGACATACTCATATTTCCAGCAGTTACACATCAGACACAGGTGGGTGCAGGGATACCAACTGCATTTCATTCCAACACACCATTAGTGCAAAATTATGAATTTTCTGTAATTTTTTGAACAGACTTTGTATTTGCATTATCTTTGTATTATTTTATAAAGAAAAAAGATCTCACACACACACACACACACACACACAAACACACACACGCACACACACACGGGGAGGGGCAGGGCAGAGAGAGAGAGAGAGAGAGAGAGAGAGAGAGAGAGAGAGTGTTTCTCTTTGGTCTTCATTGTAGCTTTAATGAAGAATATCTAAATGTAGCATTGAACCCTGACCCATCTCTATTTTAAGATCACTCACATTTTCTGTGAAAATTTACATTATCCAGTATCCATCATTATTGATTGACTGATTGATTGATTTTAACAGGAGAGCTAAAACACCATAGGTCTTACCGCCACTGCCTGCACTGAAACTAGGTTTATTGTGCGGTATCACTCCCTGTATATCTAGTAAAGCTAACCAGTGCCATTATATAGTGCAAGGAGTCCCTCAACCAGTTTTTTGTTAGACACAATTTCTTCAGGTCTAGTTGTCCGGAAGATTCTGTATCTTTTACTCTCCAATGCCATGCATTCGAAGATTAGGTGTGATCAGTTTCTTCACCCTCATCACAGATCCTTCATTGTGTGTAGGTGTTTTTTGAAGTTCCCATGACTGGTCATCAGTCCAGTCATGAGTTTGATCTCTGTTCAATCCCAGGATTACAGAGCTTCTTTTAAAACATGGCTTGGGCATCATTACCTTACCATGTTTTTGTTTATGGACCTTGGTCCAATATCCTACGCGCTGTTTCCTAAGCCAGTTCTGTAGTTCTAATTTGATCATATCCTTGGTGCTTGTCAAGACAGGTTCCCGTCCAGTAAATGGAGTTGTTGCCCCCATCCTAGCCAATCTATCAGCTTGTTCATTGCCGCAGATCCCCAAGTGGCCAGGGAACCACACTAGGTTCAGCCTTTTGCTTCCCCCCAGCTCCACCAGAGCCCTGTGGCAATCTGCAACAATCTTAGATCTTCTTGCCGGAGCTGCCAATGATTTCAGGGCTATCTGGCTGTCTGAATGGATGTAGATGCTACACATATTCTCCTCCACACATTCCCTAATTGCAGTAATTTCGGCTTGGAATACAGAGGCCAGTTTCCGTAGAGACATGATGCTCTCCAGTCTTGGCTGAACCCCGTACAAACCTGCCCCAATGCCTTGGTCTGGTTTCGACTCATCGTTGAACCAAACGATGTCCCCCATACGATGTCGAACTGTTTTCTCCCACTGCTCTGTACTTCCAATTATTATGTTCTAAGGCTTGTCGAAGCAGTTGGGAGTTGTTATATAGTCGGCAGGCATTTCCCCAGCCATACCTATATTTACCTCATTCACCATGTTAGTGTGTGATTCTGGATATCCAAATGAGACACAGTTTTGGCCAGTTTTAAGTCTGTATGCACCAGCCGCTGCCTCCATCTTAACCCAAAGATGAAGTGGAGGCATATCCAGCATGGCTTCGATTCCAGTAGTTGGTGTGCTGCTAATTCCGTCCGTTATGGCTAAACAGGCCAATCTCTGCACCTTATCTAGCTCTTTAGCAGCAACCCGCTGTTCTGCCTTCTTCCACCACACTATGGCCCCATAGGAAATCCTAGGTGTGTATCCAATGCATACCCCTGGGGCTTAGGGCCTAGTTTTTGCCACAATCCCTCCTAGTACTCACTAAAGTACTTTTTGCCTTGGAGCAGATACTCTTAATATGAGGGGTCCAAGTTAGCTTCTCATCCAAGGTTACCCCCTAGATATTTCACTGTACCCTTCACAGGTAGAGTTTCATCGAAGAGCTTTAGATTCCAACTTGTATGCTGAATATGTCTCTTCGTAAATGGCACCACAACAGTCTTCTTAGGATTAACTCTCAGATCCTGTTTAATGCACTATTTTTGCACAATATCCAACCCTCCTTGTGCCATATTCCTGACTGTGTCAGTAAATTTGCCAAGTATTACTATGACAAGGTCATCTGCGTATCCTTGACAGAAGCATTGTCTAGCATTTACTTCCTCAATGAGTTTGTTCACCACTAGATTCCACAATAGAGGAGACAAAACTCCTCCTTGTGGACAGCCTCTAGTGGTCTTAATTACCATCTTTTTATTCATCATGGTACCTCCTACCTTCCTTCCACTAAGCATGGCCCTGGTCCACCTACATTTAGTGGTCCCCAGGTCATGCACCTCTGCTGCCCTTACCATGGAATCAAAGGTCATGTTACTGAAGGCCCCCTCAATATCCAGGAAGATGCAGAGGGCTATTTCTCGGAAGTGAAGTGCTTTTTCCACCTTCCCAACGAGTTGGTGGAGAGCTGTCTCACATGATTTACCTGGTTGGTATGCGTGTTGGTTCAGGTGTAGAGTGACTCTCCTTAACCCCCTCTCCCCAACATAAACATTAACCAATTTTTTCAACGTTTTGAGAATGGAGGAGGACAGACTGAATGGTCTCATATCCTTTCTGGGGTCACATACTGGTCTGTGTTATCTGGCAGAGCATATTGAGGAAAGTGAGTTTTGAGGAACAATTCCAGTGTCTCATGTGCTGTCTTTGTAAATTCCCCATCCTCCTTCCTCAACATACCTCCTGGATTGGTTGGTACGCTAGTGAGACTCTTGTGAAATCTGGCTTGTGCAGCCGTGCCCTCCACTTCCTCACAGACTGCCTGCCAGGATGCTTCCTTTGCTTGTCTTATTGCAAGATTGTAATTGACAAGGACCTCACGATATTTAGCCCATTGTCCTTTACGTCTCGCAATGTTAAACAGTCTCTGTACCTGTTTTCTTTGTGTTTCCAGTTTGTTATTCCACCAAGGAACACTCCTATTTGTGCACTTTCTGGTGATTGTGCAGTTGTCCTGATATGAGGTCACTATGGCAGAGGTAACAGCCTCTGCTACTTCCTCAAATTCTACTGGCTTCCTTATCGTGGTTTTAATTTCTGATAAACCCAAGTCAAGGTCCCTTCTATGTGTCTCCTAGTCTGTTTTCCTGGGATTTCTGTAAGTCATGGTCTGTCAATTCCCATTTCAACCTTGAATTTAATGTACATGTGGTCCGATGAGGATGGCTCCAACACCACATGCAATTTTTTGACATAGCTACCCATTGTCATGGAACCAAGTGTTACGTCAATTACTTCTGCTATTCCTGAATGTAGGTTCATTGCCCCTATTGAGGACCTCTAAGTTGTTAGCTAAGAGAAATTCAAGAAGGTACTCACCTCTACTGTTGGTATCCTTGCTTCTCCACAGTAGGTTGTGGATATTGGCGTCGCATCCCAACAGCAGTTGGTCACCTTGCTGATGGCAAATCTCTACCAGTCTCCTCACCTCCAAGGGAGGGGGAGAACTGTCTTCATAAGGAAGGTATGCTGAGGCCAAAATAATTTCCCTCGTGATACCTTCCTCACATTGCTGCATTTTGATGGTTACTAAGTCCCTAGAGCAGAAATCCATCATTGGCATGAAAGAAATGCCATTTCTAACATATGTGCATGTTCTGGAGTTTCTTAGATTCCTAGCGTATATCAGCTTACCTCCAGTGCCTCTGAGGTCCGATACACCCCCTTTGTATAAATAGGGTTCTTGTATCAGGGCCATGTCCACTTCCTGTCTCTCCAGGCAGCAGCTCAGGGCAGCAGAGGCCCCTTTACTGTGCTGCAGACTAATCTGTAGCACCTACAGGCTCCGTCTTAACTGCCATTTTTGAGTTCTTTGAGAACCCTGACAGTGACCTGCGAGAACCCTAAAAACAGTTTCAGGTCCTGCTCCTGCGTCACCTTCAGGGACTTCTCACCAACGTCCACCACCAGGGTTCGTCCTTCCGGAGCAACCTTCTGGTTAATCACTCTCCAGTCTTCTGTCGGGTCTTTTGGGTTCTGGGCCCCTATTTTCCTGAACAGAGTCCTGGGAGGGACTTCCTTAAGGATCTTAGGAACCCATAATGATATCTTTGCAGTCTTAAGAAGCTCCGCTACCGTCTTGACCAGCAGCTTCTCATCTTCCCATGGGGATATCATGGGCGCCTTGTCCTTGAGCCATTTTACTGTGTGCACCCCCTCACAGACAAAAATGAGTGCACCATGATCTAGATAGACCCTCCTGAAGTTGGGACCTGGGCCAGCGTCCCCACCAATCTTTTCAAAGAGGGCCATCTGTACTAGTTCCTCCTGCTGTTAGGTGATGGCCACCAGTGCATAACCTTCCATGATAACTGCCATCCTAAAAACCGAGACTGCAGTACTATAGGTCTGTTTCCCTATTTATTGCCTCGGTTTTTTCTGGACTCACTTATCCAGGGAGGAGGGAGTCTTTGATTCCTCCCTTATCCGCTTACTACCTGTCTTTGACGTTGTGGGGGTCTGTGTGTCCCCTTCAACCTGAGACAGTTTTTTCCTGGGGGTCTCGGGTTCTAGTACCTTTACTTCCAACCACTTGTTTTTAGGAAGCGATTCTTTTCCTTCCTTTTTCCTCTGTTCCTTGAGTAGCTTCCTCCTCTGGGCCCCAGACAAGCCTTTGATCTTAATTTGGTCTAGCTTCTCGGTTACTGTTCCCACTTCTGGCTCAGTTCTAGACCCTGATTCAGTAGTGGAAATGCCTTTCATCAGTCCTGTCTCTGATGTTTGAGTATCTGAGGTCTCAATTTGCCCCTCAGTTTCTTTTTCTTTATTTTCTATAGTCATGTCCATGTTGGCCCCACGAGATTTGGGGATCTAGAAGGTCCACACTACGAATACCCTGCGCGGTGTAAGGCTAATTACTCAGGGAGGTCGCCCGGTATCCCTGAGGCTCCATTTGTGACACATCTTCCCATGTGCCACGCACTCCTCACCACGGATCACATCACACCTTGGGTTGGGTCAGGGAATATGGTAGGACTAGGAGTGGATAGGGAAGATGGGACGTTGTGGGACACTATTAGTCTAATCCATTGGCTGAGGCCTTTCCGGCAGTAGGTCCTCTACCTTCGGCATAGCCTTCAGCTTCCCGCAGATACGCAAGCCCCTCCACCCGCACGGACAGTGCTTCGACAAGTTGTTGTCCTCCGGAGAGGATCCATCATTATTAGTTGATATCAAATACATCTACTTGTGTTTCTAATTTGTGCTGCAATTGCTGAATGAATGCATGATAGACTTACGTATATCGTACGATTATTTGCTTTATTATGGAAGTATTCAGTGGAGTGATTTCATTGCAATAGTGGTGTAACCTTATATAAGAAAACTAGCTACAAATAGAGCTCCGCAGAAATAGGTAAGTTCTAGGTAATGTAGAGAAAACAGTTACTGTACATCTGTTGAGTCTGATTATTAGCATGTAGTTGATTGACACTTGTATGTTTTTGCATACTATTTAGACCACAGTTGCACAGTCTTTGTATAATGTCAAATATATTTAAACGGTGTACATAATTTGTAGCAGTTAATTTAGGGTGTAAAGGGAAAATCACAGTTATAATGTCTTATTACAAAATGTATACATAGAAAAACTGCAAGAATTCACAGGGGAGAAACAACATTGAGGAAAGGACTGCATGGGGCACATGCAAAAATTTCTCGGACTAGTTACCTAAATGTAATAGAGATTTATTATAAAATTAACAAAGTTAGAGATATTAAGAGAAATGAATGAAATAAGTATAGTACAGATTGAAAGCTTGATAAAACCACTTGACTGTTGGTACACAAGTGTCATCATTTATACTTCTTGGCCGCACGGTTAGGGGTGCCATGTCACGGATTGCTCGGGCCTTCCCGCTGGAGGTTTGAGTCGTCCTTTGGGCATGGGTGTGCATAAGTTAGTTCAAGTAGTGTGTAAGTCTAAGGACTGATGACCTCAGCAGTTTGGTCCCTTAGGATTTCACACACATTTGAACATTTTTTTATACTTCTTGCAGTAATTAACAATATTTTCCCAGTAGTCGCACACCCATTCAAGAAGTGTGCATATTAATTGTTTTCAGAGACATATTTTCAAAGGTGGAACAAAGATGGACAAGTGTGAGGATTCTTTGGGGCGGCGGTGCAGTGTGGTTAGGTCTTTGAGTCAAGAAGATATAAGTGTAAGTAATTTTTTTAATACATTTACTCATTGCATAACAAGAAGTTACATAACTTTCCTATTGTATTCCACAGTTTCTATTTACAATCTGTTGCTGTTGCCACACTTTGTTTCGGATTTCTTTGCTCCACAGCATTATCATTTTATCATACCCTGTTGTGTTGCTATATTTTATCCACCATATTTGAGCGAGTCTGATTTCCAATTAGAAATTTGAATTCCACTATTTTTGGGCTACATAAGCCTTAAAAATAATTGTACTGCAAACTGACTAGGTTGCTCTGTTCGAATTTATAGTTTTCGTTAGTTTGGCATTTTATTGTAAAATTTAGTGCAAAGGTTGAGAAGAGGCTATCCGTGCATTTGTCATTGGTTCTTGAAAGCTTGTTAATTTGTTTCTGATTAATGGAACTGTGTTTCACAGTGTGTGAACGTAATTGATATTCCTTTGTCAGAATCTTTCAGTAAGACTACGGCCCTTTATTTAAAAAAAAAAAAAAAAGATAGTATAGCAGTGTTTGCTAGGTACTTGTTTATTACGTTAATACTCCAGTAGCTACACAACTGCTGCTCACTTATCTTAACCAGTTAGTTTCTGTTCTGGTGTCATTGAAGCAGATACTTAGTTAACATTGTAATTTAAGGAATTGAAAGTAATTGCAACTTGGCAGAATATCAGTATTATGAGAGCATGTTGTATATATATATATATATTTTCAGTGATCATATTTTTTGCCCTTTTACAATATCTTCAGATAAACACTAATGTGAGAAGAAAGTCTTGTACATGTGGTGCTGTGCCCCTTCCAGATATTGAAAATATTAATATTGTTGACATAATCTTCCCAGTAGAGTTTCATTTTATTTCATTGCTGAACTGGTGTTAGGCACATGCCAGTCAGCTGTGGCATGTTGTATATAATGTTTTTTCAGAACGTGCCAAAGAAATTTGCTAGTAACATTCCTGTAATTATTCAATTATATGACTGGTATGGTAATTAGCATACAAATTCTGATGATTTGCAGGACAGGGACATTTGCTTAGTTGCTTGTTTCATAACCTTTGAAAAGGTAATGTATTTCTCCGCAGGTGCAGTTTTCAGACTTTTCAACACTGTAAAGGGTCATAGGCAGAAGTAAGAACCTGCATGGTGTATGAAATAAATTACATGCAAATGATCATATCACATATGTTACTTATGTGACACAAATTTCTTAATTGTTTGAATTGGACCTTGTGCATCATTTTTTTTTTTGCACTGTCTTCACTTCATGAGCATGACTTTTAGTTGCATCTGCTTCTGTCAATTTGCTCATTTGATTCTGATATACATTTAATTTCGGTGTTTATTCCAGCAAGGTCCCCCCCCCCCCCCCCCTCCATGCTTATGTCTTACACAGTTAAACCTACTATTCATGTATCTGCTCATCCGAGACAAGAATTACCTTCTAGATTAATTATTCATGGACAGAACAATAACAGTATTTCAGTTTGTGACAGCAGTCGTACATGCTGTAGCTTGAAAATTGAAGTGTTTCAATTTTACCTGTAGATATTGTTTTATTGTGGAATACTATCCCAGGTGCAAATCATTATGTAAAGCTATTATCAGGCAATGAATCTGAGGAGGAGAGGCCGGACTCAGACACTGTGACCCACTGATTTTGATGAGTTTCAGCATAGTAATTATCAGCCACTCAGAAGTAATTCCTGTGAAAGAGTGGCATATGTCATAACACTTCTCCAAATTCAAAACTGTGTACATGGGTTCATATTACACTTTTCGCAGTATCTCTTACTGTTTTATTCTTCATCGTGATAATGCAGAGTGTCATACTCCTTATTTACAATGTATTAGCTGATGGAGAGGAACACTGGATTAATGTCTCATTGCCCCTATTCACTTGGTCTGTTGGCTAACAACTTCCTTTGTTCTCTGATATCAAAGTAAAAATTCATGGACTCCTATTTTCATCACTTCAATAAGCCTTTCAGTCCTTCTAAAACCATGTTTTTGAGATACCAACATCAAAATGGAAAAAAAAAAATTTCCAGGATTGATGCAAAGGTGTATAAAAGTTAGTTAATTGCAAAGGCAAATGTGTGAAAAACAATAAAATGTTTTGTCTCAAAACATGTTTTTATCTATTTGTGTTTGTAAAAAAGGCAACCCTGTATATAGATTTCACATCAACTTGCATTCTCTGTGAAAAAGTAAAAAATATTGCAAAAAGTGAGATTCAAACACGTCTACCCAGTGTTGAGCACGATTTGAATGCAGGCCTTATTTTTCTTCATGACATTCACATTTGACCAGGACTTTCCTTCTGACATATATCTCCAACTAATCAGAATCAGATATTTTTAAATTTCTTGGAAACTATTAGTATGCAGACCTGATAAGTAGTAGTAATAAGATTTCCTTGGTTTTGAGTGGTCTGATGAATCCACCAGTTCTGGAATTGACCTATCATGACATATGACATTGATTTTTTTTTTTTCAAATGTATGTGCAAATCAGTTGGTTTCAGTGTCTGGTCATACTTCATAAGGCTCAATGAAATAGTTATTTTTGAATTTTCAGTTGTTTCATTTTGGTCTCTGCCTAGAGTGTTTGGTTTCAGGGTAAGAAGAGCTGAATTTAGCGAACTTCCTAATTTTAATAATTTCTGCATACAAAGGGGCCACCTAAAACATGTAGTCCCTCTTCCTTTTATAGTTTTTGAACAAAAAATTAACCTCTTTGTGTCTCCTGTATGAAAGTAGTCTTAAAAATGTAGAAAACAGGAAATGAATCTTTCCATTTGTATGTCTAGATTCGAATTTACTTTCAGTTGTTTGTGTAAAATGAAGTATTTACCGTAACAATATACACTCTTTGAAGGAAAAAAAAGGGATTTGACTAACTTAATATTATTCTTGTTAGTACGTGATTAACACTTTGAGTTGGGTCCCACAGAATGGACTTATTTGGACAGTTCTTTCATCCTTTTTCTTTCTGTATGTGTGTTTTTTCTGTCTTTTCAATTTCTGTGGCTATTTGGAATTTCCTTCATTTTCAGACACCAACAAGAACAGGCGATCGTATTAAATTATTCCAGGAACATGGGAGTGGTGGATTCACTCCCCTCTGTGAATTCCCTACTTTGAAAAAATCATTGTGTGACTCTAATTCGACCGTAGTACGCCTAAGATACTCAAGGAAAACTGCCAAACCACTGTTGTTGAGACGGCGGCTGATTTGTGTTGATTCTGAGAATAGCATGTGTGAAGAAAACAGTGTTATGCTGAAGTCACTTAGGCATAATAACTGTGACTCTAGTAGTGGATCCCATTCCAGCAAATGGGATGGCTTACATAAAAATTCAGTGAGCAATAAGTCTCAAATGAATATTGCTTTTAGCTCAGTGCAGTGCCAACAACCTACTGTTGATACTCATAATGAATTATTAGTAAATGATTACTGTGACAGACATCTTATAGATGGTAACATTCCCCTTACAGTTAGAAATATGAAATTAATTGGTGTACCTGAAAGCCTGAGTAATGGGAGATTGTTTCATGCAAAGTCTGTGACTTTTGAAGCGGAAGGTGATCACAGTAATTCCCCTGCCTTCCATGTCAACCTCCATTCAGCCTATCCAGTGGCAGCACCTTTACATAACTCAAGTGATAGAAATTGCAGTGTATGGTTAAGTGAATTGGACACAGAACGTACACAAGCTTTACAAAGAGACCAGTCTCCTTCTGTTCTTCCATCTACCCCAATCTGGGCTGCAAGTACACCTGCCCTGCAGGTCATCAGCTTAAACCAAAGCAGCTCCATATCACCCATCACCCGGTCTACTCAGAAAATGCCTAAAGCTATGCAGGTAAGCAATAAATCTTAAATGCGTAGACTCGTCCTTGCATGGAGGGCATAGGGTTGATGAGCATTATGGACTGACTAGCAAGCACTGGTGAACTGGTTAAGTTTTATGATTGGTGCAAATATTAAGTTCTCTTATGTGTAGCTTCAGTTTTGCACATTATGTGCAACTGAATAGTTGAAGAAGTAGAATTGAAATATTTAAGTGCACAGTGTTTTGTTTCAACAACAAAGTTTATTGTGTCTTCAAATAAGACAGTACATCTGGGTATATATAACACAGATAACTATCAGTTATTGCACTCATTTTAGTGGGAAGCTTTCTTGGTGATTGGTTGCTGCAATTAGTCAGTTTGTGTGAATTTTTAGTAAAATAATGATACATTTCTTGACACACGCATCTGAAATATAATCTCCTCACAGTCTGTTGACCACTGCAGATAATTTTTAGCTATTCACACATATTGCAACCTGGACTGTGTGTATTGCTTTTGTTATTTGTCATAAATTTTTGCAACACTTTGCAGATTCAGTTCAAGAACAACATTAGATCTTGGTATTGTATGAGGTTAGTCATTAAGTGGCAGTTGGTGGTACTAAGTTGCAGTTTGTCTACAAATGTCACATAATATGCATGTATCTTGATCGGAATGGAGAAGTGCAGCCTGTTGCGGTTGGGGAGGGGGGCTACAAAGTTGAAGCATGGCTCACTGTTTGGGACTTACATTAACTTGAAAATTGTTTCTTTGACATCTCAGTTTATCATCTAATATATATATATATATATAACAGAGGGAAACATTCCACGTGGAAAAAATATATCTAAAAAGAAAGATGATGAGACTTACCAAACAAAAGCGCTGGCAGGTCGATAGACACACAAACAAACACAAATATACACACAAAATTCAAGCTTTCGCAACAAACTGTTGCCTCATCAGGAAAGAGGGAAGGAGAGGGAAAGACGAAAGGATGTGGGTTTTAAGGGAGAGGGTAAGGAGTCATTCCAATCCCGGGAGCGGAAAGACTTACCTTAGGGGGAAAAAAGGACAGGTATACACTCGCGCACACACACACACATATCCATCCACACATACAGACACAAGCAGACAAGCTACAAAGTTGAAGCATGGCTCACTGTTTGGGACTTACATTAACTTGAAAATTGTTTCTTTGACATCTCAGTTTATCATCTAATATATATATATAACAGAGGGAAACATTCCATGTGGAAAAAATATATCTATATATATATCTATATATATATATATATATATATATATATATATATATATATATATATATATATATATATATATATAGTTGAGGTGGAAATGACAAAATAATATGTTACGCATCCAAGTATGGACAACCACCAACCTGATCAGACTTGGGCCCTACTCCTTATTCTAGTCCCATAATTTTATTGTTCGCACTATACTGCTATTAAGTTAAACTGTGGTTACCAGTCCTCATTCAGTCTTTGCCTGTGTAGTGCTCCGGACTCTTCCTTTATATTGCAGCATACCAAAATTTTGGTAGTTGCCACAGATGAAAGTGAACTTCACGAACTGTTTAAGTGAATGCTGTATGTCACTTTGAGTTTAAGCTCTGATCTCCACAAGTGATCAATTCTTTATACCTCTTTGAGAAATGTAGGTCAGATTTGGAATGACACAATAGTTTGCCTTAAGATGAAAGCATTATGGCTTTAAAGCCCTTACTCTAGACTAGAGAGGAAGCTTCCCATTCTTGAAATGGGAAGACAGGATTTTACATAGGTGGACCTATTTTTGTTCCATTCAGATTATTAAGAATTATTTTGTAAATTGTTTTTTTAGTGTACTGACAAAGTACACCAAACCTAAGATAGAAGTATTTGTTGTATCTGTTCTGTTTTCCAAAATGAATCACTTCTGGCCCTTTGTCATCTTTCCTTTTCTGTTATTTTGGAGTATTTCATTCGTAATGTATACATAAGCTAAAACTCTAATGTTGTATTTAGTAAATGTTGCAGTACAACATAAGGTCATTTTTGTTGTATCAGCAGATTACAATGAAATGAAAATAATAGGTTTCCATGATAAATGTACATGCACGTATGGGCAGTGTGGGTGGAATGTAGTTATTCATTAGTGAACATTAGTACAGGTGTGTGTATTTTTAAATCTGTAGTAGTTGTGAATTATGTTATAATTTTTGTTATTAATATTGTTTTTTAGTGTTTTTGTGTTTTTGTTTTCGGTCTTCCAGAACTATTTTGTTGTTTTATTGATAGTATTTTCTATGTGGGAAATATATGATTACTTGTAAGTACTTACGGTACATTTGAAACATTTGATTAACATTTTGAACTGTGGTTTGCTCTTATGAGAGTATTCAGTGATCTGTATAGTTATGTTGTACCGTGTTAACAAAAATACACAAATAACAGTTCTCTCAGTGCTCTGAAATTAATCCATTTCTGCAGTCAGTAGTGGAGTAAACAGCAAAACAATAATAAAAATTGGGCACTAATGAGCACACTGCTACATGCCTTGTCACTTAGAGAATGGTGAAAATATTGGAATAGTGCTTCAATTTGAAACAACCAGAGAATATGCATATCACCCCCACGCCCCCCCCCCCTCCCACCCCAATTCTTTAAAAGCCACAAGCGGGATACTGACTAGAAACAAATGTATCCAGAACCATTTGTGAAATCTCAATAGTATTTCTCCATTGACTGTGAAATTAATAAGTTTCCTCCACTCTTCCAAAGCTCATATCCTGGGCATGCTCTTGCACCTCAGGTGCAAGTGAAATGCTGTGCCACATCTAGAGCATCCCTGTATGCAGAGAGAGAGAGAGAGAGAGAGAGAGAGAGTGAGAGTGTGTGTGTGTGTGTGTGTGTGTGTGTGTGTGTGTGTGTGTGTGATATATATGGTAACTAATTACTTATATAACTTATGGGTAGACAAGAGACAGAGCCTGGGTGGGTAGCAAGTAACATTTGTAAACACGAAAAGTTATTTTGTTTTGTAAATGAACACCATTTTGCAGAGATGAGGGACATTTAATATTACATTCATTGAAAATAAAGCGTATGATTTAGAAGTGAACATTGCTAAACTGAAAAGTGTATAAGTGGATTTGGATTTGGGGAAGAGCAGTGTGGAGGAAAAGTTATTGCTTATGTAATAACAAGTGTCACTTTAACTTCACTCAGTTAAAAGGTGTACAGCTTTGCTTCCGCCATTTGCTGATAGGTGGTGACAACGGTAAGTAGCGGTCGAAAGAAACAGATCACAGACGTCAGGCAGTTAGTTTGGACATCGGTCAACATAACCTCATTCAAACATTAGTCAATTTGTGTCTGCATCATGAAGTTGTTCTGGATTGAAGATGTCAATTTACGAACCTAATTCTCGTCTTTTGCGGGAGGTGTTACTGTTTTGTTTCAGTATGAAGAAAACAGTGGCTGAGTCTCATCAAATGCTCTCAAGTGCGTTTGGTAAGGATGCTATTAGTGAAAGAATGTGTCATGAGTGGTTTCAATGCTTCAAGAACTGTGATTTTAACGTCGTAGACCGGCATGGTGGTGGAAGAGAGAGTGTTTTCTAAGGTGCAGAATTGGAGACCTTACTGAGTGAAGACTCAAGTGAAACTCGAGAAGAATTGGCACAATTAGTGGGAGCAAGCCATTTCAAAACATCTCAAGGCTATGGGCATGATTCAAAAGAAGGAACTTGGATCCCATGTGAGCTGAAACCAAGGGACATTGAACGGCATTTGTGTGTTTCTGAACAGTTGTTTCAGAGGCAAAAACTGAAGGGATTTCTGCATAGCATTGTGACTGGGGACAAAAAAATGGGTTCATTACAATAACCCTAAACGCAAAAAATCGTGGGGATATCCTGGCCATGCTTCCACGTCGATAGCCAAACCGAATATTCACGACTCCAAGATAATTCTCTGCGTTTGGTGGGACCAGCTCGTCGTCGTGTACTATAAGGTGTTAAAACCAAGTGAAACAATCACAGGTCCTGGTTATTGAACACAGTTAATGTGTTTGAGCAGAGCATTAAAAGACAAATGGCCGCAATACAGCGAGAGGCATGATAAGATGATTTTGCAGCTCGACAACGCCCCACGTTGCAAAAGAGGTCCAAACATACTTGGAAACGTTAAAATGGGAAGTCCTATCCCACCCGCCGTATTCTCCAGACATTGCTCCCCCTGACTATCACCTGTTTAGATCACTGGAGCATGGTCTGGCTGACCAACACTTGCGATCTCATGAAGAAGTCACAAATTGGATCGATTTGTGGATCACTTCAAAAGATGAACAATTTTTTCGACGCGGGATTCATACACTGCCCAAAAGATGGGTGAAAGTAGTGACCAGCAATTGAAAATACTTTGAATGATACATGTGTAACCAATTTGTTACATTAAAGCCTCAAATGTTGGGGGAAAAAAAGGCGAAAGCGAATTTGTACACCCTGTAGTGCACAGGTTACTTCATTTCTCCAAAAAAAGAAAAAAAAAAGAAGTTATATACTATAAATTTCCAAAGAATTGAAAATGCTGTTACTGCTAATAAACTACTTGCTGAGGCGTGTTATAGTGATGTGCACATGAAAAGGCGGTTGGTGGACATGCATGTGGCAAGGAGCAGTATACCATGTAATGCTCCAGCCAGTAGCTTCATTCTGCCATGTCTGCCTGCAGCAAGCAGGCTCTTTGGGGGATGCATAGAACATTTTGCCTTGATTTTCATGTTACTTTAGATATGATGAGGTTACTTAGCCACTTTAGTGTTCATTACACTGGTCAACAACAAAAGTACAATTCAGGTTCAGAGAGAGAACGTGGTGGACGTAACTAATTTGAACCTGCTGATTCTGAAACTGAAGTTGCTGTTAGGTTTTTGTCATCAGTCTCCAGTTTGATGTTATTGAAGTTTCAAAATACCAGTGTCTATTTAACAGAGGCTGCAGTGGTCTCTGTATCTACTACATTAAATTTGTACAATTATAACATAGTTTGTCATAAAATTAAGTTACTGTGCTGCCCTAGGGCTAATGTAGATTTTTACAGTCAAATATACAACATTCATATCCTGGATGATGATGATGATTGGTTGAATCCTCTTGTTGATAACTTCCTTCTGTGGGATGTAGATTCTTCATATTTTAGAAACTAACAGTAATCACCTTTAGGCCTATACCTGTCTCCGTCTGCAATCTGTCCTGATGGAACCTTCCCCCATGCTCGTTACTGTTGCCAAATAGGCAAGAAAGAAATCAGATGAAGGAAGAGCATTTTTAGAGACATTCAGCATCCAAAGTTTTTATAGTTCTCTACAAGATTCCTATTAACTTATCACTCTTTTCTGCTCTTGTATCTGTTAGGAAACTGACAATTTAAAATAAAACCAGGCTGCAAGCTCTGATTGAATTAATTTTTCTTCAAAGTTCTTACAGCATATTTATTAACTTTCTAATCTTTGGCTCTATAAAAATCCCTTCTTTCAGTTTCACATAACTTAACTGAGAAATCACTCCATGTAGGTGCATGAAACCATTACCACTTTCGTCTGTCCGCTTCACCAAATTCTTGGCATACGGCAGGGGAATGAAACAGTTTGAGAATCCACCAAAGGATTCACATTTTCTTTCCATGGAGCGAATTCCCCGGTGTCCACAGTATAATTGTATAATGTTTCTGTTGCAGGGCTGTCCCAAAGACAAAAGAAACAACAGTACTTAGTAAAACCATTCTGGAGACCAGTTAATAAACCGGTTATCTTCAGATTGCCACATATTTTCTGATTTCTTTTGTTAGTTAATATCTTCGGTTAGCTCTGATAAATTTATGTAATTCTCTTTCATCACTCAACATCCTACAGGTGCAGATGGAAAAGTATTGCAATTATGTAGTAGTTCAGCCTTCAGGCTTGTTTATAAACAAGTGCCACTCTGTAGCATGGTATGGTGTGTTTAACTATTTTATTAAACCTACTGCATAAATACAAGCACAAATGTTGTCCACCATGCGGTAGTTTGGCATCAGATATTTGTTGTGTTGTCCGAAGTGAATAATTTTTGTTTCTTCATTAAGTTAGTTCCATTTCTTTGGATGCGAAGACAAAAATTCTGCAAACTTCTTGGATAAGCATCATTCACGAACATCACTATTCAGGTCTACTTGGGTTATTAAACGTGGCCTTTGTTCTGGAAAGTGGCCATCTTCACTTGATTGATACTGTGCTTCCTCTGAGTTTGTAGATGCATGGTCAGAATCAGAAACTTTTTCCCATAAGGATGAAGGAGCTGGTGCTGTTAAGTCTTCACCATAGGGGACAGGTTAGGATACTCAGTTTACTTCTTATTCTTCGATGGAAAGTTTGTTATATTTGTCAAGCATAAGTAGCAATTGGCATGGTTTCAAGGCACGTGTCAGATAATTGATATGCCAAATGGTAAGTGCTCTTTTTTTACATTTTAGCCAGTGTGTTAGTTTAGATTTACATCTCGAGCGCGTTATGTGAGGTGCCCAATTTTTATCTTGATCATCCAATTGCCATTTGAAATACAAATGATACGGTGCCATCAGTGAGCTAGAAATTAGTCATCTTTATTTCCTTGTTATGAATTCATCATAAGTAACAATATGTTTCTGGATGGTTTGTACAAGCAAGTTGTGATTCCTTCAGGGTATGTTATATGCATACAAACCACTTTTCACTATCAGTAAATTGCATGACAACCAAATTAATTCCCAAAAAAACAAAACAAAAGTTATTAGACTCCAGGTAATAAATTAAGTAAATGAACATATAATACGTATTGGCTGATGTGAAAAAGTACACGATAGGGAGTACAGAAGTGGTATATGTTACATTCAAATCCACGCAGGGGGCTCGTCGCTCTTTGGCGGGTTGGTGCTTGGCTACGACTGTGCCCCAGCCTTTGCAGCATTTTTTCCCCTCCATGCTGCATGTCTATCGAACTGCTATTCTTTTTCCCTTCCCTTAGGGAACGTGTCTGGGGTATTATTGGAAATGTTCTGCATTGTGTCACTGACAGAACAGTCTAACCTTTGTTTTTTGCTCCCTTTTCCATTCTTTGTTTCCCTTCTCCTCTTGTTCCTCCGCTTCGGTGTTTGAGGATCCTCTTTTTGTCTTCTTCCGTCCTGTGCGCACCTGAAGGCCAGCACATGCGTCTGACGCGTAACAGGTGACTGGCTAACACGTAATTCCCGGCCCCGGGTCGCCAGGTAGGGTTCACACATACCCCCTGGTACAGGTCAGGCCCAGGGAGGGGTGATTGCCTGAGCTGCAACCTTCCCAAATTGCCGATTGGTCCCTCTGTCGTATGTTCGGGAGGTATGACCTGAGGTGTGAACGAATTACCTGAGGTGGGTGTGCCCCATTGTGAAGGGGGCCTCCAGTTGGAAAGAGCACAGCATTGGAGATGCTGGCAATCGTGGGGGATTTCCTCGCGATTAGTCAATCATCTTCCTACACGACGACTACAAAGCATAAATGTAATGAAGCTAATGATTCAAAGACCTTTCCCGCTGCACCACGGTTCCTCGTGGTATCATGTACTGAAGACGGTGAGTCCTTTGCCACGGTCAATCCGTTTATTATTCAGAAAGGTGTATAGGCAAATGCTAGCCTTGTGAAATCTTGCTCTCGTTTGCGGAATGACACTTTGCTTTTTCTGGTTCTCAAGCACAACAACTGCTTGCTACCTCGCTTCTCCACGGTTACCCTGTTCGTGTCGAGGCCCATAGGACTTTGAATTCTTCCCATGGTGTAATTTACACCAGGCTGTTCGAAAGTCTAACGGAGGCCGAAATAAAATATTATCTATCTCATCAGGGTGTCATTGCCGTCCATCGTGTAATGAAGAAGGTAGATTCCTTCTTAGTGCCCACCCGCATTGTCTTTCTCACCTTGTGCTTCCGTCCAAGCTCAAAGGAGGCTATGAAATTGTCACCATCTGGCCATACATTCCGAACCTGAAGCACTGCCACCAATGTCATCGTTTCAACCACACTAGAACGTCATGTTGGCACCCAGCCAAATGTGTCACCTGTGGTATGGATGCACACAAGAGCGATTGTCCACCTCCTCCCCACTGTATCAACTGCAATGGTGGCCATGCCACCTCCTCTCAGGATTGTACAGTGCATCTTGACGAGCGGGCTGTTCAAGGGATCTGGGTAAAGGTAAAGGTGCCTTACCCAGTCACTTGCAAACACTGCATTCTCCCATCTGGTACCTATAATTCTGTTTTTCTTCCCATCTCCCTGAATACCCATCTTAAAGCTGTTGCAGTTCATCTTTTCCTTCCCCACCTGACTTTCTCCCTCTGTACCATATATGTCTCTCCATCATTCACTGTCACCAGGGCAGACTTCCTTCAACTTGTTGGCAGCTACTTGCCCCCTTTTGGCTACTCGCTGACTTTAATGCACATCGTCCCCTTTGTGGTTCTCCCAGGACATGTCAGAGAGATGCCTTCTTGTCTGACCAACTTAAACTCCTCTACCTTAACACTGGGGCACCCACTTTCCCTTCCGACTCCTCGCACACCTACTCCCATCTGGACCTATCTTTCTGCACTACCCATTGTTTTGAGTGGTCCGTTTTTTCTGACACCTACGCGAGCAACCATTTCCCTTGTGCTATCCGTTTTCTGACTCCTGCCCCATCTGCATGCACGCCTAAATGGCAGCTTCCTAAGGCAGACTGTCAGCTTTACTCCTCCCTGATGAACTTTGAAGAAAGAGATTTCCCAATTGTGATGACCAGTTCGAATATCTCACAAACTTTATCCTTACTGCTGCAGAATGTTCCCTTTCCCGCACTAACTCTTTATCACGTTGAGTCCCAGCCCCTTGGTGGACTGAGGCATGCCGCGACATGATTCGCACACGGAGACATGCTCTCCGCGGTTTTAACCACCACCTTACACAAGCAAACTGCATTCGTTATAAACAGATGCGTCCAAAGTGTCGTCTCGTTCTTCAGGATAGCAAAAGAGCTAGCTGGATTTCATTCACTAGTTCTTTTAACAATTCCACACCTTCCTCTGTCATGTGGGCCAACCTTCGACAGCTCTCCCAAGATCCAATCCCCGGCCTGACAGTAGCTGACGATGTCATCGTGGAGCCTATTGCTATCTCCAACGCTTGGGGGCCACCATTTTGCAAAAGTTTCGAGCTCTTCCCACTATCACTCTGCCTTCCTCCATCGGAAACGAGCGGAGGAGGCTCAGGCGATACCCTTCTCTTCTCAGAATTGGGAGTGCTACAATGCTGCCTTTACTATGAGGGAGCTAGATCATGCTCTCAGTTCATCCCGATCTTCCGCCCCAGGGCCAGATGCCATCCATATTCAGATGTTGCAGCACCTTTTTTCTTGTGTCAAGCACTTTCTGCTTAACACGTACAACTGCATCTAGGCAGGGGACACATGTCCTGGATGCTGGCGTGAAGCCACCGTCATACCCATACCTAAGTCCGGTAAGGGTAAAAACTTTCCTTCTAGCTACCGCCCCATCTCTCTTAACCAGCTGCGTTTGCAAGGTGATGGAACGTACGAGTCGTGCCCGACTGGTGTGGTGGCTCGAGTCTCGCCATTTACTAACTAATCTAACTAATGCACAGTCTGGATTTAGAGCGCGGCATTCTGCAGCTGACCATCTCGTTACTTTTTCCACCCAAGTCAGGAATGGTTTTCTGCAGAAATCCCAGACTGTTGCTGTGTTTTTCGATTTGGAGAAGGCCTAAGACACCTGCTGGAGAACTGGTATCCTCCGTACTCTTTATACGTGGGGCTTCCAATGGAGCCTGCCCTGTTTTCTTCAGGCATTTTTACATGACTGAGTTTTTGAGGTGCATGTGGGTTCTGCCTTGTCGGACACCTCTATCCAGGAAAATTGTGTGCCTCAGGGTTCTGTCCTGAGCATCGACCTCTTTGCTATCGCCATTAACCGTATAATGGCCTATCTCCCGCCGGGCGCCTCCGGCTCCCTTTTTGTTGACAATTTTCCATTTATTGCAGTTCTCCATGGACTTGTCTCACTGAGCAGCGGCTTCACCGATGTCTTTATTGTCTTTACTCCTGGAGCATCGACAATGGCTTTCACTTTTCCACTAACAAAACCATCTGTATGAATTTCTGGTGGTGCAAATGTCTTCTCCCACCATCTTTACATCTTGGGTCTGTTGCCTTTCCGTTCATTGAAACTACGAAATTTCTGGGGCTCATGCTTGATAGGCAACACTCTTGTCCCTCCCATGTGTCTTACCTGGCAACCCACTCTATGCGGTCCCTCAATGTCCTACGTTCTGTTTGTACCAGTCTTTTGTTGGTTCGAAAATTGACTATGGTTGCTTTATTTATGCGTCTGCACGTCCATACCTCTTACGCTGTCTCAACACTTTCCACCATCGTGACATCCGTTTGGCCATGGGTGCCTTTTACACTAGCCTGGTTGAGAGTCTGTATGCTGAAGCTGCTGAACTACCACTGTCCTATTGCCGTGACTTTCTCCTCAGCAGGTATGCATCCCGTTTGTCTACCATGCGTGGCCACCCTTCCTATGCCTCCTTTGATGATTCCTTTGATCATGAGTACGGGGCTTGTCCCTCTTCTGTTACCTCCTGGAGTCCACTTTTGGCACTTCTTATGGTGGCTTAACTTCACACTGCGTGCATCTTTCCTGGTGGGTGCGGAACCCTTCACCACCCATGTTAATTTTGGCCTTCATTCGCTTCCTAAAGAGTCTACTCCAGCCTCGATCTATCGCCTTCAGTTTCACAACCTTCGCATGGAACTTCGTGATAGTACCTTTGTACACACTGATGGCTCTTGGACTGAGTGGGGCCAGGTTTGCCTTTGTCATTGGCACCCGTGCCTTTCAATATTGGCTTCCGGCACACTCCTCAGTATTTACAGCCTAGCTCTTCACTCTGCATCAGGCCACAGCGTACATCCAGCGGCACAGGCTTTTCAATAGTGTTCTCTGCTCAGACTCACTCAGTGCCCTTCAAAGTCTATGTGCGCTGTACACTGTCCATCCCTTAGTGCAGCAGGTCCAGGAGAACTGTCACTTGCTCACTCTTGGTGGAGCCAGTGTCATGTTTATGTGGGTTCCCGTTCATGTTGGTCTGCCAGGAAACAAGGCTGAAGACACTGCTGCCAAGGCTGCAGTCCTCGTACTTCAGCCCTTGAATACCTGTATTCCCTCCGATGATCTCTGTGTTGCCGTCTGCCAGGAGGTGGTGTCCCTTTGGCATCGCCAATGGTCCTCCCTTCAAGGGAATAAGCTTCGGCTTATTAAGCCTCTCCCAGTGCCTTGGATGACCTACTCTTATCCCTCCCACCGGGAGGAGATAAAATTGGGCACTGCCTTTTTAGCCATAGTCATTTGCTAAGTGGTGCTACCCCACCACTTTGTACATATTGCACCCAAATTTTAACTGCCCACCACTTCCTGATGGACTGTCCTTTTTTTAACCATTTATGTTCCAGCTTGGGTTTGCCGTCTGATTTTATCAGGCGTTTCAGCGAATGACGCTTGGGTTGTCGACCGCATTTTACTTTTTATCCGCCGAATCAATATGGCGAATGCCATTTAATTTTTAGTTTCAGACCTCCATTTTTGTATGGTGTCTTTTTTTTAGCCCCATTACAGCATGCCTGCTTTTAGCTATCTTCTCTTCTGTCAGTTGGGAATGACATATAGTTGCTTAACTCCTCTCTATGTTCATGTTCTATAGTTCTGACTTGGGCTTATATACCCCAGGTGTTTTTTGCATCCTAAAGCACAACAAAACAATGTTACATTCAAACAATAATTCACAGTAAAGTTAATGACAGAAAAGTCACTGTCCCTATACTTTCCATACTGCTTTCGAACAAAAATCACTTAAAAATTATACAGTAAATCTCTCAACTGTTACCACTTAGAGCTCCTAACTTTTAATCCTGACATGATGTACACTTTCTGATTTCACGTTTCATGTCACATTATGATATAGAATTAAGTTTAATATGTAATTTGTGTACCAAAATCCCTGTTGACCAGAGTGACAGATGGCATAAAGCAAACATGATAAGTATTACCTTAAGAACTGACAGTATTAGTTTTCTGAACATGAAAATTCTACTATGGAGATTCAGAAGAAGCTGAACCAGTGGTCTGGTGTACCAGTCACCTCATCATTGCCAGTTACCAGGGTAGGAAGTGGCTGGAGGGTGAGGTGTGGGACAGACACAGAGAGCACACTGGTGATGCTGCAAAGTATTCTCTTTCTCTAGGTGCACAAAACGCATTGTACTGGCACCTGCTTACACACACACTGCTGTAGTACATATCTAATTTCAACCTTGGAAATGTGTCCTTATGCTGAGGCAAGTATTATCTCTCTCTGTCAACTCAGACTGAACATTTTCCTACGCATGTATTCTTGTGCTCTACCAGAAGGCAAAAGTTCCTGCACAGCATTGTAGAAAATTATGTATAGAAATATTTATAGCAGTTGAAGGACAAAAATTAAATGTTTGTGATCTCAAATGGTTTGTATTCACCCATAACTAATTCAACATATTTGGTAAGTACACAATGTTTTTTGATGGAGTGCATGTGTATGCCTGTTGCAAACTGTTTGTCCACTGCCACTGAGTTGATTGATTTTGGCAGAACTTCTCATAGTAAATAAAAACTCTTTCAAAGTTGACAGATAGTACCTTAGCACTACAATAACCTTTGTTTTATTTTATGTCAAGATAGTATGCTGCTTTCACTTGTTTGCTTGCCAATTGGAAAGTAACTAGGTATTGAAAAAGGCAAATAAATTCTACATTTACAATGCTAATTTATTTAAATTAATGTCATGCATACATTGTTGTAAAAGAATGTGGATGCATACTTTAAAATTCGCTGTAGGTGCCAGTGACATCCACTTATCATCCCAAATGGCTGGGTATCAACCCCACAGTCCTCTGGAGGAAGTCGCATGCGATGTTGCTGATAATGTCCTGAATATATACTTGTGCGAGGTTTTGTCCTTTACACCTTGTATTTTTCCCATCCCCATAAAAAGTCACATGGTATCTGGTGTGGACTTCTTGAAGGCCACTCATGTGGTCCATGTTTTCCTAGCCAGTGTCCTGGAAACTTCTCGTCCAATCACACAGACATAACATTTACAAAGTGAGGTGGTGCACCATCTTGCATAAAAGACTCATCACTATTATCCCATGCAGATACTGTGGGCCAGACATAATTTTCAGGCATCCATAGGTAGCTTTCTGCGTTCATTGTGTTGCACAGGATAAATGGACCGATAAAATTTGTGGCTGACATTCCATACTACACAGTCTCTTTTGAGTGAGCCAACATCATCTTCACTGTAATACCAGGCTCCTATTCTGCCCAATAATTTTAACTGTGGCAATTGATAAAACATCCCACATGGAATAGTGTTTCATCACTCTAGAGGATGTTATTGAACAATTGACGCCAGTCGTCGTGCCAACCAAACATGGGCTCCCCACATTCTATGATCGTGGTCTCCTGGTGATGGGGTTTCCACATTCAAGAATTCGATTCCTTACACTGATTTGACATACCGAATACCTTGTGAGCCCACTTTCATGTGCTGCCATACTTGTTGATTTTGAAGGGCTGAATACAAAAATTTCCTGCACAGTCACCACTTTTATCAACAGATCAAGACATGGATGGACGGCCAGTTTGCCTTGCATCTTTTACTGAGCCTGTGGCCACTAACTGTCAGTTACAATTATTTATTGTTTCGGGACAAATTGTGGAATTCACTCCACTCACAATATGCTACAGTCTCTACACTAGGATGATGGAATTCCACACCTCATAATCTGTTGGTTGGTTGGGGGAAGGAGACCAGACAGCGTGGTCATCGGTCTCATCGGAATAGGGAAGGATGGGGAAGGAAGTCAGCCGTGCCCTTTCAGAGGAACCATCCCGGCATTTGCCTGGAGTGATTTATGGAAATCACAGAAAACCTAAATCAGGATGGCCGGACGCGGGATTGAACCGTCGTCCTTCCGAATGCGAGTCCAGTGTCTAACCACTGCGCCACCTCGCTCGGTCTCATAATCTGTGCTCACTGTTGAATAGTCAGGCAGTCAGCCATCTTTTCAGTTATTGTATGCATCATTGTTCATGGCCACCATATTTACTGAAGAAAACAAGCTCTCACCACGGGACGTGGCAGGGGGTGGGGGGAAGTGTTGTGAACGAGGAAGATGGAACAAATGCAGAATGTGGAACGCAAGTCTGGCATGGGAGCCATATGTTTGCAACTGTATCAGTGCCAATATGGATTAAGATTCCATTAATATCAAAACTTGTACAGCCATTTTATACCTAGTTACTTTCCAGAAACCCTGTGTATCACTATATGTTTCTTGTCTAGTCTTGCTATGTACTTATAGAAAGCTTAACTTATTTTATCATCATAGGAAACAATGATGACTCCAAGAAGCAGAAAACCAGTTGTTGTTCTATCTGGATCTAATCTCTGCCATCTTACAAGTATTAATAATATGGACACTCCAGATGATGCTAATAGGATGCCTTCACCCATTGATGGGAGCTGTGCCATTAAAGCATTTGTGAATGGTGACTGTGTGGGCACAGAAATACACACACCTATAAAACCTTCTGGTGCTTTTTGCACAATAAGTGATTATGATAAAGAAAATAGCTGTTCAAGAAAAATAGTCCTGGAAAATGAAAACGGTATTTTCAACATGTACACCGATGGCCATGAAGCTGATAGTTGTAATGGCGGTTCCCTGAGCAGCCCGTTTAAATCATATCTGTCAAGTCGTAGTGTCCTTACTGCTTCTCCAGTTGACTTGAGTTTTATAAGCCGTGGGAGTGATTTGGACTCTTCTGTAGAAGAACATAGGATTCTGCAAAGTGTTGAGAACAATCTGAGTGAATCATTATTGTTTTGCCTAAATGGAGGTCAACCATCTTCTCTTGAGGATGATAGTGTGGAAAATAGCAGGTTTGCAGCAGACAAACTGTGTGCTGTTCAAGTAGCTACCTCTGTACCTGTTAAAGATGTGGGGACTGAGTCTTCTACATTTTGCAAGAACTTTCTGCAAGAAACATCATTATGATGTTGATCAGGTATTTTTACGTAATCATCATAAATACGTACTGAGGCCAGTATTGACATAATGTTGATAGTTCAACATTAACTGTATTTGTCCTAAATGTGATATGGAATACCAAAAACCTGTAACAATAGTATTTACAACCAAGTACAAGAACTAACTTGTAATGTTTCTATGACATTGTAGAAAAATTTCACTGGAATCAGGCCAAAGTAAGACTGTTACTTCAAAAGTTATCAAACACAAGCTTCAAACTGTCTTGCAGCTTTCGTAGTGACATTAAATATTTAAGGATTCTTAGATGTTTCATATACCTTCTAAATGTCACATTATTTCAAATGTTTGGAAAAAACTTCCTTTTCTTAGTTTCTTTAAAGAACTTTGTGCTTATCAAAAATTAAGATTGTAAATTTTAAAACAGATGTAAACATATTGTAATATAGATTCTCACATTAATTTATATTTCATTCAAACTGAAATGTTCATCTAGTTATAATGAGTTAATGCTCCTTTCTGTTTTGTTTACTGGATTCTACTTTCATGATGTATAGTACAAGAAACTGTAAGTGCCATGTACAAAAAGAAATTTATTAACTTTCACCTATTTTGGTGCTGTTACGGCTTACATAATTAAATTATTTTGAAGAAAATATTGTGAGTACATTACTGTTTTTGTATAACTCCAGTTTATATTGCCTTCTACATACATTATGTTGTGCACTTGTGTGGTAATAATTCTGTATCCATTTTGACCGTCCTGTGATATCCAGCAGCAATATGTTACTGCAGCGATAGGCATTCAACTTCA
Source organism: Schistocerca nitens (assembly GCF_023898315.1). Classification (NCBI taxonomy): domain Eukaryota; kingdom Metazoa; phylum Arthropoda; class Insecta; order Orthoptera; family Acrididae; genus Schistocerca; species Schistocerca nitens. The sequence goes on from NC_064618.1 coordinate 411,248,422, forward strand.
ATTATTTCAGTTTGTTTCTTTAGAATGAGGTTGCACCTGGCGGCCTATGAATCTTGTTGTGAATTTAAGCATGCGTAATTCCAACTGAAATACACACAGATGCTAAATAGTACAGAAGCCAGTGTACATAGCATTTTACAGACACATGAACTTCCACAAATGCAAGGAAAACTTGTGATGACTCTAGAGTCATTGTCATTTAACATATCTGTACTCAACATAAATTTCATTTTGCCATTTGAATTGGCAGTATGTATTTGGACAGACTTGTATTTACCAAGATTATTTTGGGAACAGTATGGGTCTCAATTGACAGTTCAAAAACGAGTCAGTGTCAGTGGAATATGTGCATTGTTGGGTAATAGTAATACCTTGAATAATTTGTAGAGAATAACTACTCAAAAGCAGGAATTAGTGCATTAAATACTTTGGGGAATGTTTATGTTTGTGAAATGGGAAGATGGTCTTTTGAGAAATTACCACACTATGGGATTCAAAAAGTTTTGCCGAGTGCCAGGAGGATGTGGATGCCATCAAAAAAAAAATATATTGCAATAAGGATATTTTCAGTGGAGCAACCTTTGCAGATTGCAAATTAGCTGCTGTCTACACAGTTATGTGTGAGCTTCAGAATGTCCTGAATCCCTTTCAGGAAGCTGCCTGGAAGGTAAAAGAATTGTATGAAATAGTAAGTACAGCAGATGTTAAGAGTACAATGAAGTAGTTAAATGGTAAATTGGAAAAAAGTCTGGCTTTGTACTCGCAATGTGTGCCCTAACCTGTTGCCAGAAGTGAAGTCTTGTACTCACAGTCCAGTAAGGAACTTTAACCAGATAATAGCAGCACACAGCTGAAGCTGCCATCCCAACAGGCCAATAGAGGGGAAAGTAGTGCAAAGCCAAATGGAAAGTGAGCTACTGTACTCAATTAGAAGAAATGGGCAACCAGAAACCAAACCACACTTCATTCATATCTATTGTGCCGGAAGGTTACTCACTGAGAATGCCGTTTGTGGGGGGAGGGGGGGATGTGAGTGGGCACGCAGTTGCTCCAGTATGCTTCCGCAAATGCACCTGGTGAAGGAACTAGTCAAAAATAATCAAGGCATGAAAAATGACAATAGTTCCCAAGGTGGCCTATTGGTGATGAATAAAAAGTGGATTGATGTGAAATAAAAGTAACCAGAATGCACATGTATGAGGCATGTTCAGAAAGTAAGTGTATTAGGTTTTTATTTTATTTTTAGAAAAAGTGTATTTGAAAAAATAATTACAAGTATTATTGATACAATTGTTGACTTTTTTCCTCACATAATTGCCATCTTGTTCAGTACATTGGAGAGCTGAGACACAAGCTTCTTTATGTCCTCCTCAAAGATCTCTCTCCAGCTCCTTCCCCCACTTCAGAATCTCCTTCTGCACCTGCTCATTAGTTGAAAAGTTTATTCCACTTGGGTGCCTTCGAGGAGTTGAAAAGATCATCATCTGAAGACACCAGATGAGGGGAATACTGGGGGGGGGGGGGTGTGTTTGAAACATCCGAGCCAAATTAATCCAAGAGCACATTGGCCAAGGCTGGGAGAGAACGGGCAGTGTCAAGCAACTATCACACTCCTCTTGTCACCATTCACATCCTTTTCTTTTGAATGCTCGTTTTGAGTTTCTCTAGTCTCACAATATCATTGTGCATTGATGATAGCCCTCTGAGGCAGAAATTTGATGAAAATGATGCCTTTTCAGTCCCAGAACGTTGAGGCCATGATTTATGATTCTGAAATTGTGATTTTGAATTCAGATGGGGGAATTGGTGTGACAACTGTCTTTTTGTTTCAGACTTGTAGTGAATCACTGAGGTTTCAGATCTAGTCACAGTAGAGCTTAGAAAATCCTCACCTTCTAATTCAAGTCAGTGATGAAATTTGGAGGTTCCGTTGACCTGATTTTTCTTATGCTTCTCCGTTGGCTGTGTTGAAACCCATCCTTTGCACAATTTCTGGTGTCCCAGTGTTTCTGTGTGTGTCCCATGTAAGAGAGTTCTGGAGAGTTGTAGAAAAACTGCAAAAATTTCATCCACTGTCAATAGATGGTCTTCAAAGTTTCTTGGGTGTTTTTTTTTTTTTTTTTTTTTTTTTTTTTTTTTTTTTTTTTTTTTTTTTTTTTTTTTTGCAGCAACTCACCAGTCAAATTGGAAGGCCTACCACTACTCTGTCTTGAACATTCGTTCTACCTCCACTGAACTCCCTTCACAAATTAAATGTACTTGTTCTGTTCATGAAACCTTCACCGTAAACCGTTGTGATAAATAAAAAAATTTCGGTAAGTGTTATTCTTATCACAAGTAGGAAGTGGATCACAGCATGTAGCTCACTTCTGACAGAATTTCGTACCTAAATCTTTCATGCTACTGGACACTACAATTTGAGTTTTCATGCTGCGATGCTCACTCTGTTCTGAGAGTCCCCCTCTACCACTCAGTGTTGCCAACCTTCAAAAGAAATCCACAGCTCATTAGGGTTCCAATACATGTAGTTTTGAACATGCCTCATATTAGTGCTAAAAGGCCAAAAATATGTGCTAAAATATATTGATCACATAGTGTAACTCACACACTATTAGCAATTTGTAACATCAGCAATAAGTGTTTCACCTTGGTGATGTCTGTTACAACATAGATCTAAAAAGTTACCGAAATCTCTGAAATAAATACCTATCTGTCAAATTATTTACCACATTTAAAAAAACTGTTTCTACATTTGATATTAGTGGGCAGAACTTATTGCAGCGATGTCACTAGGACAGTGGTCCTAAAATTTCTTTGCTGGTACTGAGCCAACATCATGAATAAAACATGGAACTCCAGCTTTCTTAACAGAAATTGACTCCAACATCACAACACTGGTATCAGATACACACATCTTCGAAGCAGACAGCAAAGGAAGTTCTACTCCCTCCAGATGTTTGCTGATGCCAGGATGCTGAAAGGTATACAAGTGGGCCCAAGAGTTCTTGCTCCACCATGCACTTTAAAAGCAACCTTGGTGCTGTATGTTTCCTTGGCTCAGGTCAAGTAAAAAATATAAAACTGTGAATTATTTAAAGGAATAAACATTCAACTTGTCATGTAATTGATACCTGAGTTGTCAATAAGCACGTAAATGAGATGACCGAGAACAGTACTAGCTTTTGGACGAATCCTCCTTCAGAGCTTAGAATACACATACATCTGTACCGCTAAATTATCACAACTGACTACATTGTGCTGGGCCTACAGTTCGACTGAGGTGAAGTGTGCAGCATAGCAGGTGAGGTGAGGATTAGGGAAGTGTGGCTTGTGTCTGGGAGAGAGAGGCAGCAGTCGCATAAGATGGGAATGTACCTCCAGTGAGCTCATTCTGGCTACAGGCCAGGGAGAGCTGTGTGCAGTGCACAGTGAGGTGGAGTGGATTGGGAGGAGGAGAGAACCAAAGAGGAAGATGTGACTGCAGGTTGGCTGAAGGAAGGATACTTGGACATTGGTAGAGGTGATTTTGAATGGGAGCTAGTGAAGATAGACGTCAGCAGGATTATGAGAGTGAAGGCTCTGGTGTAAGAACAACTCTCAGCTATGTAAGTTGGAGAAACGATGTTAAGGAGAAGGATCCAGATGGCACAGGATGTGAAACAGCAATTAAAAGTTGAGTGTGTGTGCAGCAACATGTTCTCCCACTGTGTGTTCGCCTGCAGTCGTGGTCACAGTTTGGCAGTGGCCATTCAGCTGGGTGTAAACCTTGTCGGTGTTCATGCACAGATCATTTTCCCAATTATATGGATAGGTAGTTGTAAGAACAGCTGAGCTGACATATGAAATGCCTGTATTCATGGGTGGCTCTGCCTCTTGGCCCTTTCATAGATGAACTCAAAATGTTGGCCCTCTATGACCAAGGTGCGTCTCCCCTTGTGGTGTCAGATGTGAGTGCAAAAGCCCCTCTGTGATAAAGTGGACAAACTAATAATCGAGGGAGGATACTAGAGGACCCAGTACATGTTTGAACTGGACTTCATCATTTAAAATCAGGGAGCCAGCTGAGTTTGTTTGAGGGATGAGCAGCTGTTACCACTAATATAGATGTCACATAACAAACCACATGGCAGTAGCTAAGATCACTAGCTCATGAATGCTCCATAACATGATGTCCAGCAACCATAATGCAAATGTCGTCAAAGGGGCAAGTGGCATCAATAGAGGGAGAAAAGCAGAGGAAATCATGATTGGGTTAGATTTTAAGAAAATGGATTTGGATGGTTTAACTGCCTACCTTGCAGCATTTCCAACTGACTTGCTCCCAGTACATGTAGACCTAGGTTTGCAGCTATTAACTGAGCTCCTACAAAGATCATAGGACACTTTTATCCTTATGAAAAAGATAAATAGCCATGGTGCAGTCCTGCAGAGCACAAAACATTCCATGTTGAGCCAAAGGGTAAGATTAAAAAGAGCAGCTTACGAACACGTTAAAGGTCAATCAGAGCACACTGCGAGGCTCCATGAATACAGACCAGTTAAGATGCTACAAAACATTGCTTCAGGAAACTAAGAGAATACACTGGCAGAAATTTCTTCTAAGGCAACTGGAATCTGACATATGAGGAAAAGAAGTTGTTGACTGAAAAAGTTAAGAACCTACTGCTGTGCCACAATTCGTGGAGAGGATGGCTGTGACAGCTGGATGGAGGGACTCGGCAGAATATCTACTAATGCCCCTTTTCCTGATGGTGACTCATACGCAGGTACTGAAATAATTCACATCCTTTAAGCAAATTAGGTAATGAACATGACAATCAGATGTTTGTGTTATGTTTTGCTCGGGATGAAGTTCTATTGCAATTTCTAAACTCAAAACATGAAAGGAACTAGGTCCAGATGGCATCCACGCTGAGCCTGTGCAGATGTTGGGTACATTGATAATGCCATATTAGACAGTATTAGTAAAGAAGGGATTGTGAATAGGTAGGATACTAGTGAACTGAAAACATTGCGGGTAGTAGAAAGAATGAAGACATGGCATCTCAAAAAGCACATATCCATTTCCTTTCTCACTTGTTTTGGTCAAGGTTCATGAGAGACTGCTTTGTGATTGGTTGTGGGCAGGCAGGGAGCTATTGTAACTGAGCCAATGCCAGTAATTCTGAATTCAGAAAAGGAAAATCAAATTTGTAGATGATGCGGTTTATAGGGCTCTTCAGAATGGAGCAAATACGACTCCAAAGTATCATTTGTACTTGATGTATGGTGCCCGTATTAACAGATTCTTATCCTAAACACATAAATCAAGTTGAATGTAGGAACACACCAATCTATGAAGGTGGAGAGGAAGGTTCCACTGATCATTTTGTTTTCAGTTGTTCCCGTTTTTAGGTAGGCAGACAACACTGATGATTAGGTTGCCATCTGCAAATAATTGTAAGTGACTGAAAGTTGTGGACAACAGTTAATATGATTGCACATCATATGTCTAAAATTTAACTGCTCAATTTTTGGTCTTTAAGGTTAAGTGGACACTCAGAATATCAAAACAATGACAACAGATGAGGTGAACAAAACAGTAGACTAACAAGAAGTGTTTCCTACATAATAGGGAATGGTAGGCGCAAATAAAATGTAACTAAGAGAAACTGTAAAAAATTAAAATAAAATATGCAGTGGCCACCCATATGGACTTGAGGAATCTGAGACATGCTCATACCAGTGGGGGCAATGTAGAACAATGCAGCCACAGTAAGTATACTTATAGTCAGTTGGTAGGAACACACATTTTCAGTAAATTGTCAGCAACCATTAAAAACTGGTTTTAGATAAAGCTCAGCTTAAACAGAGTTTGAAAGACTTTAAGCAACTCCTCCTCCTCTATAGATGAATATCTTAACAGGGACTGTTGGACCAACTTAAGTAAAAATGTGTATTAGATTTCAGTTTTGGCAACCCTTGGTCACAACAGAGATTATTAAAAGTGCATAACTGTGCTTCATTTTGACAGTGTATTAATTCTGTAAATAAGTTCCAGTTCACTGTATTCACATATTTTGACAGACTGCTGATAAACAATCAGGGTAATGAATTTTATATTCAAATTTTTTTATGTTATACTTTTTGACTTGTTCCACACCCATGAGAATCGTCTCATTTTTGGGTCTATGGAACAAAATCTGAATCCAACCCAGTATAATCTAAACTAATCGTCCAAATCTTAATAGGCTGCCAGTAGCAGATCTAGAAATGTAACCTGGAACTTGTTCACATAGAACTTTAATTAAGTTCATTTTATTTAAGTTTATTTTATTTGACTGTATTTTCAACATTGTTTTATTCCTGGGTGAGTGGTGGATTTTTCACTTTAGGAGGGATAGGAAGGATTGTGGGTAGCCACATTCCTATATATGTTGTTATGGGTACTGAGTATGTATGACGTATTTAGAGTTTGGATGGAAACAAACTGAATTGCCTCTGATAGTATAGGATAAGATAAACCTATATGGGACTGGAGTAGGATGTGCTGGATGGGTGTATCAGACAGGTCTTGCACCTGTGTCTTCCACAGCTGTATGGCTCGTGTTCAAAGCCCTGTTGAAGGATATGGCTAAGTTATTCCAGTTCAGGATGATACAATACTGGTGATGAGGATGGTGCTCTTTGCAGTTGGTTCCTGGAGATAGTCAGAGGATTAGGAGTGTGTGTGGATAAGGCATGTGAAATCTGTGAGCTAAGTTTGGGGTGTACCGCGTGTCTGAAGATCTTAGTAAGATTTTCAGTACTCTGTGGGCTCAGGATAAGTTGATACATGGGGGCTGGTACATTCACTTTAGTTATCACGTATGGATCATTATTTTAGCTTAACTGTTACTGTTTACCTGTAGTTAACACAGTGTGTAAAAATATATACTGATGATTTTAAGGATTTGTAGAGGATGTCTTCAGGATTGGAACCTGTGCTCGAAAATATCATCCAAGGATGCTACAGAGCTTTGAAGTTAGAGGCTAAAGCACTTGCTGCTAGGCAAATGTGAGCTGTAATGCTGATGCCTATGCATAGTGCCTTGTAATAATATTTTGATAGGTATGGTTGTGTCACTTACCATTTTATGCCCTGATTTCTGTTAAGTCCATTATAAGTAGCTTGGGCAGCCTAGTAGCAGGCATTTTCCTCTGTAACTTTGGCAGTCTTTATTGTCAATGGATGTTATTTGCAGACATAGATTCCTATCCTCATCATGTTTCTCAAGGCATTCTCTACAACCTTCAACAGGTTTTTCGGTATATTGTTGTCACACACTGAATATTTACACCCAGAGGCTTCTGATTGTCATATGATGCAGCCTTATGGACTAGTGTTCCTAGCAAGTTGGTAATTACTTTTGGAAATTGTATTTGCGGCTGTGCTCCACCAAGCAGCCATTGATTTGTGACAGAGGGTATGTGATGACCAGAATAATTTTCTCCCTAGCTGGTTCTATTTGCAGGTGGTATGTGGGAAGAAAGATTGATAGTCCCATCTGTATAAACCCATACTTCTCTTAAATTTACCCCTGTGATCATTAAATGAGACTTAAGGAGGTTGTACACTGATTAAGAATCTGGACTAAAACTCAGGTGGACTGGTGTTTTAATTCTCTATCCAGACTTCAGATCTTTCCTTAAATTGCGTAACATAAAAGTCAGAATGTTTATTTGAATTTGGACATGACCAGTTGCCTTCCCACTTGTTTCCCAATACGAGTAATTGACATTGATAGGACAGGCAACTGTAATGTTCCCTTATTATTTGAAGGGTATGTTTAAAAAGAAATCAAACCTCATGATCAGGCCCTGAAGACCATACAATAGTCAACTGACTGCCGTATCATCATCAGCCCTGCAGTACGGAAGAGCATGGGCTCAGGTGGTTGATGTTTGGACCCTCTCAGTTAGGTAGCTCTTCAGTTGGCTTGGCATTACAAGTGCATCCCAGTCCAGTCCTCTCACAAAGAAAAATCCCTGGGAGTACTGGGAATCAAATCTGGTCCCCCCCCCCCCCGTCCCCCCCCTACCTGCCTCTCTCGAGGACAACGCGCCCCCCCCCCCCCCTTTACACACACACACACACACACATATATTGATATCCCAGACTGCTCAAAAATACTGTGTAGGTGGTTAATGGTGTTTTTATTATTGCTCTTCTTTGTAGGTGAATTACATTTGCTTAGGAATGTCTACCCAGCATGTACCTTGTTCACAGCTATATGGTCATTTCACCTTTAGTTGCTCAGGAGAGATAATATTAGATGCAGCTTGTCCATGATACATTGAGGATTCGTGGCGCAGTTGTAGTGAATGGCAGAAGGTGACCCTTGCTCCTTCATTAGAACTGTTGGAAGGGAGAGGAGTGATGAGGCAATGAGATGCTGCAGTGCTGGTGCCATTATTCGTAACAATGTGTAAGGAAGTACTTATCTGCTTTTGGCAGCTCCAATAAAATCATCAAGTTAATGTGGACAAGCCATACTTGATAATTGCCTAATTTGAATACTGTCACCAATTATGCTGTCAAACAATATCAGTATTTTTTCCTCTAATTAGACAACATAAGTGATATAGATATTATTGTCACTGAGAAACAGCTGTGCTTGTTCAGATCAAACAAGGGTCCAGGGCCCAGTGTAATCAGCTGAGTTAGGCTCCTTTCAACAATAATGCATTGTACGTGCCTCGAACAAAATACTGTTCCTAGTAGCTGGAAGAAAGCATGGGTCACACTGTTCTGCAAGAAAGATGACAGAAGTGATTTACAAAACTAGTATCCAATACCATTGACATCAGCTTTACCTCTCCTGGGCCTGCAAGGTATGCAGGAGAACTGTGAAGTATGGAAATTGGGCAAAAAGTACTGGTCCAAGTAAAACTGTGAGTTGTGTCTGGGCAGCTAAGTCAGTACTGTTTTCTCACAAAAGGCAAAGGTTCCAGATTGGAGTACCAGTCCAGCAAACAGTTTTAGTCTGCCGCAAAGTTTCAAATTCGTGCACACTCTCTGTAAAGTAAAAATTCATTCTGATAATGAAGCATCTCAAACTTTAAAATACCTTCCATGCCAACCAGCATGGGTTCTGAAACCATCAGCTCTGTGCAAACCAAGTTGCGCTTTTGTTGTATAACCTACTGGAAGCTGTTCTTCAAGGCAGTCTGGTGGATGCAGTATTTACTGTCTTCCGACAAACAGTAGACTCAGTACCACATCAATGTTGAATAATGAAAATATGATCATATGGGATATCATTTGTGACTGGACTGAGGATTTCTTTGTATGGAGGACACAGTAGACTCTCTTGAATCTAGGGTCCTTGACAGAGGTGTAACTAACTTCAAATGATCGCCATGGAAAGTTACTGAGATTATTACTTCTCCTCTTGTTTTTTAATGACATGGCAGACAATATTAATAGTAAACTCTGAGCCTTTGTTTTCCCCAGATGATACAGTTGCTTGCAATAAAGTGGCCAACTATTCTCAAAAAGGCGACATAAACATCAAGTGAAATTTTAACCAGATCTGAAAGTATGAAGACATGTCCGAAAGAACAGATGCCATCTTCATATCATTGAGGCTAACCATCTGATGACCTCCAGTGTGGATGCACACGAATTGCCTGAACTCTTACAGCACTTGGTGGATTGTCTGCCTTGAGTAATGGATGTAATGGCAGGGGCACTATGAACATAGTGTGTAGACTATTCAGTTGAGAATGTGGGTCTCACAGGGAGTGTTCCGGCGATAAGTCCCTCCAGTTGCACTATCCTCTGTGCCTTCAGTGCCTCGGATGGATAGAGCGTCTGCCATGTATGCAGGAGATCTCGGGTTTGAATCCCGGTCATGGCGCAAATTTTCAACTGTCCCCATTGCTGTATTTCAAAGCCTGTCAGCAGCTAATGCTATTGATTTAATTTATAAGTTCAGATCTGAAAGTGGTGCAAAGATTGGTGACTTGTTTTAAATGTTCAGGAATTAAGTACCTCATAAAACACAACATCAGAGTATCTCATGACTATTATATCACAATTAGGATCAGTCAACTAATACAAATATCTGGCTGTAACAATTTGTGGGAAAATGAAAGTTCCATATTTGTGTGGTGCTGAGACCTTGTGTTGAATGTATCAACTGTTTTGAGCCAACAGGCTCATTGTTTGGCACCTAATGCTTGAGATATCGCTTGATAATTTCATTTGTGCATTGTGTACCTTGTTTTTTGGCGATTTTATGGATATTTTTTCCTGGTTGTAACAGTTAAGCTCAGTAAAGATATTTACTTTCTTCTTTATGTTGTTAGCGAGGAATATGTAGATTTGTGCACTTATTTACAGATATCACACTTTTAAATTAATTTGATAGATTTGCCTTGTGTCCAATGTGTGTAGAGAATTTGTGTTTGTACCTTTCGTTCATATTTGTGGCTTATTTTTTACATTTATATATTTTATTCAGAGCTGTAATCTTATCTAACTGCAGCCTTATGTTATTTCCCTTCATTTAATATCAAACAGAAATCTCCGCAAACTCCTAGTTTGTTTTTTGTGATGAATGCTTGCCTTTCCCTTCCCGTTATGTTCCACCCAGTTGAAAGCTGTGTTACAAGAACAAGGTGCAAAGAACATTTTCTTCCATTATTTCTGTTTATTGTTGCAACAGCCAAAAGAAACTAAAAAAGATGATTCTACCATTTGAGTGACCTGCTGCCACTCTTTCTCTCTGCCTGTCAAACCGGTGTACAGCCCCCATTGCAGCTGTGTGCTCTGCTGTGGATGCAGGTAGGGAGATAGCTGAGGATGTCCCATATTTATTTTTCTCATGTGACAAATCATTTCTGTCGGGTGGTGAGCAGTTGACTGAACTGTAACTGGCTTATTATCTTGGCATTACTGCAGATACACACTGTTTTGTACAGGTGATGTGTACTTATATGCAGCTGGGAAATATTTTCCGGCAAGTAACACAAGGTGGTGATGCAGTTCATCAGTAGAATCCTGGAAAAGTGCAGCCTACAAATGACACTGCTTACAAAACACTTTTGTGTCTCATCTGAGAACATTTCTGAAATGTGTGACAGCCCGTACCAGATATGATTTACTGTATATATTCAAAGAAGTGCAGCACGAGTGGTCGAATGTTTTTTTTAACCTTTGGAAGTGGGTCATAAAAATGCTGAAAAACCTGAATTGGGGAGACACTTGAAAATTGATGCCAAATATCTCTGGGAAGTCAAGAACCAGTACTAAGTAAGGAATCCAGGAATATACTGCAGTCCCCCATGTATGATTCCCATAGGGACCACAAAGATAAGGTTGGCTAAGATAAGATTAATTACAAAGTGCACAGACGCATTCCCCCTGGACTCCACACACATATGGAATGGGAAGAACACTCTTGTCATGCACTTCACAATGTTTGCAGAGTAAGAATGAAGATACAACTGCAGAATTGGTCAATGGAAGCAGAGATTAAGGTGAGGAGATGGAGACATTAGTTGGAGAAACTTCATAAATGTGACATCCAGGGATGTCGAATTAATATCGTGAAACACCACCTCTACCCTTGATAATTATTGACATAAATTTGACAAGGAAGGGTCTCCACAGTGTGCTTCAGATCAATATTCAGATGAAGCCACTCATCACTGATTGTTGTTGTTGTGGTCTTCAGTCCTGAGACTGGTTTCATGCGTCTCTCCATGCTACTCTATCCTGTGCAAGCTGCTTCATCTCCCAGTACCTACTGCAACCTACATCCTTCTGAATCTGCTTAGTGTATTCATCTCTTGGTCTCCCTCTACGATTTTTACCCTCCACGCTGCCCTCCAGTACTAAATTGGTGATCCCTTGATGCCTCAAAACATGTCCTACCAACCGATCCCTTCTTCTAGTCAAGTTGTGCCACAAACTTCTCTTCTCCCCAATTCTATTCAATACCTCCTCATTAGTTATGTGATCTACCCATCTAATCTTCAGCATTCTTCTGTAGCACCACATTTCATAAGCTTCTATTCTCTTCTTGTCTAAACTATTTATCACCCATGTTTCACTTCGATACATGGCTACACTCCATACAAATACTTTCAGAAACGACTTCCTGACACTTAAATCAATACTCAATGTTAACAAATTTATCTTCTTCAGAAATGCTTTCCTCGCCATTGCCAATCTACATTTTATATCCTCTCTACTTCGACCATCATCAGTTATTTTGCTCCCCAAATAGCAAAACTCCTTTACTACTTTAAGTGTCTCATTTCCTAATCTAATTCCCTCAGCATCACCCGACTTAATTCGAGTACAGTCCATTATCCTCGTTTTGCTTTTGTTGATGTTCATCTTATACCCTCCTTTCAAGACACTGTCCATTCTGTTCAACTGCTCTTCCAAGTCCTTTGCTGTCTCTGACAGAATTACAATGTCATCGGCGAACCTCAAAGTTTTTATTTCTTCTCCATGGATTTTAAAATCTACTCTGAACTTCTATTTTGTTTCCTTTACTGCTTGCTCAATATACGGATTGAATAGCATCGGGGAAAGGCTACAACCCTGTCTCACTCCCTTCCCAACCGCTGCTTCCCTTTCATGTCCCTCAACTCTTATAACTGCCATCTGGTTTCTGTACAAAATGTAAATAGCCTTTCGCTCTTTGTATTTTACCCCTGCCACCTTCAGAATTTGAAAGAGAGTATTCCAGTCAACATGGTCAATAGCTTTCTCTAAGTCTACAAATGTAGAAACATAGGTTTGCCTTTCCTTAATCTTTCTTCTAAGATAAGTCGTAGGGTCAGTATTGCCTCATGTGTTCCAACATTTCTACAGAATCCAAACTGATCTTCCCCGAGGTCGACTTCTACCAGTTTTTCCATTCGTCTGTAAAGAATTCGCATTAGTATTTTGCAGCTGTGACTTATTAAACTGATAGTTCGGTAATTTTCACACCTGTCAACACCTGCTTTCTTTGGGATTGGAATTATTATATTCTTCTTGAAGTCTGTGGGTATTTCACCTGTCTCATACATCGTGCTCACCAGATGGTAGAGTTTTGTCAGGACTGGCTCTCTCAAGGCCTTCAGTAGTTCTAATGGAATGTTGTATACTCCCGGGGCCTTGTTTCGACTTAGGTCTTTCAGTGCTCTGTCAAACTCTTCACGCAGTATCATATCTCCCATTTCATCTTCATCTACATCCTCTTCCATTTCCATAATATTGTCCTCAAGAACATTGCCCCTGTATAGACCCTCTATATACTCCCTCCATCTTTCTGCTTTCCCTTCTTTGCTTAGAACTGCGTTTCTATCTGAGCTCTTGATATTGATGCAAGTGGTTCTTTTTTCTCCAAAGATCTCTTTAATTTTCCTGTAGGCAGTATCTATCTTACCCCTAGAGAGACAAGCCTCTACATCCTTACATTTGTCCTCTAGCCATCCCTGCTTAGCCATTTTGCTCTTCCTGTCGATCTCATTTTTTAGACATTTGTATTCCTTTTTGCCTGCTTCATTTACTGCATTTTTATATTTTCTCCTTTCATCAATTAAATTCAATATTTCTTCTGTTACCCAAGTATTTCTACTAGCCCTCGTCTTTTTACCTACTTGATCCTCTGCTGCCTTCACTATTTTATCCCTCAAAGCTACCCATTCTTCTTCTACTGTATTTCTTTCCCCCATTCCTGTCAGTTGTTTCCTTATGCTCTCCCTGAAACTCTGTACAACCTCTGGTTTAGTCAGTTTATACAGGTCCCATCTCCTTAAATTCCCACCTTTTTGCACTGCAGCCAGCAATCATGTACAGTGGCTACATTCCTGCCAAGTCTCTCTGGAGTACCACACTAGGAACATTCAGCTTCTCATAGCCCTATTACACGACCTCATTCAAATTCATTGAGGTGTTGATAATGGTGTATTTGTCACCTTAAAGGCATTTTAGACTAACACCATGTTACTTCACACGATCTCAAAACTAAGTCTCACTCACAAACATTAGCGCATGTGTTTAAAGCAAACCTGATTTGCATCCTCATAGTGGTGCTACTAGAGACTGGCACCAAATTTTAATAGACATAACATTTCAGATGTAGAAATGCATCTACCAACTTTATGTTGCACAACTACTCCTTGGTGGTCCAATATTTTTTAGGATAAGTGAAAGTATTTATCTAGCACAGTTATTTTGACGAAGCAGTAGCAAGCTTGGTGAAAATAGAGACTTCATTGACAGTGGCCTCTGTCCAATGATATCCAGGAAGTCTGTCAGTATTATTCATGTTATCGCAGTCATTTACTTAGATGGGCATATTATTATTGTTTTAGTATGATTGTTGTTGTCTTTGAATTGGTTAGTGTACACAGTATACTTGTGAAGTTGCACAACAAAGAGAAACTGAGAAATTTGGGGGAAAAAATCCTTGTTCATGTTTACAGTAACCTGAAAGAGTGAGCATAAGTCAAGATATGAAAAACATTCACAAAATACTGCAAATCACCTGTGGCCTGAACTACGCCCTCCACACAATATGGGTTAAATACTGCACTCAACGAAATTAGTGCGTGCTACACCTAGCATACTTTGAAAAGAGGCAAAAATCGCAAATTGGAGTGTACTACACATCTCCCTCCAATTAGCTACTGTCTTTTTTTTTGTTTTGTGCCCCATTGAAGCCATGGAACTTCATGTGCAGCTATGAGCATGGCCCTTTGTTAGGGGCTCACTTTCGAATGTCCATTACATGGAGTTCCCTTGGTATTTGCTTGTAAACTGATAGAGATGAACCTACATTCACAGTGAGCAGTGATTCCTGTAGGGTTTCAAACCAGTTATCATTGACAAAGTGCAACACTAATTCCCAGTTCCTGTCGCATTATGATCTGTCTATGACCACTGTTCTTACTCCGTGTTACATGACTACAGATGGTAGCCATTCCTTGTAGACGTGTTCAACAGTCCACACTGAGTGAAAAAAAAAAAAACACGTCATGCAACTTCATTCATGTCCAAACAAAATAGCTCCTTTCTGTCAAGTTGACCCGTTTGACTATGTTGATACCAAACAACTGACAGACAGAAACCATCATTTCACTGTCGTACCTTAAAGTCAGCAGAGCAAAGGGTTGCATGAGGGCCTAATACCAGTTCTGCACCATCGACAGCACTCCAAAGTGACCTATTTGCTCTTATAACAGAGTGAATAACATATGGTGAGCCTAGTTGCTCAAGAGAGATTAGCCTAATTGAAAATTGGGACACAATGCGAGAAGTGGATAGAGGAGATTCAATATTCATTTCTGAATTCCAGGAAGTTATGCATAAACTGGGAAGGGTCAGATACCCAGGTATTATTGAAAAACCACTGGAGTTGGAGTGCTTACAGGAATAGCAAGAACTATACAATGACGTAAATGAAATTTGTTGTGAAGGGAATATAATTATAATTTTCCAAAGAAAGCAAGACTGGATATAAGTGAAAATTACTCCACAATCAGTTTAATATTTGACATGCTTAAAAATATTATGACAGTGCTATGTAGAAGAATGGAAGGAAAAATCTGAAAGTAGATTTAGGGAGAGCCACTTTGGATTTAGGAGGAGCAGGAGCAGAGTAGTAGAAAAGCAGTTTCAATGCTGCACTTAACAGTGGCAGGAAGATGTAGAAACAACAAATCATACACTGCATTCATATATTTGAAAAATGAACATTTCCATTCTCTTTGTGGGAAGCAGAACTGAAGTAGTCAATACTGATGGGATGGTACGAGAGGCCAAAATCAGAAAAGCTCTAAAACCAAATTACTCTGTTTCCCCTCTAATAGTAATCTGTTAACCGATTGCTGCAGTGTGCTTACAAAATGAAACTAAGGTGATTGTATGTGCAGCACATGAACATTTGGAATGGCTAAATGTTGGGTGGTGGTGGTGGTTAGTGTTTAACGTCCCGTCGACAACGAGGTCATTAGAGACGGAGCGCAAGCTCGGGTTAGGGAAGGATTGAGAAGGAAATCGGCCGTGCCCTTTCAAAGGAACCATCCCGGCATTTGCCTGAAACGATTTAGGGAAATCACGGAAAACCTAAATCAGGATGGCCGGAGACGGGATTGAACTGTCATCCTCCCGAATGCGAGCTAAATGTTGGGCAAGAGACTCTCGATGAGCTGGACAAATGCTGCTATTGAGGAAGTAATATGTAAAGAAGGAAGAGGTTCAGAAATAGATTCATGAAATAATTGAGACAGTGCTCTATATTGATGTGAAACATAGACAACACATGATCTGGGAATTGGAGGGGGGGGGGGGGGGGTGAAACGATTAGAAGCAATTTGAACTGTGTTGTTACAGGAGATTGTTTAAGGTTAGACAGTGTGAGACAGTAATGAGAATGGCCTGTGATGAGGAAGAATGCCTAATAAAGAACATGATGCAAGAGAGAGAATGGTAGAGCACACGTTACGACAAGTTGTTGCTGAAAACTGTAGTTGAAGAAATGGTGGGAAGAAAGAATCAGGAGCAGACCTAAAAAAGAGCATTAAACAATGTTGATGATAAAGAATGCCCCATTTACGCTTAAATAAAGAGCATAGCTAGAAAATGAGAGGAATGTCGAAGAAAACAACTGGTATGTAGGACTGCAACAAAGCAACCGTACTATTGAATAATCAAAAAACACTAAGGAATTTCATTCACACGTTGTTGGGTGCTTGTGAGGCCACAAGAACAATCTAATACACAACTGTGTGTGTGTGTGTGTGTGTGTGTGTGTGTGTGTGTGTTTGTGGCTGCATCACACTGAAATGACCGTATGGATTTGGATGAAATTTGGAGTGGAAATTGCTTATATTCTGAACAGACACAAAGGCTACCTTATACAAGGATGGAAAAAAGTTCAAAAATTTGTGTGATGGAGTTGGTAAGTGGCAGTAGTGTTCCTTGAGGCCCACAATGTGACTGACAGGTGACAATATTGTGCCACAATGCAGCAGTGTCCATAATAAGATGGCCTTCCCGATGTCAACATGCACCGTGATTGAGCAGTGATCTGTGATGCAATTTTTGTGTAATGAAGGTGTCAGACCAATCAAAATTTATTACAGAAAGATGGTATAGTATGGTGATTCGTGTCTTGTCATCTCAGCAAGTGTTCGAGTGGTGTAGGAAGTCTGTGGAGGATGCCCAAAGACCATGGCTGGCTCACTGTTTAGTGACTGACGAGAACATTGCTTTAGTGGAGGAGCTTGTAAAGGAGAACAGTTGCGTAACTCTGAATGAAATAGCCACGAGTCTGAAGGTTAGTATTGGTTCAATGCAGAATATTGATCACAGTATACTTCACTTCACTAAGGTGTCTACAAAGTGGGTGCCACATTAGTTGACTGCTGAACTGAAAGACTGTCAGGTTGATGCCTGTGAAGAACTTTTATATCATTTCCACATTGAAGGTGATGCATTTCCGGGAAAAACTGTTAAGGCTATGAGACTGGGTTCCGTTATCACCAACCAGAAACAAAAAGGCCAACAGAGGAATGCCACCACAGCTCATCACTGAAACCAAAAGAATTCCGCATTCACATGTCTGCTGGAAAAGTCATGCTCATTCTCTTGTGGGATGCAAATAAGTAATACTGGAGCGTTACATGGATAGGGGAAATACAGGGTGATTCAAAAAGAATACCACAACTTTAGGAATTTAAAACTCTGCAACGACAAAAGGCAGAGCTAAGCACCTGTCGGCGAATTAAGGGAGTTATAAAGTTTCATTTAGTTGTACATTTGGTCGCTTGAGGCGCTGTTGACTAGGCGTCAGCGTCAGTTGATGCTAAGATGGCGACCGCTCAACAGAAAGCTTTTTGTGTTATTGAGTACGGCAGAAGTGAATCGACGACAGTTGTTCAGCGTGCATTTCGAACGAAGTATGGTGTTAAACCTCCTGATAGGTGGTGTATTAAACGTTGGTATAAACAGTTTACAGAGAATGGGTGTTTGTGCAAAGGGAAAAGTTCCGGACGGCCGAGAACGAGTGATGAAAATGTAGCACGCATCCAGCAAGCATTTGTTCTCAGCCCAGGAAAATCGACTCGCAGAGCTAGCAGAGAGCTGCAAATTCCACAATCAACTGTATGGAGAGTCCTACGAAAAAGGTTAGTTATGAAACCTTATCGTCTGAAATTGGTTCAAGCACTGTCTGCAGCTGATAAGATTAAAAGAATCGATTTCTGTGATTTTATCCTTGCTCAAATGGAAACAGATGAATCTTTCGTTTCAAAGATTGTGTTTAGTGATGAAGCAACTTTCCACACTAACGGGAAAGTCAACCGTCACAATGTCTGTATATGGGGCACTGAGAATCCGTGGGAAACAACTCAGTATGAACGTGACTCGCCTAAGGTGAACGTTTTCTGTGCCATTTCAGCCAATAAAGTTTTTGGTCCCTTTTTCTTCGAAGGTGCTACTGTAACTGGACTACAGTATCTGGAGATGTTAGAGAATTGGCTGTTCCCTCAGCTCGAACAAGAAGCACAACAATTCATATTTCAGCAAGATGGAGCGCCACCACATTGGCACTTATCTGTCCGTAACTACCTGAACGTCAACTACCCGAGACGATGGATCGGCCGCCAGGCAGCCCGTGACAGAGCACTTCATCACTGGCCTCCAAGAAGCCCTGATCTTACCCCCTGCGATTTTTTCTTATGGGGGTATGTTAAGGATATGGTGTTTCGGCCACCTCTCTCAGCCACCACTGATGATTTGAAACGAGAAATAACAGCAGCTATCCAAACTGTTACGCCTGATATGCTACAGAGAGTGTGGAACGAGTTGGAGTATCGGGTTGATATTGCTCGAGTGTCTGGAGGGGGCCATATTGAACATCTCTGAACTTGTTTTTGAGTGAAAAAAAAAACCTTTTTAAATACTCTTTGTAATGATGTATAACAGAAGGTTATATTATGTTTCTTTCATTAAATACACATTTTTAAAGTTGTGGTATTCTTTTTGAATCACCCTGTACAGTAACGAGTACTTCTCATTCAGACATGCTAAAAAATCATCTTATCCATGCAATCAGGAATAAATGACGAGGTCTTCAGACTTCTGGAGTATTGTTACAACATGACAATGCCTGACTGTATAGAGCCCATAAGACAGTTGAGAGCATTTAGGAAATTCAATTTGAATGTCTATTACATCCACTTTATTCACCAGACCTCACTCCTAGTGACTTTCATTTGTTTGGTACACTCAGAGAATCAGTGGGAGGCAGGCAGGCAGTTAAGAGGTGACGAAGAGGTGAAAACTTGCGGTCTGTGACTGGCTACACATGTGACCAAAGAATTTTTCATTGTGGCATCTATGCACTTCCAAAGTGGCGGAATACAGGCATTCAACTTCAGGGAGACTGCGTTGAAAAATGACATGTAAGTTTATTGTTCATTGTTAGAATTACATGTATTGTAGTTCTTTTAAGGTTTTCATTTGAATCACCCTTGTGTATACAGTAGTGGACATCAGCATCAAAATAGGATTCTTCCAAAATAATAGAACTACAATGTCAAAAGCATATATGTATCAAATTTATTATGTAATTAGTAGAACGGACATAAGACAAACAATCATGATGGATGTACATAGTTTCTTTCACAAGATGAGTAACAAAATAAGCTGTTGGCATTTCCTGGGTGGAAACTGGTGTAATGGCACTCATTGTTCTGTTGTGTTACCGCATTGTTTAGTGCTTTGTTCAATCTCCATTCTTCCTAATTACGTCAAAAATTCTCTTGGCCATTGATTTTGTTTTGAGTTGTAATTCCTGCAGTGCAGTTGTCACTCATTCTTCTCATATCAGTCTTTTCAGCTCACATATGGCCTCAAATTACCTTCCAGTGCGATAAACATGCATTGCAAGTATGACCCAAAGATTTTCCTTGGGATTCAAACCTGCGCTACGCGCATGCCCGGGCAAGACATCAATATCTTTATCTTCAAATTACTTTGTGGTTGCAGCAGAAACATGGACAGATGCATTGTCTTTTTGAAACATTACACTTTCATGCCCAAGGTCGATATGCATTCTAATCAGTTCCGTCTCTAGCATCTCACTGTGTATTTTAGAGTTCATTCTAGTGTTTAGACAATCAATGCATGATTTAGTAAGACAAAGTATTCCAGATCGTCACGAATTAGCAAAATATTATGTGCATTCAGCCGCGAAACGGTCTGTATCAACGTTCAGATCAGTCATACTGGATTACCGTTGCTGACCTACCATGAAACTGTCCAAATTTAGCAATGCGTGAAGATTCATAACGAAATTCAGTGAAAAATCATTCAGTGCCACACTTAAGTCAATTCAATTATTGACAGAAGCGGAAAAAGTAGGCAGTAACAAGTACGAAATTCTTCAAGAGTTTCATATTGACATCCACAGGGCGCCGGTACAGAATAAAGGTAGCAATAAAACGTATTGGGGACGCGAGAATTTCTTAAAATTGCTTTACTGATAGTCTATCTACCTCCATCGAGATTAGAACCGAAAACAAACCAGACCTCCCTTGCAGTAGAAAAACACCTTTCACTACGCTAGCAGACAACCCAGGCAAACAGCCCTCTATTATTACTCCAGACATCAATAAGCCGGCAATTTCACAATGTAAACGGCAAAATGATCTACAGTTTCCGTTGCATAGAGCTTTCTGGACTCAAAAACATGAATATTCTACCTTTATGTCACCGCTCATGTGACAATCATTCGGCATGTTTATCGAAATAACAAAATACTCTTATTAGCGAGTAAATTTAGAAGGATAATTCTGCACCACCACAAGAAATAAACGGCGACAATAGCTGCCAAACGTATTCTACAATGTTTCTAATTCTCCATTAGACGCGCCACAGCCATAAAACGTTCAAAAATAGCCGGAGTGTTTCTCAAGCTATCTAGCAATGGGAATGCTCGCACTTCTAAAACGCGGTCGCATTAATACTGGGATCTGAATTACCACTTGTATAGGCAAATGGATTTTATTTGCATTCCTGTAAAAGTGATTTGGATCGAAAGCTTAGCTACGATTAAAATGCTGATGTATCGACTGCAGCTAGAACACTTCGAACAATGAGTAGGGGGAATTATTTATGCAGCCCTCATCTTCAGCAACTGTCGTAGCTATTTTCGTTGTTAGGATTTCGTCACTTAAAAATGGAACCCTACTAATCGCACTTTCTTGACCATCTATCGGTCTACCCAACCCTTAAAACCCCTTTATCTCGAGTACGGGTAGAAATATTAAGCGGAAATGTATCGCATAACCTGTGGCATACGGTCTTTTGGTGGTGTAAAAAAGTGAGCTTCTATGTCAACGTAATCGAAAGATACGGCCATATATATAAAAAAAATTTACGCGAAAGGTCAAAAAATGAGTGGTGCAGAATTATCCTACTAAATTTACTCGTTAACAACAGTATTTTGTTATTTCGATAAACATGCCAAATGATTGTCACATAAGCGGTAACATGAAGGTAGAAAATTCATGTTTTCGAGTCCAGAAAGCTCTATGCAACGGAAACTGCAGATCATTTTGCCATTTACATTGCGAAATTTCCGTCTTATTTATGTCTGGAGTAATAATAGAGGGCTGTTTGCCTGGGTTGTCTGCTAGCGTAGTGAAAGGTGTTTTGCTACTGCAAGGGAGGTCTGGTTCGTTTTCGGTTCTAATCTCGATGGAGGCAGATAGACTATCAGTAAAGCAATTTTAAGAAATTCTCGCGTCCCCAATACGTTTTATTGCTACCTTTATTCTGTACCGGCGCCCTGTGGATGTCAATATGAAACTCTTGAAGAATTTTGTACTTGTTACTGCCTACTTTTTCCGCTTCTGTCAATAATTGAATTGACTTAAGTGTGGCACTGAATGATTTTTCACTGAATTTCGTTATGAATCTTCACGCATTGCTAAATTTGGACAGTTTCATGGTAGGTCAGCAACGGTAATCCAGTATGACTGATCTGAACGTTGCTACAGACCGTTTCGCGGCGGAATGCACAAATTATTTTGCTAAAACAGTCATGTTATTCTAGATAAGCTGAAACTGATTTTTATTAGTGCAGCTCATAGTAATTAGCATTTCTTCTTTCATTTATATCTTATATTTACGTGTTGTGTTTAACACACTAATCAGCATTAATGTATTGTTACACATGACTGAAAACAGTCTAACAAAGTTCGGACAGTTTTTCAATTTCACGCCTGTGCATAGTATGTTGGTAGCACTTCGTCGCCTTGCCTGTTATGCTGTGTACCAGACTTTAAAGCTGTGCGGATCAGCATAACGGAAAGGCGAGGGGTCTCGCTTGATATTGGCAGAAGTAAAGCCGTGGGTACCGGGCGTGAGTCGTGCTTCAGTAGCTCAGAGCACTTGCCCGCGAAAGGCAAAGGTCCCGAGTTCGAGTTTCGGTCGGGCACACAGTTTTAATCTGCCAGGAAGTTTCATATCAGTGCACACTCCGCTGCAGAGTGAAAATCTCATTCTGGATGATTGAAAACAGTCTGACAACGTTCGGTTCAGAATGGTTCAAATGGCTCTGAGCACTGTGGGACTTAACTTCTGAGGTCATCAGTCCCTTAGAACTTAGAACTACCTAAACCTAACTAACCTAAGGACATCACACACATCCATGCGCGAGGCAGGATTCGAACTTGCGACCGTAGCGGTCGCGCGGTTCCAGACTGTAGCGCCTAGAACCGCTCGGCCACTCCGGCCGGCTACAAAGTTCGGATGGTTTTTCAATTTCACGCCTGTGCGTGGTATGTTGGTAGCACTTCGTCGCCTTGCCTGTTATGCTGTGTAGCAGACTTTAAAGCTGTGCAGATCAGCATAACGAAAAGGCGAGGGGTCTCGCTCGTTTTGTCCACGACTGTACACAACACGCACTGTCACTAATTGTACATGTTTCCTATCTGCAGTAAAGGCACATACGCACATAGTCACAGCTTTTATACCAAGTTCCATTCTCTACCAATTGAATGGTCAATGTCTTGTAACACACTGTAGAACTGACATCAAATCCGATACCATTTGACTACATTTGTCGATGTACTGGATCTCATGCTGTTGCATATACTCGGTGCACAACTATTCGAATCAACAATGTTAATTTTCCTACAAATATCCATGCCTTTATACTGATTTCCACTGCTGTACCTACATCTATATCTATACTATGCAAACCACCGTGAGGTGCATGGCAGAGGGTATGTCCCATATCAAAGGGGTGGAACCGAAAACGAAATGTAGCCTATGATGTGTGAGCACCCATACTTTATTCATCCAGTATTTCAGAATGACAGCACTTAGTGAGTTGCGACAAACTTTACACAAAATATCAAACCCGTATGGTACCAAATTTTTTCTCGCTGTCAACCCCCACAAAATGATGAAAGGAAAATTTTTTATTGCTTGCTCCACAGCCCAGTCACATTAATGTGACCACCACCTACGTTCGACATCAACGTGCAGTAACCACTGACAGGTGGCAGTTACAGCACAAGCAGTGGAGGGTATATAAAACGTGCTGGGGGGGGGATGCAGAAATGCGGAAACAGAGCAATTTATCTGATGTCCAAAAGGACATGACCATTGGCTTTCGGACCAAGGGTGGAAGCATTTCAGAAAGAGCTAAGATTGTATACTGTCCGTATGCTGCCTTGGTTAAAGTACGCTGTACACGGCAAAATGACATTATCCGAAACTGGCGCAGAGCCGGCTGTGGTCCACCACGAGCCATAGGTGACAGGGGTGAACGACGGCTGTGGAAATGTGTACAGGCAAATAGATGAGCAACTGTTGAGCAGCTGACTGCCCAGATGAACATAGGGGCTTCCAACAATGTCTCCTTAGTGACCGTTTAACGAACATTTCTGCTTGTGGGCCTCTGCAGGAGACGCCTGGTTCATGCACCCATGCTGACTCCTCCCATTCATTAGCGACAAAGGCTGGAATTTCCACGCCAATACCGCAACAGGATGTCCATTGAGTGGCCTCTTCACATGAGTCACGTTTTATACTCCATCGGATGGATGGCCCCTTGAAGAGTATCATATAAAAAAAATTTTATTTTTTATTACTTTCAAGTAGAAAGCATTAACCTGTAATGAACTCTTAGGTCACTAAATGTACATGTAATATCAAGGATTGAAGAACCAATGTTGGTTATGACTCAGACAGTATGCAATAGGCATTTTTTAAAGAAACAAACGGCGATTTAGGAATCAAAGACTTCCTCTTATGGCTTCAGATCTCCAAGTATTAGGAGTTACGCGCTGTTATCTCTGTACATATCTGATTTATTGAATAATAATCATTTTATCCATAATTACTGATGTCTGCAGTAATTGCAGGAATCTTTGTGATTACCATATTAATTTTATTTAATGATCTCATATGTTTCAGGTAGACTTACCAGGAAATTGTGTCCACATTGTTTGAGGCACAACGACTGACTGATTATCACGTAGTGTCGTTTAAGCATTATGTTCTCTACAAGTCGAACCTGCAGATCTATTTTTATGAAGTCTGTGTTAATATCTATTATGGTAAAGGCGCCAAATTTCGTGTCCATGCCTAAATTCGTCCCCCTAACGTTCTCAGTTCTGCCGGTAGGGGCGCCATGAGTGATATTTTTCATCAGTTGTGCTCATCGTCACGAGTTAGATGTGAAAGTTTCATGCGTTCGGTCTCCTGTGCGTGGCCGTTTGAGAAAATGTATTCTAATTTGTCAAAAGGTGAGTTGTCGAAATACTATTTGTAAATGCTCTTTTCTAATTATTATAATGCGTTTGTTTAGTTGTGCTTGACATATCTGTTAAGGGTAAGCTATAAAGTGAGTTATCTGTGCATTTCGCAGTGTTTGGTTTACTTCACTTTGTGTAGGAAGCCGCCATATTGGCAAGTAGGATGTTCCTATTTTCGTCCCCCCATCAGTTACTAAATTCGTCCAGGGGACGAAATTTAAACATATTTTTTCATTTTGTTTCAGATGCCGCATAGGAAGAAGCGGGACAGAGAGGCGATGAAATCGGCAATAATTGCGGTGAGAAACAAGGAAATATATAAAGCTGTGAGTAAAACATTTAGTGTGCCTAGGGCAACTCTCAAGGATTATATAAAGAAAGGAGAAGGTAAAAGTTCTGACGAGTTAATTGAAAAAGCTACTGGTAGCAAACCAGTTTTTCACATGAGTTAGAAGATGACATAGTGTCTTATTGCAAGGACATGGATAAAAATTTCTATGGCCCTACACTGAATAATCTTGAGCGAATAGCCTTTCAGCTTGCTATACGCAATAATGTTGCTCACCCATTTTCAGTCAGGCAAAAAACAGCTGGACGGAAGTGGTTGCGCCTGTTTCTTCAGAGACATCCGACATTTTCTACACGAACGCCGCAATCCTTGCCAGTAGCTAGGGTACAAGGTTTCAACGAAGAAAATGTTAAGTTCTTTTTCTCTATTTTGAAGCCCGAGTTGGAGGAAATACAATTTAATCCACTTAAAGTGTCCAACATAGGTGAAACCGGCATCACAGTGGTACAACACAAAGTAAGAAAGATTGTTGCTATGAAAGGGAAGAAGTCTGTGCACTAACTGCAGAGAGAGAGAGAGAGAGAGAGAGAGAGAGAGAGAGAGGTGCACCAGTGACCGTTGTTTTGTGCATGTCGGCATCAGGTACATTTGTGCCTCCTCTTAATGATTTTTCCCATGATGAAGAATGAACTCATGGGTCAATAGGAGCAGCGAATGAGTCTGGTTGGATTACAAGTGATTGTTTTGAAAAATGGTTACGACATTTCATTTCAATCGTAAAGCCATCAATGGAAGATCCCATTGTGTTGATATTGGACAGACACTATTCACATTCTCGCAATGTGAATGTTATTAACATTGCTCCTGGTAATGGTGGTGCCATAGTCTGCTTGCCTCCTCACTCCACTTCAAAACTGCAGCCTCTCGATGTGTTGTTCATGTTTGCTTTTAAAACATTTTATGGATAGGCAATAGAACATTGTCTGTCTAACCATCCTGGCAGAATTGTTGGTAACCTGCAGATTGCACAGCTATTCAATGAAGCCTATGAAAAGGCAGCAGTTGTAAAAACTGCCGTAAATGGTTGTAAGAAAACTGGGATTCTGCCTTACAACCCAAATGTGTTTGGCTCAGAAGACTTTTCGGCGATTGCTGACGCCTCCTCAGCTGCTGACCCACATGCAAAAAGTCAACCCTCAGCAAGCACAACTATACAGCCTGCCTTTCCAGCCACTCAACCTTACATCAGTACTTAGATGCCACAGTTAACAGCAGTTAGCCCAAGAGATATCTTAGGGGTGCTTGTTATCCATTCATCTTCATCTAAGCGACGAGGCAGTGCTACTCTTATTACAGGCTAACCTTACAAGATGAAACTATAACAATCTCTAGAGGAAGCCAATCGTAATGTGAGAAAGCCGGCCGCTGTGGCCGAGCGGTTCTAGGCGCTACAGTCTGGAACCGCGCGACCACTACAGTCGCAGGTTCGAATCCTGTCTCGGGCATGGTTGTGTGTGATGTCCTTAGGTTAGTTAGGTTTTAGTAGTTCTAAGTTCTAGGGGACTGATGACCTCAGATGTTATGTCCCATTGTGCTAAGAGCCATTTTAACCATTTGTAATGTGAGAAAACGGTTAAATCTAACTCCGAAGACATTGCCAGGAAAGGTAAAGAAACTGTAAAAAAAGAAAACAAAACTAGAAATATACAGTGACTCTGATGATGACTGTGATGTCCCATACCAAGATTCAAGTGGAAGCGTTGATAATGAAGATGATGTGGAGTGCCCCATTTGTCTAAAACATTTTTCTCAAGACAATCATGGGGGAAAATGGGTGCATTGCAACATGAAACGTGATAAAAAAAAGAGTGGGGGAGGGAGTGCATTGCGACTCTTGTTTGGAAGGGTAAAAAATAGTCATACAGTTGCTAATCAATATTTTTTGTACCAACGGTGAACGTTTGTAACCTGTATGTGATATAAATAAATATTGTAACATGTCTTTATTATTATTATTATTACCTTGTTTTTAAACTGTTAGTACCTCTTTTACAAGACGTATTAGTAGGGGACGAAGATAGGACCAGTTTGGTAAAAGTACATTGTTTCTGAAGTTTTTCCTGTAAAGATAACAAATCGTTTCTGATATATTTTGAGCTAAATACCATGTGTAGGTTTAGTTGGTGGTGTTATATAAATTTTTGGGAACAATTGGCTTAAAGATATGGTATTCAGAGGTCAAAAACAGACTGGTGGACGAAATTTGGCGCCTTTACCTCACTACTTTTTATGTGGGAGTCAGTGTAGTATTTTTAGTCAATGAGCCTATGAACAATGATGATGTTCAGTAGCCGCCAGGGCCTGATACATCAAGAGATCACAATGCAGGATGGCATAAGTATTTGAATGACGGCGATTCAGTCCAGTAGTTTCATTGTATTTCAATTTGCAATGTTATTAATCACATCGTGGCATGGCATTTGTAGCGTGTCTTTCACGAGGGTAACATTCATTCAACTGTAGCATATTTTTATCTAAACGTAAATACACTCCTGGAAATGGAAAAAAGAACACATTGACACCGGTGTGTCAGACCCACCATACTTGCTCCGGACACTGCGAGAGGGCTGTACAAGCAATGATCACACGCACGGCACAGCGGACACACCAGGAACCGCGGTGTTGGCCGTCGAATGGCGCTAGCTGCGCAGCATTTGTGCACCGCCGCCGTCAGTGTCAGCCAGTTTGCCGTGGCATACGGAGCTCCATCGCAATCTTTAACACTGGTAGCATGCCGCGACAGCGTGGACGTGAACCGTATGTGCAGTTGACGGACTTTGAGCGAGGGCGTATAGTGGGCATGCGGGAGGCCGGGTGGACGTACCGCCGAATTGCTCAACACGTGGGGCGTGGGGTCTCCACAGTACATCGATGTTGTCGCCAGTGGTCGGCGGAAGGTGCACGTGCCCGTCGACCTGGGACCGGACCGCAGCGATGCACGGATGCACGCCAAGACCGTAGGATCCTACGCAGTGCCGTAGGGGACCGCACCGCCACTTCCCAGCAAATTAGGGACACTGTTGCTCCTGGGGTATCGGCGAGGACCATTCGCAACCGTCTCCATGAAGCTGGGCTACGGTCCCGCACACCGTTAGGCTGTCTTCCGCTCACGCCCCAACATCGTGCAGCCCGCCTCCAGTGGTGTCGCGACAGGCGTGAATGGAGGGACGAATGGAGACGTGTCGTCTTCAGCGATGAGAGTCGCTTCTGCCTTGGTGCCAATGATGGTCGTATGCGTGTTTGGCGCCGTGCAGGTGAGCGCAACAATCAGGACTGCATACGACCGAGGCACACAGGGCCAACACCCGGCATCATGGTGTGGGGAGCGATCTCCTACACTGGCCGTACACCACTGGTGATCGTCGAGGGGACACCGAATAGTGCACGGTACATCCAAACCGTCATCGAACCCATCGTTCTACCATTCCTAGACCGGCAAGGGAACTTGCTGTTCCAACAGGACAATGCACGTCCGCATGTATCCCGTGCCACCCAACGTGCTCTAGAAGGTGTAAGTCAACTACCCTGGCCAGCAAGATCTCCGGATCTGTCCCCCATTGAGCATGTTTGGGACTGGATGAAGCGTCGTCTCACGCGGTCTGCACGTCCAGCACGAACGCTGGTCCAACTGAGGCGCCAGGTGGAAATGGCATGGCAAGCCGTTCCACAGGACTACATCCAGCATCTCTACGATCGTCTCCATGGGAGAATAGCAGCCTGCATTGCTGCGAAAGGTGGATATACACTGTACTAGTGCCGACATTGTGCATGCTCTGTTGCCTGTGTCTATGTGCCTGTGGTTCTGTCAGTGTGATCATGTGATGTATCTGACCCCAGGAATGTGTCAATAAAGTTTCCCCTTCCTGGGACAATGAATTCACGGTGTTCTTATTTCAATTTCCAGGAGTGTATATATTGCTCTCTCTTTTATCTCCCAGAAAGGAAAGATACATTACACGTTGGTGTGTATGGCGTGAGAAATCTAAAAGCAAATACCCTGCAACAATCGTCGAAAGGGTCCAGGCCCTAGGAGGGAGCGTTATGGTCTGGGAAATGTTTTCGTGACGTTCCCTGGGTGATCTCGTTGTTCTGGAAGGCACAGTGGATCAACACAAGTATGCATCTATCCTTGGGGACCGTGTCCACCGGTACATGCAGTTTGCTTCTTCTCACCATGATGGTATCTACTAGCAGGACAACACAACGCGTCACACAGCTCCCAGTGTAAGTGCGTGCTTCGAAGAACACCGGGTCGAGTTCACCGTATTCCCCCGGCCGTCAAACTTCCTGGATTTAAACCCAATCGATAATCTGTGGCACCTCTTCGATCGAGCTGTTCGTGCCATGGATCCTCAACAGAGAAACCTAGTGCAGCTGTCCACAGCACTGGAGTTGGCATGGCATCACATCCCCGTCTGTATGTTCCAGAATCTCACTGACTCTCTTCCTGCACGTCTCGTAGCAATCCGCACTGAAAAAGGTGGTTGTTCAGGCTTTTGCCTGGTGGCCACATTAATGTGAATGGATAATGTGTACATTTTCACTGTTCATGCAGTAAAACTGGCACATTAGTCCAGCCAACTGGTTCTCACACAGGCCAAATAGCGGAAAGTTTTCTAGAAGTCTTTTTGACAAGCTTTATATATAAGTTTTCGAGGGTGGTGAATCCAAATTTTCAAAGCTCCACCAAAATTTCGGCGCGGAAGTGGGTCAAAAATGAAAAAAACGTAAAAATGCGACCTTTTTGCGCTTTTCGCTTATAACTCCAAAACAACGCAGTATTCGGCAGTGTTGACCAGCTATGAAAATAAAGAGGATAAAATTTCCCACAAAATAAATGTGACTTTTTCGTCAGATCAACCATATGGTTTGTAGTTCGTGTTGAAGTCAGCATGATTTCGAGGCTGAGGAGATAGTTCATCTTAGGACCTTCTGCCTCCCCGAGCCTCACCCATCCCCCTCCCCTTCCCCACGCTCTCCCGTACTTTAGTACATCCAATGCCGAATTCCATCCTCCAGTAGTGCCACGATATTACTGGTGTTGTTGGTAGTTAACGCTCGCCTTGGAAGTGAGTAAGATGTTTGTGAGCTGGCATTGACCTCTTGCTTCTGATGGGGGATACCTGCCACATCGAGTTGTTTGATGCATTGGGCAGTCATTTTCACACATCCGTGACAGCTACGTTTCTCTCATTCAGTCGAAGTACAATTCAAGATCTGTTGTGTTTGACAGTTAACCTATCAAGTTTAGCACGAGCACCAAGGTGAACGAGCGAGCGAAAAGGTCCTACAAATCATCTCTTTAGATATAATATTCAGGAAGACAATGGTAATACAAGTCGCTCATAAAAAATTCCTCTATAATTCGAAGTACAAGGACCACTTAATATAATGTTAACGGACAAACTAGCTAAAGCAGGCATAGCTTACAAGCTAGCTGTGGAAGATGTTGATACCTTCATTATCAACATCGCACTATCTTTAGTACCCAGATATTCAACCATCGTAGCTGTTGTGGAAGACGTGGACCTTCTCGCCATTCTAACAGCCCTCAGCCTAAAAAGTAAAGAACAGTGGTTACTCTCCTCAGGGAACTCCCCACCGTGCTAGGGAGCATATCCTGTTTTTGCGCGCGGCCGGTGGCTGTGATACTATTTCCGCTCATTACAGTCAGGGAAAAGTGAAACGCATCGCAGCCCTAAGGAAAAACCTGAAATTACAACATGACATACAAACATTTAAAGATCCGAACGCGGACAAGGACGCCATAGTGGAGTGCGGGAAACAATTCCTCATCAAGTTGTATGGTTGTGTAGGCAAAAAGTCTCTGAACGACCACAGATACAGAAGCTACAGCAAATGGTCAATCAAACCAAATTGCCAACATCATTTCTCTGCCGCCATCTGAGGATGCCACTTGTCAGAAGATGCTCCAAGTATACCACCATCTACATCAGTGGCTGGGTGAAGGAAAAATCTCGAGGAATGGGGTTGGACGAGGTCCAAAGATCGCAATCAATTTGCTTCAGCCACTAGCACCCGATGTTATTCTGACCTATATCGCATGCAAATTCATTACTGGGTCTTGTGGCTGCTCTTCCCAAAAAAACAAGCCTCTATTGCTCGAAGCTCTGCATCAACTGCGATACACTTTGCGAGAATGCCAGCGTTTCAACTCGCGAGACTTAGAAGAAGCAAGTAGAGAAGGAACAGGAAGCTGCTACAGATGTAGACAAGCCATATTTCACATTGTTGTTATTATAATTTCCCGTTGTGAAAGCTCATTGTCTCATTACTGTAAGAAACACTGTACATTGGTTTCAACTATAATTATTTACTTATTATCAGATATGAACTGAAATTAGTCATTACCTTACTTAGTTGAGACATACCCATATATATTCTCAGTTTACAGACGAATGAAGTGAACACTATGGCAGTGGAGCACGAAGCGCAAAGGGGACGAAACTTCATTGAAATGTCTTTAAAATTATTATATTAATGATATAATATATGGCAATTATTACTACTACCAAATCCCAATAAATAAAGCATAATTATTATGTCATTTACATAAGCTATTTCAGCGCCTTCTAATTGTAGGAGTGATGAAAGTTTTCATTTTGCCGTTTGAACGAACATCACAGCGTATTGAGGGATGAGAAGTTGGGTTTTGGTAGTGACACCCGAAATTACGCTAATTTCGCCGTGCGCTACATGCTGTACAGTTGATCTAACCCGTGATTAAAACCTATTCTGTGGAAAATGTTATTCTCTTTACTTTCATATATAGTCAACATTAGCGTAAAGTGCATTGTTTCCGTGTTATAAGCGAAAATCCGAAAAAAGTTCCCTTTTTCGAGTTTTTTTTTTCCTTTTTTGACCAATTTCTGTGCCGAAATTTAGGCGGGACTTCGAAAATTCGGATTCAGCACCCTCTAAAACTTGTAGGAGGCGTGTCAAAAAACCTATAAAATTTTCCGCTAAGAATCACGATTTCACTGGACTAAAGTGAAGCATGACGTATTAATTTATTACTTCTTTATTACTAATTGGCACATTTTTCAGCCAGTATTCACATATATACCACTGAATGTATCAGAAAATTTATATCATGTACGAGACATTAGTTCAGGAGATATAACGTCATAAACATTGAGATGTGTGAAAATGAAAATGCATGGCGAAATTCGCTAGGGACGCATGTGAAATACATGCGAAATATGTTAAATAAATCGGAAATATAGTTGATGTGTGCGTACACGAGTAAAGCCACGTGTAAAATGCGCATCCTAAATCCCTGGAACACCTTCAGCCAAATTTGGTATACATATTAGTTACGACGTGAAAAGAAAAACATCGAGTAGACAAAAGTCATGGGATACCTTCTAATATCGTGTCGGACATCCTTTTTCCTGGCATAGTGCAGCAATTCGACGTGGCATGGACTAAACAAGTCATTGGAATATTGAGCCATGCTGCCTCTGTATCCGTCCATAATCGCGAAAGTGTTGCCTTTGCAGGATTTTGTGCACAAATTAAATTCTCGATTATATCCCATAAATGCTCGACGAGATTCATGTCAGGCGGTCTGTGTGGCCGAATCATTCTGTCGAATTGTCCAGAACGTTCTTCAAACCAACTGCGAACAATTGTGGCCTGGCGATATGGCGCATTGTCTTCCATAGAAATTCCATTAATGGCTGCAAATGGTAGCCGAACACAGTCATTTCCAGTCAATGATCGGTTCTAGGACCAGAGGTCACAATCCATTCCGTGTAAACACAGCCCACATCGTTATGGAACGACCACCAGATTACACAGTGCCTTGTTGACAACCTAGGTCCGTGGCTTCGTGGCGTCTGCGCCATACTCAAACCCTACCGTCGGGACTCATCTGACCAGGCCATGGTTTTTCAGTCGTTTGGGGTTCAACCGGTATGGTCTTGAGCCCAAGAGAGGCGCTTCCGGCGACGTCGTGCTGCTAGTAAAGGTACTCGCGTCGGTTGTCTGCTGCCATAGCCCATTAACGACAAATTTCGCCGCACTGTCGGAACGGATACGTTCGTCGTATGTCCCACATTGTTTTCTGCAGTTATTTCACGCAGCGTTGCTTGTCTGTTAACACTGACATCTCTACGCAAATGCCGCTACTTTCGATCGTTACGTGAAGACCGTAGGTCACTGCGTTGTCCGTGGTAACGCCTGGAATTCGGTGTTCTCGTCTCACTCTTGACACGGTAGATCTCAGAATATTGAATTCCTTGACGATTTCCGCAATGGAATGTCCCATGTCTTTTAATCCCCGTCGGCGGCCAT
The DNA here is from genome assembly GCF_023898315.1 of Schistocerca nitens. Classification (NCBI taxonomy): domain Eukaryota; kingdom Metazoa; phylum Arthropoda; class Insecta; order Orthoptera; family Acrididae; genus Schistocerca; species Schistocerca nitens. The sequence continues at coordinate 411,281,897 of NC_064618.1, forward strand.
AATCAAGTCGGAAACATTTTCATATGAATCACCTGAGTATAAACGACAACTCCGCGAATCCACCACCCTTTTATACTTTGTGTACTCGATACTACCGCCATCTGTATACGTGCACGTCGTTATCCCACGACTTTTGTCACCTCAGTGTAATGTGGGGAGTAAGAAACACCAGTCTTCTGTTGGAGTGGGGGTGATAATGTGGAGAGAGAAGGGGAGGAGGAGGAGATGGACAGACAGAGAGAGGGAAGGAGGAGATGTACAGAGAGAGGGGTAGGGGGTAATAAAGGGAAGAGGAGAAGATGGACAAGGAGTGGAGAAGATGGACAGAGAAAGGAGGGAAGAGGAAATGGGCAGAGTGGGGGAGAAGAAGATGGCAGAGAGCGGTGAGTGGAGATGGTGGACAGAGAGGGTGGGGGGGGGGGGGTGGAGGAGTTCTACAAAGACAAGTGGAAGGAGGAAATGGACTAATAGAGGCTTGGAATAAATACACACTCGGACTTTTTTTATAAGTAACTAAATGAGGGGCGCAGCTAATGCTTGTTTATTGTCTTGATAAGGAGGCAAGGGATCGGTTAATAGGAAACATCCTGAGACCTCAAAGACTCACAATTTTAGTACGGTATTGGAGGGAAATGTTGGGTGGTTAAAATTTTAGAGGGACACGTTCAAACAGATGTTATTCGCAGATGATGAGGCTTCCTTAGGATAGAGAGTAGCATGGGGGGTTACATCAAACTAGCCTTCGTTCTGAAGACCACAGCAACAAAGGAGGCAATTTTTGTATTGAAGATGCAATGAGGGAAGTACTCTGGAAATTGGTACGGAATTTGGTGTCTCCTAAACTTCTGCACCCTAAGCGATTGCGGAATTCTCCTGCGCGATAGAACCATTCTGGAAGTAATGTTAACTTAAGAATTGAAGGATTAATGATTAGTCAACACACTTCGTAAAATAGAATAACGAAATTACCTAAGTAAGAAATATTAAAGTTTGGACTCTCATTTTGTATCGTAATCATTAGAGAAAGAGGACTGTCAGTGGAAGAATAAATCTGCTGTAGCTTTGGTGGAGGCAGCACCTCTGTATTAACGTGGAGTGATTTAGAGGAATTATAGATAAACAACAGGGCTTTGATAGTGCGCCGTCGTAACCAGTGCGACACCTGCCTCAATACTACTATCCCAGTTAACAGTCGCTTGCGAAAAAACGACCATATCTCGGAAGTTCACGTGAGCTGCAAGGTGGGTTAAAGATTTAATATGGGAACCAGATTTCACCACAATTCTGCCCAACGCCACCGTCGACGTCTCACTCGACTGGAAGGTCGTTACACGCCTTCTTACCCACATTTCAACCGTTCTTTAGACGCCTCTGTGATGGAGGTCGGAACCACGACGCCAGATCCTGAAATAACGCGGTTTACTTATGTGTGACCAAGAAAAACACACCGCTACGCAGAACTGACACAAAAATCTCCTAGGGGGGGGGGTTCATTAAGGCCGTCAATGAAACTACCGGTATCCTTGGGGCATCGATTGCTACACAGTTCGCGGTCGAAACGAAAGTTCACAGTGCGAAGAGAAACAGGACGACGTTCTTGACACCTGAGGCACAGGATTTCCCCCATTGCGTCCAATGCTGGGGTGCTATTCCAATGCTGGAGATCCTCGGTAATAATGACGATCTAAGAAGGGGAAACTAAGCTGAAGATGTGAATTGAAGTTTGTGGTGGGGAGGGCGTCAGACTTGGGTAGTCCGTGGAGCGATGTTAGCTTTAGTGCTGCGGTGATCTCATGGCTAGTATTCCTTCCCAGTACACAAGGAGCCATGGGTTCGAGTCCTGACTGCAGCAGAAATTGTAATTCATTTTTTTTTTCAGGTTCCATCATTATCTTAGATAAAGATGAGACTCAAATATCTTGAGGAAAAATTTAATTATAAGATTATTTAAGGACATTATGGGCTGCAAACCTATTGAATGTGATCGTACCCCTTTGGACTGAGATGCGACCGATATTTTTTGCTGTGGTGTAGGAAGCATTCAAAACAATTCAACGAAATTTGAACGTGATCCGAAACAGCAAAGGGTGCTTACACTTTCTCATCCCTCCTGTTTCGCACCGTCCTAAGGCGTCATCATGGAGGTTAGACTTTAACACATGCATGAATAAAATTGGGTTTGTTCCCTTTAAGATCCCCTAGTTCGGCAACACCCTTGGTGTCACTCGTGCATATTTGTTGACCACTTTAACAACACACCTGTACAGAGACAACCCATGACGGAGTCCTGGGCGCATGCAGGGAGTCAAACCTTTGTCACTCCTCTGATTCCGCATGCTCGCCAGCAGGGGCTACAGCAGCAGCGTAACCTGCCTGCAGGCACTTAGGAGTCTGTCACAGGTTGTCTCTGTGGATGTACATTTATTAAGAGCTCCACAAAGGTGGGCGGGTGGCACCGAGGGTGTTGCTGAACTGGATGGCCTTAGAGATACCCTTTGCCGTTTTATTCATGCATGTATCGATGTCGCACTCACTAGTGATCACGCCACATGAAGCTGTGAAATAGGGAGACTGAAGAAGCATAAGCATCCATTGCTGCTTCGGATCGCTTTCAAATTTCGTCGAATGATTTTAAACGGTCTCTAGGGGTTCCACTGTAAATTACGGTAAGATTTAAAGAAACAGGTGCGATCGTGTTGAATAGACAAGGGTTGAATCGTTCAGAGGGTGTCATCGGTGTCAAAAGGTGTCAAGCACGTCGTCCTGCTGCTCACCGCAGTGCGATCTGCAGTTTCCCACCGCAAAATGAGTGGGAATCAACGCCCTAAGGAAAGGGGTGGTGTTATTGAAGGCCTTTATACCACTCCCTGAGGGCTTTTCGTGTGGCGTGTGCCAGTGTCTCTGAAACGTTTTCCTGGGCCATCCATAAGAAAACTGGGTTATTTCTATGTTGAGCGTCGTGGTTCTGACCTCCATTGCAGAGACGTCAAAAGAAAGGGTAAAATGTGGCTAAAAAGGGGTGTGAGGACCTTCCTATCGTGTGGCACGTCGACGGCGGTGTTGGGCAGAATTGTGGTGAAATTTGGTGCCAATTTGACGTCATTAGCCTTTCTTACAGCTCACGTGGACTTCAGAGCTGTGGCCATTGTTGCGCAAGCGTCGACATCTTGCTGTTTAAAGCGTTGCCGAGCCCGAGTGTGACGTAACAGGGCGCCTGCTTTTGCAACATTGCAGGAGAAGGTTGTAAGCACCTTTGAGCCAAATTTCAAACTTGTACGTCACAATGACAGGCAATTACAGGGTTTCGAAATAGTGACCCTTTAATTGTGTTGCACAGTGTACAAAGCATAATATACACGTCGATTGAGGAGAGGAACCTCGAGCTGCAAGCGCGTTATTCGATTATAGCGACGACAGTGCTTAACTCATTTTCTTAGGTTCTGTGTTAGTATTTCTATGTTGAGGAGATTCTTTCAACAGTAACCTAACAAGTTTAAAAGTTACAGAAATTCATCTAGATAACTTACAGGATTGTGCATGGTATCATTTCGTAGTAAAGCACTGAAATTCTTTTGTCAAATAGTCAATTTTGGTACACATGATTACTTTAGAGATCATACCAAGCTGCCAATGCAATGGTTGTCATTCCTGCATATGCAGAGTCCAATAACTAGACAACAGATCATATTTGAAATATTTTACTTACGTGCGATAGCCTTATTGTAGTGAAGGAGAGCGTAAAGGTGGTCGTCGTCCTCGATTTGTAGAATGACAGCAATTTTGCACCTATTCAGGAACACAGTGCCATCTACCTTTCCATTATGAGCTTTTTCCGATGGATCAAAGATATTTTCTTGTGGGCTAGGGTAAAATTGTTGCAAAAAATGCTCATCGAATTTTCTACCTCAGTGGCCTCTGTATACCTTCCTACTGATGTAAAAATGTCCACTGACTGCTGAAGATGATTTCCGGGAAGGTATTTTCAAAAATGGTTCAAATGGCTCTGAGCACTATGGGACTCAACTGCTGAGGTCATTAGTCCCCTAGAACTTAGAACTAGTTAAACCTAACTAACCTAAGGACATCACAAACATCCATGCCCGAGGCAGGATTCGAACCTGCGACCGTAGCGGTCTTGCGGTTCCAGACTGCAGCGCCTTTAACCGCACGGCCACTTTTTTTTTTTTTTGTATTTTATTTTATTTTATTTTGATACAAATGGATAAAAGGAAGGCCGTTCCTCTTCGGCTACATAAACAGAATAATAGGAAGTCGTCCCGTTACGACAAAGGATGCTCCATACTATAGCCTGCTGCGAATTTTTCGATGACTGTCTTCTCGTTGCTGTGTTGTTTCCGTTGTGTGTTCAATCTCAGAAAAAAAAAGGAACTGGGAAGAGGTGCTATGGTTATCTTCTCATGTCATCGATAATCCAGCTGCGAGGCGGATTATGGAATGCGCTCCAAAGAAAATTAGAAAAATATTGCCTATATTTAGGGTTCTTGACGATCGCACAATGTCGTTCGTTGAGGTAATACCAAAAATCGGGTACCGTCTTTTCGCCATTACCGAAGAGGTAGTGAACAGCGTGGCCGCTGATCCACGTCACAGAGTTCGTTTTTGCTCTTGGGAAATAAATCTTATCGGGGAAAAGAAGTGATCGGGTAGTTATCCTGTCGGGAGTCGTGCGTGTGAGAAAAGCCAATATCTGACGCACCAAATACCAAACGTCCTTTGCCGACCCGCATTCGAAACGATGTTCATCCGTGTCAATCACTTGGCATGTGGCACACAAGGGTGAAGCAGCTAGGTGGATGTGATGTAGGCGGGACTGGCACAACTGTTTCCCATTAACAGTTACGTACCATGCAGATTGCACGTTAGTATCAAGGGTGGTGGCATTCACTGCCTGCCACACCGCGCGCCACTTGGTGTTGGGGTGTTTGCTTTCAATCACATTCGGCATCCTGTTCATTTGCAAGGCAGCATATACCGCCCTCGTCATCATCAAGCGTGTGGGTAGTAGTGCGGTGCGGATGTAGCTTAATTCAAGGAAGAACTGGCTAATGTAGAAGAAAGGTGCTGGGATGTCCGATATCATCACAGGGGGTGCGAGTGAGATTGGTCGTAAGGCTTCCAGTAAGAGACTTGTGAGGCACGTCGGACTTCGTCGCCACAGTTGCAGGTGACAGCTGACGAACAGGGCCTTCGCTCTGTTCTGAACATGACAAAGGCCTAAACCCCCTCTGCTCCTCGGGAGGGTTAGGGACTCGTAACGAATCTTAAATAACATGCCCGTATTAACAAAGGATCCGAAAACCGCCAACATGCGGTAAGCCAGGGTAGGTGGTATGGGGAGTATCTGTGCAAAATGGGGGATACGTGACGCCAAATAGACGTTAGCATATCGTGTCCGTTGCAGGAGGTCTAGATGTCGCAGACGGTGGTCACTTATTCCTGCTCTCATCTGATTCAATAAACGCCTGTAGTTAAGGGCTGTTGAACGCTTCATGTCAGATGTGAAATCAATGCCAAGACAGCGGATTGTGTCACTGATTCTTAGCGGTGCGACACTCTCGTCGGGTAGGCCTCTGCCTATAGACAGGGCGTGTGATTTGCGGAGATTGAGATGGCTCCCCGATGCCGCGCCGTAGGTCGCCACCCACGCCAGTGCTGCACGAACTTCGTCATTATTGCGAAGAAGGAGTACCAGATCATCCGCATAGGCAGTGCAGCAAAAAGTGTGTCCACCAAGGGATATTCCAGTCAGGCGTTGTCGGAGGCCGCAGAGGAGTGGTTCCAAGACGAGGGCGTACAATATCGCCGAAAGAGGGCAGCCTTGTCGCACCGATCGCTGGATCTGTATCGGCGGCGTAAGACGGCCATTATATAACACCTTGGACGTCACGCCGCGTAGGAGACGCATCAGTACATTAACTATGACGTCCGGATACCCCATGTGTCGCAGTACCTCCATCAAAAATGTGTGGTCGACTCTGTCAAAGGCCTGGCTAAAGTCGAGTGAGGCCAAAACTCCTGGCAGTTGGCGAGCTTTGGCTAGCGCGATCATATCTCTATATCGGCACAATGCAGTGCGAATATTATGGTCACCACCTAACGATGCCTGGTCCTGCGACACAACACATCGTACTGATCGCTTTAGGCGTGCCGCCAGAAGCCGGGTGAAAATCTTCAAGTCACTGTTGAGTAAGGTCAAGGGCCGATAGTCGCTGATCCTGGATCCGCCTCGTGGTTTGTGTATAGGCACAATCAGTCCTTCTAGGAAGGCCCCAGGTATCTGCGTCGTGGGAGACATAAGATCGCGGCAAATATCAGTCCATGCTGATGCCAGCAATTGTTGATATGTCCGGTAAAATTCCAGAGGAAGGCCATCAGGTCCCGGGGACTTATGAGCAGCCCCAGCCTGTATTGCTTCAATGATTTCCTCTTCCGTTACATCTGCAGTCAAATCCGCCGCCGCCGTCGGAGAGATCGAGCCATAAGTGAGTTGAGAGACTTCGGCGATCACCTCTGGGGGATGTCGATGTTCCGAGTACAGCCTAGTGTAGTGAGCATGAAGGGCGTTTCCTATGTCGCGCTGGGTATCAAGGCGTCGTCCGTCTTCCGTCGTGATAGCGTGGATCAGTGTCCTGCGTCGGCGCCGTCGTTCTGCAATGACGTGGTACATAGACGGTTCCTCCTGGGCCACTCTGTCGTGAGTGCGCGCTCTGACGATCGCACCCTCAAGGTGGCAACGTGTTAATCTGATGATCTGTGCCTTGGCACGGTTCACCGTCACCTGCCGTGCAGGTGAGTACGGCAGTGTTGTACATTCCCGTAAGATGCTGTAGTAAAAGTCCATGGTATGTCTCTTCCATGCTGCAACATCTCGGTCGTAGCCTATCAAGGTCTTCCGGAGGGCTGGTTTGGCGCAGAGTAACCACCACGACAGTGTAGACCGGTAGGTACCACGCCGGCGGCTACAAGAGTCCCACGTGTGCTCTATAAGGCGGCGGCATTCCTGAGAAGCGAGGTGGGCGGCGTTCAACTTCCAAGGACCACGGCTGTGCCATACCTTCTGGCGGCCGAGGGTAATAGCGCAGATGTAGGCCTCGTGGTCAGAAAAAGCTGTGGGCCAAACTTCGGCAGCTCTTGTCCCCACCGCTATGGAGCGCGAGATGTAAATCCGGTCGATGCGGCTGGAGGAATGGCTGGTGTAGTGAGTAAATCCGGGCCGATCGCCACAAACATGTTCCCACGAGTCCATCAATTGAAGATTATTAATAATTGTCGTAAGTTCTGCGCAGGAAGAATGATGTGGTAACTGATCCTTAGGTGCTTGGCTACAGTTAAAGTCCCCTCCCATTATCAAGGCGTCCTGACGGCCCATAAAGAGGGGCGTGATTGTATGAGCGAAAAAGGTGGATCGTTCCCTACGCCGACCAGATCCTGACGGTGCATAGATGTTAATAAGTTTGACTCCTTGGATAGTAAGAGCCATGCCTCTGGCGTCAGGGAGATACTCGACGTCGTCTGCGGATATTCCTTCGCGGAGGAGGATCGCCACACCACTGCCATTTGCAGACGCATGTGAGACCCAAGTCTTGTAGCCATAGGGTCCCTTGAAGTCTGTGACATACACCTCTTGAAGGAGCGCAATGTCGATGTCTGCTGCGTTGAGCAGGTCCTGTAGCATCTTTAGTTTATGTCGGGCACGTATGTTGTTGATGTTAATCGTCGCTAGACGGTACGTTTGGTCATCCAGGTCGGCAACTGGGTTGTGCAGGAGGCCAGGTGTGGGCGGCAGGGGCGGCCCCACAGAGGCTGACGATACAGCCGTAGTCACTGTTGTTGGTCGATGCTGGGTACAGCCGCGGGAGCATCTCTGCCTTCGGCATCCTCCTGGTGCTGTGGCTCATCCTCGACATCATCCGCCCAAGAATCAGATGCAGCAATTGGTAACTGTTGATGAGTGCTGTCAGTAGAGCACTCGCGCGCATGTTCAGTAGCAGAAGTGATGTTGTCAGACTGAGGCTCAGAAATTGTATCCGCCGTAGCATCGTGACGGGAAGGGTGAGTTGTGGTGGTAGAGTCCTGATTGTCGTCCGACGCCGGATGTTCGTCCGAGTCACACATCCGAAGCAGGCAATCATCGGATGGCGTATGGCGCCGTTTCTTGCGTTTGCGAGGGGACCGTTGTTTCCGGACATGTTGTTCTGTGTCAGAGTGCGGGCGACAATCATCTGATGCGGTCTCCATTGGTAGGAAGGCAGAGGTCGGGACAATTTCAGTTTCTACTTCCATCTTCTCTTTAGGCTCGTCTTGGAGGCACAATTGATCACCGTCTTGAGGCAAGTCTGCCGATGACGTCGTAGAGGGGGATATGCTGTCCGCCACACTGTCATCGACCACTGACTGCAATAAGGTGTTACGATCCTGGGCAGGAACAGCTGTTGCGGTTGCAGCCGCTGCATAAGTGATGGGGAGTGAAGTAGGCGTCGCCGGGGATGGAACTTCACCAACCGGTGTCTGAGTCAGTCGGCGTTGAATGCAGGCCGATCGAACATGTCCTTCCTGGCCACAGCCGGCGCAAGTACGCGGTTGTCCGTCGTACATGACAATGGCTCTGCAGCCGCCAATTACTAAATAGGATGGCACATGCTTCGTCAGTGCAATCTTAATTTGTCGCACTCCATTTAAGACGGGGTACGTTTCAAACGTTTGCCATTTTTCAGCCAAGTGGCTTAGCACGTTGCCGTACGGTTTGAAAGCTGTCACCACAACATCTGGCGGGACTTCGAATGGCAGCTCGAAGACCCTCAGAGTGCGAAGGCCTAATCCAGCGTGGTCGATCGTGACAGTTCCTATGTGACCATCAGAATGCTTGAATTTAAGTCCATGAGCGTGTCGACACACAACATCAGTGCACGCCGTTTCATTGATCATTTTTATGTAGACGACGCTTTGTGTTATAGAAAAGTGGATCCCAATGATGTCGTGAGGTGCAATATGAAGTTCTTCCCGGATGAAACGTTCAATGTCAAGTGCTCGAGGTCTTGCATAGTCCGCTTGAAATGTGATCTTAATGGTGGACTTGCGATACGAGTGCGCCATGGCGCTACCGAGACACGGACGCGTGACACTCGCCGCAGCGGAAGGTAAACGTAAACACTCGCGCGCGCGGTGCGCTAACAGGTGGACACAGGCACGACGACCTTGCCCCACCGCTGCTAACAGCGGACTTCCACTTCGGCCGGCCAAGGTATTTTCGTTCGGTACTAGATGCAGTAATTTCGCACATTATTATTATTATTGTTATTATTATGAGTGGGGTTCAATAAGTAATGCAACATATTGTTTTACGAGCCAATTTAGGTTGAAAAATAACGGAATTTGTTGTGGGGCATAGTGTAATTTCCCGCTTCAGTACCTGTAGCTTCATGGAGCTCCGATAAGTGGCGGGGCTATATATATGTAACGGTGTTGTGTTCCAAGCAGAGAAATGTCATTCTTTTTCTTTTGGCAGAAAACCTGAGCTTAGCAGATATTGATAATCGCTTGCACATAGAGTATAAATATCTGTGGAGTGAGCATTCGGATGCGCAAAACGAGAATTCTGTCCGCAACATCTCCTGCAGCTCAAGTCACGTGATTTGGGACGGCACATTTTAGCCCGTATAGCGCTTAGATTATTTTGCTTTTTATTACTTCATTGCTACAGATAGAAAACCATCAGAAGTACCATGAAACTTTGTATACACGTTTTATACACATCTTAACAATTTGATAGCAGGAACTGAAGTTGGCTTGAATATGTGAGTGGCAATGGTGTTGTGCTTCTTCGCCACTTGTCATAGCTCAGATTCCACTTCATTTGCATTTTTTTCGGTAACGGGATAAGAAGCGCCAGCCAACAATATTTTATACGTTTTCTATTGCACTTATCTGTATTTTCGAATCTCTGCACTAATTAATCATGTTAAAATGACACTGTCGACAGTGCTGAAGTGTAATGACAGACCAACACAACTGTTGCAGTAAATACGTTAAGCTATTTGCACCACTTGCATATCCATTATTATTTTCACTTTTTCTTTATTTACCCTTCTGCTTTTTATATAAAAGTAAGGTATCTATAGCATTTTGTCGGCATCTCATCAGAAAAATAAAACCATAAACTATGCACAAAAAAATAAAAAATACAAAATCAATCTCGAATTTTGGAGTAATAAAAGAAGATAAAGCCGATAATATATACTTTTTTGGTTTTCCGAGGCACTGATTCATATTGTCGAAACTGGTCTAATTAATTACTTTACAATGACACTGTATAGGAAAATGCCTACTGCAGAAATACTTAGATATACACAAGGGTTTGGGAAACCGCATAAACTGGAGGAAATTAATCAGACTAACATGTGTAAATCTTATCAGCATATGAACATAGCACCAACATAGGGTGAACATTAATAAAACCGACTGGAAACGGAGGTAAAAAGGTACTATGAACAAGTGTCCGGAAATGCATCGCTGTCACAGTAGATGGCGCTGACAAGTTCCTCTGACCTTGTGCCGCGTGTTCAAATCAAGTGGCTTCAAGCACTATGGGACTTAAAATCTAAGATCATCAGTCCCCTAGACTTAGAACTACTTAAACCTAACCAGCCTAAGGACATCACACACATCCATGCCCGAGGCAGGATTCGAACTTGCGACCGTAGCAGCAGCGCGGTTCCGGACTGAAGCGCCTAGAACCCCTCGGTCAGAAGGGCCGGCGCTTTGTGTTCCTTGTGTGTCTCAGGCTGTTATTGGTGCAGCGTACTGTAAGCAGCAGAATGGTCCGATATTCATGTAGGGAACAAGCCGAGATGGTGTTTGTCTACGGCTAAGCAGATGGAAACGGTCGAGATGCAGCATGGCTACACCAAAACACGTACCCTCACAAACATCAACCACATCACACAACATTTCAAGCCCATTTTGGACTTTTGTGTGATGATGGATTCTTTCAGATAGATGAATGTGCATGGAGGCGCGGACTGTTCGTACATCATATTTGGATTTCCAGGTTCTACAGGATATTGAGACGAACACCATCACAAGCTCCAGGCAAATGACTCGCCAACATGGTGTAAGACAAAGTACGATTATGTGTGTGTCCTGCATGACAGACGCTACTGTCCATATCACCTGTAGCCCCATGGAGGCCACAATGGGTATGTGTTGTGACGTGGATCCGATGGAACTCTGTACTGTCTTCCGGGACGATTTGTTGTCGTTGCACTTACACTGTCCATTTCCGGACACATGTTCATAGGACCTTTTTTCCTCCATTTCTAGTCAGGAATCTGTTCCTTATGCTTGGCGATTTTATTAATGATGATTTATTCTGGGGTTCACAGCCGAGTGGTGGCGTCGTCGTGTCGCAACGTTTCGATGAGTTTCGTATCCATCATCATCGCAACAAGGTCGCGCAAACCTGTTCGATCTCTCGCGTGCCGGTCGGTCGCACACAGCTGTGACTCCTGTGTTGGAGTGTGCGGACACACTCACTGATGTGATCGACGAATCACCATCAAACAACTCGCTGCACAACTGGACGTCTCTGTTGGTGGTGCTGACTCTATCGTCCACCAGTTGGAGTACACAAAGGTGTGTGCCCGCTGTCTTCCTCGCCTCCTAAAAGAAGACCGTAAAGAGCAATGAAGGACTACCAGTGCAGAATTTCTTGCACGTTACGAGGGAGGTTACTGATGCAGCAAGACCCTAGCTCCGGCGTCGCCCAGTAGAGTGGTACCATGCGGGCATACAGCCCTTTCTGTAACGTGGCATAAGGCCGTCGCATTGAATGAGGGTTAGATTTAAAAATAGGGTACTGTAGCCAAAAGAGTGGGCAATAAAATGGTGTACTGAAATCCTGAATAAAACCAACTTGCTTTCAAAAATAAAAAAAAATTGTTGCGTTATTTATTGAACGCCCCTCGCGTTAGTAGTTTCCAGCGACTTCACATGAGAATGATTACTCTAAGCAACCCAGACTAAAAAGTGTTGTATTCTAGGCGAAAACGAAGAATTAATAATTTGATGCAATGATCCCACAGGGAGATGCACACTGTATCTGCTAGCCTTATCAGTACTTATGTTCCACCTCCAATGACCTCGTCGTCGTTGGGACTTTAAACATTGATTTCCGCTTTTAATTTTTTGACTTCCGTAGTGATTCATTTCGGAGGCCACTAGAGCACAAGAATGATAAGTATTTAATGACATTCCAGAAACGAAGAAACAGCCTTGAAGCAGGATCGTTAGTCATCTACTAACAAGATTATATTAGGTTGGTACATAAGTTGTAGCTTTTTTCCACAACTTTCGTAAACAAAACAGATGCACACAATAGAGACATTATTCATCAATAACACAGTATGCCGATAAAAGTTTGCCCCATTTTCAAGATTAAATATTAATTTTATTTATGTGGTAACGTTTGTTTTTTTGTTATAGGTCTGCTAGGGAAGCCAAGAAGTTTCTGTACATCTGTCTCTGCCACAAGGAGCGCTGTGTGAGCTATATCGTAAAAATGGCTTCCTCTCAGTAGAACGCTCAATGTGTTGCGTGGGTATCAGAAAGCAAATCATAATTACTGTGTAACGAAAGTTTGTGTCCCGTTATGGAAAGAAAGCATCTGACCTCAAGTTAAACAGAACATGGATGGAATCTTCTTTAGCAACAGGGTCTATTCAGAAACGGACAAGCAGAGGCAGACCATCTATTTCTGAGGAGACTGTGCAGGTAATTCAGACCACATTCACGTCACCACAGAAATCGGTTACAGAAGCTTCGAGGGAGCTACAAGTGCCAAAGTGTACAGTGCGTATAAAGTGGTTAGCAAATGTCTTACATTGTATGCGTAAAACGTCCAAATTATTCAGGCATTACAATCAGATGATCCCCCGAAACGTGAACAATTTACAATGGACATTATAAACCGTTTGAAGGGGGCAATGATTTCTTGAAGCGTGTGTGCTTTTCTGATGAGGCTACATTTCATGTTTGTGGCTCTGTTAACCGCCATAATATCCGAATCTGGGGATCGGAAAATCTTCGTGTCGTACTCGAACACATTCGGGACAGTCCAAAAGTTAATGTGTGGTGTGGATTAATGTGTGATGGAGTGATTGTGCCATGTTTCGTCCTTGAAAGCAAAATAAGTGGATATGTTTACCATACATGTTGGTGAATTATGCTATTCCCCAGCTACAGGATATGCAAGAGAGTATCATCTTTCAGCAAGATGGCATCCACCTCATTGGGCTCTAGAAGTCCACGACTTTCTTAGAGAAACATTCCCCAACAGGCGGACTAGCATAGACGAAACATTTCCATGGTCGCCGAGATCACCTGACATTATACCCTTAGACTTCTTTCTTTGAGGGTATGTGAAAGATATTGTGTACAAAACAGCAGTTCCTGATACTGCGACGTTGCAACGACGTATCAGAGATGCCACTTGCGCAATCACACTAGACATGCTGCAGATTGTGTGGCAAGAGATTGATACCGCCTTGATATTTTGCGTTTTACCAGGGCTGCACATGCTGAAGTGGTTTAAATGCAGAAGTGTATTAGCTGTATTAAATGTTTATGCAAAGTTCAAAACTTAATGAGTAGAGGCATATGTAGTATAACGCATGTTTCTTTGATTTTATCCATACTGGATGAGAGGTCGTGGTTGTGAATGTCAATTAAAAAATATATCGGCTCAGCCACTTGTTTATAGTGTAAAACACTAAGATTGACTCGTTTTGGAAGTCAAGCTTCCATCATCAGAATAATAAAAAGTAAAAGAACCTGTTAAAACTCGCTAAAATGGAATATGCACCAGGCACAATAAAATTGATAATAAAATAAAAACATCGTGGCTACTTCCCTTGTTGCAGCCGTATCTTCCAAGGTGCATCTCCACATAGTCGTCAAAATATAAAAAACTCTAAAATGGTGTCGCCTATGGTGTTCAACATCTAACCACAAAATAATTTTCAGCAGGAAAGCGATAAATATGAGAGAGCTGGGGTCTATAAAATTCAGTGTAACACGTGCAAGGCAATCTATGTAGGCCAAACTGGTAGGTCCTTTAAAGTACGTTACAAAGAACATAGCGATGCTTTCCGGCTTAATAATTTCGAAAAGTCAGCTGTAGCCACGCATATTTGGGAAACGGGACACCCCATGTTGGGAATGGATCAGGATCTCGTTATTTTGCAAAGACAGGACAAAGGCAAAAAGCTGGATCTACTAGAACAGCTGGAAATTACGATACATAGCGTGGATAATCAAAACACACTGAATAAACAGCTAACTGGTGATACAAATAACTTTATCAAACATTTCACTGGTTTCTTTTAGTAACTACGTTTTTAGCAATTGGCAGGATACCATCATTTCATGAGGTCCTTGGAACATGTATACGTTATCTGTTTGTATAGACATCTCTGTGACTTCCTTGTTTGCTTGCGCGTGAGCTTACTCGCGTTTCAGTGTCGTGTTTGGCTACGTGGTGTGTGGTATCAACGAAGACGCACGGGCGGTTTACGACCATAGAGGAGGGAGCCATGTGGTTAGATGTTGAACACCATAGGCGACACCATTTTAGAGTTTTTTATATTTTGACGACTATGTGAAGATGCACCTTGGAAGACACGGCTGCAACAAGGGAAGTAGCCACGATGTTTTAATTTTATTATCAATTTTGTTATGCCTGGTGCATGTTCCATTTTAGCGAGTTTTAACAGGTTCTTTTACTTTTTATTATTCTGATGATGGAAGCTTGACTTCCGAAACGCGTCAATCTTAGTGTTTTACACTATAAACAAGTGGTTGAGCCGATATTTTTTAACATTGCATGTTTCTTTGTTTATCCAATAAAGAGTTACAGTGCTTCGTTATCAGGGAAAACGTTTGTGGACATCCTGTACATTCTCCTTCACTATTAACAACAGTCTGCCAATGCTGGGGTAACTTTTGGTTCCGCAATTGTAGACAACACGTTGTTTTGAGGCAAAGAACTTGCCGAGTCATATTCCGAGCGCATTTTCATCCGAGAGCGAAGTTTCTTGAAAGCTGTTCGATAGAGATCGGAAAAGGCGAAAATCTGAGGCCCACGATCAGTTGTATAAGGTGGGTGCAGAATGACCTCCCAAATACAACTCCTCTATAGCGTTTTTTGTCAGTCCAGCGAAATGTCAGCGGGCGTTATCACGGAGCAGCATCACTTCATGTGCAGTCTTCCTGCTTGTTGTCTGCAAGACGTCTCAGTTGTTGACAATAAATGTCAGCGGTGATAGTTACACCTCGAGGAAGCAACTGATAGTACACCACATAATTCCACGAGATGCGTGACATTATCTTTTATGGATGCGCGCAGGTCTTTGTACTGGGAGTTGCTGCTTTGTTTGAGCTCAACCATTCCTTTCATTCTTTTCCTCAAGTTAACATAAAGGATCTATTTCTCGTCACCAGTAACGATACAGGACAGGAATGGTGGGTGTTGTTCATGAGCCAGTTGATGACGAGCAAGCAGAGATGCGCAAACGATCACCCGCTGACTTTTGTGATTTTAGCTTAGAGTATGCGGCACCAATACATCCAATTTTTGAACCTTCCCCTTTGCATGCAAACGTCGCACGATTGTGGAACGATCACAGTTCATCAAATTCGCCATTTGTCGAGTATATTGACCTGAATCATTATGGATTAATGCGTTTAAATGCTCTTCATCAAACCACGAAGGTCTTCCTGAAGGTGGAGAGTCAGTAATGTCAAAACGATCCTCCTTAAAGCGAGAAAACCATTTTCTTTCCGTGCTCTGTTCAGTGACATTATCCCCAAACATGGTGAAAATGTTTCTGGCTGCCTCCGCCGCTGTCACCCCTCTATTGAGCTGAAACACAAGAATTTGTCGGAAATATTCCGATTTCTCCACTTAGGACTCAGATCAGATCAAAGGAAGACACCGAAGCAATTCACAGGTGAGCGGCTAGATTTGTTACCGGTAGGTTCGATCAACACACGAGTGATACGGACATGCTTCGTCAACTCAAATGGGAACTGCTGGAGCGGAGACGACGTTCTTTTCGTAAAACACGACTGAGAAAATTTCGAAAGTCGGCATTTGTAACTGATTGCAGAACGATTCTACTGCCGCGAGGACCATGAAGATAAGAGACATTAAAGATCGTACAAAGGCATGTAGATTTTCCCTCGCTCTATTTGCGAGTGGACCAGGAAAGAAAATAACTATTAGTGGTATAAGTTACCCTCCACCATGCACCATACAGTGGCTTGCGAAGTATGTATGTAGTTGTAGATTATAGATCGAAAAGGAATTGTCATTACGAGCCGGACACCCTGCGTACTATTCTCCAACGCCATCACCTTCTGTGATAATTCAGTTTCGAATCTGTAGGGGATGGGTTTTCTAAGTGATAATTGTTCTACCAGGATGTTAATTAGAGAAATAGTTTCACGCGCAGCAAACGTGGCGCCTGGAAGTGTCATAAGACTGATGCAGAAGTTTGTCATTTAGACCACAGCTGGCTGTGGACATGAAGAATGCTTCAAACCATTTATGACAGTGAGGTGCTTCCTTTGTCGAGAATCAGTAGTGGATGGATTGGTTTTGCCAGCCGACTTACAGACTATGTTTTCCACTATGCCAGTGGAGGTGGCGCCTAACAGAGGTTTATTATTAGCAGTAGAGACGTCAGAGCCGATAAGAGTCCACATTACTGAGACCAACGTCAGTCTATAACTCTAATGCATATATGGCCAAAAACACAAAAAAAATTGGCTTAGAGCATGTGGTGCCCATACAGCCGATATTTAAGCCTTTCCCAATGCATGAAAATGTCACATGATGGTGGAGTGATCACAGTTCATCACATTTGCCATTTTTCCGGTACACTGATGTGAATAATTGAGGATTAATGCATTAAAGTTCTGGAGTTGCTCTGAACTCGAAAATCAGGGAGTGGTTTTTGGACATTTTGGAGGACAGATGACGTGTTCTTGATGTCCAAAGGCTTGCAGAAAGGAAGTAAACATTTTCGGAAGCTTAACAGTTCCTCAACTCGACAGCTTTCATTGACATTAATCATCAATAAGCCCGGCAATCTGCAGTGACGTTCCATTTCAAGAGCGCGCAGCTTTATTAGCTGTTATGGTTTTCGAAATGTGTGTTGTGATTTGAATGAAGCACGTGTGACTTCTTAGCGGCAAATTTTAGGTTACATGACAAAGCTAATAGTTGGATGGAGGAGTGGGTGTCGAGAAATCGGACTTGATGAGGTTTGTGAAAGTGGAATTAAACCTTATTGCTTCCACGGAAATTAAAGCGTTTGATATTGCGTGGGTATTTCGACTCTTTTACTTTCAAACTGTTATCTTGAAACCTAATTTGTCGCAGATACCGAGGTATGAGTGGGAGGTACAGCTGAAATTCCGCGAGCTTATTTTCATTGAATAGTCGATCCAGTGACGGTGGTAGCAGTAGTGCCCTTTGCCACATACCGTAAGGCGGCTCATGGGATACAGACGTAGGTGAACAGTAGAAGAGCGAACATCTGGCGACCTCATTCTGACCGTTACCTGCGTCCTATCTGCCAAAGTCCGTACGTCGCACTTGCATTTCTTCCACAAAATGTTGCCTCGGTGCCAGTCGCACAAGTTCATTTGTCCAGAGTTTTCTCTCGCACTCACAGCTATCGCCATCCTACAGCAGGAATTGCTGTTGTCTGCTACGTAGGTCTACACTTGACGCAAGCTCGCAAGCGAGATGCAGCGCCACTAATTTGCATGCATCGCTGTTTCAGTAACAATAAACAATTTCTTTCGTGTCGATCGGTTCATGTTTTTTTCGCATTATTTGCAGTATTTGTGATTTATCCGTGAAACTACTCAGTCTCTCTCTCTCTCTCTCTCTCTCTCTCTCTCTCACACACACACACACACACACACACACAGAGAGAGAGAGAGAGAGAGAGAGAGAGAGAGAAGATGTTAAACGTCGTGGATAATGCTTGCAACAGATGAATCGTGATAGGAAACGTGTGACAGGTTGTGGAACGGAAAAGATGCATACGTAATGGTAAAATTCTGTAAGTGCACAGTACCCAGTGTAGAACCATTATGGCGATGGCCCAAGCTGCGACGCTTATCATTGAGTGAGATCTTTACAAGGCATAAATAACACAGTGCGCCACTTCACTGCGTATGAATGAGCAAGCTAACGTCACTAACAGAAAATTACTCCTTCTAGGTGAAAGCAAAGAGTGCCGTAGACACGCCAAAGTTTTCTCTTACACCATTTCATTTCAAATATATTAGCTTTGACTTTCCTTCGCTTCTTTAAACAGAATGCTCGACTGCTATAGATTCCAACAGGTTGGCGGCATAAAAGCCATAAAAATAGTGCTGGCCTTGGGGACATTACAGCCTCTTCGTAATGCACATCACACCTAGAAGCTAAATTAGAAACGGTGTAACATATAACGTGAAACTGTTCATACTTTTTTACGTTAAAATATTTACAAGTAAGTATCCAGAGTGCATTATTGCGTATATCTATCATTTTTAAAGAAACGAGGCGTTCTTCTATGAATGCTATAACGTATGCACTTGGTATGTGTGTTAATGACAAATCATAGGGAAATAATATGTATTTTTACTCCCTCATTGTTTCATTTTTACTTTGTTCAAAGTAAGCCATGTAGAGGCTGTTCAAACAGAGGTGAACAGCTGCTCTGTGAAGAGCACCCAAATTGCTTTCTACGATTTACCCCCTTTCTTCTTCTTCGCGGATGGATCACTTAGGACCACGCGTAATCAACATTTGTTGGCCATCCTTTTCGCCCAGTATTCCTTCATAAGCAACGAATGGGCTAGCTTTCGTTGCGTAGACTATGTATGTCGGTTAGTTTTTCTCTGTTCTTCCTCAAAACCCCGTGTGTTTGTGATTTTTCTGATTTTTTTTTCTGTCATGTACCGGCTGATCAAACAGTTAGTATAAATTTGAAAACTGAGTAAATCACGGAATAGTGTAGATAGAGAGGTACAAATTGACACACATGCTTGGAATGACATGGGGTTTTATTAGAACCAAAAAATACAAAAGTTCAAAAAATGTCCGACAGACGGCTCTTCATCTGATCAGCATAGCATAATTAGCATAACAAAGTAAGACAAAGCAAAGATGACGTTCTTTACAGGAAATGCTCAATATGTCCACCATCATTCCTCAAAAATAGCTATAGTCGAGGAATAATGTTGTGAACAGCACTGTAAAGCATGTCCGGAGTTATGGTGAGGCATTGGCGTCGAATGTTGTCTTTCAGCACCCCTAGAGATGTCGGTCGATCACGATACACTTGCGACTTCAGGTAACCCCAAAGCCAATAATCGCACGCACTGAGGTCTGGGGACCTGGGAGGCCAAGCATGACGAAAGTGGCGGCTGAGCACACGATCATCACCAAACGACGCGCGCAAGAGATCTTTCACGCGTCTAGCAATATGGGGTGGAGCGCCATCCTGCATAAACATCGTACGTTCCAGCAGGTGTTTATCAGCCAGGCTGGGGATGATGCGATTCTGTAACATATCGTCGTACCTCTCACCCGTCACGGTAGCAGTTACAAAACCAGAATCACGCATTTCCTCGAAGAAAAAAGGTCCGATAGCGGTAGATGTGGTAAATCCAACCCATACCGTGAGTTTCTCGTCGTGCAATGGAGTTTCCACGACAGTTATAGGATTTTCGGTAGCCCAATTTCTGCAGTTGTGGGCGTTGATAGACACTCGGAGCGTGAAATGAGCTTCGTCGCTCCATAACACGTTACTCAACCAATCGCCATCTTCTGCCATCTTTTGAAACGCCCACACCGCAAATGCCCTCCGCTTCACTAAATCGTCAGGTAACAGTTGATGATGCCGATGGATTTTGTAAGGATAGTATCGGAGGGTACGCCTCAGTGCCAACCAAACTGTAGTGTATGGAATGCCGGTGCGACGTGCGACTGCACTAGCGCTGACTTCCCCGTGCATAGACGAACCCGCTACAGTCTCCATTTCTTCCTGAACTGTCTCAGCAGCATTACGCCTTGTGCTCGGTCGGCCACTACGGGGTCTATTGTCTAAACAACCCGTGGCTTCGAACTTCGAAATCATTCTCGCCACAGCTACATTTGTCAACGAACCTTTACCCGTTCGAATCCCCTTCCTATGGTGATAGGATCGTAACGCTGAACTAGCACATTCCCCATTCTGATAATACAGCTTCACTAAAAGCGCCTTTTCAGGTAACGTCAACATGCTGCGACTGCTGGCGCATCTGATTCTCTCTTTCATTACAGCTCCTTTTATACACGATTGTCATTTCCAAGCATGTGTGTCAATTTTTACCTCTCTATCTACATTATTCCGTGGTTTCTTAAGTTTTCAAATTCATACTGACTTTTTGATCACCCGGTAGATTTGGAGACCCTAATTCTCTCAGGTCTTTTTCCGTCTGTTTGTACCAGTTCACTCTTGTAGTTTTGTTCTTTAAAAATGTATGGATTTTGTGCGTTAACCTGTTTGAGTCCATTCTTTCTAAATGCCCCATGAACTGGATTCTTCTCATGCACATTGTCTGTTATTTTGGAGATATTTTTATATATTTCTGCATTGGGTTATGGATGATGCACATCATCTTTAGTTCTTGGTCCTAGGATTTTCCTCATATTTTACGTTCTTTCACTTCTAATTCCCCTTTCAGTGTTCTATGTTGAAGGTTTAGTGTCTCAGATCCGCGGAGAGCTTCGGGTTTTATTACTGTTGTGTAGTGTCGTATTTTGCAGTTCCACGAGAGACTCTTTTTGTTGTAAACGTCTTTTGTTAACTGAAACGCCGCCTCCATTTTCTGGACTCTTGCTCTGACAGATTTCTTTTCATTGGAATTTTCTGCAATCATTTCACTTAAATATTTAAATTCTTTTACTCGAGAGAGGTAGCTATTACCAATTTTGAGATCAGAAGGTGCAACTTTGATGTCAGTCATAAATTTTGTTTTTTCAAATGAAATTTGTAATTCTATTTTTGCTGCCTGCTCTTGTAATAATTCTAGTTATTTCTGTGCTTCGGTAATGTCTTGGGTGATCAGTGCCATGTCGTCAGCAAATGCTAAACAGAGTAATTCTATGCCCTTACGTTTTGGTCCCAGTCTGTGTGGTGGTAACCCTGCTTTTCTCCATTCTCGAACAACTTTTTCAAGAGCACAATTGAAGAGCACTGGGAACAGTCCATCCCCTTGTCGTACTCCTGTGTCCCCCATTTATAGGTCCAAATAAACGTAATAAATTGTGTAATGATGATACAAAAATTCGCATATTAAAATTACGCCATGAATGTCCTAGTAACTCCTGTAAGTGAGTGTAGCTGAATGAGGCATGCTCCTGTATGATGCCAAATGTTTCGTCGTTGATAATCTACAGTGTGCATCATAATTGATAATGAAACCTGACACGAGTGAAGGTATATGACGACAGAAGCAAAAACTTTCCAATAAACATGTACCCACAAATGAGCCACTTGTGAAATAACTGCAAATGTGTGCTTACGAGTCGCCGCCGACTTCAGTATGAAATATTGCCCTAGTCAACAAAAATGTATTTTAAACATAAACTTTTCGACCAAGTTCCCATCTAGCTACGCAAAAATTTCATCCATGGCCCATGGTTCAAGAAAGTGGTACATTAATGACAGGGTACCAGTAAGTTTTGCTGCTATGAGTATAACACTTCAATATGGTCCAATATGGATATACCGAGTAGGATCTATACCTTCATCTCAGAGATCATAAGACTTCAAGCCTCTGAATTTTTATGTCTGTGGTCCTCTCAGAAGTGAAATATACGGCACAGCAACTGGAACAGGGTCAATGAGACAGTGGTACACAAAGTACCTTCTGCCTTTCCTTGCAGAGTATAGATATGGATGTAGATGTCTAAGTGCTGTATCCCTTATTAAATGTAGATCATCTGTAACAGAGGTTTCATAATGGAACATGGTGTGAAATATGTGGATGGTTAGACGGAAGAGAAGACCTGATGGCATACATAAAGCAGATTATACGTGTGTATGCCTGAGATCTCCTCCAAAACCCCTGGATCGATTTCAACCAAATTTGGCACAGCAACAGCAGATGTAATGAGTATCAGCACTGTGGTGTTCATAACCTCCTAGCTCCAATAGGAGCAGAGATACAGGCAACAATGTGTTGTTTCAGCCTCTGGTGTATAGGCAACTCTGAGCAACAGGCATGTTATATGGGAACAGTATTAGTCCGCCAAATCAACCTGCTTTGTAGGGCAGCCTACACATAAGAGGAAAGAAATGGTTTTCTGAATCCAAACATGTAGACTGGCCTACGTGACAGGTGTGTTGTGTTGGAACATTATTTTTCTGTTTTATCGACCTGATCTGCATGACGGCCTATACTTCAGGGACAAATAAATGACTTTCAAGCCCCTGATGGGATGGACAGGATGAGGGGGAGGAGGAAATCGACAGAGAGAGTGGAGTAAAGGGAGCTGCATGAAGCAGGTGGAAGGTGTAGAGGAGTAGTGGGCTGGTGGAAAAGGAAGATGGGTAGACAGTGATCGAAAGAAAGAGGGGGAGGACGATAATATCAGAGGAAGAGAGGAGGAAGATACAGGAAGAGAGAGAGGATGAAGAAAATAGACAAAGAGAGGGTGAGGAGGAGATGAAGAGACAGAGTGGGGAGGAGGAGATAGATAGAAGTGAGAGAATGAGGTGGACAAACAGAAGGAGGAAGAAGTTGGCACAGAGAGGGGGAGGAGGAGGTGTGTTCAATACATGTGTCAAATGCATGTGGAGGCAAAGCTGTGGGGAAAGGGTAGTCTTATCAGTATGCATAAATCAACATTTAGAACATAGGACTTGTCTCTTTTGAACATTAAATTGACTTCTTTCTTATATAAAAGTTCATTATTTTATTCTCAAATAAAGCAAAATGTCCATTCAGATAGTTAGGAAACAGAATGTTGCAAACCCTGCCAGGCCTGTACAAAAAAGGTACACCATAACTTTGTATTTTGTCTGAGTAATTCACGTGTAGCAGGTACAGATTGCTGACAGCAAGATCGACAAGAGGATTATTGAGAGGTATGCAGAAAAGTCTTCTGATACTGTCTAATAAGAATAACAAGTCTGCGAATGTGTGAAATGTTGGTAGTACCTCTGGAATAAATCAAAGCCGTGGTATTCGCATTGTCCGCACAAACAGCTTCGATCCGTCTCATGTGTCACTTCACCAGTAAATTAACCAGTGGCCTTGCAGAAGACACATGGAATATTATGTCGCCCAGTTCACATCAGGGCTTCATTGTGCACAGAAATTTTGCCAAGAGGGGGCAAGATTGTATAATTATCACTTCTGATGCAACTGGTTCGGTGAAGAACTAACTTCAGTAAAAAGAACAGAAAACTTGTTGTCTCTTTAACAATTGAAACCCATTTAGTATTTTCAAGATAGATTACTTTGATACCTAAACAATGTCCGTAGACCATAATTAACAGTACTTAAAAAAATAAGTCTTTTTGTAATAAGAATATGAATGTCATCCTTTTGACTCAACAATCTGGAATTACAACCTCATTTGATTAAACCCACAGTATTTACCGCATAAAAAATCTGAAATAGAAAAAAAAATCAGAACGACTGAGAAAATCCTGTTGGGTATCGACAGAAGTAACGAACAAAGTGGAGAAACAGGGGATGAACCTTAATGAAAACTTATGTAACTTAGGTGTCACATTCAACACATTGTTGTCTTAAACATCTTGTCATTGATTGGCGTTGCTGGATTTATTGCATCATTTTCATTCCCTCTAGTTTTGTTCCTTAAGGGAATTGTGGATGATGACCGGCACGTACACTGCTGCCATGTTTGTGTTGTGCTGGCAATGCGCGCATCAGGGTGTCGGATCGGTACCTTTCTGCAGCTCGATATGAGCGTCATAAATGCCAGAGAAAGGACTGAGGACGCTATTTCGGCGTTTTTCTGTAAAGGTTCGTGTTGTGACTTGGCAAGACAGCCAAGACACTAGGAGATAACCGAAAGGCACGTGTTTAAGCTCACGCAGGCTGGCGTGAGGTCTGGAACAGGTAAAGTAATTATACTAGCAAAAAAGGTACGTAGCTTCTGGAATACTTAACTTTAATCCATAATTGGTAAACATCGGTCTGACGGTACATGCATCACAAGATAATTAGCAAATGATAATGGCGCCTTGCTAGGTCGTAGCAAATGACGTAGCTGAAGGCTATGCTAACTATCGTCTTAGCAAATGAGAGCGTAATTTGTCAGTGAACCATCGCTAGCAAAGTCGGCTGTACAACTGGGGGCGAGTGCTAGGAAGTCTCTCTAGACCTGCCGTGTGGCGGCGCTCGGTCTGCAATCACTGATAGTGGCGACACGCGGGTCCGACGTATACTACCGGACTGCGGCCGATTTAAAGGCTACCACCTAGCAAGTGTGGTGTCTGGCGGTGACACCACATTCCTCCCCCGCAAATCAGCGAACGGTTGTGTTATAAGGCTTCCGCCCGCCGTGGGGAGGACCCCATGTTGACGTATGCGACGAGGTGGGGAGCCTAACAACAGGCGAGGCTGTGCTACCCGCACCCTGCCATTCGGTCCGAGGGGAGCTAGGAAACGCCTGAAAACCTAGTCCAGGGTGCACGCCAACATGCGGTGTATGCGCCCGTATATAGACAGGAGGGGCCGAAGGGTCGACCTCCATCGGGTCGGGGCACCCGACGGGCGAAGACGACATATGGTCCGGAGCGGGCAAGAGTTCCATGGCGGAGGACAACTGGTCACGGGAAGCGATCGGCGGCGCGTGACCCAGGGAGGCGCCCGGCGGTTGCAGCGACGCGTCCACTGCGGGCGTCGCCGGCGGGAGAACAGGCAGCGGCGGCGGCGGCGCGTCGCCATGGGGCAAAATGGAAGGCATCGTCGGTAACACCTGGGGCTGAGGCGAGACAGTAGAAAGGTCCCCAGGGCGCTGACCGGACGGCACCGTCGCTGAAAGCAGACGGGGAGCGGCAGAACCCGTGCGACGACAGAGGCGCAGCTGATTGAGATGCCGACGCACCTCACCAGAGGCCCCCAAAACCAGATACATAGCGCGGCCGAGGCAGCGAAGAATGCGCCCTTCGAGCCAACGCCGTGAACCTCGATAGTTGCGATAGTATACAACGTCGCCTGGAGAAAAAGCAGGTGGCTGCCGCTGCACAGGAACCTGATGCGGCGGATGTAGCAAAGACATCAAGGTTCGATGAGGACGACCGTGGACCAACTCAGCCGGCGAGCGACCATCTCAGGGCTGAGAGCGATACGAGGACAAAAAGAGCAATAACGCGTCCTCCCGAGAATGCGAATCTTTCAACTTCAACATCTGTGACTTGAAAGTCCGGACCAATCGTTCAGCGTCACCGTTTGACTGAGGCGAAAACGGCGTGGATGTCAGATGTTGAATACCATTGGCCTTGCAGAATGACTGAAATTCTGCGGACATGAATTGCGGGCCATTGTCGGAAACAATAGTCTGTGGAAGACCTTCAATGCAAAAGATAGCAGATAACTCTTGGATGGTGGCAGATGACGTCGTGGAAGACATCCGGACAACGAAAGGAAAATTACTGAAAGAATCTACCACAACCAACCATCGAGCATTCCAGAATGGACCAGCAAAATCGACGTGTAAGCGTTGCCAAGGGGAAGTGGCTTTCGGCCATGCAAAGAATTTCCGTGGTGGTGCGGATTGTTGTTCGGCACACGCCATGCAAGAAGAGCACATATTCGTAATCGCAGCATCGATTCCGAACTAAGTACAGTGCTGACGAGCAAGTTGTTTCGTTCACACTATACCCCAATGTCCTTGGTGGAGAAGCCGTAAGACAGAGGACTGTAACGAACGTGGTACCACGACCCTGGACTGATCATTATCAGAACGCAACAGCAGAACACCACGTCGTACAAAAAGTCTCTCCCTGTGAGCAAAAAATCTGCGAACCAACGGATCCCTGATCCGTGACTTTGACAAGGGCCAGTGCGTAGCAACAAAACGCAAAACGGTAGCAAGGACAGGGTCGGCAGCTGTGGCTGTAGCTACACGACGAAAATCAATCGGAAACGATTCGACCACGTCATCGGTTTCCACATCAATGAACATGCAAGCAAGTTCGGAGGAATCGAATGCTCTATCCTCAGCAACAGGCAAACGGGACAACGCATCGGCGTTTCCGTGCTTAGCAGTGGACCGATACAAGATATCGTAGCGGTACCGCGAGAGGAAAATAGACCAGCGAATGAATTTCTGCGCTGTACGTGGAGGTACAGGCTTGGTCGGATGAAAAAGCGATGTCAAAGGTTTGTGGTCTGTGATGATGGTAAAGTGACGACCATACAAGAAATCATGAATCTTTGTAACACCAAATACGAGAGCCAAAGCTTCTTTCTCGATCTGTGAATAATTTCTTTGCGCAGACGAGAGCAATTTGGACGCAAAGTCAATAGGGCGATCGTGCGATCCATCTTTGTGCGCAAGCACAGCAGCGATCCCGAAATCCGATGCATCCACCATCAACAAAAGGGGTTTCTGGGGATCGAATGGCGTAAGGCAAGTATTGGAAAGCAACGCCGATTTCAACTGGCGAAAGGCGCGTTCGCATTCCTTCGTCCAGACGAACGGAACACCTTTACGGCGTAAGCGATGAAGCGGAGCTGAAATGGAAGAGGCGTGGCGCACATATTTATGGTAGTAATTGATTTATCCCAGCACACACTGTAGCTGCTTCAAATTCTGCGGCGAAGGCAAGTCCTGTATGGCACGGAGGTGCTCTGGACTGGGATGTATGCCTTGGGCATTGAGTACATGGCCCAGATAGGGTAAGTCACGAGCAAAAAACACACATTTGTCCTTCCGCAAGTGAAGACCATTTTGTCGCAAGACCTGAAATAATGTTCTGAGATTGACTAAATGTTCTTCTTCCGTCTTTCCGGAGATCACAATATCGTCCAGATAGTTTGCTGCAGTAGGGACCGATGCACAAACAGTTTGTAGATATTGCTGAAACAATGCAGGGGCGGATGCACACCCGAATGGCAGTCGTTTGAATCGGTACAAACCAAGATGCGTGTTAACCACCAAAACGCGCTGGGATTCTTCGTCCACCGGTATTTGCAAGTACGCATCCGCTAGGTCCAACATCGAAAAATATTTACCCGGGCACAGTTTGTCAAAAAGATCTTCCGGGCGGGGTAAAGGAAAAGTTGCAGTCACTAGTTGTGGCTTCACTGTTGCCTTGAAGTCCACACAAAGTCTCAATTTTCCGGAAGGTTTTGGCAAAATTACTAAGGGTGATGCCCAGAGAGAAGCCTGCACACGTTCAGTCACACCTTGTGATTCCAAATCGTGTAATGTTTTTGCGACCTCATCACGCAATGTGTGGGGAACATTGCGCGCTCTGAAAAATTTTGGTTGTGCGTGTACTTTCAGTTCCAAATGTGCTTCATAGTTCTTAGCGCAACTGAGGCCCGGTGCAAATATCTGCAAATTCTTCACATAGACGAGAAACACTGGCTGAAGGCACAGTCTGGTTCACTGAGAGGACCTGATTTACTATAGACAAGTGAAACAACTGAAATAAATCTAAACCAAACAAGTTCACAGCAGAAGAAGAACGAAGGACGTAAAATGACACAAGTTTTGTTTGTCTCTTGTATGTTGCAAGAAGGCTGCACTGTCCTAACACAGGGAGCCCGTGACCTGAATATGTAGTTAGCTTAACATTTGCGGGACGCAACGGAGGTGTGCCCAGCTGTTTGTACATGTCTTGATTGATCAGTGAAACTGCAGCTCCGGTATCGAGCTGGAATGCTATCACTTTGCCGTTTATGTCCAAATCTACAAAAAGTTTATTGTCCTGCTGACGACAAGAGCGACTGTCTTATGCAACATGAACTGACACTGGTACAGAATCACTTGCGACTTGATGTGATTTCCGGCGACGTCGACGCACACTATTTGTGGGACGAACACAGTCCCTTTTAGAGATAGTGGCACTGGGCGGAGTGGCATGAACTACATGAATTTCCATAGGCGAAGTATCGCGAGCCTGAATATCCCTAGTTCGATTCCGATTCCGGCGCGAAGCAAAGGGCCTGGAATGGTTTTGAGCGTCCGATCGGAGCTTTTTCTGGCAAACACTTTGAACATGTCCTTTTTTATTACAGAAAAAGCAAATAGCCTGGCGTGACGGGCAATTCTCACGCGAATGTCAAGTGGCACACCGCGGGCATGATTTCACTGCATTTGCTTGCTGGCGCGGGACACGTGGCGGAGAGCTAGGCGGCTCTGGCGCGGCCGGGCGTGAGGACTGTTTACTGTTCTGTGCAGCTCGCCCGGCGGGCCGGTTAACCTGACACACGGGTGGCGAAGTTTCAAATGATTCCTGAGCAAAGTCAAGTGTGTCATGCCGATCCAATATGTCCATCACTTCTTGATGGGAGGGATTGACTAATTTCAAAATCTGTTCCCGTATACGAACATCAGAAACGTTCTGTGCAATTGCATCACGTACCATAGTATCTGAATAAGGGAGTCCACATTGACACTCAAAAGCACAATCCCTAGTAAGGCCTTGCAAGGTTGCAACCCACTCCCTATTAGTCTGTCCTGCCGTCCGTTTGGTACGAAAGAACGTATACCGTTTGGCAACTACATTGACTGATTCTTTGAAATATGTATCTAATGCTGACAAAATTTCTTCATAGGACAGCGTTGCTACGTCGCGTCGGGGAAACAATTTGACTATCACACGGTACGTGGACACGCCGACGCACGATAATAAGAAAGGCTGCCGCTCATTACCTTGAATTCTGTAGGCGGCGAGATGGAATCCAAATTGGCGTGACCACTCCGTCCAGCTTTCCAGTGCAGCATCAAACGGACGAAAAGGTGGTGCAACAGCATGTTGTGGCTGCGTGAGCGGTGGAGCGGCGGCTGCCACATCGTTGTGCATTGCACGTTGACCCTGGACGAGCTGTCCAAGGGCATCCAGTAAGGCCTGCGTCTGCTGATTCTGTAAGCGATAAAATTCGGACAGTACATCTGGAGATGGTGGCGAAGCCATTACACAAGTAAATCAGTCTATCAATACGAACGCAAAATCCTCGTCGTCAAACTGTTGTGACTTGGCAAGACAGCCAAGCCACTAGGAGATAGCCGAAACGCACGTGTTTAAGCTCACACAGGCTGGCGTGAGGTCTGGAACAGGTAAAGTAATTATACTAGCAAAAAAGGTACGTAGCTTCTGGAATACTTAACTTTAATTCATAATTGGTAAACATCGGTCTGACGGTACATGCATCACAAGATAATTAGCAAATGATAATGGCGCCTTGCTAGGTCGTAGCAAATGACGTAGCTGAAGGCTATGCTAACTATCGTCTCGGCAAATGAGAGCGTAATTTGTCAGTGAACCATCGCTAGCAAAGTCGGCTGTACAACTGGTGGCGAGTGCTAGGAAGTCTCTCTAGACCTGCCGTGTCAATCACTGATAGTGGCGACACGCGGGTCCGACGTATACTACCGGACCGCAGCCGATTTAAAGGCTACCACCTAGCAAGTGTGGTGTCTGGCGGTGACACCACAGTTCGGATACATCTAGACTGCAGAACAGTGCCAAAACCGAGGCTGCAACAAGGAATCGTCTGATTTCCTGTGAACTGCATGACAACCAGAAAAAATCTAAGACACACAGTTATATAGATCCTCTCACTCTGTCGCCATGATGCAGCAACAGTGGTACATTTTCACTGGGAAAAAAGGTCTAGATTGCCTCAAAAAGACGAAATATGTCAATGAAGCTTCTGCTGTCTGCAGCCTAGACCGTTTTCTCCTACTACCAAGATACACAGGGTGAACCAGAACTCCACCGACAAACTTTCGGAGGTGGTAGTATGTGCCACAAGAAGAAAAAAACTCAAGAAGACATGGGCTCTGAAATGCATACCTTAACAGACATGAGCAGTTGTACACCTTCGATACTGTGAAAGACGTCTCTTCTATTGCAAGTTCTTTGCTTTCCATGTTTTGCGAGGACCAAGACAAGTTATCATTGCTCTTTTTTGAGATACGCACTTTAGAGCCCAAGTTTACAGGAGATTTGTTTCTTGTGTTGGTCTGTACTACCGCCTCTTAAAATATGGAAGGCAAAGAGCTTTCAGTAGAAGATGCGGCTCACAGTAGCGAATATGAACAAGTGCTCACGACTCTTAATGTATGCATTTTAGAACCCATGTTTATTATACATTTTTTCTTGTTTTCGTCCACAATAACACCTCTGAAGGTTTGTCGGTGTGGATCTGGTTCACCCTGTATAGTGACTGCTACTGAAGCTATAGTACTTCACCTGGCGATCGTTAATTATATATATTCGTTTGGTAGATATTAGCGTGAATTCTGTGTTTAGAAAAACCCTGCAGCGGTATCCAGTCACCAGAGGGGAGCCAGTCAGTGCCTCTTCTTGCCTCCCCCCTCCCCCATTTCGGACGCCTGTGCATTAGGACAATAGGTTCGTTGTTCTAAGAATTCTATTTACCAATGGAGTAATTTTTACATTGTGTGGAAAGCTGAATGTAAGAAATATGGATTATTGGAGACTATATAATTGATCCTTACTTCATTGAATAAACCCTAACGGGTAGACGATTACCAAAATTTCTTACCGGTTTCCCGTTCTTCTAGAGGAAATATATAGTCGATTAGGATCGGTGCCTGGTTCAGTTCATGTTTATGGCTAGGAAAGCGCCCAACCAGCTCTTTCACACTTTCACATTCGCTTGATAGGCTCTAAAACCCTTATCATCTGGCCTTGCACGCTCTCTTGGTTTTTCGCCACTGGAATATTTTCTGTGATGTATGCTCAAAGAAGAAATCCATGCTCACGTTCCGACGATCCGAAAGGATTTAAAACACCGTATTGTTGGTGCGTCTGCAGTTGATATCGAAGGAAACTCTCCAGTATGTCCGGAAGACGTTGCACCATAACTGCAAACGTGTACTGCCGTCGACGTTGAGCATTTCGAACACTTTATTACAGAAATCGAACTTTATGGAAGTGTTTATAACCATTTTATTTTGTGATTTTACACTACTGGCCATTAAAATTGCTCCATCAAGAAGAAACGCAGATGATAAACGGGTATTCATTGGACAAACATATTATACTAGAACTGACATGTGATTACATTTTCACGCAATTTGGGTGCATAGATCCTGAGAAATCAGTACCTAGAACAACAACCTCTGGCCGTAATAACGACCTTGATACGCCTGGGCATTGAGTCAAATAGAGCTTCGATGGCGTGTACAGGTACAGCTGCCCATGCAGCTTCAACACGATACCACAGTTCATCAAGAGAAGTGACTGGCGTATTGTGACGCGCCAGTTGCTCGGCCCCCATTGACCAGACGTTTTAAATTGGTGAGAGATCCTGAGAATGTGCTGGCCAGGGCAGCAGTCGAACGTTTTCTGTATCCAGAAAGGCCCGTACAGGACCTGCAACGTGCAGTCATGCATTATCCTGCTGAAATGTAGGGTTTCGCAAGGATCGAATGAAGAGTAGAGCCACGGGTCGAAACACATCTGAAATGTAACGTCCACTGGTAAAAGTGCCGTCAATGCGAACAAGAGGTGACCGAGACGTGTAACCAGTGGCACCCCATACCATCACGCCGGGTGAAACGCCAGTATGGCAATGACGAATACACGCTTCCAATGTGCGTTCACCGCGATGTCGCCAAAAACGCGTGCGACCATCATGATGCTGTAAACAGAACCTGGTTTCATCCGAAAAAATGACGTTTTGCCATTCGTACACCCAGGTTCGTCGTTGAGTACACCATCGCAGGCGCTCCTGTCTGTGATGCAACGTCAAGGGTAACCGCAGTCATGGTCTCCGAGCCGATAGACCATGCTGCTGCAAACCTCGTCGAACTGTTCGTGCAGATGGTTGTTGTCTTGCAAACGTCCCCATCTGTTGACTCAGGACTCGAGACGTGGCTGCACGATCCGTTACAGCCATGCGGATAAGATGCCTTTCATCTCGACTGCTAGTGATACGAGGCCGTTGGGATCCAGCACGGCGTTCCGTATTACCTTCTTGAACCCACTGATTCCATATTCTGCTAACAATCATTGGATCTCGACCAACGCGAGTAGCAGTGTCGCGATACGATAAACCGCAATCGCGATAGGCTACAATCCGACCTTTATCAAAGTCGGAAACGTGATGGTACGCATTTCTCCTCCTTACACGAGGCATCAAAACAACGCTTTACCAGGCAACGCCGGTCAACTGCTGTTTGTGTATGAGAAATCTGTTGGAAACTTTCCTCATGTCAGCACGCTGTAGGTGTCGCCACCGGCGCCACCCTTGTGTGAATGCTCTGAAAAGTTGATCATTCGCAAATCACCGTATCTTCTTCCTGTCGGTTAAATTTCGCGTCTGTAGCACGTCATCTTCGTGGTGTAGCAATTTTAATGCTCAGTAGTGTATTTTCGTTGCTGTTACTGATGTTGTGATTTTAAAATATACACTACTTGATAAGTGCTACGAAACAACTGACATGTACTAAGAAGCAACTGCCAATTGCTACAGAACAACCGAATACTAGTTAAAGCCGGCCGGAGTGGCCGAGCGGTTCTAGGAGCTACAGTCTGGAACCGCGCGACCCCCACGATCGCAGGTTCGAATCCTGCCTCAGGCATGGATGTGTGTGATGTCCTTAGGTTAGTTAGGTTTAAATAGTTCTAAGTTCTAGGGGACTGATGACTTCAGAAGTTAAGTCCCATCGTGCTCAGAGCCATTTGAACCATTTGAACTAGTAAAAGGAAACTTAAGAGGACGGAGCATGTTAACTCCAGCGAAGCCTGTGCACGAACGTCCTGTATGCATTCGACACTCATACTTTACTGTGTCTGTCAAAGGTGGTTGTGCAACCGATTAGTGAGACATTCCGTATGGTATGGCAACATCTCTACAAGACATAATGTGAGTGCTTACGATTGTGGATGGACAGTTGGACGGTTCTAAACCAGTCAGAATGTGGCCACAGTAATGGGTGTGTCCAGAAAGGTCATCTCGCGATTTAAAAAGGCCGCTTACGGTGGGAATGCACTCCTGTAATTGTAGTCGGACAACCACATTGCAAGAGGACTCATACGTAGCCCTGTAGGCGAATAGGAGCTGACAGCTCACTTCTAGGCAGATCGCTGCAGATCTTGCAACCGCCACAGGTATGCGTGTCTCTGCCAGAAGAACCATTTCGCGGCGATTAAATCAAGCAGGTTGGCATACTCGGAAGCCTGTTCACTTTAATCATTCCATCGTCGGGAAAGAATTCGTTGGTGTGGGGATTACGTTGGTTGGGCTCAGCAACAGTGGTCCTTAGTGAATTTCTCCGGGGGTCCCGCTTCACCGTGACAAGTGATTCTGGCCACCAGTTAGGGTGGAGATGGAGGGGAACGCGTTGCACACTAACGTTAATGAACGTCATCGATATAGTATAGGCGTTATGGCGTGAACATTGCATTATGCACAATGGCCCAACACCGCTGCATACCTTTGCACGAGGTACCGTTACAGCACAGCGGACCCGAATTTCTATTTATGGACGACAGAGTCCGCCCACAGAAGATCGCTGAGGTGTCGAACGCACTGGAAAGTCAACATGTTGCACTTACGGCATGGCCTACGTACTCCCCGGCCCTAAATCGTATAGAGCACGCCTGGTATGCTCTTGGCAGCCGTGTTTCTCAACGAAGACGCCCTCCCGGAACCGTGCAAGAACTGAAAATCGCCTTGCGAGAGGAGTGGGACAATATCCCTCAAGAACTCCTCAACAGTTTGGTAGCAAGCTTGAATACCAGGTGCAAAATGAGCGTTAGTGCCTGAGGAGTGCGTTAGGAACTGAGAGTCCGATATCGACCTTTATGTTGGGTGCCCGACCTGTGTCAAAAATGATGTCTGTTATCCTGCTGTCCCATGTCTAGAAATCTGTACCGTTTTTCGTTCTAAATATACCACTTCATCTCTCTTATGTATTTACTGTGTTTTGGGTCGTCCATAATTGCCTGTAATTGTTCTTGTCCAAGTGTATCTCTGTTCCTTAGCAATTGTCAAGCAGTGTAAGTATGTGTCTTGAGATGAAACTCGTGTTTCCATTATTCATATGAGGACATCATTTAACAATCTTTATACCTCTGACTTTATGTTGTACAAATCGTTTCACTCTGTAACATTCATCTTTCCTTCAGCTCTGACAGAAATAAGTTCAGAACTGTTACCGTAGTTAAATCCCATTTCGTGCACCAAAGTAACCATGTCTGTGACTAGAATGAGTTATAAATTTTACTGTCTTCAAATATTCAGAATTAAATTTTAATTAGACTCTCAGATGTGTCAAGTTGCATCGTCCCAACATCGGACGCCACTGTTCCATACGATAACTTGAAAATTCGCATGAGGCAGCAATTGGTTTGATATTGCTAACAGATAGTTCGTAGGATTTCGGAGTGTAAAATGCGCCGGCCGAAGTGGCCGTGCGGTTAAAGGCGCTGCAGTCTGGAACCGCAAGACCGCTACGGTCGCAGGTTCGAATCCTGCCTCGGGCATGGATGTTTGTGATGTCGTTAGGTTAGTTAGGTTTAACTAGTTCTAAGTTCTAGGGGACTAATGACCTCAGCAGTTGAGTCCCATAGTGCTCAGAGCCATTTGAACCATTTGTAAAATGCGGCTGAATCCGGCTCATTGAATCTACGACACTAGCGGCAGAAATTAATGTTGTTCAACTTAAAAAAAGCAAAGCTCATACCGATATTTCTCTAATCAATATAGCTATTTCAAGGGAATATTCGACATTTAGTGAGGGCCTTCTTGCAATTTACCTGGACGAAAATGAAGTTATTATTTGGAACGCTTTTGGAAAAATGTTGGACGTCAACACCTTAACTGAATGTGTATCAGTGGTTTGCTTGCATTTATTTTGCATACTGTTGTATCAAGAGGATCATCAGTTCAATAAAATCTCGATGTGTGGTTAAAATGAAATAAAATGGGCACTTCAGTGAATGAACTGTATCAATGACGGAATTCTTGAAATCCGTAAATGTATGTTGAAATTTTTGACTTATCATAGGTTCTCGAAGTAATGAATACATCATTGCAGCAGATAGAAAGTAAGAGTAGCAGCTGCACGTTAATCTCAATAATAATATTTCGTATATAAAAAGTCCATATATTCTGTTCTGGGATTGAACTTCAGAGAGTTCGTACGTGAGTTATGGTCTGTCAACGACAATGCAGCAGTTTGATGTATAAACTGTAGCCTTTCTTCAGATTTGTGTTTCTACTGTAGTATCAACACGATCGAGACCGGTGGCTCAAACGTTAAGCCTTGAGGTCAGTGCTTCCCTTGAGAAGAACGTGGCTCATTTCTCTGTCTCGTCGTCGACGGAACGCTTTTAGCGTGAACCAACCAGCTTACCTACGCTTAACAAAAGACATCATACACGACACGAAAGAGGCTTCCTGAGAAGATTAGTTTACAGCTACCCGCAGTAACTTGAGGATAACGCAAGAACTACGGGCTATAATGTTTGCAGCCATTAAGATAAAAACGTTATGTCAAACTGTCTAATAGATTTTCTTGTTATTCGATAAAAAAGATCACCAGGGATGGTGGTTTAGCTATTTGGCAAATGAACCTACAAAGAATTAAGAAGTTCCTCAAATGATGCACTACACATTAAAAGAGGCAGGGTTTGGGACGTGAGGTAAAATGATTGCGAAAGTAGGCGATACTTTGAATAAAGAATATGTTTAATGGTGGTGATATGGAAATGAAATTAAGGGTATTTTCTGAACGTACATAAAATTAACACGAAACTCTATGGCTTCATATATGTTTCCGTAACTTTAAACTTTTTTGTCGATGAACTTCGCAGAATCTGTTATAAATTTATGGGAAGCTCAAATGTGAAACGATGAGAACACGAGTATAGTTATCAGCTTCAACGTGCTCGAATAGTTTACTATGTTATATGATGTATTTTTAGATACACTGTTGTGGTATACTCGTATTTTTCATTAATGAGACTGCAAATTTATGAAGTTTATAAGTTGCTGTTCAGATATAGCTGAGATCCTCATGTCTGAACAGCAAAATAAATTTGCTGTTTCAATGTCCTCCTACTTTCGTTAGCATTTACCCCGTCTAGATACAGGCTCCGCTGTACTCAAGTTTTTCCAAATTTATTTGTTGCCGCTATCATCAGTCACCTAAGAGACAGGAGCCGTGTATGCCACTTGTCTGTGAATTGTGTAAACTTTTCTCCCCGTGAGCCTAGTTTAACTATTTGTGTATCGTATTTTTTGACCTGGAAAATGAGAAACAGCCACGTATTTACCTAAACAAGAGCTTAAAAATCACTCTCAGGCTGGCTGGTGCTCCAGCTGTGAGGTGTCGGTCGAGTATTCAGCATACCCCTGAGATGCTATCAGAACTGAACCCAGTGACCTATACAGTGAACATATCACTCCCCCCGAGATCACGTGGAATGAAAAAGCAAACTCGCACAATGGATAACTAATTAAATATCTGAAATGAACTGTGGTGACCCAGTTGAACATGAAATACGGATATCACAGCTTGCATAGGTATACTGATAAATATTACTATCA
Source organism: Schistocerca nitens (assembly GCF_023898315.1). Lineage (NCBI taxonomy): Eukaryota > Metazoa > Arthropoda > Insecta > Orthoptera > Acrididae > Schistocerca > Schistocerca nitens. Next base: position 411,318,764 of record NC_064618.1, read on the forward strand.
ATATACTGAATGAAACAAAAGGTCACTATACTGGTCCGATTTATTGCTAGATGCATTGCTATATGGGGGCATGAGGACGCTTTTGATATCACATTGATATGCAAATTAATCAAATTGATCGATTAGTTCCACCCTCCCCCCCCCCCCAACGACGACCACCCACACACCTGACAATGCCCACTCCCACCTCTGGATGACGTCATGTATTTTTCTCAGCCTGCATGTGGACCCCACCCTCCCACTCCCCCTCCCCTCCCCCACATACTCTATTGGCTGGAATTTCGAATTTTGGGAAATTGATGGGAAATTAAAATTGGCCGTGCCCTCTCTGGGACTCGAATCCTGGTTCTACTGGATGGGAAGCCCAAGTGCACCTCCCCAAAACATGGAAACTGTCCAGATATAGGAGAGGTTGGTCGACAAAATGAAGTAGAGATAGATCCTTATTACGTAATTAATGATAAAGATCGGGCCTAATTCACAATTATATGCATAGCGCTACACAAGGACGGATTAAAGTCGCAATACAACTCAAAAACTGATGATACCATACAACTGATTTTATACTGCTAGGAAAAAATATCGCAATACCATTCGAAATTAGTGACAGACACATTCAAACTTTACCCTTCAGCTACAAGCTGGCGGGAGAAAGGTAGAGGTGTAAGGTAATATCTGTATTCTCTTTGGCTGGAAATATGTTCAACTGACGAGATGCTGGTGTTGGGCAGAGAGGAGTTTAAAAAGTGTATTACCTGGAAGCATACAGCTGAGGACCGTATCTATTGTTGTTTGACATCAGAGTTCACTACAGACGCCTGTTCAGTAAACACCCTGCAACCCAAGTAAATGGAGCCAATACTTACTACCACAACCGAAAGAAAAAATGGATCACAGTTCTAAGTACACTTCAAAATTATCATGAAAAAACCATCACTCGTAATGAGGGGGTCATAAAGCAAAACACCTACTGGCGAAAATAGTTGTCCCAAAAGACTACAGAGGGGGCAGTAGTTGAGTGTGCATTCTCCTCAAGAGGTGACCACAAACTGCCGAAAATCGAGGCCCTCATACCTCCATCATCCCTCCCATCACCCCTCCTTCCATCCATTCACCTACAGGGAAGACAGGCTGTTTCAAATGGCCAGCTGCTCCGCCATGCTTTGCGCTCTACCTCCCTTCTGCCGTCGCCATGGTCGCTAACTGCCTTGAAGCTATGCTCCTTCACCAACACAATAGTATGTACAATCAACTAAACAATAGGAGGTAAAAGGACAGTCGCCCCAAGTGCAACTTGTTCGTCTAAAATGTAGCGACACGGCCTCCACACTCTGCTCCCTGGTCAGAGTGCGGCTGTGACGAGCAACCACCAACAGTAGACACGCCCCCCGCCCCCCTCACCCCCAGCAGCACAGCTCACCGTTCTGTGATGCAGAGCAATTTATTTATTGTCAACGCAACTCTTCTGTTAAATGTATTTCTCGGAAAAACTGGACCCCTCTGGAACAACAGCAAAATTCCGGAGAATGCTCCAGATAACTTTTTCAAATGGGTAGCTGCTCCGCCAAGTGCTTTTTAAGTGGTCAGTTGCAGTCACTGGTCTCACGAGGCATTCCGCTACTCTCTGCGGTCACTCGCGGTACGCAGCATGCCTTGAGGCAACGACCCTTCACCAACACAAAAGCGAAAATTATAGCAGCACCGCCTCACCCCTTTCAAATCACAGCTGTGAGATGTGTTCGGCAACTACCAGAGTAGACTCGCTCCCCCCCCCCCCCACCCCCTGCCCACTGTTCTGCGGTGGAGAACAAATGTATTTGATGTCAATGCATCTCCTATAATAAAGCATCTATTAAAAAAGCAAGACACTATTGCGACGATAATAAATGTCCTCTTCCCACGAAAATAGGCGCAGTCCATTTTCTTTTAGATTTACAAGCAAAATCGGTCTAGATTTTATATTCAACGGCAGGGTACATTTCGCATCTCATTATTCTGCGACATCCAGCGATGTGTACCGTCGCCGATTACAGATGATCAGGAGAGACATGTCCGCTCTGCATAAAACCAGAAAAAAAATTTGACTCTTTTGCTGCGAAAGATACCAATCATCCCAAGAATTCGATAATTATTTCGAAACCGGCATTGGAGTGAAAAAAGCGAGAATTTAAACTTTGAAGAAAAAGAATCTATATTAAGCAATTTCTTTCAGCTTGATAGGCAAATTACACGACCTGAGAGCATCTCTGCATTCAGTGTCTGTAAATAAATTGTCATGGACGTGTGTATTGCAACCATTCCAGACCTGTGAAATAAAATTATAGAATACAATTTTTCACGTCACTTGCTCACATATCGTAAGAAACACAACGATTTTACATTCGACAACAACATGATATAATTCAAGAGGACGTAGCTGTTTTGTACACTATGGCAGGTGTCAAGAATCATTCCGCGGTGCCCTAGCATCTCTTCCACCCATCAGGCGGCACGTTATTGTTATTGAATTGATAGGCTAATTAATTAAATTGATCATGAGCGTCACTTTGCATGGCGAGTAATTTTTTTTTCACCAGTCGGTTTACACTCACCAGATAGGTCAAATGGGAATCCGTGGATGGAAGACGATGTTATTTTTTAGGAACACTGTTGAGAAACGACATTTGAAGCTCAGCAAAGAGGTGATTCTACAGCCCACAACATACATTTTGCATAAGGACACTGCTATTAAAAACACAGTCATAACGACTATATTACTGTCACCCTGCATAAAAAGTGGTCTTGAGTCTACAGGAACACACGCATTGTGCATTTCGTGGAGAAACAGGAAGAGCTGAGTTAATGCGACAGGACCGCACTTTAACCCCTCGGTGGAAATGGGAACGTGTTGTTGTAGTTCTGCCAACCACATACAGAGTGTAAGGCCAGTGGCAAATGAAGCTTTCACCTACAACAGGAGGTAGTACAAAAGATAGAACAAGCGGTTACGGTGGTGTTTCTTGTTGGGAAAATTAGGAAGACTCCACATCATACAGGGCTTGGAGGAAGCACGATGATTTAACTACTGCATTGCTATACATCTCCAAACTACAGGGTGATTCAAAAAGAATACCACAACTTTAAAAATGTGTATTTAATGAAAGAAACATAATATAACCTTCTGTTATACATCATTACAAAGAGTATTTAAAAAGGTTTTTTTTCACTCAAAAACAAGTTCAGAGATGTTCAATATGGCCCCCTCCAGACACTCGAGCAATATCAACCCGATACTCCAACTCGTTCCACACTCTCTGTAGCATATCAGGCGTAACAGTTTGGATAGCTGCTGTTATTTCTCGTTTCAAATCATCAATGGTGGCTGGGAGAGGTGGCCGAAACACCATATCCTTAACATACCCCCATAAGAAAAAATCGCAGGGGGTAAGATCAGGGCTTCTTGGAGGCCAGTGATGAAGTGCTCTGTCACGGGCTGCCTGGCGGCCGATCCATCGCCTCGGGTAGTTGACGTTCAGGTAGTTACGGACAGATAAGTGCCAACGTGGTGGCGCTCCATCCTGCTGAAATATGAATTGTTGTGCTTCTTGTTCGAGCTGAGGGAACAGCCAATTCTCTAACATATCCAGATACTGTAGTCCAGTTACAGTAGCACTTTTGGAAGAAAAAGGGACCAAAAACTTTATTGGCTGAAATGGCACAGAAAACGTTCACCTTAGGCGAGTCACGTTCATACTGAGTTGTTTCCCGCGGATTCTCAGTGCCCCATATACAGACATTGTGACGGTTGACTTTCCCGTTAGTGTGGAAAGTTGCTTCATCACTAAACACAATCTTTGAAACGAAAGATTCATCTGTTTCCATTTGAGCAAGGATAAAATCACAGAAATCGATTCTTTTAATCTTATCAGCTGCAGACAGTGCTTGAACCAATTTCAGACGATAAGGTTTCATAACTAACCTTTTTCGTAGGACTCTCCATACATTTGATTGTGGAATATGCAGCTCTCTGCTAGCTCTGCGAGTCGATTTTCCTGGGCTGCGAACAAATGCTTGCTGGATGCGTGCTACATTTTCATCACTCGTTCTCGGTCGTCCAGAACTTTTCCCTTTGCACAAACACCCATTCTCTGTAAACTGTTCATACCAACGTTTAATACACCACCTATCAGGAGGTTTAACACCATACTTCGTTCGAAATGCACGCTGAACAACTGTCGTCGATTCACTTCTGCCGTACTCAATAACACAAAAAGCTTTCTGTTGAGCGGTCGCCATCTTAGCATCAACTGACGCTGACGCCTAGTCAACAGCGCCTCAAGCGACCAAATGTACAACTAAATGAAACTTTATAGCTCCCTTAATTCGCCGACAGATAGTGCTTAGCTCTGCCTTTTGTCGTTGCAGAGTTTTAAATTCCTAAAGTTGTGGTATTCTTTTTGAATCACCCTGTAAATACAGGCACTGCAGTCCGAGGAGATCTACGTCTCTCAAGGTACAGTACAGTACAGTACCGTACAGTCCAACTAATGTATCATTCTGTGCTGTACACTGCCGGCCGGTGTGGCCGTGCGGCTCTAGGCGCTTCAGTCTGGAACCGCGTGACCGCTACGGTCGCAGGTTCGAATCCTGCCTCGCGCATGATGTGTGTGGTGTCCTTAGGTTAGTTAGGTTTAAGTAGTTCTAAGTTCTAGGGGACTGATGACCACAGATGTTAAGTCCCATAGTGGTCAGAGCCATTTGAGCCAGCCTGTGCTGTACCTAACAATAATACCCACGAAGTACTGTCACCATCCATCCAATGGACATCTGGCACACAAAATAGTAGAGTCGGGATGATTATGTTCCATCATCATGGATCCTGAACAGTATAAAAGTAGGCGTGATAGGCGCAGCAGGATGTCATGGTTTGTTGTTATTACTGGCGAATCTCGACAATATTCTTACGTAATATCGGTAGTATAACATGCATCAAAGATGTTATGCCCTTTAGCAGGATGTTTAAGTATGGTTACATCCCCTACAGAATTGCTTTTCGAAGAGTTTTTCGCTATTTGCAGGGCTGTAGTACTGTCGAAAATAACGTACAAGCGGTTGAAATCGAGACTCGGCGATTGGTAATATTCATGCATTGTCTCTATATGCACGTGAGTAGTGCTGTCGGTGGTTGAAAGTTGCGGTTCGAATGTATAACTTGCTAACTGTCCGTCTATAAGTTACACTGTTGGGGGTGCGCCCTCTCTAGGTACAGGAAGGGGAAACTCCCACGGTCCAGGATGCTATATGTAGTCAACACATTGTTACCTAACGAAAAACTTATTACTAGGATAAAAAATACCTGAAACCTACAGTTTTCAAGTGTCCTGATGTGGCTGTGGAGGTTTATCAGAGTTGGATGATGAAAACAAAAGTAGCGGAGCTCATTTGGTAAGCAATAAGAGCATATACTTACGGGGAAAAAGAATATCAGAGCAGCGCAGAAATCACCTCTGTACACATGTCAACTCCCTGTTACGGATCCATACATGGTAAAGTGGAAGTCAGATGAACGTGTAGAACTGTGTCAGACTTAGTTTCCACTAAGTGCATCACTACATGAGACTGCAGACATGCTCTCTGATGTGCCATAGCAGTACATGGATTTGTTTGCCGACTACGAGTTTCGAATCTGCACCACTAGCTGAATCTCATCTAGGTATGAGGCGACTGTCACTATATTTTCTATGACCTTTCTATCCAAAATGCGTTCGTGTAGATCACTGGAAAGAGGGGAATTGTTAGCGGTTTTTAAAAGGCAGGTATATAGAACGTACAAATATCCTCGTATAAAATCAGACAACGCATGGGCATGCCTGCAATACGACCATATACATACGGAAAATATAAAAACAAATGAAAAAGACATAAAATCTCCGAAATTAAAAGAAAACCATGTATAATTACGACAAATTGATGGTAAATGCGTAAAATTGTGGTAAATACGACAAAATATGTAAAACTGCGAAAAAACTTCCAAAACTACTTAAATTGACTGAGAATACGTAAAATTAGAGAAAATGACCACGAAATGCCGGGAACTGAGGAGGGTAGGGGGGGGGGGGTACCCAGTCACTCAGGACTGACAAAAGCTTAAAAATTTTGCTCTGGCTCCTTTAACTTTTAACCCTCCCCCTCCCCATGTAAATTACGTGGATTATCGTAATACACACTCCAACACTGGCGACTAATGTGTGACACAGAAGTGCCATATTAAACCAGGTAAAACATATGCCTCCCGATCCAAACTGTGTTCTCACACATGCGGTCGAATATATAAATATATTTCCGAATTACGGCAGGTTCTCACAAACAGTGTTATTCCTTAAGTATTAAAGAGAATAATCACTACGTTTATCAGACCTAAACCGTTCCTAGAGTGTTACGTAGGGGAGTAGATAGATGACACATGTATCACCTTTAAGAGTGTGATGAGGTAGTACTCGAGAGATGACGTGTTAGGATGAAAGTGCTATATTATCCTGGCTGCTATATTATCCTGACTGCTATATTATCATGATCAAAACTGTCTTACACGAGACCAGGACTTCTTTGTGCAAGATAAATGCTACCACAGCTGTGGTTATGCTAATGTAAACAGCAATAAGACTCTTTTGTCTACTGATCATGGCGCTTACTCCCTTGTAAGATGCTGCTGCTTCATCAAGTGCATTTTCCTGCAACAGTGTATGTGTGGTACCTCAATGTATCAGATATCTAAAATATTGAAGTCCGTTTTTCTTCGCTCTATTTCCTACTGGGACATAGCCACATCCATCAAAACCGATACTACTACTACTATTACTAATGATATACACGACTGACATGGGGAGTGTTATTGAGGGTACGTCCATTTCCGATTTAAAAACATGTATAAAATCAATTAATTCCCAAAGAAACAGAACAACAGTCTCCAGACTTCATTCTAATTGGTTTTTAAGCAGCTTGAGCTGTGGATACAAACTGATGATGCCTTCCTAGGATACGGGAATGGTGTAGAAGGAAGTAGTTTTAACATTTTAAAATTTGTCACCATAGTGAATAATGGGGTAACATACTTGCGGAGAGGTTGTGCGACTGATGTTGGACAAATATATCCTCCATTAGAGTATTAAGAGTATTGCATTCCGCACGACTAATACTTCAGAAACCATATGGCTTTAACAGTATAGCATTTTTAGGTGCAGAACTGTGTAACCATCGTAGTGTGCGTTTATCCTCTACGCTCATTTCTCTCGTGCCGGTACCTTCCTGGTACTTGACTCTGGACAGTGGAATAATGCTTCAGAATTAATTACACGGTTGATTTACGTGAAATGTTTCAAACTCCATACGTCTGAACCTCCATCATGAATATACCGATTGTTAAGGCAAAGCAACACTTTCATGTCTGCTCGACACGCACGCATCTGGGGAAATCTTGTGCTTTTGGACAGGTGCCGTGGTTAAGATTAGTGCTGCAGGAAGGATTGGTCAAGGACAATGTGGGAGAGATCTGTCACTCTCTGACTTTATCCTACGAATGTGACAATACCCTGTGGCGCCCATCCACACAGGGAAAAATGGTCAGTCGTAATCGTAAATTCTGCACTATGATGGATGTACTGGAAATATGTAGATAACCTCTTCGCATCGATATAAGACGCTGATTGGTATACTTTGGTGTATACAGCAGACTGAATGTACTGCGCACTCATCTAGCAGCATTCGCAATCTAATATATGGTACTTGCAAAGTAGTGGAGGGGTGATTTAGCGATGATGTAGAAGCTGGGAAGCGTTCTACCGTGTCATTGACCGCCGTGAAATTATGAAACAACAGGTAACATCGCTAAAATCGATCTCGCTATCAACTGCGATGTGTATCACAGTACATCATCCCACATCAACGGTGTCTTTCCCATCCCAACCGTCCAATGACTACGCTGTTAATTACTGCATGATGATTGACTGACACCACTCTGTTGAGATGGAGGGAGCCTTGCTGGAACACTGGATATCTGCTACATGTCGCTGTGGACCATGGGATTAAATATAGATGTCATCATCTTCATACAGTTGTTTGGAAGCGTTCCTCAATGCTGCAGTCTCGGCCTATTTCCATATGCTGCGATGCCCTCCACAATTTTTTTTTATTTTTTTAAAATTCTTTTCACCAATAAGATAAAAGAACCACTTTTTATTTGTATTACCTCACACGTGTTGTGAACAGAGTCTTCCAGCAATGGTCAATACTGGAACAGTAATCACATACATGACTGCAAAATGAAGGAACAATGCTTTTTGAAATAGAACACCGTGACATCCACTACCCTGTTGATCAGGAAGATGAGATTAACTGTACAGGTCATCACCTTCGAATAGCTGTTGGAAGCGCTCTGCAATACCGTAAACTCTTCAAGTTTCCATATGTTAAGATGTCTTCCACATTTTTGTCAATGAGAAACATTGCCTCTGTGTTCTGGTTCTACCAGCCTGTGTTGTGGTAGCTGTATAGCCGTCATGCGATGTTCAGCTTTCTGTGAGAGCCAAAGGATCGAAAATAGTTAATATCAGTTTAGCAGCAGCTGGCACACACCTCTAAGTCATAGTAGAAAAAACAAATTGTATGACGGTGCACACAGATTTGATGTGTTACAAACGAAAAAAAATTATTAAACTGCTTATGGAGGAACAATACAGGAACTCTCTCATATGATTGATAATCTGCTGGATATGGTCCTCCTATAGTACAGGTGACGAAACTTTACACCGATCTGTGGAAGCCACTTCGATCACAAACCACCTGCTCCAGTGAACCAATACCTGTATATTTAAGTGGATCACCACACTTGGTCAATGCCGGAAAGCAGACTGTATTTGTTTCAGATCTATCACAAGACAGGGACGCAGTAATATCTTATTGAATCCGCTAATGGATGATGTTAGCAGAGTTTTTATAGTTCGTAGGTTTCCTCTGTTGGATGGCACACAATACTGAGGTTGGAGAGAATGTTTCAATAATAGACATGAATGCACACTGAGAGATGCAGATCTCCTTCGGACTTCAGTAGTTTGGAGATGTATTGCAATGCAGTAGCTCGTTTTTCCTCCATGCCCTGTATGATGTGGAATCTTCCTAATTTCCCCAGCAAGAAGCACGACTGTAACTGCTTATACTATCTTTTCTAGTACCTTGTATTGCAGGTGAAAGCTTCATTTGGCACTGGCGTTACGCAATGTATACGGTTGGCAGAGCTACAACATGTTCCCATTTCCACTGAGGGGTCAAAACATGGTCTTGTCGAATTAGCTCAGCTCGTCCTGTTACCCCAAAGGATACAGAAGGTCTAAGATATAGCAATCCCTGATTTCCGTTCAGCTCCATCTTAAATTGGGATGATCACATGGACGAAGCTGCAGAAAGGGCAGGGCAGAGACTAGGGTGCACTTACAAAGTACAGAGGGACTGTCTAAAAAACAGCTCTGGAGTTTCTGCTGTATGGGATCCTTAGCAGATAGGTTCGAAAAAAGCGACTCGTTTCGAGGTATGAGAGTGGCACGAATATGATTCACCGGTGCTGTAATCATCAAAAGCCATCTCTGCAGGATCCAACGCAAGTATGTGGTTGAATGGATATACTTGATTCCAAATACTAGACAGCATTTCTACCGGAAATTGTAACGCTGTCAGCGACCCGTGTGTGCCTGTTGACTCAAGACCGCTTTTTATGCATGGTGACAGAAGTACAGTCGTTATGATCGTGTTTTTAATAGCACTGTCCTTATGCGAAATGTATGTGGTGAGCTGTAGATTCCTCTGTGGTCGGCTTCAAATGTCGTTTCTCAACAGTGTTCCTCGAAAATAACACCGTCTTCCCTCCATGGATTCGCAATTGACCTATCTGGTGAGTGTAATCTGACTGGTGAAAAAAATTATTCGCCATGCAAAGTGAATCTCTTAACTAGCCTTTCAATTTGGTGACAATTACATTCCGCCTGATGGCTGGAATAGATGCCTGGGTCCCCAAGGAATGACTCTTGGCAGGCGTTTCGTTTTAACGAAATTACAGTTTCCCACCTGCTCAGGACGAGACAGGCTCTCTCGATTTGTTTCGTAAACGCTAGTGTGGTAAAAGGGGACCTGCCACAGTGTACAAAACAGCTTTGTCCTCTTGAATTATAGCATGTTGTTGTCGAAAGAAAATGATTGTGTTTTTTCCAGCATGTGACCCGGTGGCATGAAAGATTGTATTCTCTAATGTTATTTCACATGTCTGAAATGCTTGTAATACACACGTCCTTGACAGTTTATTTACAGACACTGAATGCAGAGATGTTCTCAGGTCGTGTAATTTGTCCATCAAGCTGAATATAAATGTTTTTTCTCACTTTTTTTTTTACTCCAGTGCCGGTTTCGAAATAATGTTGAAATTCTGGGGATGATTGGTATCTTTTGCAGCAAAAGAGTAAAAAATTTTTTCCTGATTTTACTCAGGGTGGACATGTCTCTGCTGATCATCTGTAATCGGCGACGGTACACATCGCTGGTTGTCGCAAAATAAGGAGATGCGAAATGTATCTTGCAGTTGAATGTAAAAGCTATTCCGATTTTGCTCGTAAATCTAAAAGAAAATGGACTGCACCTATTTTCGTGGGAAGAGGACATATATTATCGTCGCAATGGTGCTTTACTCTTTTAATAAATGCTTGATTATAGGAGATCATAATATAATTGTTCTCCACCGCAGAACAGCGGGTGCAGGGGGACCAGTCTACTGTGGGTGGATGCCGTACACAGCAGTGATTTGGTGAGGGGTGGGACGGTGCTGCTATATTTCGCTTTTCGTTGCCTCTAGGGAGGCCGCGAACGATCGTGGAGGATAGTGGAGGACCTGGTGAGACCAGTGACCACAGAGGGTAACTGTGGGCTGCAGAAAAAGCGCTTGGCGGAGCAGTTAGCCTATTTGAAGAAGCTATCTGGAGCATTTTTCGGAATTTTGTTGTACTAGAGGGGTCCAGTGGGTCCAGCCTTTCTGAGAAATATGTTTAACAGATTGCATGAAAGAGTTTCATTGACGATAAATGCAATTGTTCTCCACCGCAGAACGGCAGGCTTCTGGGGGCGAGAGGGTGACCCCTGTGTACTGTGGGTGGTCACTGAACACAGCCACACTCTAAGCAGGGGCAGAGTATGGGGGCTGTGTCACTACATTTTAGACGAACAAGTTGCACTTCTGGTGGCTGTCCTTTTATCTCCTGTTGTTTAGTTGACTATACATTCTGTTGAGTTGGTGAAGGACCGATGCCTCAATGTTGTTAGCATCCATAGCGATGGCGGAAGGGTAGAGCGCAAAGCATGGCGGAGCAAGTGGCTATTAGAAAAACCCGTGTCTTCCCCATAGGTGGGTGGGTGGAGGGAGGGGAGAAGGGAGGGATGAAGGGAGGTAAGAAGGCCTCGATTTTCGGCACTTTGTGGACGCCTCTTGAGGAGAATGCACATTCAACTACTGCCCCCTCTGCAGACTTTCGGGACGACGATTTTCACCAGTACATGTGTTGCATCATGACCTGTTCATTATGAGGGCTGGTTATTTCATGACAATTTTGAAGTGTACATAGAACTGTGATCCATTTTTTCCATCGGTTGTGGTAGCATGTATTGGCTTCAATACCTGGCTTCAGTTACCTGGGTTTTAGGTTGTTTGCTGAGCAGGCATCTGTAGTGAACTCTGGTGTCAAACAACAATAGATACTGTCCTCAGCTGTATGCTTCCAGTTAATACACTTACACCCCTGCCTTTTTCCCGCCATCTTGTAGGTGAAGGGTAAAGTTTGAGTGTGTCAGTCGCTAGTTTCGAATGGTATTGCAAATTTTTTCCCAGTAGAATAACACCAGTTGTATGATATCTTCAGTTTGGAGCTGTATTGAGATTTTAGGCCGTCCTTGTGTAGCGCTACACATATAGTTGAGTAATAAGGCCCAATATTTATGGTTAATTAGGTAATTAGGACCTATCTTTACTTCTTTTTCCCGACCAAAATAAATAAAATACACTAACCTAACCTTCCTTTCGTGCATCTGGAGAGTATCCATGCTTTGGGAGATTGGGGGGGGGGGGGGGGCAGGGCACTTGGGTTTTCCATCCAGAGGGACCAGGTTTTTAGTCCCGGAAAGGGTACCGCCAATTTTAATTTCCTGTCGTTTCCTGGGTGTGGGGTGTGGTGGGATGACGGCACAGCCCTAGGACAAAGAAATTCCCACCAAAATTCGAAATTCCCGCCAGAATTCGAAATTCCAGCCAATAGGGTACGGGTGGGAGGGGAGGGGGAGGGTGTGTAGGGTCTGGGGCCCACTTGCAGGCTGAGAAAAAACACATGACATGATCCAGGGTTGTGGGTGGGCGTGATTGGGGGTGGGTGTGGGGGTGGGCGTTATTGGGGTGGAACTAATTGATCAGTTTTATTAATTTGCTTATCAATTTGATATCAAAAGTGTCCTCATGCCCCTCATCTCCATACTACATGTATCAATGTGATTATAACAACTGGAAGAACAACACAAATAATTGCAAAAGGGTACAAGGATGCAAAAACGGATACAAAACGCTTTGTCACAGTTGGGCGGATATGAACTAGGAATAATACGAAAGCTGTGTCCAAGAAATCGCCAGTGATCGCTGAATAAGTTGAAGTCTACAGAAAAGACCCAGAAAAGTGCGTACAAGTACCAGTTCTCTCGCCTAATTTCACATTTAATGCAGGTAGCTGACTGTATGGAATAATTCAGAAAAACTAACTTTGGTGTGAAGCAAAAATCTTTGCAGTCCCTTAGTCATGACGCATACAAATGCGGCCCTTGCTTACCACTTTGCTGATACTCAGGGGCAGGGGATGGCTGCAGTAAAGGCTGAGAATTCTATGTTCAATCCTGGTATCTGTGATCAGCTCTAAAGCGAAGACATCTCCCTCTGCAGTACTAATATATCCTCAGTCTGCAGTCACAAGGCGAAGTCTTCTCCCTATGGAGATCTGAGATGAAGTATGTATCATGCCACGAGACAAAGTGTCTTTCGCCACTTCTCCACAAAGACTACCTCGTTCTTCTAGCGCTAGAATCTCGGTAGGCAATAGCAGGATACTTCCCGTGTTCTGACTAATGAAAAGTTTATGTCAATAGGACGAATTTCCCTTTTCCTAACGAAACTGGCGTTTTAGCCAATACAGGTCAGTTCTCTCTTGGGGCGGGGCAGATGACACAAAAATTCTCTCCTACTATATGTGCGCTTCTGAGTTTCGTCCACAGAAATGGCAGCACATCTGCACTCCCAAGTCTCTACCACTACTGTGAAATTAATTGTCCGTACAAAATTTAAACATCTACACATGCAGCCTCCTTCGGTCTCCAATGGCTATGTCTGACATTGAGTTCACCATGTTCTCCTTCTCCCTCTGCAGGTCTTATCTTTTCTACAGGGGGTTCTTTACATTCTTCAATCACTGAAAGTTTGCAATGTGATGGACACTCTTGCTCTGCTGACCTCATGGCGAACATCTGAGGTTTTCGCATCTGTCGAAAAACTATGCTCGGTTCCCAATGATTACCTGGCTGAGGGCTTTCAACAGAAATATTTTTATGGTCTGTGCACTATCCTTTCCCTCATATCACTTATTCATTTTCATAACTGGCTAGCCATTCCAAGTTGCAGAAAAACACTACATGGACCTGTCACCATACAGAATTAAAGGAAACAGTACTACTTAGATTTGCAATGTTTGTATTAGATTTAATTGTATGCATAGTTTCAAGTAGCATTAATAGTTTAAATGGATCAGGTATCCTCATGTATATGAAGATTTATTAATAAGGTTATGGAGTAGTTTTTGAAAAACCTTTCCCATAACACAGCCACTGTCTTTAATCCGCTCCTCAGATACGATGCTCGTTTGTTTCACCTTCCTGTGTCAGAAGCTAGCAAGCTGAGCATTATGCTAAACGATTGGGCAAATGTAGAGTATACACCATCGACGACTTAGCAGAGATAGCTGTCTGAGCACAAATTTATGGGCAAAGAGCCTCACATATGGTACAGTATTTGAATGGGCAAGTGTTACATTAAAAATTTCAAGTTCTAGAGTTTCATCCTCGACTGGTCCAAGGACTTTCATCTTGCACTTACCTTTCACCTCTAGCAATGATCTGTGAATGTAAAAAAATTCCAGGTTGCACATTTATGGATAAATAGCGTGGTGCAAACTGTAATACTGTGCAGTATGGGTTAGCGTGTTGCATTGTGATCAGGAGTTAAGCCGTGGCTGTTCACATAATTACAGTTGCTCGCCTTGTATTGGGTCACAGTAGCATGGTCTTACATGGTTGTGTTGCCTTTTTTGGCCTCTGATTGGTCAGAATTAAGGGACAGAGGCTTCACTGCAGCCTGACAAGTTCGGTGGCGTCTGTTGCTGAGAGCGGTCGTTAAACATAAGTCATGGATTGAGGAAGTTCATGGGCGAAGCAGAATTGTAATTTTGAGCCTGCCGGAGTGGTCGAGTGGTTCTAGGCGCTACACTCTGGAACCGCGCGACCGCTACAGTCGCAGGTTCGAATCCTGCCTCGGGCATGGATGTGTGTGATGTCCTTGGGTTAGTTACGTTTGAAGTAGTTCTTAGTTCTAGGGGACTGATGATCTCAGAAGTTAAGTCCCATAGTGCTCAGAGCCATTTGAACCATTTTGTGATTTTGATACAGTGTCATTCAACTGTAAACGCATTGCTGGAATATTCTGCTGGAAAGAGTGTAGCGGAACATAATTGTGATTGTAACAGCAACTGTGATAAGTATTGCGTCCGAGAGTTGCAACCGTGGAATAAAGTCCTGGCATCCCTTAATCCCTTATAAATTACATACTCATTACTGGGAGATGACCTGCACATTCCTATAACAGATTCACAGAGCCAAATTAACGGAACCGTGACGGTGCGTGATCTTCTGCGTGAGGGACGCAACTTCAGAAAACGCCAGGTGAGGAATCAGAGCTGTGGTGACTTGTGCAAGTGTACATATCCAGCTGCAGCTCTCTTTCTATAACTGTTTGGGCAATTCAGCTTGATGGTAAAAGGAAGGTTAGAGAATAGACGTATGGGTAGATGAAGCACTATGATGTTCAAACCAACCTCTTGTGAGGGGTAGTTTTACCCTAAATTCCTTGTTTGAGCCAAGGGACAGACAATGAATGAGATAAACTTTTCTGTTGTTGTTACACCACGTTTATAAATTCAAAAACAAAGATACAGTTTGCAGCAAAAACACAAGTTCAGTCGTTACATTGAGAGCAGGTTATGATTCTGGCCAATTAGCTACTGGTCGTTGAGAAAGTCAAAGTCTACAACCAGTAAGAAGTAAGAACAATCACCATCAAGATCGTGCAACATGTGGGCGACATCACAAGTACATCAGAGACTATCCGAAGCGCAATATCTGGGAAAAATAGTGAAGCACCTAGAAGACATGATTGGATGACAATGGAACTTTGTACACATACATACCATAGGTCGGTATGTAAATGCTTAGAATTGCAAGTCTCTGTGAGAAATAGAGTGGCCACCAGAGTTTATTAGTGTTGTATGTGTTTAGTATTGTAGGTCTGGTAAGGTCTATAAGAAGTGTCAGCAGCCTCAGATGTTGAGTGATCACCGTGAAGGACATGGTGACCTCACATACTCCTGTGAGACAGTGTAATCAACAACCGAAAGAGTTAGAAAGCGGCCTCATTGTGGATCTCCATTTGGCCAGCTGGTCGAATCGTGTAGTATACGTATTTGTGGGGCATTTAAATACACAGAGGACCAACGTTGGGCTGTGTTGGTACCTAAGGATAGGCGTACTCTTCATCAGTGTTCCAGTAGACCACGTCTGGCCACCACAAGGAAGGATTGCCATATGGTACCAAACCTAGTGTAATTCCTTCACATCAGCACCTACCATCTGTGAACAACATTCTGTGTCATCCTGCAACATAGGTTTGAGACAAGCAGCACCTGGGCTAAGGAAGCACCAACCCATGCTTAGGTTGCCGTTAACACAACAACATAAACGGCTGCATTTGGATTGGTGCCGCGACCAAGAAGCATGGACAGCTGATAAATGACGTCGCAATTTGTTCAGCGCCAAGTCGTGATTCTGAATTACCCCAAATGATCGTCATCGGCGAGTATGGTGGCGACCCTGGAGTGAGGTCACATTCTTCTAAAGTTTTAGAGAGGCACATCGATGTTACTCCTGGCATCACGGTGGGGGCAGCCATAGAGTATGACTTCAGGACGTGATTGAGGTAACTCTGGCGGCACAACACTACACCATCGATATCCTGTGTCCTCGTGTGTTACATCTAATATGACAATATTGTGGAGTCGTTTTTTAACAGGACAGTGCTTATCCTCGCGTGGCAAGTGTCTATAAACTGTCTGCCTAGTGTTGAGGAACTGCTGTGGCCAGCTGTATCTCCAACTGCGTCCACACTAGGACAAGTGTGGCACCAACTTGGACGTCAACTCTGTCGCAGTACCCAACATGTCAAGGACCAGTTCCAATAGCTGTCGACCAGCATGTCTTATGAGGAGACACAACAGCTTAATGACACCCTTCCCAACTGAATCAGAATCCGAATCGTCTGACGTCCAAAAGGGCATGAACATTGGCTCTCGGGTTGGGGTGGAAGCATTTCTCTAATGGTTAAGTCTGTAAACTGTACGCGCCCTAGCATGGTTAAAGAATACTGTGCATGGCAAAATGGCGCTATTCACAATCGGCGCCGATGCAACAATTTTGCTGTATGGGCCATAGGTGACATGGGTGAACGAAAGCTGTGGAAATGTGTACAGGGAATAGACGTGAATTTGTTGAGAAACTGACCGCCCAGATGGAACCAAGTGTCTCAACAACTGTACAGTGAATGTTGCTGAATGTGGGCTTCCGCAGTAGGCGCCTGGTTCATGCACCCATGTTGACCACAGTGCATTGGCGACGAAGACTGAAATTTTAATGCCAGTATAGCAACTGGATTTCTACTGAGTGGCGACAGGTGACCTTTTCAGGTGAATCACGTATTACGCTCCATCGGACAGATGGCCATTGACTTATATGGCATGAAACGTCTAAAAGCAAATACCTTGCAACGAGGTGTAGTGTCGTTTCCTCTTAACAACATCAGCTTATTCCCACGAACTAGCAGCTTTCACTCAGTTAATACTCGGCATGAAATTCAATCTGCATTTGGATTGCGCTTCCTTAACTCTTGTGCAGAAAGGTGTTATTACTTTTATGTTGTAATTTCATCTCCTGACACGTTCCATGACCTCAGTTTGGTCCGAAGGAACTAGAAGTGTAAAATAACAACAACAAATAATAGAGGAGGGAGTGTAACGGTCTGGGGAATTTCGTGGCATTCATTGTGTGATCTTGTCGTTCTGTAAGGCTCATTGGATCAACACAAGTATGTATCTATCCTTGGGAGCCATGTCCACCCCTACAAGCAGTTTGTTTTTTCTCGGCATGGTGGCATTTACTGGCAGGACATTGCGCCGTGTCACATAGGTCACAGTTTATGAACGTGGTTCACAGAGCACCAGGATGAGGTTACCGTACTCCCTGGGCACCAGGCTCCCCAGATTTACATTCAGTCGGTCTGTTCGCTCCATGGATCATCAACTGAGCAACCTAGCGCGGCTGGCCACGGCGCTGGAGCCAGCATGTCTCCACATTCCTGTCGGCACCATCCAGAACCTCATTGACTCTCTCCTCCGCTTTCCGCACTGCAAAAGGTGATTACTCATGCTTCTGACCAGTGGTTACATTAATGTGTCTTGACAATGTAGTTCTACTATGAAATCTGTCAATGGAGTAGAAAATATTGACCAGAAATGAAATTACTTAGGCTCACTTTAAACTGAACCTTTGAAAGGTGGCAACACTGAGTCACAGCGCCAGAGATTGCGCCAAAGAGTTTTATTCCGCCGCCTCCACTGGCAGTGCTTGTTCAGAAGTTGCTGTGGGAAGTAGTAGTTCTGAAGTTGCCGTGACTAGTTGTGAGCATGTCGTGTGCAGTTGTTCTGATGGGCTAGACAGCCGATGCTGTTCGAATGGGGATGTTGTAATGATCAGAGTGTATTTTTCGTCAATATACAAGGGCAGTTCAATAAGTAATGCAACACTTTTTTTTCTGAAACAGGGGTTGTTTTATTCAGCATTGAAATACACCAGGTTATTCCCCAATCTTTTAGCTACACAACACTATTTTTCAACGTAATCTCCATTCAATGCTACGGCCTTCCGCCACCTTGAAATGAGGGCCTGTATGCCTGCGCGGTACCATTCCACTGGTCGATGTCGGAGCCAACGTCGTACTGCATCAATAACTTCTTCATCATCCGCGTAGTGCGTCCCACGGATTGCGTCCTTCATTGGGCCAAACATATGGAAATCCGACGGTGCGAGATCGGGGCTGTAGGGTGCATGAGGAAGAACAGTCCACTGAAGTTTTGTGAGCTCCTCTCGGGTGCGAAGACTTGTGTGAGGTCTTGCGTTGTCATGAAGGAGAAGTTCGTTCTGATTTTTGTGCCTACGAACACGCTGAAGTCGTTTCTTCAATTTCTGAAGAGTAGCACAATACACTTCAGAGTTGATCGTTTGACCATGGTGAAGGACATCGAACAGAATAACCCCTTCAGCGTCCCAGAAGACTGTAACCATGACTTTACCGGCTGAGGGTATGGCTTTAAACTTTTTCTTGGTAGGGGAGTGGCTGTGGCGCCACTCCATTGATTGCCGTTTTGTTTCAGGTTCGAAGTGATGAACCCATGTTTCATCGCCTGTAACAATTTTTGACAAGAAATTGTCACCCTCAGCCACATGACGAGCAAGCAATTCCGCACAGATGGTTCTCCTTTGCTCTTTATGGTGTTCGGTTAGACAACGAGGGACCCAGCGGGAACAAACCTTTGAATATCCCGACTGGTGAACAATTGTGACAGCACTACCAACAGAGATGTCAAGTTGAGCACTGAGTTGTTTGATGGTGATCCGTCGATCATCTCGAACGAGTGTGTTCGCACGCTCCGCCATTGCAGGAGTCACAGCTGTGCACGGCCGGCCCGCACGCGGGAGATCAGACAGTCTTGCTTGACCTTGCGGCGATGATGACACACGCTTTGCCCAACGACTCACCGTGCTTTTGTCCACTGCCAGATCACCGTAGACATTCTGCAAGCGCCTATGAATATCTGAGATGCCCTGGTTTTCCGCCAAAAGAAACTCGATCACTGCCCGTTGTTTGCAACACACATCCGTTACAGACGCCATTTTAACAGCTCCGTACAGCGCTGCCAATTGTCGGAAGTCAATGAAACTATACGAGACGAAGCGGGAATGTTTGAAAATATTCCACAAGAAATTTCCGGTTTTTTCAACCAAATTGGCCGAGAAAAAAAATGTGTTGCATTACTTATTGAACTGCCCTCGTATATGAAGGTAAAAAAAAACATTTTTTTATTTCAAATTTCCTAACTAACAATGTCTCTTGGTCACAGGTTCAGTCAACAAAGCATCTGGCTTGTGTTCATGTATTAGAGTGTAATTCTGGTTTCTATGTGCAATTATAGTATTTCTGTTTTTTTTAATTACTTCAGTGTAAATGGTGCTTAAAATACCTTGTCTTATTGAGGAAGAACCGTGCCAGATGTGTACGTTGAATCACACTTCCACACACAGAACAGTTACACTTGTGCTTTGTTATTTCGTAATTTTTATTTCGTAGCTTTTATAGTTGCTGGGGACTTAATTAATTAATTGTTTTAACGGAAATTTCCTTTCATTTTTTGTTGTTATTCTACGCAGTCAGATTGCGTACTAATACTAGTCAGGGCCAACCGGTTACGAGACTTCGTAACCGGACAGGCAGCGACTAAAATTAAAAATTATTTGCATTATATTTAATTAAGCCCCCATGCACATGGCGACCGCTGCTTCGGATCGTCCCTTGGAATTCTTTTGATAGTAAAAATAGCAGACAGTAGGATTGTTGTAGTAATTTGTAGTTTAGTAATTGTAGTCTATATTGCATGTTTAGATTTGGTAATTGAACATTTGTAGTTGTCTTGTCATCCTTCTAATGGTATTTTTGCAGAATTTAATTTTTGATGTCTTGTATACGGGTTTGACAATTTTGTGCAATGATCAAGATTTTAATTGTTCGTTAGGCGTGTTTGTCGGGAAGCATTTCGTGTGAATGGTATTGTTGGTGATAAAGTGTTATATTGTGTGTAATTTTCGTATAGTGACGAGTTTTGTATGTTTTGTAAATGATTACGCGATCGATGAAAAAGGCAAAAATGATGAAAAGTGAGAATGACGAAATTGTTAACATGGCGAACTCGCCAACACAGGAGAATAGTATGATGATTAATGAAGTAGAAAACAATTTAATAAGTCGGGAAAATAGTCCGGAACCAGTTCAAAATTTTTCACAATCAAAAAATTTTCAGAATACGAGATTAACGACAGAAGATTCTGCAATAGTATCGAACACAGATAGCTTTACTGCTATGACGAAGGAAGTTAGTTTTACGGGAAATGTTAGGGGCGAAAAGAATTTCGAACAAGTTAACATGGAGTAGTTTATGAGTGCAATATTAAATTTGGGATCACGGTTAGACTCACAAATAGGAACAATTAAAACAGATATGGGAACATTGGCAACACGGTTAGAAACTGATATGTGAACAATGGAAACATGGTTAGACTCACTGGGATCACAGTTAGGATCTGAATTAAAAACAGAGATAGGAACTTTGGCAACACGGTTAGAAACTGGTATGGGACCAATGGAAACACGGTTAGACTCACGAATAGGGACAAGTTTTAAAAACATGAAAGATGAATTAAAGAAAGAAATTAGAGAAGAAGTACAACCGATTTTGAATGCTCACAATAATAGATTAATTTCAATAGAAATCAGACAAAAGGAACAGAATAGAGAACAGGAAGAAAGAGATTGCGTGATAGTACAAAAATTTTCAGAGGTAAACTTACAACGTGCACACGATAAGGAAGAAATATTTGAAAGAATCGAGGAATCCATACCAAATGACAGAATAAATAACCTAACACAACAGTATGAACAGTTAACTACTAAATGTGTCAATACTGAAACCCGAGTCGCGACACTTACGGAAGAAGTGAATAAACAGAAAGAAAAAATAGGTGACTTATCGGAAAGAGTTGAGGAGATTTCAGATAAATTGACAAATCTTAGTTTAAATGGGGACAGAGATTCAGATGACACAGCTCCATTGACATTTGCAGAAACCGAAGAGTACCAGAACATAAATAAGCATGTTGAAAATCAGGGAAAATTTAATGAACGCGTTAAAAGGGAATTTGAGGCATTACGAAAGCAAGTCAAACAAATTGAAGGCGAAATCGTAGGAAAAGACAGTAGAAGAAATTTAGAAACACAGATAGCAGCGGGTTTTGAAGAAAATAATTTGTTTCATTTACGAGATGCAACAAGAGAGCGCCAGGCGCGCGAACTTGACAATAATCGACGTTCGGACTGGGACAGACGCGGTAGGTCTTTGTCGCCACAAGGCGAAAACTTTGACTATAAACAGTTTTTAACTGTTCGGAAATTTAAGATCTTTCGCAATTCTAAGAATTGTTCATGGTTAGATCAATTTATGTACGCACTTCCACCAAATTGGCCACTAAGACACAAAATGGAATTTATGTGCGGCTATTTAAGTCCTCAGGGGATTCGCTACATTAAGTGAATATTGCCGTAGCGTGCACAGGGCCCCGAGCTGTAGTGGTTTAGTTTTCTGCACCGCTGCCTACTCTTTTACTATTCTTTGTATCTATCAAAACAACTCTTCAACTATCAATCTATCTAGAGAGTCGGTAAAGAATAACTGGATATGACTATTTTACCCAAAAGTGATTTCGGAAATTACCCTTTGGACTTACTGTATCTTCAGCAGCATTCATTCGTAGTTTAAACGAAATTTTACCTGTTAATCTTCGGAGCAATATTACTTCATATGTTGACGATATTCTTATTGCTAAACGTTCTTGGAGTGAGCATAACAAAATTTTGGATTCATTATTACGTATTTTTGCAAGAGTTGGCATTACAGTGAACTTGGAAAAATCTGAATTTGGTCGTTCTCAGGTGAAATTTCTTGGTCATATTATTTCTACAGAAGGTATTCCCCCTGATCCAGAGAAGCTAGACGCTATTCGTAATTATGCTGTTCCTACTACAAAACGTGATGTTCGTAGTTTCCTTGGTGTCTGTAATTTTCTTAGACACTTTGTTAGATTGGACGATTTGGCCACACCTCGTTTATGTGAACTATCTGGAAAGAATTATAATTGGTGTTGGGATGAGGAAGCTCAGTCAGAATTTGAACAACTTCGTGATGCTTTAGTTGCTGCTCCACTTTTTTCACATCCGGATTTATCTAAAGATCTTTGTTTGGCGACGGACTCATCATACAAAGGCCTAGGTGCACACTTATTTCAAGAGATAGAAGAAAACGGCGTTGTAGTACAGAAAACTATTGCATTTGGAAGTCGTGTTCTCTCTAAATCAGAAAAGAATTATTCTATTACGAACTTGAGGCTTTGGCTGTTGTATGGGCTTTCACAAAATTTCGCATATTTTTGTATGGCAGACATACTAAGGTTTACACCGATCATCGAGCTCTGGAATTTCTTATGTCAACAAAATTAACACATGGAAGATTGTCACGATGGGCGCTGTATCTATAGCAATTTGATTTTAGTATTGTTTACATACAGGGATCTTCAAATATTGTTGCTGATGCTTTATCACGTGCACCTATGGGTTTGAAACAAAGTGCTGAGGAGGACTGCAAAGAAAACAATTATTGTTTGATGTATATTCAAGGTGTTGCGTTTGAAAATTTTATTTCGTCTTCGCTCCAGGACATCGCTAAGGAGCAAAACAAGGATCCAATCTGGAAGGACATTAAGGAGAAGTGGAGGAGAAAGGAAAGCGTAGCGATTAGACAGTATTATTTAGTTCGCAATGATATTCTTTTTAAACGAAAATCGGTCGACAACTCTGTTTGGTTAGTTTGTATTCCTGATGAGTGGGTTAATAAATTGATTTGGTATACACATTTCAGTTATGCACACTTTGGTCCCAGAAAATGCTTTCATAAATTACGAGAAAATTGCTATTTCAGTAATATGGAAAAACGTATTCGATCTGTTCTTGCGAAATGCAAATTATGTCAAAAGGCTAAGCCGCCAACTATTTCTCACAGAGCACCGTTGTTTCCTATCATTCCAGCGAAATTAAAGGAGATCGCTGCAGTCGATTTGTTCGGTCCAGTGGTTCGTACTACTAATGGTTTTGCGTACATTTTGGTAGCAATGGAATTGACATCAAAATATGTGTGATTTACACCTTTACGCAAAGCAACAGCTCGTTCAGTATCTAATGCTTTCATAAAACATTTTCTTAAAGAAGTGGGTCATGTTGATAAGGTTATATCAGATAATGGATCACAGTTTCGCTCTAAAATTTGGCTTCGTACTCTAAGGCGTCGTAAGATTAAACCAATTTTCATTTCACTTTTTCACCCTCAATCTAACGCTTCAGAGAGATGGATGAAGGAAATAAATAAATTGTGTCGACTTTATTGTCATCAGAATCACGGAACGTGGGATCAGTAGCTTCATATTTTTCAAAACATTCTGAATGAACTCCCTAATGATTAAACTTCTTTACCGCCTATATTGATATTAAAAAATAAAGCACCGACAAATTGCATTTCTGAAATCGTTCCTTTTCCGCCTTCACGAAAACTGCGGCATTCTGAAGTTGTCAACCTGGCTCTACAAAATATTGCATCTGCGGCTGCTAGAAGAGAGAAATCAGCTAAACGTCCTGGTCGTTTAAAAACCTTGTCAGTTGGACAAAAGGTGTTAATTAAGTCTCATCGTTTGTCTCACAAAGGAAAGGGCTTGTGTCGCAAATTTTTTCTGCTTTATAACGGTCCATATAGAGTTCGCAAAATTATTCATGATAACACTGTCGAAGTAGAAACTCTTAAATCTCGGCGCTGTAAGGGAATACATCATATATCGAACGTTAAAATTTTTGTGGAATGACATACTTTTGAGAAACTAACAGTTATACGTAAACACGGAGAATACAAGGATACCGCGCCGTGTTCCGGCGGCGGCACAATCTCAAAGCAACAGTCAAGTCTGCGCGCCACACAAGGCAGTCGTTTACCGCAAACAATTACTTCCTACGTCACGCGTACCTACAGCTGATCGAGCGCTCAGTACGAATGCACTGACAGCCGTAAACAAATACACAATCTAATTTCTCCGAATAAATTCAGTATAAAGCTATAGTGACTTGATAAATTATGTTATTAACGTTCAGTATTTTTCAGGATACGGTTGTATAAAATATTTAAAAACTTCAGGTAAATTCTGTGTGTGTCCGACGTTAAGAGGACTTGCTATCGAGAAAATTTCAGTTAGAATGTAATTTCGAAGAAGAAACTAATAAACTAAAAAGATAATTATTAATTGAGTTTATTTTTCAGGAAACATATTTCCACTTTGGTACGTACTTTAGACGTAATTTGCTGCTCGCGATTACGTGATTTATACTTTGTGTTTGCTGATTTTGAAAATGATTGATTAATGAACAGGGTTGTTACTTATGTATATTATGCATCGCTTGGCTGCACTGCTTTTTCACTGATGTCATATTTTTTATTATGTGCCTGCTGTGCTTATTTATTTAAATTATAATTGTCACCTGATTAATTGTGCTGACTGTGGTTATGTATGTAAGTTATACTTTGTGATTTATCTGCTTGCGCCTTCATGTTTACTTATTAAGATTACATATGAACAATTATTTGCTTATGCTGATATGATGCTAATGACCTGTTTATTATGTAAGATACATATTTGCTGCTTTGCGTATGGATTGCATATTTATAAATTTCTGTTTGTTGTCATAACTTCTCTTTAATTTGTTATATAGAAATGCTGATATGCGGTGTACGAACATGGAGTTCATTGTTCGCTTGGCAGAGCCTCGTTGTAGGAATTGTGCTGCATCCACTTGTTGACATTCTGTTCTCTACTGGTATATTTACTCGCTATTGCAAGTTTTGCTTACGCTTAGTGCCTTATATTTTAAGATAAGAAAATGAACTGCTATAATTCTACGAACGATGTTGGTACAAGAAACTTCATTGAAGTCACACGAGCTGGAGGTTTTATGGAAGCTGTATAAATTTATGCTAATAGGAAGGAAGCTAACGATATGACATACCAACACTAGGTTTAGACCATTGACAGTTATTACACTGCATTCTTCGTGAGCAATTGAAATAGAAAGTGACACTTGGTACAACAAATACTCCACATGTTTGCTTCTGTTTTGCCATGATTCGTGTAGTGGTGTACACACTGTGAAATATTACGATCATTCACAGTCCGTACTCGTACTTACTTACTGAAAGTTATTCAAACTAAAGGCTGTTAGAGGTCATGTATGCATTTCTTTTATTTAATGATGGACAAGGTAACCAAAATGTATTTTATAGTTCATAATGAGTAGAAGATTTGGGGCAGATGGATTACACAGAGGTTGTGTGTGGACATTATGTCTTCGGATTGTATGGGATGATGAAGTTTGCACTAGGATTTTATCTGTACTTGTTCGAGGAGACTGACTAGAGGAAAGAGTTGTTATGGAAGTGAAATGATATTGGCGATAAGGTTTATATGTGTCGACGTATTGAAGAGGTATTATTGAGGTATTGAGATTGTGTAAAGTTGATGATTATTGGAGTTTTGGTGGACAAGAGGTAAGGTAAATGATATTGATGATAAGGTTTATACACTCCTGGAAATTGAAATAAGAACACCGTGAATTCATTGTCCCAGGAAGGGGAAACTTTGACACATTCCTGGGGTCAGATACATCACATGATCACACTGACAGAACCACAGGCACATAGACACAGGCAACAGAGCATGCACAATGTCGGCACTAGTACAGTGTATATCCACCTTTCGCAGCAATGCAGGCTGCTATTCTCCCATGGAGACGATCGTAGAGATGCTGGATGTAGTCCTGTGGAACGGCTTGCCATGCCATTTCCACCTGGCGCCTCAGTTGGACCAGCGTTCGTGCTGGACGTGCAGACCGCGTGAGACGACGCTTCATCCAGTCCCAAACATGCTCAATGGGGGACAGATCCGGAGATCTTGCTGGCCAGGGTACTTGACTTACACCTTCTAGAGCACGTTGGGTGGCACGGGATACATGCGGACGTGCATTGTCCTGTTGGAACAGCAAGTTCCCTTGCCGGTCTAGGAATGGTAGAACGATGGGTTCGATGACGGTTTGGATGTACCGTGCACTATTCAGTGTCCCCTCGACGACCACCAGTGGTGTACGGCCAGTGTAGGAGATCGCTCCCCACACCATGATGCCGGGTGTTGGCCCTGTGTGCCTCGGTCGTATGCAGTCCTGATTGTGGCGCTCACCTGCACGGCGCCAAACACGCATACGACCATCATTGGCACCAAGGCAGAAGCGACTCTCATCGCTGAAGACGACACGTCTCCATTCGTCCCTCCATTCACGCCTGTCGCGACACCACTGGAGGCGGGCTGCACGATGTTGGGGCGTGAGCGGAAGACGGCCTAACGGTGTGCGGGACCGTAGCCCAGCTTCATGGAGACGGTTGCGAATGGTCCTCGCCGATACCCCAGGAGCAACAGTGTCCCTAATTTGCTGGGAAGTGGCGGTGCGGTCCCCTGCGTAGGATCCTACGGTCTTGGCGTGCATCCGTGCGTCGCTGCGGTCCGGTCCCAGGTCGACGGGCACGTGCACCTTCCGCCGACCACCGGCGACAACATCGATGTACTGTGGAGACCTCACGCCCCACGTGTTGATCAACTCGGCGGTACGTCCACCCGGCCTCCCGCATGCCCACTATACGCCCTCGCTCAAAGTCCGTCAACTGCACATACGGTTCACGTCCACGCTGTCGCGGCATGCTACCAGTGTTAAAGACTGCGATGGAGCTCCGTATGCCACGGCAAACTGGCTGACACTGACGGCGGCGGTGCACAAATGCTGCGCAGCTAGCGCCATTCGACGGCCAACACCGCGGTTCCTGGTGTGTCCGCTGTGCCGTGCGTGTGATCATTGCTTGTACAGCCCTCTCGCAGTGTCCGGAGCAAGTATGGTGGGTCTGACACACCGGTGTCAATGTGTTCTTTTTTCCATTTCCAGGAGTGTATGTATAGACGTAAGAAGTATTATTGAAGTATTAAGATTATGTGATGCTGATGATTATTGGAGTTTTGGTGGATAAGAGGTAAAGTAAGTGAGGAGCATATTTTTTTTTTTGTTGGTTTATATGGAACAAGGAGAATGAATATGACAGACTAGAACACTCAAGTAGAAGGAAGATTGTCTACACACACACACTTTTTTTGAATCAATAAGCAGTATATACTTTTTTTTGGAGAGAGGAAGTATTTGCATATCTTGGCACACTGACAGTTATTCAGAAACCGTACATTTTGATTTGGCTTGGCAAACATTGGTCTTGACATGATGACTATGACGTTGACTAACTATTATTGACTGTTGTACATTGCTGCCACAACTACTTGATACACATGTTGAACATCAAATTTTGACAGAATTGCATTTACACAGTTAACACTATTCAATTACAAAGATGAGTGAGTGTGTTTTGTGTGTTTTCCTTTCCTAATCCCAAATAATTGGTACCGACCTATCTCCTAAATATTATTTTACTTGTTTGTTGTGGCTTGCACTGACACCCACAAATATTATGGGTTTACTGATATTTGTTTATTTGTAATAGTTAATATGACAATTATCTGATATCACTTGTGTGTTTGTTATAATTTGTATGTTTAGTGTAAGAGCATTAATAATAATTTTGTAAAAGCAATTGCGTGTGCCTTCAAACTGTTGTTCATGCTTGCACCTGTTCAACATTGATGGGTGCCACTTAGAAATGTTTAATTTATGCTAATGAACTCTGATGAACTGTCTAATTAGTGATAGTGAATATTATGGACTGTTACCTGCACTTGCTCAATATGATGGGTGCCACTTGGAAATGTTTAATTTATGCTGATAAACTCTGATGAACTGTCTGATTAGTGATAGTGAATATTATGGACTGTTACCTGCACCTGCTCAACATTGCTGGGTGCCACTGATGGAACTGCTTCTACTGAGATGATGTCACTTGTTGGTGTCTTCGCCTGCTCGCCATTGCTGGGTGCCACTGTTGGAGCTGTTTAAATACTGCTGATGAAATGTTATGAGACTGCTATTTGCACCTGTTGACCATTGCTGGGTGCTACTGCTGGAACTGTCATCTACTCTAAGGAGTGCTACTTGTTTTTTGAACTATTGAAAGGATTTTATGTGAATATTTGTATAAACTGATTTTTTGTGTATTTACTGTTTATGAAATGTTATGAGACTCTTACCTACACCTATTCGTCATTGCTGGTGCCATTGATTGAATGATACTTGTCTAAACTATTATGTAAAATCACATGTATGAAAGCATTTGTATTCCTTACTGTATTTTATATATTAGGTTATTGAAGGGTCTGTGCAAAGCCAAATTTTATCTAGTTATGTGATATTTACTTATTAATATTATCTTTTATTTTTGTCTGTATTTTTTTGGACGAATTTGGTGGTATTTTCACCACCAATGCTGGCAAAAATACCATCAAATTCTAGCCCGTGGAGGAGGGGCATATGACAGGTGGCTACACTGAGTCACAGCGCCAGAGATTGCGCCAAAGAGTTTTTTTCCGCCGCCTCCACTGGCAGTGCTTGTTCAGAAGTTGCTGTGGGAAGTAGTAGTTCTGAAGTTGCCGTGACTAGTTGTGAGCATGTCGTGTGCAGTTGTTCTGATGGGCTAGACAGCCGATGCTGTTCGAATGGGGATGTTGTAATGATCAGAGTGTATTTTTCGTCAATATATATGAAGGTAAAAAAAAAACATTTTTTTAATTTCAGATTTCCTAACTAACAATGTCTCTTGGTCACAGGTTCAATCAACAAAGCATCTGGCTTGTGTTCATGTATTATAGTGTAATTCTGGTTTCTATGTGCAATTATAGTATTTCTGTTTTTTTTAATTACTTCAGTGTAAATGGTTATTTAACATACCTTGTCTTATTGAGGAAGAACCGTGCCACATGTGTACGTTGAATCACTCTTCCACACACAGAACAGTTACACTTGTGCTTTGTTGTTTCGTAGTTTTTATTTCGTAGCTTTTATAGTTGCTGGGGACTTAATTAATTAATTGTGTTAACGGAAATTTCCTTTCATTCTTTGTTGTTATTCTATGCAGTCAGATTGCGTACTAATACTAGTCAGGGCCAACCGGTTACGAGACTTCGTAACCGGACAGACAGCGACTAAAATTAAAATTATTTGCATTATATTTAATTAAGCCCCCATGCACCTTATTGGCAGCTAGACTTCTTGTCGGTGCCGAAAAGTTATTCTAAATGTGTTCCAGTGAGTAATGGGTTCCTTTCTGGACCAAAGTTACTGACTTTAAATCTTTATGTAGGTTATTCTAATTCCTAGTATCGATTACACGAAAAGTGGTATCGGTTTGAAAAAGAGCTAAATTAGTTATGACAAATTTCGTTAAGAAATTTCGAAAGAAGTAATTAGTATCCTAGTTCCTTGATCAAGCCATTGCAGGATATTCCTGAGTTCATACCACAAATAACTCGTATGAAACGCTTTCAGATTTGGGAAACTATTGCTTTGTTTCATGAGTTACATCCTATAAATGATTCGCTATGGTATTACTAAATGAAAGTAAGCGAAGTATACCAACATTTTTAATTTTAGATCACTTATGCTTGACAACATCCACACTGCCGATATGCGAAGTCTGCATCCTTCCAACTGATTAGCATCTCGGCTGCATTATAAAACATATCGTCTCCCCATGCACATATAACGAAATGAGAAGTAACATTATCGAAGCGTTCACACGACGCGAAGTTTTGAGCGTCAATAATAAAACCTGCAGCGAGATACTTTTACTGCCTCACGCAAGTAACAATAGTTACTGGAGAAAACTTTGTCTATTGGTGGAAGGCCATTCATTCAACAGTAAAACTGTTTTATGGTTTTTCTCACAACTCAATAATTAGGATTTCCAGGGATGATTACTTCGCTGCTTCCCAATGACTTTTCCCAAGAGTCCGAGTAGAGAAGCTTGGCGGACAGAATCAATTAGCGAAGGTCGCGTGGCCGGCAGACAAATGGTCACTCTTGTCTGGAAACTTTGTTGTTCTACTTAACGCTGAGTGGACGTAATAACACGACATGTTCCTTTATTTAAAAAATTATAATCATGTATGGAGTACTCAAACATATTTCTCCGTTTCGTAATGTCAAGGAATTGTACTGCAGAGATTAGGTTCCGCGTTCTAAGATGTTGTTTCATACCTTTGCCAGTTAATCTTTTAAAACAAAAGAAAGACACTACTGTACGTCTTCTGTCACGACAATATCGGTGTAACTTGATTATCTTGGATGGTAGTATTTGTAAGGGTCGCTTAGGTAAAATCATTTCTTGAATAATTAATTAATTATATAGAGGTGTTTTATTTAGTAAGCATATTTGAAGCAAACATTTTTATATATCCTCAACTAATCAAACCCGTAGGTTATTATTTCACAGGAGGCCGGTTTCAACAGGATTACAGTCGTCATTGTTCCATGACGAAACGATAGGAGCTTCATGTTGTCTCTTCCTTAAACATTTTACAGTAATCAAAGAACCTATCTTTGTAGAAACGAATTTCCATAATTTAATTTTCTTTCTTTTCGTAGATTTTCGCGGTGTGGGAATTTGGACCAAAATCTCACGGTCAAAAAGTCAATGAACAATGACGGAAGCCATCCGCAAAGCTTCGGCCTGGACACCCAGCGATGAAAGAAAAAGAATGCAGTTACTTAAGACCTCATTAATTATAATGAGAATCAGTCCCATTGCTCTTTGAATGAGCTTTCGTGAAACGGCAAAATGTGCATGCGAAACTTTCGAATTACTCGCATTGTTAAATGTTGCCTAACTGGAGGATTTTTCCTTTGATGCAGTTTACAATAACTTGAAGGCAAGTTTCAACGTGCTGATCTGTTTAGTATAGACGCTTTGTAGAGTAATAATGAAGTGAGTATACTGAATTATGGTCATATTTTTTAAAGCGTACTTGATTAAATCGTAGCTGTACAATTCCTCAACAATTTACATATACTAGCATATAAAGATGTTGTTATTTTTATTCACCACACGAATAAAGTGTCATTGTCATTTTCCTCAAGTTCGTCTTGTACCTATGGCGTGGTTGCTGCCTCACACGTTGCACTACATTTACGTGTTTTTACGTTTCGAGCTTTTTACTATAAAACACTTGATTTCTTTACGAGAGATACTTTGCAGTCAGGTTCAACGTGGGCAGTTTTGGGTCTTGGTTTGATTTGACAACTGCGTTAGAACATGTCGGAATCAACATCCAATTTTTATTCAGTCATGCTAGCTTTCAAGCTGTTTTTCTCGCTGCCCTTCAGGCTCTATAAGGCGTTAATGCTAATATTTGGCGATATTTTTTGTGTATTATATGCGGATGGTGGTGTAAGACACATGTCCATTAAATGGGATTTCTGTATGAAACATTTGTGAACAATGTATTAAGTGTGTATGTAAACCGGCATTCTTACAAACCTATTTTTCACTTCTCTGATCCTTATTGAGGTTGAAGTTTTCGCGGATTCCATGTCCCTGCAAGTGTTCACTTAACCCTTTCAGATCCTCTGGCTACAATTGCATACGTTAACGTTTATTGTGTCTTCGCTGCAACAGAATATTTTCTCCCAATGGAAACCTGTGGTATACATTTGTGAATGTTCCACCTTTGCATTATGTACAAGTGCTGCCAACTGTCGGGCATCACTATGAGCGGTGCGCAGCAGCAAGTGACCACCAGAATACACGGATGTGGTTGGTACGCCATATTCCACTGTATAATTGACTATTGTTATTGTTATTTTGCATGAAACTTATTCAATGATCATTTTACTGTTCATTACGATAGTGAATATTCCGTAATTAGTTATTTTAGCCCATAAAATGAAGCCAAGTGAGCAAAGTATGTTTTGGAAACGGGTACATGTTTTTGTATAAATCTTGCATGTACAATCATTAAAAAATCACCTGAGAACATTGCCATATAAATAAAAAAAATTTTCATCCAGAAAAAATTCAAGTCTGAAAAGGTTAAGAACTATGTTCTCGAACGTTCTACGTTCGCTTTAACTACAATTAAAGGCGCAAGGGAAGAAACTGCCTTAATCAGTGATGATATTTTTATTTTAAATGAAATTTTCAGCTTTGTAGATAAGTTCGTGTTTCTGTGGGACTTCGACATGTGCTTGTGGAGAAGGAGACGTCGAGATAATATTCTACTATAAAACTAGCTAAATGTTGAAATGTGTGTGTGTGAATTCTTAAGGGACCAAACTGCTGAGGTCATTGGTCCCTAGACTTACACACTACTTGAACTAACTTATGCTAAGAACTACACACACACACCCATGCCCGAGTAAGGACTCGAACCTCCGGCGGGAGGGACCTCGCAATCCGTGACATGGCACCTGAAACCGCGCGGTCATTCCGCGCGGCACCAAACTAGCTCACATTTTTTCCATTTACTAAGTGTTGTAGGATACAGAGTACAAACAAATTTGCGTCGCACAATTTACAACTATAAGGTGTAATTCATACATGCATATAGCGACTAGATACATGAGATTTGTTGTAAGGATTACTGTTTCAGTTTTGTCTTAATTTACTCCTATTAAATCCCTCTTTAATTATTCTGTTGACACTATGAAATTTAACAACACGTACGAGTCAGGTTCTACATTAAGGGGTAATATTTCAGGGCATTAAAAACAGTGGTCATACTCCCTTATGAAGTCACAGGTTAAAGTATAACATAGTGCAGCGCTTTCAAAAACAACCTGAAACAGTACCGCACACGCTACAAAGTAGAAATGGAAACGCAGGTTCAGGGAAAACATAGCAACCACAGGCAATGTCGTTACTGACTACACTCTGCCGATATAGGCAGACCGAGTTGAGGGAACCTGTTATTCACTCGAGTGAGTTACGGATACTGCCGTCTGGACACCTGGAGAGAGTGCACGATAGTCACACTCTCCAAACGATGTAAGTTTTCACGTTTTCCTTCGAGTTATTCAAAATTTTTATTTTTGTCTAGGATACCAAGAGATCTGTGGTAAGAGTGTGCAGATTCGTTAATGGTTCTAGTATCGTGGCTTTCAACTGACTCTAAACTCACATTGTTATTGAAGTTAACTGATTAGGGCTATGCAGTACCAACTGAAAGTTTGTGCCAGACCAGGACTGAAACCCACACCTCCTGCTTCTTTTCTAGCAGCCACACCAATCACTGCGCTGCCTGAGCGAGCCTCTGGGACTGATTCACACTTTCTTTCATTGCCGCTGATGTTCACTTCTGTTAAATGGAAGTTTGAGTCAGGCCTGCTAAGAGCGGTAGTTTACCGTTGGGATCATCAGGGAAACGGATATGGTGAAGGACAGTGAATCACCCACACACATGGGATATTTACCAACTGGAATGAATTCTCTAAAATGAATCGCTGATTATGAACTGAACAGAAATACGCTTAGAAAATATTCTGGCGTAGCCACAAGCGCCGGAACGAAGAACGCAAGAGAAGAGAAGGCGGTGAGACGACGTCAGCCAATAGTGCGCTGACCAGGGCGTCACCAAAATACGAGCGGCATCTAGCCGAAGTGAAAATAAGAGCGGCTCCTGCCAGCCTCGGCCGGACGTTTGTGGACAGTATTCGCAGAGTATTAACACGGCCTAGCAGAGAGTGCTGCGATAGCAGTTATTAGTGATCCACAAACTGTGTGTCAAACTTGCATGAACATTATATGTAGCAAAGGACTCGGATTTATGTTGCATGTTGCCCATCGCTTGTTACACCATTGTTATTTCAAAGTTAAGTATTTCCAATCTGCTTTATTTAAATAAAACTACTAATGTCATTTGCTTGAATTGTTGTATAGCATTCCGAGAACGCAGCATCCCTTAGGCACCCTATACGAGACGAGTGGGCAAGACCCCACGTTTTGGCGAAGAGGATGGGATCGCCCGTCGACTTGGCGCTTACATGTATCTTCTTTCAGGTCCAGATGGCTTGCAGCGCCTCCATCAAAATCACCTTCGCCTCTCTCCTTTCAGTATCTCTTCCCCCAGATTCATGGATCCAGAGTGCAGCGCGGCCACAACAGCAGCCAGAGGGTGTCCTCACGACACCGCGAGACGACCCCATGGAGACGGAGCCTTCGACTGCTCCGCCTCCTCCAATGAAGCTGGACCCGCCCATACCGCAGCAGTCGCCGCCTTCTTCATCTGGTTCGTGGCCGCAGGAGGTGGGTGCGTACCCTTCTGGTCGTTTTCCAGGGACGTCTCTGCCAGAGCGCAGACCGGATGGCGGGGTACAGTCGGAAGCTTGAAGTCCCCTGCAACCACAACTTCTGGGCCAACGATGCGCCCACATTCCTGCTTCCCCCCCCCCCCCCCCGCTCCCCACAGCCCCCCCCGCCCCCAGCTGTGCTCACACTCCTTACACGCACGGTGGTCCATCGCTTCGGATGGGGGGGAAGATAAAATGCTGAATTCCACTGAAAAGAAAGTATCGTGACTAATGAAATTTTGCCAATCCAGGAGTTGAGTGCATGTGTCCCACTTTTCGTGGATAGTAGTCTTTGTGAGTGTGGGATTGATCTGTTATTCTGTTTTTCTGCGCAACGGATTAATCTGAGATGTACCCTTTACCCTGTGGCTCCTGCAAGATGCAATTTCCACCCTCACACTACTACAGAAGTCAGACAGACGGTCCTAACCTTCTAAAGAGAAATGCCTGAAAAACTTTCAGCAATAAATGTCTTCTGGAGTCGTCCGCTGTAAGGAAATGACACAAAAATTCACAAAATTTCTTACGTAACTAGTGGGATACTTGGGTACTGGAGTAGTGCTAGTTAGTGTAAGAAAAACATGAAACTAACGAAAGTTATTATTTATTTTGCAAAAATTCTGAGAAATCACAATGGCACTTTTAGTTATGAATTGAACAAGTTATATCCTGGTTCTTTTCGGAATGTGAAGTTACCTCTTAAGGATAGTATAGTGGACTGACAAGGCAGCCAGTCCACAGTGACGGGTAACCGAAAGGCACGCGTACACACACGCCGACTGGCGTTAAGTCTGAAACAGGATACTTTATGAATGCTATAAAGAAAAGAACGGAGCTTCTCGTATACTTAACTTTAATTCATTGTGGTACATTTCTCTTGATAATACAAGTGAGACTCTCTCCAGATATGGTTAACTGCGCCTTGCTAGGTCGTAGCCATGGACTTAGCTGAAGGCTATTCTAACTGTCTCTCGGCAATTGAGAGAAAGGCTTCGTACGTGTAGTCGCTAGCAATGTCGTCCGTACAACTGGGGCGAGTGCTCGTACGTCTCTCGAGACCTGCCGTGTGGTGGCGCTCGGTCTGCGATCACTCAGTGGCGACACGCGGGTCCGACATGTACTAATGGACCGCGGCCGATTTAAGCTACCACCTAGCAAGTGTGGTGTCTGGCGGTGACACCACAGATAGGATTTGCTAATGAAATTTCTATACAAAGTTTAAGATGGTTGTTGACTTGGCAGAATGGCTGAGAGGCGCACCTACTCAACTTGAATAATTATCCTTTAGAATGTTGCTAGGTACTGTTGAGGCTGTCACGTGTGAAATGCTGTGAAGTGTACTGTTGCGGAGGAAATACGGGGCTCGCAATAGTTGTAGCGCACAATACCGTAAGCTGCGATGACTGCTGTCTGCGCCGCTCGCTGCTGACAAATAAGATAACTCTCGTTCTATCTGGATTGACCTTCGCCAATCAAACTCTCCCTATGCCTTGATGAAGTCAAAGATTCCTATTCGCCCCTAGTCTAACTATTGGTGTGGTACACTGGTCAGATAACCAGTCCACCGTGATACCACTCAAAATTCGCTCGCAGGCGTTTAACTATAACTCTGTCTGTTCACACTGCACAATAAGTGTGTCGGCCAACACAGTGAACAACGCTTAATAGCAAGGTCTCAATATAGAGTAGCACTTCGATTCGCTCTCGACAGAAGTGCTTTCCCAGTGAAGTACTGAGGAGTGACTTGTTCCTCGCTCCAAGAGTGACAACGGAACTGTGCCTCTCCATGCCAGACATGAAGGGGTATATCTTTCGGTCTCTTCCATTATTCCTTCAGCTAAAGGCGTCAGAAATATCGTCTGCCAATCAGCATTGCTCTTCTAAAATGGGAGAATGATGTTTCGTTTAGGGATACCAATCCAGAAACCTGTAGCATTGGCGTTTGGCGTTTGCTGTCTCCCTGTGAAAGTCTCTGGAACTGCGTGCTATGCGTAAAGAATGCGTAGGCTGGCCGCTCCCATACAATGTAGCGGAATTTGCTTTTAAGCCGAACACAGGGTTGTTCCCCCCTTTCACTCGGGCCCACGCTGTCCGCTCCACGGGCGGTCACCGGCCGACATAGGCTGGGTCGTCCTCTGAAGGGACCGGCATCCCGTTGTGCGGTTTCTCTCCCGAACTAAAAGCTTCTGTGACCGTTGTGTCTGGAATGTATGTGTGTATGCCAGCTTCGAGTATTTGAACCATGGTGCACTTACTTGTTAATTGGACGTTGTTTACATGAATTCATACAACACTGAGTTTATCTTAACGAGTTTGGGTTCGAATGAAGCGTCTTGATGTGCGGAATATGATTGTGAGGGCGGAATATGTAAGCAATGAAGGTCAGGAGACCACGACATCTTACATACCTCCCTCCTTCTGACAAAATTTTTGTCTGGGGTTTGTCAATGCTGAGGAAAACATTGACAGTCAGGCAAAAAGTGTTCTTTTAGATTTTCCAATAAGCTTTTCTCAGCCGTTCTCAACAATTTTTTCTAAAGATTTCTTTATAGCTATTGTTTCTATTTTTTTAATTCGACAATTTATGTTTTGTTGTTAGGCAAATATAGGCTTTACAAAGGCTGTTATTCTTTGTTGTTGCCAATATGTGTCTTTGTTTTTCTTTTTCATTTCCAAATATTTGTTTTTACAATATTAATTTTTCTAAACTCATAAGTGTGCAGTGTATCATGTTTTTGTGTGGTTATATCTTTTCTTTAGTTAAGCTTGTGTAAATGTTCGCAAAAGCTCTGTAGTGTTCCTTTGTTTTATTTATTTAGGCATTATCTTTTTTTTATGTGTTTTTTTTTTGTAAGAATGAAGAGGTGTTTCCTCTTAATTCTATCCTCGGTATTAATATTATTTCCCCAAAAAGGTGTTTTTGAATGTTACTTAAAGAAGAAAAATCCTGCACAAATCCTTTTCTAATTTTACTTATAAAAGAACTAAATAGACTTTCCATGAGTTTGTGAGATTATATAGCTATACTAACTAAGTTTCTTTACAAAAGGTTTAAGGTATCTATAAATTGTGGATTATACATACATAACAAAAAAATTACTTTTACAAGAAAAGAAAAAATATTTTTACAAATATATCATTTTCTTAACTCTACATTCGTATTTTATCAATTTTTTTGTTTTGTTTTGTGCTGCGTCAGATTCTGTGCTTGACGATCCCCACTGAAATACTGGAAGGCGTCAACTCATTTGTATGGGTGTCACAAATCATGAGAGAAGCACTCTGGCATGCGATGCCGGGTCTTACTTGTTGACATTGTCATCATGGAGTCGTACTTTTGACCGATGCTGATGACTGTGGTTTACTGCATGAACAGTGATGTCTTGGTACTCCTTTGCTGCCTCACCTGGGACGGTATGGCAATTTGATGATGTGGTTCTGAGAATACTGTTCATTTTGCTGACTCTATTTCTAGACAATGTTGGTTGGTACTACTTAATATTCCGTTTGCCGTTCGCTTGTATTTGTTTGACGATTCAAGGTTTATTTTTGGAGAGGTGGTTGTAGTAATTGCTATGCCTCAAAGTTCATGGAAAGACGTTTGTAGCAATTTGCTTTGTAGGATAGGAAAGAAAGGTATCTTGCTGTCTTCTGCCCTTCTTCTTCTTGCATCT
The DNA here is from genome assembly GCF_023898315.1 of Schistocerca nitens. NCBI lineage: Eukaryota > Metazoa > Arthropoda > Insecta > Orthoptera > Acrididae > Schistocerca > Schistocerca nitens. Next base: position 411,357,149 of record NC_064618.1, read on the forward strand.
TCTGTTCTTCTTTTCTTTATTGCATTCTTCTGTTCTTCTTGGGCTAGGAATATGTGAATTTTAGTGTAGGAGTGATGTAGGATTTGTAGGATCTGACTGCCTTTCCAATTGTTACTTGATGAGTTTGTAGATCTTAGTAATTTTTTGTACCTTCATTGTCGTCTCGTCATATTGTGATTCTCCCCACACTCTTCTATTGTGTAGCAGTGTCGTGACATATGAAATGTCCATGCTGCACGTTGTCCTCCTGAAGTCCAACCTGGTTGCAATCTGCATTTCCAGTGTGGCGTTGGTCTTCAAGTTGTTGTTATTGCCCTAAGTGCTTTCTCAACATGTCTGTACCCTCTCCGTCGCTATCTCGAAGCATCTGGTGTTAAGGGAGCTGGTGATTGGCTTTGGTGGCGATGTCCCTCTGATGCGTAGAAATATTTTAATTTTTGTTTTACATATATTTGTTATTTACAAAAAAAACTCTGATTTTATATAATGCAAAAATTTTCTGATAGTGGCAAAAATTATTGTGTGTGTGTAATATATATATATATATATATATATACAGGGTGTTTCAAAAATGACCGGTATATTTGAAACGGCAATAAACACTAAACGAGCAGCGATAGAAATACACCGTTTGTTGCAATATGCTTGGGACAACAGTACATTTTCAGGCGGACAAACTTTCGAAATTACAGTAGTTACAATTTTCAACAACAGATGGCGCTGCAAGTGATGTGAAAGATATAGAAGACAACGCAGTCTGTGGGTGCGCCATTCTGTACGTCGTCTTTCTGCTGTAAGCGTGTGCTGTTCACAACGTGCAAGTGTGCTGTAGACAACATGGTTTATTCCTTAGAACAGAGGATTTTTCTGGTGTTGGAATTCCACCGCCTAGAACACAGTGTTGTTGCAACAAGACGAAGTTTTCAACGGAGGTTTAATGTAACCAAAGGACCGAAAAGCGATACAATAAAGGATCTGTTTGAAAAATTTCAACGGACTGGGAACGTGACGGATGAATGTGCTGGAAAGGTAGGGCGACCGCATACGGCAACCACAGAGGGCAACGCGCAGCTAGTGCAGCAGGTGATCTAACAGCGGCCTCGGGTTTCCGTTCGCCGTGTTGCAGCTGCGGTCCAAATGACGCCAACGTCCACGTATCGTCTCATGCGCCAGAGTTTACACCTCTATCCATACAAAAATCAAACGCGGCAACCCCTCAGCGCCGCTACCATTGCTGCACGAGAGACACTCGCTAACGATATAGTGCACAGGATTGATGACGGCGATATGCATGTGGGCAGCATTTGGTTTACTGACGAAGCTTATTTTTACCTGGATGGCTTCGTCAATAAACAGAACTGGCGCATATGGGGAACCGAAAAGCCCCATGTTGCAGTCCCATCGTCGCTGCATCCTCAAAAAGTACTGGTCTGGGCCGCCATTTCTTCCAAAGGAATCATTGGCCCATTTTTCAGATCCGAAACGATTAAACGATTACTGCATCACGCTATCTGGACATTCTTCGTGAATTTGTGGCGGTACAAACTGCCTTAGACGACACTGCGAACACCTCGTGGTTTATGCAAGATGGTGCCCGACTACATCGCACGGCCGACGTCTTTAATTTCCTGAATGAATATTTCGATGATCGTGTGATTGCTTTGGGCTATCCGAAACATACAGGAGGCGGCGTAGATTGGCCTCCCTATTCGCCAGGCATGAACCCCTGTGACTTCTTTCTGTGGGGACACTTGAAAGACCAGGTGTACCGCCAGAATCCAGAAACAATTGAACAGCTGAAGCAGGACATCTCATCTGCATGTGAAGCCATTCCGCCAGACACGTTGTCAAAGGTTTCGGGTAATTTCATTCAGAGACTACGCCATATTATTGCTACGCATGGTGGATATGTGGAAAATATCGTACTATAGAGTTTCCCAGACCGCAGCGCCATCTGTTGTTGAAAATTGTAACTACTGTAATTTCGAAAGTTTGTCTGCCTGAAAATGTACTGTCGTCCCAAGCATATTGCAACAAACGGTGTATTTCTATCGCTGCTCGTTTAGTTTTTATTGCCGTTTCAAATATACCGGTCATTTTTGAAACACCCTTTCTTTATTCTAATTATGTCCTACCACTTCTTCATTCTTTTAATTGTTGTGTACCATTTATTGTTTGTGTGCATGTTGTAGTGTACTTGATACTACAAGATATTGTTAGTGTGTATTGTGTCTCTTTTTTCTTTTAATTAATGTTATTTTGTTGATTTATTAATTTAACTTTTTTTTAGTGGTTAGTATAAGATGGGGTGGACGTTAGTTTGTCTAACCTCTTCCGCATTTTTCAATTCAATCCTTACGTTTTGCAGTGTTTGGTGGCCTAATTTCTACATCTGGTTTCTCTTTGCTGTGTTGTTCTTGTCTCTGTGGACCATAATTTCCTCGGTAATTATTCGCGCTCTGGTCTCGCCATTTGCTGTTTCTAACATCGTGACCTCTTTCAAAGTATCATTGACCGTTGGCATTTTGATTCCTAAATCCATATCCGCCACTGTGTGAGTGTCCATTACAGTTCCTATTTCGGTACCAATTATTCTGGTTATCGTTTCTATGCAAATTGTCTCCATTGTGCCACTGTCCTTGTCTGTGAAATTGCCTGAAATTATTGGTGTTAGGATTACGATTATTATTATTAGAATAATCGTTCCTAGCCCTCTCCTTTTGCTGTTCCCTTTCCTGTCTTTTTTCTTTCACCTCGTCTTCTTTAAAGATATATTCAAGTTCCCTTAAAACCTCTTTGAATTCTTCGGTATTTTCATTTTTTCCTACTGTCGCCTGTTGATACTTTACCGGTAAGTTCATTCTACATAGACGTATCAGCTCTCCGTTACTGTATGGTTTGTCTAGGCATTGATTTTTTTTGTCTATTGTATCAAAGAATTTTACCACGCTTTTCTCTCCTGAGTTTTCATCTGGTGGCATCTGAAGTAACTCGTATTTAATTTTGTTTTGCGCCTCCTTGGACCAATGTCTTTCGAGAACTGCTGTTCTGAACTGTAGGTAAGACGTACAGGTAGCCGCGATCTTTCGTATCACCTCTGCTACTGTCCCTGACATGTGTGCACAAATGAAGTCAAGTTTGTGAGCTACGCTCCAGTGGTTTGGTAAGCCCACTTGAAACTGGTCGATGAACGTGCGTGCATGCAAGCTACCACCTTCTTCCTTGAAATGTTGAAATTTTCTAACTGTAAGGAAGTGGTCTGTATCATATCTACTCATAAATCCGGTTTGTGGCTGATTCATGGACTCAAATAATCTGCCATTGCTTGTGTCGTCGTGTTTATTCTCTGGTAATCTACTGCCTGTCTGCCTATTCTCAATTTCCTGACTCATATCCGCGTCATATCGTATCATTCGTGAACAAAAGTGTTGTTCGTGTGTTTCTACTCTCGTCGTTCGTGGTATAGTACCTGTGCTGCTATTATGTTGTGTCATTGGATTTACGGGTTCAGTTGCCTGTCTTTCGATTGGTATCGGCTGAATGTATGTGTTCCGCTTTTCTGGTTACTGTGCCTGGTCCTGTGGCATGTCATGTATTACTTTAATCGGGGTTTTCTGTTTCGATTTCTGCCCGAGTGTTACGTCTAGCCTTGGTTCTACTAGAACTTTCTTAGACGGCGCGTGTTCGTGTACTGAATTAATGCTTGACGCGTCAGTTGTTTCGCTACAGGTGTAATCGGTCTCGATCTTTTCTTCGATAGTTTGTATCAACTCTGTTCGAAGCTTTTCAAACTGATCTTTGTTTTTAAGTTCTATTTTATTAATCCGCCGATCATACTTTTTCAGTGCAACCTTTGCGACCTTGCTTTGAATTGCTTGTTCTTCCGAAATTTGTATTGCTGTTCGAGTGGCCTTTTTCGTAAAACGTTCTACCTTTTTGTCAACGTTTACGATGTCCAATTAAACCTTGTCCACGTCAGTGCGTAATTGCTGCTGACCTTGTGTTAGTACCTGAATTCTTTCTCTAGATTCTTTCGCGTCTTTGTTTATCCGTGTGATCTGACTATCAATTCTAGCGATCCCTTCTTCCATCTGAATTTTGACCTGTTGGATCTGTGCCTTAATCGCCTGATTATCCTGTTTCAATTCCTGATACTGTTTTGTCATCTGTGTATTAATATCCTGATTCTGTTTCGTCATACTAGCGTTCATTTTTTGTAATATCTCCATGATCGCGTCCCGTCCTGTAACACTACCTTCTGCTGAACTATGCATTCTCGATCTATTGTTTTCCACTCGGCCAATCACGTCGTTTGCTGGGCTATGCTGTGGCGTTTCTAAGTTTGATAACTGCAATAACCCGTGCTGTCTGTGTTGAGGACTAGTTGCGTTTGTCATTGAACCATTACGTGGCGCAAACAACTCCGCATTCTACCCTCTCTGTTGTGTATGTCTTGTGTTTGTAGGTAAAGTTGCGTCTGTTACGGAACCTTTTCGTGGCGCTCGTAACTCCGCAAAATTCTGTGTCTGCTGTTGGGGCATATTTAGAATTTGTACGATAGGTTCGACGTATTCTAAATGTTTCACCTCTTCCTCACTGTCTACTTCTCTTTGAACGTTAGCTAACTGCCGGTTCATTGACTATACTGACGCGTATTCTGTCCCTGAATTTGCGGCAAACAAACGCGTTTCCTGTGCTCGTTTCGCTTCTAATCTTTGCCATTTCCTACGTGGGCTGTCTATTTCTGGCTCAGAATGTGCCCTAGCTGGAATTTCATGTTCTGGAAATTCGATGTTCTCATCCCTTCGATTCCCATCTGTCTGATCTGTCTCAATTTTATCCCAGTCTAACTGAGCCTGCTGATTCTGCAGCTCCCCGACTGTGCTATTCTCTGATTCACCGTCTGTCCTATTTTCAGGTTCATCTTCTGTCCTATTCTCAATAAGCTCGTTTACTTGCTGTCTATCTGGTTGGTTCTCCCCCATCTTGTCTACTTGTTGTCTCTCACGTAACCTTTTGGCTTGTGCTCTCGTTAACATGGAAATTCTTTCAACACACCACAACCCTATCTCCAAAACTGTACGACCACTTACCAGTTGGTTGAACCAACAACAACAACGTCGTGACTTCTCGGCTAATGTTCTGTCTGCTCTGCTACAGTCTCCAATCTCTACCTGTGCGCTTGCAAAGGGAGAAAAATGTTATTTCTTAATTCTAATTTATATGATGCTGCGTCACACTGCGTCTCTGCGTCATTCTGCGTCTGTGCCTATCACCTGAAAATTCTATGCCCTAACAGCTACACAAAAATTGTAAAATATATATATATATATATATATATATATATATATATATATATATGCAAAATTTTCCAACACAATAACACACGCCCTTTTCCCTACGATTCTGCTTTCTTTACTACCTGTATCTATTCTGATCCCAATCTTTGCAAATAGCTATTTAATACATGAAAGAAAGTTCTTCAAAGTGCTACTGCTGCGACCTGCCGTACCTAACTATCCTGACACTTTCCTATCCTGGTAGCTTACCTATTTTACCTATCCTGGCAGGGTCTCCATTTTCTGAGGTGTGGGCTTGATCTGTTATTCTGTTATTCTGCGCAACTGATTAATCTGAGATGTACCCTTTACCCTGTGGCTCCTGCAAGTCCGCAGCTCGTGGTCGTGCGGTAGCGTTATCGCTTCCCACGTCCGGGTTCCCGGGTTCGATTCCCGGCGGGGTCAGAGATTTTCTCTGCCTCGTGATGACTGGGTGTCGTGTGATGTCCTTAGGTTAGTTAGGTTTAAGTAGTTCTAAGTTCTAGGGGACTGATGACCATAGATGTTAAGTCCCATAGTGCTCAGAGCTCCTGCAAGATGCAATTTCCACCCCCACGCTACTACAGAAGTCAGACAGACGGTCCTAACGTTCTAAAGAGAAATGCCTGAAAAACTTTCAGCAATAAATGTCTTCTGGAGTCGTCCGCTGTAAGGAAATGACACAAAAATTCACAAAATTTCTTACGTAACTAGTGGGATACTTGGGTACTGGAGTAGTGCTAGTTAGTGTAAGAAAAACATGAAACTAACGAAAGTTATTATTTATTTTGCAAAAATTCTGAGAAATCACAATGGCACTTTTAGTTATGAATTGAACAAGTTATATCCTGGTTCTTTTCGGAATGTGAAGTTACCTCTCAAGGATAGGATTTGCTAATGAAATTTTTATACAAAGTTTAAGATGGTTGTTGACTTGGCAGAATGGCTGAGACGCGCCTATTCAAATTGAATAATTATCCTTTAGAATGTCGCTAGGTACGGTTGAGGCTGTCGCGTGTGCAATTCTGTGAAGTGTACTGTTGCGGAGGAAATATGGGGCTCGCAATAGCTGTAGTGCACAATACCGTAAGCTGCGATGACTGCTGTCTGCGCCGCTCGCTGCTGACAAATAAGATAACTCTCGTTCTATCTGGATTGACCTTCGCCAATCAAACTCTCCCTATGCCTTGATGAAGTCAGAGATTCCTATTCGCCCCTAGTCTAACTATTGGCGTGGTACACCGGTCAGATAACCAATCCACCGCGATACCACTCGAAATTCTTCTTTGTTGCCTGTGTTAATCATACGTAGAATGCCCCGGAGAAATGCTCACTGAATGTTGCTTCTTCCCAAAGGAGAGATACCATTTCACACGAATGAAGCAAGTGTCGATATCAGTGTTTTTCGTAGCTTTCCTGTATTCAAAGTACGTAGCCCAATATATCTTCAAGTGTCTCCGCTGCTTATATAAAGTCTATGTGGCTTTCGATTGGTCTGCAGAATACCTTTTACGGTGGTGTCAGCTACATCTTTCTAAGATTGAATTATTCTAGTGAATCCGGCAGAAATGTTGTTTTAGGGCCAATAAAATCTAATAAATGTGATATCGATGGTCTAGTGACATCGTCATGAAAAAAATGTACAGATGCACTCAGACCACAGCTCACACGTCTCTACCCTCACGGAGGATGCTGCCACACGGCCATAAAGTCGGTACATTTTAATTTTGGAATTATTTTATAAGCTTACGAACCAACATAACCAGAAAGCTTTTGATGGGATTAACACCAAGCGTGAAAGCCTACACACGTATATGAATAGACTCTGACCTTCCTTTTTGACATACCCCTTATTTCCGTAAAGGGATCCATTGTCCAGTGGAGCGTCTGATGACAAGCATTTCCGTACTCTGAAGTTGCCCAGACCTTTTAGAAAGATGTTGTGCTGGCTTAGATGTACTTAAAACAGTGGGTAATACCTCTTACCTGTTTTTGAGGCTTAAGGGGACAGACATGTGGTCAACTCTGATGTTCACTTTCACAAGGCTTGACAGTCGTATGCAGGCCCTGTCGGATAGCATTTTTTTACGGCTACTGTTCTTATACAGTGTTACATGGGTGAGAGAGGGGGACAATTCTTTGTAGACCTATTGGACAGTTCGTGTTGATACTCCAACAAATCGGGCAACTTCATTCATGGGCACATCCGAAAATGATAACTCCTTTGTTGCTTGCCGAGAATGCCTGGAAAATACATTTCAAGTCACGTTATCCACGAGTATCTTCATTTGAAACGCTCTCTCGTGAACGTTTAGTTATTTAGTTTCTATGTTCTCTGTCGCACTGTCTTATTTACTGTTAGTCCCTTGGGATTTTTGGTACGTACTAATTTACAAACAAGTTTTTTATCCTCAGTGTCCACTCGCCGCCTGCTCTCGATTGAGATCTTGTAAGGACTGTGTCGTGGAATGTTTTGTCCACGGAGGAGCGGTATCCTCTCGACAGACAAACAAGGTGGTTTTATTGCTATGGGAATTCCCTGATTGGCTCAGAAAATATAATTTTGCCTTCCTCTTCTGAAGTCTCTTCCACCGGTGGGTTCGCATTTTTCTGTACCATTGCGGGAACAGACCGCATGGAAGTCTGGAGCGCATTTTTTGTTTCATCTACCAGCCGCTATTTTCCGCTCAGTGGATTATCACTTTCCTGCAGGGCGGTTCGCAAGGGTGCTCCTGCGTGTCTGTGAGGATATGACCTATATCGAGGGGACGTCAAATGGTTCAAATGGCTCTGAGCACTAAGAGACTTAACATCTGAGGTCATCAGTCCCCTAGAACTTAGAACTACTTAAACCTAACTAACCTAAGGACATCACACTGAAACATCCCCTTTTTGAAGAATTATACAAGACTGTGCTTTAACTGACACACAGTATTTTTAGCGCAACGCAATCTGACTTTCAAAAAATCCCTACAAAAGAATGGGCCCTGACTAACATTAAACTATACCTTTCACAAATCACTTACCTCACAAAAATCTTCGCTACTCAAGCTACTGCAATACAGCTAGCGCCACTACTGCCAGCTAAATAAAAGATTCAAAGTACTGAAGGCACTAACTACTGATAGGCATAGTTAGCAAATGAAAGATTTTGATAGAGAACAACCAATGTATTTACCTTAATAGTCATAATATGTATAGCAGTTCATGACAAACTCCGCCATCTCTCTCTCCCCACATCCACCACTGCTGGCGGCTCACCTCCAACTGCGCAGCGCTACGCGCTGTTCACAGCCAGCTGCCTAACACTACAATGGCGAGTATTACAACAATGCAAAGCAGCCACAGACTGCACACAGCACAGCCAGTGATTTTCATACAGAGGTGGCGTTACCAATAAAAAAACCTAAACAGCCTACTTACAACACAAATCCATACCTGAGGCAGGATTCGAACCTGTGACCGTAGCGGTCGCGCAGTTCCAGACTGAAGCGCCTAGAACCGCTCGGCCACACCGGCAGGCGGGGGAATGTCATTTGAAGGTGGTTACTTTGTTCCGATATTGTCCGCACAGAATTTGGAGAGCCCACTAGTGTTTGCATATTATGATCTGTCTGACCTGTATGTACCTGGTGTATCAACGCTGCATGTGGACACTGGAATTGAAGGTGTGCCGTTTGTCCACAAATCGCGCGTACGAGCGTCGTATAGACTCCGAGGGAAAAAGAAATGACACGCTATGAAGAAATTTTGTGGAAGGGCGGGATATCGGTAGATGTGATGCACACCTGCAGACAAACAAATTATTAAATTATTACAGTTTCAGAAAAATTGGATGATTTATTCAAGAAAAACAGCTTCACAAATTGGCCAAGTCAATAACGCGTTGGTCCGTCTCTGGCACCTATGCAAGCAGTTATTCGGCTTGGAACTGATTGATAGAGTTGTTGGATGTCTACCTAAGGGATATGGTATCAAATTCTGTCCAACTGGCACATTAGATCGTCAAAATACCGAGCTGGTTGAAGGGCCCTGCCCGCAATGCTCCAAACGTTCTCAATTGGGGAGAAATTCCGCTATCTCGCTGGCGAAGATAGGGTTTGGCAAGCACGAAGACAAGCCATCGAAACTCTAGCACTGTGCTGGTGGGCGTTATCTTGCTGAAATGTAAGCCCAGAATGGCTTACCATCAAGGCCAACAAAAGGGGCACAGAATATCGTTGACGTACCGCTGTGCTGTAAGGGTGTCGCGAATGACAACCTGGTATGTAATGAAATTGCATCCCAGACCATTACTCCAGATTTTTAGGCCGTATGGCGGGCGACAGTCGGGCTCGTATCCCTCCACTGTCTGGGCGTCTCCAGACACGTCTTCGTTGGTCATCGTGGCTCAATTCGAAGCGGGACTCATCACTGAAGACTAATCTACTCCAGACAATGAGACTCCATTCTGAATGTGCCCGATACCACTGCAAACGGGCTTGTTGTTGTGCAGAAGTCAATGGTAATCGGCGAAGGGGGCGTCGTGAGCTCAGTCCCCTTTCTGTGAGCCGCTTACCAATGGTCCTTGTTGTCATTGAAGCACCAGTTACATAGGGTCGATGATAATGATGAATCTAGGGCAGTGAGTGCCTCTCTTACTATTGCTCGGTCCTCACGTTCTGTCTTTTCTTAGGTCGATCGCTTCCTTCTTCATGCCGTGTTCGACCATGGTTCACTCATTCCTGCCAACCTCGTCGAATAGGGGCACCGCTCCTATTCAAATGTCGAGCTATTCCCCGATTACTCCAGCCGGCTCCTTTCAGTCCACCTACACCTCCTCTCTCAAACGCTGATATCTGCGTATATTGTTCATGCGCCTGCCTGCGAACCATAGTTATTGTCCAACTGAGTACACGGAATAAAATTCGCAAAGACTTTATGCGCTGCTATCGACATGTCACCTGTTGCCGGCCGCGGTGGTCTCGCGGTTCTAGGCTCTCAGTCCGGAACCGCGCGACTGCTACGGTCGCAGGTTCGAATCCTGCCTCGGGCTTGGATGTGTGTGATGTCCTTAGGTTTGTTAGGTTTAAGTAGTTCTAAGTTCTAGGGGACTGATGACCTAAGATGTTAAGTCCCATAGTGCTCAGAGCCATTTGAACCATTTTTGTCACCTGTTCACTATACTTGGCAGCAGCACGGTGAAATTGCGTTGCAGCGTCAGACGTTCAGCCATCGGCCGCCAAAGTTTACAGTTTTGCATGTTCTGTTATGTTAGGTTAGTGTTTCTTAACGTCCCGTCGACAACTAGGTCATTAGAGACGGAGCACAAGCTCGGGTTAGGGAAGGATGGGGAAGGAAATCGGCCGTGCCCTTTCAAAGGAACCATCCCGGCATTTGCTTGAAACGATTTAGGGAAATCACGGAAAACCTAAATCACGATGGCTGGAGACGGGATTGAACCGTCGTTCTCCCGAATGCGAGTCCAGTGTGCTAACCACTGCGCCACCTCGCTCGGTGCATGTTCTGTCAACAGCTGTATGAATATCAATTTGTGACCAGTTTGCATAGCTCCTTCGTGGTGCATCGCTTAATTTTTTTGTGTTAGTGTATCAATCGCGCCCCGGATGTCCGAAAATATGAAGTAATGTGCTTGTGTATATCCATACGAATAACGCACACACCACTGTCTACGTTAAAGTATCTGTGTTTGCCATATGAGACAATAATGCTCGAACAAAATCGTTATTTATCTCAAATGGGATATTATGTACATGCACAGAACGCTACGCTAGATCCGCTCGGGAAACTGAAACTTTGCTGGTATCTCTGGAGGTGGTATTAAAATCTGCAACACCGTTGCATTCTGTGACAATAGGCTCACATGTATCTTCAGATGCTATTTTGTAGTAAACTACATTGGCTAGGAAAATTTATTGAACGTCAATGACCTCATTACAAGCATTCCGCATCATCTTCTTCTTCCTTTTTTTTCCGTCAGTCTTCTGACTGGTTTGATGCGGCCCGCCACGAATTCCTCTCCTGTGCCAACCTCTTCATCTCAGAGTAGCACTTGCAACCAACGTCCTCAATTGTTTGCTGGATGTAGTCCAATCTCTGTCTTCCCCTATTGTTTTTGCTCTGTACAGCTCCCTCTAGTACCATGGAAGTCATTCCCTCATGTCTTAATAGATGCCCTATCGCCCTGTCCCTTCTCCTTATCAGTGTTTTCCCCATATTCCTTTCCTCTCCGATTCTGCGCAGAACATCCTCATTCCTTATCTTATCAGTCCACCTAATTTTCAATATTCGTCTGTAGCACCACATCTCAAATGCTTCGGTTCTCTTCTGTTCCGGTTTTCCCACAGTTCATGTTTCACTACCATAAATGCTGTACTCCAGACGTACATTCTCAGAAATTTCTTCCTCAAATTAAGGCCGATATTTGATATTAGTAGACTTCTCTTGGCCAGGAATGCCCTTTTTTCCATTGATGTCCTCCTTCCTCCGTCCGTCATTGGTTATTTTACTGCCTAGGAAGCAGAATTCCTTAACTTCATCTACTTCGTGACCACCAATCCTGATGTTAAGTTTCTCACTGTTCTCATTTCTGCTACTCCTCATTACCTTCGTCTTCCTTCTATTTACTCTCAATCCATACTCTCAGTAGACTGTTCATTCCGTTCGGCAGATCATGTAATTCCTCTTCACTTTCACTCAGGATAGCAATGTCATCAGCGAATCGTATCATTGATATCCTTTCACCTTGAATTTTAATTCCACTCCTGAACCTTTCTTTTATTTCCATCATTGCTTCCTCGATATACAGATTGAACAGTAGCAGTGAAAGGCTACAACTTTGCCTCACACCTTTTTTAACACGAACACTTCGTTATTGGTCGTCCACTCTTATTATTCCCTCTTGGCTCTTGTACATATTGTATATGACCCGTCTCTCCCAATAGCTTACCCCTACTTTTTTCAGAATTTAGAACATCTTGCGCCATTTTACATTGTCGAACGCTTTTTTCAGGTCGACAAATCCTATGAACGTGTCTTGAGTTTTCTTTAGTCTTGCTTCCATTATTCGCCGCAACTTCAGAATTGCCTCTCCCGTGTCTTTACCTTTCCTAAAGCCAAACTGATCGTCTGTATATTATTCTTGTAAGCAACTTGGATGCATGAGCTATTAAGCTGATGGTGCGGTAATTCTCGCACTTACCAGCACTTGCTGTCTCCGGAATTGTGTAGATGACGCTTTTCCGAAAGTCAGATGGTATGTCACCAGATTCAAACATTCTACAGACCAAAGTGAACAGTCGTTTTGTTGCCACTTCCGCCACTGGTTTTAGAAATTCTGATGGAATGTTATCTATCCCTTCTGCCTTATTTGATAGTTAGTGCTCCAAAGCTCTTTTAAATTCTGATTCTAATGCTGGATCCCTATCTCTTCTAAATCGACTCCTGTTTCTTCTTCTGTCCCATCAGACAAATCTTCCCCTCATAGAGGCTTTCAATATATTCTTTCCACCCATCCGCTCTCTCCTCTGTATTTAACAGTGGAATTCCCGTTGCACCCTTAATGTTGTCACTCTTGCTTTTAATGTCACTGAAGGTTGTTTTGACTTTCCTGTATGCCGAGTCTGTCCTTCCTACAATCATTTCTTTTTCGATGTCTTCACATTTTTCTGCAGCTATTTCGTCTTAGCTTCCCTGAACTTCCATTTTATTTAATTCCTCAGCGACTTGTATTTCTCTATTCCTGAGTTTACCGGAACATTTTTGTACTTCCTCCTTTGATCGATCAATTGAAGTATTTCTTCCGTTACCCATGGTTTCTTCGCAGTTGACTTCTTTGTACCTATGTTTTCCTTCCCAACTTCAGTGATGGCCCTTTTTAGAGATGTCCATCCCTCTTCTACTGTACTGCCTACTGAGCTATTCCTTATTGCTGTATCTATAGCCTCAGAGAATTTCAACCGTATCTCGTCGTTCCTTAGTACTTCCGTATCCCACTTCTTCACGTTTGATTCTTCCTGACTAATGTCTTAAACTTCAGCCTACTCTGCATCACTACTGCATTGTGATCTGAGTCTATGTCTGCTCCTGGGTACGCCTTACGGTCAGGTATCTGATTTCGGAATCTCTGTCTGACCATGATGTAATCTAACTGAAATCTTCCCGTATCACTTGGCCTTTACCAAGTATACCTCCTCCTCTTGTGATTCTTGAACAGAGTATTCGCTATTATTAGCTGAAACTTGTTACAGAACTCAATTAGTCTTTCTCCTCTCTCATTCCTTGTCCCAAGGCCATATTCTCCTTAACCTTTTCTTCTAGTCCTTACCCTGCAACTGCATTCCAGTCTCCCATGACTATTAGATTTTCATATCCCTTTACACATTGTATTACCCTTTCAACACCCAAACATTTTCTCTATCTCTTCATCTTCAGCTAGCGATGTCGGCATGTATACCTGAAGTATCGTTGTCGTGTTGGTTTGCTTACAAAAGCCTTTAAATAATAAAATGTACTGACGTATCATGGGAAACCCGGTGGGCAAGAAGATCTGGTTTGGAAAGGAATGTGAAATTGCCCTGGAAAGGAGAAAGGAAGCCAGGAGCAAGTGGCTGAAGGGGACAAATCTGGCACAAGGCAAAGCACAATTTGAGGTGGTCCGAAAGACTACACAAGAAATCCTGAGAAGAGCAAAGAGGAAATACATAAGCGATATCATTAAAGCAGAAACAGACTTCAGAGGACAAAAGACTAGCGAAATGTTTCTGAAGGTGAAGTACCTTTGCAAAGGTCACCAGGCCAAGCAGAAATTTGTCAGAGATTCCCATGATAAGATCCTGACGAACGATATGGACATAGCTGAGAGATGGAAAGAGTACTTTCGACAGCTGCTAAATTGTGATGAACCCGAACTGCAGCCGATGCAGACTATCCTCCACCTACCCTGGATGAGATAAAAACCAGAATCAGACACCTTGAACAGAATAACAGTCCAGGTGAAGATGGAATACAGGCTGAAATGATCCTGGCAGAAGGAGAGAAACTTTCAGAAAAAATACACCGACTGATACAGGCAATATGGACCAAAGAAGAACTACCACGAGAATGGAAAATAGTTCTGATTTGTCCAATACATAAGAAGGGCGACAAACTGAAATGTGACAACTATCGAGGAATCGCCCTGATTAACGTCTGCTATAAGATCCTGTCCAATTGCCTCATACGTAGAATTCAGCCAGTGGCAGAATCGGTGACTGGGGAGTACAAGGGAGGTTTCCGGCCAGGACGGTCAACAGCAGATCACATCTTCAGTCTCCAGCAGCTCACTGAGAAACTGGGTGAATATGGTAAAGATTTGCATATTTTATTCGTTGATTTTAAGAAGGAAAATGATTGCATACATCGCAAGAGCCTGCTCAACTGTTTAAGGGAGTTTGGCATAGCAGAGAAACTCACCCATCTGATAAAGATCTGTCTGAAAGAAACACAAGCAAAGGTGAAGATGGGAAATCGGAAAACTGGGGAGTTTGAAATTGTGACAGGACTCAGGCAAGGAGATGGGTTGTCCCCTATCCTGTTCAACTTTGCCCCCGAGAAGATCGTAGGCGAAACCTTCCAAGAGAACGAAGGGATTGAAATCGAAGGAAAGAGACTGGCATACTTAGCCTATGCAGACGACATCTGTTTACTCTCTAGGTTGGAAGAGGAGCTGGAGCAAATGACCAAAGCACTAAAGGAGGCTGCCAGCAAATTTGGGTTAAACATAAATGAAGCCAAGACAGAGTACCTCATTATGACGCGTGGTCATTGTCAGACTTCTGATCATCTACAATCACTGCAGGTTGGGACCAGTCCTACAAGAGAGTGCAAGAATTCAAATACCTAGGGGCACTTTTCACTGAGAACTCGTCATGTGAAGCAGAGTTCAATGCCAGAATACAGGCAGAAAACCAATCTTACCACAGCCTAGCACAACTGCTTCGGTCCAGATGTCTCTCCAGACAGTTCAAGATTCGACTGTACAAAACTCTGATCCAGCCTGTTGTTCTATATGGCTGTGAGACATGGAGTATCCGGAAACAGGACTTCCATGAGCTCCTTGTTTTTGAGAGAAAAGTGCTTCGGAACATCTTCGGTCCGGTTCTGGATGCAGACACAGGGGAATGGAGAATCAGATACAACCAAGAGCTTGAGGAGCTATACCAGCAGCCCAACATAGCAGGAATTGTCAAAGCCAAACAAATGCAGTGGGCCGGCCATGTGGCCTGGATGGAGGATCACAGATGGCCTCGGAAGCTCCTGGATTTCACACCTACAGGAAAGAGACCGCCAGGGAGACCCAAGAAGCGTTGGAGGGATGGACTCCATGAAGATTTAAACCAAGGGTCAATAGATGTGCACGGCTGGCGGATAGCAACAATGGACAGAATAGAGTGGAAGAGGAAATGTGTAGATACGTGCGGTCCACTGGGCCTGATCACGTAGTAGCAGTAGTAGTACTGACGTATCAGCCGTATCGCAACGGCCTTCCACATGGCAGAGAGAGAGGAAGGTCGTTGCAGGTCGTACGAAACGTCTATACGTTTTAGTATTTGAAGTATTTTATAACATGATGTGGCAATAAACTCAGAACGGTTGTAATAAGATTGACAATGGCCGCGGAAGCTTACGCCTTTATACTGCTCACTTCGTTTTCCGGTACACACCGACATCTCTACTCCTAAAATTGTGTGGTGAAAGGGCACTTCTGGTAACATAATCATTTCCAGTCGCGAATAGTGGGTGGGAAGGCCGTGAACGTCCGTAAGAGGCCTAACTTCTGTGAATTCCTCATTGTGGTCATTTACGTGAGACAAAAGGAAGAATTAGTAATATATTCTTGGACTCGCCTTGGAAAGTACGCTTTGTGAATTTAACCAGGATTTTATTGATTACAGTGCCATCTACAACGAATGGAAAATAAAGAGTTTTGGTAAAAAGTACTATTTTTTGGTGTAGAATCTAAATATGCAATAAAAATAGGGGGTTCCCATTTGAAAACACAAAGTTGACCCCACCCAACAGAAGAGTTAGTTGGGTGCTGGCAGTTGTAACACAGACAGATGTCCCCTTTACTAATACAAACTTTTCACTTAGAACATTTTTTTCCGTGTGATATGACATTATCAAGATTTTATTTATCTCAAGTTAAAAAAACACCTTGTGTTCAAATGGTTGAAATGGCTCTGAGCACTATGGGACTTCTGAGGTCATCAGTCCCCTAGAACTGAGAACTACTTAAACCTATCTAACCTACAAACATCACACACACCCATGCCCGAGGCAGGATTCGAACCTGCGACCGTAGCGGTCGCACGGTTCCAGACTGTAGCGCCTATAACCGCTCGGCCACCCCAGCCGGCGTCACCTTGTGTATTTTAAGCAATAATGTCCTATAACACTGCCTTTATGTTGTGAATTCAGTAACTGGATTGTACTATTAATGCAGCCCAACATCCACAGTAGCAGAAAACTGTTTTCCCACTAACGGTCATAAATGGAGGCTGATTTGTATGCTTGCAAATAAATATTAGTGTGCTAGGGTGATACTATAACAGAAATGTAGAAACATAATCAGAAATAACAAACGCCCTTTATTAAGAATATGTTACAAAATGATACTTAACATTGGTACAGTTTGATGTGTGGCACTCGATGTCCTAAACATATATTGTCACTATATCTGTAACTGTACAGACTCTCTGGGCTGGCTCAAATTCTTCGTAAACAGCGACTGCTAGGTCGGAAGGTAGTCTTCAGAGTACGGCACTGAGCTGTACACAGGCACTGAACGGTTCTGTATGACTGTCAGAGCAGAACTGTGTCCAAGGGATGTCGTGTTTTGATGCATGGCGACGGAAGAATGTTCCTCTCCCACAGTATGAGCAAGCAAAGTAGTCCATGGTTGTCACTTTCCTTACTGGCTGTCCGAACTATCAGTGGAAATGATGTGGCCTTCTCCACCAGACATCTCGCCGCCTAGAGGATCAGCAACCAAACTGACAGCCTGCAACCGCGGGTTGCCCGCCTCACAGGCACACCGAAGCACTACACAACCGAAAGGCAATATTGATGAACGGCCACAGCAACAACCACAACAACAACACCACAGCAAAGACACCAGTGGCCACCAGGGGCCACTGCCAGCCCACATAAACGTAAGGAAGAGATCGCTGCAGATCCCGGAATTATTTTCACACGTCAAACCACGTAATGGAAAATAGTTCCGAGGTACTCATCCGCCGAAGCGCTATAAAGGCCGGCGCTCGGCCGCTCATCGTCAGTTCATCGACCGCCAGCAGACGTGGATAGCTGCCGCCCCGGCTTGGATCTTCTCTCATCAGAGGGTTGGATCCCCTCATTCGAAGGCGCCTGATTGCAAAGCCTGGGCTACTCTCAGGTTGGAATCTCCGCTTTCGAGGATTGTGTCCGTCTGTCTGTCTGTCGTTTACTGCTGTAGCTGTTCGTTCGTTCGTTCGTCCGTCCGTCCGTCCGTCCGTCCGTCTGCCTGCCTGCTCGTTGTCCGTCTCCGCTGCTGCCTGCTGTCCGTCCGTCCGTCTGTTCGCCGCCGCCTGCTGTCCGTCCGTCCGTCCGTCCGTCTGTTCGTCGCCGCCGCCGCCGCCAGCCGGTGCTCGCCGCCGCCGCCGTCGCCGCCGCCGTCCGTCCTGGTCGTCGTCCGTCCTGGTCGTCGTCCGTCTGCGTCTTCCCCTGTTCCCAGTTTTGTGTCCTTTCTTTTTCGTGCTGTGCGTTTTTTCTTCCTGTCGTCATGTCCGCCGCCACCACCACCGTCACTACTACCACCACCGCTATCGTCTATACATCCCCTTCCGCCGCCTCCACCACTATAACTTGGTGTGCCCAGTCACACCCCCCTCCTTCCATCCCACCTCTCCTCACTATCCCTTCACCCTCGCTCTTTGTCGCCCCCTCTCCCGCTTCTTCCTCTCGCTCCTCTCGTTCTGATCCTTTCCCCCCACTCCCCCAGCCTGTCACTGCAGCTCCGGCTCGGGTGGTGGCCCGTCGGGCCACTGTCCACGCCCAGCTCTCCCCGTCACCTTCGCCATCACCGCCGCCACTGCCACCGTCATCGTCATCGTCGCCGTCGCCTTCACCGTCACCGTCACCATCTCCGGCGCCGACTCCAGCCCCGGGACCTGCCACTCCCCGCCACATTCCAGTTGTAACCATCCCCCACACCTCCTCCGCCGCCGTCAAGCGCCCCAGTGGCACCCCTGCCTCGTATGCTCCAAAAAAGGCTCTGCCTCGTCCCCCTTCCCCCACCCCTGATGCCATGGATGTTTCCCCACCCGTCCTTGCCCCCTCCTCCTCCTCCTCTACCCCCTCCTCCTACCGCTACCTCCTCTCCCATCCGGATCCCTCCCTCCTTGAAGCCCGGAACCTCACCCTCTTCCTTCGCCAGAATTGTCCTGGTGCTCCCATCTCCCTCCTCACTCTTCGCCGTGATTCGGTACTAATCTCCTCCCCCAGCCCTACCCTCCACACAGACCTCCTTTCCCGCATCCCTGTCACCCGCTTTGGCCCTCATGCTTCTCTCACCCCTTCTCCCTCGCCACCTCCCTCCCGCCAACCCCAACCTCCGCGTCGCCCGCCGACCCTCACCGCCGTGATCACTCGGCTCAGTCCAGTGATCACAGAGGAGGAGGTGTTGGCGGAGCTTCAGGCCCATCCCCATCTGGAAGTGCGTGCAGTTCGCCGGATCCATAACGCTGCCGGCCCCACCCGCCTTATGCGGGTTTTTTCTGACCGTCTCCTGAAGGAGGGTGCCCTCCTTTTTAACCAGCGTTATAAGGTTGACCCCTCCCGTTCCCCTCCTCAATCCCTCCGCTGCCAAAGGTGCTTGCGGTATAATGCGCACCCAACATCTGAGTGCCGCGAGGCCCCCACCTGCCCACACTGTAGGCAAGCCCACTTTTTACGGCAGTGCCGCAATCTCCAGTCCCCCCCCTCCTGTAATACCTGTAACCTCCCTCATCCCACCTACTCCCAGAAGTGTAAGGCCCGACCGCTCCTGAACCCACCGTCCCTGTCCATCCCCTGGACGCCCCCACCCCTCCTGGCAATTCCCTTCGTCCCACCCCACCGCTGAGGACATCATCAGGTTCATCACCATCGTCCTTCAAAATGTTCATCCCTTTCAGCGCCCCCACACCCTCCAGCAGATCTCCCTTGCCGCCCGTTCCATCTTCCAACTCAAGATGTACGCCACCTACTCCAACAACCAGGCCCATTTCACCTTCTCCCGTCTTGACACCCTTGTCTAAATCCCTGTCATGGCGCGACAGCAACGTATCCTTTTCAACAATATCTGCTCCCTCTCCGCCAACAAGAACCTCTTCCTGCACACCCTTGCCACCCACCGCGTGGATGCCTTCCTCCTCAATGAAACCTTCCTCCAACCCCACCACTCCATCCACACCTCACCCTATCTCCTCCACCGCTCCGATAACCCCCTCCCAATTGCGCGTGGCGGAGTTGCCATTGGTCACCACCGCCAGATCCCCGTTTGGCTCCAACCTCTCCTTCCCGACCCCACCGAACACCTGATCCTTAGTCTCTTCTTCCCCAGCCTTACCGTTACCTGCGCCACCATCTATGTCCGCCCTAACGCCCCTATTCCCTTCGACTTCCTCTCCCACATTGACCGTACCTTCTCCTCCAATGTGATTGCCGCCGACCTCAACATCCATAGTCGTTCCGCCGCCCAGTTACGGCGGTGGCATCGGTTCCTCTCCACCCTTCAAGGCGACCTCATCCCCATCCCCCAGCATACCCGTCCCGAATCCAGCTCCACTCCTGATGTTATCCTCTCCTCCCCCAACCTCCTTGGCCGCATCACGGTGGATGTCCTGGAGCCTATTGGTAGCGACCACCTCCCTGTCCTCCTCACCGTTTCAGACGGTCGTCGCCCTTGCCCCGACCCTCGTACTGACCCTCCCCCTAAGTATGTCCACGACTATTCCCGTGCCGACTGGAATGCCTACCGGGATACCCTCTCCACCCAGGTCGATAGCCACCCTTTCACCTACCACCACCCCGATGATGTCACCCATGCTGCCTCCTTTCTCCAGCAGACCTTGTCTGAGGCCGTGGAGGCTCACGTCCCTACTGTCGCCATCCACCCCCACCGTCTTACCTTACCCCCACAGGCCGTCCTCCTCCTCCGTGAATCCCGCCGTCTCTACCGTGCCTTCCTCCACACGCGTGACCCGGACACACTACAACGCCACCGGCAACTCCAACGACACATTCGCAATTTGCTCGCGGCTAAGAAACACCGGGACTGGCGACAGACATGCACCCGTTTAAATGCTACCCTACCAATCAACTCGTCCAAGTTCTGGTCAGCCTTCCGTCGCCTTACCGGAACTAAACCCTCCCCCTACTATCCTCTCCTCCATGATGATCACCCCTTCCCTGACACCCTTAGTAAGGCCAACCACTTTGCCTCCTACCTCTCCGATGTATTTTCCATCCCTGATGATCCCCAGTTCAATTACTCCCTCTTCCCTGATATCCGCGATCGAACTGACACCTCTGTCCCTCCCCTCGCTCCTGGTTTCCAGTACTTGGACAACATTACACACACGGAACTCAATGCCCCTATCACTACACAGGATCTCATTGCTACACTCCGCACGAAACGCAACACCGCTCCTGGTCACGATTGTGTCACCTACCGTCACCTTCATGAAGCGCCTGTCTCTTTCCTCTCCACCCTGGCCAGGCTCTACAATGTAGTCCTGTCCACCGGTTACTACCCCGACCTGTGGAAAACCTCCCGTATCCTCATGTTCCTTAAACCTGGCAAACCGCCGTCCGCCGTCTCCTCCTACCATCCCATCAGCCTTACCTCGGTCTTCAGCAAGGTCCTGGAATCTATCCTCACCCGCTGCATCCACCAGCATCTCCGCCAGCACCGCCTCCTTCCCGTTACCCAGTGTGGCTTTCGGCCGTCCTTCTCTTCCGACGACCTTCTCCTTCACCTCACTCATCTCCTTTCCGAACAGCTTAATTCCCGTCGCTCCGCAATCTTCCTCTCCCTGGACCTCGAACGTGCCTATGACCGCATATGGCATTCCGGTCTCCTCTTCAAGCTCCAAACCTTCGCCCTTCCCGTTAACTACGTCCGTCTGATCGGCTCCTTTCTCTCCCGCCGTCCTTCCTATGTCACCGTCCATAACACAGATTCCTACACCTTTTTCCCCTCTGCCGGTGTGCCCCAAGGCTCCGTCCTCTCCCCCCTTTTGTACACGGCGGACATGCCGCCGCCGTCAGCCCCCGTCCACCTTCTCCAGTTTGCCGATGACACCGCCTTCCTTGCCCTTGCCCCCACCCTACATCGCTCCCAACACCTTCTCCAATCCCATCTTGACTGGTTCACCGCTTGGTGCAACCAGTGGTTGCTCAAGGTCAATCCCTCCAAAACCCAGGCGATCATTGTAGGCAAAACCACCCCTTCCTTCCGCCTCCTTGATTTCTACATCACCATCTATGGCCATCCTATCGCCCTCACTCCCACCCTTAAGTACCTTGGCGTCACCCTCGACCGTCGCCTCTCCTGGACTCCCCACCTCCGGACAATCCAAGCCAAGGCACGCTCCCGACTCAGTCTCATCAAGCTCCTCTCCGGCCGCACGTGTGGTCTGGACCCCTCCACCATCCTCCACACTTATAAATCCCTCATCCGCCCTATCCTTTGTTATGCCCATCCGGCTTGGATCTCCGCCTCCCCTTCCTTTTATAAATCCCTCCAAATCCTTGAACGCCATGCTCTCCGCCTCGCCTATCGCATCCGTCTCCCCTCCCCTACGCGGATCCTGTACGATCTCATCCCCTTCCCCCACCTCCTCCTTTTCCTTGAAAGGATACGGATCCTGTACACCTCCCGCAAACTCGATCCTCCTCACCCGCTCGTCTCCCCAATCCTCTCCCACCCCCGCCCGCTGCCGCGCCTGTATGCCCACGTCCCACCTGGTCTCCATCTCTCCACCCTCCTTACCCTCTCCCAAGGTGGCTTCCGCCAGCTCCCCCTCCCTGATGATGTCCTCCTCCCCTCCATCTACCCCTCCTATCAACTTTGACCCTGCCCCACCCCCCACTTCCAGTGTCCTTTCCTTTAGGCACCCTCCCTCCCTCCCTTCTCTTCCCTTCCCTTCCCTTCTCTTTCCTTTTCCCCCGTCCCCTCCCTCCAACCCTCTTCCCCCCGGGCTTCCCCTCCCCCTTCCTCCCTCCCCCCTTTCTCCCCTGCCCGTGGCATCTCTGCTCTCCCCTCTCCCTCTCCCACTCCCCTTCCTCCTCCTCCTCTCTTCGCAGGTCCCCGGACTCGCACACGCATAGTGAACATTCACGCGCCGGAGATCATCGCCATCAGTGTCTAGTGTGTGTGCTTCGTTTTGTGTTTCGTGCAGTTACAACTCAACTGTTCACATGTGCCGTCGCTGTTCTCTGTGTTTTGTGCGCCGTGTCAACAAGTGTTAGTGTTTTTATCGTCCAACGTGAACGGCTTCTTGTTTTTCGTTTTTTGTAACTACTTTCTTTGCCCGCCATTTGTTGTATTGTCTGTGTCACCTATATCATATTATTGTACCCCATAAGGCTGAAGAGCAGCGTATTAAGCTGCTGCCAGCCCGCCTTGTATGAGGTGATTAAAATTACAATAAAGAAAAAAAAATTGGATCTTCTCGCTGATCTCTGGATTAGGCTTGGTATATCAGAGAAGCCTCTTGCGGAGACTAGTAGGAAATTATTTCAGTTGTTTTCTATATTATTCTTGTATGTAGTTGTGATTCGAAGACGGATCACTGTTGTGTGTTGGTGTTATACTAGGAGAATTTGTTTTGGTTAATTGAACAGTCCAATAAATTGTTTTCGGGCTTTTATCGTTAGTTTCTTCTGCTTATGCAAACATATCAGTGACGACGAGTTGGTTCGTAGTTTTCACACGTTTGTTGCTTGTTCTCCTCCATGGCAGAGGATATTCCGGGAATTGATCAGCGCCTCCGGCATTCGCCTCACACTACAATATATCGAGGCCATCCAAAAGCTGCCGCCGCCGCGGGACGTCTCCCAGCTCAAGTCCGGTTTGGGCCAGCTTAACTACTACCGCCATTTTATTCCGCACGCCGCGGCCTTGGCGGAACCTCTCCACCGTCTCCTTCGGAAGAACGTTGTCTGGGACTGGCCTCCGGCTTGATAGGGCGTTTCGCCGTCTGAAGGCGGCTCTCTTGACGCCGGCTTGCCTGGTTTCGTACGATCCCGCATTGCCTCTCACATTGGCTGCTGACGCGTCTGACTACGGCATCGGGGCGGTGCTGTCTCACATCATCGACGGCTGTGGAGCGCCCGGTGGCTTTCGTCTCGGAGAGGCTCTCTCTGGTTCAGCGGAACTAAAGCCAGATCGAGAAGGAAGCGTTGGCGATCATATTTGGCTTCAAGAAGTTCCACGATTTCATATATGGTCGTCAGTTCACCTTGTACACCGACCACAAACCGTTGGTCTCGTTGTTCAGCTCTACGTCCGCCATCCCCACCCGGTACACGATGCGCTGGAGGAAGTGGCACGGAAGCAGGATGAGGCCCGGGTTGGTGACCACCATCTGGAGGCTGCTGCACGGACCTGAAAGACGCGAGGTGAGTGGTTGCACCTGTGTTGTGGCGGCCTCTCGCTGTAATTGTTGCGAGCCTCTTGCTTGGTACACAGCATTTTACATTTGTCGATTTCATTCCACTGAGAACAACATGTTTAGTTCTACCTGCAACATATCCTGAAGCCAGTCACAAATGTGGTCTGGTGCTAAGCGAGCTTCTATTTTGTTCACTAAACAATTGTATCGACAGCCTTCCTGAAGTGAAGAAACATTGCATCAACGTGGGTACCATTTCTTCTGCAAAAAATTTCATACGCAGTGGCCATAAAATGTCGTTTAAAACTACAGCAGATTGACATCAGTGATGACAATAATTGGGTACATTATCCGGCAACCCTTCTTGAAAACGAGGATGGTCTTCGGTTTCTTCCAACCGCTTGGTAACCTTTGTTTATCCAACGACCTACGAGCTGCAGCTAGAACAGTGCTCGTGGAATCTGACGTATATCTCGTCTGTTCAAGGTGCCTTTTCGTTGTTGAGGTATTTCAGTTGATTCTGTATTCCTCGATCATGTATTCATCAAGGGAATTCCGATGATTAAAAGGAGGATCGTATTACGAACTTTCTCAATTAACAAATTTTGGGCTACTAAGCCAGTATTTCGGTCTGTTATAATAGCTTTATGAATACTGACGATGTCCTCTACGTTAACTGATCCGAAATGTTGGTGTCTGTTAGTTACTAAGAGATCCAACACGTTGCCGTCATCATCCGGTTCTTTATCTGCTCTGCGTAACTTGGAATACCAGGTGAAACATCTCTGCGGTTTGGTAATTCTGTGGGATTCAATCATGAATGAATGACTCCAGTTGAATATAGCGTACCTGAAGAAACCTAAGGAGCTCTAGCTCTTGCCTCTTCAAATCTCTGACCGAATTAGGGCTCAAGACTATCACGTAACAACCACAATAATGTTGTTGTTGTTGTTGTTGTTGTTGTTGTGGTCTTCAGTCCTGAGACTGGTTTGATGCAGCTCTCCATGCTACTCTATCCTGTGCAATCTTCATCTCCCAGTACCTACTGCAGCCTACATCCTTCTGAATCTGCTTAGTGTATTCATCTCTTGGTCTCCCTCTACGATTTTTACCCTCCACACTGCCCTCCAATGCTAAATTTGTGATCCCTTGATGCCTCAAAACATGTCCTACCAACCGATCCCTTCTTCTAGTCAAGTTGTGCCACAAACTTCTCTTCTCCTCAATCCTATTCAATACCTCCTCATTAGTTACGTGATCTACCCACCTTATCTTCAGCATTCTTCTGTAGCACCACATTTCGAAAGCTTCTATTCTCTTCTTGTCCAAACTGGTTATCGTCCATGTTTCACTTCCATACATGGCTATGCTCCATAAAAATACTTTCAGAAACGACTTCCTGACATTTAAATCTATACCCGATGTTAACAAATTTCTCTTCTTCAGAAACGATTTCCTTGCCATTGCCAGTCTACATTTTATATCCTCTCTACTTCGACCATCATCAGTTATTTTACTCCCTAAATAGCAAAACTCCTTTACTACTTTAAGTGTCTCATTTCCTAATCTAATTCTCTCAGCATCACCCGATTGTGCCACCACAATAATAGTAATTTGCATTATTGATTTGCATAATTAATTGGCAACAATAATAATAGAGTAACACTAATAATGACAATGGAAGCATGAAGAGTGATATTGGTTAATTATTACATAATAAGCGCAATAATAATAATAGTTTGCATTAATGATAAAAATAACAGCAGTAATAATAACTCTAATAACAAAAATAAAATAATGGAGGCATTAAGGTTGATATTGATTAGAATATGTACAACTTTCTTTAGTATTAGAAGAAATAGAGGGGATAATGAAAGAGAAGTCTGAATGAAAGTGAGAATGGCTATTAGGAAAGAAGAGAGTTAGCTTCACTAGAGCACTCTGTCGAAAAGGTGCTTGGGGGGGGGGGGGGGAGGGGGGAGGAGAGGACTGCCACGAGTGTGCTGCAGACAATTATATGGAAAAGATAGCTATTGTGATAGAAGATGGGTAGTTAGCTGTCTTTTGAAGTTTGAAAGGATTCTCGTTTCTCAAATATTTTTATAACGATTGTTCCAAAGTCAGGTTCCTGTTACAGAAAAGATTCAGAGAAAGTGGAAGTGTTGTATAGTGGTACACAGAGGATTTTACTATGTTAAGAACGGCGCAAGTCACAAATGTGTTGCATACAAGCATTCATCGCCAGTTCCAGCCGGCATAAGCTCTTATACGAAAGATTCGGAGAATAGGATCACCATAATCAAAGATGGGGAGTATTAGTGACTATGCGAGTTTCTTTTTAAGCTTTAGAGGAAATACCTTTTTTATATTTCAGCCAAGTGTTAAGGAGACCACACGGCAATCAACTTCTTGTATTTTTATATTTACAGCACATAAAGCTCAGAAGTCAAATATCAGACACCCAGCGCTGTCAATGCAACTCTCAAAAATTTTCGACAAAATCGACTTTGAGATTTTCCGAGCGTTTTTAATACCCTACAGTGAACTCGTTTTTCCGTCAGGTGGCATGATTCTGCCACTGGTGTGGTCCAGATTCGATTCCCAGTTATAGTGAACTTTTAAACGGAGATGCATATTCCATATGTATTTCCTGAAGTGTGAAATATGTAAGGCTGAAAAATTAGTTTTTAATGTTTTTTTAAGTTTAAACATCTTTACTATTAATTTTTTATAGAAGATCGGTAACTAAAAATTTATATTCCCGATTAAAACGGAATTTTTTTGTGCAATTTGTAATTAGAAATAAGAGGACGTGCATTTTTCACAAAAACGACAGTTTTATTTGTAAGGTATTCTTTTTATTATTTTTGAGTCATTCACTTCTTTAGGTCACAATCTCAATCGGCTTCGGCCATAAAAGGCCATTTTTAAATGCTATGAGCGGCGTAGCAACTGAAGACGGACTTTGCAGGCCGAAACCGAATGTGATTGTAACATAAAGTGACTGAGTAAAAAATAAAAAATATTACCTTACCGTAAGTAAATCACCGTCTCTGCAAGCGGAATGTTGTTTTTTTTCCAAAATTACATATGTGTTAATTAGCATATATTTAACAAATTTACATTTAAATGATGTCGCTATCAAAACTGAACGAAAATTTAAAAAAAAAGAAATAATGGCCGAAACGAAACTGGGAACAGCAATACAGCCTCGAGCGCTACTGAATTTTCCATCTTTATGTATTTTACGCTTCACTGAAATGTTCGTAGAATATGCATCTTTATTTAAAAATTTGCATCGATCAGGAATCCAACATAAACACCTACGTGGCTCTTGAGCACTGTACCACAGACATATTACATGTCGAAAAAATTGACGTTGGTTTAGGACATTAAAGAGGGTCGGAAAATTTCAGAGTCGATTATCTCTAGAATTTTTGACAGCTGCATCGAACTGCTTTGCAGATTAATATTTGAGTTCTGAACTTCAGGAACTAGAATGGTAAAAAAATTTCAGAAATTCAACTTCCGTGTGTTTTCCATGTAAGTGATGGAGCAGAATCAGTGCTGGCTCCAGGAATATGGCCGGCCCGTGTCGAATTTGAAGTGCTGTGCCTCCCCCTCCCTCCACCCCACCCTCCCCGCTTCCCTCTCCCTGAATTTTCAAAACAGCCCTTTTCACCACGTCATTCATTCGTGAAGTAATACTCTCACATACCGCAGCTACTCAGACATATTTTTGACGTGAATACGTGTTTAAAACCAGAGCCAGGTATGAGCCAACGGTCAGTGAAATAGAAGTGAAACGTTTATAGTGTACCGGTAACACATTTTGAGTTACAACGCCGAAGTTAATTATGCAGGCAAAATAAAGATACGTCACTCGCAGAGTATATAACTAAAATCTGTTCGCTTTTTCTCTTTCCCTAACCAGAGGAGAGCGTGCGGTGCGAGGCCTGTGGCAATCAGCACAGCTGAGTAAAACGTTGTCGGCGGTTCGTCGTCGCTTCTGCTGTACAAAGTTGAAGGTCACAGGACAGCGGGTCACCTACATACAAATGCTCTATTCGTTGAAAAATAACTGTATGAATCGGCAGTGCCTATTTACCGGTAATATCTCTGTAGTACATAACAGACCAACGGCTATAAATAAATAAAATAAATAAAATATTAATTATTGTATATGTATGATAGTGATTGGTTGTAATTAATATTTGCTTATCCGGAACGTGGACGTTTAATTATTTGGTATCAGACGCTTGACAATGGCTTCTTCGTAAATGCAATGTTATTCGTAGTTGACCGTGAAATGTGATTCAAATAATCGGACTTCGTATTTAAATCGTTTCCAAAGACTGCTGCGGTAGGTGCGGACTCAAATCTAAATCTCAATATTAGAATAACTTGCCAGCCATGTCAATACGTCGTACAGAGGTGACTGTCTACTAAACATAAAAAGTTTACACAGTTAGTTAAATCAGATATATTCAACGAATAAGCCTACAGTTAAATAATTCTACTTACTTTCATAAATATAAATTCTTTACAGAATCGAGTGCCTAGTAAGATTGCAACTCGCAGTGTTCTTATATAACATCAAATATGGCGGTGTGCCAGTTAATAAAATATACGTGCTTCCCCACACCAGCTATTCTCCAGACCTCCTCCTTGTTAATCAAACATAAGAGTGTCCCAATTGTATTTTGTTTTATCAGCGACATAGCGCTGCAGTTCTGTGCCATAGGCTTTATTTATTTGTCAGAGATTAATTATTTAATTAAGATTTCGCGTTTCCGAGGAAACTCACGCACGGCATGCAAATGAGCCTTTATATTGCCCCCTGAATTGCGAGGCGAAAGGACACACCTGGAGGCGAGCAATTCACCTAAAGGCACAAGAAAATCTAAGTTATCTACAACTATTTACATGACATGCATTATACAGTATATTATATACAAAATTTTAATGACGCGAGTGCGCCGTAAAGGATCTTATGTTTGCAAAATAGAGTGCGCACATGCGCAGAAGCGTCTGTGTGACTCCGGCACTGCCGTTATATCGTAAATTTAGATCACGCGGCACAGTATTGCAGTTCATATTGTTCGTGTGCGCGCGCGTTTCTTAGTCGTTGCATAAAGGAAATATTCCACCAAGATTACATATGAAGATTACATTCTATGACAGGTAACTTAGTTTTAAAATTACAATATTTGTTATAATACAATACAACTTTAGATTGTTGAATGTTCTTAGTTACATAGTATTGCATTGAAATGCTTCAAAGAAAAATGTCTTTTTGTTTCAGGTGCGTTGACCTATACACATCGTGTCGTTATTACAGTTCATATTCATCTGCTGCACAATAATTTTTCACAGGTTAGTGTCGTCGTGGTAAAGTTTTTTTGATCACAGTAACATCGCTGTATAACAACGTAATTGATACATAAGCATGTCCATTTCCTATTTCCATTATAGTCGTTGTGATGCAGTTCGTTGTGACAGATCAGACTTCACCCGTCGAGTAATTGGTTCATATGCAGTTCGTTTTCGATATTCCGTGGAAGCTTGGTTGCAGAACCTCGGACGGCACATAGCTGGCGTCGATCCTTGGACAGTCCAGGTAAGTGTGTCCCTCACATTTCGAGAACATTCCATTCCCTGAAGTTCCAACCAAAATTCTTCCACTCGTCGTGTTGTTTTCTGGACAAGCACGTTGTGACCATTTAATCCAGTTAACATCTTGAAGTTAGGTACTGTAGTAATGTCACTAGACGATGCACCATTTACGTACTTAACATTTTCAGTTTTTTTTTGCTGAATATAGCTCACCTAAATGTTCGTAGTTACTTATCAAAGAAATCGTTCATCGCGTTTACAAAGGTACGATGCATGATGAATGTCATTAACAGTTTCTTTCACATAGGTTTCTGCGTAGTTGCAGACTTAGTAATGTACGTTAATGTCCGTGAACAGTGGTTCACTATGCAATGTTTTTTTTAAGTTTCTCACATTTTGGCACTCGTTATCGTTCAAATTTTCACATAGTAACAGTTACATTATACGTCATTTTTTAAAAAAAACATAAGTAATCATACATATACACGTCACATATTTTCTTAGCATAAACATAATACAGTTACACATAAACATGTTTACATCATCATTACATAGCTATAAATTATTACATTGTGTCACATTTGATTACATGAATTGCAGATATTTACGTTCTCTTTAACGGTTTTGCTGGGATTTTATCGATGTTTTTTTTTTGTGCTGTCATCTGAAATTAAGATAGGTTAGACACAACATTCATTACATCAGTAGGCAAGACCAGGCGTTTTCACTACTCAATAAATATTCAAAATAATAAGAGAAGGAAAACTGTTAGATTCTTCGCGTTTTGTGAGTGTGTTTATAGTGTCTGTGTGGCCTTGGCTACTGGTAGATGCTTTTCTTGCTAAGAGATGGCCGGCCGAAGTGGCCGTGCGGTTAAAGGCGCTGCAGTCTGGAACCGCAAGACCGCTACGGTCGCAGGTTCGAATCCTGCCTCGGGCATGGGTGTTTGTGATGTCCTTAGGTTAGTTAGGTTTAACTAGTTCTAAGTTCTAGGGGACTAATGACCTCAGCAGTTGAGTCCCATAGTGCTCAGAGCCATTTTTGCTAAGAGATGTGCGTCTAATCTATTTCTCGAAGTAAAAGATCGCTTCACAGATGACGTCTGTCGGTTCGTCACGTGTCATACCAAGTCAGTGATACCTACAGTCACAAATGTTCCGTGCAAAATTAACATATCATTCACTGCTACGTAATCATAAATTTTGCCTTAATGCGACTTAACTTCTGAGGTCATCAGTCGCCTAGAACTTAGAACTAATTAAACCTAATTAACTAACTTAAGGACATCACACACATCCATGCCCGAGGCAGGATTCGAACCTGCGCCCGTAGCGGTCACGCGGTTCCAGACTGAAGCGCCTAGAACCGCACGGCCACACCGGTCGGCCAACGGCTATGGTTGAATATCGAGAAGACTTCTCCGACATGCCACGACCATGACTTAAGGCTCGAAACGAGCGCTTTTGAGTGCACTTTCATTAATTCTAGCGAAAAGTAACAGTTATTTCATAAATGAAGTTGTTGGAACGCAAACAGTATGAAACAGGACATACTGGATAAACAGTTCGTGCAACGCATTTTAGTTGCTTCAGTTACAAAATTAAGTTTGCCAGGTTTTTTTTTGTAATATCTTAAGTATTTGATATACAGGGTGTAAATTTTAAGTTGACAAACCAGAATAACTCGAAAAATAAGCTTCACACGAAAAAATGTGTAGAATCCAAAGTTGATTATTTTCGAGGAGGACATCTGTTGGTGCTAAAATTAGCCCGCCACCCCCAGCTCCCTGGGGGTGGGGCGGGAGGCAACTTTAAAATTTCAAATGGGAACCCCCATTTTTATTGCAGAATCAGATTCTACATAAAAAACTACGTACATTTTGTCTTAAACATTTGTTTTGATTCTTGGTAGTTGGCGCTGTAATTCAAGAAAATCCATGTTCTCATTTTTGCGTGGAAAATGGTTACGGATAAATAAAGAATACTTATTTACTTCGCCGCCCGGTGTGGCCGTGCGGTTCTAGGCGCTTCAGTCTGGAACCGCGTGACTACTACGGTCGCAGGTTCGCATCCTGCCTTGGCCATGGATGTGTGTGATGTCCTTAGGTTAGTTAGGTTTAAGTAGTTCTAGGGGACTGATGCCCTGAGATTTTAAGTCCCATAGTGCTCAGAGCCATTTGAACCATTTTTGAACTTATTTACTTCGTAAATTTTGAATCGCTAAAACTAAAACTAGTTAGTTAGCTAGTCAAATGATTTGTTTGATAATTAAGTTGTGTGGCCTCATGACCACGAAACAAACAAAACTTATCCGAATCTGCGGAAAAAATTAATATTTGGGTCAACATTTGTAAAACTCTAATTTCTCTCTCTCTCTCTCTCTCTCTCTCTCTCTCTCAAACCTCACCCTATGGGGTGAGAGGGAGAGTTTTAGTTTATGATGCACCCAGTGGATTCAACCGCCACCCCACACTGTCAATATTGGCTCCTGAGCAAGAAGTTTTGACGAGCACTGCCTTAGGCCTATAAAACAGATTGCAGGGATTGTCTGCTGCTTTAAGTATTACTGTTTTAGCAAATATTTTTGTTTCTTATTGAGCAGGAAAGCTGACCTACACTCTTCAGAAGCTCTTAAAGTTAGTTGACGCTTCTCTGTGCCACAACAATGGAAATACTATCGACGACAGCGCTGCCAAAGCAGAGTTACTAAACACAGCCTTCCGAAATTCCTTCACCGAAGAAGACGAAGTAAATATTCAGGAATACCTGCCAACATGAGTAACGGAGAAACAGATATCCTAAGAGTAGCGAAGCAACTTAAATCACTTAACAAAATCAAGTCTTCCGGTCCAGACTGTATAACAGTATTCAAGAAAGGTGGTAGGAATAATACACTAACTTATGCGCCCGTATCATTAGCATCAATATGAAGCAGTATTTTAGAACATATATTGTATTCGAATATTATGTATTGCTTCGAAGAGAACGGTCTACTGACACACAGTCAACACGGGTTTAGGAAACATCGTTCTTGTGAAACGCGACTAGTTTTTTACTCACACGAAGTCTTCAGTGCAATTGACAAGGGATTTCAAATTGATTCTGTATTTCTAGGGCTTTTGACACTGTACCAAACAAGCGGCTTGTAATGAAATTGCATGCTTATGTAATATCGTCTCAGTTATGTGACTGGATTCTAATTTCCTGTCAGAGAGGTCACAGTTCGTAGTAACCGACTGAAAGTCATCCATTAAAACAGATGTGACTTCTGACGTTTGCCAAGGTAGTGTTAAAAGCCCTTTGCTGTTCCTTACCTACAGGGGGAGTCACTAGCTATTGCCACCTAGAATAACTCCGAAAGTAGGGCAGTAGCTGAAATGTTTGTGGGACAAATGTTGCATGGGACAACAGGGGCCATAAAATTACGTTGGTTTTTTGTTGCAAGGTGAGGTCGCGTCAGAAATACGAAGGTCAACTTTGTTTTTTTTAATGGGATGCTATAGTTTGGTACTTATTTTTTGATTGCGGCTATCGAGACGGATCCAATGATGTGTAACAGTAAGGTCTTTGAAGGTCAATGAAGGCCAAAAAGGTGGCATGAACGCCGATTTACAGAAGATGTTCGACGTGATGACCATTGGCATCAATGCAGTGCTGCAATCTTCTAATCATGGATTGAGTGGCATTCCTTATCACTTCGTCACTTATCGAAGCACATGCTCTGACAATTCTCTCTCGTATATAAATATTCGCCAAATACGGCCATTGACATGTAAACACCATTCGACGGTTTCGCAATACAACACTAATAGGAACGGTAAGACCAGTATCGTCGAATCAAGCGAATGTGAATGATTTATTCCTTCGACGAACAAGTCGATGTGCTTCTCATTTACGGAGAATGCAACGAAATTCAGTGAGAGCTAGAGACTTATATGCTGAAAGATATCCACAACGTACGTTTAAATTTGTGTATGATAAATGAGAACAACTGGATCTTTAACGCATCGGAAACATATACGGCAAAGGAAAGTTACTAACGAGGAAACGGAAATTGGTACTCTTGCCACTGTGCTTCGAGATCCTTGTGTTAGTTCGCATCAAATCGCAAGGGAATCTGGCATGAGCCATAGTAGTGTTGTTTGTATTCTGCATCGCCATAAATATCATCCTTACCATATCAGTCTCCACCAAGAATTAACTGGTACGGATTGTACGCGTCGCATTGAATTCTGCCGATGGGCTCAACTTCAGATTCAGAGGTATGAATTTACTGCCGAAGCTACGTTCACGAACCATGGAAATGTTAATTTGCATAACATGCATTATTCGGTAACTGAAAATCCATGTTTGCTGCGGCAAGTTGCACACCAAAAACCGTGGTCGGTGAATGTATGGTGTGTGATTCTGGAGGACAGAATTATAGGCCCCTATTTCATCGAAGGAAATCTTAATGGTAGGAAGTACACCACATTCCTGCACAAAAGAATTAGGTCTCTTATTTGAAATAAATTCCTTTAGGAACAAGGAACAGAATGCGGTATCGACACGATGGGTGTCCGGCACATTTTTGGCTGATGGCTAGAAATGAGTTGCAGAGACAGTTCCCAAATCGTTGGATTCGACGCGGAGGAGATATGTCGTGGTTGGCTCGTTCGGCAGACTTGACGCCTCTGGATTTTTTCTTGTGCGGATTCGTAAAAGACATTGTTTATAAAGATGTTCCAACTGTACCTGAAGATATGCGAGAGAGAACTATCAGAGCATGTCCTTCGATAAGTGCAGATTTGATAAGGAATGCCACTCAATCCATGATACCAATGGTCATCACTTCGACCACCTTCTGTAAATGGGCGTTCATGCCACCTGTGTGACCTCGTTGACCTTCAAAGATCTTACTGTTGCACATCAATGGATTCATCTCGATAGCTGATATCAGAAAATAAGTACCAAACTATAGCATCCCATTTAAAAAAACAAAGTTGACCATCATATCACTGACACGACCCCACCTAGCAACAAAAGACCAACGTCATATTATGGCCCCCGTTGTCCCATACAACTTTTGTCCCACCAGGCTTTCTGCTCCTATCATACTTTCGGAGTTATAGTTAGTGACTCACACTGTATATAAACGATTTAGGAGGCAATCTCAGCAGCCGTCTTTCGTTGTTTTCAGATGATGCTGTCGTTTATCGACTAGTAAATCAGAAGATCAAAACAAATTGCAAAAAGATTTAGAAGAGATATCTGTATAGTGCACAAATTGGTAATTGACCCTAAATAACGAAAAGTGTGAGGTCATCCACGAGTGCTAAAAGGAATCCGTTAAACAGCGATTACACAATAAATCAGTCAAATCTAATGATAGTAAATTCAACAAGATACCTAAGAATTACAACTACGAACTACTTAAATTGGAAAGAACACACAGAAAATGTTGTGGGAAGGCCAACCAAAAACTGAGTTTTATTAGCAGGACACTTAGAAAATATAAGAGATCTACTAGAGAGGCTGCCTTCACTACGCTTGTCAGTCTCTTTTAGAATACTGCTGCATTTTATGAGATCCTTACGAGATAGGACTGACGGAGTACATCGAAGAAGTTCAAAGAAGAGCAGCACGTTTTGTGTTATCGCTAAATAGGCGAGAGAGTGCCACTGAAATGATCCAAGATTTGGGGTGGACATTATTGAAACAAAGGTATTTTTCGTCGCGATGGAATCTTCTCACGAAATTTCAACCACCAACTGTCTCGCGCGAATGGGAAAATATTTTGTTGACGCCGGCCTACATAGGGAGAAACGATCATCATAATAAAATAAGGGAAATCTGAGCTCGCACGGGAAATCTGATTTGCAGAGTATCCATGTAGATGTAGAGGGATTCGGCTGTTAATTGCTAGATGCATATTAAACTTCTTGGCAGATTAAAATTGTATGCCGGATCGAGACTCGAACTCGGGACCTTTGCCTTTCGCGGGCAAGTGCTCTACTAGGCTGTGGCTAAGCCATGTCTCCACAATATCCTTTCTTTCAGAAGTGCTAGTTCTACAAGGTTCGCAGGACAGCTTCTGTAAAGTTTGGAAGGTAGGAGACGAGGTACTGGCAGAAGTAAAGCTGTGAGGACGGGGTGTGAGTTGTGCTTGGGTAGTTCAGACGGTACAGCACTTGCCCGCGAATGGCAAAGGTCCCGAGTTCGAGTCTCAGTCCGGCACACAGTTTTAATCTGCCAGGAAGTTTCATATCGGCGCACAATACGCTGCAGAGTGAAAATCTCATTCTAGATGCGTATTATCTTAAAATACGGTTGATAATGGCCCGTTCGCACGACTACTTGATTAGGGCTACTTTCGGACCGCGGGTCGCAGTTCGACGACCACTGCTGTATAGGAACTGTAATACGCAGACATTTACCTCTACTACTTTATTATAAGGTTTTTCGCTTCTTTACGGGCTTTCGAGCTGACGTAGATACATTTCAAGTATTTTGTAGGCGCGTGGTAGAAACAGAGCTGCCAACACTGCCAGTAGCCATATTTGCTATTTTGAAAGATGCAACCAAGCGCTTCTTTTGTCATCTGTTTCCCAATACAGTGGAAAATTTCCAGTAAGACACTAAATTTTATGACTGATTTTTGTATTTCCAACTTATTCTTATACTTGTCCACTTACGCAAAACTTTCATTGGCTCCTGTTTTTGGAATCATATTAAAACTGAAGATTTTGCTACCTCCCAAAAACCTGCCGCCCTGGGCGGTGGTATAGTTCGCCCGCTTGTCCTCCCACACCCGCCCCTCTACCCACCCCTAGAGCCAGATCTTTCCATCATTATCATCAAGTTCTTTGCAGACGAAGGAAAGGTGTTTTAGGCCATTACGGACGCTCGAGGCAGAGTTACGCCGTGTTAGCGACATGTGTCCTGGGGGTGTGCGGTCGCGGTACACCGCTAATTCCGCAAAACAACAAAACGAACCGGTGTAGACATTCGGAGGTCGAGCAATTTTCTCTCGGTCCTGCATCCGGCCTTCGCGTGACGGAAGCGGTTCGAGAACCAGAAAGTCAGCAGCGTTCGTCCCGGTGATGACTGCGCAGCCGCGCCCGCCGTGGAGGCGGCACGCAAATACCGGCCGCGAGTACCGTTGGAGGCGTCGCAGGGCACGCAAAGGGAGCCTGGACGTCCGCGCGCCCCCTCCGCTGGTGCAGAGCGGTCCCCACTACGGCGCCCGCTGGAAGCGCGGCGAGGTGCCGGTCAGCCAGTCAGCCGAAGGCGCTCTGTCGCGACGCACAGTAGTTCTCCAGCTACCAGCGCCGCTGCGAGGACGACACCGGCAGACCGACAAGTACGTACCGGCGCTCCGCATCTCCCCTGGCGAAGGGACCGCTGCTGTCGCCTCACCCAGCTGGGGGCTGTACACCATCCCGCCGTGACATTTACATCTATATGGATACTCTGCAAATCACATTTAAGTGCCTGGCAGAGGGTTCATCGAATCACCTTCACAATTCTCTATTATTCCAATCTCGTGTAGCGCCCGGAAAGAATGAACACCTATACAGGGTGTTACAAAAAGGTACGGTCAAACTTTCAGGAAACATTCCTCACACACAAATAAAGAAAATATGTTATGTGGACATGTGTCCGGAAACGCATAATTTCCATGTTAGAGCTCATTTTAGTTTCGTCAGTATGTACTGTACTTCCTCGATTCACCGCCAGTTGGCCCAATTGAAGGAAGGTAATGTTGACTTCGGTGCTTGTGTTGACATGCGACTCATTGCTCTACAGTACTAGCATCAAGCACATCAGTACGTAGTATCAACAGGTTAGTGTTCATCACGAATGTGGTTTTGCAGTCAGTACAATATTTACAGATGCGGAGTTGGCAGATGCCCATTTGATGTATGGATTAGCACGGAGCAATAGCCGTGGCGCGGTACGTTTGTATCGAGACAGATTTCCAGAACGAAGGTGTCCCAACAGGAAGACGTTCGAAGCAATTGATCGGCGTCTTAAGGAGCACGGAACATTCCAGCCTATGACTCGCGACTGGGGAAGACCTAGAACGACGAGGACACCTGCAATGGACGAGGCAATTCTTCGTGCAGTTGACGATAGCCCTAATGTCAGCGTCAGAGAAGTTGCTGCTGTACAAGGCAACGTTGACCACGTCACTGTATGGAGAGTGCTACGCGAGAACCAGTTGTTTCCGTACCATGTACAGCGTGTGTAGACACTATCAGCAGCTGATTGGCCTCCACGGGTACACTCAGCAGCTGATTGGCCTCCACGGGTACACTCAGCAGCTGATTGGCCTCCACGGGTACACTTCTGCGAATGGTTCATCCAACAATGTGTCAATCCTCATTTCAGTGCAAATGTTCTCTTTACGGATGAGGCTTCATTCCAACGTGATCAAATTGTAAATTTTCACAATCAACATATGTGGGCTGACGAGAATCCGCACGCAGTTGTGCAATCACGTCATCAACACAGGTTTTCTGTGAACGTTTGGGCAGGCATTGTTGGGGATGTCTTGATCGGACCCCATGTTCTTCCACCTACGCTCAATGGAGCACGTTATCATGATTTCATACGGGATACTCTACCTGTGCTGCTAGAACATGTGCCTTTACAAGTACGACACAACGTGTGGTTCATGCACGATGGAGCTCCTGCACATTTCAGTCGAAGTGTTCGTACGCTTCTCAACAACAGATTCGGTGACCGATGGATTGGTAGAGGCGGACCAATTCCATGGCCTCCACGCTCTCCTGACCTCAACCCTCTTGACTTTCATTTATGGGGGCATTTGAAAGCTCTTGTCTACGCAGCGCCGGTACCAAATGTAGAGACTCCTCGTGCTCGTATTGTGGACGGCTGTGATACAATATGCCATTCTCCAGGGCTGCATCAGCGCTTCAGGGATTCATCGCGACGGAGGGTGGATGCGTGTATCCTCGCTAACGGAGGACATTTTGAACATTTCCTGTAACAAAGTGTTTGAAGTCACGCTGGTACGTTCTGTTGCTGTTTGTTTCCATTCCATGATTAATGTGATTTGAAGAGGAATTAATAAAATGAGCTCTAACATGGAAAGTAAGTGTTTCCGGACACTTGTCCACATAACATATTTTTTTCTTTGTGTGTGAGTAATGTTTCCTGAAAGTTTGGCCGTACCTTTTTGTAACATCCTGTATCTATTTTATCGTGGTGATCGTTCCGCCCTATGTAGGTCGGTGTCAACAAAATATTTTCGCATTCGGAGGAGAAAGTTGGTGATTGGAATTTCGTGAGAAGATTCCGTCGCAACGAAAAACGCCTTTCTTTTAATGATGTCCAGCCTAAATCCTGTATCATTTCAGTGACACTCTCTCCCATATTTCGCGATAATACAAAACGTGCTGTCCTCATTTGAACTTTTTCGATGTACTCCGTCAATCCTACCTGGTAAGGATCAAACACCGCGCAGCAGTTTTCTAAAAGAAGACGGACAAGCTTAGTGTAGGCAATCTCCTTAGCAGGTCTGTTACATTTTCTAACTGTCCTGCCAATAAAACGCAGCCTTTGGTTAGCCTTCCCCACAACATTTTCTGTGTGTTCTTTCCAATTTAAGTTGTTCGTAATTGTAATACCTAGGTATTTAGTTGAATTTACGGCTTTTAGATTAGACTGATTTATCGTGTAACCGAAGTTTGAGTTCCTTTTCGCATTCATGTGGATGACCTCACACTTTTCGTAATTTAGGGTCAACTGCCACTTTTCGCACCATTCAGATATAATTTCTAAATCGTTTTGCAGTTTGTCTTGATCTTCTGATGACTTTATTAGTCGATAAACGACAGCGTCATCTGCAAACAACCGAAGACGGCTGTTCAGATCGTCTCCCAAATCGTTTATATAGATAAGGAACAGCAAAGGGCCTATAATACTACCTTGGGGAACGCCTGAAATCACTTCTGTTTTACTCGATGACTTTCCGTCAATTACTACGAACTGTGACCCCTCTAACAGGAAATCGCTAATCCAGTCACATAACTGAGCACGCAATTTTACTACGAACCGCTTGTGTGGTACAGTGTCAAAAGCCCTCCGGAAATCCAGGAATACGGAATCGATCTGAAATCCCTTGTCAATAGCACTCAGCACTTCATGTAAATAAAAAGAGCTAGTTGTATTTCACAGGAACGATGTTTTCTAAACCCATGTTGACTGTATGTGAATAGACCGTTTCCTTCGAGGTAATTCATAATGTTAGAACACAATATTTGTTCTAAAATCCTGCTGCATATCGACGTTAACGATATGGGCCTGTAATTTAGTGGATTACGCCTACTACCTTTCTTGAATATTGGTGTGACCTGTGCAACTTTCTAGTCTTTGGGTACTGATTTTTCGTCGAGCGAACGGTTGTGTATGATTAAGTATGGAATCGGCATACTCCGAAAGGAAACTTTTGCGTTTCACCAGTGGCACCGATCGCCTATTCACAATCGGCCAAAGTTCATGCACCTCAATGAGAGCGTAGGAACTGTGTAGTCCGTAAGGTATCTGCGTCTGGGAGTCTAGCGAAAAGTGGAGGTGGACCAATCAGCATTGTGATTTCCTTGTAGTTTGCGAATTGATCCCGTCAATCCAAAAAGTTTCAAGAGTGGATTAATAAGGAGCCCTAAAAAAATAAAATTAAGTTCAGAATCAACGCATTGGCTTATGCAGCCGGCTCACAGTTGGCAGCAGGTCTCAAGTGGATTTAAAATTGCCAGCGGTGGGATGGGCCGAGCAGCTATAGCTTCTCCTTAGTGTTTCTTCATCCCTGTTAATAGACGGCATGACTTGTTGTATACCATTGGAACGCTGAGAAATCTACCTGTTTAGCGGTGTGTAACACACTTGTATAACATACTATATTTTGATATTTTGCGAATTATAAGCAGTCGTTTTCAGATCTTGTTAGGTTTATCCCCCCTTCCTCCCAGTTCAATCCAGAAAAACACCCTCCAGAAACAGCGTAGTGTGAAAAGCGAGGAAGAAGGAAAGTGATACACGGTATTAGTGTGAGACATGTCTAGTGGCGTCGCACGTACCTGTATTTTTTCGGGTCCACCAAACCAACAAAAACTTCTGAAACAGTATTATCTTAGGTTCTCATCACTTCAATAAATAGTAAGGATAGATTTATAAGGAATTCATATCAAAAAATTATATGTTTGAGAAAAGTGTGTAAGACAAAAGATGCTGTTTTTCGTAAATTTGAATAGTATACATAGGGTCGACTATGGGGAAAAAATATTAGTAAATCGATGGGTTAGTTAAATTCTCAGAAGTTCTAGTACGACTTGCACTCTGCCAGTTCCGTACGAACTTTGATTATGTACCGGGTGGTAATAATTAAAATTTTTAAAAGAAATTTCCACCATTTGACTGTTAATTCCTCATTTATTTTACACAGTAATGTTATCGACTTCATAGCCATTCTCAAGTGCATGTTCAAATGTTAAAATATGTGACCACTCTGCGACTTGTCATCGTCGGAAAAAAAAATATCTTGTCAACTGAGATAGTTGATGAAGAAGATTGACAAATGCAGGGCACAGGGATATTTTAGCTGTTAAATACGACTTATTATGTGTTAATGGTTTTTCGCTGTGCACAATGTCAGCCATATTATGGCTTTTCGACATATACTCGTATCCTGTAACGCAACTGATGTGTAAGACGACATGTCACAGACAGGTCAAACATCGCCCTCTGTGCTTATTAACTTTATGTGAAAGTCTCCGTGTACGTGTACATTTTAACTCCCAATGTTTCCTCTAACTATGATCTCATCTCCTCCTTTAACGCCTTTTACGTGTCCCGTTTTCCTCTTTTTATTAAATGTATCACTCGGATGAAGAGCGGCGGATTGCGCCGCTGCCAGCACTCCCCTGCTCCTACGGGACAGGCGAATGAAATCATAATAATGAGAAAAAGACAGATCAGACATATTTTATCATTTGAGCATGCACTTGGGAATGGCTATGAAGCCGAAATAATGATTTTGTAAAACAAATGAACAATTAACAGTGAAATGGAGGAAATTTCTTTCAAAACATTCTATATGACTATGGTTCCCCACGCAGGAAAGATAAACTTCCGCTACCTGAGCCAGCGTAGATAGAAAACTATTTACCGTGTGCGCACCCGAATTTTTCGGAATGATGTTCACACTGTGCGCTGGAGGACTTGCGTTTTTAGTGGTGTTACTATTATGACCTGCCGTTAGGCGCCCGTACTGGTGCAACGACGTAGGGTAAAAACCAAGCATCGATGTACGTTACAATTTCAGACAGTCAGCATAGGTCCGGGAAAAGTGAGCGAGGCCACGCTTTACTCATAACGCTGTTTTGTCAAAACAACAGCAGTAATGAAACATGCTGGCGGAGGGAAATTTCCTTCTCCAAACATCCGCCAGGCTGTGGCTTAGCCATGTCTCCGCAATATCGTTTCTCACAGGTAGTATGTATGTATCCTCGATGGAGAATTTCTGTGAAGTTCGGACAGTAGGATACGAGGTACTGGCGGAGACGGAGTTGTGAGGACGGATCGTGAGTCGTGTTTGGGTAGCTTAGTTGGTGCAGCACTTTCCCACGAAAGGGAAAGTCCAGAGTTCGAGCCTCGGTCCGGCACACAGTTTTAATCCGCCAGGACGTGTCATACCAGCGCACACTCCACTGCAGAAACAGTGATTCGGAAGTTAGAACTAAACTGGGGATATGGGAATTGCTCCTGGGAGAGGCCGACGGTCAACTGCGCCACAAATTGTTGAGGTAGTTACTGTTATCACGGCTGAGAATACTGGACGCAATGCGCGATCTTCAAGCAGGCCGGCCGTTGGTGGCCGAGCGGTTCTGGCGCTACAGTCTGGAACCGCGCGACCGCTATGGTCGCAGGTTCGAATCCTGCCTCGGGCATGGATGTGTGTGTGTTGTCCTTAGGTTAGTTAGGTTTAAGTAGTTCTAAGTTATAGGGGACGTATGACCTCAGCAGTTGAGTCCCATAGTGCTCAGAGCCATTTGAACCAATCTTCAAGCAGTGCAGGAGATGTGTCACATAGCTGAATATTCTGTTTGCCACCGTTCGACAAGTGCTGCCAACAATTCTGAAATGACATCCTTACAAACTTCCAGGCAGTCGTGGGTGTAGATGGTCCTTAGACTGAGTAACGTTTGTAACCTGGAGCGAAAACAAGATACGCAATTAACAATGTTGCCCGCTCATGTAGAAATTAAAGTGTGTGGGTTTCAATGAGTTATCCGTTATTTC
The DNA here is from genome assembly GCF_023898315.1 of Schistocerca nitens. NCBI lineage: Eukaryota > Metazoa > Arthropoda > Insecta > Orthoptera > Acrididae > Schistocerca > Schistocerca nitens. The sequence goes on from NC_064618.1 coordinate 411,400,067, forward strand.
TCTTCCGTATGTCCTTAAAAAAATGTTTCCACAAAGTTTCATCGTCCTACAATCACTCATATTTCCTCGGGAGCATCCCAAGTAGCGAATGTTCGATTAAAACCATCCTGTATATAGAATGAGATTTTCACTCTGCAGCGGAGTGTGCGCTGATATGAAACTTCCTGGCAGATTAAAACTGTGTGCCCGACCGAGACTCTAACTCGGGACCTTTGCCTTTCGCCGACAAGTGCTCTACCATCTGAGCCCACACTCCGCTCCAGAGTGAAAATCTCATTCTGGAAACATCCCCCAGGCTGTGGCCAAGCCATATCTCCGCAATATCCTTTCTTTCAGGAGTGCTAGTTCTGCAAGGTGCGCAGGAGAGCTTCTGTAAAGTTTGGAAGGTAGGAGACGAGATACTGGCAGAAGTAAAGCTGTGAGGACCGGGCGTGAGTCGTGCTTCGGTAGCTCAGATGGTAGAGCACTTGCCCGCGAAAGGCAAAGGTCCCGAGTTCGAGTCTCGGTCGGGCACACAGTTTTAATCTGCCAGGAAGTTTCATCCTGTATATAGATAGCTCATCTACAGGATTTCATGAGTGAGTTTGCGCGTGTCAAAATATGTGACATAATGGCCGTACCTTTTGATTGCATTGACTTGTTCACAGCGCCAAGAGACTGTAAAACTCAGTATCTGACATGAATTTCAACTTGATACCTCTACCCGTTGCTGAGAAAAAGTGGTCTTAACTGACGGACAATAAGTGGCAACTACAAATTAAGTTTTCGGGTTTTCTCCTTTATTTGTACTGTGAAAACTTGCTTGTTGCCAAATTTTATGATTCCTGATCAAAGAGATGTATCTCATAGATTTCGATGAGTGACTTCGCGGGGCCGGCCGCCGACGCCGAGCGGTTCTAGGCGCTCGGTACGGAACCGCGCTGCTGCTACGGTCGCAGGTTCGAATCCTGCCTCGGGCATGGATGTGTGTGATGTCCTTAGGTTAGTTAGGTTTAAATAGTTCTAAGTTCTAGGGGACTGATGACCACTGAAGTTAAGCCATTTTTTGACTTTGCGGGCATGTGGCATAAATGGCCTTATCTCTTGATTACATTGATTTAGGAACTTAAATTTTTTACACAAAGGATCCATAGACCTTAATATTTGACATATATTTCAATTCGATACCTCCAACCGTTCCTGAGAATAAATGGTCTTAACAGACGGACACAAAAGTAATAGTACAAGGGTTCCGTTTTTACGAATTGAGGTAGAGAACCATAAAAATGGGCCGGCCGAAGTGGCCGTGCGGTTAAAGGCGCTGCAGTCTGGAACCGCAAGACCGCTACGGTCGCAGGTTCGAATCCTGCCTCGGGCATGGATGTTTGTGATGTCCTTAGGTTAGTTAGGTTTAACTAGTTCTAAGTTCTAGGGGACTAATGACCTCAGCAGTTGAGTCCCATAGTGCTCAGAGCCATTTGAGCCATAAAAATGGGGAAAAGTTCAGAGGTCGTTTTAATGCTTCAGGTGTTCTACATTGTCTCTCCCACTTGAGTACAACGCACAGAACGTTCACACAACCATTTGAAACTGTCCTTCTGTGGAATGTTGTTCAACTCGCGCGTCACATTCACACATTTTTTCGGGCTTGGCGAACCATCAAAGACCCATTCTGCACTTTGTCGTGTTGTGGTAGGTTCGTTTTGGTAATCCCACGTTTCTTCATCCATGAGGATTTTTTTTCCAGAAAAGAATTGTCTGCTTCTTGTATCTCAATCAAGTCGCGGCAGGCATCCACTCGCGGTTGTTTTTATTAGGATGTCAAGGTACGCATGACAAACTGTGCACAATCTTTTCTCTTCTTCAAAAAGTTCTTGAGAATGTCTTGATCACTTGATTTAGACGTTCACTTCGTTTCTCAGTTGAGATTTTCGACATATCAGTGTAGACAAACTACGGCTGCACGTCCACTACTTAGCACTGCTTGCTCATAATACAAAAATGGACGTAATAATCGTAGGATTACCGGTAGTATTGGTAGCAGTTGTAGGGAAAGAAACATAAATGAATGTGTAAGAGAGAAACTCGGAGCCGAAGATTTCTCTTTTTTTGTTGTTGTTTGTTTTTCACGTAATGAGAATCACACGTCATTCAGTGTTAGTCCATTGTGTATTTTATATCCTTACAGCGTATAAGTTGCGTTTTATAAATAATACAAATCAGCTGATCACGTAAGTTCTGTACTTTTATATAAGCAAAGCAATTACTTTTGATGCAAGTACAGTTTACATGCCCAAATATTATATAACATATATAATTATTGTTGTTACTTGTACTCAGTAGACTGTTCATCATGACCAAAGGCAAGAGCCGGCCGCGGTGGCCGTGCGGTTCTGGCGCTGCAGTCCGGAACCGCGGGACTGCTACGGTCGCAGGTTCGAATCCTGCCTCGGGCATGAGTGTGTGTGATGTCCTTAGGTTAGTTAGGTTTAAGTAGTTCTAAGTTCTAGGGGACTTATGACCTAAGATGTTGAGTCCCATAGTGCTCAGAGCCATTTGAACCATTTTTTTGAACCAAAGGCAAGAGTTTCCTGTTATTATAGCCAAATCCTGAAATTGTTTATGAATGACAAATATGTTTTATATAATTTCGATGAGGTGTTGTTTGTTATATGAATTGATGTTTGATATATTTTATTTTTGCAGTTCTTCTTTATTTTACCTTGTTAAGGAAAATGCGTTTTCTAGGATATATGATAAATCTCTATTGTTTCTTTAATTTTACTACAACATCGCTCTCTTTGACAATACAGATCAACAATTTTTGAAGACACCCTGAAACAAATATTGACAAGTTCAGTTTTGCTACTAACTCTGTTTATTTTTAAGTAATAGATAGGATGGGAACTAACTAGAACAAAAATGTTGCATTGGTTAAGCGACCCTTATTTATCTTCACTCAGTTTGTGGACAATTTACCACTTCTAGTTTTTAGGAGAAATCGCGTATGTAAAGAAAGGGATCGTTATGAGGTAACGCCCGACAGGTATGCAACACACCTAACATGCAAGTAATGCAGTACATCTTAACTGACTAAAGCTACTAGGAAAACTACCGTACTCTACGTTTACTTATGGCAGTTTACAATAGCCTATGGTAGTTTTACAACTATACTTACAAGAAACTGATCGAATGCACACCTGTTGTTTGCAGTCGCTAGTTCAAGCTGCCACAGTAGTTGCTGCACTGATGTCGCTTATATGCCTGGAACATGATGAACCTAGGAGCTTTTTGGATGGACGGTGTGTAGATGGATCTAACTCATTCCAGGCGCTGTATATGTCTCGAGACCTTTATGAAAATCATGTATTTTGCTTCTGAATACATTATGGGAGTGACAGTGATCAATATGTTACAAATATTTACTATGAAAAACAGTCTTGATCACAATTTATTTAGTATGGTGACTAGTTTCGACCACTACTGTGGTCATCTTCAGACCTATAAGTCGTATACAAAGCTTTAATTAGAGGGCTAGATAAATTAAAGAAAATACATAAAGTTATAAAGCTATAAAACTATGAATTACGAATGAGTAAGAACCTCCTTCTGCTAGAGAATCACTACTGGAGAAACCAGTGCACGTCTTACTATACATAATGGAGGCTCCGCCCACTTCTGACGGTATGATGTCATTACTAACCAATGAGTTTTAAGTCGAATAACAATTATTTTTATTTCTTGACAATGTTCTTTTAACTACGAAATTTTAAATTGTTATTCGACTTACAACTCATTGGTTAGTAATGACATCATACCGTCAGAAGTGGGCGGAGCCTCCATTATGTATAGTAAGACGTGCACTGGTTTCTCCAGTAGTGATTCTCTAGCAGAAGTAGGTTCTTACTCATTCGTAATTCATAGTTTTATAGCTTTATAACTTTATGTATTTTCTTTAATGTATGTAGCCCTCTAATTAAAGCTTCGTGTACGAATTATAGGTCTGAAGATGACCACGGTAGTGGTCGAAACCGGTCACCGCACTAAATAAATTGTGATCAAGACTGTTTTTAATAGTAAATGTATTTTGCATTTGTGCTGCCTTAGTCAGTTTGCCACTGCAGCTCTTGCAAGTGGCTTTGACGTTGCCAAATCCAAATGTCTAAGCTTAACGCATCTCACAAATAGCAAGTAATTTTGTAGCACGTAAACTATTTTGGTCAGTGTCTGTATCACAGATCACCCAACACTGTGTTTCCCATGCAATTTGGATATGCACACTGGTGTGCATTAAAATGATAACAAGTGGGATAGCAAATAACGAAATTTTACTTATTGTGCATGTACTATATAGCAGGAAGGATACTTAATTTAAGTTGTAAGTGATATAGAGGTGTAGCGGGTACAAAATTTATCAAAGCGATCCACAACGTCCAGGAGAAACAATGGCTCTAACATAGCTGGGCATCACGTTGAATTGGGCCTGTATGACAGATATGGGTATATTTGATGATACTTCAGTTTCATGCCTGAGTTCATCAATGACAGTGTCTGGAGAGTGGCGGAGTGCCAGTCTCTTGGCAACATGAACAGATGTTTGCAGTGGGTCAGAGATCTGCAGGAGTGCTCGCCTGGCAACAATCGAACACCTGCACCAAAGGTAGGTCAGGATGGTCTTGCCAACTCTTGTTGGAAGATAATATCACAGAGACGAAGAATAGGCACATCAGCTGGCCTTAACACATGAAAAAATTAAGAGCTGTTGTCCAAATTACCAACAGTGCAACTGTGTCAGATGGCACCTAATACCATCACACCTGTTGCTGTGCCTGTTTGATGATGATGTGTGGAACCTCTCAACACTGGCTCTCCTCGGTGTCTCCACATGGTTATGGGCATTGCGATGCTGTACTCAGAAGGGGCATTTTAAGGACGACCTGACGTCACTCCAGTACTGTAGTTGGGCTCACCATTGTCAGCGCGCCCTTCTCTGTGCACTCATCGAGCGAAACCGCCTCAGTGGTCGCCGTCCTGACACTCTGTGTTGCTCGAGAAGCCATCGCACTGCTCGTCTTGCTTTAAACGGTCCTACTCACATTCTGCGGTTTTGCTAGAATGCGAACCATTTGTGTATCCAAGTGTACCGATTACGTTTGTTGCATTCCGCATCCACGGTGCTTCGACGTGTGTTCAATAAGTAATGCAACAGTTTTTTCTCAGCCAATTTCAGTTCAAAAATGCAGAATTTGTTGTGGGACATCGCGGAATATTCCGCTTCAGCCCCTGTGGTTTCATGAAGTTCCGATAGGTGGCGGTGCTATACGTAGCCTTCAAAACGGCGTCTGCAATGGAGGCGCGTTCCAAGCAGAGAGTTGTCATTCAGTTTCTTTTGGAGGAAAACCAAAGCACCGCAGATATTCATTTGCGCTTGCAGATTGTCTACGGAACCTGGCAGCCAACAAAAGCACGGTGAGTCGTTGGGCGAGGCTTCTGTCATAATCGCAACAAGGTCGCACAAACCTGTTCGTTTTCCAGTGTTCCGGCTAGCTGCATACAGCTGCGACTCCTGAAATGTTAGAAAGTGCGGACACTTTCATTCGAGGTGATCAACGGATCACAATCGAACACCTCAGTGCTACACTGGACATCTCTGGTGGTACAGCAGACACATTTGTCTATCATTTGGGATACTCAAATGTGTGTGCCCGCTGGGTTTCTCACTTCCTAACAGGAGGCTTAGAGGATCTGTTTGGCCCTTTGACCTGTTAGGCCTGTTAGGTCTTCGCAGTTATTGTATATTGCCCCCTCTGACCTATGGATGATGATGTCGAAGAATTGGATTGGATTGTTTGGGGGAAGAGACCAAACAGCGAGATCATCGGTCTCATCGGATTAGAGAAGGATGGGGAAGGAAGTCGGCTGTGCCCTTTGAAAGTAACCATCCCGGCATTTACCTGGAGCGATTGTGGTTAATCACGGAAAACCTAAATCAGGATGGCCGGACGCGGGATTGAACCGTCGTCCACCCGAATGCGAGTCCAGTGTGCTAACCACTGCGCCACCTCGCTCGGTGATGTGTCGCAGGTCTGGATGATAATGCCGAGTCAATGGAATACTCAGCTCTAACGGGACTAAGTGGGTCACGCGACTAGCTACATTCACATTCCAGTCCAGAGTGGTGTTTGTTGTGCAGTTGCCTCGCAGGAATAACATATAAAGTGATCGTACGACAGATTCAGTTACATGTTCGATAATATTTGAACGATTTTTTATCGAAACAATGTGGAACGAATCAGTTCTCAGGATACATATACATGATAAAAGTTAAAATTTGCCAACATTTTTTTAGTTCTGCTGATGTAACTACACTTAAAAACTAGTTTTTTTACAGGCTACCAGACTTTAAATACAAATTCATCCATGGAATATGAGTGGTTTAGGAGAAATTATTTTAGGTTAGATTTAAAATTCGCTCTGCTCCTCTCAGACATTTTATGTTATTGGGAAAACGATCGAAACGTTTTGTTGCTGTATATTGAACTGCTTTCTGAACCACCGACATCTTCAATAGTGGGTAATAAAGGCCATTTTCTCCTCTTGTGTTGTGGGTACAGGTATCACATTATTATTGTCAGAAAACTTTTCGAGTATGAGAACAATAAAAGAGCGTCTGTGACTGAATATTCATCCGAAACGTTGAAGTTCAGATCAATAACGGAATGAGGGGCACATCGGTGAGGGGAATGACTGTCTACTCGAAAAAGAAGCAACGTGCTCACTTGTTACGCTTTCTGTGACACTGTGAAGTATAGATGATGGTAACAAAACAGTTTTTGTCGGTCAGAACTTAATTCAAGGTTAGCGAAGAAATTGTCATGAAAAATATTCTGTCTTTAGGGATTGATTTCACATTAATTTTTGAGGTGAAGTAGTTCCATACACTTTATACTGCGAATAACTACTGGACAACTGACAGTGCGAGGAGTGATGTCGAACAAAAGACACGATCAACGTTCAGCTATCAATGAAAGTGCTCCACTTGAAACAATACCGAAATACACTATCTCCGTCTCTCTCCACGTAAACAGAACAATATTGCCACTCTTACAAAGGACTTCAGTTCACCTTTTCCAAGCAATTGAACATGATGTTACGTCTGTGTGTCGTGGATGAGATAAAGAGAGGCTGAAACACGGAACACATACCCTAAACCCATCAAACTCTCCAAGTGAAGTTGGTTAGTAATAAATACTGGACGAACCTTCAGGAGGGCATTGGTTCTAATCCTCATCAAGAGATTTGTTCTAAGGTTTTCCTTCATTTCCCTACATTACTAAAGGTGAGTACTTGGATGTTTCCTTCCAAACTGTTCGGATTGTTTCTTTCCTATCTTCGTATAGGGTACCGTCCGCCACGCACCGTAAATAGTAGGGCAAAGAGAGACTCGGGACAATTTGTTAGTGCGGTTTGCCTACATCAAGAGCAAGTATGCACTCAGGGGAAAACCTATTGTCTCTTTTGATTGATGGGTCCTTAATCTATGTTCTTCTAAGATGATTAAGTCCCCTTCAGGATAATCCTTCCTTTTCATTGACAGGACCTTAACAATACCCACCCATCCCCCTCGCCTCAGGAAACCTCCAACCCTCCCCACTTCCCTCGTTGATACAGGTACACTTTCAGGCTTGAGTCATTCTAATAGCCCCCTCTCACTCTAACAATTTGATTGATGGCTTAATTAAATTGCTCACTTAATTAACCTCTCTCTCTTTCTCTCTCTGGTAAATCTCCCAACCCTCTCCTTTCACCACTACACCCTACATGGAAACTGGCAGCTCTGTGCTGGAGAGTAAGGATCTCACAATAGAAAATTGAATTACATAGCAGAAGGTATATTGTTTATTTATAAAATATTGAGTTTGCAGTAGTTGGATCTCTCTTGCTCATCATTCTCTGATGTTTGGGAAGATGCAAGTCTTGTAAAATACATCGAAAAGAAGTAATTAAATCATTCGCTTTTTTATCCAATTGCGCAAGGGATACCGTCATGAAACAGCCACACAAGTAATTGCACTGTTAAAAAATTTTTCTATCGCAAAGCATGCACTGTCCGCCATCCCGTCATGCCACAGCGCACGTAGCTCACTCGGGATCCTGCAAAGCGACGCGTCCCTCAACAGCTGTGCCAAGTGCCATTGTCCAAGAGGTGTCCTGTTGGGTCTGCGACTGACAGACTGGATGTCACGCTAATCACTGAGCAAAAGCACCTGAGAAATTCCATACGAAACACATCCTCTCCCTCTGAAGTGGCCACATCTTGTCATGGCCACTGCTGGAACCGTACACACTGTCGGTCGTGGTCGGACCGAGCCCCAAACTTAGTAGTGTTTACCCAGTGGACCACTGTGTAATAGGGATAAATGTGAGAACTCCTTCCAAGGCAAATGCCTGTCAGAGAATAGATTCCGCCACGGACTCTACACTGCTCCTGCTTCCGTGGTGCACTTTCTTGTGTTGCATTTCATGAACTGGTTCGGGAGATATTACACCTGGTGTTGCGGTATATTGTCACCTTCATAACTAGAAGGCGTCATAGGAATTAAATGTACCACTACAGAAAGAAAGAGCTCTCCATATTATGCGAGGAACAATTCCGAGGAATACAACTACCGGCACACTTCAACACATACTCCAAAGAAAAGATCGCGACACACGTGTGAAACCATCCTTGAGACACTTCGTGCCCTTTTGTGGAAAATACTCTTGTCTTTTGGTACAGGCTGCTTCAGGAGTTACTAAATCCAATTGAATATGTCTCTAAACACACTTTCAAAAAGATCGCTGAACGGTAGATTACCCCAATTTTGCGATGTATACCACTACAGACTCTGAAACAAGATTGTAGCACATTTGTGAAACATCTGTCTTCCTCCACTACTCTGAAATATTTCTGTGCATAAACAAATTAGGTAAAGTGTTTAACGTCTCAATACATTTGCAAATTTGCTACACAAAATTCAAATCAAAGTTAATAATATATTGATACATATTATTTAATCAATTTGCGGGAGATGGAGTTCCCCCACTTGGGTAGACATCATGACAGCACGCCTCACCTCTGCACCCCATGGCACAATAATGGAATGTAGTGCGGTGTAGTTGCCACTATTTGGGGTCTTTCACGTGTGTGTCTATCGTCAGGGCGCCGCCACGAAGGTCAAAACAGCCCATTGTCCTAGTTACAGGTCGCATTACTAAATACCACCAACCACAAACCGGATATCGGTCTCCTTTAATCTAGCGGTCCCCAAGCAAAGCACCAAATGTCGGCATTCTGTTCATTGGCAAATTCCAGTCTCGCTTCCTGTCTCTGTCGCTCTCAAGAGGCCACTTCCTGCTTGCTTGTGTGAACCAACGTCTCCAAACATGAAGATGGAGGTTTTCATCTTTCCCCAGAATACTGTGTTCCAATTGGCTAATGCTGGAGACAAAGGGAAAGCTGTTGCAATTTCGATATAAAAAATAGAGAGAAGTAATCCATTTACACTATCCTGTCCAATTAATTGTTTAACAATTTACAGGAGTCAAATAGATCGCTTAAAACACTCACTTCCATCTTACGATGATACATCTTCATAATAAAACATATATTCAACGTTTGAGTATCATACACAAACATTATGCGAATCAAGTAATGAAATTACAATCACAAATAGATCATAGCGCTAAATGTATCCGAGGTCTTGTACGCGCTCTCCTGCACCACAAGGTTTCTACTGTACATATTTGGTGAAAAAGATCCTAACGATCACAAACTTGCGATCACAAAGCGCGCCGGCCAAGCGAGAGGGAGACCCACACCCGCGCCTGACATGCGCACCCGCACCGAAGCATCAGGCACGCAATACAACTATCGGAAACAATAAACTGATCAGTCAGGTATTCCGCGTCGCTATTGGATTTTTAAAAGTACTATATTCCTAAATTGGTTCTCTCCGCTACATTCCGACGGAGGGAGGATGGTTCCACTGCGTGATAAAATAGACAAGAGCAAATACCACTGCAAAACAGAGTCCACTGCAACGTCTTTAGAAGCACTAAACACGACGCACTTAAACCACGATCCGGTCCTTAGCAATCAGCTGTCTTGGCTAGATGTCAGAGACAGCTGAAAACACTCACGGATCCCATGTGCTCTTGTTTTGTGGTCCATATGCGGCGAGGCCAGCCCCTCGTACACCGCTAGCGCCGACGTAAAGAGGTCAGTGAAAATTTCCACCGCGGCCGCAGCCGCAGCCGCATTCGTGGACGCGCGTGTATGCCAGAGTGCACCACCCGCGGCCATGGAGGACATGTGGGGATGACTGGAGTGGTAGGAATTCGGATGTTATCAATACGTCCAGCGCGAACGTCCATCATTTCGAATCTTCTCTGACACAACACACACACACGTCCACTTCTGGCGCACTCATCCAGAACACTGTCACTTCGAGAGCCGTCACTGCCGAGAGCAGGATCAGACAGGTAGGGGCATTCCTTGTACAAGTCACAGGTTGAGCTAACCCGTTACTTCTGGTTGCCGACTCCTCGTGTCCGCCCTTCCAGGTAGCGGCGGTGCACTGCAAAACAAGCAGCTTCAGCTTGGACGTATACTGTAGTTCTAAACAATTCCACCGCGGCATACACCCACCAGTTTAAATATTCTACTTTACCCAATCCCAGGCAACGATGTTGTTTACCATATACCTACATTTTCTCATGCGAAATTTAAATTCCTCCCGTTTATACGAGTTACTTTCGAAGATAGAAGAAATCGGACAATACACGCGTTTTCACTTCGCTGAAGTATCGTTACTTGTGAAAATCCTGCACAGAACTATGGCATAGGCTATATTACCTCTAACTATTCTTTTATCAGGTAGAAATATATCTTTCCTTATGTCACTTAATGCATCACAGGCTAGAATATTAAACTCATTTTTGGCTCATGACGGAGTGCTAAGATATATCACTGTCAGAGGACGCCTCCGCACTTTCGGACTCTCTATTAAGGTAAGCATATATGTCTCGCCACATTTAAGAGAAAGAGCATCACAAATCGAGCAAGTCAATAACACAATGGTCCACCTATGGCCCTTGAGCAAGCAGTTATTCTGCTTGATATTGATTGATATTGATTGATATTGATTGATATTGTTGTATGTCCTTCTGAGCCATATTGTGCCAAATACTGTCCAACTGGCGCGTTAGGTCGTCAAACTCCCGAGCTCGTTGGAACGCCCTGTCCATAATGCTCCAAATGTTCTCACTTGAGGAGTGATCCAGCGACTTTCCTGACCAAGGTAGGGTTTGGCAGGCACGAAGGCAAGAAATTGGAACTCTCGCCATGCGCGGGTGGGTATTATCTTAATGAAAAGTAAGCCCAGGATGGTTTTCTATGAAGGGCAACAATACGGGGCTTAGAATACCGTCGTCGTAGCACTGTGCTGTAAGGGTGCGGCGGATGACAACCAAAGGGGTCCTGCTATGAAAAGAAATGGCATCTCAGATCACCACTCCTGGTTGTCGGCCATACGGCGAGTGACAGTGAGGTTGGCCTCCCACTGCCGTGCCAGGCATCTGCAGACAGTTCTTAGCTCGTAAATGCGGCTCAAATCGAAGAGGGGCTCGTCACTGAAGACAATTCTACTCCAGTCAACGAGATTTCAGGCCGAAGACGTGTCTGGAGACTCCCTGCACAGTGGTGGGAGGCCAACCGGACTGTCACCCGTCATTTCATAGCAGGGCACCTTTGGTTGTCATCAGCAGCACCCTTACAGGACAGCGGTACGTCGACGATATTCTACATCTACATCCATACTCCGCAAGCCACCTGACGGTGTGTGGCGGAGGGTACCCTGAGTACCTCTATCGGGTCTCCCTTCTATTCCAGTCTCGTATCGTTCGTGGAAAGGAGGATTGTCGGTATGCTTCTGTGTGGGCTCTAATCTCTCTGATTTTATCCTCATGGTCTCTTCGCGAGATATACGTAGGAGGGAGCAATATACTGCTTGACTCTTCGGTGAAGGTATGTTCTCGAAACTTTAACAAAAGCCCGTACCGAGCTACTGAGCGTCTTTCCTGCAGAGTCTTCCACTGGAGTTCATCTATCATCTCCGTAACGCTTTCGCGATTACTAAATGATCCTGTAACGAAGCGCGCTGCTCTCCGTTGGATCTTCTCTATCTCTTCTATCAACCCTATCTGGTACGGATCCCACACCAGTGAGCAGTATTCAAGCAGTGGGCGAACAAGTGTACTGTAACCTACTTCCTTTGTTTTGCTGCCATTCATAGCGAGGCATCCTGGGATTACATTTCAGCAAGATAAAGCCCACCCGCACCCGCCGTGAGTTTTTACTACTCGTCTTCGTGCTTGCCAAATCTTACCTTGGCCAACACGGTCACCTGATCTCTCCTCAATTGAGAACGTTTGGAGCATTGTGGGCGGGGGCCTCCAACCAGCTTAGGATCTTTGACGATCTCACGCGCCAGTTGGACAGGATTTGGCACGATATCCTTCAGGAGGACATCCGGAAACTTTATCAATCAATGATAAGCCGAATAACAGCTTAGTTAATGGCCAGAGATGAACCAACGCGGTATTGACTTGCTCAATTTGTGAAGCTCTTTCTCTTGAAGACATCATCCAATTTTTCTGAAATTGTAATCATTTGTCCATCTGTACATGTACACTGCATCTACCAATTTCTGTCCCATTCAGATAATACCTTCGTGGTGCGTTGTTTTCTTGTCTTAGTGTATTTTAGTTAGATAAAATACGTGACGCGTTAAATAGTGAACCACGTGACAAATTACAACACCGGTTCTGAGAGAAGGATAAGCTGAACAATATATAGCAAACTTTTGTGACATGTTCCAAGGAAGGTGACTGAAGAAGATAATCTTGTCCTTAAAAGTCCAATATTGTAAATAGGTGCAATAGACCAAATGGGACTGCATAGATAAATGAATCAGATGTAATTACACAAATTAAAATATTTGACATGGCAACTAAAACTACAGTAACTGAAATAAAGAAAAAATGGGGCATGTGAATAGGAGGGCTAATTTGCAAAGCGGTCTGGAGTAGATAATTAGGAATATCTGTTGTAACCTTCTTTAAGCATATGCTCTCCAAAAATATAGTCTCCTTTTCTAAGGCTCCAATTTCTAAGGTGTTCCTTCAAGTGGGTTGATATTGCCTCGTCTCCTAATCTAAAGAGCTATTTTTAACACTGGACAAAACATCTCCATTATTGTTGCGCACATAAAATGAAATTCTACAGTTCTTGTATTTCAATTTTCAGGGAGACTTTGTTAATATGGAACAGTGTAAAATTTATTGGTATACTCGATAATGCACAAAAAAAGTTCTGGCCACTTCTCTACTGTGCCCGTGCTCAACCCACCACCTGAAGACATGAATAAATCACTCATTTCCAGTCATTAGCTATCCAGTGGCGTCACAATTTACACGACCTCAAATGTCGCTTATCACTGATTACAGAAATTTGTGGTTTGAGGAGCTGCTTCAACACTGTACCCCAGTTTTTTAACTCCCTACGTCCAGTCACTGAGCTAGCTGCACTACTGGTAACAATTTGGAACTTACGAGTGATAGCTTTCTCAGATCTCATCCGATTTCTTACAAAGACTCTCCGCAGTGCTCAATGATCACTGTCCGTCAATACTTGAGGTCTGTCTGGTCATGTTTTACGTGTTGCTGTTCCTTTGAGTTTCCTCTTCACAGTTACATCACCAGCAATTGACTTGTGGTGGGAGTGGGGGAAGGGGGGGGGGAGGTTAGATGTTGAAATCCGCCTGATGATTTTGTTACTCAGATGAGATCCATGAACGAGCTGGGTTGGCGTGAGCGAGCAAACTTGACAGTGGCAGAGTAATTCCAGAAAGTCCGTAAGCCGTCGCAAAGTCGTAATCAGAACAGCTACGAACAGGCCTTCGAGTACGGGTGGACAACCGGTGGCGATTTCTTTCAGTCCGGCCAGAGGAAGAAATTCTTCAAAATGGTTCAAATGGCTCTGAGCACTATGGAACTCAACTTCTGAGGTCATAAGTCCCCTAGACTTAGAACTACTTAAACCTAACTAACCTAAGGACACCACACACATCCATGCCCGATGCAGGATTAGAACCTGCGACCGTAGCGGTCTCGCGGTTCCAGACTGTAGCGCCTAGAACCGCACGGCCACTCTGGCCGGCAAATTCTTCAGAGAGAGCGAGGATCTGCAGAGCTTTGCAACAGAAGTGTTTAACACGGCTACTGTAAAACGTTGTAAGTAAATAAACAATGTTCACGACACATAAATAAATGTAAACACCTGAAGATGGGCTGAAAATAAAATGAATATACTCATACTCCCAAAAACGTGTTTTTTGGGCAAAGTATTGGCGTAGCTTGTCGGAAAAGAGATGACATTCATATTGGTGCGTTACCCAATAAACGTAGAAGTTGCGGACATTATAAAAAAATGGTTCAAATGGCTCTGAGCACTGTGGGACTCAACTGCTGAGGTCATTAGTCCCCTAGAACTTAGAACTAGTTAAAATTAACTAACCTAAGGACATCACAAACATCCATGCCCGAGGCAGGATTCGAACCTGCGACCGTCGCGGTCTTGCGGTTCCAGACTGCAGCACCTTCAACCGCACGGCCACTTCGGCCGGCGCGGACATTATAGTTTTGACTTAATGAGCTAAGACCTCTGCTCTTAGGTCAAGTCACGAGGTGGTCCGCGAGCTTAAGTAAGTGAACCAGGCCTGCCGGTCACCAAAATTTGCCCGTGCCTTCCATAGAGTAATCAGAAGTCTGCACAAGTAACAGGGAGCAAGGGTCCAATAGTGCGTCTCGACGATGATATTTACAGCCTTCACTCGGAAAACGATGCGATTATGAAGCTCCCGAGCCGGCCGGAGTGGCCCAGCGTTTCTAGGCGCTTCAGTTTGGAACCGCGCGATCGCTACGGTCGCTGGTTCGAATCCTGCCTGGGCATGGATGTGTGTAATGTTCTTAGGTTGGATAGGTTTAAGTAGTTCTAAGTTCTAGGGGACTGATGGCCTCAGATGTTAAGTCCCATAGTGCTCAGAGCTATTTTTTTGATATCCAGTGACTAACCCACGTTCGAAGTCACTGAACTCTCCTGACCGAACCATTATGTTGTTACTGCTTCTCTACTAACAACTGACAACAAAATATTCCCCGCGTCCTTTTTTACATGTGGGTCCGCCTCTGGTGACATCTAGTGATCAGTACCTTCACCATCTTACCTTAACACCTGTATTTAAAAGCCTCGATCACATGAGGGGTGTGTGTGTAGGGAGGAGGGTGAACTAGTTCTAGAATGAGATTTTCACTCTGCAGCGGAGTGTGCGCTGATATGAAACTTCCTGGCAGATTCAAACTGTGTGCCAGACCGAGACTCGGGACCTTTGCCTTTCGCGGGCAAATGCTCTCAAACTAATTCTATTTATTTATCGGGTTCCGCAGCCTCATGCAAGCTGAAATTGCACTTTACGGGGAAAAGTTCGTAATTACTGTTACAGAACTCTTGCACAGAAGTAGTGTACCACAACACAGATTTGAAGATTTAGAGTTTCAGTTGTTTCAAGTCTGCTTGAATGCTAGTAAAAATGAAACTGTGAATAGCACACACCTGTCTGCACAATGCTTAACTGTTTTGTCGCCTAGTATTCGCTCAGTGATTATTGCACCTTCATTTCTATGACTCAATATCGCGAACAAAAAATCTTGCGATGGAATATAAGTACAGGGATTTCGAGACACCTGAGAAACTGTCTACACGAAGTTCGCAAACTGACACCCCAGGTCTGTGTGAGCGCCTTTCTCTGAGTTAAGAATATCCCTGATGAGTTCACTATAGAAGATAACAGAGTGGCATGCCTATTCCTCAATCGTGACAAACAAGAGTATTACGAAAATGCAGTGGTCTATTTGTCATACGATGTCGGTGGTCTGCGCTACTAGATTGTAGATCCGTGAGGTTAAGCCCTTCAAATAACATTTTGATTGTGCTTTTCCAACTTACAGCCACGAACTCACAAACGAGCTAGTGGATCAAAATATATGTGAAAAGTATGTTATTTGTAAATATGATCCACTGAATTATGCGGAACATTTCCCTTAGAAACAACTTGAAATAGTTCGAGTAAAGCCTATAAACTGGAAAGAAAAACAGAGTTAAAAATATCTAGTGCACTGGTACGTCCTTCGCTGTTGTATTATCTGCGCAAGGCCGCTTGTGACTGCGCCGTATGCACGTCACCTTATTAACTGCAACAGCAAATGAGTTATCCTTGTCTGTGCAATTTGCAGGTTCCATTTACTTAAATTATTTCAGTACGTTCGATATTTAAAAATTCCTCCACGTTACCCATTTCATAGTGGGCAAAGAAAATTGATTCCATGCTTAAATGATCGGTATACCAACACATGATGAAACACTGCAAATAAACTGGCCATTTGAAGATGAACAAGATCTTTAAACCAGAAAGGATTAATAATTAGAAACGGGTAACGTAACGGCCTGGAGTTATTCCATGGAAGAAATGATTTTTCTTCATATGTTATTCTTTACATTTGTCATTAATTATGACTTATAGGTAATGTTTTTTTTTTGTATATCTTAGAGAGCGTTTGTGCTGGGAAAACATTTGTAGCTTCGCTTACAATTGATAATCCATGCCTGCCGCAGTGGTCTCGCGGTTCTAGGCGCGCAGTCCGGAACCGTGGGACTGCTACGGTCGCAGGTTCGAATCCTGCCTCGGGCATGGATGTGTGTCATGTCCTTAGGTTAGGTTGGTTGGTTTGGGGAAGGAGACCAGACAGCGTGGTCATCGGTCTCATCGGATTAGGGAAGGATGGGGAAGGATGTCGGCCGTGCCCTTTCAGAGGAACCATCCCGGCATTTGCCTGGAGCGATTTAGGGAAATCACGGAAAACCTAAATCAGGACGGCCGGACGCGGGATTGAACCGTCGTCCTCCCGAATGCGAGTCCAGTGCCTAACCACTGCGCCACCTCGCTCGGTCTGTCCTTAGGTTAGTTAGGTTTAAGTAGTTCTAAGTTCTAGGGGACTGAAAACCACAGCAGTTGAGTCCCATAGTGCTCAGAGCCATTTGAACCATTTGATAGATCCATATGAGATGCTTCGTACATTGTTTAAAGGCACATTCACAGTTTATAATCTATCGGACCTCGTTGAGAAAGCGGAATCTAATGACAAGAGTTAGGCCTCACATTAGTATTTTCTACCTCTAGTATTTGTCGCACATGTATAGGAACAGCCAATCGCATTTTTCCAAAGTTCTGTTTGCGAAACGTTACTCCTGATGGTTATAGCACGATGATCCACATCTGCAACACAAAACAGCAGAGCTCCTTCGTGGTATGGATTCGCGAGTCGTTGGTA
The DNA here is from genome assembly GCF_023898315.1 of Schistocerca nitens. Taxonomy (NCBI): domain Eukaryota; kingdom Metazoa; phylum Arthropoda; class Insecta; order Orthoptera; family Acrididae; genus Schistocerca; species Schistocerca nitens. The sequence continues at coordinate 411,417,533 of NC_064618.1, forward strand.
GGTTTCCGGAGGTATGCCTCACCAGACGTCTACACACAGGCCACACAATTCCCGTAAATTACAGGTCGGTGGTTGTGGGCACAGAGCTACCGAGCGATAGCGTCCCAGAAGTGTTTCAAGGGTTTCAGACCAGATGAATTTGAAAGAAAAGTTCACTATCATGGTGCCAAGAGAACTATAGCTCTGTTCCGGCCTTGTGGCAAGAACAGCTATACTGCTAGAAGATGCAATCGCCATCAGCGAGCACATCAAGCACAAAGGCATAATTTTCACATCGTCCATAGCTAGCTGTCACGGTGCCTTAGATATCTACCACAGATACCTTGGAATCCCTGGTGATGTTCCCCATAGCATATTGCTTCCCCCTATCCACTGGCCCATGTACGGGGCGTAGTGCATATTTCGAGCAGCTGTTTGCCTACATGACGGCGTATCTGGACATGACCATCGACCTGGCGCAACTTGATTCATCCTATCAGGCAACATGCTCCCATGCTCCCATACATCCATGGTCCAATCGCAATTAAAGATACCGTTGGATCAGCGTGGGTGCACGGTGGCGTCGTCTGGTACAGGGTCCGATATTCAACAATATGTGCTGAATGGTGTGTTGCTAAACACGAATGGTTTCACCAGAATTTTACTCTGTCGTAGATCTGCCACCACTTGCCACCTGTCCTTCCTTATAGAGTGGGCAAGCCTCCTAACTCCATGCGAACAGCCGACCAGCTTCGGCATTTCCGAGACGATTGTTGCAGGAGGCGGGTTGTAAGAATCTGGTCCTTTTCGAAGTCGCTCATGTCAGTGGACTTTCCCATTCCCGGCGTGTATCATTGTTAGAACGATTCCTCACTTGTGTCTGCGCCACTTATAGAAGGTGCTTCGGTTGCCCCTACGGATGTCGTTTCATGCAAGCCACACTACGTCTGTATCAGGAACGGTAAACAGACAGGCGACAGCCACATAGCAGATCATCAGTCCCCTCTTTGGACGACTGTTAGCAAACGGAATCGTACTGTGAAAAATGAGTGACACCTTACTTATGCTACACTTATCCAACTGTCTCCAACCTTTCTTTGTGTAATTAACGGTGTAGTCATGCAGGTTATGGCTGTCTCTATAAGTTTATTCCGAAAGATTAATATACACTGCGCTTTCATTACAGCGTCGCATGCCTGCAACAAAGTCTGACGGCATTCACTATAGCTTTGGACAGTAGTCATAATGTTGTGGCTCATCAGTGTAAAATCCACTAATTTGTGTCAAACATAAAATTTAATTTTTAATTCGACAGTTATTGCACAACATATTTGCCAGTAAAAAAGTTCTTTATAAAACTATGAAACCTGTGGACAACTCTCCAAGCCAATTGAATTGACAGAAGTCTAAACAGAGTCCGTTCACTGATCTGCTCATACGAGCTGGCTTTTGCTAATGGCTCTGCAGTGAGCAGCCGGCCGGCTCAGAATGCTTTAGTCAGAATGTGACCATCTTCAGAACATTCATACCACCACAGAAGTTGACATTCGTGGAGTCCCAACACCTGCTCCGTTCATCTCCACCACCTACCATCATGATATAAATGGTTTGAAGGTTTCTGACCGAAACTGGTCAACATCTGAAATAAATATTTTAGTGTAATCAAGACCGTTTTTAGTCCATTTTAAAAACTGCTGTATTGATGAGAAACGACAGTGAAATGAAACTTCTATTTTAATTGCTGAGGCAAAGAACGTGGAGTAGCTACTATTAACCATGATATTTGTTTCGATTGATGCAGTCTTAAGATGAATGTCGTTTTCGGGAGATTTTTAAACTGACATAAACTAAATTTCGTGACTATTTTATTCACAAGTTAAACTTAGAAACACTGCAGGTCAAAGAATACTACTTATTTTGCTTTCCACTAAAGCATTATTGTCTGGTATCAGTTTCTGAGCACTGCTAATTCGAAGATAAGTTTTTAAATTGAAATATGTCAGTCAGGTTCTCTGGGTGGATTTCGTTCTCATCACTGCGGAAAAAATATGCTCGCGCAAATACATAGATCCAAACATCGAAATAATCTTAGTTGTAATATTGTGGAGTTGTGGAAATTTATGTTGCAGAAAATTTGTATACAAACCTAAGACGTATTTTGTTACGAAACTTATCACTCAGCTGCCTGTCACACTGCTGGTCTATGAGCTGTAACTTCAGCTAGGAATCCTGCACTGACATATAAATTGATACCGGTGTGTCTGAGCTTTGCTTTAAAGATCGTAACCCGGCCATTGTGCTGCTTTTGCATCGATTTTAAAAGAGCTACTCACTACTTCCAGCACTGCGCCATTAAGTACATACGTTTGCGTTTAAAACTATGGTGAATTTAACGCTCGGTCATTCCTGTGAAGACAGCACACAACTTGCACTTCCCCTGCGCTGTGTAACGACGTCAGACAGCCGTGATTTACTGAGAGCGCTCACTACTCAGGCGGAGAGCGAGCGTGAGCGATCGTGCTCGCCTAGCCGACTGATCAAACCGATATAAGTGAAACTGTGACAATATGAGCAGTTATTAAACAATTTAAAGATGAGAAACAACAGAGGAGAAAACAATAGAGGATGTAACACTTCAACCAGAGCGTGCTGACCACTAGTGACTTCGCGCTTGCTAATTTCGCTTCATTTTTCATGCAGAACGAAACTCTCCGCTAAAAGCGGAAAAGGCAGAATTCTAGACTCGCTAATGAGCTGTGGGGAGTGTCAGAGTACACGTTTCCTTACCGCTAAGTTATTAGTGCAGTAATTACCGGCTGGTAGGTGTGTCGAACGTGTGACCTTGTTGTAAGGGGGACTTCAACGAGTGTCTGAACTACGTAATGCTTCGGATTTATTTTTACTACGGAGTACGTCCTCATGTGTAGTAATGCTCCCTGCTTTGTGACAGTCGATGCGCACTCAGCCAGTATTTCTATCAGCAGTATGTGACAGGCAAGGTGAGATCAGCTGGTAGAGGAAAGTTTTTTGCCACCAGATATTGTACCAGTGCTCTGAGTTAAGTCCCAAACCTCTCCATCAGCGTCTCGTGGAGTGAGTGTTTGTAACAAAGTTGATGGGTAGCTATCTGTTAATCTCGCCACCCATGAGGCTACAAGAGGGAAATGGCCTATTTTCCTCTCCCTTCCTGTCACTTCCATACTGATCCACAGCAGCGCAAACTGAACATTGCGCTACAGAGGCGCTTGTCACAGTCATCCACACGATACAGACACATAGTTATCACTCCATAACGCGATAGGAAAAGGTCAACGGCGAGACACGTTCACGAGGACCTTGCCGAGGATAGAAGTGCACAGTTCCCGCATTGTTCTGAACGCTCGTTGCATGGATATGAAGTATAACATATCATATAAAGAGAGAGTTCAAATTGAATGTAAAAAATAAGCTAGTAACCTTAAAGACCGTTCGAAACCGTCAGGAAGTACTTGAAAGGATGCGACAGCCGATGCACATTTAGAAGCAAGAAGACGACATTTCTACATTTATTATGAGTTTGTGTGTGACGAGCTTCACTCACCTAAATTGAAAACTTTAATTAATAACTAAAATATGAAAGATTTTCAGACATACGTTTACATGACCTCTTTCCTTGTTTAATCGTAAGCAACCTTCCCCAAAGTTTGTAAAATTATTTTTTAATCACCCTGATTTATACGAGGGTGAGTCAAATGAAAACCTTAAATATTTTTTTAAAAAATATTATTTATTGTGCAGAAGTGGTACAAAGCTGTATCACTTTTCAACATAATCTCCCCCACGCTCAATGCAAGTCCTCCAGCGCTTACATAGTGCATAATTTCCTTTAGAAAAAAATTCTTTTGGTAGTCCGCGCAACCACTCATGCACTGCGTGGCGTACCTCTTCATCAGAACGGAACTTCTTTCCTCCCATTGCGTCTTTGAGTGGTCCAAACATATGGAATCACTTGGTGATGGGGAATAGCGCCATTTCTTGCTCGCTCTCTTCGTTCCCGGTTGGTGGAAGTGAATCCAGGTTTCGTCCCCAGTAACAATTCTTGCAAGGAAGCCATCATCTTCTCGTTCAAAGCGCCGAAGTAGTTCTTCAAAAGCATCAACACGTCGTTCTCTCATTTGAGGAGTCAGCTGCTGTGGCACCCATCTTGCAGAGACTTTGTGAAACTGGAGCACATCATGCGCAATGTGGTGTGCTGACCCATGACTAATCTTAAACATGCTGCAATGTCATTCAGTGTCACTCGGCGGATTTCCTTCACTATGGCTTCAACTGCTGCAATGTTCTGTGGAGTCACAACTCGTTGTGCCAGACCTGGACGAGGAACATCTTCCACTGAAATCACACCATTTGCGAACTTCCTACTCCATTCGTAGACTTGCTTCTGTGACAAATATGCATCACCGTACTGAACCTTCATTCGTCGATGAATTTCAATAGGTTTCACACCTTAACTACGTAAAAACAGAACAACAGAACGCTGTTCTTCCATAGTGCAAGTCGCAAGTGGGGCGGCCCTCTTTATACTGATACTGCTACGGTATGTGTGCATCTGCACTATGCTGCCACCTACAGGCCATTCTGCACGCTGTTTGTAGCACGCTTACCAACTTACAGGATAACGGCGCGAAATTTCGATTTGTTATTACAAATTTAAGGTTTTCATTTGACTCACAGTGTTGGAAAAAATTAGTACACTCTTTTAGAGGTTTCCAAATCACTCAAGATTTATTATTGCAATAGTTAATATGGAGTTCATGAAATGATTACATTTACAGACCAATAGAACAAGTGATTCAGAGGTACCAGGCATCAACCCATGCTGAAACACCGATGTTAGTGCATGGTGTTGCCTCCACGGGCGGCAATGCAGGCACTGACTCTGGCATCCAGGCGATCGTACAGATGGCGAATACTGTCGTGGGATACGTTATTCCACGCCTGCTCGAGCTGTTAATGTAGTTATGTAAGAATTGTTGATCGAAAAGTTGCACCGGTCACTTCTCATTCCATCATATCCCACGCGTGCTTGACTAGAGCAAATCCAGAGATCGTGCTGGCCAAGGAAGTCGCTGCAACTCTTGCAGAGCACGTTCAGTTTCACGGGTAGTGTGTGGGCTTCTTCCACTTCTTCAGGCTGAGGACAGCTACTGACTGAAGGGTCTACCGTTAGGCATTTCTTCCTCTTAAGATTGAGGGGGGGGGGGGGGGGGGAATTTCTTATTTTTTTTTTTTTTTTTTTTGTAAGACGGGGCAGTGTGTGGGACGATTTTAGGGTCTTAATTTATTTGGGTTTCTTGTTTCTTCAGTGCATTGTCTTCTTAAGGTTGCGTGCTTTAACGGTCAAGAAGCGCAACGGGTCATCGGTAACGTTCTCGAGGGCGATGTGGTGCTCTCAGGTTCCGGATGAGGGGGTTGGTGGAAGCGCGTGTCTTCTCGTAGAAGCATCGTGCTATCTTCTGGTGTCATTGGAGAACTTCCAGTTCTTCAGCCGCGGCGTGGAGGTATTCATGCGGGTACTGGCAGTGGACACGATACACCCAGTGTAGGATTTTAGTTTGGAGCGACTGCAGGCGCTGAATATGTGTCTTCGCAGCTACTCCCCACACTTCGCAAGCATAATCGAAGGTACATACGATAGACAAGGTCGTTTGCGATGGGCAGTTCTGACCGCTCGTTGAGGATAGGATACAGGGCTCCCAGTCGTCGATGAATCTTCTTCCGGACGTCGGCGATATGCTGATTCCATGTGAGCTTTTTGTCCATAAGGACTCCTAGGTATCGGACAGATGATAGCCAAGGGAGCTGCGTTCCATAAAGGCACAGCTGACGTTGTGGCATGGTACGCTTCCAAGTGAAGATAATGGCCTACCCTTTGGTGGGATTGAAACCGATTCTCCAACGGGCTGCCCAGTCTTCTAGTCGATTAAGGGGGAGTGTGTGGGCGAGCAGTATCCTGTTGGAACAGCACGTCACCTTCCTGTTGCAAGCTCGGCAAAAGAGCGGGTCTAACGACATTCTGCATCTAACAATCGCTGGTTGGTGTCCCCTCCAAAAATACGAAAGGTGAAGGAGAGTTGAAGGTTATCGCTCCCCAGACCAAAAGTCCTGGGACAGGGCCGGTGTGTCTTGTATTAATGCACTCTACGAGACAGCGTCCACTAGGTCTACGTTGAAAGCGCAAACGACCATCACTTGCGTCCAGGCAGAATCCGCATTCATCGCTGAAGACCACGGCGTGCCATTACCATCTTTCAACTGATCCTCTGACGGCAGTAGCTGGATCGTGCACATCGATGCTGTGGCTGAGTGGAAGACGAGCTAGAGGTGTGCGTGCCGCTATTATAAACACCAGCTGGCAACAGTTTGCGTTGACAGGGCTCACAAGTCGTCTTACCTGTGCTGCGGTAGCTGTACGATCTGCCACTGCTGCCCTTACAGTACTACAGTACTACGGTCCTAGCGGGCTTCGGTGCTTTGTGGACGTCTCGAACGTTGTTCAACTGACGCAACACATCCAACGTACGTGTAAATTCTCCGAAAGTACCATCCCGCCACTCAACAGGCCTCAATTTGACCCATTTAATACTCGCTCAGTTGGCCGTAGAAAGCAAGAGTGCGTCTCCGTGGCGTGGTTGCCTGCTTGCTTCACGCGTTTGCGCCACACTGACAATGAGCCGTCTGGCTATGAGCATTCCCTATTAAAGGGTAGACAAAGATGGTGTTCTGGTAGCTATGTCACTACGCTGTCTGTTGGTGGGCGACGTTGCTATCATAATCAGTATATCTGCTACCCGCAGGTGGCGTATGCCATCATCGGATGAATATCGACGCCGTCTTTCCAAGTTTACTATTTTTTTCCCGGCAGCGTATTTAATGACAAAATGCGGCGCAGATGGAAGTATACGACAGTGGAAGCAAAAGCCTTACGATGAACATGGCCTGACAAACGAGCCGTTTGCGAGATAACTGCGAATGTGTGGTTACGAGCCGCCGCTTACTTCAGTGCGTCATATTGCCCTAGTTCGTATAAATGTATTCGAATTGTAAATTTTTTCCGTTAAGTACTTATCTGACTGGGATCAAACGTCACCCACGCCTACCTTTTGCGCGACATTGAGAAGTGTTGTAGATGCATCATGGGCCACCGACACATTGTGCTGCTGATGACATCTGACGAGCCGGTATGGTACAAGACGGATAGGTCCAACACAGCCTGCATCCTGGCCTCCAAGGTCACCCGACCTCAGTACTCTGGAAGTGGAAATCAGGAAGTCTCTGTAGAAGTCTGCGACTCATACAAAAAAAATTTCTGTTTGGGTCGCACTTTGTGTTTTAATTACGCGTTTCGGCAGACTGCCATCATCAGATCAATAACTCGAAGAATCAACACGGCGTGTTACTTTTAACAGTGCATGATCGTACTGAGTATAAGAGCATAATTATACTCAGCACGATCATTTATTACTTGAAGTAATATTTTGTATTGGTTCTTTAGCCTTGGTTTGTATGTATATGGCTTAATCTCATTCATGCTCTCAAATGTTCAAATGTGTGTGAAATCTTATGGGACTTAACTGCTGACGTCATCAGTCCCTAAGCTTACACACTACTTAACCTAAATTATCCTAAGGACACACACACACACACACACACACACACACACACACACACACACACACCCATGACCGAGGGAGGACTCGAACCTCAGCCGGTATCAGCCGCACAGTCCATGACTGCAGCGTCCTAGACCGCTCGGCTAATCCCGCGCTCATGCTCTTAAACTTTCACTGTTGCAGGACTGTCACTAGAATTACGGGTAGTAGCCTGTGATCTGGACGATCAACATCAGTTAGAAAGCATCAACGTGAGACATTGCAGCAATCTGCAGAGATTTCTCAAATAGCTGACACCATTCACAAGATGATGACACAACACTCTTAACGTCGTATCACATATTTTCTATAATTACCACTGGTGCAATCTGACACCCTCGGGACAAACGCACTACAACGCGTTGACTGTCGTAAACATTCAGCTTGTGCACTGTAGCAACCAGCAGCAACGCATTAGTTGTCTTGCACTAACACCAAACGATTGGTTTGGACCTAACACCTCCGCAAGCTTAATACTTTCAACTCAACAGCAATGTTTGTGGTGGTCAGGTTTGCGTTCACAGACATGTAAATCAGTTATTTGTATGTAAATCGAGATAAGCATGTGGAGGACTCGAAGCAACTACTGTGAGATACATGCTTCCCATAACCTTCTGGGTGTAGGGTGCACATTACTGTACCTCAAGTAAAATCTTGTTTTTAAAGCGTCTAACGTGTGTAAGTGCAGGTGTTTTAATATGTGGTACCCTATTAAGTACCCACATTAGCGTGCTCGTTGCTTTCTCTGTGCATGGATCAGTCTTCCCACAATTACACCACAAACTTTATGACCTGATATTTTATGCACAGTCCCAACTGCACCACTATGTGGACTGTGCCTCTCAGTGCAGGCTAACCCTTTTGCGGCCATGCGTCCGCACTTCAGCAAGTGACTTGCTGCCCACGGGAAGATAAGCATTAATGGCTTGCTCTTGCCGCACATGCTTGGAGGTATTAACTAACGTAAAAAAAGTGTCTTGTAATCTATAACCAGTTCTTGTTTTGCAAAAGAAGAGGTTCCGGTACGGTGACCTTCTGGGATATGTTTTTTGTAATTTAGTCGTCTTGAAACGTTATTGTGACGCTTTTTTTTCGTCGGAGGTACCGGTATGACGTACCGCCACGTTTCTCACGCTCCGACATGGCTGCTTTACACACTGCCGTGTTACACGCTACAATTTGGAGCCCTAAAGTGGCAGAGGGTTTCAGCTATGGAGGCATGTAGAATGCAGATGTAGAAAGTTAATAACATTTGTTTTATTTAAGCCGGTCGGTGTGACCGAGCGGTTCTAGGCGCTTCAGTCTGGAACCGCGCGACCACTACGGTCGCAGGTTCGCATCCTGCCTCGGGCATGGATGTGTGTGATGTCCTTAGGTTAGTTAGGTTTCAGTAGTTCTAAGTTCTAGGGGAGTGATGACCACCGATGTTAAGTCCCATAGCGCTCGGAGCCATTTGAATTTTTTTTTAATTAAAAAGGCTGTAAGAGAGTTTTCACATAAGAAATTCGGAGGCTTTACTTTTCGGCACTACCTCATATACATAATTTTAATTCCACTCCAGAAATTATACATACTGGGTGTCTCACCTAACTCTGCCACCTCAGATATCTCTGGAACAGCAATAGATATTCAAAAACTGTTTTCACCAGCGTGAAAGTACGACAGGGGCTTAGGAAACCAAATACTATGCAAAATTTTAAAACGTAAAAAAATACTATTTGCAACACAAACTTGTGTATTTTTAAATGGATACCCCATATTATTTCGTATGCAATCAATAGCGCGAAAAATCACAAAAATAATGGCGTTGGTTGCATCGCAATACGTCGATTACATCCCGAGAAATAGCGAAGCGAAGTTGACGCTTGAAATAAATGAAGCGCACAGCTAGCGCACGTCCTGAGACTCAAGTGTGCACCTCACGCTGCCGGTAATCGTGATGTGATTGACGTACTACGTCAGTAGCGTGTGAATGTATGGTAAGGTATTGTATGACAACACATCATTGGCCCATATTTCATTGATGGCACTCCTAAAGGGGTACAGTTTAGCCCCTTCTTGAGCTGTACCTTACTTGAACAGGTCCACCTCTTGTAATGTGTCAAATAATGCGGTATCGGAATGATGGATGTCTTGCGCATATGCTTATTGTTGCGAAATGACAACCAGAGGTATAATCAGTGGTAACACACTTGGTTTCAAGTTTCTAAACCTCATAATTTCTGAAATATGCGGCTTGTAAATGATAGCAACGGCGTCACAGTTTCTGACGTAATGCATCGTATGTAGTACTGTGCTCAGAGCAGGGGCTGCCTGCACTGGAGCATGTATCCTGACGTAAACATACCAGTATCACCACGGCACGCTCTACCTTCAGTGTACAAGTGTCTCCTAATCTGGTCTGCTGAACTGCTCTCATACTGTAACGTAATTAACATACGTTGCCACATTAAAACCTGTTTTCTTGTGGCTTGTTACATTTGCCGTCATCTAGTCGATATGCCGGCATTCAGTAATGAAGAAAAACTAGATAATATTTTAAGTTATGGTGAATGTCACAGAAATGCAGTCGCAGTTGTGACAGTGTATGCTGAACGCTACCCAGATTGGCGGTGTCCGTCACGTCGAACCATTGGCAACATCTGCAAGACACTCACGGAAACAGGAAGGTGGGCTCCCACAAAACGTCGACGTGCAACTCTAGCGATTGCCAATGGAAACGAAATTGCTGTTCTGGCTGCTGTAGCGCACAGTCCTCAGGTGGGTGTACGAGAAATTGCACGAGGTGTAAGAATAAGCCACAGTAGTGTGTGCACAATCTTTCATCGGCATCGGTTTCATCCGTTCCATGTCTCACTGCACCAAAAACTGTACGGGAATGACTTTGAACCTCGCATTGGATTCTGTCGTTTTGCACTTCATCAGTTGCGAGGTAATCCAGTATTCCTAAGCAATGCGTTGCTTACGGACGAGGCTTCATTTGCAAACCATGGTAATGTGAATTTGCGGAACATGCACTACTGGTCCGTGCAAAATTCCCACTGGATTCGCCAAGTTGCTCATCAACGACAGTGCAGTGTCAATGTTTGGTGCGGTCTCATTGCGAACTGTATTGTAGGTCTCTATTTTTACCGTGGAACATTGGGGGCCGAATCGCACAATAACCCTGGATTCGGTGTGGAGTGGCGGTGGGGTGATTGCTATAGCCTGTTGTGGGGTTGTGTACCACTGAGGGCTACGGCGGGGACGAAGCCTCTCCGTCGTCTCCAGGTCTCCAGTTCAATCATGTACAGCCTGTAAATTGTATCGAGCACCCTTGAAGCACGCAAACTCCCGTTTTTGTAACAAGCGCACCTTGTCACCCTTAAATATCCGTAGTTTTTCTTATGAACTACAAGGTCATATTGCTGCCGACGTACTCGAAATCTGTTTATTTATTTATTTTTCTTTTTTACTGTGCTGCGGATGATCTTCTATATACCTGATTATGTTTAGCACCCGCTCCTTGGACAACGATTGTCCTTTACTACGTTTCACTGGAGACGGAATTTGTGACTCCTTGTCCGACAAGGATGATAAACTACATGCCTCGACATCTGTTTCAGTATTATTTTCACATGTTAACCCTCCAACTGTAAGGTGAAGTTTCCTGACATAAACGGTAAGGTGGGGTTGGATCAGATCCCACCCTCCAAATATCGATTTTTCGGGGTAAAATAAAAAATGAATAATGGGAAAAAGTTTTATCAATTAAACACACATTATATTTGTTATAACAAGTTTCTTATTTTTATAGTCAATAAGTAAGAATATAAAGTACTTTGGAAAAAAATAGGAACTTGATTACAAAAAAATACCTTAATAGAAATATTCTCTATAAAATTATTGAAAACAGTAAAAATCAATAGATTCAGTCATCAACTAGGAACAAAAGTGCTTTAGAATTTCTAAAGATAGGAACTAAATGAGAAACATCTCTTACTACTTGTAGAAAATAATTATAGTGTCAGCAGTTTCGAAATATAAAGTTCTCAATAATAAATGTCGTTGTACACGATATTGTCGCCATCCTCTGACTCAGCCTCCTGTCGGAGAAACTCGTTGTATATCTCCTCAGGAGTTCTAAGGAGTTGATGCGCCATTTTAGTAAGATACTAGAAGAGAAAACAAAACTTAGATGTAATACAAACATCAATATGGGGTTGAATCCTCCCCACAAAAGAAACTAATAAGTGTGACGTAAACAGTAAGGTGGGGTCGGATCCAAACCGAGCGCGGGTAATGTAGGTTTCGGATAGAGAGGGTAGCTGCAGGCTACTCACCAGACTGACGTGGCCTCCTCGACGTTCTCGGGACGACTGGCTGGTAGGGTAACTGGAACCACAGCGCTCTCAGAAAAGGGAATGGGGAGTTATAAACAAAACAGACTCGCTGGGGTCAGATCCAACCCCAACCTTACCGTTAGAGGGTTAAGCACGTATCGTAATATTTGTACCCATGTACATTGCCCGTGCAGTAGAGCGTACACGACACCACACACTACACTGACTCATCTTTCAGAAACGATAACATTTCATCTGCCACTTCTTTCTCACTCTGCGAGATTCCTTAGGTTCCTTTCTGACGAAATATCAACTTCGCCAACAGTTATTGTAGATATAATGCAATGTTTGCTTTCTTTATCGTTGCCATTGCTCTGCTTTGTATGAACATCATTTGCACTGTTGTGTTATTAGCCGACTAAGCAGTTCAACTACTCTCCGTGGCCTCATGCTGTGGTCACCATCTAATACCTCCATTTCGGCCCCATGTTGCCGTTAGCAGCCAATATTGTGGTTGCATGGAAGACGATATGTGGGGCGTCTAACGCCGTAAGCATCATTGGCTTTTGCGACCTCACGCTCTAGGAATTTCCTCGTGAGTGACCGTACGAATCTTCCCTCCAAATAAAAATCCCTGGCATTACCGGGAATCGAAACAGGGTCCCCCACATGGCAGTCATCTACGATGGACACTCATCCATGGAAATGGTGGCAGACACTTCACTTAGGTGCATAATACACCAGTATCTTGGGGCCGTTACAACATTACGAGTATTTACCAAAAGAAAAAATTCTCATTTTCCAAAAATCTTGCCGAAAACCTTCTTTCCATTGAAAATAATGCTGTCGCTTTTCTTACACTGGACCAGCTGTATATATGCCACCGATTAAGTTATCGTCTTTAATGGGTAGGCTACTTTGCTTAAGCAACTCTAACGGGCATAATATCATGCATCGTGTGCGCAGCACTGATGTAAACCAACGCAGAACTGACACGGGTTCCGAAAACGATTGTGTGAAACCCAGGTCGCTCCCTTCGCCTAGGAGACCCAGAAAGCTGCAGATACAGGTACCCATGTAGATACCGTATTCCTTAACTTCCGCGAGGCATTCGATAGAGTTCCGCATTGCCGCCTAATGAACAAAAAGCAAGCGTACGGAATATCAGATCAAGTGTGTGAGTGGACCAAAGAGTTTCTGGCAAACCGAAATCAGCAAGTTCCAGGTCCATTATTTTTCGCAGTATATGTAAATGCCCCAGTACATAACGTTTGAAGTTCCATGGATCACGCTGTTGTTTACAGAGAAGTCGCGAAGCTAGAAAATTGTAGGGACATGTTAGGAGACCTGCAGAGGATAGACGCTTAGTGCAGGCTGTGCCAACATAAGCAAATGTAATGTATTATGAATACATAGACAGAAAGATCAATTATTGTAGGGTTACACAACTGCAAGAAAGTCACTGGAAGCAGTTACTTCCACAAAACATCTAGGAGTTTACCTACGGAGCCATTTGAAGTGGGACGACCACATAAACTTAATTGCGAGACAGATGCCAGTCAGATTCATTGGAAGAATCCTCAGAAAATTACGGAAGTAGCTTACAAAACACTCGTTCGAGCAATACTGTAATGTAGTTCGTCGGTATGGGAGACTAGCGCACGTTTACTCACCGGGTAAGTTTACGCAGAGCACTTTTGTCGGGAAACATTCTTGCCAGAACGCTACCGATTAGTACTGCCATCTAGCGAAGAAAGTATTTGTTTTCGCGCAAGGTGTGTAAACTTCGATACTCAAATGGTGAAGCGCCTATGGAGCATGCCTTTTAAAATAGAGAATAGGTAAATATACGCTCGTTCACAGGAGATTATTCTACTTTACAACGTTCGTTTGTATTATTCGAAAGTCCAAAAGTTACTACTGTAGTTTCGAAGTTAATTCAAACATGCCGGTGGGGCACGTTTACGCAGTTCTGTTGAGACACGTTTACGCATTAAATTCCATTACCATACTAAGTGATACCCCAGCCAAGGAAATATTTAGCAACGTCAGCTACAATAGAAATCTAAAAAAAAATGAAAGCACAGCAGAATAAAACGTAGAATTTGTTAATTGCAAAAGGTACAAATTGTAAAATTGTTAAAGAATCTCAGGAAGAAAGAAGCAGTTGTATGAGAGCAAGGACAGATAAGGGCAAGAAACTGCTGAAAGCAATAACGAGGATAAATCAGATATGTTTACTTCTGATGTCGCCATCAGTATTCGAGCCCACGCGCAGGATTACCGTCAACCGTTCTTCCGGCAAAGTATTCGCGTCTGGAACAGAAATGGTAAACAAAGTACTCTCCGCCACACTGCAAGGTGGCTTGCTGGGTATACATGTAGATACAGAATGCACTCCCTGTGTCTCAGGCCTCGCTTTGTTGCGAATTCCTACCACTCGCTGATCTCAACTCGCCATTTGTGCGAGCCATTGAGATACTCTCAGAGTGAATGATCTTCGCCAGCGTGAGGAAACCAGCGCTGTAAGTGAGCTAGACAAGCGCTAGTTCCCAGTGTCACAGTAATTATCCAGCAACTCACAATATCTCACAGTATCTCTGGTGATCTGCTGCCTCCATTTCCTGTACTCACCCCCTAGCCCCCTGCACCCCCCCTGCCCCCCCTCACCACCACACTCACCCACCTCACCCTCCCGTGCCCAACCCCTCAGCCCCCTCCCCATCGCACACCCCCCTCAGCCCCCTCCCCATCGCACACACCCCCCTCCGCACACCCCCCTCAGCCCCCTCCCCATCGCACCCCCCCTCAGCCCCCTCCCCATCGCACACCCCCCTCAGCCCCCTCCCCATCGCACACCCCCCTCAGCCCCCTCCCCATTGCACACCCCCCTCAGCCCCCTCCCCATCGCACCTCCACCTCAGCCCCCTCCCCATCGCACCCCCCCCTCAGGCCCCTCCCCATCTCACCCCCCCCCCGCTCGCCCCCCCCCAAACACCCACCCTTGCACACCTCGCCTGCCTCAAACCCATCCCCCTTGCTCCCCTGGCCCCTGCAGTTTGTTAAGTTTCGAGCATGGAAGTAGTGCTGCACGTTATTTATACAGGTTTATTCATACCTATCTCCAGGGGTTTCAAAAGATTAGTGTGCAAAAAGTACAAGAGATACAAAAAAAGACACATTTCAACGAATAGAGCTTCTGATTTGTAAATGCACCATGGCGCAGTTGCAGGGCTCATCGCTGCAGGGCAGGGGTATCAGAACATGGCTTATACTAGAGTGATTTGTGCGTGTTGTTCAAAAATGGTTCAAATGGCTCTGAGCACTATGGGACTTTACTTCTCAGGTCATCAGTCACCTAGAACTTAGAATTACTTAAACCTAACTAACCTATGGACATGACACACGTCCATGCCCGAGGCAGGATTCGAACCTGCGCCCATAGCGGTCGCGCGGTTTCAGACTGTAGCGCCTAGAACCGCTCGGCCACCCCGGCCGGCTGTGCGTTTTGTGTCCTTGAGTTCGCTAAAACTGAGATGGTTCAGCGATGATTCCGTACAAAAGCTCCAGCAACAAAACAATGGTGATACAACACTGGCTGGTTATGCGGCGCTAAGAGATCATTCTGACTGGGATCGTCAGCAAAGAAGGTGGACAGTGCAGGGGCTATAATTTGAGCGGCTGTAATTGTAGAGACTACTTTGGCACATACAACCTGATCCTATCCTCTCCAAGGAATATTTTTTGTGTGAGTGTGGTTACTCTATGACACATAATCTTCTACGTTTGATGGAGAAAGCTTTTGATCCAACAGAGTGCTGGATATTCTACTGAACCGTCTTCGTGGACATGTCAGTGCTTTCCACGGAATGTGATCTGTAGGCTTCCTCTTCAGACTTTTTAATCAGGTGGTCCGTTTGTCACATGCCCATCTCCTCTGAACATATCTCGATGGAACAACATTCCATATCCAGTGTGGAATATCTTCAGATCGCAATGCCAATGCTGACCACAAGGGTCTTATAAAAGTTTTGCATCAAACATGTCGACTACAGACCGCATAATGCTACTTCTACATGCGGACAACACAGCAGGTTATTGACAGAGAACAAGTGCTTGGCACATTGATACCTTCAAGATGCGATTGATCTAAACCACATGGGCTTTGAAGTGGTGCCTAGTTTCATTTCGAACAAAAGTCAAGGAAGTGAGCACAATCAATCATCCAAAAGTTCTGGTTAACCTGCAACCTGTCCATCTTCATAGAAACCACAATGTAATGAAGAAGAACTGGATGTTACCTCAGCATAACGTTGGACATAAGGTCAAGGTGACGCCAGATTGCCTCAAGCAACCATACCTGTGGCTGACCCCTACATCAACGTTACTGGGACACCTCTGTTTCATCCTATGCAAGTCGCTGCTCTGACTGGTCCTGAAGTAGAGCGCTGTAGAAGTTGGGGGGGGGGGGGGAGGGGGAAGGAAGGCAGGGGATTCACATATCCAGTGAATATAGGGTATCCAGAATTTTCCACTGCACACTGCGACTGTCATACCACTTGCCAAAGGACTTCCCCACAGCATGACTGCGCCGGCCGCGGTGGTCTAGCGGTTCTGGCGCTGCAGTCCGGAGCCGCGGGACTGCTACGGTCGCGGGTTCGAATCCCGCCTCGGGCATGGGTGTGTGTGATGTCCTTAGGTTAGTTAGGTTTAAGTAGTTCTAAGTTCTAGGGGACTTATGACCTAAGTTGTTGAGTCCCATAGTGCTCAGAGCCATTTGAACCATTTTTTTTTAGCATGACTGCAGCAAGTCAAGTGTGCTCCTTTCTCGTCGTAGCTACCACATGGCTCTCCAATGACAACACAATCGCCTGCAGAATTTGCAAATTACACCTTTTAAGGCTCAAATGGTTCAAATGGCTCTGAGCACTATGGGACTCAACATCTTAGGTCATAAGTCCCCTAGAACTTAGAACTACTTAAACCTAACTAACCTAAGGACATCACACACACCCATGCCCGAGGCAGGATTCGAACCTGCGACCGTAGCAGTCCCGCGGTTCCGGACTGCAGCGCCAGAACCGCTAGACCACCGCGGCCACACCTTTTATGAGATGCAGTCTATCCCCTCAAAGGTTACTGTTCTTACCAGCAGGAAATGTGAACAGCTGACGCAACACACACACACACACACACACACACACACAAAGGGGGACAGCGAGGACAATTGCTTTACCAACTGAGCTTCCAAATAGACTTGCGATCCGCCCATACAGCTTCATGTCACTCATTGAGCGAAACACATGCCCACAATAGACAGGTCCCAGGTTCGTGGCCCAGTCCGGCACATATTGTTAAATTGTCAGGAAGTTTTAAATTTTTCTCTGTGTTGCTTATAGCTTTCGACTCAGTCTTTTCCCGGACGTGGGTTCTTCATTTCTCCTTGGTCTCATCCCTGAAATTTCATATTGCCATAAAGGTAACATAATGTGTAATCTGTAGCACTTACTCTTGTATCACTCTATATAAGCTCTCTTAAAATGAAGTTTTTATTTGCTTGTCAGATATGCTGCTATCATTTCTTTACGTAATACGCTAAGAATGACGAGTTAGTAGTATTCTTTACTCCCCAAAGTTAAATGACTGCGAAAATAAAATTCAATTGCTCTGTTTTTTTTTCATTGCCTATGTATTCTTCTAGTTAACTATTTATCTATGAATATTTCGTCCTTAGAGGAAGACCCATAAAGGACGGCGTTTTGAGGGCTGTGACTGTAGCTTAATAAAGTCAGTCAATTATTTTTGCCACTACGTGTTCCGATAATTCGCGCTACCGCGTCTACTTGAAGATAGTGGTGTGCACCATCGAAACGAGTACTAGCGCAATATATATATATATATATATATATATATATATATATATATATATATATATATATACTCCTGGAAATTGAAATAAGAACACCGTGAATTCATTGTCCCAGGAAGGGGAAACTTTATTGACACATTCCTGGCGTCACATACATCACATGATCACACTGCCGGAACCACAGGCACATAGACACAGGCAACAGAGCATGCACAATGTCGGCACTAGTACAGTGTATATCCACCTTTCGCAGCAATGCAGGCTGCTATTCTCCCATGGAGACGATCGTAGAGATGCTGGATGTAGTCCTGTGGAACGGCTTGCCATGCCATTTCCACCTGGCGCCTCAGTTGGACCAGCGTTCGTGCCGGACGTGCAGACCGCGTGAGACGACGCTTCATCCAGTCCCAAACATCCTCAATGGGGGACAGATCCGGAGATCTTGCTGGCCAGGGTAGTTGACTTACACCTTCTAGAGCACGTTGGGTGGCACGGGATACATGCGGACGTGCATTGTCCTGTTGGAACAGCAAGTTCCCTTGCCGGTCTAGGAATGGTAGAACGATGGGTTCGATGACGGTTTGGATGTACCGTGCACTATTCAGTGTCCCCTCGACGATCACCAGTTGTGTACGGCCAGTGTAGGAGATCGCTCCCCACACCATGATGCCGGGTGTTGGCCCTGTGTGCCTCGGTCGTATGCAGTCCTGATTGTGGCGCTCACCTGCACGGCGCCAAACACGCATACGACCATCATTGGCACCAAGGCAGAAGCGACTCTCATCGCTGAAGACGACACGTCTCCATTCGTCCCTCCATTCACGCCTGTCGCGACACCATTGGAGGCGGGCTGCACGATGTTGGGGCGTGAGCGGAAGACGGCCTAACGGTTGCGGGACCGTAGCCCAGCTTCATGGAGACGGTTGCGAATGGTCCTCGCCGATACCCCAGGAGCAACAGTGTCCCTAATTTGCTGGGAAGTGGCGGTGCGGTCCCCTACGGCACTGCGTAGGATCCTACGGTCTTGGCGTGCATCCGTGCGTCGCTGCGGTCTGGTCCCAGGTCGACGGGCACGTGCACCTTCCGCCGACCACTGGCGACAACATCGATGTACTGTGGAGACCTCACGCCCCACGTGTTGAGCAATTCGGCGGTACGTCCACCCGGCCTCCCGCATGCCCACTATACGCCCTCGCTCAAAGTCCGTCAACTGCACATACGGTTCACGTCCACGCTGTCGCGGCATGCTACCAGTGTTAAAGACTGCGATGGAGCTCCGTATGCCACGGCAAACTGGCTGACACTGACGGCGGCGGTGCACAAATGCTGCGCAGCTAGCGCCATTCGACGGCCAACACCGCGGTTCCTGGTGTGTCCGCTGTGCCGTGCGTGTGATCATTGCTTGTACAGCCCTCTCGCAGTGTCCGGAGCAAGTATGGTGGGTCTGACACACCGGTGTCAATGTGTTCTTTTTTCCATTTCCAGGAGTATATATATATATATATATATATATATATATATATATATATATATATATATATATGACTGACACTGAAGACTATTTTATTTGTAACTATTTATCTGGTTGTACCATATAACATTTCGTTTGCTTTTTAGTTTTGGTTACAGATGATTTTGATTGAACCTGAGCCCATGGTATAAATTTTCTGAATAATTTCATGCTGCCTGCTGTTGTTAGTTTTTAATTCATTTGCGGACTATTGAACAATTTAGGTCTTAGGCCATTTTCAAGAAATTAGAAACTAAAAATTACTCTTGAAGACAGCATAGAATAATTAAAAAAAGTGTTACTGGCTTGTGGACATACGGAGAGAAGAGGCAACGGCAACGTATTTTTCGGGGTCGGAACACTATTAGGACAGCTTACTTTTGTTCCCCCTAGCAGCAATTTTTCATTACAGCGGAACTGCCTGTGAAATGAGTACAGGGAGTTTCTAAATTAGTTACACAAAAGTAAACTTTAATTGTGAAAATAGTAAATAAATTACAGAATTGTTTGATACAGCTATCTTAAAGTATTGTTCCCGCCCAATATTGTTAGCTCCCGACGTTCCCGCCAAGTGACATGCGCGAATGAGTTATTCCAAGAGTCATCATGGAGTCGCACAAAGGTGGAGAACGTGTGCAATGTTGTTTATCCAAATCCACTAGTACAGTTCAGATGGAATTCAAGACTAAATGTCACAGGCTACCACCTTAGTGACAAACTGTTATTAATAGGTACAATTGTTTCATCTAAGTTCGCCGGTTCAGGGTCAGTCAACAGCATCTGAACAAGGTCAGCAGTCTTACATTCGAATCCGGATAAATCAACGAGAAGTGCCAGCTCAGAATTGAATATGCTTAGTGTTACAGTGTGGAAGGTATTACGGAAGCGCCTGTCATTCAAACTCTTCAAATTGGAACTGTTGCAACCTTTTGGAAAAAGTGACAGAGAAACGAGCTTAGTTTTGTGTAGAAATGTTTAACAAAATGCAGATCGAAGATGATTTTCTTAATAAAATTGCGTTCAGTGACGAAACAATTTTTCATACCTGCGGTAAAGTGAATCGTGATAATTTTCAGATATGTGGTGAGCAGAAAACACGTCACGTAATCGAATATGTACGGGACTCTCCCGAGGTAAATTTTTTAACAAGATTTACCGCCCTTTCTTTTTCGTCGAGCCAACTGCAACCAGCATATCGTACCTGGACACGCTTCAGCATAATCTGATGCCTGAATTACAACAAGATTTGGATACAGAATTTATTTTACAGCAAGATGGCGCGCCGCTGTGCTATCATCATAAAGGTGTTGCATATTTCCGTTCCGTGGAAATGCACCAACTTGAATTGGACATGGTGGGACAATATCCTGGTTACCTCGATCACCTATTTATCCCCAATGGACTTTTGTGTAGGGGCTACATTAAAGACACAGCGTTTGTACCTCCGCTTCCGGGAAACGCTGACAAGCTGCCACAACGGATAACACAGGCAGTTGCCACCATACATCAGGACTTGCATCATAGGATTCAGCAGCAAAATGATTACAGGTGGGACATCTGTCGTGTTGCAAAAGGTAGCCACAATAAACATTTGTAAATAAAACTTTGAGATACACTGCATTCAGTGCTGTATCAGACATTTCTGTAAGTTATTTACCCTTTTCAGAATTACATTTACTTTTTTGTGTAACTAATTTGTAAACATCCTACACATTGCTACATATTCTCCGGAAAGGCATTTCACTGCAGTAAAGAAATCGTTTTTGAGGCAAAACAATAAAAGAATCCCATTGTACAGAATGATGTCAGGCCATCAAGTATTCATTCGATAAGAGCCAGGTTTCAGAGTTTCGAGTCTCCGTTTCGCAGACTGTCCTGCGAGGAAGTTCAGAGACAAAGCACACTCCGCTGCAGAGTGGAAAATTTATCCTGAAAACAGCCCCCAGGCGGTGGCTGAATCTTTTCGCCAATAAGCCTTGTAAGCGAACTGTTCGATCTTACTTTCACTAGTGCTTCACCTGTTGGGTTTTCATGAGAGGTACTGTGAACTGTGGAAAGTAGTAGAGAAATGCTGGCAGATCTAACGCTGTGAGTGCTAGTCGAGAGTCGTGGTTGGATAACTCAGTGGGTCGCCAGCACGGTAGAGGGTTAGCTACCCTCTGTACCAAAAAACTGAGTGAACGGATCAACGAAGAACCTAAATAGCTTTCATAGGACGTCCGCCACGAACAAATTCAACGAACAATATAGAGCAGAATGAGATAAAAAAAAAGTGGGTGAGAACATTTCCCGTAAAAGGCAAAGTTCTGGGTTCGAGTGCCCGTCAAGAGTACATTTTTAAACTGTCAGAATCAGCCCACACTCCGCTGCAGACTGAAGTATTTTATTTTTCTTTTCCTAAGCGGTTCTTCATCGAACAGTGTGTTAGGTGTTACTTTCACAGACACAAACACAAGACGACAAAAATTATCGACTAGTTTCAATGATTGTGTTGGTATGGCTATGGTGATAACTACAAGAACTGATTTACTTCCTTAGAAAAACTAATATGTGTATTCGTGTAGTTTATTCGTGTAGCTTATTATTTCACAATCACTGTTCAGTTTTGCAATATCAACGCGCAATTATACTGGCGACGCACTGGGGAATTCCTGCCTCCTCTGCTCTCTGCGGTTTTCACCTCACAGTATACGAGAAACCCACAAGATTGTGGGCCCTTCCAGAAAAAGTTCGCTCTCAGCTGCCGCCGTTCTGCGCACATATTAAGTTTGTTGCTGTAGTAGATACGCAATACATATAACTGATATTATTTTCTCTGCATCTATGAGCATCAAAGAGATCCTCGTGGCATCTATGTTATAAGGTCAGTTAGTCTCTCTCTATGTGAAACTGGCAATATGTAATTCCCAAACACCATTGCAAGGGGGAAATAAATTGTTGTGTTGACGTTACTTAGATGAAAGAAGGTAAAATTAACTCTTTCCAAAAACTTAGTTTTTTTTAGAAGGTGTGCTCTGAGAAAACCAGCCATTTGAGACCATTTCAGTTTAAGTTTCTGTTTTTAGTCAGGAAGCCTGTGAAAAAGTATGCCCAGTTTTAAAACAACTTCAAGGGAGTATTGTCGACCTAATATTGTTCAGTGAGACACAAAAACGAAAACTGAGAAACAAAATTTCTCTTATTCATCGCTGGTTTATCTTGAAAAGAAGAAATGGAGATTGAGAGGCATGCAGAAATCAATAACAATTTCTAAAGAGGGATGATGGTGCTGGAACTTAAAATATATTTTTTTCTTTCGTATTACTTCATTCTATCGGTATAATAACAGCTTTTACAAAACTTTTCGATTTCGAGACAGATTGCGATAACGTACATTAAATGTAGAGAAAGCTTTCGTCAATATTTACTGGAATACGCTCTTTGAAGCTCCGAAGGTCGCAAGATAAAATACGGGGAGTGACATGTTGCCTAAAACTTGAGAAACCAGACTGTAGTCACCAGAGTTAAAGTACGTGAAAGGTAAGCCTAAAAAAGAAGGGAGTGAGAGAAGGTTCTAGCCTATCCCCGTTGTCATTCAATCTGTACTTTGAGCAAACATTAAAGGAAGACAAGGAGAAAGTTGGAAATGGCAATTCAAGTTCAACTTCAGGGAGCGGAAATAAAAAAGTTTAAGATTTTCTGGTGACATTGTAGTTCTGTCAGAGACAGCAAATGACTTGGAAGATTAGCTGAACGGAAGAGAGCGTGTCTTGATAGGTCACGAGATGAATGTTAACAAAGTGTAACAAGGGTAATACAAAGCAGTCGAACTGAACGAGACGATGTCGAGGGAATTCGCTAAGGAAATGAGACACTAGAAGTAGTAATTGAATTTGGCGATTTGGGCAGCAGAATAGCTGACCATGGACGAAATGGAGAGGATATAAAATGCAGATTGTCAACAGCAAGGGAATCGAAGAGAAATTTATTGAGAGCGCATTTATACCGAAGTGTTAGAAAGCATTTCCTATAGGTAATTATCTAAGAGTATAACTTTATATGGAAGTGAAAAGTGGACGATAAACACTTTAGACAAGAAAAGAATAGAAGATTTTGAAATGTGGTCATACTGAAGACCGTTGAAAATATCAAACAATCGACAATTTGGTAAATCTTGGTACACACATGACTACAGCATGCAGGTTCAAATGACTGTATGTCCCAGGAATTGCGCAAAAATAATGGGAAGTTGCATCAAACCAATCTTCGGACTGAAGACCACAACAACGACGACAGCAACAACAGAGATATAAGTCATTGACTTTCCAGAGCGTTTGTATCCAACTCCACCACAGAACTGCAGAATCGCACAGATTGCATGAACAGGCTTTGATCTTAAATTACGCTCTTCAATACATTTTCCTTGTTTCTGCACTTCGTTGCAACTTTTAATGGAGTGCCACGAACACAGATCTCATGCCGTAACCAAACAGAGCGGCGAGTCCAGCCTCGAACGGATCAGCGCCTTGTACACTGTATTAGTTCCCATTTACGCATTCCTTAAATGGCGCAACAAAGTTCATGATAAAGCGAATGGAAAAAGTCGTTTGTAGTTAGCTACGTCCCAAAGCCATGTCAGTACTACACGCATAGGGAGCAAGCGATGGTGGCATCGAGTGTGAAAATGGAATGAGTTGTTCCTATCGAGTTACTCCATTATAATCGGTGGCAGTGGAACAACATGAGAAAAAGAAAATGGTAATTATAAGTGAGAAAAGAGATGAGGGGAGAGACGTTTTCGAAAGTAACTTCTTTTGGAAGTCGGAGACTGGTTTCGAAATTAATTGAGAATGAGCGAGTATAATATTACCAATTGATACTGGAAGTTGCACAACAGAAATTAACGCAGCAGGTCGCTGTGAAGAGAAAAGCAATTACTTTTTCCATGAAGTTATCAGCTACTCTCAGATTCCACTTCACTGTTGAATCAAAGTTTGTCAAAAAAAAAAGCTATACTTTTGATACGTATACGTCCTCACCGGCAGCATCACTTCTCTTCCAGGTCTCAATGACCTGTCTTTCTCGTAGGCTTTCTGTTTTCTTTTCAATTCCCTCCACTGTCTTACAGCCTATTTAGTTTAATACTGTATCGCATTTGATACTGTTGTGACAAGTTTTACTTAGAATGTAAAAAGACACGATTTCATTTTCTACTGTCAAAAAGTCACATTCTACCTCCACCCCTTTACGAAACCACTTTGTCAGAGCGCCGCTAGAGCTGTGAAGCGTACAGCTGCAGACGTCTTCGTCGCTCGAAGGCACATTGCAACATCCTCTCGTGGGCTAAACCTCAATACGTCTACCTCGAAGCAGCCACGAGCCCGTAGACGGTGGCATAGGAGCTCCACACTTAAACAGAGCTTTCCCTTCACCTGAGACTGCAAGGGAAAGATAAACAGTTCTTGGATTAACTTTGCGAATCGACGCATAAGACGTACTGTGTGTTCTGTGTAGTGCTCCATCCGATGTCGTCCCTTGCAGCAAACAAAGTCGCGCTTCTGGAAAAGTTATACTTGTGTGGCTATAGTTTGATGTACAGATAGCAACAATACATTAAATAATAGTTCGTGATGTCACCGCGGCGTGATTATTGATAAGCACCGTAAAGAAAATACACAATCACTCACATAATTCCTTATAATATTGAAAACCGAGAGTGCGACTGACACGAAGTCCAAACCACGAGTACGTTCTTACGCCGAGTTGCTTGGCGCCCAGCGAGAATCACTGGCGGAGTTCATAAGACATCGGAAGGATTCGTACTTGGTCTGAACCATCTTCACGGTCATTTGTTTCTTATGCTAGTCAGTTTACTGCATGGCTTCTCTGCTTCACTGGCGGATTGGCCGCCGTTGGAATCGCCACACTGTGCGTTGCAGTACTATTGCTCACGATGGAAACGTATGTTGCTTACATGTAGCTTTTATATAATGCGAAAAATGACAAGTGAATGAGATCGTAACAAGACGAACCTCACAACATGTGTATAAATGTTTTGGCTAGTATCGGCAGCATTCGTTTTAACATCGAATGCGCATTCATGCACGGATGTGGAATTTCCCTTCGGTTACGTACACTCAGCAGCAAGGCTGGGGGTAGTGAGTTTAGGCAACCTGCGCAACTCCGCTGACTCTTGTACGCAAAATCGATTTGTAAGTAGACACTTATCTCAGTCTAAAATGTAGTATTAGATCACCCGAGGGGACTCCAGCATTCGCGAGAGTCCCCGGTTTTCTAGGGTCACCCGCCACGGCTATTGAACATCACTGTTCAAATATGTTGCGCTTTTATCTACACTAAAACATATCGTTTGTTCGTATTTTCTTTAGCTCAGGACCCCTTACTATTGCCTGTGTAGCGGGAAATATTAGGCCGAAATATGTAGACTAAGTTCTTGTGTTGCCTACATTTGCGATGAACTAGCGAGATGAATATGTTGAACGTTGCGTCTAGACAGTGACAGTAGTGGTGGGTTTGAGTACCTACCCCCGTAGTTGAGGTCGCTAACACACACCTGTGCGGTGGTGCTTGACTCGGAGGTAAGCTGGTTCGAATCCTGGCGGTGGATGAAATTTTCACTGCTCTTATTGGGCCGGGAAGAGAAAGAGAGTTGCTAGCGTAAAGTTTCTGATCACCAGTCTTAGTGCCAGTGTCCTGGAGTAAATTCCAGACCTCTCCGCAGTGTCTCATGATGCGAGGTCATACGAAACTGTTGATGGCGAGCCGTCCGCGGGGTGTGGACGTTAAGCTCGACGACTCCATTTGGGCTACTGGAGAGGAGTACGGTATGTGCCAGCACCGTGTTTGACCCTCTCCCTTCCCTTCATCCACAACAGCACAAACCCAACACTACACTGTACAAGCAATGGTCACAATCACGCACACGACACAGATAAACACTTCACACTTCATAACCGATCACAGGGAGGCAACGGCAAAGCATCTCCACTAGGACTTTGTCTTGAGTGGCGGTGCAGAACTGCTGTATCTGCTCCCGCAAGGCGATTTCCGTGAACACGGGACTGTTTATTATTATCAGGCAAAGCCGAGGGAATTCGATTAGGAAATGAGACACTAGAAGTTTGCTGACCATGGCCGAAATGGAGAGTATGCGAGGGCCGCTCCAAAAGAAATGCATACTATTTTTTTTAATCCATCTTTTATTCTACATGTCTGAAAGTTCTACAATGTGTAGATACATCCTTTAGGAACAATATTTTCATTTCTCCACATAATTTTCATCCCTCTCAACTGCCTTACGCCGCCTTGGAACCAGCGCCTGTATACCCGCACCGTAAAATTCTGGACCAACCTGTTGGAGCCACTGTTTTGCAGCATGCACAAGGGAGTCATCATCTTCAAACCTTGTTCCACTAAGAGAGTCTTTCAGTTTCCCAAAGAGATGATAGTCACATGAAGCCAGGTCAGGACTGTAAGGCGGGTGTTTCAGTGTTGTCCATCCGAGTTTTGTGATCGATTCCATAGTTTTTTGACTGACACGTGGCCGTGCACTGTCGTGCAACATCAAAACATCCTGCTTTTGCCGATGTGGTCGAACACGACTCAGTCGAGCTTGAAGTTTCTTCAGTCTCGTCTCATATGCATCAGAATTTATGGTGGTTCCACTTGGCATGATGTTCACAAGCAAGAGTCCTTCAGAATCGAAAAACACCGTAGCCATAACTTTTACAGCAGAAGGTGTGGTTTTGATTTTTTTTTTTCCTTGGGTGAATTTGTATGATGCCACTCCATTGATTGCCTCTTCGTCTCTGGTGAAAAATGATGGAGCCATGTTTCATCATCTGTCACAATTCTTCCAAGAAATTTATCTCCATCATTCTCGTACTGTTCCAAAAGTTCGCTGCATACCATTTTTCCTGTTTCTTTGTGAGCCACTGTCAACATCCTGGGAACCCACCTGGCACAAACCTTTTTTTAACGCCAACACTTTCAGTATTCTGCAGACACTTCCTTCCCCTATCGCAACGAAGCGTGACAATTCGTTCACTTTGATGCGTCTGTCACCAGTCACCAATTCGTTAACTCTCTGCGCATTGTCTGGAGTGTGTGAAGTACGAGGCCTGGCGCTGCGAGGACAATCCTCAACATTGCCGTGCCCGCTTTCATCACGTAACCTGCTTGCCCACCGACTAACTGTACTGCGATCGACAGTAGCATCTCCGTACACCTTTTTCAACCTCTTGTGGATGCTTCCCAATATCTCGTTTTCACAGCACAGGAATTCTATGACAGCACGTTGCTTCTGATGAACGTCAAGTGTAGCAGCCATCTTAAAGACATGCTGTGACGGCGACACTCACTGGAACAGGTTGAACTAAGTTTGAAAACAAGCGGGAAGGATGTATCTACACACTGTAAAACTTTCACACATGCAGAACGAAAACTGTAATTTTCCAAAAATAGTGTGCATTTCTTTTGGAGTGACCCTCGTATAAAATGCAAACCGCTAACAGCAAAAAAAGCGTTTTCGAGAAAGAGAAATTTATTTACAGCGAATTTATACCGAAGTGTTAGAAAGTATTTTCTGTAGGCAATTATCTAGAATGTAACTTTGTATGGAAGTGAAAAGCGGACAGTAAACACTTCAGATAAGAAGAGTAGAAGATTTTCAAATTTGGTGATACTGAAAAGCGTTGAAAATATCAAACAATCGTCAATTTGGTAAATCTTGGTACACATCTGACTATAGCGTGCAGGTTCAAATAACTATAGGTCCCAGGAATTATGCAGAAATGATGGGGGTTGCACAGGATAGACAAGTGTGGGAAGCTGCATCAAACAGACCACAGTAATAACAACAGTGACAACAGCAGCAACAGAAAAAGAAGTCAGTGAGTTTCTAGAGCATTTGAGTCTAACTCCAACGTAGTATTTGAAATTTACCGATAACATTCAAATGATCGTAATTTTTGCAGGTGACTTTTAAAGTGATTACTCCGAACGAAGACACAAAGAATTTCAATGGGCGCTTATTTTGTCCCTGTCTCCTTCCCACAGTCTTCCAGCTGAAGCAGGCTAGTGCTTCTTCTGCTCCCCGAATCTACTGATAGGGTTGAATAAAGTGTCAGTGAGGATTAAGGTAACTGGGGTGTGTGCATGCTATGATAAAGCCCCTGTTACCTTACTGGTCTGCTCCAACTAGGGAAGGCCACCCAAGAAACACTTACTAAATTGCTCAAGGTAGTGAGTAAATGGTAAAGAAATAAAATTTCTGGATATTAAAACGATAACTGGAACTATTCTCTTATACCTCACAAGTCACCTCCGGTTGGGTAAGTTCACCTAACTATCACTTGTCGCACTATCGTCTCCACAGTGAGATTTGTCAACGAAAGCATTGCGGTCCCTGCTTCTGTTTATTTCGTTGTTTGCTGGAACGATAAATGCCGAAGGCTATTGCACAGTACCAGAACTTCAACGTGGAAGCGTCTAACCCCGACCCTCTTCATTTTCATCGCCAGTGTCACTGCTTATAAAGAGAAGTCCATTATTAGCATTAGTGATGATTGAAACAAATGATGCACTCGTAATTCTGAGCTCAAGGTAGCTGGACCTTTCCGGAATCAGATACAGCGAATGTCATAAACCAGACCCGACCTTCTTAAGACGATTGTAAAATGGACCCACATATTGAATGAGTAATGGGAACAAATAGCTGTTGCTAACGACCACTAACTGTTTGACGACAAACTGCTGGTAAGACTTCTGAAATAAGCAGTCCGCGAAAGCAGAGGAGGTCAGGCCACATCATTTAAATATTTTTTGTCGTCAGTCTTCTGACTTGTTTGCAGCCCGTCACGACATCCTCTCTTCATCTCAGAGTAGCACTTGCATCTTAGACCCTCATTATTTGCTGGATATATTCCAGTCTCTGTCTTCCTGTACAGACTTTTACCCTCTACAGCTCTCTCTTTCCTTATTTTTAAGAGGTGCCCTGTCATTCTCTCTTCTTATTGTCAGTGTTTTCTATAGATTACTTTCCACATCGATTCAGAGAAGAAGCTCCTCACTCTAATCAGTCTACATAACCTAGCGCATCCTTACGTAGCATGACATCCCAAACGCTTCGGTCCTCTTAGTTTTTGGTCTTCCCACAGTCCACGTTTCAGTTCTATTGAATGCTCTACTCCAAACCTACATACTTAGGAATTTGTTACTCAAATTAAGGTATATGTATGACACCAGCCCTTCTGGCCGGGAATGCCCTCTTTGCATATGCTAGTCACTTTTCATGTCTTTCTTGCTTCATCCGTCTAAAATTGTATTGCTTCATCTACTTCGCGGTCCCCAATTTCGATATTATCACTAATTACATTTCTGCTACTCCTCAATACTTTCGTCTACTTCGGTATACTCTCAATCCATACTCTGTACTCAGTAGGTTACATTTCGTTCAATATGTCCTATAATTCTTCCTCGGTTTCACTGAGGATAGCACTGTGGTCGGTGTATCTTATCACTGATACTCCTTCACTCTAGAATGTAATCTGACCCTTGAACTTATCTTTTATTTCTGTCATTACTTGTTCATTGCACAGATTCAAATATAGGGGAAAAAGACTTGCAACCCTGTGTTACATCGCTTCTAATCCGAGCACTTTGGCCTTGTTCTTTCATCTTATTTTTCCAAAAAAATGGTTCAAATGGCTCTGAGCACTATGCGACTTAACTTCTAAGGTCATCAGTCGCCTAGAACTTAGAACTAATTAAACCTAACTAACCTAAGGACATCACACACATCCATGCCCGAGGCAGGATTCGAACCTGCGACCGCAGCGGTCGCGCGGTTCCAGACTGTAGCGGCTTTAACCGCTTGGCCACCACGGCCGGCTCATCTTATTTTTCCCTCTTGTGTCTTGTGCATATTAAATATTACTTGTTTTCCCATTAGCTTACGCATGTTTCAACAATAATTTAGAAAATCTTTCAACACTTTACAATTTTACGAACGCTTTTTCTAGTTCGAAAAATCATACGAACGTATCTTGATTTTTTTCAAGTCAGTCCAACGTTAGGAATGCCTCTTTGGAGTATTTACCTTTCCGAAAGTCGAACTGATCGTCACGCAAGAGATTCTTAATTTTCTTTGCCGGTGTTCTGCATAAGATCACCAGACATAAAAATTAGTCACTACCAGGAAATCGTTACAAACGTAATTTAATAGTGTATAATTCCGCTCCTGCATTTACTAATTGTCTGGGGTCGGTTAGGAAGTGAGTCCAGAAGTTTGTGCAGGTATGTCGCATCCAGGTTAAACCAGGAGGATATGATCGAGCAAGTACACCAAGTTTCGGGGATGCTGAACTCGGGGGATTTTCTATGGGTTTCAAGGTAAGAGATTTTGCAGGTCAGTCGAAACGTAATAGTGTCCAGGAAACCAGCCAAATATTCTTCCAGTGGTATGCTGTCGTCTTTATGTGCCTGTGTGAGCAATACCCTCTTGCGAGGTGGCAGACTCAAAATGTTTATTGCATGCAGCTCCCGTCGCAATGTTCTCTCGTTTACAGTGGGGATGGACCTTCTTTCATTGCCTACAGCACTCCTGTCGGGTTTGGAAGCGATTTTGATTCACAAGCCATGAAACGTGTCCCCAGTCCATATCAGTCAGAATCTTTTCCCGACCACATCTCTGACGCCGTGTTTCGTGACCACTTGTGTTACACCACTACCTGTAGACACTTTGAACAGTCAGATTTGAAACGCCAACGATTCTAGCAACGTCACATACCATATGGCAATGGGCACTGAAAATTTTCTTGTTATATTTCTGAAGTCGCGTTTGTAAGTATTACGTTGATATCTGAGAAAGGTGTGAAACCTATTTTGATATCAAAATGTGTAAATTTCGGCGCAGAGCCACAGAACTATGTGAAAATTTAATTTTGAACGGCTATAATTTGGAAATGACGCTACTCGATGCAAAACCAAGACTAGATGGTACATCAAGTAATTCGCCTGCGAGAAAGCAGTGCGTTTTCTATGAAATTCACATATGCTACCTGAATGCAAAACAAATAACTCAGATTAAAATGTTCTCCCTGAATAATGCTAATCTTTAAATTTAGTCTTGCAAACAATCACTGTATCAGAACAGTTATTGTATTATCACAGCAAACGGATATAAAGATTTAGCGCATCTATGTCATAAAACTGGTTGAAAATTTAAAAGATAGCGCTCTGCTGAAATCTTCTATTGGTATTAATCCTCTGAACTGATACTGATATTTTCACAAAAACGTTCTGACAATAGCTGTGCCATACGATGGACATAAGCTTTGACGGTAATTAAATTTGTTGGTATACCTGTGCGCACGGAACGCTTGTCTGTTCTGTAACTTGTCACTATTAGGATTATTGACCTGACTGTCCAAAATCAAATTTCATTTTTCGTACTTGCGATGTGCAATGCGAGACGGTATCATACCAATTTTCATAAACATGCTTCTCTGTACACAACTCGCGATGTGCAGTACGTGTGTGCAAACACACTCATGAAAGTAAATGAAAACGGGGAACTATTCTTAACGACTGATAAATGAGAACAAGACTCCGAGTTTCACTGTGCTTCATTAAGCCATGACAACAATTCATCTTTTTCATGAAGTTCTCACACCTAGACAAGTTAGCATTATATTTCTTAATGACTTTCTCGTGTACAATTAAATTTCCTTGACATTTGTTTCAACTATAAGACAAAACCATATGTTGCATTATAAAATTTCTACAGCAAACTTTAACCATACACAATGTTCTAACAATAAGAAACTACACAGTTATATATATTACCTTAACAGTTGGTTTTATCATTCTATCGCTAATATAACCTCATCGATGTCGTTCCTCAGAATATACCATTATAAAACCCATTTTAAATAAAGCTGCCTCCACTACACGGCAGGCCAGCTTCTATATTTTAAAATCAAGTACATAGCCACACTGACTAACACACACTGCTACTACTCTCGAAATGAAGTAACATCTCTGGTCTCTTGCAAAGAATATAACACCACAGAGGTTGAGTACATTATCAAATTCGCAACTCCATTCACATTTATGGTCAAAACTATCTCAAAATCGTCATGGCAAACTTGACAGTCCCCTTTCAGCTTCGCTTGAATTTCAAACATGAAAAAGGACGGCCGTACAGGAAAATACACTCCTGGAAATGGAAAAAAGAACACATTGACACCGGTGTGTCAGACCCACCATACTTGCTCCGGACACTGCGAGAGGGCTGTACAAGCAATGATCACACGCACGGCACAGCGGACACACCAGGAACCGCGGTGTTGGCCGTCGAATGGCGCTAGCTGCGCAGCATTTGTGCACCGCCGCCGTCAGTGTCAGCTAGTTTGCCGTGGCATACGGAGCTCCATCGCAGTCTTTAACACTGGTAGCATGCCACGACAGCGTGGACGTGAACCGTATGTGCAGTTGACGGACTTTGAGCGAGGGCGTATAGTGGGCATGCGGGAGGCCGGGTGGACGTACCGCCGAATTGCTCAACACGTGGGGCGTGAGGTCTCCACAGTACATCGATGTTGTCGCCAGTGGTCGGCGGAAGGTGCACGTGCCCGTCGACCTGGGACCGGACTGCAGCGACGCACGGATGCACGACAAGACCGTAGGATCCTACGCAGTGCCGTAGGGGACCGCACCGCCACTTCCCAGCAAATTAGGGACACTGTTGCTCCTGGGGTATCGGCGAGGACCATTCGCAACCGTCTCCATGAAGCTGGGCTACGGTCCCGCACACCGTTAGGCCGTCTTCCGCTCACGCCCCAACATCGTGCAGCCCGCCTCCAGTGGTGTCGCGACAGGCGTGAATGGAGGGACGAATGGAGACGTGTCGTCTTCAGCGATGAGAGTCGCTTCTGCCTTGGTGCCAATGATGGTCGTATGCGTGTTTGGCGCCGTGCAGGTGAGCGCCATAATCAGGACTGCATACGACCGAGGCACACAGGGCCAACACCCGGCATCATGGTGTGGGGAGCGATCTCCTACACTGGCCGTACACCACTGGTGATCGTCGAGGGGACACTGAATAGTGCACGGTACATCCAAACCGTCATCGAACCCATCGTTCTACCATTCCTAGACCGGCAAGGGAACTTGCTGTTCCAACAGGCTGGCTCTGAGCACTATGGGACTCAACTGCTGAGGTCATTAGTCCCCTAGAACTTAGAACTAGTTAAACCTAACTAACCTAAGGACATCACAAACATCCATGCCCGAGGCAGGATTCGAACCTGCGACCGTAGCGGTCTTGCGGTTCCAGACTGCAGCGCCTTTAACCGCACGGCCACTTCGGCCGGCGCTGTTCCAACAGGACAATGCACGTCCGCATGTATCCCGTGCCAACCAACGTGCTCTAGAAGGTGTAAGTCAACTACCCTGGCCAGCAAGATCTCCGGATCTGTCCCCCATTGAGCATGTTTGGGACTGGATGAAGCGTCGTCTCACGCGGTCTGCACGTCCAGCACGAACGCTGGTCCAACTGAGGCGCCAGGTGGAAATGGCATGGCAAGCCGTTCCACAGGACTACATCCAGCATCTCTACGATCGTCTCCATGGGAGAATAGCAGCCTGCATTGCTGCGAAAGGTGGATATACACTGTACTAGTGCCGACATTGTGCATGCTCTGTTGCCTGTGTCTATGTGCCTGTGATTCTGTCAGTGTGATCATGTGATGTATCTGACCCCAGGAATGTGTCAATAAAGTTTCCCCTTCCTGGGACAATGAATTCACGGTGTTCTTATTTCAATTTCCAGGAGTGTAGATCCGATCTGTACGAATACGATACTATTGCGCACACGGTAGTTGAACGTATCCGAACAAAATGGGAGCATCGTAGCATTCATTCGAGTTAGGAAAATACATTGGAAACCTATATCAGGATGGTCATACAGAAAACTGAGTCCCCTTTACGAGTAAATACGATACTTATGTGCCAACCTCTGCTTCATTTCATTCGACAGCAATTTCCGCTGGGGACCGTTAGTAACTGAATGAGACGACTGAGCTAGATAGGCACATCTCACCACTCTGCTCAATCAGCACTTCTGCGAGAAAGAATATTATGGGGAACTGGCTAAGCCACAGCTTAAGGGTTCGTTTCTAGAACGAATCTTCACTCTGCAGCAGGATGTGGGCTGTTCCTGGTTTCGAGTCCCTGTCCGGCACACAGATTTAGTTAGCCAGAAAGCTCCAAAACTATGCTCATTCCGCTGCAGAATGAGAGATTCATTCCGGAAGCTATCCTCGGTTGGCAACCGGCGGTCCGTGACTGGTTTCAACCTGGCCCGCGGAAGAAATTCCTAGGGCAGATAGCAAGGCGCTGCAGAATTTTGCAGCGGGAGTTTTTTTGCAGCTATTGTAAAACGTCATAAGTAAACAAACAATGTTCACGACACGTAAAAATGTAAACATTTGAAGATTGAGTGAACATGAAATGATTGTACTCCCAAAAACGCGTGTTTTGAGGGATAAATTATTGGCAGGGCGCTTCGAGAAAGGTGTGCCAGTGTAAGGAGTGTGTCAGAACTGTCCACTACTTCGATTTAATATTACATTGAGTATCGAAAACAATATAGCCAACTTAGGGCTATTCTTTGCATTGTGTAAGATTCTGCGATTCTCTGCGGAAATAAATAAGCACCCAGATATCGATAATAACAATCTGAGGATGAAACATGGGAGCGCGATTCTAAGCATTGTTGTGAGACTAGGTCTGTCTACAAGAGTAAAATTTCAGTTGTGTTGGTCGAGAGCTCGGAGACAGAAGATATGTCACACAGCCCTCACGTCGTTGATGACAGATCTTACCACACTCAAGGCCTGATTTCATTTCTGTGGCCAGGAGAGATTTAAATGGCTTAACTTTGCTTGAAGACGAAATTCGCAACCATAGCGTAAAGCGCAATTGCAGGGTTAGGGTCGTGATTGTTAGTCCGTGTTTGCAATAATCCCATGTTTTACTTGTCAATTAAAGAAGCCTCATTATCCTCCAAATAATAAAAATTATTCGCCTCATCTAATTCATAAATGTGCTGTGGTTATTAAATGTTAATGTAAGTTTGAAATTGAAATAATTTGTTACTGTGGCACTCAGCCATTATTGATACTTATAAGGTCGTCAGGCATTTCGCCATTATTAATACTTGTCAAATTACACTCCTGGAAATTGAAATAAGAACACCGTGAATTCATTGTCCCAGGAAGGGGAAACTTTATTGACACATTCCTGGGGTCAGATACATCACATGATCACACTGACAGAACCACAGGCACATAGACACAGGCAACAGAGCATGCACAATGTCGGCACTAGTACAGTGTATATCCACCTTTCGCAGCAATGCAGGCTGCTATTCTCCCATGGAGACGATCGTAGAGATGCTGGATGTAGTCCTGTGGAACGGCTTGCCATGCCATTTCCACCTGGCGCCTCAGTTGGACCAGCGTTCGTGCTGGACGTGCAGACCGCGTGAGACGACGCTTCATCCAGTCCCAAACATGCCCAATGGGGGACAGATCCGGAGATCTTGCTGGCCAGGGTAGTTGACGTACACCTTCTAGAGCACGTTGGGTGGCACGGGATACATGCGGACGTGCATTGTCCTGTTGGAACAGCAAGTTCCCTTGCCGGTCTAGGAATGGTAGAACAATGGGTTCGATGACGGTTTGGATGTACCGTGCACTATTCAGTGTCCCCTCGACGATCACCAGTGGTGTACGGCCAGTGTAGGAGATCGCTCCCCACACCATGATGCCGGGTGTTGGCCCTGTGTGCCTCGGTCGTATGCAGTCCTGATTGTGGCGCTCACCTGCACGGCGCCAAACACGCATACGACCATCATTGGCACCAAGGCAGAAGCGACTCTCATCGCTGAAGACGACACGTCTCCATTCGTCCCTCCATTCACGCCTGTCGCGACACCACTGGAGGCGGGCTGCACGATGTTGGGGCGTGAGCGGAAGATGGCCTAACGGTGTGCGGGACCGTAGCCCAGCTTCATGGAGACGGTTGCGAATGGTCCTCGCCGATACCCCAGGAGCAACAGTGTCCCTAATTTGCTGGGAAGTGGCGGTGCGGTCCCCTACGGCACTGCGTAGGATCCTACGGTCTTGGCGCGCATCCGTGCGTCGCTGCGGTCCGGTCCCAGGTTGACGGGCACGTGCACCTTCCGCCGACCACTGGCGACAACATCGATGTACTGTGGAGACCTCACGCCCCACGTGTTGAGCAATTCGGCGGTACGTCCACCCGGCCTCCCGCATGCCCACTATACGCCCTCGCTCAAAGTCCGTCAACTGCACATACGGTTCACGTCCACGCTGTCGCGGCATGCTACCAGTGTTAAAGACTGCGATGGAGCTCCGTATGCGACGGCAAACTGGCTGACACTGACGGCGGCGGTGCACAAATGCTGCGCAGCTAGCGCCATTCGACGGCCAACACCGCGGTTCCTGGTGTGTCCGCTGTGCCGTGCGTGTGATCATTGCTTGTACAGCCCTCTCGCAGTGTCCGGAGCAAGTATGGTGGGTCTGACACACCGGTGTCAATGTGTTCTTTTTTCCATTTCCAGGAGTTGGTCATGATGATTTCTGAAATTTTTAAATAGACTTAAACTATGTAGTCCCTTCTTACAAGTTATTTAGTAGGACCCAAGCAAACTCCTTTTTATTAAATTCATTCTTAATAACAATAAGCTTTAGCCGCTGTTGCTGCGTGCTGCTGCGAATTGCTGTAAAACACTTGGAGAAAGGCAATCATCTAAAGAGGTGAGTGTAAAATTTGGGGCCAAAACAGACACATGACTTTCATGTCACGTCCAATACATTCCGTTGCACAAGCCAGATTCTGTATCACTTGTAAATTCTTATTCAGATACGCAGTCAGATTGCTTATCCAAATGTTGCTTTTAAGTTTTTCATGTGACGATCTGTTGAGAACTTAAATGACAGTGAAACTGACACTCTTACAACAAGCACACAGTTTTATGCAGGTTAGATTCCGATTACTGATAGCTCAGGCTGCTTATCGAGTCCATTTTAACAGACGAAAATAGACTTTATTTCTTGTAGGTACGTTACACTAGTCATATCGGTGTAAGACGTTATGGTCGCCTCTGACTTTAAACATGATTTACAAATAAAACCCACAATTTCGCTTTCAGCCGTGTAGTCACTATGAAGTGCTACGCAACTTGTGCTTCAGCACAAAACTTTTAAAAATATGTCATGTATG
Organism: Schistocerca nitens; assembly: GCF_023898315.1. Classification (NCBI taxonomy): domain Eukaryota; kingdom Metazoa; phylum Arthropoda; class Insecta; order Orthoptera; family Acrididae; genus Schistocerca; species Schistocerca nitens. The sequence goes on from NC_064618.1 coordinate 411,455,216, forward strand.
TACACTGCCCGACAAAAAATGAAGCACCTAGAAGGGAAAGAAGAAACGAAATTAAACTTCAGTAATGAGAAGGTAGGTGATGATGTTACTGCAGTGATTACAAAATCGTGTCAAACGCACAAAGGACCCGGTATTAGGAGGCTGCTTACCAGTACGACGTTGCACCTCCTCTACACTGGAACGACGCAGTGATTCGGTTGGGAATGGGGTCATAAAGCCATTCTATCCTCTCCTGACGCAAACTGTTGTTACTGTCCTTCGTATCCTAGATAATGAGACTGAGTTGACGTCTGAGCCGGTTCCACACATGTCCTATTGGGGAAGGATCCGGGGATCTTGCAGGTCACGGAAGAACCTCAAAGTTGCACATATACTTCATGGGGAATCGTACCATGTGTGGACAAAGTATGTTCCATTGGTAAACGGCTCCGCGATACTTTCGCGTGAGTGGTAGCTCATGTGGACGCACGATGTCTGTGACGTACCGTTGTGCCGTCAGACTCCCCTCAACCACAACCAGCCGTGACCTGAAGCCGCTCCCAAAACTGTGAAGCTAGAAGAACAACCGCTGCAGCTCTCCAAACCCATGGAAGAATGGGGCCTCTCCCCATATCACCGCCATACTCACCGACGGTGGTCATCCAGTGTAGAGCAGAACCGCGATTCACCTCTGAACACAATGCGACGGTCTTCGTCAGCAGCCCACGTTTCTCGGCCACGGCAGCCGTTTGTGTTGTGGTGTTAACGGCAGCCTACGCATGGGGTGTTAATATCCTAGTCCACCTGCTGCCAGGCTCCGACCAGTGGTGTAGGATGCCACTGAATGTTGCAAGGAGTCCATTACTTGATCTCGGGTGGCGCGCAAATGAGAAGGGGTTACGATGTGCCTGGCGCACAATATGGCGATTCTCCCTTGCAATAGTCAGCCGTCGTCGACTGCAACCTTGACCATGAGTATGCCTGTCCTCATGTTCCCATATAGTCTAAAATGATATGAGAATGTCACACAAATCCGGATTCTGCATGATTCGGTCACCTGCCAAACGTACATCTGCGATGGGGTCCCTTTCAAACTCTGTCATGCCCTAATAACGGTCTCACACGAGAATGTCACATCTCAGTGTCCTTCACAGTGATCACTCAACATCTGATGCTATTCACGCCAGTGGCCGTGCGGTTCTGGGTGCTACAGTCTGGAACCGAGCGACCGCTACGGTCGCAGGTTCGAATCCTGCCTCGGGCATGGATGTGTGTGATGTCCTTAGGTTAGTTAGGTTTAAGTAGTTCTAAGTTCTAGGCGACTGATGACCTCAGAAGTTGAGTCGCATAGTGCTCAGAGCCATTTGAGCTATTCACGCCACTTATATACCCTACCAGGCCTGGTAACAACATGGACAACAATAATGCAGTCTGGTGGTCGTCCGCTTGTCACAGACAATTTCAACACAAATCATTTACATACCCGCCGATGCTGTGTATTATTTACACTTACATCTTGTCAGGCAATGCATGTCATCATCACGTCCATAGGCTGAATGGTGGAGGTGGTGGTGGTTAGTGTTTAACGTCCCGTCGACAACGAGGTCATTAGAGACGGAGCGCAAGCTCAGGTTAGGGAAGGATTGGGAAGGAAATCGGCCGTGCCCTTTCAAAGGAACCATCTCGGCATTAGCTTGAAACGATTTAGGGAAATCACGGAAAACCTAAATCAGGATGGCCGGAGACGGGATTGAACCGTCGTCCTCCCGAATGCGAGTCCAGTGTGCTAACCACTGCGCCACCTCGCTCGGTCATAGGCTGAATGGTTAGCATACTTGTCGTCTTTTACGTAAGTAACATTAAACCGTTCGTTAATGCCTACACGGCCGAAATTGCAATAGTGAATTCTATGTGCAAATAGGTTTTCTTCCTGTGAAAGGCGACCATGTCTTAAAAACAAAATGAAGTGCCGCATCTGGCACAGAAATTTTCAAAAAAGTCCACACTCCGCTCAAAATACGCTGACGGGGAAGAAAATCGCAACATCATGAAGGAGCTGTGCGACATAAACCACACATCGTGGACGTGTTTCTAATCCGGAAGGATGATACCTATTAAGATATTGCGTTTTTCGCCTAAGAGTGGCGCTAATAGCGCCGCTATGGGGATGAAAATTAGGTTTGCTTCAAATACACACTGTAACGGTCATGAGCGTTAGTTACCTTTGAGATTTGACGTGGAGAGTTGACGTTAGTCAAGAATGCCTTCAAGGCGACAAAGACGTCGTTACCAACACCACACTGCGTCTGAACGAGGTCATGTAATAGCGTCACGTGAAGATGGATGTTCCTTCGGCGATACTCCAAAAAGACTTGGCAGGAATGCTCCCACTGTATGTGACTGCTGGCAGCGGTGGTCACGAGAATGTACAGTTGCAAGAAGACCGGGCTCCGGACGGCCACGTGGCATTACTGAGAGGGAAGACCGTCATGTTCGATGTATAGTTCTGGCGCATCGTATTGCGTCTGCAGCAGCAATTTGAGGAGCAGTTAGCATCACAGTGACTCAACGAACTGTTACCAATCGGTTACTTCGGACAGCTCCGAGCCAGATGCTCTGTAGCTTGCATTCCACTACCGCCATTTGCTACTTCAGTGGTATCAAGCGAGAGCACATTGGAGGGCAGAGTGGAGGTCTGTTCTGTTTTCTGATGAAAACCAATGATGGCCGTGCGTTGATTAGAACGAGGCTAGTTAAGGGCCTGCAACCAAACTACCTGCGTGCTAGACACACTGGTTCAAATGGCTCTGAGCACTATGGGACTTAACTTCTGAGGTCATCAGTCCCCTAGAACTTAGAACTACTTAAACCTAAATAACTTAAGGACATCTCTCACATCCATGCCCGAGGCAGGATTCGAACCTGCGATAGTAGCGGTCGCGCGGCGTAGACACACTGGACCTGCACTTGGAGACATGGTGCGGGGTGCAATTTTATATGACAGCAGAAGCCCTCTCGTAGTTATCCCACACAGCCTCACTGTAAATTTGTACATTGGCCTGGTGATTCGACCTGTGGCGCTGCCATTTATGAACAGCGTTCCGGCGGGTAGTTTCGAACAGGATAACGCTCGCTCACATACCGCTGTCGTAACCCAACATGCTCTACAAACTGCCCACGTTTTTCCTTGGCCTGCTCGATCGCCAGATCTGTTTCAGGTGGGCACATGTGGGGCAATGTCGGACAATGACTTCAGTGTCATCCACAAACAGCATTCACTATTCCTGTACTGACCGACCAAATCCAACAGACATGGAGCTCCATCCTACAAACTGACATCCGGTACCTGTACAACAAAATGTATGCACTTTTACATGCTTGCATTCAACATTCTGGCAGCTACATCCCCTATTGGTGTACCATTTGAAAAATGGCTAATTTGGCGGTTACATTAACCCGTGATCTTGCAATGTTAATCGCTTGCATATGTTACCTTGACAAATTTATTGGCGAAATGTAATTACTGTAATTATTTTTTGGCAAAGGTCTTGCCGCAGTGGATACATCGGTTCCCGTCAAATCACCGAAGATAAGCGCTGTCGGGCGTGGCCGGCACTTGGATGGGTGACCCTCCGGCCGCCATACGCTGTTGCTATCTTTCAGGGTGCAATCAGCCTCGTGATGCCAATTGAGGAGCTACTCGACTGAATAGTAGCGGCTCCGGTCAAAGAAAACCATCATAACGACCGGGAGTGCGGTGTCCTGACCACACGCCCCTCCTTTCCGCATTCTCAACTGAGGATGACACGGCGGTCGGACGGTCCCGATGGGCAACTTGTGGCCTGAAGACGGAGTGCTTTAATTATTTTTTGATGTTGTTAGTATATTGTGGAAGTCATTTTTCATTTCAGATGTTCAGTATGTCAAGTTCCTCTACGTCACAACTTGATGCAAATGGAAATGGTTCCAATAAATCTAATATGTATTGTCCAAGGAAGCACTATCGATCACTCAACCATGTTATTTTGATACTGTGTCGTTTTTAGCTGCGGGTGATATCAGAAAAGAACTGTTGAACTGTTGAACTGATGAAAAATGTAGTGTTTGCACTGCAGTAGTCACGAAATGCGTAACTGCCAGCAGTCCATCGGTCGTGGGTGGAAGACTGGAAGCACGCGTAGAGAGAGCTGTGGCCAGGGCAGGGCGGCAGCGGCGTTTTTTCCCACGACAAGGACATTTACTGCGACAATAGCGGCCGCAGCGGCGATTCCATCGTCCAAAAGCGCGCCCACCAGATTGCCGCGCACACAATGGACAGAGGATGTGAACAGCGCGGCACGAGGCCGGCTCGCACGCTCACTGCGGGCCTGCGGGACGCGGCAGAGGCCAGCGGCCCCACAGGGAGGAACACGGAAGAGGCTCGGGCGTCGCTAAGAACTGGGGGCCGTGCACCGAGAGCTGTCTTGCCGGAGAAAATCTCTGGTTCCCTGTCAGTCTGGTCCCTACTACTTGCAGGACCAGAGATGTGCAGCCTCACATACATGTTGTACGTCACGAAAAGTTCTATTACACTTTAAGGTAGAAAAACGACGCACCACGAAGGTATTACCCGAGTGGGACAGAAATCGGTAGACATGACGTACAATAACGTGCCAAATTCTGTCCAACTGGCGCATCAGGTCAGACATAGGAGACATAAATATAAGAAACTGGCATATTTTGCTTATTTCCATTCCATTATGTCATATGGTATCATATTTTGGGGTAACTCCACAAACCGAGAAAAACTTTTTAGAGTACAGAAGCGTATAGTGTGAATCCAAGAACATCACGTCGAAACCTATTCAAAGAATTAGTCATACTAACCACAGCTTCTCAGTATATTTATTCCTGAATGAAGTTTGTTGTAAATAATACATCTCTTTATTCAACTAACTGCTTAGTACACAGTATCAATACTAGGAATAAGACCAATATACATAAAGATTTAAAATCACTTACTCTTGCCCAGAAAGAAGTTCAGTATTCAGCAACGCATATTTTCAATAAGTTACCAGCAACCATTAAGATATTAGTTTCAGACAAGGCACAATTTAAACATAATTTAAAAGAATGTTTGGTGGGCAACTCCTTCTATTCCATCCATGAATTTCTCAACAAGTACAGTAGACCATTTTAATGAAAATTTATTATACACTACTGGCCATTAAAATTGCTACACCAACAAGAAATGCAGATGATAAACGGGTATTAAAATGGTTCAAATGGCTCTGAGCACTATGCGACTTAACTTCTGAGGTCATCAGTCGCCTAGAACTTAGAACTAATTAAACCTAACTAACCTAAGGACATCACACACATCCATGCCCGAGGCAGGATTCGAACCTGCGACCGTAGCGGTCGCTCGGTTGCGGATAAACGGGTATTCATTGGACAAATATATTATACTAGAACTGACATGTGATTACATTTTCACGCAATTTGGGTGCATAGATCATGAGAAATCAGCACCCAGAACAACCACCTCTGGCCGTAATAACGGCCTTGATACGCCTGGGCATTGAGTCAAACAGAGCTTGGATGGCGTGTACAGGTACAGCTCCCCATGCCGCTTCAACACGATACCACAGTTCATCAAGAGTAGTGACTGGCGTATTGTTACGAGCCAGTTGCTCGGGTCGTAACACGTCTGAAATGTAACGTCCACTGTTGAAAGTGCCGTCACAGCGAACAAGAGGTGACCGAGACGTGTAACCAATGGCACCCCATACTATCACGCCGGGCGATATGCCAGTATGGCGATGACCTATACGCTACGGTCGCAGGTTCGAATCCTGCCTCGGGCATGGATGTGTGTGATGTCCTTAGGTTAGTTAGGTTTAAGTTGTTCTAAGATCTAGGGGACTGATGACCTCAGAAGTTAATTCCCATAGTGCTCAGAGCCATTTGACGAATACACGCTTCGAAAGTGCGTTCACCGCGATGTCGCCAAACACGGATGCGACCATCATTATGCTGTAAATAGAACCTGGATTCATCGGAAAAAATGACGTTTTGCCATTCGTGCACCCAGGTTCGTCGTTAAGTACACCATCGCAGGCGCTCCTGTTTGTAATGCAGCGTCAAGGGTAACCGCAGCCATGGTCTCCGAGCTGATAGTCAATGCTGCTGCAAACGTCGTCGAACTGTTCGTTCAGATGGTTGTTGTCTTGCAAACGTCCCCATCTGTTGACTCAAGGATCGAGACGTGGTTGCACGGTCCGTTACAGCCATGCGGATAAGATGCCTGTCATCTCGACTGCTAGTGATACGAGACCGTTGGGATCCAGCACGGCGTTCCGTATTACCCTCCTGAACCCACCGATTGAATATTCTGCTAACAGTCATTGGATCTCGACCAACGCGAGCAGCAATGTCGCGATACGATAAACCGGAATCGCGGTAGGCTATAATCCGACCTTTATCAAAGTCGGATACATGATGGTACGCATTTCTCCTCCTTACACGAGGCATCACAGCAACGTTTCACCAGGCAACACCGGTCAACTGCTGTTTGTGTATGCTCTGAATGCTCTGGAAAGCTAATCATTTGCATATCTTAGCATCTTCTTCCTGTCGGTTAAATTTCGCTTCTGTAGTACGTCATCTTCGTGGTGTAGCAATTTTAATGGCCTGTAGTGTACTTTAATTTTTGACAATACTTGGTTGTAACAGCAAAGTAACTACCTACTGTGTGAATGATGGATGTAAGTCCGTAAGTAGTGGAAGTTTAATTTTAAATCTTGTAAATAATTTGACTTTTCTCAACTGAGGATCATTGAAATGAATAATTTACTTTAATTTTTGACAATACTTTGTTGTAATAGCCAAGTAACTAGCTACTGTGTGAATGATGGATTAAATGAAAGCGGAGGTAAATATTAAACCTGTAAATATTAGAAGTGTAAATTTAATTCATATACATAATTTTACTGTTTATTGACTGAAGATCATTAAAATTAATGAAACTCAATTTTTTCTAATTACATTTTTGTAATGTGTTTATCTGACATGTTCCACATCTAGGAGGATCCCCTCTTTTGTGGGTCTATGGAATGAACAATTAATCTAATCTAATCTAATCTAAAAATCCCGAGCTCGTTGGAGATTCCTGCCTATAATGCTCCAGACGTTCTCAGTTGGAGAGAGATGCGGTGACCTTGCTGGCCAAGATGTTTTTGGCAAGCAGGAAGACAAGCAGTAGAAACTCTTGCCGTGTGTGGGAAGCCATGGTCTTGCTGAAATGTAAGCCCAGGATGACTTGCCACGAAGGGCGTAGAATACCGTCGACTACCATTGTGCTGTAAGGACGCTGCCGATGATAACCAAAGAGATTCTTCTATGAAATGACCATAACTCCTCGTTGTCGGGACACATGGCTGGCGAGAGTCGGGTTGGTATCCCACCGCCATCTGGGGCGTCTCCAGACATGTCATCACTGCTGATCGAGGGTAAATGCGAAGCGGGACTCATCACTGGAGACAATTGTACTTCATTCAACGAGATTCCAGGCCGAAGACGTGTCTGGAGACGCTTGGGACAGCGGTGGATACCAACCCGACGGTCGCCCGCTATGCGGCCCGACAACCAGGAGTAACTGATGTTTTGGAGTGCCGTATCATTTTATAGCGGGACCACTTTGGTCGTCATCCGCGGCTCTCTTACAGAACAGCGGTGCGTCGACGATATTCTAGGTCCCATTTTGTTGCCCTTCATGGACAAGTATGATAGGCTTACCTCTCAACAAGATAATTCCCGGCCCCATACGACGAGATTTTTTACTGCTTGTCAAACCCTACCTTGGCCGGTAAGGTCGGCGAATTTCTCCCCATCTAGAAGGTTTGGAGCATTATGGGCAGGACCCTCCGACCATCTTGGGATTTTGACGATGTAACGCGCCAGTTAGATATAATTTGGCATGACATCCCTCAAGAGGACATTTAAAACCTCTAGCAAGCAATGCCAAGCCTAATAATAACTTGCATGAGGGAAAGAGGTGGACCACTGCGTTATTGATTTGCTCAATTTGTAAAGCTCTTACTCTTGAATAAATCATCAATTTTTTTCTGAATTGGTAATCATTTCTTTCCCTGTACGTACAAATCATAACAACCGATTTCCGCCCTATTAGGATAATTCCTTTATGGTGCGTAGTCCTTTTGTCTTAGCGTTTATTAGCTGGACACGTTGTTGTTGTTGTTGTTGTTGTTGTGGTCTTCAGTCCTGAGACTGGTTTGATGCAGCGCTCCATGCTACTGTAACCTGTGCAAGCTTCTTCATCTCCCAGTACTTACTGCAACCTACATCCTTCTGAATCTGCTTAGTGTATTCATCTCTTGGTCTCCATCTACGATTTTTACCCTCCACGCTGCCCTCCAATACTAAACTGGTGATCCCTTGATGCCTCATAACATGTCCTACCACCCGATCGCTTCTTCTAGTCAAGTTGTGCCACAAACTTCTCTTCTACCCAAGAGGATTTTAGCGACGGGCCACGAATATTTCCGACGGCTTCTGCAAAACCCACAGGCAAATTGCTTATACGTCCCCTGCAGACACGCATGTGTCTGAAGGACATTACACGGTATTATGCAGACAATGTAAAATGGCTGGTTCAGGTGGCTCTGAGCACTATGGGACTTAACAGCGGAGGTCATCAGTCCCCTAGAACTTAGAACTACTTAAACCTAACTAACCTAAGGACATCACACACATCCATGCCCGAGGCAGGATTCGAATCTGCGACCGTACCGGTCGCGCGGTTCCAGACTGACGCGCCTAGAACCGCTCGGCCACTCCGGCCGACAGACAATATAAAATACAGACATCGCAAAACTGTATTACGTGCCTAGACAGGCTGCAACAATGCTAATAAATTCTCTCCCGGTGCGGAATCCACTGAAAATATGGAGGTTTGGTTTGGTCCTGGAGGCATGCACGGATAGACGAAATCGTTAAGGCGAGCGCTCACGTTAAGCGGGAAATCCAGGTTAGAGTCCCGCTCCGGCAGAAATTTTCCTGTGTCACCAATACTCTGTGCAACAGAGTAAAAGGGCCACTTTTTCAAAATCCACGAATTGCCTTCCATCGCGACTCTCAATTCTGAAATTTGGCTTCCTCTGTAATGGGCATAAGCTTGGTGCCCTCCGACGTCACTCTCTTTTGTGTGTCCATCCTTTTAACACGAGGTATCTGGGACGACGGCAGTTAACTATCGTGACAAAAAATTAAACACCTACAACCGTCCTGGTGATTTTTTTTTTTTTTTTTTTTTTTTGTCACTACCAGTTGGCAGTTGATGGTTGGAGTGCTGACACATTATCTGCGTATCCAGTAATGCTGGCAACTCATGGGCTATGCATGGGGATCATCATCAAAACAGCCTGAAGATGACGCAATGAAGCGTTGAAACTGGTAGCGACAAAATAAAATAAAATACAATTAAAAGAAAACAGCCCTCGGTCACTAATTTTTAACGAATTAACCGGGTTTCAAGACTGCTAGGAGTGTCTTCCCCGGAATTTAAGCCAAAGAATGGTCTATAACATGGTCACAGAAATATGACTAAAAACGTTTACAACCTGCACCACACAAGTAACGAGCAGCCCTTAGTGGCTCGCCATCACAGTTTTTTTTATCTTAAATATCTTTGTGACTAATGCCCTTTTCGCATATTTATTACTTTTTAAATGACATATAAGTACTGCCAGTCTTTCACGATAATTCCGTACTTATAATTTGTATCATATGTTTTTAGTCATAATTCTGTGACCATGTGATGGACCATTCTTTGGTTTAAATTCTGAGGAAGACACTCCTAGCAGTGTTCAAACCCAGTTAATTCGTTAAAAATTAGTAACCGAAGCTGCTTTCTTTTAATTGTAACTATTCACGGTCTCTGAACGTGCAGCCATGTACAAAATTTTGCGATAAAGTAAAATCATAAGGACGGCGGTAGGTGTTTTCATTTTTTGTCGCGAAGTCACTCTCGGCTCGGCGATGCTTCGAACAGCAAGGTGTTGACACGTGCATAAATAAAGACGCAGCTCAGAAGTTCATGTGAGATGGAAGGTGCGTTAATGATGTCACATTGACACCAAATTTCACCGCAGTAGTGTTGAATGCCAGTGTGGGCATTCTTTTGGCGTCTCTGCGATAGAAGTCAGAACTGCGACACTCAGCGTTGAAAGCACGCAGCTTTCTTATGGGTGACCGAGGTAAACACTTCAAACAGACCGACGCACGGAAGCCACAAGAAAAGGCCTCAGGGGGTATCATAAATGATGTGACTCAAACCATCCCTTCCATTGGGGCGGAGGTTCCGACACATTTCGCGTTCGAAAACGACAGTTCACCCTGCGCTGATCAGCAGGAAGATGTTCCTGACAACCTGTGATACTACCGACATCCTTGGACGTTTCAACCCTTCTCTAAGACCGTTATGGCGCTGTATCACGATTGAACGTGATCGCACCCCTCTGGAGTGCAGCGAGACCGCAATTTTTGCTCCCACGCACAGGTCGTAATCATTATGGACCGTTTCAAAACAATTCGACCAAATTTGAAGATGATCCGAAGTATCAAAGGGCACTTATACTTTTTTCAACGCTTCACGTTCAATGTGGATGTAGCCTCAGTGTCCTTAGAGAAGGGCTGAAACGATCGGGGCGTCAGCTGTGCCAAAGGTTGTCAAGAACATCTTTCCGTTGCTCATCGGGTAGCAGATTGTCATTTTCGACCGCGAAATGTGTGGGAATCAACACCCAAAGGGAATATGTCGTTTGATTGTCACCCTTTATGCCATCACCTGCAGCATTTCCGTGTAGATTCTGGGCGTTGGCCTGTCTGAAACAGTTTGCTGGGCCAGCCATACGAAAACCGCGTGATTTCAATGCTGGATGTCACGGTTCTAAGCTCCATTGCAAATAAGTCAAAAGACGGAGTTAAATGTGGGTAAGACCTTCTCATCGTTTTACACGTCCACGGTGGCTTTGGGCAGAACTGTATTGAAATTTGGGACCAATGTGGCATCACTGACCCATCTTACTGCTCACATGACCATCTGACACACTGCATCTTCCTCGCACGTGTCGACACCTTCCTGTTTGAAGCGTCGCCAAGCCCAAAAGTGGCGTCGCAGGGTGCCACGCTTTCGCGTCATTACAGAGGAAGCCAAATTTCAAACTTATGCGTCGCAATGGGAGACAATTACGGGGCATCGAGAAAGTGATCCTTTAATTTTGTTGCGCAGTGTAAATTGTACGGGTGATGTCTTATAGTATTCGTAAATTTCGAATACATCTCTTCTATTTCATATAGCCCTAGATAGCCTGCAGTGTCTGCATGGTACTATACAGACACTGAAAAATATAGACACTGCGAAACTGTGAAATAAATCTGGCCCAGAAACAATTTCATAAACCTTAACATAGGCAACCCAACTTACATTATCTATACTCAGGTTAGATGACGTAAGTTGGGTTGCCTGTCTTAAAGTTCATACTTTCTGGACGTACTTTCTCAGTTCCATATATGGACGATAAACAGTACAGACAAGAAGAGAACTGAAGCTTTAGAAGTGTGGTGCCACAGAAGAATGCTGAATATTAGCTGGGTAGATCGAATACATAAAGAAGAGTTAGTGAATTGGTGAGAAAAGGAATTTATGGCACAACTGAATGAAGGCATCAGTTGATGGGACACAGATGGGCGTCAAGGAATAGTTTATTTTGTTAAGGAGGAATTGTGTGATGGAAATGAAGACTTGATAGCAGCAAACAGGTTCGAAAACGCATACATTGCAAAGGAGATGATGGGTCTTACACAGAAAAGATTGCTGTGGAGAGATGCATAAAACAAGTCTTCAGACTCAATAGAATGACAAGAACATTCTGATATCAGTCGACATTTGTTTTTGAAGAAAGCGTTCTTAGTTTGTGCTAGTATACTTCTCACATCTTCCTTTTTTCCGCCGTATTGCATTATCTTGCCTCTTAGATAGAACTGTTTCATTTTGTTTTAGAGTGACATTTTCATTACTTCCGCCTTTGCTTTGTTGAAAAAGACAATCACAGAAGTTGGAAAGAAAAACATAGGCACGAAAAAGGTAACTGCGAAGAAACCATAGGTAACAGAAGAAATACTTCATTTGATCCACGAAAGAAGGAAGCACACAAATGTTCAAGGAAATTCAGGAATACAGAAATACAAGTAACTGAGGAAGGAAAAAAAACAGGCACTGCAGGGATGCTAAGACGAAATAGCTACATGAAAAATGTGAAGAAATCGAAAAAAAAATAAAGAAATGATTATCGGAAGGACTGACTCAGCTTGTAGGAAGGTCAATACAACCTTTGGTGAAATTAAAAGCAAGGGTGGTAACATTAAGGGTGCAACGGGAATCCCACTTTTAAATGCAGAGCAGAGAGCGGATAGGTGGAAAGAGTACACTGAAGGCCACTATGAAGGGGACGATTTGTCTGACGTGATAGAAGAAGAGATGGAGGATAATAACGCAGAATGGATCGGTAACATTCCATCAGAATTTCTAAAATCATTAGGAGAAGTGGTAACAAAACGACTATTCACGTTGGTGTGTAGAATGTATGAGTCTGACAATATACCCGAGTTTCGGAAAAATATCATCCACACAATTCCGGAGACTAGAAGAGCTGATAACTGCGAGAATTATCGCGCAATCAGCTTAACAGCTCATGCATCCGACTTGATGGCAAGAATGATACGCAGAAGAATGAAAAAGAGAACTGAGGATGAGTTATATGACGATCAGTTTGGCTTTAGGAAAGATAAAGGCACCAGAGAGGCAATTCTGACGTTGCGATTGATAATGGAAGCAAGACTAAAGAAAAATCAAGACACGTTCGTTGGATTTGTCAACCAGGAAAAAAGAGTTCAATGTAAAACGATGCAAGATGTTCGGAATTCTAAGAAAAATAGGGGTAACCTATAGGGAGAGACGGGTAATATACAGTATGTACTCGAGCCAAGAGGGATTAATAGGAGCGGAAGATCAAGAACGAAGGGCTCGGATTAGAAAGGGTGTGAGACAGTAATGTAGTCTTTCACCCCAGTTCAATCTGTATATCAAAGCACTGATGGAAATAAAAGAAAGGTTCAGGAGTGGGATTAAAATTCAAGATGAAAGGGTGTCATCGCCGATGACATTGCTATCCTGAGTGAAAGAAAAATTACAGGATCTGTGAAAGGAATGAACAGTCTAATGAGTACAGAATATGAATTGGGAGTAAATCGAAGAAAGACAAAGTAACGAGAAGTAGCAGAAATGAGAAGAGCGAGAAACATAACATCAGTATTGATAATCACGAAGTAGATTAAGTTAAGGAATTCTGCTACCTACGCAGCAAAATAACCAATGACGAACGGAGCAAGGAGGACATCGAAAGCAGACTACCCCTGGCAAAAAAGGGCATTCCTGGCCAAGAGAAGTCTACCAGTATAAAACAGAGGCCTTGATTTGAGGATGAAATTTCTGAGAATGTACGTTTGGAGCACAGCATTGTATGGTAATGAGACATGGACTATGGGGAAACCGACAGACAAGAGAATCGAAGCATTTGAGATGTGATGTTACAGACGAATGATGAAAATTAGGTGGACTGATAAGGTAAGGAATGAGGAGGTTCTGCGCAGAATCAAAGAGGAAAGGAATACGTGGAGAACACTGACAAGAAGGGACAGTATGATAGGACATTTGTTAAGACATCATGGTACTAGACGGAAATGTATAGGGTAAAAACTGTACAGGAAGACAGAGAAATACATGCAGAAAATAACTGAGGACGTAGGTTGCAAGTGTTACTCTGAGATGAAGAGGTTACCACAGAGAGGAATTCGTGGCGGGCAGCATCAAACAAAAAGACTGATGACTAAATTAAGTAAAATTTTAAAAAAAACTGAACTCTGTGGAATGTGTGCTGCCCATTTCTTTCAACAGGAAGTGTAAGTTCACCCTACCCCAGGCCACATGGGCTTGTCACCTGCGGACCCCTGTATCCTGGAACTTAGTCGGTGTGGTGTCCGACCCCACTGCCGCGCCTGTTACTGGGAACCTTGAAGTCACGTCTGTAACAGGTCATATCACAGTAGACTGATAACACATACTCATTCCGGGAGTTTTTGTACTAATACTGTGTGTTTAAACACAAATGAATATCGGGGTTTTAAGGCGTTGTAGCATTAATTACATTCATCTCACAATTACAAATAACACATCGAATGATAGAGCAACTTGAACAGTTTTGTATATGTATCTGTGCGAATGCGTTTGCGCTGTTTGCTGTGTCTTCCGTTAGAAAGCGCTAGTAAAAACTTTGCGAACGAAATGTTGTTGCATAACGATGAAGATTTTCTGGATCGTGTCATCTTCGGTGATGAATCGACATACCTAAGTGGAAATGTGAGCACAGATAACGTGCGCATCTGGGGATCAGCAGAACCCCACGAGACGGCACGGCTGCGACGAGACTTCCCTGAATTGAATGTTTTGTGGTGTCGTATCCAGACGGAAGGTTTATGAACCTTTCTTTTTCGGTGAAGCAACAGTAACGGCGTTTTTTATCTTGATGCACTAGAACTGTGGCTCTCTTTAATATTGGAAGAATCTGGACTAAAGAACTTTATTTTGCAGCAGTATCGTGCGCCGCTTCACTGACATGACTCAGTGCGCAATTGGTTGTACCCGACCGCTGGATTGGCCACATGGGGCCTGGTGATAGAGCTCGTTTCGTGTGGCCTCCACGTTCATCCTATCTGAAGCTATGTGATTTTTACGTTTGGGGTCATAAAGGATCATGAGCATGTGTATCTCCTACCATCTGATACACCCGACTTAAGAAACAGGATTGAAGCAGTTGTTGCAATAATTACTCCAGGCATACTGACCAAGGTTCGGTACAAAGTCGTCTTTCGACACTGTGTGCAGAGTGACGAACGGCGCTCACATTGAACGCTTATAAGAAAAACTGTTTGAGTTGCTTTGCTTTTTCATTTGATGAATTATTTGTAATTGTAAGATGAATCTAATAAATGCTAAATGCCTTAAAACCTCATATTGAATATTCATTTTGAGAAACCCGGTATTTCCGATGATGCAGCTCGTCTGATGACCCACTACCGTTTATTCGATAGTAATTAACTATCCTAGCTATGAATTGTATGTAAGGGAGGAAGAAAATGAGGCCACACTCAAAGAGAGATAATCATGGTCTGCATGTAATGCAAGATTTGGTATGGCGCACCAGAACTGTTACTTACTACGGAGTTACTATTTGCTGCAGAATAAGGCTGCCCGATTAGGTCCACGGCGAGTAACGGATTACTGCTGGTTACAAGTGGTACACATGTACGCTGATAATTCAACAATGCTTCTAAACTAGGTGTGCCTGCAGACTTCTCTACACCGAAGATCGCGCTGTACATGCGCCAACACTAACACTAAAGAGAGTAAGATTGGTGTTTCATGTCAGGTCGACAACTAGGTCTTCATATTGATCGCATGCTAGACTTAGGTAAGGATATTGTAGGAAACCTGTCGTGGTCTGTTGAAAGAAACTTTTCCAGTATTCAGCTGAACTGCTTTAAAAAAACACGGTGCTGTCCTGTTCCATCTATCATAAATTATTGCGTCCTACATCGTCAACGATCTGCCTTGTGTTCTGATATCTATGGCTACCCCTAAGATTCTTTTCTTCCATAATTTTTCAGAGAAGACTTGCAATATGTACCTAACCATTCTTTCTCTTCGATTCACTATGATTAATATAGATTTTTTCTCACTGTAGGACGCGTTAATTCCGTAACCAATAATACATTTGATATGCCACAGTCTCATGCAACAACACTTTTCAAAGGCTTCTAACCGTTTCGTTCCTGCTGCGCTGGATAACTATGTTTCCATAAAGAGCGATGCTTTGACCATAGCTTCTCATTGTACACAGTTTTGTTATTGATTGAAGTGCCAAAGAAACTGGTATAGGCATGCATATGTAAATAGGCAGAATACGGCACTGCGGTCGGCAACGTCTATATAAGACAAGTGTCTGGGGCAGTTGTTAAATCGGTTACTGCTGCTACAGTGGCAGGTAATCAAGATTTAAGTGAGTTTGCAGGTGATGTTACAGTCGGAGCACGAGGAATGGGACACAGCATCTCCGAGGTAGCGATGAAGTGGGGTTTTCCCGTAAGACCATTTCACGAGTGTACCGCGACAGACAGGAATCCGCTAAAACATAAAATCTCCGACATCGCTGGGCCAGGAAAAGATCCCCCAAGAACGGGACCAACTACGCTACGACTGAAGAGAACCGTTCAACGTGACAGAAGTGCAACCCTTCCGCAAATTGCTGTAGATTTCAGTGCTGGACCATCAGTAAGTGTCAGGGTGCGAACCATTCAACGAAACATAATCGATACAGGTTTACGGAGCCGAAGGCCCACTCGTGTATCCTCAATGACTGCACGACAGAAAGCTTTACGCCTGGCCTGGGCTCGTCTGAGCTCGTCAACACCGACGTTGGACTGTTGATAAGGATGTTCCCTGGTCGGACTGGTCTCGTCTCAAATTATGTACGGGTATGAACCCTGTATGTCAGGCTAGTGGAGGCTCTGTAAAGGAGTGGGGTGTGTGGAGTTGGAGTGATATGGGAGCCCTGATACGTCTAGATACGACTCTGATAGGTGACATGTACGTAAGCATCCTGTCTGATCACCCGCATCCATTCATGTCCATTGTGCATTACGACGGACTTGAGTAGTTGGCTCTGAGCACTATGGGACTTAACTTCTGAGGTCATCAGTCCCCTAGAACTTAGAACTATTTAAACCTAACTAACCTAAGGACATCACACACATCCACGCCCGAGGCAGGAGTCGAACATGCGACCGTAGCGGTCCCGCGGTTCCAGACTGTAGCGCCTAGAACCGCTCGGCCACCACGGCCGGCGGACTTAAGTAGTTCCAGCAGGACAATGCGACACCCCACACGTCCAGATTTGCTCCAGAGTAGCTCCAGGAACACTCTTCTGTGTTTAAACACTTCCACTGGCCACCATTTCCCCGGACATGAACATTATTGAGCATATCTGGGATGCCTTGCAACGTGCAGTTCACAAGAGATCTCCGCCCCTTCGCACTTTATGGACAGCTCTGCAAAATTCAAGGTGTCAATTCCCTCCAGCACTAATTCAGATATTAGTTTAATCCATGCCTCGTCGTGGTGCTGCACTTCTGCGTGCTCGTGCCCTACACGATATTAGGCAGGTGTACTAGTTTTTTTGGCTCTCCAGTGTATCAGTGTAGAAAGCCCTTTTGCATTGTACAGTCCTTGCTATAATGTCTTTCTCACCTCTTTCTTCATTATCCACCTCCGAGATAGTAAGATTCATCTACCTCTAAAAAACGCTTACCTCTTTTGTATCAGTCATTGCCCGTCTATGTAATCTCAACAGTATGAGATCGATCTGTTGTAGGGCTCGTTTCTTTTCATCTAAAGACCAGGTGAAGTGGCACTGTAACAGAAGGGAGCCCAGTATGTTATAATTGGGTGGGAGTTTCCAGTTCCAGAATTTGTCTTACGATCAAAAGCAACCTCTCAAAAAACAGGAAGACTAGCGCTATTTTTATTTTTGTTCTAAATCGTTTTGTTAGAGACAAAACAGACTAAAGGATGTAGGTCTAGTGAGAATGGCATGGAGGGGCTCTCAGTTGGAAATATTTGGGATATAATTTCCAGTTCTGTTATTTGCGTTAGGATCAAAGAAACCTTAACCGGAGCCTGTGAATTGCACCTGTTTCTGCGATATCAACTCCTAGACACAATTACGAACGTCTAATGTATGTAGCGGGCTAGAGTTGGTGACAATGTTTGAGACTTGTCCAATTTGTATAGCATCAAGAGTTTCTTGTATACTTTCCGTCCTCTACTCTAATGTGGCTGTTTGAGATCCGATCGAGGTTCTTTTCAGCCAACTACCAGGAAAATTGGTAGCGGGCAGATGTGTTCCCAGCTGAGACAGATGGGAGGATAACCAGTTCCTCCTAGCACAAAGCCATCCAGATTGGCCACCTGCGAGATGTCTTAATCATTGCCATAGAGTTCGGCAGTGTTCATCAAGTGTGTTACACTAAGTGATGTAGACTGAAGCGAAATTTTAATTCTGCAGTCATGCTGATATGCTGGATGACGTCAGGGGATTACCAGCGATCGACTTTTTCGCAGAGCGGCCCTTTGAAAGCAGCCTTGACCTGAACCTCCAGGAACTGGGCCTCGCTTGTCCAGGTCAGCGACCCCACACCTGTGTTGCGTAGCCCAACTTCCTGCGCCGCATCGGCAGCCCAACCGAACGACACAGCAGACTATCCCAGTCGGCTGATGCAGACGCTGCAGCAACGTTTACCAGTTTATCTGATACACTAATCACAAAGATCTTCGAACGGCGTTGGATTTTCCAAAGTATGCGTCCTCCGAGTGTTTGTCAGGACAGGAAATGTTTTCAGATCGTCTAAGCGAAATGTGCAGCTGGAGAGAAACTGGTGCAGTTTTGGCGGGCCCACTTGTTGCCAAGATTCTTCGACTACGATGATAAACTTTCGCTGGGAAGCCCTAACACATCCTTCATATAGTCCCGATCTTTCCCCGTGCGATTGTCATATTTTTGGATCCCTGAAGAAAGACATTCTTGGCCCTTGATTCACTTACTTTTTTCTATGTGTCTCGTTTTCATTTTACTGTCCCTTACGCGATGAGTCGCATCTGACGACTCAGGATGTGGCAAACAGGATTGCAATTTGTCTTAGCAGACGTTCCGTTACGTTCCGTGGGATATGCTAAAACCTGTCACTGCTCTGTGACCGCCAGTAACCCGGAACCAGCAAACAGCACGATAATGAACTAGCGACATCGACTACCTTGTTCTCCTTGAGACAGCAACTGGTCATTCTACAAACTACGACCGCCACTACTTCGCGGTAAGTCATGCATTTATCTGCAACACTGTAGCACTATTATGCAACAGAAAATTCGCAACTATACTAAACAGAAACATTCATATTAGTTTATTTTCTCTGGTATTTCCTTTACGACATATTTCAGTATGAACGGTATGTTGTTTAGAAACTTCGCAGTTCCGTTATTAATGTACTAAGAAGCTCCAAACTTTATTTCGGGCTCGTCGGTCGTGATATAGTTTTTCTTCTCTGATGTTTCTTTGAACTACACCGGCCTGCTTTGTTGTGGTTTCTCTCAATCGTTTCTGTCCTGAGTAGAAGAAAAAGTTTTGCCTCCGAGACCCAGACACGGTAATTTAGACTTTTGACGTGAACATTGGTTGCTCTAAATTACTGGCCGCAAGAGCTAAAATATGACCGGCGAAAATCTTAAAATTTCAACCTTTAATTCATTGTACGAACTCAGAGGAGAGGTTGAGTAGTTTCCAGGTGAATAAAAATAAACGAGTTACTAGAGCAGGTTTCTGGTCTGACATCTAATAAACATTTGGCTTATCTTGTGGATATTAAGTTGAACTTACAGTTGCCAGCTTTACAGGCATTTAGAAGGTGCTGCAAATATATTTATCTTTGAAGGTAAACCCCAGGCCTCTATTTGCAAACTTCAGTTATGGATTGGTAAACCTGGCGAAAATAATTAATCTGCATTCGCTTCATTGAAAGCATTTGGTGACAAAAAGTATGACACGATTAGATCCAACTTTCCAGAAAATAACAACACAGAAGCGAAAGATGACCAAATTGATTTAGGACCCTTTTAGCACAATGCATGAGAATTAGCAAAGAAATCCAGGAAGAGCTCATTGAATTCAAAATGATGGGAACTGTAAGGACACATTTGACTCTGATTTTTTTGGGCAGTTTTGATGTAAAAAAGCAGTTTCATGCACCAAAATACGAAAAATAGCCTTGTGCTGCCTTATGCTTCTCTCCAAAACTTATTCGCAAACAAGGGTTTTTTGGTTTGCTGGTTATTAAAAATAAGTCCAGCACTCTGTTGGAAATAACTGACCATACTCGTCTATCTTTGTACTGTAATATCTGTATTAGCCCCAGGATTATCCAACTTGGCCGGCCGGTGCGGTCGAGCGGTTCTAGGCGCTGTAGTCTGGAACCGCGCGACCGCCACGGTCGCAGGTTCTAATCCTGCCTCGGGCATGGATGTGTACGATGTCCTTAGGTTAGTTAGGTTTAAGTAGTTCTAAGTTCTAGGGGACTGATGACCTGAAATGTTAAGTCCCATAGTGCTCAGAGCCATTTGAACCATTTATCCAACTTGTAAACAAGATGCGACTTCATGGATCACATTAATGCGAACCGAATTTTATTTTCTACTAAAATGATGTGTTTTCTGTTATAATAGTATTGTTGATGCATGTTAGTTTTGAGTTTAATGCTTATGCTAAAAGTTTTGATTAAAGTTTATTTTTAAGTTGGCACAGTTTTTTTTTCTTGAACCTTGTGGTCCCTGCTAACAGTAAATAAACCAATGTGGTCCCCATTCAAAAAAAGATTGGGAATCACTGCTCTAAATAGTCAGTTTGAAACTTATTATTTCGTGACTGTACGTGTGTGCCCGTCCTGTAGCTACTGTGCAAGCCAGGACTCGATTTCCGGGATCCGGGAAAAGGAAGCTGTTGGCCTGGCTATAGAGAATGGGCCAGTCTTCTTCCCTTAATCCTTCTAAATGGCTGGCGGCCTGGGTGATTTCGCCAGGATGGCCGATATTTTGCAGCGCCTGTGGAAAATAAAAGTAAAAAGCTCTGGCAGGAAGCAGCTCTTTGACGACTTCTGTTAGCGAGAACTGGAAACGGCCATTGGTAATACTTGAAAGTCGTTCCTGAGGCTGATTGATCCAAAGGCCTGAATGTTAAAATACTTTCGTGCAGAGGTTTGGAGATTGCGAATTCGGAAGTCGGCCGGCACACCTCTCTTGGTGCAGGATGGCAGGTTTTTTGCCCTCTGGGGCGGAGGTGGTGTTGCAGGCTATGTGGATATTCTGAACCCTATTTTAGGTGTCGCACATACCCTTGGCACATGCGAGCAACCAGTTTCGCGCAGTGGTTTTTCCGACCACAGCCTCCCGCGCTTCTGATTTACGCCGGTCGTTTATCAGCTGCAGTTTTGTCACCATCAGTCAGGCAGTACCCTCGACAAAAGCTTTTGTTTCCATGTTGTTTCATACTCTGACTAACTGAAATAACGACGGCAATGAAAAAGAAGCAACAATCTTGCCCACCTAAAGAAACAGATGTACAGATTAAAAAAACGCATGCATTAACAGCAGATCCCATGACGAAACGCGCCGCTCTTCGATGGATCTTCTCGATCAGTCCTACCTGATACAGATCCCAGATACATGAACAATACCCAAGAATCGGGCAAACAAGCGCCTTATAAGCCACTCCTTTCGTGGACATCTTACGTTTCCTTAAGAATCTGTCGATGAATCTGAGTCTGGTGTCGCTTTTCCCACAATCTGTTTTATGTGGTCACTCCACTTAAGGTCGCTCTGGATAGTTACGCGTAGATATTTTACGGCAGACGCTGTCTCCAGCTGTTTGTCATCAATAGTGTAGCTGTACAGTTGTGGATTTCTTTTCTTATGTATGCGAAATATGTTACATTTATTTACGTTCAGGGTCTACTGCACCATTCATCAATTCTCTGCACGTCGTTCTACAAATTCTTATTATCTTCTGGCGTTGCTACTTTCGTATAGACAACTGCATCATCTGCAAATAACCTTAAAGAACATCCGACGCTTTCTATTAGATCATTTAAATATATTATAAACAGCAACGGTCCTATCACACTTCCCTGTGGTACCCCGGATATTACCTTTACATCTGTCGATTTTGTTCCGTTAAGAGCGATGCGTTGAGTTCTATCTGCAAGAAAGTCTTGAATCCAGTCGCAAGTCAGCTCCGATACTCAGTAAGCTAGTATTTTTTTCATTAAACGGCAATGCGGGATGGTGTCAAATGCCTTTCTGAAATCAAGGAACACGGCGTCAGCCTGAGCGCCGTTGTCCACTGCGCTGTGGATCTCATAGAGGAACAGAGCGGGCTGAGTTTCGCAGGATCTCTGTTTGCGGAATCCATGTTGATTTTTATAGAGGAGATGTTCATTTTCCAAAAACGACATAATTCTTGAGCATAAAACATGTTCCATAATTCTAAAACAGACTGACGTCAACGATATAGATTTATAATTACGGCCATTGTTAAAAACGCTTTTTTTCTAGTCATTAGGTACCTTCGTTGCTCAAGCGATCTATGATAAACTACTGCTATAAGGGGAGCAAATTCTTTAGCATAATCTTTATAGAATCTTATGGGTATCTCATCTGGCCCTGACCCCTTTCCACTATTATAGGTGCTTTTCAGTTCCGCGATCGGTTGTCTCAATATCTGCCATTTCGACGTTCGTACGACGATTGCAGGAGGGCAGTGTTACTAACTTTCGCAGTGAAACAACTTCGGAAGACCGAATTCAGTATTTCGGCCTACTTCCTATTATCTTACGTTTCAGTGCCGGTGTGGTCGCTGAGAGAATGAATAGCTGTTTTTGACCCACTTACTAATTTTAAGTACGGCCAAAATCTCTTAGGGTTTTTACTCAGGTCGGTTGACAACGTCTTACTTTCAAAATCATTTAACACTTCTCCCATTGCTCTCTTTACGCTCATCGCTTCGTTCAGCTTTTGTTTGTCAGCTAGGTTTTTGCTTCTCTTGAATCTGAAATGAAGTGCTCTTTGTTTACGTAGTGGTTTTCTAACACCGTTATCAAACCATGGTGGATCTTTCCCATTCCTTGAAACCGTGGTCGGAACATACTAGTTTAGGGCATATTGAACGATGCCTTTGAATTTTTTTCCATTTGTTCTCCACATCTTCGTCCTCACCACCAAATATTTGATGCTGACTGCTGAAATATTCTGGAATTTGTGTCCTGTCACCCTTGCTGAGCAAATATATCTTCCTACCTTTCTTAACATTCCTTGTAGGGCCCGTCGTCATTGATGCTTTCACAGCATTATGATCACTGATACCTTCCTCTGATTCGATAAGTTCAGGTCCGTTTCTTGCCGGGGAGTCTAAGACGTTACACTTACGAGTTGGTTCTCTATCTGTTCAAGGTAATTTTCGGACAAGACATTCAGAAAAATGCCACACGAATCCCTGTATCTGACACCAGTTTTGATGGCATAACACTCCCAATCTATACCTGGAAAGTATGATCAGGAAAATTGCTAATGATATTCTGCAAGTTCTGTGTGAAGCGCTCTACAACTACAGATCCTGACCCAGGTGGTCTATGAAAGCATACGATCATTTTTGACCGTTCTTTGATACTCAGTTTCATCCAGATTAATTCACATTCGGAATCTGTGATAATCTCGCTAGATTTTATCGAATTTTTTACTGCAATATACACGCCGCCACCATGGGCGACTGCCGGCCGGAGTGGCCGTGCGGTTCTGGGCGCTACAGTGTGGAACCGAGCGACCGCTACGGTCGCAGGTTCGAATCCTGCCTCGGGCATGGATGTGTGTGATGTCCTTAGGTTAGTTAGGTTTAATTAGTTCTAAGTTCTAGGCGACTGATGACCTCAGAAGTTAAGTCGCATAGTGCTCAGAGCCATTTGAACCATGGGCGACTAACCTACCCTTACGATAAACGTTCTAATCTGAACTTAGGATTTCGTTATCATTGATGTCTGTTCACAACCAGCTTTCTGTTCCCAATTCTATCTATGCATTATAACCTTCAGTAAGCGATACTAATTCTGAGACCTCTCCTCGGATGCTCCTGCAGTTTACTAAAATCATATTAATCTTTTCTGTCTCTGATCTGCGAGGACCAAGATTCTCTGAGGTCACTTTGGCTGATTTAAAAGGCAAATCGTCTTTAATCCCAAGGGAGGGGTTCCCAAACCCGAAAAAGCCCCATGTGCACACCATACTAACTCCGCTAGTACACATATATACACTTCTACTAAAATGCTTTTGGTGATGTCATGACGCCCATGACCACCTTCGCTGGATCCGCCCGTGAGCAAAATTTGTCTTCGCGAAGTGTGTGTGGATTGTTGCTGTACCGTTTGTGGGTTTTCGCCAGATGTTACGATAGCTCCGTGGAAGGACATGAAGGGACGTTTTCTAAGAACAGCATCGCAATAGGGCTTCTACAGCAAGGATGATCCGCGTACTGATCGCTAATACAAGCTACTCTCGTATGAAACTAGCTCTATTATACAGGGTGGTCCATTGATCGTGACCGGGCCAAATATTTCACGAAATAAGCGTCAAGTGAAAAAACTACAAAGAACGAAACTTGTCTAGCTTGAAGGCGGAAACCAGATGGCGCTATGGTTGGCCCGCTAGATGGCGCTGCCATAGGTCAAACGGATATCAACTGCGTTTCTTTAAATAGGAGCTCTCATATTTTACTACATATTCGTGTAATACGTAAAGAAATATGAATGTTTTAGTTGGACAACTTTTTTCGCTTTGTGATAGATAGCGCTCTAATAGTCACAAACATATGGCTCACAATTTTAGACGAACAGTTGGTAACAGGTAGGTTTTTTAAATTTAAATACAGAACGTAGGTACGTTTGAACATTTTATTTCGGTTGTTCCAATGTGATACATGTACCTTTGTGAACTTATCATTTCTGAGAACGCATGCTGTTACAGCGTGATTACCTGAAAATACCACATTAATGCAATAAATGCTTAAAATGATGTCTGTCAACCTCAATGCATTTGGCAATACGTGTAACGACATTCCTCTCAACACCGAGTAGTTCGCCTTCCGTAATGTCCGTACATGCAATGACAATGCGCTGACGCATGTTGTCAGGCTTTGTCGGTGGATCACGATAGCAAATATCCTTCAACTTTCCCCACAGAAAGAAATCCGGGGACGTCGGATCCGGTGAACGTGCGGGCCATGGTATGGTGCTTTGACGACCAATCCACCTATCATGAAATATGCTATTCAATACCGCTTCAACCGCACGCGAGCTATGCGTCGGACATCCATCATGATGGAAGTACATCGCCATTCTGTCATGCACTGAAACATGTTGTAGTAACATCGGTAGAACATTACATAGGAAATCAGCATACATTGCACCAATTAGATTGGCATCGATAAAATGGGGTACAATTATTCTTCCTCCCATAATGACGCACCACACATTAACCCGCCAAGGTCGCTGATGTTGCACTTGTCGCAGCCATCGCGGATTTTCCGTTGCCCAATAGCGCATATTATGCCGGTTTCCGTTACCGCTGTTGATGAATGACGCTTCTTCGCTAAATGGAACGCGTGCAAAAAATCTGTCATCGTCCCGTAATTTCTCTTGTGCCCAGTGGCAGAACTGTACACGACATTCAAAGTCATCGCCATGCAATTCCTGGTGCATAGAAATATGGTACGGGTGCAGATTCTCACGCAATTTGTCTGCTACTGATGTGCGGATTAGCCGTGACAGCAGCTAAAACACCTACTTGGGCATCATCATTTGTTGCAGGTCGTGGTTGACGTTTCATATGTGGCTGAACACTTCCTGTTTCCTTAAATAACGTAACTATCCGGCGAACGGTCCGGACACTTGGATGATGTCGTCCAGGATACCGAGCAGCATACATAGCACACAACCGATGGGCATTTTGACCACAATAGCCATACTGTGCCCGCATCTCGTGGTCGTGCGGTAGCGTTCTCGCTTCCCACGCCCGGGTTCCCGGGTTCGATTCCCGGCGGGTCAGGGATTTTCTCTGCCTCGTGATGGCTGGGTGTTGTGTGCTGTCCTTAGGTTAGTTAGGTTTAAGTAGTTCTAAGTTCTAGGGGACTGATGACCATAGATGTTAAGTCCCATAGTGCTCAGAGCCATTTTTGAACAATAGCCATACATCAACACGATATCGATCTTTTCCGCAATTGGTAAACGGTCCATTTTAACACGGGTAATGTATCACGAAGCAAATACCGTCCGCACTGACGGAATGTTAAGCGATACCACGTACTTATACGTTTGTGACTATTACAGCGCCATCTATCATAAAGCGAAAAAAGTAGTCCAACTAAAACATTCATATTTCTTTACGTACTACACGAATATGTAATAAAAATTGGGGATTCCTATTTAAAAAAACGCGGTTGATATCCGTTTGAGCTACGGCAGCGGTATCTAGCGGGCCAACCATAGCGCCATCTGGTTTCCCCCTTCAAGCTAGACGAGTTAGTTATTTGTAGTTTTTTCGTTTGACGCTTATTTCATGAGATATTTGGCCCGGTCACTATCAATGGACCACCCTGTATAGGTTGTGGCCGTGGGAATACTACTCTCCTCGCCATTGCAGCTGCCAAACAGCAAACGCGGAAGTTGAGCGGCGGCTGCAGGTTGCCAGCGGGGGGCTTTGTTGCGGACGCCGTGTTGCGAGGTGCGGGGCGTGGACGCCCTGGAACCAGATCCCAGTGCGTGCGGCGTCAGCAAGGTCGACGCTCGACCCTGATCGCCATGTGGCGCGCCGCTTCCGTCCAGAACACGACTCCGGCGGCGCAGCCGGTCGACTGCACCTTTGGCTGCGCTCACATTCCTGATATGTGATTTTAACAAAAATGGTACGGTCAGCGGTCTTACTTGTGATAGTTACTTATAAAAAAAACTGACCGGTTTTGGCACATACAGAGACCATCTTCATACTGATTGCAGAGTTTGGTGGAACTGGCGACGTGCCGAGCAGCTGCGTGTTGTCAAGACGACGCCAGCTTCAGCAAATGGCGCAATCAGTCTGTAGACGGCCTACTATATGCGCCGAAACATGTCATTATAAATAAATGATATTTTGCGATCCTGACTGTTTCTTCATAAGTAATAACCTGATAAGGGCGACCACAGGGCAGATGTTGGAGCACCAGAGCTTTTAAATATCCACTCTAGTTTTTCATTGAAGTAGGGCCGGTTTAGGCGCGAACGACACACAGCCGCCGCTTGTGGAGCCAAGTTGACAGGGGCGCCAGAGGCACAACAACTGTGACATTTCTATGCAGTACGTGCCACAGTTAGGAGCGGCTTCTTGTAACACCACAGTGAGAGGGGCACGAGAGTGCGAAGTTTGTAAACAGAGCTTTTCACAATTAGTAGCTGAAAGTGTACGTGCGAAAATGAGGAAGGGGGACGGCGTCAAATACACTACTGGCCATTAAAATTGCTACACCAACAAGAAATGCAGATGATAAACAGGGATTCATTGGACAAATATATTATACTAGAACTGACGTGTCATTACATTTTCACGCAATTTGGGTGCATAGGTCTTGAGAAATCAGTACCCAGAACAACCACCTCTGGCCGTAATAACGGCCTTCATACGCCTGCGCATTGAGTCAAACAGAGCTTGGATGGCGTGTACAGGTACAGCTGTCCATGCAGCTTCAACAGGATACCACAGTTCATCAAGAGTAGTGACTGACGTATTGTGACGAGCCAGTTGCTCGGCCACCATTGACCAGACGTTTTCAATTGGTGAGAGATCTGGAGAATGTGCTGGCCAGGGTAGCAGTCGAACATTTTCTGTATCCAGAAAGGCCCGTACAGGACCTGCAACATGCGGTAGTGCATTATGCTGCTGAAATGTAGGGTTTCGGAGGGATCGAATGAAGGGTAGAGCCACGGGTCGTAACATATCTGAAATGTAACGTCCACTGTTGGAAGTGCCGTCAGTGCGAACAAGAGGTGACAGAGACGTCTAACCAATGGCACCCCATACCATCACGCCGGGTGATACGCCATGACGAATACACGCTTCCAATGTGCGTCCACAGCGATGTCGCCAAACACGGATGCGACCATCTTGATGCTGTAAACAGAACCTGGATTCATCCGAAAAAATGACGTTTTGCCATTCGTGTACCCAGGTTCGTCTTTGAGTACACCGTCGCAAGCGCTATTGTCTGTGATGCGGCGTCCAGGGTAACCGCAGCCATGGTCTCCGAGCTGATAGTCCATGCTGCTGGAAACGTCGTCGAACTGTTCGTGCAGATGGTTGTCGTCTTGCAAACGTCCCCATCTGTTGACTCAGGGATCGAGACGAGGCTGCACGATCCGTTACAGCCATGCGGATGAGATGCCTGTCATCTCGACTGCTAGTGATACGAGGCCGTTGGGATCCAGTACGGCGTTCCGTATTACCCTCCTCAACCCGCCGATTCCATATTCTGCTAACAGTCATTGGATCTCGACCAACGCGAGCAGCAATGTCGCGATACGATGAACCGCAATCGCGATAGCCTGCAATCCGACCTTTATCAAAGTCGGAAACGTGATGGTACGCATTTCTCCTCCTTACACGAGGCATCATAACAACGTTTCACCAGGTAACGCCAGCCAACTGCTTTTTGTGTATGAGAAATCGGTTGGAAACTTTCCTTATGTCAGCACGTTGTAGGTGTCGCCACCGGCGCCAACCCTGTGTGAATGCTTTAATTAGCTAATCATTTGCATATCACAGCATCTTCTTCCTGTCGGTTAAATTCCGCGTCTGTAGCATGTCATCTTCGTGGTGTAGCAATTTTAATGGCCAGTAGTGTAATAAGTCGCTTATGTGGAAAAAAATTCTCAAAACTGGCCTTGCATTAACGTCACGTTACCACGTATGGTGCTAGAGTAAAACATCGAGTGTATGTCAACAGTTCTACATAGTGATCTGTGTCATATTCTGGCACAGTGGCGTTCGACCCGAAACTAGCCTGTACTGATTGTAGTGATTGGTTAAATTTTAACTAGCTGTCAACCGGGGGAGAGATGGTAATTTATAGTTTCCTGATTGGTCACTCGACGGTGTGCTAATGTCTTGGGTTAAGCGCCATATCTCTCTGCGGTGTTTCACAGAGTGGTGTTGGTTATTCGCCCTCGAATGGTTACATCACTTTAAGTTGACCCTTTGGGGTTATAAGAGAGGAGTAAGTTAGACTGTGGCACCAAATTTCATTCTCTCGTTTTCTTTCATTTCCACATTCTCCTGTTCACTGCATAAGTTGTTATTGTGGTCACGTGTAGAATACAGCTAAAAGGGTGACTGAGTCTAAAGCGACTATATTTCTTTGTTTTGGTATGAACAAAGAAAAATCAAAGAAATTGAATCCCATGTGAGCTTAGTGAAAACGATACACAAAGTGTATAAGAATTGTTTTTTTAATATATATTAAATTTGTTGCATTTTGTGTAGACAGTGGCTTGCGACTATTTGTCAAATGCAGTTCCGACAACGTATACTGCGGATCACTGCAGATGTTACGGATGAAGGTAACTTTATTGTACCATGCATTGTGGTTCATGCCCTTGCCCTCTCCGCAAAAATTGTCCTTAGGAAGCAATTTTTTTCGAATAGCTGCCAATTTAGAATTTTCAGCATGTGTTCAAATGGTTCAAATGGCTCTAAGCACTATGGGACTTAACATCTGTCATCAGTCCCCTATAGTTAGAACTACTTCAACCTAACTAACCTAAGGACATCACACACATCCACGCCCGAGGCAGGAATCGAACCTGCGACCATAGCTAATTACACGTTCCATGGATCATTGGAACGATATTTTATCGGAATGATTTGAACGAGTCAATTTATACTTTACAAGTTGTGTATACGTAACACAGATCTATAAATTCATATTTCGCAATTTTTTCTTAACCTTTTTAGTGATCCTGATGTTTTTTGATATGCTAAGTTCACATACACTGTTTCCTAACATATTAGACTCCTGTAAGCTCTATTTCATCAAATTGTTTACTACGTCAGACTTTGGACTAACTTTCCTTGCTATATACGCTGTAGGTGAGTATTTAATAGATGAAATCTAGATATGTTGTAATAAAACGACGGATTTCACGATCGACCGCTGTTCTTTTCTCCATTGTCCAACCAATTCATAATTCTTTGAAAAATATCATTAACAATCCTCTCAGTTTCTCTCTCTCTAATGAGAGCTATTATAATACTAGAATAGTATGTAAAAAGTACCAATTGAGGTTGCTGAATGTTAAGTCGAAGGTCATTCACATATATAAGTAAGAGGAATGAACCCAAAATTGAACCATCTGTGGGACTCCCTTTATGATTTCTCCTCAGTCACAAAAATTTTCTATGTTTCCAAAATTGTGTGAATTATTAAGCCCAATTTTTGAGATCTTTTATTAAGTTTGATTCATGGTAGTTGTGTGTAAAAATCAACATTTCCATAAAACTTAAGGTTTTCTAAGAGCGTAATATGATCAAGACAATGAAACGCCTTGGAAGTATCACGAAAAATACTAGCTGGCGATATTTCACTATTTAAGGATTGTAATATTTCGTGGATGAATGTACAGATAGCATCTCAATGGGAAAACCATTCTGGAATCAAAACTGTGATATGCTAAGTAAATTGTTTGTACTTAAAAGTGAGACTACCCTTAAGTACACTGCTTCTTCGTATGTTGGAAGCAGGTGTCAGTAAGGAGACCAGATGACAATCAAGTCTTTCTTGTCACATTTCTTGTAAAGAGGCTCCACAATTGAGTATTTTAACCTTTCTGATAAAATTTCCTGTGACGGTGATGCGTTACATAACATATCACTGAATATATTAATCATTAAGTTATAACAATAATTCAGAATCATGTTTCAAATTCCACCAACACAATGAGCTTTCATTTTTTACAATTTTTACGTTTCTATCAATTTCAGTGAAGGATGTTGGTGCTACTTCTAGCTGCTTAATGTTTTGCGGAATGCCTTTTTTAGAATATTCTCTTACTTCTTCAACAACATAATTAATCCAATTTTTGCTGCTGTATTTAGAAACTGATTGTTAAAATCACTCGTAACTTGTGAATTGTCTGTCATAACATTGTCATTTAGTTTAATTACTTACTCTTAAAACATTATATCCTGTTCTCATTAATTAGTGTCACCGCTTTGTATGAATCCGCCACAGGGCTGTAAGGTGCCATATGGTTTATTTCCGTTAATTATGCATCATCATCATCATCAGAGAGTCAATTTACGATTGGGTGCATGTGAACTGTTTCAGTCTGAGCAGTCTCTTTGAAAATGTTATCAATGAGGGCTTTACCGTGATGTCTCACATGAGTTGGACAATCAACTACTGAAATTAAATTGAAACGCCCAAATAATGATTGTGGTTCATTATTTCCTGTCGTATCGTTTAAGAAATCTACTTTGAAATCTCCACAGTTTCTTCTTGTCTGACAGGCAGTTCAGTAACACATCCAGATTTCTCATAAACAGCTGAAAGAGGTGATTTGCGGACTGTTATAATTACCAGAGAAATATTCGGAAGCGACAACTCACAAGGACGTGCTACTAGGTTCTGGTCTGTACAAAAACTACTGATTTCAATATTTTCGACTTCGTGCTCAACTTTTACAGATGCTACAATTTCTCCTTTTTCCATGGTAATTACACGAAAATGACGCTAGTATATAATCTCTGATACTTAACTCCTCCACCTCTGTTGTTACATGGTGTTCAGAGAGGCACAGAACGTCTATCATTTCAGAATTTTCCACATCTTCTAAACATACAAGAAATTCATCTGTCTAATGTTTGAGCCCCCTATTGTTGTGACGAAAAAAATAAATTATAGTCCAGTTCGTCTCTAATTTATTTCAAGACTGTCTGTTTCTAAGTTGACTGTAATCTAAAAAATGTGTCCCTTTGACTCCAGTAATCACAGAGATTTTGCCTTGTGTGTACGTGGCCCTCATTATATTTTCTAGAGAATGCTCAGCTAATCTGTTATTTTCTGTCCTATTCAGGTGCAGGTTATGTTTTAAAGTTATTAAAATTCTACTAAGGAAGTGCAGAAAGATGCTTGCTTTCCTCACGGCAGATAATTTGTTTAATATCGTCGCGCATTGTTATACCCAGACAATTACTCTCATGACTGACCGCAGCTGTGTCTCACGTGTCCTGTTTTCAAAAGAAGCTATATTTTTCCGTTCAGACAAATAACTTGTTCAAATGGCTCTGAGCACTATGGGACTTAACATCTATGGTCATCAGTCCCCTAGAACTTAGAACTACTTAAACCTAACTAACCTAAGTACAGCACACAACACCCAGTCATCACGAGGCAGAGAAAATCCCTGACCCCGCCGGGAATCGAACCCGGGAACCCGGGCGTGGGAAGCGAGAACGCTACCGCACGACCACGAGCTGCGGACAAATAACTTGTAGAATCAGTTACAAATAATTGTGAAAGTTTCAAATGATAATGCCTCTTTTATTCACACATGTCTAGATCGCATTTTTAGATTTATGAAAGTTAATCGGTTTTGACACAAATAAGTTATAAGAAGTAAATCGTCAAATAGTCGTCTGTACTGTGTTCATCGTAAGAAGAGACCTCATTTGCTGGAACCTCAGTGGGTTTCGTTTGAAGTGGAGCGGAAGCCAAGCTGTGTCTAGTACAGTCAGGAACGATAAATGGGACACATTTTATGACGCGCGTTACGCGCACATCAACTGAACTATAACACGGAACAAAAGGTCAAGCGACGCACTTAACTTGGCAGCACAGGCCAGGCATCTGATCCAACTAACCTGCAGCGATGTGAATAGTTGGAATTAAGACGTAAAAAGAGATTAGCAGAGCAACAATACTGCTTCGAATATCACTTCATTTTCAGACAGAGTGAAATAATATTGGGCAAAATTCCAGCAACACCGCACGCTTCTCAGGGGACCACACTGAAACCATAACACGCTTTCGCTCTTAGCTAAAATAGTATTGCAATTAAAAAAAGAGTAATGAAAATTCCTAACTTAAACACAGAGTATTTTTTTCTGAGGGAGCTGAGTGTAACACATAAGTGTACTGCAGGGATTTCACCGGATATTAGTCAGTCGTCTGCTAATTCTGAACTCCTTCATTAGTCGAATCCGGAAATACAGTTCGGTACTGGAACTGACATCTGCTATGTTAATAACGAGTCGAGCAACAACAGTATTCACAAAGCCATCCAAGCGCCACATTTTCTCCTCTGCTTTTATAACATGGAGCGGACGTGTGACAAAGCTTCGTATATTAGTTTCAGTACGTCTGGCAGCTTAAATGTCTTGTAATTTCTCGTCACAAAGCCATTAACTTGGCTCCAGATCAGTTCTGTTGGGTTCATATACGGTGGCAACTGCAAAAATGCACCATTTGTACGGTGTGCTCGATGCTTTGAAAATTGTTTTCCATGTTTCTACAACGATTGTGACTCTGGCTCATTTGAGACCACGTCTGTGTTATAAAACGATGGATTTAGTATAAATAAAGAGTATCTGATTTCTCATTTTTGTCCTAAAAATTTATTATGTTTTCTTAATTTAAACAATCTTGGATAATCATCGCATTGGCAACTGGATATTTGAGTGCAATATGTAATTATGAACTGGAATATGTGCATTTATCGTAAAAAATGATGATTAGACAGTGTTAAGTATCATATATTTGGTGAACTTTATATTTAAAAGATGTGGATATTCTTCCATAGGGAACGAAAAAGCCGAAAACCAAACTGAGAGTTGAACCAGCGATTCACGGACTATCGCATATTATCTTTCTGGTTCAAATGGCTCTGAGCACTATGCGACTTAACTTCTGAGGCCATCAGTTGCCTAGAACTTAGAACTAATTAAACCTAACTAACCTTAGGGCATCACACACATCCATGCCCGAGGCAGGATTCGAACCTGCGACCGTAGCGGTCGCTCGGTTCCAGACTGCAGCGCCTAGAACCGCACGGCCACTCAGGCCGGCTATTATCATTCTACTACACCACCTATTTTTTTTTCATCTATCCATCCACTTTACCAAAAAGCCAAAAATTTCATAAATAAAGTCCTCGGAAAAATTCAGTGCAGACTTTGTTGTGTGAACTTGTCAGAAACTTTGAGAACGATCTGTTACTCGCCACTTTTAAACGGTACTCCACGCGCGTGTTTCACTACAGGGCAAGAAGCAGCTTGAGCCATTTCACGGACTGAGAAAAACTTTGATTACTATTAATACATTAGAACATCTTAAAAATTTATTTACTGTAACATTGTAACAAATATCAAATACATAAAAAAGGCCTACTCCAAGAGCGTAACAACACCAGTGTACTTGTGCTATGGCTGTTCACTAGTCATCTTGTTCGTGTTTGTTTAGATCGGGTTTATTCTTATGATGAACAAAGTATAGTACTCATCGTGTGCTCCAGTTTGAAAATACGATTTTTATTTCAGTGTTAAAAATATTATAGTGCGTTTGCATGGACTTTTCCGGATAATATTCTACTATATAAGGCCAACGGCCTTGCCGCAGTGGTAACACCAGACCCCGTCAGATCACCGAAGTTAAGCGCTGTTTGGATTAACTAGCACTTGCATGGGTCACTGTCCGGGTATGCCGAGTGCTGTTGACAAGTGGAGTGCATTCAGCCCTTGTGAGGCAAATTGAGGAGCTACTTGATTGCATAATGGCATCAGTCACATAAGCTGACAATGGCCGGGAGAGTCGGGTGCTGACCACATGCCCCTCCGTATCCGCATTTGGTGACGCCAAAGGGCATAGGATGACACGGCGGCCGGTCGCTTCTCTTGGGCGTTCTAGGCCCGTTCGGACGATATTTGTTTTCGTTCTACTATTTCACAGACGACGACATCATCTGCAAAATTTTGGGACTGGATCTCATGTTATCTAG
This sequence comes from Schistocerca nitens, assembly GCF_023898315.1. NCBI lineage: Eukaryota > Metazoa > Arthropoda > Insecta > Orthoptera > Acrididae > Schistocerca > Schistocerca nitens. The sequence goes on from NC_064618.1 coordinate 411,490,034, forward strand.
CAAGATATTAATACAGTGAGAACCATAGTACGAGGCGTGTTTTTTAAATAAGTACCGTTTTGAAATTAAAAAAAGACGTGCTAAGATACCTCAATAATTTTGTTTTTACATGAAAGCTTGTACCTTAAAATACCCACTGACGCCATTACAGTCTGATTCATTCTTGTTTACGTTGTGTAGTGAGTGTTTAAGATGCCTCCGATAATCGTGAGTCCCGCCGACTGTGAAGTACGGGCTGTTACAAGATTTCTTAGTTCTAAAGGCCCAAAAGCGATCGGTATTCATCGTGGGAACTGTGCAGTTTACGGAGAAAAGATTATGAGTGATGGAATGGTAAGAAAGTTGGTTAGAGCATTGAAAGATGGTGGCACAAATGTGCATTATGAACAACGGAGTGGGCGTCCTTCGGTCGTCAATGAAAGTTTGACGCAGGAAGTGGACAATAAGGTGAGAGAAAACAGACGCTTTACGATTTCCTCCTTGCGGGGTGACTTTCCTGGTGTTTCTCGTAGTGTTTTGTATGGCATTGTGACCGAGCACTTGAATTACCGAAAATTGTGCGCACGTTGTGTACCGAAAATGTTGACGGATGTGCACAAAACCAAACGTTTAGACAGTGCATTGACTTTCCTTGAGCGGTACCACAACGACGGTGATGATTTATTAAGCCAAATTGTTACAGGCGATGAAACATGGGTGGCCTACGTCACACCAGAATCAAAGCAACAGTCCATGGAAGTTGAGCAAGGGCATCGTTTTGCTGCAAGACAATGCCCGTCCGCATGTGGCAAATCAGACCAAAGATTTCATCACATCTTTTCGATGGGAAATTCTAGATCATCCTCCGTACAGCCCCGATCTTGAGCCCAGTGACTACCATCTGTTCCTGCACTTGAAGAAACACCTGGGCGGTCAGCGTCTACAAGACGATGACGAAGTCAAAACAGTGGTGATGCAGTGGTTAACGAGTCAGGCGGCAGACTTCTATGAGGAGGGTATTCAAAAAATTGGTACAACGTCATGAAAAGTGTCTCAATATTGACGGAAATTTGTAGAAAATTAGATTACGGTACTGGGTTTCATGTAAAAATAAAATTATTGAGATGTCTTAGCACGTCTTTTTTTAGTTTCAAAACGGTACTTATTTAAAAAGCACGCCTCGTAATGACGTCAGACTGACACACATACGATTATTCTTCCATATTGCTGCATGACGCTACACAGAAAAACACATTGTGTTATAGTACGTTCGGTTAAATGTCGTATAAGAAGTTATTTTCTGTTTTAAATATATGCCGCCGAATGGCTTGTTTGGTATTACGAGCTGGATTTTCGTGTTAATTTTCCGTTAATAACTCGTTTCTAGGTAGCTTATGCTATCTGAACTTAGAATATTTTACAGTTCTCCAGCCGGCGATTTCAGAAGTATGACAAGAGAAGCCTCCCAACTTCCTGCGGGCGAATACGCATTTTCAATCTACACTGCACCACTTGCTGCATATTCGTCAGCGTCACTTTGAAAATGGCTGAAACGGCACCATGCGTGTTGGGCCACTGCGTTCCATCGATCTGCCTACCGGAGTCCCCGGGCCAGTGTTGTGGCGGGAACGGCGAGTTTTTCGGAGGGGGGAAGACCCGCAGTCTCACTGGAACCGGAACCACAGTGCAGTCCTTGTCTCGTTCGTCAAAGGCGTGACCGCTGCTGTGAAGGTATTTTGAAAACTCATCAGCGCCAGTAGTTTATGTGTCAACCCTCACCCTTCTTACATAATCACCTTGCCAGTGACTATATAAAGTGTTCTCGCAGATTTTTAGCGCTTTTCGTTACTTCACGTCTTGCACATCAAACTTCCATTACGTGAAGCTTCTCTGTGTCAACGGTCCTGACTTCAAGCTCCAGGTTACAAGGGGATGGCAAACGTACAGCAGAAGGAAAGGCTACTGGTTTGTAACGTCACACCCGCGCCGTGTTCGTACAAACAAGAATGGGGCTGAAGAATCTACTGCGGCTTTATTGAAACAACGATCCCAAAATTTTCCTGCACTTGTTCAAGGACACTGAAGATAACATACATCAGGATAGCTGAACTCTGCACTCCAGAATAAAAATGCTACACTACGTACCTCGGTGTCCATATAGTTGATTATTATTAAAGTAATTGGCGACATTTATAGGAGGTTCGATGATGGATATAAGACGCGAATTGATACAGTTACAGTGTAACGGTGTGTCCATGGGTCAGCAGCTCCATCTGAGTGATTATGTTAGGTTTGGTGTTTAAAACCTTCCCGGCGTATAGACTGGTCTGTGAAATTTCAGGAGAACTGCAAGGTATCAGTAACTTCCTGACACGATATTTCGCGAATGTATACCGAGTCCCTCTATTTAAGATGGCGCCGGTGTATGAGCATTACTGTTTATTAATGTGGCTGCCAGGGGTGAAGGTTTCAGGAGACCTCATTGTCTCTCGTGGATGTCAAATAACAATCTGGCGTATGAACGGTAATGAAGGTTCGAATACGTAAGCTTCCGCGGCTGGTGTCAATCTTATTAAAATCCTTCTGGGTACAGGTCTTCTTAAAATAGTAAAATAAACCATAATAAAATAAACCCACGTTTCGCGAGTGTTGGATCGGCCTTCCTCAGAGCCGCTCCAACACGACCGAAACGTGGGTTTATTTTAGTATTTTAAGTATTTTACAAGAAATCGCTGCAGTACGCCCAAAAGGATTTTAATGAGGTGGTGAAGGTTATCCTTCGTGAGTGTGGAGTGTCATATCGTGACACAAAAGTCAATTTGTGGGAGGGGCTCGTGGTACTCTTAGAGTGACGTTTGTGTGGAGATGGATAGGTCAGTGGGCTACAAAATTCGACACCTCGTTCAGTGATCGTCACAGTCTCGAAACTTTTGATACGATGTGCAGGAAATATGTGTGCCATTATGTCAACACAGTTCAGCTACATCTGTAAGCCCCGGGTCACCGTGCGCTGTGGGTGGAGGGTAGATAGTATATCACAAGTATTTCTCCCATTGTTTTTCCATTCCTGGACAGTACGTGGCAAGAAAGATTCTCGTCACTTCTCTGAAAATGAGTAATTACCCCAGCTTTTGCGACGTAATCGTTACCTGGGGGTGTATAATGAAGAAATTTGTTCCTGAACTTGTTATGTCATTACGAGGGGCATTCAATAAGCACCGCAACACATCTTTTTCTCTGGGAACGGGTCAGTTCTAGTTTTGATTCCAGTGCACCATATTATCCAAACTCTTCCGCTACAAAACTGTGTTTTTCAACATAACCTCCCTTCACTGCAACGGCCCTACGCCACCTTACTGTGAGGGCCTGTATGTCTCTAATGGTCGACGTAGGAGCCAACGTATTGCTGCATCAATAATTTCCCCATGATCCTGTGGAGTGCATCCTTCATTGGGCGGATCAAACAGAAGGGAGGTGCGAAATCCGGGTTGTAGGGTGGATGAGAAGAACAGTCCAACGACGTTTTGTGAGCTCCTCCCGGGTGCGCAGACTTGCGTCAAGGCCTGATGTTGTCATGGAGAAGGAGAAGTTGGTTTGCATTTTTTGGCGACAAACACGCTGAAGTAGTTTCTTCTACACTACTGGCCATTAAAATTGCTACACCACGTAGATGAGGTGCTACAGACGCGAAATTTAACTGACAGGAAGAAGATGCTGTGATATGCAAATGAGTAGCTTTTCAGACCATTCACACACGGTTGGCGCCGGTGGCGACACCTACAACGTGCTGACATGAGGAAACTTTCCAACCGATTTCTCATACACAAACAACAGTTGACCGGCGTTACCTGGTGAAACGTTGTTGTGATGCCTCGTGTAAGGAGGAGAAATGCGTACCATCACGTTTCCGACTTTGATAAAGGTCGGATTGTATCCTATCGCGATTGCGGTTTATCGTCTCGCGACATTAATGCTCGCGTTGGTCGAGATCCAATAACTGTTAGCAGAATATGGAATCGGTGGGTTCAGGAGGGTAATACGGAACGCCGTGGTGGATCCCAACGGCCTCGTATCACTAGCAGTCGAGATGACAGGCATCTTATCCGCATGGCTGTAACGGATCGTGCAGCCACGTCTCGATCCTTGAGTCAACAGATGGGGACGTTTGCAAGACAACCATCTGCACGAACAGTTCGACGACGTTTGCAGCAGCATAGACTATCAGCTCGGAGCCCGTGGCTGCGGTTACCCTTGACGCTGCATCACAGACAGGAGCGCCTGCGATGGTGTACTCAACGACGAACCTGGGTACACGAATGGCAAAACGTCATTTTTTCGGATGAATCCAGGTTCTGTTTACAGCATCACGATGGTCGCATCCGTGTTTGGCGTCATCGCGGTGAACGCACATTGGAAGTGTGTATTCGTCCTCACCATCCTGGCGTATCACCCGGCGTGATGGTATGGGGTGCCATTGGTTACACGTCTCGGTCACCTCTTGTTCGCATTGACTGCACTTTGAACAGTGGATGTTACATTTCAGATGTGTTACGACCCGTGGCTCTACCCTTCATTCGATCCCTGCGAAACCCAACATTTCAGCAGGATAATGCACGACCGCGTGTAGCAGGTCCTGTACGGGCCTTTCTGGATACAGAAAATGTTCGACTGCTACCCTGGCCAGCACATTCTCCAGGTCTCTCACCAACTGAAAACGTCTGGTCAATGGTGGCCGAGCAACTGGCTCGTCACAATACGTCAGTCACTACTCTAGATGAACTGTGGTATCGTGTTGAAGCTGCATGGGAAGCTGTGTTTGTACACGCCATCCAAGCTCTGTTTGACTCAATGCGCAGGCGTATCAAGGCCGTTATTATGGCCAGAGGTGGTTGTTCTGGGTACTGATTTCTCAGGATCTATGCACCCAAATTGCGTGAAAATGTTCAAGTATAATATATTTGTCCAGTGAATACCCGTTTATCATCTGCATTTCTTGTTGGTGTAGCAATTTTAATGGCCAGTAGTGTTTTTCCTAAGGGTAGCACAATACACTTCAGAGTTGACTGCTGCAGCATAGAGGAAGACATAAGGCATGATAACCGCTTAAGAGTCCTAGAAGACCGTCGCCAAAACTTTACCGACTGAGGGTGCAGCTTTTATCTTCTTCTTCAAAGGCGCCGCTGCATGGATTCCCATTCTATTTCCTGCACGAAGTGATGAACCCAATTTTCATCAACTGTAGTGATTTCGGCAAAAAATTATCATAATCAGCCTCGTAAAGCTCAAGCCATTCCGCATAATGGTCCTTCGTTGATCTTGACGGTCTTCTGCTAGCGGCGGGGAAGCCAGCGGGCACACACCTTTGAGTACACCAACTGGTGTACGTGTGTGTCGGCACTGCCAACAGAGAGACCACCACGAATGAGAGTGTCCGCACGTTGCAACGTACCAGGAGTCACAGTTGTGTGCGGCCGGCCGGCATGCGGGATATCGGCCAGATTTGAGCGACTGTATTGTAATGATGACAGACGCCTCCTCTAACGACTCAAAGCGCTTTTGTCCACTGCCAAGTCTCTGTAGGCATTCTGCAAGCACCTACAAATATCTGCGATGCTCTGGTTTTCCGCCAAAAAGAATGATAGCTTTCTGCTTGGGACGTACCTCCGTTACAGATGCCATTTTGAAGGCTTCGTATAAGGCTAAAAGGCTACATACATTGCTGCCACCTACTGAAACTTCATGAAAGTGTAGAGACTGAAGCAGGAATATTCCAACACGTGCCACAGCCAATTCCACATTTTTCCAAGCGAAAATAGCCGATAAAAATATGTGATGCATTACTTACTGAACGCACCACATAGGTCTCTCAGCTATTATGAGCGATGCTCTTCGTGATGACAACGCTTTTGTTACAACGACCCGCATTGCAGTTTATTGGGAATGTCTGTGGCATTCTCACTTTGAGCAAACAAATTTGTGTCGTAGCGCACAGCTCCTCTTTGATTATCTCTTCTGCTATTTATGCTTTGGGAGAGTCCCAGTCTGTGGAACAGAGTTCAGGTAACGGCCTAACGACGTTTCTGTTAGGGATAGCTTTCGTGTGAGAGTTTTACTCCCTTTGGATTCTTCCTATAACTTCAGTCTGGCATCTGCGTTCTCCATTGCTAGATTTATGCAGCCATTTCACGTTGCATGCTCGGAAGTTACTCCTAGATACTTCTAGAACTAATTGGCAGCCATGTGGTCACACGATATAGATTCTTTTCTTTTACTTACGTGCATTATGTTACCTTTGTGTATCAAGGTAATCAGAAAGTTGCCATTCGAACACCACACCCACCCCTTGCGTACAGGTCGGTGCTTATACACAGTGTATTTTTATACATGGTACCTGAATATGTACACACATCAGTGTGTTGATTGTTTTTTCTCTATATTGAACAGTCTTCCCACAAATACGTCACATAATTTGCTACCTGACGATCTGCGTGGTCGCAACTGCACCGCTAAGTGTGTTACGCCTGTCAATATAGGCCAACAGTTTTGCATCCATACATCCACAGTTCAACACCTGACCTGCTGCCCGAGGGAAAATAAACATTAGTGGTTTCCTCTTACCACACATACCTGCAGTTACTAACCACTCTGAAAACATACTACTCCAGTTATAATTATTGGTCTGCAAATGAAGCAAATACTGATGTTATGTTGTTCAGTACCCTGTTCTCCACCAACAATATAAGTATCTGCACTTATACCTTTACACGCTCTATACCCACACCAGAGTCGCTCTGGGTTGCACATACGCTGCAGTGCCACCCTCACACAGAAACTTTTCAATCGCCTCTTATGTCTTGAGGATAAGCTACCAATCTTTGCATCAGGTATCTGCATTTCATAATAATTTTGTCATCTCACTGTACTAAACTGCGTCTTCTGGCGAAGCTAGTCAGCTGTTCGCATGCTACTGGAATGAGTATCTACGCAACACTCGTTGAAGGGCGGTAACGCCACATGTGGGCGACAAGGTGTTGGGCGTCCAGTCCTCATAACAAAATGTGGCTTGCCCGCTCTGTACAGCAAGATAGGCGGCTGTGATCTGTGGCAGATATGGCAACAAAGTACAGCGATGGTGCAAGGACAAGTGTTTCGGGGCACACCGTTCAGCGCACATTGTTGAACATGTCACTTTGTAGCCGACGACACCTGCGTGTTCCCACGTTGACCCAACGACATCAGTTACAATTGGCATGAGATCGTCAGATTAAGACCAGGAGTTCCCAGGTGGTGGAACACGTACCACTGGCGGTGTGCAAGGACATTTCAGCCGGCCGTTGTGGCCGAGCAGTTCTAGGCGCTTCAGTCCGGAACCGCGCTGCTGCTACGGTCGCTAGTTCGAATCCTGCCTCAGTCATGGATGTGTGTGTTGTCCTTAGGTTAGTTAGGTTTAAATAGTTCTAAGTCTAGGGGACTGATGACCTCAGAAGTTAAATCCCATGGTGCTCAGAGCCATTTGAACTTTTCTTCAGATGGTACCCATGCAAGTAAACAAAAGTTTCTTCGGCATGGCTAGTGACAGTTCAGTGGAAGATGCCTTCAAAAAGAACACAGCTTTCTTTCTTTATGGGAATAAAAACAGATTACCCTTCTCTTGTTAAACAAGGATTCCAATTTTTGGTCCCGTTTGTTACTACTTACATCTGTGAAAGTGGCTTTTTTGAGTTGTTGAACATTCCCAATAAATACAGAAACAGACATAATGTTGAAGAAGTATTAAGCTGAGCTCAGTTGAACCAGGCTTTGAATCTCTGGTTTAAGATAGACAGCATCATGCTTTCAACTGAAACATGTATATGTTCTTTCATCAGAATACAAATTTGAAAACTGACTAATTATTGATTTTGAAGTCTGATTTACCATCAAAGTTTGATTTTATTCTGAAGTTTTTTGCTTTTTGGACTCTACTTTGTTATACTCAATGTTCAGTTTATTATTCTCTTGCGCAGTTGGTTTATATTATTTGTGATGTAAAATATTAATAAATACGAGGGTTGGAACGTAAATAGTGGCAACTATTTATTCAAAATCGATACAAAAGAGTTACATGTTTGCATCTGTTACTGTCCTTCAAAGTAGTCAAAAAGCGTTGTGTAGAACCCGTTGCCAGCGATGTGGAAGGCGTAGTATACCATTAGCAGAGCCTGTTCTGTTGATGGTGCGAATGGAGCAGTCAAAAGTTGTGGTGATTCTCGTGTACGACTGTGATGGTGTTATCCTGACGCATTACGTTCCTCCACGGCAGACCGTCAATGCACAGTACTACTGTTCGTTTTTGGAGCATCACCTGCGCAACCCACCCATCATTTTGCACGACAATGCGCGGGCGCATACAGCGCAAGCTGTTGCCGCTCTGTTCGGTCGATGGTGCTGGGAAGTACTGTACCATCCACCATACTCCCCCGACTTAAGTCCTTGTGACTTTGATTTGATTCAGAAGATGAAGCAACCACCCCATGGCATTCTCTTCAGAACTGTTCCAGAGATTCGACAGGCAGTAGACCGCTCCATATACACCTTCAACAGAACAGGCTCTGCTAACGGTACACTACGCCTTCCACATCGCTGGTAACGGGTTCTACACAACGCTGGTGACTACTTTGAAGGACAGTAAGAGTTGCAAACACGTAACTCTTTTGCATCGGTTGTGAACAAATAGTTGGCACTATTTAAGTTCCAACCTCGTATTTTAAATGTCGTTCCTGTCTTACTCATTGAATGGGCTTCATTTAATTTGATATTATTTACTACAAGAAAGTACTCCCTGTGAACATAAACGTCTCTGTAAAATACTACTCCCACGAAACTGTATTACTTGAATGTGTCCCATTTCTACCAGTATAGTAGTTGATCGGCACGACGCAAAAACTGCATCTGTGTTGTCAGCACTGAGGAAGATGGCGGAAGTTTTTCCGCCCCCACCCCTCCCCTGTTCCGTTCAATTCTCATACGGCAGTTGTCGCTCAACTTGCCGCACCCCCACTTTCTCCCATTCAAAAAGTGAGCAAGCTATCTATGATGGTACATCCAACTTCTAAAATTGTCAAGTGGTACGCAGTGACAAATAGTCAGGGAACACGTTGATTAGGCGATCAATGGAAGCGTGTCACCCGATCAGATGAATTATGTTTCTTCTTACACCGGGTCAATGGTAGTGTTGGATACCCCCATGCGCTGGTGAAGGGCGGCTCGAAACGTGTACCGCGCCACCGATGCGAGCCGGTGGTGGCAGTTTTATGGTATGGTGTACATTCATGTCGGATTCCATGGGACCTGTGGTCGTAATCGAAGGTTGTGGCCAGCGTCATCACTATTGCGGACCACCTTCATGTTTGTTTCGTACCCGAAGGCGGTGGCATCTTTAGGCAGGATAACTGTGTCACATGGCCAGAATCGTGATACATATGTGTAAAGAGCATTTTAGTGAGCTTATGTCGAAGTCTTGGTTACCAATGCGCCTGATCTGAAGCTGATGGAACACATGCGGGTTGCTATCTGGCGCCGGATCCGCGCTCATAAACCATCGACCCGCAATTTAAGGGAGTAGAGTGACTTGTGCATGGACACTTGATGCCACGTAGCTCTGGAAACCTACCAAAGACTTGGCGATCCCATGCCATGCAGAATAGCTACTATATTGCGTTCCAAAGGGGGGCTCAGCACCTTATTCCGCACTTGGTCACAACTTTTTCACTCGTCAATGAATATCGTGAACAGCAGTTTCCCGATTTCACGACCGTGAGGTACACAGCGTGCTAATTTCACTTCTCATGACGTCTTCACATAATAAATGACGTACTTGCTTTGCTCGCAAATCTGATCCGACATATTTTATTTCCTAGACGACAGTGTGGAAATATACCAAATGATTTTTGGAAGTCAACAAACAGGGCTTCATCCAGTGATCTATCTACTGCTTTCTGGACCGCAGAAGTCTGCTACGCTGTGTACTAAGTGCGTATATTTCCTCATGAAGAACACTCCTTATGTGAAACGATCCATCCAGTTCGGACGACCATCACCTTGTTGAGAACTGTAACGATGGACTAAATACTACTATGACTCTCTCACAGTGCATACGGAAATTATTTCGTTAGAGCTCGGAGCGCTGCTGTATTCATGTGTGGCCCCAGGTACTACTGAAATGAGTATATTTCAAAGTTATGCCAAATACGGGTACTCTAACTTGCACTGTGGTCGTTGCGTTATTGCAAATGTTAATCTTCTTTCTGTGTGTCCCAGGAGCTGCAGTCAAGTATAATATTCGTCCACATGTGGTAAGGAATGTACGAATGTCTGAAATAAGCGAGATTTTTCCACATGAGCTATATTGCTTCTTTCGTGTCACGTCACTTCCGGAAATCTCGCACATTGATTTCTTCTGTGATCCCGCCGTGTGCCAGTTTCTGGTGAATCGTACTACAACACACCACTTATTTAATAAACAGTGCTTTTGGCGAGATGTGGTTGAAACGACAATCTTGCAGGATTGATTTTACTGTTTTATTTATTCATGACTCGCATTTCGCATAATGCAGGGCATCTTCAGATTGACCATAGTGGTACTGGTAAGTGAGTTTTGGGTGTCATGTTCAGGGCATCATCAAAAATAGACTGCTCTCGTCATATACAATTAAATGAATCGAAGCACGTTGAGTGCTCTGATCGTATGTTAAACGCGTAACACCCAATATTCTTGCTGATCTATGTAGGACAAACCAGTGATTCTAGACAAGATCAGGGCTATACATAGTAGATAGTGTACCATACCGTAGAACGAAGAATGGTGCATCCAGCGTATTAGCACGTGAGGGACTACCCACAGACCTGATCCTGCCTTATATCCACTGGTCTGTGATGCACAGAGCTCCAAGGTTAACGGGTGTTACGCCTTTAATATATGACGTCAGCACTTACTTGCTTCGATTTATTTTACTATATATGCTAATGCCCTAATCGTGGCACCTAAAACCCACTTACCACACTATATTAGTCACGCTGAGGATGCACTGATTTAGGCGAAACGCGCATCGTGAATAAATAAAACAGTAAATCAGTTGTGCATACTGGTTACTGTACTAACATGCTACGAAGTGGAAATTTTTTCGGCAAATAATATTGTTTTGTCGCTGCGTATATTATTTGAATACTAGATGTTTCCACGATTGCATTATCTAGAACAATTTCTTCGTAGTGTTGCAGTGTTACATTTCTCACTAAGAGTATTGTGGGAGAATGAATCTTCCACTGCGCTGTTTTTGGAATCCGTGGTAGGTTAAAACTCTGTGTCGTACCGAACGTCAAACCCAAAAGCTTGCCGTTCTTGGGCAGTACTTCATATAAATATCCAGGCTCTCGCGGACGTTGTTACTGACGATAAAATCTTCAGTTTTAATATGCCGCGTCATACTCTTCTTGAAATTTCTTCATTGTTCGACGTTTCGATCAGTGTGTTGGGATCTTTTTCAGGATTCTCATGGTGTCCCTGGGTGGCTGATCAGTCATAACGTACGTCCCTGAAGCACGAAACATCCACACGAGATTGTGGATCACATTCACGATTCACCTAAAACTAACGTCTCTTGTGCCATGTCCTCTTCAAAAGTTTCTAGCCCGTTTTTCTTTGCGAGGCAAACTGTGAGTGGCTTAGTACATCTGGACAATTACGAGACAGTAATGACTTCATTTTGCAACAAGAAGGTGTTCCACCACACTTTCTTTCAGACGTTCATGATTATCTCAATGCCGAACCGCCACAGCGTTCGATTGGACGCTCTTCCTCATCAAGACTCCCATCTTCTCAGTGGACGGTCAACTGCCTTAACTCCATGTGATTTCTTCTTACGGGATTATGTGAAAGACTGTGTGTCACTGCCTCCGTTGCTATTTATTCTGGAAGACTCACAAGGAAGGATAATTACTGCTTACCGGTCATGACATACTGGGATTTGTATGGCAAAAGTTTAACTATCATTTTGATGTGTGCCGCATCACAGACGGTGCTTACCTGGAGCTCCTCTAGAGTGAGTTAGAAACTTAGAGAGAAGCTCTATCCAATGAAGTGCGCCATATTTATGTATGTCTTGCAGTTTTTGCCCAGTCCTCTCTTGGAACGGCAGAAGTAGTTATGAATAATCTCGTATTTCTGTTTTTTCCTTTGAGTAATCAGTGTTCCGACTGGCGGCGCGCCACGATTTCCTCTCTTGTGCCAACCTCTTCATCCCAAAGTAGCACTTGTTGTAACCTAAGTCCTCAATTAGTTGATGGATGTATTCCAGTCTCTGTCTTCCTCCACAGTTCCTTCCAGTTCTATGGAAGTTATTCCTTGTTGTCTTATCAGAAGACCTGTCATTAAGTCCCTTCTTCTCTCAGTGTTTCCCATATCTTCCTTTTCTCGCTGATTCTGCAGAGAACCTCCTCATTTCTTACTTTATCAGTCCAACTGATTTCCAGCATTCTTCTGTAGCACCACATCTGAAGTGCTTTGATTCTCTTCTGTTCTGTATTATTTCTTTAGCTGCCGCTTTCTATGCCTAACGAAATGACATGCGATGGATAGAGTTTTTGTACCAATAAAACATGCGAATAACAGCAAAGCGGATCAGTTTTTCAGAACGATATGTTGAGACTGTCAGTGTAGTGATTTCTAACTATCCTTACCAGAGCGACTTATTCGTGTACTTCATCAATGACGGTCGTCACTGTTTGGAGTTCTTTCTCCTCTAGCGTCCACAACATGAAACAAGTAGCTGGCGTGCAGGACCCTGGAGATGATACAGCTCCTTATATCACTGTACGGACTCTGACGTAATTTCTTCAGCATTCACCACATGCAAGTAGCAGATCTATGGACTGGTTTAAGTTACTTTGACGTTTCAGTGAGTCGAGTGGTAGGAGCCAGCTGCCAGTCAATCAGTTTTTCTTGAGCGCTACGTCATCGATGTGTAGCCTCTTCTGAAGGTACACACAGAGCACTGTCTAACGTGGTTGACCGCAAGTCGGCAACCATTGTCCCCAGATCTACAGTCACTTAGTAACGAAGTTATTTTAATCGAACTTCTCCTACTAGGATTATTCGTGCGCATGCAGGAAGCAATGTCTCTCAAAAAAAGCTGTTATATGGTAGTTATGCACCCCGTACGTGTAATATGCCCTGTTAGTATCACAGTTAGGAGAATGAAACTGCTGAATGCTCCACTTCGGTGTCAATGAAAACTACTGCTTTTTAATACTAGGACATACGAAGATTAACTCCTAAAACGCTAATTTCTGGAAATTTGTGGTAAGGTCTTATGGGACCAAACTGCTGAGGTCATCGGTCCCTAAGCTTACGCACTACTTAATCTAACTTAAACTAACTTACTCTATGGACAACACATACACCTATGCCCGAGGGAGGACTCGAACCTATGACGCGGGAAGCCGAGCGACGAAATGCTAATTGATACGAGCGTATAATTCCCTTATATGTGCCAGATCTGGACTTGTACCCGGATCAGTGCCATATGGCTCTGAGCACTATGGGACTTAACATCTATGGTCATCAGTCCCCTAGAGCTTAGAACTAATTAAACCTAACTAACCTAAGGACATCAGACAACACCCAGTCATCACGAGGCACAGAAAATGGCTGACCCCACCGGGAATCGAACCCGGGCGTGGGAAGCGAGAACGCTACCGCACGACCACGAGCTGCGGACGGATCAGTGCCTTTCGCGAGCATTGCTTTTACGGACTGAGTTATACAGGTATGATCTGCGATCCAACTTTCATTCTGCTCGTACTTGTCGCCCACTCCGCAAACTTCATAGTGGCCCTTTTGCATACGTTGTCGGACTGGGACTCCTTTTGTCATTCCAACAAGGATTGCAGCAGGACTTCGTAAAGTTTGGGACTGGCAGATCTGAAGCTGCGAGGACGGATCGTGGACCGTGTCTTGATAGCTATCGATTAGAACATTAGCCACGATACACAATGTTCCTGGCCGAGTCACGGTCCGGCACACAATTCTAAGCTGCTAGGAGATCTTACTTTTAATCTGTCACAAAATGCCATTAGAGTGCATATTCCTCTGCAGAGAGGAAAATTCATTCAGTTCCGGTTAGTACCGAATCTTCAGTTCTCAACATTTTCGAGTAGCAGTTCAGTAAATATCGACTACTGTACTACTCGTGCTTGGCAAGAAATAATTTCAGTTAAAGTCAACCGTATTATATAAAGGGAAGTCAGAAAAGGTTCCGTTCGAAGGGCGTACAATGCAGTGCCGTGAGCACTGACGCAATCGTTGCATCGACACACCAGGTTGAAGAAACCTGTTTGGTAAGACATTGCATCGTGCTGCGTGAAAAAGTCCTTAATTGTCTGTTGCACATTCTCGCTAAACGGAATCGTCGACCCTTCAAGGCTTTTTTTAACGGACCGAAGGCGTGATAATCGCACGAGGAGAGATAAGGACTACAGGGTGGCTCCTCGAGTGTCTTGAGTTGGCGTAACTTCTACGTTATGACATTTGCGATATGGTGATGTGTGCTGTCATGAAGTAGCAGCAACCCATAGCGCAGAACCGTGGTTCTCGACATCTATACTGCCCCATATATATTCTTCGTTCTCCAATGGATGTCTACCGGTGTTTGCCCTTTGGGAGCCAAGAAAAGAATAACGGACTTTGTTCGTGTTTGGACGCATTTGGTGATAACGTCGCCATAGTTCAGGGTTCCGCACTTACCGATCGCACGTCGGAAAGACACAAATACCACACTAATCTATTGCCTACATGTCCGTGCTTACATACCCGCATCGGAGTCGCGCTACGTTGCACATTCGCTGCAGCAACGCCCTCAAACAGAAACTTTTTGATCACCCTTATAATTCCATATAAGGTAATGTTTTCCTCACTGACGATATTTTTTGCTAAAAAAGGAGGGACAGAGGTCGCCACTATCGGTTACTGAACAACTTTTTATCGATTTTCAAGCGCACGAGTTCTTATAGAAAACGACTCAATTAATACTGGTTCAAGAGCTTTAGGACTTCATTACCTTTATTGGCAGCAGTTTCCTATAAAATTCAATTACTGTTCATAGCAGCTTAAGGATCTTCTTACTTATGTCGCCCTAATGGGTCATATTTGATCTTCATGATGCGAAGCAGTCGTTGTGAGCCGACGAGAAGTCTGCAAGTTAGCTAGCTGCTTTCCTCGTTGTTATCTTCCCTTCGTGCCGTACGCCAGCGTTGCAGTCTTACGTGACAAGCAGATCCCATTGTTCGGCATTCTATGCCACTACATAGCTTCGTAGCTTTCAAGAAGAGCAGCCGGCCAGCGAGGACACATAAGGTCACTGAAACGAGCAGTTTTGGTGCTGAGTGTTTCGTAATCGGATGAACTAGTCTGGTGTAGTTATTCATTTAGGGGTAAATCACGTTGTGTTAGTATACGTGATAGGGGTCTTGAGAGATTGTTGTTTAAAAAAACAGTTATGAGAATTAGTAACAAATAAATCTTTGTGTTACTGTCCACCATCCATGTGGAGCACGTGTTGGTCTCACTGCGGACTTTTAGTACGTAGACGCACACAATTGATATCATCAAAGTGTTCGGGTCTGAAGATGGCGTTGACGCAACGTCGAAACTAGTAGCCACATAAATATAAAATCTTAAGTACAGCTGGAGGAGTTTCATTTTTAATAAAAATTAGACCAACTGTGTCCCACCATCTTCCAATTTAAATATGGATGTACGAAGAATAAATCTTAAGTTACACTCCAAAACAACAAAAGAAAAAAGAAAAAACAAAAAATGACGCACCACGAGGATTTAGCCGAATGGAAAGGAAATCAGTAGATGTGATGTACGTGTACAGACAAACAATTGATTATGATTTCAGAGTAATTCAGTGACGTGTTGGACCACCTCTGGTCCTTATGTAAGCAATTACTCGGCTTGGCCTCGATTGACAGGGTTGTGGGGTGATATCGCGCCGAATTCTGCCCATCTAACACTTTAGGTCGTCGAAATCCCGAGATGGTTGGATGGCCCTGCCCATAATGCTCCATACGTTCTCAATTGGGGAGAGATCTGGCGACCTTGTTGGCCAAATTTTTGTTTGGCGTGCACGACGACATACAGTAAAAATTCTGGCCCTTTGTGGGCAGGTATTATCTTGCTCAAAAGAAGCCCAGAATTCCTAGCGCCGCGCGGGATTAGCCGAGCGGTCTAGGCGCTGCAGTCATGAACTGTGTGGCTGGTCTCCGCGGAGGTTCGAGTCCTCCCTCGGGCCTGGGTGTGTGTGTTTGTCTTTAGGATAATTTAGGTTAAGTAGTGTGTAAGCTTAGGGACTGATGACCTTAGCAGTTAAGTCCCATAAGACTTCACACACATTTGAACATTTTTGGATGGCTTGCCGTGAAGGACAACAAAACAATACGTAGAGTATCGTCGACGTACCGCTGTGCTTTTAGCGCGCTGTGGATGACAACCACAAGTGGTCCAGCTGTGAAAAGGAATAGCACTCCAGACCATCTCTCCTAGTTGTTGGGCCGTATGGCTGGTGATAGTCAGGTTGGGATCCCACCGCTGTCAGGAGCGTCTCCAGACACGTCTTCGGCCTGGAATCTCATTGACTGGAGTAGAATTGTCTTCAGTGATGAGTGGCGCTTCGAACTGAGCCCCGATTACCAGCGAAGAGTGTCTGGGGACGGCCCGAACAACGTAGGATACCAACCCCACTATCGCCTGCCATACGGCCCGACAACCAGGAGATATGGTCTGGGATGCCATTCCATAGTAGGACCCCTTTGGTTGTTATCCACGACAACTTTACAGCACAGCGGGATGTCAACGATATTCTACGCCCCCATTTACTTGGTCCCTTGCCAAACCCTATCTTGGCCAGCAAGGTCGCCGGATTTCACCCCAGCTGAGAACGTCTGGAGCATTATGGGCAGGGGCCTCCAACTAGTTGGGGATTTTTACGATCTAAAGCACCAATTTGACGGAATTTGACACACCTCTCAGAGGACATCCAACAACGCTATCAGCCAGTATAAAACCGAACAACTGCTCGCTCAGTTTGTGCGACCCTTTCTTTGGAATAAATCACCCAGTTTTTCTGAAATTTTAATCATTTATTTATCTGTATATGAACATCACAGCTACCAATTTCCCTCCCATTCGGACAGTTCCTTTGTGGTACGTCGTTTCTTTCTTCTTCTTTCTTTCTTCTTCTTTCTTTCTTCTTTTGGCACTGGATATCAGGGTGTATTTCGCCAATTAAAATCAATTCAGAAAGAGAGAGTACGATTTATTCATACCAAACACCATCGCGTCCTCACTTTAGCCTGCGTAGAAGAGCAATTTTGATATTGGACTCATCAGTGAAGGACGGGCGAAATGATCTGCAGTTGTCAAAATTAAATTAAGAAACCGTACGGAAATTTGCCTCTTGCGATTGAAGTAAATATCGGAAAACTTAAATTAGGACGACGGTACAGGGATCTGAACTGGTCACCTCCCGAAGACGAGTCTCGTTAAAAGGCTTCTACTGTATCTAATTTTTAGCTATTTCTTGTAGTGTAGGAAGAGACATTTGCACCAAAGCTCGGCCGAAATGCATGCATATATGTGTTGAGAATGAAAGCATGCCCAGGTATGCTGTATTATTTTTTTATTATCAATGAGATTGGCCCATTTCGACCTTTGCTCATTTTCAGGCAAATATCTTAAACTATCAGCTTCAGTTTATATTATAATGTATCGCTGGTAGATGTGGACAGGAATACATCTTACGTTATGTTATGTTATGTTATGTTAACCGGGACCTAGAAACGACAGAGAGGCTCCGTCCCCACCGCAGCCGCAGTGGTCCGCAACCCCACGACGACTACCACAGTCCACTTCACCCCTCCGCCGCCCCACACCGAACCCAGTGAACCATTTCACGAATGTAACAGACGAGTGTAACCCCTATGTCTGCGCGGTAGAGTAATGGTGGTGTACGCGTACGTGGAGAACTTGATTGCGCCGACATAGTGTAGCTGAGGCGGAAGAAGGCGAACCAGCCCGCATTTGCCGAGGCAGATGGAAAACCGCCTAAAAACCATCCACAGACTGGCCGGCTCACCGGACCTCGACAGATATCCGCCGGGCGGATTCGTGCCGGGGACCAGGCGCTCCTTCCCGCCTGGAAAGCCGTGCGTTAGACCGCACGGCCAACCGGGCGGGCGGAATACATCTTACTTCTCTGTATGTGGCACAAAAACAATATACTATCGCACATGGTTACGTCTATTAGCCGACACCTGTACCAAAGATATATTACACCGAAGCGCCAAAGAAACTAGTCCAGGCATGCGTATTCAAATCAGAGATACGTAAACAGGCAGAATACGGCGCTGCGGTCGGCAACGCCTACATGAGACACAAAGTGTCTGGTGCAGTTGTTAGATCGGTTGCTGCTGCTACAATGGCAAGTTATCAAGATTTAATTGAGCTTGAACGTGGTATTATAATCCGCGAACGAGCGATGGGACACAGCATCTCCGACGTAGCGATGAAGTGGGGATCTTGCCCTACGACCATTTCGCGAGTGTACCGTGAATATGAGGAATCCGGTAAAACATCAAGGAGTCATATGGGGTCCGTGATACGTCTAGATACGACTCTGGCAGGTGACACGTTCGTAAGCATCCTGCCTGATAACTTGCATCCGTGCATGTCTATTGTGCATTCCAACGGACTTAGGCAGATCCAGCGGGACAATGCGACACCCCACACGTCCAGAATTGCTATAGAGTGGCTCCAGAAACATTCTTCTGAGTTTAAACACTTTCGCTGGCCACCAAACTCCCCACACATTAACATTATTGAGCATATCTGGGGTGCTTTGTAACGTGCTGTTCAGAAGAGATCCCGTAATCGCAGGGATTTATGGACAGCTCTGCAGGATTCACGGTGTCATTTCCCTCTAGTACTAATTCAGACATTAGTCGAGTCCATGCCACGTGGTGCTGCGGCACTACTGCGAGCTCGCGGGAGCCGTACACGATATTAGACAGGTGTACCAGTTTTTTTGCCCTTCAGCGTATAATGTAAAATGGAGCTGGAAGTTTAAGATCGTGCTTGAAAATGACTGAACGTTGAAATTGACTAATCAGTTAGATAACAAAAAAATAATACAGCCTACCTGGACAATTGCAAAAACAGACATAATGTCTGATGGGATAGCAGCAATCAGTGATTGTATAATGTTACTTATAATCCGTCTTGATTGCAATTTTTTTTTATTCGTATGATCGGTTTCGGTTGATTCAGAACCATCTTCAGATCTGATATTTCAGTTACAGGAGTAACCCGTCCAAATCCAGCATGTGAAAGTTGCTGGATTTGGACGGGTTACTCCTGTAACTGAAATATCAGATATGAAGATGGTTCTGAATGAACCGAAACCGATCATATGAATAAAAAACAATTGCAATCAAGACGGATTATAGGTTAGGTTAGGTTAGTGTTGTTTAACGTCCCGTCGACAACGAGGTCATTAGAGACGGAGCGCAAGCTCAAGACGGATTATAAGTAACATTAGCTAGACCATGTTTTCATTCTCAGAACACGTTGAGGCTGTGGACCCCACAACAATAAAATTTTATCATGCCTATATAGTTAGTTATATTGCACTAGATATATCACTTGGAAGTGACTGGTAGTTGGTTAAGGAAGCGCGCGTGCGCGCATACACACACACACACACACACACACACACACACACACACACGTACGCACACAAAATGTATTGGACAGTCGATGAGCTACCGTTATATTTGTGAGCAGTCCTCTGAGAAACTTCTGACGGAAGTCTGGTGTGCTAAGTGACGCTACGATTTTTTGGAACTATTTCTAAACCCATTCTACGGCTTTGGCTAAAACCGATACGTTACCTGCGGCGAGAGTCCGAGGTTCAGGCGAGAGCATCAGCGACAAATGGAAACCCCCCCCCCCCCCCCCCCCCGATACCGTTTTCCGCTTAACATTTCTCTTACGATCTGTTGCCGCAGACTGTGATAATGTCACGAAAGAACAGAGCACGTTCGCCTTGAGTCTGACCTCTCGCTGCCCACTTGTTGCTCCCTCTCTGCGCATTGCTCCGCCTTTCATTCATCTCGGAGGGTTGCGCAACGATGCGTAACAGCGGGAGCTACGGTTTAGGATTACCAAGTCAAGCAAGTTAGCTCGGAGACGTGCCGTTCTGCCGGATGCTGCTGTGGCGTGACGTATTTTCCGGAACTGTCACCTGTTAAAGGCCAAGGTGGCTTTCGGTGTAGAGGCAGCGTCGCGTGAGCCACGCAGCTTTGAAGGTGACCCGCGCACGCGCCCGCGCCCGCGCCCGCGGTGCTTAATTGCTGCAGTAACTGCGAGCGCGAGACCTCTTATACGATAATATGGCTCCATGTCGCGTTGACATTAATTTTGTCTGAAGCGAAAAAATTCTACACCGTCCAGTCACATTAATGACCACCTGTCGAAAGCCAGAATAAACACCTTTTGCAGTGTGAGTGGATCGCTGCGAAACGTGCAGAGAGTCAATGAAGTTCTGGAATGTACCGACAAGAACACGGAGCCATATTCCTGCCAGGGCGCGAACAGCCGGTCGAGATGGTCCCACAGATTGTCAATTGGGTTTTAATCCGGAGAGTTTTGTGGCCGGGGCAATACGGTAAGCTCATCCTTGTACTCTTCGAATCACGCACGTGCACTGCGGGCTGTGTGACACTTTGCATTATCGTGCTGGTAGGTGCTATCATGCTGAGGAAAATCAAACTGCGTGTGGGCTCCAATATGGTCCTCAAGGATGGATGCATACTTATGTTGATCCATTGTGCCTTTCAGAATGAGGAGATCACCCAGTGAATACCACGAAAACATTCCCCAAACCACAACGTTCCCTCCATGTTTGCTTTCAGACGTTTCACGCAGCACACGCCAACGACCACCTGTCCGATGGAGCATAAAACGTGATTCATCTGGGAAGACCACCTGTCTCCACTCAGTGTACGTCCACCTGCGGTATTGGCATGCGAATTCCGGCCTTCGCCGACAGTTAACAGCAGTGAGCAAGGGTGCATGAACCAAGCGCCTACTGTGCAGGCCCATAGACAACGAAGTTCGCGGAACAGCCGTTGAGAAGACACTGCTGGTAACCCCTTGGTTCATCTGGGCAGTCAGTTGCTCAACAGGTGTTCGTCTATCTGCCGATACACATCTGCGCAGCCGTCGTTCGCCCTTGTCATATACAGGGTGTTACAAAAAGGTACGGCCAAACTTCCAGGAAACATTCCTCACACACAAAGAAAGAAAGTATGTTATGTGGACATGTGTCCGGAAACGCTTACTTTCCATGTTAAAGCTCATTTTATTACTTCTCTTCACCGAGCGAGGTGGCGCAGTCGTTAGCACACTGGACTCGCATTCGGGAGGACGACGGTTCAATCCCGTCTCCGGCCATCCTGATTTAGGTTTTCCGTGATTTCCCTAAATCGTTTCAGGCAAATGCCGGGATGGTTCCTTTGAAAGGGCACGGCCGATTTCCTTCCCAATCCTTCCCCAACCCGAGCTTGCGCTCCGTCTCTAATGACCTCGTTGTCGACGGGACGTTAAACACTAACCACCACCACCACCACCATTACTTCTCTTCAAATCACATTAATCATGGAATGGAAACACACAGCAACAGAACGTACCAGCGTGACTTCAAACACTTTGTTACAGGAAATGTTCAAAATGTCCTCCGTTAGCGAGGATACATGCATCCACCCTCCGTCGCATGGAATCCCTGGTGCGCTGATGCAGCCCTGGAGAATGGCGTATTGTATCACAGCCGTCCACAATACGAGCACGAAGAGTCTCTACATTTGGTACCGGGTTTGCGTAGACAAGAGCTTTCAAAAGCCTCCATAAATGAAAGTCAAGAGGGTTGAGGTCAGGAGATCGTGGAGGCCATGGAATTGGTCCGCCTCTACCAATCCATCGGTCACCGAATCTGTTGTTGAGAAGCGTACGAACACTTCAACTGAAATGTGCAGGAGCTCCATTGCGCATGAACCACATGTTGTGTCGTACTATAAAGGTACATGTTCTAGCAGCACAGGTAGAGTATCCCGTATGAAATCATGATAACTTGCTCCATCGAGCGTAGGTGGACGAAACTAAAATGAGCTCTAACATGGAAATTTAGCGTTTCCGGACACATGTCCACATAACACCTTTTCTGTATTTGTGTGTGAGGAATTTTTCCTGAAAGTTTGGCCGTACCTTTTTGTAACACCCTGTATACAATATTTCAGTGCCTGTGTTATCCTGATTACGATGCGAAGAACCCTAGGACATGAATGTATGTCCAAAGGAACTGGCATTGCGGTGACCACAGCCTTTATGAAACACATCAAATGAATTCGCAATTGCTGATAGGGACAACCATAAGCTGTAGAACTGGAATGACGACGATGGTTGACTGCTGGCACGGTAGCTCAGCCTGTTCGGTCAGAGGGTTAGCTGCCCTCTGTAATAAAAAAACTGAGTTAATCGATCAACGACGAACTTAAACGGGTGTCTTATAACGTCCGCCCCGAGCAGATTCAACGAACAAAAGCGAGCAAATTGAGATTTTTAAAAAAATGGTAAGGCGACCGCTCGTGAAAAGCGGGAAATACGGGTTCGAGTCCCGGTCAGCCACAAATTTTCATTGCCGTCATTCCATTCTAAAGCCGATGGTTGCCCTTATTTCGAATTGAGAATTCATTTAATTTAATGTAATGGTTGTCATTGTGGCCCGTGATGCACCACAGTTGGCTCTGAGCCGGTTTCGAATAGCGCCCTTTTGCCATGCACGGTATACTTTAACCACAGCGGCACGCGGACAGTTTACATTTACATTTCGGTAACGCTTGCACCCATGGCCCGACACCCAATGATAATATTCTTTTGGAAGTCAGATAAATCGCTCTGTTTCCGAACAACGACGACACTGTTTTCCGCACCCTCCTCTAAAAATGGTTCAAATGGCTCTGAGCACTATGGGACTCAACATCTGAGGTCATAAGTCCCCTAGAACTTAGAACTACTTAAACCTAACTAACCTAAGGACATCACACACACCCATGCCCGAGGCAGGATTCGAACCTGCGACCGTAGCAGTCCCGCGGTTCCGGACTGCAGCGCCAGAACCACTAGACCACCGCGGCCGGCCACCCTCCTCTCCCGGCACACTTTTTATATCCTCCATTGCTAGTGCTGCCACCTGACGTCTGTGAATGGGCGTTGATGTTGATCACAGACAATGAACACATTAATGCAACTGGATCGTGTATAAGAGGGTACTGTCTGGAAGATGTCCTATGGGGTCATTTCTTCAAAAAGCTTTTGCGAATTCTGTTATTTTCAGAGCAAAGCTAGGAATGGAAAGAGAAGAGATTTGATGGAATACCGAAGGCTCGCTTACTTAAGTGCGAGTACCGCTTTGTAAAACAAAGCAGTCAAACTAATATAACCTATACATGTGGATATATGAAAGAAGGGGAAACATAGTCCCTACGTGCTAGTGTACAAGATGGGAACCAACGGATTATTTTGTTCAGTTTGAAATTAACACAGAACTCTCAGAAAGATATGTTATTAAGGTGATCACCACGCAAACTCTGTTACGAATACTGAACTGAATATGATTGTAATTCGATACATCGAACTCAGGCGGCACCACATCTCGTGTAAAGCAACGAGGTGACTTCAAAACGTATGCTCCACATCTCATACCACGGTAAGACCATTGCCCAACAAGAGTGGCGTATTGTCAATGGAGGTTGCGTGTTCTTGGTTTTCTGCAGACACAGGTCTGCTGCGGTACGGATAGCAGGTGCATCATCGTGTGGCAGCTGGTTCAAATGGTTCAAAGGTTCTGAGCGCTATGTGACCTAACTTCTAAGGTCATCAGTCCCCTATAACTTAGAACTACTTAAACCTAACTAACCTAAGGACATCACACACATGCATTTCCGAGGCAGGATTCGAACCTCCTTCCGTAGCGGTCGCGCGGTTCCAGACTGTAGCGCCTAGAACCGCTCGGCCACCCCGGCCGGCGTGGCAGCTGGAATCGTACTCCAAAGTTGAAGTACTTGTGGCAGCACGATCGTTGGGAGCCAACCGTCTCAATAGTACACAGATTCACCGTCAAATTCTGGCGGTGTGTGGGCCAAAGAATTTCGCATCCAGCTGTTGTGAAATAGTGATAACAGTTTGACCAAGAGTACAGACGTGGGCGATGCTGATCGGTAAGAAGGCCATCGAACATAGACGACGAAGTCTAACCAGTCTGGGAACTGATTCACAGCATTCACAGATTTTCGAGTGATGAGGACGTTCATACATTGCTTGTCCAATGACTTCGTGATCAAACAGCGGATTTCTACTGTCGAGGAACTGAAGGATTGGTAGGACGCTACGACCGTCATTTACAGAGACGTAGTGACTATGTTGAAAAATAGTGTTACGTATCTGTGTCACTTTGAAGTGTATTGCAGCACTTTATAGAAGCTACTTTGCTTGCCATAGTGATGACTAACCTACTTTTTGAACTGCCTTCGTATATGAAGGGTTGTAATATTGTCGCTGATGGACGTGTGAATTGGTATTCCCATAAGGAGTAATATGGTCTCCCACAGATCAGGTTCCCACTGAATTTTGCTTTCGAGATAGCTGCGTGAGCAAATGGTTCAAATGGCTCTGAGCACTATGGGACTCAACTTCTGAGGTCATTAGTCCCCTAGAACTTAGAACTACTTAAACCTAACTAACCTAAGGACATCACAAACATCCATGCCCGAGGCAGGATTCGAACCTGCGACCGTAGCGGTCTTGCGGTTCCAGACTGCAGCGCCTTTAACCGCACGGCCACTTCGGCCGGCAGCTGCGTGAGCAATGCTGGGTTCCTGTCCACATTCATTTGTGACATTTTCATTTTGATGATGATGAGGTCCCATACTCCGAAGCGCGTAGGGGACGATGCGGGAGACGCGCAGCTCGATGCTAGGCAAGGTCCTAGTGGAGGTGGTTTGCCATTGCCTTCCTCCGACCGTAATGGGATGAATGATGTTACACAGCCTAATCTCGGCATACTGCTTACGCAGTTTTCCACACCCATTCGGGTTAGTACTGAAATTTTTCCAAATCTTCAAATGCATTTTATGAAGATAGCTGATACTAAAGACAGAAAACTGAAGTTCTCCGCTTTATTGACAATGAACGCCAGAAACTTCCCCCACTCCCACCCCCACTCCCACCCCCGCTCCCCATCTTCATCACTCTACACTTTGTCGCTACCATTGTTCCAAAACTGAGTTTAGAATGGTATAATGATCAACGGACACTTGACCACAAAAATAAATGTTGAATTGAAAATTTACGAAAGCTATTCGCCATAGAAAACCCGCAAACGTTGGGAAAGAGATATCCCACTTCAGAAGTAAACAGAACACTCCTAACTGATCCAGTCAGCTGTTACTGCTCCGCTACTGTCAACACAGCAGTCCCACTCCCTTTTATGCTGGCTGGTCCGCTAGTGCTCAATTCCTCATCACATACAGGTGTCGGGATACTTTTGATTGGATACCATATACAACTCTCAAGTGAGAATATCAGTGACAGCTCACTCAACTACGTCGATATTTTTGATATGGATTTATTAAGGAATGAAAGGATTAAAGTTGGTTACATGCAAATAAAGATTTAGACTTTGAATAACGTACATTTGAGCGTAGAAGTCGATTACGTAATTTCGTATCGTGCCTGCTGACGCAAACGTGTTCTCTCAGCAAACCCACCAAAGTCAAGTCCAATAGCCGCAAAATATACATTATCAAAACTAGAGAGACCGAGACAGACGTATTACACTTGCCTGCGTGACAAGTATTAACGTCTTCATCACTCAAATATATCATCGGAACGCCCTCGGGCCTCATGTCTCGTGGTAAAGTTCATGACTGGAAACAAAGATCGAATCTCTGTGGTACGCTGGATTTATCCAGTTGGATAAATGGATTAGGTTAAGGGCACGTAACTCGTCAAGTGGTGCCCAGTAGAAAGGATTGCACCAGGCCAGTGACCTACACGAAGTTATTGTTATTATCATCGTCATCAAACGCCAAAGACGTTTTTCTGATTTCTTTATTGCGATAGGCCTATTTCGGCTACAATTGCCATTGTCAAGCTACCTGCGAATAATACATAGAATTTTATCATCACATGGTGTAACGTATAACCTGCATAGCATTGTGAGTGTTGTATGATTGTGAGTTTCACTGTCACTTAAGACCTCAACAGAAAAACTTAAAACCAACATTTGGATGAGCTATCTGACTGCTTATATGAGCAAGAATTTACATGTGATACAGAATCTGACTTGTGCAGCGGAATTTACTGGAGTAGAGTACATGACATGTGGTGTGTCAGTGTCCCTGTTTTGACCCTAAGTTTTACACTCACCACTTTAGATAACTGCCTTTTTGCATGTGGTTTATAGCAATGCGCAGCAGCGGCTAAAGCTTATTGTTACTAAGAATTAATTTAATAAAAAGAAGTTTGCTTGGGTTCTGGTAACTACTAAATAACTTTTGAGAAGGGACTTTATTAATTAAGTATATTTAAAACTTCTGAATCATCATGAACAAATATTAATAATGATAATGACAAATGGCATTTGTGCCAGTAATGGCTGAGTGCCAGATTAACAAGTTATTTCAATTTCAAAATGTCATTTATATTTAATAACCACTGGATATTATTTAGATGTGGAGAATAATTATTATTATTTGGAGGATAAGGAGGCTTCTTTGTCTGACAAGCAAAACATGGGATTATTGCAAACTCGGACTAACAATCACGGGCCTAACCCTGCAATTGCGCTTTACGCTATGCTTGCGAATCTTACCTTGAATTTCATCTTCAAGCGTAGTTAAGCTATCTAAACCTCTCCTGGCTATATAAATTAATTCAGGTCTTGAGTGTGGTAAGATGTGCCATCACCGACGTGAGGGTAGCGTGACACGTCTTCTGTCTCCGAGCTCTCGACCGACCCTACTCTTCCACTCTCGCAGACAGATCCAGTCTCACAACAATACTTAGAATCGCGCTCCCACGTTTCACCCTCAGATTGTTACTATCGGTATCTGAGTGCTTACACAATAGCGTTAAGTTGGATATATTGTTTGTGGCTATATCATACACGTTGTGGCTATGTGATAAATGTATACATTGGTACTTACGTCTGCTTTATATAATCATAGTCTATGAAGATAGTTGATTAATCGTTCAATCTTCGCTGCTAATTTTATTTTTGGCTATGAAATGTTCTCGAAATGTCTGTTTGTCAGATATCGTAATTTAAGATTTCAATAAAATTTTCTAAATCTACAGTTTTTATCTTTAAAGTCGGTTCTAACATAGAAACTATATAGAATCTTAAGCGACGATAATGGACAAACATGGGCGTAGCGGAAACATTTCAAAGTCAAATATAAAATAAAATTTTGTTTTGTAGGCCGTACCCTTCTTGACGGTATAGTCTTTAGAGGAACCTTAGGCTGGAAGTCGTGTGTGGCATTTGTCTCCGAATCGTGCACACCTTGTTCTGCGTGTCATCGTATTTTAACTCTTATGTATCGTGGAGTCTAAGAATTTAGGGAGCAGCCCAGCATTTGCCTAACGGGCAGGAGGAACCTCCTAAAAAGCACATTCAAGCTGGCATTGTACGAGGCCATGGTCGTTAATCCACCGCTCAGATCTGATCTGCGTATGGCTCACCTTTATTTTTTCAAGCTAGCGCGCTACGCTTTAGACATTATACGAGCAAGTTACTGACACAAAAAACTATATTTTCAAGAGTCACTCGGATTTTCGATTCAAAATGCTGAGCACTCTGAGCCGTCTGTCTAACAGTTTTGTAATACTGGCGTCGTTGAAAGCCGTAATGTTGTGGAGAGGTTGGTCGATGGTGACAATTACCCAAAACTGATCCATATCCCAAGTTTGTGACAATTCACTAATAATGTGCAGTGCCAAAAACTATTGTCAGAGCTTACTCGTCTGCTCTCTGCAGTCCATGAATGTCACACTTCCAAAAGATTCCGATACAATTCGCACGTCGCAAATGTGCATGCCAGCGCAGTAAGCCATTTATGAGCCCGCTCCGCACCTCAAACCTCTGCTAACGACACTTTCTGTAGCCAAACCCTTCTCTGCGACCACCACCCACTAGCGCACGTTGTTTCAAAGTCATTATTAGAGAGACGTACCAGAACAGAATTTTAAAAGCGAACTTCGACCAATATGCACACGAAACGACAAGTCTCACAATGTTAATTCATATTCGAGAAAGAAAAAAAATATGCATAACACTATTTTGGAGCGTTACAATACCAGTGTTCTGCCATTGTGCTTTCTCGCTCGGTGCTTGTACAATGAAGATTGTAAGCCGCCACAAATGTGGGGTTTCATGCATGCATAGAAGCAATCAGAGGACATTTTGAAGATCTCTAATGTTTTTCTGAGACCAGAACTTTGTAAAACGTTATTCTGTCAATAACTTAAAAATTGATCAAGTGCGAGTAGAACTCTCTGAGGGTTCAGTACAAACTGAATTATGTACATAGACAGTTCATCCATTCCGCGAATCGAGAATCTCAACGATTTTTGCGAGTTATCGACTGAAAAGATATCGGTCCTGGAATTTACAAGACTTTCGAGGACGTATTACTTTCAATTTTGATGTAGGAAAACAAATGACCAAAGGAATTTTCTTCGAGTGATATAATTACCGATTAACAATTTTCTGATTTTTTTTCCTTTACTAATACTGTGAAACCTTGCTTCTGCCGAACGTCATAGTTCTCGGTCAATGGGCAGCACCCTAAAGGTTCTAATGAGAGAGTTTGCGAGTATCAATATACGTGACATAAATGGTCAGATATTTCGATTTCATGGACTTAGAAGCTTAACATTTTTACAACACCAACGGACCACAGACCTAAGGATATGACAAAAATTTCAACTTTACTCGTAAACGTCTACCCATCTTAATACGCTGATGCACAGACAGACAGACAGATAACAAATGATAAAAAATTTTCCTTTGTGTGATATAATTACAAATAACAGTTATAGGAATTTTCTCTTTAGTTGAACTTTGAAATCTTGCTTCTTGCCCAATTTCATTATTCCAGGCCGACGAGAAGTTGACGAGTATTAACACTTTGCCATTCGGGCGTTGCCGCCGAGCGGTTCTTTCTAAGTCCAGGAGACTGATGACCTCAGATATTAAGTCCCATAATGCTCAGAGCCATTTGAACCACTTTTTAATACTTTGCCGTCCGGCGACACCACAGTGGTGTCATGCGCGAAATAGCGGTCAACGGCCGGCGACACAATAGTGGTGTCGTGAGCATAGTATCATGCAGTGGCCGGTGACAGCACTTTAGTATCTTTTTCATTCTGTTAGATAACAATACGTTACACACGTCAACAAGTTCTTCGTTTTTATAAGTACTTGTGCACTTTCATCGTGGCAGACGAAAGATACGATTATTTACGATGAATGCGCGGACGTCTTGTCTGACGTTCCAGACGCCTTCGCCGATTGGGAAGAAGACAGTGGATACAAAAAAAAAAAAAAAAGAGAAAGTGAAGCAGAATCGACGGAAGATAGTGAAATACGTCCAAGAAGAATTCGGCGAACGCTACGGCGGCAAACAGATTTGGATGAATCAGGCGAAGAAGACAGACTATGATTTACTGAGGACCAATAATAAATTTGAAGGATCGGATCCAAAAATATTTCCCAAAGATAGACAAAGCGTCTTGGATATCGTAGAATTATATATTGGGAACGATCTATTTGAATATATTAGCAACGAAAACGAAACCACCAAATATTACAGTAAAAATTGCAATAGAAGGAAAATTGATTTAAAAAAATGGCCGGCTGGTGTAGCCGAGCGGTTCTAGGCGCTTCAGTCTGGAACCGCGCGACCGCTACGGTCGCAGGTTCGAATCCTGCCTCGGACATGGATGTGCGTGACGTCCTTATATTAGTTAGGTTTAAGTAGTTCTAAGTTCTAGGGGACTGATGAACTCAGATGTTAAGTCCCATAGTGCTCAGAGCCATTTGAACCATTTGAACCATTAAAAAATGCCAAATTTATCGACGTTACGGGACCCGAACTTAGAAAATGGTTTGAGCTTGCTATCCTTATGGGAATTGTAAAAAAAAGCAAGGATCGATGATTACTGGTCAACGAATCCTCTGATAGACACACCGATATTTCGCAAAACGATGTCCCGCAACCGATTCAGACAAATATTATCATTTTTACATTTCTCCGACAGCAACAACAAACCGGCTAATGCCGACCGCTTTGTCAAAGTGCAATTCGCGATTGATTATTTTTCCAAAAAGTTTAAAGAAACATTTAATCTAAGTCAAAGCATCTCAATTAATGAAGGGATGATACCATGGCGTGGACAGTTAAATTTTAAAGTTTACAATCCGTCGTAAATTACGAAATAGGGCATATTCATCGGATGCTGTGTGATTCGAGTACGGGATACATTTCCTCATTCAAGACATGTTCCGGCGCTGGACAGCCTTTAGCAAAAATAGTGATGGAACTATTGACACCTTCTTATGGAAAGTGGCATCACCTCTACGTGGACAATTATTATAACAGTGTAGAACTTGCAGAGAAGTTACTTGAAAAGAAAATTCGAGTTTGTGGAACGATACGGAAAAATAGAGGATTTCCGGAAAAATGAAAGAGCCCAAAAGTCAATGTGTTTGAAGCTTGTCATCAACGAAAAGGTGACAAGCGGTCGGCGACAAGCCAAATAATCCGAATTAGCGCTGCCGACGCCAACCGAATAAATTTGTACGAGACTTGCGGACGGCAAAGTGTTAAAATGTGTAACATAAATGGCCGTATCTTTCGATTGCAGTGACTTAGGAGCTTCAACTTTTTCATACTGCCAGGCGACCGTAGACCTTAGTATGTGACCTAACTTTCAACTTGATACGTCTGCCCTTCCTGAGAAAATGGGTTTCTAACAGTCGGACAGACGGAGAGACAGACAGAGAGAATGATACCAAAGTAGTACTATATGGGTTACGTTTTTACCGTTTGAGGTATGTAACCCTAAAAACGAAGGATAATGAGATACATAGTTAAGTGGACATAATTTTTTCTTTCTTTTTTTTTGGTGGGTTGAATCCACCAGCAAAGTCTCAAATATTTAATGAGAAAACCCTGGACACCACTTTCAACTCGCGGTTTCAAGCTATTTGGATACTATTTTGTGACGTCACTTCTTAATTAAGCTGTACTTATTTTCTGTTTTGTAAGATAATCAGATAGTGACCATAAGAGTCATAATCATGGCCACAATCGAGATAAACTAATAAATTCAGAATAAATAAGAAAAAATTGTTTCACAAAAATTTCACTCAGGGATTGGAATCAAGACCGCATAAGATGTCTATATTCATTTGCCAGTTAACAGGGCGAGTACACACTTACGGCACGTGTTGGACAGCTCACTGACCACGTCGTTCTCGCAGCTTCCACCGGACGCGTCATCGGGAGTCTTTCATTTTGCTGTTTAATATGATTTTGTCTTAAAATTACCCTTGTACGGGCGATTTTATGGGCAATTCTTTAATCGCAGTGTTGCATCGATGATTTAAATATTCTTGGTAATATCGAAACAGCAACCAGATTAGCTGCAGCGGAGTAGTTCTTTGAGTAGATTTGATGGTCTGAGAGGTACTATTAACGAGCACTGTTCGCTTTCTATGGTTTCCCTGGTATGAATTCACGGAAACTACGGATCGTTAAAAAAAACATCAACAGACATCTGTGTTTACGAACCTGACCCTCTCGGTGCTGGACTTACATGTAAAGGAACAGCTGCATATTTAACTATCCATCGTCGATGGAACCGTGGGGACACAGTTGTATAACACATTGAGAGGAAGAATGAACGTGCCTCAGGTTGCAATTAAATGATCTCCAGTTTTATTGTAATGTAATGAATTTTGAGGTTTCTATCATCCTCAAAGGTATCTGTGAACAGTTCCCACATCCTGGTGAGGTACGTAGAAATATAAACTTCCCATCGGTGACGGAACCACAGGAATGTAGTCATATTACAAATTTAGAGTAATAATGAATTTGTCTCAGACTGGAATTATTTGATCGTGCTACAATAAAACTGAAGATCATTTAACTGTAGACAAATTAATTCTTACTCACACGAGGAACACATGATTTCACTCCATCAGGTGTAGCCGCAACATCGGCCATTTTGCCGCAGTCTGCAGGATTTTACATACCAGATACACTCTGAAGCGCCAAAGAAACTGGTACAGGCATGCGTATTCAAGTACAGACATACGTAAACAGGCAGAATACGACGCTGCAATCGGCAACGCCTATATAAGACAACAGGTGTCTGACGCAGTTGTTAGATCGGTCACTGCTGCTACAATGGCAAGTTATCAAGATGCAACTGAGTTTGAACGTGTTGTTATATTCGGCTCACGAGCGATGGGACACAGCATCTCCGAGGTAGCCATGAAGTGGAGATTTTACGGTACGACCATTTCACGAGTGTACAGTGAATATCAGGAATCCAGTAAAACATCAAATCTCCGACATCAGTGCGGCCGGAAAAACATCCTGCAAGAATCTTTACGCTGTGAAGCATTTCAGTAAAATTAGTCAGTGGACGCGCAGATCATTCATTACAGACGTGAGCTTGCACTCCGTTGGAAGGCAAATACTGGAGAATAGCGCTGACTCACGAAAAACTACACGCAGAAATGTTTCCAGCCGTGTAAGGAACGAATGCCGACGTGAGAGTGCCCAATGTGCTCCACGGCGACCGATGCTCCCGGAAAATGTTTCGCAGAGCAAAATTATCCAGCATCAGACTCGTTTCTTTCGTGTCACACTTCATTAACGACACTTTTTTTCTGGCAGAGCGCAAGATAAGGCCTGTAGTAAATTAGCTGCTCCGACCAGTGTAAGTGAACTGATGAGTCCGACTGAAATTATGGCTCTGAGCACTATGGGACTCAACATCTTAGGTCATAAGTCCCCTAGAACTTAGAACTACTTAAACCTAACTAACCTAAGGACATCACACACACCCATGCCCGAGGCAGGATTCGAACCTGCGACCGTAGCAGTCCCGCGGCTCCGGACTGCAGCGCCAGAACCGCTAGACCACCGCGGCCGGCTAACTGAAATTATCATAGCGTAGTAATACGCTACTATATCATCAATCTCCTTCCTTTTCTGCCGCGATAGTCTGTCTTTGCAAGTAGAAAATGTGTATAAGCCCAAGCCTACGGCACTGTAGCAGATGCTGAGATATTTGATGTCTTAGAAAAAGTCTTGTTGAGCCGTTGTGATGATACAGCATCAATTATCGCAGCAACGATATATGGCAAATGTCGGCCTGAAATTATTCATGTTAATTATAATGTAACGCAGACAATGTTGGTACAAATTATGTTAATTTCTGTTTCGAAACCTGCAAATTATGTGTCTGTTGTTGCTTATATTTCATGAACGGCCCAACAGCCAAGCGGCGACGGAAGGAATCTGCCACCTGGGCCGGAATGTTGAATCGCCGGACCCAGACGCCAGACAGCTGACGGCCGTGCGCGGGATGATGGCGCAAGCTTCCCTTAGACGCTGTGCCCTATGTTTTTAACAATGAAATGTTTCATAAATGAAAATGTAATGCTGTAACTTCAGTTCTGTGTCAGAGTTCGATGTCAGCTGTTATGAAAGAGACACACTTGATGGCAGATGTACACTGAAATACCTATGTAGCAGTCGTCTGCGTGTAGTGTTACAAGTAAAACGTTTCACGTCTTCTAAAAAGAAAAGTGTTGGAGAACTAATTATTTTGGAAATTGGTGACAACAGTTTATTTATACTGAGATATGTGTGAATATCACGAAGAGCGGTGATTTTTACTGAATGTAAATTTATATGCCTTACGACGCCGAAAGAAAGTGATGTTTAATCTCTGACTTATCGAGTTCTACGAGAAGTGATATCAACTGTGAATCTAGCAATGATTTTCAAAGCGTACAGATCTAATAGGGCATATCAATGAAACACTATCAGATTTATTACTCAAGAGGCTTCTAAATTCAACACAAATTACATAATTAATAATTTCCTGCATTCGAGAATTTTAATATGCTTACCAGAGATAACTAAGCTTACGGATCTCGGTGTGAATAACCTTGGTTCCTACAGCAAGGGATAAGAGAAAAGATAAAGATCTTTAGATTTAACTCACGTAATTACGCCAAAAGATAATTTTTCTGAAGCGTTTATACTATTCAGTGATCACAATTCCACAGCTAAAGCGAAGTGAACCTGTCTAAATACTCGTAATAATTTTACGTATCTTCGGAAGTGCAGAGGTGCGCTTAGGCGCGATCTCTGTGAAGACGGTACTGGAACTTACTTTGCCTATGAAATACGTAAGATACTCTCAGGCAGAGTAGTCTATAAGCTTCTGATCACTAAAATATCTGTATGGAGATTGATAATGAGATAGTAATACCTCACCGTTAGACACATTTTCCGTTTTCATAGTAATTTCGCTTACTGACACAGCTGAAAACCTGAGATTTCTGTTGTGTTGGATTCGATTTGCCTCTAAACGGGCGTCTCAGAACACTCCCGTCTAGAAAGTGAAACCAGTTCCACAGACGTTTTTGCTATTGTCACTTGCAGGATTTCTCCAGTTCGGTCTTTGTCGTCTTCCCACCACAGCCGGTGGCGTTTGACATGCAAACTGCTTAAACGCAATAGTAAACGACAGGAACTCCACAGGAATTTCTAACCACGGCCTTGTAATAACCACGTTAAAAACCGGCCGCAAGTAACGTAATGTGATGCTTGTGGGATGTCACAGATATCTGAACCCACCAGTATCTGTGAGCTCGAGGTTAAGGCATTGCCAGTTAAAGGGAAAAGTCTACTGTTGCTCTGCGGGTTCTTTATAATTAAGATAGGCGTAGTTATGAAAAATATGGCAATACTTTGAATATAAGAAAACAGGACGAAATAATGTAAAAGAATACACAAATAAATGATTACATTTTCAGAAAAAATTGGAAGATTTATTCAAGAAGAAGTGCTTCACAAATTGAACAAGTCAATAGAACGTTGGTCCACCTCTGGTCCTTACGTAAGCAGTTATTCTGGTTGGCATTAATTGAGAGAGTTGTTGGATGTCCTCCTGATGGATATCGTGCGAAATCTGTCCAATTAATGCATTAGATCGTCCAAATAATGACCTAGTAGGATTACCCTACCCATAATGGTCCAAAATATCTTTGTTGTCCAAGACAGGGTTTGGCAAGCACTAAGACAAGTACAGAAACTCTCGCCGTGGATGAGCAGTCATTATCTTACTGAGAGGTAAGCCCAGAATGGCTTGCCATGAAGTGCAACAAAACAGGGAGTAGACATCCTTGACATACCGCTGGACTGTAAGGGTCCCCTGGATGAGGACCAAAGGGGTCCTGCTATGAAAAGAAACGGCAATCCACACTATCACTCCTGGTTGTTGGGCCAATAGTCAGCATGGTGTCCCACTGCTCTCTGCTCCGAGAAGCCCCAGATGGCGATAGGATACCAACCTCACTGCCACCAGCCATACGACCAGACAACGAAGAGTGATGGTCTTGGTCCCAGTTGTTTTCATAGCACAACCCCTTTGGCTGCCATCCACAGCACAGTGATACGTCGACGATATTCTACACTATGGAGCATTATAGGCAGGCCCCTCCAACAAGCTCGGGATTTGGATGATCCAAAGTGCCAACTAGACAGAATTTGACGATATATCCCTCAAGAGGACATCCAATAGCTTATCAATTAATGCCAAGCCGAATAACTTCTTGCATGAGGCCAGAGGTGGACTAACACGTTACTGACTTGCTGAATTTGTCAAGCTCTTTCTCTTAAATAAATCATCCAGTTTTTCTGAAACTGTAAAAATTTGTTTGTTTGTACATGTACATCTGATTTCTGTCCCATTGGATAATTCCTTCGTGGCGCGTCCGGTTTTTTTAGTGTATTTTCTGAGGTCGGGCGATTCAGCTGGTTAATCAACGTGCAACAGGATACCTCAGTGTTCGTGAAAAAGCATGCCTACAGTGAACAACACTGTTCTTATTTTGGGAGCGTCTACAGCATGTTCATCACTAAGACGTGGAAGAAATGGCAATATTAATTTCCGCCAATGTTGAAATAAACATAGTTGTTCACGTTAGCGATAACATGAAGGAATGGGCACAAGCTGCGGTACGAGAAACATTCCCAAAACATCACAGAAACAGCTCCGACCTGAACGAGACTTTCAACATACTGCGGCTTAAATGACACCTTACCCTGTTGAGATGTTGGAAAGTCCACGTTGATGTACGAACCAATTGGACAACGTAATTCAGGTGTGCTTATGAATACACCAAACACAATAGCTCCTTTCTGTCGTTCTGTTAAGCCTCCACGACCGCCGATCTTGCTGCACTGGTTCTGCTATTATTTACGTCAGTGGTGGAGGGCCACATGAATCTGATACTAGTTCTGTAACATCTACAGCGCTCCGAAGCGACCAGTAAATGAGTAATACTTTGCTTGGGACGTTAGTAAAAAAAACATTGATCCTAAATAGATGATATGGTGATCCTATACATTCATAGCTTAGAGAGAGTCATTCTCTTCGAGGGAGGGACCTGAAGGGAGCGTGGGTAAAGTTCTATTGGGCAAACACGACAACCAAGGTAATCGTATATGTACTCAGTTCGGCAACAGTCCGTAGTGTTGAGGTATAGGGTCATTAAAAACAATGTAGCAATTACAAAATCGTATTATTCAAAATAATAAAAACATACGAACACGATTTTTTGTTTGATACTCATCCTGGAACAAAGCTTTGCATCTACTTCGGTGCGCAAAGTAAGCGCACCGTTAGTTGCTCGTCAGACTTGAAAACGGTATTAAGTTTCAGCACACGTCTTCTCAGAATCTCCGCAGCTACAGATTTAATTGCAGATGTGTTTCATGTCTTAATAGGATGATATCGGCAATGCTTTCCTGTTTCCCGTCCTCTTAATACATTCTCGGAAGAAGTGCTTTGCCGACCGCTTTTGCTACTCTCCGTGATTATTTTTAACTATTTCATGTATGGTTCCGAAGACTTATCGGGAGCCTTTCTTTTTGGGGAGGGGGAAGGGGCTGTAACGCTGCTACGGGTGATTTCGTTCTGTGTATAACAAGACAAATTGCGTCCTTTGTTGCAGGATCCACAGTTGTTGAAGCTACAATCCAGACTGAACCTGCAGTGAGAAAACTGGATCTTTGCTATTCGACTTGTACTGCCAATGCCACCTATTGAAAGGTGAGTAAACGTACGCTCTATAACTCAAAAGAATTTATTCCGTTAATTTAAGATAGTGGATTCTTTTTCGATAACCCTGGATTATTAAGCTTTGTTCACTTTACTTCAGCAACTGATGGGCAGTTACAGCAGTCAGTGTCTTGCTAGAAAATACTCCCCACAGGAAAACAAATACTGCGCACATCATTAAAAAATGTCTGCAGACGATCCTGCACCCACTCCAGCTCTTATATCAACAATATAACAAACGCTGACGTTTCCTCTTTCAATCGTTAGACACTGAAAACGCCTACTACCGAGTATGACCTCAGACTTCCAACACTAACGGTATGAGCTTCAAACGACACCATCTGAATGCATCATTTCAAACTAAACGTCCGTTCTATATAACAAAAAGAACCTGTATTTTGTACTGGACTGCAGGCGTGCTCCAACACTACTTCAGATTGTCACTCGCTTTTCTCCAATACAAGATGGTGTCCCAAATTCCCCCCCCCCCTTCCCCTATCTTCTGTGTATTTACTCCAATATGCTAAAGACACCATTTTCCTTGCCGTCAGTGCCATCCACAATTCATCCAAGCGATCCATTCAACTCCATTGAACATCTCTGGATGAGACCAGTGGTACCGTGAACACTATAAAAATCCAGACAATAATTGTGGCACATACCACACGAGCTATAGACTTCCGTCGTCTAAGTGCCCACAACGGTCCCACTCATCCTACTAAAACACTACAATAAACGTAGGACTAACACTTGAAGAGAAAATGACTTAAAATCCTCGCCTACTACTAATCAAAAATAAGTCGCAAAGCAGATATAACTGCTGAATGATCTAATCCCACGACCATTTTCTACGCACATACAAGTATAAGACTTTCCCCTATCTAACCTTCACCGCTGGAAAAGTTGCTGGAACCTTCTTAAACGACGTGCAATTTGCCTCGCATTCCGTATTCGATAGTTTCCGCCCACATCCTGTATCAGTCCGTAAAGTTCCCATACCATTTCAGACACGCAGAACACCGGCCACATATCTCCCACAGTCTTGAATCCCCTAATCGTTACAAACACTGGCCTTTTGCCGCCCGCATACAAAGACATCTCACCTTTTCTTCATCTCCTTTTCCAGTGTAATTTTAGTTGCCGTCCCTGAAATCCATCCATCCCATCAACCGTAATCTACCCTACATGACCATTTGATTATGAAGACTCCAGTCATCTATCTCTTAGCCGGCCGGCGTGGCCGAGCGGTTAAAGGCGCTACAGTCTGGAACCGCACGACCGCTACGGTCGCAGATTCGAATCCTGCCTCGGGCATGGATGTGTGTGATGTCCTTAGGTTAGTTAGGTTTAAGTAGTTCTAAGTTCTAGGGGACTGATGACCACAGCAGTTAAGTCCCATAGTGCTCAGAGCCATTTGAACCATCTATCTCTTACCTAATTAGAATCGTATACAGCTTCCAACAGCCATGTCTCGTCTGTTAGATCCCGTCTGTCTAACATTTTTCCTGGAGTCGTTTGGTGTAAAACAGCAAAGAATCAGACGCACAGGGTATCCGGGGAGCAAATGTCAATATTTAGAGATATGGCAGGAACGATCATTCTAAACAAAACGTCTAATAAACATTGGCTACAAAATGCATACCTTAAGAGCTATGGGCATTTATTCAGAAGAAGAGATGTGATTCGCAGTAGTGGAGATGAACAAGTGCTCAGCGCTCTTAAGGAGTGTACTTTAGAGCCGATGATAACTGGACTTTATTTTTCTTGTTTTGGTCCGTACTGCCACCTCTCGAAATGTGAAAAACAGAAAGCTTACAGTAGAGGAGTTGTGTTTCACAGTATCGAAGATGAAGAAGTTCTCATAGCTCTTAACGTACGCATTTTAGAGCCCATATTTATTAGACATTTTTGCTTCTAATGATCATTCCTGTCGTATCCCTGAATACATGGTATTTATCATTTCTCCTGGGACAGACAGTACATGTGTAGGCTGCAGGGTGTCCCGAGACTTTTGGTTCAAATTAGTACCGGAGGTACAGAAAATCAAAACAAATACGTTTAGATAAGAAACATATGATCTCTGAAGTCAACTTGCAATGTTGGGGAACATTTTGTTAGTGGTGCTGACGTAAGCTGTTGTGTGCGTGTCGCTGACTGTGAATGCGTACTGATATTCAAAACGGCTGTGTGAACGGATGACTGGCTGTATTGTTGGATTTACCCCTGAATGCTACACAAAGGACGTACTTCCAGCGCAATGGGACACAAACCCATTTGCAGCTTTGAACATCTGAGAGCCACCTTATCTCATCGATGGATTTGGATTGATCGAGGTGGCCCTGTAAACTTGACCACCCAGGTCATCTGAACTAACCTGTCTGGATTTCTTCCTCTGGGGGCATGTAAAGCATCTGGTGTATGAAACCGCTTTGGAAATAGAAGTCTTAGTCGCTGGAGTAGCCGTTGCTGCTGTTACCATTGCGAACATTCCTGGGATCTTCGAACGGGCACAACAATCAATGGCCCGACGTTGTACTGCGAGCACACAAAAATGGTTCAAATGGCTCTGAGCACTATGGGCCTTAACTGCTGATGTCATCAGTCCCCTAGAACTTAGAACTACTTAAACCTAACTAACCTAAGGACGTCACACGCATCCATGCCCGAGGCAGGATTCGAACCTGCGACCGTAGCGGTCGCGCGGTTCCAGACTGAAGCGCCTAGAACCGCTCGGCCACCCCGGCCGGCCGAGCACTCAGGCCAATGGGCGCGCGTTCGAGCAGTTCCTGTGAATGCCGCTGCTGTATCTGTGTAAATCGTCCCTAGCATCAGAAATTGCATTTAGGGACCATACGATCCACATTTAAATATATTTGGTTTGATGTTCTCTACCTCCTGTATTAATTTGAACGAATAGTTTCGGAACATTCTGTATACTTTGTTACACGTGTACGCCAGTGAAGCCGAAGTTTTGGTTTCGAAACCTTACACGCAGCAGGACTCGCCGAATCTCTGGTTTATTTGGAGCGAGAACTGATCCGCTACAGTTTGCACCTACGCTCTTCGTGGACTAAGTTTACTCCCAATCTGTTATTGTACATGGTGGTGTACTGTTTCTTCGAGGGTCAATGGTCCACTTACTTTGCACTTTCAACACAGTGTGTGATCAGTTTATTGCATTGTAGCTGCCTTGCCGTGAAAAATATTAAGTAATTTCTTTTTGCAGTTAGCTTTAATATGACAGTTTCATCTACGAGTGCCATCAGTAATATGTGGAAGAGGCCTAAGACACACACACCACGCCAGCTAGATACTCATGATGTAATTCTTAAGCTACAAACTTCCGATGGCAAATTTAGGAGATGACCATTATACTGTCACTCTGTTGAGCACATAGCTTGCAGCGGAAGGTCATAAAATGGCAGCGGAAGACAGCAACTTGTCACACTACATCGTTACGGACGATACGCCTAATAGCGGCTGGCATTTGTTCTGAACTACTACCTTGTGGTTACAGATAACTCATTCCGCAAAACTCGGGTAATTTCTGACAATCCATTCCCGGGTGGTAAGTGTTGGCTAATGGCAAATTGCCATGGTTATCCCAGCTCGTCGACAAGAGAGAACAAACACGCACTACTACCGCGAACCGTAACACGTGCGGGTATGCAGTGCAGAGGAACCCCGACCTCGGACACGCGATCATATGTCCTACTTTGTTGCAACATGGAATTTTCCGTAAAGAGAAAAATCTGTTTTAACAAGAGGCTGAATTTCGCCTAGTTATTTCCATTCTTTAGTGTATAACTGGTGTGAAATATTTTTAAAAATATATATTTTGTGATATTTCGGCAACCTAACTAGTTACCATCTTTAGTAGTGTTGTTTGTCGGATAATACACGCGCAAAAGAAAACTTTGTCAGTTGGAGGCCACAAAATTTATCGCTTATTTGTTTCTATTAGCTAGGGTCGACTGTGAAGTCATTAACAAGCATATACAAAAACATACAAATCACAGCAGAGAATCTAAAATATTAAAAACGTAATAGCCGGCCGGTGTGGCTGTGCGGTTCTAGGAGCTACAGTCTGAAACCGCGTGACCGCTACGGTCGCAGGTTCGAATCCTGCCTCGGGCATGGATGTGTGTGATGTCCTTAGGTTGGTTAGGTTTAAGTAGTTCTAAGTTCTAGGGGACTGATGACCACAGATGTTAAGTCCCATAGTGCTCAGAGCCATTTGAACCATTTTTTTTTCTTTTTAAAAAACCTAATAAGTGACAGTGACGCAGATTCGACGCAAGGAACCTTCCAGCACACTGGTACATAGTATCACTCTGCATAATGTCGCACGAGATGTGACACGTAAATCAATTTACCAGTCCACATGTGGAACCATATATCAGCACTGGCATGTGTGTCGAATATAATACATGGAAGAATCACATACAAGATAGATTGAGGACAAACTTAAGAACCGTGCACTGAAGAAACATTTTATCATAAGTGAAGGTCAAAGTGTATACTCATTACACCAACATGCAGACTTAAGTTCAATCAGCTGTTTTAATTTAATCCAAAGATACACGCAAAGATATATATCTAAATCGATTATGAATATCCATGCATGATACATAGTTCATTATGTGATAGTTAAATATTACATTTCTAAAATAAACTGACCGTAACGTTAGTTACATCTTCCAAGCAATATAAACTAATGACAGGAGTGTAAACTATATCAACATAGAGTGAGGAAATTGCAATTTAAGTATAAATCTTTTAAACAACGTAATATTGGACAGTTCCAAGAAGGACATATGCTGTAAACTACGAATTCACACTAAATTAGCCAAGGAGCCGATGGTAATAATATGAATTACCTTAGATGTTTTACAATCCATGAAATATTAATTATAAAGTTATAGCTAAATAAGACAATAATATAAATGTCTAATACAGAACTCGCGTTGTGTAATAATACCAATTACACAAGACATACACAACGGAGCACTCACAATCGAGCATGTTCAGCTTACTTTCAAATTTAATTTAAAAGGAATACAACATATTTAAGAAAGCTTTTCTGAATATATATAAATGTAATGAATGTTGTGAGCTATAACTGTACTGGAGTGAACTAGTTTCCTATCTTTGTGTCTGTCCTGTAATGTTGAACAATGCAAGTGATGTGCTTATGCAAACGCTATCTGGCAGGAATGAGTCGCCAAAACTACCTGCAATTATATGGCTGTATTTGAAGGAAACATTTACCAAAATAATCAGAAAACGGAAAGCTGTATACTAAAGAAACTGTCCTGCGAAACTCTGTGTTGTGCAGTGAAATGAACAGTGCTACAATGCGTGACGTCATGGTACTTGACTTGCTGTTTCAATACACAAAGCTAACAGAATAAAATGCTTCAGGAAATAACAAAACGAATTCTGAAAGAAAAAATAACCCAAAACGTTTCTCCAAAAATTATCTGTGAGTCTACGTAAGTAGCTGACTAAATAAAATTGTGAACACTGTTATACATAAGAGAATGTAACACTACTCTGTAAGGAAGAGACTGTCTGACAAGAAATGTTATTAAAACTCAATTTTACCTTAGCTGAACCTTATATTAATTTTGAAATGCAACACCTAACTGTGAATGGTGTTACTGCCTTGACAATAATGTAACTACCCCTTACAAATTTTCATGGCTTACCTGTGGCAACGGTAACTTGGTACTGCTCGAAGTGATGAACATAAAAAATGCAGCGCAGCAGCAAACTAACTAAAAGGAATGTTAGCCTTACGCAGCCGGCCAGAGTGGCCGAGCAGTTCTAGGCGCTGCAGCCTGGAA
This sequence comes from Schistocerca nitens, assembly GCF_023898315.1. NCBI lineage: Eukaryota > Metazoa > Arthropoda > Insecta > Orthoptera > Acrididae > Schistocerca > Schistocerca nitens. Next base: position 411,533,453 of record NC_064618.1, read on the forward strand.
CCGCGCGACCGCTACGGTCGCAGGTTCGAATCCTGCCTCGGGCATGGATGTGTGTGATGTCCTTAGGTTAGTTAGGTTTAAGTAGTTCTAAGTTCTAGGGGACTGATGACCTCAGATGTTGAGTCCCATAGTGCTCAGAGCCATTTAGCCTTACGCAGTGTAATGCAAGGACGTGTACCTATTCCAAGCAGATCGTGCTTCAGTTTTAACCTGTGTGTTCCGCGAAGTGCAATGCGGCGACACAAATATTTACAAAATCATATTTTCGTGAGGAGACAGTGCGTCTACTAAATGATGGAAAAGAGACTAGCATTGAATCACTATACTGTCGACAATGAAACTCATTCTTTGACTATTACAATCATCTTTACAAAAATTACTTCTTACTAAAAATATGCACTGCCATGAATTTAGTCATTGAAACAGTAAAGGAGTGTTAAATCTATAGTGTCTGAGTGCAAGCCATGTGAAGAGAGGATTTTACTTACGTCAGAACAATTAAGCTAACTAATAAAGAAAAATGCCACTAAGACTTTCTGTTTTTCAAACACATTCTAAATTACGTGCAGGTAAGAAATGCATTAACAACATTAGCTGTAAATCTTCACACTTCTCAAATTAATCTTCACCAAATTATATGTCCAAAATTCAACATCCTTTGTAGCTTTATGTTCTGGAACTTATTTCCACCTGACTCATTCACTTCCTTCTCACAGTATGCTAGTGCAACGGCTATGCTACTGTGAACCAAAGAGCACAGTGGATGTGCTCAGAACCTCTGTGGCGTAACATACGGATTATTGAAGAGTACTGTTTGAAAAATGTGCAGAGTACGGATATAAAGTATGACGCATCGAATGAAAATATAGAGCTCACATCACATTCCTTGAACACCAAAAATAAACTAGAAACCTTACATGATTAAGATTTTCAGAAGTCATCTATAACATTCGGATTACAAGTATTTAGTAACAGTTTCTATTAACACCGAGCGAAATAACAAAAAAAGTATTCTCGACGTTCAACATGATAAATTATGAATTTAGATTTTTGAATCACTACAATGGTTATGGAAATACCTGAAACCGGTAAGGATAATAAAATCGGTACAACTTAATCCATTAAGATAAAAGCCATGAGAGTAATTATGTAATATTGTTCCGAACAACAGATCGAAAACAATTTGGCGTGTTCTTTAAAAATGTTACGTTTATAACTGCCTACTACGTGAAATAGGACCAGCGACGGAACTGGTCGCAGTTTCGTGGTATTTTCCTCCTGCCACAGCAAGTCTTACAGCCTATGATTATGATGACATTTTAAGTGACGATGCCTCCTTATAGAAATGACTTGATATCTTAGTTCGCACTGTGTGATCTGTTCTTGACACACACACACACACACACACACACACACACACACACACACACACATGCAGATGAAATTCAACAATCTCTTTACTTTTCTTATTCATTATGTATGACTGATTTTAGAGTGGAGTATAACGAAGTGCAGCATTGTTTAAGGCAACGAACTTACAGACTGGAGGAGTGATATCCTATAATCTTCTCCATTATTTTATTTGTGTTTTCTTAACTGATAAAGTAAATTTTCTAAGAAAGGCAGTTCGATTGGTTTTTCTATTTTAGTTATTTAGTCTTTATTTGTAACTCGTTTCTCGAATCGCAACGCTTTTGTCAGGGTTCATAGTATGGCACATTTTTCATGATCTTCCCCATTATTTTCGAAGGAGAATTTATTTCTTAAATCACTTGAGCCGTAATAATGGAACTGTTTCTTACACAAGGCCAATGCCGATTCGTACTTCTGTTCTTGTTCAACTCAACTTGTGCTCCGTCTTTAATGACTGAGTCCACAGCGCCAATTACATTCCTTGTAGACATCGTCAACGACGGATGTCAGTGCCGAACTTCAGGATAAATGGTACATAATGCCTCTCGACACAAGTTTTATATTTCTTCACGAACTGAAACGTTGTGGTGAGGCGCAAGAAAAATTAGAAGGGCTCAGGGCCTGTTCAAATGGCTCTGAGCACTATGGGACTTAACTTCTGAGGTCATCAGTCCCCTAGAACTTAGAACTACTTAAACCTAACTAACCTAAGGACATCACACACATCCATGCCCGAAGCAGGATTCGAACCTGCGACCGTAGCGGTCGCATGGTTCCAGCTCAAGGCCTGTTCCAACCTTTCAAGATACACCATATCGGTGACATGGGTGTCTAGTGTGTTGACTGTAAATGTGTACTGTAGTTATGTTACTGGAAAAAGGTTCTTGCAGCTGTTTAGTACAGATGACCGTAGACTTAGTGTAACGTATCTATTTAGTTTAGCTGGAGCTGTCCAGTGTACGAGTCGGGGATGATAGTGGGTAGAATTGAGAAACAGCCTCTCCAATTGCTTTATTGTAGTCCACGACCGGTTTATGCTATTATATTGAAGCGATTTTCTAGTGGATCTGAAGCTGACATTGGAAATACATGATATATTGAATACTTAAATGTTTACATTACAGAATACGAAAAGCTTTAAGTTTATACGTACTTAGTGTAAGTACAGAAGAAGGAAACAGAGGAATATATAGTTTGCGGTACTTAAGAAACTGGTTACAAAAGTAAATGTTGGATAGATTACAGACGATGTGTCCAACAATATAGTAGGAAAAATGAGCTCATCGTAATTATAAAACTGGCATTTTGATATATTAAAAGTATTTGCTTGCTTTAGGTTTAAAAGGAATTATATTTTGATATGTTAGAAAATTTAAAATGCATTCTTTACCAATGAAAAGTTGAAGGTAATTGTTTAGATTTGATGAAAATCTTACATAGCTGCAATGGACGGTAGTCCAGGTCAAGCGTGAAGTTACGTCCTGTAGCTTGAACGAGTAGAAGTTAGAGCACAGGGAATTGTAGAGGGTGCTAGCATGTCTGACGCAACGTGGACTGTTTGCAAGATACGGGCATGTTTGCAACACTTGAATGGATTTCCGAAATTGCGGAGTGTCTTCAAAGGAAGCTACCAACAACGGGGCGGCATATGTCCGGGTTATTTAGGGTGCACTACTACTTGACCGTTTTTCCCTGGATTTTTTCAGGTGGGCACAAACTTCTGTTTCTTTTGTATGTCCATAGCATGTCCCTTCTTCATTTTATGAAGAATTACGAGGCTGTTTTCGTACGTGGAAGGTGTGACTATTTTGTATGAGATGAGTTGCAAAGATGGATATAGCCCGCATCTCGTGGTCGTGCGGTAGCGTTCTCGCTTCCCACGCCCGGGTTCCCGGGTTCGATTCCCGGCGGGGTCAGGGATTTTCTCTGCCTCGTGATGGCTGGGTGTTGTGTGCTGTCCTTAGGTTAGTTAGGTTTAAGTAGTTCTAAGTTCTAGGGGACTTATGACCACAGCAGTTGCGTCCCATAGTGCTCAGAGCCATTTGAACCAAAGATGGATATAGTACCTATGTTTTTCCGTTATAATTCAGTGTGTTATTTGTGTCACATTCTAAGATTTCCAACAGTTTGTCCGATGTAACTAGCCTTACAGTCAAGAGTAGGAAATGCTGTACATACCACCGCTTTGGTACAAATCTTGCTTGTGTTACCGTTACGTATTAAAATGATGTTGCAGTGACAGTTGCGATTTATACGTAACGTGTATGTTATTTGGAAAAAATTGATTGCAGAGTTTATATGAGACATGAGCATACAAAGGAATTAGTACCCTGTTGCAGAACAGCAGCCCTCTCTGAACATTGAGAAAGTAATAAGTGGATAAAGTGCATGGAAGGTGTTTAATGTAGGTGACCGCAACTACAGTGGGTAGAGTGTAGTGAGGCTGTTTAATGCAGTTGACCGTGATGAGTGACTGTGAAGACAGTGGGTAGAGTGTAGTGTAGCTGTTTAATGTGGATGGCTGTGATGACAGTGGGTAGAGTGTACTGAAGTGTGTAGTGTAGTGTGTGTGACATTCATGACAGTGGATAGAGTATATTAAAGCTATTTAATGCAGGTGGCTGTGACGGCAGTGGGTAAGGTGTAGTGTAGCAGTTTTAAAAATGGCTCTGAGCACTATGGGACTTAACATCTGTGGTCATCAGTCCCCTAGAACTTAGAACTACTTAAACCTAACTAACCTAAGGACATCACACACATCCATGCCCGAGGCAGGATTCGAACCTGCAACCGTAGCAGTCGCGCGGTTCCGGACTGAGCGCCTAGAACCGTTAGACCGCCGCGGCCGGCTAGCAGTTTAATGTGGATGACTGTGATGACATTGGGTAGAGTGTAGCTAAGCTGTTTAATATATGATAATGATGATGAGAGTGGGTAGCGTGCATGTGGCTCTTATATGTTAAGTGATTGATGTCTGTACTGTGTAGCTGTTTAGTGTAGGTGACTATTCTGAATATGGATGGATTTTAGTGTAGCTGTTTAGTGTACGTGTCTATAAATATTGTATGTAGAGTGAAAGGTCATCATCTCTGTTGTCATTGGTGATGATGAGAGATGAAGGATGGGGATGAAACTCGGCGCCTGCTCCCTAACAGCATCAAAGGAGTGTAACGTCCCCAAGTGACAATCACGTAGCCATCGACAGTGGTGCTCTTATGCGTAAGACGCTATGAAGAACTTAGAAATGTGGTCTAGGAACTTAAGTGGGAAACATCGGAAGAAAGACGGCCTAGTTCTTGGGAAAGAGCGTTGGGTAAATGTAGAGAACATGTTTTCGAAGACTGTGCGACCATTAACCTGCCACCGGCATATGTCGCTTCAGAAATAATGAGAACATCAGAGATTATCGCGGATGCAGAGGCATATTTGTACGTCGCTCATTACGTGAAAAGGACAGGAACGAAAATCGATAATACTGGTATGATGCAACCACCACTGTAAAGAGGCTTGCGGACTGTATAGTCACAATTCTTATTACAAGCCTCTGGGAGTTGTGGTGGGAGTTCGGAGATAAAATTTTGATAAGAAACTAATGGATTGTGGGAAAACTGTAACAGAAGGAAATAGAAGCATTTGAGATGTAGCGCTACAGAAGAATACTGATAATTAGCTGGACTGACAAGGTAAGGAATGAGGAGGTTCAGTGCAGAATCGGCGAATGGAGGGTCACATGGGAAACACTGATAAGAAGGGATAGGCTGACAGGACATCTGTTAAGACATCGCCTATGACGATGTGCGATAGAAAATTGTAGCGATTAGCCTCGTAACGCACAAGCAATCCCGCGCAGGTGGTCCTTCATTGCTCTTCACAGTCTTGTGTTAGGCAACGAGGAATCCAGCGGGCACATACCTTTGAATACCCCAAATAGTGCACAAGAGTGTCAGCACTAACAACAGCGACATCCATCTGGGCAGCGATATGTCTGATTCTGATCCGTCGATCACCTCGACTGAGAGTGTCCGCACGTTCCAACACTGCAGGAGTCAGCTGTGTGGGGCCGGCCAATATGCAGCAGATCGGACAGGTTTGCGTGACCTTGTTGCGATGATAACAGACGCCTCGCCCAACGGCTCACTGTCATTTTGTTCACTACTAGATCTCCCTATGACATCCTGTAACCACCTACGAATATCTGTGATGCTCTGATTTCCCGCCGAAAGAAACTCAACGACATCAGGTCCTAGAAGGAGCTGTAGAGCGTAAAAACTGAAGGGGCAGAAAGGGATTGGAATACAAGCAGCAAATAATTGAGGAAATAGGTTGCAATTGCTACTCTAAGATGAAAAGGTTGGCACAGGAGAGGAATACGTGGCGGACCCCATCAAACCAATCAGAAGACTGTTGAAGGGGAGGGGGAAGGGAAAACTAATGTCTGGAAATTGCCTGTTTGGATGTACAATAGGTTTCAAGATCGGATCGCATTCAAATCTCCCGCTTCACAGTACGTACACAGCGCAGACAGTGAGCTCTGACCTGTGTCCTCTACGCTAGTTGTTCCAGCTGGCTCCCGTTCTGTTGATTGCACAAGGTGTATATGCGACACATGCTTTCATATACATGGTCCAGAAACCATAGCGTGCGTCCGCGGAGCCCCACAACCAGCCCTCCTAGTTGAGAACGTACCGTATTTTCGCAACTGTTGTTTTAGTCGAACGAAAATGATGTGTGATGGACTCAAGCGATTGGCAAAACTTTCTCGATGTATGCGTTGTGCAGCTCTACCATGGCTCGACGTTCTGTGAAGCGGAAGGTTTAAAAGTGATCCTATTTTGGAAATTATTTTTCATCCAAACGATTGATTTCCGCACATGGGTTCCATGTCGTTTATGTACAAAATCTACGTTACAACCCCTCGAAACCTGTAAAAGGAATTTGGAAACAACCTGTGTATATACACTATCCCGTCAAAAGTATCCGAACACTAGTTGACGGACATTACTGTGGACTGTAACCAAACTTCACCTTTCTGACGGCTTGAGTTCTGAATGAGGTGTCTGTGCGTCTGTGGGGGAATGGGAGCTCATTATTCCTCAAGAGCCGAACCAGGGAAGGTGGACACTGGGGTCTGTGGCGAAGGCGACGTTGTAACTCATCCCAGGTGTGGTCCACTGGGTTCAAATTGGTACTCTGAGCTGGTCAGTCAATTTCAGGAATGTAGCTGTCCATAAACTATTACCTCACAGTTGCTGGTTTTTGACTGGCTGCATTATCATGCGGGTACAGTCATCGTCTCCAAAATGTTCCCCTACTTGGGCAGTACACAATGCTATAAAAGGTTTATATCAAACCACGTTTAGCGATTCCTCAAGCACAATAAGGGGACCACACACTAACCACGAAAATCACCCCTATAAATTTACAGTACCTCCTCCGTACTTCACTTTTGGCGCTACACGTGATGCCAGGTAAACATTCTCTAGGCGTTCCAAACCGAAATACTTTTTTTTTGTAGGAATACACAGCCATTTGACTTCATATTTGTGCATATTTCTGCATATTTCCTGTTTGCAATGTAGATTTCGGATTTCTCTCCATTTTCGAGTACAACAATCTAGACCATTGCCGTACTTTTTGTGTACTGTGGAGGACGACATATATACAGTACACAGTGTTAACAGACTCAAAACATTGTACTAGATAATGGTGTGAAAAAAAACCATGTGATCCTGCACAGTACACAACAAAATATGTTAATCACCTAGATCATTGTACTCCACAATGCGTGAAAGCCAAAATCTAGACTGTACACAGGAAATCTACAGAAACATACAAATGACGGTGCTTCCTTCACAAAATACTGTAGAACTGCCACTCAGCACCGAAAATTTATTACGTAACCCTTTCATCTGATTGGCACAGGCTGTATCGTGATTCTTCACCGAGTCACTCGTTTCTAGGATCGTCACTCTTTATAGTACCGCAAGCACCGCTTAGAAATGACTACAGAAACCGCTGGCTATGAGGAACTGCTGTACAACTCTATACGCAATGTAAGTGTGCTAGCTGGTCTCCTCGTAGCACTCTGGAACTCACGAGTGATCCCTTCGTTGATTTGACGTGATTCTTCACAACAGCTCTTCGCAATGTTCGACGGTCCCTGTCCGTTAGTACATTAGGTCTGCTTGGTCTTGGTTTAGCTCTGGTTGTTCCTTCACGTTTTCACTTCACAATCACATCTCCAACAGTTGACTTGGTCAGCTTTAGAAAGGTTGAAATGTACCTGATGGATTTGTTAGTCAGGTGACATCCAATGACTAGTCAACGTTCGAAGTCACGGAGCTCGCCTGACCAATCGATTATGCTCTTACTGCTTCTCTACTGACAGCACAATACTCCTCGCCATCTTTTGTTTTCTTGCTCCACAGGTCCCAACATTCATTATTTTTTTCTTCATAATTAGACCGCGAGAGTGGACCTTCAGGTTCTTAGTTTTAAAACCTGGTCACAGCACGTTACAAAGAACAATTCGTGTGTCAGTTTAGAGCTGATCGCACACAGAAAATGATTGCTCTAGAACTCGAAAAGGTACGCAAATAATTATTATGCCTAAATGTTAGACTGAGAATCTATGTCCTTTACCAAAGGTTCGATAGCTATTCTAGATACTTATATGGATATGGTGTCTGTTCTTTCGGACCTGTGATATACAAGCTATTTTTGGAGGCAGTACATGGCTGACCTTGGCTGCTTGGGGCTATCATGCAGACTATGGTGGCATTGAAGCTTTCCCTGATGCTGATATCTTGGCTTGGAAGACTTGGAGTATAGCAGAGACTACAGGATTACTTGTCCAAAAGAACAGACACCATTGATGACCTGCGGCCGTCTAGAACGAAATTAGAGTTTTATATTAATACCTTCTGCTACGGTCGCAGGTTCGAATCCTGCCTCGGGCATGGGTGTGTGTGATGTCCTTAGGTTAGTTAGGTTTAAGTAGTTCTAAGTTCTAGGGGACTTATGACCTAAGATGTTGAGTCCCATAGTGCTCAGAGCCATTAATACCTTCAGGTGCTTCCGGCCTCTGTGGCCGAGCGGTTCTAGGCGCTTCAGTCCGGAACCGTACGACTGCTACGGTCGCGGGTTCGAATCCTGCCTCGGGCATGGATGTGTGTGATGTCCTTAGGTTAGTTAGGTTTAAGTAGTTCTAAGTTCTAGGGCACTGATGACCTCAGATATTAAGTCCCTTAGTGCTCAGAGCCATTTGAACCATTTCTTGAACCTTCAGGTGCTGACGGGCGTTGATATATATCAACGGGGACAGGTGAAAATATGTGCCCCGATCGAGACTCGAACCCGCGATCTCATACTTACATGGCAGACATTCTATCCATCTGAGCCACAGAGGGCACAGAGAATTCTGCGACTGCAGGGACTACCTCGCGCACGCGTCCCGAGAGACCCACATTCTCATCTTATATGTCCACACACTACATTCGTAGTGTCTCTACCCAACACACTCATTACTCGTGGAAGACATTCTTACCAAGTCCCGTAAGAGTTCGGGTAATATGTGTGCATACGCACAGACGTTCATGGCCGGTATTGCCAGAACTTCGACCTTCTTCTTCTGTGCGGATGCACTCATATTACCATTACCCGAACTCTTACGGGACTTGGTAAGAATTTCTTCCACGAGTAATGAGTGTGTTGGGTAGGGACACTACGAATGTAATGTGTGGACATATAAAGTGAGAATGTGGGTCTCGCGGGAGGCGTGCGCGAGATGGTCCCTGCAGTCGCACCGTCCTCTGGCCCCTCGGTGGCTCAGATGGATAGAGCGTCTGCCATCGCGGTTTCGAGTCCCGGTCGGGGCACACATTTTCACCTGTCCCTATTGATACATATTAACGTCCGTCAGCAGCTGACTGTATTAATATATAATTCCAATTTAGCTATTCTAGATGTTGGGAATTAGTTCAGATTTATATCAGTTTTGTTCGTTACTACAATACGACGCATTTTCTGAGTTTCTTCGTATGTGGACCTGAGATCGTAATGCCTTTTTAATAATTTAAATTTGATCTTCGGTAATGGAATACTGGAATAACAGTTATTTTTAAAATCTGCAGCAACGCATGAAATATTAACTAATGACCAATTAGCAGCTCTTCTCAGTGACAATAATGAGGATTTATCCGATTGGGAAGATGACGAAGCCATGGACCAAACTTATGAACAAGGTACTATGGAAGCTGGTGGTAGCTCCATAATGGTGTGCGCTATGTTCACATCGGATGGGCTACGTCCTTTGGTCCAACTGAGTCCATCATTGATTGGCAATGGTTATGATCGGCTGCTTGGAGACCATCTGCAGCCATTTACGGGCTTCATGTTTCCAAACAACGATGCAATTTTCATGGATGACAGTGCACCATGTCACCGTGCCACAAGTGTTCCCGATTGGTCTGAAGAACAATCTGGACAGTTTGAGCGAATGATTTGGCCACGCAGATCGTCCGAATACCGTCGAACATTTATAGGACATAATCGAAAGGCCCCAGTTTTGGAATTATGGATGGCTACAGAGGCAGTAGGGCTCAATATTTCTGCAGGGAACTTCGAACGAATTGTTGAGTCCATGCCTCGCCGAGTTGCTGCACTATACTGGGCAAAAGGACGTCCGACAGATGTTAGGAGATATCCCATGACTTACGTCACCTCTGTATATGTATTGCTGAAAAAAATATTTTTAACGAAGAAAGGTGAAATACAATACAAAGCAAAGAATAGTACATTTTCACGATAAGTGAGACTTGAATTCCACATACGTGGACTTCCATTTATGCCTTAGTGAATCACCAAAATAAAATTTCATTTCCATTTGTGTCATGCTTGTTTATTAGTTTGCTGGAAAATATAAAAAGAAAGATTTCTTGTTCATTTTTTTATACCAAGAGTGAAGAGGTTATACCGGCGGATCCGCCTCTCTCGACCTTTAATGATAAATTCCCTCATTTCATGGGGTGTGTCCCGATACTTTTGACCAGACAGTGTCCATTCTAACCGATTTCCTACGACTCGAGCGCCTCCGCACAAGTGGAAGGTAATAGCCTCAGGTATGGAGGTCGGTTTTGTTTAGTCATCAGACGTCTGACTGGTTTGATGCAGCCAGCCACGAATTCCTCTCCTGTGCCAACCTCTTCACTTGCAACCTACGTCCTCAGTTATTTGCTCGGTCTATCCCAATCTCTGTCTTCCTGTACAGTTTCTATTCTCTACACCTGCCTCTAGTACCATGGAAGTTATTCCATGATGTCTTCACAGATGTCTTCCAACCCTGTCCCTCTTCTTGTCAGTGTTTCATATATTCCTTTTATCGCCGATTCTGCGGACAATCTCCTCATTCCTTATCAGTCCGCCTAGTTTTTAACGTGCTTCTGTAGCAGCACATCTCAAATGCTTCGATTTTCTCAATTTTCCCACAGTCCATGTTTCACAACCATACAGTGCTCCAAACGTACATTCTCAGAAATTTCTTTCTCAAATTAAGGCCGATTTTTTATACTGGTAGACTTCACTTGGCCAGAGATGGCCGTTTTGTCAGAGCCAGTCTGCTTTTTACGTCCTCCTTGCTCCGTCCGTCATGAGAAATTTTGCTACTTAGGTAGCAGAATTCCTTAATTTCAAATCTGCTTCGTGATCTCCAATTCTGTTGTTAAGTTTCTCGCTGTCCTCATTTCTGCTGCTTCCCATTACTTTCGTCTTTCTTCGATTTACCCTCAATCCATATCCTGTACTCATTAGACTGTTCATTCCATTCAGTAGATCTAGTAATTCTTCTTCACTTTTTCTGAAGATAGCAAGTCATCAGCGAATCTTCCAATCGACATCCTTTCACTTTGAATATTACAAACACTCTCTAATCTCTTTTATTTCCGTCATTCCTTCTCCAATGAGTAGACTAAACACCTCGACTTACACACTTTTTAATTCGAGCACTTCGTTCTTGGTCTTCCACTCTTATTGTTCCCTCTTGTCTCTTGTACATATTATAGGAGTATATTACGCGTCTTTCTCTATATACACTGAAGCATCAAAGAAATAGGCATGTGTATTCAAATTCAGACGCATGTAAACAGGTAGAATACGGGGCTGAGTTCCGCAACGCCTATATAAGACAAGGGTCTGGAACAGTTGTCCCCGGTTACTGCTGCTACAATGGCAGGTTATCAAGATGTAAGTGAGTTTGAACGTAGTGTTACAGTCGGCGCACGAGCGATGGAACACAGCATCTCCGAGGTAGCGATGAAGTGGGGATTTTCCCGTACGATCATTTCAGGAGAGGACCGTGAATATCAAGAATCCGGTAAAACATCAAATCTCCGAATTCGCTGCGGCCAGAAAAAATCCTGCAAAAACGGCACTAACAACGACTGAAGAGAATTGTTTAGCGTCACAGAAGTGCAACCCTTCCGCAAATTGCTGCAGGTTTCAGTGCTGGGCCATCAACAAGTGTCAACGTTCAGACCATTCAACGAAACACCATCGACATGGGCTTTCAGAGCCTAAGACCCAATAGTGTACCCTTGATGACTGCATGAGACGAAGCTTTACGCCTCGCCTGAACCCGTCAACACCAACACTGGGTCTTGATGGCTGTAAACATTTTGCAAAAACGGACATAATGTCTGATGGGATAACTGAAATCACTGGTTTTTCCAATGTTATTTATAAGCCGTATTGATTGCAAAAAAATGTTTATTCACATGACCGGTTTCGGTTCCTCTAGAACCACCTTCAGATCTGCAATTTCGGCTACAGGAGTAACCCGTCCATACACAGCGACCTTAACATACATGATGTGACGCAACATTTGAAGGTTGCTGTGTATGGACGCGTTACTCCTGCAACCGAAATTGCAGATCTGAAGATTGTTCTAGAGGAACCCAAACAGGTCATGTGAATAAACATTTTTTGCAGTCAAGACGGATTATAAATAACATTGGACTGTAAACATGTTGCCTGGTCGGACGAGTCTCGTTTCAAATTGTATCGAGCGGATGGACGTGTATGGGTATGGAGATAGCCTCATGAATCCATGAACCTTGCATGTCAGCAGGGGACTGTTAAAGCTGGTGGAGGCTCTGTAATGATGTGCAGTCGGAGTGATATGGGACCCCTGATACGTCTAAATACGACTCTGACAGGTGAGAAGTACGCAAGCATCCTGTCTGATCACCTGCAACCATTCATGTCCGTTGTGAATTCCGGCGGACTTGGGCAGTTTCAGCAGTACAGTGCGACACCCTACACGTCCAGAATTGCTACGGAGTGGCTCCATGAACACTCTTCTGAGTGTAAACTCTTCCGCTGGCCACCAAACTGTCCAGACATGAACGTTATTGAGCATATCTGGGATGCCTTGCAACGTGCTGTTCAGAAGAGATCTCCACTACTTCGTACCTTTACGGGTTTATGGACAGCCCTGCAGGATTCATGGTGTCAGTTCCCTCCAGCACTGCTTCAGACATTAGTCGAGTCTATGCCACGTCGTGTTATGGCATTTCCGCGTGCTAGCGAGGGCCCTACACGATATTAGGCAAGTGTACCAGTTTCTTTGGCGCTTCAGTGTAGATTCGTTGTATGAAGCTAAAGGTGATGCGACCTATCTTGTTCTGTGAAGGCCGCGCAGGGTAGCCGCGCGGTCTAGGGCGCCTTGTCACGGCCCGCGCGGCTCCCCCCGTCAGAGGTTCGAGTCCTCCCTCGGGCATGGGTGTGTGTGTTGTCAAAAAAAAAAATGGTTCAAATGACTCTGAGCACTATGGGAATTAACGTCTAAGGTCATCAGTCCCCTAGAACTTAGAACTACTTAAACCTAACTAACCTAAGGACATCACACACATCCATGCCCGAGGCAGGATTCGAACCAGCGACCGTAGCGGTCGCGCGGTTTCAGACTGAAGCGCCTAGAACCGCTCGGCCACCCGGCCGGAGAGCGTGTTGTCGTTAGTTTATGTTAGATTAAGTAGTGCGTAAGCTTAGGGACCGATGACCTCAGCAGTTTGGTCCCATAAGACCTTACCACAAATTAAAAAATCAATTCTGTGAAGTGTGCAAGGCTGTACACAGAGGAGAGCTGTCGTTGCGTGTCTGCAACTCCAGCGACGGGGGCTCTTTGCACAACCAGTTGGCGGCAGGCGTCGGGCGCAGTGGCTGCTTTCTCCCTTGTCAGGAACTCCCCCGCCTCGGGCTGCTTTCTCTGAACGGTGTCCCGTGCCACCGGCAGCGGCAGTGTCGGCGGCGGCAAACTCGCGAATGTACGGCGCCATGCGGATGCGAACGAGGCCGCCTCTCACCGGCAAACAGCGAGCGGCTCGTTGCTACTGCGGAGCCAGCACCGCCCCGGAAGGTTGGCGCAGCACAACAACTGGGTCACTCAGAGGCGTTTGCCGACACTCATCGTTTTCACGGTACATTTAACTCGCAGTGGCTGACCCGAGAGGAAGTACGGCCTGAAAGTCAATTGCTGGTTGCAGGTAACGGCGTTCAGGTGTTGTGCCAACTGACTGTAGGCTGACACCGGTGAAACAGACTGCATGGAACTCTCTCTGCACTGCGGAGAACGTGCTCCGATAAGACTTCCTGGCACTTTGTTAATGAGCGTCGGATCCGTAATTCGATCTAGCCGGCAGAGTCGAGCCAATGTACGAGGTTCAGAAAATTCCGAATGATCCGTAATTTCGCGCCAACTGCGGAGCGAAATGCGGTTGGCATTCTTACACACACACACACAACTGTGTTTAATGTGTAACTGTCTGAAGTTTCATTGTTGTATTACTGTTAGTTTTTGTTCAGTGCTGTATTGAGTAGAACGTAGCGTTGCACAGTTTGCGAATTTCGAGATGGCAGAGTTAGAGGAGCAACGCGCCTGCATTAAATTTTGCCTGAAACTCAAGAAGATCTTTACAGACACATGAAACGGTGCAGGAGGCCTACGGTGATGAGTGCTAAAGCCGTGCTCGGTGTTTCGAACGGTTCACACGGCTTAAAACTGGCCGGACGGAAGTTAAAGTTCTACATCCATCTACATCTACATACATACTCCGCAATCCACCATACGGTGCGTGGCGGAGGATACCTCGTACCACAACTATCATCTTCTCTCCCTGTTCCACTCCCAAACAGAACGAGGGAAAAATGACTGCCTATATGCCTCTGTACGAGCCCTAATCTCTCTTGTCTTATCTTTGTGGCCTTTCCGCGAAAAGTTGGCGGCAGTGAAATTGTACTGCAGTCAGCCTCAAATGCTGGTTCTCTAAATTTCCTCAGTAGCGATTCACGAAAAGAACGCCTCCTTTCCTCTAGAGACTCCCACCCGAGTTCCTGGAGCATTTCCGTAACACTCGCGTGATGATCAAACCTACCAGTAACAAATCTAGCAGCCCGCCTCTGAATTGCTTCTATGTCCTCCCTCAATCCGACCTGATAGGGATCCCAAACGCTCGAGCAGTACTCAAGAATAGGTCGTATTAGTGTTTTATAAGCGGTCTCCTTTACAGATGAACCACATCTTCCCAAAATTCTACCAATGAACCGAAGACGACCATCTGCCTTTCCCACAACTGCCATTACATGCTTGTCCCACTTCATATCGCTCTGCAATGTTACGCCCAAATATTTAATCGACGTGACTGTGTCAAGCGCTACACTACTAATGGAGTATTCAAACATTACAGGATATTTTTCCTATTCATCTGCATTAATTTACATTTATCTATATTTAGAGTTAGCTGAAATTCTTTACACCAATCACAAATCCTGTCCAAGGTATCGTGTATCCTCCCACAGTCACTCAACGACGACACCTTCCCGTACACCACAGCATCATCAGCAAATAGCCGCACATTGCTATCCATCCTATCCAAAAGAACATTTATGTAGATAGAAAACAACAGCGGACCTACCACACTTCCCTGGGGCACTCCAGATGATACCCTCACCTCCGATGAACACTCACCATCGAGGGCAACGTACTGGGTTCTATTACTTAAGAAGTCTTCGAACCACTCCCATATTTGGGAACCAATCCCATATGCTCGTAGCTTTGTTAGGAGTCTGCAGTGGGGCACCGAGTCAAACGCTTTCCGGAAGTCAAGGAATATGGCATCCGTCTGATACCCTTCATCCATGGTTCGCAAGATATCATGTGAAAAAAGGGCGAGTTGCGTTTCGCAGGAGCGATGTTTTCTAAAGCCGTGATGATGCATGGACAGCAACTTCTCTGTCTCAAGGAAATTCATTATATTCGAACTGAGAATATGTTCGAGAATCCTGCAACAAACCGATGTTAAGGATATTGGTCTGTAATTCTGAGGATCCGTCCTTCTACCTTTCTTATATACAGGCGTCACCTGCGCTTTTCCCCAGTCGCTCGGGACTTTACGTTGGACAAGAGATTCGTGATAAATGCAAGCTAAGTAACGAGCCAATGCAGTAGAGTACTCTCTGTAAAACCGAATTGGAATCCCATCAGGACCTGGCGATTTATTTATTTTCAACCCATTCAGCAGCGTTCAGGACGCGCTTCGACTTCTGCCGACGACGCTTTCTGTCAGGAACGTCAACGAAACTGTGAGTGCCAATCGAAGGCTGACTGTCCCAGAGATAGCAGAAGAACGTAATATTGCAGTTGGATCATGTCATGAAATCCAGTCACAGCATTTTGGGATGGATAGTTTTGCCGCCAAGTTCGTCCTATGGCTCGTGAGTCAAGACCAGAAAGACCCTCGCCTCGCAAACTGTGAAGAGCTTTTCGATAGCGCAAAAGAGAACGAGATGTTCCTTAAGAGAATCATAACTGTGATGAGACTTGGATCTCCCGCTATGATGTTGAGACCAAGGTTCAATGTCACGATGCGTTGGGAAAGGTTCCACCAAGAGCATAAAAGCTCGTCAGGTCAGGTCAAATGTCAGAGCCATGCTGTTAGTTTTCATTTACTTTGAAGGATTAGTTCATCATGAATTCGTGCCACAGGGACAAACTGTTAATCGATGGCACTACCGGGACGGGTTGCGACAGCGAGAAAATGTGAGAAGGAAACGGCTTGAAACGTAGCGAGACAATTCGATGCTCATCCATCACGATAACGCACTCGCTCATTCTCCCTTCTTGGTGCGTGACTGTTGCACAAAAAACGAAATGCTGTGCTGCGTCATCCTCCATACTCTCCAGACTTGCCCCTGAACACTTTTTATTATTTCCAAAGTTAAAAACTCCGTCGAAAGAAAGAAAATTTGCAATGATTGACGAGATAAAAGAGAATTTGCAGACGACCCTCCGCTTGATCCACCAAGAGGCGTACCAAGACTGCTTCCGGAAGTGGAAACGGCGTTGGGAGCAGCGTATAACTTGTGGAGGAGAGTATTTCGAAGGAGACCATCCACACTATGTAAAGGGTAAGCGTAGAAAAATTTTGGGCAAAGTTTCGGAATTTTTGAACAGCCCTCGTATGGCAGTCTGTTTCAGTCTGATTTTGGAAAAGACTTGACGTCAATGCATAACGTATTTGTTGGGTCCACACATTACTACAATCGTGTGGCCACAACTGTGGGTTCTTTGGGTGCTCTGGTAGGTGGTTCATTTCTAGCTACAACAGATGAAATATTAGTTCACTTTATTACATGAATGAATAAACGATTTACTTAACTTTGACACACTTATTTGCCATATAAGTAATTTTCAACTGGCACTGACTAACAAAACATAACTTGATGCAATAATTAACAAATTGTTCTCTTGAAGTACAATGTTGAACTCTGACAATAGTAAACGTCCATCTGATACTCACGAACACCATCCCACTCGATGTCGTTGACTGAGGGCACGAACTGAGGCTGAACTCATGCATGTTCGCCACTATATTGACCTCAGCATGAGGGCACTGCTGTTGTTGAGAGGGAGGAGTGTGCCTCTGGGGTGCCTCCCATACGACTTTGCCAGAGCTCTCGTTCATGTCTGCGGTATCATTTTTCGTTGCCAACCTTGGTGTGACCCCGCAATCTCTGGGTTCTATCACAATATTATCGATGTCATTAAAGCCAGACCACAAACTCGGTTGAAGAATCGAGAAAGAATGAGACCGAAACATCGTTAAACAACGATCCCATTTACAGATCACAGAATGTAATTCTAAGCAGACAGAAATCTCTAGACGTAAAAGTGATTTTGGACGTAGCCCATTGGAGTATTATGGAACCATTGCTTTTCACGATATGCGCAACGCGTTAAAAAAGTGTCGGACATTTTGAGAGATGGTTGTATCCAGTCTAATAAACACGAGTTCGAAAATGTATACTTTTGCGATCTGTACACTTCTTCATAGCAGAGGTTCAACCTGACGTCCATTCATGACACTAGTTGTAGGAGGCGCTCTGCGTGACGTCCATGGCAATCCATCCCTCTGCCCTCGGGGTAAGGGTCAAAATGGTTCAAATGGCTCTGACCACTATGCGATTTAACGTCTGAGGTCATCAGTCGCCTAGAACTTAGAACTAATTAAACCTAACTAAGCTAAGGACATCACACACATCCGTGCCCGAGGCAGGATTCTAACCTGCGACCGGAGCGGTCTCTCGGCTCCAGACTGTAGCGCCTAGAACCGCACGGCCACTCCGGCCGGCTCGGGGTAAGGAATCACGCACTATCTGAAATGCACCTGGGTGTTTTAAGTGATGACGTGCATTGAAAACGCGATGCTGTTGTGTCTGGGCGTCGTTGACTGGGGAGCTGCAGACTAATACCTCGAAGTGTCCTCGTAATTACGGTATTTAATTCTGGGGAACGGGGAGGCCAAGGTGTGGGGCCTCCCCGACTAATCCAGAGGCTCTGAAATGCCAGTGTCACATATTGACACACATTACTGAAGAAGTCTGCTGGTGCGCCATCGCGCATAAACCACATCTGTACTCTTTGCTGAAATGGCACGTCCTCCGACAAGGTAGGCAATACGCTAACAAGAAATCGATGATAAAAGGTCCCTTTGTGGAAGGATGTGACCCTAGTAATTTATCACCAAGAACATCTGCCCCTGCGCTGATGGAGAAACTATTTTGATGCCCTCTTCCTGCAACTACACGGGAATTTTCATCTGGCCACACACGCTGTTTGTGAAAGTTCGCTACGCCATCTCTAGTGTAAACCGCCTGTAGGTGAATAAAATCTTGGACGAAGACGGAAGATCTGCAGCACATTTCTGCTAGAGCCATTGATACGGTGGTCTTCTGGCCTTAGTCCCCGGACCCGCTGATGATGGTATGAACACAGAAATTGTTCATGTAGTACCGTCCAGACAAGAGCATGACTCACGCCTTCTGCTTCTGCCTGACGCCGCACACTGGTTCCAGATCTTTCGTCCAGTGACTGTAGCACATGCTCCGCCATCTCAGCTGTGAGGACTGACGCAGGCTGTCCACGTTGTGCGCTGCTAGACAAACTATACCCTTAAGACATTGAAACATTCGGGCGAACAGCATATCTGTTGTTACTCTGCTACGTCGATATTTTTTCCGCGTAGAGGGCACGGGCTCGCAAGTTACTTCCATTTGTTAACCTGTAGCAGTAAATCGTATCCACCGTGTCACTTGTGGTAAAAGGTTATCACTGTTAAGATACGCTGATGACCTTGATATCCTCAATAAAAACGAAGAGTAATTATAGGACGTGAATAGAACGAACAGTCTAACGAGTACAAAATATGGATTTTGAGTATGTTTGAGAAAAACGGTAGCAATAAGAAATAGCAGAAATGAGAATAGCGACAAACTTAACTTCAGGATTGATGGTCATGACGGATGGAGCAAGGAGGACGTAAAAAGCAGACCAGTACTGGCGAAAAGGGTATTCCTGGCCAAGAGATGTCTGCTAGTGTCAAACATAGGTCGCAAACTGAAGAACAAATTTTTTAGAATGTACGTTTGGAGCACAGAATTATATGGTAGTGAAACATGTATTGGAGGAGAATCGAACCATTTTGAGATCTGGTGCTACAGAAGAATGGTGAAAATTAGGTGGAGTGATATGGTAGGGAATGATTCTCCATGGAATCGGCGAGGAAAGGAATATATGGAAAAAGCTGACAAGAAGAAAGGGTAGGATGATAAGACATCTGTTAAGACATCAGAGAATAACTTACATAGTAGTAGGAGAGGTGTAGGGGATAAAAATTTTAGAGGAAGTTGCAAGCGCTGCTCTGAGACGAAGAGGTTGGCACAGGAGAGAAATTCGTCGTGGCTGCATCAAACCAGTCAGAAGATTGGTCACTCCAAGAAATAAAAAAATTAAAAAAATAAAAAAAAACTTGTGGAGTAGTACGCTTCTATTGCTATGACGCGGAAGAGAAAAGAAAATGTACTGAACTATTCATGTACACGACAGGATAAACATCACAATAAAATTAAGTATAACAATACGACATTATTTTTCCTTGGTAAATATTTGACCAGCCGCTGTGCCATATCCACGATGGACCAACAGAGACTCACGCATCTGGTCCGTTAAGCTCGTATTTTGTTCACTAAGCGACAGTGTGGAACTGTATCGAATGTCTTCCTCAAGTCAAGAAACACAGCATCAACCTACCTGGAGCTCTCTAAACCTCGTGGATAAACAGAGCGAGTCGAGTTTTGCAAGATCTCTGTTCATGCGGAAAACAGGACGGATTCCATACTTTTCCAACAGGCTGACGCAATGATATAAGCCTATGATTATCTTCATCTGTCCGACGAACCTGTCTGTAAACGGGAATGACTTGCACTTTCATGAAATCGCTTGACAACCGTCGTTTATCTAAAGTCCTACTACAAATTGCTACTCGAAGGGTAGCAAGTTCCTTAGTGTAATGTCCGTACACCCTCATAGGTATTTCATACGGTCAGACGCCTCTTCAGTGGTAAGCGATTTCAGTTGATTTTCTATTCCGCGATCACTTACCTCAATGTCTACCGCTTCGGCGTTCGTCCGATGATTGAAGGAAGACGTATTACAAATTCCTGTTGTGAAACAATTTCGTAAGA
Organism: Schistocerca nitens; assembly: GCF_023898315.1. Taxonomy (NCBI): domain Eukaryota; kingdom Metazoa; phylum Arthropoda; class Insecta; order Orthoptera; family Acrididae; genus Schistocerca; species Schistocerca nitens. The sequence goes on from NC_064618.1 coordinate 411,553,940, forward strand.
CCGAATTCGGTATCTTGGCGCTCTTCCTGTCACCTACAGTGCCTATGCCAGAATAGTCACTGAGCGACTGTTCTCCGTGTACGGTGGTCCTTCCCCGTCCTTCTTTATCATTCTCGGCACATATTGACCTAAGTCGTAGTACAGAAAGTTTTTGAATTGTATCTATTTGTGCTCCACGTCTTCATCCTAAGAGCCGAAGAATACTCAGACATTTTGCAATTTAATTCAACCTCTCGTTTCCCCCTCAAGATATGTGCAGCTCAGAAGTACTGTCTACTGTTCTCGCGATGTTCTCGAGTTGTTTCATTTAATGTCAACGTATCGTGATCTGTCATGCCTTGGATTCCATATAGACAAAATACAAATGTGAACGTGATGTCTAGTATTTTCCAGTCAAGCCCTCCAGGAGCGTTGTTAAACACGTTTTCAGTACTGAAATATGACAGTCAGTACTGTTTAAAATTACTGGAAGTATCAGTGAAGAGATATTCGGAATTGGTCGTAGAGGCTTCTAGTTAGTAAGCATATGAACTTTGTTTAGAGTCCCAGTATGACCGGGAAGAAAATTTTAAACTCTATATAATTCGTCTTTTCGATAACCTGCATTGTCTTCAGGAAGCTTCGTTATACAAAACTAGCCACATTATCTTTCAGATTATAGGACCTTGTGATCTGGTGGTAAGCCTCGTGCCTGAAAACCGAAAAATGGCGGGATTGAATACCGGATTTCTCAGTCTGCATTTTAATGTAGCCTTGACCTCTCAACGATGGGAGCAGTCGCTAGAAACACATGTTTCGGATTCCACGTTAGTTTCGCTTTCCCCGTTTGGATAATGAGGACAGGTTAGGGACATGCGAGTCGCCGAAGTAGCGTCCAAATGAAAGACTTGCACACGAAATTGAAATTAGTATTATTATCATGCAAGCAAACATTTATGTCAGTGATTGGTTTCGTACGGAAAAGTGTAAGACAAAAGTATTTATTTACACTAGGTGATCGCTAATTCCCGTTACAAAATTCTAGGACTTTTGGAGGGGTATAAGTACATAATGTCCTCAACAGTAACCCAAGTCCGGAAGCGTACCGTTTCAGTTCTACGACGATTTTAATTCAGATGTTTAACTTATCCACTTCTGCTTGAGGAACCGAATTGGGCGTGACGCAGTACAATCACTAGCTACTGAAAGACTTGCACCACGCCTCTGAGCCACACGATATTGAAACTCATTATTATTATTATTATTATTATTATCATTATCACACAGGACAGTATTTATGTCAATGCTTTGTCTCGTACGGGAAAGTGTAACACAAAAGTATTAATTTATACAGGATGTTAGGAAATTCTCGTTACGAACTTCTAGGACTTTTAGATGGGTATGAGTACATAATATTTTGAACAGGAACCCATATCCAAAAACGTACCGGTTCCATTCTACGACGATTTCAGTTCAGATTTTTAACTCATCCAACGGAAACAGAACGGTACGTTTCCGGATATGGTTCCCATCAAAATATTTTGTGTTATTATTATGTATTATTAGGTAACAGTTCGAAAAGTAACATAATAAAACATCCATTATCACGTGAGTACATTTATTTGTATTATCCATTAGGTAACAATTAGGTAAGGCCTAATTCAATTCGTAAAGCAGAAGTGGATGTGTTGAACATCTGAATCGAAACTGTCATAGAACGGAAACGGTATTTTTCCGGACATGGGTTCCTGTTCAAAATATTACGTACTCGCTCCCCTCTACAAGTCCTAGAAGTTTTTAACGGAAATTTCTAAACGTCCTGTATTTCCCAGGACGTATAATACATACATCACGTGAGACTATCTACACTAAAATAAAGAACGTATAAAAAGGACATACAAATAATACCGAATAAAGGCATATCAGATTTAAGGTCTATACCTCGCGATCACCTTTTGTGCTTGTTTGTTGCGTAAAATACTCAATACGGTTATCCCAAGAAGTGTTGTTACAGAATTCTGTTCTTCTAAGAAATGTTGTATAATTTATACGAACTAAGGCCGTGAGAACGTTCCCTGTATTCGCGCAGCTGTTTGATTTCTACGTCCTTGCGGCAGTTTCTACCACTGCAACTGCTGTAATAAGAAATCAAATGGCGTGGCGAAACCTGTTGAGAAGTTGAGGATTGTGGGTCGACATGTTGCTGCGTTACAGAAACCAGTTCTCTGCCGGCCACGTTCGGGACCTTCGCGCCTGTCCCTCCTTTCTGGACGGAATCTCGCCTATGAGCTCGCAGGAATTCGGGACTGCAAAAGTTCAAACCGACTGAGCAGTGACTACGCCAGCAATCTACAGAATATACTAACTGACACGACAACTGAGATTCAACGAAAAGATAGAGTGACTGGGGAAAGACACAGACAGAAAAAGAGAAGCACCCGGAAGACATCGTCGGATGTCAACGTAACTTACTACACTATCGGAGCGTATGTAAATGATTAAGTAGCAATATTCTATGCTATCAAAATGTGTTAACGTTGTTTGTGTTTAGCGTTGTTACCACACCTCAGATATTGAGTTATCGAGGTGCCATCTACTCGTCTGAGACAGAAATATTACCATCCAGCAGGCTTGAAAGGGGACGTCACTGTTGAAAGTGGCTAATTAGTTTTTGTTATATGGTAATGTATAGGTATATATACTGGTATTTTGTTTGTGTGGTAATGGGAAGTTGAACTTGTGATTAGAGAAACAGGTAAGCTCGTATTTAAGTTTGTAAGTAATCTCGCAATTCTTGAAAAGTGAACATCAATGCAAAAGTTAATCAGAGATGCAACATTAAACTGTGTACTTCATGGATAGTGGTGAAGGTACAGTCTGTTCTGTTAAATTTGAGAACTGTCCTGTTAGCAATAATAAAAGCGAACTGACTGCGAGAAAAATATGAAGTATAAATAATTACCAAAAATGCCTGTTAGAAAAGTATTTCACTGCTGAAATCTTAATTGTATCACACATAAATTATAAATGGCCTACTTGTTTGTGCAATGAGTAAATGCTGTGCTCCTGCCATGTCCAAACTACTGCGGCCGCTGCTACTATGCTAGCTAAAAAAATGAAAGGTCAAACTAGTAGCAATGCGATGTGTAGTGCGTGCTTTAAACTACAGAGACATCCACAAAACTCATTAGTGCAATGATCATTAATAATTAAATATCTGTTACTGAGAAACTGTGCCGGCCGAGGTGGCCGAGCGGTTCTAGGCGCTACAGTCTGGAACCGCGCGACCGCTACGGTGGCAGGTTCGAATCCTGCCTCGGGCATGGATGTGTGTGAGGTCCTTAGGTTAGTTAGGTCTAAGCAGTTCTAAGTTCTAGGGGACTGATGACCTTAGAAGTTAAGTCCTATAGTGCTCAGAGCCATTTGAACCATTTTGAAATGAGAAACTCGGGAAAGCAAAATTGAAACTTGAAATTAAGCGTCGAATGCTAATTAATGGAAAAAGAATAAAGTCGCCGTATTACCAAAACTTCACTAAGAAAAAATATTTTAATGCTAGAAATATTAAAAATTCGCTTTACATTAATAGTGGAAAAACCGGAACAAATTCTCTTTATTTTCTTACAAACACGTATACTGTCCATCTTTGAAGAAAACTCAGTAAATCACACGCTTTACGTTATCATAAAAATCTCCAATTCCAAATCCCTGACAAAATTAATTACTACGCTTGAATGTCTCGGCAATTGTGCTATTACAATACCTCTTGACGTCTTGTGAATGAATTTACAAAATATCTCTCCATAAATGACAAATAATATAAGAAAATTATTGCAGCGCACAGCACAGCTTAAACACAGCTCACTCAATCACAAGATACAAGTAGACTCCCCTCCCCTCCCCTCCCTCTCTCTCTCCCACCATCTACCCCTCCCCCCCCCCTCCCCCATACACACACACACACTCTCAGAGACTGCACTCCTCTCACAAGGTTCTACTAACAGTCTCTCACAGTGCAACCTCTTTGGCAGAGATGTTGCCCACTATTACTCAGATGCTATTGAAAGTTTACCTTTCCACTTGACATCCAAAATACGTACATCAAAAAGAGTTTTGCATCACCCCCGTTCCCACAACTCATGAAGATAGACGTTGACTGCGGATATTGTGTCACAGACGCAGTCCCCTTGACTGTTCAGAGATGTCGCTAAACCCGTCCAACGACGGAGGGGGTCTGACAGCCGATCAGTTGCAGCCATTCCACCAGGAAGGAGATACACAGCTCGTGTTGGCTGTAGTTCAACCATGCCTAGAGAGTCAATACCGCGGTTCGATGACGTCCGCATTGTTACATTGTGCCAGGAAGGGCTCTCAACAAGGGAAGTGTCCAGGCGTCTCTCGTAGTAAACCAAGGCGATGTTGGTCGGACATGGAGGTGATACAGAGATACAGGAACTGTCGATGACTTGTCTCACTCAGGCCGCACAAGGGCTACTACTGCAGTGGATGACCGCTATCTACGGATTATGGCTCGGAGGGACCCTGACAGCAACGATACCATATTGAATAATGTTTTCGTGCACCCACAAGACGTCGTGTTAAGACTCAAACAGTGCGCAATAGGCTCCATGATACGCAACTTCATTCCCGACGTCTATGGCGAGGTCCCTCTTTGCAACCACGAGACCATGCAGCGCAGTACAGATGGGTCCAACAACATGCCGAATGGACCGCTCAGGATTGGCATAATGAGTGCCGCATATGCCTTCAACCAGTCGTTGGAGATGTGTTTAGAGGCAACCCAGTCAGGCTGATCACCTGAGACACACTGTCCAGCGAGTGCAGTAAGGTGGAGATTCCCTGCTTAGGGTGGACGTACGCCGCTGGTGGTCATGGAAGGAGCCATAGCGGCTCTACGATACATGAATGCCATCCTCTGATTGACAGTGCAACCATATCAGCACCATATTGGCGAGGCATTAGTCTTCATGGACGACAATTCGCGCTCCCATCGTGCACATCTTAAAAATGACTTCCTTCAGGATAACGACATTGATCGAATAGAGTGGCCAACATGCTCTCCAGACATAAACCCTATCGAACATGCCTATGACAGATCGGAAAGGGCTGGTTATGTACTACGTGACACACCAACCACTCTGAGGGATCTACGCCGAGTCGCCGTTGAGGAGTGGGACAATCTGGACCAACAGTGCCTTATTGAACTTGTGGATAGTATGCCACGACGAATACAGGTATGCATCAATGCAAGAGGTCTTACTACTGCATATTAGAGGTACCAGTGTGTACAGCAATCTGGACCACCACCTCTGAAGGTATGGCTGTATGGTGGTACAACATGCAATGTGTGGTTTTCATGAGCAAATAAGAATGGCGAGAATGATGTTTATGATGATCTCTATTCCAATTTTCTGTACAGGTTCTGCACTTCTCGGAATCGAGGTGATGCAAAACTTTTTTTTATGTGTGTATTACCTAAACTTTTCTGTATAAAACGAACCTCTTACAGTGTGGGTTCGAACTTGGTTGGCTAGTAGAATTGTGTCATGCCGAGATTTGTGGGTTCAGATGTGGCGGAGGCCTGTTGTTGGACCGCATGGGAACATGAGGACAAACACACTCGCTGTGAAGCTTCATGTCAACGACGTCTGTCAACCACAAGTGAGGATTGTCATAATGGGCACCAATCTCATCGTAACCCCTTCACCTCTGCGCCTGCCATCTGGGAACAAGAAATGGACATCCAGCTACATTCTGTGTCATCCAGCATCATCGTCAAAGACTAACGGCACCCATACTAGGGAACTATCATCCCATGCTAGGCTGCTGTCAATACAGCAACACAAACTGCTGCGTTTCAAGTGGTGCCGTAACCTAGAAGCGTGGACAACTGATTAACAGCGTCGCACATGTTCAGCAACGAATCGTACTTCTGCACTATCCTGGATGGTTATCGTCAGAGAGTTTGGTGGTGTCCCAGTCTTCCAATGATTTGGAGAGACACAGCACTGTTTATTGTTACTATTGGGATTACGCTGTGGGAAACCATCAGGTATGACTGCAGCTTGTGAATAGTAGTGATGTGGGAACTGACAGCACAGTGATATGTCACGTCTCAGGCGACAGTATCTTGGTGCGATTTTTAACAGGGAAACGCTCATCCACACACGGCACGGGACTGTACCAAGGTATGCATGATACTGAAGTACTACTGTAGCCAGCAATATCCCCAGATCTGCCCCAGATAGCTCTATGGGACCAACTCAGACGTCAAGCTGTCAATTCCATCCCTATGCCAGTATCCACTATATCAAGGATCACTCTCACTCTACTCCTTTCCACATTCACCAACCATCAGCGTCATTAGAATAAATAACTGGGGTTAGGAGTAGACCATTATTCTATAACAGAGCACATCGGTGTTTAGCTGTAAAACTTATTTAATTTCTGTGTTGTTGTCAAAGAAGCACACGGGCTTACATAGACTGTGACATGACAATTTCAGGACAGTTGCTTGGATAACGTATTATGTCCTGTTTAGCAGAAATAACACTGAACACAACGATATCAAATTTAAATAAAAGGTTATCTATAAGATTTCTCTTAATTCTAGACCGTGAAGCCTAGTCTGTTTTGGTCAATATTATGACAAATCATCCCATTCCGGTTCTAAGTTCAGTAATTTTAGGATGACAATCAAGTCTATGGAGAATGATTAGTTTTTGTGACAAGATGAGCAAAGGATTACTCAAGGCTGCTCATTTTCATAGTGGACGCAAGCTGATGATCCAACAATTTTACGCCTATGCCAGCGACATTTACCTTTAGGTGCGACATGCTGTGGGCTGTATGGCTGCTCTCGCCCTCTGAAAATCCTATAAAAAGCTAATCAAAATCTTTACTGATTTTATCAGCAGAAACTGTCCTATGTTTCTCTTAGGCGAGAAAACGCGCACTCATCTCTAGCCTGGAAAATATGGCGATATACACGTGCATAGATGGAGCGTGTATACTTCAATGCCCTCTCAGTTCTCGCAAGAACAGTTAACTATGTGGCTGTTTTTCTCCACTATCAGAGCTCAGTGGTTCTTCAGCTAATTTCTAGCTAAATGTCAGCCAAAGCGAAATCAGTGTTCACACAAAAATTCCTCTTTTGGTGTCATACAGAGCGTGATGCGCCCTGTTCTACACTGGACGCTGGCTCAGAGGAGAGTCCCCGAAGTTTTCGGTATTGTGTCTTTCGTAACAAACTTTCCCCCACGTGTGTCCTTTCATGCTTCACGTCACGGCTTTTTCAGACCAATGGGAGCGTTCCTTTCCTCTTCTGGAAACTGTCCGGCCAATCGTAAAGCGCCTACCTATAAACTGCGTCGAAATATCGTCACTTGTACTCCTTGCGAGTTTATTTCAGCCAATCGGACATTTTGTGCCCACTCCTGGCGCCTAAATGTTACACGCGTATATCATGAGAGCTGCACAGGTCTTTCACGTGATCAACTGCATAGCTGTTCTGTTTGTATCCATCTGGAAATTCCCCAATGCAGTTTTCTAAAGAAATTCTCCGTCGCAAGCAGCACTGGGTCGCCACCTGCTCCCCTCAACATATCACCTGGCGCGTTCATTGTCCCCCTCGCCACTGGTCACCAACCCTTGTTAGAAGCCTTTCGTTGTTTGTGGGCCGTGACAGCGCAACTCATGTCTACCCCCAAACTAAAACGTTTCTTCCACGAGCCATTGCTGAAAACTAATGTTGAACCGATAGTGGAGAGAAAGAATATTAAAGAAGATCGACACTGGTGTGGGATGCAGCAGTTTCAGAGAACTGCATCACACCAGTCTCAAGGTTTATGAATGAAATAACAGCAAAAAACTAACAACTGCGGAAATAATTTACAAATTAGCTGATAACAGCTCTGAATTTAACTAGAAACTAAAGCAAGTTACAAGTATCGTTTGAAGGAGAAAATTGAAAAAGGATCAGAAATTCGACTCGTTTGCAGGAGGAGAGAGTTAAAATCTCTAACAGTCCTATGTTGTCACACTACGAAGGGAACATATAAGGTGCTGACACCCCCAGAAGCTCGTCTACGGTGGAGTCCGAACCCTGAAAATTCTAACCATTGGAGCGGCGGCTGCTTATGGAAAATACTGGAAGCCATGACGTTGCATTGGAAGTAAATATGAACAGTTCTGGCGATGGACTGGCTGTACAGTTCTGTTCTGCTCGACGTATACCTTGGGATAAAGTAGTTGCTATTCGCCATGGCCGTAGCTCTCCGTTTTGTTAATACGCAGGTAGTGAATGTAATTTTATAGAGTTTCAGCGAGTATAAATTGCCAGGTTTTTAGATTTTGATGAAGCTTTTGAGTCCGTTTCAATGAAAACCATACTGCCAGCCCTAGCAAAACAGGGGAACAATTAAACAGGGCAAAATACTGGCTAAATATCTTGTTGTCTCTTCTGTCACTCCCATGGCATTTTCTAAGCCATGTGTGCAGGATTGCTCCTAGATACAGTTTAAAGTGGGTAGGTGACAGCCCACATCCCTGTCGCAGATCCTTATTAACCTTGAATTCTTCTGTTCAGCTATTCCCAATCCTTACTCTCGCTGGGTTATTATCATATAATTTCATAACAACCTTCAGCAGTCTTCGATCTAACTATCTCCTTCAATTTTTCGCAGTTTGTTGCTGCGTACATTATCGTATGCTTTTTATTGGTCAATCTATGCAACAAGCGTCTCCAGGCCAACCTCTGTGCGTTTTTCACATATTAGTTTCATTGTGAAGAAGTTGTCCATTAGCGATCTTCCAGGTCGGAATCCCACTTGCTCTTCCCTCTGCTTCTGACTTGTTGCTTTTTCCGCCAGATCTTTCAGTTCCTTCGAACACATTATTACAACGAAACTGCCAATCCCCTATGATTGTTTGGATCATTACGTGACCCTTTCTCATGCACCGGTCTTATGTAACATGTTTCCATCCCGAAGGAACATCTACTCTATTTGATACTGTTTCAAACAACTTCCTTAGAATCTCCAACGATTTCGATGGCCTAAACTTTACCAGCTCTGATTATATTGATCCATACGCTGGTGGTTTCTTCATCTTACAGTTCCTCAGGCCCTGTTAAACTTTTGTATCTAAACGCCACAATTCCTCGTGTTGCATCCTCACCTCACATTTATATGAAAATTCATGCCTGGAAAAATCATGTAACGAAATACGAGACCGGTATGGGGGCGCAAACGCCACGTTGCTGAGACACCGTTTAACGAGTCTATAGCAATAAGTGTGTAGGATAATGTGGTGAAAACAACAGTCTTGGTTGCAGGATTGAGTTTATTGCTTTATTTACTCATGACGCGAGCATAATACAAGGCATTTTCAGACTAACCAGTTAGTGTCCGTAAGTGGGTGAGACGATTAGGGCAGTATACCATATAAAACAGGAGAACGAAAAACAATGCCTCCAACGTATTTACCACGTGAGGGACTTCCCACAGGCCTGATGCTGCCTTGTATCCACTGGTTTGTGCTACAGAGATCGGCAAGGTTATTATCCAGTAACATAAGTGAGCAAATACTTACTTCGAATTATTTTACTTGTATGACGAGGGTAGTCTATTGTTGCCGAATTCCTAATCGTGGCACCCAAAACCTTAAAATCTCCAAGCCTTCTTACCAACACTCTACTGGTCAGTCCGCCTGCTTAGCTGGATGGTAATGTGCTTGCCTCCCATGCAAGTGGGCCCGGGTTCTATTCCCGGTCGGGTTGGAGATTTTCTCCACTCGTGGACTGGGTGTCGTGTTGTCCTCCTCATCATTTCATACACATCACCGGCGCGCAAGTCGCCCAGTGGGGCGTCGAATGAAATAAGATTGCAATTGGCGGCCGAACGTCCCCGAAGGAGGCCTCCCGGCCAACGATGCCATACGCTCAATTCATTTCATTTCTACTGGTCAGCCTGAAAATGCCTTGGGGTTAGGCGAAAAGCTCGTCACGAGTAAATAAAGCAACATAATCAAGTCTACCGGCCGCTGGTGGCCGAGCGGTTCTGGCGCTACAGTCTGGAACCGCGCGACCGCTACGGTCGCAGGTTCGAATCCTGCCTGGGGCATGGATGTGTGTGTTGTCCTTAGGTTAGTTAGGTTTAAGTAGTTCTAAGTTCTAGGGGACTTCTGACCTCAGCAGTTGAGTCCCATAGTGCTCAGAGCCATTTGAACCATTTTTATAATCAAGTCTGCAGTCAAGACTTTTTCACCGCATTCTGCATACTGGTTCCTGTACCGACGCGCCCTGGCGTGGAAATCCTTTTACGATGTCTGATAACGTTATAAACAGCGATGAAGTTTTCAATTTCATCAAGTCTTGGGATTCGGCACTCAATTTATTAAGATATCCCCGGCCGTTACATCCAACAAAGCTGGCAAAATGGGGGAGAAAGTGCGTTAGACGGAATATCAGCGTCTGTTCCGAAAAACAAAAGGGTGTAGTGTACGTCGTGAGTTGAACTTAACTAAAAATAGCGGCGCAATACTTACACAGCCTGGTTGGAGGCCACGCGACGAGTACACATAGCAGTACAACTCGCAGCACCTGAAGGAGACGCATGGGTCCGTCGTCGAAGTATCGTCCATAAAAATGGAAACAACTGGGCTGGACACCAAGAAGCGTATTGTTTGCGTCTACTGCAGGTAGACAGTATTAATGGAAGAAGTAGAGCAAGTGTGGTAGTAGAAAATCAATTATAGTGAGACACAAATAATGTACATTGATCTCACGGTAAATAAAATAGTACAAGTTAACAATGAAGTCATAGAACCGGTTGATGAGTTGTAATATTTAGGGCAGTTGAGGTCAATGAATGAATGCGTAGAAAAAAAAGGCAAAGGAGAATGGTCAGGAGGTTTTCGATACAATGAATGGAGTTTACACAAATTAAGACCCTTACGTAATTATCTGAAACGGAATCTTTACATCATTGATAGGCATGGAAGCGTGAAAAATCTGCAACGGGGATTTATCCAGCACAGATATTTAAACGTCTGATGATGGCGACGTAGGTGAATAAAAATGAGTTTCTGAACTTGGTGTTTTGAAGGTGTCTTACTGTGATATGAGGCGTTTCCCGACCTCCAATCACGGCCTGGGTCTCCTCTTAGTAGGGCCCCCCCCCCCCCCCCCCCGGATATAGGGTGCCCTGTCGTTTTTCCACGTCACCACTTTCATGCTATGGCCGATGTTCATAAAGCACACGGGCGCATCATTCCACCCATTTTTGTCAATATACACTCCTGGAAATTGAAATAAGAACACCGTGAATTCATTGTCCCAGGAAGGGGAAACTTTATTGACACATTCCTGGGGTCAGATACATCACATGATCACACTGACAGAACCATAGGCACATAGACACAGGCAACAGAGCATGCACAATGTCGGCACTAGTACAGTGTATATCCACCTTTCGCAGCAATGCAGGCTGCTATTCTCCCATGGAGACGATCGTAGAGATGCTGGATGTAGTCCTGTGGAACGGCTTGCCATGCCATTTCCACCTGGCGCCTCAGTTGGACCAGCGTTCGTGCTGGACGTGCAGACCGCGTGAGACGACGCTTCATCCAGTCCCAAACATGCTCAATGGGGGACAGATCCGGAGATCTTGCTGGCCAGGGTAGTTGACTTACACCTTCTAGAGCACGTTGGGTGGCACGGGATACATGCGGACGTGCATTGTCCTGTTGGAACAGCAAGTTCCCTTGCCGGTCTAGGAATGGTAGAACGATGGGTTCGATGACGGTTTGGATGTACCGTGCACTATTCAGTGTCCCCTCGACGATCACCAGTGGTGTACGGCCAGTGTAGGAGATCGCTCCCCACACCATGATGCCGGGTGTTGGCCCTGTGTGCCTCGGTCGTATGCAGTCCTGATTGTGGCGCTCACCTGCACGGCGCCAAACACGCATACGACCATCATTGGCACCAAGGCAGAAGCGACTCTCATCGCTGAAGACGACACGTCTCCATTCGTCCCTCCATTCACGCCTGTCGCGACACCACTGGAGGCGGGCTGCACGATGTTGGGGCGTGAGCGGAAGACGGCCTAACGGTGTGAGGGACCGTAGCCCAGCTTCATGGAGACGGTTGCGAATGGTCCTCGCCGATACCCCAGGAGCAACAGTGTCCCTAATTTGCTGGGAAGTGGCGGTGCGGTCCCCTACGGCACTGCGTAGGATCCTACGGTCTTGGCGTGCATCCGTGCGTCGCTGCGGTCAGGTCCCAGGTCGACGGGCACGTGCACCTTCCGCCGAACACTGGCGACAACATCGATGTACTGTGGAGACCTCACGCCCCACGTGTTGAGCAATTCGGCGGTACGTCCACCCGGCCTCCCGCATGCCCCCTATACGCCCTCGCTCAAAGTCCGTCAACTGCACATACGGTTCACGTCCACGCTGTCGCGGCATGCTACCAGTGTTAAAGGCTGCGATGGAGCTCCGTATGCCACGGCAAACTGGCTGACACTGACGGCGGCGGTGCACAAATGCTGCGCAGCTAGCGCTATTTGACGGCCAACACCGCGGTTCCTGGTGTGTCCGCTGTGCCGTGCGTGTTATCATTGCTTGTACAGCCCTCTCGCAGTGTCCGGAGCAAGTATGGTGGGTCTGACACACCGGTGTCAATGTGTTCTTTTTTTCATTTCCAGGAGTGTAGAAGTGTGTCTTATGGATGCGACGGGTACGAGAGGCTAAACTCGAACTATCCATGAAGAGTAAGTTACCATTTTGGCAAAACCATTCCCCAGCTGATCCTAGGTACGCCAAAATTAGCGGAGCTTTCATCACGGTGAGAACGCACATAGTCTGCAATCAGACGCAACAACTAAGGCACGAACAGCATGAACCTATCGTTTCTCTGCGTCTATCGAGGTTTCATACGAACAGTCGCACTGGTTTGACAAAAGAATTAACGCTTCACCTTCGCACTTCGACACGCATTTTGCGTGAGACATCCAGCTTCAGCATACCAGTAATAGGAAGGAACAGACAGATCGAATGATATTTTACCTGTCGTCCCAGTAAATTCTTATACTGTACTGTTATTAGTGTTGATGTTATTGTTCTCAGTCTCACGTTTCATTTTTCTGTTTTGTTTTATTCTAATGTGTGTTAGAACTTGCAGTATGAATTTGTGTCACTGAACCGATATCTAATTGAATAAAGGTGAAATGAATAAAAAATAAATAAATTTTCCGATAGTTATATAGTTTTTAGAATGAAATTTTCACTCTGAAGCTGAGTGCGCGCTGATATGAAAGTTCATAGCGAATTAAAACTATAATTCTCAACACAAATTTCCGAGTCGTCGCTCAGTAAGCACCATTGTGTTTCGTTCAGCAGTAGTCCGTAATTGGCTACAAAATGACCTCGACTTGCACGCTAGCAAGATAACGTCCGCACTTCCTTCAGTGAAGATAAAATAATTGACGTTTCCAATGATAAATTCGAAATTTGCTGTCTTTACGGGAATCACTTCTGTTAATTTTTTTGCGATAGCAGCTTGTTAAACAATAGAGTAACGACTATTGCCAATTACATAATTAGTTATACAGAGATTATTGTCTCAAGCTCCCAAATTAGTTAATTTATTTTTCTGCTCGCTTTGCTAATGAGAGAGTCGTAAGATTTTCTTTTCCTGTCGAGCAATTACAGTACGGCTAAAATACACCTTCTCTGAGTACAATTTAGATAAAGGATTATTTATTATGCGATGAGACGGCTATTTTCTCGCCTCTTTACTTCTCCTGTGAAGAAATGACCGTATGTTGTAAAAGGAGTTTCACTGTGGGTAACTTCCCAAGTATCGGCCTCCTGTTTTAAGAGCAGGTACTTCTATTTTAGATAAGAAGCTAAAGAAATATTTACTTACTTTTTCGGTGTTGACCTTCCTTACCACTGTACGGTGCGATCTAAAATGTGAAAATAAATTTGTCTGTAAGTAGAAATTACATTACATTCGTTCGACCACACCACGAGTATTGCTAAAGTGGGTTGGTGAGGAGAGGAGGGGAGGAAGAGTGAGATAAAATTTCCGTAAATTATATTTGGCATAAGACAGGTTTATTTCTCCAAATCTTGATAGATTAAATGAATTTCACATTTAACTGGATAAGCGGAGAGCCAGTGTTACAGACCACTGTTAATAATTCTTGAGTTCACTGACCTGTTCAGGGAACCGCTACTCCTTTGTCGGTGTTATATCTACTCTGTTCACGCTGCTACTCACATCATCGTACAAAAAGAAGATGAAATGCGTTGCGAAACGCTGCAAAGAGATAATTAAACACAGTAGGGGCATACAGACAAGATGTGAAATGTTAATCAGCTCGCAATACGCCTGACACGTTATTAACATCGGCTGTAGCAATCTTCTCCGTCCGCTTTCTTCTGTAGTGTTCCGTTACATCAATTTTGCATTATTACTGCGCTGGTTTTGGGAAGCTCTCGTTCTAATGAGCCGTAACAAGCTATCCTTCCGTATGACAGCGTCGAGATAGAAGAAGCGATATGCTGACGTAAGCACTAACGCTAACGTCCGAAGTTATGTAATGGACCACGGAAAATATTTATAATTACCCCGGTGTTTAGTCTTAGGTGCAACGTGTACATTCTAAACGAGAGCCCGGCATTTTTCAGTACTCTGCAAGTGTTGTGACTGAGGCGATTGTAAGCCACGTGAATTACGTTTCGTACGAGGAATCTAGAGTGACTGTATAGTGTGCACTCCTCTTCTTAGGAAGGAAACAATGAAGGTTGAATTTAAACTCCCGTCGACATCAATTTAGAGGCGGAAACTTAGCTCAGTTTGACAAATGGAAGAGGCAACCGAACATCTCATAATTCGTCTAATGTGGTTTATAGAAACATCGGAAATGAGAACTTCAATCTCACTTCTCACAGGATTCGCGAGCCACCTTGCTCGATTAATATTCGAGACTTAGCGTACCGAACTTACTTTTATTCCGTGGGAACAGCTTACATATTTATTCAACGTATTTCATGTACAGTTACATAAATGCACAAATAAACACATGAAACAAATGTATGACAAAGAAAGGTTTTCAGCTAAAGGAGGAAATTAAAATGATTAGAAGAATTTGGATAGGAGAACAAAGGAGCAAGCCAGATAATGTATAGGCAGAACGGGAGTCAGAAACTTCAGGAAATAAAAATAAACAGCATCGTAGCGCGATTATTTCGGGTAACCAACTAGGAAAGTCGCTGGAGGGAGGTGACACACACCTGCACACAAGTCATGTAAGTCCCGTAAATTCCGCGGAGGAAGCAATGAGCTCTGACGCCGCTTTCAATCACATCTCAGATGTGTTCGATCGGGTTCATATCTGCCAAGTTAGGGGGCCAGCACATCAATAGGAACCCGCCACTGTGTTCCTCGAAGCGTTCCATCACACTCCTGGTCTTGTGACATGGCGCATTATCTTGCTGAAAGATGTCACTGCCGTCGGGAAATATGTTCGTCATGAAGGGTTGTGTGTGGTCTGCAACCAGAATTCGATGTTTCTTGCCCATCATGGTGCCTTGCACGAACTCCATTGTACCCATGGATATCCATGTGAATGTTCCCCAGAGCATAATGGAGCCGCCGCCAGTTTGTCACCCGTTCCGCAGTATGGGTGTCAAGAAGCTGTTCCCCTGGAAGACGACGGATTCGCGCCCTCCCGTAGGTGTGACGAAGAAGGTATCGGGATTCATCAGACCATGCAACACTCTGCCACTGCGGTAACGTCCACCTGCCCTTTTCAGTCGTAGTTGCCGATAGCGTCGTATTAACATTGGAACACGCTTGTGCCGTCGGCTGAGTTCGATGCACGGTGTGTTTAGACAAACTTGTACTCTGCCCAGCATAAAAATCTGATGTTATTTCCGCAGCAGTTCGCTGCCTGTCCTGTTTTGCCGGTCTGCCCAGCCTACGACGTCCGGCATCTGTAATGAGGGGTGGCCGCCTAAGCGCACGCCGTCTGGACCTAGTCTAACCTTGGTTTCGCCACTTGAAGACACCACAACAGTCATGGAACACCTGACAAGTCGTGACGTTTCCGAAATGCTCGTGCCTAGCCTCCGAGCCATCGCAATCTGCCCTCGGTCAGATTCAGACAGACCGCGCGCCTATTCCATTCTATACGCACAGTACGGTCACTGATACTACGTGCACCTTGCGTGTGCCTGACTAGCAGTCGTTCCTCGCTAGGTAACGCTGCTATCGCCTGGGCAGCATTATATCGATAGTAGTTCGATTGTTGTAACGTTCTGACTGATTAAAACAAAATAATAGAAATAACAACTGGGAGAAAGATACCGACAGAATTTTGAAAAAGGAAGAAGACGTCAAGATCGTCAGAGACGGAGCTAGTCAAATACCTCAGATAAGAAAATGAGAAGAGAAAATGGAAGAGAATGTAGATGAAGAGTTTGACAGAGCACTGAAAGACCTAAGTCGAAACAAGGCCCCGGGAGTAGACAACATTCCATTAGAACTACTGACAGCCTTTGGAGAGCCAGGCCTAACATAACTCTACCATCTGGTGAGCAAGATGTGAGAGACAGGCGAAATACCCTCAAACTTCAAGAAGAATATAATAATTCCAATCCCAAAGAAAGCAGGTGTTGACAGATGTGAAAATTACCGAACTATCAGTTTAATAAGCCACTGCTCCAAAATACTAACGCAAATTCTTTACAGACGAATGGAAAAACTGGTAGAAGACGACCTCCGGGAAGATCAGTTTGGATTCCATAGAAATGTTGGAACACGTGAGGCAATACAGACACTACGACTTATCTTAGAAAACAGATTAAGGAAAAGCAAACCTACGTTTCTAGCATTTGTAGACTTAGAGAAAGCTTTTGACAATGTTGACTGGAATACTCTCTTTCAAATTCCGAAGGTGACAGGGGTAAATCACAGGGAGCGAAAGGCTATTTATATTTGTACAGAAACCGGATGGCAGTTATTAGAGTCGAGGGGCACGAAAGGGAAGCAGTGGTTGGGAAGGGAGTGAGACAGGGTTGTAGCTTATCCCCGATGTTATTCAATCTGTATATTGAGCAAGCAGTAAAGGAAACAAAAGAAAATTTGGAGTAGGAATTGAAATCCATGGAGAAGAAATAAAAACTTTGAGGTTCGCCGATGACATTGTAATTCTGTCAGAGATAACAAAGGACTTGGAAGAGCAGATGAACGGAATGGACATGGTCTAGAAAGGAGGATATAAGATAAACATCAACAAAAGCAAATCGAGAATAATGTAATGTAGTCGAATTAAATCAGGTGATGCTGCAGGAATTAGATTAGGGAATGAGACGCTTAAAGTAGTAAATAAGTTTTGCTATTTGGGAAGCAAAATAACTCACAATGGTCGAAGTAGAGAGGATATAAAATGTAGATTGGCAATGGCAAGGAAAGCGTTTCTGAAGAAAAGAAATTTGTTAACATCGAGTATAAATTTGTCAGGAAGTCGTTTCTGAAAGTATTTGTATGGAGTGTAGCCATGTATGGAAGTGAAACATGGACGATAAATACACTCCTGGAAATTGAAATAAGAACACCGTGAATTCATTGTCCCAGGAAGGGGAAACTTTATTGACACATTCCTGGGGTCAGATACATCACATGATCACACTGACAGAACCACAGGCACATAGACACAGGCAACAGAGCATGCACAATGTCGGCACTAGTACAGTGTATATCCACCTTTCGCGGCAATGCAGGCTGCTATTCTCCCATGGAGACGATCGTAGAGATGCTGGATGTAGTCCTGTGGAACGGCTTGCCATGCCATTTCCACCTGGCGCCTCAGTTGGACCAGCGTTCGTGCTGGACGTGCAGACCGCGTGAGACGACGCTTCATCCAGTCCCAAACATGCTCAATGGGGGACAGATCCGGAGATCTTGCTGGCCAGGGTAGTTGACTTACACCTTCTAGAGCACGTTGGGTGGCACGGGATACATGCGGACGTGCATTGTCCTGTTGGAACAGCAAGTTCCCTTGCCGGTCTAGGAATGGTAGAACGATGGGTTCGATGACGGTTTGGATGTACCGTGCACTATTCAGTGTCCCCTCGACGATCACCAGTGGTGTACGGCCAGTGTAGGAGATCGCTCCCCACACCATGATGCCGGGTGTTGGCCCTGTGTGCCTCGGTCGTATGCAGTCCTGATTGTGGCGCTCACCTGCACGGCGCCAAACACGCATACGACCATCATTGGCACCAAGGCAGAAGCGACTCTCATCGCTGAAGACGACACGTCTCCATTCGTCCCTCCATTCACGCCTGTCGCGACACCACTGGAGGCGGGCTGCACGATGTTGGGGCGTGAGCGGAAGACGGCCTAACGGTGTGCGGGACCGTAGCCCAGCTTCATGGAGACGGTTGCGAATGGTCCTCGCCGATACCCCAGGAGCAACAGTGTTCCTAATTTGCTGGGAAGTGGCGGTACGGTCCCCTACGGCACTGCGTAGGATCCTACGGTCTTGGCGTGCATGCGTGCGTCGCTGCGGTCCGGTCCCAGGTCGACGGGCACGTGCACCTTCCGCCGACCACTGGCGACAACATCGATGTACTGTAGAGACCTCACGCCCCACGTGTTGAGCAATTCGGCGGTACGTCCACCCGGCCTCCCGCATGCCCACTATACGCCCTCGCTCAAAGTCCGTCAACTGCACATACGGTTCACGTCCACGCTGTCGCGGCGTGCTACCAGTGTTAAAGACTGCGATGGAGCTCCGTATGCCACGGCAAACTGGCTGACACTGACGGCGGCGGTGCACAAATGCTGCGCAGCTAGCGCCATTCGATGGCCAACACCGCGGTTCCTGGTGTGTCCGCTGTGCCGTGCGTGTGATCATTGCTTGTACAGCCCTCTCGCAGTGTCCGGAGCAAGTATGGTGGGTCTGACACACCGGTGTCAATGTGTTCTTTTTTCCATCTCCAGGAGTGTAGTTTGGACAAGAAGAGAATAGAAGCTTTCGAAATGTGGTGCTACAGAATAATGCTGAAGATTAGATGGGTAGATCACATAACTAATGAGGAGGTATTGAATAGAATTGGAGAGAAGAGAAATTTCTGGCACAACTTGACTAGAAGAAGGGATCGGTTGGTAGGGCATATTCTGAGGCATCAAGGGATCACAAATTTAGTACTGGAGGGCAGCGTGGAGGGTAAAAATCGCAGAGGGAGACCAAGAGATGAATACACTAAACAGATTCAGAAGGATGTAGGTTGCAGTAGGTACTGGAAGATCAAGAAGCTTGCACAGAATAGAGTAGCATGGAGAGCTGCATCAAACCAGTCTCGGGACTGAAGACAACAACAACAACAACAACAACAAGAAAATCAGCTGCGGAGGAACCAGCGTGGCATTCATATGAAATGATTTATGGGTCACTACAAATGAACCTGACACAAATGTTTCTTTTTAGTTCTGTTATTTAGATTATGAACATACTCGTATAAAGAAGAAAGTAGTCTCCTAAGACGTATTTTCTGCGTTGTCTTAAAGCGTACGAGACAAAATGATTGTGTGGGTCAACGCGAGTGAAGTGGGTGTGAGTGAATAGATGTCATTTTGTAGGCTTCCTCGTAGCTGTGTGACAACAATGTTAGCCATTTCATCGACATTGGTTTCTTTTAATGCGTGTAAGGGTGTCGATAAACTCGCCGTTGAGCTGCCGTAACCTCCAAACACACACACACACACACACACACACACACACACACACACACACACACACACACCTACGCGTATCAGTCAATTACGAGTGGCTGCAATCGAGAAATGATCTAAGAAGGGCTCGTTTTGTATTCTTGCGGAATAGGGGAGAGAGTGTGACGGATATGATGCGCGAGTTAGGGTGACAAGCATTAATACAAAGGTGTTTCTCGTTGCGGCGAAATATGCACGAATTCCAATCACCTACTTTATTCTCCCCTTGCCAAAGTGTTTCGCTGACTTCCACCAACAGAGTGGGAAGTGACTGTCGTAGTAAAATGAAAGAAACCCGAGATCAGATGAAAGATATTCTTGTTAATCTTTCCTGTACGCTGTTCGAGAGTGGAACGGTCGAGTAATATTCTGAAAGTGGTCATATGAACCCTCTGCAAAAGTACTTAAAAGTTAATTGCAGAAAAGTTATGTGGATGTAGTTCGTCTTTCAGTACCTTGTAAAGCTGAAATCGTAGGTTCGATTTTAGTCTCGGACGAAGGTGTGAATCTTAAATGTGTAGTTACTGGATTTATACGTCATATATGCAAGATTGAAATGTATGCGTGAGGACTATTTACAATATGACACACAAAACACACGAGAACAATTCAGATTACTGTGTAGGGGACACTTTCAGAAAATGATCGAAACTTCTATATCATCCATGTTTCCAAATGTCAATCAGGAAAACAATGAAAAGAAAAAACCTGGTGCTATTAGCATTCCACACCACATTTTTCTTTATTATCTTTCTCGCTGCACTGCTGCAAAATCGTGACTGCGCTTCTATAGCAGACATTGTAACCAAGTATTTTACTGATAACTTGAACACATAACAGATACTGTCTGTTCGTGCTCCTTAATTGCTCATAACTATCTGGAAATAAGGTGCTTAAGACGCCGTTTACATTTGTTCTAGAAGCTGCTAATGCTAATCGATGTCGTGACATCAGCTGAAGGTTAAACGAAGAGTAACTGCGACCTTCAGGAAACAATGGTAGCGTAAATGCCGCGTCAAACGCATTGCTGAATGATCCTAAGAGAGTGAAAAAATGCAAATGCGAAGATTCTAGCTGGGAACCTGAATGTGGCACGTGAGGTATAGAATAAAGTTGTTTATTAATAGTTTGTATTACGGCGCTCTACATCAGAGCCATGAACATAAAAATCGAGGCAAGTGTGATTAGAAATTCGATATAAGATAAATATAATCACATAAGACAACACACTTTTTTGCTTCTGTTTCACACCAAGTTTCAAGTTCCAAGACAAAGTTTCACTTTCGTGTAAAATTGCAGAAAAGTCATGTGGATGCAGTTCGTCTTTCAGTACCTCGCAAAACTTAAAACATAAGTTCGATTTTAGTCTCGAACGAGGGTGTGAATCTTAAATGTGTCGTTACTGAATTTATACTTCATATATGCAAGATTCGAATGTATGCGTGAGAACTATTTACAATATGACACGCAAAACACATTAGGCAGGCAAAGCAGGCAAACTATCTCTCGTGTTTCGGCAGATATTTGCAGTTTAGTTTTTGCCATGTGTATCTGGAGTCAGCTCAGACAATACTGCTCGTCACGTTTTTCATGTGGCGCCAATTATCATCGAGAAGTTTCGGTTTGTTTCTTGTAACAAAAAAATAATTTTCAAAGCGGAATTTTAAGTTGCCCTTTCGATAGAGCGGCCCCAAATTAGTCTAGTGTGATATTCTGTTTATCGATAAGAATTAACAGGAGCAGTAATACACGAAGAATAGACAGTTCTCCAGCAGCGACTGAGTAGCGCTGCTGCATGGCGGTAGCAGTCAGAGTGGGCCGGGAGGACGCGTGTCGCACTAATTTTTGTGTGTACGTCTGCACGTGTGCGCGTGTGCGCCTGTGCGAGTATGCGCGTGTATGTAATATAAATGAAGTTCAAACGTAATTGCCAAAAATCCAAAGAAGTTCTTGAACAATTTACTTCATATTTTTACACGTTACTGTAAAAAATGTATGCATACAAGTAGGCAATATATATATGGTGTCTCACCTATCTCTGCCACCTCAAATATCTCTGGAACAACAATAGATATTCAAAAACGGTTTTCACCAGCATGAACTACAGCAGAGGCTTAGGAAACCAAAATACTATGTGAAATTTTAAAACGTAAACAAATACTATTTTCAACACAAACCTGTTTATTTTTAAATGGACACCCCCTATTATATCGTATGCAATCAATCGCATTAAAAATCACAAAAATAATGGCGTTGGTTGCATGGCAATACGTAGATTACAAAAAATGGTTGAAATGGCTCTGAGCACTATGGGACTTAACTTATGAGGTCATCAGTCCCCTAGAACTTAGAACTACTTAAACCTAACTAACCTAAGGCCATCACACACATCCATGCCCGAGGCAGGATTCGAACCTGCGACCGTAGCGGTCGCGTGGTTCCAGACTGTAGCGCCTAGAACCGCTCGGCCACTCAGGCCGGCACGTAGATTACATCCAGAGAAATTGCGAAGCGAAGTTGCTGCTTAAATTAAATGAAACGCACAGCTAGCGCACGTCCTGAGACTCAAGCGTGCACCTCACGCTGCCGGTAATCGTGATGTGATTGACGTACTACGTCAGTGGATATGGTATTGTATGTCAACAAATCATAGGCCCATATTTCGTTGATGGCACCCCTAAAGAGGAATAGTTTAGCCCCTTATTGAGCTGTACCTTACTTGAACCGATCCACCTCTTGTAACGTGTGAAATAATGCGGTATCAGAATGATGGATGTCCTGCACATAATCTTTATTGTTGCGAAATGACAACCACAGGTACAATCAGTGGCAACACACTTGGTTTCATGTTTCTAAACCTCATAATTTCTGAAATATGTAGCTTGTAGGGGATAGCAACGGCGTCACAGTTTCTGACATAATGCATCGCATGTAGTACTCTGCTCAGAACAAGGGTTGCCTGTACTGGCGCCTGTATCCTGCCGTAAACATACCAATATCACCACGGCACGCTCTACCTTCGGTGTACAAGTGTCTCCTAATCTGGTCTGCTGAACGTAATTCACATACGTTGCCACATTAAAACCAGTTTTCTTGTGTCTTGTTACATTTGCCGTCATCTAGTCGATACGCCGGCCTTCAGTAATGAAGAAAAACGAGATATTATTTTAATTTATGGCCAATTACACAGAAAGGCCGCGCGGGATTAGCCGAGCGGTCTGGGGCGCTACAGTCATGGACTGTGCGGCTGGTCCCGGCGGAGGTTCGAGTCCTCCCTCGGGCATGGGTGTGTGTGTTTGTCCTTAGGATAGTTTAGGTTAAGTAGTGTGTAGGCTTAGGAACTGATGACCTTATCAGTTAAGTCCCATAAGATTTCACACACACACGACACAGAAATGCAACCGCAGCTGAGACACTGTATGCAGAAAGCTACCCAGATCGCCGGAGTCCGTCACGTCGAACCATTGGCAATGGAAACGAAACTGCTGTTCTGGCTGCTATAGCGCACAATCCTTAGGTGGGTGTACGAGAAATTGCACGAGGTGTAGGAATAAGCCACAGTAGTGTGTGCAGAAACTTGCATCGGCATCGGTTTCATCCGTTCCATATGTCACTGCACCAAGAACTGTAGGGAAATGACTTTGAATCCTGCATTGCATTCTATCGTTTTGCACTTCAGCAGTTGCAAGGTAATCCAGTATTCCTAAGCAATAGGTAGATTACAGACAAGGCTTGATTTACAAATCATGGTCCCCCCTGCGAGCATGGGTGTTCGAATAGGTCCGAGATATTCCTGCCTGTCGTAAAAGGAGTCTCACACCTTTCGACCTTTATGTGATGGTCCGCTGTAGGGTTTGACCTCCATTTTTCAAAATTTTCCCGAAGAGCGAGCCAATTGGGGAAGGGCGCCTTACATGGTGAGTCGTGTCCATCCTGCATTGAGATCTTTAGCCCACTTTCTCGTCGTGACATTGCAGTCCCGCTCATCCTCCATCTCTTGAGCGAGAACACCTTCCTCGGTGCCTTTTCCTCCACCCACTATGCAGTGTCGTTTTCTGCGCCGACGATGACCATGGAATTCTTTGCACCTCATATCCAGCACAGTAGCCAGTCCGTTGTGGTGGAACCGCCATGTACCCTGCTGGTTGTTGTAGCCCCCTGACTACAAAGCGATCGCTCTGGTGATGCCTGCGCCGTTAACTCCCCACGTATGCCAAGCAGTAGATGCCCGTCGCCCTGGGGTATCGGGACTCCCGTCAATGGCCATCTTACCAGGTGGCCTTTGCTGCGGCTAAGTGGCGCCCGTGGGGAAGGCCCCTGGTCGGAGTGGGTGGCATCAGGACGGATGACGCGCCGATGAAGCGTCAGTTGCTGGTGATCAAACGCCAGCAGTCTCTAAGCGTTCCAAGTCTCAGTACAATGCAAGGAAGTATGATCCTAAATCGTTCCCCGCCCTGCCCACACCATGGGAGGAACACCAGGCTAAGGATGGCAGCGAACCTTATTCGCGTAGTACCTCGTATGTACGAGAGGTGATGGTGACTCCTTTGTCTCGATGAAGTCTCAGTTTTTCGTAGAGCATTTAGAGGACAAGTGTGGGGAAGTGGAGGGTATATCCAAAACGCGGTCAGGTTCAGTCTTGATAAAAAATACATCCTCTGCCCAGTCACAGGCATTATTCGCTTGTGACAAGAAAGAGTGTATCAAGAACCCCCCACGACAGTAGAGGATATGCAGCATCGTATTACTGCGGCGTGTGCGGCAATATCTGTAGAAACTCTGCAACCTGTGCAACACTCTCTCGTTACCCGTCTGCAAACGTGTATCGATGCAAACGGAGGGCATTTCAACATACACTCCTGGAAATTTAAATAAGAACACCGTGAATTCATTGTCCCAGGAAGGGGAAACTTTATTGACACATTCCTGGGGTCAGATACATCACATGATCACACCGACAGAACCACAGGCACATAGACACAGGCAACAGAACATGCACAATGTCGGCACTAGTACAGTGTATATCCACCTTTCGCAGCAATGCAGGCTGCTATTCTCCCATGGAGACGATCGTAGAGATGCTGGATGTAGTCCTGTGGAACGGCTTGCCATGCCATTTCCACCTGGCGCCTCAGTTGGACCAGCGTTCGTGCTGGACGTGCAGACCGCGTGAGACGACGCTTCATCCAGTCCCAAACATGCTCAATGGGGGACAGATCCGGAGATCTTGCTGGCCAGGGTAGTTGACTTACACCTTCTAGAGCACGTTGGGTGGCACGGGATACATGCGGACGTGCATTGTCCTGTTGGAACAGCAAGTTCCCTTGCCGGTCTAGGAATGGTAGAACGATGGGTTCGATGACGGTTTGGATGTACCGTGCACTATTCAGTGTCCCCTCGACGATTACCAGTGGTGTACGGCCAGTGTAGGAGATCGCTCCCCACACCATGATGCCGGGTGTTGGCCCTGTGTGCCTCGGTCGTATGCAGTCCTGATTGTGGCGCTCACCTGCACGGCGCCAAACACGCATACGACCATCATTGGCACCAAGGCAGAAGCGACTCTCATCGCTGAAGACGACACGTCTCCATTCGTCCCTCCATTCACGCCTGTCGCGATACCACTGGAGGCGGGCTGCACGATGTTGGGGCGTGAGCGGAAGACGGCCTAACGGTGTGCGGGACCGTAGCCCAGCTTCATGGAGACGGTTGCGAATGGTCCTCGCCGATACCCCAGGAGCAACAGTGTCCCTAAGTGGCTGGGAAGTGGCGGTGCGGTCCCCTACGGCACTGCGTAGGATCCTACGGTCTTGGCGTGCATCCGTGCGTCGCTGCGGTCCGGTCCCAGGTCGACGGGCACGTGCACCTTCCGCCGACCACTGGCGACAACATCGATGTACTATGGAGATCTCACGCCCCACGTGTTGAGCAATTCGGCGGTACGTCCACCCGGCCTCCCGCATGCCCACTATACGCCCTCGCTCAAAGTCCGTCAACTGCACATACGATTCACGTCCACGCTGTCGCGGCATGCTACCAGTGTTAAAGACTGCGATGGAGCTCCGTATGCCACGGCAAACTGGCTGACACTGACGGCGGCGGTGCACAAATGCTGCGCAGCTAGCGCCATTCGACGGCCAACACCGCGGTTCCTGGTGTGTCCGCTGTGCCGTGCGTGTGATCATTGCTTGTACAGCCCTCTCGCAGTGTCCGGAGCAAGTATGGTGGGTCTGACACACCGGTGTCAATGTGTTCTTTTTTCCATTTCCAGGAGTGTATATTGACGTGACACAGCTTCACTGGTCAAGATGTGTATGTATTTTCTATGCTGGATGTAATGCACAACAATACAGCTTCTGTGGGCGACAGGGCACTAGTAAATGTGTTTACCAAAGTGAATTGAAGTGTGTTATCTCCGATTGTAGCTCTAGTTGACATTTCGCTAGAATAAACATATATTTACAATTTGAAAAACGTAATTTTCCGTTGGACGTGTTACTTGTTTATTTTTGTGGATTGTTTATACCTTCCCAGTGTGTGAGCTCCTGACGCAGGCAGCGTGAGGTGTACACTTGAGTCTCAAGACGTGCGCTAGCTGTGCGTTTCATTTATTTCAAGCGTCAACTTCGCCTCGCAATTTCTCGGGATGTAATTGACGGATTGCGAAGCAACCAACGCCATTACTTTTGTGATTTTTCATACTACTGATTGCTTACGAAATAATAGGGGGTGTCCATTTAAAAATAAACAGGTTTGTGTAGAAAGTAGTATTTGTTTACGTTTTAAAATTTTGCATAGTATTTGGTTTCCTAAGCCCCTACCGTACGTTCATGCTGGGAAAACCGTTTTTGAATATCTTTGTTGTTCGAGATATACATGAGGTGGCAGAGTTAGGTGAGAGAGTGATGTATGACAAATCTATAGCATATACAGGGTGTTACAAAAAGGTACGGCCAAACTTTCAGGAAACATTCCTCACACACAAATAAAGAAAAGATGTTATGTGGACATGTGTCCGGAAACGCTTAATTTCCATGTTAGAGCTCATTTTAGTTTCGTCCACCTACGCTCAATGGAGCACGTTATCATGATTTCATACGGGATACTCTACCTGTGCTGCTAGAACATGTGCCTTTACAAGTACGACACAACATGTGGTTCATGCGCGATGGAGCTCCTCCACATTTCAGTCGAAGTGTTCGTATGCTTCTCAACAACAGATTCGGTGACCGATGGATTGGTAGATGCGGACCAATTCCATGGCCTCCACGCTCTCCTGACCTCAACCCTCTTGACTTTCATTTATGGGGGCATTTGAAAGCTCTTGTCTACGCAACCCCGGTACCAAATGTAGAGACTCTTCGTGCTCGGATTGTGGACGGCTGTGATACAATACGCCATTCTCCAGGGCTGCATCAGCGCATCAGGGATTCCATGCGACAGAGGGTGGATGCATGTATCCTCGCTAACGGAGGACATTTGAACATTTCCTGTAACAAAGTGTTTGTCGTCACGCTGGTACGTTCTGTTGCTGTGTGTTTCCATTCCATGATTAATGTGATTTGAAGAGACGTAATAAAATGTTCTCTAACATGGGAAGTAAGCGTTTCCGGACACATGTCCACATAACATATTTTCTTTCTTTGTGTGTGAGGAATGTTTCCTGAAAGTCTGGCAGTACCTTTTTGTAACACCCTGTATATATATTAGTGGAACGACAGAGATAGAAAGCACAAAGGAGGAGATGGACAGAGAGGGGGGAGCAGGTTGTGGACAGAGAGAGGAGAAAGGAGGATAAGATGCACAAAGAGAGGGAAAGGCGAGGAGATTAGTCTTTAACGTCCCAGAGCAACTTCCTTACAATAATACATACATATCAGTCAGGCTCACGATGAGTTAACAGCATCAAAACGTCTCTCGTCTTTAGAGAAAACATTTTCACGCCCAGCGAGCCATCACACAACAGTCAAAACACGTTATAACCATTGACCTTCTGTGTGCATGATAATACTTGTTAATCAATACGTTCCATGCACTACTTGTGCTCTGCTCTTTACACTATATTGGGTCACATAATCACTGAGATGCAGCCTTTGACTACTAAAGCGCATAGGTGAAACGCAGAAGCCACTTTTTCTACCTCCACTGGAATTGCTGTCCTGTGGCCCGGGAAAAGTAAACAACCACCACATCAGGTTGTTTGTATCTACCCTGCGCTGACCAATGGCGATGTTCCATAGACAGCTCTTTGGAGTACAACTTGGAGAATGCTTCCCGCTCTTGGCGGTGCAGCAACTGGCCGTCACTCGTCCGTCAACCCAGCAGCTGCATCTGCGGCCACTGCAACAGTTTCGGCCTGCTACGCCGCAACAGCAGCCCTCGTCGGCTGCAGTAACCACGGCTCTCGGTGGCAGCCCGTGTGGTTGCCGCCGCTACTTCTGCCCCAATGTCCGCACTAGGGCTGTTGATAAAATATCGTTGGACTGGCATATCGATACTTTTTTAAAATAATCTAAACATGTCGCCGAATTATTTTCTCCTGATATATCGATATCTAAATTGCAATATCCAGTGCCGATATTTTTATTTTATATTATTTTTTTCGCAATTTTCGGTAAATATTTCAAACTGTGGTAAAACATATTTTATTTTCACTCTGTGAAGGAGTCCTATTACCTTTTGAGCTTTCATCAAGTCCAGTCTTCCTCTCTGACTGTGTGAAACAAGCAGGTGGCACAAAGAATTCCAGTTTCACTAACGAATGGCGGTGTGAATGGAATAACAAGACTCCCGATGTGAAGAAATAGCACACCAGCTGCGTTAATTTTAACGCAACTAGTGTGCTACTTATTCACACTGACATTCTTTAAATGTTCAAATGCGTGTGAACTGCTGAGGTCATCTGTCCGCAAACTTCCACACTACTTAAACTAACTTATACTGAGAACAACACACACACACACACACACACACACACGTGCCCGAGGGAGGACTCGAACCTCCGCCGGGAGGGTCCGCGCAATCCGTGACATGGCGCCTCAAACCGCGCGGCCACTCCGCGAGGCGACATTCTTCAAAAATATTTGCTGCAAATGATGAACACAAATCTAAGTGACAATATTGGTCTTTGCAGTTGGTGGAGACGTATGAGGGCAAATGCCGACGTAATCGGTACTCGGCGCTACT
The DNA here is from genome assembly GCF_023898315.1 of Schistocerca nitens. Classification (NCBI taxonomy): domain Eukaryota; kingdom Metazoa; phylum Arthropoda; class Insecta; order Orthoptera; family Acrididae; genus Schistocerca; species Schistocerca nitens. The sequence continues at coordinate 411,582,918 of NC_064618.1, forward strand.
AACAGAAACTGCAGCATTTAACTTCACGAAATTTTGACAGTACAACTGCTAGGTCGTTGGCATTTCCAGACATGCAAAAACAGGGAAGTCGACACGAAGTGTTTCAGACGAATGCGATATGTGACGAAACCGAATGACTGACCCATCAGACACCTTTTATTGTGCCACTTACATGCAGTTACCATTATCAGCAAAGTGGCTATTGCCAAGCGTGAACGTACACCTTTTTCCTTTCAGTTCTTGCTCTAAGGGGGATGAGCAGGCTGCTACCTTGTTGATGAACAGAATATCTACCAGCACTTAAATATACGGCTCTAAAACCGCTAGTGTATTTACAAGTGCAGCCGATATTTTTTATAGGACGGTACATCGGTATTTCCCCATCGATATATCGCTATATCGCTAAATTTATCGATATAACGAGCGCCGTAGGTGGTTTTTTCTCAGATGTCGATATATCGGATACCCGATGGTTTTAAAACTATCAACAGTTCTAGTGACTGAGGATAGTTGGTATGACATACAATTATTTTCCAACCTTTGCTTATTCCAACAAAAATTTCATTAAAAAAACAATCTTCAAAAGTGACGCCAGTTTGGAACACCTCCTTGGAGTGAGGTGGGCACAAGATGTGAAAACCCGCCTACCTCGAACAGTGCGGCTGCTGAGAGTGCAGGACGAACGGGAAACGGAACTGAGATCTGAGTAAGCAACTTTATCTCACTTGACTGAACCATTTTAACTACCGTAGGGAATGTCTGTCCCGACATGACATGGAAAATAACGTTTTCAATGTCGACAAACATCATCAATATCATAGATTTGATAATGGTCAAAAGTCGAAACTGGCCAGTAATTTAATTTATGTGCATGATGCATTAAAGGAGTAATACTGACAGCCTATGATGGTTAGGCTGTGGACCCGTACGTGAAGAAATTATCCCACCTCATGTAACACCACATGACGACACTTAAACTACATCAAAACATTCAGTTGGGCATGGTTCGAGCGTTTAGTAAGAATTATTTTCAGTAAACATTAAACGTGATAGCAATGTGCACAACGGTTAAAAAACTACAATTCACAATCAAGGAGTTTTTTTTCTACGTGGCCGCTCAGTAAGGAAAGTTACTAGATGCTAGAAGACAGCAGTGGCCGCTCTGTAACCTTCACCCACAGGTACTTAAACCAAAGCACTCACTTTTTAACTTTACTGAGTTTAAAGTCACTTAAAACTATTGCTGTATATACTTACGGTAAAACGTGACTGAAGCAATCGCTAAGAGCCGTAGTTCAAACTAGGTTTTCAGTTTAGAGCGGGAATTTAAGTCGTAGGCATTAGGACAGAAAGGTGGTCAGCATCGTTCATAATATCGCCTATCTTTATTATTGCACTGCAGGTCTACATTTCAACTGGCAGTGCAGCTATGATCAGTACTTTATAAGTAGTCGTGTAGACTGAACGTAATAATAACGACACACGACTATTACTTGTACAAGCCTGAGAGAGTGGCATGTACGTCGCTTACAACGCACTGATGATAGCTGCACTGTCAGTTGAAATCTAGATCTGCAGTGAAATAAAGAAGACAGATGGAACCGGTGCTGACCTTATTTCTGTCCATGATTACATCACGGTCGTGGGGCACAGCCATTCCCACGGAATCAAACATGATGAAAACAGGTGCTAGCCTGAGCCACACTAACGGTAAATCCCAGCAGGCGGCAGTAGCTTTAGTAGTAACCAGCGTTGTAGTCTAATTTATCACTAAAGAATTAGACCAGTTCTCGCTCTAGGAGAACCACAGAAAAGTGAACGACCACGACGACGAACACACGTTGTTCCTAAAGCAACACGAGGGCACAACCTAATAAATATGCACGCGCCCGTAAAATATGAGGCATGGACAAGTACGTCAAATGTTCACAAAATGCAACCAACAAGGAACTCGTTACTTAGAACCAGCTGAAACACACAACGGAATGCACAAGTCACCGTCTGATTAGGACACGTCGACGACCTACATAAATGCGTGAACATGTGTTCGCCGGCCAGTGTGGCCGAGCGGCTCTAGGCGCTTCAGTCTGGAACCGCGCGACCGCTACGGTCGCAGGTTCGAATCCTGCCTCGGGCATGGATGTGTGTGATGTCCTTAGGTTAGTTAGGTTTAAGTAGTTCTAAGTTCTAGGGGACTGTTGACCTCAGAAGTTAAGTCCCATAGTGCTCAGAGCCGTTTGAACCATTTGAACGTGAGTTCAATATAAAAGTAATTTCAAGATTATGACGAGAATACTCAAAGCAAACACAGAGCAATACAAGGCGAGGACGCAACTATGCACTCCCACGTCGCCCAGCGACCAAACAATCAACACTACATGACAAACTACCAAAACGCAACCATTTAAATTTAATGATCTGTGGGACACGTCTCTCGTAAACCACGTGTCGCCTACCATCACTAACGCTCAGAAGTGCTACCAATATTAATTTAGTTCAAGATTCCACACAGTATACACGCGACATTTTCTGGTGGTTCCTCTCGAATGACATGCAGGACACATTCTTCGTCAATAAAGTCACTACTCGTATCACACCACTGAGACACCGAATTATATTTCAAATAGATGCTACAAGGATCTCAAAACAGCAGATAGAAGATATCAGAAAGATAAACGAAAAGTCGCGAACCTTTCACGTAGTGGACTACCAAAGTACACACGACGCAGCTGTGCCTAATTAGCCATCGCACGCCATTGCCGTAGATCAGCAACACATACGCCAAGCAAACTCACTACAAACCCCCGCTGACAACTGCTTGTCGGTGCTTGCTGCAGGAAACAACTCTAACCTGGTGCTGATAAAAGTTTATCGAGGCAAGCCAGCACGTTCACACTTCAAAATAAGTTACGAAGCACTTTGAGAGGGGAGAGGAAGAATTCAAAAACACTTCTTTTCCAGGTGCATACCGCTTAGAAGCTAACACTGTGCCGATTTCGTTACGAATGACCAGACTCACTACGCAAATGCTGCAACCACAATTACGAGAACCTAATACAGGATTCCAATGGATTGCGCAACTCAAACCTCATTATACAGCTGAGAGTACTAAGCATCGTGAGGCTAAACCTCCAGACGTTTCGCGCGCATGGCAGATGTAAATAGCCCATTAGGCTAGGCGCAAATTGAGACGCGTATAGCGCGTGTGGCGCGACGCAGCGCAGCGCGCGTTTTTGTAACATCACAGGTTCAAATGAGACCGCGCAAATTGCGACGCGACGCGACTGGGACGCTACACGCGCCTGCGCCAGGTCGCGCGGCTTTGTGGTTGAGGCACAGTTTCTCGCGCCGCGCGTCGGGCTTGCCTCGCTAGCACCGTGGGAAATTTGAGGCGGGGAGCGGAAAAGTAGCCCGGCCATATGCTCACATCGGAACGGCGCATATGAGCAGTGGTAGTATTGCCCATACGATAAATTTTGCCTTACTGTGTACTAAATTTTATTGCCTTTGGGTAAGTGTTTCGTTTTTCCCTATTTAAACGCTCGAGCTTGATTCGTTAGTACATTATACTTTTCTGTTATTTATATCTGTATAGTTTTGTTTTGTTTTTCTTCTGTCAAGAAAAATGCATACTTCAGTAACTGATGAGCCATTGGCCGCTGGAATTGTATCATATGCCTCCGCGATGTTTTCAGATCCCAAGAAGGGACAGAGGGTAGTGAATATGGAAGCAAGGAATATTATAAAATCATGTGATTAAGACGCAAGGCAGGAAAGTAAAACAAGGTTATCTCTTGGCTGCCTAGTAAGCTAGCGTATCTGTACGATCTGTTACAAAAATTTAGAAAAGGATAATCTCCACAGGTGTGATCCCTTTGTTCTCCTGGTAAAAAGCGTCCAAGATCTGAAGTATAGAAGTGTCACTGTGATTACTTGGATATGGAAGTAATAATGTAATACGACACACTGTACTACATGCATGTGAACATCACATTTCCACTGCAGGCTAGTAACAGTCGAAAAGCAGTCACAAATAACAATGTTTTAATTGGTTTGCCGTGATGAGAAAAAAGATTTCAATTTTGCATGCACATTATCATCATTAATAAACTAATTATATAACAGGCTACACAAATGAAGTAAATGGTCGGTATTATTACGAAAGTAGGAATATCCTAAAAGAGTGTTATGATTAGATATATTTAATTTGTTGAAATTTACTGCTGACAAAGGCAGATCCACTTTCATGACAATGTTTTTCGAACTCCAACTCACAAGGCACACATTCCTGTCGCGCGCATTAACCTCCGCTGCTGACAATACACCGACCATTGTGTTGTGCGACAGATCAGTTGTTTACTTTTCTCAATAACAACAATTTTATTCGCGATCACACATTGTCAGTTTGGCAAGCCGTAGGTGAGTAACCAGCATCTGGCATGTACCAGTCATTCCGCCTGAAGGAACGCTCGTCATTATTTTAATACTGCTCAGATCAAGAGAAGGAATAAAATCCTTTGGTAAGTTTTCATTCCAGTCGCCCAGTGTTAAAAATACGATGGGTTACGGGGATTCCAATAAAATTCCAATAGAGTTGGCAATCTATTTTTGTGTGAGTTGTTAACCTTTTCTCATTAGAAGAAGCATCACCGTTTGTGAGTAAAGGCCACATTTCTCTTGGTGACTTGTTTGATTGTACATTCTTTGTCACAGTGTAATTTGCCAAATTCATCTCACAGCAGCTATTGAGACAGAATTCCGAAACGGAGTTCCCCATTAAACAAGTAATTGGCAATCACAGAGCTCAATAGCTTACAGCTAACCTCATAGTGTCGGTTTGCAGTAACATAAAAGAAGAAATTTCATGTTTATTTTGGTACTAGTAAGCTCTTGTTTCGCTAGCTCTCGATAACTTAAAAAATTACAGTCACTGGAGTTAAATAAATAAAAAGGGAAGTATAAGTACTAACATATAGATGAGTACTGATATATAGATAAGAAAGTTCCGTGTTTTTAAGAATTGGCAAAATACTCCCCTCTTTGTGTGCTATCATTCGCCGAACTTTCGTTTCGATGTCTCGAGCGGTTTAGGAGATATGAAAGATGTTGCGAGTGTTTCATTCCCGCGGGCGTGAGATCGGAAGTGAGCGCTCTCCATGGGATCCATTTTCTCGAGATCGGAGGCAGATAGAGACCGCCTCCCAATTCTAAACAGAAATTCAACATGTTAGCTAAATTTCATACGTAGCAACATATGGTATAATACGCACCAAACGCAAAATCATAGCGACCCCTAATTTTCGTTGCAAACTTTTTGAGATTTGCTTAGTGTCTTACTAAAATGTGTACATCACAATAAGAATGGTCATTAACGAGTTGATGGGCACTTCGTCACGAAGGTGACACATAACGGTACAAGTAAGGCAAAAATCATATATTTTCAGTGAATAGTTTCTGTAAAATCGTTTGAGGAAGATAACAGGTGGCGCGCGCTTCGGTTCTGTCAGCGAAGAGCGTCACCAGTCGGCGTGTGCGAGTATGGTGTACGCGTCGCAATATGCGTTGGACCCGCGCAACTCGTGCGGCACGTGCGTGTCGCGCTGTAGCCTAGTGTCACGTCACACGTGCTATACGCGTCTCAATTTGCGCCTAGCCAGGAACGGCACGTCCCAATGGAAACATCGCCAAGCGATCAAAACGATTTTACTAAACGTGGAGCCAAAACCTGCCGGCAACGCACACACTCACTGGTGAAAAACATGGGACCGACACAAAATTAAAAACTATTTCTACACCCTGTTCGCACATCAAACAACACGTATTCCTAATCACCGATCACGCATCATTTACTAAACGAAGGAGTACTGATGCAACTTAAATCACTTAATAAAAGCAACTCTTGTAGTCCAGACTGTATACCAATTAGGTTCCTTTCAGAGTATGCTGATGCAATAGCCCCATACTTAACACTCATATACAACCGTTCGCTCGACGAAAGATCCATACCCAAAGACTGGAAAATTGCACAGGTCACACCAATATTCAAGAAAGAGTAATCCACTTAACTACAGGTCCATATCATTAACGTCGATATTCAGCAGGCTTCTGTAACATAGTTTGTGTTTGAATATTACCTCGAAGAAAACGGTGTATTGACACACAGTCAACATGGGTTTAGAAAACATCGATCTTGTGAAACACAACTAGCTCTTTATTCGCTTGAAGTGTTGAGTACCATTGACAAGGGATTTCAGATCGATTCCGTATTTCTGGATTTCCAGAAAGCTTTTGACACTGTACCACACAAGCGGCTCGTAGTGAAATTGCGTGCTTATGGAATAACGTCTCAGTTATGTGACTGGATTTGTGACTTCCTGTCAGAGAGGTCACAGTTCGTAGTAATTGACAGAAAATCATCGAGTAAAACAGAAGTGACTTCTGGCGTTCCCCAAGGTAGTGTTATAGGCCATTTGCTGTTGCTTATGTGCATAAACGATTTGGAGACAATCTGAGGTGCCGTCTTAGATTGTTTGCACATTATGCTGTCGTTTACCGACTAATAAAGTCATCAAAAGATCAAAACAAACTGCAAAACGATTTAGAAAATACACTCCTGGAAATGGAAAAAAGAACACATTGACACCGGTGTGTCAGACCCACCATACTTGCTCCGGACACTGCGAGAGGGCTGTACAAGCAATGATCACACGCACGGCACAGCGGACACACCAGGAACCGCGGTGTTGGCCGTCGAATGGCGCTAGCTGCGCAGCATTTGTGCACCGCCGCCGTCAGTGTCAGCCAGTTTGCCGTGGCATACGGAGCTCCATCGCAGTCTTTAACACTGATAGCATGCCGCGACAGCGTAGACGTGAACCGTATGTGCAGTTGACGGACTTTGAGCGAGGGCGTATAGTGGGCATGCGGGAGGCCGGGTGGACGGACCGCCGAATTGCTCAACACGTGGGGCGTGAGGTCTCCACAGTACATCGATGTTGTCGCCAGTGGTCGGCGGAAGGTGCACGTGCCCGTCGACCTGGGACCGGACCGCAGCGACGCACGGATGCACGCCAAGACCGTAGGATCCTACGCAGTGCCGTAGGGGACCGCACCGCCACTTCCCAGCAAATTAGGGACACTGTTGCTCCTGGGGTATCGGCGAGGACCATTCGCAACCGTCTCCATGAAGCTGGGCTACGGTCCCGCACACCGTTAGGCCGTCTTCCGCTCACGCCCCAACATCGTGCAGCCCGCCTCCAGTGGTGTCGCGACAGGCGTGAATGGAGGGACGAATGGAGACGTGTCGTCTTCAGCGATGAGAGTCGCTTCTGCCTTGGTGCCAATGATGGTCGTATGCGTGTTTGGCGCCATGCAGGTGAGCGCCACAACCAGGACTGCATACGACCGAGGCACACAGGGCCAACACCCGGCATCATGGTGTGGGGAGCGATCTCCTACACTGGCCGTACACCACTGGTGATCGTCGAGGGGACACTGAATAGTGCACGGTACATCCAAACCGTCATCGAACCCATCGTTCTACCATTCCTAGACCGGCAAGGGAACTTGCTGTTCCAACAGGACAATGCACGTCCGCATGTATCCCGTGCCACCCAACGTGCTCTAGAAGGTGTAAGTCAACTACCCTGGCCAGCAAGATCTCCGGATCTGTCCCCCATTGAGCATGTTTGGGACTGGATGAAGCGTCGTCTCACGCGGTCTGCACGTCCAGCACGAACGCTGGTCCAACTGAGGCGCCAGGTGGAAATGGCATGGCAAGCCGTTCCACAGGACTACATCCAGCATCTCTACGATCGTCTCCATGGGAGAATAGCAGCCTGCATTGCTGCGAAAGGTGGATATACACTGTACTAGTGCCGACATTGTGCATGCTCTGTTGCCTGTGTCTATGTGCCTGTGGTTCTGTCAGTGTGATCATGTGATGTATCTGACCCCAGGAATGTGTCAATAAAGTTTCCCCTTCCTGGGACAATGAATTCACGGTGTTCTTGTTTCAATTTCCAGGAGTGTATATGTGAATGGTGCGAAAATTGGCAGCTGACCCTACATAACGAAAAGTGTGAGGTGATCCACATGAGTGCTAAAAGGAATCCGTTAAACTTCGGTTATACGATAAATCAGTCAAATATAAAGGCAGCAAATTCAACTATATACCTAGGAATTGCAATTACGAATAACATAAATTGGAAGGAACACACAGAAAACGTTGTGGGGAAGGCTAACCAAAGACTGCGTTTTATTGGCAGGACACTTAGAAAATGTAGCAGATCTACTAAGGAGACTGCCTACACTACGCTTGTCCGTCCTCTTTTAGGATACTGCTGTGCGGTGTGGGATCCTTACCAAATAGGATTGACGGAGTACATCGAAAAAGTTCAAAGAAGGACAGCACGTTTTGTATTATCGCGAAATATGGGAGAGTGTCACTGAAATGATACAGAATTTAGGCTGGACATCATTAAAAGAAAGGCGTTTTTCGTTGCGACGGAATCTTCTCACGAAATTCCAATCAGGCAATCACCAACTTTCTCCTCCGGATGTGAAAATATTTCGTTGACACCGACCTACATAGGGAGAAACGATCACAACGATAAAATTAGGGAAATCAGAGCTCGTACGGAGAGATAGAGGTGTTCGTTCTTTGTGCGCTATACGAAATTGGAATAATAGAGAACTGTGAAGGTGGTTCGATGAACCCTGTGCCAGGCACTTAAATGTGATTTGCAGAGTATCCTTGTAGATGTAGATTCCTAGTGGGAGCCAATGCATTCATGCTACATTAGGAACACAAACACACAGCACACTAACCGCATGTCACGGGGCATCAGCTTGTTGCTTCTATAAGAAACGACTGTCACTGCAGATAGCAGGAAGTACCAATAATGCCTCCCGTCGGGTAGACCGTTCGCCGCGTATAAGTCTTTCGATTTGACGCCTCTTGGGCGACTTGCCCGTCGATGGGGTTGAAATGATGATGACGACAGCACAACACCCAGTCCCTGAGAGGAGAAAATCTCTGACCCAGCCGGGAATCGAACCCGGACTCTTAGGATTGACATTCTGTCACGCTGACCACTCAGCTACCGGGCGCGGACAGCAGAAAATACTAATTCAGTCCGATGCTTTCAACATGCGAGTATTGAGTAAACTCGATCCGACAACAGGACAATACCCGTAGCTCTTCAGCTGCACGGAAGGACACTAAACAGTATGCAGCACCACTGCACTGCCTATGACGATACGACGGAAAACCTGTCACAACAACCTCAAAATACATGACATCACGACTCAGCGATAGAATGAAAAAACCTATTACCACGGCCGCCTAAGGCGACCCATTGTAGTATATTGAACTGGGGACCTAGAAACGACGGAGAGGCTTCGTCCCCGCCGTAGCCCACAGTGGTACACAACCCCACAACCGGCTACAAGCAGTCCGCTCACCCCACCACCGCCCCACACCGAACCCAGGGTTATTGTGCGGTACGCAAGGAGGCCCATACTGGTAGCTGCTTCCGCGCTGCTCCAAATCACTCCAGAGAAGACCCGGTCTGTGGCCGCCACCGAAGGGCAGGATCACCCGGCACACACATATGTCAGCAACCATTGCAACACATCTCCCATTGGATTTGTAATTGTTTATTTCAGACGGAAAGAAATATACTGAAATATACTGTCTCATAAAAAGTATCTGGACACGTCTATGGTATGCGGAATGGACCAAAAGAGGTCATGAGGGCAGACCCAACAGAATATAGGCGAGGGGTATTGTGTTGTTAGCAGAGAAGCAGTAACAACAGAATGGATCGATGACTTCGAACGTGGAGTAGCCACTGGATATCACCTGAGTGGCAGATCCATCAGGGGTAGTTCAACCCCTGTAAAGCTGTCCACGTCGACTACTGGCGATGTGACTGTGAAGGGGAAACGCAAAGAACAACCGCAAGACCAGACAGACCTCATGTACTGACGAACACGAACCGTCGAGCTTTGCGGAGGGTTCTTCTAAAAATTGCATGAGAGCAGCGGAAGGATTTACTTGTTTGTATCAGCACGACAATGCACGCTATTATTGTGCAACAACTGTGAGGTAATGGTTGTGGACAATAACACCCCTGAAATGGACTGGCCTATCCAGATTCCCTGCCCGAACCCAACGAAAAACCTTCGGCGTAAGTTAGATCGCTGACTTCGCTCCAGATCGCGGCGTCCAAACCTTCTCTAGTTTCGGCTTTTGAGTAAGAATGGTCTGCCATTCCTCTACAGACATTGGGACGCCTCACTGAAACTATCCCCAGCGGAGATCAAGCCGTAATAAAGGCGTACTGTGGACATGTTCCTTATTAATGCTCCGTGTATTTTTGCTGAGTTTATGTCACAACGATAAGACAATATAAGGCGAGAGACGTATTGTTTGAAGCGTGTGGGAAGTAGATTGAGAGTTTTTCTGCGAAACCGAGCCAGAAGAGAAATGATGTAGACAAGTACCGTTGTTGTTTTCTGTTTGCTTTCTAGTGGTGGCGTTTTTGCTCAAATGTTGCCATTCAAAACTTGCAGAAGCCCAAACCAGCAAATGTTTTGCACCCCACCTAGAGCCCTTTCATATCACTGTACAAATTTTTAATCAATAATAATCTTTTAAAATATATTCAGTTATTTAAGCGGGCTCAGTGTAATTAATACTTTTTTCTGCCTAAGTCCATACCGGTTGCCTTACACTATCGTATAACAAACGTGTCTATTACTAGCACGCCTAGACTGTGTGATGGCGCCGTGCCGACTGCACCCTCAGTTTGCTGAGCGGCATAACGGACAAACGCTCAGTGTGAGGATTTAGGGCGACATTGGATACAACGTGCATTTCGACGTTTATTGAGGGCAATTTGAACTGAGTCGCTTGTAAAAATCACTGAATCAGTGCTGAAAAGCAGAGCGTTCTGTGTCACACCGGAGGGCAGAAAGGGCCGGTGATAACGGTTGAAGAATGGGCCCTGCTCCTGTTAAATCTGTAAACCAAACAACCAACACCATATTACGCGACCCACTTCCTGTACGCCGACGATCTGGCCCTCACAGCTCAAGGAAAGAAGTTTGAGGAACTAGAGCAAAACTTGTAACGCGATCTAAGTACAATGTAAGAATGTTGTTGTCGTTGCTCTGGTCTTCAGTCCGAGGACTGGTTTGATACATACCTCCATCTATTCTATCCTGTGAAAGCCTCATCTCCGAATAATTACTGCAATTTACATGCTTCTCAATCCAATCTGTCTACTGTATTCATCTCCTGGTCTCCCACTACGATTCCCCCCCCCCCCCCCACACACACACACACTCACACTTCCCTCCAGTACTGAACTGACGGTCTCGTGATGTCTCAGAATGTGTCCTATCAACTGATACCTTCTTTTACTCAAGTTATGCCACACATGTCTTGTCTCCTCCGGATTTACGGACCCCAGCTCCCGAAGAGCCAGTCACAAACACATTGAGAGGCTTAAGTATAACTTTGGTGAATGCCACTCCTCATTTAAAGCTTCCTGTGTACCTCGGAGACTTCACTCCCGCAAGAGATTTTTAAACAAAGAACCGATCGAGGCTCCAAACGACTACCCTCCACTACAGGAGGCGCCCAGCTGCGAGAACCTGCGACGGAAGATTTGGAGGAGCCTGAACCACATCAGAACGGGTGCAGTACTAGTGAAGGCAAACTTGATGAAGTAGGACCTTGTAGGTGAATATGACGTTAGATGTTACTGTGGCGAATTACGTGATATGGAGCATCTCGGTTTCGTAATTTAAAATGCATCATCCGTGCATCTCTGAATAAAAAGAAGAAAAAGACCGTAAAAGATATTAGGCAAAGAAACATATCACAGTGATGAAAAGCGTCCACAAGACTGAATGCTTACATTATAGTGGTCAAGCCACTTCTACAGTGCGATACCAACCCTTCCTTTGAAATTTGGAATATTTCGCAAAAAATCGATAATCATCGATTAAAACGTTGCATTCAAATTGGAATCTATGAACAAATAGAACGAGAGCAAAAAAGATAGTACCGGAAAGAGGGAGGGGGGATGAGGGGGGTGGGGGGAGGGGGGGTGGAAGATGAAGTGTAGAGTAAACACTACCTCAGCTGGTGCCGCTTCTGGACGAAGCGATGCGACTGCCGTACACAGTTGACAAAACATCAGACCATAGACCGCGAGGGAAGCGGCGCATGCGCGGAAGCGTAAATACTTCGATAAATCTTAAGGAGGTGATTGGGAACCGGACGTACAAAACTAAACATATCGATAAAGATCTCCATGCCTTAAGTAAACTTTCGTACTAAACACTTAATTCTCAAACTGAATTAAGACACAAAGCCGTTTTGGCTAACTTTGATAACTGTAATGAATATCATGATTCATTCGCACTATCTTCCTTACTTCCTCTTCCGAGGTGCCTATAAAAATTGTAAGAATTTTTAAGAGTTTTATACGGCCCCCCACAGATTCTAGGCTGTTATCCCTAAGTTTTTGATTGATTCGTTTGACATTTGATATCTTTATTAATAAGTTTATTCTTTTACGCCCTGTTTCCAATCGTTTCCTTACTGTTTGTGGGATGTTACTGACGCTGCCGGACATGCGCACCTTCCCAAGGGACCTATGTTTTAATATTCGGTCAGTTCGAGTATGGCAGTCGCAGCGTTTCGTCCCGGTGCGGCCTCATTTGAGGTACTGTTTACTCTATACTCCATCTTTTTTTTCCTCTCGCCCCCCCCCCCTCCTCCTGTTTCCGGTGCTGTTTATAATCTTTTTTTTTTCTCTCGTTCCATTCGTTCATAGGTTCCACTTACAATGCCGAGTTTGAATCGACGGTTACCGTCTTTTGCGAAATTTCCCAAATTTTAAAGAAGGGGTTGGGATCGGACTGTAGAGTTGACTTGACCACTATAAAGCAATTTTCACTTTTGCGAACGTTTTTTATCATTGTGACATGCTCCTTTGCGGGATATTGTTTACGGTCTCATTTTTCTTTATACTACGAACTGCACCTGACGATGTATTTTAAATTACAACAGCTGCTGTAGCATTTATTCATTGCTGTACGCAATAGCAGACTCCTGGGCTACACTCGTCACACTTAGGCCTTCTTCCTGTTTCTCGATGGTTCTACCCCACGTGAAGTCATTCAGATGTGGTCTCCGGGTCATGTCGTAATGAAGTTTACCACCACAGTGCATCCTAACTGCTCGCTGATCGACATACCGCCTTTTCCCGTTCCTTAAACTATGTGGCATTGCTTGGCCACCACCATTTGGCGCTATAGTCACGCTGACCTCACGCTATGTGACCTACAGATTTCTGTGCACGACTGGGTGACCTCTGGCAACATGCTCCCGTATTTTCATTCGTTTCCACCGAGTAGTTAATATGTTATGTTTCTTTATATAGCTCTTCCTTAAGTTTTGCATAGCGTATCACTTTGCCACGGAGATTTCTCAAAGAATTCACAGATGTTCTGTAACGAGTTTATGTTGTATTACATTGGGTGTTACTTAAATTCATGTGGTCTAGCACGTGTTTGCGTACTGAAAGTGATAACTCATACTAGCTTTCCTACACCGGTCGCAAATAAACTGTAATGTGCAAGTGAGACTATACTAAGTAGTGTAGTTGTTCCGTGGCATTATAGCCAAACATTACCAAAAACCAAATGTCTGGAGTTCGATTCTCACTCGGTCCTACGAATTTATCTCTTTCGCTCATCGCTTTCTTTCCTTCCGATATTGAAAAATACCGTGTTGCAGCGGGGTTTGGAGTCTACTTTAAACTGAAGAACATCCGTCTCCTCCCACCCCCCTCCCCCCAACCTCCCCACAACTGGATGGGTAAGTCAGTTGCCTCTCCTACAATTCGTCAGATAAGTCAGTTAAAAGTTAATAAACTTAAAAATGACTTGAAAAGCACTGCAGTGTTCCGACTAACCTTCGTGTTGGGAACAGCTTCAGAGTTTAAAATGATTTTAGTTATATTATCCCTCTTGGTGACGTCGGATATTAGTGAAGACGTAGACAGCAGCCATTCGAGCGCTTTCCTATCACTTACAAATTTATCTGTCTTGGGAAACCTTATCTGGCGTGTAATGATAGCTTAGAGTGCTGCAGTGCATAATTGTCGCTTATTGATGAGAAAAGTGTTTCACACGTTCAGAAAAAATAATTCAACTATTTCCCTATTTTAGAAGGGTCTCAATGAATCGACACAAAGACAGATGGAATCTAAGTCCTACAGCCAGTTATCTGAGTTACAGTCTCCGGAGAATACTGGTAGTGAGGTAATACCATGAGAAGTTCTTTGAGAGCCTGTTCCTTTTTTTTTCCTAGCAGCTACGTGGTGGAATGTAAACTGGCCACGCTTTCATCTTTTTTGTGATTTGTAGCTCAACTGCGACTTGCGATTAAATTGTAAGGACAATGGAAGCTGCGTAATAAACTTAATTAATGTGTGCAACCATTCACCGTTCCCTCTTTCATTAACTACGTCGTCCTTCCTTGGGGGCAGAAGCTTCTCTGCGATGGACACCAAACACCGTGGAGATGCAGATGTCTATATTTTGAACAACTACGAAACAAGATCTTCCCTGTATTAGTAGTTGTAGTTCTTTCATATGTATCCTGAACCTATTAATGTTCTGCTGGATCATGGAAATCATTATCACTACGTTCTTCTTTTTCTTCATTAAAAGATTGAGAGTGACAGAAATATCAGTAGCCGAGGGGAGGTGGCTGTTATTGTCATTCTTTGCTATGAGTCACAACATCATATTCATTACATTGCGGGCTCAGCATTTCTGACCCGTTTCGGTTTATACTGTTTCATGACAGTCCGTCTTCGTTGATTCCACTCCCATAATCTATTTATTTCCTTCCAACGAATTTAAAATCTTCGTACTGACCAACCAGGATCATGTCACAATTTCAGTTCCTCTTCATTCTTCTTTGTAGCTTCCTATTTTTTTCAGATATCCTTCATCTTTTCCTCATATTGCGTTTTCCTTTCTCCTGTCCATGTTGTTCCCGATTTCTTATTTCTTCTGTCTTGAAAGTCTTCTAAA
Source organism: Schistocerca nitens (assembly GCF_023898315.1). NCBI lineage: Eukaryota > Metazoa > Arthropoda > Insecta > Orthoptera > Acrididae > Schistocerca > Schistocerca nitens. Next base: position 411,598,044 of record NC_064618.1, read on the forward strand.
TTTAGTATTTCATTCTTAAAAAGGTTTCTTTATGAAATTTCCGGCTGTTTCCCTGTGTTTCCTTCTAGTTCTTTTCTTATTTCCGTAATCCATTATATTGTTAGTTTCTTTTTCCAGAAACAGAGGAGTAGGTGTCTTGCTAGCCTCTTCTCATACATTCGGGAGAGCCTTCCAAAGAAGATCACTTTGCCATAAATTCTGACGTTTTCTGTATATTTTAGTCGATCATGTTACTACTCATTTCCTAACCACCCGCAGTCTATGTTGGCCCATTATTTTTCTAAAAATCCATTTTTGAACTCAAGTCTCTTTGCATGATATGTTTGTTCACGTGTTTCAAGTATTCCTACAGCTAATAGTTCATCTTTAAAAATTCACATGCAAGTAAACATTCTGGTGAAACTTCCTGGCAGATTAAAACTGTGTGCCCGACCGAGACACGAACTCGGGACCTTTGCCTTTCGCGGGCAAGTGCTCTACCACCTAGGAAGTTTCATATCAGCGCACACTCCGCTGCAGAGTGAAAATCTCATTCTGGAAACATCCCCCAGGCTGTGGCTAAGCCATGTCTCCGCAGTATCCTTTCTTTCAGGAGTGCTAGTTCTGGAAGGTTCGCAGGAGAGCTTCTGTAAAGTTTGGAAGGTAGGAGATAAGATACTGGCAGAAGTAAAGCTGTGAGGACCGGGCGTGAGTCGTGCTTCGGTAGCTCAGATGGTAGAGCACTTGCCCGCGAAAGGCAAAGGTCCCGAGTTCGAGTCTCGGTCGGGCACACAGTTTTAATCTGCCAGGAAGTTTCATATGAGCGCACACTCCGCTGCAGAGTGAAAATCTCATTCTGGAAACATTCTGGTTTTCCTACTGCAGAACAGTATGTTAGTTTTGTTTTTATGGATATGCATTTCTTGTTGTAGATACACTCTAAGACTAAAAAAAAACGACGCACCACGGAGGAATTATACGGAGGGACGGTAAAAGATAGACGTGGTATATTTCGTTGCTTCAGAAGTTCGTAGCGTTTTTGTTCATCATGTCGGTATTCCGATTGCTATGGGTTTATTTATCGATTGTCATCTTTTATTTGTAGTTTATTATTGCTATTTGTGATTGCATATTGTCATTTGGAAATAGTGGGTGGAGCTGTGGACGATAGAAAATTGATTGCCATGTGGAGAAATCGGAACATTTCCGACATATTCTTCTGCTTGAGTTCAATAGGATGTTTACAGCAGCGCAGGCAGCCAGAAACATGTGCACCGGGCATGAGGATAATGCATCTGGACAGAGCACGGTAAGAAAATGATTTCCTCGCTTTAAGGAGCATCGTTTTGAAATTAGTGACTCTTCACGTACAAGAAGACCTTAGGGGTTTGTTGAAGATTGTTTAAACTCATTAATCCAAAACGATACACTTCGCTGTACTCTAGAACTGGAAAATGTGATGAACTGTGATCATTCCACCACCGTGTGACATTTGCATTCAATGGGGAAAGTTCAAAAATTGGGTCTATTTGTACCGCATGCTCTAAGCAAAAATCTAAAAAATCTGTGGGCGGCCATATGCGCATCTCTGCTTGCTCGTCATCAGTTGTCTCGTGAACAACACCCACCATTCCTATCCTGTACCTAATGACGACAAATGGTTTCTTTATGCTAGTATAAGGATAGGAAAGGAATACTTGAGCCCAAACAAAGTAGCAATTCACCGTACAAAGACATGCGCGCATCCACGAAAGATTGTGTTATGCATCTGGTGGAACAACGACGGTGTGTTGTACTACGATTTGCTTCCCCGAGGTGTAACCATCACTGCTGACGTTTATTGCCAACAACTGAGGTGTCTTGCTGACCAACGACCTGTAAGTCTGCATGAAGTGGTGCTTCTCCACGATAACTGCTAGTCTGACAAAAAGCACTATACGTGAGTTGGATTGAGAAGTCGTTCAGTACCATCCTTATTCACCTGACCTTGCGCCCTGAGACTTGCACCTTTGCCTCTCTCTATCGAACAACCGTCAAGGAACTTCCTTTTCGGCTGAAAATACGCTCCGTACATGCAAAGTTCTTAGCCTCAAAATCAGTTGCGGGATCAAAAAGCTGCCACAGCTTTGGCAGTGTGTTGTAAATAGTGAAGGAGAATACATTATTGAAGACTAAAGTGTCAGTAATGTTTATTAGTTGTGTTTATGAAACTTATGGAAAAACGCTACGAATTATGTACCAATCAAGTAGAAGTAAAGACAAACAAATGATTACAATTGGAGAAAAATTGGATGATTTCTTCAAGAGAAAGAACTTCACAAATTGAGCAAGTCAATAACGTGTTGGTCCACCTCTGGCCCATATGCTAACAGTTATTCGACTTGTCATTGAATGACAGATTTGTTGCATGTCCACCTGATGAATATTGTGCGGAATTCTGTCCAACTGACGCTTTAGATCTACAAAATCCCGAGCCAGTTGGAGGGTCCTGCCCACAATGCTCCAAACCACCTCAATTGGGGTGAGACCTTGCTGGGGAAGGTAGTAACTGGCTACCATGAAGAAAAGGGGTGGGGTTGGGCATTATCTTGCTGCAATGTAAGCCCCGAATGGCTTCCTGTGAAAGGAAACAAAACGGGAAGCAGAATATCGTCGACATACCGCTGCGGTGCAAGGGAGGAACTAATGACAACCAACGTGATCCTCTTATTAAAAGAATGGCACCCCAGACCATCAGTCCTGGTGTGTCGAGTCGTGTGGCGGGTGACAGTCACGTTAGTATCCCACCACTGTCACGGACGTCTCATGACATGTCTTCGACCCGGAATCTCATTGAATGGAGTAGCACTGTCTTCACGATTGGGTACCGTTTGGAAATGGGCCCCGATGACCAGTGAAGATGTGTCTGGAGATGCCCAGACAGCAGTGGAATACCAAGCTGGATGTCGCCCGCCATAAGGCTCGACAGCCAGCAGTGATGCTCCGGCTAACATTTTATTGCATAACAGGACCCTTTGGTTTTCATCCACAGCACCCTTAGAGCACAGTGGTACATCGACAATATTCTACACCTCGTTTTGTTACGCTTCACGGCAGGCCGTCCTGTGCTTACATTTCTGTAAGATAATACCCGCCTGCAAACTGCGAGAGTTCCTACTGCTTCCCACACCCTACCTTGGCTAGCGAGGTCTCCGATTCTCTCCCCTGTTGAAACATTTGGAGCATTATGTCAGGGCTCTCCAATCAGCTTGGCATTTTGACGATCTAACACACCAACTGGACAGAATACTAGCACGATATCCCTCAGGAAAACATCCAAAACTATATCAATCAATGCCAACGCAGATAACTGTTTGCACAAGAGCCAGAGGTGGCCCAATGCGAAGCTGAGTCTGTGTAGCTTTTTCTCTAGAATAAATCATCCAATTTTTCTGAAACTCTCGTCATTTGTTTGTCTGTACATGTACACTACATCTACAGATTTGCATCTCATTCGGGTAATTCCTTCGTGATGTGTCGTCTTTTTTTGTCTTAAAGTGTATTTTTTGTCGAACATGCGCACGTACCGTTTTATTATCTCTTAAATCTAGTGCCAGTTTTTCTTGTCCATCCTGCTCTACAGCTTCTGCAAGAATTTAAGTTCACTGACTCACATTATTCTGTCTATTTGAGTTTCTATGTATTTTGGTACATTTTTCAACTACATTAGGAGACCAGTTCTATACACCATTCATTCCGGAAGGTCTGAATAACTATTTCCCTCAAATTTTTTGAAAGTGTTGCAAAATCCCGGCAGTTTCAATTTGATTACTTTCCAAAAACTGTTGGTTAAATTTTTTGATGTTTTGTCTACAAATTCCAGGTACATACATTTTGTTTCGAAAACCCAGTAACCCTGTTAAGCTGATAAGCCGTTTCCTAGGCTAACACCAGTTTTTATTTCGATTTGTGTACATACTTAACAAACAAATTTCGCTCAGAAATCGTATTTGTTAGAGTTTCACGAATTATATTCGCCAGTAGTTTTGCTTTAACATCTAATTCTCTAATGATTTTATCTATTTCTCTCTACCTAAGAATCAAATGCTTTCTTGGAAATCTTGACTGACACTGTTGTAGGTATGCCCATTCACATTCCAATGTGAATTATTGATTTTAAGGTAAAAGTCTGTTATGTGCAGAATATGTCCTTTCGGAAACCACCGTGATATTCTCCCAGTTGTTTATCTAATGCTTCTTCAATTCTATTCACGAGAATTTTTTATAATATTCGTATGTTACTGGCAAAAGTGAGACTGTTCAGTTTTTATTTGCCTTCCGTTTTATGTAGCAGGTGGGTTAATGTTATTTTACAGTCTTCTGGAATCTTTCCTGCTTTCCTAATTTTCACCACCAACTCTCTCCCCCCAGTGGCAGAAACCTCGCTTACTTCTTGGAATTACGCTGGAACAGTTCAGGGTAGCGGCATTGGGCCGCTCTTCCAATGCAGTCAATGAACCCACTGCAATTCTTCATCAGTAAGCCTTTCTAAACTGCTGTGTATCGGTATTAGAGGACAACAGTACCAGAAAAACAAACCCGAGACAGAATCGAGACAGAAATGCTTGAGAGTGAGGAGTGATGTGGGCATTAGTTGTCAACAACAAACTTGAACACAGGTTCGGTGCTAACATAGGCAGGTGTGTGCCAACGACCATGGCATTGTGGCTCAGGCAGCTGCGTGGACTATCCTAGTCCAATGCCCCCCCCCCCCCCAAAAAAAAAAAAAAAAACACAAAACTCGATTCATGCCTTCAGCCCATCTTCCGCTTTATGAGGCGGTTGGATAAATGTTATTATCCACTCTTTTCGAATCTTTTCTGTTTTCCATATCTTCTCCACGGACTGAAGTTTGTGTTAGGCAGGGCATTGAATTAGTGGTCCATGCAACTTTCTGAACTACACCGCCACAGTGATTTAGTGGTTAGCACATCTGCCTACTAACCAGGAGATCAAGCTTCAACTCCCTGCCTTGGAGAACAGAACTACACTTTGGAAGTCGTGTGTTCTGAAATTACTCAGTATCTATATGTGTACACCATGTGTTAGCTGCGGAGGGAATAGAAATTTCTATCCTTATCGAAGATAAAGTTGAGAGCAGGAAATTGTAATTCCATCATATCAATAGAAATGCAGTTATTCTTAGTGCTCTGCTGGATGCAATGAATCCCTCATACCAAAATATTCAGAAAATATCCCCAAAGAATCTTCGAAATTTTGTTAGTAGAGTTCGTGTTTTCTTGTAAACAAGAGCGTTTGTTAAAATTGATGTTTCTGACTGATTAAACTATGTGGTGTAAGGAGAATCAGCCCACATTTATGTCTGATCGTGATGGCTGCTCTCGACCCCCTCAAGAAAATAGCAGCGTGGTTGCTTAAACGTGGCCATAATCTGTCCCCTCACCAACCATTCGGACATCTAGCTTTTGTATGTCCATCCTTTCAGCAGGAGGTCTCTGGGACGACGGCCGTTTACTATCGTGACAAAAAATAAAAACATCTACAGTCGTCCTTATGATTTGATTTTATTTTGTCGCTACCAGTTTCAACCCTTCATTGCGTCATCTTCAGGCTGTTTTGATGCGGTACAGATTTATATGATCCACGTGCATAGCCCATCAGTTGCCAGCATTATCTGCGTATCCAGTAATTCTGGCAATTGATGGGTTATGCATGGGGATCATATCAACCTGTACCGCATCAAAACAGCCTGAAGATGACGCAATGAAGCGTTGAAACTGGTAGCGACAAAATAAAATAAAACTATAAGGACGGCTGTAAGTGTTCCTATTTTTTGTCACGATTCGGACATCTCAAGAAGTGAAACTTCCTGGCAGAGTAAAACTGTGTGCCCGACCGAGACTCGAACTCGGGACCTTTGCCTTTCGCGGGCAAGTGCTCTACCATCTGAGCCACCGAAGCACGACTCACGCCCGGTACTCACAGCTTTACTTCTGCCAGTATCTCGTCTCCTACTTTCCAAACTTTACAGAAGCTCTTCTGCGAACCTAGCAGAACTAGCACTCCTGAAAGAAAGGATATAGCGGAGACATAGCTTAGCCACAGCCTGGGGGATGTTTCCAGAATGAGATTTTCACTCTGCAGCGGAGTGTGCGCTGATATGAAACTTCCTGGCAGATTAAAACTGTGTGCCCGACCGAGACTCGAACTCAGGACCTTTGCCTTTCGCGGGCAAGTACTCTCAAGTGGTAGAGCACTTGCCCGCGAAAGGCAAAGGCCCCGAGCTCGAGTCTCGGTCGGGCACACAGTTTTAATCTGCCAGGAAGTTTCATATCAGCGCACACTCCGCTGCAGAGTGAAAATCTCATTCTGATCTCAAGAAGTGCTCTATCCGTAATGACCTAGGAATCGACGAACTTTAAATTTTGTCTATATTTTTATTTGAGGCTTTAAAGCACAATGACAAACGTATTCGGACACGGTAGGCGCCGGATCACTTCTGTTTCCCAAAGAAGCTGACTTGTTGGAGGGCGTCTGGTTTTCGACAACGCACGTCCTTGCAGCGCCCTGTAGGTACCGCTATGGTTGCCGGTTTCGTTTGTTTGTTTCCTTTTGTGTTGTCCTCGTCAGCTGGCTATAGCTGTGGGAGTTTACTCAGCCGCCGTGTTAACTAACAACAGCATGCAGCCGCGTAGCCCGCTACCTGTTGCTTGCGCGTGTTACCCACCAGTCAGCCTTTGCATCAGTGCGATTACTGGCAGAGTAACTTCTTATGATTGTGCTCGTATGTAAGGCAGTTGCATTGACATCAGCACCTGTAGTTTCCGAGTTGCTGGTGAGTATCCCGACGGAGAGCAGAGCTGCACTTTTGAAGTCGTGTGTTCTGTAATTACTCACTATCCATATGTGTACACCATGTGTTAGCTGCGGAGGGAATTCATTTAAGTCAGTACTTCAATATGTCACAATTCTTAGCTTTGTTCGTACCTCCTGATTCTATGATTTTATTCGATGACTGAATTGTTGAGACCTAGAAAGTGCAACATAATAGTAAACTAGAAAATGTTTGCTGTCAAATGGGTTGCGAACAAGAGATTATGTAAGTGGGTATTGGTGTTCGATGTCATCTGCCGCCGGCCGCTGGTGGCCGAGCGCTTCTAGGCGCTTCAGTCTGGAACCGCGCAACCGCTACGGTCGCAGGTTCGAATCCTGCCTCGGGCATGGGTGTGTGTGTGATGTCCTTAGGTTAGTTAGGTTTAAGTAGTTCTAAGTTCTAGGGGACTGATGACCTCAGATGTTAAGTCCCATAGTGCTCAGAGCCATTTGAACCATTTGTCAGCTGCCGTGATCTCGACACACAGAACATTTTTCATAAATTTTGAAAACTCCAGTTCTACTGATAACCTATATGATTATTATTTGCGAGTACTAGCTACAGGTATTTTGCCAACGGTCTTACCACAGTGGTAACACTGGTCCCCGTCACATCACCGCAGTTAAGCGCTGTCGGGCTGGGCTAGCACTTGGATGGGTGACCATCCGGTCTGCCGAGCGCTGTTTGCAAACGGGGTGCACTCAGCCCTTCTGAGGAGCTACTTATTGAGAAGTAGCGGCTCCGGTCTCGTAAACTGACATACGGCCGGGAGATCGTTGTTGACTACATACCCCTCCATATCAGCATCCAGCGACGCATGTGGGCTAAGGATGACACGGCGACCGGTCGGAACCGTTGAGCCTTCATGGCCGTCCGGGCGGGGCAGCTACAACCGTTTTATTAGTAACTAGCTATTACACGCCGCTGCGCTCGCATATGAAATGAAATGTGCTAATGGCTGTGTTAGCCAGGACGCCCCGTTCGGGATGTTCGGCCGCTACATGCAAGTCTTTGTTTGACGCCACTTCGACGACTTGCTGGTCGATGATGATCAACGCATACGCTCAGTCCAGAGCGGAGAAAATCCGACCCGCCCAGGAATAGAACCCGGAACTCGGTAATCAATGGTCAGCAATGCTAACCAAAAAACCGCTACCTGTTGAAGCTTAACACTACTTTTGTCATGATGAGTGATGGTAACGGTACTGAAATAAAATGCGGACTTTCTAAAGTTATTAAACAGCGATAAATTGACGAAGAAAGAAAACAAGTAATTTGCAGTTCGGTGCATCGCATATTTTGTAACATTTGTACGTGCATTAATGTCAGCTGCCCTCAGATTTCTGCCTGTTACCCGTTGCTACGCTCGCATTTCATAATCAAACGCAGCCTCAGCTCCCTAAAGGTCTCCCGCGTTCTAAACTTAGAGGCACGACGCCTCTTTGTTTGTCATTCACCACTCAAAGTTCGTCGTTGTTGCGAGTCTTCAAGCGTCTCAGAAGCTATAACACACGCGTGACGTTAAGCAGCTAAAATGCGACTGGCTTGTGACTGATAGTACTATAGAACCATGGATTAAACACATTGAGAATGGTATAAGTTATGTATTATTACGTTGACTCGTATTATATAGACATATCAAGCAATAAAAGTATATTCACAAACAATAAAAGTTCAGAAGTCAGAGTAAATAGCTTTTTTATAGAGTAATTATTGTTCCTTTTTTTGCGTTATATTCTTCAAATTACTAATTATGTAGTACTACACATTTTCCGAAGTATCTTATGTTCTTCCTCAGCGTTCAATCCATCTGCACAACATATTTCATCAAAATCGGTTGAGAGGTTTAGTCGTGGATGCGTAGCAGGCAGAGTTATTTTCGCATTTACTATTTTCGTATGGATTTCTTCGGAGGATGAACTGCTTCGATACTGTGTCCCGACAGCGAACTTAATTATGATAATTACTAACAATATTGATGTTTGTAATTCGTGCTGCAGACGTTTTTGACTTTATAAAAAAGTTAGTACTTGAAAATATGAACATACGACATCAGCCAACATAACAGTCTGTCATATGAACATATGACATCAGCCAACATAAGAGTCTGTCACTGTATAGTGACTGGTAAATACAGTTATTGTGAAGTAATAATACACCCACGGAATTTGGTCTACAACCTTGATAACTAATTGTAAGTATTACTTCTGTTCGAAACACAGTATTCTGTTCTGTGTTTACACTCTGTCCTTAGTCTGTATCGAAAGATTTCGTAAGTCTCTTGCGGTTACTACTGAAAAGCGCAACATAAAAATACGAAATCCATCTCTCTTCACGTGTACCATAGTCAAAAGTCCCAAACAACCAGAAGATATACGTGTATGATACTTACAATCTAATGACACACCACTTAGGAATTTAGAAAGAAATGTGCAGTCCTTCAGTACTATAAACGAAGTTTCCTTTTCCGGAATATTTTTGAGTTCTGTTGCATTTCGGATAAGATGACGTCCTTGATCGTCATCGACCGCTGCCAAGGTCTGTGGAGAAAACTACACATCCCAGAGAGGGCACGGGCGCTGAAGATACCTTCTGCCTGATACTTACGTATACTGAGGTGGCAATGATCACAAGAGAGCGATATGCACATTCACAGATGGCGGTAGTATTGCGCACATGAGCTATAAAAGAGCAGTGGATTGGCGGAGTTGTCGTTCGTAACCAGGTGATTCACGTGAAAAGGTCTTCCACGTGATTATGGCCGCGCGACGGGAATTAACAGACTGTGAACGCGGAATGGTAGTTCGAACCACATCCATGGGACATTCCACTTCGGATTTCGTTTGGGAATTCGATATTCCGAGATTCACAGTGTCAAGACGTGTCGAAAATACCACATTTCAGGCTTACCTCTCACCACGGATAGCTCAGTGACCAACGGCCTTCACCGAACGACCAACAGCATAGGCGTTTGCGTAGGGTTGTCAGTGCTAACAGACAAGCAACACTGCGTGAAACAACTGCAGAAATCAGTGTGAGATGTACGACGAACGTATCCGTTAGGGCAGTGCGGCGAAATTTGTCTTAAATTGACAATGGCAGCAGACGATCGACGCGAGTGTCGTTGCTAACAACAAAAACGTCGCCTGCAGTGCCTTTCCTCGTATCGTGACGATATCGGTTGGACCCTAGACGACTGGCCTCGTCAGATAAGTCCCGATTTCATTTGATAAGAGCTGGGGGTAGGGATCGAGTGTGACGCAGACGCTACGAGACCATGGACCCAAGTTTTCAACTAGGCACTGTACAAGCTGGTGGTGGCTCCATAGTGGTGTGGGCTGTGTTTTCGTGGAACAGAGTACGCGAAGGAACTTGCCCCCCTTCTGGCAGCGGTGTACCGTAGGTCTCTAGAAGAGCGCAGCGTTTCAAAAGATTGGAAAAGGGCACAGGTCATCCCCCTTTTCAAGAAGGGACGTCGAACAGATGGACAGAACTATAGACCTGTATCTCTAACGTCGATCAGTTGTAGAATTTTGGAACACGTATTATGTTCGAGTATAATGACTTTTCTGGGGACTACAAATCTACTCCGTAGGTATCAGCGTAGGTTTCGAAATAGACGATCCTGTGAAACCCAGGTCGCGCTATTCGTCCACGAGACTCAAAGGGCGATAGACACGGGTTCCCAGGTAGATGCCGTGTTTCTTGACTTTCGCAAGGCGTTTGATACAATTCCCCACAGTCGTTTAATGAACAAAGTAAGAGCATATGGACTATCAGACCAATTGTGTGATTGGATTGAAGAGTTCCTAGAAAACGGAACGCAGCATGTCATTCTCAATGGAGAGAAGTCTTCCTAAGTAAGAGTGATTTCAGGTGTGCCGCAGGGGAGTGTCGTAGGACTGTTGCTATTCACAATATATATAAATGGCCTTGTGGATAACATTGGAAGTTCACTGAGGCTTTTTGCGGATGATGCTGTGGTATACCGAGAAGTAGTAACAATGGGAAATTGTACTGAAATGCAGAAGGATCTGCAGCGAATTGACGCATGGTGCAGGGAAAGGCAATTGAATCTCAATGTAGACAAGTGTAATGTGCTGCGAATACATAGAAAGATAGTTCCCTTATCGTTTAACTACAAAATAGCAGGTCAGCAACTGGAAGCAGTTAATTCCATAAATTATCTGGGAGTAAGCATTAGGAGTGATTTAAAATGGAATGACCATATAAAATTAATCGTCGGTAAAGCAGATGTCAGACTGAGATTCATTGGAAGAATCCTAAGTAAACTCAGTCCGAAAACAAAGGAAGTAGGGTTACAGTACACTTGTTCGCCCACTGCTTGAATACTGCTCACCGGTGTGGGATCCGTACCAGATACGGTTGATACAAGAGATAGAAAAGATCCAACGGGGAGCAGCGCGCTTCGTTACAGGATCATTTAGTAATCGCGAAAGCGTTACGGAGATGATAAATAAACTCCAGTGGAAGACTCTGCAAGAGAGACGCTCAGTAGCTCGGTACGGGCTTTTGTTGAAGTTTCGACAACATACCTTCACCGAGGAGTCAAGCAATATACTGCTCCCTCCTACGTATATCTCGCGAAGAGACCATGAGGATAATATCAGAGCCCACACAGAGGCATACCGACAATCTTTCTTTCCACGAACAATACGAGACTGGAATAGAAGGGAGAACCGACAGAGGTAATCAAGATACCCTCCACCACACACCGTCAGGTGGCTTGCGGAGCATGGATGTAGATGTAGATGTACAATGGATTGGGTTCTCCGGTCCAACTGAACCGATCATTGACTGGAAGTGAAAACGTTCGGCTTTTTGGAGACCATTTGCGATGGAACTTTTATGGATGACAATGCGCCATGTTACCGGACAACAATTGTTCGCAGTTGGGTTGTAGAACATTCTGGACAGTAAGAGTGAATAAATTGGCCACCCAGATCGCCCGACGTGAATTTCATGGAGAATTTATGGGACGTAGTCTAGAGGTCAGTTCGCGCACAAAATCCGGCAATACTTCCACTCTTATGGATAGTTATAGAGGCCGCATGTCTCAATATCTCTACAGTGGACATCCAATGACTTGAAACTTTCTGGCAGATTAAAACTGTGTGGCGGACCAAGACTCGAACTTGGAACCTTTGCCTTACGCGGGCAAGTGCTCTACCAACTGAGCTACCCAAGCACGACTCACGCCCCGTCCTCACAGCTTTACTTCCGCCAGTGCCTCGTCTCCTACCTTCCAAAGGGCAAAGGTCCCGAGTTCGAGTCTCGGTCCGGCACATAGTTTTAATCTGCCAGGAAGTTTCGTATCAGCGCACACTCCGCTGCAGAGTGAAAATCTCCTTCTGGATCCAACGACATGTTGAGTCCACGCCACGTCGAGTTGCTGCACTATGCCGGGCAGAAGGAGTTCCGACACGATATTAGGAGGTATCCCATAACTTTGCCACCTCAGTGTACGTCACTTTATTTTTTTTTTTTTTTTCATGGGGCTTAAAGGTTGTTGCAGAGTAGGCAAAATAAAACGGCAGAAAATATGTCACGAACCTTAAGATAGGCAACCCAAGTTACATCATCTTCCCCTGTGGGAGATGATGTAAAATGGGTTGCATATCTTTTCATGGAAATAATTTCCGGGTCAGTATGTTGTTATTTGACGCTTATAAGGGGAACCGCTCTATTTTCGCTTAAATAAATATTGAATAACGCCAAAAGACCAGTCCTTGGCTTATCTCTTTCTTTAATCTGTCGCACAGCTCTGTTGTGTGTGTGACTCAGTTCCATTCTCTGAAGCAAGCTGCTGAAATTGAGGCTCAGCAGCTTTCATGTTGAGCCTAATCACTACTTCCTGAGGTCCATGTGATACTCTGAAATACTGAAGTGGGGCGTCTGTTCCTTCGCCATCACATGTGGCGAGAATGAATGTGTGGTACGTGGATGTTTCTAATTTTTTTTATCTTTAAAAATTTAGATTTGATTAATCGACCATGAAATCGATGCATCAGTGTTCAAAGCTCAGTCATCTTTAGATGCGCACACTATCACACGTTGAATTTTCTTATCGTAATTGTGATGCTTATTTAAATTTGTATTCTAGATCTTACGTGAAACTCTAAGCCATGATAGAGTGTGATACATATTCTAATATATTTACAAGGCATACTCAGTAACGGCACATTTAAAGCACAGACGGATGCCTGAAGTGGGTCACGAACAGGTGACATCCGCTTTAAGAGGAGGCAGAGCGGATGGCGTGGCAGAGTGATAGGTTCTCGTGCAGAGCAGTGTAACGTTTGTGTTGTTAGGGACGACTATTGATTTGAAACAAAGGAAGAGCGGAGAACGCTATGGCGGCACGTAACTTTTCTTTTTCAAACCATCGAGCTTGTGACTGATATGATGGTCGCTTCATCTTTGCCTATCTCGTGCTAAACTTTTCACCTTAAAGTAACGACTACCGCCAATGCCCCCTCTTATCCATTTTCCCAAACTGCAGTCATCGTGTATCCCTACAACTTTCTTCAGACACTGCGACTTCAAGTTCCATAGCACACGACCCACTGAACTGTTTCTTCTCCTGGCGAGGATTTACCACAGACTACTTTTCTCGACTACTCTGTTCGCAACCCCTTTAGTTGGTACGCATCCGTGAGATTGAGTTTTCACTTTCCGGTGCACGACAGTTCAAGTTTTACCAATTTGCTTTGTCCTTATTTTCCATGGACTACGTTTTAAATCCATTCACTGTTCTGTTGCAGACGTATATTTGCAGAAAGCTGGATACGAGACCCCTCGATTAGACGACATTCTCTCACAATTACTGAGATCCTCAGAAGAGTCAGCCACGATAAAAATATTCCATCTAGTGTACAAGATACATGAGACAGACGAAATACCCTAGACTTCATGACAAATGTAATTATTCCAGTACCAAAAAATCAGGTGCTGACAGGTGTGAAAACTACTGAATTATATTTTCAATAAGTCTTCGTTCCAAAATATTGACGCTAATTATAAAGAACGGAAAAACTGGTAGAAACGGACACCGGGGAAGATCAATTTGCGTTCCAGGGAAATGTGGGGACCCGTAAGGCAGTACTGACCCTACAAATTTTCAGGCAACATAGGTTCAAGAAAGGCAAACCTATGGTTACAGCAGTTGTAGGTTTACAGAAAGATTTTGACAATATTGACTCGACTACAGTCTTTAAAACTGTGAAGTTAGCTGGAGTAAATTACAGAGAGCGGAAGGTTACTACACTCTCCAAAACTGTGAACGTAGCAGGAGTAAGATACAGGTAGTGGAAGATTATCTACAGCTTGTATAGAAACCAGATTGCAGCTGCAAGAGTCGAAGGACATGAAAGGGAAGCAGAGCTTGAGAAGGGAATGAGACAGGGTTGTAGCCAGTCCCCAATGTTTTTTTGTTTTACACTCTGTTCGTTGAGGAAGCAGTAAAAGATCCAAGGAGCAATTTGGAAAGGAAATTAAAATTCAGGTATACTAAATAATAACTTTTAGATAGTGCTGATGACACTGAAATTCTGTCAGAGGCAGCGAAGCACTTGGAAGATCAGTTGAACGAAATGAATAGTGTCTCCAAAAGAGATTATAAGGTGAACATGAACAAAAATTAAAACAAGAGTACTGGAACGTAATCGAATTCAATGAGGCAATGCTGGCGACTTATATTATGCAATGTGGTAATAAAAGTAGTCTATCAGTTGTGCTATTTGGACTGATGTAGAGAGGATATAAAATGCAGACTCGCAACAGCAAGAAAAGTATTTTTGAAAAAAAAATGTTCAAATGTGTGTGAAATCTTATGGAACTTAACTGCTAAGGTCATCAGTCCCTAAGCTTACACACTACTTAACCTAAATGATCCTAACGACAAACACACACACCCATGCCCGAGGGAGGACTCGAACCTCCGCCGGGACCAGCCGCGCAGTCCGTGACTGCAGCGCCCGAGACCGTTCTTCTAATCCCGCGCGGCTTTTGAAAAAGAGGAATTTGTTAAAATCTTATATAAATTATAGCGTTAGCTTTTTCTGCAGGTGTTTGTCAGGAGTGTGGCCTTTTACGGAAGTGAAACGTGGACATAAACAGTTCAGGCAAAAAGAGAATAGAGACTTTTGATATGTGATGCTATAGAAGAATGCTGAAGATTAGATGAGTAGATCGCGTGACTACCGAATTGGCTACAGAAAGAAATTTATGGCCCAACTTGATTAGAAGTAGAGACGATAGGACGCACCCTGAAACGTTGTAGAGAAGTTCGAAGATGAAGTCTTGCACGGGGTAGACAGCATGAAGAGCTGCATCAGAAATCTTCTGGCTGAAGACCACAACAACAGCAACAGTTATAGCTCTTCCGTTCCTTCTACTACTGTACTTTTCCAAATTTCTGTTCTTGAAAGAGAATGTTCTGCCTTCTACAAGTGAGCATCACCTTCGTGTATTGCTAGGAGAGACTGGGATAGATCAGGAGACTGACTGTGATGGAAAACGTAACTGTAGCCGACAATTAAAGTAATCGAACGTCAGCGGGATGTTGAGTTAGGCCAATGGATTGGAGGTGGATTAGGGAAACTCATTGCTGAATCCACACGAAAAGACTGGGAACATGCCCTAATGGAACGTAGGTGGAATACATTACAAAATATTCAGGAAAAATATGCATGTGTATAGGTCGAAACCGTAATGCACTATAAAGTCTAGAGGAGGCCTTATCCAGAGTTGGATATGAAGTAGCTGATGATAGTGATCATGATGACGATGCAACTGAAAAGCTTTGGGGTTCTTTGGCTTGTCTTATGTATAAGCACAAACTATTCCGCTACGATCCCCATGAACGAAAATTTCCCAGTTTACTCGCCGCGATCAAGTTCGATACAACTTCCAAATGTCAATAAGGGCCGTAATAGTCTTCATAAAAAATACAAATGACTGTAATGGATGTAGTGGTATCTTCTTTGAAGTTATAAGTCCTAATTAAACGCTAGACGACATCACGACAAACCAAGGTAGAAAGCGAGAATCGAGAGGTGTGCATGCCATAGAGGCAGCCTCAGCGATCAGCGCTTGCGGCGGATCCAGCGGCGCCCGTGGCGCTACCGAGAATGCTTCTGTGTAGTCTCCATGTGTCATCTTTCGTATAGTCCTCCCTTTTGCGTGTGTGCCTTTGCCTTGTTTCAGCGAGTGTAGTACTCGTAGCTAATACAGTGAATAAACACTCGTCTCCCTCTAATCCGCCTATTCCTTGCACAAGTGGGTCCGGATTAGCGGAAGTGCCAGATTATTGAGAGTCTCTGAAATTTAGTTTAAACACATAGGGAGGACTATGTTTCATGAAATCCAAAGCTACATTCATTTTCATACGAAACTTAGTTCTTCAGTGTGTACATACGCCCCGAATTTTTAGTTGTCGAAATGATGAGCTGGGGCGTTAGCACGTAATCGCCTTTTCAGTATTGCATGTATCTGGTTGTCGCGTAATGTACTCCAGGAGGGTTGCCTGCGGCTTCAGAGAAATCTCCGTACTCTCTCTCCTATGTCGACTCTTTCATCACTTTCGTCATTAGTTTTCTATACGCTTTTCATTGATCTTCATGAGGTCAATTTCACAGTTTCCTTCGTTCAGCCACTTAGAAATATTTATTCATTAATTTCTTCTCCTCGTGAATGTGCAACATTGTTTAAGAATGTAATTAATTGAGAACATTATTGCACCCGTTAGTTTATTGTTATGCGCGTCATTTGTGCTTGACCGACTAGTGACCATATGTGGGCCCGTTTGTTGACAGGGCGGACTACCGAGGGCCGCATTAGCGAGAGTTTAGTGAATTTATAGATGATGTGGCATAGTAAATGCAGTTATCAACGTAGTGAGTCGTGTCGAAGAAGGGAGTGGAGCGTGGCGAGTGGTGGAAGATAGCTTGAAGATAAATGAAGTGGATGGCATTGGAGAACTCACCTATTACTGTAAGTGCGTAAGCTTACACGGCCATAGTTAAGATAAAAGTGGTCTCTCGGCAACACAGTTTCTCCCCCGTTGGTGGACTCACAGCCACCGTGGTTTAACAACAGTTTTATCCGTTTAGGGACAATTATTGTACAACATCACGCAGCTCCACAACATACAAACTTCTGTGTTAACTGACACTCGCAGTTATTTCAGAAAGTGTCTCAGCAAACAGTCGTCCTGAATTGCAGGAAATATCCTTCTCCTTTCTCCCATAACGCTACATTGTAATTGCTTCAGGTTCCTTTGTATCCGGATTTCCAATGCTCATGGTTATAATTATTTCAGGTTAATTTGAAATACTCAAACGACCGCGTTACACTAGCGTAGTTTCTTTCTAAAGGGTAATATTGATTAGAGTTTTAACAACACAGCCGGCCGTGGTGGCCGTGCGGTTCTAGGCGCTACAGTCCGGAACCGCGCTGCTGCTACGGTCGCAGGTTCGAATCCTACCTCGGGCATGGATGTGTGTGATGTTCTTAGGTTAGTTAGGTTTAAGTAGTTCTAAGTTCTAGGGGACTGATGACCTCAGAAGTTAAGTCCCATAGTGCTCAGAGCCATTTGAATCCATTTAACAACACAGAAACGTTTAGCGGCAGTTCCACTGTACCTCAGCTGCGTCGGCGCAGCAGGCTAATTGGTTCAGGGAGTTCAACGTCGAACATAAACTTTTATGCAGCTATGAACACAGAACAGAAATGATCTCGGCGATAACCTGTGGCGGCTCTTAATCATGTGATTAGTATGGCACGCAGACGGCGACGGGAAGACGAGAAAACTTAGTTGCCGTCGTCCAAGGCCAGCGCTGCTTTTAAAGTTCCTGGAAACAGCTGCGTTCCTTCCGTCATCTCGGTACCATATAAGTTGCCTCGTTATAACTTTGCGTAAACCATTACTTATTGGTTTCCCAACCTGGACTTTGTGATGTCTGGAATGGTCTTGGGGTGTTTCCATCATGTTCGGCTACTTGCAGCAGGTGAGTAGAAAATGACCGACATTCAGAACAGACTGTAAGCAGTAAGTAGTATAACTGTCCCGCCATATTCAACTCTTCATAATGGCTGAAGAATATTGAAAACCGAGAATTATCAGCATGTGTGACCAGCCAACCTCGCGTGTACAGCAGAATAATGTTTTGCGGTACGATAGAGCAGACTCTGTAGCTGAGAATCCAAGAGCATCACTTGTGGCAGCATTCTTTCCGTGGGATTTCTCTTGAAGGCCATCGGAACATTCATACAATCACTACCATTGCAGAATATATTTACTATTCCAATGGGATTACAAAACAGATCAGCGTTAGTGGGCGCCGACCGCTGTGGCCGACCGGTTCTAGGCGCTTCAGTCCGGAACCACGCGGCTGCTACGGTCGCAGGTTAGAATTCTGCCTCGGGGATGGATGTGTGTGACGTCCTGAGGTTAGTTAGGTTTAATTAGTTCTAAGTCTAGGGGACTGATGACCTCAGATGTTAAGTCCCATAGCGCTCAGAGCCATTTGAACCATTTGAACCAAACTGTAAGTACAAAAACAACTTGTTCATTATGGGGCTTAAATGTTTACAAAACAAGAAAAAATCCATTTCCTTGATTATTGTAAATTGCTTAAGATTATTTATAAAAGCTGTTCGACACGGCTGCACTCCCATATCAATAGCTTTGTTATGGTGCATGGTGGTGGGTAAGTAGGCAAGGACATCAGCTGCCCTCACGTGTCTGCCTGTCCGGACAAGCACAGCTCGTGATGTGTGACCCACGCTCTCTCCTCCCAAACTGTCCCAACGCACGCTGCGTCGGCACCTTCAGCATTGCTGCCAAGATCGGCATGGCAGGAGCGCGCATTATGCATCGTCCTATTGAAATAGCTATACGTTATACAATGTGTATGTATTGCCGCAAATAACGTGGAAGTATGGATTGAAGACATATAAAATTGCATGAGCTTTGTATTCGTTACTATCAACCAATAAAAGCATTTCCACTAATATGAAGAAGATCAAAAGTCAAAGAGTAAATAGCGTTTTCGAAGAGTAAATATTTTTCCCTAATTCGCTTTTATTCTTCAAATCAGTATCTGATGCTGCATCGTTTCTCCTCGACGTTCAATTCATGTCCATACCAAATTTCATCTAAATCAGTTCAGTGGGCCACGAGTGGAAACGTAACAGAGCTACTTTCGCGTTTACAGTATGCATAAAACTTTCAATTACGACGTCTTTTTCTTCGTGATCCGATTTTGATTAACTGTAGCCTTCACGGAGCCCCAAGCCATGCTCAAGTTACCTGCGAAAACATCGTCAAAATCAGACTAGTAGTTTCGCAGAACCGTGTGAAAGAGACAGACACGAAGGTTTTACGGCTTTATTATTAGTTTAGAATAGCTTCTGAAAGTAGTAATACATCACTCACATGGTAGTGACGAGAACACATCACTGGTAGTGTAGAATAGTAGTCCTGAGCTTACAGAGATCAACAGCATTAAAATCTTTCATTATCTGTGACATTTCTTGTGCATGAATAAGTCAAAGCATGTCAGTTTCTCGCTGCAAGACATACCTCACTCATGTGAATGCACACCGAACCTCTTGTTTGCATTGTTTAACGTTCCATGTGAGTTACCTCTTTAGTA
The DNA here is from genome assembly GCF_023898315.1 of Schistocerca nitens. NCBI lineage: Eukaryota > Metazoa > Arthropoda > Insecta > Orthoptera > Acrididae > Schistocerca > Schistocerca nitens. Next base: position 411,617,577 of record NC_064618.1, read on the forward strand.
CGATGTGTGTATGTAACTATGTCAGCATTCTCATCGATCAGAGATAGAATGAGACAGAAAAAAGAAACAATAGGAAAATCTACTGCCAGTCACTGAGAAGGAAGCCGGCCAGAGTGGCCGAGCGGTTAAAGGCGCTACAGTCTGGAACCGCACGACCGCTACGGTCGCAGGTTCGAATCCTGCCTCGGGCATGGATGTGTGTGATGTCCTTAGGTTAGTTAGGTTTAAGTAGTTCTAAGTTCTAGGGGACTTATGACCACAGCAGTTGAGTCCCATAGTGCTCAGAGCCATTTGAACCACCTGAACTGAGAAGGAAACGTCACCAACTCGACGAAATATTTTCAGGGACGGGAAAAACACGATATTAGTCCCAGCAGTCAAACCCATCAAAAATTTGTTCAAATATCGCTCGCATCATTTGTCTCTCTCTCCACCCCACTACAGCTGCCTAATGCCTGAGCTAGAAGTACTGTAAATCGGAGGGAGTAAGAGGTTTGCGACATGGTGACATGCTTTTTGCATTATGTCAAAGCTCGCGGTTTCCAACCTGTAGTTTATGCCAGAGGGAGCCCTATTTCATTATTAGCACCGCTGCAGAGCGTCCTTTTCTTTACATTTTAAAACTGACAATATTGAAGTGAAGTACATAAGTAGGAGATGCGTTATTCTTGTGATTGGTGTAATTAAATTGTAAAACGATAACAATTACCTTCATTTCATAATAACTCTTCAGTTACTTTGATTTACTCATTTTGCTTTTGAGGCATGTGTTCTAGAACAAGATTTCATAACACGTTTGGCAGATGTGCCACAACCCTCCATCCCCCTTCCCTCGCTTTCAACAACCCACAAATAGTAGATCTATGGTCGTACCCTCACTGTGAAAAGCAATATCGTGCTGGAAAATAATGCCTCCAATTTCATTTGAAAACACTTAAAGCTTTTTAAACAAAACAAGCGTTATTAACATTCTAAATCTTTATTCTTTATGTCTACACATTTATTTCTCAAAATAACCACCTTGGTGGCGAATACATTTCTTCTAGCGAGAGAACAGTCTGTTGATACTGTCACTGTAGAATGTTAAACTTTGGTGACGGTGTCGAACCATCACCTCTGCTTACACCACCTCGTCACTATCAAAGTGAAGTCCTCGAAGTTGGTGTTTAAGTTTCGGAAACAGACGAAAGTCGTATGGGGCCAGCGGGGCTGTGTGGAGGATGATGGGTGGTAGTGAACCCAAGGCGTTGGATTGTTGCAGGTATCGCGGCGCTTGTGTGTGGTCTGGCATTCTAATGCTCAAGGAGAACGTGCTCCATATCTGGATAAACTCTTCGATTTCTAAACTCAATTACAGCACGCCGTTTCTCACGCACCGATACAGTTATGTTACGCAGCGCTATATTTCTTCACATAAAAAATTCGAAGGCCTTACTTTTCAGCACGCCCTCGTATCTCGCACTCGGGCGCTAAGGCGGCTGCAATGGGCTGGAACGAGTGACAATAACCTGTGCGTGCCAAACTTAAAAACTGTACATTCAGAAATTCCCAAGTGGGTAGCATCAGACATCAGAATTACGGCCCAAAATTTCGAGTGGGCTCGATCGCGGGGACATGTATATTGCAGGTGGCATTTATTCTTCCTAAAATATGAGATGGAGTTGGTCATTTTTCCTTGTGAAACTCGCTAATAATACTCTAACAACACGTAATACTGGGAAACAGATTGCTCCTAAAACAAACTGTGCGTGTGGTTTAATACTGCGATAGAAGTAGAGAACGAAAGAGCTGCTTGTTTGTCCAATTTCAGATTGGTCAACTCAAAATTTAAAACATCCAGCTTTAGTGTCAGACAGTGCGACATTTATGCCCAGTAGGCGCTGGACTTGCCTCCTTGCTACCTTGTACAGTCAATAATTTTGTTTCTAACCTCTTTCTGCCACAGAGAATTGGTCAGCGTAATACGCTGCACGAACGGAGAATAAAATAATTTCGATAAAAAAGTCGACTTACCACGTTCCTCCTCCTCTGGTCTTCAGATACACTTAAGAGCCATTGAATTAGAGATATACGATGTGTTGGAGAGATAGCACTATGGTCGCCGGGGTTAATGTGATAGTGCAGCTTGCACGTGACCGGGACGTTAACAGACTTTGCACTGATCGTTGGTGTGACAGTCGGATACAGGACGAGCATCTCATGCGGTATGTGCACTTACGATCATGGCCAAATCGGCAATGCCTGACGCAGAGGATACTCAATGAAGAGTGCAATAAATTACAGAGAAAAGGGTAACAACTGAGTCCTAAGTGCTTTACTGGAAGGTAAATGTATAACAGAACTGCAACAGTGCTGAAACAAACCGAAGAATCCAGAAACTTTTCCCGAGCATTCTCCGAATCCTTGGTCATGTAAACTCCAGTCAAGGCCAGAATGAGTTTTTCACTTTGCAGCGGAGTGTGCGCTGATATGGAAATTCCTGGTAGATTAAAACTGTGTGACGGGCAGAGACTCGAGCTCGAGACTTTTGCCTTTCGCTGGGGAGTGCTTTACCGACTGAGCTACCAAAGCACGTCCTCACAGTTTGACTTCCGCCAGTACATCTCCTACTTTACAAACTTAACAGAAACTTTCCTACGAAACTTGCAACACTAGCACTCCTGGAAGGAAGGATATTGCGGAGACATGACTTAGCCGCAGCCTGGGAGGCATTTCAAGAATGAAATTTTCACTTTGGAACGGAGTGTACGCTGATATGAAAATTCTTGGCAGATTAAAACTACGTGCCAGACCGAGACTAGAACTCGGGACCTTTTCCTTTCGCGGGCGAGTGTTCTACCGACTGAAAGACAAAGGTCCCGAGTTCGAGTCTCGGTCCGACACCCAGTTTTAATGAGCCAAGAAATTTCAATCAGGGCATCGTTCATTACTTAACGGTACACGTTCTGTATCCAGTTTACCTGTACAGTTTCACCAGGAAAGCCAATGATATGTGTCAGTGTGAACATACGGGAACACCAGAGCACATAATCATTAACTGTGACCTCTATAATAGAATTAGAGAACCAATGGAGAGTGACGAACATCTGTAGCTTTAGCGATTTCTTAATGGTGGATGACAATAGCCAATGTCGCTAATATCATTTTCCAGCATAAAAAAAATGCCAGGTTAGGACCATTACAAAACTTCTCTCATCCAGCACAGCATCATCACAGTGGCGTGAATGTGAATAACGACGTGTTAGGGAGTGTGTCTGGCGTTGTGGAAGATGTGGATGTGAGTGTTGTGTTGGAAAATGTCCCTCACAACCAAGGTCATAGCGGCACAGCAGGCAGAACCGGCAATATCACATCAGCCCAACTACGATGCAACATCGATTTCGCCGGACGCTTTGCTGCTGTGAGGATGTGCATAAAACCCTATCGATATCGAGTGTTTTCAGTATTGTGAAACGTAACCAGAACGTCAACATTGCAGGTATCGAATGGTGTGGGAGAAAATGACGTGTCACACTATGTAGTATCTATCCAGTATTCAGGAAAGATAAGCGCAGCAGTAAAACTGTTTATCATTCGCAGTCTGTTATTAACATATCAGACTCTTGCAACATTTACCTTTAATATTACATACGTGTCCATTACACAGGAAAAGTGGTTTGCGGATTCAGATGAATGTGAACTAAATGTACTCGTGAGTAACGGCGGCAGCTGTATGTTTCATGAATATTTTCCTGCTATGAGTTGGTGAAGGACTGGGAATTTGGGGACCCCTTTCTGTGTACAGTATTGTCCACTACCGGGCATACAGCAACGCAGCTGGAGGGATGTCTCACACCATTACGCGTTTCCCGTAAGCTGACGACCCGAGGTACAGACTGGACTGAGCATATTGAACCAGGCAAAGATCTGAACCACCGTCCTTCCGAATACGAGTTCGGTGTCACAACCACTGGGACATCTCAGTCTCACGTACACTGTAGGTTGTGGGCATCTATTATAAGATGGCAATAGTAGTACTGGATGGTTATAATTAAAGAGCAGCTACTCTTAAAAGTCCAGTGTGGGCTGTAATTATTTTATGACAGCAAAACTTGGTAGATATGTTAATGAGTCAATGCGGAAATGGCTTACGCTGGAAAATTAGTTATTTTGACCATCTGTTGCAAATTTGACGCTCAACAAACTGTGTAAGCTGCAGTCAACAATAAAATAAACATGACTTTTTCAATTGTTTGGCTTTTTCTACCCATGTCCCGTACCTAATCCATTACATATGGAAACATATATAAACGTCTTTCTTGCATTCAAAGTCCACGTTTGCTCCTGGTGGCCAAAATTGGAACAATTTTTTCCAACGTAAATCGGTTCCACAGTAACGCATTAAAATATCTACCCAGCTTCGCTACCATACGATAATTGCACACCAAACTGGACCACTGTGGGTAGCTGCACTTTAATTATAACCACCCTGTATGTTTGGAGATACATAAAAAGAGTTTTCCAATAGTTTTGGGTTTAATTTGGTAATAAATTGGGCGTCGTAGCTGCATCCCTCCAACTTTCACGAAACTAAAATGAATCATGCCCACCTCCGAGCTCCGTGCCCCCTCCCCCACCGACAAGGGCTTAGATCATGAGTACGTTCTTGTCCACAGACGTGGTGTTTCATTGTCGCGACAGTCGGTTCGAATATTCCACTAAGAGCCTACTGTATCTTTTGAAGAAGTCCGCTTTTTAATTGATGCTGGGGGAAGGACAGATCTTTGATCGCTTGACGGCAGACCGGTGGCCAGGGGAAGAACTGTGGTGTGGCAACACCACTCACCCATTTCGTTATTCCAGGATATGGAGAAAGTCTGGAAGGGGAATAACCTGCGTAAAGCGAGCCGAGCGGTGTGGTGCAACTACCGAACACGACACCTCGGCCTCATCAGGGGATGTGTTCCGGCTTGTGGACAGGCAGGCTGCACGGAGACCACAGGCTCACACCGCCATTCGACTTTTCCTCTCCCTTCGTGTAATAACAAAACCGCTCGGTAGGATAGTATTCAGTCTCGTTTCACACGTTTATTAGTCACCTTTTCAAGCTAATATGTGTTTAACAACGTATTCCATTTACCATGTTCGTTTATAGAACTTTTAATAGACGACTCATTGCAACTTGGGAGGACTATCTCTAAAGCTATAGAGACTTCAGTCACTCGGTATTGTCCAATTGACACGTCACGTTTCGGCAGTATGTTGTCGTATTCGGGTACAGTTATCTATTTCTGTCATTCTTAGGTTATTAAACGCTAATGCACAGCCTCACAACCTACGCACTACGGGAACCGATAATATTGCAGCAACAATCTTCAGTACTAAGAAGTAAGAATGGTACTGCCAAGTCCTCTTACGATTTCCCTCACCTCTGAGTATAAGAAGAACATTTACTGTTAAATAGGGAAGGTTATAAGGTTTTATCGACTCTACTCTAAAGTAAGAAGGCAATGTACGGAGCCTGTGGGGTTTGTAAATCTACCGGTGATATCGGTACTATACGTCCGTAGATGCTTTTGTAAGACGACAGTGCACGAACGTCAAAGATCCAGATGATGTGGGGAGGACCACAAGTAGTAACATGAGTTGCCCTCTCTAGCTCATTATTCATATTGAGCCGCGAGTGTTACTTCTGCGTAAGTAAGACGCAACCTGTAGCACAGGTTCGTGGGGGGGGGGGGGGGGGGTATAGGGGGGGGGAGACTTTTCTTTTTGAGTCAAGTGTCTTCTAACTGGTTTGATGCGGCCGCCACGAATTTCTCTCCTCTACCAACCTTTTCATCTTAGACTAGCACTCTCAATCTACATCCTTAATTACTTGCTGGATGTATTCCAATCTCTGTCTTCCCCTACAGCTTTTATCCTCTACAAGCTCCCTCTAGAGCCACGTAAGTTATTCCCTGATATCTTAACAGGTGTCCTAGCATCGTATCCCTTCTTCTCGTCAGTGTTATCCCTATATTCCTTTCCTAGCCGATTTTGCGGAGAAGATACATATGATATTTCGAAGGTTCATTTGAGTGCTTTGGTCAGAGCGAAAAGATGTTTCCGTGCTTTCTCTTACCATGAGACTTCTTTTTAGATTCACTGCAACGGAGAAAAGGTTTGGCCGAGAGATGTCGTTAATACCAGAGCAATTTTGTTTTTGTTGTACTGTCAGATGCAGTACAATAATGCAAATCAAGTCTGAAATTGATCTACGGTACAGTTTACTTTACATTTCTACCTTAATACAGTCGTGTTGCGAATGTTTTGTTCAAAGGGATAGCAAGGAATACGGAATCACAGTAAACATTATTATTTTGCCCCATTTGTCTCCAAAAGAAATTCAAACACACTCGGTAAGAGTATGTAGGAATCTTGCTCATCCGTTTTTAGGAGAAATAGGTAGAGCGCGCCTAAACGTCTTCTTAAGGTGATCCCTGTGAGGGATGTGCCAAAACTGCAAGCACTGATGAAACATCAAGGAAGTCTGTAACACGATATTGGACGGTCGGCTGTTATAGGTGTGTGTTTTAGTTAACGCTATGGATGTATTAGAATATAATGTATGGATTGTTTTAGGTATACGAAGGGACTTCAGAAAGTAAGTTACACATAACGTCTCACACTAAGACCACTGCGCAACAAGAGCAGCGCATTGTCACAAGGGAGTACACGTTCCGGGTTTAGTGTACAGACGGTTCTGCAGCGATGCGTATAACTGTATTCATAAATAGCGTCATGTATCTGTGTCACTGTCAACTGTAGCACAGCTTTCAAGAAAAACTGCTTGACCTGCAGTGATATTGGGTAACTTACATTTTGAAGTCCCTTCTTACAATTAATTAGGAAATAGTTTTGTGCAGGATGAGTGCTGTCTTTTTGATAGCTGAGCAAAAGCAAATCTGAAACCGAAATTCTTCGCAACATTTGAACCATTCTGAAAAGAAGCTAATTTTGTGCCCTTGTGTGGTAAGGAAGAGTGTTGTAGCTGGAGGAAAATGTACCTAGGAATAAATATATGATGTTTCCGGCAGGTGTTTCAATCTAGAGAGTGATTTTAGAATTACATGGACGAATGCATACTAGAGACCCCCATAAGCAGTCTCCGGCACTTTCTACTGTTTTTGTTGCCATTCGGTACGGTGTTTGTAAATATTACATACTATATAACGCCTGAGGGTTGTGCAACTCCTTCGACACCACTGAGTGCGTCTTTCCTACCTTCAGGCCCTAGAGCACCCGCCGGACTGAATTGGTGTCGAAGTTTCTGACAGATATAGTTCTACCTTGTTCAACAAAATTGCGCATGTGGCACCGAGTGTGTTGCCGAACTGCGGAAACGGAGCCTTTGTCGTTTTACTCACTCACATGTTAATGTTGCACTCCCACGTGATCATGACACATTAGGGCGGAAAACAAGAGGGCTGAAAGAGCATAATTACCCTCTACTGTCTCGGATCACATTAAAATTCGTCGAATGGTTTTGAACGGTCCCTAGTGGTTCCAACTTGCACACGAGAGCAAAAATTGCTGTCTCGCTGTACTCCGAAGGCATGCGATCACGTTGAACGTGAATGCAGCCCCACAATTTTTTAGAGAAGTGTTAAAATGGGCGAGGGAGTCAGCAATGTAAAAGTCTGTTAAGAAAATCTTGCTGTTGCTCATCGCACTACGAACTAGCGTTTTCGACCGCGAAATGTAATCAAAGGCCCAGTAAATGGGTGGTTTCATTGACCCCATAAGCCTTTTCGAGTCGACTCTAAGTGGCGGTATATCTCAAATGTTTTCTTTGCCGCTCCCCCCCCCCCTTAAAAAAGCATGTGATTTCAACGGTGGATGTCGTTCTTCTGACCTCTTTCGCTCAGACGTCAAAAGAAGGGGTGAAATGTAGGTTCGTAGGGGCTATGGCGACCTAACTCATCCAGTGACACGTCCACGGTGGGGTTGGCAAAATTGCATTTGATGCCAATGTAACACACATTGCAGTTTACATGAACTTCTGAGCAATGGCCTTTTTGTAACATGTGCCGACACCCTCCAGTCTGAAGCGTCGCCAAGACAGAGGGTGACGTCACAGGGCGCCACCGTTTTGCAGCTTTACACAGGAAGATTGTGGGAATCTTTGAACGAAATTTCAACTTATACGTCGCAATGGGAGACAATTATGGGGTGATCCTTTGATTCTCTTCCGCATTGTAGTTACATAACGTGTGGACCATTAAGCCTTACTTCGGCAGTCGAACACTATCTTGTTCTTTGACACGGAAAGTCTTCTAACATGGAACACATGGCATTTGCACAAATGAACTGAGTTTCTCTAACTCTTTAACAATTTTCCGCCAGCCTCTGTGGCCGAGCGGTTCAATGAGCTTCAGTCCGGAACCGTGCTGCTGCTGCGGTCGCAGGTTCGAATCCTGCCTCGGGCATGGATGTGTGTGATGTCCTTAGGTTAGTTAGGTTTAAGTAGTTCTAAGTCTAGGGGACTGATGAGCTCCGATGTTAAGTCCCATAGTGCTTAGAGCCATTTGAACCATTTGAACAATTTTTCGTTTCTTGGAAATTTGTGTCAGTTGTGATGTTGTTGTACTAATTTATTCTGAAAGCGGTGCTGCTATTCAAGACCATAAAAGTGGGTTAAAAGCTGTGAGCTGTCTGGGGAAGTTAACCTTGCGTTACTGAGCAACTGTTTCACCAGGTATCCAGTCTAGCTTACCAAATTCCCAACCAGACTAACATTAATTATAATCTTTTAATAGTCATACGACAACCGGTGATATATATATATATATATATATATATATATATATATATATATATATATATATATATATATATATATATATAAAAGAGAATTTAAATAATAAGAAATAAATCAGTTTATATTTGGAAATTTATTTTAACATTGATCATTGAAATTTCAGCATATTAAACTTGATTCATAACTAAACTGGTGCCTTACTTAGGATTGTGAAAATGTCTTACGGAACACATCAAATATGGAGCCAAGATTGGGAGACTGCATACAACACTGCATTCATAAAATAACACACGAAGAACATTGAAACATATGCAAGAGGAAATTAACCACAACCAACCGATTTAATTTTCACCCAAAGAAGTTACGTCCGTAGCGCAATCAAAAAAATGGTTCAAATGGCTCTGAGCACAATGGGACTCAACTGCTGAGGTCAGTAGTCCCCTAGAACTTAGAACTAGTTAAACCTAACTAACCTAAGGAAATCACAAACATCCATGCCCGAGGCAGGATTCGAACCTGCGACCGTAGCGGTCTTGCGGTTCCAGACTGCAGCGCCTTTAACCGCACGGCCGTAGCGCAATCCTGCCCGTCATGTAATTACCACACACTGGTATACTAAATTCATACTAACTCCCTGTGAAATCTTCCCGAAAAGAATAGCTGAGGGCTACTTTGATGATTACATCACATGCTTCACGTGGTCAACTTGGTTTACACAAAGAGTGTACTCCACAATAATTTTGATAATTAAAATAAATTAGATCGAAAAGCAATTTACAAAAGAAATACCTCGAACTGATTACTATCGTCTTACTATTAACCTGATGGGTCAAACAATTGTATAAGCACGTGGTACTGGTCTCACAAAGTACACCCCATGTGGGTTGAACATAAAGAAAAGTTGCTATATTGAAAAATATTGTCAAGACGAGACGTTATAATCTCACGCACATTCGCATTTAAGATTGATGATCTTAGTTTGAGTTACTGATTAACACGTGGTTCCACTTTACTCACAAAGTAGTGACAAAGCAACTACCGGAATATATTCTGAACTTCACACTCGAATTACACTCCGTTGCAATTTAAGATAACATGAGATATTTTAGAGCTAAACCTGAAATAAAGGTGATTAAATTTTCAGTTAGGCTGAACTTAAGAAATCCATTGTCCTACGGACTTAGCACACACGCGCTTAGCCGATCTTACCACTTCAGACGCTCGCCGCGGACAGACTGACCTGGGCTCCTACCAAGGGTGCTTCTGTATACAAAACGGAAGTGACCAGAGAGGCAGCTTCCTATACCAACATGACAAGGGACGGACAGGACCATACTAAGAATAGAAACCTCTTTGCTTCTAGAAAGCGTAGCTACCTGTTCCGACGTTGGTCCTACTGTTCTCTAGCAGACAGGCTTGTCTGCTACCATAAAGCATGCAACTAGAAATACATTTCCTCATTCATTCTTTCACACAGAAGGGAAGGGGGATGACAGTATCTTATCATATACAGTATATAAAAGAAAGCGGTTGTAGGTTCCGTATGAGATTGTGTGACATGAATTACATATAAACTGTGTTTTAAAGTGTAGTATTGTGACAGATCATTCTTGTTTATGTGTAAAAGTAACAGGTTTCACTGCTCAGTCTCCTCCCAGATAGTCAGAAACACCACAGTAAATTTAGAAGAGGAATTTATGCCGTAAATGACAACATATTTAAGAAATTAACATGAAAGGAATCCAACAGAGACCTTTCACAGTTACCAATAGCTTCTATTTCAAAATGTTTGTAACTCGTAACTGGTGTTTCATCACACGTCTTAATTTGATTTCCCTTTCTGATTATTGGTGTGAAGTAGAGTAGTGATGTAACATATAGAGTATTCAACACAGTACTGTCAAGATTGAAGTAGAGTAATGATGTAACATATAGGCTATTAAATACAGTACTGTCTAGATTTTTTCGATTGCAACACTTCTAAATTTGAATAGAATATTTGTTCCTAGGTGTCTCTTGAAACAGTTTTTTATATTTGTAAAAAATCTTGCTTTTCCAGAGAATTTTTTGGAACTTCAGAAAGGAATGCATCACATTTAAAGGGGTGCTGTCATTTCAAAACTATAAGAATATATATATTACACGGTTGCCTACATTCGAAAGTCTGGGATGTGTCCGAGGATATTCTCCCCTACTCTAGATGCGACATTTGTTGATTACGACGCGTCAGAAAGCAACGACGTGAGTGGAAACTACTGGGCCTGCACAAATTATGCAGAAGTAATTCCTCCTGGCGGAAAGGTCAAGCCCAAAGTTTTCAGGTTTTGCAAAAGGAGCTGTTCTTATTTTAAAGGGTCACACAATGAGTCTCGAATACTATATAATTCTTCTGGAGCAAGGAAGAGTATCACCTATTTCTGCTTGTAAATAATATTGTGACTGACATCTCGTGGAAATCGGGTTTTCTGCCGGATATCAGCGTCTTCCAAACACGGTATTTCAACAGCGTGCCTCGCTGTCTTCTTCACTTCAGGTAGCACCTGAAGAAGACAGCGAGGCACGCTGTTGAAATATCGTGTTTGGAAGACGCTGATATCCGGCAGAAAACCCGATTTCCACGAGATGTCATCAAATCGCCGGCAAAGTCTAAGAAATTACAATATTGTGATTGGTAAATTTCGAAACAGTCGAAGATGGGTATTTAGCACTAGTTTCCACACTTCAGTGGTGAAGAGACTGGAACATTTTTGGGAAAAGTGTATTGATCTAAAGCGGTCTGCGTTGTAAAACACTGTTTTACGCAGCTACATTAGCAAATTGTCAACCTTCCCAGATATGTTTCACTACTTTTGATAGTCTGCTCATCAGCTACGAGCCGTAATACTTTACAGCAATGCAGAACAGTTCCACTCGAGCCTGAAGGACTGTCAGCGATCGCAGCTGTGACTGTACTTTTACCTGCTTACAAATCCGATGCGCAGCACATGCACTTCTTTCCTTCCAACGCACCGTGTATCCGCATGCTGAGCGCTATCCAATGTCCAACAGCACTAATGAAGGATTTATTTGTTCTTTGCAGAAACAGATGAAACCAGACATGTGAAGAGTTTCCACTCATCCGCCATTGTGGTTCAAATTCTGCTGACGAAAGCCTCCAAAGATGCCACCAGAAATGGAACCTTCCGTACTTAACGGGTAAGTGAGAGCCTGCCTTACGCCATCACAGACCGCAATCATAAATCGTCTACGGAATCTTGTACTGCACATGATCTCAAAATTTAGTACTCGGTGCAGCTCTGAGGACACTGCTTAACTGTATGTCGTGTAAATTTACGACAAGTCTAAACAGGCAACGCAGCTCTCGATTGCAAATGTGTTCAGCTCCAAAGGCATTTTCAAAACAATCCTTCAGTTGAGGCTGGCTAACACACTTACTGATGGGCTAAAGCAGCGTTGTTATACCGTGTGTGCTCCTTTAAGATTCGTCAGACGTATTTTCTCTGGTGTTTCGGCAGAGAGATTTTCAATTTAGTTCTTGCACTGTGTAGCTGGATTCAGCACAGACAACCACTGCTCGTCACGTCTTTCATGTAACGCACTGTGTCAACAAAAAGCGGTTTGTTTTTCATTTACAATCAAAATTATTTTAAATCGGACTTAAACATGCTCATAAGGTGCTCCTAAATTGGTGTAGCTAGATATTCGTTTCTTCGATGCTTGACGGTAGCAGTTAGCGCGGGCCAGGACACGGCTGTCACTGCTGAACTAAAGGTTATTCTTCGAGTTTTACTGTCCCTGTTAATATATATCTATAAAAGAAACGTCGCAATAGACTAATCTGGGACCGCTCTACAGAATGGGCACTGAAAACCCCACTTTAAAAATAATTTTGTTTATAACGGGATACAAATCGACGCTTGCCGTCGAGACCAGGCGTCTCATGGAAAACGTGATGAGCAATATTTGTTTAGGTTGCCTCCAGCTACGTATTGTGAAAACGAAGTTACAAATATCTGATGGAACACCAGAGAAAATGCGCCTGACAATTCTTGGGAGAGACATCCTGTACTAGCACCCTACGAAAGAACGAAAATCAAATGGTACAAATGGCTCTGAGCACTATGGTTAGTTAGGTTTAAGTAGTTCTAAGTTCTAGGGGACTGATGACCTCAGATATTAAGTCCCATAGTGCTCAGAGCCATTTGAACCATTCGAATTGAGCCCTGACGACCAGCGAAGACGAAGACAACCAGCAGTGATGGTCTGGGGTGCCATATCTTTACATCACAGGTCCCCTTTCGTCGTCATCTGCGGCAATCTTACAGCTCACCGGTAGGTTGACGATATTCTACAACCCCTTTTGTTGCCCATCATGGCAAACCATCCTGGGCTTATATTTCACCAAGATAGTGCCGGCCCGCAGAAGACGAGAGTTTTTATTGCATGTCTTCGTGATTGCCCCACCCTACCTTAGCCATCAAGGTCGTCGGATCCCCCCCCCCCCCTCCCTCCAGTTGAGAACATCCGGATCAGAGTCCGCCTGCCATCTTGGGATTCTGACCATCTAACGCCCAAATTGGACAGAATTTGGCACTATATTCCTCAGGAGGCCATCCAACAACTTTGTCAATCCAAAGCGAAGCTGAATAACTGCCTAAGTGCCAGAGATGGACCAACGCGTTATTGATTTGCACAATTTGTGAAGCTCTTTCTTTTGAATAAATCATCCAAGTTCTCTGAAATTGTAATTATTTGTTTGTCTGTACGCGTACATCATATCTACCGATTTCCGTCCTATTCGGATAACTCCTTTGTGGTGCGTCATTGCTATTTTTCTCTTAGAGTGTATTAAAACTGGCCGCTCTTCCTCAGTTTAGTATGTGTGTTTAACATCGCCACATTGATAGATTTTTTTAGTTATTTCTCTCTTATAACAGATAATTTATTTTTGCTTGTTCCTGATACGTCTGTCCAATAATTGTTATTTTCAACGTTAAAAAAATGTGGTTGTAATGTATATTCCGTTTACTAGAAAGCGTTTGCTGCAGACTACTGGACATATCAAAATTAGGAAACAAAAAAGTTATACCTAGGCTTTGAATGGAACTCTCCAACTGAAATTTTCTAGCGCAAAACTCTACCCATTGCAGCAAATTAAACAGCACTGAATGAAGATACTCTTCGTACGTCTAATTACAGCGTTGCCTAACTACCTTTCTTTGTGTCCGTTCCCTACCGAAGATATGTGCGGGACGAAGGTTTTGTTACAGACATTTTTCCTACTGCTAATATGCAAGAAATCGCGCCTTGTGCGTCCGAGAGCGTGAATTTTGCTTCACACTCTATGTACCAATGGGCAAAAGATTTTGAGGGAGGCACATTATACGCCAGTTGGGTTTTCCGACTGAAAATGACCAATTCGAATAAATAGTTCGTTAATTTTACCGCTCAGCCCTTGAATATTCCGATAGAATAATTTCAAATTGACTTTGAAATAAAATTTCCGTGTATTGCCGAAATATTCATCAAATGTAGTTTGTATGGATGCAGTACTTTAGAATTATGTTGGTCTTTACTAGAAATATTGTGACAAAAATTATATCCAGTTTCTTTCTCAGGCTGAACGGTTTCTTCAGTTCTCCTCCCCTAGAAAAGGTGCTGCATTGACGTTTGTACATTTGTATATTGAGCTAAGAAGGGCTTTTGAGCTGTAGCCTATAGAGTACTTATGACACAGGATGGAGACACGGTCCCACATGCACAAAAACAGTCCAATTTATTAATAGTATGCTTGCTGGAAGGTCATTCCGGGTCATACTGTGCAATAGGATAAACTCTTCAGAGACGGTAAATAATGGAGTACCTCAGACATCGGTCTTCACCCCACTCCTATTTAACGTATGCATCTTCGATACACCTGAAACTAGATTTCTTAAGTTTTGATACGCCGATGACTGGGTGCTGGCAATGGGACATCGAAATTTTGAAGAAACGTAAGCAAACTTAAGATTTGATCTGGCGATAATGGGAAAATACTTTCAGAGATGGAGACTAAAATCAAACCCCAGCAAGGCAGAGGTGGCTTGCTTTTATTTGTGCAGCAGAGCGAAGAACAGACAGCTCTAGGCCTATTTTGGTGACAGATTACTATACGACAATCAGCATCCAAAATGTCTAGGGATTACATTCTACCGGACACTGTCCTACAAGAAGCATCTGGAAAACGTCGCTGCGAAGATATGAACTAGGGTCAACCTGGGTTCCCTCTGCTGAAACTAAGCGGACTTCAGCACTTAGGCTAGTCTACTCTAGCGCGGAATATGATAGTCCTCTAGGGCTCAATACTGCACACACACACACACACACACACACACACACACACACACACACACACACACTCACGACGCACAGTTGAACAACACGACGAAAATTGTCAGTAGTACACGAAGATCAGTCCCCGTCGAATGGCTGTCCATATTGAGCCACATTCCACCTCGTTGACTGCGATGAAAAGCAGCTCTACACTTTCAGTTTAAACGCATATGATGCAACCATCAAATTACAGTCTTGCCAATATGTAGCAGCTATCAACAAAATACTGTACAAGTACGATGGTTATAGTATTGAACCTACAGCACTTTTTCCATGTTATATTGGTTTAGATACATGTGCATTGTTAGGAACAGCAATTCAGTATATTGGTTCTATTGTACTTATAATTAAAAATCTGTTTGAAGTGGCACGGAGATCAGCAGTCTGTACATCCGTTACGGAATGGCGAATCACAGCAACTGTCTGTCATGCTGGCATCTGGCTCCATCTATGAGCTATTCAATAAATAAGAGGAACCATATACCTCGTCGCGATGATTAAATAAAGAGAAAAATAGTACGAAAGATAAAATATTTGAATCTAATCAGCTCTAATAGTCGCTGCATTTATCTTATGCCTGCTAGTGTTTAGTAAATATTTTTTAAAAACTTTTTTTACCTATCTGACGCAGCCTATGTGTTTTAAAGAATAACAAAATAATTGGCTCACAAGGAGTGAATCTGGCATTTATTACATCTACTAATGTTTACCATTAAATGTGGCAGTAAGTCAGATAGCAGCGCAAATAATTTTAGTCGAGTTTAGTTTGTGTTATTCATATGTAAATTCTAAGTTTCTTAGTAGAGTCCATAACTGCTTTACAGTGAATGTTACGTATTACGTAGTTCATAAAGAGCGCGACATACAGCCAACCGACTTGTTCTTCGCAAAGACTACCTTCATTATACAGTAGTCTTGAGTGAACTATAATAGGAGCCCGAACAACAGGGGACTGACGTACTAGGACATGTATTAAAACTCTGAAATACTAGTATCTATTGTATAAGGGATATGGGTTACACCACGAATTGTAACTTTTTATACAATCGCCTGACTATATACTTCCTGTATTTTTTAGCACTGATAATGGCTAGTTACTAGCCGAACTCTAGATTTGCTTTAATAAAGTCTGAGAGGAAAGGACGACTGATTGCTGTGCTCCATCATTTTGAAGGTCATATCACCGCCGTTGAGTGCATTCCACATTCCTAAGGGAAGGTAAGTTGAATTCCTTATCCATCAAGATGCGGTTGTTCTAGAAAGAAACCGGTTTCGATCAAGAAAACCATCCACGAAACCGCCATGGAACTGCACATGCCTCAGTTCGACCTAACAGACTCTTAGGCTGGACATAGGCTTACCCTCCACACTGCCAGAAATTGCCCTGCGTTAGAAAGAAACCCCCTGCCTTTGACCAATCGCGCAGTACCTACTCCCCCCGAACAGGCATCGGAAGACCCAACGGTACCGACCGATCGCCATGTCATCCTCAGACGATAAGCGTCACTGGATATCGATACGAAGGAGCATGTTGTCATCTTTCGCTGCTGGAGCCTCTACTTCTGAATCAAGTAGCTCCTCAATTGCCCTCACAAGGGCTCAGAGCAGCTCACTTCCCAACAGCACTCGGCAGACCCGGACAGTCGGCTAGCCAAGCCCGATAGCGCTTAACTTCGTTGATCTAACGGGAACCGTTACTACCACAGCGGCAAAGCAGAATGTGGACATAGTTTAACAGAATACGCAGCAATCATGGCAGAAGCACGGACTCTCTTCATATATGGGATAAGGCTCCATCAATAAACTGCAACAATTTCCTGACGGCAACAAATGACGCGCAATTGATTATAATAAAAATTTTGATGTCAATCTATAAATTATATGTCTTATTGAAGCTTCCTGACAGATTAAAACTGTGTGCCAGACCGAGACTCGAACTCGGGACCTTTGCCTTTCACGGGCAAGTGCTCTACCAAGCACGACTCACGACCCGTCCTCACGGCTTCAATTCTGCCAATACCTCGTCTCCTCCCTTCCAAACTTCACAGAAGCTCTTCTGCGAACCTTGCAGAACTAGCACTACTGGAAGAAAGGATATTGCAAAAATGGTTCAAATGGCTCTGAGCACTATGGGACTTAACTTCTGAGGCCATCAGTCCCCTAGAACTTAGAACTACTTAAACCTAACGAACCTAAGGACATCACACACATCCATGCCCGAGGCAGGATTCGAACCTGCGACCGTAGCGGTCGCGAGGTTCCAGACTGAAGCGGCTAGAACCGCTCGGCCACCTCGGCCGGCAAAGGATATTGCCGAGACATGGCTTAGCCACAGCCTAGGGAATTTTTCTGGATATATGTCTTATTGTCTTTATTATATGTAATATTGAGCTTAAAGGAACGTACAATAGATAAATAAAATATGTCTGACATTTTCAGCCACCGATGTTTACTAATCGTCACAGTCTCCCTCCCCCTTCTAGGGTTTCTGTGATTAGGCAATCCAGTTTACCGTTCCCTCCTCTCTTCAGGTGAAGACTACAGTTAGTACTTTACATCTATCGATAGAATCAATAGCAACCAAACTAGTGAGTGAATCTGCACCTGACATAAGCAGCCATCCCAATTCCAAAGAAAAGTTCAAATAAGATCGACAATGGCGTCCCAGAACAAACTCACGACTTGTGTATCTCGCTGCTTATCTATCTTTCTTAGTTGAGGTCTGGTTTAGCACGTACGAGTACGTGAATCACAGAACACGAGCCATATATCAGAAAATCATCGTTAGTACGTTGAACAACTGTTGCATAATTTTGGCGCTTAGTTTCAGTTTTATTTCGGCCATCCTGTGTTTGACCCCTTTCAGAGTAAGAATTAAAAGAAAGACACTCTCATCCCACTGCACCTGCAGCTGCACTTCTGTCCTTGTAGGCACATTTTTCGCCTGGTGAGACTGTGCGAACCACCGTTCACTTCGGATGCCAGTGAAGGTCGCTGCGCCGTAAGTGAAAGTTGCGACCGTTTTGCTGTTGACATGAAAACTTTCGGAAGTCCGCGTTTATTGCGAGCTTTAAAAGGTTTTTAGATTATTCACATGTAATTCTTTTGTGCTCATTACAGATCTGTTTGTGCTAGGCAACAACGGTAACAACTCTCATTTGAGTCTGCCTCTAAGTTTTAAGCGCTGAACACCTATACAGTTAATATCAGCTACTGGCAATGACAGTTGGAACTACAGCCGAAACAATTTGTATCTGCAGTTAACTCGTAGCGATACGTTTTTATGGTCACTCTCGAATGTGCACCGTAAGTCGTATAAAAATTACATAACCTCCCTACGTTTTTCAACAGCCCTACGTAGGTGTAATGTGATACGGACTCATGCCTAGTTCCTTATTAAGTCTTCCTGAGAAGTAACTAAAGCCTAGTTTACATGACGACACTGGGTTGCAAGCAAATGCTCTACCCGCCACTCCGCGTCCGCGGTGCTCGTTTGCGCAATTCTTTGGCGAAACTAAACATTTTCGGCTTGTTCCTACTTTGGCGATACTAGCTGCGTGTGTACTGAGGTTAGGTGTGTCGGCAGAGAGTAAAAGAACTGAAATATTAAGTACGGAACAGAGGAAGTTGTTCGCTTTCTGGGTATCAATGCTATGCAAAGGTATTTGTAGGGTTTTAACGACTTTGACTACAAAAACAAGCAGCGAGTTGTTGCTGCACCTGAGATTGTGATATATGACCTCAACATGGATTCATAGACAATATCCGAGTGCAGAGCAAAATCCATTCATTTGAAATCATAGACGTACATACACAGATGAGTTAAGGAACATACAGGCAAGCAGAACATCTAGCAGCTGGCCGCGGTGGCTGAGCGGTTCTAGGCGCTTCAATCCGGAACCGCGCGACTGCTACGGTCGCAGGTTCGAATCCTGCCTCGGGCATGGATGTGTGTGATGTCCTTAGGTTAGTTAGGTTTAAGTAGTTCTAAGTTCTAAGGGACTGATGACCTCAGATCTTAAGTCCCATAGTGCTCAGAACCATTTGAACCAGAACATCTAACAGCGGAACAGCCCGCGTCTACAAGGTAAAAATTCCGTGTTCGAGTTGGCAGATGCTTTTTTTAAGGATTGTAGTTGACAGAAGAAAATGCTACAGAAATCTGGGAAGCTAATTCTTTATTCGATATTAATATATTTAAAACGTCACAGCAGTGTTTTACATTCACAGATTGTAGTACAGATGATTAAAATAACTTATGGTTTTTCAGTATAATTTGTTTCAGCAAGGTCGGTGAACAACCGGGCTGACGTCATTTCTTCATGTAGTCACAAACCCAAAGACGTTTCTTACGTTTTTTTATCTCTTGTCTCGTGCAGCGATTTCATGCAAACAAGTTTAACTCCGTCACAACTCGCAAAGCTTTTCTCCCCGGCGTTTCGTTCTGCTCTCTGACGGAGAGCAGCGGCCTATTCTAAGGCGTGCTATATGACCTCTTCAGCCATTGGTTTCTAGGTAGTTTTATTTGGTTCTTTATTTATTTATTATTTCTTGCAAAAGGGGGGGTGGCTTATTTCTCCCAATTTGTAATTTACAATTTGGCGAGACGCGCACGCTCCACATGTCCGTCCACTCTCCTCTCCTAGACGGAACTGCCAAAACTTTCATTTTACGCGCACGTAGGGCACTCACGAAACGGTCAAACTGAAGTGTACACTGGTGGCGCCGTGCCTACAGACATATACGAAACTTCTTGCGTGAAATTCGTTGCACGCAACGAGTGGCAGAAGCCAGTGTCGTCGTGTGAACTAGGCTTAAGGATGAAGCGTCACTGTAAATTAAGTGATAAAACGATATGCTGCTTCCGAAATTACTTTGCAATCATTGTGCCTATTTCTACCATGTTCCATTATTATCTTTTTTTCATTATCTCCTAGTGACGTCACAGAAATGAAAGTAGGATGAGATATTTAAACTAATAATAGTGTCTGTCTGACCATCTTAGAAAACACCAAAAATTTTTTGCAGTTCAACTTTCACCTACACAACCATACAATTAATTAATTAAAAGGTACAGAGTTTTGTGTCTCTGTGAACTGCACTCATGAACGACTGAGTGGAGATACCTACCTAGTAACATATAAATTCCCTTTCCACTGTAATGGAAACGGTGCCACCCATCTATGTGCGTGACTCTACTCTTTGGCTAGCAATTTCGGACACATACTTCTTAAAAGAGTGTACGACAAACGCTGTGTCCAGAAGCATAAACCGAAGAACCAATGGACACACACAGAATATAGAAGAGATAAAAATAAGTGCGCAGTGTATATACATTGCTACTAACTAATGAACATTATGAATAAAATCAAAAGTACCGGTGTGAAATTTTACATAGATAAACCAAACAAAACAAAATATTTATTTTAAGCAAATAATTACTGTAGCTATAATTTCCTTTGTAGGCCACTAACGATGACTAAGTCAATCAGGTGAAACATGTATGATTAATGAAATAGTGTTGGTAGATTATGAAATGTATTCGAAAATTGCAAATATAATATTACATCAGCTATGTGGTTTACTATAGACACATGAAAATTTGTGCTGGACCCGGACTCGAACCCAAATTTCCCCCTTATGGCGAGCGGTCGCCTTAATAACTTCGGCTATCCGTGCACGCTTCCTGGACTGAGCCATACTTCCTTATGTGATAGTGTTTACGTCCCGCAATGCTTAAACACCGTTCGTGTGATCCCCGTGTAGCGAGAGACAAGGTTTTCTCGTCAGGCATTTTTTTTTTTTTTTTTTACGTGAAATGAAATACAGTCATTGAGAGTATGTGTTTGACACACCAGTAGAATACAAACTCGGCTAGGATAAGATTTTGAAAGGAAATCCCTGATTTCCTTTTCAAGGGAAGCGTGCTTGTATCCTCGTTAAGTTATATAGTGAAACTACTCCAGTATGTATCCCTTGTCCTAACGGGCGTCGTTTGATACAAGCACTCTGAGGTTCACCTTCCCTATCCATTGGACCCAATCTGAAGACCATATTGTTTACATAATGTAACAGCATAGCAATGAAAAATTCCCAACATACGGAGAAAAAGAATGATACGTATACCTCATGGTAAAATGGGTGTCTACTACTATAGGCAAAAAATGATTGAGTACTCAGAGTACTGTACTTATTATACCGGAACTGGCGAGAACGGTTTTGGATTTTTTTTTGGTGGTGGTGATTCTATGCACATCTATCTGTGTTACCAACGTCCGAGCCATCCTCGTTATATAGTCTGTCTAGTTTTCGTTTGACCGTACCTCATACACAGAAGTCACAAAAGTCATGGGATAGCGATATGCACACATAGAGATCGTGGTAGTATCGCTTACACAAAGTATAAAAGGGCTGTGCATTGGCGGAGCTGTCATTTGTACTCAAGTAACTCACGTGAAAAGGTTTCCAACGTGATTATGGCCGCACAAAGGGAATCAACAGAGTTTGAAAGAGGAATGGCAGTTGGAGCTAGACGCATGGGACATTCCATTTCGAAAATCGTTAGAAAATTCAATATTCTGAGATTCACAGTGTCAAGAGTATTCCGAGAATACCAAATTTCAGGCATTACCTCTCACCATGAACAACGCAGTGGCCGACGGCTTTCACTTAACGAGCGAGAACAGCGGCTTTCGCGTAGAGTTGTCAGTCCTAACAGACAAGCAGCACTGCATGAAATTACAGCAGAAATCAACGTGGGATGTACGACTAACGTATCTTTTAGGACAGAGTGGCGAAATTTGGCGTTAATGGGCTACGGCAGTAGAAGACGGATGCGACTGCTAACAGCGCGACTTCGCCTGCAGCCCCTCTCCTGGGCTCGTGACCATATCGGTTGGAGCCTAGATGGCTAGAGAACCGTGGCCTGTTCAGACGAGTCCCGTCGGTAAGAACTGATGATAAGGTTCGAGTGTGGCGCAGACCCCACGAAGTTGTGGACCCAAGTTGTCAACAAGGCACTGTGCAAGCTGGTAGTGGCTCCGTAATGGAGTGGGATATGTTCACATGGACTGTACTGGGTTCTCTGGTCCAACTGAACTGATCATTGACTGGAATTGTTTATGTTCGGCTACTTGGAGACCATTTGAAGCCATTCGTGGCCTTTAAGTTCCGAAACAATGGATTGTGTGTGGACCACAATACGCCATGCCTCTGGACCAAAATTGTTCGTGATTGTTTTGAAGAACATTCTGGACAGTTCGAGCGAATGGTTTGGCTGCCCAGATCGCCCGACATGAATCTCATCGAACATTTATGGGACATAATCGAGATGTGATTCTTGAGTTTCTCCCGGCGTATTTGATAATCAAAATAGCCACGGGTGTACTGCCGGTCTACAGTGTCCAACGGGCACAATATTTCGGCAATCATACATGTCGCCATCATCAGGTGAACTGACGGACTGAGCTCCTGTGAACATGCCGGCACGGAGATCCGTACACTATGGCTGCTCAGGGGGAACTGGGTTCGGTCGCGGCGGCGGCCGATTTAAATACCCTCCGCCCGCGGCGCGCTCACTCCGCCGTCCGCGCCCCGCGCCACGGTCGCGCGGTGGAACAGATTGCGACGGCGTCTGAGATGACGTCAGTACACCCGTGGATATTTTGAGACGTCATCTCAGACGCCGTCGCAATCTGTTCCACCGCGCGACCGTGGCGAGGGGCGCGGACGGCGGAGTGAGCGCGCCGCGGGCGGAGGGTATTTAAATCGGCCGCCGCCGCGACCGAAGCCAGTTCCCCCTGCGCAGCCATAGTGTACGGATCTCCGTGCCGGCACGTTCACAGGAGCTCAGTCCGTCAGTTCACCTGATGATGGCGACATGTATGATCGCCGAAATATTGTGCCCCTTGGACACTGTAGACCGGCAGTACACCCGTGGATATTTTGATTATAATCGAGATGTCAGTTCGTGCACGAAATCCTGCACTGACAACATTTCCGCAATTATGGATGGCTATAGAAGCAGTATGGGTCAACATTTCTGCATCAAGTTGTACTACGCCGGGCAGGAGGACGTCCGACACGATATTACGAGGTATCCCATGACTTTTGTCGCCTCAGGCTCTACAGTTGAGATTTAGGGAGGGGCGGCTCATTTTGAACAGGAAAAAACCAAACGAATTCTGCCTAGGGTCCCAGAGAAGGAAGAAGAGTGAGATTTTGCTAGAATGCAGTCGCGTCGTCATTCGCTTTTCATGCAGGGTTCCATTTTTCTCTGGAGCACGAGTCCAATTTAACCACTTTGCCCCCGCTCTCGGTAAGGTACATCTACATCTACATGATTACTCTGCAATTCACATTTAAGTGCTTGGCAGAGGGTTCATCGAACCACAATCATACTACCTCTCTACCATTCCACTCCAGAACAGCGCGCGGGAAAAACGAACACCTAAACCTTTCTGTTCGAGCTCTGATTTCTCTTATTTTATTTTGATGATCATTCCTACCTATGTAGATTGGGCTCAACAAAATATTTTCGCATTCGGAAGAGAAAGTTCGTGACTCAAATTTCGTAAATAGATCTCGCCGCGACGAAAAACGTCTTTTCTTTTATGACTTCCATCCCAACTCGCGTATCATATCTACCATACTCTCTCCCCTATTACGTGATAATACAAAACGAGCTGCCCTTTCTTGCACCCTTTCGATGTCCTCCATCAATCCCACCTGGTAAAGATCCCACACCGCGCAGCAATATTCTAACAGAGGACGAACGAGTGTAGTGTAAGCTGTCTCTTTAGTGGACTTGTTGCATCTTCTAAGTGTCCTGCCAATGAAAAGCAACCTTTGGCTCGCCTTCCCCACAATATTATCTATGTGGTCTTTCCAACTGAAGTTGTTCGTATTTTTAACACCCAGGTACTTAGTTGAATTGACAGCTTTGAGAATTGTACTATTTATCGAGTAATCGAATTCCAACGGATTTCTTTTGGAACTCATGTGGATCACCTCACACTTTTCGTTATTTAACGTCAACTGCCACCTGCCACACCATACAGCAATCTTTTCTAATTCGCTTTGCAACTGATACTGGTCTTCGGATGATGTTACTAGACGGTAAATTACAGCATCATCTGCGAACAACCTAAGAGAACTGCTCAGATTGTCACCCAGGTCATTTATATAGATCAGGAACAGCGGAGGTCCCAGGACGCTTCCCTGGGGAACACCTGATATCACTTCAATTTTACTCGATGATTTGCCGTCTATTATTACGAACTGCGACCTTCCTGACAGGAAATCACGAAGCCAGTCGCACAACTGAGACGATACCCCATAGGCCCGCAGCTTGATTAGAAGTCGCTTGTGAGGAACGGTGTCAAAAGCTTTCCGGAAATCTAGAAATACGGAATCAACTTGAGATCCCCTGTCGATAGCGGCCATTACTTCGTGCGAATAAAGAGCTAGCTGCGTTGCACAAGAACGACGTTTTCTGAAACCATGCTGATTACATATCAATAGATCGTTCCCTTCGAGGTGATTCATAATGTTTGAATACAGTATATGCTCCAAAAACCTCCTGCAAACCGACGTCAATGATATAGGTCTGTAGTTCGATGGATTACTCCTACTATCCTTCTTAAACACTGGTGCTACCTGCGCAATTTTCCGATCTGGAGGTACAGATCTATCGGTGAGCGAGCAGTTGCATATGATTGCTAAGTAGGGAGCTATTGTATCAGCGTAATCTGAAAGGAACCTAATCGGTATACAATCTGGACCTGACGACTTGCCCGTATCAAGCGATTTGAGTTGCTTCGCAACCCCTAAGGTATCTACTTCTTAGAAACTCATGCTAGCAGCTGTTCGTGTTTCAAACTCTGGAATATTCCATTCATCTTCCCTGGTGAAGGAATTTCGGAAAACTGCGTTCAATAACTCCGCTTTAGCGGCACAGTCGTCGGTAACAGTACCATCGGCACTGCGCAGCGAAGGTATTGACTGCGTCTTGCCGCTTGTGTACTTTACATACGACCAGAATTTCTTCGGATTTTCTACCAAATTTCGAGACAATGTTTCGTTGTGGAACCTATTAAAGGCATCTCGCATTGAAGTCCGTGCCAAAATTCGCGCGTCTGTAAATTTTAGCCAATCTTCGGGATTTCGCGTTCTTCTGAACTTTGCATGCTTTTTCCGTTGCCTCTGCAACAGCGCTCGGACCTGTTTTGTGTACCATGGGGGATCAGTTCCATCTCTTACCAATTTATGAGGTATGAATCTCTCAATTGCTGTTGCTACTATATCTTTGAATTTGACCCACATCTCGTCTACATTTGCGTAGTCAGTTCGGAAGGAATGGAGATTGTCTCTTAGGAAGGCTTCTAGTGAGACTTTATCCGCTTTTTTAAATAAAATTATTTTGCGTTTGTTTCTGGTGGATTTGGAAGAAACGGTATTGAGCCTAGCTACAACGACCTTGTGATCACTAATCCCTTTATCAGTCATGATGCTCTCTATCAGCTCTGGATTATTTGTGGCTAAGAGGTCAAGTGTGTTTTCGCAACCATTCACAATTCGCGTGGGTTCGTGGACTAACTGCTCGAAATAATTTTCGGAGAAAACATTTAGGACAATCTCGGAAGATGATTTCTGCCTACCACCGGTTTTGAACAAGTATTTTTGCCAACATATCGAGGGTTGAAGTCCCCACCAACTATAACCGTATGAGTGGGGTATTTATTTGTTACGAGACTCAAATTTTCTCTGAACTGTTCAGCAACTGTATCATCGAAGTCTAGGGAACGGTAGAAGGAGCCAATTATTAACTTAGTTCGGCTGTTAAGTATAACCTCCACCCATACCAATTCGCACGAAGTATCTACTTCGACTTCACTACAAGATAAACCACTACTGACAGACACAAACACTCCACCACCAACTCTGCCTAATCTATCTTTCCTGAACACCGTCTGAGACTTCGTAAAAACCCTGAGCAAGTCTGGGTCCCGACAGTTTCGACTACAAGTCTGTGCAGGCGACCTTGGACAGTAGCCGGAACACCCAGCGAGAACTGCTGGGCGCGGCGTTTCCAGCGAGATGACCTCGGCAAGGCTGAGGCGCTTCCAGGCAACGCCACGGCGCAGCCCGGTCGCTGCCTGACGTCACACATTCCGCGCACCAACGGTCAATGAGCGCATGCTGTTTGTGTCGCGTCTGAGCACAGCAAATATCAGTTCCACTTCACTTCAGAGAACCTACTTCCTCAGTAGGCGAAGTCGTTAACGGAGACCCTGTGGTGGTCCTCGAATCAAAGGTAGCCGCTTAGAATCTTGTCAGTGAAACAAATTTTAACCACAAGTATTTAAACTTACTGGAGGATTAAAGCTGTGTGCCGGACTGAGACTCGAACTCAAGACTTCGTCGTGTAAAATTCCTGATCACCAAACTTTCCACCAATGTTGTTGTTGTTGTGGTCTTCAGTCCAGGGACTGGTTTGATGCAGTTCTCCATGCTGCTCTATCCTGTGCAAGCTTCTTCATCTCCCAGTACCTACTGCAACCTAAATCCTTCTGAATCTGCTTAGTGTATTCATCTCTTGGTCTCCCTCTACGATTTTTACCCTCCACGCTGCCCTCCAGTACTAAATTGGTGATCCCTTGATGCCTCAGAATATGCCCTACCAACCGATCCCTTCTTCTAGTAAAGTTGTTCCACAAATTTATCTTCTCCCCAATCCTATTCAATACCTCCTCATTAGTTATGTGATCTACCCATATAATCTTCAGTATTCTTCTGTAGCACCACATTTCGTAAGCTTCTATTCTCTTCTTGTCTAAACTATTTATCGTCCTTGTTTCACTTCCATACACGGCTACACTCCATACAAATACTTTCAGAAACGACTTCCTGACACTTAAATCTATACTCGATGTTAATAAATTTCTCTTCTTCTGAAAGGCTTTCCTTGCCATTGCCAGTCTACATTTTATATCCTCCGACCATCACCAGTTATTTTGCTCTTTCCACCAATGTCCTGCAATAAATCCAAATCCTCCCTGTAGTGTGTCATGCACAGAGGGCATGTGGCACTGTCGGTGGTGAGCCTTGCGTTGGATGAAGACCTGAAGCTCTTCTGTTTCCTTGTCGCTGTTCGAAAGCAGCAGGCTATGCACCGGTAACGGTTTCACCCTCTTCCTTCTCTCTTTATCATACAACACAAACAGGACGCCACATTACACCCAACAATGCAGATTTGGACAGATAATATACCTTCGCATATCTCAGTTATAGGGAGTGAGAAAAATGAAACTGTCACAGAAAACATATTAGGATCCAAATTACATCATTTGCTCTGACCGCAGATAACGGCAGTTGGGTTGTCTACCTCATGGTGCATGGATGAATGTGTGACGGTGCAGCACAATGTCACCGTGCATCTGGCAAGGGTAGTAAAGAGAGTACATGCCGATACCAGGGCATAAATTCTTTACGAATTTCATTCCGTGTATTCAGTTGGACAGTAAATATGCCCCACAGACACGTGTATGAACAATGTACGCACATGTCAACATTTAAGTGAGGACTCGATATTTGAATAGGAGTGGTGCTACTACTCTAGGGTGTTGGCAAGAATGGGTGAACCATGGCCACATACAGCGTCAAGAAATAAGCAGTCGACCTAGAGAGACGACAGAACATGAAAACTGAGCGATCGTCAGAGAGGAATTCAGAGCCCGGTTTTCAATCATTATCATCGATCCGACGTGCAGCTGATCTTCAGTGACCACAAGGATCATTAATAGACGGCTCGTACAAAAAGGGCTGAGCTCACGACTGCCATTGACCTCTGCACACCAATAAGCCCGTTTACAATGGTGTCGGGCACATTCGGCCTGGAATCTTCTTGACTAGAGTGGAATTGTCTTCAGTGGTTAGTCCTGCTTCGAAATGAGCCCCGATATCCAGCGAAGACTTGTCTGGAAACGCGCCAAACAGCAGTCGGATACAAACCTGACTGTCGCCCGGTATACAGCCAGACAGCCAGGAATGATGGTCTTGGTTGGATGCCATTTCATCTCATAGCAGGATCCATTCGGCTGTCATCCACGTCACGTCAACGTGGTACGTCAACGATGTTCTTCGTAATGTTTTCTTGGCCTTCATGCAAGCGATCCTCGGTTTACTTTTCAGCAAGATAATGTCCGCCCGCAGAGTTCTTACTATTTGTGCTTGTCAAACCCTTCCTTGGCCAGGAAGGTCCCCTCTCCCCAAATGAGAACTTTTGGAGCATTGTGGCCACGGCCCCCCAACCATTTCGGGATTTTGACGATGTAACGCGCCAGTTGTACACGATATGCATCAGGAGGACATGTAACAACTCTCTCTGTCAATATGAAGCGAAATAACTGTTTGTATAATGGCTATAGGTGGGCCAACGCGTTACGGACTTGTTCAGTTAGTGAAGCTCTTACTCTTGAATAAATCTTCCCATTTTTCTGAAACTGTGACCATTTTTTTGTCTGATCGTGTACATCACATCTACAGGTTTCCATCCCAGTCGGTTAGTTCCTTCGAGGCACGTCTTCCTTTCTTTCTTTCTTTCTTTCTTTCTTTTTTTTTTCAGTGGATGCACTGGGTCAGTTTTATACGATACTAAGTCTACAGTATCAAAATGGTTCAAATGGCTCTGAGTACTATGGGACTTAACTTCTGAGGTCATCAGTCCCCTAGAACTTAGAACTACTTAAACCTAACTAACCTAAGGACATCACACACATCCATGCCCGAGGCAGGATTCGAACCTGCGACCGTAGCGATCTCGCGGTTCCAGACTGTAGCGCCTAGAACCGCACGGCCACTCCGGCCGGCTCTACAGTATCCACAGGAA
Organism: Schistocerca nitens; assembly: GCF_023898315.1. Taxonomy (NCBI): domain Eukaryota; kingdom Metazoa; phylum Arthropoda; class Insecta; order Orthoptera; family Acrididae; genus Schistocerca; species Schistocerca nitens. Next base: position 411,646,619 of record NC_064618.1, read on the forward strand.
TAATAACTTTCCTTTAGAAGTTAAAGGTGCCAATATCATCATTCGATTTTTGACAGTTATAAGAATTGTGTTACTTGTGAACTGTGAATGTGATTGCATGAAGCAATGTTTGTTACCGTGAGAAATTTAGCACGTTCACATGATTCAAATTACGGTGAATTGACTGACATATGACAAATGAACAACATGACAAAAATTTAAATGATAATCGCCAGGCGACACTGTGATCCACGACTTCATTTGATTTCCCATTGTCGCAAATCTTCCGTGGAAAATTTCACAAAACCGTTTCAGTAACTATGATAGAGTGTTATAGCTTGTGAAAGGCATCGAGAATAAGGGAGGCGTATTACCATATATTGAAATTCGATGACGACGTTTCTATCCCCAGTAAAAGTGAGAAAGAATTGTTGGACCTGTTGATAGGAATGGTCTATCAGCATACACCATGCAACGAGAGTAAACCGAAGAAAGACCAAAGTAATGAAGAGTAGCAGAAACGAGACTAGCGATAAACTCATCATGAAAATTGGACACCACGAAGTAGCCAGAGTGAAGGAATTGTGCCACCGTAGAAGCAAAATAACACGTGACGGACGAAGCATGGAGAACATAAAAAGCAGACTAGCACAGGCAAAGAGGACACTCTGGGCAAAAATATCTGCTAATATCAGGCATCCGCCTTAATATAGAGTGAAAATATCATTCTGGAAACATCCCCTAGGCTGTGGCTAAGCCATGTCTCCGCTATATCCTTTCTTCCAGGAGTGCTAGTTCTGCAAGGTTCGCAGAAGAGCTTCTGTGAAGTTTGGAAGGTAGGAGACGAGGTACTGGCAGAACTGAAGCTGTGAGGACGGGTTGTGAGTCGTGAATGGGTAGCTCAGTTGATAGAGCACTTGCCCGCGAAAGGTAAAGGTCCCGAGTTCCAGTCTCAGTCAGGCACACAGTTTTAATCTGTCAGGAAGTTTCATCCGCCTTAATGTTAGGAAGGAATTTGTGGAGCACAGCATTGTATAGTACTGAATCATTGATTGTGGGAAAACCTGAAAAGAAAAGAACTGATGTGCTTATGACGTGATGCTATGGAAAGAAGTTGATAATTAGGTAGGCTCCGTAAGATTAGAGAAGAAAGAAACACATGGAAACACTGACAAGACGCTGATAGGACATATGCAACTTCCATGGTACTTGAGAGAGATGGAGGGGGTATGAACTGTAGGGAAAGACAGAGAGTGGAAAACATTCAAAAAAGAAACTACTACTAGAGATGAAGTCGGTACAGAAGAAGAACTGATGGCGGACCGCACCAAACCAGCCAGAACACTGACGACCCAGTTAAAGGTATATAAAAATGTGGTCACGATCGGCCTCTACATTCCTACTCTATGAAATGTAAATAACTTGGTCACCTAGATGAATAAGTTGAAGATCTGACTTTTTCAAGAAATTGCGGAAACATGTCAATGTTCATTTTTCAACAGCAGGTAGTAGGGTTTATTGACAAGGAGCTGCCTTAATGATTGATCGGCCATAAAGTTCATACGGATCTCACACTGCACCATTAACCTCCAAGGTGCGTGAAAATTGTTTTGTGATACTTCTGAAGGACTCCGTCTGTCCGTCTACCCTTCCAGCACCGAGCGAGGTGGCGCAGTGGTTAGCACACTGGACTCGCATTCGGGAGGACGACGGTTCAATCCCGTCTCCGGCCATCCTGATTTAGGTTTTCCGTGATTTCCCTAAATCGTTTCAGGCGAATGCCGAGATGGTTCCTTTGAAAGGGCACGGCCGATTTCCTTCCCAATCCTTCCCCAACCCGAGCTTGCGCTCCGTCTCTAATGACCTCGTTGTCGACGGGACGTTAAACACTAACCACCACCACCACCACCACCACCACCCTTCCAGCATCTATGGGTGAACTCTGACGCTGCATATCAATAGCAGTGAAAGAAGTGCAGCATGCGTTAAATAACTTGGCACCTGCGCAGAAACGTATTCTGCTTCTCAGCGCTGGGCGAGTCCTTTTGCTTGTGCTAAAAGGGCGGCTCCTTAGTTTATTGTCGCCTGAGCTGTTCTCTTCGAAGGTTAGTAGCGGCAGAGCCAATTGTTTGTGCGATGAGTTCCTTATTTAAGGACTTTTAACTTGCCGAATTATTGGCCATATTGGCATAACCCGTTAATACGCTCGTCTGCAGACTCACTATCTATAACTTACAAGTTCTAGTCGCGAGTAATCTTCAGCTGTTGAACCGAACCTAACCGAACCTAACCTTACCTCTCCTACTCCACTGTGGCCGCAAACAAAGGATCCCCCACCACTACCGTTGTTCCCTCACCTGTACAGATATGGACGAAGCTGTTATCAGCCCACTGTAACTCCAACGTTGCTCACAAAGGTATGGGACAACTTTGACTATCGTATCGATGTTTGTCGTGCATCTTGTGGAGGCTACATTGAGCACATGTGAAAGAGAAATGAAGTCTTTGATCCTCAACATTGTTGTATAAGAACCTCTAGGTTGCATGTGCGCCCATATAAAAGATATACCCTTGCAGAATCTGATGCCTCTTTTGAAAATAAAAGCTTTATAGCCCTATGTGTAAAGTTAACATTAACCCAGTCTGCAGGGCTTGTATCGCCACAACACTGGCAAGCCCTGTCACACATTGGGATGTGTACATGTGTGTTTGCGAAAGGTCATTAACGGAGAAAAAAAGCAAAGTGAAGTCGTATGACATGAATGGCTGTGAGACCCCGAAGGGCAGTTCAGCCACCTAAATGGAAAGGTTTTCCCTACTCTCCGCGCCCACAGGCATCTTTCCTTCGCGGAGTATGAGTGTTGTATGGGCAAGTAAGTGTGTCTTTTTTTTTTTAGCACCGAGGGGGCTGCCGATCTTGATGTCACCTTCAGACAGACCGATCACCACCAACAATGTCACATACCCTCAATCCTTGAGACGCTGTAGAAAGCTTTGGATTTTAGTAGAGGACACTGGCACGAAGACTGGTAATCAGAAACTTTACGCCACTACCTCTCGTCCCCTTACCGGGCCAAATACTGGCAGTGAAAATTTCATCCATTATCAGGATTTGATCTGGCTTATCTCCGGGTTAGCTACGTCGGCTACGGAGGTAGGTAACAGAGAAACAAACCACAGATAATTAAAAATCAATACGTAACACTGCAGATTCTGGACTGGGTTTTAACAACTAACTCACTGATGAACTTGTTAACTCGTTACCAGTTTTATTCCAAAGTTCCCCAGCATTAAATGTAAACTTACCCCTGATTAAAAACTCTGAGAGAAGAAACGCCTTAACAGATATATTTCTGACATACTGAGGAAGAGCGTGCCAGTATCTGTATTCCGATGCGATCATTTTGAGAAGATTCGATTCTTTGCTCAAGATAATGGAAACCATTGAATTCAGTCGAAAATTCAAAGAGATGTTCTTCCTAGAGGAAGTGAAATGAGACAAAAATCGCTGTGTTTCGACAGTTGGAGTCAAGGAAAGACAGGAAACGTCGGAGTCTGTTCCCTGAGCAGGCAGTCCTTGACCACGGCCCCTCCCAACACTTAGTACTAGTTCTATTTATTGAGGTCTGAAGCGACCAGTGTGCGAACGTTCATAAGCCCAAACTTCAGAATGCAGGCGCCCCAGTCTCAGTTTTTCAGCTTCTGTTCGGACCAACGGTTTCAGGAAGACCGCTCTGACCAAGGAGCCCACCTGAGAGCAAGTGGAGGGGCCGCCCCCTCTCCCCCCTTCCCTAGCTCTCAGGGAACGGAAAAAATATAGCGAAGTGTTTTTCTTTTAAAAAAATGAATAGAAAGTCAGCACTGCGCACGTTTTTTACAGAGTCAGCACTGGAACCTTTTTAGGGGTACTGACAAGTCACCATTCGTCTTCCAGAATATTAAAAACACTCCATATTCCTAGGTCTAACTCTCCCCCACCCCCCACCCCTCTACAAACTAACGTATGGGCGCCCTTGACTCTGACACGTACGCGATATATTCTCGGCACTTGCCGCCTTGAATCAGAGTAATGTCTACTTGCTCGTTACCTTGAGTAGAACGCAGGAATGTCGATCGCATACAGGTGCCCCATTTACAATCGGCAAGCTTGACTAACTATGTCGCGCTCTTGCAGTCAGACGACATACCGCGCCAGATGGTAAGTCATCCATTTTTGTCACCTCGATCGCAGCCTCACGGTTTCAGATTTCTCCTACATACACTCAAGACGAGTTCTTCTGATAATTATGTATGTTGATTCCTGCTTTCGTTGATTACTAACTTTATACAGTATGTCAGTAAGTTTATCTAGTTAGCGATGGCTGCTCTTGGCTATATGTTTGTAAATTCTGGGAGAGTATATCCTATTGTTTAACGTTCATCAGATTTTATTGGACTTGTACGTCCTGGGCACTTTTCCCACTCTTGTAATTAATGGGGATCGCCTGAAGTAGGAACGATGTTGATAGCCTTCCACGATCGGGACTGCATTACAGCTTCATTAAAATTCCTGGCACTTTGCATACGTCCGCCCAGCTTCGGCCTGATAACTCAGTGACAAGCCATTTACGTCTGGCCACTTGGCACAAAAGGACACAGCAGGGGGGTTAAGTCAGTATCGTTGCGAAACTTGAAAATGCATTAAATAACCTTTTCGTTTTCCAGCGAAAAGCCTTAAGGAGGAATGAAGGTTCTGACATAATTGTGAGCTGGATTAGATCTACAACACTCCAAAATATTTTAGATCTCATGAGAACCAGATGGCCTGTATGGGAAGGTCATGTCGCTCACATGAATAAATGTCGATGGTCTTTGAAATCCATGGATTTTACTGCCCGCAGAGGGACAAAAAGTAGATTACTGGAAAGAGGGCAGATGGAATGAACGAGGACTTGCATAAAGAGTGATTGGCGACAGAAAGCAAGAAATAGAATATAGTAGAAGTGCCTTGTAATTGCACGCAGTCCTCTTCAACAGCTACATCTTCATCTACGTCTACATTTCACACTTAAGTCCCTGCAGATGTTCTACCATTGAACACTCGGACAGCGCTCTGGAAGAAAAGAGCGCTTAAATCCTTATTTTATTCGATGATCATTTCTCCCTATACAGGTGGGCATCAACAAAATATTTTCGTATTCTTTGGAGAAAGATGGAGTCTGAAATTCCGTGAAAAAAAGAAAAAAGCCTTTGTTTTAATAATTGCTACCTCAAGTCGCTCATCATATCAGTGACATTCTCCCCTGTTTAGCGATAATACAAAACGAGCGGTGCTTCTTTGAGCATATTAGATGTCCTCCGTCTGTCCTATCTCCTAAGACTCCCTAGTCGCACAGTAGTACTCGCATAGAGGACGGGCAAACGTAGTGTAGGCAGTCTCTTCAGTGTACTTATTGTATCTTCTAAGTGCTTAGCTAATAAATCGCAGTCTTCGGTTCGCCTTCCCCACAACATTTTCTACGTGATCGTTCCAGTTTAAATCGTTCGGGATTCTTATCCCCATGTATGTAGCTGAACTGACAGCCTTTATGTTTGTTTGATTTATCATGTAAACGAAACCTTACGGATTAATTTTAGTATTCACGTGGATAAGCTCATACATTTCACCATTTAGAGTCAATTGCCTCTTTTCGCGCCACATATATATCCTGTCTAAATCATTTTGCAGTTGTTCTTGATCTTCTGATAACTTCGCTAAACGATAAATGGCAGCATCGTCTGCAAGCAATCTAAGAAAGCTATTCAGATTGTCTCCTAAACCATTTATATGGATTAGGAGCAGTAGCGGGCCTATAGCACTTCCTCGGGGACGCCAGACGTCACTTCTGTTTGACTCGATGACTTTCCGTCAATTACTACGAACTGTGACAGTTTCTGACAGGGAATTACTAATCCAGTTACACAACTGAGACGATACTCCATAGGCACGTAATTTGATAATAGTCGCTTATGAGGAACGGTGTCGACAGTCTTCTAGAAATCTAGAAATATGGAATCAATTATTGCACGTCATAGCACTCATTGCTTCGTGAGAATAAAGAGCTAGTTGCTTCACATGAACGATATTTTCTGAATTCGTGTTGACTGTTTGTCAATAGATCGTTTTCTTCGTGGTAATGGTTAACGTTTGAACGCAGAATATGTTCCAAAAGCCTACTGCGAATAGACGTCAATGAGTCTGTAACTGAGCGGATTACCCCTATTTCCATTCTTGAGTGTTGGTGTGACCTGTGCTACTCAGCAATCTCTAGGTAAGGATCTTTTCTCTGCCAAGCAGTCATATATGATTGCTAATATGGAAGCTATTGAATCAGCATACTATGAAAGGAACCTACTTGGTATACAATCTGGACAGGAAGACTTGCCTTTGTTAAGTGATTTGAGTTGGTTCGCTACAGAGAGATATCTAGTTTTAAGTTACTCACGTTTGCTGCAGTTTGATTCTAATTCTGGAATATTTACTTTGTCTTCTTTAGTGAAGGAAACTCGGAATGCCGTATATAGTAGCTCCGCTTTAGTGGCACTGTCATCAGTAACATGACCATCGCTATCGCGCGTTGAAGGTATTGACTGTGTCTTGCCGCTGGTGTGTTTTATGTACAACCAGAATCTCTCTGGATTTTCTGCCAAATTTCGAGACAGGGTTTCATTGTGGAGACTATTAAAAGCATCTCGCATTGACGTGTGCGATAATTTTCAAGCTGATGGAAAGCATCTTTAATATTGGGGATTTTGAGTTCTTTTAAATTAGGTATCATTTTCTTGCCGCTTCTGCAACAGTGGCCTGACCTGATTTGTGGGCCGTGGGGGATCAGTTCTGTACATTTCTCAATTACTGACGGCACTATTTCGTTGAATTTATGCCCCATCAGGTCTACGCTTACACTGTTCGGAAGGAATGGAGATCGTCGCTTAAGAAGGCATCAAGGAATTTTTATCTCCTTCTTCTAAAATATGTTTTGCGTTTATTTTTAACGAGCTTAGATGTTATGGTATTGAGTCTCGTTAAACCACCTTGTCGTCACTAATCCCCTGTGTTCGTCATGGCGTTCCATTTTTTCTCAGGATTATCTGTTGCTAAGAAATAAAATACGTCTTCGCAACCATTTACACTTCGAGTGGGCTCGTGAACTAATTGCTCAAAATAGTTTTCGTAGACAGCAATTAATACAATATCTGACGATGTTTTGTACTACCACTAGCTCTCGACATCTATTTTCGCCAACACATCGAGAGTAGATCAAAGTCACCACTAAGTATAATTGTATGAATGTGGGTACCTGTTTCAAACGAGACTCAAATCCTCTTAGAATTGTTCAGCAACTATATCATCTGAGAAGGGAGATCGCTAAAAGAAGAAATTATTAATTTATTCCAGTTGCCAAGTATACCTTTTAACCATACGACCTCACGGAAAAAAATCTTCAATTTCGGGGCAAGGTAGACTACTTCTAACAGCAACACCCACACGCCACCATCAAATGCATTTAATCTGTCCTTTCTTAACACCGTTAGCTACTTTGCATAAATTTCGGTTGAATTTATCTGCCGCATTAGTCAGCTTTTTCCTATAACGCTATGAGCTTTCTAAGATTCTGCGTGGTGTCTGTTGTTCTATATCGTGTCTCCCTACCACTTTCGCGCAACGACACTCTGAGCGTGTTTTTTAGGGAATTGACTAGTTTGAACCTAGGACCTGTTGCTGGTAAGGAGACGTCAGACCATACATGACATGTAGAGTTCAGAAGAGTTCAGTGAGACTAGCGATGATATAACCAAATACTTAATGATTTCAGCGTCAGCTCCGCTGCACTCCCTGTAAAAGAATCTTAATACTAACTAAATTTAGTGGAAGGGGTTCAAGGCTTTCCTATTTTTAGTTAGCTGGTAAAATAACGTCGAAAAAGTACTTAAGTTTACCATTGGAAATTTTATTCTACTCACAAAACATTGTTCATAAATTGCACTATTGATAAAAGGAAATGTTTTAATACAGGATGGTAAAAACCAACTGCGTTCAACAAAAATGTGAACGAATATTCCCTGAATGGGTTTCCAAGTTCTACAATGGATCGAAGGATGACCTATGCCATATCACATCTATAATCTAGGTTTGAATTAAGTTTCACAAAAGAGAACACTATCAAAATGGTCTACAGTGACCCTCAATTATCTTTAATTACTTATCTAACTTGTCGTAAAATACAGTGGCTGATGTGGCTTCTCAATAATTATATAACAGAAAAATCATCGCGTTTCAGATTTTAGCTTACGTAGCAAATGTGAATACCATGAGCTTTAATTGACGATCGACACTAGTATTACGCAAAACGGGGATGTAACAGATGAGAATTCTGCAGTTCTGAGTGAAGCCTTATGCGCTCAAAAATGCGGCATCGCGTGCGTTCATTACCTTGTCGGTGTTTAGGCAGCGTCAGGGCGGCGCAACTCCTCACATCTCGCCGTCTCGGAAGCAACTCTCTCCTAACTTCTCCTTACTACAATTTACCGAAGTTGGTATAAAAAAAACTGTCTGGCTGTGTTTTCATCTGACCAATCAGGGTCTCAATGCTAACCTTAAGCTCCACCTACAAACATTCTGTCTATCCAATGAGAAACGTTATACTTTTCGTGGTGGGGCAATGTTTTTAAAGTTTGCAACGTAACAGAGACGCGAAAAAGTCTCACGCTAAAACTTGCAGCTGGTGTGGTCCTTTTAGTGTTATCGTAAGATCTATACTGTTCTTCTGCAGGGCTCTAGCTTTTACCATGGGCTGTTGGGTGGTCCTAGCGGTTAGCTGGCGACGTGGGTGTCCGTCCCTTATCGTAGGGCCTTCCAGCTTAACATGGTTCTGCTCTCGGCTTCTGTTCTCGTTTCTCCCCTCGGAACTGCGTCTGTCTCACGGTGGGAAGGTATGACCAAAAAAATGGTTCAAATGGCTCTGAGCACTATGGGACTCAACATCTATGGTCATCAGTCCCCTAGAACTTAGAACTACTTAAACCTAACTAACCTAAGGACAGCACACAACACCCAGCCATCACGAGGCAGAGAAAATCCCTGACCCCGCCGGGAATCGAACCCGGGAACCCGGGCGTGGGAAGCGAGAACGCTACCGCACGACCACGAGATGCGGGTGAAGGTATGACATGCATTTAGGCATTGTTGTGTGTTAGTCTGTGGTATTCCATTTGCTCACTCGTGACTCGTATTACTTTGGTTAATTTAATGTCACGATTTATTCGGAGCTATGTGACATACTACTGGATTTGCTTATCATGTCAGGGTTTTCATGGAAGGTGTTGGATTTGCCTGACACCTTACAGCTTCATTGCTTTATATTAACGCTTGGAGCTCTGGTTCTTTCCCAACACAGTTTCGACATTTTACTACTATACTATCTATGGTTCCTAGGTCAGCCCTTGTCCTCTGCTCGAACTGCTCCCTTTGAGACCAAAACCATTTTTGTTCTTTTCTGAGACCCTCTAACCTAAAAAAAGAAACGCCCAATCCCCTCCACATAGTCCTCGCTACCCGTGTAGGCGCCTCGTGTCTATAGTGGAACCACCGACCTATTAGGCGGGAGCCGATACCGCACCAACCTATGGCACAAGTCGAACGCATGAAGTAATGTTAAGTAAGTATCTACGTGATAAGGTAAATTTTGCCTCAAGTCTCGAACGTCATTCATGTAGAAGATGTAGTCTTTTGAAACCGGATGAATCTTTCCGAGACAAGGTTGCATTTTTTTTTTTCAACGCCCAATTTAGACAACTACGGCCCATGGTCCGATAAATTATTTTGTGTGGGCCTTAGCGCTCCACTCAGACCGCTTAGCCGGTGGCCTGGGACCTCACCGCGCAACGAAATTTCACTACGCAGCTGAGGCCGCGGGCACCGTTGCCCATGCAACACCACGTGGAGGTAGGGCTGTGTGGAGGTCTTTTGTCCTTTTTTTGTTTAAGATACAGCCGTGATTCCTTCATGAAATTATAATACATGAAATTAGAAAATTGTAAAATATTCATTTTTGAGAAGAGAAGAGAAAAAGAATATAGGAAATATTAGTGTTGGAGAAAGTTGTCCCTTCACCAGCGATGCTCAGGGAAGTGGTTTCGGAATGTGTCATTGATCCCGACGTTCCTGGGCAGCGCGTTCCATTGTCAGCTTATTACACGGAATAATTCACGTCTCGGAGGTCACGAGTCATCTCTCTCGTAGCTGTTCTAATATCTAGGTCTTGTTAGTATTTTTATAATGTAGGTGTGTTGATTATCTAAACTAATTGTGATACAATTTAGTAATGTAGTCTAATTACTGGATAACGTTGAACCTAGTGCAACAACAGGCCACTATCTACCCTATTTATTCAATTGACAGGTTTCTGTTCTACTTTATCTGTGTGTTACTGTTTCTACATTTGGTGTCGTTCGTTACATGTGCTGAGTGTTGTTTTTGTCTCATTATATGTGTGTTAATTAGCTAAATTACTTGTGTTATAGTTTTTCTGTCTTAATTTATTTAGTTTAATGTTCTACATAACACGTGGTACAGTAGACGGCCACCAGTTATCTTATTTAATAGATTATCAGGTTTTTATTCTAATTTCTCTTTGTATTACTATTTCATCATTTAGTGTCGTGCATGTGTCAAGTACATGTTATTGTTTATTTGTCTCGTGGTTGGTGTTAACGTCAGAGGAATCAGTTGTACTGGAGTTCGTCTGAGCTAACGCAATTCGTCTCGCTGTCGTCTAGATCATTGTCGATATAGACTCATTTCTTTATATAGCGTGTTTAATTTTGGTGATTAGACGTGTGTGTTTGTTTAATAGTTCCCGTTTGTTAACGTCCATAAGTGTGCTTGCAGTGTCACTGCGATAATTCCTGGTATGTTTCTATACAGGGTGTTCGGAAATACACGTCACAAATTTCTAGGATTTGTAGAAGGGAGTGATTCAAATGGTTCAAATGGCTCTGAGCACTATGGGACTCAACTGCTGTGGTTATAAGTCCCCCAGAACTTAGAACTACTTAAACCTAACTAACCTAAGGACAGCACACAACACCCAGCCATCACGAGGCAGAGAAAATCCCTGACCCCGCCGGGAATCGAACCCGGGCGTGGGAAGTGAGAACGCTACCGCACGACCACGAGATGCGGGCAGAAGGGAGTGAGTACACAGTATTTTGAACAAGAGTTCATGTCCATAAACCTACCGTTTCCGTTCTATGGCGGTTTCAATTCAGATATTTAGTGCATCCACTTCTGTTTGAGGAATTGCATCAGACGTGACGCAGTACATTCTTAGGTAATAATTCGAAAGGAAACATAACGAGACATTCATTTATCACTTAAGCACATTTGTTTGTATTAACATTTACACATTATGTGTTTACATTATTCAAAAAAAATCCAGAATAAAGTACGTACAGAACAGTACTGATGCATTCCAACAGCGGCTCGATGTGGCGACTACCAACGTGGTTACAGACATTGTACCTACGAAGCATGTTCTGGTACACACTCTCCATCACACCTGGTGTCTCTTCAGTTCCTTGCGCAGCTGTCAGCATTCGTGCCAGCGGATCATTCTCTTTCTGTACAGGAGTCTCGTAAATTAAATTTGCATACGATCCCAAAAGAGCAGTCCACAGGAGTTAAATCTGGCGATAGCGGCGGCCAAGTGATTGGACCACCTCGGCCTACCCATCTTTCACCATATCGTCTGTTCATGTGTCCCCGAAACGCATGTGAAATATGAGATGGTGCTTCATCACGCTGAAATCACGTTTCTGGCGGACATTCAGTAGCACAGCTTCCAAGACCGAGTCCAATACGTTTCGTAGGAACTCTTAAGACTTTTTCTCTCAGCAGACGTGGACACGTTACACATCTAAATTGAAACCGTCGGATGTGGGTTCCTATTCAAAATATTATGTTCTCTCTCCCGTTTACAAGTGCTACGAGTTTGTAACGGGAATTTCCGAATGCTCTGTATAAGTGGATGTGCCTCACAATACAGAGCTAAATGTTACGGAGGTTCATATTCCCCATATTCCCAGTCACCGATGTCAGCAAGTGAAACGCGCTGCAAATGCGCCGGATAAGGGCCGTGCCCAGTTAGGAAGTGAACCACGCCGCGGCTAGGATTGACATATTTCATTTGTAACCGCTCCCTGATGTTGGGGAAGAAGGTGTACAATCTACGACCCTTATCACTTTCGTCCCACTCTCGTTGCCAGCAGATGTCAACCCGCTAGGAGTTTAGCTGCCGTTCCTGCTCGATAGTTCTCCTGTAATTTCCTTGACCTTGTAAGAGCTTCCCCTCCTCAGCCAGTAGGTTGCAGATCGACATTTGATGATTATATCCATTGGAAAGACAGCCTCTACTGAGATGGTGCCGAATGCCCCTGAGAGTGTCAGCAGCATATTCGTCTGTCCGTGCCTCACGGTTATCTCGTTCGTTGTACTCCTTGGAGCACGTACTGTTCGGCCTGCAGCACTTACTGGTGGCAACTGCGTTACTCGGTGTCAGGAGCGTGAAACCGCAGCTGGTGCTGCCGCGAGGAAGGCGGCCTTGCACGGGGCAACACCGTGCTGCGAGCGACCCTCTGCCGCTGCGCTGCGCGAGACGCGAGAAGCAAGCCGTGGCTGGCCTTTGCAGGGCGACTTGAGGCAGGTCGCCGGAGCAGACCTTGGCACACTGGCTGCTGGCTGCGCCCGCCGAGCGGAAAGCGCGCAGCCGCCTGCTTCCCCGGCCGCGTCTCCTAAGCGTCACACTCCTATAGGCCTTCCTACACTAGAGAGCCAAAAAAACTGGAACACCTGCCTAATGTCGTGTAGGGCCCCCGCGAGCACGCAGAAGTGCCGCAACACGACGTGGCATGAACTCGACTAATGTCTGAAGTAGTGTTGGAGGCAAGTGACACCATGAATCCTGCAGGCTGTCCATAAATCCGTAAGAGTACGAGTGGGTGGAGGCCTTGCAAGACATCCCAGGTATGTTCAATAATGTTCCTGTCTGTGGAGTTTAGTAGCCAGCGTAAGTCTTTAAACTCAAAAGAGTGTTCCTGGAGCCACACTGTAGCAATTCTGGACGTGTGGAGTGTCGCCTAGTACTGCTGAAATTGCCCAAATCCGTCGGAATGCACAATAGACATGAATGGATGCAGGGGATCAAACAGGGCGCTTACATACATGGCACCTGTCAGAGTCGTATCTAGACGTATCAGGCGTCCCGTATCACTCCAACTGCCTACGCCCCGCACCATTACAGAGCCTCTACCAGCTTGAACAGTCCACTGCTGACATGCAGAGTCCATGGATTCATGAGGTTGACTCCATACCGGTACACGTCCATCCGCTCGATACAATTTGAAACGAGACTCGTCGATCAAGCAAAATGTTTCCAGTGATCAACAGTCCAATGTCGGAGTTGACGGGCCCAGGCGAGGCGTAAAGCTTTGTGTCGTGCAGTCATCAGAGGCACACAAGTGAGTGTTCCTGAAGAACATCCGCACTTGGCTTGGTGTATCCAGTGGTAGAATACTGTGCCCCAGTGTGGCTCAACAGAAAACACACACATACATGGTAGGTAGCCAACTTAATGTAACAATGCGTATTATATCAGGCACAATCAGGCCAACTCCTACAGTGTGGCTGCCCGTTCTCAGTAACATAGCCGCTCCTAACCTGCACCGAGAACACGTTTTGGTTGGAGAATTTCAAAAAATCATTACCAACCATCAATTACAAATCCATGAAGATACTCATGACATCCAAGGAAACCGACTCCGGTCTATGCATCCTCCACTAAAGACCGTACAGGCGCTGCACCAAACCAATTTAAAAATAAATGACCGATGGAAAGAGGAATGGGAGAGCAGAACAGCAGTAAACTGCAACAGTATGCCAAGCATCTTTAGTAAACCAAAAGGGTTTGATTGCCCTCGCAAAGTTTGGTCAACTCTTAATCCCATCAGAACCAACTGTCGGAGATGCGCCGACTCATTACACAGATGGGGTAAACTTCCTTCGGCCGCTTGCGACTGTGGCGCTGAGAGACAGGCGGTCAAACACAACGTGCAGGAATGCCCACTAAGGGCATATGAGGGTGACCCACAGGATTTCCTAATGGCGACCCAAGAGGCAATCGACTATGTATTTTCTAAGCTGGACGTTTGTTTGTGATTGCTCTTCCGTGAGTGTAAATTTACAATTGGTGGTATCCTGATAAACAAACTGTTATTTATTGTTCTGTTTATACATGTGTGATTTTTTTTAAATCGTGTTGTTTCTGTAATTTTTACTGTGATGTTATGAGCCATACGCTAAATAAATAAATAAATCCGAAAGCCCATATCGATGAAGGTTAGCACGCTGACACTTGTTGATGGCCCATCATTGAAATCTGCAGCAATTTGCGGGCAGGACCGTTTTCCGGCCACAGTGATTCCGGAGATTTGGGGTTTTACCGGATTCTCGATATTCACGACACACTCGCGAAATGGTCGTGCGGGAAAATCCCCACTTCATCGCTACCTCGGAGATATCCCATCGCTCGTGCGCCCACGATAACACCACGTTCAAACTCAATTAAATATTGATAACCTGCCGCCGTAACAGCAGTAACCGATCTAAAAACTGCGTCAGACACTTGTTGTTTTATACAGGCGTTGCCAACCACAGCGCCGTACTCTGCTTGTTTCCATATCTCTGTATTTGGATACGCATGTCTATACCAGTTTCTTTGGCGCTTCAGTGTAGTACCGCTAGAATCAATATGAGCCCATAAGTATATTCGAAATACGCTTAGGTGACAAAAGTCATGGGACAGCGATTTGTACATATACATGGCATTAGTATCGCTTACACGTATAAAAGGGCAGTACACTGGCGAAGCTCTCATTAGTACACAGGTGATTCATGTGAAAAGGTTTCCGACGTTATTATGGCTGCACAACGGGAATTAAGAGACTTTGAAAGCGGATTGGTACTTGGAGCTAGGTGCATGGGACAGTGTTAGGGAATTCAGTATTCCGAGATCCACATCGTTAAATTTGTCCCGAGAATGTTACATTTCCGGCATGACTTCTCACCACGGACAAAGCAAACAACGGTAGACAGCAGCGTCGTTTTCCTGGAATTATCAGTGCTAACAGACAAGCAACACTACGTGAAATGCTCGCAGAAATCGATATAGGACGTACGACGAACGTATCCGTTAGGACAGAGCGGCGAAATTTGGTGTTGATGGGCTGTGGCAGCAGACGACTGATGCGAGTGCCTCTGCTAACAGCACGACATCGTTTGCAGCGTCTGTCCTGGACTCGTGACCATATCGGTTGGACCCTAGACGACTGTAAAATCGTGGCCTGGTGAGGTGAGTCCCGATTTCAGATGGTAAAAGCTGCTGGCAGTGTTCTAGTGTGGTGCAGATCCCACGGAGCCATGGACCCAAGTCGTCAACAAGCCATTGTGAAAGTTGGTGGTGGGTTCATAATGGTGTGGGCAGTGTTTACATGGAATGGACTGGGTCCTCTGGATGTTCTTTTACTTGGATACCATTTGCAGCCATTCAAGGTCATGTTCCCAAACAACGATGGAATTTTTATGGATGACAAAGCGCCATGTTACAAGGCCACTGTTGCTCGTGATTGGTTTGAAGAAGGTTCCGGGCAATTAGAACGAATGGTTTGGCCACCCAGATCGGCCGATATGAATTCCATCGAACATTTGTGGGACTGGTCAGGTGAGTCCCGATTTCAAATGGTTAGAGCTGATGGTAGTGTTCCTGCACCAGATCCTGGACCAGCAACGCTTTCGCAATTGTGGACAGCTATAGAGGCATCGTGGTTCAATATTTCTGTAGGGGACTTCCAACAACTTCTTGAATCCATGTCACGTCAAGTTTCTGCACTACGCAGGGCAAACGGAGGTTCGACACGATATTAGGAGGTATCCCATGACTTTTTTTACCATAATATATACAAGGCGCTAGGCTTATACTTAGAGATATTGTGATCAATGCTACCTTAGTATGTACCCACTTCAACGTGCTACCTGTTTTATCTCTGTGTCTAACAGATTTAGTAGTTTGTGTTTTCTGCAAAGTCGTAACTGCACTACGAAGTGGACAGCGCCTGTCAGTATAGACTAACAGTTTTCATTCCATGTTCCCAGACATCAGTACTTGACCTGTTGCCCAGTGCAAAATAAACGCGAATGGCTTACTTGTGACTGAGTACTTGCACGTAATAACCAACCTAAAAACGTAGTACTCTTAATAGCTATAATTATTAGTCTACAAATGAAGTAAATACTGACGCAATATTGTGCAGTACAATTTCATCAGTCATCAATAAAAATATCTCCACTTTTACCCCTAAAACCCTGAATACATGTCTTGTTTTAAACCTGTTATTTTCAAAATATATGATTTCTCATCTTTCAATTAGTTGTATCCAATTATGTTTTGTTCAGTTTTATGTTTACGACACACAAAAACGTGTTCGTTCTATTTGCACTGAATACCAATGGGGTCAATATGACCCCAATCTATCTTTTTTCTTTTAATTCAACATTATGAAAACAGAATGATGACTCTTACGTTGAAATGTTGTTTTACGAAACAACGAAAATAAAATTTCCCGCTTATTTTTGTATCGACTGTTATGGTTTCTTGTCTCAGATGTTATCTGTAGCATATCATTTGACTCAGTACCAATCTGTGTCTAATACTGAAAGCGAGACCATATCGTAGCAAGTGAAATTTGTGACCGAATTGACCACTTCTCACTAGGCGGAACATTGCGGTGGAGAGTCATCGACAATGTATAAGTACATTCATGGATGCCACAGGAAAAATGTATTTGGACCCCTTGCTGCTCATGTTGTAGATAAATAACCTGTCAGATAGTATTAGTACTAGCTGGACACTTTTTGCGGTAGACGCAGCTACGTTGATGATGTAAAAAAATCAAACCTTCATCCACACAAAGGTTAGTTGGAACACAACAGTACCTTAACCAAGCATGTTTCTGTTGGAAATGGTACTCAGTGTCTTCTTCCGACCTTTGAAGTAGCTTACACAAGCTGTTACAGGAATACCTACAGTTTAACGTGCACTCCGAAGCACGTTGCATCTCGACATTTTTCAAATCCAAAAATATTTGTAAGGGTGAATTAAATGATATATGGCAGATGAAAATCTTAAGTCTGACGGATAATCGAACACGAGGCCCTTACACCCCAGCCTCGCACCTGATCACGGAGCCACCAAGCCACATACTCTATCTCTCATGTACTATACTCATATACTATATGAAATAAACTGTCGAGGTATTAAGACAGATGTTAATAGGATTTGAAAATGATGCAAAGACTGGCAGACTGTTTAAATGTTCAGAAATATATAACTGTGCATTTCACAAAACTCAGATCGTAGTATCCCATGTCGACAATAATCGCAGTTGGAATCTGTCAACTCGTACAAATAACCTGGATATAACATCCTGTGGCGATGTGGAATGATCACAAAGATTGCTTACAAAACACTTTTTATATCCAGCCGAGAATTATTGGTCAAGTGAATAGGACTAACAGGGAATATTTGACGTATACACAAATGGCAGCACGAATAATCACATGTTTGTTTGACTCATCATTTCGTTAAAGCCTACTAACAAAGTTTCAAGAATCAGTAGTGAGGTATTAGCATACTACGTGCCGTTCCAGTAGAAACCGAAAGCGAAGACGAGACCAATCACAGCGACCACATGGGCATTGCAGTAGTCATTCTTCACGCACTCCATACGTGAATGGAACGGGAAGGAACCGAGAACGTTGGACAATGGGAAGTATCCTCTGCCGTGGATATGTGACGCCAATTTCAACTTTATACATCTGTGGCGTTCCAGCATATTTTCCAGTGGCATGTACCTGTTTCCATTATGCCGTCTCCTAGGTATTTTATAATCGCTTGGAATCCAGCAAAGATCGTCCTTGTTCCTCTTACCACACATTAGGCTGGCTACATGTCCCCTCCCTCTCCCCTACATCATTTGCATTGCAGTCACAAGTACGTCTTCTATTCCAGTTTTTTTACGTAATCTAATTTCATTGTTTTCCTGACTGTCCTATGAATTCCCAATATGCATCTCTCCATCGCTCGCTCAACATCTCACAGTTTCTGAAAGGTTTTCGTGTCAAAAGTTTGTGTTTCACTGGCACACATTAAAACTGGCAGCCCACTGACTAAACTTTCTTTTTAAGAGAAGCTGAATGCTCAGTTTATGCAATTCTAGTTAGTTTATCAAAGGAATTCTAGATTTGTTTTATTTTCTGTATATATCTTTTGCCAGCCACTGTCATCAACGACGCTAAATAAACACGGTCACCTACTTCTAAGACGTAATTATTAATTTTTCTGAGGTGTTGATTGCTCCTTATTTTAGACTTATTGTTATTGCCTTTCAAGTCTACTAACTTTCTCTATTAATTGATATCCACATGGTTTTACTAAACTTGGACAAACTACAGGAAACGATCCTTGAGAATACTGCGTGCAAAAAAGGTCATATGGCCGGAAGTACGTTCCAGAATCACTTGGTGGAGATAAAAGATCTTTGACAGTGACCCCGGTATCAACACGAGGCACGAGGCCGCCAGCTTGGGGTAAGCCAGACGACAGTGTTGAACATTTTTTCTTCACGACAGCTGCCGCTATCCGTACCATTCGTAACGCGTACCTACAAATTTGCCTCCGCGGTGACTGTTTTGTCACTGATTCGTCGCACAGGCCACCGCGGTGCTGGAATTTTTGTTATCCATCCTGTTCACAGATGAGGCTACCTTTACGACGGATGGTATCGTCAAGCTTCACAACACCCACCTGTGGGCTACGGAGAATACCCATCAGCGAATCACTGCCCACGCTTTTACCTTAATGTTTGGGCGGGGATTATTGGCAACTGAATCTCGGGACCAGTCTTATTGTTATTAATTTTGAGATCTACTTACTAACGTGCTCCATTAATTTACCTTGTTCTCCGGTTTTAGTGACCTCGACATTCACAGCCGTTGTACTTTGCGTAAGAGAATACACACCTTTTGGCACTTTGTTGTGAAGATGCTAGGGCTGTCATGGAAACTGTGCAGTCGCGTGCTACTTTTGGGGAACTTGTAACCTGATGGCACAGGCAGGCTGGAGACAAGTCTCCGGTTCGAATGTAGCCGCGGAACACAAGGTCCTTGACACGACTTTCACTTTTATGGAAGCTCCTCCTGCGAGCACAACTTGCAAAACGGTTCATAGTTCACGCTGTAGGTCGCAGATGCTTGGGCTGCAAGAAGCCAGCTGGGATGCAAGAGACAGGCAGACCCGAGTTGTGGTGCTAATCGCATTTGGTCCCTATAGACGTGCATTCTTTAATTTACTTTTGCAATATGTAGCGTTATTACAGCTTGCGTAAGTCCATTTAAAATTCTAATGTACGATCCGTAATACATAATTTGTAATACTCTTACTAAATGCCACGGAAGACACTAGTCCAATAAGACAAGATGTCGGTTCTTCTTCCCTTGCAAGATTCTTTTTCACGGTCAATAAAAGTAATGTAAGTAGGTGTAATAAATTCTCGACGTTTTCTATTAACTGGTGAAAACACGATCTGCCTTTACGGAAACCGTTCTGTGCACCATTTATAATTGTTTCTGCTATTACGCCAACTCTTCTTTGCACTATCTAACGCACGGAGTTACACAAGTATGACCTACCCTCTTTCGGCTAGGTGACGATGTCACAAATAAACGGCAAAAATTATTACCGAAAAACCAACATTACTGGAGATACATGATTTTTGCAGACAATCAGACCATTTCGGCTGTTACGGAATACTATCCACAACGTGAACAGTACCTGGTTTTGAAAGTAGCATATGAAAATTATTTAAATACCTCCATATAAAAAATAAAATTTATGGTATATAGAAGATGCGAATCAGTTAGGACAAAAGTTGTCATTAATAACGACGCAATACAGCAAGTTCGCAATTCGTTTACCTTGGATGTGACATTACTTACATATTAAATGATAAAGTGATTAAACTCTATAGAAATACCTGTATCTATATGGCACTACCGAAAGGCATTTTAAAAATAGCAGAAGCTATGTACTGCATAAACTATATAATGCAACGGCAGAAGCAACGATGTTGTATGGATGTGAATGCTGGGGAGTTGCTAACCGACAGATCAAAATGACAGAAATTGCAGAGATGAGCTGTCTGAGAACAGTAACTTGCAGTGCAGAGGCTTAAGCAGACCATTTCTACCAATAAAGTTCGTCTACTTCGGACAATCTGATGACGTAGCGTAATGCGATGCGTGATTAACATTTTCTATGACCATTCATTGAAAAGGGAAAGAGAGTGAAAAGGGAAAAGTATGAGCTATTAGTACCGTCGATGGAACATTGAAACCTAACATTCCTTAATTGTTACAACCTTATGTTCTCACAGTGCGACACAAAACTTGGAAGTTCAGTGTTAGCGTTTGTGTCACAGGTGTTATTGTAGTCAGCAGTCTGGACAACTGTGTGTTTTTTCCTCACACTCTTCTGCTGCTGCACCTTAAGGCGCGCTGTTTACCAGACGAGTACGTCACATTGCAAGTAATTGAAAATTTGATAATCACTACCGTCGAATTTCCTGTGATGGAAAGTATAAGCCGTACATTTTCACGTAAATCAGGCTAGAATCCTCCAATTATGGGCGATATTTAAAGGCCAGATAACTCTGTGGCAATAGCTTGTTACGGAAGTGTTATCACTTCAAAATAAATGTCAATAACTTGTAATACTGTGGCTCCACACAACTCTTTTTACTTTACGTAGTATTTAATGTTAATTTGCTCAAATTAGGCATCCCGTTAAAGAGAAACGCACTGCTCATCTTGTACCTAAATTCTTTAATTGTCTTTACCAGCCTCAGGACACACAGATATTCAATAATGCTAAATCTAATTATTTAAAGGCTGTTTAAATTTTTTCCATTCTGATTGGAAAGCATTCTTAAATAAGTGGTTGATACAATGGATGAATACTGTTTTAAGAGTATTCCTAGTACGCGTCGCCACGTATTATTGTACTGAGAGCCTCCGCCCCCTCCCATGCTCTAGAAGTAGGTTCGACATTGCTTGAAAAGATATCGTAAGAGAGATATTCTTTCAAAGCTAGACACTTCAGTTAGCAAGCATTCCGAGGGAAAGGTTTTCTAACGAATATTACGTTGTAGAGAACTATATAGCAGTTACTGATAGTGACTAATTCTGTGAATTTATCCACACGTAACATAAATGTTAGAAGGTTCCATCTCTGAAGTTTAAAATTATTAATTCTTATCTCAGCATTCTATGTCTGATATGGACTGGCGGCCGTATTTATATCTGGCCACAAACAATTAAGAATTCGTGTACTGCTTTCGATCCATACTTTCCTGTAAAAAATAATCTTTTGTTTTAGTGATTGGACTAGTAGTCCAGTTGCTTAAAATCCATTATTTACACTACTACAGTCACGAAAGCTGCGAAAGGGTAACACTAAACTGCCATTTCAGTACTATAGTACAAGGGCATTACACTTTATATTGCGTTGTTGAGTTTCCGACTGTAACAGAAAAAGAAAGACCATTCTACACAAGGGTACACCACCCATCTTTTGTCCCACAGTGTTGGATTCGTCCTATTGTTCCATATCAGTGCTTCCACTTAGACTCTTATTTAAATTAGTCCGATTATGACGTGTAAGAGCCAAAGCTGTGATCCAGTCGCAACAAACGGAGCGAGGTAGCGTAGTGGTTAAGCACAATGGACTCACCTTCGGGAGGGTGGCGGTTCAAATTCGCGTTTATCCATCAAGATTTCCTTCAGTTGCTCCAGGGAAATACCGGTATGGTTTCTTTGCAGAGGTCACGGCCGCTTTTCTTCCCCTTCCTTTCGTAATCCGAGCTCGTGCACCATCTCTGATGAATTCGACGTCGACGGGACGTAAAACCCTAAACTTCCATCCTCCATTCCTTCCTTTCCTCACAACATAACTGTTTGCAGGCAGCCGTCACTGTGCTAGCCTCTGCGGCGATAGAAAATCGCTTTAAATTAGCTATCTCTACAAAAATAGTTTTCTGTTAGTCATCAGACCCTTGACTGGCCGGCCGCTCTGGCCGATCTGTTCTAGGCACTTCAGTCTGGAACCGCGCGACCGCTACGGTCGCAGGATCGAATCC
This sequence comes from Schistocerca nitens, assembly GCF_023898315.1. Classification (NCBI taxonomy): domain Eukaryota; kingdom Metazoa; phylum Arthropoda; class Insecta; order Orthoptera; family Acrididae; genus Schistocerca; species Schistocerca nitens. The sequence continues at coordinate 411,668,921 of NC_064618.1, forward strand.
TGCCTCGGGCATGGATGTGTGTGATGTCCTTAGGTTAGTTAGGTTTAAGTAGTTCTAAGTTGTAGGGGACTGATGACCTCAGAAGTTAAGTCCCATAGTGCTCACAAGGGAACCTCCCCATCGCACCGCCCTCAGATTTAGTTATAAGTTGGCACAGTGGATAGACCTTGAAAAACTGAACACAGATCAATCGAGAAAACAGGAAGAAGTCGTGTGGAACTATGAAAAAAATCAGTAAAATATACAAACTGAGTAGTCCATGCGAAGATAGGCAACATCAGGGACGCTGGAAGGCAAGCTGCTCCGTGGTCCCGTGGTTAGCGAGAGCAGCTACGGAACGAGAGGTCCTAGGTTCAAGTCTTCCTTTGAGTGAAAATTTTAATTTTTTATTTTCAGTTTATGTGACAAACTCTTACGTTGTCATCACTATTTTGGGAGTGATTATCACATCTACAAGAAAACCTAAATCGGGCAAGGTAGAAGAATCTTTTTACCCATTCGCTAAGTGTACAAGTTAGGTGGGTCGACAACATATTCCTGTCATGTGACGCACATGCCGTCACCAGTGTCGTGTAGCATGCATCAGACGTGTTTTCCCGTGTAGGAATCGGTTGACCTATGACCTTGCGATTCGGCTCCCATTGGGGAGGCACGTCCTTTCGTCTACTAATCGCACGGTTTTGCGGTGCGGTTGCAAAACACAGACACTAAACTTATTGCAGTGAACAGAAACGTCAATGAACGAACGGACAGATCATAACTTTGCGAAAATAAAGCAAGTAAAATTTTCAGTCGAGGGAAGACTTGAACCAAGGACCTCTCGGTCTGCAGCTACTCACGCTAACCACGGGACTATTTTTTTTTTTTTAATATCTCATTTTGTTCACTTTTGTTCGTTGCATCTGCTCGGGGCGGACGTCGTAAGACATCCGTTTAAGTTCGTTGTTGATCGATTAGCTCAGTTTTTTTTTTTTTTTTTTTTATTACAGAGGGCTGCTAACCCTCTGACCGAACACGCTGAGCTGCCGCGCCGGCATAAAATCTCATTTTGTTCGCTTTTGTTCGTTGTGTCTGCTCGGGGCGGACGTCGTAAGACATCCGTTTAGGTTCGTTGGTGATCGATTAACTCAGTTTTTTTGTTACAGAGGGCACGTAACCCTCTGACCGAACACGCTGAGCTACCGTGCCGGCACAGGACTACGGCGCTGCTGAGCTCGCGCTCTCCTTGATGTTGCTTATCATGCGTATGGACTACTCAGTTTGTATATTTTACTAATTTTTTTCACGGTTCCACATAACTTCTTCCTGTTTTCTCGATTGATCTGTGTTCAGTTTTTCAAGGCCTATCCACTGTGCCAACTTATAACTAAATCTGAGGGGGGTGCGATGGGGAGGTTCCCTTGTCAGAGCCATTTGAACCAGACCCTTGAATGGCTTAATGCGGCCTGCCACGAATTTCTCTCCTGCGTTAACTTCTTCATCTCTGAGTAGCACTTGCACCCTACGTGCTCAATTATTTGTTGGAGGGATTCCAATCTCCGTCTCCCCCTACTGTTTTTACCCTCTAGTACCATGGACATTATTGCCTGATGTCTTAACGCATCATCCAGTCCCTTATTCTTGCCAGTGTTTTCCATGCGTTCCTTTCTTCACCGATTCTGCGGAGAATCTCATCATTTGTTATCTCATCAGTCCACCTAACTTTCAACATTCTTCTGTGGAACCGCAACTCAAACGCTTCGATTCTTTTCTGTACCGGTTTTCCCATTGTGCGTGATTCATTACCATACAGTACTGTGCTGCAAAGGTACAGTCTCAATTTGTTTTCCTCAAACCTTTCTACATCTACATCTACATCTACAATATTCACAATAATGTGCCTGGCAGAGGGTTCAATGAACCACCTTCAAACTGTCTCTCTACCGTTCCACTCTCAAACGGCGCGAGGGAAAAACGAGCACTTAAATTTTCTGTGCGAGCTCTGATTTCTCTTATTTTATCGTGATGATCATTTCTTCCTGAGTAGGTGAGTGCGAACAAAATGTTTTCGCAATCGGAGGAGAAAACTGGTGATTGAAATTTCATTAGAGGATCCCGTCGCAAAGAAAATCGCCTTTGTTTTAATAATTGCCACACCAATTCACGTATCATGTCTGTGACACTATCTCCCCTATTTCGAGATAATACAAAACGAGCTGCCCTTCTTTGTACTTTTTCGATGTCATCCGTTAGTCCCACCTTACGCGGATCCCACACCGCACAGCAATACTCCAGAATAGGGCGGACAAGCCAATACACTTCTCTTGCTCAGAAATGCCCTCTTTGCCTGATTTTTAATTCATCATTGCTTCGTCTGCCATGGGTTATTTTGCTTCCAATGTTGCAGAATTCCTTAACTTCGCCTGCTTCGGGACAACCAATTTCGATGTTAAGTTTCCCGCTGTTCTAATTTCTGCTATTTCTCGTTATTTTTGTCTTTTTCCGGTTTACTCTCAGTACATATTCTGTTCTGTACAACCTGTAATCTTTCTTCACTTCCTTCGTGGACAGAAATGACATCAGCAAATCCATCATTGTTCGCCTTTCACCGTGAATTTTAATCCCATTCTTGAACAATTCTTTTATTTCCACCATTGATTCTCCGATGCATAGATTGAACAGTAAGGGCGAAGGGCTGTATACAACCTTTTTAATCCTAGCATTTTGTTCTTGGTCTTCTAGTCACATAAAAAACTGAAATTCACGAATTGAGTAGCTCTCCATAGTGTCTCCCATATGCCCCTCATTCGATCGCTTACATCACACATCGCAATGATCGCGCAACCAAACGTCACACGAGTTTTCTACTGCAACGGTTCGTTGAGAATTGGTTGTCGTAGTGCTTTGCGCAGCGGTAGTGGCGACACAGTGGGAGTCTACAGTGCCATGCTCACATTGGTGTACTGATGGTGGGAGCAGTCAGCCCTTAGCTGTCAGATGCAAACTGGATGAATTCGGCCTACAACATTACAACGATTCTTGGAGAAGCGTTTAAGCGGGCTAAGGGTATGCAGCAGGACGCAGTACGGCCTGGAAGCGCCGGTGCGGCGACGGCGGGGGACGTGTCACCAGGCGCCATTGTCGGTCAGTGGGGCAGCCCAGGAACGCCAGACGGCCGGAGAAAGTGGCCGCTCACAGGCACATCATACTGTACTGGCAACGTAGTGTACAAGCTGCGGCATCCCGCCATACTAGAACACTCACACACGCCCCCTTCCGTTTTGCAGTCTTTCCAAAATACACTGATGGAAATGGAAAGCATTTCCTCACGAAGCATCAGTTCGATAACTGTTAAATTACAAGGGTCACTCCAAAAGAAATGCACACTATTTTTGTAAAAATACAGTTTTCATTCTGCATGTGTGAAAGTTTTACAGTGCACAGATACATCCTTCCCGCTTGTTTTCAAACTTAGTTCAACCTATTCCCGTGAGTGGCGCCGTCAGAGCATGTCGTAAAGGTGGCTGCTACACTTGACGTTCGTCAGAAGCAACGTGCTGTCATATAATTCCTGTGCTGTGAAAACGAGACAGTGGGGAACATCCACAAGAGGTTGAAAAAGGTGTATGGAGATGCTGCTGCCGATCGCAGTACAGTCAGTCGGTGGGCCAGCAGGTTACGTGATGAAAGCGGGCACGGCAATATTGAGGACTGTCCTCGCAGCGGCAGGTCTCGTACTGCACACACTCCAGACAATGTGAAGAGAGTTAACGAATTGGCGACTGCTGACAGACGCATCACTGTGAACGATTTGTCACGCTACGTTGGGATAGGGGAAGGAAGTGCTTGCAGAATACTGAAAGTGTTGGCGTTAAAAAAGATTTTGTGCCAGGTGGGTTCCCAGGATGTTGACAGTGGCTCACAAAGAAATAAGAAAAACGGTATGCAGCGAACTTTTGGAACAGTACGAGAATGGTGGCGATGAATTTCTCGGAAGAATTGTGACAGGTGATGAAACATGGCTCCATCATTTTTCACCAGAGACGAAAAGGCAATAAATGGAGAGGCAGCATGCAAATTCACCCAAGAAAAAAAATTCAAAACCACACCTTCTGCTGGAAAAGTTATGGCTACGATGTTTTGTCGATTCAGAAGGGCTCTTGCTTGTGGACATCATGCCCAGTGGAACCACCATAAATTCTGATGCATATGTGACGACACTGAAGAAACTTCAAGTTCGACTGAGTCGTCTTCGACCACATCGGCAAAAGCAGGATGTTTTGCTGTTGCACGACGATGCAAGGCCACATGTCAGTCAAAAAACCATGGAAGCGATCACGAAACTCGGATGGACAACACTGAAACACCTGCCTTACAATCCTGACCTGGCTCCATGTGACTATCATCTCTTTGGGAAACTGAAAAACTCTCTTCGTGGAACAATGTTTGAAGATGATGACTCCCTTGTGAACGCTGGCAAACAGTGGCTCCAACAGGTTGGTCCATAAATTTAAGGTGCGGGTATGCAGGCGCTGGTTCCAAGATGGCTTAAGGCAGTTGAGAGGGATGGAAATTATGAGGATAAATGAAAATATTGTTCCTAAAGGATGTATCTAGACACTGTAAAACTTTCAAACATGTAGAATAAAAGATGGATTTAAAAAAAATAGTGTGTATTTCTTTTGGAGTGACCGTCGTAACTGGAGACATTCATCACGTAATGCATATTAAATTTTTAATCCACCCGAGAAGTATGTTAATAATCCACATCAGTACGAGGTGTAATCCACATAGGCACGAATACACTCTTGTACTCGTTGCGGCTTGGTAGCAAGTAGCCCTCTACTGCCATCTTGAGGAATTTCTTGCCATACCTGGAACACGCGCCGTGACGCTTCACGGAGACCACTGGCTCGGAAGCTGGTGTGAAAGTACCCATGACGTCGCAGAAATGCTATACGAGTGTAAATATCACGGACTGGGCAGATCAGCCATGGATCCATATAACCATTCTGTGAAATGAAGTGTATGCTATTGTATTATCCTCCTGGAATATGGCATTTGGTACCCTGCTCATGACGAGTGTGACGACCGAGTTTACCATTATTGCCACATACTGGTCAGTATTCAGCATATAACAATTAAGAAAACAATCCAATAGAGTCCCACACCGTGATCCAATGAGTTGGAGAGGTATGGATACTGAGAATCGCTGTTTGCTGTTACCTGTCACCGAATCGTCTAAGGAGACGTTGGCACCGATCTGACCGCCACAAACAGAAGCGAGACTCATCGCTCAACTAAATTTTCCAGTTGACTCTGGCTCGACACCACGCAACTTTCTGTGGGGTGGTGTCAGCTGTAGACGGCGCATGGCAGCTTTATATCTCAGCACAGCTTCAGTAATCTGTTCCCGACAGTTGATAGTTACACTGATAGCAATGAAAAATAGTACACCATGAACACTTCAGTCTAACGCTACCAAACTGATACTCCAATATAATTCTACGCCTGCGACAAATGTTGATCATGTTTTATGTACATGGAAGTTTATTTCTATTATACCCATCACAGAAAATGCTATTCTTGTAGATAAAGAACGGTGTGAGTATGTGATGATTAGTGAGTGTGTTTGTATATTACTGTCGGATTCGTCACGAAAAGGTTGAACCCGACTGCAATATGTGGGCGAATATAGTGTTGCTAAATTTTACTGCTCATTCTGTAATGCATTTCACTATTGACAAGAATGGCAGCTAGACTTGGTAGATGTGCTCTGCGCTAATTCGGAACCGACCTGCAATGCAAAAATTTAGTTCTAATTGTGGCCACGAGAGAAGTACACTGTCATCCGGAGAATAAAAGGGCTTTCCACACGAAAACCTAAGTAAAAAGTAATATAGGCGCGAAAACATCGCGACAAATCAAATTACATTCTAGATGATAGGTTAACTCCCAGCAAAATTTTCTCATCAACATTCTTTGGTTGCATATGACAAGCTACCTGTAGTAAATAATACACAAGTGATCTGAAAAATTCATGCACAACAAGTGTAAAGGTATTAACAAAAAGAAACGAACTATTGTTTGAACTAAACATCCACAAAATTTAACAAACATTTAACAAAAATATTTACATTACAGAATCAATAAAACGGAAACCCACTGATGATGGTACAGTGGCGCTGAAACATGTTTGGGTACTGAGAAAAAACGGTGTTTTGCATAAATGGCGGACCTCACATCTTACAATTTTAACTGCAAACACAGTCAACCCAAGGAGCAGCAAATCCAAATGATGATTATAGCGCTTGCATTACTTAACGTAGTCGTTTTCGGATTTATGATATAACGAAACATAGTTTAGATAATCTCTGAAATGGGACAGTCATTTAACCCTTAACCCTAGGACGCCCAAGGGAGGGGTTCGTTGAACCCACAATTTTTTTATGTCCCCTGCTTTTGCCCAAGTAACTTTCATATTACATATTCCCTTTGAGTTATTGTTTGTTGGCTATTTTATGAAAAGTTAGTGTCAATATATTTTATAGAAAATTCCTGCTTTGAAAGAAAAAATAAATAAACTTATTATGGGTCCAACAAATCCTCCCTTAGGCTTCCATGCTATAGAAAATTTCCCTTAGTAGGATTTCGTATTTCTCATCTGTACAACAATGCAAGTTAGTTTCTTGTTGGTTGGTATTCTTGATATTCACAACAATCGTTTTACTTTCAGAGGAAGTGATTGTTGATGTCAGTCAGCTGTTATTTATCTTGTACACTTGCAGTGTGTTAGTGCAGTTCCCAACGCGTAGGCCTCCAGTAACTTTGGTGTCCTACACAGCAAAAACGAAACCAAGTAAAAACTTACTGATGTTGTCAACAATGCACCAAGATAAAGGCACTGTTGGAGGAGAGAAGAATAAAACCGAGATAAATGCATATTATAATTCCAATAAGGGGGAATTGATACCATTGATCAAATGGCACGTATGTACACCTGCAAGAGGGGAACAAAGAGATATCCTCTATCTGTATTTTACTCTCTCATCGACATTTGTGCTATCAATGCAACCACCATATTCATCCAGCAATATCCAAGATGGAATGAAAAGAAACACAACAAACGGAAACTTTATCTTCTGCAAGCTGGGATGGAACTAGTGAAATTGCAGGTAGAAGAAAGAAGTGCCAATGCAAGAGGGTTATCTAAGCAAATTGTTCAATCAATGGAGACTATTCTACAAAAGAAAATCAAAGAAGTGACAACAGGAGCACGCCAGCCTCCTGCAGGGAAAGGTCAGTGCCATATTTGTGTACGGAAAGCAAAACAAAGAAGCAGAAGTACAGAAGTACAACAATCTAAGTAAACCAAAACAGTATTGTGGACAGTGTCATAAACATGTGTGTAACACACATTCAGAAAAAATTGTGAAGTGTGTCTCTTGCCTTGAAGTTGAGGACTCAGAGTAGTCTATTGTATATGAACACATCTGTATTTTTTATTGTAATATGTCAATTTTTTATTCACTCAATCCAATATTTATAACAATTAACAAAATTTATAAACCGATGCCTTAGTTAAAATACATAAACCATTTTGAAAGTTGTAATTTTTCATCAGTAAACTTATTTAATACCTGTGGGCTCTCCGGACCCCCCCCCCCACCTCCCTTTAGGCATCCAAGTTAGAAAAAAAGGCTTGGGCGTCCTAGGGTTAAAACATTTCAACAATTGACACACAGTGGTTTTCAGCATGGTGTGTAGGTTTGGAGACTGTCAGCAGGATACCACCATAACTGCAATATCCCGCTGCTGTGTTGCTAAACCCAGTACTGTCTCATCTTGCAACCATTGCTTCCTTTCTATCGTGGAGTCCGTTCTGTTATTTTAAACGCAGCGATCTTATTGCCGTAGTTTTCAGTTCGAAGGCTGATAACATGCACCTCTCCTCGTTAGTCTGCTTTGTCCCCAAGTAACTAACGCTATGTATACTGAGCTCACAAAAGTCATGGGATACTGATATGCACATATACAGATGACGGTAGTACGGTGTATGCAAGGTATTGGCATTGGCATTGGCGGAATTGTCATTTGCTCGCAAATAATTCATGTGAAAAGGTTTCCGGCGTGATTACGGCCGCACGACAGCAATTAATATATTTTAAATGCTGAATGGTGGTTGGAGGTAGTAGACGCATAGGACATTCTATTCCGGAAATCGTTAGGCAATTCAATAATCCGCTATCCACGGTGTCAAGAGCGTCCCGATAATAACACATTACCTCTCACCACGAACATGCAGTGGCCGACAGCCGTCACTTAACGACCGAGAGCGGCGGCGTTTGCGTAGAGTTGTCAGTGCTAACAGACAAGCAACACCGTGTGAAAAAAAAACATAGAAATCAATGTGGGACGTACGACGAACGTAACTGCTAGGAGAGTGCTGCGAAATTTGCCGTTAATGGGCCATTTACCATCAATCGATATTCATGTTATAAGCTCTTTCAAAATGGTGTACATTGCGTTCTTTTCCCTGAACTTAACTGTTCTTCGAATCGTAAAAGTGCGGTGTTGTTTCAGTACAAAATGCAGATTATCTTTCTCTCCCTGTATTTTATACCTGCTATCTTCAGAATTCCAAAGAAAGTATTCCAGGCAACATTGTCAAAAGTTTCTGTAAATCCACCGTCTATGTTATAATCGATTGAGTTGGTTCATGGGTCGTGGACCATGGTTCAAGGCGAAAGTATCACGTTGCCTTTTTAACACTTTTCTGAAACTTGAAACATAATATCAACTGTTTATGAAAATTTTTCTCGCAGACATTCCCACAAAATGATGAAAGAAAAAAAGTTGATTGTTTACTACATTTTCGCTGTTCTTGCAGCAACACTTCTACATTAGGCATGCCATTTTAATATTACTTCTTCATTACTAACTCTATTCGCAACACGTTTTCAGACGGTATCCACGTATATCAGTATCCACAAATATCACTGGATGTGCCTGCAAAATTATGTCGTTGTACGACACATAGTGTAGGAGATACAACATCATAACACTAGCGGTTGTTTAAAATGGAGCGCAAATTACGCAGACTATATTCATCCAGTGTTTCATAATGACATGACTCAGAGAAATCCATCGAATTTTTAAACATAATTTCAGACCTTTCCTAAACTTTTCTGGGGTGTATTCTTAACGTCGAATATTCAACTCATTAAGAAGTCTGGCACTTGAAGTTGTGTTATACAAGTGAGTTCGTTTCTTTAAAGACCCTGGGGTTCACATAAACTCACTCTTTATTCTTCCTTAAGGGAGTCGTAGGTCAGTGTTGCCTGTTTTTCCGGAACCCAGTCTGATCTTCCCCGAGGTGGGCAGTCACACCTGACAGCAACTGCCTATTTGGAGCAGGAATTATTATTACATTTTCTTGAAATCTGGGGATATTTCACCTGCCTCACACATTTTGCACACAAAGCGGAATAACTTTGTCATGGCTCATTCTCCCAAGTAGCTCAAAAATTCTGAGGGAATGTCATCTACTCCAACTCCCTTGTTTCGATATGGTACTTTCAGTGCTCACAGTATTGTATCTCCCATCTCATCTTAATCTACTTCATCTTCTCTTTTCATTATATTGTCTTTGTTTATTTTGTATACCGGCGATACCAACAGAGACTTCTCGGAAGCCACATTCCTGTCAGACAGATTTTGATCTGCCCGCTGTCAGTCAAAACATGCAACCGCTCTGAGCTTTCAGCTGTTCGCCCGCACTGTTCGTCTACCGTTCGCTGGATGTTTGTATGTCTGTCACATCGAGCGGATTGTGTCAGCTTCTATATATCCGCCGACGCAAGACGTGACGCAACAGCTTTTGCTGTGGTTCCTGCAACGTGCGCAGTTGATGTGCACGCGCACAGAATGCAGCTACGGTGAGTGAGGATTTAATGCATGTATATGGCTCAGCATTTAAGGCACTTAATTATTTCCTGGCTAGTACCGCGTCTGAGGATTTCAATATATCAGAAGCGTGAATTTGTACGTTGAATGCTTGTCTGTCATTTTCATGTTAAAAGTACACCTTAACCTACCTTTGGTCATTTTTTTTTGTTTCTACAATGGAAGAAAATTCGCGTGAAAAGCCATAAATCTAATGCAGGAGTGCATGAAATCATGAAATAGGGTGCAACTAGAGGAATTGAAAAATACCGAAAATCCACGATGGACATAGATTAAAAATTGCCGTTATAAATGTTGCTAATGTCAGATATTAAGACGGGGGGGGGGGGGGGGGGTGCGCGAAGGGCAGTCGTACCTTCTTCGTTGTTCATTCACCAGATCTGGGAGTGTGGTTTCTAAAAGCCATCATAAGAGATCCCCTCGTATGTATCCATAAACGTAGCTGTTACAGTGTTACTTTGGATACCTGACTGTGAGCACTTTTCCTGGCAAATAATTGCCAGTTTTTCTTCCTTATTTCAATAACAGGTGTTTGTGACTTCACTCGGTCGCGAACGACCGCTCAGGAGCAAATCCTCTGCAATAGTGGAACATACTTGTACAATCGTTGCCAGTGGCGGGAATCACATTAATGAACGCGGTTTATTGAACAACAATGTTACCATTTGTTGTGGTCAACAAGAAAGTCATGATTTGAATAATATATTAACTTCACCAGTAATGTTGCCTCGCTAAGAGGACAACGAGTTTCGAGCATTTAGCATCGTTTTCAAGTGTTCTAGGAGTTTAAATCGTTTCTTAATCCGATATTAATCCGGTATTATTTATGATGCAGCGTGCTTCGAAATACCAGAGATATATATTATAGTCAAATGTATCGGTGCATCAGTTAGCTTTTTCTCTTTGATTTATAGTGATTTGGCTATGTGTATAATCTTTGCATTTAATTACTTTGTTTGTATGGTTTATTAATAATCTATACAACTATATAAAGACAAGCTGTAGTATTAAAGTTGTAAAAAAAATCTCGAAAAGTTCTTGACCGATTTACTTCAGATTTTTACACGATACTTTTATAAACGTTTGGACAGACGCTGGTTATTATTTTTTATTATATACGATTATAAATATATATAAAATCTATACTTCTCAATGAAGGCAAGTCGTAGTTTAAAGTTGTTACCAAAAATCTCAGAAAGTTCTTTACCGATTTACTTCAAATTTTTACACCATACTCTAATAAGCGTCCGGACAGACATAGACTTCACTTCTTTTAAAAAATATGTATCATGCAGAAGTGTTTACAGAGGAGTCCAGAAAAATGTACGCACTCTTTGATAGTCACTATTTTTGGATCAGAATGGCATATCGCTGCAATTTTGCAGGGTAGTGCAGTCCACTGTTTCCTCAACACATCTTGGCGCGCGTTTTCCAGCAGATGGCTGTGCAGCAATGAATGAAGTAAGCTTGTCGTCCGAGCACCGCAAGGGCGTACTGAAGTGGTACTGGAAGTACAAAAACATGATGGAGGTACAACAGCAATGGCGTAATATGTACGGAACTCAGCCACCAACAAAAAAAATGGCTCTGAGCACTATGGGACTTAACTTCTGAGGTCATCAGTCCCCTAGAACTCAGAACTACTTAAACCTAACTAACCTAAGGACATCACACACATCCATGCCCGAGGCAGGATTCGAACCTGCGACCGTAGCGGTCGCGCGGTTCCAGACTGTAGCGCCTAGAACCGCTTGGCCACTCCGGCCGGCTCAGCCACCAACACATACAACAATTTATCGTATTCGGGATGAATCTGAATCCGATGGTACTGTGCAGCATGTGTATAAGGAAAGGTCTGGCCGATCAAACACATCAACAATTCCAGCTTCCAACGCTGCTGTGTTGCAACATTCTGCAAGGTCACCTCAGAAATCTGTGAAGCAGGGTGCACGTGAAAGCGGGGTAAGCCAATCAAGCGTACCGACGAATTCTGAAGGCTGCAAAGTGGAAAGTGTACATTCCAAGATCGCTGAAAGCTTTGAATGAGGGCGATCAGAAACGAAGGATGGAGTACTGGGAGTGGTTTGAAGGTATGCTTCGCAGGGATGAACGGTTTGCAGGAATAGTTATCTAGTGTGACGAGGGACAGTTTAAACTGAACGGGACTGTAAACGACCACAACTGCGTGTGCTGGGCTCCTGGAAGTCCTCACGTTCACGTGGACCAACATGTTAGTCTACCAGGTGTTAATATGTGGTGTGGAGTGTCATCGAGCGATTTGATTGACCCATTCTTCTTTGAAGGTACCGTAACTGGTGAGGTGTACATTCGTATGCTCCAAACATCGATTTTACCTGCCATCCGAGAGGCGTGTGAAAATGAAAGATTTTACCTACAACAAGATGGCGCTCCGTCTGACTACCACAGTCAGAGCCTACTTAACGAAAATCTTCCTGGACGACGGATAGCTCGAGTACGCACCACGGTCTCCAGACCTTACAGCTCTTGACTCCTGCCTATGAGGGTTCTTGAAAAATGAGTTCATCAACAGAAGCCAGCTACACTGAACGAGCTATGAGAAATCATCGAGGCGCCCCGTGCAGCTGTCACACGGGCAACACTGATAGCTGTAGTTCGGTTAACAGTTCAGCGGTATCGTCGTTGTTTGTCTGCTGATGGCGGTCACTTTGACACTTAAAATAACGGTCCCCCTGTGCAAGAATTGTAACAGTATCTCATTTTGGTCTATTCATATTGACTATCGAAGAAGTCTACATTTTTCTGGACCTCTCTGTATACACTGTATAAATGGGGAAGGTTGTTAACAAAATTCTCGGAAAGTTCTTGACCTATTTATTTCCTATTTTTACACAATACTCTAATAAACTTTCGGATGGACGTAGGCTATATATTTTAAATACGAGGATTGACTGAAAAGTAATGCCTCCACCTTCGTAACTCTTCAACAGTTGGCAGCATTGGTATGCGGCAGGTACTGGCTTGTTCCGTAGCCTCTTCTGTACAGCTACAGTTGGTGGGAAGCCTTGCCGGCCGTGGTGGTCTAGCGGTTCTGGCGCTGCAGTCCGGAACCGCGGGACTGCTACGGTCGCAGGTTCGAATCCTGCCTCGGGCATGGGTGTGTGTGATGTCCTTAGGTTAGTTAGGTTTAAGTAGTTCTAAGTTCTAGGGGACTTATGACCTAAGATGTTGAGTCCCATAGTGCTCAGAGCCATTTGAACCATTTTTTTGGGAAGCCTTAGCATTAAACGGTTTTGTTGTTACAGTGTAAAGTATGGAACCCTGCGCAGACGGTCGGTCAATGCGATTTAAGCAACGTGCTGTCATTGAATTCTTGATAGCAGAAGGTGTCACCCCAAAGGAGATTCATCAGAGAATGAAAGCAGTTTATGGTGATCGTGTTGATGTGAGTACTGTGCGTCGTTGGACGAGTAAGTTTAAAGATGTTGAGGCGGGAACGTCTGACCTGCGTGACAAACGAAGAGTTGGACGTCCTGTGACAGTAGCCACCGAGTTTCACAAGCAGAATGTTGACAGATTGATTCGGGACGATCGTCGTATCACTCAGAGAGAAATTGCAAGCACAACCGGCAATTCACAAGAACGTGTGAGTAACACTATTGCATGACAATGCCAAACCACACTCTTGACGTGCCACCACAGCAGAACTTCACAGACTGAATCTCACCACCGTACGGCAGCCTCCATACAGTCCAGATTTAGCACCGTCTGACTTCCATCTGTTCCCGATAATGACAGGCCATCTGCGGGGTATCATTATGTATCTGATGAAGACGTTGAGAGAGCTGTGAGACTGTGTTTGCGCAAACAGAGTGTCAAATTCTTCCGTGACGGGTTCAGATAACTCGTTCATCGTTGGCAGAAATGTATCCAATTGTCTGGTGATTATGTGGAAAAATGAGTATTAGTAATTAAAGATCACATTCTAAGGATTATTTCTGCGATTGATTTATTAAAATATTCCCATCAAAACGTAATTAACGAAGGTGGGGGCATTACTTTTCATTCAACCCTCGTATATATGATAAATAAATACATATGTAATACAAAAAGAGGAAACGTTGTCAGAAAATATCCTGATAAGTCCTTGACCGTTTTGCTTAAAATTGTTACACGATATGCTACGATTGCAGGTTCGAATCCTGCCTCGTATATATGATAAATAAATACATACGTAATACAAAAAGAGGAAACGTTGTCAGCAAATATCCTGATAAGTCCTTGACCGTTTTGCTTAAAATTGTTACACGATATGCTACGGTTGCAGGTTCGAATCCTGCCTCGGGCATGGATGTGTGTGATGGCCTTAGATTAAGTTAGGTTTAAGTAGTTCTAAGTCCAGGGGACTGATGACCTCAGAAGTTAAATCCCATATAGCTTAGAGCCATTTGAACCATTTTTTGTTACACAATACTCTACTAACAAGCAGACGAACGTAACAAAACACTGTACAGATTCTGTGTTAAAACCGACTGCAAGAAAGAAAGTGCTTTGATGTGAAAATACACCTTTTTGTTTTCTTTCTAACTTTGGTATCAGGAGATTAAAACCTTTGGAGAAATTGTTTCTTCTACATATATTCTTTCTCCTTATACATAATTTTAAACAAAAATTTTATACGTGTGCTGTTTTGTTTTCTTTATCGAGGTCAATTTTAAGAGGGAAAGTGGGACGTTATATTTACGGTTAACCGACTTAGGATTATAATACTACTATAGAACCTCATGCAATTGACAAATTAAAACCATACTGCCACTGAAACCTCTAACGTCACAGATACAGCAGCTGGAGAGACCTCTCCTGTACCTCTTATGTTAATGATCCCAACAGATTTACCCATAAACTTTAAGTTACTTCATTTCCCAATCGAAGTTTCGTTTTCGGTAACAATAAATAAGGTTCATAGTCAGAGAGAGAGGGGAAGAGGAGATGGACAGAGAAGGGGTGGGGGGAAATGGACCGAGAGAGAGTGAAGGAAAGAGGGGTGACAAGATGGAGAGAGATTGTGGGGGAGGAAGAAAGGAACAGTGAGGGGGAGGGGGGAGGATAAAGAGATGGACAAAGAGAGGGGCAAGAGGAGGAGATGGACAAAGAGAAGGGAAGAAGGAGATGGACAGAGATAAGGAGCAGAAAAAGATTTTGAACTATACAAAATTCCCGTAAATATTTAGCATTGCCGGGTTCTCTAGTACATACATAAAGCCTTTTTTATGTAAAAGTAAATTGTATAAAGCAAAAAAATCCTTTTGTGATGAATCATCTGAGTACAAATGAGAGCTTCGCCAATGCACTGACCCTTTATGGCTTGTGTGCGCGGTATTACCGCCATCTATATATGTGCATATCGGAACCCCATAACTTTAGTCACCTCAGTGTACGTAACTACGACATAGATATTATTCTCCAAAACGGTAGTTTTCTTCATTTACGAGATAATACTTTACTCCTTTGTTGCAATGGTAGTGATACTGTGGCACGCCTAAGGCCAACCAGCTATCCTTCTCCAATCAAAATCACTCTTATGATCAAAATAGGCATCACTATGCGGTAGTATCGCATTGACACTGATTACTTCCCACCTTCGGCAGTATCTGTTGCTCGAAGCCTTCACACTTAATGCAAAAAAATGTTCTCTGAAAGGTGAGTTCTCGGTTTTCTTGCCACATCAAATTAAAAACTCGAGCATGCATCTATTATCTTTCTCACCTGTATTAGTTTCCTTGAACGGATGGTGGACACTCATCGTTGTGAGACTGCACAGAAATTCGATGAGATGTTGACGAGAGAAGTGATGCAACTAGCAGCTCTCCATTCTAGACATAGGTATGGTTTCTGGCATCATGACGTCACGATGCCGTAGGTTGCCCAGTCGTGGGACTACTACTTTTTACAGCAAGCCTCCACAGCAGCAGCAAGACGTACAGCTGGTCGTAGTGAAGGCAGTCAACGAAACTGAGTTTTTACTCTAATTTGAAGTGGCAAGAGGACGGTGGTGACATTGCTAGCTGTTTAGCCGCCCTAGGCGAGAACTGAAAATGAGCCCCCTCTGTTTTACTACCATCTATCTCCTCAGTATCCTCGGCCTCCCCTCGCTCCAGCACCATCAACATCCAGCGACACAACAATGCAGATCCCCTATTATACTTTTAATTATTAAACTTAGATGACTACACGTCCTCATTTTCTGGTGACAGTTCTAAATTTTCATTTTCCTCAATTCCTTTAAAACTGATTGATGACAACGAATGTACTCAGTTTCTTATTTTTTGTCCTCATTTTCTGAAATTTCCCAAATAACTGAAATAGGAAGAACGTGCTGAACATGTTAAACTAGAAAACAGACAGACACCAACTCATTTTTATGTATGGGTATGATGAACTGCAGTTACCTTTTATTCCTTTTAGATATGTTGTAAGAGAAGTACAGAACGTAGCTTGTGAATACCTGATCAATTATCCGCAGGAAATAAAAGTAGAACTAAAAACATCGACAGAACCACTGAAAACAGCTGACGCTTGACAAACAATCTCCAGACACAAACAACAATAAAGAGGGTCTGAGGGAGGTATGCTATCAAGTCGCAACATGATCGCAAGCCAGCGCACGTGCCCCGCTCCAGCGCTCAACAGAGATGGTCCAGGTGATATTTGATTCCTTTTCCTACTCAGCAGCGGTTGCTTTTGCCTTGAAATAGGTAAAGGCAATGCGTTTATTTATGCATACCAGTGGGGAAAATGAGCTGCCAAATAATCGAAGCAATTCATGGTGAAAACCCTTAGCTGTCTTATATTACACAGTACTAATAGTTTCGGCCTCAGACCAGCAGGCATAGATGGCAGGAGTGTTGTATCTTGATGTAAATGATTACCAGTTACTGTTGCAAGCCAACTGTAGTCAATAAAATTGCTTACAAATAAACTAACTGCTGTCTACTACGGTTGGCCTTCAACAACAGATTGTAATCGTTTGCCTGTTAAGCATGAAAATGGTCTACGACCGAATCTAGTAGCACTGTGCAAAATAAGACATCTGAAGGTTTTCACCATGAATTTGATCAATGCATTTAGTTTCGTCAAAGTAAGTAAAGACTTGTTAAAGTAACTGTTCCGCAAGCTTTTAAAAACAATTCGCTCTTTTGATTTTTCCTCTTTTTAATTTTTCTTCTCACTTGATCAACGTTTTCGCTGTTTGAGTTGAAATTAAATTTTCTCGCTGTTTCCCGGCCGCAAAGTTTTGCCGCCCTAGGCGGCAGCCTAGCCTTGCCTAATGGTAGAAACGGCCCTGGAGGACGGAGATCCAAGTATTTCCGATAGGTACTGTTGTGAGATTCGCAAGCACAGATTTGCTTGAAAATGTTCTCAACCAATAACGTCATGCGCGTGCTTCGCTGCACTGTAGCGCCAAGTGTGCAAACCTCGTTGTTCCTTCACAGTTGCCAAAAAAATTAGTTGCAGTTTCGCGACTTAGATATGGACTAGATTTCTGGATTACAGATCAACACCAACGGCACTGGGGACACCCCTCTAAACTATTATTTTGCAAGAAAGGACCGGCCTCACTTCAGTCGTCCGAGCAATGGTAGGGCCCGTTGGTGGAAAAAATGCGGATACGCAAATTCAGCGACGCTTGAGTCAGCCTGCTAGGCGTGTCCCGTACCTGCTGCCAGACGGATCAGCTGTTTATTTTTGTTTCTCTGAGGCAACGCCGCGTGCCACCAGGGAGCTGTCCTTGGGTTAGCGGAGTCCCAGCGACAGGGCGACGTAACAGCAGCTGTAGTACGCTCGCTGGTTGCACCGTAACACTACGAGCACGCATATCAACGCTTACGTAAATTCGTTGCAGTGTACTCGTCCTATTGCATCCTTATGCAACTTACTCCTGATAGCAAAATGCTCGTAACATAGTTCTGCTTCACATTTCAGAATACATCCCCTCCTGGGAGGTGTAAGCGTATCGTGCTGCTGTTACAGCTGTAGGCCGTTTGGAACGCCAAACAGCCGGGTACTCCAACTCCCGAATTTAGTCTTGCACCAGACATTACTGAACTGAAGGGCTAGTCTGTATTAAATGGTGTAAGGCCAAGCAGTTGGTCGGCCGCGGTGGCCGAGCGATTCTAGGCGCTTCAGTCCGGAACCGCGCGACTGCTACGGTCGCAGGTTCGAGTCCTGTCTCGGGCATGGATGTGTGTGATGTCCTTAGGTTAGTTAGGTTTAAGTATTTCTAAGTTCTAGGGGACTGATGACCTCAGATGATAAGTCCTACAGTGCTCAGAGCCACTTGAATAAATCGATCATTGATCAAACCGGTGATCAGACTTCACTGACGGAAAAACTAGTAACACCAAAAAATAATTACTGTAGATTAATGAAATTTCAGGAATGCATTTTTCTGGAAAACATATTTCAATTATCAACATTGCAAGATCGCAGGTTAATGCAAGCGCGAGATAAGCCATTGCAAATGTGAACTGCTTGTACACTGATAACCGATGTTGCCGCCAGAATGCTGAATGCAAGCACTCAGACGTGCATACAGTGTGTTTTACAGGTGCTGGATGTCAGTTTGAGGGATGGAGTTCCACGCTTGTTGCACTGGTCGGTCACTACAGGGACGATTGGTGCTGTTTGCAGATGACGCTGGAGTTGTCGTCCGATGATGTCCCACATGTGGTCTATTGGAGACCTGGTAATCGATCAGGCCAAGACAATATATTGACACTCTTCATGAATGGCAACGCAGCAGGTCGTCTCACCAGACTCACGTACAGTTTTGCAGTGATGGCGCGTAGAATACTTCTGCCGCCATACGAAATCGCACCCCAAACCATAACTCTAGATGTAAGTTCAGTATTTCTAGCAAGCATACAGGTTGGTTGCAGGCTCTCAACTAGCCTCCTTCTAACCAACACATGGCCATCGCTGCCATACGGGCAGAACCAGCTTTCATCAGAAAGCTACAGCAGGTCTTCACCCTTCCCCTTGACGTCCACTTCCCCCTTAATACCAATGAAGTCGTAAATGGTGGTGGTTTGGGGTCAGTGGAATGCACGCTACAGGGTATCTGGCTTGGAGCTGTCCTGGAACTAACCGATTTGTGACAGTTGGTTCTGTCACTGTGGTGCCAACTGCCGCTCAAATCGCCGTTGCAGATGTACGATGTGCCAGAGCTGTACGCCAAACACAATGGTCTTCTATCTCAGTAGTGCCATGTGGCCGTCAGTAGCCCAAACTTCTTGCAACTGTACATTCTCCTGACCACCGCTGCCAGCAGTCATCTATATTCGCCACATTCTTCGTTCAAAATGGCTCTGAGCACTATGAGACTTAACTTCTGAGGGCATCAGTCCCCTAGAACTACTTAAACCTAACTAACCTAAGGACATCACGCACATCCATGCCCGAGGCAGGATTCGAACCTGCGACCGTAGCTGTCACGCGGTTCCAGACTGTAGCGCCTAGAACCGCTCGGCGACCCCAGCCGGCTGGCCACATTCATGCCAAGTTTTTCTGCAATATCCAACTTCTTGTATCCCTACGACAGGACCTCGATCAAACCCAGTGACGGGTCGATATTGGTGTCTTTGTCGCCTTAAGCACATTCTTGATTAACATTAATTCACCACGTCCAATCTTAAAGATAAATAACCCTCACGACCGTTACAGCGTGTTTTTAAAGCAAACCTGATTTACGTTCTCATAGTGGCGCTACCAGCGAAATTTGAACAAACATCATCTTTCAGATGCAGAAACACGCCTACCGGATTTTTTATGTCTCACAACTCCTTCTTGATATTGCGTTTTTTTCTTTTAGTGTGATAGTGTAATGACGCTTCGACTCGTTGAAACCACGCACTCCGTCCCAATACGACGGGATGAGCGCCAAGCATGAGTCAATGATGAGTTGAAACCCACCTAAGTTCCAGTTGGTTCTAAGAGAGCAACAATATTTTGAGCGATGGAAACAGCGTGAATAGCTTCAACATATTCTAGGTGGTAGTGCGACAGTGACTCACATTTCTGACGAATCCGAAGTAGACCTCGGAAAGCGTGAGTGGAGCGTTTACTGGACAAGGCCAACGTGTGTTAAGAACTCGCTGCCGGCGTTTGCCTTGAACATCGGCGGCGAGGAGCCGCACGTATTTGTAAAGGTAATGCCTCTAGACAGCCAAAACTGCACACTTGAAACTGATTCACAGAAACTTCAGTAACCAAATCGTAGCTTTCATTTTCAGTCTTCAGTGGATTTTAGCAGCTGGCACCAACAGTACTATATTCTTAGTGAACTTTTTGAACAGATATCTCATTTGTACGAGGGTTGGAACTTTAATAGTGGCAACTATTTATTTACAGCTCGTACAAAATACATACGTGTTTCAAAGTTTTACTAACCTTCAAAGTAGTCACCAGCATTGTGTATAACCCGTTCCCAGCGATGTGGAAGTTGTAGGATACTGTTAGCAGTGCCAGTTGTGTTGACAGTTCGAGCGGCACGGTCTATTGCCCGACGAATTTGTAGCAGATCTGAAGTGAATGCCGTGAAGTGTTTCCTTCAGTTTAGAAATCAAGCTGAACTTACGAGGGCTTAAATCAGGGGATTGCAATAGGTGGTATAGCGCTTAGTTGTTGTTGTTGTTGTTGTTGTTGTGGTCCTCAGTCCTGAGACTGGTTTGATGCAGCTCTCCATGCTACTCTATGCTGAGCAAGCTTCTTCATCTCCCAGTACCTACTGCAACCTACATCCTTCTGAATCTGCTTAGTGTATTGATCTCTTGGTCTCCCTCTACGATTTTTACCCTCCACGCTGCCCTCCAATGCTAAATTTGTGATCCCTTGATGCCTCAAAACATGTCCTACCAACCGATCCCTTCTTCTAGTCAAGTTGTGCCACAAACTTCTCTTCTCCCCAATCCTATTCAATACCTCCTCATTAGTTACGTGATCTACCCACCTTATCTTCAGCATTTTTCTGTAGCACCACATTTCGAAAGCTTCTATTCTCTTCTTGTCCAAACTGGTTATCGTCCATGTTTCACTTCCATACATGGCTACACTCCATACAAATACTTTCAGAAACGACTTCCTGACAAATTTATACTCGATGTTAACAAATTTCTCTTCTTCAGAAACGCTTTCCTTGCCATTGCCAGTCTACATTTTATATCCTCTCTACTTCGACCATCATCAGTTATTTTACTCCCTAAATAGCAAAACTCCTTTACTACTTTAAGTGTCTCATTTCCTAAACTAATCCCCTCAGCATCACCCGATTTAATTCGACTACATTCCATTATCCTCGTTTTGCTTTTGTTGATGTTCATCTTATATCCTCCTTTCAAGACACTGTCCATTCCATTCAACTGCTCTTCCAAGTCCTTTGCTGTCTCTGACAGAATTACAATGTCATCGGCGAACCTCAAAGTTTTTACTTCTTCTCCATGAATTTTAATATCTACTCCGAATTTTTCTTTTGTTTCCTTTACTGCTTGCTCAATATACAGATTGAATAACATCGGGGAGAAGCTACAACCCTGTCTCACTCCTTTCCCAACCACTGCTTCCCTTTCATGCCCCTCGACTCTTATAACTGCCATCTGGTTTATGTACAAATTGTAAATACCCTTTCGCTCCTTGTATTTTACCCCTGCCACCTTCAGAATTTGAAAGAGAGTATTCCAGTTAACGTTGTCAAAAGCTTTCTCTAAGTCTACAAATGCTAGAAACGTAGGTTTGCCTTTTCTTAATCTTTCTTCTAAGATAAGTCGTAAGGTTAGTATTGCCTCACGTGTTCCAACATTTCTACGGAATCCAAACTGATCTTCCCCGAGGTCCGCTTCTACCAGTTTTTCCATTCGTCTGTAAAGAATTCGCGTTAGTATTTTGCAGCTGTGACTTATTAATCTGATAGTTCGGTAATTTTCACATCTGTCAACACCTGCTTTCTTTGGGATTGGAATTATTATATTCTTCTTGAAGTCTGTGGGTATTTCGCCTGTCTCATACATCTTGCTCACCAGATGGTAGAGTTTTGTCATGACTGGCTCTCCCAAGGCCATCAGTAGTTCTAATGGAATGTTGTCTACTCCCGGGGCCTTGTTTCGACTCAGGTCTTTCAGTGCCCTGTCAAACTCTTCACGCAGTATCTTATCTCCCATTTCATCTTCATCTACATCTTCTTCCATTTCCATAATATTTTCCTCAAGTACATCGCCCTTGTATAAACCCTCTATATACTCCTTCCACCTTTCTGCCTTCCCTTCTTTGCTTAGAACTGGGTTGCCATCTGAGCTCTTGATATTCATACAAGTGGTTCTCTTCTCTCCAAAGGGCTCTTTAATTTTCCTGTAGGCAGTATCTATCTTACCCCTAGTGAGACAAGCCTCTACATCCTTACATTTGTCCTCTAGCCATCCCTGCTTAGCCATTTTGCACTTCCTGTCGATCTCATTTTTGAGACGTTTGTATTCCTTTTTGCCTGCTTCATTTACTGCATTTTTATATTTTCTCCTTTCATCAATTAAATTCAATATTTCTTCTGTTACCCAAGGATTTCTATTAGTCCTCGTCTTTTTACCTACTTGATCGTCTGCTGCCTTCACTACTTCATCCCTCAGAGCTACCCATTCTTCTTCTACTGTATTTCTTTCCCCCATTCCTGTCAATTGTTCCCTTATGCTCTCCCTGAAACTCTCTACAACATCTGGTTCTTTCAGTTTATCCAGGTCCCATCTCCTTAAATTCCCACCTTTTTGCAGTTTCTTCAGTTTCAATCTGCAGTTCATAACCAAGAGATTGTGGTCAGAATCCACATCTGCCCCTGGAAATGTCTTACAATTTAAAACCTGGTTTCTAAATCTCTGTCTTACCATTATATAATCTATCTGATACCTTTTAGTATCTCCAGGATTCTTCCAGGTATTCAACCTTCTTTTATGATTCTTGAACCAAGTGTTAGCTCTGATTAAGTTATGCTCTGTGAAAATTCTACAAGGCGGCTTCCTCTTTCATTTCTTCCCCCCAATCCATATTCACCTACTATGTTTCCTTCTCTCCCTTTTCCTACTGACGAATTCCAGTCACCCACGACTATTAAATTTTCGTCTCCCTTCACTACCTGAATAATTTCTTTTATCTCGTCATACATTTCATCAATTTCTTCATCATCTGCAGAGGTAGTTGGCAATAAACTTGTACTACTGTAGTAGGCATGGGCTTTGTGTCTATCTTGGCCAGAATAATGCGTTCACTATGCTGTTTGTAGTAGCTAACCCGCACTCCTATTTTTTTTATTCATTATTAAACCTACTCCTGCATTACCCCTATTTGATCTTGTATTTATAACCCTGTAATCACCTGACCAAAAGTCTTGTTCCTGCTGCCACCGAACTTCACTAATTCCCACTATATCTAACTTTAACCTATCCATTTCCCTTTTTAAATTTTCTAACCTACCTGCCCGATTAAGGGATCTGACATTCCACGCTCCGATCCGTAGAATGCCAGTTTTCTTTCTCCTGATAACGACGTCCTCCTGAGTAGTCCCCTCCCGGAGATCCGAATGGGGGACTATTTTACCTCCGGAATATTTTACCCAAGAGGACGCCATCATCATTTAATCATACAGTAAAGCTGCATGTCCTCGGGAAAAATTACGGCTGTAGTTTCCCCTTGCTTTCAGCCGTTCGCAGTACCAGCACAGCAAGGCCGTTTTGGTTAATGTTACAAGGCCAGATCAGTCAATCATCCAGACTGTTGCCCCTGCAACTACTGAAAAGGCTGCTGCCCCCCTTCAGGAACCACATGTTTGTCTGGCCTCTCAACAGATACCCCTCCGTTGTGGTTGCACCTACGGTACGGCCATCTGTATCGCTGAGGCACGCAAGCCTCCCCACCAACGGCAAGGTCCATGGTTCATGGGGGAAGAGCTCTTAGTAGCCCCATCAAACAAAGCAGTAACAGCTTGCACTGTACGCGCTTGAGCATTGTCCTGCAAAATGATGGTCAAGTCCTGCAGGAAGTGTCATCACTTCTGTCTCTAAGCTGGTCGTAGGCTGTGTTCCAAACATGAACAGCATAGAGACAGAAGTGATGACAAGACCTGACCATCATTTTGCAGGACAATGGTCAAGCACGTACAGTGCAATCTGTTACTGATTTGTTTGACTGATGGGGCTGCTAAGTGCTATACCACCTACTGCACTTCCCTGATTTAAGCCCTCGTGAGTTCAACTAAACTGAAGGGAACACTTCACGGCATTCGCTTCAGAATTGCAACAAATTCGTCGGGCAACAGCCCGCGCCGCTCGAACTGTCAACACAACTGGCACTGCTAAGAGTATCCTCCAACTTCCACATCGCTGGCAACGGGCTATACTCAATGCTGGTGACTACTTTGAAGCTCAGTAAAACTTTGAAACACGTATGTATTTTGTACGAGCTGTAAATAAATAGTTGCCACTGTTAAAGTTCCAACTCTCGTATATACATACTCAAAAAAGTTTCACGATAACTTTTGAGAACATTTATCGTGGGGAGAAGCAATTGTTTTAAGTACTTTACAATGAGCATAAACAATCTGGACCGCAAGAGACATTTATTTTTGTGGTTACCAGTTTCGGTCAGTTTTTGATCATCTTCAGACCTCATACCATGATGATAGTCGGTGGCGGTGAGCGGAGCAGGCGTTAAGACTCCACGAACGTCAACCGACCGAAATCGGTAACCACAAAAATAAAGGTTTCTTGTGACCCAGACTGTTTATGCTCTTTGTGAAGTTTCACGGTGCCGTCACAGGTAACGGTCTGCTTGAAAGTCGGTAAGTTGCTTGCAAGAAATCTATCTAGACATACCGCCTCATGCCTTTCTGTGCATTACTTCAGAAGAGCTTGTTTTTGTTGGGGATTGAAGAGCCGTCAAACTGACTTCTAATACACACGCCACCGTATTAACTAAGAAATTTTTTTTATGAAATTTGTGGTAAGTTCCTATAGGAGGAAACTGCTGAGGTCATCAGTCCCTAGACTTACACACTACTTAATCTAAATTAAACTAACAACACACACACATCCATACCCGAGGGAGGACTCGAACCTCCGACGGGGCAGCCGCGCGAACCGTGGCAGGTTGCCTCAGACCGCGCGGCTACCCCGCGCGGCTAACTAAGACTGTCATGGTTAATCAAAAGGCTCCATTTTGAAGTAGCGTTCAGGTATTGCGGTAATCTTAAGCTACTATAGCAGGTGTGCCGAGCGAGAATAACTGCTGGTACAACCTCTCTTTGTGAGACAGTTTTTCCGCTTTTAGCTCCGGGAACAGCTGGCGATTCTTCTTCCCTGTCAACCTCAAAACACTGATACATTAGCTCAACCATCATCAGGACTTTCAACTGTCGTTAAGCTCCTGCTGGAGTATAATATTAGCTACTTTAGTCCATGTTCAAAAACAAAGTCGCAAATGTGGAGCTTTACGTGTTCCCTCACTGGGTGCCGCCAGGTTTTGTTATAGAACACACGTGGGCTCAAATTTCATTTTGTGAACACTCAGAAAACGGCTGTAGATGAATTTCTCAGTAACGGCTCATCTTGTAGCTAACTTGATTCTGTGTATGTGTACTTTTTTCTGACGTCCATCTGTTACAGGATCACTGAGTATATTCTAGGCTCATGCATCATGACGTTCCTGGCAATCAATACATATCTTCGCAGGTATATAATTGGTTCTATGGATTTTTTACTGATATAACCAAGTGCACTATACTGAACGACGAATGTTCCATAGAAACGAAAATAACGTAGAACCTTTAATGTTCTCAGTATCATAGACGATTCATCAAAAAATGGTTCAAATGGCTCTGAGCACTATGGGACTCAACTTCTGAGGTCATTAGTCCCCTAGAACTTAGAACTACTTAAACCTAACTAACCTAAGGACATCACACACATCCATGCACGAGGCAGGATTCGAACCTGCGACCGTAGCAGTCGCGCGGTTCCGGACTGAGCGCCTAGAAACGCTAGACCACCGCGGCCGGCTGACGATTCATCACACACGATCAATAAGGTAAAAGCAAAGTACTACATTCTGGCCCCACACGGGCCAGTCGAGCCCGTCCAACCGTCGTGTCATCCTTTGCCAACTACATCATCGGATGCAGTATGGATTGGTATGTCCTCAGCTCGCAGCTCCCCCTATCTTTGTCGGGTTTCTTGACCTTGGAACTACAACTAATCGGTCTAGTTGCTCCTCCTTTGACTGCACGAGGTTGAGTGCACCTCGTACCAGTCCTGCCACGAAGGAAATATCCCTGGCAGTAGGAGGAATTGAACCCGGGTCTCCCCGCTGGCCACTCAGCTTTGTCCGCTGACGATGTTCGTACAGAAAAGTATCGTCTTTGGAAGATCTGAAGGCAATTCGGAGACGCTTCAACAAAATTTCAGCTTGGTGTAATTAATAACAGCTTTCTTTAAATGTGGAAAATTCTCATCTGAATCGACAGGAAACAAACGCCTACAACGACAAGCCACGTATGCTTGCCGACGACACAAACAGAACATCAAGAGGTAAAGAAACTGTATAAGAACATTGAACATGGAAATATTCAAAGGGGATCGGGAGAAGAATTGAAACAGTGTTAAGAGAGAATACGGGCTCGGTAGTAGGAATGTAAGACGAGGAAGGCTAATAGAGAACTGCGATAAATTTCAGCTAATAGTAGCAAATATAGGAGGAAAAATACTTGGGAAAGGCCAGAAAACACGGGAATATTTCAGCTGTATTGTCCCATGGTCATATAGATATCGGCGAAATCAAATATTAGATTGTGTTGCATACCCAGGAGCAGATATAGACTCCCACCACAATTTAATAATGACGACGAGAAGACTGAGGTTTAAGGGAACTGCCCATAAAATCAATGTGAAAAAAATGCGGAATACTGAAGTACTGAGGAATGATGAATGCGGTTGAAGTTCTCTGAGACTGTAGATACTCTAATAATGAATACTACAGCAGGCAGTTCAGATGAAGAGGAATTGACATCTCTAAACAAGGCAGTGACAGAAGACGGAAAGACAAATATGGTTACAACGAAGGTAATAGGGAAGAAACATTGCGTAACAGAAGAAGTACCTCAATTGATCGCCGAAGGAAGGAAGAAAAAACTGTTTAGGACAATTCAAGAATACATGAATATAACTCACTTACGAATGAAATAGACAGTAAGTGCAGGGAAACCAAGGCGAAATGTGAACAAATCGAAAAAGAACGTCAACAAAATATCTGAACCAGCCTTTAATATTTGATCCGAATTTTCTTTATTCGAGAAATGTTCAAAATTGCCCATGAATATTTCAACGAACAGTAGAATAAGAAGGGACCCCAGAGCTAAGCCATCCGTTTTTACAGTCCCTTGGAACTGGAAATAGCTTTGTACTAAGCATGTCTCACTGGCCAGTCTCAAATCATCGACGTCCACAGTGTTGATGTTTGACCTGTACGTCAACTGTGTCAGAATATCAACACATCCCACTACTGATATGTTACAAAATAAACTGCATACATCAAAGGTTATTAGTTTAGCACTATGTAAGATGAGTACATCTTTTATATTAATTCTAAGATCTGCTGAGTTTGAAATACCATGCCTTTTAAGATTCATTAATACTGAAAAGACCTCTGAGCTTCAAATCTCCATTGGTTTTCCAAAATCGCTTGAGGTGAATGCCCGAGGATTTTATTAAAAATGAAGCAGCTTATTTCTCCCCCCTCCCCAAATCATCATACCCAGTCTCAGCCTATCCTCCGTCTCTTAATTACCTTATTGTCGACGGGTAGCCCGCATCTCGTGGTCGTGCGGTAGCGTTCTCGCTTCCCACGCCCGGGTTCCCGGGTTCGATTCCCGGCGGGGTCAGGGATTTTCTCTGCCTCGTGATGGCTGGGTGTTGTGTGCTGTCCTTAGGTTAGTTAGGTTTAAGTAGTTCTAAGTTCTAGGGGACTGATGACCATAGATGTTAAGTCCCATAGTGCTCAGAGCCATTTGACCCATTTTTTGTCGACGGGTCGGAAAAATCAGATTTTCCTTCATTTGACGGACGGAAACCCATGCGCATTGTTAATGAAGCAAACATTATTCGCCTAGGTAAACAGACATCATTTTCTTATAGACCATCACGGACAATTTGGCTTAGTGTCCTTTGTGTTTATGTTGTCTGCAAGATCGCTGCATCTGAGATGTATTCATCTGCACACTACGACTGGTTATGAGCGAGAAGCACCGATAGCTTCATTGTAACTGCTTTAGGATACCCCTGCTGTAAGCACCTACGAATTGTCCTTGTTGTTTGAAAGCGAAAAAAATGGTTCAAATGGCTCTAAGCACTATGGGACTTAACATCTGAGGTCATCAGTCCCCTAGACTTAGAACTACTTAAACGTAACTGACCTACGGACATCACACACATCCATGCCCGAGGCAGGATTCGAATCTGCGACTGTAACGGTCGCGCGGTTCCAGACTGAAGCGCCTAGAACCGCTCGGCCACACAGGCCAGCATTGAAAGTGAGTCAGCACTCGTGAAATTGTTTGACAACCCTTTATTGGCACCTGTAAATCATACTGATGAAACATTGCACCATCTATACTCGTATCGCCGCTAGCACCGAACATCGACTATCTGGGCATCCGCTTCTTGATGAAAGCTGCAACAATCGCCCTGGGCTACCCGACGGTTCTATATATATGTAACAGGCTTTTACCTCCTCCTATAAAAAACTGTATTCCAGTGTTGGATTAAGCCAGTGAGAGGTCCTTAGGAAATGCAAAAAAGAGGCCCTCGGTTTTCTTTAGACCACTTAGCCTAGTATATAAAGTAAAACAACACTTTATTTTGATCTCAAAACGATATGTATATTTTCTTTGGTGGTTATCTTCATACAAACATTTGAAAGGCGAAGTTCTTTTCGAACTATAAGAAAATATAAACTCTACCTTACTGCAATTACATTTTTAAACAAGAATACAAATTCACTTCTTTAAATTTGTGCAAAATAATAATGTTCGTACAGTGATTGAAATGAGGCATTCAAGGATCAGAAATTTAATTTAAGAAATGAATTATATTTAAATGAAACCAAACCATCAAAAATAGAGACAACAATCGTTTTGATAAGGATTTTAAAAAATTTACCGTTCTGTAAGTACTGAGCACTCAGCCTTCTGCTTACGAACCCAGAGCCTTAGCCGTTTTGCTACGGAGCTGCAGGGTAAACGGATCTTATTTTTAATGGTTTAGTGTCTCACGGTAAATTATTTTCGTCGTATTTTCACAAAGGATGCTCCACGAGGGCGGATGGCAACGCGGTGTGAAACCTGGCACCCAGCCCTACACCGCTCCATAGGTGGTTTCAAAAAGTCAGTCGCACCAGTGGTGTCTCATCTTCACTGTAATCGGCAATAAATGAATTATAACGATAACAATTTACTATCATATTGAACACCGATAATTGATACCTACATTGATATGTAAGCTGTACATAGAACCTACTTGGTTTTTTAGACTTAGTAGCGTATGTACAGAAAACAAATAAGTCTTACCTTATTCCTCAGTACATCTTGTTTTCCTGTCGGCAAATTTTGCAGTCATCAAACAAAATTATAATTCACTCTCGTAATATTTTCTACAGTTGTTAAACCGTACTATTGTACTCTATTAGTTCACAGTGACAGGCAAAGAAATAATGAAACAAAAGAGGCGTAGAGCAGCGAAACTACGACGCTTTAGACAACAGTCCACCAAGAAGAAAGCACCCTCACTCTAGAAGACTCGTATCAAAAGCAAAAAATAAATACGGATCTATTAATTACTTCCTTATCTGTAACCAATAGAGCCCTATTCTAACTGATTGGTTATTATGACTATCTGGTCAACATTAGAGATCTCTCCTCTAAATTTCGCGGTGTTGTTAACTTACGACGGATGTGGCCAGCGCTCTCTTTTAGAATTGAGCTAAAATTGTTACTTCTCATTATAGATTTGGACACTACCGACTTTCCATTGAACGGTATATAGAATACCACTCATATCTAACTTAACAGATTTGTTTACAGCCCCCTAATGCGCGAGGACCGTAGCATTTGCCAACTCTTGCTACGTGGCTAGCCCGGGTTCCCGGGTTCGATTCCCGGCGGGGTCAGGGATTTTCTCTGCCTCGTGATGGCTGGGTGTTGTGTGCTGTCCTTAGGTTAGTTAGGTTTAAGTAGTTCTAAGTTCTAGGGGACTTATGACCACAGCAGTTGAGTCCCATAGTGCTCAGAGCCATTTGAGCCTTGCTACGTGGCTAATCCGGCGCTGCTGTACTCCAAGCTGAATACGGCGCAGTATTTTCCCCATGAATTTAATGATACCTTGGTTCATTCATTACTCGATTTGACCAATCTGTTTATCTTACACTCATAAACCAAGAGGTTTTTAATTCCATGGATGTTCCGTTTTGCTCAAATCGTGGAATTATTAAGAGAAGGTAATAATACTAGTTATCTGTTCACAAACTTCTTTGTGGTCTTGTCTCCGGGACAGAAAAGCAATCCGTAACTTGTAAGACTCCTGCCGCGTTGCCTCACCTTGCTGATAATTACCCTTCCCCCTATTGATGAAGGATTGTTTCGTCATTAGTATTATTTAATGATCGATTGGGTAAATACCTACACTAAGCCCAACGGACTGTGCTTCTGCTATTGGTTTAATATGTCCTTTGCCAAAAGCATTACGGAAGAACACTAATAAAATCATGCCGCCGGATTCGAGTAAAACTTCAGTCGTGGGCATTCTCTATGTACCGTTTGTTTTTTAATGTTCTGCCGACCCACAACCGTAAATTTTAGGATACTGCTAGACTTCATGCGACCGGAAATTCGCGTCTGACTACGTGTGAGTTCTCCACATGAATGTCTGCCGCGCTAGCGCGCGCTGTATAACAGCCGCCGTAAAATTCATTGTTGATCGCACAGTTGCTTAACCGCGCGTTGCCGCACCTCCCAAAGGTTGTTTTTGTTCTCGTGTCGACTGAGATACAGCAACGGTAGTCTCACAACGTGGGTCAAATCCGTGGGTCACATAAATTTGTTTCAGACGATTTTGCACACCCAATTAGTCAAATATCGTTTATTTCTTTATTATCCCAAACTAGTTTCGGCGACAAATATCACCATCTTCAGTGGGTTTTTTTTAATCTAAAACATACAGAAAATGGTATTGTTGTAGTTTCACTGTTTTTTTTAAAGTTTCTTGAAGATCTTTACTGGAAATGCCTGGCATGGCGTAGAAACAATAATATTGTCTTGGAACTCTGCCATTTGGTCCGGGTTGTGGTTGTTCATTTTGGGGAAGGAGACCAGACATCGAGGTCATCGGTCTCATCGGATTAGGGAAGGACGGGGAAGGAAGTCGGCCGTGCCTTTTCAAAGGAACCATCCCGGCATTTGCCTGGAGCGATTTAGGGAAATCACGGAAAACCTAAATCAGGATGGTCGGACGCGGGATTGAACCGTCGTCCTCCCGAATGCGAGTCCAGTGTCTAACCACTGCGCCACCTCGCTCGGTATTTGGTCCGGTTTGCATAGATAAACAGTAATATCAGAAATTGAGTCCGCCTTGATGCAAAACACCTTGTTATTCGTTTATTTCTTTATTATCCCAAACTAGTTTCGGTGACAAATATCACCATCTTCAGTGGGGTTTTTTAATCAAAAACATGCAGAAAATGGTATGGTTGTAGTTTCATTGTCTTTTTTTAAGTTCGTTGAAGGGCTTTACTGGAAATGCCTGGCATGGCGTAGAAACAATAATATTGTCTTGGAACGCCGGCCAGAGTGGCCGAGCGGTTCTAGACGCTAAGGTCTGGAGCCGCGCGACCGCTACGGTCGCAGGTTCGAATCCTGCATCGGGCATGGATATTTGTGATGTCCTTAGGTTCAAAAATGGTTCAAATGGCTCTGAGCACTATGGGACTCAACTGCTGTGGTCATTACTCCCTTAGAACTTAGAACTACTTAAACCTAACTAACCTAAGGACATCACACACATCCATGCCCGAGGCAGGATTCGAACCTGCGACCGTAGCAGTCGCACGGTTCCGGACTGCGCGCCTAGAACCGCGAGACCACCGCGGCCGGCTGATGTCCTTAGGTTAGTTAGGTTTAAGTAGTTCTAAGTTCTATGGGACTGACGACCTCAGAAGTTAAGTCCCATAGTGCTCAGAGCCATTTGAACCATTTTTTTGTCTTGGAACTCTTCCATTTGGTCCGTGTTTGCATAGAAAAACAGTAATATCAGAAATTGAGTCCGCCTTGATGCAAAACACCTTGTTATTCGTTTACTTCTTTATTATCCCAAACTAGTTTCGGCGGCAAATATCACCATCATCAGTGGGGTTATTATTAGTCCTTCGCATCTTAAGGAAAAGAAGAAAGTGGCGACGGAACGATATGCGGTAACATAATGCAATAATACATGTAATGTATTTCCAGTTGCGAAAATGGACGACCATCAGTTGTATAATGAATAATGAAAATTTTTGCTACACCGAGACTCGAACACGGATATCCGCTTTACGCGAGCAGTACACTAAATCACTTTAGCTATCCCAGCACGCCTCAAGGCCAGATCCAAATTTCGATATGTCGGCAACTCTGTGTCTGCAACCTCCATTCGTACATCCGTGATGTATATTTTATTATTAAAAATGAAACTCCTCCAGCTGTACGTAAGGTTTCATATTTATTTGACTACTAGTTTCGACGTTGCTTCAACGCCATCTTCAGGCCCATACACTTTGACGAAATCAATTGTGTGTGGCTGAGTATTAGAAGTCCGCGGTGAGTCCAATAAGTGCTCCACTTCTAGTACTCAGCCACATACAATTGATTTCGTCAAAGTGTACGGGCCTGAAGATGGAGTTGAAGCAACGTCGAAACTAGTAGCCAAATAAATATAAAATCTTACGTACAGCTGGAGGAGTTTCATTTTTAATAAAAATTATGCGAGCTGAGTCCCATCATCGTCCACCTTAAATACAGATGTACGATGTTATGTATATTCTCGTACAGGTGAGGCATTTTTTAATTGAAAGTCGCTTGCTCAGTGTCGGAAAAAATACAATATTGCAATACCTGTGTTGTTCACAATTATTGTATGTAGGACAGTTGAGTTCCCTTCATGTACAGGTCGCCAAGACAAGAATAATTCCAGGAAAGAGAAAATAGCGCATCTATTGTTATTGTTGTGGTCTTCAGTCCTGAGACTGGTTTGATGCAGGTCTCCATGCTACTCTATCCTGTGAAGCTTCTTCATCTCCCAGTACCTGCTGCAACCTACATCCTTCTGAATCTGATTAGTGTATTCATCGCTTGGTCTCCCTCTACGATTTTTACCCTCCACGCTGCTCTCTAATCCATCTAATCTTCAGCATTCTTCTGTAGCACCACATTTCGAATGCTTCTATTCTCTTCTTGTCCAAACTATTTATCGTTCATGTTTCACTTCCATACATGGCTACACTGCATATAAATACTTTCAGAAATGACTTCCTGACACTTAAATCTATACTGGATGTTAACAAATTTCTCTCCTTCAAAAACGCTTTCCTTGCCATTGTCAGTCGGCATTTTATATCCTCTCTACTTCGACCATCATCAGTTATTTTGCTCCCCAAATAGCTAAACTCCTTTACTACTTTAAGTGTCTCATTTCCTAATCTAATTCCCTCAGCACCACACGACTTAATTCGACTACATTCCATTATCCTCGTTTTGCTTTTGTTGATGTTCATCTTATATCCTCCTTTCAAGACACTGTCCATTCCGTTCAATTGCTCTTCCAAGTCCTTTGCTGTCTCTGACAGAATTACAATGTCATCGGCGAACCTCAAAGTTTTTACTTCTTCTCCATGAATTTTAATACCTACTCCGAATTTTTCTTTTGTTTCCTTCACTGCTTGCTCAATGTACATATTGAATAACATCGGGGAGAGGCTACTACCCTGTCTCACTCCCTTCCCAACCACTGCTTCCCTTTCATGTCCCTCGACTCTTGTAACTGCCATCTGGTTTCTGTACAAATTGTAAATAGCCTTTCGCTCCCTGTATTTTACCCCTGCCACCTTTAGAATTTGAAAGAGAGTATTCCAGTCAACATTGTCAAAAGCGCATCTAAACAGTATGGAATTGTTATAAAACCGATTACTACTTTCAGAATAATAAAACTAGGGCAATACTGACGATTTGTGAACAACGCAGCAAAGATCAACACTAGAAATTTGGAAATTCCGTAATGGAAAGAAGTAATTGTCTCCGGGAAAAGTGTATGATTCTTGACCTTACTTATACAGGGTGTTACAAAAAGGTACGGCCAAACTTTCAGGAAACATTCCTCACACACAAATAAAGAAAAGATGTTATGTGGACATGTGTCCGGAAACGCTTAATTTCCATGTTAGAGCTCATTTTAGTTTCGTCCACCTACGCTCAATGGAGCACGTTATCATGATTTCATACGGGATACTCTACCTGTGCTGCTAGAACATGTGCCTTTACAAGTACGACACAACATGTGGTTCATGCACGATGGAGCTCCTGCACATTTCAGTCGAAGTGTTCGTACGCTTCTCAACAACAGATTCGGTGACCGATGGATTGGTAGAGGCGGACCAATTCCATGGCCTCCACGCTCTCCTGACCTCAACCCTCTTGACTTTCATTGATGGGGGCATTTGAAATCTCTTGTCTACGCAACCCCGGTACCAAATGTAGAGACTCTTTGTGCTCGTATTGTGGATGACTGTGATAAAATACGCCATTCTCCAGGGCTGCAGCAGCGCTTCAGGGATTCCATGCGACGGAAGGTGGATGCATGTATCCTCGCTAACGGAGTACATTTTGAGCATTTCTTGTAACAAAGTGTTTGAAGTCACGCTGGTACGTTCTGTTGCTATGTGTTACCATTCCATGATTAATGTGATTTGAAGAGAAGTAATAAAATGAGCTCTAACATGGAAAGTAAGCGTTTCCGGACACATGTCTACATAACACATTTTCTTTCTTTGTGTGTGAGGAATGTTTCCTGGAAGTTTGGCCGTACCTTTTTGTAACACCCTGTATGAGCACAATGCCGACACCGCAACGCGCGTGTTGTGGGCAGTAATAACGCGCTGAAGCGGCGCGGTTGCTCCGCGGTGAACGCCACTTCTGCGAAGGTTATCTGGGTCACGGCAGCGTTGCTCCACCTGCCGCTGTTGACGGATGTAAAGCTCTGCTGAAGCGGCGCGTTGCATCATGGGACTCCACAAGTATCATTCCATCCGCAAAGGGCAAACCGTGCGCCTTAAAACTTTTTCTGTGGTTGTTGTTCCAGGAATGATAAATCCGTTGCTTCCTTGTTGCAGAATGACTCAGCTTGTGACATTCGTACAAAGTGTGCGCGATTCGTCGCAACATTGCAGGATTTGTCAGTTTGGCGCTCTTACGTAAAGAATGGGGTATTATTTATTCCGTTATTTATAAGAACTCACCATCAACAAATACAAAAATTAAAAACAATAATATCAAAAATTGAGTCTGCCTTGATGTAAAACACCTTGTTGTTTGTTTACTTGTTTATTTTCCCAAATTAGCTTCGGCGGCAAATGTCACCATCATCAATGGGTCTTTTAATCTGAAACATGCCAAAAATAGCATAGTTATACAAACACGACGACACATTATTAGATTTTTACTATTCGTTTTCTGAAATGTAGTTTTCTGTGGATACTTTCATACTACCTTATTTATTGTATGTTATAGCATGTTTTTGATAATTATTGTCGCTGTTTGCCGGCCGGAGTGGCCGTGCGGTTCTAGGCGCTACAGTCTGGAGCCGAACGACCGCTACGGTCGCAGGTTCGAATCCTGCCTCGGGCATGGATGTGTGTGATGTCCTTAGGTTAGTTAGGTTTAATTAGTTCTAAGTTCTAGTCGACTGATGACCTCAGAAGTTAAGTCGCATAGTGCTCAGAGCCATTTGAACCAAGCCCTATTGTCGCTGTTGGCGATATATTTTCTGTGCTTTTTTTTTCTGTTGCCTTTTTTTCTTATCGAACATCATGTCATCTGCAACTGTGTGAGCGGCTGTTAGTAAACAAAATACTAGAGGGTTAATTTCGTATGTCATAAATATACACCTGGGGTTGCTGTAGTGTTGTGGGATCCAGTTATTTGGTGTGTACTGCGCTGTTACTTAGTTCTTCGTGTACTCACGTCCGTTGGATGGTATGTAGCTGATTCTATACACAGAAAAACAGAACTTTCGCACTTTGTTTATGATTAAGAATATTACACCCTCTTGCTGTTCGCCTGTGTCGCGAGAGGTGTATCGTATGTTGCGAGAAGGCTATAAAAACTGTAGCTCGAATTACGACGACTTCTGTTCCTTATTTATGTCTGTGTGTGTGATGGAGAAGTGGTTCTTTTGCGTGTGTGTCCTTTCTGTTCTGTGTTCTTGGTCAGTAAACAAGTAAACAAACAACAAGGTGTTTCGCATCAAGGCGGACTCAATTTCTGATATTGTTTTTCTATGCAAACACAGACCAAGTAGAAGAGTTCCAAGATAAAGTTACTGTTGCAAAAATTAAAAACTGATGTATAGAAGAAATGTTTGGTCTATAAGAATCGGTTAGTTTTCCTCGCTGTCTTTGAATTCGGCTTATTTATGCTCTATGTTCAGTAGCAATGCTCTTCTGGGGAACACTAGTTTGCTAGCGTGCAATGAAAGATATCCACGATTGTGGGTACTATGTATAACCATGATATCATAGCGTAATTTACGTTTCTACGATAGTAATCATTTGAGTTTAAATTTCAGTTCCCATGGAAAAGATAAATAGTTATAAGTGCAGACAGGTGCTCATACAAAAAAAGTGTGCTTTGCATACATTCGCCGCGCGGAGTGGCCGCGCGGTTTGAGGCGTCATGTCACGGACTGCGCGACCACTCCCGCCGGAGGTTCGAGTCCTCCCTCAGGCATGGGTGTGTGTGTGTTGTTCTTAGCATAAGTTGGTTTAGGTAGTGTATAAGTCTAGGGACTGATGCCTTAAGCAGTTTGGTCCCTTAGGAATTCACACAGATTTGAACTTTTTTTTCATACTTTTGAAGCCCATAGCAGTTGCTCATTATACGAAACTATTCGAGCCCAGTCCTGCTTGATTATACAATATCTGACTTCCTAATGCACACAACTGGAGCTTCAGTGATTACAAGTACTACTGATGCGTGGCTCACAGAAAGGGGAGGTGAGCTCACGCCACCCCTTGCGCCGACTACCACTGACATTTGTCCACCAACTGTGCTGTTGGTGTTAGTGATGTGAAGCATATTCGGCACGAAATGTCATAGTCTAGTGTAGAATTGTCTTCAGTGACGAGGCCCGCTTCGATGTCAGCCCCGATGACCAGCAAAGACGTGTCCGGAAACGCCCTGGACAAAGGCTGGATACCAACCTGACTGTAGCTCCTCCTTCCCCCCCCCCCCCCCCCCTCCATATGGAGCACCAACAGGAGTGATGGTCTCGGATGGCGTTTATTTTCATATTATAGTCCGTTCACACATATTCCTTGCTGAAAAAGTTTAAGGGGGGTAGAACGTCAAACAGGCTGACTTGGTGCAGAAGAGTCACCACAGGACATTTTAATTTCCACTGTCCATACTTTCACAAATAAATTCGCAAACCTTTGTCAGCCTGACCAGGAAGGATTCGGGATTCACACTCATAGCAGTGAAAGTTCAAAAACGTAACAAAATAAATTTTTTCCATGTGGAATTTCATCATTTTTTCACTTACATTTGTTGCTACAGGTACACTTTTCTTCATAAATAAGAAAGATTCTTCGATGAATTTTGCACTGCTTATTAAACATAAACTCCTTAATACAAAACTTTAGAATTTTTCAAATCTATTGGAAACTGCGGTAAAAATTGAGATAATTAACTGCAAAATTTGAGATTTTTCTAAACATTAAGTTTAAAATGTAACAGCTCATTCATTTTTTCATAAATTAAATAAATTCTAGAGTTTCATACATATGTAGGTATAGTTTGTATTCTGTGCAAAATTCATCGAAGAATCTCTCTTACTTATGAAGAAAGGCGTACCTATAGCAACAAATGCAGTCAGTACCAAGTGAAATAATTGATGAAATTTCACGTGCACAAAAAAACTTATTTTTTAACTTCCACTTCTATGAGCGTGAATCCCGAATCCTTCCTGATCATGCTGACAACGTTTTATGAATTTATTTGGAAACGTGTAGACAGTGGGAATTAAAACGTCCAGTGGTGATTCTCTTGCTCCAAGTCAGCCCGTCTGACGTCATACCCCCCGTTAATTCTGGGAGACTACTGCTTGGAACCA
Organism: Schistocerca nitens; assembly: GCF_023898315.1. Classification (NCBI taxonomy): domain Eukaryota; kingdom Metazoa; phylum Arthropoda; class Insecta; order Orthoptera; family Acrididae; genus Schistocerca; species Schistocerca nitens. The sequence goes on from NC_064618.1 coordinate 411,707,335, forward strand.
TCGGCTTTATATTCGATATCACGTATCGAATGTTTCGGGTAGAACCATTCATTATTTATTGATCGCTGTATTAGCGATGAATCAATGGAAACAGTAACGACGGCAAAATTTCCACGCGTTGTAGCAGATCCCAAACTGAGATTGACTGGAAAAGTCCTAAGGAAATGTGACTCACTCTTGACGAAAATCTTGCAAAACATTCGTTCGAACGAAACTTCAGTGTCGCCATTCTGGAACTATTACGAGGTAGTGTTACTAGAGGAGCGGAAAAGATCCGAAGAAGGGCAGCGCGTTTCCTCATGGGTTCGTTTAGCACGCGCCAAAGCGTCACGGAGACGCTCGTCCAACTCCAGTAACGGACGCTGCAGGACCACACCGTGATGCGGAACGCCTCTCTTGCAGCATCTGCCACTGTAGATGGACGAGCATTTTCGTGACGCTTTGGCGCTTGCTAAACGAACCCATTAGAAAACGCTCTGCTTCTCCTTGGACCATCTCGCTTTCTGCTGTCAATACGTACTGGTATATGTCCGGAACTGAAGAGATATATCAAAGTAAACGTCGAACGAGCGTTTTGTAAGCTTCGTGTTGAGTTAGACGTCCTGAGAATTCTTCCAACGAATCTCAGACATGCATCCCACCCCCCATTCCCCACCCCCCGTCTAGTTGTCTTTCCACATTAAAACGTCCCGTACGCAAATATTCAGTGGATATCACTGCTTCCGGTAATTGTTCTGCATTAGTTTAATGTCTTTTTCCCTGTTTACGCACGAAATGAAACAGTTGAGGTTCAATTGACAATTCCTGAAGAAGATTCGATCGTCTGCAGGTCTTCCTGCATTTCGCTAAAATTTTCTACATCATCATTCGTGAACAGCTTGAAGGAGTTTCTGACCTTACGCGATAGATATACTGTAAAAATTAATGGTCCTATAAAACTTCTTTTGGATACGCCGGGAAGATTACTTTTTCTTCTTAAGGCTTAAGATTTCCACCTCCTTTAAAAATTACTTGCACCTTTCTGCTTTGTAGGAGCTCTTCATTCCAGTCACAAAGTTTGTCTGATATTCCACACTCTCACATTTCGTGCATTTGGCGACATTGCGATATTGTATCCAATGCCTTCCGGAAGTCAGGGAACAAGGTATCAATATAGGCATCGGTGCCTCCTAGATGGACGACAGAGAGTTGAAGGTATTTTAAAAAGTCATACCTACAAGTTAACTGCCTAATAAAGTCATACAAACAATAGTTCGGACTTATTTCCTGATCATACTTTTCATTCTGGAAAATGTGGATCTGTCTGTTCGTGCATAAAATTAGTAACACAGCTGGAGTTATGAAAGTCGTTTTCGGTAAGTCATGAGGATGGCGTATAGACAGCTGAATGTTTAAATCTGCGGTAGGAAATCAGAGACAAGGGGCTCACTTCCTCGTAGCACACACCTTTAGTCCGTTATACGCTTTTTATAATACCACACTTGCCTATAACTACCGGTGGTGAGTTGTGAGTGTTGTACTCTGGTCAGCCCTCGCTACTCCGTTGTACTCTGGCGTACTTTCCTAGTGGAACTCGGTCTTTACTCCGACGTTACCGACTTATCCAATTATTACACTAAGAGGATTTTACCACTGCCTCCAAACATACTGTACTTCAAGTTACGTTTCGCAGAATAATAGCTTTCTAGACGGTAACAGCAGTTCTCTATGTTAGTTAATACTTTCATGAACAGCAGACCCATACCACTATAAAAGGACTTCTCATCCAAACATGCAGTTAGATTCCCACCAGCGTTCTTTGCTGAATATTACTGTCTATACTAACAGCCAGTGATTATCAATAGCATGTTTGTTCTACTTCTACTGCGCACCGTTTACTTCTCAGCAAACACAAGCTGTGTTACCGGAATACTCAACTGCTTTGCTTGGTGTCCAGTCAGCAGAAGACAATAATCGATAAATTCGAGCAGCTACCTGCAAAATGATGGAAAGTACTTTAGGTATCAGGAGGAGAAACGTGTCGCGTGAAAACTATGCCTGCCATAAGATTTTAGTAAAACTATGAATTTGTTAGTAACAAACAGACAGATCCACATTCCCAGAATGAAAAGTATGAGCAGACTAAACTAATGCTTACTATGGCTTGATGCAGGAGTGTAAGTTACTGATCTTTATGCACCAAAATTTATTATTTCATATCTTCGACATACGTAATAAATTTTCCTTGCTAAAATCAAGTTGCCAGATTTGGAGAATCTTAAAATAGCTAGTGGGTCTATGCCAAGCCATTCATGTAGTATAGCTAATGGTTCAGTCTATTCCTTGGGAAGAATCGTACCTTCATCCAAATTGCCGCCACGTCCCACTTAACGGAGATTAGATGAGTGATTTCGCTGAAGGACAGTTTAGTTGGACCGTGTATGGAAGTTTAAATCGGTAAGTGGAAGAACTTCGCAGCACGATGGTACTAACTGCAATCGACTCCAAGGAGGGAGTCCATATTCATTCCTCTTGTTGTTGCCATCCGTCAGATTTACAGGCTCAAAATGCATACATTTATAATTTATTGGCATATGGACTATACGAAACTGTGTATCATCCCACATTAAGCTGAGACAAAACTGTTCTAACCCACACGTGTCGACACTGTGAGGTTTTGAATGTTCCCTTAAGGCACTCACTATTGAAATGAAATCCTAGTCTTTCGAGACCCGCGGAAAACATTTATTTCTTGGCGGGGTTACATAGATGTCTACATAACAAGCCTGTTTATTTTGTAGACAATAACAACTGTTACTCCTCTCTTCAAGTGAAATCAAACAAAATTAAATTATAAAATCCAGTTAACAGTTTTTATTCTGTACAATATTCATGGAGATAATTTGCCATTGCCTTTCTCCCAACCGTACACGATATGTTAGATACAAAGCAGTATATTATTGATTGTTAAAAAGTCTGTCCTTATGCACGCATTTCTGAAGGAACTGCACGGTTAGTCGACGTTGTAACGTGACGGCTTCGAATTCAGGCCCGGAACAAGTTTTCATTTTCATGTGTCGCTAACAGCTGACGTCAATCTGGAGTCGCAAAACGCGAGTCGATTTCGTAATATGTAACGGTATCTTGTGGTGAGTGCTAATGCAGTATTTCGAGTCCAGATTCTTATTTTGTTAAAGATCTATCAGTGCCATTTACGCTTCGGTAACCTTAGTAGCCGTCTAAAGCAAACGCCCTAAAATGTCAGTAACTTAGCGATGTTTATTAAGTAAATTAACGTTATGAATGTATCAGCATCTGCCGTGAGCATATGCTCTTAGAATTTTCTGACGGGGACCAAACGCTCGTTAATAAAGGTAAAAGCGAGGAAAAAAAGTCAAAATCAGTGGAAACTATTTTTGCCTCTTGCTGTTGCAGTTTCAGGCAGCTTCCTAGTGTTCGTTTCTTGCTGCATTATTGAACAAAGATGGGAGTCAAGAGAACAGAAAATATTAAAGAGAAAAATTTAGCTGATCAGCTCTCTGGAAAGACCTATGCCAATTGTTAGTATGTTGCAGTGAAACAAGCGGTCTAATACCTAGACAATTTTCATAATATACGATTCAAAATATTGCTAGCTTTCGTTCCAAAAACTCGACGCCTCATCGGCTTTCCTGCGACACTACTGTATAGTTACGGAACGAAAAATGTCAATTTTCTACGCGTACGCGTGTGGTGCTCGCGTCAGTGGAACTGTGCAGAGTAATTTTCCTTTGCTGATAGCAATTACAGTTAATTTCTGCTCTCGCCCGGCTAATCTCAAAATACCTGTAAATAGCACAGAAATTCCTTTGTTCATACACGAGTAACTTCGAGTTTGCTTCACAGACGGAAGTCGTAAATTCCCTGATAATAAAACAGTACCACTAATTGCCCTTTGCGTACAAATGAAATAGATCATGGGGATATTCGTTCGTATCTTCGTTGCACACTGAAGATAATGTTGTGGGAACCCGCCTCTGTATCCGTGTTTGATAAAGGACGCTACTGCGACGGTGTTCGATGTTGAGATAGCTGATTCAAATGCAGGTGATAGAAGAAATGGCCGGAAAGGGAGGAGAGATAGTGGCTACAGCTGCTGATTATGAAAGTGTGGTAAAGTTCTTTCTTAAATTACACACTTGTCCACAGAGTCTTATAAAATGAGGACATGTAAGGATGGCAGATTAAAGCAGTGTGGCGGACCGAGAGTCGGACTCGGGACCTCTGCCTTTCGCGGGCGAATGTTCTACCGACTGAGCTACCCACGCACCACTCACGACCCCATTCTCACCGTTTTGCTTCCGCTAGTCCTCGTCTCCTACCTTCCAGACGGACGGGTCGTGAATCTTGCTCGGGTAGTTAAGTCGGTAGAGCACTTGCCCGCGAAATGTAAAGGTCTCGAGTTCGAGCCTCGGTCAGACACACACAGTTTTTAATCTACTAGCAAGCTTCACATCAGCGCACACTTTTCTGCGTAGTGAAAATTTCATTCTGGAAACATGTAGGACTGTTTGTGCTCTGTCAGATGGGGATCCCTTTCTATCTCTTCGAGACGAGCTGGTTATACACTGACATCAAATTTCGCTCTCATATCAATAACAACCAGTTATCTCTGGTAGATGAGTTACCACTTTGATGAACAGTATCCCTACACGATTTTAAAAAGACTTATTTTCCATACATCCAGTGGAATGCCACCAGTCTTTGCTGAATACCTCTCTATACAAACACTCAACCAGTTACGTACACTAAACAGCTGCTCTTATAGTACCTAAAAACAAGCCGCTGAATTGTTAAATAGAAAGACTTTATCACCGGTAGTATGCAGATCGAGAACACCAAAGTGCAGCTATCACTTTCCAATTATGATTTTTCCAGTCAGTATATTACTCCATCCACATTTGGCCGCAATTATTAAATGGACAATCTCTTCAGAGCAGAGTTAGGTGTTACACATGCCGCTGTTTAAATCGAGCTCGATACCGAGTGTGTTAAACAGAGACTTTCTGAGTTCACTTTTATCAGCTTTTCCTTCGACTAACATCTACATGTACATCTATACTTCGCAAGCCATCTTCTGGTCAGCGGCAGAGGGTACTTCGTATACAGCTGTCACTTTCACGCTTTCCTGTTCCAGTCGCTACTGATGCGCGAGGTGGAGACCTCTCATTTTCCTTCCGACTGGTTTCATGCGGCAGGACACGAATTCCCTTTCTGTATCAACCTCTTCATTTCGCGTTAGCACTTGCACCCTACGCCCTCAAATATATGTTGCATTAATCCAATTTCTGTCTTCCCCTACAGGTTTTTAAAGTTTTTACCCACTACAGCTCCGTTTAGCCTCACGGAAGTTATTCCCTGATGTCTTCACAAATGTCCTATCAACCCGTCCCTTCTTCTTGTCAGTGTTTTCCAGATATCCTTCTCTTTGCTGATTCTGAGTCGAACCTCTTCCGCCGGCCGTTGAGGCCGTGCGGTTCTAGACCCTTCAGTCCGGAACCGCGCTGCTGCGACGGTCGCAGGTTCGAATCCTGCCTCGGGCATGGATGTGTGTGTGATGTCCTTAGGTTAGTTAGGTTTAAGTAGTTCTAAGTCTATGGGACTGATTACCATAGTGCTTAGAGCCATTTGAACCATTTGAACCTCTTCCTTCCTTATCCTATCAGCAAACTTAAGTATTTACAGTGAATTCCCATTACACTTTGAATACTGACGCCCTTGCTTTTAATTTCAGCGAACACTGTTTTGAATTTTCTATATCCTGAGTCAGTCGTTATGACGCCCAAACATTTCTCAGTTTTTTCGCATTCACCTTACAGCCATTTCGCCCTCTTTCCATCCACTTCCTATTTATTTCATTTTTAAATGATTTACATTTCTGTATTCCTGAATTTCCCTGAACATTTTTAACTTCCTTCTTTCGTCAATCGACTGAAGAATTTCGTCTATTGCCCTAGGTTTCTTCGCAATTACTTGCTTGTAACTATATTTGTCTATCCAATATCTGTGAGTGCCCTTTTTAGAGCTATTCATTCCTCCTCAACTGAACTACCTACTACGGTATCCACTGTTACGGTACCTATATTCTCAGAGAACTTCAAACGCATTTCATCATTCCTCAGTACTTCAGTATCCCACTTCTTCCCACACTGATTACTCCAGACGAGTATCTTGAACTTCAGTCTGCTCTTCATCATTACCAAATTGTAAACTGAGTCTATATCTGCTCCTGGGTACGATTTGCAATCCGATAGCTTATTCCAGTATGTCTGTCTAACCATGACGTCATCCATATGGGATCTTCCCGTATCTGCAGGCCTTTTCTAAGTATACCTCCTTTTACTGTGAGTTTTGAACAGTGTATTCGCTATCACTGGCTGAAAATTACGCATAAATTAGTGAGTCCTTCTCCTTTCTCAGTTATAATACCAAGCCCATAAGCACCCGTAGCTTTGTCATCTATTCCTTCCCCTGCAGCTGCGTTCCAATCTCCCATGACCATCTGGTTATCATCTCCTTTTACATACTGAATTATCCGTTCTATATCCTGATACACTTTCTCTGTCTTTCCATCATCTGCTTGTGACTTCGGCGTTGAAAGTTTGTAACTCTAATTTGCTTTGCTGAATAGCGTAAGATTGTGACTTGAATTTGGTATGCTGAAATCGAGTGCTAATTAGACCATGAAAGCGGTTACAAGCCGTTGAGCTGTCTGGGGAGAAGTTAACCGTGCGTTTACTGGGCCACTGTTTCAGCAGGTAACTAGTCTAAGTTTACCATATTACCAATCAGTCTATCATTGATTATAATCTTTTACAGTCATACAACAACCGGTAATATATCTATATAAAAGGAGAATTTAAATAAAAAGAAAGAAATCAGTTTATATTTGCAAATTTATTTTAAAGATTGTTCATTGAAATTTCAGCATATTATACGTGAGTTATAACTGAGCTGGTGCCTTATTTACGATTGTGAGACTGTGAGATTGGAATATTACGGAACACATAAAATATGGAGTCAAGATTGGGAGACTGGATACAACACTGCATTCATAAAACAACACACAAAGAACATTGAAACGCATGCAAGAGAAAGTTAATCACTACAAACAGATTCAGAGATTACTTTCATAGCACAATCCTGTCCGTCTTGTAATTACCCTTCACGTGGTCAACTTGGTTTACAGAAAGCGTATAACTCCGCAATAATTTAGATAATAAAAATAAATTAGATCAAAAAGCGAATTACAAAACAAAAACCTCGAACTGGTTACTAACGTCCTACTATTAACCTGATGGGTCAAACAGTTATATAAGCACGTGGTACTGGTCTCACAAAGTACACGCCACGTGGGTTGAACATAAAGAAAAGTTGGTATATTCAAAATCTTTTCAAGACGATACGTTATAATCACACAAGCATTTGCATTTAAGATTGATCTTACTTAGAGTTACTGACCAACACGTGGTTCCACTTTACTCACAAAGTAGTAACAAAGCAACTACCGCAAATTAATCTGAACTGGACACGAGAACTACACTCCGCTGCAATTAAAGATAACCTTAGCTATTTTAAAGCTAACCCGAAATAAAATGATTAAATTCTCAGTTAACCTGAACTTAACAAATCCATTGTCCTATGGACTTAACAGACACGCGCTTGGCCGGAGATCTTACCACTTCAGACGCTCGCACCGCCAGACTGCAACTGCTGGACTGCCCTGCGCTACTACTGGACTCCAACTGCCTACTGCTCGGCTGCAACTCTCCAACTTCCAGACTCCCACTGAACTACCCAGCGTGCTCCCGAGAGTCGCTCACAAAGACCAACGGAAGGCGCCAGAGGGGCAGCTTCCTATACCAACATGACAGGGGACGGACCGGACCATACTAAGAATGGAAACCTCTCTGCTTTTAGGAACCGTAGCTACCTGTTTCAACGTTGGTCCTACTGTTCTCTAGCAGACAGCCTTGTCTGCTACCCTCAAGCATGCAGCTACAAACACATTTGATCATTCATCCTCTCACACAGAAGGGAAGGGGGATGACAGTATCTTATCATACACAGTATATAAAAGAAAGCGGATGTAGGTTCCGTATGAGACTGTGTGACATGAATTACATATAAGAATTACATATAAACTGTGCTTTAAAGTGTAGTAGTGTGAGAGATCGTTCTTGTTTACGTGTAAAAGTAACACGTTCCACTACTCAGTCTCCTCCCAGATAGTCAGAAACGCCACAGTAAATTTAGAAGAGGAATTTATTCCTTAAAAGACAACAAATTTGAGAAATTAAACATGAAAGGAATCCAACAGAGACCTTTCATAACCCCAACGCTCCGGGAAAAGACTGTGCAGGGAATTTTCTGGCCATGCTAGGACATTCCCAAGCAGGCTTCTCACACCCTACTTAAACCAAAAGTGTAAAGAAAAAGGCAAAAGGTCACCAGCTACTTGCTAAAACACAATAATTTCAAACATCTTTACAATCTACCAATTTCAAAGAGAGAAAAAAAAAACACACAATCTGTGACACCTATTTAAAAGATCATGTAGACCTAAATCGGTCAGCAAGTAAAAACAATGGTTCCTGTGTCATTAATATGAAAACAATTTCTGGTTGTTACCCTTATGGAGTTCACCAGTATTTGCTCATTGCAAGAGCCAACTGATCACAGGCAAATTTATGACTGTTTATTAACAAGCAAAATTTATGAAAATAGCAAAGGTGCCACAGCAATTAAAAAGCAACAGGAAATAACATCAGTATTACAAGGCAGAACATTACAATCCACAATCGGCAAAAGCAAAAAAAATGATAAGAGAAAAAACATGTTTTACAAAGTGGTTATCGCAAAAAAATTCTATATCTTATAAAACTAATAATTTGTAGAATTAAAATAACTATGTGGCACTAATTTAATCACTCTACTATATTTCAATTAGCTAGCAAACAATGAGCACTGTGTCATTATACTGAAACTACAATAATTGTGTGATTGTTACCCTTAAGGGGTTCCTTACAATAAATATGCCCCATGCAAAGGCTAATCGATCACAGTCCAATGAGAATGAAAAGCTATCTGACTGATAAAGGAAGCAGTGCCACAGCAATGAATTTACAAAACAAAATATCACAAATCTAATACCTAACACAAGAACAAACATTGATCAATAAGACAGTACAATAGTCAACATCTCAAACAAAACACCAATAAATAAAACACCTGCAAACTACAAGAGTCAAAGTTTCAAAACAAAACAAAAATATAGAACACCTGCAAAATACAAGAGTCAGAGTTTAATAAACACCAATAAATCGAGTCCCTGCAAAACACACGAGTCAAAGTTTCTGTGACAGAAACACACGTATATGCATTGAATTAAGAATCGTATAATCACTGTTCACTGATACACTCACTAGTTCCACTGTTCCGTGGCACAATATAAGGGGTGGGGGAGGGGGTTCGTCGCCGCAGCTGTCAGTAGGGATTTTTGTCCATCTGTTGCGTGCGATCCCGCCGTCTCTGCCCTCTCATGAAGTTTCTCTTGTGTCACGAACATCTCGATTTTGTTCCATGTTTGTATTGTCAAATTCGTGCAGTATCCTCGATTGACATGCCAGGTTGATATTCCTGGGCAAGGATGACACTTCAATGGCTCTTCTTCGTGTCACCCTTAGCGACCAGAGAACATCTAACCATGAATTACTGTCGCTTGACAGTAGGCATCCGTCAGGAAATGTCGATAGGCGTCGTTGACGTCTGCAAGTTTCTTTGGACAGTACCTGTAAAAAGGCTCCACGCCCCTTGTTTTGTTTCACCGCGGCCGTCTCGTCACGGTCGCGTGCGTGTGGTGCGTTGCCAGGAGATGGATTTCCGCGCGGTGGACCGCTCGCCCATCTCAGGTCATTCCCTTCAGGAAGGGTCGCGCGGGGCGGCCGCCCATTAGCTACAGGTGCAAGGGAAAGTGTTTTCCGCATCCTTTTGTTGTCGGCCGCGCTCCCGAAGTGGCCTGGCTGACAGCGTGTCCCGCTGGGAAACCCGCCAGTTTACAACTAGCTGGCTGCTCCCGCTGTCTCTTAAGAGTTTTGTCGGTTCGCTTTCACGTTCTCAACTGCATTCACAGAAATTTTTCATCATAGTTATGTGATTACACAATGTCATACATAATACCACTTAGTATTGTCTTTCACAATTTTTAAGAACAAAGTGAGACTTAATTAATTTTTTTTTTTTTAATAAAAAAAATTTAGATGAATCGACAATAAAATAAAATTTAAATGACTTGACAATGTAAAAAAAATAAAAGTGAAATGACTTTACAATGTAAAAAAATAAAAATTAAATGAACTGACAATATAATATTTAAATCCACATCACTAATGTGGTTCACTTGTGTTTTAATATCAAATGCCACTTATTAATTCACTAAAATGAATAGGGTTATGCCTTGCGCAAGTATAGGTTAGGAGAGCATGGGGTTCACATGTTATTTACACACACACATGCACACCTGTTGTCTATTCTACAAACTAACTACCCATAAACATGCATTACTCAAAATTCTACTTCTATCCACTACTAATTAATCCCACAAGCCACTTCAATGCTACTTCAACAAAGTGTTTACACCACTACAGCAATGTTCTAATTCCCCCTCTTCTTGACGCTCGCGGCATACGTCTTGTCACATGATAAATGGAGAACTTTCCTTAAACATACACAGTAAAAAGAACAATGGTTATTTACACGCAAAAACATTTATACCAGTTCGCACACCTGAAAAGAGACTCGCAATTATACATTTATCATACTCATAGATTCATACATAAAACAGTAAGAAAATTTCATCTAAAATTATGTTATTACAAGACTTAATCACACAGATGGCTCTGAGAAGGTAAAATATTTTAATTATACAGGTTATATTACATTTTCTTACCCATTTTGCTTCGATTTCGTTCCTTCTTTACGTTACCTTTCGCCTTCAAATCAGTTATTTCGCCTGTGGTGGTTATTCTGGATTCATTTCTCATGAATGGCAAAATTGTGGTCACCTCTATTCTGTAAAACAGTTTCATCTTTTACATATTTGAACTTACAACAGACACAAAAGATCCGAATCCTCCTGTGGTTTAAATGACAAATGTTTTGCTTCATCCTTATTACCTTAAACCAAGCTTTCCTTCGTTCCCATAATCAAAATTATTTAATCATCCTCTACCTTCAGGAGGGAAATTTCCTCAGTACAAATCCTATAGGCTGCAGTGCATCCCGCACCAGCGAAAACAATAAGCTGCAATGCTCACAGCATCAGCAAAACACATAAACGTCGCTTTTCTAGGACAAGTATTAACGCAGAATAATTTTTCAGGCTTTGGCTCAACATCAATCAAGATTACAAAAAGGATCCATATTTCCGTTCCATTCTCCATTTGCTGAAAAAAAAAAAAACTTCTCATATTTGACTACCACAATAATATTTTAGAACCACGTAAATTACACAAACCACAATTCTTCTTTCACGTTGAAGGGAATCAATATACTTACGAAATCCACAGACAGCACTTTACGTACTCAGCTATAAAGAACAAAAAAAACATATATCATCAATATTAACATATCATCGCATATTGGGAAGCCATTGGTTAAACAATCGTATTATCACATCCTGTTTTCAAGATTCCAAACTTACTCATTCCTTTCTCAGAGTTCTCCTATCTTAAAATATTCATACAGCACGCATACTATAGTAAGAGATCCTCATTTATACTGACAGATATAGAATAGTAATAGACAGATAGTAGCACTGAAAACAGAAAATCGGAAACACGGCTACTAACAGCTGGGGACCTGGGCTTGCCAGACCCATAATATCCACAGATCGGATATTCCCCTGAGTTTTTGCAATTTCAGCAACGATCTTGCTTCTCTCAGGAGCGACTCTTTTCAATTGACACAAAAAATAGCATTTCACTTGTTCACAAGGAAACCTTTTATCTTTACGTTTGAATCAAACTAAATCCTAATTGCACAAGGAAAGAAAACAAATTAACAACATCACTTCAATCAATCACATAAAAATATCTTTATCATTATTTTTACTAACATATTATTCAAAATTCATACGCCACAAATTTAAACTAATCAATTCATTCTCCTCTCTATAAATCCTATGTACTCATTTGCCATGTCGCTCATTTGTTCCGATTGGCGCCTTCTGGGCTGATCATTTGTCATTGCCGGTTTCGTTCATTCCCATTTGTTGGATTATGTCTGGGGTTGGCCGGCCGAATTTCGACATCATGTGGGGCTCCGCCTACAATTCTACTCCCACCGTGTTCATCGTAGTAACGATGCTGGTTGCCGTACCTGTTGCGTTCACGATCTTGTCCCCATCCTCTATCATTTCTGTTGCTCCATCTGTGTTCGCGACTGTTACCCCAGTTTCTATACGGCCTGTCTCGATTATTGTTTCGTTCGCGTCGCGACGACCAGTCACGCCGTTGATTAGTAATACGGCCACGACTGCGATCGCGCTGCTGAGCCCCGTAATAACTTTGTGCCTGATTAGGCGGACATTCTGCTGTATTGTATTCCATCTCTTGGAGAAGCGTTTTAAACGTTTCCACGTCCTCTTTGCATCGTCCCGCAAGAATGACGTGCCGCAAGTGCATCGGCAATTTGGTGATGCATATCCTAATTAGTTCCGCAGGTCCGTATGGGTCGTATAAAAATTGATTTGCCTGCAGCATGTGGTCGAATAGGCGTGCAGGGCTGCCGAAACCAGACTGGTTCAAATTTGGCAGCATAATTATGCCATGTTTGACCCTATCTTGTGCCGCTTCCGACCAATAGGCGGAGAGAAAGGCTTGTCGAAACTCCCGAGTGGAGTTGCAGTGACGCGCTGCCGACCTCATACGACTCGCCGGTTCGCCTTCCAAATAGCCACACATATACTCTATTTTATGTGAACTTGCCCAGTCGGGAGGAAGACAGAACTCAAATTGCTCGAGCCATGCTCGTGGATGTATGCCTTTTAGAGAATTTCGGAATATCTCAAATTTTCTTACCGTAAGGAAATGTTTGAAATCAAATCCCCGCATTTCCTCCTGGCGAGGCCCTTGAATGTTTCTATTTGTCTCATGTCTGCCCCTTAAATTACATTCTTCCCTGTCGTCAAAAGCTCCCTCATGGCCGGAGTCCCTCTCTGCACTGTTCGTACGGCTATTTTTATTGCTATTGGCGAGTTCAGAATCACACGCCATGCGGTTTTCCAGATGCGCCACGCGTTCTTGTAAATCGCCTGTTACAGCTTTGTGCTGTCTGTTCACTTCAAACTGTCCCTTCTGGAATTTAAGAAGCGAACGCACTTCTTCGGTCTCTGCGGCCGCTACCTGTGTGATATTGTTCTCGCTTTCCGTCAGCTTCATCGTGCCTACAATGTCCGCTAATGCCGCGATCTTCTCATCTATTTGTCTCTTGTCCTCCGCCCCAGTCTGCTTCAATTGTTCGACCTGCAGTTCCAACGCGTGGATCGCTAAACTGTTGTCCGCTATTGTGTTGCTAACGACCGTGGGACAATGCGTTTCAGCCTTCTGGACCCTCGAGAGTACCTGCTGACGATCTCTTTGGCATTGTTCTCTCAGCTCTTGGAAATTCCTAAGTAGCCGTTCTTCGCTTTCTTTAGATTCGGCCTCGCCACACCGCTTGCTCTGTTCTAGGGCTTGCAGACGGTCGTCGATTTGTTCAAATGTACGGCCTAATTCTTTCATAATGTCACTTTTTATTTCACTTGCCAGATTGTTTATTCTTTGTGAGATATCATCGGACACTCTCTGCATCGACTTGTCAACTTTATTTGTCTGCTGGATTAATTTTTTGTCTATTTGTTCGCCTAGCTCGCGGATCGATTTTTCGGATTTCTGCGTCATTTGTTCGCCTAGCTCGCGGATCGATTTTTCGGATTCTTTTTGTTCTCGGAACAATTTTTCTGATAATTCTTTTTGTTCTCGGAACGATTCTTTATTTTGTTGTAATAAGGCTTTCACGAGTTCTGCCAAATCAATTTGGTTAGTTGGAGGCACATTAATTTGTGGCTCTGATGTGAGGCCGTTCGTGCTGTTTTGCATTTCGTCTGAAGTATTCCCCATTGCATTTTCGGAACCGCCCGACGCGTTAATATTGGAAATCAAATTATCCCCTTGGTCCATGTTGCTTAAGTTGTCGGACCGCTTACTTTTAGCTTGGTTACGTGTCAGCATTAGTGCAATTCACACCCAGTACGCAACACACTAATCACAATAAATGTGTCCCCCAAAATTTACGACAGTCACACGAAAGATACTCAACCTAGTACGCACTTTTTCACACGCAAAACAAATTTTTTATCTTTGTTCGAAACAGTGGAATTTACAAGCGAGAGAAAAAAAAACACACACACACATATAAAACACACAAATATAGAAAACAAAACAAGACAAACAACGCAACGCCGATCAACAACGCCGTTAATCTTTTGAACGTCTGCTCGGAAACAACGCAAAAGTTGTTTGAGCGCTGTAGAGAAAAAAAATTAAGATTATACAACGCTTGCAATCTAACGTCTCAGAGATTCCAGAGTCTAGCGGAATCACAGAACAGGGTCGCCATGTGAAAGTTTGTAACTCTAATTTGCTTTGCTGAATAGCGTAAGATTGTGACTTGAATTTGGTATGCTGAAATCGAGTGCTAATTAGACCATGAAAGCGGTTACAAGCCGTTGAGCTGTCTGGGGAGAAGTTAACCGTGCGTTTACTGGGCCACTGTTTCAGCAGGTAACTAGTCTAAGTTTACCATATTACCAATCAGTCTATCATTGATTATAATCTTTTACAGTCATACAACAACCGGTAATATATCTATATAAAAGGAGAATTTAAATAAAAAGAAAGAAATCAGTTTATATTTGCAAATTTATTTTAAAGATTGTTCATTGAAATTTCAGCATATTATACGTGAGTTATAACTGAGCTGGTGCCTTATTTACGATTGTGAGACTGTGAGATTGGAATATTACGGAACACATAAAATATGGAGTCAAGATTGGGAGACTGGATACAACACTGCATTCATAAAACAACACACAAAGAACATTGAAACGCATGCAAGAGAAAGTTAATCACTACAAACAGATTCAGAGATTACTTTCATAGCACAATCCTGTCCGTCTTGTAATTACCCTTCACGTGGTCAACTTGGTTTACAGAAAGCGTATAACTCCGCAATAATTTAGATAATAAAAATAAATTAGATCAAAAAGCGAATTACAAAACAAAAACCTCGAACTGGTTACTAACGTCCTACTATTAACCTGATGGGTCAAACAGTTATATAAGCACGTGGTACTGGTCTCACAAAGTACACGCCACGTGGGTTGAACATAAAGAAAAGTTGGTATATTCAAAATCTTTTCAAGACGATACGTTATAATCACACAAGCATTTGCATTTAAGATTGATCTTACTTAGAGTTACTGACCAACACGTGGTTCCACTTTACTCACAAAGTAGTAACAAAGCAACTACCGCAAATTAATCTGAACTGGACACGAGAACTACACTCCGCTGCAATTAAAGATAACCTTAGCTATTTTAAAGCTAACCCGAAATAAAATGATTAAATTCTCAGTTAACCTGAACTTAACAAATCCATTGTCCTATGGACTTAACAGACACGCGCTTGGCCGGAGATCTTACCACTTCAGACGCTCGCACCGCCAGACTGCAACTGCTGGACTGCCCTGCGCTACTACTGGACTCCAACTGCCTACTGCTCGGCTGCAACTCTCCAACTTCCAGACTCCCACTGAACTACCCAGCGTGCTCCCGAGAGTCGCTCACAAAGACCAACGGAAGGCGCCAGAGGGGCAGCTTCCTATACCAACATGACAGGGGACGGACCGGACCATACTAAGAATGGAAACCTCTCTGCTTTTAGGAACCGTAGCTACCTGTTTCAACGTTGGTCCTACTGTTCTCTAGCAGACAGCCTTGTCTGCTACCCTCAAGCATGCAGCTACAAACACATTTGATCATTCATCCTCTCACACAGAAGGGAAGGGGGATGACAGTATCTTATCATACACAGTATATAAAAGAAAGCGGATGTAGGTTCCGTATGAGACTGTGTGACATGAATTACATATAAGAATTACATATAAACTGTGCTTTAAAGTGTAGTAGTGTGAGAGATCGTTCTTGTTTACGTGTAAAAGTAACACGTTCCACTACTCAGTCTCCTCCCAGATAGTCAGAAACGCCACAGTAAATTTAGAAGAGGAATTTATTCCTTAAAAGACAACAAATTTGAGAAATTAAACATGAAAGGAATCCAACAGAGACCTTTCAGCGTGTATACCTGAACAAATGTTGATTGGATTGATTTGAAGTCGATTGTGATGAAAACAACCCTGTCACTGAAGTGTTCGTAGTAGCTCACTCCCTCCCCTACTTTACTATTCATTACGGATCCTACTCCTACTACGTGCCGTTTTCTGCTGTTGTTAGTATTACCTTATATTTCTCTGATCAGAAACCCGTATTGTCTTTCCATTTCATTTCACTGATCCCCACTGAACCTGAGCCTTTTCATTTTCCATTTGAGACTTTCTACCTTTCCTACCACATGAAAACTCCTGACATTCCAAGCTCCTAGTCGTAGTATGTTAGTCTTTCGTTGGTGATTTAGACTTTTTTAGACTTTTTCTTATGGTTACCCTGCCCCCCCCGCCCCAACACCCCCCAACCCCCCCTCCCCCCACCCTCCGCGCCATTCGTGCAGTCCCCTCTCGGAGACTCGAATGCGGGACTGAGCTGGGATCTTTTGTCAATGGAGAGATCATCATGACTCTTTTTTTTTCAAATTCAGGACGCATGTTCTGTGGATATTCATTATGTGTCTTACTTGTTTTGCAATTAAAACCGCCTTTTCCTGCTGCCACTTAATTTATTTATCCCAGACGCGTTTCGCCTTTTTCTGGTTTTAAGGCATCTTCAGTGGGATGGTTTGGTGATCTTCGTTTCCTTTCATCTGGTCTAGAGGTCGCACAACCACTTTATTACCGACATATAAGCACAACTATGCGTTCTGACCTTCTTCACACTGTTCACCATGTTTCTCTTTCTTTTTGTGGTGTACTATTGTTCTTTTGCCACTCGATATAACTATTTCGTGGGACACTGCTTTTCACCACGTAAATATTGCAACTCCATTCCATGAACTCCATGGTGTAGGTTGCTAGGGTGTGGGTCATCATTACTGCACTACTGTGTGACGTTTGTATATCTTCACCATGCTTTCTCCTGGTGATGAACCGGTATGCTATTAAGAATATTCTTATCAACTTACAGGCTACACATTCCCAGTTTTCATATGCGTCACCCTCATATTTACATTTTAGTGACAGTCACCATTCGATCCTAAATATTATCTGTTGGGCTACACCATTCCTCAGATTTTTTACACCTCGGTTTCTTCTGATATCTACTTCGAATAAAAATTGTTCTCATGAAGAAGATCCCAGCATTTGTCACATATCTTCAGGTGGAGAAACTCTGAAGAATTTCTTTTCCTGGCAGTTCAAAAGTTGTAGTATGAATTTTGTTCATACAAGTTAATACTAGATGGGGTAACGACGCCCTGTTATTTCACTAGTTCCAACCTGCCATGCTGCGGACCGTACAAGACGGCGCTATATGTTTCTAGATCACGGATATTCTGCGCTGGTGATTATATTGTGCCATAATACCTGTTTCTTTTGGGAAAAATACTGGTTCATAGGTTTAACACTTTTCCCAACGCTCACAGCATCAATAATACGGTCATAAGAAAACACCATCAGTTTGTATTGTATAGAACCGGGGACCTAGAAACGACGGAGAGGCTTCGTCCCCCCCACAGCCCTCAGTGGTTTACAACCGCACAACAGGCCACAGCAGTCCACTCACCCCACCGCCGCCCCACACCGAACCCAGGGTTATTGTGCGGTTCGGCCCCCAGTGGTCCATTGTACACAGAAGACACGAAATGCAGGAGGCAGAGGAAGGCTAGCTTTCAAGGCGTACACACTCATCGATGGTCGAGAGGCGGAGGCAGTATTATCTTCCACAGCAATCTCGAGAATGAGGCAAACCAGTAAGGGACACGAAGTGCAGGAGCCATCCATCCCAAGAGGCCTCCAGTGAGTACATAAGTCTTGCCGAGTACGCGTAAGATCCAAAACACACACACATGCAGGAGGCTCATGTATTGACAAAAGTTCCCTTCTGTTTACAGTGAACTCAGAATCCCAATCTTCCTTCCTTCTTTTGAAGGTTGTCATTCATTCATTGGCAGTTCGTGTGAAGCAGTATGAATATGCAATGTGTGTAAACAATTGCAGATAATACCAGAATCTCCTCTCAATGATTTCTCACGATAACAGCATAGTGTTCACACTTTTCATATTTTTCACACGTTTTCAAACCTTGCACCATTTATGCAAATATCTCCCTCATGTTATTACAAATGGCAGGCTGTAAACTTTAATAAAAGCAGATTTATTAAAACGTAGGCTAGAAAACATGCATCGAACTGGTCCAGCACATACCTTCTGTGAGAGCAGATTATAAAATAAGATACACCTTATTACCCACATATCGGTAGATGCTCCTCAAGTATCAACAAAAGCACAAAAAAGAAAGCATTATCACATGCCGTCACACTGAACTAAGTAAAGATCCTTCTCTTTCATTCGAAACGTTTGAATTTGTTGACCAAATTCTTGATTGCTAACCTTCGAGGGACCTGGATTTCTTAATTTACGGGTCAAATCCTCCCACACCTGTTCCTTTGTCATTCCACGCCAGCTGGCACAAAGTAGTGGTTGTTTCTTCTGTTGTGAGCAACGGATATGGTTTTACTTACATCATAGAAATATACAGAGAAATTATTTTCACCTTGTGTAGTACATGACAGATGAACGATCACTCAATTTCAGTAGCAGACAATAACGGTGGGATCTTTTTTTGAAGCAGGAAAACGAATTGATTAGAAAAAATGATAAACCATAGAACGACGAATAAACTGAGTGGGCAAGAACCATACAAATGCAAGTTTCCCTGTTTTTTGATTTAATGGCAGCCAGTACTGGATTCGACCGAGCGAGGTGGCGTAGTGGTTAGCACACTGGACTCGCATTCGGGAGGACGACGGTTCAATCCCGCGTCCGGCCATCCTGATTTAGGTTTTCCGTGATTTCCCTAAATCGCTCCAGGCAAATGCCGGGATGGTTCCTCTGAAAGGGCACGGCCGACTTCCTTCCCTAATCCGATGAGACCGATGACCTCGCTGTTTGGTCTCTTCCCCCAAAAACCAACCAACCAGTACTGGATTCCAGGAGGGCGCTTAATTGAAAACCTGCGTTCCTTTTGATAAGATTGTCCGCCGTACGGATACGTATGGCTTCCTTAACTACACAGCCACACAAAGATGATGATGGGGATAAAATTTCAGTCTTTTCGTAAAACATACGTTGCCTTGTGTGCAGGCAATGCTCCGCTACCGCTGATTCAAATAGTTAACGAGTATGGAATGTTGTATTCGCTCGAGTCTACTACGAGAGTGGCTACATATTTAAATGACGGAGGCCCATTTGTGCACACCCGCAGTGGGTAATTGTGTTAAATTGAGACGATATGAGTACAATGGTGTTTTAATAAACCTGTGGTTGTGGTTCGCGACATGATAAAAACTTATTCATGTGTTTTATTCTCTGTGGAGTTAGATACATACTTATTTACAGCTGATATAAAAATAAAGAAATATTTATTTACTAGTGAAAATGCAACATTTATTTCTTCTTACTGCTTGCCCTCAAAACACTCCTGTAACCAAGGCACTCGTGGTGGATTGCATAAAACCATCCTCTAGGTAGAGATGGTCCTGAAGCATGTAACTTGTCGTATGTTTTGAGAATGAAAACATGGACCAAGTAGGCTGTATTCTGCTTTATTGTCCGTGAAATTGGCCAGTTTCAACCGTGGGTCATTTTAAAGCACGTATTTTAAGCTTCAGATTGTATGTTCTTCTCTACGTTCACAGTTCAGGTTAACTGTGTTGAAACCCCGTTTTACCATATTCCCCTTTGATCATGCCTCTTTTTCAGTGCCTTCCACAACATCAGTCTTCCACTGTGTCTATGGTTAGCTGTTCAGTTTGTCGTACATTCAGTGAAATGTATTCTCTTTCCACAATTCCAGCACAGCCGTCGAGGAGAATCTATCAATGTTCATAAAACTTTTTCCCACACGGCATCCTTTACTGAGAAGAGCTATACCCTTGCACTAGAGGGACATCGTCTGTTCCACTTAAAGTCTCTCCTTACTTATAACCAGCCCTCTAAATACAGAGGCTATCGCTATTTCTCAGTGAGCAATGAGGAATCCGTTTAGTGGTACTTTAAGCAATCTGTAATCAATCTATAAGTTTTGTTGAAGCCTGTCTCTACATGTCTAATGTCGAATGATCTCTACCAAATCGGTGAAGAATATTCCACTCAGAAAAACTCAGCCTCATTGCTGAAATGCGATTATACACTGATAGTTTGCGGCTGAAAATGTTTCGCACAATTTTTTTTTTCAGTACTTCTTGGACAGGAAGGGTGTGGCAAGCTTAATATCTAGGTATTTCGAATGCGGGAATGGTGAAACTGGATCATTCAAAACGTATCTCACGGAGAGCGTCTCTGCATCGTAGATGGAAGTCAGAAAGTTGCGTCTTTGAAAGGTTGGACTTAGTCTGTCTCAATTATATTAACATGACTAATTTGTACGGGCCAGTGTTATATTTCTCTCTGTAGTTTCAAGGCTTGTGATCTGTGCAAGAATGGCTAAGTCGTGTGCATACAGGAAACGTGTTGTTCATCGAGTCAGTGGCTGGTAATAAGTGTACACTTTGAAGCGAACTGGAAGGAAATTTCTTCCCAGAGGTTTGGCACTGTGCTGTATAATATCATGATTGCACTGCCCTTGGAAGTCCATGTAATACCTACTTCTGTATCAAAAAATGTTAACAAAACAAGTCATCTTCTCGCTACTTGCCGTCAAGGAAAACTTATTCCTTCATGATCCGCAGATTATGGATTTGTGTAGACGGTCCAACTAATGCCTGTTACCATAATGCTTCACCCTCCAGAATTAAGGTAGAGCAGATTCGGCCGTTTGTGTGGACACACTAACAGCCAAACAACTCTACCCTGTCACATGTAACAGAAGCTGCAGTCATAAGTTTTAATTATCAAATCGAAAATTAAGTTTTGTTGGTTTGCAGTTACACGACAACAATGCACAATCACACAAACAGTGATTAAGTGGCTCAGACGTTTTTCAGTGTCGTCAAACAAGAACGAAACGGTAGATCACCAGAAACAGGAATTATAGGTCCTTTTGTCCGACGACAGGCGTACCACAGTCTAGGCGACAATGGAAAACGTGATAGTCAGTCATGGATGAGTTTTCAATGCCTTTCACGACATGTTGTGCATGTCGTCGCCTACTCTTCCGCGAGTGCTCACACACATTCAAAAAGTCCATCGAAGTGAAGCAGTAGCTAAAACGTAGCTGCTGTGTCAGGCCAACACAGATGACTGTTTTAAAGCTAATTACCACCGACGAGTGTTGGGTGTATCCCTATGATCCCGAGACAAAAAAAAAAGAAACAAAGCAAGCGGTGCAAACAAGTGGATTCATAACCAACCATAAGTGCGAAGTACCAACCATCAGCGATGCTGACGGTTTTTTTGATACCGCTGTCTGATGGAACAAATTATGCTCGTAAGAGGTAAACCGTTACAAAAGCATGCTACCGGAAGCTTATGATTAGTTGACGGGATACTATGCAGACGAAGCGCCACAGGAAGCTAACCTGGAACCCCTTGAGTGCGAGACCGCAAAAGGCCAGTAATACGAGGGCTGGAATTTTAATAGTGGCAATTGTTTATTTACAGCTCGTACAAAATAGATACGTGTTTCAAAGTTTTACTGACCTTCAAAGTAGTCACCAGCATTGTGTATAACCCGTTGCCAGCTATGTGGAAGTCGTAGGATACTCTTAGTAGTGTCAGTTTTGTTGACAGTTCGAGCGGCGCGGTCAATTTGCGCGACGAATTTGTGGCCTCGTAAGTTCAACTCGATTTCTAAACTGTAGGAAACACTTCACGGCATTCGCTTCAGAACTGCTACAAATTCGTCGCGCAATAGACCGCGCCGCTCGAACTGTCAACACAACTGGCACTGCTAAGAGAATCCTACGACTTCCACATCGCTGGGAACGGGTTATACACAATGCTGGTGACTACTTTGAAGGTCAGTAAAACTTTGAAACACGTATCTATTTTTTACGAGCTGTAAATAAATAGTTGTCACTATTAAAGTTCCAACCCTCGTATTTACGGCATTCGACCTCCCACATAGTGTGTACCATGCAACTACAATATTGGCTGCTAATGGCAACAGGGGAGGGGCTGAAGGTATCCAATACTGAGCACAGCATGAGGGTACGGAGCTTAGTCGACGAGTAAATCACACCAGTACTACAGTGCTGGTGGTGTCCATACAAAGCAGAGCAACGGCACATAAATTGTACGCGAAAGAACTTGCCCCCCTTCTAACAGCCGTGTACCGCAAGTCTCTAGAGGAACGGAAGGTTCCAAATGATTGGAAAAGAGCACAGGTAGTCCCAGTCTTCAAGAAGGGTCGTCGAGCAGATGCGCAAAACTATAGACCTATATCTCTGACGTCGATCTGTTGTAGAATTTTAGAACATGTTTTTTGCTCGAGTATCATGTCGTTTTTGGAAACCCAGAATCTACTATGTAGGAATCAACATGGATTCCGGAAACAGCGATCGTGTGAGACCCCACTCGCTTTATTTGTTCATGAGACCCAGAAAATATTAGATACAGGCTCCCAGGTAGATGCTATTTTTCTTGACTTCCGGAATGCGTTCGATACAGTTCCGCACTGTCGCCTGATAAACAAAGTAAGAACCTCCGGAATATCAGACCAGCTGTGTGGCTGGATTGAAGAGTTTTTAGCAAGCAGAACACAGCATGTTGTTATCAATGGAGAGACGTCTACAGACGTTAAAGTAACCTCTGGCGTGCCACAGGGGAGTGTTATGGGACCATTGCTTTTCACAATATATATAAATGACCTAGTAGATAGTGTCGGAAGTTCCATGCGGTTTTTCGCGGATGATGCTGTAGTATACAGAGAAGTTGCAGCATTAGAAAATTGTAGCGAAATGCAGGAAGATCTGCAGCGGATAGGCACTTGGTGCAGGGAGTGGTAACTGTCCCTTAACATAGACAAATGTAATGTATTGCGAATACATAGAAAGAAGGATCCTTTATTGTATGATTATATGATAGCGGAACAAACACTGGTAGCAGTTACTTCTGTAAAATATCTGGGAGTATGCGTGCGGAACGATTTGAAGTGGAATGATCATATAAAATTAATTGTTGGTAAGGCGGGTACCAGGTTGAGATTCATTGGGAGAGTGCTTAGAAAATGTAGTCCATCAACAAAGGAGGTGGCTTACAAAACACTCGTTCGACCTATACTTGAGTATCGCTCATCAGTGTGGGATCCATACCAGATCGGGTTGACAGAGGAGATAGAGAAGATCCAAAGAAGAGCGGCGCGTTTCGTCACAGGGTTATTTGGTAACCGTGATAGCGTTACGGAGATGTTTAGCAAACTCAAGTGGCAGACTCTGCAAGAGAGGCGCTCCGCATCGCGGTGTAGCTTGCTCGCAGGTTTCGAGAGGGTGCGTTTCTGGATGAGGTATCGAATATATTGCTTCCCCCTACTTATACCTCCCGAGGAGATCACGAATGTAAAATTAGAGAGATTAGAGCGCGCACGGAGGCTTTCAGAAAGTCGTTCTTCCCGCGAACCATACGCGACTGGAACAGGAAAGGGAGGTAATGACAGTGGCACGTAAAGTGCCCTCCACCACGCACCGTTGGGTGGCTTGCGGAGTATAAATGTAGATGTAGATGAACGCTAAATACAGCAAACACTGCATTACATCTACGATCACAATTACCGAAGCTGACATTTCGTCAAGAAGGAAACAAAGGAATTTCTCAGAGTGAAAAAGAAATGGCAGATGAAATATTAGGGTTTCTGCAAGATGAGTCAGTGGGCTGTGTGGTGTCGTACACGCTCGACTAGATATTTTACATGACGAGTGCAATATGATGATACGTGCTTAATAAGTGAAAGTGACATCGAAAGAGGTGTCGAGCTATGTGATTCATTATCCTTATCGGACAGGGAGCCACAAATCCTGTCTCTAGTGAAACGTAGTAAAGAACAATCGTTATCCATGGAGTGGTTGCTAAACTTAATTACGTACGTGGAAAATTATTCGTAGCATAGTAAAAAGACAATTATGATTTGATTTCGAAATCGTCCGCAGCAATATGACCGTGTACTGGATAAGAAATACTACGGACATTCAAGGGAGGATAAGGCGCACTTGTTACAAAAACTGGTTTTTCCACATTTCAAAGATGCCCGATACAATTAATAGGACGTGCAAGTTGGAGGTGTTCTGCCCCTACGACTCTCTCTAGTGTGCGTGACCTTGCAAGGGCGGTAGGGAATATTTACGTCGCAGCAAGCAAGAGTGGTAAAATTAGCGTAAGAGAACTACAATTATGGTATGAGCACTGCTTTTGGTCAATAGCTGGTCAAAATAACTTGCTTTTACCTGATTCCATCTCAGTGTATAAAAATCATACACCTTTAGAGCAAACTATCCGTCCTGAAAAATGTGTGACATTGCAATTCATACCATCTGGAAGCACTGGACAAATTCAACCTCTAAATGTTTTTTTTTTCAAGCCTATTACACAGAGTATCGCATAATCCGCAACTACGTCTTAAAGGATTGCCGGTTTCACGATAAGCTCCACGACAGACTGTTTCGCATTCGGTTGCATGTCATCACATTCCATCAGTTCTCATCACCCCGTTACACCAATATGATTCTATATACATGCCTTAAGAGTGGGTACCTAGCTGAACGTCGTGCATGGCTTGTAACTCACAAGTACCTCGCCTTCGATCTTTAGGGTGCGAATCTTTGTAACCACTCTGGCGCACCGTTTTTGACCCGATTTTTATGGTGCAAGTTACTGGTTTGTTTTGAACATTTCTTGAATGTCGACGATGTCCATTTTGTGAAGTATATTACATACATCCCAGAGAAGGCTGATCTCTGCACCTCCAGGCAATCATTTTCTGTCGCCCTCCTAAATGCACATGCTCAGCCATTAGCAGTTAATATTTTTTCTGTCATCATTCTTAGGACAACACTTTCAAATGAACCTTACCAAAGGCTGAATTTGCGACTCAAAAGTTCCTTGTAAGAAGATGTCTTAGCTCCACGACTATGTCTCAGTTAATTTTATACAGAACACAGTCATAGTCTTTAGTCTATCACATTTTTTCTCACTCCCTGCATTCTCCTCATATAGGGCCCATCAATTTTCCCTCTTTCCTCGGATGAAGAAACAATGACGTGGCAAGCATTTCCAGACTGACGACGAGATGGTTTTTTAGATGTATCGTTTCGTGAACAGCCAGGACGCTGGCTTCTACAACTAAGTTCTCTGCAAGTCATCCAGCTTTGGGAAAAATATACCACATTAAAGGGTGAACATACAGAGGTCTAGCACCATCAGCATGTTTCATGGCCCCAGCTTGACTTTTTTAATTGAATTTTCTCTTTCTGAGAGAGATGAAGGGCGATCTGTTTAATTGTTAAAAACCAGTCAACAGCCAAAATCGTATAAAATATTTTTTTATTTAAAACAACCGGTTTCAACAGACTATACTGTCATATTCAGGTCTTAAAATCTTTTTGTTGTAAACCATGTTCACTTTACGCTGACCTCACGCACAAGATGTCAAGTGCATAAAAGTAGCACATATTTTAGCGATGACGACCCTTTTACAATGTGCTATTTTTATCCACTTCACATCTTGTTCGTAAGGTCAGCGTAAAATGAACATGTTTAAAACAAAAATATTTTAAGACCTGAAGATGACAGTATAGCTTGTTGAAACCGGTTACCTTAATTAAAAAAAATACTTTATGCGATCTTAGCTTGAATGGTTTTTGACTTTTTTGAGATTTGAATTAAAATTTTATCACCACATTTCGCATTCCTGGAGATCACAGATGTCTTCCTCAGTTTTCATGATCTCTTGCGCAAGGATATGGTTTTCTGTAAGAAATGCGGATGGTCACTTCCCTTTCCAAATTTCAACTTGGGTTGTGTAAAAGCGTGTGCATCACGAGAGGCAGAGTGGGTACAGAGATAGCGAGTAGGCCGTCCAGGATGTCTGACAACTGGCACCTTGGGACGGGACAGTCTAGCCGGCACATCAGCGGGGCTATCAAACAATTAGGTTGCCTCGTAGCCATTTAGCAATTGGGCCTTCATCTGGACACGTTCCAGCTGACAGCTTCGCCCAAGAGCAGCTACTTGGTACGGCAGTAACGATACACTCTCGGGTTTTCACGCACTCATTCATTCACGCTGCAATATTAATCAGCGTAACGTTTCCTGCGAAAGAAATTCCTCGAGTGATTTCTATTACCAGGAGATGAGAAAAGAGATATGTAATACGAAATAGTAGCCAAGGATTCCTGAAATATGTTATTTAACTCTCGATTCTTTACAGAATAGAACTCCCAAATGTGAAATACTCGTAGTTTCGAACGTCTGGTTGCTTTAAAACTGAGTTATTGGGGCAAATATTTTTGACGTCTGTTATGTAAGCGAGAAAAAGTTTAGAAGAGGTGTGAATTATGCTTAATATCTGTCGCAAGTCGCTAAGTGCTCTCATTATGAAACACTGGATGAATATAATCTGGGTAATTTGCGTTCCATTGTAAACATTAGCTGGTTTTTCACGTATCTGAATATTTATGACATCATATATCCTGAACTATCTGTCGTACAAAGATACAATTTTGCAGATACATTTAGTGGTATAAGTGGATTCTGTCTGCAACCAGAGTTAGTAGTAAAGAAGTAATAAATTAAAACTTCATTCTTTATCCTGAAGTTTTCATGCAAGAACAGTGAAAATGTAGTAACAGATGAACTTCCCTTCTTTCATCATTTTGTGGGGGAGTCAGCGAGTAAAGTTTCATAAAAGTTTTTCATTATGTTTAATGTTTATTGGAACTCCATTAGCGCTCAAATTCTGGATGAATGTAGTCGGAGCAATTTGCGGGTGCCTCAAGACGTACACAGTTTCTAACTGTAACAATTGTCTTGCTGTGTTAAACCTTCAACATAAGATTATACGTCTTAATGAACAGATTAGACCCAAAATGTACTTTTAAATTCGACCAATAATTATATGAAATATAGAAAATCAATTTCTTGTTTCCCCTGGCAGCCGTTAGATAGACAACCAGAAAGAGGGACTGTGAACCATGGACCACGAATCATTAAGCAGATTAGACGATTGGTAACACAGATTACGGCTTGCCTAAATATTATTCTGCGCTTTCGCTGACTAGGTACTCCTCCTGGGAGCGAATACATCCATTCCAAGGTTTTACACATTTTTGAAGTGCATGTTAAACTGTTTCCATGTTACGATGTTTTGTACCCTCTGCGATTTCGCTTGAATCGCCTCTACTGTATCAAATCTTCGCCTCATGGACTTGATTTTCATCTTGAGGAAGACAAAGAAGCCACGCGGAGCTAAGTCAAGCGATTACGGCTGGCGGGGAACAACTATCTCGTTTTCAGTCAAAAATTCCAGAATAATGTAAACTGCATGCCGTCGTGCATTGTCATTCTTATTACACTTCTGTGAATATTTTCTCCTTCGAACGTCTTAGAAAATTACGATGGATCTATTTATTAATCCTCTGTCCAGGAGAGACGAACTCTTTTTGGATGATTCCGTCAACATAAAAAAGCAGGCCAGCACAGACATAATGTTACTCTTGAGTTCTTGAACTTTCTTTTCGGCCGAGATGAACAAAGATTCTTCCATTGCGAAGACTGCTGCTTAGTTTCAGAGTCATAGTCATAAAACCAGCTTCCGTCACGGGTGACAAACTTTGAAAGAAAGTTTGGATCGCTTTGAAGCAGTTGTTTATGTTCCCTGGAGACTTCCATGCGATGTTGTTCCTGATTGTTACGAAGCAAACATTGCACGAACTTAACCGCAATCCTTCTTCTCATGTTCAATTCTTCTGACGGCATGCGTTCACATGTACCATATCTAACTCGCTACGAGTTGCAGGATTTACAATGGTCTGTCTACGATCTCGCAAAATCTGATACGCCATTTTCCGAACATTTTCTGGCGTGATACCAGTTGACAGCCAACGGGAACGGACATAATCATCAGTCAGTATTTGTCAGTTTTCGAAATACTGATATGGGACACCACACTGTCCTTGACCTTGAGGGCTGTCTCCAAAAGGTTGCCTCAACATCTAGTGCGTTTCTGCAGCGGTTTTCAGAAACTCTTATGCAGATTGTCCTTTGACGATAGCTATGTAAAAAACAAAAATTCAAGGAAACATGGCAACAGAGATATGCTTACCAATAACTAACCAAAAAATTGTGCTTACAGGCACTTACCACACTGATTGAAGAGGTATGCATGTGGAGACACCTAGCGGCATTGTACTGTCCTCGTACCCATTTACGTGTATATTTTAAATTTCGTGAAATTTCCTATAAAAACTCCACGTAGAAATTTCATTCACTTGGTTCACAAAGCGATCACTACGTAGAAGTTGCCGAGTATAGTACGGCAAGGATTAAGAAACTGCACTCGCACTGTCGAGAAGCGGGTTTCAAATGTCAGTGCAAATACTGACGGTGTTTGTTAGTTTCAAAATAAAGTAAAACAGAAACAGTAGAGTTATAGTTTTGAGGAATTGTTATACTCCATGTACACTCTTTGACATAAAACTTGACCGGCGGCCGGCCGCTTCAGAGGCTAAGTCCGCGCCGATCGCGACATGGGACAAAAAAACTGGCCAACTCGCTAATTCTCTAAGTCCGGTTATCTGCACAATATGGCAACACTGTAGACTGCGGCACTTCCTGGAGGAAAACTTGTCCCATGATAGAGAAACTCTAGGCTGATTACGCCTCTGGTCTAGCGGTAGCGTGCGTTGTTTCTGTTCATAATGTCAGTGGATCGAGAGCAGCTGGCATAAAATATTTTTATAGCCTCTTCTGTCTGAATGCTGAAGACGTGAATGTAATGGTAGCGCAGATTCAATCTATTTCGCTTTGTGACACACCGATATCAAAATTTTATCCAGTAACGATTTTGCGGCAGATTTCCTGCAGACTGTCCTCCTCTGGACGCCGTATGCGGCAAAGCTCCGGGAATTTGCTGGCTACTGGCAGCGGCCGTGGCGACAGCAGCGGCGCTGCACTCCCCCGTTCTTTATCGAAAGCGCCTGCTACCGCTCATCGCTTTTGATGATTTAAAACGCTTCATTATTAAATGTTGCTCCACAGAAAATTTCTACAATTTCCATTCACGCTCAAAAGCAACGGAGACAGACGCCCTGATTAGTAGGCGGGTATTATATTACATTAATCGGCAAGAGCTGAGTATGGCCCGAAATTAATTTTATAGACTGGGACGAAATTAAACCACCTCACTACATTCGATGAATTTATAAATGCTTCATACCTCGTTTCTTTTCCTTTCAAACTCAATTATTTGTGCAACTTTTGGTCAATGTTTGGATGTTTTCGTCAAGCCAGAGTGAGCGTCTGTGGTGTAAAGTGTATTACAGTTCTTGTTTCATTCCTTATGGTAAGTCTATGCGATAAACTGTGTGAATACCTTGCAATGCATGCTCTGTAGCAGTGCAGGAACACTGCACATTTGGAGTTCCATGTATGGGTTCATGAAGTATTTATTGTTGATCGGAAGTGATAGTTAAGGTCATCAGATTTAAACCAGAAAAATTTGTCGTTTTGAAGGTTTCAGAGAACGGAAAGGAATTGCTAACGCCGGTGTTAGAAAACGTCTACAGTTAAATGCTATTGCAAAAATTTAGAAGAAGGGAACTATATTAATGAACACGTGCACTTCATAAACAACCTTCTGACATGTTAGACCTATATGACGAACAAAGCTCAAATTTATATCGTTGACAGTCGGTTTGAATCTTTTCAGGGTCTATTTTACAGTGAAGCACCTTGGAATTTGCAAAGCAGAAATCCATGATATTAACTTAATTTACTAAGTCGAAATCGGACGAAGATTGATGTTTAAAGGCATTCTTCAGATTTCGCATAAGAAATTTTTACTAGCAGTTTGCAACTCCATTAATTAAAATGGAAAATAAAAGGTTGTAGTCAGCGGCTTCTGCCGTGATTCGAACTGCTATGTCTTATAGTACAAGCACTTAAACGCACAAGGGAACCTCTGAGCTAACGACACACTGGCGGCCAGAGGCGGAATATAGTCACTGCAATGTTGCCTGAGCCTCAAAACGCAACCTTAAACACACGAACAGAGGAGGTGGAGATTACTGTTTTAACGTCCCGTCGACAACGATGTCATTAGAGACGGAGCACAAGCTCGGATTAGGGAAGGATGGGGAAGGAAATCGGCCGTGCCCTTCCTAAGGAACCATCCCGGCATTTGCCTGAAGCGATTTAGGGAAATCATTGAAAACCTAAATCAGGATGGCCGGGCGCGGGATTGCACCGTCGTCCTCCCGAATGCACACACAAACAGGTGTTACTTATGTGAAGAACGCCGTTCTTGGAGTCCAGAAATTAAATATACTTTCTAATTGTGTCATCTTGCAGTGGATTATATCGTACGAGTCTTCGATGTGGAAAACGAATGTCAAGTGAATTTAGCGAGGTAACGCCGACCTACACCCGGAAGTAAATGCACTATCAGAGTGTTGACAAATACTTGCTACGACGCTACCATTTCTAGGCTCTCTGACGAGGCAGCTCTTCAGCGAAATGCTTGCCGTGATTCTCCGATACGGTTCATCAGAGTGGAGACGCGCGCGCACGTTTGGTTTTTATGCGGCGTTCTCCCCTGATGGTTTCTGACGTCGCCTTGTGGGCTATGTATACATATGAGACATTCAATTATCATTAATCCGGAATCATACAAGTTTCAGCTTCCGGCGTGGAAGAAGGCTGTTGACGCCGACATTATATCATTTCAACGTAGGGAAAGCAAAACGGATCATTCAATGTTTCTCATTCAACATAAAGCATGTGAGATAATTTTCCGTAACGTTCATAATCATCTAAAAATACAAACGAAGTAAAAATACACCGGAAGCTTATTCGAATTGAATATAACGCTTTGCACCTCGATGTCGAATTTGTCCACTTGCAATCTTTTGCAGCATACACATAGAATGTCATGATTACCACGAGAATGAAGAAATATGTTGGTAAGGATGGAAGCAAGAAGAGACGCAGTCAACAAATATTCTATTCCTCATGGCATTCATTTCATTTGACACGTAAGAAGAGGTAAAGCGGGAATTTACTTTCGTTAACACGAAAGATATGCCGCACATATTGATAACGAGGAAGTCTGCGTCTTCATACGTTTCCTCCTTGAAATCTGTATGCTCTATTATATACTAAGTAGCCCGATCATTGTTTCAGTAATGTTACCCTCTTGTTTGACCCCGTAACGATGAACAGATTCCAAATGCATTTCTCCCTTCCTGGGTTGTTTTTTGTGTTTTATTGCTTGGAATTCCTGAAGCAGACCAATGTGCCTTCCCCCCTCGTGGGTTAGGTCTCAAAACTAAACCGCTTTGTATCCAATGGCATAATTTATTCAGACAGCATCAGCATAAGACTATCAAACAAAGCCTTCCATTTACAGTTGCAGCACTCTAACCAGCACTGACCAAAGTGTAATCCACGGTCATGGTCCTAAATTACCAGCTGTCTGCTACTGTGGCAAAGTCCGTACTACACTGTCGATTCCGCAGCACCATTTTATCTGGTAACACTGTGTAGTTGCACAGTTGTGCTACCAGGTCTGTCGTCACACTGTCAACTTCATGTATCTCACTTCTCCTGTAGCGTAGATCACGAGGAGCCGAAGTAAATGAGTGTATTCTGCATGACGTAACATTCAGTATTCCCTTCTTTCATAGCCACTCTTCATGTGCATCGATACCAAATAGGAATGCGAAAACTCTTGCGAGTGAGAGAATGACAATAACAATCGTAACAAGAACAAGCAAATAATGAATGATGTTTATTCCAACGCAGAACGAGAATGGCTTTAAATATAAAAATCTGTATCTATATCTATATCCATATCTATTGATCTTTGAGTTGGCACAATGCAAATATATTCTTAGCATTTAGTTACTGAATTTAGTTCTGGATGTTTGCAGAGAAAAGGAAAAGTCGGTACTTCTCGCTAGTGTAATATAATGTGAACCAGCAACTACCCTTTCCTTAGAACACGACTCAAGCAGGTCCTCAAGTAGGTAGCAAGGCACTGCTGCATTCTGTTCCCTGACATTGCTCTGATGACGGTTAATGCAGATAGTTCCGATTATGAAATACAAAACGTATTGCAGGTTAGTTCCTAGGATAGTAACATTAAATTTGCGTTGTAGACGGCACATGAACGTGACGACTATCCATATTACTCATCAATATAAAAAGACAATATTTTGGGAATTTAGCAGGATTACTCAAAATGAATTCTGAAATTGGGTGACTGACTGCACAGGTGCTAAACGTCGTCAAGAGTATACGATGTCCTAATCGCATTAGGAATATGAAGATCGTCTTCGACAGCTCGCAACTTTCACATTGCTATCTCCACCCTACTCCAGACAGCCCTCGGTGGAGTTGCACTACGTTGCCGATGTTATGGAAGGCCTTCAAACCGACAACAGACCACATATTGAAAAATACAAGCGAATTCTCTTGCAGCGTAAGCTTATTGTAACTAATCTAAAAATTATTGGAGAGGAACATTGTCGTATTCAAAAAAAGTAAAATGTTACACACTGTTGACGTCAAACGGACATTATCTATGTCCTGTCTTGTGTCCTACTCATCTATAATATCAAGTGTACTATGAAAATGATTATATATAATGGATGATAGGGTAATGCATTGATACCAGATGGCGGGGGCCGGCCGGTGTGGACGTGCGGTTCTAGGCGCTTCAGTCTGGAACCGCGTGACCGCTACGGTCGCAGGTTCGAATCCTGCCTCGGGCATGGATGTGATTGATGTCCTTAGGTTAGTTAGGTTTAAGTAGTTCTAAGTTCTAGGGGACTGATGACCTTAGAAGTTAAGTCCCATAGTGCTCAGAGCCATTTGAACCATTTGAACTATTTAACACAAAATGACATTAAAAATTAAAGTTATTCACGAGCAGCTAGTTGAGAATATGTATGAACATTAAATGACACGACGAACTGAAATAATATGACGAAGAGTTCAGCGCTCACTGGGAATAGAGCCCCACACATATCGTTGTTGACTACACACAAAGAGACGTCAGCTACCGAATTTTTATCCACCAGCTGCTCAGAATAGCATCTTGAACTTACAGTCATCTCGCAAATAGTTCTGTGTCTCACTGGGAGTTAAAAACGTCAGATATCGTTAGTGTTGACAACGAATGAAAATACATTAAAAATCAAAATTATTATCCACCAGCAGATAGGTGTTCTCATGATAGAGCTTGATAATACATAATTAAATCTTTAGTGCCGGGCCAGGATTCGATCCCATTCACGCGTAATATGTGAAGGTGTTGAGGAATCTGCAGTTTTGAACAAACAACAAATTGTAGCCGAGCTGTATTGCCACGAAGGGATCAAATTCCGCGTTAAGGGCGGTCTGAGTTGCATTCCCAGTTTAGAACCAATTTTATCGACATACAGAAGCTCAAATAAAAGATGGAATAAGTGTCCTGTGACCATACATAGCGTTTGTGTCGTCACTTGAAATAAATAACTAGTATAAGAAAGGTTACTGGTGATAGAGTTTCTACATGTCGCCACTCCAGACTTTATTGTGGTTCAACCTACCGTCTACTTGGTAAAGAAGGAATATCATCTTTAATGTGAATTTTCAGACCACGCAGCCATTATATCTCCTTCACTTGGTGTAGCCAGGAGAGAATGGAATCTGTCTCTCCCTATCTAAAATCATTGATGGAAGTGGGAATCGAACCCAGACCATAGGTATAACAACCTACCATCCGTCCAACAGACCACGAAATCCTCTTCTCTGCGAGTCATTTTTCTATCGTAACGCAGTTGCGCCGCACTGGATGAGAATTCTGACACACAGGCTCCCTGTAGTAATTTGCAGCATGTTCAGTAAATTCATTTACTTGGTTGACCGAATCACCTGAACTAGCTGCCTCGGCTACCCAGTGCATACATTCGACTATTTTGTAATCACAGGAATAAAATCACGTAACTGCCACCTACACACAACTGCCAACAGCGTAGGATGCAGAAGTTTAAATAGGAAGTGTTCCTTTCCACTTGAGCTTTTCTATTGCGCTATCTGTTACTAGAAAACGTCGTTCAGTCCAAAAGAAAAGCTGTAACTGTTTGTCTCTCAGAAGTCAAGACCTGGCCATATGCATAATCTCACAGTGCTGTGGAATCCAAAAGTTCTGGAGGAATAGTTGCCGAGCTCTGGAGCTGCTGTAGCTACGTGTCAGCTTGTAGCATAGATAAGATGTCGCGAGTTCGAATACATTCAGTGCTACATTTTTTAAAACGCAATTCTGCTCTCTGCTGAAGGTATCAATCTAATGGAACTTTGAACATCATTCCCTTCACTTCTCAACCCAAAGTAGTCGCATGTGGAAAAAGGGCTAACTACTGTGACATTTTGTTCTATTCAGGTTTAATAGACAGCGGGCAGCAGATGCATCTCGAAGATGTGCAGGGAGAGCGCATCGTGCCATAATATGTCAGAAAAGTATTTTCTACATTAGCCGTCGTGTGGTAGTGATATTTTATTCTTCTTCAAACTTTGTTTGACAGCTTTAACTCAGAACAAGTTTTCTACATGCATGTAATCAATAAACTGCATGTGCATTGTCAGACTGTCATTGGTAACATCAGAGAATTCGCATATATCGTTGATGTTTAATTTCTCTCTCATGTTTACTATTGTTTTAACAACACTAAAGGAAACCTTGACGGCAACGGCCTTGCCACAGTGGATACACCGGTTCCCGTGGGATCACCGAAGATAAGCGCTGTCGGGCGTGGCCGGCGCTTGGATGGGTCACCATCCCGCCGCCACGTGCTGTTGCCATTTTTCGGGGTGCACTCAGCCTCGTGATGCCAATTGAGGAGCTACTCGACCGAATAGTAGCGGCTCCGGTCAAAGAAAACCGTCATAACGACCGGGAGAGCGGTGTGCTGACCCCATGCCCCTCCTATCCGCATCCTCACCTGAGGATGATACGGCGGTCGGATGGTCCCGATGGGTCGCTTGCGGCCTGTAGACGGAGTTAGAAAGGAAACCTTACGAAAATTGTGCACTGTATTATAAGAAATGAAATAAAACTAACCATGATAACCTTACGACGAAAGTATCTGTACACAAGCATGCCTCTATCGACACGAATTAGTAAAATACTACTCACTTTTGATTGGGTCTGTGTTTAATTGGTACGCTGTGTCATACTCAAGAGGTATGCAAATGTGGCATTTCATAAATATAGTTACGTATTCCTAGAAACCCAAAATTCGCTTGGCAGCAGCGGAAAGAGGCCTTACCTGTTGTGCAGCATTGTAAGTTTTTCAACATTGCACTATGAGCTGAAAGCATTTTCTTGCGATTTCCTTATTGATGTTTGATCTGACTGCTTGTAGCTCTTTCACAGAAGGGATAAAAACGTTACAGTCAGTGAGACTGGAACTGCGAACCGTAACAGACGCTTTTTCACAGGTCAGCACGTTACCACAGAGCTGGCGAGGAGGTATGGGTCTTAGCTTCCTATTACTAGGGCAATAGTAACTAGAACTCGTAAACCGCTATTTGAAGGTCGAGATTAGTTGCGGTTTCCACCTGCAACGACTTTCCTGGGCTGAAAACCGTAAATTTTCAATCTTTTGTTACCCTTCAAGCGATAATAACTCAGATTATTCAATGGAAATGACAGGTAAAATCAAGTGAACTTTGAGGCTTAATTCCGTGCACACCAGGAAGTAACTCGTCGATCACAGAGTTGCCAAACATACGTTGCCTTGTTGCCAAATCTCAGTTACAGTACCAGCAGGAAGAAGACGAACCGATGTGATCCTACAGCGGTCTGGGAAGTGACCATAGCTGGTGTCTCTAAGTCGCGGCTGCTACGGCCTGGAATACGTAATGCGTCTGATTCGCTTTCTGTAACTAGGTTTAGGGACTGGAGCGTAGTTACTAATAATACTCAGAACTGACTGCAAACTGAGCATCATAAATCAGTAACTCTCATTGTTGTTTTTATATTTCTTTCGTAAGTGTACTCAAAACTAAGAAAGTCATTCACAGGCTTTTTCGTGCCTCGCCGATAGTCGAGCACAACATACAAATAAAAATAAAAAAGAATGTGTGTGTGTGTGTGTGTGTGTTTGTGTGTGTGTGCGAGAGAGAGAGAGAGAGAGAGATAAATAAAAAGCAATGAGAGAGTGTGTAAAAAATTGTTGTAAAGAAATTGAATCATGGTATTTAAAGAAATCTTTCATTAAAATGACACGTTCCACATCATTACGAAATGTCGTATTCATGATCTATGGAACAAGAGTTAATCTAATGTAATCTAATCTAATCTAATCACATCATATTGATGATTAGCCATGAAGAGTCATGAATTACCGAAATTTTGGCCAATACCAGTAACCAAATCTAAACTTGAAAATAAAAGACGACAATTTTTGTAATAAACCGTGACTCCTATCAAGACCCTTTCGTCCCTGTTATCTAACCACGAAAGATGTCTGATATACCTCCATTCTGAAGTAACAAAGTGTGCATGCATTTAAAGATGAAGTGCATGATGTGAAGTTCTGTGACGGAGATACGAACTCAACACGTAATCCGATTGTTAACTAAGAAAAATCAAATGTTACGTATCGGTTTTTCTTACGAGCCGCTAGGTGTCTGAATCTAAAATAAGGATACAAACTTTTGTGCCTAAGCGACAATCGAACTGCACACCTACCGTGCATCCACGAATAAAGCTTAAGTATCAGTTGCTTACTCATGAACAGTAAGATGGCCGGCCGAAGTGGCCGTGCGGTTAAAGGCGCTGCAGTCTGGAACCGCAAGACCGCTACGGTCGCAGGCTCGAATCCTGCCTCGGGCATGGATGTTTGTGATGTCCTTAGGTTGGTTAGGTTTAACTAGTTCTAAGTTCTAGAGGACTAATGACCTCAGCAGTTGAGTCCCATAGTGCTCAGAGCCATTTGAACAGTAAGATGTGTGCGTGTTTGACCAGAAATAACGACACCTGTTGCGGTTGTTGGAAACACATGAACAGACATTAAAATTGCGCGTTAATTTTCACTAGCAGGTGGGTGTGCACTTGA
This sequence comes from Schistocerca nitens, assembly GCF_023898315.1. Lineage (NCBI taxonomy): Eukaryota > Metazoa > Arthropoda > Insecta > Orthoptera > Acrididae > Schistocerca > Schistocerca nitens. The sequence goes on from NC_064618.1 coordinate 411,745,036, forward strand.
TAAAGCTAGAAATGAAATTATGAATATTTTTGTACTGGATCAGGTTTCAGACCCACATACTTACCTTTGGAGGAGACCTAGAGAAGATTGCAGTCTTGGGAAAAGGAACGAAATGACTGAACTATACTGTTCCGAGAGATTCAGATCCTCGAAAGAGGAGATACGAATTCGAATCACAGTCCAGCACCAAATTTTTAAACGTCTCTAGTTCAATCAAGTACAAGTAAAATAAGAGCCCTGTCCCTTTAAATGGCTATCGGTTCATCAAATGAAATAAAATTTCCTAATGTAAGTAAGCTTACTGGCGACTGTATTTCTGTTTACCATGACTTCCGCTGTGTCATTTCCCAACGTAAACCGGCTCTGCCCAGTTGGTAATGAAGGAACGTGATGTTTAATGCGGATTCTGGATTATAACGTTTTTCTCTTGAGGTTACCAGAGGTAAAATAAATCTGTTTGTGCCTCTTAAAAGTAAATGCCTTAACCCACGCATTGCACCTGTGATAGCTCGTTCCACCATACCATTGTGGCCACATTACCCAGCCCCAAGAGTGTGCTGTAACGGATGATGTTCTTAGCTTACAAAATTAGTCACGGTGGAAAAAATGCGAGTCTATTAAATGGTCAAGTTGAAGCAAGCTTCTGACGCAGAGATTATGCTATTCTCATGTCAGCAGGATATAAAGACTCTTCTAGGCATCAAAGGCTGGATGTGAAGCCATTTTGATTTTTCACAAATTCAGCAAATTTCTTGGTTCGAGAACATCCAGTGTGAAGTGTGAAGTTGCCGGATAATTCGATTATTACTGTTATTATTACTATCATTTTATTCATACCGCTGCTGGAACATGACCGTAGTCTTGAGGAAAACGCGAGACCAGTCTGGCGACCGAAAGCACATATCGACAAAATTTTTATCGCCCCTTTCCTCTCGGTGCTGAAGCTATGAGTGTAATTCAAGCGTATCTACTATATCATATTAGCTGTCTGGCGTTTTACCTCAAGACTACGGTCGTAGTCAAGAGTAATGTACTAAGACTGGAGTCAAGACTTCCTCTGGGAAGTGCCGCAGTCTACATGTTGCAAGATCGAGCATGTTGCCAGACATAGAATTCTGAGAGGAGCACGACTGTATTGTCCACCTTACGTGAACGACTCGACGGTCAATTTTTTGGTCTAATTTTGTAAGCTAAGCACATCATCCGTTACAGCACACTCTTGGGGCTGGGTAATGTGGCCACAATGGTATGGTGGAACGAGCTATCACAGGTGCAATGCGTGGGTTAAGGCATTTACTTTTAAGAGGCACAAACAGATTTATTTTACCTCTGGTAACCTCAAGAGAAAAACGTTATAATCCAGAATCCGCATTAAACATCACGTTCCTTCATTACCAACTGGGCAGAGCCGGTTTACGTTGGGAAATGACACAGCGGAAGTCATGGTAAACAGAAATACAGTCGCCAGTAAGCTTACTTACATTAGGAAATTTTATTTTATTTGATGAACCGATAGCCATTTAAAGGGACAGGGCTCTTATTTTACTTGTACTTGATTGAACTAGAGACGTTTAAAAATTTGGTGCTGGACTGTGATTCGAATTCGTATCTCCTCTTTCGAGGATCTGAATCTCTCGGAACAGTATAGTTCAGTCATTTCGTTCCTTTTCCCAAGACTGCAATCTTCTCTAGGTCTCCTCCAAAGGTAAGTATGTGGGTCTGAAACCTGATCCAGTACAAAAATATTCATAATTTCATTTCTAGCTTTATCGAGTGCACACCCACCTGCTAGTGAAAATTAACGCGCAATTTCAATGTCTGTTCATGTGTTTCCAACAACCGCAACAGGTGTCGTTATTTCTGGTCAAACACGCACACATCTTACTGTTCATGAGTAAGCAAACTGACACTTAAGCTATATTCGTGGATGCACGGTAGGTGTGCAGTTCGATTGTCGCTTAGGCACAAAAGTTTGTATCCTTATTTTAGATTCAGACACCTAGCGGCTCGTAAGAAAAACCGATACGTAACATTTGATTTTTCTTAGTTAACAATCGGATTACGTGTTGAGTTCGTATCTCCGTCACAGAACTTCACATCATGCACTTCATCTTTAAATGCATGCACACTTTGTTACTTCAGAATGGAGGTATATCAGACATCTTTCGTGGTTAGATAACAGGGACGAAAGGGTCTTGATAGGAGTCACGGTTTATTACAAAAATTGTCGTCTTTTATTTTCAAGTTTAGATTTGGTTACTGGTATTGGCCAAAATTTCGGTAATTCATGACTCTTCATGGCTAATCATCAATATGATGTGATTAGATTAGATTAGATTACATTAGATTAACTCTTGTTCCATAGATCATGAATACGACATTTCGTAATGATGTGGAACGTGTCATTTTAATGAAAGATTTCTTTAAATACCATGATTCAATTTCTTTACAACAATTTTTTACACACTCTCTCATTGCTTTTTATTTATCTCTCTCTCTCTCTCTCTCGCACACACACACAAACACACACACACACACACACACATTCTTTTTTATTTTTATTTGTATGTTGTGCTCGACTATCGGCGAGGCACGAAAAAGCCTGTGAATGACTTTCTTAGTTTTGAGTACACTTACGAAAGAAATATAAAAACAACAATGAGAGTTACTGATTTATGATGCTCAGTTTGCAGTCAGTTCTGAGTATTATTAGTAACTACGCTCCAGTCCCTAAACCTAGTTACAGAAAGCGAATCAGACGCATTACGTATTCCAGGCCGTAGCAGCCGCGACTTGGAGACACCAGCTATGGTCACTTCCCAGACCGCTGTAGGATCACATCGGTTCGTCTTCTTCCTGCTGGTACTGTAACTGAGATTTGGCAACAAGGCAACGTATGTTTGGCAACTCTGTGATCGACGAGTTACTTCCTGGTGTGCACGGAATTAAGCCTCAAAGTTCACTTGATTTTACCTGTCATTTCCATTGAATAATTTGAGTTATTATCGCTTGAAGGGTAACAAAAGATTGAAAATTTACGGTTTTCAGCCCAGGAAAGTCGTTGCAGGTGGAAACCGCAACTAATCTCGACCTTCAAATAGCGGTTTACGAGTTCTAGTTACTATTGCCCTAGTAATAGGAAGCTAAGACCCATACCTCCTCGCCAGCTCTGTGGTAACGTGCTGACCTGTGAAAAAGCGTCTGTTACGGTTCGCAGTTCCAGTCTCACTGACTGTAACGTTTTTATCCCTTCTGTGAAAGAGCTACAAGCAGTCAGATCAAACATCAATAAGGAAATCGCAAGAAAATGCTTTCAGCTCATAGTGCAATGTTGAAAAACTTACAATGCTGCACAACAGGTAAGGCCTCTTTCCGCTGCTGCCAAGCGAATTTTGGGTTTCTAGGAATACGTAACTATATTTATGAAATGCCACATTTGCATACCTCTTGAGTATGACACAGCGTACCAATTAAACACAGACCCAATCAAAAGTGAGTAGTATTTTACTAATTCGTGTCGATAGAGGCATGCTTGTGTACAGATACTTTCGTCGTAAGGTTATCATGGTTAGTTTTATTTCATTTCTTATAATACAGTGCACAATTTTCGTAAGGTTTCCTTTAGTGTTGTTAAAACAATAGTAAACATGAGAGAGAAATTAAACATCAACGATATATGCGAATTCTCTGATGTTACCAATGACAGTCTGACAATGCACATGCAGTTTATTGATTACATGCATGTAGAAAACTTGTTCTGAGTTAAAGCTGTCAAACAAAGTTTGAAGAAGAATAAAATATCACTACCACACGACGGCTAATGTAGAAAATACTTTTCTGACATATTATGGCACGATGCGCTCTCCCTGCACATCTTCGAGATGCATCTGCTGCCCGCTGTCTATTAAACCTGAATAGAACAAAATGTCACAGTAGTTAGCCCTTTTTCCACATGCGACTACTTTGGGTTGAGAAGTGAAGGGAATGATGTTCAAAGTTCCATTAGATTGATACCTTCAGCAGAGAGCAGAATTGCGTTTTAAAAAATGTAGCACTGAATGTATTCGAACTCGCGACATCTTATCTATGCTACAAGCTGACACGTAGCTACAGCAGCTCCAGAGCTCGGCAACTATTCCTCCAGAACTTTTGGATTCCACAGCACTGTGAGATTATGCATATGGCCAGGTCTTGACTTCTGAGAGACAAACAGTTACAGCTTTTCTTTTGGACTGAACGACGTTTTCTAGTAACAGATAGCGCAATAGAAAAGCTCAAGTGGAAAGGAACACTTCCTATTTAAACTTCTGCATCCTACGCTGTTGGCAGTTGTGTGTAGGTGGCAGTTACGTGATTTTATTCCTGTGATTACAAAATAGTCGAATGTATGCACTGGGTAGCCGAGGCAGCTAGTTCAGGTGATTCGGTCAACCAAGTAAATGAATTTACTGAACATGCTGCAAATTACTACAGGGAGCCTGTGTGTCAGAATTCTCATCCAGTGCGGCGCAACTGCGTTACGATAGAAAAATGACTCGCAGAGAAGAGGATTTCGTGGTCTGTTGGACGGATGGTAGGTTGTTATACCTATGGTCTGGGTTCGATTCCCACTTCCGTCAATGATTTTAGATAGGGAGAGACAGATTCCATTCTCTCCTGGCTACACCAAGTGAAGGAGATATAATGGCTGCGTGGTCTGAAAATTCACATTAAAGATGATATTCCTTCTTTACCAAGTAGACGGTAGGTTGAACCACAATAAAGTCTGGAGTGGCGACATGTAGAAACTCTATCACCAGTAACCTTTCTTATACTAGTTATTTATTTCAAGTGACGACACAAACGCTATGTATGGTCACAGGACACTTATTCCATCTTTTATTTGAGCTTCTGTATGTCGATAAAATTGGTTCTAAACTGGGAATGCAACTCAGACCGCCCTTAACGCGGAATTTGATCCCTTCGTGGCAATACAGCTCGGCTACAATTTGTTGTTTGTTCAAAACTGCAGATTCCTCAACACCTTCACATATTACGCGTGAATGGGATCGAATCCTGGCCCGGCACTAAAGATTTAATTATGTATTATCAAGCTCTATCATGAGAACACCTATCTGCTGGTGGATAATAATTTTGATTTTTAATGTATTTTCATTCGTTGTCAACACTAACGATATCTGACGTTTTTAACTCCCAGTGAGACACAGAACTATTTGCGAGATGACTGTAAGTTCAAGATGCTATTCTGAGCAGCTGGTGGATAAAAATTCGGTAGCTGACGTCTCTTTGTGTGTAGTCAACAACGATATGTGTGGGGCTCTATTCCCAGTGAGCGCTGAACTCTTCGTCATATTATTTCAGTTCGTCGTGTCATTTAATGTTCATACATATTCTCAACTAGCTGCTCGTGAATAACTTTAATTTTTAATGTCATTTTGTGTTAAATAGTTCAAATGGTTCAAATGGCTCTGAGCACTATGGGACTTAACTTCTAAGGTCATCAGTCCCCTAGAACTTAGAACTACTTAAACCTAACTAACCTAAGGACATCAATCACATCCATGCCCGAGGCAGGATTCGAACCTGCGACCGTAGCGGTCACGCGGTTCCAGACTGAAGCGCCTAGAACCGCACGTCCACACCGGCCGGCCCCCGCCATCTGGTATCAATGCATTACCCTATCATCCATTATATATAATCATTTTCATAGTACACTTGATATTATAGATGAGTAGGACACAAGACAGGACATAGATAATGTCCGTTTGACGTCAACAGTGTGTAACATTTTACTTTTTTTGAATACGACAATGTTCCTCTCCAATAATTTTTAGATTAGTTACAATAAGCTTACGCTGCAAGAGAATTCGCTTGTATTTTTCAATATGTGGTCTGTTGTCGGTTTGAAGGCCTTCCATAACATCGGCAACGTAGTGCAACTCCACCGAGGGCTGTCTGGAGTAGGGTGGAGATAGCAATGTGAAAGTTGCGAGCTGTCGAAGACGATCTTCATATTCCTAATGCGATTAGGACATCGTATACTCTTGACGACGTTTAGCACCTGTGCAGTCAGTCACCCAATTTCAGAATTCATTTTGAGTAATCCTGCTAAATTCCCAAAATATTGTCTTTTTATATTGATGAGTAATATGGATAGTCGTCACGTTCATGTGCCGTCTACAACGCAAATTTAATGTTACTATCCTAGGAACTAACCTGCAATACGTTTTGTATTTCATAATCGGAACTATCTGCATTAACCGTCATCAGAGCAATGTCAGGGAACAGAATGCAGCAGTGCCTTGCTACCTACTTGAGGACCTGCTTGAGTCGTGTTCTAAGGAAAGGGTAGTTGCTGGTTCACATTATATTACACTAGCGAGAAGTACCGACTTTTCCTTTTCTCTGCAAACATCCAGAACTAAATTCAGTAACTAAATGCTAAGAATATATTTGCATTGTGCCAACTCAAAGATCAATAGATATGGATATAGATATAGATACAGATTTTTATATTTAAAGCCATTCTCGTTCTGCGTTGGAATAAACATCATTCATTATTTGCTTGTTCTTGTTACGATTGTTATTGTCATTCTCTCACTCGCAAGAGTTTTCGCATTCCTATTTGGTATCGATGCACATGAAGAGTGGCTATGAAAGAAGGGAATACTGAATGTTACGTCATGCAGAATACACTCATTTACTTCGGCTCCTCGTGATCTACGCTACAGGAGAAGTGAGATACATGAAGTTGACAGTGTGACGACAGACCTGGTAGCACAACTGTGCAACTACACAGTGTTACCAGATAAAATGGTGCTGCGGAATCGACAGTGTAGTACGGACTTTGCCACAGTAGCAGACAGCTGGTAATTTAGGACCATGACCGTGGATTACACTTTGGTCAGTGCTGGTTAGAGTGCTGCAACTGTAAATGGAAGGCTTTGTTTGATAGTCTTATGCTGATGCTGTCTGAATAAATTATGCCATTGGATACAAAGCGGTTTAGTTTTGAGACCTAACCCACGAGGGGGGAAGGCACAGTGGTCTGCTTCAGGAATTCCAAGCAATAAAACACAAAAAACAACCCAGGAAGGGAGAAATGCATTTGGAATCTGTTCATCGTTACGGGGTCAAACAAGAGGGTAACATTACTGAAACAATGATCGGGCTACTTAGTATATAATAGAGCATACAGATTTCAAGGAGGAAACGTATGAAGACGCAGACTTCCTCGTTATCAATATGTGCGGCATATCTTTCGTGTTAACGAAAGTAAATTCCCGCTTTACCTCTTCTTACGTGTCAAATGAAATGAATGCCATGAGGAATAGAATATTTGTTGACTGCGTCTCTTCTTGCTTCCATCCTTACCAACATATTTCTTCATTCTCGTGGTAATCATGACATTCTATGTGTATGCTGCAAAAGATTGCAAGTGGACAAATTCGACATCGAGGTGCAAAGCGTTATATTCAATTCGAATAAGCTTCCGGTGTATTTTTACTTCGTTTGTATTTTTAGATGATTATGAACGTTACGGAAAATTATCTCACATGCTTTATGTTGAATGAGAAACATTGAATGATCCGTTTTGCTTTCCCTACGTTGAAATGATATAATGTCGGCGTCAACAGCCTTCTTCCACGCCGGAAGCTGAAACTTGTATGATTCTGGATTAATGATAATTGAATGTCTCATATGTATACATAGCCCACAAGGCGACGTCAGAAACCATCAGGGGAGAACGCCGCATAAAAACCAAACGTGCGCGCGCGTCTCCACTCTGATGAACCGTATCGGAGAATCACGGCAAGCATTTCGCTGAAGAGCTGCCTCGTCAGAGAGCCTAGAAATGGCAGCGTCGTAGCAAGTATTTGTCAACACTCTGATAGTGCATTTACTTCCGGTTGTAGGTCGGCGTTACCTCGCTAAATTCACTTGACATTCGTTTTCCACGTCGAAGACTCGTACGATATAATCCACTGCAAGATGACACAATTAGAAAGTATATTTAATTTCTGGACTCCAAGAACGGCGTTCTTCACATAAGTAACACCTGTTTGTGTGTGCATTCGGGAGGACGACGGTGCAATCCCGCGCCCGGCCATCCTGATTTAGGTTTTCAATGATTTCCCTAAATCGCTTCAGGCAAATGCCGGGATGGTTCCTTAGGAAGGGCACGGCCGATTTCCTTCCCCATCCTTCCCTAATCCGAGCTTGTGCTCCGTCTCTAATGACATCGTTGTCGACGGGACGTTAAAACAGTAATCTCCACCTCCTCTGTTCGTGTGTTTAAGGTTGCGTTTTGAGGCTCAGGCAACATTGCAGTGACTATATTCCGCCTCTGGCCGCCAGTGTGTCGTTAGCTCAGAGGTTCCCTTGTGCGTTTAAGTGCTTGTACTATAAGACATAGCAGTTCGAATCACGGCAGAAGCCGCTGACTACAACCTTTTATTTTCCATTTTAATTAATGGAGTTGCAAACTGCTAGTAAAAATTTCTTATGCGAAATCTGAAGAATGCCTTTAAACATCAATCTTCGTCCGATTTCGACTTAGTAAATTAAGTTAATATCATGGATTTCTGCTTTGCAAATTCCAAGGTGCTTCACTGTAAAATAGACCCTGAAAAGATTCAAACCGACTGTCAACGATATAAATTTGAGCTTTGTTCGTCATATAGGTCTAACATGTCAGAAGGTTGTTTATGAAGTGCACGTGTTCATTAATATAGTTCCCTTCTTCTAAATTTTTGCAATAGCATTTAACTGTAGACGTTTTCTAACACCGGCGTTAGCAATTCCTTTCCGTTCTCTGAAACCTTCAAAACGACAAATTTTTCTGGTTTAAATCTGATGACCTTAACTATCACTTCCGATCAACGATAAATACTTCATGAACCCATACATGGAACTCCAAATGTGCAGTGTTCCTGCACTGCTACAGAGCATGCATTGCAAGGTATTCACACAGTTTATCGCATAGACTTACCATAAGGAATGAAACAAGAACTGTAATACACTTTACACCACAGACGCTCACTCTGGCTTGACGAAAACATCCAAACATTGACCAAAAGTTGCACAAATAATTGAGTTTGAAAGGAAAAGAAACGAGGTATGAAGCATTTATAAATTCATCGAATGTAGTGAGGTGGTTTAATTTCGTCCCAGTCTATAAAATTAATTTCGGGCCATACTCAGCTCTTGCCGATTAATGTAATATAATACCCGCCTACTAATCAGGGCGTCTGTCTCCGTTGCTTTTGAGCGTGAATGGAAATTGTAGAAATTTTCTGTGGAGCAACATTTAATAATGAAGCGTTTTAAATCATCAAAAGCGATGAGCGGTAGCAGGCGCTTTCGATAAAGAACGGGGGAGTGCAGCGCCGCTGCTGTCGCCACGGCCGCTGCCAGTAGCCAGCAAATTCCCGGAGCTTTGCCGCATACGGCGTCCAGAGGAGGACAGTCTGCAGGAAATCTGCCGCAAAATCGTTACTGGATAAAATTTTGATATCGGTGTGTCACAAAGCGAAATAGATTGAATCTGCGCTACCATTACATTCACGTCTTCAGCATTCAGACAGAAGAGGCTATAAAAATATTTTATGCCAGCTGCTCTCGATCCACTGACATTATGAACAGAAACAACGCACGCTACCGCTAGACCAGAGGCGTAATCAGCCTAGAGTTTCTCTATCATGGGACAAGTTTTCCTCCAGGAAGTGCCGCAGTCTACAGTGTTGCCAGATTGTGCAGATAACCGGACTTAGAGAATTAGCGAGTTGGCCAGTTTTTTTGTCCCATGTCGCGATCGGCGCGGACTTAGCCTCTGAAGCGGCCGGCCGCCGGTCAAGTTTTATGTCAAAGAGTGTACATGCTGTAAATTACTCAGCAAGTGCCTTTTGTATTAATTGAATCATTTCAAGTTAAGCACCACGATCTCCTGATATCTTTCATTTCTTCATACGAAATACTGTGAGACTTGACACCATTCTGACTATTTCAGACAGAACTCCCCGTTCCAAATGCAGGACTCAACTTTCTGTTTTTCTTTAACAGGTGTTCTTCAAGAGCGGTGGACGCTACAACGAAAGTACAGCATCCCACAGCCCAGAGGAAATATAAACGAATTTTATGCAACTATTAAATTACATTTGTTCGTCACTCTTTTCATACCCCTTCCTTTCGCCTTTAATTTCTTCCAAAATATCTATAATACTAAACTTCGTTTTCTATACTTTTAGCTTTGTTCGCTTGATATTTAAATCACTACTTGTCTCTCACACGTTTATGTCCATGTGTAAATAGATACATACACTACCGAAACAAACAAGTAAATGTATACACTAATTTTGGATATCATGGCCAAACAAATAAAGAACGGATTCTGAAAGACTGTGACACACTGCCTTACTGCAGTTCTCAACAGACTTCTTGAGAAAGTCGTTATTTAAGGCTGAATAAAGGAATTGTTCTCCAACATAAATGGTTTTACGCACCACAAACACTACGCAATTTCTCGCCGATAATTGTTTGCTTATTCCGTTGTAAATGGAGTTGTTACGACACAGGGACCGATAGCATTCTGGACGTAAGCCATTAAATTCGATGTTGTTATCTCGTGGGAGTCCACTACAACTAGGCTTCACATAAAGCGAAACTCCCATCATAGTTGAGTATCACAAGAGACCAGGACGGAAATTTACTCCGTTCGCAAGAATTTTTACGCCAGTCCGGTCTTCACAAAGCGCCTTTGTCAAACACGGCAGTTTACCTTGTCGCTTCTTTGTCAAATGTCCTTTGAATGCATCAACAGAAAAGAAACACTGGCACCTTGTTTCCCCTTCTCATTCCCATGACCCTGTTCCAACTGGTATCACATTGCGTAACTTTTTTTACAGCTTCTGATTCAGTGTCCACTTATCTTTTAAATATGACACAATCGCCGTGGTTTTTCTTACTCTAATGAAATCAAGAAATATTAAATTTCTATTGATACTTCATGCAGAAACCTGTAACTCGATTGTTGCTGTTAATTTTTTCTCTATAGTCCGACTAGGCAGACCGTATCTCCGTAAGTAAATGTCCGTCACGTGTTCCATAGGTGGCGGAATGGGTGTTATCGTGTGTAATCTGGGTAAATGAAAAGTGGAACATAAAGTCTAACGTTTTACAGTTGATATTATTTATCCCTTAGAAGGACGAATAAAAGTAATGATGATCAGAGACGTCGAGGGGATACTGGGATTCAAATGGTTCCAAACTGCACCATTTCAGTTATACACCTCGGCAAATATGAACATGCTTTTCCTTTATAGATAAACTGCATCGCTCCAGTGAGTGACTGCAGTTGTTTATTTTCCTGTGAGGCGACCCAGTCTTGACCATGCTGACCAAGTGAATAAAAACCAATAAAGTAGTACACACCTAAAGTCTACAGAAGCCGTAACAGGCAAACGGCGTCTCTTGCAACGAGGGAAGCAGGATTTTCTGTTGCGCACCGGACCGGAAGAATGCAAATACAGCTGTTAGTTTAGACGGTAGAGGTGAAATGTGGAACGATACATCTGACCTTTTGGTGACGGTGTTGGAGGAATGTAAAATAAATTGATAGTAAGTTTTATTGATACCAACACAGCACATTGTTTTACTTGTTCCAAGTTTTGATCTGATGATGGAAGTAGCCGAAATTACGTTATAGATAAAATGTGGATTATTTTATTCACTAACCTCCAGAATGATGGCAGATTTATTCCCGAATTTTAGTTCCTTTATTAATAAAACAATAAGGCAAACAAAGACCCTAAGATCAAGACACTTGAAATTGTTCCAGAATCCATGGGTCTCCATGTCACATATTCCGCTCGGTAAAGCTACTCATATACCAAATTAATTCAGTACAGCAACAGTTAAGGAGTATTCCGTAGATACTCGGAAGAACTTGGACTTAATAAAAACTAGATCATTAGTAATAAAAACTAGATCATTAGTACTTCTATTTCTGTTTTTAATCAGTTTATCAGGTTAATTTGAGCAAATCTGACGCTGTGGTTAATAACGGTAGGCAGATTAAAGAAAAATTAGAATCACTTTCTGGCAGTGGAATACCTAGAGAAAGCCACTGTAAGGGTAAACAAGCTGTTCGCAGTCCTCAGAAAATTGGGGCCAAATAACAGAGTCAAAGGAATAACCAACATCAACAAAAAAGAAACTTCCGTGTTAGCAAAGATATACTATCTGATAAAAAATATCCGGGCACATATCAGCGGACGTTAATGCCTTTATGATGACTCGAAATCTGCTTGGGACACATTCAACGATGTGTCTAAACATCTGTGAAGGAACAGCAGCCCATTTCTTCCTCAAGAGCCAAAACCACAGACGTAGTTGCACGCTGAAGTTCCATGGTGTTCTGGGCAACCAACCAAGTCCAGGAGTCTTGTCCACAAACCATTGCCCAACAAATACGGCTTTATAACAGGGTACATTGTCGGTGCTGATATAAGCAACCATTGTCTCCAAAAGTGTTCCTCAACTGTACGCAATACACAATGCTGTAAAATATGTTCCTATCCTTCCGCATTTAGCGTTTACTTAAGTGCAATACAGAGACAACCTTCTAATCACGGAAAACACCCGATACCGGCACACTGACTCCTCCATACCTCACGGTTGGCACTAGACATGATAGGTAACGTACTCCAGGCGTTCGTCAAACTCAGATACTTCCATCGGATTGCCACAAGGTGTAGCGTGAATCATCACTTCGAATCACTCGTTTCCAGTCATCCACTGTCCAGTAGCATCGCTCTTTACACCATCTCAAGCGTCACCCAGCACTGGCTGCAGAAATGTGTGGCTTACGAGGAGCTGCTCGACTGTTGTACCCCATTATTTTTAACTCGCTTCACACGGTCTTTGTGTTAGCCCGACTGTTGGTAGCACGTTGGAACTCACGAGTGACTCCTTCTGCTGATTTCACGCGATTTTTTACAACCATCCTCTGCAAAGCTAGACTCTACCTGTCCGTCAGCACATGAGGACTGCCTGGTCTTGGTTTGTTGTTCCTTTGCTCCTTTGCAGTCTCACTTTACAAACAGATTATCAACCAAATGAAACTAGATGGATACAGAGACCTTTTCAAGTCTCGAACATCTGTTGTTGTGGTCTTCAGTCCTGAGACTGGTTTGATGCAGCTCTCCATGCTACTCTATCCTGTGCAAGCTTCTTCATCTCCCAGTACCTACTGCAGCCTACATCCTCCTGAATCTGCTTAGTGTATTCATCTCCCTCTACGATTTTTACCCTCCACGCTGCCCTCCAATACTAAATTGGTGATCCCTCGATGTCTCAGAACATGTCCTACCAACCGATCCCTTCTTCTGGTCAAGTTGTGCCACAAACTCCTCTTCTCCCCAATCCTATTCAGTACCTCCTCATTAGTTACGTGATCTACCAATCTAATCTTCAGCATTCTTCTGTAGCACCACATTTCGAAAGCTTCTATTCTCTTCTTGTCCAAACTATTTAACGTCCATGTTTCACTTCCATACATGGCTACACTCCATACAAATACTTTCAGAAACGACTTCCTGACATTTAATTCTATACTCGATGTTAATAAATTTTTCTTCTTCAGAAACGATTTCCTTGCCATTGCCAGTCTACATTTTATATCCTCTCTACTTCGACCATCATCAGTTATTTTGCTCCCCAAATAGCAAAACTCCTTTACTACTTTAAGTGTCTCATTTCATAATCTAATTCCCTCAGCATCACCCGACTTAATTCGACTACATTCCATTATCCTCGTTTTGCTTTTGTTGATGTTCATCTTGTACCCTCCTATCAAGACACTGTCCATTCCGTTCAACTGCTCTGCCAAGTCCTTTGCTGTCTCTGACAGAATTACAATGTCATCGGCAAACCTCAAAGTTTTTATTTATTCTCCATGGATTTTAATACCTACTCCGAACTTTTGTTTTGTTTCCTTTATTGCTTGCTCAATATACAGATTGAATAACATCGGGGATAGGCTACTAACCTGTCTCACTCCCTTCCCAACCACTGCTTCCCTTTCATACCCCTCGACTCTTATAACTGCCATCTGCTTTCTGTACAAATTGTAAATAGCCTTTCGCTCCTTATATTTTACCCCTGCCACCTTCAGAATTTGAAAGAGAGTATTCCAGTCAACATTGTCAAAAGCTTTCTCCAAGTCTACAAATGCTAGAAACGTAGGTTTGCCTTTCCTTAATCTTTCTTCTAAGATAAGTCGTAGGGTCAGTATTGCCTCACGTGTTCCAACATTTCTACGGAATCCAAACTGATCTTCCCCGAGGTCGGCTTCTATCAGTTTTTCCATTCGTCTGTAAAGAATCCGCGTTAGTATTTTGCAGCTGACTTATTAAACTGATAGTTCGGTAATTTTCACATCTGTCAACACCTGCTTTCTTTGGGATTGGAATTATTATATTCTTCTTGAAGTCTGAGGGTATTTCGCCTGTCTCATACATCTTGCTCACCAGATGGTAGAGTTTTGTCAGGACTGGCTCTCCCAAGGCTGTCAGTAGTTCTAATGGAATGTTGTCTACTCCGGGGGCCTTGTTTCGACTCAGGTCTTTCAGTGCTCTGTTAAACTCTTCACGCAGTATCACATCTCCCATTTCATCTTCATCTACCTCCTCCTCCATTTCCATAATATTGTCCTCAAGTACGTCGCCCTTGTATAGACCCTCTATTTACTCCTTCCACCTTTCTGCTTTCCCTTCTTTGCTTAGAACTGGGTTTCCATCAAAGCTCTTGATATTCATGCAAGTGGTTCTCTTTTCTCCAAAGATCTCTTTAATTTTCCTGTAGGCAGTATCTATCTTACCCCTCGTGAGATAAGCCTCTATATCCTTACATTTGTCCTCTGCTTAGCCATTTTGCACTTCCTGTCGATCTCATTTTTGAGACGTTTGTATTCCATTTTGCCTGCTTCATTTACTGAATTTTTATATTCTCTCCTTTCATCAATTAAATTCAGTATTTCTTCTGTTACCCAAGGGTTTCTACTAACCCTCGTCTTTTTACCGATTTGATCCTCTGCTGCCTTCACTATTTCATCCCTCAAAGCTACCCATTCTTCTTCTACTGTATTTCTTTCCTCCAGTCCTGTCAATTGTTCCCTTATGCTCTCCCTGAAACTCTGTACAACGTCTGGTTCTTTCAGTTTATCCAGGACCCATCTCCTTAAATTCCCACCTTTTTGCAGTTTCTTCAGTTTTAATCTACAGTTCATAACCAATAGATTGTGGTCAGAGTCCACATCTGCCCCTGGAAATGTCTTGCAATTTAAAACCTGGTTCCTAAATCTCTGTCTTACCATTATATGATCTATCCGATACGTTTTAGTATCTCCAGGGTTCTTCCATGTATACGACCTTCTTTCATGATTCTTGAACCAAGTGTTGGCTATGATTAAGTTATGCTCTGTGCAAAATTCTACCAGGCGGCTTCTTCTTTCATTTCTTAGCCCCAATTCATATTCACCTACTATGCTTCCTTCTCTCCCTTTTCCTACTGACGAATTCCAGTCACCCATGACTATTAAATTTTCGTCTCCCTTCTGTACCTGAATAATTTCTTTTATCTCATCATACATTTCATCAATTTCTTCGTCATCTGCAGAGCTAGTTGGCATATAAACTTGTACTACTGTAGTAGGCGTGGGCTTCGTGTCTGTCTTGGCCACAATTATGCGTTCACTATGCTGTTTGTAGTAGCTTACCCGTACTCCTATTTTATTCATTATTAAACCTACACCTGCATTACCCCTATTTGATTTTGTATTTATAACCCTGTATTCGCCTGACCAAAGGTCTTGTTCCTCCTGCCACCGAACTTCACTAATTCCCACTATATCTAACTTTAACCTATCCATTTCCCTTTTTGAATTTTCTAACCTACCTGCCCGATTAAGGGATCTGACATTCCACGCTCCGATCCGTAGAACGCAAGTTTTCTTTCTCCTGTTAATGACGTCCTCTTGAGTAGTCCCCGCCCGGAGATCCGAATCGGGGACTATTTTACCTGCGGAATATTTTACCCAAGAGGACGCCATCATCATTTAATCATACAGTAAAGCTGCATGCCCTCGGGAAAAATTACGGCTGTAGTTTCCCTTTGCTTTCAGCCGTTCGCAGTACCAGAACAGCAAGGCCGTTTTGGTTAGTGTTACAAGGCCAGATCAGTCAATCATCCAGACTGTTGCCCCTGCAACTACTGAAAAGGCTGCTTCCCCTCTTCACGAACCACACGTTTGTCTGGCCTCTCAACAGATACCCCTTTGGTGTGGTTGCACCTACGGTACGGCTATCTGTATCGTTGAGGCACGCAAGCCTCCCCACCAACGGCAAGGTCCATGGTTCATGGGGAGGCTCGAACATCTATGATGTATATACGCAGACTGAAGCGACAAATAAAAATTTGTACCAACGTCGGAATTACTGAAGTTCTTTCAATTGCCATTGGTATAAATCTGTGGTTTGCTCCACAAATTTCTAAGCATTGGCCGAAAAATAGTCCAAGTCGGTTTATTGTAAATGTTCCTGGTGTGGCATCAGTTTTAACCCCTAGAGCAGGTACTGCTCATGAGTGAAGAACGTCTGCTGGCACAGTGGCTTTGCAGTCACACGGACTGCTCTACCACTCCTTCCTCCCTGCTACTTTAATGAAATGAAACTATGTGGTTCCTGAGACCTTCTGCCTACAGAGCAGGAGACCCAGAATCCAATCCTGGCCTTGGTATAAATTTTCATTCGTCGCTTCAGTCTGCATGATTGAGACTTGCAAGGGTTTCTGGAACCACATGCAGCTATGCCTAGATTTCTGGCAGAATCCCCCGTTTCATCCGATGCTGAGGTGTTATTCCAATACAGCTGGAGAGCCTCTGCAATGCTATTCGAGTTCACGGGGAATACCAGTGGAGTGAGGCGAGAATAGGAATTTGGGGAGCTGTTCTAGGCCCTTCAGTCTGGAACCGCGCTGCTGCTATGGTTGCAGGTTCGAATCCTGCCTCGGGCATGGATGTATGTCATATCCTTAGGTTAGTTAGGTTTAAGTAGTTCTAAGTCTAGGGGACTGACGACCTCAACTGTTAAGTCCCATAGTGCTTAGAGCCATTTGAACCTTTTGGACTGAGGAGGGAGACGTGTTCAGGCAGTCCGTGCAGTTGCATAAAGCTACTGTGCAAGGGTGGCGCAGTGGTTAGCTCATCTGTCCATTGAGCAGGAGACCCGGATTCGAATCCCGGCCTTGTTACAAAATTTCATTTGGCGCTTCAGTCTGCATATGTGCATCACATGATCAACAGCCGGCTTGGGCGGCTTTCGAAGGGTTGTTGTATCTCTGATGGATCTGTTACTTAGATGACATCCAATGAGTAGTCCACGTTCTACATCATTGAGCTCTGCTGACTGACCCATTCTGTTGTTACTGCTGCCCTACTGACAACACAGTACTCCCCACTTCCTTTTATATTCGCTGGTCCACCTCTCGTGATATCTACTGGCCAGTTCCGCACTACATTGGCGTATCCGGATACTTTTCATCAGACAGCGTACACCTGCCCGTGAGGAAGGGAGATGTTGGACACAGATATGAGTACATTAGAGGATTTGCAATTCACGCATGAAAGAGGTCGCTTAAAAGAATATCATTCTGCTAAAATTCTTTCGTCATCCGCCATTTGTGAGTCTGGGACCTTTATGAAATTGGAGTAAGGAGAAACTGAAAACATTCTAAGAAGTGATGCAGAATTCGTCACGGACTTGTTTGGTCAACGTGAGATTTTCAAGGAAACACTCAATAGACTGCTGTGGAAGACGAGACAAGAGACACCATATGAACCATGAAGAACTTTACTCAGGAAATTCGGAGCACCGCCTTCCCAAATCGAGTCAAAGTAACATACTACTTCTTCCGAGATCTCGCGTAATGAACACAACGCTGAAGTTAGAGGAATAGCAAATGAAATACCGTTGTCATAGGATCAGTATTTTACTAGTCAAAATACAATTTCTGTACCCTCTGGAACAAGGAGCTTCGAATCGATACACTTACCAGGCAGAACATTATGACCACCTGTCTCATACCTGGTATGACCACCTTTGGCACAAATGTCAGCAGCGATGTGTTGTGACATGGAAGAAATCTTGCTGGAACGAGCTGGCTCCACATCTTCACACACAAGTCACCTAATTCCCGTAATTCCTTGCAGGGGGCGATGAGATCTAACGCCATGTTGATGTTTGGTTTATGGGGCACTCAACTGCGCGGTCATCAGCGCCCGTACAAAGTCCCAATTTTTTACACAGTCCAGTCCATCCACAGTCAGCAACGATGATGATTATGATGAAGATGATGATGATGATGATGATGATGATGAAATGATGAGGACAACACAAACACCCAGTCCCCAGGCAGAGAAAATCCCCAACCCGGCCGGGAATCGAACCCGGGACACCGTGATCCAGAGGCAGACCACGAGCTGCGGACTGACGACATGTTCAATTCCATCCTAGATGTGTTCAATCGGGTTCAGATATAGCGAGTTGGGGGGCCAGCGCATCAATTGGAACTTGCCATTCCGTTCCTCTAACCACTGCACACACTCCTGCCCTTGTGACATGGCGCATTATCTTGTTGAAAAATGCAACTGCCGTTGGAAATATGACCGACGTGAAGAGGTGCACACGCTTTGCAACCAGTGTACGATATTCGCCATTCTGGTGACTTGCACGAGCTCACTGGACACATGAATCCCCAGATGAATGTTTCTCAGACCATAACGTAGCAGCCACCAGCTTGTCACGATCCCGCAGCACAGGTGACAAGGAGCTGTTCCCCTGGAAAACGACGAATTCGCGCCCTACCATCGCCATGACGAAGATGGTATCAGGATTCATCAGACCATGCAACGCTCTGCCGCTGCGCCAAAGTCCAGTGCCGATAATCACGTGCCCGTTTCACCCATAGTTGCCGACGTCGTGGTGTTAGCGTGGGCATATGCGTGGATCGTCGGCTGCGAAGGCCCATCTTTAGGAGTGTTCGGTGAATTGTGTGTTCAGACACACTTGTACTCTATCCAGCATTAAAGTCTGATGTTAGTTCCGCCACAGCTAGCCACTTGTCCTGTTTTACCAGTCTGCTCAGTCTACAACGTCTGACATCTATAATGAGGGATGGGAGCCAAACATCACAACGCCTGGATGTGGTTTCACCTTGGTTTAACCACGTGCTGAAGACACTCACCACAGTAGTCGTCGATCACCCATCGTGGTTTTCCGAAATCTCTTGCCGAGGCTCTGGGCCACCACATTCTGCCATCGGTCAAACTCAGATGCATCGCCCTCCTTCCCATTCTAAACAGATAGCACTCTCATTGTTACTACTTTCATCGTATTTGTGTATGACTAGCAGTCATTCCTCACCAGCTGACTTTGCTGTCGCCTAGACGGATTAAATCGACAGTAGGTCGGTGGTCATAATGTTCTGTCTGGTAAGTGTATTTAAGTGATTAACACTAGAAGATCACAGGTTGATACAAGCGCGAGCTGAGACATTGCAAATGTGAAATGTTGGTACCTTAATAACACGTGTAACCACCAGAATTTTTCAATGCCAGTAAACAACATGCACGCATTGTGTTGCACAGGTGCTGGATGGCAGTTTGTGGGATAGAGTTCTACGCCTGTTGCACTCGGTAGGTCAGTACAGGACAGGTAATTCTGTTTGGGGATAGCGCTGAAGTTGTCCGATAATGTGCTCAATCGGAGACAGATCTGGTGATGGAGCAGGCAACATGTCGACTCTCTGTAGAACATGTTGGGTTACAACAGCTGTAAGTGGGCGAGCTTTACCCTGTTGGAAAACACCCTCTGGGACTTTGTTCATGAATGGCAGCTCGGCAAATAGAATCACCAGATTGACTTACAAATTTGCAGTCCTGGTGCATTGGATAACCACGAGAGTGCTCCTGCTGTCATATGAAATCGCACTTCAGACCATAACTCCAGGTGTAGATGAAGTGTGTCTAACACACAGACAAGTTGGTGGCAGGCCCTTGGCTGGCCTCCTTCTAGCCAACACAAGGGCATCACTGGCACCGAGACAGAAGAAGCTTTCATCAGAAAACACAACAGACCTCCACCCTGCCTTCCAACGAGTTCTGGCTTGACACCACTGAAGTCGCAAATGGCGGTGGTATGGGGTCATTGGAATTCATCCTACAGTGCGTCTAGTTCGGAGCTGTACGTTAAGTAGCTGATTTCTAAAGCTCGTTGTGTCACTGAGGTGCCAACTGCTGCTCAAATTGCTGCTGCAGATACAGCACGATGCGCCAGAGACATACGCCAAACATTATGATCTTCCCTCTCGGTAGTGCCACGCGGCCGTCCGAATGTCACTCTTCTTGCGACTGGACATTCTCGTGACCACCACAGCCAGCAGTCATGTACATTGGCTATGTACCTGCCAAGTCTTTGTACAATATCGCAGAAGGAACAAATAGTTTGTCTTAGCCCTATTGCCCGAACTCTTTCAAACTCAGTGAGGCGTTGAAAATGGCGTCTTCTTCACCTTAAAGGCATTCTTGACTAACCACGTCCGACTTAGATTACATTAGATTAGATTAGATTAGTTTTTCGTTCCATAGATCCGTGCTGAGGAGATCCTCGTGGATGTGGAACATGTCAATTTTTTTAAAATAAAAAGCTGAAATAACAATACTAATAGTATGAATATATATACAATACATCATTTGTTTCTATTAAAAAATTCAACAATGGATTAGAATAGTATAAATATATATACAATACATCATTCGTTTCTATTAAAAAATTCGTCAATGGAGTAGAAGGAGTTGGCCACTAGTAAGTCTTTCA
Source organism: Schistocerca nitens (assembly GCF_023898315.1). Classification (NCBI taxonomy): domain Eukaryota; kingdom Metazoa; phylum Arthropoda; class Insecta; order Orthoptera; family Acrididae; genus Schistocerca; species Schistocerca nitens. The sequence continues at coordinate 411,765,966 of NC_064618.1, forward strand.
GGCTCCTTTTAAACTGATCTTTATTTGTAACTAAATTTTTTATGTTTGCTGGCAAATTATTGAAGATGAGTGTTCCTGAGTAGTGGACCCCTTTTTAAACTTCAAAGTCAACTAACGGTCACGACCGTTACAGCATGTATTTAAAGCAAACGTAACGTGCATCCTCATAGTAGCGCTACTGGAGCCACTCACGCGACTGGCGCGAAATTTTAATAGATGTCATCTTTCTGATGTAGAAACAAGCCTATAAACCTTCTTTTATGTCGCACAACTCTATCTTGGTGGTCCACTTTTTTTCCGTTAGTGTAGATGTATTCATCCATCTGTCTTTCAGGAGAGCACATGTAAATTAACTGTTGTTAAATTATAGATTGAAACAGCTCCGGAATCCCTCTGTGTCATATATTTCTCCACCACCGTAAACAAATTAAATCACACTAAAAGAAGCTTCATAGACGTCTGTAGTGTTACCGTTGTCCGTAACGTCATCAATTGGCTGTTAATAAATTCGAGACTCGCCTCAGTCATCATGCATGATGCAAACGAACGATGACTGTGTTTTCAATCTCCGATCAGTTGGGAAACAAAAACCACAGTGAAAAGCTGAAATTTTTTATTTGGAACATTTAGGTACACGTTCCAGCTACTTCTGTTCACCACCACTCCAACTTGACGTTCTTCATAGGATGGTACCAACTTTCCCATACCCTCGTCATAGAAGACAATCGCCAGTGCTTTCTGCCAATGCTTTACGCTGGTCTGCAGCACATTGTCTGTGACAAAATGCTGTCCTCATAGCTAGCGGTTCATGTGAGCGAAGAGGTGAAAATCAGAGGGAGCCAAGTTCAAGCTGATCGTGAGTGGACAACATTTCCCTTCGAAAACGCTGCAGGAGTGTCGTTGTTGCAGCTACAGCGTGAAGCTGCGAATGGTCATGAAGAATGAAACGTATGACAGTAAGGTTGTGTGGGCTGCATGAAATCAGGCGAAATCCCTCGGCACAAACTTCACACGCAGCATATCTAATAGGTCACTGTGCACGCAGAGGTGAAAAATGCGCCATGACGTGATAGACGAGCATATCAGAGACACTGCGTATTACATCTGTATGAAGCTTTACCAGACTTTCCCTGTCGCTTTAACGTTGCGACCAACGAAAGTTGAAAAATATAGCCCTCATATGTTCCGAAAATTATTACTTTGTATCTGTATATACTATAAATGTATATGATGTTTCGCCGGCAGTTGTGGCCGAGCGGTTCCAGGCGCTTCAGTCTGGAACCGGGCAACCGCTACGGTCGCAGGTTCGAATCCTGCCTCGGGCATGGATGTGTGTGATGTCCTTAGTTTAGTTAGGTTTAAGTAGTTCTGAGTTCTAGGGGACTGAGAACTACTTAAACCTGATGACCTCAGATGTTAAGTCCCATAGTGCTCAGAGCCATTTGAACCATGTGATGTTTCACTTGAAATGATGAAACTTGGTTTATCTAATCGTAAAAATCTTTTATGAAATGTTACATTTAGCAGAGAGAAAAGATATTTTGCTCAGTTATGTCCACCTCCATAGCTAAATGGTCAACGCTGCACAGTGTCATGCGAGGGGCACCTGGTTCGATTCCCGGCTAAGTCGGAGATATTCTCCACTCAGGAACTGGGTGTTGTCGTCATCATCGTTTCATCCCAATCGACACGCAAGCCACCGAAGTGGTGTCAACCAAAAAGACTTGCACCAGGCAACCGATCTAACTGACGGGCGACCCCAGCCACACGACGTTTCAATTCACTGAATCATGTTTTTGTAACGAAGAAAAACTTCTACACTCCGTTCTTATATAAAATTTGCCCTAGTGTGGCATGTTTTGAAATATTTAGGCATATAAAGAGCTACATCACAATTCCGACACGACCAGGACCTTTCTTTTCGGCACTTTTTTCCCTTCTGGCTCTTATCGACTTCGAAACAGATTTAGCAGACACATGGATGCTGTTCTTTTATGAAACTTTTTACTACCAGAGTTGTTTGGGAAACGTTCATTGAGTCAATAACAATATTTCAAACACTTTACTCTATTCTTTTTTTTTTATTTGCTACTTGCCTGAGCATTCAGCCAAACAGAAACCTAGATCCGTGTCTGGGTCTACTGGTTGACCTAGAAGCAGGCGCTGCAACCGTGGCCGAAACGTTAGTTTTCTCCAGCAGTGGTTTTATTCAATATGACGCGGTACCATAACCAGAAAACTTGTATGTCGACTGACTCTGGCCGCGGAAGCCTACGTAGTTATAATATCAGATCCATCAACTTCCCTGTCTTAACAGGAATCTCTGATTTTTTTTTCTTCCAAGGGATTGAAAACATGGCTATCATCGAAATTCCCAAAGCAAAAACAATGTAGAGCTCGAGCAGTGTCCCAGCAAAGACTCAGGTAGCTGGTGGGAGCAGTATGGGACTAAACACAAAACAGAAACATAGAAAGCGTTTTGCGGAGTCCAGATAGTTCACACTCATTCAAGACTCGCCTTAAGAAATCTTGTGGTGGGTCATTAAAAATACAGCAACAAGTAAAAGGAAAGTTCAGAATTCGAAAGCTACATAGTAGGACAAAGCAGAGACCCTTTCTCATGCAGTCCACATGATTACCAAGAAATGGGCCATAGACGCAATGTTGACTACGGATTTTTACGCACAGCACGATCAAGAGTCGGGTGCCGTCAGCTTGACTTTAAGTGCCTCTGGTCGAATCGTATTCGGGTTCGGTCCAGAAATTGCTAATAGGCATCCGAAAACTAGCCTCAATAGTCAGCCAAAACTGTTTTGTTTTCTGACAAAGAGGGTTAAGTTTTTTAAAAATAAACACGAACATTCACAACAGTAAGAAACTTCTTTTTTATGAGGTTACCGGTTTCGGTCTGGCCTCACACTTAAGGAATATCCCTCTAATTCTATTGCATGCACATATTTCAGTGTGAGGTCTGAAGATGATTTAAAACAGACCGAAACCGGTAACCTCATAAAAAAGATGTTTGTTGCGGTTGTGACAGTTCATGTTCATTTTTAAGTAATAAAAAAACCGTTGTTCTCCAAAAGAAATGTTCTCAAAAATGTTGCAGATCGTCGACGCCGAATTATGCTGAGAAGCGGGAGCAGCAGAATGGTGGACCGCGGCCGAAGGAGGACCTCAGGAAGAGGATCCGCGCAGCCTTGCCTCAGGTAAGCCACCCTGAGGGGCATGCTGAAGTGCGTTAAAGTGAATTAGACTGTGACCTACCAGATGATAAAATAATGTAGCGAATCGCTTGCCTATCGTCATATTCATTATCATGGGTTAGACGTTACTCCCGTTCCATATTCTTGGGTCAGTTTCATTCGTGCCAACGCCTTATGGTTCTTCCAGGACTTCTTTTTTCAGGTGGTACATGCTCCTTGGGTTGCAGTGAAGCTCGCTGATGTAACATCATTTCACATGGTCCTTCCAGTTATCTCTATATTAATCTATTCGATGGTTTATTGATTCATATTTGAACTTTCCTAATATCTTCATTCCTCCATTTTATAGAATTTCTACATCCTTACACTGTTGTTAGGAACCTCATTTCAGACGCTTGAATCTTATATCTCCGACGTTTGGTAAGAGTCCAGATCCCATTGCCGGAGAGAAGTACTGGAACTGTTGTAATTTTATAAAATGTAATTTGTTTCTTTCTGACATCATTACTTAAAGTTCTACTTGCAATGACACAAATATACAGCAATTTTACCAGCTTTTATCTACATTTTGATCGTGTAGCTAACTTACTTGGTTCGCAAGATAGATAAAACTTGTTACTTCTTGGGTTATTTTGTCATAAACAACAACTTACGATCTTATACGACCAACTCCCATAAATGTCACTATTATTATCGCTAGATACACTCATTTTATATTTTCGGTACAGTATTTTCATCACTATGTACAATTAATTGTTCATAAGCTTTTGTTTTGTAGAGTATTTTCAAACAAGGGTGAACTTGTTTAAGAACGCGGCAATATACATATCAAGAAGTGTAAGCGACTGGCTATATCCTTGTGTAACCCATTGATTTATTTGGATTTTATCAGATATTTTTTAAGTCTATTTTCACTTGCTTGTTGTGAAGGAATGTTGATTAGATATTATGTATCCACTTGAACAAATTTCTACTCTCATAATTATGACATAAGCATTTGCCTTCGATTATTACATAATGTAATTGATGAAATGAGAAAATATAAAAATGCAGTAAATGAAGCAGGCAAAAAGGAATACAAACGTCTCAAAAATGAGATCGACAGGAAGTGTAAAATGGCTAAGCAGGGATGGCTAGAGGACAAACGTAAGGATGTAGAGGCTTGTCTCACTAGGGGTAAGATAGATACTGCCTACAGGAAAATTAAAGAGACCTTTGGAGAGAAGAGAACCACATGTATGAATATCAAGAGCTCAGATGGCAACCCAGTTCTAAGCAAAGAAGGGAAGGCAGAAAGGTGGAAGGAGTAAATAGAGGGTTTATACAAGGGCGATGTACTTGAGGACAATATTATGGAAATGGAAGAGGATGTAGATGAAGATGAAATGGGAGATAAGATACTGCGTGAAGAGTTTGACAGAGCACTGAAAGACCTGAGTCGAAACAAGGCCCCAGGAGTAGACAACATTCCATTAGAACTACTGATGGCCTTGGGAGAGCCAGTCATGACAAAACTCTACCATCTGGTGAGAAAGATGTATGAGACAGGCGAAATAGCCACAGACGTCAAGAAGAATATAATAATTCCAATCCCAAAGAAAGCAGGTGTCGACAGATGTGAAAATTACCGAACAATCAGTTTAATAAGTCACAGCTGCAAAATACTAACGCGAATTATTTACAGACGAATGGAAAAACTAGTAGAAGCGGACCTCGGGGAAGATCAGTTTGGATTCCGTAGAAATGTTGGAACACGTGAGGCAATACTAACCTTACGACTTATCTTAGAAGAAAGATTAAGAAAAGGCAAACCTACGTTTCTAGCATTTGTAGACTTAGAGAAAGCTTTTGACAACGTTAACTGGAATACTCTCTTTCAAATTCTGAAGGTGGTAGGGGTAAAATACAAGGAGCGAAAGGCTCTTTACAATTTGTACAGAAACCAGATGGCAGTTACAAGAGTTGAGGGACATGAAAGGGAAGCAGTGGTTGGGAAGGGAGTGAGACAGGGTTGTAGCCTCTCCCCGATGTTATTCAATCTGTACATTGAGCAAGCAGTAAAGGACACAAAAGAAAAGTTCGGAGTAGGTATTAAAATCCATGGAGAAGAAATAAAAACTTTGAGGTTCGCCGATGACATTGTAATTCTGTCAGAGACAGCAAAGGACTTTGAAGAGCAGTTGAACGGAATGGACAGTGTCTTGAAAGGAGGATATAAGATGAACATCAACAAAAGCAAAACGAGGATAATGGAATGTAGTCAAATTAAATCGGGTGATGCTGAGGGGATTAGATTAGAAAATGAGACACTTAAAGTAGTAAAGGAGTTTTGCTATTTAGGGAGTAAAATAACTGATGATGGTCGAAGTAGAGAGGATATAAAATGTAGACTGGAAATGGCAAGGAAATCGTTTCTGAAGAAGAGAAATTTGTTATCATCTAGTATAGATTTAAGTGTCAGGAAGTCGTTTCTGAAAGTATTTGTATGGAGTGTAGCCATGTATGGAAGTGAAACATGGATGATAACCAGTTTGGACAAGAAGAGAATAGAAGCTTTCGAAATGTGGTGCTACAGAATAATGCTGAAGATAAGGTGGGTAGATCACATAACTAATGAGGAGGTGTTGAATAGGATTGGGGAGAAGAGAAGTTTGTGGCACAACTTGACTAGAAGAAGGGATAGGTTGGTAGGACATGTTTTGAGGCATCAAGGGATCACAAATTTAGCATTGGAGGGCAGCGTGGAGGGTAAAAATCGTAGAGGGAGACCAAGAGATCAATACACTAAGCAGATTCAGAAGGATGTAGGTTGAAGTAGGTACTGGGAGATGAAGAAGCTTGCACAGGATAGAGTAGCATTGAGAGCTGCATCAAACCAGTCTCAGGACTGAAGACCACAACAACAACAACAACAATTACATAATGTCGGAACGCGTAAGGTGTACTGAAATAATGAAATTGTGGTCAAGACAACTCAAAGTGTTGAATTACACGTACGTTTGCTCACTACACAGGGTTCGGAGATTTGTGGAGGCACAAAAACATTACCATACTACACTCAAAGCATGGATAAAGGTCACCTAGACTTTTTAGTGCTATTCATGTTATTACGTGGAAGAGTGCTGCGACATTATTATTGTCGCCTACACTGATGAGTCGTGGTACATACTGGTGCATGATATAAGTACACTCGGAATCAAATGAGGCAACGCACCAAGTTCACCAACAGGGCGGTGTTCACTCAGATTGTGGAGATATTATCGTGCAGGGCAAGTTTTCACAGGATGAAATGAGGTCTCTCATACACTTTTCCACTCCTCTCACCGACAAAACCAGTGAATCCGTTGCTCCCTCCACAGAACCGCTCAGGTAATCTGTGATCAAGCTAAAATATTTTGAGGAACGTGTGTAACCGTGTGAGAATGTGAAAAAGAAAGCGGGAGAGATTTCTGTGCACATTAAATTAATTTTTACGTGACACGGGTACTCGACACAAAAGTTTGTATTTAAAAAAAGGAATCTGTTGGTAGCTTTCGCAGAGAGAGCGAACGGAATAGGGTTTACTAGAAATTTTTAAACTACATTAACGAAAGAGCCTCCACCACATGACTCTGGCAGCCATCTAAGGCGTGTGTGTTCCGAAGTGACCTCCATTGACTGTTATCTTACACAAGCCATTAGCAAGCACCCTGCGCAACTGGCAAAACGTAGCCCCGTGGTGTAAAAAAGCAGCAGACGCACGCTGCTTACTGTGTCCCTTGCACCACACTATCGGCAGACTCTGTATTCCTACATCTAACTGCCCAAATTGACGTCTATTTTCTCACACCAAGACTTTCAAATCAGCATCCCTGTACTTCCGTGCAAAATTACTTTTAATTTGAACAAATTTGTAATCAGTGTGTAACTTTATGTGACGAAAGTAAAAGTAGGGAACAGTTTAATGAACTGGATAGCTCTTAGTTCACTAACTGTGTGGGTGACACATGATGAATCAGTTCGAGTGACGGAATGTAATAGAATGGCTTATTACTCTACTGTCAAACTTCAATCGATCAAGGCAACACGAGTGCTATAAACTGCGAGGACTTGTTGTTCTCATAATTTATAATATTCGTGTTGAGTTGACCTATTAAAGCTCGACAATCGAATAATAAGTGATTTTATTACATTCTCTCACTCAAAGGGATTCATTCCTCTGGGTGTCAATTTGCCGTTGATTTCAATATTCTACTTCTTGCGTTTTAAGAGCGGAGGGCAGCTACAGTTCTGGAAACCAATTGCTGCAACTTCTGATATCGTATTGGGTTCATTTGAAATACGATGAAATGAGACATTTGCACCTCGGCCTCAGCTTCAACCACTTTTGAGAGTTATGGACTGCACTTGAGCGATCATCCGTAATGATGGCTCCACGCTATTCTGGAGTTTCGAGGAGTCCATGGCACGAGTCGTTGCCTCCTTCACCAAGGCAACAGATCGTACTATTTCCGGCTAATTCAGCTGTTCGTGAGGGCAGATTTGTGCCTTCATCGTCACATTAAAGGAGTAACCGTGTTGACGGCACAACGACTGCAGCGAAAATCTAACAAATTTTGAACTAAGGCTACCAGCCACGACCATTATAAACCATTGGATGAATAACTGGAAACGAATAATGGTCCTACTTTGAGATGCTTCTCACACTTGCATCATAATGCATCCCACGTCTGGTGGTATATTGAAATAGGGATAATTTCAGTATGCCTTCGGCTCTGGTAACATGCGGAAAAAGGAGTGAATTCAACATGCACCCTGCCTATAGTGGTATAGCGAAGGACATAACTAGAGAGGAGAATAATCCAAAATTGTGTTAATTGATGAACACGATTCCACCTGCGTCGTCTGCCAGTACAGTGACAACTAGGTGAGTACCAACATAGTATGAGGCAGTGACTACAGGAGCAACTCCGGATATCATTGCAAGGGGAACCATAGATTACAACGGAAAGGCAATAGTGTTTGCTGAGGGAGCAACGGGTACTGAAAGATGTACGAGGTGTGTTCAAAATGTAATGGGATTCTTGCAATTTCAAATTTCGTATCAGACGCGCGCGATTTTTTCGTTGTTATATGAGTTATGGTGTCTGAAACGTATCTGTACAATGTTAGCAATATGAGTCTGCTGTCAGCGGTCAAAAATGTTACACGTAATATTTTTTACACGAATGGATCACAAAATTTGTATTTAAGTTTTCTGTAAGAACGGAATAAAGATGAACAAAGTTAAGTAAGAAATGTTAAATATTGCTATGAGCAAAAGAAGGGTATACGAATGGTACAAGCGTTTGGAAGAAGACTTTGAAGACGTCGAAGATGACGAGAGCCCTGGACGTCCCAGGACATCGTCAGCCGAAGAAATCGTGGAAAAAGTTACAGAAATGATTATGAACATCGCTGCATCGCGATCAGAGAAGCTGCTGGTGATGTTGGCATGTCAGCTGGCTCGTTCAATGATATTTTTTCGGAAGTTCTGAGTGTGAAACGTGTGACAGCAAAATTCGTTCCATAACTATTGAATGTCGAAGAGAAACTGACTTTTTTCTCTTCCTAAAATTAAAATAAGCTTAAAGAACTGTCGTTTCACACCCACAGATGTGAGTGAAAACGCATCGCTGAGGGAGCTAAAAGCTATCCGAAAGTGGAGTTCCAGAAGTGTTCAGGGGATTGAAGAAAAACTCTGGCATAAGTACATACCAAGTGCGTTCAGTAAGTAATGCAACACATTCTTTTCTGAAAACAAATTGGTTTTATTTGAGATTCTAATCCACACCCTTTTGACTTCCAAACTCTTTTTCTCAACACAATCTCCGTTCAATGTGACGGCGTTACGTCACCTCACTGGGAGGGCCGGTATGCTCGCATGAACCACTCTACTGGTCGACGTTGGAGCCAACGTCTTGCTGCATAAATAACGTCCCCATCATCCATACACTGCTTTTTGTGCAGTGCATCCTTCACGGCGCCAAACAGATGGAAGTCGGAAGGTGCAAATCCAGGCTGTAGCGAAGATGAGGAAGAACAGCCCAAAGAAGTTCTGTGAGCTCCTCTCGGGTATACGTCTTGCGTTGTCATGGAGGGGCAGTTCGTTTACATTTTTGTGGCGACGTTGAAGTCGTTTCTTCAGTACACTTCTGAGTTGATCATTGCACCACGAGGTAAGACATCAAACAGAACAGCCCCTTCAGAATCCCAGGAAACAATCGCCATGACTTTACCGACTGAAGGTGCGGCTTTGAACTTTTTCTTCAGAGGAAAGACTGTGTGGCGCTACTCCATAGATTGCAGTTTTGTATCCGCTTCAAAGCGATGAAGCCATGTTTCAACTGGTTGACGAGTGTGTCAGCACATAGACGTAAAGTTGTGCAGTGATGTGTTTGACTGCGTTCCATTGATCACCACGTATCAAAGAGTGTCCGTGCGTTCCAATATTTCAGGAATCACAGTTGTGAGCGCCCGGCAGGCACGCAGGAGTTCGGACAGGATTGCGACATCTTGTTGTGAAGATGACAGACATCACGCCCAATGACTCACCGTGCTTTTGTCCACAGGTCTCTGTACACATTCTGCAAGCGGCTAAGAATATCTGTGATGCTCTGGTTTTCTGCTAGAAGAAATCCAATGAATTCTCTCTGCTTGGAACGCAACTCCATTATAGACGCCATTTTGAAGGCTACGTTTAGCGACTCCACCAATCGGAACTTCATGAAACTGTAGGGGCTGAAGTGGGAGTATTCCAAGATGTCCCACAACCAAATACCGGATTTTTTTCAACCGAAACTGGCTGAGAAAAAAAATGTGTTTCGTTATTTACTGAACGCCCTTCGTAGTATCGAATGGGAACTGTTTTGGAGGAGATAATATTTTTGTGATTTTTTTCCCGACACCTGTTGTCCAAAGCGTCATCTTCACTATTCTAAAATCATTTCGTACAGCTACAACACGATGTCCAGGACAACGCACATGAACACACACCCTGGGTTTTCCAATGCATTCTGCAAGATAGTGATAACAGTTTCTTGAATCCCTGGTGTAAGTACTTGCCGAGGTTGCCACTTGCTGGAAATTTTTCTGAAACTTGCAGAAGTTTTGTGTGTTCAATACCGGTACGAAAATGTCAATGTCGCAAAGACGGATGGACCGAAACAAATGTGCTGCTGGAACTCCTAAACATATATGTTGGCCACTGAAAGGACGTTTAATGAATTTGCCGATTACTTTGTTTCACCAGAAGAGAAAGTAGAATAATAAATACGCCTACAGTTCGCAAAAATTGAAGAGTAATTAAAAGGTCATCTCTTGGTGATATAGCTTGCCGAATTTTTGTACGCTGTTTTCGAATAATTGATTGTACAGTAGAAAAGAGATGTGCAATACTTGCATACGACATTCTCAAAAAGTTTTTTTATCAGAGTTAAATCCTGTGTTTCATTGAATAATGTTTTTTGATAACTTAAATATGTGCGTTTCTATATCCACTCACTTCATCCAAAAATTTCGTTTTTCCTTAATTGTGACTTTCTTAACGAATTTTCTTCAATATTAATAATGCAACGACGGTCGAGGCTACTCTTTTTTAAACCACAAAACAGTAAACTTCCACTTGCCGATGTCACGACGCAGTTTTGGTGAAAACACTTCTGGAAGCACCTGGAGAAGCGACTTGCAGAAATAAACTTGCAAAAGTTTTTATTGTGATATGGGTACTTCAGCGAGCGCTTGCATCATTTACTTGCTAGATGACACGTGCATTTTGGATTGGCAGCTACGAAGGAAGTAATGGGGTTAGAAGCACGGGGGATGCACAGCACATTTTCACCCAATACCGCGAGGCCTGTAACCGCAGCAGCTACCGGAGATTTCCAAACTTTCGTCACAATTACTACAGTACTTGCCACAGGTTTCACACATCTTGCCTGTGGGATCGTCCGTTGCACGTAGAGATATTGTGTGTGTGTGTGTGTGTGTGTGTGTGTGTGTCTCTGTGTGTGTGTGTGTATTTCGTTTGCGTTTCGTACAGTTGTGGAGTTAACATTTCATCTGTTAGTACTGTAGTATTATTTGTTGTGTTGTACTGAGCAACGTCAGGAGCAAGTCCGACAAATGCTGCTTATGCAAAAGTTCGACGTCGCTTTCTTGGCCAGGGGTTTACCGTACGAGGTCAGTCGAGAGAAATGGTTGCTTGCCAACATCTTCAACAATTGTTCTTGATAATGCTACGAAACATTTTGTTGTTATTGACTAGGCATCTCCCATGAGGTAGTGTATTTTGAATTGCATTTTTTTTTATGCTGAACCGATACGGTTTCTGACCTCAACATGCAAAAATATTTCTTTTGTAGTAGAAATCAGTAGGAAGCCCAACCAGAAAAAGAAATAAATGTGGCGATGCGTTCTTCGTAATGAAAACAAACGGATGACTGCTTAGCATTCGATATGGGAGCGGATCGTTACGCACCTCATGTTACTCACATTATCTCGTGTTAGAAATGACTGACAGAGTTTCAGGTGAGAAGATGAAAACTTCATCTATTCTCAATATTTCGTTCGCTTAATGGTTTAGCCTAGATTTAATAACAAAAAAGTTTCCCGCACGTCGAAAATTCGGTGACGGAGTCAAAAAACGCATCCTCGTAAACTGTCCGTCTATCTTCTCAATAATTTGTTGTCATAAATAAAACATACTTGGAAAAGGCCAGGAGATGCGGAAAGGTTTCAGTTAGATTACATCATGGTCAGGCAGAGATTCCGAAATCAGATATTGGATTGTCAGTTTTACCCAGAACTAGATATAGACTCAGGTCACGAATTAATAGTGCTTAAGAGTACGGAGAAGTTTAAGAAAATAGTCAGGAAGAATCAGGGCGCAAGGTAGTAGGGTATTAAGGAATTAAGAGAAACGCTTGAAGTTCGTTGAGGCTTAAATACTGCGATAATCAATAACTGTGTGGACAGTTCAGTTGAAGAGGAATGGACATATCTAAAAAAGGCGATCACAGACGTTGGAAAGAAAACCAGAAGTACAAGGAAGGTAACTGCAAAGAAACCATGGACAACAGAAGAAATACTTCAGTTGATCAATGAAAGAAGAAGGTACAACAATTTTCAGGGAAATTCAGGAATACAAAAATACAAGTCAACTGGCACCGAAATAAAAAGAAAGATAAATAGGAAGTGCAGAGAAGCTGAGGCAGAATGGCTGCGTGAAAAGTTTGAAGAAAACGTAAAAGAAATGATTGTCGGAAGGATGGACTCAGCATATAGAAAAGTCAAAACAGCCTTTGGTGAAAGTAAAAGCATGGGCGGTAACATTGAGAGATCGGATTGGTGAAAAGTCTGCGTTAAAGACCTCTACGAAGAGGAAGAGTTGTGTGACGACGTGATAGAAGAAGAAACAGGAGTCGACAGCGAAGAGATAGGGGATCCAGTATTAGAATCAATATTTAAAAGAGCTTTGAACGACATAGAAGAAGGGATGCATAACATTCCATCGGAATTTCTAAAATCATTGTGGGAAGAGGCAACAAAACGGCTATTCACGTCACTGTGTACAACGATGAGTGTGGTAACATACCATCAGGCTTTCGGAAAAACATCCACCCAACTCCGAAGATTTCAAGAACCGACAAGTGCGGGAACTACCGCACAATCAGTTTGACAGCTACGCATCCAAGCTGCTGACAAGAATAATATACAGAAGAATGAATAAGAAAATTTAGGATGTGTTAGATGACGATCAGTTTGGCTTTATGAAAGCTAAAGGCACCAGAGAGGCACTTCTGACGTTGCGTTTGACAGTTGAAGCAAGACTAAAGAAACATCAAGACACGTTCATGGGATTTGTCGATCTGGAAAAAGCGTTCGATAATGTAAAATGGTTCAAGATATTTGAAATTCGGACAAAAATAAGAGCAAGCTATATGGGAAGACGGGTAATGTACAATATGTACAAGAACCAAAAAGAAACAGTAAGACTGGAAGACCAAGAGTGCAAGGCAGGAGTGTAGTCTTTCGCCCTTAATGTCCAATATATGCTTGGAAGAAGCAATAACGGAAACAAAACAAAGTGCAAGAGTGGGAATAAACTTCAGAGTGAAAGGATATCAATGATAAGATCTGCTGATGACACTGTTATCCTCAGTGAAAGTGAAGAAGAAGTACAGGATGAGTTGAATGGAATGAACAGTCTAATGAGTAGAGAATATGCACTGAGAGTAAATCGAAGAAAGACGAAAGTAATAAGAAGTAGCAGAAATTGGGGATCACGAAGTAGATGAAGTTAAGGAATTCTGCTACGTAGGAAGCAAAAAACCGACGACGGACGGGTTTAGGGGGCATAAAAAGCAGGCTAGCTCTAGCAAAAAGGCATTCCTCACCAAGAGAAGTCTGCTAGTATTAAAAAGTAGGTAGTATTTTGAGGAAGAAATTTCTGAGAATGTACGTTTGGAGCACGACATTGCATGGTATACAGACACGGACTGTAGGAAAACCGGAACGTAAGAGAATCGAAGCATTTGAGACGTGGCGCTATAGAAGAATGTTGACTGATAAGGTAAGGAATGAGGGGGTTACGTGCAGAATCGGCGAGGAAAGAAATATATGGAAAACACTGACGAGAAGAAGAGAGAGTATGTTAGAACATCTGTTACGAGATCACGGAATAACTTCCAAGGTACTAGAGGGAGCTGTAGAGGGTAAAAACTTTAGGGAAAGACAGAGACTAGAATACATCCAACAAATAACTGAGCATGTAGAATGCAAGTGCTACTCTGAGATGAAAAGGTTGGCACGGGAAAGGAATTCGTGGCAGGCCGCATCAAACCAGTCAGAAGAAAATAAAAAATAAAAAAGAGAGAGAGAAAGGACACAGTGCAGACCTTTCAGAGCACACTGATGCCAGTTCCATCTTCATGCACTGAGCAGTTTGCGAGTTTGAATGAGCTGAATGAAGTGTAATATGGAGGTTTGTATTCTGTGCTGGATGTAGCAATCCTGCTCCATACATCCACGTGCTCTCGCCGAAGTGTCAGTCCCAACATAATTTTGAACAAAGTGTAGCGGCATTTTGGTGTACGTGTAACCATTTGCACTGTCATGCAAATGTACAGTAGCGGCGGGCGGTATGTTGTGTGCTAAAGGTGCTGGCGACGTCGGCGAAGAACGTGCTGCTGCTGGGCTACGGCATGACGCTGGGCTTCCCCACGATCGTCATCCCGGCGGTCAGCAGGCGGCCGCTGGTAGCCGGCGACGCGGGCAACGCGACGCTGGGGGCGGCGGAGGAGCCCGGCCAGCTCACGCTCACCGACGCCGAGCTCTCCTGGTTCAGTGAGTACGCCTCGCATCAGCCTATTAAACGAGCCCCATTACGAGGGCACCATTGAAATTGCCGAAATCAAACACTGCTTACTTTTACAAAAATTTACACTACTGGCCATTAAAATTGCTACACCAAGAAGAAATGCAGATGATAAACGGGTATTCATTGGACAAATATATTATACTAGAACTGACATGTGATTACATTTTCACGCAATTTGGGTGCAGAGCTTGGATGGCGTGTACAGGTACAGCTGCCCATGCAGCTTCGACACGATACCATAGTTCATAAAGAGTAGTGACTGGCGTGTTGTGACGAGCCAGTTGCTCAGCCACCATCGGCCAGACATATTCAGTTAGTGAGAGATCTGGCCAGGGCAACAGTCGAACATTTTCTGTATCCAGAAAGGCCAGTACAGGACCTGCAACATGAGGTCGTGCATTATCCTGCTGAAATGTAGGGTTTCGCAGGGATCGAATGAAGGGTAGAGCCACGGGTCTTAACACATCTGAAATGTAACTTCCACTGTTCAAAGTGCCGTCAGTGCGAACAAGAGGTGACCGAGACGTATAACCAATGGCACCCCACACCATCACGCCGGGTGATACGCCAGTATGGCGATGATGAATACACGCTTCCAATCTGCGTTGACCGCGATGTCGCCAAGCACGGGTGCGACCATCATTATGCTGTAAACGGAACCTGGATTCATCCGAAAAAATGACGTTTCGCCATTCGTGCACCCAGGTTCGTCGTTGAGTACACAATCGTAGGCGCTCCTGTCTGTGATGCAGCGTTAAGGGTAACCGCAGCCATGGTCTCCCAGCTGACAGTCCATGCTGCTGCAAACGTCGTCGAACTGTTCGTGCAGATGGTTGTTGTCTTGCAAAGGTCCCCATCTGTTGACTCAGGGATCGAGACGTGGCCGCACGATCCGTTACAGCCATGCGGATAAGATGCCTGTCATCTCGACTGCTAGTGATACGAGGCCGTTGGGATCCAGCACGGCGTTCCGTATTACCCTCCTGAACCCACCGACTCCATATTCTGCTAACAGTCATCGGATCTCGACCAACGCGAGCAGCAATATCGCGATACGATAAACCGCAATCGCGATAGGCTACAATCCGATCTTTATCAAAGTCGGAAACGTGATGGTACGCATTTCTCCTCCTTACACGAGGCATCACAGCAACGTTTCACCAGGCAAAGCCGGTCAACTGCTGTTTGTGTATGAGAAATGGGTTGGAAACTTTCCTCATGTCAGCACGTTGTATGTGTCGCCACCGGCGCCAACCTTGTGTGAATGCTCTGAAAAGTTAATCATTTGCATATCACAGCATCTTCTTCCTGTCGCTTAAATTTCGCGTCTTCGTGGTGTAGCAATTTCAATGGCCAGTAGTGTAAATGATTTTGCGCAAGATTTGGCATCTAGGACGTCCGCAACTGTGAGGCCTGATGGACGTAACCACTTCAGCTGCAGTAATTATTTATTCAAAGCACGAACGGTTTCGGTGTTTTAAAATCCCATCTTCAGGTGTCTGATATTATTGTATCTGGTAACACATAACATGCTGATGGGCCACTCAGTGCAAGAGCTCCAGTCACTGTCCAGTACAATATATCTGTTGTAAGGATTATGGTTTCAGTTTTCTCTTTGTTTAGGTAATGTTAATGCCCCTTTAATTATTCCCTTGTGCTTTTTTGTAAATTTCCTGTAACTACTAAGATAAACATATTGCATTTCTCCACCTAGAGGTCAGTTTTCATATCAAGAGGGGTGTTTCAAAGTACTGAAAACCGGAGTCATACTCACTTATGAACTCACAGGTGTAAGTATAAAGAAATAATAGGCCATGAGTTTGGTTTTTTAGTCTGTTACCTTTAATTTAACGCACACTCAGCTCTCCGTGGCATAGTGCCACCTGCGATTTATTTACACGTCAAGTTCCGTAGGACCAAATTGAGGAGCAAATCTTCAAGGTCATGGAACGTGTCAGTACATGAACTTACAACATAAAAGTAATAACAGATAAAAATAAATGTTCATGAACCTGAAAAAAAGTCAGTCCATAAGTTTAAATAAACGCTATCAGCAATACAATAAGAATCAACTTAATTTTTCAAGGAACTCCTCGACAGAATAGAAGGAGTGACCCATGAGGAAACTCTTCAGTTTCAATTTGAAATCGCGTGGATTACTGCTAAGATTTTTAAATTCGAGTGGCAGCTTATTGAAAATGGATGCAGCAGTATATTGCACACCTCTTTGCACAAGAGTTAAGGAGGTTTGATTTCTGCCGAGTATTAACCGAGTGAAAGCTGCTTATTCTTGGGGATAAGAAACGACAATAAGGAATATACATATTGAGAGGCCAATGTCAAAATACCCAGACTCGTGAACAGAGGTCGACAAGAGGTTCGTGAACTCACACTTCTTATTGCCCGAACCGCCCGTTTCTGAGCCAAAAATATCCTTCTACAATGGGAAGAGCTACCCCAAAACATAATACCATACGACATAAGTGAATTAAAATAAGCAAAGTAGACTAATTTACGTGTCGAAGTATCACTCACTTTTGATACTGTTCGAACAGTAAAATGGCAGTATTAAGTCTTTGAACAAGATCCTGAACGTGGGCTTTCCATGACAGCTTACTATCTATCTGAACACCTAGAAATTTGAACTGTTCAGTTTCACAAATCATATGCCCGTTCTGTGAGATTAAAACGTCAGGTTTTGTTGAATTGTGTGTGTTAGAAACTGAAAAAACTGAGTCTTACTGTGATTTAACATTAGTTTATTTTCTACAAGCCATGAACTGAGGTCATGTACTGCACTATTTGAAACCGAGTCAATGTTGCACACAACATCCTTTACTAGCAAACAGAAATATTTCAGAGTTACCCATAATACTAGAGGACATATCATTTATATAAATGAGGAAAAGGAGCGGCCCCAACACTGATCCCTGGGGCACCCCCCACTTGACAGTACCCCACTCAGATCCGACATCACAGCCATTATCAACATTGTGAATAATGAACTTTTGATGCCTGTTGTTATAGTAAGAGGTGAACCAATTGTGAGCTACTCCCCTTATTCCGTAATGGTCCAACTTCTGGAGCAATATTGTGAGATCAACACAGTCAAATGCCTTAGTTAAATCAAAAAATATGCCAAGTGTTCGAAACTTTTTGTTTAGCCCATCCAGTACCTCACAGAGAAAAGAGAATATAGCATTTTCAGTTGTCAAACGACTTCTAAAGCCGAACTGTACATTTGATAGCAAATCGTGTGATATAAAATGATCAATTAACCTTACATACACAGCCTTTTCGATAGCTTTTGCAAACACTGTTTGCATAGAAATAGGTCTAAAATTATCTACATTATCCCTTTCATCCTTTTTATAAAGCGGCGTTACTACTGAATACCTTAATCGCTCAGGAAACTGACCATCCCTAAGGGAAAAATTACAAATATGGCTAAATGCCGGCCGCGGTGGTCTCGCGGTTCTAGGCGCTCAGTCCGGAACCGCGCGACTGTTACGGTCGCAGGTTCGAATTCTGCCTCGGGCGTGGATGTGTGTGATGTCCTTAGGGTAGTTAGGTTTAAGTAGTTCTAAGTTCTAGGGGACTGATGACCATAGCTGTTAAGTCCCATAGTGCTCAGAGCCATTTGAACCAAATATGGCTAAATACAGGGCTAACATGTGCAGCACAGTACTTTAATATTCTTGGAAGGAGAGACAGCATTGGTCGTATAGTTTTGTTTATTATCGCAAAATCGATTTTCGGTCACTTCGTGACCATCTTCAGTGCTGTAATATATAACTTAAATTAGTAAGCACTGGTGTCAATAAGCATTACGGCGATCACATAGACTATCGCCGTAATGCTTATTGACACCAGTGCTTACTAATTTAAGTTATATATTACAGCACTGAAGATGGTCACGAAGTGACCGAAAATCGATTTTGCGATAATAAACAAAACTATACGACCAATGCTGTCTCTCCTTCCAAGTATACCCATTATCTGGTCGTAGTGCACAGGACACTATGGAGTCGCCAATCAATAAAACTTTAATATTCTGCTAGACACTCCATCTTAACCGTGAGAGTCCTTAGTCTTCAGTGATTTAATTATTGAATCAATCTCCCTCTTGACTGTATCACAGAGGAGTATTTCAGACATCAATCTCGGAAAGGCATTTGCTAAGAAATTTATATGATTTCCTGTAGAAACTAATTTTTTATTTAATTCACCAGCAATGCTCAGAAAATGGTTGTTAAATACTGTACATATATCTGATTTATCAGTAACAGAAATATTATTACCGCGAACTGACTTTATATCATCGACCTTGTGCTGCTGACCAGACACTTCCTTCTCAACTGACCATATGGCTGTAATTTTATCCTGTGAATTAGCTATTCTATTTTCTGGACGTAGCCCCTAATGACACTGCATCAGTCGAGTGTCTGAGCCGCAGCTGGTGACTCGTGTGCCGGCAGGCAGCATCAACCTGATCTGCGTGCCGCTGGGCTGCCTGCTGTCGGGCCCGCTGTCGACACCCATCGGGCGCCGGCCGGCCATGATGCTGGTCAACCTGCCGCTGGCCGCCGCCTGGCTGCTCTTCCACTTCGCGCAGTCGGTCGGCATGCTGTACGCCGGGCTCGCGCTCGCGGGGGCATCCGGGGGTCTGCTCGAGGCGCCGGTGAGTCTCCTCCACCTGCTGGCTCGCCGGCCACTCTACTGGGCCTACTGCGTATACTCTCACCTGTACATTCCTGACTGCTATAACCTACCGTGATAAATAAACTCTTTTACAGTTACAATATTTACTGGCCATCAAACACTATTACTACTTAAATCGCCGGATCCTATTGCCCGCAAAAAATTAAAGACTACAAATTAGAAGGAACTGTCACATGGCTTTCCAGAAGTTCATCTTCTATCGCTCGATAATGACGTGAGTAGGTCCTGCCTGTGTTACAAGAGATAGAACACGGTAGCATAGCGGAAACAAACATCCGGACAAAAAAAAATGTGAAGTGCCTAGAGGTTCTAGGCACTTCAGTCCGGAACCGCGCTGCTGCTACGGCCGTAGGTTCAAGTCCTGCCTCGGGCATGGATGTGTGCGATGTCCTTAGGTTGGTTAGGTTTAAGTAATTCTAACAAGGGAACCTCCCCATCGCACCCCCTTCAGATTTAGTTATAAGTTGGCACAGTGGATAGGCCTTGAAAAACTGAAAACAGATCAATCAAGAAAACAGGAAGAAGTTGTGTGGAACTATGAAAAAAATAAGCAAAAAATACAAACTGAGTAGTCCATGCGCAAGATAGGCAACATCAAGCATAATGTGAGCTCAGGAGCGGCGGAACGAGAGGTCCTTGGTTCAATTCTTCCCTCAAGTGAGAAGTTTAATTTTTTTATTTTCAGACAATTATTATCTGTCCGTCCGTCCGTCCGATGCGAGGAAACTGCGCCGTAGTATGGGGACGGCAAGTTAAATAATTTGTGAAAAGATTCTATGATTTTGCGAAGCTGCACAGTACACAGAGCAGTATTGTTTACGTGATCGTGTGTCAATTATCAAAGTTCAGGCACTCACACATAATCAACTTCGCTCTCGAAAATTCCATGACATATTCAGATTTTCTTGGACATATGCAGGATTTGACTGTCTACACACGGAAAAATTTGAAAACGTTAAAAACATATGTTTTGACAGAGCACAGGGAAAATTGTCCGACTTTGAAACTGTTGCATTCATTTGTTGCAGTTTATGTGACAAACTCTTATGTTTTCATCACTTTTTTGGGAGTGATTATCACATCCACAAGAAAACCTAAATCGGGCAAGGTAGAAGAATCTTTTGACCGATTCGCCAAGTGTACAAGCTAGGTGGGTCGACAACATATTCCTGTCATGTGACGCACGTGCCGTCACCATTGTCGTATAGAATATATCAGACGTGTTTTCCTGTGGAGGAACCGGTTGACCTATGACCTTGCGATGAAATGTTTTCGGTTCGCTTAGGAGAGACACGTCCTTTTGCCTACTAATCGCACGGTTTTGCGGTGCGGTCGCAAAACACAAACACTAAACTTATTACAGTGAACAGAGACGTCAATGAACGAACGTACAGATCATAACTTTGCGAAAATAAAGAAAGGAAACTTTTCACTCGAGGGAAGACTTGAAGCAAGGACCTCTCATTCCGCAGCTGCTCACGCTAACCACGGACCACGGCGCTCCTAAGCTCGCACCATCCTTGATGTTGCATATCTTGCGCAAGGACTACTCACTTTGTATATTTTGCTTATTTTTTTCATAGTTCCACACAACTTCTTCCTGTTTTCTCGATTGATCTGTGTTCAGTTTTTCAAGGCCTATCCACTGTGCCAACGTATAACTAAATCTGAGGGGGATGCGATAGGAAGGTTCCCTTGTAAGTCTAGGGGACTGATGACCTCAGATGTTAAGTCCCATAGTGCTTAGAGCCATTTGAACTATCCAGTAGGGGACGAGGGAACGAAATGAAAGTTCTCTGTATGAAAGGATATTCCATGTTATTTCAGTCGTTACAAAATCGAGTCTGATTTCGAAATAACTTATGAGCCCACTTATCAGTGCAACGTTGCAACCCCTCTGCCCTGAACATATGCCCTGATTGGATTGAGAATGCTGCCATAAAACCATTGCATCCGCTGCTGAGGAAAGTTGGACCGCAGCTGCTGTAACTAGCCCTTGTTCTCTTGGATACTGACACTGAATGGAGCAGACATCCCAGCTGCTCCTGTACATGTTCTATCAGAGACAGATCTGTGGATGTTGTTGGCCACAAGAGTATCTCAGCATGACGCACAGTTCGTTAGGACACATGCCATGGATGGACGAGCACTTTCCCCTGCAAAATGACGCCACGATGCTGTTGCATGAGAGTCAACACATAAGGATGCAGGCCACGATACTGGTGCATGAGAGACAACATATAAAGATACAGGATGTCTGTGACATGTTGAGTAGGAGGGCACTGCTCTTTCTGCCCATAATTGCTGAAGTCAGCATTTCTTTTGGTGTCAGCATTCTAGTAACTCGCTATGTCAACACATTCTGGTGCCAGCTTTTCCAGTTCTGAGGCAATTGTCCTTGTCATATTCAATATCACTGACCTCCCTCCCCCATTTTGCACTCAGGCAATTGCAAAGGGTGAACATCATCACGCTCCCAGCCGACTGCCCCACTGTTTTCAGGCAACGTGCTCTCCATTCTAGATACATGCTCTGTAGAGAGACAGCCTTAACTAATTTAGCTAAGTGTTGGTCCCTATCTGCAAATTGGTAATATTGGCAAATTGGCCAGAAAAACTGGGAACAAACTGCCAAATTGGTAGGATACCTAATCCAGAAATTAGCCGTATAATTGGCAGATTGGAAAGACAGGTAGTACAATTGAATATAAAACTGGCGAAGTGGCACAGCAGCCTGTTAAATTGGCAAATTGGTAGTTCAGATCAAAATGGAGATACACCAGCCATAAAGAAAGGAAAAAAACTGAACACTTCATTCAGATGTCTTTCTGCCTGCTGTGTCCATTCTTACAGAAAGAGACGTCTGCAATGCATATGTAGCGGCACAGTGTAAACAATTAGCTGCTTGACATCAATTGTGTATGTGTTCTGGACAATGTGAATTATTTGTCAATCAAACATTGTTACTGTCAGCCAAGGGATCTCACTGCAGTCAGACAATTTGCTCTCCATTCAAGGTCTGTGCCCACAACTGCTGTAACTAGCCCTTGATACCCTCCATACTGTCGCTGGGACAGAGTTGACATATGAGCTGGTTCCACACGTTCTGTTAGAGACGCATCTGGGGATCTTGCTGGCCACACGAGCACCTCAATATCATGCAGACAGTTCAAAGAGATACATGCCATGTGTGGACAAGCATAGTCCTGCTGTAAAATGGGGCTGTGATACTGTTACGTGAGAGATAACACATGAAGACGCAGAATGTCCGTGATGTACCGTTGTGCCAACAGAATTCCCTCAGTCACTACTATCCGTGACCTGATGTCTTACCTGATGGCTCCCCACACCATGATAACAGGCATAACACCATTGTGCCTCTCCAAAACATTGGAACAATGGGACCTCTTCTAGGTCACCGGCCTATTCACTGACAATAGTCATGAGGGGTAGCGCCGAATCGCGATTCATTGCTAAACACAGTGCAAAGCTATCGTCAGCAGTTCATGTCTTTCAATCAAGGTACCTTCCAAATGCAGCCATTTTTGTTGTGGTGTGTGCATGGGATGGTAATACTGTAGCCTGGTTGCTGCTAGCCTCTGACCAATGCTGTGAAATGGCTCACAATGTAGTAGAGTTTCCATTACTTGTTCTTGGTTGGCAGGATCAGATGTGAAGGGATTACTATATGTAGAATAAGGTGATCCTCCCTTGTGGTGGCCGGGGGTGGTCGACCAGAACTTCGATGACGTTGACATGCAGTTTAGCATCGGGCCTCTGTCACATCTAAAGGCCTCATAAATCAGCCAACTAAATGGAGACTTCGAGCGAGGTCCCTTTCAGACTCAATCAAATGGTGGCAACGCCATCTCACTCGAATACACAGCATCCCCATGCCCTTCACACTGATGACTCAACATCTGACGCTGTTCACAACCCTTATTTACCCTACAGGCCTTGTGGACACATGAGATAGACGTAAGGCCGTCCGACTGCAGTACCAGGTTGAAGTGAGCTACCACTATCAGGAGACGGGTACGAGCTACCATCGACTTCCTACATGATATTAAGCTGATAAGGACAGATGTTTTGGTATGGAGTTATTGTTTAAGGGGAACAATGGGAAATGCGAGGAAAGGTCACACAGGAAATGTAGCTCACCCCAGCTGGTGATGGAGTCAGGTGGGCAACAAGTGGCTGTAGCTCGCGCCGAACTACTTTGCGGTCAGGCAGTTCGTACCGTACTGGTGCTGCAGTTGAGAAGCAGACATGCTGTCATAGCTCATGTGGAACTGGTACTTCAGTTACGCGGTCTGGGCAGCAAGATAGCTCACAGCTTCCATCAATACCAAGAGTTGTCAGTCAAACTGCCCATTAAATATGGGTCAGACAAGATTCGTGCTTTCTGAGAATTGTCATGGCGTATGCTGCTTAATTCGTTTAACTTAAATGAAAGTTATGCTATTCATTTACCTAACTTTGTTCTCCAAATTTTAATGATAACTATATGCATTGACCTGTAAAAAAAATTACCATTATCTCACACAAGTCGTATGGCTGTATATACTTAGTGCTTCATGTGCGCAGCCAGAGTCTTTGCTACTAAGTAATAAGATGTTATACTTGCTTCCACAGTTCTAGATTCACTTGTTGATGTGAAAGTAACAAGCTAATTCGACATCTTGTGAAATATTTAGAGTAAAAAAAATTAATGATTATCCAGGCAGAGAAAATTTTCTTTTAGGAAAAACAATTTTCATCAAGTAATGAACCAAGACAAAAGGCAGGACGACACAGTTTCATATCGTTTGTTGGTCAGCAAATTTATTGTTGCAAACATCATTTAATTATGAAACTTCCTGGCAGATTCCTATCAGCGCACACTCCGCTGCAGAGTGAAAATGTCATTCTGGAAACATCCCCTAAGCTGTAGCTAAGCAATATCCTTTCTTTCAGGAGTGCTAGTTCTGCAAGGTTCGCAGGAGAGCTTCTGTAAAGTTTGGAAGGTAGGAGACGAGATACTGGCAGAAGTAAAGCTGTGAGTACCGGGCGTGAGTCGTGCTTCGGTAGCTCAGATGGTAGAGCACTTGCCCGCGAAAGGCAAAGGTCCCGAGTTCGAGTCTCGGTCGGGCACACAGTTTTAATCTGCCAGGAAGTTTCATATCAGCGCACACTCCGCTGCAGAGTGAAAATCTCATTCTGGAATCATTTAATTAGGTTCTAACGACGTGACATGAAACTAACAACTGATTTAGCTGCTGTCGTAAGTACTATTTTCACAGTTAATGGCATATTGAGAAACAAGCGAAATGTAACACATAGTATCAGGACACAAAGGAATTATAAAAACATGAGCTGTCTGATGAAAGGAAGAGACTTCATTCTGAGAGGATGAAAGAAATCTGGACACAAAGGAAGGCCACCCATCAAAAGAGACGTTGATTATATATATACATATATATATATATATATATATATATATATATATATATATATATATATATATATATATATTTGCCCAATAGAACCACACGAGGTAGAATTCATCAACGTCTCTTTTGATGGGTGGCCTTCCTTTGTGTCCAGATTTCTTTCATCCTCTCAGAATGAAGTCTCTTTCTTTCATCAGACCACGGTGTTCCACTCCATTTTCTAATTTCCCTCTGACCAACTTTCCAAGCAAATATCTTTTTCCTGATTGTTTTTCTACCTGTAACGTCTGCCTGAATTATACCGCCTACTTTACGATCTTCACTAATCGCAGCTATCCATATAATTGACTCAGTTTTGGCGTTACCTCTGTTTTCATAGAATTCTGCTATTTGTTTTGTCTGTCTAATGGGTGCCATTCTTTTAATGTTTTCATGTGCCCATAAAATTTAAGTCTTCGTTTTCTCATGTTATCATGTATGTCCGTGTATTCTTCTATTTCCTAATTACTTCTCAGTCTATAAGTTTCTCCATCAGTAATTTTTGGGCCTAATATTTTCCTAATAACTTTTCTTTTTTTCTTTCTTTTGAATTTCTTCAGTATTCCTCTTTCTAATTCAAAATTAAAGTTTCTGCTCCATAAAGACATCCAGGTTTGATTACAGTGCTGTAATGTCTAAGTTTACTGAATTTAGGAAGTAATTTTTCTTCTTCTTCTTCTTCTTCTTCGTTTCACCCAACTTTGGGGTACGTTGAATCAATCACTTCTGTGTGTTCTGTGCCTTTCTTTTCGCCCAGTACTGCTTCATTCTTTCTGATCTTGCTTTTCTTTCCTCATCAGAGATGACAATCGTTCTTTTCTTCCTATTTTGGAGCTGGAATCCCTCTTTTCTGTCTTTGCTTATCATTTTTGCGGTCCTGTCTGTGAGCATTTTTTCTGTGATGTGTAGTTCTCTTAAGTCTTTCTCTGTTTGGATAAACCAATTTGGTTTGGATTTTTTATTCCTGAAGTAGTCAAACATTCTTTTTGTAAGTCTATTTGGGTTCATTCTGAGAATGTGCCCATAAAACTCAATTCTTCTTTTCCTCATTGTATCCGAAAGTTTTTCTGTGGTTTTGTAGAGTGTTTCATTTTTGGTATGAATTAGTTTGTCGTTATGAAATTTGGGGCCTAAAATTTTTCTCAATATTTTTCTTTCTTCGATCTCTAGCCTTTCAATTGGGCCATGGTTAGTAATAGATAATGTCTCAGCTGCATATAGTGCTTCTGGTTTAATGACAGTGTTGTAATGTTTTATTTTTGAATTCCATGAGAGGGACTTTTTATTATAAGTATTTTTAGTAAGCTGAAAGGCTAGTTCAACTTTGTTTCTTCTTAATTCTATTGCTTTTTTCTCAAGGGCGTTCCAGCTAATCCATTCACCAAGATATTTGAATTCTTTAACAATTTCGATCTTTTGGTCTCTTACTTTAAGATATTTCATTGGCTTTTTTATATTTGTGATTATTTTGGTTTTTTCAAAAGAAATTTTAAGGCCTATTTTCTCTGCTTGTTTCTGTAATTCGAGGATCTGTTCTTTGGCTTCTCCCCATGTTTCAGCTAGTAGGGCCATATCATCTGCAAATGCTAGGCAATTAACCTTGATGCCTTTGTTTTTTGTTCCTAGTCGGATTCCACTATTGATTTTCTTGTTCCATTCTCTTACTATTTTTTCTAGGGCACAGTTAAATGCAATGGAGAGAGTCCATCACCTTGTCGTACTCCAATTTTTATCTCAAATAGGTCTGAGAGTTCTCCCATAAATTTAATTTTGGAGTATGTGTTGGTGATGGTTTCTCTAATTAGGTTTGTAGTTTTATTGTCTAGGTTCAATTCTTTTAATATGGAGATTAGAGATTCCCTGTCTATGGAGTCGTACGCCTTTTGAAAGTCAATGAATGTGATGACATACGCTTTTGCTCTCGATTTTTGGTAGGCCATAAGATTTTTGAGGTTTAGAATTTGTTCTGGGCAGGATCTTCCCTTTCTGAAGCCTGCCTGGTATTCTCCAAGTTGACAATCTAGCTGGGGTTCTGCTCTGTTCAAAAGGACTTTAGACAGTATTTTGTATGTTACGTCAAGGAGCGAAATCCCTCTGTAATTGTTGGGGTCTGTTCTGGATCCCCTCTTATGAATTGCGTGAATGAGGGCCATCTTCCATTCATCCGGAATTCTTTCTGTTTTCCATATTTCTTCAAATATGTTTTGGAGAGATTCTATGGCATTTCTATTGACATTTTTCCACAGTTCAGCTGTAATTTGGTTCTCTCCCGAAGCCTTATAGTTTTTGAGATTCAAAATGATTGATTGTAGTTCCTCGACGGTGGGTGGTTCTGAGTTAGGACTTGTTGAAGTTGAGTTGCTGAAATCCATTTTTTCAATTGGTTCTTTACAGTTGAGAAGGTTTCTGAAATATTCCCTCAAAATTTTGCAGTTATCCCTGTTGTTGTGTGCAATATTACCATTTTTATCTTGTAATTGGAGTGTCGGTGGGCTGTACTTGGTTATTTTTTGTTTAAAAGTTCTGTAAAAGCTCCTAGTCTTGTTTTTGTTGAAATCTTCGTTGATCTGCAAAAGGAGTTGATCTTCTTGTGCTTTTTTAATTCTTTTGAGGTTTTTACTCACTAGTTTTCTTACACTCAGGAAATTTTGCCTATTATATTCATTTTTCTGAGATTGCATCTGTTGCCATGCTTTCTTTCTTTGCTCAATAAGTTTGTCACATTCCTCTGTCCACCATGCGTGTTTTTTGATTTTGGTTATAGGTGCTATTTGTTCAGCTTTGGTTAGTAGGCTTTCCTTCATTTGATCCCAATTTTGGTTCCTTATATCTTGAGTCGCGAGGGGAAACTCCGAATTCATTATCTTTTCTGGATCGTATCTTCTGCTTTTGGGTTTACTGTTTCTATCTTTCCTTTTGGGGATAATTTTGAGTTTTATTTTAGAAAGATAGTGATCAGAATCCAAGTTTGCTCCTCTGAGTACTTTGACATTTTGTATTTCTGTATGGTGTTTCCATTTTATCGCCACATGATCAAGTTGAAATTCACCCAAGTGTGGGTTTGGTGAGGTCCATGTCTTCTGTTTTCTGGGTAGTCTCTTAAAGGCTGTGGATTTCAGGATCAAGCCATGCGCTTGGCAGAGTTCTACTAATCTGACTCCATTTTGGTTAGTTCTATTGTGCGCTGGGTAGTTTCCAACAATATTTTTGTATTTCTTCTCTTTTCCTACTTGAGCATTGAAGTCCCCCGTAAGTATGATGTGTTTGTCTGGGATCTTTTGCACCGCGTCATCTAGTTGTTCCCAAAAACGTTCCACCTTTTCCTTATTTTTCCTATTGTCTTCATTTATGGGGGCATGTGCATTCACAATTGTGTATACTCTATTAGCAGATTTAAAAGTGAGTGTGGAGAGTCTTTCCGATTGTGATTGAAAGCTGATAATGGGGTCTAAAATACTTTTATCTATTATAAAGCCCGTTCCGAGGTGGGGGTGTGTTTTTCATTATTCTTTTGCCTACCTTTCCTTTGTATATTCTGAAACCTCCGGAATCAAAATTGTTTTCATCTATGTATCGAGTTTCTTGTAGTGATGTTATGAGTATTCTATGATGTTTGAGGGTATCTGTAAGATGTTTTAATTTTCCTGTTTTTAAAAGAGAGTTTACATTGAAAGTAGCTATGTAACTTGTTTTTTTACATTTCAATTTGCTTGATGTCTTATCATGTCCCGATTCATCTCTGTGCAATGCTGCAGACTCCCCAGAATCCGATAGTCTGCTTGCGCACCTTGGTGCGGTGGATTGTCCACCTGGGGTAATTTGTTTCACATTACACTCTTCCATGATTGATAGTATTATGTAATATGTAATTATGTAATAATTTTTATTGTAAATATTTTGTATTAATCTGAATGCAGTTGCCATTTTTTGACAGCGATCTTCGTCTGCAGCTTTTTCCAGATCGTTTTCTTGTATGATTTCCCCCAACTATTTGAAATGAGAAATCCTTTTTATTTTTTTCATATTTTGTGTTCAAAAACTTTGTTGCTTGTTTGCTGTATTTTATATATTCCCTTTTTTCGAATGGTGTTTGCAGTCCTACTTTTTCTGCAACTTCTTTAAGAATTTCAACTTGTTTTTGAGCTGTGGTAATATCCCCAGTTAAAATTGACAGATCATCTGCAAAGGTGAGGCAGTCTAATATTACTTCTGCCTAACTTGATTGATTGATCTACATTTTGACTAGACTTTTGCTCTCACCATTCTGCAATCACCTTTTCCAAAACACAGTTAAACAGTAGCGTGAGGAGTCCATCTCCCTGTCTAACACCAGTCTTTATATCGAATGGTTCAGAAATTTCTCCCATTAATTTAACTTCAGTGCTAGTGTCAGTTAACGTTTCCTTAATCAATGTTAGAGTTTTATTATCTAGCCCTTGCTCCTCTAAAATTTGGGAAAGACAATCACGCTTAACTAACTTCTAGGCTTTTTTAAAATGCACAAATTTACATACAATATTGTTACCAGAAATCCTTTGGTGCTAAGGATGAGTTTTAAATCTAGAATTTGTTCCAAACAGGATATGTTTGGTGTAAAGCCTGCTTGGTATTCACCAATTTTAGGTTATAACTGTTCTTGGACTCGATCAAGTAAATAATGCGAGAGAATTTTGTATGTGACAGGGAGAAGAGAGATTCCTCGGTTAGCCGGCCGCAGTGGCCGTGCGGTTCTAGGCGCTACAGTCTGGAGTCGAGCGACCGCTACGGTCGCAGGTTCGAATCCTGCCTCGGGCATGGATGTGTGTGATGTCCTTAGGTTAGTTATGTTTAATTAGTTCTAAGTTCTAGGCGACTGATGACCTCAGAAGTTAAGTCGCATAGTGCTCAGAGCCATTTGAACCATTTGATTCCTCGGTAATTATTAGCATCGGTTCTATCCCCTCTTTTATGCAATGTTTGAATTAAGGCAGTTTACCAGTCCTCAGGTATTTTCTCAGCTTGCCAGGTATGTCCTATTAGTTGAGTGATCTCTCTTATAGTGTTAGGGCCAGCTGGTTTTAGTAGTTATGCAATTATACCGTCTCCTCCTGATGCTTTATTGTTTTTAAGTCTCTTAATTTGTTTAATTATTTCGATCAGATGATCAAAACGACTTGCAAAATGATTTAGATAAGATATCTGTATGGTGCGAAAAGTGGCAATTGACCCTGAATAAAGAAAAGTGTGAAGTTATTCACATGAATACTAAAAGAAATCAGCTAAATTTTGATTACGCGATAAGTCACACAAATCAGAGGGCTGTAAATTCAACTAAATACTTAGTGATAACAATTACATATAACCTAAATTGGAACGATCACATAGATAATATTGTGGATAGAGCAAACCAAAGACTGCGATTCATTGGCAGAACACTTAGAAGGTGCAACAGGTCTACCAAAGGGACTACTTACACTACGCTTGTCCGCCCTATTCTGGAGTATTGCTGTGCGGTGTGGGATCCGCATCAGGTGGGACTGACGGATGACATCGAAAGAGTACAAAGAAGGGCAGCTTCTTTTGTACAATCGCGAAATAGGGGAGATAGTGTCACAGACATGATACGTAAATTGGAGAGGCAATCATTAAAACAAAGGCGTTTTTCGTTGCGACGGGATCTTCTCAGTTTGAAGGTGGTTCATTGAACCCTCTGCCAGGCACTTTATTGTGAATATCAGAGTAATCACGTACATGCAGATGGAGATGTAGATGTAGATTTCGTCAGGTTCTTTGAAGTTGGGGTTGGTGTTATTAGTTTGCTGTGGTTGGAATTTATTCGCTGGTTCTGGACAGTTTAATAGTTTTTCAAAATAATTAGCAAGCATCTTACCATTTCCCTGATTGTTAAGAGCCAAACAGTCATTTCATTTTTGAAGCAAAGACTTTGAGGTTGGTAACCAGTTAGTTTTGTTTTGAATGTTTTATAAAAGTTCCTTGGATTGTTCTTTTGGAAGTCTTTTTTCGATTTCTAAAGGTTGGGCATTTTCATAGTTTCTTTTAATCTGTCGGATTAATTTAGATGTTTCTTTTCTTGCAGTTAGTAAGGTGCTATACGTATTTTCAGTTTTGTTACTATTCCAATTTTTGAATGCCCCATGCCTAGACTTTACTGCTGTTTCAAAATCCGCTATCCACCAAGAGTGTTTTTGTTTCTTTCGAAGCGGAATTAAATTTTATGCTGTTTTGATGAACTTTTCTTTTAGACTTTGCCAATAGTTGGATAGTTTTTTGTCAAGTTCGCTTGTTAGAGATGGGGTTATTTTAGCAGTGTCAAATTTTGAAATAACATTTTTTGTTTTGAATATTTTTTGAGGTTGAAGTTTTACTTTTATTCACATTAAATAATGTTCAGCATCTATATTATCCCCTCTCCTAATTTGGACATTTAAAATTTCTTTATAGTTAGGGCATGAAATTGCTACATGATCGATTTGAAATACCCCAATAAATATACTGGGCGCATGCCAAGTTTTTTATTTAGAGGGGTTCTTTTTAAAATGTGTTGACATGATTTAAGGTTAAAATTTTTGCATCTTTCAACAAGTCTTTGTCAATTTTGGTTTGTCCATTTATGCTCAGGAAATCCACCAACCATTTCCTTGTATTTTTTTCTCTTAAAATCACCCATTAAAATTTTAACATGGTTTGAGGGAATTTTCGAGATAATGCTTTCTAACGTTTCCCAAGATTCATTAACTTCTTCAGGATATTTTACGGTTTCCTCACTGATTGGCATGTGGGCATTAATTAATTTGCGCATGTAAGAGAAATTGCTTTAGTCTATTATTAATGGTTTTTACCTCCGTTCTTGAATTTAAAATATTTTTGGAGACTGCAAAAGCAACACAAAGATGTGGTGCATTACTAAGAATTCTTTTATGAGTTTTACTTTTAAAAAGACTATAATTATCGAAATACATGGTGTTATTGTCCGTCACTCGTGTTTCTTGAAGTGCCGAAATTTGTATCTTCTGTTCTTTTAATGCATCTCCCAATTTATTAAGTTTACTTGATCGCAAAAGTGTTCGTATGTTAAGTGTTGCAAAAAACGGGTTTGTTTATGTTTTAAGTTGGCCAGAAGACTCCGACTTCCTCTGTTGAATCACTCTGCAGTTTAACCTGGTCGCCCTAGAATCCGAAACATCAGTTGCGCCAGTAATACTGACGGTGGATTGACCACCTTGGGTAATATTGTGATTATCAAAATTCTCCATGATGATTGTACCTGGAATCAGGTGGGTTTGAGTACACTCACTGAGTGGACTCAGAGTGTTAAGACTGAAAGGGTTAGTTCTAGCATATAAATTTCAGCTGCTACACTAGTGAGCAGACACTGAACACTTTGCTGCTTGCTACAAGACAGATGCAATGTGGATTTGGTTTTGTTTCGCCTTGGTGCGGGACTGCTTATTCTGTATTTGCAGCTGTCCACCATATCTGGTGTAACGTTCACTATCCACCACCTGTGACCCGTCCGCCTAGGGTTAGGCAGGGTCATCTTCTTAGACCTTTAGTTACAAAGTCTTGAAGATTGGAATATATATATAAATTAGCTTAATCAGACCGTAGTAGAAATGAAACATAGAAGTAATATAAGGGTTTAAAGTTCTCTATTTTCGAAGATGTAGGAGATAGAGCAGAAAATCTAGTTGTGGAATATTGGCCGTGCCCTGCTCAGAGGGGCCATCCTGGTATTCACTTATGCACAGCACAGAAAACCAGAATATGGATGGCAAGACGAGGATTTAATTTAGCAGGAAACACTTTCATATATATATATATATATATATATATATATATATATATATATATATATATATATATATATATTTCCTGATATAGGCCTACCTGTACAATAGTGAAGAAAACTGGACATGTCTAAGGACATTGCATAGAAATTCCATATTTGCATGGATCAGAGAGAGAAGGCAGAAAAGCCCAAGATTCAAATCCCCATGGTGTATAGAGAGGTGTATAGAGAGTAGGAACCACGAACTGATCATCAGTAATCTGAGCCAGAAACGAAACTACCTGATTTTCTGACGAGCACCTGTAGTTTCGTTCTAGTAGCGTCCCACTGTAGATGTGCCAGTATGTCGAAGTTCCAGTTAACTGAATTTCATGTAGATCTTAATAAGAGCCTTTGGGAATGAGGCTGTACGTTTCTCGCCAGAGTTACCGAAGGCATTAGACGTGATCTGTCAGCTGTGTTATCAGAAATAATTCCGTTGCTCCAAGAACGATGCACTTGGTCCGAAAGACAGCAGCCTATGGACTCACGCCTAGGTCGCCACATCAGGCGAGAAGTACAGATTAGTGTCTATATTGCTCCCAGTTCATTAGTCACGATCATCAGGAACCGTTTGTTGAGAGCTGAGTTACTGCCAAGGGTATCGCTCACCAATTTTCCTCTCGCATTTCAACGCGGTAAAACATGACTCGTGTAGTGTAACGAAAATATTGGATGACTGGCGCGAATTTCTGCTGTGTGATAAGAGAAAACTCTATCATGACGACAGTAATTACCTTGTAGTTTTCATATTGAGAAAATGGAAGGAGCCATCCATACATAATTTGAAAAAACTTTTTATTGTCAAGATCGCATTAATTAATATTTATCTTTAGAAGTAGACATTCTCAGCAGCGGTGGTGGCAGGGGGGGGGGGGCTATAGCCCCCTCCAATGGAGTATCATATTACAGTGGATAAAATGACTTCAGAAATCACCGAATATACTGTGTGTATTACTCCAACAGGTTTAATAATTTTTTTATAATTATGTAGCAATATAGGTTGCAAGTATTTCAACACACACTTTAACAGAAGAGTAAGAGCGGCAGATAGCTTACTGAAACTTCCTGGCAGATTAAAACTGTGTGCCGGACCCAGACTCGAACTCGGGACCTTTGCCTTTCGCGGGCAAGTGCTCTACCAACTGAGCTACCCAAGCACGACTCACGCCACGTCCTCACACCTATACTTCTGCCAGTATCTCGTCTCCTACCTTCCAAGCTCAGTTGGTAGAGCACTTGCCCGCGAAAGGCAAAGGTCCCGAGTTCGAGTCTCGGTCCGGCACACAGTTTTAATCTGCCAGGAAGTTTCATATCAGCGCACACTCCGCTGCAGAGTGAAAATCTCATTCTGGAGATAGCTTACTATTTAAACCAATAAATATCATTTAACTTAAAATGGGCGTCTTATTTATTAAAACACATTTTTTACCCTGAACTCCAAAACAGTTACCAGAAACTACTTTAAGCAAAACAAAATTTTACCAATTTGTCGGTGGAGGACCCCAACTCTCCTTTTGTTCAGCGATATTCCATTCCCGCAAACCCCTTCCCCACTCATTAACCCCCCCCCCCCCTCCTTGATCGACTTCTAGAATCGCCCCTGATCCTCGGTATAGCGAAGCAGCTTAGAACACCTAAGAACCGCAAGGCCTCCGGTCCAAATTGTATACCAGTCAGATTCCTTTCAGAGTATGTTGATACAATAGCTCCATATCTAACAATGATATACCCAAATACTGGAAAGTTGCACAAATCTCGTCAATACTCAAACGGGAGTAATCTGTTGAATTACAGACCCATATCGTTAACGTCGATTTGCAATAGGATTTTGGAACATATACCGTGCTCGAACATTATGAATTATCTCGAAGGAAAAAGTCTTTACAAACAGCAACATGGATTGAGAAAACATCGTTGTTGTGAAAAACAACTAGCTCTTTAGTCTCATGAAATAATGAGTGATATCGACAGGGAACGTCAAACTGATTCCATATTTTTAGACTTCCAGAAGACTTTTGAAAGGATTGCTTACGAGGGCTTCAAACTAAATTGCTTGCCTATGTAGTATCGTCTCAGTTGTATGACTGGATTCGTGATTTCCTGTCAGAAAGGTCACTGATCAAACTGACGGAAAGTCATCAAATATAAGAGAAGTAATGACCGGCGTTACCCGAGGAAGTGTTATTGGTCCTCTGTTGTTCCCGATCTACATAAATGATTTAGGAGAAAAGCTGAGCAGCCCTCTCAGATTGTTTGCAGGTGATGCCGTCATCTACTGCCTCGTTATGTCATCAGAAGATCAAAACCAATTGCATAATTATTAAGATAAAATATCTATGTATTGCAAATGTTGCAACGGACTCTAAATAACGTAAAACGTGAGCTCATCCATATGAGTGCTGAAAGAAATCTGTCAAATTTCAGGTTACACGATAAATCACACAAACTTAAAGGCTGTCAATTCAATTACATACCTGAGGATAACAATACGAACAACTTAAAATGGAACGATTACATAGGTAATGTTGTGGGGAAAGCAAACCAAAGACTGCGGTTTATTGGCAGAACACTTAGAAAATGTAACAGATATGTTAAAAAAGTACTTACTCTACGCTTGTCACCCTCTTCTGGAGTATTGGTGTGCCATGTGGGATCCGCATCAGACAGGACTGACGGAGGACATCGAAGAATTTCAAAGATGGACAGCTCTTGTTGTATTATCGCGAAATGAGGGAGCGAGTGCACGGACATGATACACGAATTGAGGTGCAGCCGTTGAAACAAAAGCGTTTTTCGCTGCGGCAGGAACTTCTCATGAAATTTCAAACACCAAATTTCACCTCAGCGTGTGAAAATGATTTTTTGACGCCCACCTAAAGAGGGAGAAATGATCATCACTATTTTATCCATTTTGGTTGGAGAACGCCACAGCTTTTTCGTAAAATACACTGTAGGAAATGCTGTAACCAGGCGCAAGTTCTCTTGAAATGATTTTGTTATACCATTACTAGTTTCGGACCCGAGCCCTTCATCGCCTACAGAGCGTTGAGTACACAAACGTAAAACTTGCGGGGATTCAACGCTACCATCTCATGAAGGGCTCAGGCCTGAAACTAGCGATGGTATAATAAAATCATTTCAAGAAAAGTTGTACATGGTTGCAGCATTTCCTACAGTGTGATTAGTGAAATGATCATCATAATAAAATAAGAGAAATCAAAGCTCGCAAGGAAAGATCTAACCGTAAGAGTTCGATTTTCCCTCGCGCTTTTCGAGAGTGGAACGGTACAGGAATAGCTTAAAGGCGGTTCGATGAACTCTGTGCCACACACTTAACTGTGAATTGCAGAGTAATCATGTAGATGTAGATGACAGTTTCGGAAGTTTAAACTGTCATCCTCTGATCTTCAGAAATTTTTCGTCATAAATCGTGTTTATTACTCATGCCATGTCGTCATTATGGCGGAGAATATGCAGCACATTATACACAGATGTGTCAAAAGTAAAACCACATACTGATAAAAAGCACCTTGTGCAAACAAGCTAGGTGGCAGATACTTCGTGATACGTAATGAAGAAATAAGAAGAAATGAAACAAACATGTCACAGTAAGGGCGCTCAAACAGTAGCATCAACGCACAGTGTGCCTCCCTCTGGCAGCAGCGCATACGTGTATTCTCGCACGCAGTCATAAAGGTGCCGAATGGCATCCTGCGGTAGAGTGTTCCAAGCATCTTGACCCTTTTGTTCCAGTTCGACAATCGTACTTGCAGGCTCTGAAGAACGAGTAAATTCCCGCTTCCCACACGTGGTCAGTTGGTGAGAGATCTGGTGATCTTGCTGGCCAGGGCAGTCGTACACCGTGAAGAGCACGTTGCGTCTCAGCAGCCGTTTGTGGGCTTGCATTGTCCTGCTGAAAACGCACATTACTTTCTTGACGAGGGAATAGCAGTAGCACAGGGATAAAAGCCTGTTTAATGTATCAGGCACTAGATACTTTACTTTGCAGATATGCCAAATGTGAGCGCGAGTTGTAACTGATAGCACCCACATTCTAGAGTTTGGTATGGCACCTGTGTGTCACGGGCAAATGCAGCTCGCCAAGTCCACATCATACACGTGTAGGTCTTTTAGTCGTATACAGTCAGAACCCACTCTTATCACTGAAGACAACAGAGCTCCATTCCTTTCTCCAGTCAACTCTTTCAGGACGCTTTCACGACGCCAGTGTAGCCATGCTTGCTAGTGTCGTGGTCTCAGTGGTAGCCTACCCAGAGGCACAATCGATCTTTATCCTGCTGAAAACAGACTGTTCCCAATAATCCTTCATCACACAGCAGTTTCAACACGTGCCCGGATTTCGTCCCTGTACCATGTTCAGTCGGCCACCGCTGCTCGCACTATGAGTCGATCTTCATGTCTGTCTGCACTACGCGGATGTCCAGAACCTGCTCTGTAGGTGTGGTAATGTTCCACAGACCACTGCTGAAAGCAGCGACACCCATATATACATTGTGCCCAACATGTAGAGCAGTCCTACGATACGTCCATCCAACTTCCGAGGGCCCGGGGAAATGGCTTAGCTGATAAACTGCAGTACGTACTCGTCGGTGGGGCATCATTGTACCCTAGAATGAATGTTGCAAACATTGTTTACCTCTGAACTCAGCACAAAAAATGGTTCAAATGGCTCTGAGCACTATGGGAACATCTGTGGTCATCAGTCCCCTAGAACTTAGAACTACTTAAACCTAACTAACCTAAGGACATCACACACATCCATGCCCGAGGCAGGGTTCGAACCTGCGACCGTAGCGGTCACACGATTCCAGACTGAAGCGCCTAGAACCGCACGGCCACACCGGCTGGCAACTCAGCACAGTTACTGCCTCTGAGCGCCATCTGATCACCGATGATCGTGACGAAAGAATCACTCTGTATGCACGTATTACGTATATCACGGCATCAATGAACATGGTTCTTGAGGGGGTTGCATTTTTTTAGTAAATGTATTGTTAATTCCCTGAGTGATTTCAGGAAACATACATGTAAGACTGCACGAGATGTGATCTTACATTCTCTAAAAATGTTAGTGCATAATTTCTTTTGGCATCTAGTTTTGCGTGACTGTTTTGCTAAATTCGTATAAATTCTGAACAATTCACCATACGGTAAGGGACAGTCCATGTATGAGTGGCAGGAAAGTAACACTATTTAGATAGTAGATTAATCTTTAACCATTATTAAAATATAATATTTTATGAACCGCAGACTGTAAGATTACTGCATGCCACGTAGATACACTAGTACAGTATATGTCTTCAAACGACGTCGTTTATCCGACCAAATCTTGCAAATATGTATATTCAGAATTATTACGCGATGAGAAATTTAGTTTTGGTTTCATCGGGGAAGTCGTCGTACAGTACGAATCTCAGAGTTAATTCTTCGACGCCCCGCAGGCAGTTTTATTGTCTGATTTCCGTGTTGGTTTGACATCCATAACTGACTGCATCGTAAAATAGCTTAAGGAAATAGCCAACTTCACGGTCGACTGCAGCCTGTTGCACTTTATGGCGGGTAAAGTATCACCTGCAGCAAAAGGCAGCTAAACCTGCACGTGACTTACAGTAGAAGGACTGATGTATTCTTGCCGCAAACGTCTTATCGAACACGACGCACTATAACCTGCTCATAATTACCTTCTGACTTTCCTTTGCAAACTTGGTGCAACTTTAAGATTATGCCACCTTCAGTTGTTTAAGACATTTTTTTTACTTGAAAGTCCCCTTGTATCATCATTCACTTATGCTCTGTCAGCTGCCTTCGACGTATGGCCATTGCCAAGTGCTTCAAAATCAAAGCTCCCTCTACACAATCATTAAAATCCATCTCCACAGTAATATTGCAAATGTGAAAGTGACACTGTCTGTTTTACGTCTAAACCACTGAAGCGATTCCGATTAAATTTGGTATGGAGACAGCTTCAAGGATGAGGAAGTACACAGGCTCTTTTAGAAAGTGGGTAGTACAAGATATTTATTGATTTGAATAAAATTACGCGAATTAGGGAAACATATTTATCCTCTGAAAAAACTATTTGCTCTTATTATTTTGAACTATATTATATTTGTAAAAATGCTTTTATTTGTTGATATGTTCTATGTAATAGAACTAACCCTAATGAACACAATGCTTATACAATCCTCAACGAGTTTAATCCGTACCTCCACACCAATATCATTAAATGCGAAAATGCTTTTCGCAACCAAACCACTGAACCGATTTCGATGAAATCTGATATGGAGATAGCCTGAATCCTGAGGAAGACCACAGTCTACTTTCAAAAGAAAAAAAATAGTACAAAAACCTCAACCCCTAAGAGGGTGGAGTAAGGAATAGAGCATATCTTTTTCACAACACTGAACATAAACCACGATAAAGAATATCACATTTGTTGCATAAGGTGCACGTTGTACAATTTCCAGCTACTTCAGTAACACAATACAGGGGTACCCATGCACCTCCATACATACTGCTCTGTATGGCTGCTGCGCGTGCCGTAGCATCCTTCGTAGGGGCAGTTGGTTAGGGGTGGGGGGGGGGGGGAGGGGGACGGGAGGCACACACCACAAGCTATGTGAGGGTAGCTGACGTTACTACACATACAACAGCCTACTTACCATCACTCATTGCAACAAAACTACTGATACATGAATGCAGCCATGAGAAATTCCACAGATTAGAATCGTGACAGAGTCACATGCACCAAATTAGCGATACAGTAAATACTCGCCTGAAAATACAACTTCCAAAATCGTCAGTTCAAATGGTTCAAATGGCTCTGAGTACTATGCGACTTAACTTCTGAGGTCATCAGTCGCCTAGAACTTAGAACTAATTAAACCTAACTAACCTACGGACATCACACACAGCCGACCGCGGTGGTCTGGCGGTTCTAGGCGCGCAGTCCAGAACCGTGCGACTGCTACGGTCGCAGGTTCGAATCCTGCCTCGGGCATGGATGTGTGTGATGTCCTTAGGTTAGTTAGGTTTAAGTAGTTCTAAGTTCTAGGGGACTGATGACCACAGCAGTTGAGTCCCATAGTGCTCAGAGCCATTTGAACCATTTTGAACATCACACACATCCATGCCCGAGGCAGGATTCGAACCTGCTACCGTAGCGGTCGCTCGGCTCCAGACTGCAGTGCCTAGAAACGCACGGCCACTCCGGTCGGCAATCGTCAGTTAAACTGATTTTTGTTTAAAGAATTTGTAATAGTAATGCAAGAGAGCCATATTCCAGATACCATTTACAGTTTTATAAAATCTGGCGACAATAATGTTTCACAGAAAATGAAAATTCGTTCTTGAACTCTCTGTTCTATATCCTTCGAGGTTCTGTGTTCAAAATTCATGTATTCTCAAAACATTATGAACTAATTTAATGGAATTAAAAAAGTGCCTTTTACAGCGTTGGAGAAAGGCTTCCCGATCTCGGATAGTAGTGTCCCTAATTTCGGATGGTTAAATTTAATGAAAATATATGGCTATTTGGAACATATTTTTCCGTTCCCGCACACGATTCGTGAGCCCACTGGAGACATTTTATGCATTTAATCTACTTCTTGCCGTGTTGGCCATTTTTGTAGGGCTCTGAGACTAGAGACATTCCTCATCTGTACTGTCTTTCTCATCTGTAGTAACCAAGGCTGGCTGGGAGGAGGAGTCATCATAGTCAATATCACTTTTGTCCTTCTTTTCAGACGATTGGGAAGACTGTTTCACTATTGGGTGTCTTTTCTTTAAAGTTCTTTCGAACATGTATAGGAGGTGTTCGGCTTCCTTCTTCTTTCTTCAGACCTCTACAATGAAGCTTGTCGTTGTAATTTGTAAGAAAAAGTCACAATCGCAGCACTTTTACCTCCTCTGCTTGATTTTGAACTTCTCGGAGACAGCAGGTGGAGGACTTACCTCGAGAGGAAAAACAAATGTGGAGCTTCGATTTGGTGAAGGGTTAGCAGAGGACGATGGAGCTGGTGGTTCTGGCTCGGGAATCTGCGGTTGCACAGAAGATGCAGGTATTTCAGCTGCACTGGTTGCTGAAGAAAGTTGTGTTTCTTGGAGGAAGTTGGATCGAAATATTTCAGAGTTCAAACGGGATATGCCACTTTTTCTGAAAGCATTCAAAGCGACTTCAATTGTTGCGGCTCAGATGACGAGATATCAGATGGCCCTGCAAAATCATATAATGTAAAATCACAGTAACAAGCAAAACGAACAAAATCTTCCTTTGGGTCTTACTTTGTTAGACCGGTTACAACCAAAAATATGTTCTATTTTTACAGTTTTCAATAAACAAAACCCAATTCTTGTAGCACAGGGTGCCGAAATATGTTTGGGTAGAAAGAGAAAACAGTGTTTCTGCATAAAGGCAGAACCTATATCCTATAATTTAACTGCAAACACTGATGAAAAGACAACAGCTGCAGAACCAAAAGATGAATATTGGACGCTTTTTACTACTGCCATCCTTTGTGGCCGTTTCCCATCCATGTAAACATACCGTTGCCGCTCCGGCACACCGCGAGCAGTACAGTATTAACAACAGCTTCACTGCAGTAACATGCCACGTGCAGGCATACAACAGTTTGATAGAGTCAGGACAGTGGTTTCACTTTCAGCAGGTCATACACAGAAGAGTTGCAGATCGCTTGCATGTCACTCAAAGAGGTGTGTCTAAGGTGTGGTGCGCCGCGCGGGGTAGCCGCGTGGTCTAGGCGCCTTGTCACGGTTCGCGAGGCTCTCCTCGTCGGAGATTCGAGTACTCTCTCGGGCATGGTTGTGTGTGTTGTCCTTAGCGTAAGTTAGTTTAAATAGTGTGTAGACCTTGGGACCGACGACCTCAGCAGTTTGATCCCATACGTACTTACCACAAATTTCCAAATTTAAGGTGTGGAGCAAGTACAGGGAGACGGGAAATGTGAACGATAGATCTCGCAGTGGTCGTCCTCTTCATGGCAACAGCAATGCAGGATCATTTCCTCCAACTGTCGGCTCGCAAGGGCCCAACATCAACTCCGTGTTGTCCGGGCGAAGTCTGTTCCAATATTTCTTAAATATTGGAACTGACTTCTCCCGGGCAACAGGGATTCGTATCTCAGACCAAACAGTGCGTAG
Organism: Schistocerca nitens; assembly: GCF_023898315.1. NCBI lineage: Eukaryota > Metazoa > Arthropoda > Insecta > Orthoptera > Acrididae > Schistocerca > Schistocerca nitens. Next base: position 411,807,773 of record NC_064618.1, read on the forward strand.
AAGATTGCATCAGAGTGGCCTTCATTTCAGAAGACCAATGGAAAGTGAACCAACACAAACGACGTAGTTGAAGGACCTAGGCTAGGCTGTGGCACCTCGATAGAAATTTAAAATCCAGAGTATACTCGGTCAGCTTAAGAACAGACTTTTGAAAAAATAAAATCTCGCACATATGTTTCAGCGCTAATAGTTAAGTATTCGAAGACTAAAGAGCGTCAGTCCTACATTTACAGCCTGGTTGCCACTAGATATCTCCTTACTTCGTGCAGCTTTGAATACTTGACAACAAAACGCACGCTTGCAGCATCCGTTCTGCACTGTCGTTTACGCAGTGCTTCCGAAAGTGGATGACAATAGTGATCCTGACTTTAATTTTCAATTTATTGGCTCAAAAAGTGAATAAGAATTTGATGTTACTTCACTGGAGACTGAATATGACGTCAGTTGGACAGATGATTGACAAATGATCGTCAGTGGTACAAGATAAATACGTCTGCGCTCCAGCCAGTGATTTGGAGCGACGAATAACACTGTGGTCTGTGACAATCCCTTGGTAGGGTTTGGGTTTGGCGAGTGCCTAGAGAACATTTCGCGTCATCATGTGGAGTGCCAACGGTGAATTACGGAGGTGGTGTAACGGTACACTGGTACTTCGCATTGTAAGGATGTAGGTCCCTTATTGCCCTTAATTAAACGAAAAATCCGGTATGGTATGAACATATTTTACGGTATTGTGTACTGCGCACAGTAAAGGAGCAGTCCAGAGCCGATTGTTGTATCAGCGTAACAACACATTGTCATGAAGCAACGTCTATGAGGCAGTGGCTTGTGGACAATAACATTTCTGACCAGCCCAAAGATGCGTGCTGAAACAAATGGAACGCCTTAGGATGAGTTGGAAGAGCGTTTCGTTTTGGCCCCAGCATCCAAAACCACTACCTTCTTTAGCTAGGGCTACGGAAGAATGGGCTGCCACTCCATCATAGACATTCAGACATGTCAAAGGTAGTGTCTCAACATGAAGTCGAGTCCATTAAAAGGTCTCTGGATACTTTTGACCAGACAGTGCATAATCTTTACTATTTATTGTGACAGTGGGCGAGATACAGAACACGTTTTTCAGTGCTAAGCAGAAGAGAGCCGAAAAGAAGTTTGCGCAGAGCCTAGGGTGTGACGTCGCTGTGACGCTGCCGGCAGGTGCTGACGTACGTGGCGGAGATCACGGAGCCGCGCTTCCGCGGCGCGCTGTCGGCCACCAGCTCGACGTCGGTGATCGTGGGCGTGTTCACCCAGTTCCTGCTGGGCAACCTGCTGCCCTGGCGCACAGTGGCCCTCGTCAACCTCGTCTGCCCCGTCGCCGCCGTCATCGCGCTCTGCTTCGTGCCAGAGAGTCCACACTGGCTCGTCGGTGAGTACCCAATATGGACAACTTTTAATCAAAGAGGATCCCTAATTTTAGTAGTAGAACTGACAGTGAGTATGAATGGTGACATTAAGATTTTGTTTGAATAGTTGGTGTCTGAATATTCATTTGTAAAGGTCCGTCTTGATCACGTAAATTCTACATTTCACAACAACCTTTTGCGGCCATTACCATCTTCAGATCATAGAGTATATGATGTAAGTATCAACGTCAAAGTCTGTATGTCTAGGTACATAGTGAGCACTCACTGTGTCAGTCGAAAGGTGTAATTCTTGAATTAGACGATGATGTTTCGGTTTTCGTTATTATGGGGTTGATGGAATAGTTCTATAGGAAAATTTTTGCAAAAAGTCCTCCAATACTATTCAATACCTATTCGTCGTGTATGATCATCGCATCTCCTGCATGCCAGCCGGCTGTACACAGCTGTGAAATGTTGGAACGTGCGGACACTCTCATTCGATGTGATCAACGGATCACAGTGAACCACCTCGCTCCTCAACTGGGCGTCTCTGTTGGTACTGCTGACACATTCGTCCACCATTTCGAGCACTCAAAGGTTTATGCCCTTTGAGTTCCTCGCCGATTAACAAAACACCATAGAGAGCAACTAGTTTGGCCCAATGAAGAATTCACACCATGGGAAGCAGTACTTGGAAGATGGCGAGGTTATTGATGCAGCAAGACGTTGGATCCTACATCGACCAGAAGAGAGGTACCATGCGGCCATAGAGGTTCTCCCAGTAAGGTAGCGTAAGGTCGTCGAACTGAAATGAGATTATGTTTAAAAAATTAGTTTTGTTGCCAAAACAGTGGGGAATAATACTATGTATTGGAATCCTGAGTAAAACCAACCTGCTTTCGGATAAAAATCTGTTGCGTTACTTATTCAACGCCCCTCGTATAATCTTTAGTATTTTTCTGTACCACGACTTTTCAAAAGCTTCTGTTCTCTTCTGGTATGAACTGTCCATGTTTCCTTTCCGTGCAAGGTTATACAAATACGTTGGCGGAAACGGAAGATATTAGATCATGAAGCACCAATTCGACGTTTATCAATTCTTGTGCAGATTTTCGTCGTGTAACGAATATTAAATGATTAATCTGTCATTCTAATCTGAACTGATGCCTATCAACAGCGATGTGATGTGTGACCCTCACGAATACAGTGTTCGTTGTACCATGGAAGCAAAGAACCTTAGAATGTCATCGTGAAGAATTTTTTGACATAGCTGAAAAACAAGTTGTGTCAGTACGAGGTGATTACTGGCTGGAGGCTCGTATGAAAGTATATGTCCTTCTATAGCATCGCGGGCACGCTTTGTGCGAGACAAGACAAATGTCCGTACGTTTCTCAAGGCGTTGGCGGTGTGAACTGCATTGTGGGGTCTTTCGTTACCCTGTTGGAGTGTGCCTGGTCATGAAGCATATGACAACAGTGTTTACCAGTCTAAAAACATACTGGCAAGCATTCACCTCCTCTTCAACAATTACTAAATTAGCCCCATTACGATAAGTAATTCCGCACACCATGGTTCAAAGAGTTCGAGAGGGTGTTACAATCGTTGCGTCCTGTTACCTTCCAACAGATCATCTACAGATAAGGTGGCGTCAATCTGGCCGCCACAAACAGGAAAGAGACTCATCGCTGAAGACGTCAGAACGCTATTTGGTGTCCCAGTTGACTCTGTATGATGCAAATCTCTGTTGTTCATCATAAGGTAAAAGAACGGACCCGCAAAATTACAGGTCAATATCCTTAACATCAGTTCGCTGCAGAATTCTAGAACATATTCTGAGTTCGAGTATAATAAATTTTCTAGAGACCAAAAAGCTTATGTCCACGAAAGAGCACGGTTTTAGGAAGTGTCGCTCGTGTAAAACTCAGCATGCCCTTTTCTCACATAATACACTCCTGGAAATTGAAATAAGAACACCGTGAATTCATTGTCCCAGGAAGGGGAAACTTTATTGACACATTCCTGGGGTCAGATACATCACATGATCACACTGACAGAACCACAGGCACATAGACACAGGCAACAGAGCATGCACAATGTCGGCACTAGTACAGTGTATATCCACCTTTCGCAGCAATGCAGGCTGCTATTCTCCCATGGAGACGATCCTAGAGATGCTGGATGTAGTCCTGTGGAACGGCTTGCCATGCCATTTCCACCTGGCGCCTCAGTTGGACCAGCGTTCGTGCTGGACGTGCAGACCGCGTGAGACGACGCTTCATCCAGTCCCAAACATGCTCAATGGGGGACAGATCCGGAGATCTTGCTGGCCAGGGTAGTTGACTTACACCTTCTAGAGCACGTTGGGTGGCACGGGATACATGCGGACGTGCATTGTCCTGTTGGAACAGCAAGTTCCCTTGCCGGTCTAGCAATGGTAGAACGATGGGTTCGATGACGGTTTGGATGTACCGTGCACTATTCAGTGTCCCCTCGACGATCACCAGTGGTGTACGGCCAGTGTAGGAGATCGCTCCCCACACCATGATGCCGGGTGTTGGCCCAGTGTGCCTCGGTCGTATGCAGTCCTGATTGTGGCGCTCACCTGCACGGCGCCAAATACGCATACGACCATCATTGGCACCAAGGCAGAAGCGATTCTCATCGCTGAAGACGACACGTCTCCATTCGTCCCTCCATTCACGCCTGTCGCGACACCACTGGAGGCGGGCTGCACGATGTTGGGGCGTGAGCGGAAGACGGCCTAACGGTGTGCGGGACCGTAGCCCAGCTTCATGGAGACGGTTGCGAATGGTCCTCGCCGATACCCCAGGAGCAACAGTGTCCCTAATTTGCTGGGAAGTGGCGGTGTGGTCCCCTACGGCACTGCGTAGGATCCTACAGTCTTGGCGTGCATCCGTGCGTCGCTGCGGTCCGGTCCCAGGTCGACGGGCACGTGCACCTTCCGCCGACCACTGGCGACAACATCGATGTACTGTGGAGACCTCACGCCCCACGTGTTGAGCAATTCAGCGGTACGTCCACCCGACCTCCCGCATGCCCACTATACGCCCTCGCTCAAAGTCCGTCAAGTGCACATACGGTTCACGTCCACGCTGTCGCGGCATGCTACCAGTGTTAAAGACTGCGATGGAGCTCCGTATGCCACGGCAAACTGGCTGACACTGACGGCGGCGGTGCACAAATGCTGCGCAGCTAGCGCCATTCGACGGCCAACACCGCGGTTCCTGGTGTGTCCGCTGTGCCGTGCATGTGATCATTGCTTTTACAGCCCTCTCGCAGTGTCCGGAGCAAGTATGGTGGGTCTGACACACCGGTGTCAATGTGTTCTTTTTTCCATTTCCAGGAGTGTATATTGTAAACTATGGATGAAGGGCAACAGGCTGATTCCATATTCCTAGATTTCCGGAAAGCGTTTGACACTGTGCCCCATTTCAGGCTTTTAACGAAAGTACAAGCATATGGAGTAGGTTCCTAGATATGTTAGTGGCTCTGATATCTCTTAATAACAGAACCCAGTATGTAGTTCTCGATGGCGAGTGTTCATCAGAGACAAAGGTATTGTCGGGAGTACCCAAAGAACGTTTGATATGGCTGCTATTATTTTCTATATACATAAAAAAACTGGAAGACAGGATGGGCAGCAATCTGTTGTTGTTTGCTGATGATGCTGTGCTGTACATGAAGATGTCGACGTTGGGTGACTGTAGGAGGATACAACATAACTCAGACAAAATTTCTAGTTGGTGTGATGGAATAGCAGGTAGCTCCAATTGTAGAAAAATGTAACTTAATGCGGTGAGTAGGGGAAACTGGCCCTTAATGTTTGGATGCGTCATTAGTGGTGCCATGCTTGACACAGTCATGTCGTTTAAATATCTGGGGGAAAAGTTACAAAGCGATGTGAAATGGAATGAGTGTGGGAGAATTGTGGTATGGAAGGGAAATGGTCGACTTCAATTTGTAAGGAGAATTTTAGGAAAATGCGGTTCATCTGTAAAGGAAACCGCATATAGGACGCTAGTGCGACCTGTTCTTGAGCACCGCTCGAGTGTTTGAGATCTGCACCACGTCGGATTAAAGAAATATATGGAACGAATTCAAAATTGAGCTGCTAGGTTTGTTACTGATAAGTTCGAACAACTTACAAGTATTATGGAGATGCTTCAGGAACATAAATCGGAATGCCTCCTTTCGAGGAACACTATTGAGAAAATTTAGCGAAACGGCATTTGAAGCTGACTGCTCAACGATTCTAGTGCCAGCAACATACATTTCGGGTAAGGACCGCGAAGATAAGACATCATAAATTAGGGCTCATCTGGAGGCATACATGCAGTTGGTCGTCCCTCGCTTTATCTGCGAGTGGAACAGGAGAGGAAGTGACTAGCAGCGGTACAGGATGCCCCGTGCCACGTATCATATGGTGGCATGCGGAGTATGTATGTAGAGATAGATGTAGATGTAAATGCAGATGTCAGTAGTTAACAATGCATGGCCACTCGAGACGTTCTGAAAACCTACATTAACGTTAGACACATTCGACACTCAGCATTAACTCACAGCATTCTCAAGTTACAGTGGTGACAGTCTCCTGTACTGAAAATAAATTATCGTCAGGATGAAAAGTTAATCTACAAATGTATGTAAATACTGGAGTGTTAGTTTGGCAGTATATGATCAAGATGTTTATGCAGTAGTATTTCCATTTCTGTCAGTGCTAAATGTTGTACAGAATTGAGCACTGCCCACAATCTTTGAGTTTTCCTACTTTGCTCCAGGCTACTCTCACACTTCACTGCAAAGTGGTTTCTTTGCGTCTTTTGAACCATATTTTGCATCTTAAAGTGGTCAGGACACAGACTCGTTCCAGTCGTCAGGAGAGAGCCGGGAGGGATGCAGTGGTGAGGTCCTAGTTACGCTCAAGAGCGCCACGAAAACATCATTGACAATAACACTTATTTGCAGTAACACGCGATTGACTTCCAAAGCACCATGACACAACCAGCCCAGTGCAACTCCCTTGTCAGAGGCGGAAAGCCACTGTGCAGTGGACCAGAAGCAATACGGCCAGTGCAGTGCAGTGAAGAGTCAGGTAGTGGCTGCTACGTGACGAGCGGCTGTCGACCTCGGAATCTGGCGGCCTCCAACTCTGCCTGTCGATCTCCTAAGTGCTCTCGTGGTCGTCAAAGATTTGCACTCAAGAGTTATGCCCCAGGTCCATATGAAGTACTCGCTGGCATGCAGGAATCGGCTCTCAGCCCCTATTTAGGAAACAGGGGCCAGCAGTAACAGCGATGCCACAGGAATAGGATGGACAGCAGCAGTGGGTACAAGAAGATGGATGATAGACAGTGACCACGTCACACAGGTCAAGCCTCCAGCAGAACAGCAGAGAGATGGTGGTCTCCAGGCGCCATCAGCATGGCCTCGAAGTTGGCAGCGCAGCTGGCAGCAGCAGCAGCGTTCTTCCAGCTGGACTCATGGACCCAAAGATGATCGGAGACAGCTAGGCCCCCTGAGAGTCAACCTCCATAGCCTTCCCTCTTACTGGACTGCTGAAACTTGCACAAGGACTGAGACTACGCACTGGGCAATCGGCAGTCAACACTCGCCAATCAAATATTTGTTAAGAAGTGTGGGTATTCATATGTGCTTCTCTTGAACTCTGCGGCTGAGGTGGTGATGTCTGTGACATCATGTATCCCGGTTTTTACTTCGCTGTCAGCTCTGCTAGTGACTTCTGACTCTTGCAGCTTCACCTTTCAGAGGCTCTCATCTGCTGGCTCGTCACCTAAATACTTATTGTTGCGTTATTCCTAGGCTTCCTTACGAAACTCTGCTTTGTCATTAGTATGACGTTATCTATAGGCTTCCACTGCATTATATTTTACTTGTAGACTTGGGAGCGCGATCATTCCCCCACACTGCGATAGCTTCCGTGTTTGCCGCAACTCGCTCAGCGTTTCCCCTTATCTGGCAGTCTGCTGATCATTGACACATGCAGTTTCTCTTCAAGGAGCTGCCAATGAAGAACTTGAACGAGTTTTTAGTGTCCACCGGAGATGCTATTCTGGGGTGTAAGATCACCCCCTTCCATCAGAAAATTCGTTGTCGAATTTTTCAGTTTGGAGTAAACATCATAACCTCATCCTACATTTTTTTTCTCCATTAGTTACCTCTAATACGACTTTAGTTGTTGTTCCGTTACCATTCCACTAATTTACATGATTTTCAACAGTTGATATATCGAAGGGGCAGGGCCCTTGCAAAATTCATTTCTTACACTCTAACACAGTTACTCGTACACTTAAAGGTTCATCGATTAGTTTATACGTAATTCTGTTATTACGTTTGAGCTTCATTCACAAACTAATCAACGGGTATCTGATGCACGGGTTAGTTTGAGTGGTGCACTGACTTTCGTTTAAAACAGAAACAGATTGCGCAAATTGCAATCAGAACCACTACGGCGCTGGTAGATGTTAAGCGTATAGTCATGATACTATGATGTTGTCTATCGCGGTATCACTGTATGTGCTGGAACATTTGTTCGGCTGTAATTCTCCCTTTCTGCATTACTACTAGATCGTCTAGTGGACATAGTATATCTGGATTCAGGGTATTATCTAGGAAGGATTTTGGATAGGCACCACCTCCGGCGGCTTCTCGGGCCAGTACAAAATAGGTTGTTCCCACTTGAGTGTGGTCTTATCAGTGATCATAGGTGGTAGACGAAATGTCATGCTTGCTAAGTCACACGTCGTACCGTTTATTATTATTCCGCTATCCTGTAATTCCGCTCTATTCATACCTGTCGGTTTCCCATTTTCGTAACAGTTTACTGTGGTTCAAAATGGTTCAAATGGCTCTGAGCACTATGAGACTTAACTTCTGAGGTCATCAGTCCCCTAGAACTTAGAACTACTTAAACCTAACTAACCTAAGGACATCACACACATCCATGCCCGAGGCAGGATTCGAACCTGCGACCGTAGTTGTCACGCGGTTCCAGACTGAAGCGCCTAGAACCGCACGGCCACACCGGCCGGCTTTACTGTGATTACTTCTGATGAAAAAACTGATGAGACCTAGTGGGTGCTCACTCTCTGGAAATGTGAATACGGCGTTAACACTTCCCTTTGACATTCACTTGCTTCGGTTTTTTCCCCAGGAGTAACTGGACTTTTCATGCCCGTTCGCCATTCTATATCGTCCTATTTGGGCAGATCCTAACACTTTCCCTCTGGCATCGCTGCATGTCTTCCAGCGACATTAGAGCGTAGCCATCTCTTCGTTATGAAACTGTTACCATATCTTTGATCCATACCCGTACCCATTTCGGTAAGTGACCTGACAAACAGGAATCTTCATCTTTATCTCCCCCTCCCTTCAGAAGGCGAGATTACCCTAGTAACACCATATCCTCATATACAGAATCAACATTGTATTAATCCCTCCAAGAAAAATAAAATAGGACACTTTAAAACATACTATAAATAGAACGAAATAAAACTGGATGGCTTTCTAATAATCTACACGAGAACAAATGAAGTGCAGTATACGCACACAACAGTCACAAATCTTATCTACCGATGTGGCCTAAGGGCGTAAGGCATTTTAGGTGTACTCGGGTCGTCAGTCGTCTGTTTCTGCTTCATTCTAAGAAACTCCACGTTTTCTACTGCGGATGCTGCTGATATCTGCAGCAACACATCGACAACTCCCTTAAAAGGCTTAATACGTCTCACGTAAATAATCGAAGTCTTCGTTGGCATCTGTATTTTGACACTGACAGGTGACGTCATTTCCCCTACTTGGTATGCTCGATGGTATTGGGTCATCAAGGTTTTGCCGTTTGGTGTATATGGGTTTGTTACTAATACTCACTGGCAAATCCTGCATTGCGGTAACTTCCCTACGTGTCGTCTGTCAGCTTTTGTCGTTCTAAGTCTTTCGTATTAGCGCGTTTTACTTGTTGCCAAATGTCTCCTAATTTCTTAGCAAACGGTTTTACTGATTCAACGTCGGACTGAAGCTTTGGTTTAATCACTTCGAAAGCTGCAAGTATTTTTCTCCCATATAGTACTTCTTATGGCAAAAGACCAGTAGCCATATGTACGAGTACTTCAGAATTCTGTGCAGTGGTTACAAAATTGAAATAAGTCCCAATTTGCATGATTACTACTAACTTAATAGCTCACTATATTCGAAACCGTGCGATGCTCTCTCTCTGTTCTCCCATTGGCTCAAGGGTAGAAGGGACTTGTTTGCAGCTTGTGAATTCGGAGCAATCGGACTATTGCTCCACAAGATCGGGCATGAAACTGATACTCTGGTCTGTAATTAAAGAGTCCAGAATGCCAAATGTGACCAACCAATTATTTACTAGCACTTGAGCAATTATTGTACTAGTATTTTTGTCGGAAATTGCAACCATTACGATACAAAGCAAGAAATCGTCAATTATAGTCAATATGTGTTTATTTCCTGCCGGTTTTTAATGGGTCTAAATGTCCAAAAAAATGATTCAAATGGCTCTGAGCACTATGGGACTCAACTGCTGTGGTCATAAGTCCCCTAGAACTTAGAACTACTTAAACCTAACTAACCTAAGGACAGCACACAACACCCAGCCATCACGAGGCAGAGAAAATCCCTGACCCCGCCGGGAATCGAACCCGGGAACCCGGGCGTGGGAAGCGAGAACGCTACCGCACGACCACGAGATGCGGGCTCTAAATGTCCAATCCGAGCGTTTCAGATGGTTTAGATACTTCCAGGAGACAATGTAACGGAATCGGTCGGTGCCTAAGATCAGCTCTTCGTGCACAAGGTACGCAGCTCCTGAATTACTAGTCGACGTCTCGTTTTCTAGTCCTCCACCAAAATTTTTCGGCAATACGTCTATCATGTATAAATTATAGAGCGCAGCAATCAGTCGTCCTTTTTTTGCAGGTTTTATTTGGTAAATACAGATTTCGGCTAGTGCCTAGCCACTATCAATGCACTATTTTTTAGTCTCAATGCATGTCAGTTCCCTGTTGTTTGGGCGTCAGTCACAGGGAACTGACATGCATTGAGACTAGAAACTAGTGCACTGATAGTGGCTAGGCTCTAGCCAAAATCTGAATTTACCAAATAAAACCTGCTAAAAAGGGTGACTGACTGCTGCGCTCTGTAATTTATAAACCAGGTCACAGTCGCTGAGTGTACCCACGTTCCCAATGGAAAGTAACTTGAATATGTATATCAGTTGCTCTTCCCCCACCATGGCCTGACAACATAAGGTCATGCGCTTGTGCCAAGACTTCGTTCTGGAAAGTTGCACCTACTACTACTCGTAATCTGCATTTTGTTGTTCTGCACAGCAGGCCATTGTGTGTCATGAAGTGATGTTGCAACTTGAATTGTTGACAGTCAGCATCAGCAGTTTGAGCTTTTCGCCATTACTGACCAGTATTTGCAGGACAGAAATTTTTCTACTCAAACTGTGGGCGTTTGCATGGCTTTTCTCTGGTTTGTGAATTACCTAGTAACCAAATTCACTCAAACTGAATACCCACCTTGTTAATCTGGTACAAGGGTCTTTCAGTCCTAAAGACCATTTGAGAGCAGCGTGATCCATCACTACCGTAAACTTTTGTCCATATTACTAACAGCGTACGTCAGTACTCGCTTTAAATATCGTACTCCATCTGACATTCAGTAGACCATTCAACTTTTGTTCCTTACCAAAATCAACAGTTCAAAGGTCCGGCAATTTTAGCAAAGTCCTTTACAAATCTACAATACCAGTTACAGAGACCGATGAAACCATTAAATTCTTCTACTGTTTAAATATCTTCGGTGGCGAAAAATTATGAACGGCTGAGACAAGACGTGGATCTGTTCTCACACCTTCCTTTTAATTATATGCCCAAGATAATTTACTTCCGTTGCTGCAAGATGACTTTTATCGATGCTTAGCATTAGTCGTGCTGTTCTCAGTCTATTAAATACCTCCTCCAACAGTCTTACGTGCTCTTACCTGTCCTTTGAAAACACTATTATGTCATCGAGGTAGATCATACATTGTTTTGGTTTGAATCCTCTGAGTATACCATCCAGTAATCTCTGAAAGGTGGCGGGCGCATTCTTGAGTTCGAAAAGCAGTCGGCGATATTGGAAGTGACCTTCTGGGATGGAAAAAGTTGTCTTTGGACTATCCTTCGGCACTATTTCTACTTGGTGGTATCCGTTCATAAAATAGCACTATTTCTACTTGGTGGTATCCGTTCATAAAATCTATTGTGGAGAAATAGTTACAATGACCTATGTTGTCGAGAGTCTCTTTATGTTTGGTATTGGATATGCATCGGTGATCGTTGGTGCAATGAGATATCGTTCGTCACACCAAAATCTGTATTTTTAGCGCTATCTGGTGACTTTTTCGGGACCAAAATTTCCGGTGCCCCCCTCCCCTCCCCCCAGGACTACAAATATAGTCAATAACACCGTCAGCCAATTGCTGGTCGATAAATTCTTCAATTATCGGTTGAATACACTTCGAAACCTATATGGGTTCTTATACATTGAAGCCTTCTCCCCTTTCGGTATTCTGTGTTGCTAGAGTGGCGTTGCTGGTAATGGACCACTCGGATTAAAAAATCAATGAACTGCAGTAACAAAGTTTCCATTCCTTCTCTATCATTTCCCTGTAAATATTTCACATTTTCACGTAATGCAGATTCATTGAAAGTTTGCTTGCACCAGGGGTCTTCACTTGACCTGTCTAACTCATCGTTCTCCAAAACTAATTAGCGGTTAGTAAACCCTTTTGCACACTCACTTCGTCCTTCCCAAAATTATCAAGAGTAACAGGAACCATAAATCTCCATCCACGTCACGGATGTCACTGACGCATGCTGTACTTCTGCGTACAAAACAGTGTGACGTACCCAATACTTAGTTAGTTTCTAAGGGCTTTACAACATATAATAAATCCTTAGGTAGGTCCGTATCTATGCTCACACTGATCAACTTCCCTGTACCTTGCAGTATCGTATCACACGAAATAATGTTTACTGCCTGTGTCCGCAAATTATTGGCTACCACCTTCGCGATCGACGAACTTTGCGACAGTGTAACATCCGTAGCCATTGCCCCTAGCGGAAATAATGGCCCACGAATGTCAGTTGCACGCGGTAAAAGATCAATTTTTGCATGTTGTTTAACAGGAGTCCCAGGATCGCACAATAGCCGTCACTAACGCGGCAATATTTCTACATTCTCACGAGAACATTAATTTCCCACGCTAAAACTGAACAGCTTTGTCCCCAATGACTTCACGTCATTATGACCTACTCCGCGTAACCTGTACCGTGGCGACTCCAGTCTGTCTCTGCCCAAGAGATCCAGACTAACTATTGACACGTGAGTCCCTGTGTCCACCAGAAATTTATGTTCCGTAACATTCACTTTGCCTAGCTAGCAGCACTCCGTTTCTGCATTTTCGTGTCCTACTGGGAATGACGTCCGACGGGTGAGGCAAATCCATTTCCGTTTAGCGACCGATTATTAGGACGTTACTTGTACCGTGCTTTTTTCCGACAATCACGCGCTTTATGACCCGCCTCCCCAAATTCATAACATTCGGGCTGAAGACGTTGTTTCCTGATGTGGTCCGTGCGCCCGCGTCTAAGACACTAAGAAGAAAAAAAAAACACAGCGATCACAACGTCTTCGTGTAGCAATGTCGATCTTCTCCACTTGCGTAGTAACCCAAATGGCAGCAGACAAGTGACTTAAGTTCTCCATTCGGACCCTCCTTGACATATCAACATAAACACGTCCAGAGCCCTATTCTCTGCCTCACGCAGAACCACTCTTTCGCCCCCTGCATTCTGCGTTAGTTCATACGTTTGCAAGTTGTTTTCTAATCCTGTAAAAGAAGGATCCCATTGATTTGCCGTGCTTATGTGATAGTATATCGAGTTTTTCCCTAAAGAACATCGTCCTGTTCTGCTTTCAATAGCGCTGTATTAGACCGTCAGCGAGCTCATAAAATGTTTGGGCCTTACTGAAGGTCTCGTGGTACATAACGTAAGTTTTCGCGTCACCGACTATCCTTAATCTAGCCGTATTAGTTTTAGAAAATGCCATTTTCCCAATTTCGTGGCCTCCTTTACATTGCTAGTAAAAATAGAGACATACTCGGTTGCTTTCCCCGAAAATGGCGCTATGAGCTTAGCTGCTGCGGAATCGATGGAATTGGCAGGTACACTCAACACAGTTTTATTTCCTCCTGAATCGAGGAGTCCTCGAGCCCCAACGGTTTCCCATGGCTCTATTCTCCTACGCAATGCTTCGTTGTCTTGCCGCTGTTCCGTTGTAGAGAGTAACAACACGGCTATCTGCCCATTCAAAGCTTCCACATATTCATTAAGAGTCGCCGCTGCTCATGTTAGTGGCATTTTTGTAAAGTACTTCTGCTGTTATAGCAGGGAAGAAGAAAACTGCACACACGATAGGACAAAAGGAACTATACTTGTCAAGTCATGCCAAGACAAATCATAGTAATTTACAGTACGGACACCTCACTGGCTGCAAGTAAACTTCTCTCTAGTATTCCCACGGAAATGAGACAAGTCTGTTGCTGACAGCGGTCTAACAAACGACACTTTTAACGAACTGTGAAAGTCTCTATGGCTCAACATGGCCGTACGACAAGAGAGAACAAGAAAGCCGGTCGTTGTGGCCGAGCACTTCTAGGCGCATCAGTCCGGAACCGCGCTGCTTCTTCGGTCGCAGGTTCGAATCCTACCTCGGGCATGGATGTGTTTGATGTCCTTAGGTTAGTTAGGTTTAAGTAGTTCAAAGTCATGGTTAGCCGTGGTCTAGGGGTCCCTCTGTAATAAAAAACTGAGTTAACGGATCAATAACGAACTTGAACGGATGTCGTACGACGTCCGCCCCGAGCAGCTGCAACGAACGAAAGGGAACAAAATGAGATTAAAAAAAAAAAGGGTAGCGTCTTTGATTCATAATCAAAACGTATTCGGTCCCGGGTTCGATCCCCGCCACTGCCTAAATTTTGATAAATAATCAGCATTGGCGGCCGAAGACTTCCGGCATAAGAAGTCAGCCTCATTCTGCCAACGGCCTTGTCAAAGAGGGCGGAGGAGCGGATAGAGGTTCAGGGCACTCTCTTGTCCTAGGGGTGGGAAATTGCCCCTAAAGGCGGAAGAAGCAGCAATGATCAACGAAATGAGGATGCAGAAGGCAATGGAAACCACTGCGTTAAAGACACGCAACGTGTATCCACAGGACATGTGGCCTGTAATTGAAGAAGTGTCATGATGATCTCTCCATTGGCAAAAGATTCCGGAATAGTCCGCCATTCGGATCTCCGGGAGGGGACTGCCAAGGGGGAGGTTACCATGAGAAAAAGATTGAATAATCAACGAAAGGATAACGTTCTACGAGTCGGGGCGTGGAATGTCAGAAGTTTGAACGTGGTAGGGAAACTAGAAAATCTGAAAAGGAAAATGCAAAGGCTCAATCTAGATATAGTAGGGGTCAGTGAAGTGAAGTGGAAGGAAGACAAGGATTTCTGGTCAGATGAGTATCGGGTAATATCAACAGCAGCAGAAAATGGTATAACAGGTGTAGGATTCGTTATGAATAGGAAGGTAGGGCAGAGGGTGTGTTACTGTGAACAGTTCAGTGACCGGATTGTTCTAATCAGAATCGACAGCAGACCAACACCGACAACGATAGTTCAGGTATACATGCCGACGTCGCAAGCTGAAGATGAACAGATAGAGAAAGTGTATGAAGATATTGAAAGGGTAATGTAGTATGTAAAGGGGGACGAAAATCTAATAGTCATGGGCGACTGGAATGCAGTTGTAGGGGAAGGAGTAGAAGAAAAGGTTACAGGAGAATATGGGCTTGGGACAAGGAATGAAAAAGGAGAAAGACTAATTGAGTTCTGTAACAAGTTTCAGCTAGTAATAGCGAATACCCTGTTCAAGAATCACAAGAGGAGGAGGTATACTTGGAAAAGGCCGGGAGATACGGGAAGATTTCAATTAGATTACATCATGGTCACACAGAGATTCCGAAATCAGATACTGGACTGTAAGGCGTACCCAGGAGCAGATATAGACTCAGATCACAATATAGTAGTGATGAAGAGTAGGCTGAAGTTCAAGACATTAGTCAGGAAGAATCAATACGCAAAGAAGTGGGATACGGAAGTACTAAGGAATGACGAGTTACGTTTGAAGTTCTCTAACGCTATAGATACAGCAATAAGGAATAGCGCAGTAGGCAGTACAGTTGAAGAGGAATGGACATCTCTAAAAAGGACTGTCACAGAAGTTGGGAAGGGAAACATAGGTACAAAGAAGGTAGCTGCGAAGAAACCATGGGTAACAGAAGAAATACTTCAGTTGATTGATGAAAGGAGGAAGTACAAACATGTTCCGGGAAAATCAGGAATACAGAAATACAAGTCTCTGAGGAATGAAATAAATAGGAAGTGCAGGGAAGCTAAGACGAAATGGCTGCAGGAAAAATCTGAAGACATCGAAAAAGATATGATTGTCGGAAGGACAGACTCAGCATACAGGAAAATCAAAACAACCTTTGGTGACATTAAAAGCAACGGTGGTAACATTAAGAGTGCAACGGAAATTCCACTGTTAAATGCAGAGGAGAGAACAGATAGGAGGAAAGAATACATTGAAAGCCTCTATGAGGGTGAAGATTTGTCTGATGTAAGAAGAAACACGAGTCGATTTAGAAGAGATAGGGGATCCAGTATTAGAATCGGAATTTAAAAGAGCTTTGGAGGACTTACGGTTAAATAAGGCAGAAGGGATAGATAACATTCCATCAGAATTTCTAAAATCATTGGGGGAAGTGGCAACAAAACGACTATTCACGTTGGTGTGTAGAATATATGAGTCTGGCGACATACCATCTGACTTTCGGAAAAGCATCATCCACACAATTCCGAAGACGGCAAGAGCTGACAAGTGCGAGAATTATCGCACAATCATCTTAACAGCTCATGCATCGAAGCTGCTTACAAGAATAATATACAGAAGAATGGAAAAGAAAATTGAGAATGCGCTAGGTGACGATCAGTTTGGCTTTAGGAAAAGTAAAGGGACGAGAGAGGCAATTCTGACGTTACGGCTAATAATGGAAGCAAGGCTAAAGAAAAATCAAGACACTTTCATAGGATTTGTCGACCTGGAAAAAGCGTTCGACAATATAAAATGGTGCAAGCTGTTCGAGATTCTGAAAAAAGTAGGGTTAAGCTATAGGGAGAGATGGGTCATACACAATATGGACAACAACCAAGAGGGAATAATAAGAGTGGACGATCAAGAACGAAGTGCTCGTATTAAGAAGGGTGTAAGACCCTTCCGCCCCTACTCTTCAATCTATTCATCGAGGAAGCAATGATGGATATAAAAGAAAGGTTCAGGAGTGGAATTAAAATACAAGGTGAAAGGATATCAATGATACGATTCGCTGATGACATTGCTATCCTGAGTGAAAGTGAAGAAGAATTAAATGATCTGCTGAACGGAATGAACAGTCTAATGAGTACACAGTATGGTTTGAGAGTAAATCGGAGAAAGACGAAGGTAATGAGAAGTAGTAGAAATGAGAACAGCGAGAAACTTAACATCAGGAGTGATGGTCACGAAGTCAATGAAGTTAAGGAATTCTGCTACCTAGGCAGTAAAATAACCAATGACGGACGGAGCAAGGAGGACATCAAAAGCAGACTCGCTATGGCAAAAAAGGCATTTCTGGCCAAGAGAAGTCTACTAATATCAAATACCGGCCTTAATTTGAGGAAGAAATTTCTGAGGATGTACGTCTGGAGTACAGCATTGTATGGTAGTGAAACATGGACTGTGGGAAAACCGGAACAGAAGAGAATCGAAGCATTTGAGATGTGATGCTATAGACGAATGTTGAAAATTATGTGGACTGATAAGGTAAGGAATGAGGAGGTTCTATGCAGAATCGGAGAGGAAAGGAATATGTGGAAAACACTGATAAGGAGAAGGGACAGGATGATAGGACATCTGCTAAGACATGAGGGAATGACTTCCATGTACTAGAGGGAGCTGTAGAGGGCAAAAACTGTAGAGGAAGACAGAGATTGGAATACGTCAAGCAAATAATTGAGGACGTTGGTTGCAAGTGCTACTCTGAGATGAAGAGGTTAGCACAGGAAAGGAATTCGTGGCGGGCCGCATCAAACCAGTCAGTAGACTGATGACCAAAAAAAAAAAAAAAAAAAAAAAAAGAGTTCAAAGTCTAGGGGACTGAGGACCTCTGATGTTAAGTCCAATAGTGCTTAGATCCATTTGAACCATTTTTGAGAACAAGAAAGCAAACAAATACCAGTCACTCACCAGACCATATTTTTACGAACTTCATCTCGTAGCTATTCACCTCACGTCGAAGCTTCATAGACGGTCGCTGCAGCTGTCCTAGCTGTGTGCATGTGACACCAGGTGTAGATGTCTCTAGCACTGGCAACCACTTGCTGACACCAGATATAGAGGACCTGTCGCAGACTCCTTTGGTCGTCAGGAGAAAGCCGATCCGGGTCCTGTTGTGAGGCCAAGAAAACATCATTGACAATAACACATGTATTAGGCAGTAATACAGCATTGACTTCCAGAGCACCGCGCCACAGTCGAGTCGGCAATACGGCCAGCTTAGCGAAGCGTCGGGTAGCAGCTGCTACGTTACTGGCGGTGGTCGACCGCGGAATCCGGCAGCCTCCAGCTCTGCATATCAATCTGCAAAATACTCCCGCGGTCGTTGCAGATTTGCACTCAGAAATTATGCCCCAAGTCGCATGGGTCGGCTCTCAGCTCACGTTTAGGAAACAGGAGCCAGCAGCATCGGTGTCTGCCATAGGAACTGGATGAGCAGCAGTGGCACCTACCCACTTGAAGGCGGATGACTGACAGGGTCCAGGTCACTCAGGTAAAGCCTCCAGCAGACCCGCAGAGTGATGGTGGTCTCCGCGCCCCATCAGTGTGGCCTCGGAAGTTGGCAACGCAGCTGGAATAATGGTTCCACAGACGACTGGAGACAACTAGGTGTACCAGGAGTCGACCCCCATAGCCTCTAACTGGATAGCTACAACTGACACAAGGGCTGAAACTACGCACTGGGCAGTCGGCAATCGACACTCATCAATTAGACTTCTGTTAAGAGGGGTGGGGTATTTATTTTGGCGCTTCCTGTGCACTCTGCTGTGGTGGGGATGACAATGACATCCTGTGTCCTGGTTTTTCCTTCGCTATCAGCTATGTTAGTGACTTCTGAGTTTTACAGCTTCACCTTTCAGAAGCTCTTTTACGCTGGCTCGACGCCTGAATATTTATTGTTGCGCTATTCCTAGCCTTCCTTACGAAACTCTGCTTTGTAAATAGTATGACGGTATCTTTATGCTTCCATGATGTCATTATACTTCGCCTGCAGACTTGAGCGTTGGGTTGTTCTCCCGTGTTGCAATAGCTTCCGTGTTTGCTGCAACTCGCTCAGCATTTCATGCTCAGCTGGTCATGGACACAGGCTATTTGGCTTCCAGGATTTGCCAAGGTAGAACTTGGGCGAGTTTTAGTGTTTGCTGAGGATACTATCCTGGGGTGTTACAATCTTCTTAGGTGTTCAGCCATGCATTTCTGTTTTCGGCCTTCCTCTTGAGAGCATTATAGGTGGTACAGCTGGTATCCTCTATGACCTGGTTCATGTATTCTACTCACAGTTGGCCGCTAGTGTTCTTTCCTTCTACTGTGCTTTCAAAGCATTTTAATGATACATCATGTCTCAGTAGATGGACGATCCATGTGTCCATTCTGTGTTGGATAAGCTTCAAGAGGCACAGCTTCTCTACCTCCATTCTTGGGAGCACATCTCCCTTTGGTATCTTGTCTACCAAGGAAATCTTTAGCATTCGGCAGTAGCACCAAATCGGGAAATAGTTTTCCTGCTTCTCCGGGTCTCCACGTTTCTTTTCCATACAGCAGTACTCTCCAAACAAGGGACACTCTAGGTCATTCCTGAGCTGTTTCTCTATGAAGCTGGATGTAAAAAGGTTTTGCATGGAGGATACAGCTTGCAGTATCCTTGCTTGGCCTTCCGTCTGATGCAATTTTACTCCCTAGGTAGACAAAGGATTCGACAGTCTCCATCGCTTATTGTTAAGTGAGCATTGGGCAACTGTATTTTGTCTGCTCATCACTAAGATTTTTGTTTTACCTTCATTAATTCTCATATTATAGGAGGATTTGAGAGTGGTTTGCGTCTGGGCCAGCACCGCTTCTAATTGTTCTGCGTCTTCACTTTACACTGCGATATCATCATCAAATCTCAACATGGCTATTTTCTTACTATGAATTTTAATTCCTCCTGTGTTTCCTAGTTTCTTCCTAACTTTATCTGTTGCCCTCTGAATGTATCGATTGAACAAGACAGGAGAGAGTGAGAAGCGCTTTGGGACACCCTGTTCAATAGAAGCTTCTTTTTGATGTTTTCCACATCTTATCACAACCACCTATTCTGTATACAGTCTCTGCACTGCTCTTCTGCCCATATTTCTTATGCCACTCTCTCTAACCAATTTAAAAACTTGCCAAACTTGTCAAATACTTTTCTAAGTCAACGAAAGCAATGTATTTGTCTTTAGCTCCTTTAGTCTCTCCTCGAAATTAAGCATAAGTGCTGCTTCTCGTGTGCCTACACCTTTTCTAAAGCCAAATTAGTCGTCTGTGATCATCGCATCTGTCCTGCTTTCGATCCGCCTTAGTATTATAGAGGTATTTATATTCCGTCTAGAGTGACATGAAAATACGAAGTGTTGGTGTAGCCTTTGAACACAACCGATAGCATTCTTACTATTCTCGTGAAACACAAAAGTGCACTGATATGTAAATCGTGTACCCTTCACGATATTCGCTAGAAACTGTGCAGTGTGTCTAGAGGTAGTATGAATCTACTGACAGAATTATGCACTCAACTGTATTAAAAGACAATCTAATTCGAAAAGTAAAGAAAGATCTTATGAGGGATGGTGCGTTATCTCTCCTTCCCAAGAACTATGCCTAATTCGAAAAGTAAAGAAAGATCTTATGAGGGATGGTGTGTTATCTCTCCTTCCCAAGAGCTATGCTCAGAAACTCGGATAAGCGCACGCTGTATAATATCTTTATAGACCGTAAATGCGGGGCACAAAAATTTTACGAGGCGTAAATCTGTTTTCTTAATGACGGGTGTAGCTACCGCACGACCACATTTCTGTCCTCCAATTCTTCACTGAACATTTGTCGGGGATTTAGCATCTCTTGGTATGAATAGTAAGTAGAGAGAACACTTCTCCATTTGCCATTCCGTAAGATAACAGTTCCGTTTGTTTCTGGAGAGGGTCCACCTTCAGCAAAACATAATTTTTGTTTTTATTTTTATTCATCAGACATGTGTCACTGAAGTTTGAGAGTCATCAGTGGTTTTTTATTATCTTATTTTGTTACCACATGCTGTGCATTTCATGGATTTTTGTGTTATTTAATGCAGTAGTTTTGTTTCACAACTTCATTAAATAACATAAAAATCCAGCAAAGCCACAGCGTGTTGTTTAACGCAGTTCTTTTGTTTCATAGGATCTATTTGTAAGCAAGCACTGAGAGAAGAGCTTCAATCTCAAGATGATTAGAAAGATCCAGTAACGAAACTAAGGAAAGATTACGAACTGCATTCGATTTGTTATACTACATAACAAGAGAAAAATTAACAATGGGACAGGAGACATGTCTAACAAAAAACGAGGAGCTATTCATGTTTACAGCAAACTTAGAATCACACTGACTACTTCTGTTTTTTTTTTTTTTGTTTTTTTTTTCGTACTGATTACTGATGTCCCGCGATCGTGGCTATTGTCAATGAAAATGTATAACATGAGCAAGTCAAGTCAGAGGTTTTTCTGGTAGTGCTGGACACACAATCCCAATACTTTATGTTCTATAAACGTTATCTCCTACGAAATCATTATCGTGTGAAGATATTCTAGATCATCTGTAAACCTGATGGGAGACGCTAAATGAAATGAAAACGATGAGAAATTAGTTTCTGCTTTTGTTCGGTTGATATTGTATTTGCTGGATTCTAATAAGATTAGGGGACATTATCGTGTTGGATTGTGGAAAGAAAAGTGGACCTTCCTCTTTGTTTTTTTGTTTTTTTTTTTTTTTTTTTTTTTTTTTTTTGTCTCATTCACTTCTCTCCGAAGGTTTTCCTATCACTTTGGTTGCTATGTTTAACGTAGTTGAGTACACCAAAAACAGTGATTAATATTAATATCATTAGTGCCAATTTAACTGAAAAAAATAAAAATAAATTAGATACCTCCCCTCTAATAACGTGAGGCCCACCGACAAGCACTGATAACAGCTGCGATTCCAAATGGCATAGGCTCTGCATGAATCTGGACGAGGAAAAGAATCACAGATCCATTGGAGTCCCGATAAACCAGCGCACGTCGATCAGTTTGTCTGGGTATCGCCCTAAAGCTTGATGCATGATTCCAGGCTATCCGACAAATTCTGAATGGTATACAAATCCGAAAACTTCGTGAGCATTCGAGATGTATGTGTCTCCTTGAACGGTCCTCAAATTACGCAACCACATTTTTAGAGTTTTGGAATTGAATATTGTCCTCTTCGAAAACAGCTGATAATGTTACTGAATAGCTTAAGATGATGGGAAAAAGATACAACTTTATTTCAAAAAAATGGTTCAAATGGCTCTGAGCACTATGGGACTTAACATCTGAGGTCATTAGTTCCCTAGACTTAGAACTGCTTAAACTTAACTAACCTAAGGACATCGCACACACCCATGCCCGAGGTAGGATTCGAACCTGCGACCGTAGCAGCAGCGCGGTTCCGGACTGAAGCGCCTAGAACCGCTGTGGCACATCGGCCGGCCTTTATTTTTAGTGACATGGATTAAACGTACATGTCACGTCTATCGCAGTCCCTACCACATAGTTAAATCGTTCATGGAATATCACACGAACTTCTTTGGCCTTGACTGGACCTTGCATACCGTCCAGTCGGAGGGCATCCTGAGATTGAAGACATGAAACAGCACCTCACTCACAAAGAGAAATTTCATTTCTCCGAACACACGACATTCTCCGTTTGGTGACTGTACACTGTTGGCGTCTCTTCAGTCACTGTAATCGGGTAATTTTGTGAACAAGGATCTGTTGCACGTAACTCTGCTTCAAATATTCGGAGTATCCTTTCAGTAACTAATCAGAAAGACCACGTCCCGCAATACTTCTTACTATAGGCGAGTCGGCGTAAGAAGTTCCCTGACAGTCGCAGTGAGCTCGGCAGTGCAACTTCCCGCGCCCACCTCAGCCAGTCACGAAACGCGATCTTGTAAACGTCTCTACGGCAGCCTCTCAGTGTTGTCACAGTTGTGTAGCCGCCTATTCTTTTCGACTGCAGCCATTTGCGCTTCGCAGTTGAAAACTGGCAACGGTGCTGCTGGATGTCAGAGATCTACTTATCCCGACTCGACTAGACTAGGTGTCCCAGAAACGTTGCGACAGACTTGGAGGGGCTATAGAGAGTGTCTTGAGAAGCAAGTTCAGGACAGTTACCTGTGTCCAGAAACGTCATCCAACGACGCTATAGCGCATGTTTGGTATAGACGCCGGCGCCTACCACTAAGCTACCCATTTCAACAGCATCTACATCTACATCTACATCTACATGGTTACTCTCCAATTCACACTTAAGTACCTGGCAGAGGGTTCATCGAACCATTTTCATACTACTTCTCTACCATTCCACTTTCGAATGGCGCGTGGGAAAAAGGAACACCTAAATATTTCCGTTCGAGCTCTGATTTCTCTTATTTTATTATGATGATCATTTCTCCCTAAGTAGGTAGGTGTCAACAAAATATTTCCGCACTCGGAAGAGAAAGTTGGTGATTGATTTTCGTAAATAGATCTCGCCGCAAAGAACACCGGATTCGTTTCAGTGACTGCCACCCCAACTCGCGTATCGTATCAGTGACACTCTCACCCCTATTGCGCAGTAACACGAAACGAGCTGCCCTTCTTTGCACTTTTTCGATATCCCCCATCAATCCCACCTGGTAAGGATCCCACGCCGCGCAGCAATATTCCAGCAGAAGACGGACAATTGTAATGTAGGCTGT